>NC_045708.1:10020069-12420069 GCF_009834535.1 Camelus ferus | reverse complement strand
AGTGTCCCTACGATTGTGAGTCTGATTCTGCAAAGACCTGCTTGGATGCTAACAGAGTGGCTGGGTGTTTGGTGAGGTGATCACTGTTCTGAAGTCGGGAGACCCCTAATGCCTGGAATTTGTGACTATGTTAGGTTACATGGCAAAGGGGAATTAAGGCTGCAGATGGAATAAAGTTTGCCAATTGGCTGATCTTCTAAAAGGGAGATTACCATGGATTATTCGGGTGGGTCCAGGGTGGTCACAGGGGTCCTTATACGTGGGTGTGGGAGGCAGGAAAGTCGGAGTGATGAGATGTGAGGAAGATGGCACCAGCCATTGTTGGTTCTGAAGATGGAGGATGGGGCCACAAGCCAAGGAACGTGGGCAGTCCCTAAAAGATAGAAAAATGCAAGGAAACAGATTCTCCCTTGGTCCCTCTAGAAAGGGAGACAGCTCTGCTGACACCTTGACCTTAGTCCAGTGAGACCCACACTGGACTTCCGAGCTCCAGGACTGTGAAATCATGAATGTGAGTTGTTTTAAGCCACTTTTTGTGTGGCGATTTGGGACAGCAGCAGCAAGAAACTCAGTCAGGTGGTGCTAAGACACAGCAATTGTGGATGAACGTGGGCGCTGGCTGAGGCCCCAGACTCCTTGACCAGCCCCACGTTGTGCGGCACCCCTCTGGAGAGGAGCCTGCCTCTGAGCCTGGCACAGAAGGTGGAAGGGGGGTCTTCAGGGTCTGACGGTCAAGGGAGCTGCCAGGCAAAGCTGTTTGTGCTTTATGTCTCCTGGTTTACTCTGTCCCTTCGTCCCACATTCATTTTTTTCTAGGGAAGCAGAGACTCCACTTAGTGACCCCAGCTCCCGTGACACTCCCCAAGCCCTGGTCCCTGCATCCGCCCCATCCCCCATTCAGCGGAACAGGGAGATTCCCCTGAAGCTGCCTAGATTCTGAAGACCTGACTGCAGGGCTCAGTCCCTCACCACCTGGGCACGGAGGTTCTGGTGAGCTTCGTCAGACTTGGCATCTCACGAGGGCAGATCGTGGCCTGTAGCCTGGGCTGCCCGGGAGCCCTTCTCCTGTGGTCCCAAATCCTTGTCTAAGAGCAAGGTATGCCTTTTCACCGTACGATCCAGGATTCGATTTATTGCTACCAACCAAAGCAGGCTTTGGTCCAGTGGCTCTGGAGGCCACCCTGGAGTCTTCACTTGAAACGTCCGGAAAGCGGTGTCCTTCCTCGGGGCTGCTCGCGGGGGTGGGGTGTAGTGCTCCAGACGGCGGGGATCCCCCTCCTGTGGCTCCGAGAACAATGAGCTGCTGACAGCTGCTTGGAGAGCGAAGGAGGGGCGATGCGCAGAGCCTCCTGACCCCTCTCCAGTCTCTGCGCCTGCACCACCAGCACCCCCGTAAGGCTGAAGAATTTCCCTTTCACTCTTGGACCAGCCACCTGACCTCTCCGTGCCTCTGTTTCCCCCTCTGGTAACATGGGACTAATAACAGCGCCTGCCTCCTGAGAATGCCATGTGTTAATACCTGAGAGGGGTGTCTGCTATGGAGGGGCGCTGGGAAGGGCTCTTTAGCCAAAGTTATTGTTCATCCACTCATCTCTCATGCATTACACTGTCGGGGAGCTCCTGGCCTCGGGGTTGGGGTGTAGAAATGAATAAGACGTGACTCTGTTTTCAGTTTAGCAGAAAAAAAGTCACACCACCCTGGAGTGCATCACCAGTGGGATGAACACGCCTGAGCGCACAGAGGAGAGAGCCCAAAATCTGCCCAGGGCAGGGGCGGGGGGAGGCGCGCTTGTTTACCCAAGGCCTTGAAGGCTGTGAAGAAGTTTGCAGCAGATGGGGAAGGAGGAAAGGCATTCTAGGAAGACGGAACAGCATGAACGAGGTGTGGTGGCAGGAACACACGTGGGTACTTGTGGGGGTAGTAGCTGTCCTTCTCATGTGTGAGTGGGCACATGTGATAGTGTGGCTGGTGAACATGCTAGAAAGATGGGTCCATTTTAATTCAACGCACACATTGATGACTTCCAGAGCCAGGCACTCTGCCGAGCACTGGTGATGAGAGAGGAAGGAAGACACAGTCTCTGTTCTTGGGGGTCACATATGTAACAGAGACAGGCAGACATTCATTCATTTTTTCAATAAATATGTACTGAGCAGTGTGTGCTGGGTATCAAGGATGCTGCATGAGCAAAATGGACCTCAGCCCAGCCTTCGTGGAGCTCACAGTTTGGGGAGAAATGGACCTTCATCAGAAATTTATATACCAAAGGGACGTGCTGTAAAGGGTACATGACATTGTGAGAGGGAAGAAGGGAGAGGGGAGGCCACTGATGCAATTGTTTAGTGTTCAGTCTCTGTGCCAGATGGCCTGGGGTCAAATCTTGGCTCTACCACTTGAGTTGTCTTTATTCTTTGGACAGAGTTTCTGATTTGAGGGATGTGCAAAGGCCCTGAGGTAGGAGTGTAACTTATGCAGGCAAGAAAGCTAGAGTGGCTGGAGGGTAGGAATAAAGAGAAAGTGTTGTTTAAGCTGAGGATTGAAGGCAAAACAAACTTTAAATGGGTCATGGTAAGCTTTAAAACAGAACGACAGGTAAAGGGAGACATTAACACAAACTGAGAATTATCCTGTCTGGTTCACATGAAGGCGGGAGGGGGGGACGTTTTGTCAGGATCCACCTTAGGAAGAGTTCATCAGTATAATAATATGATCTAACACTTACTGTGTGTGCCAGGCACCAATCCAAGCACTTAATTCTTTTGAGAGTCCCTTGTTCTAGGTATTCTTAAGGTCAACAGTCCACAGATGAAGAAACTGAGGCTTCTGGAATTCAGCTTCTTGCTCAGTGGTACAAAGTTAGTAAGTGGTCAAGCTAAGATTCGAAGCCAGGCAGTCTGGTTCCAGGGCCCTCGTTCTTAGCCACCAGGCAAAGAGGGAACCAGGCAAAAGCGGGAGCCCAGCAGAGATTCACGGCATCCCCAACCGAATATTTTGTACATCTCTAGTGGCGAGGCAGCATGTGAGGGGTCTTGGGAGACAGCCCCGTGATCCCCAAAGCCCCATCCCAGGGGGTCCTGGGAATATTGCAGCCCCTGCCAAGGGCTCGGAGAGGATCTCCTGCTGGGCAAAAAAAAGCAGTTCTGGGTGTCTGCGCGCCGCTGATGGAAAAGTACACTGTGCCTTTGGTGATGATAGAAGTGTGGTTATTTTAGTCTGGCATGGAGAACCCCCTGCTGGGCTTCTAGTGTGAAATGAAGAAGTAACAGAGGAAAGGGGCCAAGGGAAAGGTGTGTGTGTGCTTGTGCGCATGTGTGTCTGTGTGTGTGTGTGCATGTGTCTGCATGCATGTGTGCAGGTGGAGGCTGGAGGGACATTGGAAGACCCGAGCCAGAGCAGGCAGCAGCAGGATGATTCCATCAACTCCTACCCAGCCTTGGGGGGACGTGGGCCCCACCGATCTTGGCTTGATGAGTAAGAGCTGGGCCTTAGAGTCAACCCCAAATCCTGGACCCACTATTCACAAGGTGTACTACTTTGGGTACCACTTCCCTGCTTCTAGTTTGTGGTCTGACTTTTGATTCTGTGAATGCTTAGCTTAATCCTGATGGGTCACAGACCTAGAAGAGAATAAAAGCTTAGTCTGAAAAACAGGAGTCACCTTTGGTTGCCCTTGTTTTTGCATATCTCACATCCAGTTCAACCGATGTGATTTTCACTGCTCTGCAACAGGAGAAATTGAAACGGAGGGAACCGAACGTACTTGTCTGAAATCCCAGATCCTGAAAGTGGCAAGATTTAAACTCAGATCTGTTTTTCCACCAAAATAAGCCCCTCTCTTATGCTCCTCAGAGCAATTGTGAGAATGTGGCTTTAGTGGGGATAAAAAAACCAGACTTTTACAACTCAACAACAAGAAGACAAATAACCCAATTAAAAGTGGCAAAAGGTATTTCACCAAAGAAGATACATATAAATGGCCAAAAAGTACATGAAAAGATGTTCAACATCGTTTGCCTTTAGAAAAAGGCAAATTAAAGCTGCAATAAGATACCACCTCACACTATGGAGATTGGGTATAATTTTTAAAAAGCAGACGATACAAAGTGTTGGTGAGGATGTGGAGACATTGGAATCCTCATGCCCTGCTGGTGGGACTATATAATGGTGCAGCCACTTTGAAAGTAGGCTGGCAATGTCTTGAAAAGTTAAGCATAGCTTTACCATAGGATGTAGAAATTCCAACCTTAGAGACCTACCCATGAGAAACGAAAACTTAATTTCAAAGACTTGTATGTGGACATTCATAGAAGCACCATTATTCACAATAGCCCCAAATTGGGAACAATCCAAATAAATGTCCATCAGGTGGGCAATGGATAAATGGAATACGGTATACTCACACGGCAGCATCCCATTTTTCAATAAAAAGGAACTAAGTGCTGATGTATGCTACTACAATGTGGATAAACCTCAAAAACGCTCCCTAAGTGAAGGAAGCCAGACACAAAGGGCTGCATGTTATATGATTCCATTTATATGAAATGTCCCCAAAAGTCAAACCTATAGAGACAGAAAGTACATTAGTGGTTGCTTGGGGCTGGGGGTGAGTGGGAGAGGGTATTGACTGCTAATAGGCACGAGGTTTCTTTTTAGAATAATGGAAATGTTCTCAAATTAGATGGTGGTGATTGTTGAGTGACTCTATAAAATTTACTAAAACTGAATTCTACATGTAAAATGGGTGAATTGCAGGATTTGTCCATTGTTCTTCAATAGAGTTGTTAAAGAGTAGATATATTTTCTCTTGCCCATCGCATGTCTTCAAAGGGAAAGAGTTAAATACTTGGATAGAGCCTGCAGCCCTCTGGCAGGTGACAGAGAGGAGTGTTGAAGAGCCCAGTCTCAGGGCTACTCTGCCACCTGCTTGGCAAATCACTTAAGCTCGCCAAGCCTCAGTGTCCTCATCTGTAAAGTGGGGACAATAACTCCTACCTCCCAGAGTACTATTGGGAATTAAAAGGGAGATGGGAGGTTTAGCAGGTGCCTAGCACAGAGATACGTTCTCATTATATATTCTGGTCCCTTGGCCTTAGTGGTGAGATATCATCCCTGGTGGGGGAGGCACGTGGGATTAACTAATTCATTAAACGTCTCTTCAGCACCTGCCCTGTGCCAGGTCCTGCCTTGGGTCCAGGAATGTGAAGATAAACCAGACCCTGTCCGTGCCCTCCAGGAGAGGTCAGGGTCTAGGGGGTGCTGATGGTTTACAATGCACTTGTATTGCTGAAGATGTAGGCTGGAATTGAGGCGGAGGGCTCCAGCCCCATCAGGAAGAAGAACGGTGAGGTCAGGAACTGCTTCTAGAGGCGGCGATGCTTTTGTGGAGCCCCGGGGGACACACAGGAGCTGGGGAGCCAGGGGAGAGGGCACCACAGGCTGTGGCAGTAGCTGGTCCAGCCCAGTGCAGCCCACTTTATCTCTTGGAGAATGCGATGAAAGCACGGAAGAGAATCTCAGACCCTCGGGTTGGAAGGGACCTTTCAAGGTCATCTGGTCCAATCACCCTGCTTGCTGGAGCCTGAACTTCAAAGGCTCTCGGTAAAGGAAGCAGCTGCTTCCTAACTCAACATCCCTTTGAAGATGAAGCTGTTGACAGCTACACTCCGTGACTCGCACAGAGAGTCGCCATCAAGTTTCAGGAGCCTAAGTGTTTGGGGGAAGCACTCATGGTGCAGGGATTGGCTCCGCGTTGGTGGGAAGTTGCCAATGCCCTGATCTGGGTGATGGGCAGCCATCTGCCCGGAAAGACTCATGGGATGTAGAGGAGGAAAAGCATTAGCATCTGTTGAGCCCCTGCTCTGCATAGACTGTGCTGAGGATTTTGCAAGGTGGTGTGTGTAGGTCCTTGGGGAGGGGAGATGTTCTTCCCTCCTTGATCCATGAGCACCCAGGAGCTCTGAGACTTTAAATCACTTGCCCAAGGTCACGCAGCTAGAGAGGAGCGGGGATGGGGTCCAGTTCAGCTCTGCCTTCCGCACAGTGCTTGCTGCCTCTCATTCCACACTCTGCTGGTCCTGATCGCACCCGACATCTAACAACCAGGTGTCTAACATGCGTGTGCAGCAGACACCTACAGAAATTCCAGAGTCACATTTTTTTTAAAAAGGGATACTTTTTCTCATAATCTGTTACACTTTAAAATATGAAATTGAATGGCAATTTCAACAAGATACAAACATGAAACTAAACACAATTTAAAGAGAAGGATAATGACTCATCTGAAGACCCCTGCCGCGTTTTTCCTAGGCCACAGAACCCTTGTTTTTACACAATCAATACCGTCTTGAATATACCATATTGCGCCCTATTTTTTTCTTCTCAAAATCGTGCCATAAACATTTCCTCTGCTGCTTCAAATTCCCTGTAAGCATTTGGCACCCCGATCTTCCTCAATCTGAATGAGTTTATTTAACCAATCTCCAGTACTGGATATTTAACTCATTTCCATTTTTTTTTTCAATACAGCATTTTAAACATTCCTTGACAAGTGAAGTTGGATGTGGCAGCCCCTCTGGGATTATAATGACACGCCAACACATCACGCCACACATCCAGCAGCCTGGGAAGGGAAAGGCAGAAGTCAGAGCTGAGCACAGAGCACAGGCTGGGAGCTTCCCCGACATTTTCTTATTTAGTCCTCTCAACAATCTTGGGAGGTAGACACTCCTCTCCCCATTTTACAGTAGGGGAAACTGGGGCCCAGGAAGTTAATGGGCTAGATCACAGTTTTAGAGCCGAGCAGAGCCAGTAGTCTGAGATCAGCCTGACTCCTGGGTCCTTGCTCCTCTCTCTGCCCTACGCTGCCTCATCCCGAGTTTGGTTAAAGCACCACAGTTGTCTCCAATGACTGTTGCCTTCTCCCTTCAAATGGTCACATAAAAACTCCACTGCTCTGCAGGGGGCATTTGACCGAAACACTCAGCTGCCGAGAGCAGTGGTTCCAGCTTTTGTCCAGGGAGACTCAAGTTCCCAAGGGAAAAATACTCTGATGGGTGCTTGCTTCTATATGAATAACCCTCCCATTACCCCTCCCCACGAGACTGTTGCCATCACAGGGTTAACCTTGAACTTACTCGAATTCACATATTTTTTGAGCAAAGCAAATCATTTGCAGACTTTTATACCCTGACTTTTGTTAATAACCAATAGCTTGGGAAACCCTCCTGGTGTGTCACAGTATCCAGCTTGACAACAGCTGGTCCAGAACATGGATGAGAACCAGGAAGGAGGTTAAAAAGACCTTGGAGTTGCCAAAAATAGCTTTTGAAAAACCCTACACTATAGTTCCTGTGTTGGACCAGAGGAGAGGTCCTCAATTTCCTAATCTGTACAATGGGCATAGTGTCTCTTGCTGAGTGTTGCCATGAGGGTTAAGAATGACAATAGGTAATAATAATAGATTTTAAAAAGCACCATGATAGACAGGAATAATGCTCTATGGATCTGGTTCTCCTTGCTTTCCTGGGCATACAGAGATCTACATTTCCCAGCACCCTTTGCAGCTAGGAGGGGTCATGTGACTAGTTCTAGCCAATCGAATGTGAGCAGATGTGACACATGCCACTTCCAGGCCAAGGCATTCACAAGCACGTGTGAATTCTCCACACTGTCTCTCACTCTACCACGGAGACTCTGGAGGCCACAGGTTGGGACAGCAGCATCACAGAGTGGTGGCATCTCCATCTACCTGAGTCCCTGAGCAACTCAGGAGCAGAGCCACCTGCTAACCTACATCAGATATGTAACATCAGAGAGAAAGAAACCTTGATTGTATTGAGTCCCTGAAATTCCAGGGATATTTGTTACTGCAGCATAACCTAGGCTATTCCTGACTAATGCAAGTCCCTAGCACAGGGCCTGGCCCCAGCAGATGCTCAGGCTTTTTCCTTGTCCTCTTTCTTCATGGCTCAGATAGGCATAAGCCACATGCCAACAGAGAAAGGGCAGGTGTAGTCAAGAAAGATTTCACTGACCTGGAAAAATCTTTTTGTCCTAAGATAGAGGCTTCTGAAAATCTCAAAGGCTGTACATTTTGAAGCTCTGGGCTCAACAAGAAGAAAGTGTTCTTGGTTGATAACCAATAACAGATCATTTTAACAAAACACCCAAAGAGGATTCTACGGAGGTGACTGTCAAAATTGTCCTCTCAGAAATACTTCCTAACTTCTCTTGTAGAGACTTAAGTGGACTCTTTGATTACTTAGTCCACTGCCAGCTGAAGGTACTCTCCTACAAACTACGTAGGATCAAAGGCTTTGGATCTTAGATTGTCAGTGCTGAATGTTTGCTTAGAGATTACTCCTTGGAGTGGGAAATAGGGTTTGCAATGGTTAAAATTGATGTGTCAACTTGGCTAGGCTCTGGTGCCCAGTTGTTTGGTCAAACCCTAGTCTGGATGATGCTGTGAAGGTATTTTGCGATGTGATTAGCATCTCCAATCGGTTACCTTTAAGTAAAAGAGATTAACTACAATAATGAGGTCATTGTGGGTGGGCCTCATCCCTGAAGTTTCTTAGAGAAGTAATTCTGATTCAAGATTGTAATGTGCAAACCCTGCCAGAGTTTCCAGCCTTCTGGCCTGCCCTATAAACTTCACGCCCGCCAGCGCCTACAACTGCACAACTGCATATATTGAGTCAATTTAAAAAAAATAAATCTCTGTATATACCTTTACTTGTACCTGTATACCTACATCTAGATCTACACCTATACCTCCATCTCTATCAAATCTATATCTATATCTTTTATTGGTTCTGCTTCTCTGGAGAGCTCTGATACAGAGCTCATCTCTCATGCTAATCTGATTAGTAGTGGCTGCTTTGAAAGCTGTGTTAAGAAGGATTCCAAGATCATGTCCAGGCTCATTAAGTATGAATAAAGTGAATGCAAGTTCCTTCAGAGCAGAGAACATCCCTGTCTTGTAAATTATCTTATCTCCAGTGCCTAGGACACCATTGACTCCATACGCGGTACCCTGTGATGATAAATACTTTTGTTGAATGAGTGAATGATCTTTTAGCAATGTCTGCCATGGGCACAGCAATGGGAGAAGCCGACCATCGCTGACTCATTTCACAGAAGAGGAAATTGAGGTCCCAAGAAGACTTTGCTCAAGGTCACACAGCTAATTAACAGGTGACATGTTCAAGTATTAAACATACACCTTCTGACTTTCTCACCCCAAGCTCTTCTTTGTCTATTTGATGAAGAATTTGAAGAGGAAGAGAAAGTTTTCCAGGGAGGAAAAATCATCTGGTGGAAAAGGAGGCTCTGACTCTTATTTGCCAAGAATGACTTTGAACAGAGAGCTCTGGGGCTCCCAGCGGAGAGAGCATTTACTTCCTGTGCCTCTGTGCACTAAGCCCTCTACAGCCCAGAGGCCTCCCTGCGCTGCACCCTGCAGCTCAGTCTCCCACCCTGATCTGCTGCAGATCCCTCCTAGGAGGACGCTGCAGGGTGGCAATGAGGGGCTCCCCACTGAGGGTCACGGTGCCCACGCCCCTCACACACTTCCGGCTTTGACCAGGCCTGGGGACCAGGTCAGGTGCACCCAGCATGTCCCTCTGGGAGTGTTGCCTAAAGGGGGCTTTCTGGGTTGCAGTAATGGGCAGAGGGCAGGGGGTTGTCAGGGGAGCCCAAGGATGCCCAGGGCCAGCCTTGGGGCCTGGCACATAGTACGGCTCCAGTGGGTTTGTCTAATGAGTGAATGAACGCCCAAGGCAGATGGAGAAGGGAACTGAGGTGGCGGGGCAGAGATACGCGAAGCCCATCAGGAACTGGCATGGGTCGCCTTCCTTTCAGGGCCTGGGTCATCAGGGTCACCGCGTCCATCCTGTCCCTCACCAGGCTGGCCTAAGCAGCCTGGCTGTTTTCATTTCCAAAGGGCAGAGCAGGCTTCCTTACCAATGGACGGCTCCTTGTCCCGTTCTCCCCATCTGTGTGTCTCCGCTCCGCTGTGGACCTGCGGAATAGCGGCTGTTCCCCGCTGTAGTCAGGGGCCCAGCTGGGTTTGAATCCTGGCTCTGGGGCACCTGAAGCTGCTTGGCAAGCATTCTAAGCCTTCGTATCGGCATCTCTAGAAGACGGCTGAGAATAAAAGCACTTGCTTTAGGAGGCAGTTTAAGGATTCAGTGAGTTAATCTATATAAAGCTCTACAAATAGAGGCTGGTATATAGTAAGTGCTCAACTAACATTAGCTACGATCACGGTGGTGGGGTGGCCAAGAGGATGCCCCGGGATAACTCCGTGTTCACCACCGCTGTCTATGGCTTCCCGTGTGGTGGTGGCCGCGGGGGAGGAGCTGGTCTTTGTATCTGGCAGGGCAGCTCGCCTGGAGGGGCTTCAACAGCAAACAGCAGGGTGGGGCATTAGCTGACCAGATGACCACCGTAGGTCTCTTCAAGATTTTTTTTATCTGGGGTTGCTGCACCCCCAGGGGACCCTGGATCCCAACAGGGGCTGGCTCTTTGTTTTGGCCAATTGTAAACCTGAAACTGCTTGTTGAGACTGTTTGATGCATCCCAGGGTCGTCCCCTCAGTGCAGGCACGGGGCAGGCAAACTCATTTCAATATTAGCTGAAGTCAAAGAGGATTAAGGAGTGAAGTCTGCAGTAGGGGTAAAAATAAGTTCATTGAATGCACTTCAAAGCCAAATAAAAATGGCTTCTGGATCCTCTGCTGGTTTTTGGATTATCTTTGTTTGGATTCCCATCTGCCTGTGTGGATTATCTGTATCTATGTGAATGGTGCATGAGGTTCTGGAAGGACTGGGACATGGGGCTATGCTGCCAGGCACGGCTTCCCTGCCAGGGCAGGGCCCAGCTGGGTGGGGAGGGGTCAGCCCCTGTTGGCAGCAGGAATAGGTTTGACTGGTTTGGGTGGCGGGAGGGAAATCAGGGTCTCTGATGAAGCTCCAGGTGTGGCAGCAGAGGGGACTGACTGGGAGGGAGGAGGCATCTGTTCTGAAAGGCAGGTTGGGGAGAAGAGAAAGCACTTACTGGGCCATGAAAGCGAAACTCCAGGCTGGTGTTCACTAGGGGGCAGGGAGGGGAGGGCAGGGGAGGGCAAGGAAGCAGCTCTCAGAGCAGAAGAAAACCCTGGCCACCATTGTGGGAATCTACTGCTGACCTAATGACTCAAGTGGAACAGTCATTGCTCACTCTGTTGTTCATTCATTCTCCTCTCTGCTAGAGTCTATTCATTTGCAAAAATGTGGCAGGCAATGTGTTAGGCACTGAAGATATAAGAGTAAACAAGAAAGAATGTCGTCTCTGCTCTCAGGGATGAAAAAGGTAGATAACTACTTTGGTGTTACAAGCGATGAATTCTTACCCTAAATAGGATGCATGTGGGCACAGAGCAGAACAAGGAACTCTAACCTGGTGGAGGTAGTCAGAGAGGGCTTCTTGGAGGAAGTGATTTAAACTCAGACCTAAAGAATGATAGAGCTAATAAAAATCATAATATAAACTTTCCATGAGCACTTACTATGTACCAAATGGTGGTCTAAACACTTTACATACATTTTCTCATTTAATTCCCACAATTCTATTGTTACCTTTGCTATGGTTCCTTTTTTTTTTCTTCAGCCACAGAAACAATGCTCATTAAATATTTTGCACATACAGTTTTGCTGACAAGTTTGACATTGATTCTTAGGAGTAGAAATCCTGGGTCAGTTTGGCCTCTTTATTCATTTGTTCATTTATTCATTCATTCAAGACAAAAAGAGGGCCTATCACATGCCAAGCACCGCCCCAGGCACTAGAGTCAGAGCGGCCAAGGCCCTGGTAGGTAACAGATGATCAACAAAGTGAACGATCTATAACATAGCATCTGATGAATGTTGTCAAGTTTGTCCTCCAGAAATTTGGTACCAATTACATGCACACCAGCAGTCAGAGTCACTCTCCCCTGAAGTCTTGACAAAGCCAGACAGTGTTGATTTCCACCTACAACTCTAGGAACTGAAATACTAAGAAATCCTTGCTGACTTTAGTTAATAACAAAGAGTTATTGAGCATTTACTTAAGTGTCAATTACATGCCATTTTAAAGCTGTCATCTACTGAGTAACTGACAACATGGAAGGCACTGGTCTGTAGTGTGGTAGATACTATTGAAATGGAGCAGAACCCTACAGGACCTTCCCAGGACAGATTCCCCCAACCCCCGACCCCATGTCCTCTGCCTGCCTCTTGTCTGTAGAAAAACTTTAGTTAAGTTTAATCAGAGAAATAAGAAAATACAGAAACAAAGGGAAATAGTCAAACAAAACAAAATAATGATAGTTTAGTCATTAAACAAACTCAAGGATCTTTAGTTCCTCCTCAAGGGCTGTAGATAATATTCTGAGCCATCTCCTTGGAGCTGTCTTATAGATACTGAAACCCCCACCAGGTGGAAGAAGTTAACCACACGATGACCAGACTGTAGCCATGACATTAGCTGCCACAATTCTAAGAACTGGTCTCAAAGAAATGGAAACAAAGCAACCCTGGAGTTGAAGATTAACTGCACTTCAGACAATCACGATGACGCTGATCAGACCACCGCATGACCAATTTCAGGAAGACTGTCAGAGCTGACTCTTCTGTTCTGCATACAGCCCACTCCCTCCTTCAATACACCCTTGAATTGCCCCTTTCAAAGTTCTTGCACACCAACTTTGGCAACTTTGGCAAAGGGGAGGTGGCCTTTGAACACGAGTCTGCCCTCTCCCCCAGTTGCTGGCCTCTGGAATAAAGCAAACTTTCCTTTCTACCAACATCTGCCTCTTGAGTATTAGCTTCTGAGCAGTGAGCATCCAGAACTGAGAACTATTATCATCTCTATTTTACAGATAAGGAAACGGAGGCACAAGATTACATGGCCAGACAGCACTGGGCAGGGATTTGAACCCAGGGCTCTCTGTCTCCAGAGTTTAAAGACTAAACCACTTCAGAAATTACCCCTCACCTCTCGTCCCACTGCACTAACTGCCTGGATTGACAGATTTTCACTTTGATTGGATATTTCTAGCACTTTGTTAGTCAATTGCCTATTCATGCCACTCATTTTCTTATTAATAGAGAGCTTTCCAGGGCCTATCAGTTCTCATCAGTAAATGAGTAGCAGAATGTCCAGAGAATCATGAAGACTGAAGGGAGATGGCATAGAAAACCCGCAGCCCAGGGCCTCGTACCTAAGAATCTCAACAAATGTGCTTTCGAAATAACAACAGCAAAGAAAGACAATGCATCAGAAATGCTCTGTAAACAGCAGTCTGCCAGCAGAGGAGATTATGATTAAGCAAGTGAAGAGGGGAGAGTCAGAATCCTTCCTGGGGAGGCATGGAAGCTGTCCTAGTCCCTGACCTTCGGTTCCAGCTTGGCCCATTGAGCTGTAGCCAGCCTGGGCTGTTGGCAGGGGTCTCAGGAAGAGCTGGGGTTGGGTTGGCTAGAATGCGTGTCTGCCTCCCAAGAAGGAAGCTGGAGTGGGCTCTGGGCGAAGATCCCAAAGCCCACCTAGGAGTCAGGGTGGCATTGGGGCCGAGGCGCTTCTGCATCCGCAGCCTGAGCATGGAGATGTAGCTGGTCCAGGGATAGGGACCGCAACTCAACGTGATGGGGACCAGAGCTGGGTGCAGTCTCAGCTCCATTACTTAGAGGATGCGGGAAGACAACGGCAGAGAGACAGACAGGACCCCTGCCCTAGGGCATTTACCTACCATAGGCTGAAGGAAGACCCTTTGCCTGCCTGCTCTGTGGAGGATGAGCTGGAGAGGGGAGAGTCTGGAGGCCAGGAGACCTGTCAGAGAGGGTGCCCCGACGGTGGGGATGGGGAGATTGGAGGAAGAGTCTGGAGTGGAAGGATTTTAAGGACATAGGACCAACGTAGAGGTGTGACAGAGAAGGAGAAAAGGAAGCTGCCCAGGTTCTCAGCTTGGGCACCGGGGGAAGGTGAGCTGATGCTGGGGCAGAGGCCAGGGGGCAGAAGGCACTGGGGAGGACATGAGAGACACGTAAGTGGGAGAATCCACAGAGCTATTGCTTGGATGAGGGGAACGAGGAAAAGGGAGGCCCCTGGAATGACCCTCGTCTGCTGGCATTGCTGACCAGGTGGAGGAATGCCGTTTTTACCGAGATAGGACCTGGGAGAGGTGGAGCTGGTAGGAGGTGGGAGGGGCTTCAGCAGTGGACCTTGAACTAGATGTGCCTAGGGGGACATCCAGGTGAAGAGGTCAGCTCTTGACAAAGCCGCTGCCTTCCTGGAATACTGGGGCATCTTCAACCTCAATATAACAAGGTTCTGGGAAACGTGTAATATTATTAGAGCTTCTGAAATGATCAGAAAGGGCTGAGGGCTTTCCACTACGGGGCAGGACAAAAATGACTCAAGTGGAAGGGAGAGCATCACCAGACTGTGCACGCTTCCCCTGCTCACAGGGAAGAACCCCACAGCCATCAGCCTGCTGCCCCCGGGCCCCTCTCCCAAAGAGGAAGAATTCTTTCTGGCTGAGAAATAAGATGTGTAAGGGGGAGTGGAGGAGGCGGGGCCACTTGGGGGAAATAGATTTGAGAAGATGCATGTCCCTATCATGGTGGGCTAGGAGGGAGGTTAGATGGGAGACTGACAGGGCTGTGAATAAGGTTAGGGATGAAATTTGGGGGTCACTTTGAATGTACTTTGAGAGACTTCAGTAAAGAATGCAATTACTTTTAATTATCTTCAGCTGCTAAAGTGAGTTTTTAGAGTCAACATGGCTCTGAGATTAGGCCAGAGAAGTAAGAGGAATAATGACAGGGCCGTAGTAATTATAGCCATTTCCATTTATTGAGGGTTTTTAAGTAGAGAGACACTGGGACCAGACTGCCTTGGGCTGAATCTTATTTCTGTCACTTACTGATGGTACATTAGCTTCCTCAACTGGGAAACAGAGATGATGAGAATACTGTTCAGATGATCTACTGCTGTGTAACAAACCAGCCCCAAATTCCATGGCATAGAATACCTATCATTTTATTACACTTATGGTTTCTTAGGTCAGGAATTTGGACAGGGCAGAGAGGGGGTGGCTTGTCCATGAGTTCTCAGCTGGGAAGATGGGAGTGACTGACTGAGGATTGGAGTTCTCTGGGATCGTTGACTGGAGCACCACGTGGCTTCTCCATGTACCTTGACCTTCCTTGCAGCACGGCGGCCCCAGAGGAGTCAGATTTCACACATGGATACTCAGGATTCCAAGACAAGCATTTCCAACAGCAAGGCAGAAGGTGCTTTGCGTTTGCTGATCTCACTTTGAAAGTCACACGACCTCGCTTTCCACTGCACTCTGCTGGTTGAAGCAGTTTCAAGCCCACCCAGATTCAAGAGGGGGCGGGGAACATAGTCCGTGCCTCTCGATGGGCTGAATGTCTAAGAATTTGTGGTCATGTATTATAACAGCTACAAGTACTCACCTCCCAGACTTGTTCTCAGGATTAAATTAATTAGTTGATACCTGGAAAGTGCTTAGAATAGGGCCTGGCATCTATAAAGTGCTCAGAAAACGCCAGCCTTTGTGATGATTGTCATTGATCGTTGTCACTGTTTAATACCCCCAGTCCACGTGGAGTCTAGTGCCCGGTGGGTAATCTGTCCCACTTCCTTTAGCCTGCAGGTCTTAGCGCCCAGTGATTCCTTTCAGATGCTCCCATTTGTACCCACGCTTGGTGTCTTTCCTCCCTCCCTGCCTTCACTCCTATTTCCCCAGCCCTGAGGCAAAGATGCCTGGGAACCATCCCTGCGTAAGGCGCTCAATTCCAGGAACGTCCTCAGATCTGCAGCATTGGAGCTACTAATTTAGCATCATTAAACCCACCCATTCTTAGCAACTCCTCAAACAGGGGAATGGTGCTGCTCCAATTCCAGCAAGTGAATCTTCATCCTTGGGGGCTGCTCTGGGAGGTGGGCCTCAGTCATTTGTTTCGGGCTTCCCTGGCCTCTGGGAGGATGAAGAACTGGAACCATGGCCTGAGCCTGAGCTGGGGTCTGGGCAGCACTGATTTCCACCCTGGCCCTCCCAGCCGGAGAACCCAGGCTTTTGACAGTGTTTGGCAGCGAGTACCATGTACCCCTGCTCCTCAGTTACAAGGGAGCCTGGACTTTGCATCTGAGTCTCAGCTCGACGGCTTATGAGCTGGGTGACCATGGACAGTTCTTACTCCCCTAAGCCTCAATTTCCTCAACCTATGAAAGGGAGATCACAATGCTTTTTTGGGGTGCTTGCTAAATATGTACATCCCTGGTTCCCATCTTGTACCAACTGAATTGCCTTCGCTTGCCCCAAGGACGGGTAAAGAAGCAGGTGAGTGAGGGGGTGGGCAAACGATCAACTCCCCAAGCCTCAGTCTCATCTGTGTGCTGTGTGTGTGTATGTGCTGGGTGTGTGTAGGGTATGTGTGTGCGCGCATCAGTACCTACCGTAGGGTTGTTGTAAGAATTATAAAAAATACACCGAAGTTCATAGCCTAGGGCCACGCAGGCAATAAATGTTCTATATGTGTTAGCTGTGGTTATTATTGTCATTAGGAGGCAGCTGTGTAGGTTTCAGGACGGAAGGGAACTTTCTGGTGGGTGGAGGCATGGGGAGAAGGGAGCAGGAGTCTAGGGGCTAGCTGAAAGGTACGATGAGGCTGCAGAAGGACTGGAGACCCAGGGGACAGGATCCCACAGGAGGAGAGGTTCCCCTTTTCCTATAAATCTAGGTTCAGTTGATTTAGGAACTTGAGTATCAGCTGTGCTTAGCTTCGTGACAGGGGAATTCCACTCTTTTCTTGGGACCTCACCTCACTTGTACAGCCATATGGCTGACCGCAAAGTGGTCCCATCATCTTAGATCTCAGGCAGGTCTTATTCTTCCATGGGATTCCCACCCTCTTCCCAGTCTGGACTGGAAGCCTGGCCAAGGACTCTGCTACCTGCTGTGCCCCCTTTCACAGAGGACAGAGCAGTGAAGATACGGAGTGTGATGGCTTTGCTGTGAACCCAGTTCTGCTATTTCTTATGCTGTGTGACCTCAGGCAGGTTACTTTGACTCTCTGAACCTTGGTCTTATTGGTGATCCAATGGGGATGATCAGTCCTGGCCTCCCAGCTCCTCAGTCTCTGTGGTCCTCATCAGACACGGGTGCAGACTCACTTACCAAACCATCGAGCCCTTAGGATGAGGTTAAGTCACAGGGTCCCACCCATTGAACAGATGAGTAAGGTGAGGCATCTCGTAGCAGAGGCCACTCAGCACACTGATAATGAGCAGAAGAATCACCTCCGTCCTCCCTAAGCTGCTCCTCCTGCCTCCTTTGTTCTGAACTCCAACCCCCTGGGAGCCCCCTAACAGCAGGGTGGGCCCAAGCTCCTAGGCCGGCTCTCCTGGCTCTCCCCCAGGATCCCCACACCCAGCAGCCCCAGGAATCCTACCCTGGCTGGTGGTGTCCAGGAGAAATGTGAGTGATCTCCCAAGGGCCCTGGACAGTGGCCACAGAGGCCAGCGAACTGTGGGGACACAGCCATCTAAAGAGCGCCCTACCAGCTCAGAGTAGACTTTACTAGAATGAGAAGTGTCAACATGATGGAGGGTGACCCGCTGATCCCAGGATACCTGGGACTGTCCTGGTTTGAAAACAAAATGTCCTGCATCCTGGGCAAACCAGGACAGTTGGGCCCCCTAACATCAGAGCACTTTGGTTAAAAGCCATACTCTGGAGCCAGACCCCTGGGTTTGAGTCCCAGCTGTGCTATTTGCTGTGTGATTTGGGCATGTTATTTCCTTTTTTTTGTGCTTCAGTGTCCTTATCTGTAAGATGGGGGTAATGCCCCCACCTGGTGGAGAACCTGTGCGTTTGGCTCTGGTGTCCAGCAGCTGCTGTGGAGCATCAGCTGTTGTCATTCTTTCAAGTCCCCTTCCTCCAGGGGCAGTTGCTGTGGTGTGGGCTCACTCAGCTTGCCCTGTGCCCAAGGGTGCAGGCCCTGCTAGCGGGGCGCCCAGAGATGAGGCTGCCCCGGTCTTGCCCTCAGCTGGGAGATGACTGTGGTGTGTGAATCATGACCACAGCTAGAAATCAATTTACGTGTCAGCTCGGGGTATAAAAACAGGCTTGATGGTTGAGTCGTTCACTTAGAACAGGTGAAACTGATGGCATGTAAATTTCACCTCAACACAGCTCTGCAGATAAAACCCAAACCAATAACCAAAGGCGCTGGTGGCCTGCAGGATAGGAAACACATCTTATGGCCAAGGACATGATGATCATGGAAGGCGTCCAGGAGGAGGTGGCATTTGAGTTGGACCTCCAGGAATGGAGGGAAGGTGGCCCCTGGAGGTGATGGGAGGCAGGGGTACTGGGCAGCGGGCCTGGTGCGGAAAGCCTGGGTTGGTATCCATATTCTGCTACTCTCAAACTGTGTGACCTGGGGCAAACGGCTTTAAGTCTGAGTCTCAACTTCCTTCATCTATCAAATAGAAAGTGTTGGTAGGGAGTGCCCAGAACACACCCACAGGGCACCTGACACAGAAGAGACAGTTGTTTTTTTTTTTTTTTTTTTCAGGAACAAGATAGGCAGAGCCAGGGGGTGCCTATGTGGTTGGTCCTTCTTTCAGTCAACAAACTTTCATGGAACTCTTGCTGTGTGCATGAGCTGCTCTGGCTCACTGAGCTCACATCCTAACGAGCACTCACTCCCCAGAGAGGACCAGACGGAGAAACGCAAGCAGCTTGCTCAGACTGGCTGGAGCCCACGGGTGTATGGGGGAGTAAGGGGAATAATGTTGGGGGAAATTGGGGTTGAGTGGAGATCCTAAAGCCTTGCTAAGTAGCTTGGATTTCTCTCTGCTTGCCCTGGGGAAACAGTGAAGTGTTTGGAGCAGAGGAAGATTTGTAATCAGCTCAAGGTGGACCCTCTTTCTCCCTCCTTCCTTCCCTCTCTCCCTCCTTCTGTCCTTCCTTCCATCCTTTCTTCCTAAAATGTTACCATGCTGTTCCCCGGGGTTGCCAGACACAGTCCATCCTCACGATGCTCATTCCTAATGGAGGAGGCAGACTTTAATCAAATCATCCCTCAAAAAAATGTGAAATTTGTGAAACTGAGACTCTGATTAGCCCTAAGAGAAGAGGGGGCCTGGTGCTATGAGAACTGATGAGAGAAGAGGTCTAACCTCGTAGAGAGGGTCAGGGACAACTTCTGGCAGACACGACTGCTGGGTGAGATCTGAAGAATGAACGTGAGCTACAGAGCAAAGGAGGAGGGGAAAAGGACTCCAGGCGGCAGGCGCAGCGTGGGCAGAGGCTCTGAGCAGGATGGTCTCGGTGAACACGTGGGTCCAGGGGGTGGGCTGTTTGGTGGGGTGGGGTGGGCTGTTTGGTGGGGTAGGGTGGGAGGAGTCAGATGATTTGGGCTCTTCGGGGCCACGCTTGGGGTTTTCCTTCTGACCTGAGAGCACCGGGAAATCTTGGAGGCTTTCAGTGGGAGGATGATGTGATCAGAGGTGTTTGTGAAGGTCATTAATGTGGTGGGGAGAACAGAGTGGAGGGGTCCAGAGGGAAAACGGGATGTCTTAGGTAGGACCCTTTACCAGCAGAGCCGAGACCGGTAGTTTATGGAGAGAGGTCTCTGGGAACAGGAGTGATGGAGGACTGAGAATGAGACTGGTGTTGTTGGAATGCTGCTTCAGTCAATAGGGACTCCACTCCACTGGGACCTCCTGAGAAATGAGCACAAGAGCATCAGGCCTCCCAGAATTGCCCACCTGCCCCAAGTGGGAGGCTGGGACATCATCCATCAGGGGTGCCGATCTTCCCACACTTCTGAGCTGGGTACGAACACAGCTCCCCACTGCCCCAACAAAAGAGGAGCCCCAGGGCTGATGGGAAAACAATTATGGTGCACAGAGCATTGTGAATCGAATCCCACAGGAACTGTCCATCCCAACCTCAGGCAAAAACAGAGAGGTCAAGAGGAGGAGGCAAGAGGCCAGAAGTATCTGATACCCACGAGGAGTCATCCAGGTGAGAGAGGAAGGTGCCATGGACTAGGGCGGTGAGCCAGGGACCCGCAGGAAAGTGAGTGGATTCCAAAAATGTTCAGGCATGAAGCCAACAGGTCTCGGTGATGGATCTGGTTGAGGGTGGGGTCCTTCATTAAGAAAGAGGACCTGTGGGAGGCCAGGTATGAAGGTGGGGAGGGTGGGGGATGGTCAGGAGGTCACTTTGAGTTGGAGATGCCTTTGAGATATTCGAGAGAAGGTGATGAGAAAGCAGCTGAGCATAGCGACAGGGAGCCCTGGGGAGAGGTCCAGGCTGGAGCCGTTAAGTGTGTGAGTCATCGGAGTCTGGGTGGTAATTGAAGCCAGAGGTGAGCATGAGATCACCTGGAGTGAGGACAGAGCGGAAGGAGCCTCCGGCGGGGGGCAGAGTCCGGGGGACTCCGGGGCCACGTGCACCCCCACGTCCTCATCCACCTGCAGCGCCTCCCTCCCTCCTGGACCACCCCGCACCTGCCTCGCAGGAGGGAGTGCCATTTCAGCACGTGTGATTCTAATTGAATTTAATTGTCTCCTCCGAGTTGCGCTAAAACCTTTTCAAAGTCCCCTGAAATTAGGGAACATCGATAACACCACTCCTCGGGGTTTTAATCTGTGTCCTCCTGGAGAACGGTGATTAATTTTTTACAAGCTAATCATATCTCTTAGGCAGGCTGTCAGCAGAGGACCCGTCATCTTTCATCAATAATGAAGCGATCCCGGCTCCGTTTCTCCTGCAGCCTCCTGCATAATTCACCAGGAGGGCTTCAAACAAAGAAGCCCAGGGGGCTGGGTCCTCCTAATCGGTGTCCTCCGTGATTATCCGCAGGGGCTGGGAGGGGTGGGGAGGCGGGGAGGGAAGGGCAGGGGATATAAAAGCTGATTGATGAGCCCCCATCTGGCTCCCCTTTCAACACGCTCCCACCTGTCTTGTCACCGTCTTCGCCCAGCTGGGCCCCCTCCTCCCAGCCCCTCATCTGCACCCCTCTCACAGTTCCCAGCCCTTTACCCTGCCCTCATTTCCTCCCATCTGAGACACTACCATGTACTGTCTTTTGGCCAGGCTCTGCCCTTTGACCTCACAGCCAAAGTCCCATGAGATGCTATAAGTCCCATTTGACAAATGAGTAAACTGAGGCCCAAATAAGGGAAGGAACTTGCTCAAGGTCACAGAGCAATTCAGGGACAGTCTGAGTTAGACCTACAGTTTGGGGTCTCCCAGACCTGTGCTCTGTGCCCCCAAACCTCAGGCCACGTGAGTGGATGGGCTGCCCCCATCCCTGCCCCAGGAGTGTGTCTACACTTGGAGGCTAAAGAGGAAACTGTCACTTTCTTCCCCCATCAAGCCCCGCTCAGGCCTCTCCCTTGGGGGACATATAGCCTCGTGTGCGCAGCTGGCTCGACTTCTGTCACTATATATGGTCCCTCTCTGAGGCCAAAGGCCAGAGGCAAGCAGTGGCCAGAGACGGTGTGGCTGGGAGGAAGGGCGGAGAAGGCAGAAACAAACAAATAGAAGTTGCTGGCCTTCCTCCTCCCTGGCACCATGGAAAGGCACTGTGCCCACTGGCCAATTGGACAGACTCCAGAAACAAAGAGAAGGTCCTATGCCCGAAAATCCCATATGTGAACGTGATTTCTTGCATCTAAGCCTGGAGCAAAGGCCCCACCAGGGTGTGTGGCTAAGAAGTCATCCAGGGAAGAAGGGTCTTCCGGACCCCACTTTGCAGGCTGGCTGGAAGGCAGTCCTGAGGGTCCAGCGCTCTCTCTGTGCCATCTCCGTCCTTGGGAGGAAGACCCCTTCCTGAGTAGGTCCTGGGAGCTCTCTGGTTCTCTGTGGGTGAGCCCCAAATCTGGGCCTCTGGCCTGACCTTGTGCCAAAGCAGTGGCCAGGCCTGCTCCCTGGGGGCCCAACTCAACGTGTCAAAACACTTTATCCATCAGTCCCCAGCTTCCCCGCTTCCATGTCCCATTTCTGGGTCATCACTTGTTGGCTCAAGACAACAGAGTTTCTTGGGACTTCGTTTTAAAACCAGGAGAGCTTCCAGAAAATCAGGATGAGCTGGCCGCCCTAGCATCTCTTTCTCCCAGGCACCAGAGGGCAAACAGGGTCACAGAGAAGCAGGGCTGTGGGGGGAGGGAAGCAGCTTCCCCGTTGGGCTTGCAGCCTGCCCCTACCTCCCCCGGCCTGGTGAATTTGGATGAGGTCCCTAACACCTCCGGGCCACGGCTGACTCACCTGAAATGTGAGTAATAGTAATAAACCCAAGGAGATTGCTCTGGGGAGAGAATGAGACGGTGTGTGAAACACGCAGCACAGCACCGGGCGTGCAGCAAGTGCACGGGCCCCGGTCACTCCCCCGACCGCCGTCCGGGATGCCCTCCTCTTCCCCACTCACCACGTTATCTGCTGCCAGATCCTGCCTGCAAAGTACAGTCCCCCATTTTCCAGCTTGCAATTCAAGGCCTTCAGAGCCTGGTGCCTGCTGAACCCTGCATCCTCCCCCCCCCCCCCCCCCGGCCCCCTGCTACCCGCCCCTTTCCCTGTCTCCTGTAGGTGCCGCCCAAGTTCAGCCTCGCTGGACAGCTCCCCATTCCCTGCCTCTGCCTCACGTTCTCCAGCTGTTCCTCCCTCCCCTGACTCCCTCCACTGTCCGCCCTTCAAGACCCCTTACAAGGGCTGCCTCTTCCAAGAGGCTGTCCCTGATTTCACCCTCAGGGCATGAAATCTGAGTTCCCCCCGAACCTCCCCCCAACCCCCGATAAATTATAGTCTGTACCTCTTTTAGGGCACCTGGCACTTTCTAAGAGTAGAGTAATTAATAACTCTCGCTAATACTTGTCAAGTTCTTTCTATGCATCAGATAATGTTGCCAGTTCTTCAGCTCATACAAACTCCATCAATCCCTAGATCCAAGATCCCATGAAGTGGATTCTATTATTATACCCATTTTGGATCCAGAAGCAGAAGCCCAGAGAGGTCAAGTCACTTGCCAAAGGTCACGCAGGAGCTGAGTGGCAGAGCCTCAAGAGATGGTTAGGAGCGTGGACTGGGGTTCAATTCCTGACTCTGACACCTTCCCCATGAGTGACCTCCGCAAGGCCCCTCATCTTCCTGAGTCTCTCCAAATTTCCCCCTTTAAAAATGAGGATCCTAAAACCTACCTCCTAAGGTCTTACAGGATTAAATGGTTCCTTCTCTGCCTGGCATGTATTAGGTCTCAATTAAATGGCCCCTGTTGTTATTAGCTTACCCTGAGTGGTAGGTTTTTACTTGCTTTCAACTCAGTGACTATTTCCTGGGCCCTTTGTTCAGACTTGACACAGAGTCTAGCCTTCCTGAAGCTTCAGAGCCAGGCAGGCCATGGATGGAGTCCTGGCTCCAGGATTTCCCATCTGTGTGTGTGACCTTGGCAAGGTCCTGCGGGTTTGGGCCAGAGGCTGGGAAGGCAACAGTGGATGAAGGAAAGCAAAGTGTCAACTCATGCTCATCCCTATGGGCCCTGTCCCCCGTCCCCCCTGGTTCCAGCGGGTGGCCACAGTGCCCCCGGATTAAATGGGGCCCTGAGGTGGCCCAGCCTAGTGGGAGTGACAGGACATGGTGACTTTAATGCTGCTCAGATCCGTGGTTCTGGGCGAGACGGTGCATTTGCATTTAAATGGAGGTTTGGAAGTCTGTAAATCTCCATTTCCCAACCGCGGAGGCCTAATGGTTGTTTAATCATGTTTAGATGAACCCCCCGGAGCACTGAGGGTTGGTGCATCTTAAATCCACGCAGCAGAGACAAAGATCAAACAAGGGGCGTTCCGGCAGAGGGTTCTTCCCTCACTGCCTGGCCGGCACTGCCTGAGAGGCCAGCGAAATGCGTGATACTCTCCCCAGTCCTGGGTAGGCCCCTGACCCTCACCCGTTCCAGGAAGACCTCCGGGATTGCTCAGAAGTAGCTGTCACCTGAAACTCCCGCGGTCTTTGCTTTACATTGCAAAGTGGAGAAGCAGTGACAGAGACGTGGGTGGCTTCAGAGAGACCTGGATTGACCTGCCCCTGATTCACTGTGTCTGTGAGAAGATCACCCCACTGTTCTGGGTGTCCTGGGTCATATATAGAATCTGAAGGTAATATACTTTCAAATCATTTGTGTAAAGTGAGTGGCACACAGTAGGGTCTTTCCAACAGTAGTCAGTATAACTCCAAATTGCCCTTAAACTTGAGAAGGATTGGCCTTTGGGGGTCTGCTTCATGATTATGATTCTCAGACTTCATGGTGAGTTCTGGGGGGGGTGGAGGGGCTTGTCTAAAAAGCTGCCCCCACCTCATTCTGATTCAAACCCCAGGAGTTTTGAGAAAGGGAGCTTTACGGTAAGAGTTAGTGACATGCACTCGGCCACCTCAGCATCCTCTGTGTACCTGTCTTTGCCAAGGGCACCATCTGCAACAACCTATCCTGCTGTGCACACAGTAATTCAGGTGGCGCCGTGTGTGAGAGGCTGTGTTCTACATGCTCCAAATAACGCCTGGTGTTTCTGTGGTCCCTGGTGCCGTATAAAGCCCTGTACTGTTTACAGGGTGTGGCCATGTCCACCATCTAGTAAGATCTTTCTAAGGACCTCACAATACCCATGTTGCTATGCCCTGGTTGTGGATGAAGATACAGGCTCAGAGAGGGAGAGCTGCTTTCTCAAGGTCACACAGCTGGGAAGGACCACTCAGGCTCTGATGGATTTACTCTCTATTCCAGGGCTGCTTTTTGTGCCCTGTGCCACTTCTCACAGAAGCTCGACAGAGCATTTCTTGGTCTGCGTTGGGAGACTGTGCCAGGAGCCAGGGGGCATTGCTGACCTGGATAGATCCCAAGCTTTGGGACAGGGCAGGTGACCTTTTCAAGGTGGCATTTCCAGCCTTCCTTTGTCCCCTCGAATTTAGGCTGGGCCTGCCAGCAATAACCAGGTCAATAGGAAAGTCTCCAATGTCAGAGAAGTTATTCAAATGTTTGCTACAGAAACAGCGAGGGCTGGCCTCTGGTGTCTGGCTCTGCCACCTGCCCAGGAAGGGCTGGGGGATGACACTGGAAGTGGGGTGGGGCATGAGTGAACACGGAGTTTTTGCCGCCCTCCTCCCATCGCTGCCACCCCACATCTCCCAGAGTCAGTCTCATTAAACACCCCATGAACCCTCTGCCCGCAGACCTTCACCTGAGCAGCTCCTTCAGCCTGAACCGGCTCCCACCCTGTTTCCAGCTCAGGTCAGGACCACCTCTTGGGAGGAGCTTTCCCAGCAGAAATTCATGTCTTTCTCCTGTGACTTCACAGCTCTCTATTTGTACCTATTTCTGTATCTCCTACCGGAGCCCTCGGGAAGGGGTGAGGGAAAGCTCTCTGCAGGTGGGCTCCAGGGCTCCCACCCCCAGTTCAAGCAGCCAGTTCTGCTGCTGCCTGTTCTAAATTTGGGGATTTGACTCCATCTTTCTCTTTTCTTTTTTAAAGACTTTTTTTAGATCAGTTTTAGGTGCACAACAAAACTGAAGGAAAGGTGCATAGAGTTCTCATACGCTCCCTCCCCCTCCCCCCACCACGCACAGCCTCCCTGACCCGAGTGGTACATTTGTTATCACTGATAAACCTACACTGACACATCACTGTCAGTCAAAGTCCACCGTTTACGTTAGGATTCACTCTCAGTGTCGTGCAGATTATGAGTTTTGACAAATCTGCGGTAACATGTATCCACCATTGTAGTTTCACACAGAACAGTTTCACTGCCCTAAAAATCCCCTGTGCTCTGCCTATTCCTTCCCCTCCTTCAACCCCTGGAACCCCTGATCTTTTTACTCTCTCCATAGTTTTGCCTTTTCCAGGCTGTCATAAGTTAGAATCAAAAACTTTTCAGACTGGCTCCTATCGTGTTGTAATATGCATTTACGTTTCTTCCATGTCTTTTCATGGCTTGATGGCCTATTTGTTTTTAGTACTGAATGATGTTCCCGTGTCCAGATGGACCCATGGTTTCTTTGTCCGTTCACCTATGGGAGGACATCCTGGTGGCTTCAAGTTTTGACAATTATGAAGACAGCTGCAATAAGCATCCATGCGCAGGTTCTTGTGTGGATGTAAGTTTTCAGCTCCTTTGGGTAAATACCAGGGAGTGTGGTTTCTGGATCTAATAACAAGGGTACGTTTCGTTTTCTAAGAATCTGTCAAACTGTCTTCCAGTGACTGTAGAATTTTGCATTCCCACCAGCCATGAAGGAGCGTTCCTGTTGCACCACATCTCATCAGAGTTTGGTGATGGCAGTGTTCTGGATTTTGGCCGTGTTAATAGAGATGTAGTGGTATCTCATGGTTCAATTTTTCTTTAAATCTGAGTTTTGGGGACTGTGTGATTTCCAAAGTCCCTTCTGCTCAGGAATTCTGTGATCAGAGTCTCCAGTGGAGGGCAATTCCTGGCAGCCAGGGCCTGACTCTCTTCTCACATCCCTAGAAACCCCTTGTGCAAAACAGGGGTCTGGAAGTGTTGGCTGAGTTGGATTGACTTGATTCTGTTATTTCAGAAAGGAAGCAGTCCCCATGAAGAGTAGAGGAGCCGGCACCTGGAGCATCTTTCCTGAACGAGACAGAAGGACTCTTTTCCCATCTCTGCCTGGTGGGGGGTCTTCCCTGTAGACAGGAGCTACAGGCAGGAGCAGCTCTGGGACCTCAGGGTGTGGCAGACTAGGGTTTTGAATCCTGGCTCCTCCATCTACTAATTGAGAGATCAGATCATAGGCTGGCTCCTGCTTTTCTGTGCCTCAGTTTCTCCATCTGTAAAATGGGAATAATAATAGTATGATGATTTGGTGAGATGGTACATGGAACACTTAGCACGGGGGCCAGCTCAGGCCATGGTAAGTGCTCAGTTAACATCAGTTGTTATTATTATCACTGCCATCCTTCGAGTGAAGGCCTCTTGGGGACTGAAGACACAGGAAGGAGCAATGGGCACATGGCCTTTCCCTGTCAGTGCCCGGCTTCAGCACACACAGAGATGTTTCCTGAAGTGTTTGTCCCTAGAATGCTGACCCCAGGGGGTATTCATGGGTTAGAGGAGGCTTCTGGGGTCAGATGGATTTGGGGATGTCTGGGCTCAGCTGAAATAAGCAGCTTTCTTTCCTATGAGGTGTCTCAGATACTTGTGCAGCTTCCAGAAGCCACTCGAGTTTGCACAGCTCCCCAAATGTCCTCGGCCAGGGAACCACTTGCTCTGGGAGCATCTCATCAAACCAAATGGCACTTGGAAGAAGGCGAGCCCTGGGGATTAAGAGCGGCCATGAAGGCCCATCATAATGTGTCTCCTGCCGCTTTCTCAGCATGGTCCCCTTGTCCTCCTTGATGGGTCCCTTGTGTCCTGGCCACAGCAGGCTGTTGGCTAATCTAGAACGTGCTAGCGACTGCCTCACCCCAGGACTTTCTACACGCTGCTCTATTATCCCTTTCCCAGCCAGTTCAGTGAAATCTGACTCCTCCTTTCAGCCTCAACTCAAATGTGGCCTCCTCTGCAAAGCCTGTCCTAACCTCTGCAGGCAGAATTAGGCACTGCTGGGGTTCCCACCCCTTCCTGTTCTTTTCAAGCCCTTATCTCTATAATTGTTCATGTATGCGTTTCCCTTCCCCATTAGGTCATGGGCTTCTCAAGGGCAGGGACCATCTCTCATTCCTAGGCTGGTACCTGGGTCCAGGGGCCTGGCACCTGGGTCCAGGGGCCTGGCACAGAAGAAGTGACAACCAACAGGAGTCATTACTTGGATATGTGCAGTAGTATTCAGGGACGTTGCTAACTTAGTGATTAAAGGCATAGTCTCTGGCATCAGACAGACCTGGTCTTACCCTTTATTAATGATATGAACTTGAGGCCCAGTTCCCTCATCTGGTAAATGAGGCAAAAAATGCTACCTCTTACATAGCGTTGCTATGATCTGTTCACAGAAAGCGGCTGACCCAGAGCAAAGGCTCAGTACATGGGGGTTTGTGAATAAATAGGCACTGGGGCTCTGGAGGGACAAACGAACAGTTTCCCCTGTGTCTTCAGCAAAGGCACTTAATATGTGCTTCTATTTTCTCTTCTGTGAGAGGCAGCTGGTAATACATCACCGGGCTGTGGGGAGGATTAAGTGATTCATTCACATGGAGAACTTAGTCCAGCGCCTGGCACACAGCAAGCTCGGGGTAAATGGGAGATAGTTATTCTTGTTGTTGTTGTTGTTAAAAATCCAAGAAAGAGCCCTGACACTCAGCTTCTCCCTACTCCAGTGGTACAGACTGCCCTGCCCTTGACCTGAATGGACCTGAAGGGCAGAGAGCCTGTCCTTGCCACTGCCTCCCCAGGGGTACCTCCGAGTCTTCGATGCCTCCTTTCCACTGCCCACCTCCTACCCCCCCGGGTGAGAATCCACTGCTCCCAGCTCGGAGCTCCCCAGTCCTGATGCAGCCGACTGGGAATTTGTTTTATTTGTGTGCTTGCCCCCCTCCCTCTCTCCCCTCTGAAAAAGCAATTAAACTTCTGTTTACCAGAGTGGGCGGCGGTAATCCATCGTTTGCCCATCCTGTTGAGCTGCCCCACTTCCAGCCTGCTTTGCTTAGGCTGGGATGGGAGATTTGCATAATCAGTAAAAACAGAACTCAGAAAAGGCCGGTGGTGGGGGAGGGGTTGGTTTCAGGCCAGCAAATGGTGAGCACAGCTCTGGGGACCCGGATGGACCCAGAAGGACTGGTGAAGGGGGCGGGGTCTTCCCTCACTTTGAAGTGTCTTTGAAAGGTCTTGTCTTCCTGTCCCTACTGGGCAGGTCAGGGGTCCACCCCGACCTAGCCTGATCCATCCCTGGAAGCCAAGCTGAGGCACAGAGAGGCTGGAGTCGTCTGCTGATCATGCTCCGCTCTGCACACAGCTTTCAGTGGCTCCCCAGTGCCCCAGAAGCCGCATTCCCATCTCGTCCTGTCCTCTCCCCGTCTGTCCCTCCCAGGGGCCAGTAGGGCAGAACTGAACACATGCTTGGGAATCTGACTCCTGGCTGTGCCACGGTCCCCGTTTAGGTTTCCCCAAAGCTAACCCTGAGACAGGGACTTGGGTGCAGGTAGGTTATTGGGAGGGGATTTCAGGAAACTCAGTGAGAAAGTAGGGAGAGTGAACCAGAGAAGAGAGAAAATCCATAAAAGCATGTGTATGTGTGGGCTGCAGCTATCGACAATGGGGCTCAAGCCCTCAGGGGACTCCAGGAGACTGTCCCACTGAAGGCTGAGGAAGCTGGCATACCTACCCACTGGGGTGGATTGCTAAGTGGTAGCCCCCTGTGAACCTGCCTTCCCGTGTCCATGACTTGGTCAAGGTCCCGCCCCCACTGACACGGGGTTGGGCCATGTGACTTGCTCTGGCCAATGGACTGTAAGCACATGTGATGCAAGCAGAGCATTGGTAAGCACTTGCCCTTCAGTCTGGGAATGCAGCTGCCACCCTACAAAGCAGCCTGGGCTGTCTTGACAGAGAGGCTATACAGAGGAGACCCAGGCACTCAGCCGACAGTCGCACCTATCTGCCAGGCATCTTGGGCCATCCTGTCCGGGGCAGCTACAACTCATAAGTGACCCTGTGAAATGGGCTGGAGAACTTTCCAGCTGAGCCCAGCCCAATTGCAGAATCGCCAGCACATAAACGATGGTTGTGTGAACCTGCTGAGTTTGGGGTTGTTTGTTACATAGCAATAGCCAGCTGATGCATTCACCAACTCTCATCCTTCATCATTGTGGGCTGCTGAGTTCAGGGCACTAGCTCTCAAACACTCCTGGTCAGCCCTGACATAGATTCCTATGGTCAGAGGAAGCCTGCAGGCAGAGAGATGTCCTGTGGGAGGGAGGACATCCTCTCCATGCAGGGGAACTGTCCACTAGAGCTGCAGGCAACTTCCAGGTGGGCTGAGGCAATGGGGAAGAGCACCCAGAGCATCTGCTATACACCAGGTTCTGAAAATGATCAGGGTGGGGCTGCCCTGAAATTCAGGAAGTGGCTCCTTCAGAATTCAGCTCCACATCTACTCTGCACTACCCAGTAACTGCTGTCTTCCTTTGCTCTCTTTCTTCCTCCTTCCCTTGCCTTCCTGCATCCTGCTCTCCCAACATCTCTTCCTTCCTTCCTTCCTTCCTTCCCTGCTTCCATCTTTCTATCTGGACTCACTGAACCTGGCACCCTGCTCCTCTGCAATATTAAATACCACCCCCCTCAACACACACACGTAATGAAAAAGTGTTGTGTGCAAGAGTAAAGAACACAGTATTTGGGTTCAGGTGGGTCTGAGTTTGGATCCAGCCCAGCTGCTTTCACTCGCTGCCACTTTCTGTCTGACTCAGTTTTCTTGCCTGTAAGATGGTACATGCCCCTGACAGGATTGGCATCTGGTGGGGGGGCACTTTTGGAAGGACGTAGCACACAGTAGATACTCTGTGAGAGAAGCCTGCTTCAGACTTGACCCCGATCCTAGGCTGGGAAGGAGATTTGATGTGACAGGAAGGAAGTGGTCCTTCTGCCTCTCTTTCCTCTTGTAAAATATGCAGCCTGGTTTTCCGAGGTGGTGGAGCATCTCCTTATTAAATGAGGGGCTCGGGTGATTAGGCTGTTCTCTGTGGTCTGGCTTACATCCCATTTTCAACTCTTTCATTTGTGAAACTGGTTAAGAAGAGTCTTTTTTTTTTAATTAAATTGGAAAAGTTCTACAGGAATCTTTGAAATGTTCAGAGCAGTGGCTTTTCAAAATAAAAGGGAAGATGAAGGAAATTGTCCCAGTCCTTGGGTCCCACAGGAATTGTGGGGCCCCAAACATTGTTTGAAATGACAACCAACCGCCGTCATCCAGGGACCTGCTTTGTTGTAGAGAGAATCCTAGGGTTTGTTATAAGGGTTTTGCCCCTCGAGTCCTCTCTGGAGAGCACTTCCAAGAAGCTGTGCGTTTTAAAACCATTAGAGTTTCAGTTGTCAAATCAGGGATGCAATAAAACTGGTCTCCGATGCTTCACAGAGAACGTTACGTGAGGACGATTTGATAAAGTTAAAAGTGTTCTACAAATGTAAGATATTATTCGTGGTGGCTGCGATGCCCCGAGAGGGAAAGTGATTTCCCAAGGTCACAGAGCAAATTGGTGGAGGAGCCAGGAAAAGAAGCGGAACCTCTTCATCTGGAGGATTGTTGGGACCTGGACTCATTTTACGGATGTTATATCCACAGCACCAAGAACAAGGCCCAGCCTACAGCAAGTGCGTCGTGAATGTCATTCAATGGACCAACGAGTGAATGAATGATTGATGCTCTAACAGTCCTGGGAACACGAGGGACCACGGGGACCCATCCCTGCAGAAACTTCCAATCCCATAACGGGCATCCTGGACTGGCTTCTTTGTCTAGTTCTTCCTCTGTCCTCTCACCCAACAAAGGACCTACTCCCCTCCCTGGGCCCACCTGTGGGAGGTTGTGATTTAATCCCACTACTTCAGCCCTCCCTGTATCCACGCCCTTTGCCATGTGACCCTGCGGTTTCTCCCATTAAAAAGGGGAGGATCTTTCCACTCTCTGACTTCGAGCTGGGGGATGTGACTTGCTTTGGTCAATAGAATGAGGTGGAAGGGACAGAGAGACTCATTCTCAGCATGGATCCTAAGAGGCCTTGCATGGTTCTGCTTGCCCCCTTGGTCCTCTGCCACACTCTCAAGAATCCTCTTGAGCTAGTCCACTGGGCCCAGGAGGAGGCTGAGCGACACAGCAGGCAGAGCTGCCCTGGCTGAGCCACCCCAGTGCTGCCCAGCTTATTCCAGAGCTCCAGCAAAACTGCAGCGGTGGAGCTTAACCAGCGTTTTCTGTTGTATCTCAACTGAGGTCTGGGGCTTGCTTGTTACTCAGCATAGTTGGAGCCACAGTTAACCGCCACACCGTCCAAATCCTCCAAATCTTTGCCAGTCTGGAATAGCATTTACCTCCCCTTGGAAGTTTTCCCTGACTTCCTCAACCTCCTTACATTCATTAATGCACAAGGTCATTCATACACTGCAATTGACCCTTAAACAATGTGGATTTGAATGTTGTGGGTCACTTATATGTGGATTTTTTTCAATAAATACCACAATACTTACTCAGCCATAAAAATGAATAAAATAATGCCATTTGTAGCAGCATAGGTGGACCTGGAGATGATCATACTAAGTGAAGTAAGTCAGACTGAGAAAAGCAAATACCCTATAATATCACTTACATGTGGAATTTTAAAAAATGACACAAGTGACCTTATATATAAAACAGAGACAGACTCACAGAGATAGAAAACAAACTTACGGTTACCAAAGGGGAAAGTGAGGAGGGGAGGGATAAATTATGAGTTTGGGATTGGCAGATACTAACTACTGTATACAAAATAGATAAACAACAAGGTCCTACTGTACAGCACAGGGAACTATATTCAACAGCTTGTAATGACCAATAATTAAAAAGAATATGAAAAAGAGTATATATATATATATATATATATATATATATATATATATATATATATATATATATATCACTGAAGCACTCTGCTGAACACCAGAAACTGACACAACATTGTAAATCAACTATACTTCAATTAATAAACAATAAATAAATAAATACTACAATACTACATGATCAGAGGTTGTTTGAATCTGCAGGTGTGGAGCTACGGAGACAGAAGGCAGACTAGAAAGTCATACGTGAATTTTTAACTGCACAGGGCTTGGGGGCGGGGTGTTGATGCCTGTAACCCCCATGTGGTTCAGGGGTCAACTGTAAATGTCTGCTCTGTATTCAACCCAGCAGTAGAAGCCTGGAGTGACCAAGAGAGAGAATACAGCCCCCCCTGAGGATCTCCAGTCCAGTGGGGGAGATGCAGGCCAACAGATGTCACTGCCATGACTCTAATTAATGTCCCTAATATATTAGCTACCATTTGCTGAACATTTACTGTACGAAGCACTTGGTGTACATTGCTTCCTGTAATTGTCACAATAATTCTAGGAGAATATTTTATACTCATTTATACTCTGAAGCTCAGAGACGTTGACTTATTTGCCCAAACAATAAGTCCATGGAAGAGCAGGGATTCCAGCTGGAGTCAGCCTGACTCTGGAGCCTGGATTTTGCTTTTGTGATGCGTGTGGTCCAGGTGTGCTCAGGTGGCGGTGGCAACGAGGGTGTGATTGGCTTTCCCTAGGCTGGTCCTGAAAGGTGCGCAGGGGAGAGCCAGGAAGAGAAGAAAGGACCCTGAGATGGGGGACTTTGCAAACGCAAAGGTCTGGAGGTGTGAGATCAGTGGTCCAGGCCTGGAAGCTGAGGGAGGGCAGGTAAGGTGGGGACGGGATGAGCCGCCTGCTGCTATTACCTGGGGCGCTTATTAAAAGATGGCTGGAGGAGGAGGTGGCATATGGCTTAGTGGTAGAATGTGTGCTCAGCGTGCACAAGGTCCCAGGTTCAATCCCCAGTATCCCCATTTAAAAAAACGATGCCTTCCTGGGCCCCTCTCCAGGGTGGTTTGGGGGTGGAGACCAGGCACCTGCAGCTCTGGTTCTGCTCCCCCTTGGATGAATCTGATGCCCCCTCCTATTTAAAAACCTCTGCCTGGCCAAAGCCTTTCTGTTTTCCCTACGTCAACCCTCTCTCCTTCCTCCGACCTCTCATGATTCCTTGTCATCATCCCCTAGCTTGATACAGATCTGTTCCCTGATTGTGTCCCGTGAGCCTCTTATCTGTAGCCAGACTATGGGTCCTTGAGGGCAGCCTGGGAGTTGGACCTTTTTTGCAATCCCAAAGTCCTGGTACCTGGGATAGGCAGCCTGCCAGATTTGTCAGTTGACTGCATTAATGATGGAGTTACAAACGACAGTTTGGAAGATCCTTGTGGGAGGCCTAGATCTGAATAAGCATCATCAAAACTATATTGTAATTACGGGGCACATCCCTCCCTGTCACTTCGTTAAGTGCATTTTATCCACAACTTCATTCCATCCTCGCGGCAGCAAAATGAGGCATATTCGTTTCCCCACCTCTGAAATGAGGATGGTGACGCTCAGTGAAGGTGAGTCCCTTGCCAGGGTCCCAGATGAAGCTGGTAAACCACACACCAGGGCTTCTTAGCTTCCATTACCTCCCGCTGGTGGGGGCTCCGAAGTTAGGACTGTTCTGAGAAGCCTTCGGGGTCAGGTGCTAACAGTCTCAAAACACTTCCAGCTGGATTGGTGGGTAGCGGGCAGGACACCTAACCAGGTTCAGGTCCCTGGCTTCCAGCCCTGCCTCTGTCATTAAGCTGCTGGGATCTTGAGAAGCCCCTCCAAGCTCCCTGCCTTAGGTTCCAAACCTGGGGGAAGGAAGGGGACGACCTATCTTCCATGTTGACCTTGCAAAGTGTGGGGGCGATGTTTACGCTCCCCAGGAGCACTTGGGCAATCAGGGAAGAGGGGTCTACACTCTGTTCCTCCACTCCCCAGTCCACCCAGGTCCCTGCTCCGGCCAGCTCATTGGGGTGGCAGGGATGTCACGGATACCCAGACAGCAACTCTGCCCAGGGCATCACCCTCAGCCCACCTTCCTGGTTCCCCAAAGGCGCTTGCTGAGTATTTGATTGCTTCTGGGTAACACAGTGAAAACCTTTGGAAAGACAAGAAGCTAATGCCATGGGGACAGGCAATCACTTACCTTTGTTATGTCTGTGGCTCTCTGTGTGCCACGCTGACAGGGCTCCCTCCACCTGCACGCTCTGCAAAGGGCAGGGCAGAGGCAGAGTATATATATATATATATATATATATATATATATATATATTTTTTTTTTTTTTTTGCCATTGTTACCTCTGTTGGCTGAGCTCCTTTGCTGGCCTGGACTCAATTTATCTCTTGGCAAAAATCACCTTTGCCTTTTCAGCTTCTCCTGGGGAGCCAGGTGGCAGGTTCTCTGTCGTTCTTGACTTGATTATTACGCCAAGCCTGGGACGTGAGCTGCTGGCTTCTCCCTCACATGATCAGAGGCGGTGGAGGCCTCACCCATCACCCCATCACCATGGCCACCCACCCCTCAAACTCCATATCCTCCTTCAGGGCTTTATCTTTCTCTACAGAAGGTCTTTTCTAAGGTATATGTTGCTTAGTTACTTTGTTGATCGCCTGCCTCCCCGGCTAGAATGTCAGGTTCCCAGGCGTGAGGGGTTTGGTCTGTTTTTGCTCGCTGCTGCCTCCCCAGAGTCTAGAAGAGCGCCAGGCACGCAGTAGGTGCTCAGTGACTATTCACTGCATTAACATGTTTCTGAATTAATTCAATGGATCAACGTGGCTCTGAAAAAAAAGTATCGATGCTGGCCCCCACTAGCCTAAGAGACACTGAAAGACGACTTCCACTCATTAAGCTGGAGAATTGGGAGGAGTTGGGGCATGCCCAGAGGTCGAACTGCCATCCCATGAAGATGCAAAAGCTGATGGTGACATGGCTGTCTCAGGACGACTGGACATCTCTATCAGCTGCCATTAGTACCTTGAGAATGAGGTCTATTTTGGCAGAAACAACCTGTGATCCGCCCTGCCCCTCCAGCCCAGGCAGGGAGGGCAGCACCTGTGGCCACCGGATACTGGGCGGGCCTCCTCCTGCTGGCGGCATCTGGGAGGCTTGAAAAGGCAGCGTCATCTCAGGCCCCTATTTCCCTCTCATCAGTCCCGTTTCCTTGGCAGCCAACTAGACCCTTCTTCCCTCTCACCCCACGTGCCTCGGAGCCTCTTCATCTGACAGCTTGCAGGGCGTGATTAGGGAAGACACTGTTCCCACTCACCACGATCAAGTCCAGGACACGGAGGCAGCCGCTTTAAAACAGCTCTGGCTCTGGCTCTGGGCTCTCTTTCGGAAGAGGAAGGAAACAGAAAATTGGTGATGCAGCGTCTCAGAGACACCTCCAAAGTTTTCTGGTCCATTCCCTGGCCCCACGGTCTTCCTTCCAGAGGCAGCTGTGGAGAAGTTTTCAGAGGGGACAGCTCCCCAGGCAACCCTTCCCTTAGTGAGATGTCCACCATAGAGCTGAAACCGGAAAATGGGGTGGGAGAGGATGGCCATGTCCCAGGTCTCAGGCAGGTCCTTGGGACTCGCCCCATCAAGTGAAATGAAGGTCCTTGGCTTTGTGCAGGAAAGAATTCAAGAGCGAGCCACCGTTGAGTAAAAGTAGATTTATTCAGAGTGATGCACTCTCCATAGATGGAGTGTAAGCCGTCTCACTTAGAAGGGAGGGCGGCCACAGGTGTGGGGGGTGTTAGAATTTATGGGCTGGGTACCTTCATATGCTAACAAGTGGGCGGATTATTCCAACTACTTTGGGGAAGGGGCGGAGATTCCCAGGAACTAGGCCACCACCCACTTTTTGACCTTTTATGTCAGCCTTGGAACTGTCATGGCGCCTGTGTCATTCACCATGTTGATGTGTTTCAATGAGTGTATAATGAAGCTCAAGGTCTCCTGGGAGTCATAGCTCCCGCCATCTTGGGCCTCAGGGTCTACTGGGAGTGGAATCTTCTGCCGTCTTGGTGCTAACTGCTGTGTTACTTTTTTAACGGTTGTGCCCTGCCCTCTTCCCTCCTGTCTCAGAACCAGCTGGTGGTGTTTCTCAAAGTGAGGTCTGCAGGCCCCTGGTCTCAGAGACATCCAGAGCGTGTGCAACTGTGTGGACCCCTGGGCCCCCTCCCCAGACCCACTGGATCCTGATTCATGGGGTGGGTGACCTGGAATTGCATTGTGATACCTCCTTGTGTCTGGGGGATGGGGGGTGGGCAGGACCACCTGCAGGTGTGATGATTCACTAGGAAGACCCACAGGACTCAGCACACACCTGGCTGCTGTGACTTATTACAGGGAAAGGAAACAGAGCGAAATCAGCAAAGGGAAAAGGAGCTTGGGGAGTGGGGAGTCCAGAGGAAATGAGACGCAAGTTTCCAAGAGCCTCTCCCTGGAGTCACACAGGGCAGCTGAACTCCCTCAGCACCGAGCGTACATGTGAGATGCTGTCTCTCAGGTCAGCTCCTCAGAGACTGGGGACCCAGGGATTTTCCCCGGGGCTGGTCAGGCAGGCACCTTCTGCTTGGCATGTTCCAAAATTCCGGCCTCCCAGGAGAAAAATGTGTTCAGCTGAAAGCACAGTGTCTGCACAAATGGGTCAGGCAGTGTGAGCTGCTCTTATCAGCTGAATGGTGGGAACCCTCCGTGAACCGAAGTTCCCAGATGCTAGCCAAGGGCCAAAACAGCAAGCAGACCTTTCAAAGGGCAGCGGTCTCAGGCCTGCTTCCTCCCGGCCTAAAGCATGAGACTCACTGGTCTGGTGGATAAAGCTGGGTCGACCAGCTCCATCTCTGGTTACTGTGTGACTCAGGCTAAGTTGTTTGCTCTCTCTGAGCCTGATTTCATGATTGACAACAGAGAGGATATGTTTCCTCCTAAGGAGGTTAAATACATCTCAGGTCACCTCTTCCTTTGCTAAGCAGAGCAGAGGTGCCCCCTTTTTTAAGGAGCCTGCCATGCCCAGGCTGCTGGACCAGGATTGGAACTTGGCTGCGATGTAATGAAGGAGAAAGAGAGAAAGCAGTAGGGAGGGGCAGTTCCTCAGATGCATGAAGATTTCGACCCCAAGTTGTCCCTTTACTGCCCGCGCATGGGGTGGGGGGGTCCCTGCACTGAGAGCCCAGGCTCCCCTCTGCACAACTTAGCTGTTGGGGTGGGAGGGATGGGGTGCCACGGAGCTGAGCAAGACCCAGGTCCTGTCCTGGAGGACAGGAGCCGAAGTCGTGGATGGAGAGTCTGCCCGGGGGCAGGATTTTGGGACATCAGCAGGGAAGTCCCTGCTCTGTCATCAGTGAGATCTGAGACCTTGGACAGGTCACGTCACCTCCTTGAGATCTAGCTGCCTCCTCTTTAAAATGGGGTTCTTATGCCTAAGAGTTCAAGGAAGGTTGTAAAAACTAAAAGGAATGACATACTTTTGTTAAAGAAAAGATCATGAATAGTTTCGAGAGAGCTTTGTAAACGTGACAGGTGAGTTAGAAATGATGCCGTTCTGCTGGTTCCTCCATCCACGCCTGGTAGACAGTTTGGACACTACATCTTCCCCACTATGGAACCCCGAGAAATCTTCTCAGAGCAGATTTCCACCCACCTAACCTAGGCCCTGGGCAGAAGGAAGAAAGCTTTGTTGAGATCGAGGGCTGGCTCTGTCACTAACTTGCCTGCTCCTGGCAAATCTCTTTCCCTCTCTGGGCCTCAATTTTCCCAATCTGCAAAATGGGGGCAGTAATGCTCCCGTCTATCACTTTACCATCACTGCCAGTTCTTTCTTTTCTCATCTTGTTCCAGAACTGTCCCCAAGACACAGCTATGCTGAGGGGTTTGGACCAGCATTTCTCTGAGGAACAGCCCAAAGGAGAGCAGAGAACACTGTCTTGGATGGACCCACCTGTCTTTGAGACTCGTGGGGCATGTAAGCTTAGTAAGGGCTCTGAGAAGTCCTGTGGTGAGGACAGTTTCTCAAGCCTGTGCGCTTGCAGACCTCCTCTGGGCAGAACACCTGCCAGCATCCTGTAGAAGTCTACAGCCTTCTCTTGGAGGTCGCCAGGCCAGGAGGACCCAGATAAGCTGAGTCGCAGTTTTATGCACCAAACCGGGATCCACCGACTCCCCAGGTCAGCAGCCTCTGGTCTTGGCCCCTGGCCTCAGTCCACCTTGGGACATGTTCTTCGAGGCTGGAGTTTCAGTCATCAACCCCAGTTTCTCCAGCTGTTCTTTTGTTCCCAGATGCCTGAAAGCCCCTGAAGGTGCTGCTCTAGCCAAAATTCAGAAGAAGCGCTAAACCAGGTTAACCTTAGGGCTGGTGGCAACGAGCAAGTGTCCTCCCTGGTGGGTTGGTTGGATAAATGAGTTAATTTTGTCCAAGCTCCGAGTGTCTTGGGGACTTTGGTGCTGAGGGTGTACGTATGCGTTGAGGGGAGGGGGCCCGGCATGGAATGGGCTTCAGGATCTGCAGGGACCAGAGGAAGGGGGGCTACATACATGGCACTGCCATTAATGATGCTAATAATGGTCTGAAGGTCAATGCCAGCTGGGGAGCTTGGCAGATGGGGTGGAATCCCTTGGAAAATCCCACATCAGCATCTTTGTGGGTGAGAGTGAAGAGCGTGGTAAGGGGGGTCTGTCTCTGCAGGGCTGGGCAGGGCAGTCCAGGGCAGCAGAGCAGAGAGAGGTATCCTTCTGAGTGGCCCAAGCATGAGCAGGGATGAGGGCAGGGATCTTGAGGCAGCCAGCCTTGCGTCTGAACCTCGGCTGAGCTCTGAATGAGCTGTGCGTCACTGGGCAGTTCCCGTGTCTCTCTGAGCCTCAGTTTCCTCATCCACAAAAGGAAACAATAATGCACCCCCAGCCCTCCTCAGAGTGATGAACGGGATACCTTGGCTTAAGTACCTAGAAACTTCTAGCACATAACGCGTGCTCTGTGAACACTGCTTCTCTCCTCTCCTTTTGGGAAAGCTCAAACTGGCAGAAGCTTCTTTAAAAAAAAACTTTTAATTGAACTGTAACATATACATAAAAGTACATAAATCTTTTTTGTTTGTTTCTTAACTTGATATTTATTTCAACTCCTCTGGGGCTGGAAGTGTTACAAAACTTTAAAATAAACCTTAAGCACCTTGCTTTTATCATTTCTTTTTCAGAGCACTAAAAAAATTGTTTTGAAATGATTTAAGATCCACAAGAAGTGGCAAAAATAGTACAGGGCTCCCATATACGCTTGACTCAGCTTTTCCCAATGACATCTTACTTAACCACAGAACATTGTCAAAACCAGGAAGTGGACATCGGCACGATGTTATGAACTAAACCGAGCAGCGTGTACACCTCCAGGGGACAGCTCGATGGATTTTCACAAACCCTACTGAGTTTTGAGTGTGTTTTGTGGGAGGCGGAGTGATGGGTGGGGAACCCAAATAGAGGCTGGGAGGAGGCCTAGAACGAAGTGTGGCCCGGGCTTGGGGTTAGGGGGCTAAATTAACTGGAGCAAAGCATTTGATGATGAGGTTAGAAATAAGGCTGGTGATGACAGACAGGGAGGGGCCGGTGCAGTGAGAGCAGGACTCTGTCCAGCTTCCTGCGCTTTATCTGGATAGCTTGTTCTTTTTCTTTTTCACCAAGGGTGTCCCCGGTACATCAGTTAGCTCTTTTTAGGTAACAAACCATCCAAACCTCCATGGCATTTGACAAGAAGCGTTTGCTTCTTACTCAAGGTCCACTGGGCTGCAGCTGATCGAGGCTGGCCTTTCTGGCCCTGGCTTCAAGCTGAGGCTTGGGCCCAGGTCTTCTCCATGCATCTCTCATCCTCTTTGGACCTCGGCTACCCACTGCGTGTGCTCCTGGGTGATGGCAGATGTGCCAAGGAGAAGGCCTAACGGGCAAGCATATTTGAAGTTCCTGCTCCTGGTGCTCCCACTAGCTTCTCATTGGCCAAAGCAAACCAGTGGTGGGGGGAAGGGAAGCACACATCACCCTGGAGGTGGTGGGGAGGATGACATTTGCTGTGCACAAACCGAATCTGCTTCTTTCTATAAGCTTTTGCACAAAAGAAGCATTTTTTTCTCTTAAAAAATTCAGAAACCATTGGTTGGGATGGTTGGACCCAGTAAATCTCCTTGGAGCACCATTTTTGGGTCTTATTCTGCACCTGGAATATTCCCTACCTACCTGGTAGCTGACATCCATGAACACAACCCACTTGGCCAGGGCTCCCCACTGTCTCACTGACTCCCCCTGCTGGCAGTGGAAGGCATTGAGCAAGTCTGACCTGGACTTGACAACGGACCTCATTCCTCTGGCAGCAGATTGTTAGGACAGAGCTTTAAAAACACAAAAAAGCCATCCTCATTCTAATGCTGATTCTGCCACTTAAGGGCTACGTGGCCTTGAGAAAGTTCCTGAACCTCTTTAAGCCTCAGGTTCACCATGTATAAAATGGGCGTAATACTAGAAATGTTCTCTTAGCATTCCTATGAGGATTAAGTGAGAACAAGAAAGTAAGCCCCTTTGTAGGAGCTCCGTAGGTGTTTGCTGTTTCTGTGCCAGGGGCTTTCTAGGTACGAGGAGACAGCAGTCTCCTCCATCAGGACCCACCATGCCCCTAAGCCCGGGAAAGGATACATTCTGTGATGCTAGCATTCAGCGCTGAAGCTAACTTGCTCCCAGGGGCTGCCCAACTCACTCCCCATCCTCTCAGGCCAGAGCCCTAACCCCAGAGCACCCTGACTGTGTTAGCTACAGTTCGAGATGCCTTTCCTTGGATTCTGGCCACTTATCTAGGGACAGAGCCCGAATGTCATGTCCACTTTTGGAGCTGCCCCTATCCGTAGGCGTGGACCATCTGGTCCCCAGCTCAGGAAGAGAAAAGCTGCCCAGAGACCTCCTGGCACTCCCCTGGGTGCCGTGGGCAACGTGGCCCGCATGCTGAAGTGGGCAGCGAGTCCATGTGCCGGGCCCGGCACAGCTCAAATCTGCTGGCGCACTGCAGTAAAACCGCCTTCGACTTAATATATGCTAATTAGATTTTAATGGGATTCAGATTTCCAACAGTAGTGCCGTGTTAGCCATGGCAAGTTATAATCATATCTAATTGGTAATTCTAACATAACAAATTTCTTGGATAAATTATTCTTAGTTAATAGTCCCTCAGGAACAACCTCAAAGCGCGCGCACACACACGGACACACAGGCACACACACATTCACTCATATATATATTTTAGGGGAAACTGGGGGAAAAGGACAAGATGGGAGCAGGCTCAGAGCAAGGCAAAGTTGTTATTTCAAGCACAGACTCCTACAGGACCTCAGTGGGAGCTTCCAATAAAAGCCCTTGGTGCTGCTGGAGCCCAGAACAGAGTTCAGAGCACCTGAAGCTTGGACATGGTGCCTTGTGGGAGTCAAGGCCATTGCCTTTGAATGGGCACCCCCCACACACACACTACCGATAGACTGATCCTGGGAAGTGGCAGCAGGAGGGGCCACCAGGGTCAGGACTCAGCCCCTACTTGGCACCATCCCCATCCCTCAGGGAGGACCACCCTCGCTGCAGAAGCTTTTCCCCCCTCCCAGCAAGATGGGTCTCCCCTGATACATATTCCATGGCCCCCCAAAGGGGTGAAAGCTGCCCAATTGGCTGAGTTAATATTTTCTTTACCAGGCAGACCATTGAGTGTAATTCCAGAAAAAGGGATGGGGCTGACTCAACCCGACCTCCGGTCTTCACGTCCCTACTAAGCTATTCTAACCCTGGGCGAGCTGCTCAGCACCTGTTCCCTGGCCGTAACACAGGGTGAGGCTCAACGTCCTTTTCTGCTTTAGCTGGAAGGAAGAGGTCTGCTCTCTGGAGCGGGGGTCAGGGGTGGACCTTACGTAACACACAGAGAGCCTGGAGCGCAGGCCTGCCCTTTTCCTTTCTCCCTTTTCTGTCGGGTCACTCTCTGTCCCCTGAGGCTGCCACTGACCATAGGACAGTGTGGCTCTCTGCCTGCATTCATCCAGCTGCCGGAGCCCTTTAAGGCTGTACTCGCACAGGGTGGGTGGTTCTGGGCAAGTCCCTCCCCACCGGAGGCTCCCTTCTTGTTCCATTTATTAAACCAGTATGATGGTTCCTATCTCATACGCCAGTTGTGTGGACTGATTGAAACAATCTTGCAAAGAATCGGAGTTAGTAAATGTCAGTTTCTCTCCTCTTCATTCTCTTCTCCTGATGTTGGCATGATTGAAAGGCATAGACCTTGAGGGTGGGGACCACATGATGTCTTTTATCTTGTAATAAAGGATGGAGATTAATGTTAGCCTCTTGTGCCAAGTGAGTGATGACAGGTAATATTTATTGAGCACATACTATACGCCAGGCTTTTTTTTTTTTTTCCCCCAAAGTATTTTATATGCACTCTCTTTTTCAGGCCTAAGAGATAAGTATGGTTATTATCCTTATTCTAGAGACAGATAGGCCTCCCAAGCACAGAGAGGTTATGTAAATGGCCGGAGGTCACACAGCTAGTTAACAGCTAAGCCAGAAATTGAACTCAGAAGAGTTTGACCCTAGAACTCACCTCCTTAACCATCATATGGTCCTGACTCTTGGACTGATCAGCTGGAGATCATTGGTGGAGCTTCCAGGGAGAAGGGAGGAAAAGGAACTGAACTCAGAGTTTCTGGTCTGCACCTAACTCTGTGCTGGGCTTCTCACCTATGGAGGCAAAATTACCTGCTGCATCAAGCTGGGGTACAGATCTCAGCTGCAGGCATATATGCTGTGTGACCTTCAGCAAGTTAAATAACCTTTCTGAGCCTGATTCTGTGCTTCCTATCAAACAGGATGATACATTCAAAATGCTTAGCATGGTCCTTAGCACGTAGAAAAGATGTGGTGTGAGGTAAATCCCTAAATATAGGAATGTTGATATTTATGCAGATTCTTGTATATGGAAATGCTGCTATTTACTCTGTTCACACATCTTGTAAGTAGTATGATTATGCCCATTTTATAGTCGGAAAAACTGAGTTTAGATGGATGAAGCCACGTGCCCAAGATTCCATAGTGGGAATGTGGTAAAGCTGCAATTTGAGCCGTTAAAGACTTTCAACCCCAAAGCCTTTCAAAACTCTGGCTGTGGCTGGCGAAGGACTGTCCCTGTGGTCTCTGGAGAAGGTTGAGTTTGAGAAGGTGGGAGTAGGGGGGCCAGCTGAGGAAAGGGCTCCTCCTAAACGCTTTTTGTCTGTGGCCCCAGGGTCTCCAGGATCCAGGGGGGAAGAGTTGGGAGGGAATGGGAGCCTGGGAAGGGGCTTGCAGCAGCCCGGGGCAGGGGGAGAGGGCGGAGGGGGAAGAGCAGAGGGGAGGCGAGGTGAGTCAGCCTCCACCACGGTCAGGTGCAGCTGGCCACCAGGGCTCCGCTGTGTGTGCTGACAGGCCTGTCGCTGACGATTGGGTCCATTTGGGAAAAAATGCATGTGTTTTGCACATCTGTTTCCTTTCACCCATCACTCAGGGCTGTCTTCCCTGGAGGAGACCAAGGGCGTAATAGCTGACATAACAGCTTAAGCGCCTTTTGGAAAACTCCCCAGCCCTGGGCTGCTCTGCGGCTCTGGCTCTGCCTCCCCGTTGGGCTGCAGGGTTAGTTTCTCTGGCTCCATCTCAGCCTCTGTTCTCTGTTTTTCTCTGTCTCTGTATGTTTCTGTTTCTCTCTGTCACTCTCTCTCTGTCTGTCTCTTCTCTCTCTCGTCTCATTTCTATCCATTCCCCGCTTCGTCAACATTTCTCTTAGCCTAATTCAGTCCAGATCTTGGTATCTTTCTGTTTCACTGGCACGCAATTGGACTGGAGAGTTTTCTTCTAGAATGCCTCCCCCAGGGATCCCCCTTCTCTGTTCCCTCCATCTCCCATCTCTAAATTCCTCCAAGGACACTTCTGTCTCTCCAGGATGTCTGATCCAGGGGGAGCCTGACCCTCAGTGTCCCAAATAGCCCCCTTCAGCTGGCCACCCCCGTTCCCCCTCTCTATCACCTCTCCAAGCAAGCTCTATCCTTAGTGCCTCTCGTTCCTCTTTCCAGACTCCCCTCTCCCTCTCTTCCTCTGACCCAGCTTCTCATCACTTAGGACCACTGCCCTCTCCCTTTCACATTCATCAGCAGTCAGGGCTCCTGAGGGAGTCAACCCAACACTGGCCTTTCCATCCCTGTCTCCACCCCAGAAATATACAGCTCCTCATCTCACTTTGGGGGTCACCCAAGGCCTGGGGCAGAGCCCAGGGACCCTTGTTTGGGATTTTTATTTTCTTTACTCTGTGTATGCATGGGCATCTTATGAAGCTTACAGCCTTTCTGGGGTCAGGAAGGCAATTCTGAAAACTCTGGGTCCCTGAGTCCCTGTCTTGGTGGGGCACCCAGAGCCTCGTGTCAGAACCTTGGTTCATGGTTCCACATCTCCTCTCAGACCAGGTGGCTGTGACCCCAGGTGGAGATGACTACTGGTATCACTGTTGCCTACAGGGTGGGCAGGTCCCGAGACTGGCTCCAGCTTGGCCAAGAGCCTGGCCAGGGTGGAAGCAGGAGGGGTGGATGTCTCCAGTCATGGAGGTGGGTTGAGGCAGAGGAACAGTGTGACTCCTCTCGGGGGTGCTATCGGGGCCCAGAGGCATGTTACCCCAAGGCTGAGGAGAAGATGATGACCCCAGACCTCGCTCCTCGTCCATTTGCTGGTGACATTTTAATGCACTGCAGGGGTCAGTGGAGCCCCACGACTGCACTGTTAATAGGGCAGAGCAATGCCAATTTCATGCCTACCTAGGCTTCCTGCTATTAAGGCAAAAAGAGGGAACAAATCTTTTTTCATTCTTTCCAGAAAATAGGCAAAAGCATTGTGCCACCTTGGCTTAGGTAGGATTGCTGGCAGGCAGCAGAAGGGGCAGGTGGTTCATGTGAGACCGAGCAGGGCTCTGGGGAGAAGGGGGTAAGTTGACGGCACTCCGTGGTTGTTGCTGCTGACCTGGCCTGGATGTTTATAAGGAAGAACGTGAGAGGCCTTTCAACACTGGAAAATCATCTTTACTGTTGCTACTTGTAAGATGCAGGTACACAAATACGTATTGTATGAATGGATCATTTATTTGTTATATTTTTGAAAGAGAAATTGCTGTGAGGAGTCATTTGGGCATCCCAGTTTAAATGAGATAGGAACCAAGATTCTAGAAAATCAAATTCAGAATGTGGGGCTGTTGTAGATTGTAAACATGGCCCGAATTCTTGCCCCAGGTTGGAGCCATGTAACTACTTCTGGTCAATGGGATGTGGCAGAGGTGATCTATGCCATTTCTTGCCCTGACCTTAAAAACATCCTGTGTGATTGTATGAGTTTCCTATTGCCGCTATAGCAAATTACCACCAACTTCATCACTTAAAACAAGGCAGACCTATTCTCTTAGAGTCCTGGAAATCAGAAGTCTGAAATGCATCTTACAGAGCTAAAGGTGTTGGCAGGGCTGGTTCCTTCTGGAGGTTCTAGGGGAGGATCGGTTTTCTTGCCTTTTTCAGCTTCTAGAGGCTGCCTGCTTTCCTTGGCTCATGGCCCTTCCTTGCATCCCTCCAACCTCTTGCTTCTATCATCACATCTCCTTCTACTGCCTTCTTGCCTCCCTCTTATAGGACCCTTGTGATTACATTGGGATAATCCAGGATCATCTTCCTGGCTCAAGATCCTTAAATTAATTACATCGACAAAAATCCCTTTCGCTGTGAAAGGTAATATATTCACAGGTTCTGGAGATTAGGATGTGGACATCTTTTGGGGGAGGCATTATTCTATCCACCGTAGTGATCCTCCAGCCCTCTCTTCCCCTGCCTTGGAGATTCTAGAGGCCGCATGTTCTGGCTGGTCTAGCTATAAGATAGAAGAGGATCACCCAACCCACCTTGGGCTTTTCATGAGCCCCAAGTCAGTTTTATTGTGTTAATCCAGTAAAACTCTGGGGTTAATGTGTTACTGCAGCATAGCCTGTCCTATCAAGATTAACATGCTCTTCCATTGGATCTCCTTGGTGACTCTCGAGTCTTGGCCACAGCTCAGAGAGGCCAACCCCACCCCTCTCCAGGGACTCTCAGTCCTTCCCTCCAATAGCTGAGTGGCATGGAGAATCTTCTAGTAGTTAAATAGAAAGTTTCTGGAACCTCTACCACTGACTTACATGTGGCTTTTGTTTTAAATTGAAGTATATATAGTCAGCTGTGCTCTCTCTCCTCCTCTTCAGAGACGGCCCACATTCTGTCTATGGAATGTGTACCTACTTTTAATCTGAGCACCCAACCCCGACATCTCGTGGCCTTTCTCTTGCATTTCAGTGTATCTCTCTGAATATATCTACCTTTACTCAAAAAAAAAAAAAGTCTAAACTGAAGTATAGTCGACTTATAGTGTCGTGTTCCTTTTTGGTGTACGGCATAGTGATTCATTACATGTGACCTTGACTGATGTTGGCCTTGGCCATGTGACTTGCTTTGGCTAAAGGAGTGTTTATGGACCAGATAGGGAGGTGCCTTAACGGTGCCTGCATGGTTTGGATTTTTTCCTGGAGCTTTGATTATCCATTGTAAGAGGATTGAATGTCAGGTAGCCACTGCTCCTTTAGCCTGGGCTCCAGAACAAACTCCCAGGAAGAGACCAGAGCCCAATCCACAGCCCAGAGTCCAGCCCAGTCAGCCTGAAGCAGAGCTGCCCAATTGAGCCCAGACTAGGTCAGCTAAACCCCTTCATCTTGACCATGAACATAATTATAAATGCTTGTTGTTGCATGCCACTGAGATTTGAGTTGGCTTGTTATGCAGCATTATTGTGGCAAGAGCTGACTGTTATGTTTGGCCCTAAGGAAACATGGATTTCCTGAGTAGAGGCCTACCCCTGGATTTGGGTGAGACAAGGAGCTGCACTTCCATCCCTCATCCAGGGAAGAGGATGCCCTGCATGTTCCTCATGACTCCCTTCAGGGCCTGTCCCAAGACTGCATGCCTGGGGGTTCCAGTTGCTGCCATAGAACACAGGAAGGATACAAAGCCCCAGACCAAGGTGGGGAAAATTGTTCTGTTTTAATTAAACTGACCGAAGAAGCCAAGACACGGACAGAAAGAGACTAAGAACAAGACTGGAAATAGTTTAGAAAAGAAATGAAAACCGATGGCAGAGATGTCAGTGCCGGATGGAGTTGGGGGAGTGGGGCCGGGCCTTCACGTCAGCTCCAGGACCACTGTCAGGGTGAGCACCAAGGTGAGCCAGACGCCAGCAGGGCCAGACGTGGAACCTGCATGGGAAGCAGTGTCAGGGCTTGTGACCCATCCGCCCTGCTTTCTGACCGGCACGGAGGGGCGTGGCGCCTGGGGGCAGAACCTCGGAGGCCCCGGGGAAGAGTCCGGGCTGCAGTGTTAGGAAGCGCTGGGTTCAAATCCCAGCTCTGCCATCTGTCCCACCTAACTGTGCTTGATCCCTTCCATGTCCCAGGCCGGCTGGGAGGTCAGGCTCCCTGGGGGCCATCCAGACCCTCCAACAGGGACTCAGGGTCGGGGTCCTCCACTGTGAATGGTGAGACTGGCTTAGCGTGGGAGGGAGGACTGGCAGGCCTGGGAGTAGTGTCTGTGCCGCATGGGGTGGTGCTCAGGTCAGGGGCAGCCCACGGAGGGCAGGATAAAGGGCCCCAGCATCCTATGAAGTAGTCAAGGGCCCCGGAACACAACCCCACGGTCGATGCTGGACACACCCTCTCGGGGCCATGGCAGCTGAGCTCTCTGAGAGTCTAGAAATCCTTGCCAGCTGCCTTGGGGTGCTGAGTCCCCCCTAAACTGCTTCTGTGTCCACTCCTGACCTGTGACGCAGACGTTCCCCAGCTAAAGGACAATCACCAGCCTGAAGTGTGAGGGAGGGGCAGGGGTGTGCCAAGGGGCCATTCGGAGGACTCAAACTTTGAAGCTAGAAGCTCCTGAGTGGAGGCTTACCATTGGAGTCCTCCGTTCCTCTTGGAATATTTGGGTTTTCTGTTGGGAAGAACAGAAAGAGAACTAGAGCACGTGGAATCGGCCAAGGAGCCCCCTCACCCAGCGCCTGTGGTGACAACATGTGCACCCTCCCAGGGCAGCCACACAACCTCTGTGGGCTGGACAGTATCAGCCCCACTCCACAGATGGAGAAACTGAGGGAGGTTAAGCAGTTTGCCCCAAGCGCTAACCGGTGGATCTAGGATTTGAATCCAGGGCTCTCTAGCTCCAAAGCCGTTATAATTTTAATCCCTGTGGGACACCCTCTCAGGGCAAATCTGGGGGACTCGGGCCCTTGCTGCCCCCTTCTCCTTGAGGCAGCTCCAGCCGGGGCCTGCTCCCGGAGAGTCCTCCCAATCCCCAGCCGGGCGCAGCGTACCGAACACGATGAGCCGGGTGTGCGTGTCGGTGGAGCCCAGCGGGTTCTGGGCCATGCAGCGGTACATGGAGCCGTTGAGTTCAGCGGGAACCCGCTCCAGGACCAGCTCCTTCCCATCAAACTCAGCGCTGCCGTCCAGGAGGCGGCTCCCCACTCGCGTCCATGTGAACATGGGCTCCGGGAAGACTTCGTTCTGCAGGCCGGAGCAGGGGAGAATCGGGTCATGGGAGGAACCGTTCCGCCAGAGCAGGAAGGGGCCAGAAACGATCGGGCAACACATTTTTCATAATGGGTCAGGTGTGGCTGCCCGGAACCCCAGGATGGAAAGGATGCTAGGGCTGGAAGGAACGTCAGATCCACATGCTGTGTCTGCTCTGAGTTCTAGGTAGGTCAGTAAAGCCACGTGTGGACCTCGTGCCATTCCCCGTGGAAGTGGATTCTGCCATTACACGAATTAGGAGACTGAGGCCGGCTGGCTCTGCTGGAGGTCAAGGCGAGGACCTCAGAGCAGGTAGCCAGGGATGCTGATGCCCCACTGGTCCCCTGACCACCTGCTACCACCCTCGCAGATGCTCAGAGACAGGCTGACCTGAAATCCATGGACCAGAATCCTCACTGTGTCCCCGACCCGGGCTCTGCTGGGTGTCATCATGATTTTGGGTCCTTTGGGGGCAACTGTAGGGAGAGGAAGGCCAGGTCAGAGAGGTGTGCATTTACACGGGAGCTGGGGGTAAGCGAACCCCAGCCTAGGCCCGCACAGCTGGCTACAAATCCCATTAGTAGGAAAGCCAGGGTGGCGCCTGGAACCAGCAAGTGGAGAACAGGGAGGGGAGCTGAAGGCGGGCAGAGGAGACCTTAGGAAGCCCTCAGTGCTGAGAGACTGTGTTCTGGACCCAGGGAGGGTGTGAAGACCCCAGGAGTGTGAGCCGGCCTCTATTCACAGCCCTGAAGTCCTTCAGTTTGCTAAAAGATAATTTTCAGAAAAAGGTACAGTCATGACTTTCATATAGAAATAAAAATGGGTGAAAAAAAAAAATCCCAGACACAGAAATGGGGAAATGGAAGAGAAAGTTCCAGTCCATTTCCAGGACCCTCTTTTATTCACTCATGCCGGCATTCACTCACACACATTTCCCAAGCCCTGCCTGGGACCTGGACGTCTATCGGTGCACAGCACACAGTCCCTGCCCTTGTGGGGTTCACTCTCAGCGGGAACAAAAGACAGGCATGAGCTGGTGTGACAAGGGGTCAGATCAGAGAAGCCCAGGGGACGGTGGAGTCAGGGACACCCAGAGGAGGTGCTGTCCAGGTAACAACCCAGCTGCTAATGGGAAAAAGTCTGCTCCAGCAGCTGCTACAGCTCAAAGCACCCAAATCCCACCCGCACTAAACTCCTACGGGGTGGGGTTCTACCAATCCCCACTGTACAGCTGAGTTAATTGTGGCCCAGAGAGGGGAAGTAACTTGCCAAAGGTCACACAGTGAAGAAGAACTTGGACCAAATTTCTGATCTCATCACTCCTGCTCTGGTGTTCCTTCTACCAGGTTAATCTGCCCAGTGGGGTTTTCTGGAATCTCTGGGTTGAAGGTGGGTGGAGGGTGGCCACAGGTGGGTGAACCATCTCCTTCCTTGGGCCTCGCCTGTGCCTCCCTGCCTCTCTTCCTCACCTCCTTGTACCACTTCTTTTAAGCCCTTTAACGTCTCTGAGCTTGGGAGACAAGATGCCCAAGGGCGATGCCCTCCTGTGAACGAGAGGATATCAGGGATGAAGGATCCCTGCTGGGACCACTCAGTCATCCTCTCGGGTTTCAGATTGGGAAACCGAGGTCCAGGGGTAACGAAGAGGCTTATCCAAGGTCACCCACAGAGCCGGTTTCTCCTGTAGCTGACTTTTGGGTGGGGGTTCTTTTTGCTAGTTCATTCATTCATTCATTCATTCAACAAGTAATTATTGAGCCAACCATGTGACAGCCTTTGGGACAGGGCTGGGGACATGGTGGTGATGGAGACACATGCCTGCAAACATGAGCTTACACCCTAGTTAGGGAGACATTTCTAGCTTTTCCAGACAAACAAGCACACGGAGAAGAGTCTATCAGAGAGATAAAGCACATGCAGAGAATCAGACCAGGGGTGAGACGGCGTCTGAGTGTCTCTTCCAAGGAGCTGGCGTTTCAGCCGAGATGAGGCTCACGAGGCGAGTTCCAGGCAGAGGGAACAGCCAGCGCATGGCGCTGAGTTGGAAGGTCAGGGGTAAAGGGGGTAGGGGTTGGGCCAGACCCTGTAGAGCTTCCCGGGCTGGGGAAGAAGGAAATGATGGGGTTTTGATGGGAGTGCCATGTTCACTCTCTGTAAACATCGTGCAGGGGTGGCTTCAGGAGAAAAGCTTGGTCCCAGGCCCTGGGGCTGACCTGGGATCCTCCCACCTGCCCCGACTTCTCCCCGGGCCTCTCTTTCCCACTCAGAACTCTCAGAGCAGAAACTGCAGCAGCTGGCAGATGTGGGGGATCCCCCGGGCACGGCCAACTTCATCCTCTGAGAATGAAACCAAAGGACTATTCATTAAACCACGAGCGAGACATCTGAAGCGCCACGTGCGGCAGAGGGAAGCATCCGTGGGAAGAGCCCAGCCGGCAGGAGGGGAGGGCATGGCGGCGGGGGCGGGAGTGGGGAGGGGGAGGGGAAGGAGGCGTCCGCCGCTGCTTCCTCCCACGTGAAGAATGAGCGCTGGCCCGGGAGGAGGAGCGCGAGCTCTAGTCTAGTCTAATCTGTGTGCCCCTGAACCAGTCATCGCACCTGGCTCTCCCCACGTGCAAAGTGGGAACAGCCATGGCAGCCCTCGCCCACCCTCCTCACTTGTTAGGAACACCAGGAGATGACATTTGTTCCTTGTGCACTGAGTGCCAGGCACTATGTTAAGTGCCTTATGTGTGATCTCATTTCAACTTCCAACCTCTTAAGATTGTCCCCGTAAGGAGATGAAGGTTTAGGGGAGTCAAGTAACTTTCTCGCCTTTTTAATTAACTCTCAAGTGCTGTGAAGGCCCCTTTGCAGGTGGGAAGCGCTTCATAGGAAGATCTGGTGCTGGGTTATTTTGTCTGCTCTTTTCGTCCTGCTGGGATGGCACCGTCCCACGGCAGCCAGCAGGGGGCGAGGAAGGGCATCCCTGTCTGGCAGAGGCATGAACGGGAGGACAAGGGCAGACAACTTTCCCTCCTAGGTCAGATTCCTCACTGCTCTGGTTTCTGTTTTGTTTGTTTGTTTGTTTTTGTTTGGGGGAGGTAATTAGGTTTATTTATTTACTCATTTATTATAATGGAGATACTGGGGATTGAACCTAGAACCTTGTGCACGCTAAGCACACACTCTACCACTGAGCTATACCCTCTCCCTGCCCTGGTTCCTAAAGTCCCCATCTACTCCCTTCAGGCCAATCTGGGCCCGAAAGGAGGGAACCAACATTTATCAGATGCCTAACATGCACTAGACCTCGTTCTAGGACTGTCACACCCACCCTGGTGCTTACAAGGCAGGTTGCCATGAAACCCACTTTGCAGGCATTAGATTGGCCCTCAGGAGGGCAGTGGCTTGCCTAAGGCCACACAGCAGAGAAGTGGCAGGAGCAGGACCTGATGGCACGTAGGTCTTCAGAGGGAAGTTTGGAACCGGGAGTGGAGGATGGGAGCGTTAGATGACTTCTTCCACTTGGGCAGCCAGATCTCTCCCCTGCTGCCCTGAGCTGCCATCACCCTCACACTTCCACCATCACAACTACACCCATTAGCAGCTCTTGGAAGTCAAGCCCTGGCTCCCTTTCTTGTTTCCAAAGCACATCACTGAAAGTATCTGAAGGAAGATTCTCAGCCCCTGGGACATCACTCCTCTCAACCCCTGGACATATGGAGAGAATGGGAGTCAGGAGACTCAGGACTGAGGGATAGTCTTCTACTCTTCGGTTGTGTGACTTGTTGGGTCTCAGTTTTCTCACCCGTAAATGGGGAGAATAGGTTGTTATCCTACTATTTGAGGAGTTGCTCTGAAAATGACAATGGGGGAGAGATATAAGATGAAAGTGTGAAACGTGGTGTCCATCTGCTCAGGGCAACATGAAAGATCCCGATTATGTAACTGCTCTCTGTCATCTCCTGAGCATTTCTGCAAGAACAGCCCTGTGAAATATCCTGGAAAAGCTCCTTTAGGCACCCCACGTCAGGAATTCTGGGTGTTCGCTGAGACAACCACTCACCTGCCTACCCACTCATCCACTCACTCATCCACTCACTTATCCATCTATCAGTCCATTCATTCACCCACCCATCCATCCATCCACCCATTTACCAATCCATCCATCCATCCGTCCGTCCATCCATCCATCCGTCCGTCCATCCATCCATCCATCCATCCATCCATCCATCCATCCATCCATGCATCCATCCACCCTTCCACCCATCCATGCTTCCCTCCATCCATCTGCCCGTGTATCCATCCATCCATCCATTTATCCATCCATCATTCATCCACCTACCCATAAGCCTACTATCCCATCCACCCACCCACCCATTCATTCATTCATCTGCTCTAACCATCTAGTTCTTTACTGTGCACCTAATCTGTGTCAGTCATTATGCTGGGGATACAATAATGAATAACAACAGTAGTTTATATTTACTGAGTACTTACTCTGGCACTATGCTAAGCTCTTTGTATGCACTGTGTTGTTTAATCTTCACATCAGCTCAGAAAAGTATTAATTGGTTGACTATTAAAGAAGTGTTTGTTAATTTATAGTTAGGGATTGCTCTGAGCCCTGTATCATGTGAACAAGGCAGATCAAGACCGTGCCCACATGTGACTTAAATTCTAGAGGAGGATCCAGGCAATAGGAAAATATTTAATATACTTGTAAGTGGAGCTACATGCAATGTCAGAATTCAAAGCAAGGTAAGGAGCTAATGGGTCCAGGAGGAAGAAGCTGAGATAGGACTCTCTGAGTAGGAGATTTGAGCAGAGACTTGAGTGAAGGAGGGCTTGAGACTATCTGGGATAAGATTATGCTAGGCAGAAAGGAAGGACAGTGCAAAGTCACAGAGGTGGGCCTGAGCTGGGTGTATTCAAGGAGGAGTAAGCCGAACCCCGTGGCTGGAGTAGATGGAGCAGAGCATGATGGATGAGCACCACGGAGATTTAATTTTAAACGTGATGGCAGTCTAGTGGGTTGTTTGGTTTTGTTCTGACTTTCACATATTTTTGAATCGTGACAAAACTCACATAAGGGAAATGCACTGTTCTTAAGAATACAGTTTGACAAATCTTAATAAAAGTGAACACCTGCATAACCAGTGTCTCCATCAAATTTTAGAATATTCCCTTCCTTTCGAAGGCACCCTGATGCCTCCTTCCAGTCAATTGCCACTCTCCATAGGTAAACACTGTTCTGATTTCTATCCCCAGAGGTTTGTTTTGTGTTCTAGGAGTTAATATAAATTGAATGCAGTGTGTACTCAGCTGGCTACTTTCACTCAGCACGATGTTTCTGAGCTTCGACCATGTTGTTGGTGTATTAGTAGTTCATTCACCTATACTGATGAGAAGTAATTCATTATATAAATATACCACAAATTTGTTCATCCAGTTTCCTAATTATGGATGTTTGGGTTTTTTACAGTTTTTGTTGTTGCTGTTGTTATGGATAAAGCAACACTGAACATTCATGTTCAAGTCTTTGTGGACATATGTTTTCATTTCTCTTGGGTAAGTACTTAGGAGTGAAATTGTTGGGTCATAGAGTAGGGAGGGGTATTTTTATCTTTGTAAGAAGCTGCCAGTTTTCAAAAGCAGTAGTACTATTTTGTACTCCCAGCACTGCACAAGGGTTCTGATTGTTCCACATCCTTGCCAACACTTGCTGTTGGCAGTCTTTTCCATTTTAGGTATTCTAGTGGTTATGAAATGCTATCCTGCTGAGGTTTTAGTCTTCAGTTCCCTAATGATGCTATACACATTTTTATACACTAATTGGCCATTTGTATATCCTCTCTTTTAAAAATTTGAGTTGCCTTGTCATTATTGATCTGTCATAGCTCTTTATATATTCTGGATTCAACTCCTTCATCATATATCTGTATTGAGAGAATTTTCTCTGTCTGTAGTGTGCTTTTTCATTTCACCCCATTTCATTTTCTTCAAAGTATTTTCAGAGCAGAAGATTTGAATGTTGATTAAGTCACCAATTTTCAATTTTGCATTTAGTGCTTTTTGTGACCTCTTTAAGAAATCTTTGCCTACCTCAATGTGGCAAAGATGTATTCTTGTGTTTTGCTCTGGAAGTTTTATGACACTAGGTTTAATATTTAGGTCTGTGATTCATCTCAGATGAATTCTTGTGTGTGTGCAAGGTAGGGGGTCAAGTTCACTTTTTCCTTAAGCCTATCCAGTAGTTCCAGGGCCATATGTTAAGAAGAGTTCTCTTTCCCCATTGAGTAGCCTAGGGACCTTTGTCCAAAATCATTTGATTCTCTATATGTGGGTCTATTTCTGGACTCTCTTTTGTTCCATTAATCTATTTGTCTACCATTGGAGGGTTTTGGATGTTGTGACTGGATTTATATTTTAGATCAACCAGGGTGGAGAACAGAAGTGGACACGAGGGAGCACAGAATCCAATCATCTGATCAGGGCTTTAAAGGTCAGGACCAAAAGGGTCGGGGCACGCCTCCCTGGCATGTATACCATGCCCTATTGCTTTTCTCCCCTTTCCCGCACTCAGACGTTCTTGTCTGGTCTCATCTTTCTCATTTTTGGTGGGGGTGGGGCAGGAAGCCATCCCATGGGAAGCTGAAGCTTGGGCAAGAGAGGCTGGGGGTGATCTTCATGGGCCAATCATCCCACTGAAGGACTGAGGCTGCTCTGTCGCTCAACTTGGAAGCAGACTGTACCCTGGGGACAGGGAGGTTCAAAAGCAGGAAGGAACTCTGGGAAGGATGGAGGGTCCAGAGAATGGGTCGGGCTGCCGAGGTGGGAGGGCTGAGAGAGGGGTCCAGGCAGGCTCTGGGTGGAGAAGGTCCCAGCACCTGGCACAGGACCTGGCTGTACAGGGTGCTTGTGGAATGTTTACAGAATGATGAGTAAATGGTGCTCAGGGAGCAGGCGCCATGACAATGGTGAGTGGCGGCTAAGGACAAGACACCACACCAGGACTTTTGAATCCTCCCTCACTTACCTCGGGCAACTTACTTAACCTCCCTGGGGCTTAATTGCCTCATCTGTGATATGGGATACTAAAAATGCCGGCTTCATTGAGTGACCATGAGGATTACCAACTGGGTGGTTGGGTTACCAATTGGGTTAATAAGAAAAAAAGCAACAGTCCACGGTATATAGTAGGTATTCAGTAAATGTTAGCCCTTACTATTATTTTCTCTGTGGGCAAGTGGCCTCTGAGAATCAAAGGGCTATTTTAATGGGTCTTTAGAGAACTCATCCCTTAGCCAACTGAGGGTGCCTGTTCCTGGGGCTGGTGAGTTCCATGGTCGGCACTGGGGGAAGTGGAGAGGGTTTTCAGCCAATAGGCCTGGCTGGAAATTTCAGATCTTCTAGTTTTAAGTTGGTGACTCAAGGAAAGGGACTCCACCAAACTGAGCCTTACTTTTGCTCATCTGTAAAGTGGGATTGCCTAGTAAACTCCTGCTTGTGTGGAATGAATGAGAGAATCCTTGCACATGTTGCTGACTCATGGGAGGTGTTACATGTACAGGACATCCTTCCTCTTGGTGTTTGGTGTCAAGTTGGTGCTGGGTTTTTGGTAGACTGGCTAAAAACAGAGACGCCCTTTGGACCTCCCTAACACAGGCTGTGGTCCCAACCCTCAGCGCTGTCAGTCGCTGTTATCTGTCCTTGGTCATGAGGCGCCTACGTTAGGGGCTGTGGATACTTCTGTGTAGACTGTCATCACTGCAGGAGACGCAAAGGACAAGCCCAGGGATGAACTGCTGGGTACTGCAGACTGAGGCCCAGGGCGTTGTGGCAGAGAGGACCAGTACAGGGTCAGGGTGTCCATCTCCCTGCTCTACACCCCTTCCCCTCCCAGTCAGCACAAACCCTGGCTCAAAGAGTCTCCTATTTCTGGTAGACAAGATTCCACACATCCCTGGTCCCTCCCTCTACTCAGCTGGGAGGAGATGTACAAGGGGGAACAAACCAGATCTTAAGGAAGTGCTCTGGAGACAAGCAGAGTTGGTGGTCTGTGGGAGAAGGAACCAGGTCCCAGCCGGGGATTGGATTCTCTGGCTGAGCTGGCCCTGAGCCTCCAGCTTCCTGGTTGTGCCCATGTCCCACATTCCCGCAGATGACAGGGTACTTTCCATTATACTTAAAAATGTAAGCCATAGCAGTACCCTCCACACCCTATATATTCCCCCCCCCCAACCCGGGAAAGCTCCCTTTAACCTTCAGGACTCCTGACCCTGATCCAGTGAGCTCCGACCTGCCATGGTCATGATCCTTACCTGGTAAGCTCACGGGCCTCTTATTCAATGGAGAAAACCTCCTGGTCACCTCCCATGTCCCCAGGGTTCCCTGGCCTTGCCCTGACCTGACCCAGCCACCCTCCCTTAAGAGTCCCAATTCTTACATGTTCTTCGCTCACCAAGCATACTTCCCTATGACTCGTGTTTTCAATCTTGAAAACCTCCTGTATTTCTGACACCGAACTAGCAAACTTCTATGACTTCGAATTCTTGATCCTGCTGGACCAAATTCCTGTGACCTCCCTATACCCTCCCACGTCCTCCAACTCAGCTCGGCAAATCTCCGTACTCCGACTCTGACCTCCGTGCCTGACCCTGACCCTGGCTCGCTCCATCTCCCGCCCGTCTCCACGGTGGCCAGCAGCCGGCCCTATTCCAAGGCTCCCCACCACCCTTCTCTGCAGGAGGCCTGCAGAGTGGCTTCCACCAAGCCTCACCCAGCGTGACCTCTGCCTGCATGGGCATCGACAGCGCTGGGTGCTTGACCTCACAGCTGAAGAGGGCCTCGTTGTCGATCTGCGGATTGAGCGTCCAGGTGAGAAGGGCGCGCACCTCCACGGTGCCATCACTGCCAGGGCTGTGGCTGTGGCGCAGGAAGTAGATGGGCTCGGAGCTGTGGACCCAGCGGGGGAACTCGCGGCTCACCACCGTCTCTGGGATGTTCTCGGTGGTTGGCTGGAGGAGGATGCTGGGATCCGGGGTCAGACCCCGGGAGGGGCGCTCTGTGTAGGGACGCCCACCACGGTTCTCAGCGTCCAGCAGGGACAGTGACCTCTGCATCTTGGTGTCGTCCAGGTCACGGTGCAGGAGGCTGCGGAAGGGCCTGCTGTCCTGGAGGGGGCCAGAGCTAGCAGCTGGCGGCTCTGACAGGGGCACGGCATCGATTGGTTCCCCATCTCGTTTGAAATAAACCTGAAATTGCAAGGAGGGTGTGGGAAAAGATTTTGTGCCAATGACCTGGACCTCCCAGTGGGCTCTCAGAGGAACTGGCCACAAGAGGCCAGTCCTTGAGAAGCCTCTTCCTGGTGGCCTTCCAGATGGACCCCTCTCTGACCCTTTCCCTCCAGCACCCCGAGCACTGTGAGTCAGCTCGCTTCAGCAGGTACACCTGAGCCAACCTCCATCATTTACAAGCCAGTGAGCCTCTTTGCCCCTCCGTTTCCTTACTTGTAAAGGGGAATAAGAACACCTACACCACGAGGCTTGGATGCTTAGAAACAGTGTGCAGAGAAAGGACCCTGGACACAGCCCTAGCAGCCACCTGGGCTCCCAGGGGCTGGTCCGTGCCCATCTGGGGAGAGCAGGCAGGTGAGAGGGGCACTGGAGATGCCAGAAGGAGGAGGAGGAGAGGAGCGCTGTGTGTGTACACATCTTAGATGTTTTGGAGCCAGAAGGCAGGAAGCAGGTGCATGTGTGGGAGGGAGCTAGGTGTGGGATGAGGCGAAAGCCAGTGTCTTCTCGCTTTCTCTGCTAATGGGGAATTCAAGTTTTGAGAGGCGGCATTTAATTTAATTTGCTGTCTTTTTATTTTGGTACATACGCCCAGAGGCCCGTGGGGTTTGGGTGTATTTTTTAATAAATCAGATAAATAAATCAATGGGAGACGGGGAGAGAGGAGGCCAGGAAGCATCTCTGGGGATGCTGGTGCCGGTGGGGAAAGGGAGACAGAGGATGTGGGGGAAGGCAGACAGGGTGGGGGGTGGGTGAATTAAATGCAGGATGTGCCGGATCTGTCAGAGTTTATAGCTCCAACGAAGAATCTCTTATGCACATAATAGCCTGCTTTGGGGTTTTCTTTTTCTTTCTTTTTTTTTTTTTGAAAAGTGCTTCAAAAGCAGGTTTGTAATTTATATCAAAGAATTCTTTCACGTTCTGACGTCCCAGGCAAACGTAAGGTGCCTGAAACGTGGGGAGATGAGGACCTTTTATATATATATGTGTGTATATATATACATATATATATGCCTTTTACATATAAGTTATTGGAATATTGTATTTCCTGTCTTAAGTGGCGGGAGCAGGCAGGCTGGGCAGCGGGGAGCTCTGTGGGGTGGGGGTCTTCCTGCAGCCTCAGAGCTGTGACTTTCTTTGTGCCCTCCAGAAAAGGAGTTTTTCTCGGGGGAAAAAGACCAGCTTGTCTGATTTTAGGGAGGTCAGAGCTGCTTATGGGCTCCAAAGGGAAAATCTGGGGACCATGTTCTGCTCTCAGCCATCGCTGCCCTTGAAGCTGCTTTGTGGTCTGTCTCCTCGGAACTGTGAGGTGGAGGTGGAGGGAAGGAGCCCCATCGAAGGCCTGCCTCTGCACCCCTGGTGCTGCCCACCTGCGCTCTGCTTGCCTGCTTCGTGCTGTCTTGGCTCTGCTTAGCCCTGTCCTGGGTGGCTAGGTCTCCCGAGGCCTAGATCCTGGGGTGAGGCTGGCCCAGGTCCCAAGGTCACCCCACTGGACCGTGTCTGTGAGACCGTCAGGGTCTGGAAGAGGAGAGCCCTTGCCCCTCCACCTTGAACTCTAATCCCCCCTACCCATGGCTCCAGCTCCACTGCTCACTAATCCTAGTGATGTATGAAACTCACAGAGACCAGACTCACAGTCTCATACAAGGTCAAATTGGAAGGGGCTTTCAGAGCACGTAGCCCATAGGTTCTCAATATTGGTTCAGAGAACCCTAAGGGTTCCAAGCGGTGCCTCAGGGATCAGTTAGGGCAACGTGCCCTTCCTTCCCTTTTAAATGTTTTACACCTGGGGCTTCTGTGTATCTCATTTAGACCAAACAGGTCCTGCTGCTTCACAGAAAGTGGAAAAACAGTAATATTGTCCATGCCGCAAAGCTCTTTATTGAACCTGAGAAGCAGAGGGGAGATGGTCCTGCTCAAGGTCATTCAGCACGTGTGACATTAGGGGTTAGAATCCAGCTCTCCATATGTTCTCACATCCTACCCCCGCCCCTTGAAGCAGCCATGACAATGACTCATGAGCTGGACATAACAGATCTCAGAGCTTAAATGTTTGAGGTTAAGGTTAAGGGTGGGTCTAATAAGGAGTTGGCCAAAAGAGGTATGGTCCCTCTTCCCTCTCTCCCATCCTTTTTCCCTTCCTTCCTTCCTTCCTCCCTCCCTCCCTTCTTTCTCTCCTTCCTTCCTTCCAGTGGAAGGAAGTGGAATGAGAGCTGGAAGACGTGACCTTGAGTCCCAGGTCTGTCAAAAACCGAGTGGGTGACTCTCCACGACCCTTCCCTTCCCAGGCCTCGTTGGTCTCCAGTCTGTTCCATAACTGGGATAGAAGTGTGCTCGATGCAGGGTCCCCTTGAAGCCCACCCGCCTGTGCAGTTGTAGGACTCCAGGGTCCAGGAGAAGTGGGAGTTCTCAGCACTGGGGGACTGGGAGCAAGAGACCCAGGCATGCGTGAGCAGGTCAGATGAGTGGACGTGGTCAGACCACGGCAGATGGGGCAGAGTTCACTTATGCAGACCGTGCCTCTTGCCTTCACTCTGCAGAGTGAGCACCACAGTGACATGGGCAGCTGGCCAAGCCACAAAGGAGGGTGGCCTGGCAGGGATGAGGAGGGACCACTCGGGGGCACTCACCATGGGTGCTGGTTTCCCTCCGGACACGATGCAGACCAGCGTGAAGTTCTGGGCTTGGTAGCGGCTGAAGGGGGCTGGTGTGTCAGCGGCCACCACTTCGATGGAGGTGGGAGGAGCTACCCAAAAGGGAAGCACAGGAAGACAAAGGCTTAACTGGAAGGTTCTGAAAAGAGTTCACTGATTACCTACCACGGGCCAGGTCCCATGCCAGGTGCTGAGGTGGGGGACAAATGTTGCATGCTTCCAGGAGTGGTCACTGGACAGTGAGAATGATGTCCCTGCTGGGCGTCCAGACAAGGGCTTTGCCTCTTGGGGCTTACAGCGCGGAGGGGAAGACGAACATGGGTTGAGAGATCGCATGGTTGACTGCGCTCAGTGCATTTGCTACAAGGAGGTGAGGCAGAGTGTAAAGGCACTTGTCCAAGCCTGAGGGAGTGACCCTGTGCTGTGACCTGAGGAAGCAACAGTAGGCAGAGGACAGGTGTGGCAGGTGGAGGGAACAGCATGTGCAAAGCCCTCATGACGGGCTGACTTAGGGCAGGGGGATGGGAAGTAGGCTGTTGCGGCGGGAGGGCAAAGAGAGGGGTACCCGGTGGGGCTGGGAAGATGTGCAGGGCACAGACGGGTGGCTGACAGTGGGTCCCCCCGTGTGCTGGGGCTCGTTCATACCAGCTCATGAGAACGATTATAACATATCTGGGAATTTTGTAAACCAGTTGTTAAACTGCTGCTAGCTTGGAACAGGCCACCGTGGGCGTCTTCACACCACCGAAATCAGCCGCCACTGCAAATCCGGGCTTATTCGTTTGTTTCCTTCCTCTGCCCCAGACCCCAGAGAGCAGCTTTACCAGCCCACCGCTGGCTGTGAGTTTTCCTTCTTTGTCCTGAGAGCAGTGGGGAGCCACTGAAGGCTTCGAGCAAGTGCAGTGACTTGATCTGAGCTGCATTTCAGAGACTGGAAACACAGAGCGTGAATTTATGTCAGAGAGCTTGGTAGCTTAGACCATGATGAGGGTGGAATGAGAGAAGTGGCTGACTCTGGGAGCCACTCAGAGCCAGGAGTCTTCCCTGTTTCTCTTGTTCTCCCCCAAAGTTGGCTTATTTTGTTTGGTCCCGCCTCCCACCAACTCCCCTCACTGGTCTCCTGACTGGCCCCCTACCAGCTGGTTTGCCAAAGCCAGCTCCGTGGGGTATTGAGAGGTCACATGTGGAGCCATCGGGCACTCCTGGATCCAAATCCCAGCGAGGTCACCCCCACTTCCATGTCCTTGGGTTGGTTACCAAAACAGTGAGCCTCAGTCTCCTAGACTGTTAAATGGGACTAATCCTTGGCAGACATAGTTGAAAGAAGGACCAGCTGCTTAATATGAAAGGGCGTGTCACATGGCAGGAATTTGCTCTTCTTATGATCTCTGCTATTATTTCCCCAACCATCTTGTTGTCAGCAGGACAGGAGCCAGACAGACTCTTAGAACCTTACTTGGGAAAGAAAGTTTGTGGGGTTCTGGCTTCTGTGGCCTTGGGTCATGCACGGTGGGGGATGCAGAGAAAATGAAGAGGAGTGGGCTTTTCCTTCCTGAAAGGGGTTTTCACTCCAGTTAAGGTTAATTAAATTCAACAAACATTTCCTGACACCTACTAGGTGCCGGGCACGGTGCCAGGTGCTCACCGTAGGCACCCAGTGATGAAACGGATGGATACTGCGCGGGGAAGCGCACAGTCTGGCAGGGGCGACAGACGCCTGGCAACTCTATTTTAAGGTCTAGTGAAACCAAGCCAGGTACGGGCCACTCATTCATTCAGGCAGCTGCCGCAAGGGAAGCAGAACAAACAGGAAACGATGGGAACAACAATAGATGGAGGATTGTAATTAAGTGTGAGATGGTAGGAAACAGATGGCAAAGTGGGTAGGATTTCCGAGAGGGGAAACATTCACCAAAACACTTCAATTACCCCCAAGTCACAGATTTTGCGATCTAACGTTTCTAGAACTCGCTGAAAACCTGGATCCTAGAGCAAGAATCCACAGGGGCTAACACTTAGCAGCCAGGAGCTGTTCTAAGCCCTTCACGTGTGTTCATTCATTTCATCCTCACCATTCGTTTTTGAGAAGGGTTTATTTATTCCCATTGTATGGATGGGGAAACTTGAGAGGGGAAGGGACTCGCCTGGGGTCCACAGAGTCCAGATTTGAACCCGAGCACCCTGACTCCAGGTTCAAACTCCGACGTGAGGCTGCATCACCTCCATCTTTGGAGAGAAGAAAGGAGTTCGTACCTATTGGCCCCTGTAGCCCTAAGCACACATTTTAGCCCTCGGGAACACTCATTTAAATCTCAGCTCCCAGTGACACTTTCTTATCCAGATCCCTCTGGAAATGCTTCTTTGGGGTGCTCTAGTAATTAACTCAGTCGCTTCAAAGATCAAGGGACCATGCCGATTAGAGCTTGGCACACTTCTTTGGCACTGCTCACGGTGGTTTATGTGTAGGGTTAAGTATATCCCCCTGAATCTTACAGGCTCACAACTAGGCAGGGGGGCACCTTTAAAATCACTCATTCCTTCTCTCTTCCTTTCATTGAGCAAATAGGAATTAGACACCCAGAATATTCCTTATAGGATGGCTTTGAGGGGTAAGTGAGATGACACAAGATGCCTGCCACATAATAAGTCTGCAACACAGTTCAGCAGTTTTAATGAATATTATTTGCATCGCTATTATAAGGAAGGTAGCATAGGACAGTGGTTAGAGTGTGGGCTCTAAATCACACCACCCGGAGTTTAAAGACCAGCTGTACCACCTGCTGCCTGTGTGACCCCGGGCAAACTATTTAGCTTCTCTGAACCTCAGTTTCCTTATCTGCAAAATGGAGTCATAGGGATCTGTGAGGATTCAATGAAGTAGTACCTGAAAATGTTATGAAAATGGACCCAATATAAGTGGGATGCATTTACCGGCAGTATTATTTACTAACATTCTTTCTTTGAGCCTCCTCGCTACCTTCTAGGAGAATAAGACATTGTCTCTCCCTTTGGGGCATTCACAGTTTAGTGAGGAGCCCAGAAAACGCTCTGAGCCTGCACTGTCCAATATGGTAGCCACTCACCCACATGGCTATGAAACACTTGAAATGTGGCTGTTTTGAGTTCATATGCACTGTAAGTATAAAATACACACTGAATCTGGAGGAGAATTTTTTAAAAGAATGTGAAATATATCACTAGTATTTTTATATTGGTTAGTTACTGAAATAATACATGGGATATAATGGGTTTAATAAATATATTATTCAAATCCATTTCACCTTTTTAAAACTATTTCTTAATGTGGTCCTTAGAAAACTTACTGTAACAAGGGAAAACAAATCTGACTCCACATTGGATCTGTTTCTTCTACTTAAACCTTTGTATTCTGTTGCTTTTGCTACAAGTTAATTACTAAATGGATGTTGCCTACAAGCTTAAATTATACATAATGGTTCATCTCTGGGAACCCTGCCTCCCAGAAAATGAGTGTTAAGCTGAAACACCTTTGTGTAGCTTGCAGGCTACCTCCTGACCAGGCGTACCTGAGAATGACTGCAGGCAGGAAGAAATTAGCACATGCCCTCTAGAGGCTGACTGGAACCAGGAAATACTTGACCTTACTCCCACTCCTTTTAGTACAAAGGGAGCCTGAAGTCTAGCTCAGGCAAGATGGTTCTGTGGGACACTAGTCCACCTTCTTCTTGGTCTGCTGGCTTTCTGAATAAAGTCACTATTCCTTGTCCCAACAACTTGTCCCTTGACTTACTGGCCTGCCATGCAGTGAGCGGTGTGACCTTGGACTCGGTAACATTACAATTAAATATATGACTCGAATTGTATTTCAATAGGAGAGTGCCGGTCTAGACCTTCTGTTTTATAGGTAAGCACACTGAGGGCAGAGAGAGGTAGACCTTCGCCTAGATTCACACCATAAGTCAGTGGCAGTGCCAAGACTGGCACCCAGGCCTTCCAAATCCACACCAGGTTTCTTTGCACAGCATTGGTGTTCCTTCCTGCAACACACACACACACACACAGTCACGCCTGTAGCCATCCCCACTCTGGAGATCTGCACCCAAGCCACGCACACCATCCACACAGACCCTGATTGGAAGCTGTGTTCCTGTCCCTCGTTATATTTCTGCACAGGTGTTAGCAATATGTACAGTTAATCAAGCTCATAAGACAATCACGGATTTCAGTTGTGTGGACAACGGCACAGCAGAGCTGCTGATATCAGTGTGGAAAGCCCAGGCTTCTCACACTCCCCATCAACAGATTCCTCAGTCGTTGTGTCCTAGGAAAATGTCATTCTGCATCTGGCCCCCTGTCTCCCAGCAGAGGGCTCCGAGTGCAGGCAGTCAGGGAGCTGTCTACATCCAGGAGTCCTTGGCTGCGAAGGGAGGCTTCACTCCACACTTCACTACCATCCTCTCCCCCTTCCTCCCTCCTTCCCTTGCCTTGGCTACTCTTTCCCCCACAAACTGCTGCTTCTTAGGCTCGAGGTCTAGATCCTTCCTTCACTCTAAGTCTTCCCCAACCACGTCCCAGTCCCCACCTCCTTTTCCAGTCCTATTTCCACCTCCATCCCCACCTCCATCCTCTTTCCCCACCTCCATCCCCACCCCCTTTTCCAGCCCTTTCCCCATGTCCATTCCCTTCCCCATCCCTATCTCCACTCCATCTCCACCCCCATGCGCAGCTCAGTCCTCCTTTCTGTCCCCATCCCATTCCCTCCTCCAACCCTAACCTCATCTCCCTTCTTATCATCTGCCTCCCTGCTACCGTCGCTGACCAAGGTCAAAGCAAGCAGCCCCCTTAGGTCTCTGTGCCTGGGAGAGATCCCATAGCCCCAGGAGCAGCATCCAGTCAAAGGCAGATGGCCAGTGCAGTCATGGGCATTTAGAGTTCCCGGACAAGAATAATCGCACATTCAAAGTTGGGCTACAGAATGAGCGAGTATAAAGCAGAGCCACCTGGCTGTGATGTGCATGGCATATAATGGCAAAGAACCATCCATAAAGACCCCTGGACCTCCAGTTTCTCCCCTGCGCTTCTGCAACAGTAGCCAGTGGACTCACCAGAAGTGCCTCATTGCCGCGGGCTTTTAGAGTGGGTCTTCAGGTGGGTTCGTGTGAGAGCAGTGCTGTCCTGGGTGGTGGTGGGGTGCATACCATACACCTGAAATAACCCTCCCCAGGAGAAGAGACACTGAGCAGGCATGTTCAGCCTGGGCCAGGGAGAGATAATCGTAGTCGTAGTAGCAGTAAGAACCTAGACATGGGCACAGCTTCAGAATTTACAAACCGCTTGTGGACACATCACGGTACGTGGGTAACCCCAGCCCTGCACAGTAGGAAGAGTCCCCCATTGCTAGAAATTCACCATCACAGTCAAACAGAGGTCACTGCCATAGAGTTTCTCGGAATCCACTGCCCCTAAGTCAAGCCAGTGGACTTCCCACTTTATTTTTCACTTTTCCTGAAGCAGAGAGAATTGCTGCTAAAATTTTGATTTTTGTCCAGCATCTGGGAAGGCAAAGTGGCTTCGCATCTGACACAGCCACACACCACAGCATGCCCTGTTCCAGACCTTCAGGGGAGGCAGGAATCAAGATTATTTTAGGCTCAACGGTTACCCTATCAACACAGTGAGGCGGTGGCTGGGCGACCAGTTTTATGAAATTAACTCAAATATTGCCTGTCTTTCTCTTGAAAGCAGAACTTTGTTTCAGGCATCGTAACTTACTTTGCAGATAATATGATGGCTCCTGGCTCTGTAAGTCATCCTGTGGCCTTTGCAGTTTGGGGACACAAACTTGTTCTTATGTAAGCCCCAGCAGGACCATGTCTAATTGTGTCAATTAGAGTTAAATTCTCTCCCCACCAACAGCCCCCAGGGAACCAGCTCAAACCGAGTCAGGCCAAGGTTCCGGTCCAGGCTTGGCTACAAACATCCCATGGGACCTTGGGCAAATCAATTGACCCACATGGCTATCAGTCTTCCTATCTATAAAATGGGTTCAATAAAACATATCCTGCCAAACTTCCAGCTCCTGGGATTTTGGGAGAAGGAGTAAATGAGAATATGGACATAAACCTTCTACAGGGATGGCACAGTGCTGTGCAAAGAGAAAAGAATTATTTATATGATGTCTTTGATTGCTCACACGTTTCCCTGAGCTGGGAGGGACATAGTGGGGAATTTCTTCTCCCTCCCAGGAGTGGCCACTGTCTGGAGGAAGGGACCATCTCTCTTATTCCTTAGGTACCACTCTAAAATGGTGCTTAGCACACACCTGCTCTGGGCGTCGTTTATCACAGGGCAGTAACCAATTAGATTTGGGGGAGGAGTGGGGGAGGGGAAAGACAAGTTCAAAATTATATTATTTGCAAAAATCCATTCTTTCCTCTCAGCATGCCTGCTCTATTGACTGCCTTCCTTTTCAATCAGCTCCTAGTCATTACACCGTATTAAAAAAAAAGCAAGAAAACGACTCTCTTAATATATAAGCATTCATGAATATAAATACCCCTCCAGGTTCCCTATTTTAATTTCTTTCTTTCTTTTCTTTCCATTTTTTTTTTTTTTTTTGGTCCTCACAACTCAGTATCTTTCCTGTCCTCTCCACCAGTCTTTCTGCTTCTTGAAGATGCTGCTCAAAAGAGCATCTTCTCCAGAAGCCGTCTCTGCTCCATTTGCAGTGAGCTGCCCAAGGTTCCTTCTTCTCCTTGCTCACCTCCTCTGTGCTCTGGACATACTAGTCCTTCTGCTGGTTAACTCTGCTTCATCCTTCAGGACTGGCCTTAGATGTTGCCTCCTCCATGCAGCCTTCCAGGACTTAGCCAGACTGGGTTAAAGCTTATCCTCTGGATTCCTGGAGCCATCCTGTTCTTGTCATACTCATGGGTGCTTGTCATTCTGTCCTGGGCCCATGTCTATTTCTTTCCTAGGCTCCCTGTGTGTGCTCCCTGAGGCCAGAGCTTCGTTCGTCTTTAACCGAACCTCAGAGCCAGTGCAAGCAAGCCTGCCACCCAGGGATTCAATTTCAATTCCTGTTTACTTTCTTCTTTCCTTCACTTCTCCTAATACAGGCAAGCACACAGCCCATTTTGTGGAAGGGCTCCCACGAGACCCTGCAATCCTTTGGGCCTTGCCTCCACCTCTAGCCTTGGCTTGACTCTCCCCCCAACACCATGCTCCAAACATTTTTTGGTCTGTAAACACCCTAAGCTCATTTCAACCCCAGGGCCTTTGCAACAGTGGCTTCCTTTGCCTGAAGTCCTTCACTCAGCTATTTGCATGGTTGGGTCCTGCTTCTTTTTCAAGTCGCAGCTCAAATGTCACCTCCCAGTCTAAGTGAGGTTCCCCTTCTATTCGCTGTCACAGCACTTTGTTATTTCTTAATAGAGCTCATCATAATGTACAGTGATTTCATATTATTGGTTTGAATACTTGTCTTTTTATTCCAAAAACCCCCTTGAGAATGTAAACACCACAAGGACAGGACCTGACACATGAGGATCTGCTCAATAAACTTTTGCCAGATGAATGAGTTGGGAGGAGGGACTTCAGTGTCCTGCCTCGCATCCCTGCCCAACTTGGAAGGGCTGAAATCTCAGGCATCTCTCCCCCAGGAGAAGCCTGAGGAGGCAAGAGCCCATCAGCAGGAGGGGGATTCCAGCAGGAAAAAGAAGGAAAAAGCACAACTCTTTTTGGTTTATGGGAAAATTAAATATTGAACTGAGTAGTAACGGCAGCCAAGGGGGAAAAAAAACTGACAAAAAGCCCCCAAATGGAGCCGCCATCAGTGACAGAAGAGATAAACACAGCGTCTGTACTTATATGAGCTGCTGTGGGGCCCTTTTATGTGGCAGCTGCTCAGCCAAGTCACAACCCCCAACCTTGTAACTGGGTGGGAGCCCATGTGCTGATGCGCCAGCGGGGAGGTGGGAATCTGAGGTCTAGGTCACTGTCAGCGTGGGTGACCAGTGCCCAGACCCTCCCTGCCTCCAGATGGGGGCCTTTCTGAGTGGAGCGGGGTCACAAGGGTACCCAGAGGCTGCAGGCATAATCGGCCCACCCCGCCTTCCACTCCATGGAGAGCTGGCTGGCAGCACCCGTTCACCTGCCTCGCCCCTCCCCTGCCAGCTGTTGTGCTTTCAAAGTGATGGAAGATAAAATTAACAACCCCAACTGGAGGCTCTGGCTGGCTGCTCTGGGGGAGCAGGGAGTGCTGGCGGGGTGCAGCATGGGAGGCGCTGAATCGCTGAGGCTGGGCAGACACTGCTGATGGAGAAATAAAACCCTTCACCTGCATGCGTGCACGCGCGCGCACACACACACACACACACACACACATACACACACACACAAAGGGGTAGCAGGACCTGAATTTGCATTCTAGTGCTATTTTGTACACTGTGACTTTAACCTGGAGGTTCTCAAAGCGTGTTCCCCAGCCCAGCAGTCTTACCTGGGAACTGGTTAGGAAGGTAAATTCTTGAGCCCATTTCCAGACCTTTGGAATCAGGAATCTAGGGGTGGGGGTGAGGAGGGAGTGGGCAGCTGGGATCCAGCCACCTGTGTTTTAAGGAGCCCTCCAGGAGATTCTAATGCAAATTCAGTGTTTGAATTACTGCTTTGATGTTTGTAAGCTTCAGTCTGCTCATCTGTAAATCAGGGACAACAAAACCCACTCCATGGTGGTGTTACGTGAACTAAGAATTCTGCCGGTGGTGGGTGTGCGGTAAACAGTGGTGAAAATTCTTACTGACTGGGAGGCCAAGGCTCGGGGAGTCAGAGAACCTCAGCCAGGGTTCTCCCGGCCTTAGCAGGTAGGGTGTAGGTAGAACTCCCCAGAGGATCTCTGCTTCCATGCCTTGATTGGGTCAAAGGATCTCAGATCCCCAAACTACTCCCCCCCACCCCCGCAACTGAAGCAACTTTCTGCTTGTGCCTTGATTGACTGCTTGGCGATTTTCCCAGTTTTCTGATTGGCCTCCTAGGCCGCCAGTCCCCAGGTGGGCCCTCCCCACATCTGGGGTTTCCTGGCTGGAAGCAGGCCGTTCCGTAACTGCCGTGTGTGCCGGCCTCAGTCCTGCCCCGCCATTGCAGTTTATGTGGCAATAGAGCGAATGTGCTCAGGCCCACGGTAGGTGCCATTTCTGCAGAGATGAAATCTATGGGGTGTGACACGCATCCATTTTAAATAGCAGCAAGGCTGGCTATTTGGGGGATGTTTTCAGTGTACCCAGAGGGATAGATTACACACACGGGCGATTTCAACATGTGCCATATTTGTCTCTTTATGAAAGAAGCCTCTGGAAGCCCGCAGAAGTATGGGGAGGCCCTGGTAAATGGGGAGGCACCTTGGAGCTCTGGCCAGTGGCAGTGACACTCAGCTCAAATTCAACTTCAAGCTCAGACTAGTCTATAACCGGCCCCTCCCCCAGCCCCTGAGAACCATGGGTTGGAGCTCAGAGATTCTGGATGGATCCCATGCCCTGTTCCCCAACCCTGGTCTGAAGACCTCTGTCCCTTCCAGCAGAACTGTGTTCCCCTAGCCCCTCCACCCCCCTGGGGCACCTGGCTCCCTGGTCGCAGGCCTTCTGCTCACAGGCAATGTGTCCCTTAGGCAGTTGCTAGTTTCCTGACTGGTGCCTGTGGGTCTTGTGAGGACTGAGGTACGTGGCTGGGGACACTCCTGACAACCTCCCAGCAGGACAGCGCCCCTCATGCCCCCAGCTCAAAACTCTCCCTTCCAGGGGCAGGTTTCCCCAGGGCTCTGCTGCCAGAGTCTTTCCTGTACTTGCAGCATCTGAGGATTGATGTCCTGAGTCAGAGGGCAGGTAAATCATTCTTGCCGCTTGCTTCTCATAAAGTCATTCCCAGGGGAGGTGAGGGGGGTGGGGAGGAGAAGGGGGCACTTTGAGGGAAGAGGATTGTATATTTTTTTCCATCCTGACATTTTGCTATGGAAATTTTTCAAACCTATCAAAAAGCTCAAACCACCGTACAAAGAATGCTCCGGTACCAGTCACCCAGTGGCGGCGAGAACGTTTGACTCTACTGGCTTTATCACACATCTCTTGGGATGTGCCTTTCAGTAAAGAGTGGGGTGAAGCAGAACCAGACTCATTCTAACGGGATCCAACCCCTGGCCAGGGTGGAGGGGCTTGATTTGGGGGTGCTAGAAAGGTTTCAGAGGTCCAGCCCCCCCGCCCTGGCCTCTCTCCCCAGCCTTCTCTTGGCCCCATAGCCTGAGGCTTTGGCCACCTGTCTCATCCCTGACTCTCTAACCTCATCCCTTACCAGGTCCATTCTGGCCTCAGTTTTGTCATCTGTCAAATGGGCATCACAACAGTCCCTGTCTCCTAGGGCTCATGTTTGTGACGTGCTTTGCAGGATACCTGATACAGGTAAGTCCCTGTACCCACTGGCCATCAGATTTGTCAGCATTAACCTCCATCACTGGCCTGAACACTGTAAAATGGGAATGATCACAATCGCTCTCTCACCGGCTGGCATGAGAATTAAACAAGGGAAAGCTCAGAAAGAACTTGGTACGATGCCTGGCAGAATAAGTACTCAATCGGTGTTAGCTCTCATTATTAAGATTATTTGGTGTGAAGATTATCACTCCGAGGGAGTGAGTGAGGGAATCCTGCCTCCTCATGTACAGTTGGGGAGACTAGGTCCAGGGCTGCACTGCAGGCGGGCAGCAGAGACAGGAGTGCTGACTCCCAGGCCAACTCAACTTGGAACATGGTCCTATTCCATTTCCCCTTCTGTATGTGAGGCAGTGGGATTGCTTCCATCTCCCCGAGAGTGTATGCAGGCAGCAGACACTCTTCTAGGGACTGGCTCATTGCCTCCCACAGCCGCCTGGTCCCTGCTCTGCCGGCTCTTGATACAGCTCTGTTAACACCTGTGCCGTCAGCCTCGTGCCTGCTCCTTAAATCACTGGGCCCGAGGCACTGCAGTTCCCACGGCCACATATCACTTGTAATTCAGGGGCCTGTCCCAGGGTGGGGAAGTTTACCTTCTGCCAGAGACACTACATTCAGCTCCCAGTGGTTAAGGGATAAAGCATCGCCCGGACCTAACACTTGTCACAGGTTTAATGCTGGACCTGCAGGCCCGCTCTGGTGGGGCCCCGAGGCTGGAGCCGAGATGGGTGGGTAGTAGGTGGAGAGAGGCAACCCTGGAGCAAGAGGAGAGCCCTGGTCTGTGAGATACAGAAGGTCCAGTTTGCTGGTGAGAGCCTTGTGAGGAACAGAGCCACCTGCCAGGACAACTCCAGGGAGCAGATGAATCTCTGCAACGTGGCTCAGGAGGGTCCGATGGGCCATTCTGGGAGAGGCTGTAAAGGAGCTCCTCAGTCAGGTGGTCTCGACTTGAAAACAAGCTCTGCCACTCCCTCGCTGTGTGACTTTGGGTGAGTTACTTAACCTCTCTGGGCTTCAGATTCCTCATTCATTAAAATGGGAGTAATAGAAGTACCTACCTTCTAGAGTTGTGAGGATTAAATCAGTTAATATATTTAAAGTGCTTGGAGCAATGTTTGGCTCCCTGTAACTGCAAAAATCACTGCTAATGTAGTATGTCCAGGCTGTCCCATATTAAAACGAATCTCTCTCGATCCTTCTTCCAGAGCAGGCACACGGTAGGGGCTCATAAGTGTTGGCTGAATCAAGGGCTTGTAAGTATGAGGAATGAAGGAGCAAATGATCTGTCTGTTTCCCTTTGAGAGGGGCTGGTGACGTCAGCTCTGAGGCCCTAGGGACAAGATGCAGAGAACAGTGCCTGCTGCTAGACTAAGCCGTCTGCTCCTTCCAGCCACAATCACGGGTCAGAGGGGTTAGGCAGCTTTCCAAATCACATCCTTTGTGCGGATGCGCTTCGAAGGCCTTGTCTCCATCCCCAGCTCAGGGCTTCAGGTCCCCACGGAGGGAGAGCAGCAATCAGAGAATGTTCGGGTTCCTCTCTAGCCTTCCCTTTATGAGCAGACTCAGTTTTCTCTGCTGTAAAATGGGGACGCTGATCTTGCTGACTTTCCAGATGGCTGGAAGGAGCAGCTGACGGTTCAGCCTTAATATTCCAGGTGTCATCACTATTGAGAGGAGATTTGTGTCTGACCAAGGCCCAGATGGCCTCCTATTGTCCTACATTCAGAGAGAAGTGATGTCCTTCCGTCTTCCTGGCAGCCTTGTGTAGTGGGAAAATCAGGGACTCTGGCTCCCAGCAGACCTGAGCTAAAACCCTCAGCCCACTCACTGCTGTGAGATATTGAGCAAGTTCCTTGCCCTCTCTGAGCAGTCTGTACTTTGCTTCTGTCACTGAGGCAACACAGGGCCTGCCGAGGGGAGGGTAGACTGCAGGGAGGACTAGTGGGCTCATGGAATGTGCTGGGTCTGTGGCTGAGCATGCAGTGGGCTGCAGTCAAGGGCACTCCTCCTTTGCAGGGCTGTGTTCAGAGTGGCAGGGATGGAGGATTCTAGAAGCCTATCCAGGAGGTGGTCAGCAGGCTCTGGCCTTTGAGGCTGAAGCTGGGAAGTGACCGTCCTTGATAGATGACCCAGTTAGCTCCAAAGTACTCCTCCGGGCCCCAAACCCATCTGTACGGCTCCTCTCTGAATGGGCTCTCAGCCGGTGACCTCAGCCGGCTGAGGGCCCACGGGCAGGCAGGTGGGCAGAGTGAGCATCCTTCCTCCAGGTCCCTGGCCAGGTCCAGGCACTTAAGATAGCAGTGCTCAGTCCCCGAACAGGCTTTATGTCTGTCTTTTGGAAGACACTGGCCACTCTGGCCTCAGTCCTCTGGGCTGCAGCCCACCTCTGGCAGCCAAGCCCAGCCAGCTGTCTCAGGCTCCCCACTGCCCATCCAGCTCCCCCGTCAGAGGTCCTGAGGACTGCAGCCTTGGCCTTGGCTCTTCACTGCAGTAATTCCAGCAGCCCATTTTCTACCATAATCGTCTGCTGACTGAGATCACGTGGATTCACTGGTACCTTCTCAGGGGAACATCACCATCCAGTGCCAGGTCCTGCCATGTCCTCCACATCTGCTCCCATTCTTCCAGTTGGCCCCCATGTCCTGTGGCTTCTGTCTGGAAATGCCTCACGTGTCCAGCCTCTCCTGCCCAAGCCCTGGGCTGGCCCTTTCTGACTCTCCCCTCCTAACTGCCTGCCCTGCCAACAGACCCAGCCAGCAGGCCAGGCTATGTAAGCACCATCTTATTTACTCCCCACAGCAGCCCTAGGAAGTAGGAATCTTCATTACCCCCAGTTTCCAGATGAGGAAACTGAGGCTTGACAAAGAAAATTCACAGCAAGACTGCAGAGGAGGTGGGACTGGACTCAGGGCTGCTGGTTCCACTCTTTCCTGATCTGTACCAGTGCCTAGGATGGGAGACCAGTGTTGTCACTGCCTAGCTTAGAGTGCTCCCACTGGGCTGACGTCATTTCCTGCAACTCTGAACCTATTTCCTGGCCCCACGGGCATTTCCAGGGTGAAAGTTAGGGCAAAATGCATGAGAAGTAAGAACATCTACCGTCTTCAGGAGTGCTCCCTGTGAGCTTGGGACACAAGCCTTTACATTTCATGCCTCAACAGGAGAGGAGCTACTGTCACCCCATTTAGCAGATAGGAAAACTGAGGCTCAAGGAGATTAACTAGCCTGCCTGTGTAGCATAATGGTTAGGCCTCTGACCACTTCTTCTGGAGCCAGCCTGCCTGGGTTTGAATCTCAGTTCTATCCTTGCTGGACCTGTGCCCTTGGGTAACTTTTTTAACCTCTCCATTTTCATACCTGTAAAACAGGGAAAGTAACTGGAGACCCTACGTTAGAGGGCTGTCCTGACAATTAAAGGCTGTTAACAGATGTCAAGCAGAGCTGTGCCTGGTGCATAATAAATGCCCAATAAACATTTCCAGCTTTTATTACTAGTCGTTGCAGAGCTGGGTTTAAAATTCATGAAAGAATACAAGGCCCATACTCTTTTAACAACCCGTCGACTCTCTAAGGAAGGAAAAGCTGTTTCTAGTCAACCTCCTAAAGAGAGGGGTAGTTCTTCAACTGGGGGCTAGCAGCTCTCTCCTGTTCCCACTTTGGGGGACCCTGGGCATCAGCTGTCACTCACCCGGGGTAGGTGGGAAGCAGGAGGGGGAGGGGAGAGGGTTTGGAGGCGCCCAGATATTTCCTGGGAGGACAAGAACACCCAGGCTTGGTCCTTAGGACCCTGGGGGCTCCTGAGGGGGGAGGTGGAAGTTTGCACCCTCTCCCCCTTGACACCCTGGGACACCCCTGCAGCTCTGGCCGGGACCCAAATCCGCCCACGCCTCTCCCGACAGCAGTCCGTGCTCCCTGCAGCCTGTGACCACTGCAGTCGCCTGGGGCCAGTTCTTGTAATTAGCTCAAGCCCAGTGGGTGGCTCATCTCTCCAGCTCCGAGATGAGGGAATGAGCTGATCATTTCTCACCCAGCAGGCAACCTGGGGTACGGAGAGGGCTGCATCCCAGCTACCCTGCCTCAGGACCCCCAGGGAGCCTCAGGCCAGCCGTCTCCCTTCACTGACTAACGTGCCTCCCCCTCATATACATTGGCTGCTTCTGCGGAGAGACATCCATCCCCCCACAGCCGTCCTGCCACCCAGGCAGGCGTCCTCACCGGGGATTCTACGGCTTTCCCACTGGCACCCTTCAGAGAGGCAAGGCTGTGTTTCTCCTGCTCTGCTCAGGCCTAGGGGAGCAGCAGCAGGCCTTTGAGGGGCGCAGGGTCTGCCCTCGGCACTCAGAGTTCCCCATCCTACTTGGAGCCCTAGACATTTCTCCTGCCCAAGTCAAGAGAGGCCTTCGACACTCCAATTATTGGTCCTGGGGATGTGCCCCTTTTTTAGAGAGAGGCACTGGGCAAGGAGTCCAGAGACTCGACTTCAAGAATCCAGCCTTACTGTTTTCTGCAGTGGCTGCACTTATTTCCAGAAAACTGAAAATAAAACTACCATATGCCCCAGCAATTCCACTCCTGGGTATACATCCGAAAAAACCCAAACCACTAATTTGAAAAGATACGTGCACCCCAATGTTCGGAGCAGCATTACTTACAACTGCCAAGATATAGAAGCAACCTCAGTGTCCATCAACAGATGACTGGATAAAGAAAATGTGGTATATATACACACACACACACTAGGGAATACTACTCAGCCATGAAAAAGAATGAATCTTTGCCATTTGCAGCAAGATGGATGGATTTGGAGGGCATTATGCTAAGTGAAATAAGTCAGACAGAGAAAGCCAAATACTGTATGATATCGCTTATGTGTGGAATCTAAAAAACACAACAAACTAGGGAATATAACAAAAAAGAAGCAGACTCACAGATGGACAAACTAGTGGTTACCAGTGGGAAGAAGGAAGGGGGAGGGGCAAGGTAAGGGTAAGGGGATTAAGAGGTAAACTCTTAGGTGTAAATAAACTACAAGGATGTATTATACAACAGAGGGAACATAGCCAATGTTTTATAATAACTATATGTGGAATATAACCTTTAAGAAAAGAATCTGTTCTTAGAAATCAGAGCTCCAGATCTCTCCAGAAATCCTAGGTTCTGGTGTGGCCTCTTGGAACTTGGCGCAGCCTCCATCACCCCCAACCTCCCCAGCATGCCTGCCGCCCTCACCAGCCCCAGCGTAAGTTTCTTCTAATGGGGAAGCTTGAGGAACTGGCCAAAGGAGGACGTCCTGTGAACCTGTTGCCCAAAGTCACACAGCAAGGAACCACCAGACTCAGACTGGAGACAGACACATAGATCAACAGAATAAAATCAAGTCCAGAAATGAGCCCACACATTTATAGTTAACTGATTCTCAACAAGGATTCCAAGACAATTCCACAGGGAAAGAAGAGTCTGTTTACAAGATGGTGCTGGGACAACAGGATATCCACGTGCAAATGATAAAGGTGGGCTTTCCTTCACACCATGTGCAGAAATTGACTCAAAATAAGGCATAAACCTAAATGTAAGAGTTAAAACTATAAAAACTCTTAGAAGAAACACATAGGAGAAAATTGTGACCGTGGCTTAGGCAAAGCCTCCTTAGATAGGACACCAAAAGCACAAACCACAAAAGGAAAAAATATATAAATTGGACTTCATCAAAATGAAAAGATTTTGTCCTTCAAAGGACACCATCAAGAAAGTCACAAAATGGGGGGAAATACATGCAAAATTTGCACCTGATAAGGCTCTGGTATCTAGAATAAAGAACTCTTACAAATCAATGATAAAAAGACAAATAACCCAGTTGCAAATGAACAAAGGATCTGAAGGTCTTTCTCCAAAGAATATAACTAAATGGCCAATAAACACATGCAGAGATGCTCAACATCATTAGCCAGGAGAGAAATGCCAATCCAAACCACGATGAGATACCACTTCACATCCACCAGGATGGCTATCATTGAAAAGACAGGTAACAACAAACATTGGTGAGAATGTGAAAAAACTGGAACCCTCATATGCTGCTGGTGGAAATGTAGAATGGTGCAGCTGCTTTGGAAAGGTCTAGAAGTTCCTGAAAAGGTTAAACATAGAGTTACCATTTGACCCAGCAATTCCCACTCCTAGTTATATACCCAAGAGAATTGAAACTACACGTTCACCCAAAAACCATGTACGTGAACATTCCTAGCAGCATTATTCATCATAGCCCCAAAGGGAAACAACCAGACGTCCACCAATTGGTGAATGGATAAACCGAATGCTGTACATCACACAATGGAAGACTATTCAGCAATAAAAAGGAAGGAAGTACTGATCCAGGCTCTAGAACAGATGGACCTTGAAAACATTATATTGAGTGAAAGAATGTTATATGGTCTCACTTATGTGCAATATCTGGGCAAATCCATTGAGACAGGAAGTAGCTTAGTGGGAGCCTAAGACTGGAGGGAGGGGGCATGGGTTGGGGAGTAACAGCTAATGGGTACAGGGTTTCTTTGGGGGGTGATGAAAATGTTCTAAAATCGGTTGTACAGCTAAAAGCCGTTGAACAACTCTGGGGAGATGCTAAAAACCATTGACTTGTATACTTTAAATGAGTTATATCTCAATAAAATTAAAAAAAGACACAAAGGAATAAAAGTACCAGAGGCACTGAATACAAATTCAGTAAAATATAGTGGGGGAAAAAAGAGAGAGACAAGCTATGCAAAGTTCATTAATAACTGTTCTCCGGGGTGGGAGCTGTGTGCCCCCGGCTCCAGGTTTGGAAAGCATATAGTGTGTTTTGGTGCCATTGTGGCCTCAAGTTGCATAATTCTACCTTTATCCACCAACCTTACTTGGAAGCCTTTGGAAGAGACACAGGGATCCCGAGACAGACCATTTTATTCATGCTTATCAATACTCTGTGACTTCTAGGAGAGCAGCATGGTTAAGCGCATAGGATGCGTTTCTCCCTGCTCTCCCCCTAGCTGGCTGGGTGGTCAGGGTGAGGGGTGTAGCCTCTCAGCATCTCCATCTGTCAAAAGGGAAGTGGTAGTACCCGCCTTCCAGAGCTCTGGGGACTGCTCAGTAAGTTAATTTATGAAAAGCGTAGCACAGGGCCTGGCCCAGGAGTAAGCACACAATGAACGGTGACTCGCGTGGTCAGGAGCCGAGAGCGTGGGCTTTGGAGTCAGACAGTGAATCTTGCTCTGCTACCTCCTGGCTCAGTTACATGGGTTGAATTGTGTCCCCAGAAAAGCTATGTTGATGTCCCCCAGTACCTGTGAGTGGGACCTTATTTGGAAATAGGGTTTTGGCAGATGTAACCAAGTTAAAATGAGGTCACACTGGATCAGGGTCTTGTGTCCTTACAAGAAGAGGGAAATCAGGACACAGAGACACAGACCCACAGACGGAGAACGCCACGTGAGGATGGAGGCAGAGGTGGGAGGGATGCGCCTACAAGCCAAGGAAAGCCGGAGATGGCTGGCAACCAACAGAAGCTGGAATTCTTCCCTAGAGCTTTTACGTGGAGTCTAGCCCTGCCAACACCTTGATTTTGGACTTGCAGCCTCTAGAATGGTGACAGAATACCTTCCTGTTGCTTTAAGCCACCCACGTTTGTGATCATTGGTTATGGGCCGCCCTGGGGATTGAGCATAGACCCAGGCTTTGCTTCTGCATTGGCACCGTGAGCTGTCTCCCTTGATGGGACATGTCCTCAGCACCTAGAACTGTGCTTGGCACCGGGGAGATGCTGAGTAAGCCGTCGATGAATCAGTTGCATGGAGGCATGAAATCCACACAGTTCGGGCCCCACCTTCTTGGATTGTCACCTTCTCAGAGAGGCCTTGCTGCCCGCTCTGTTTCCAACAGCCCTACGTCCCTCTGCTTTGCTTGACTGCCCTCTGACATAGCACAGGACCCCGCTGTCTCCTTGCTCCTGTCTGTCTCCCTTCCTGCACTGTCCACTCCACGAGGACTTGGAATTTCATCTGTCCAATTGCTGAGGCTGAGTTCCCATGCACACGACAATAAATACTCGGTAAGTAAATGAATGAAGAATGAATGGTGGAAAGGGATAAACTGGGAGTTCGAGATTTGCAGATACACATTGCTGTATATAAAATATACAACAAGCTGCTTCTGTACAGCACAGGGAACTGCACTCAATTATCTTGTAGTAACTTGTGATGAAAAAGAATACGAAGAGGAATATATGTATGTATATGTGTGACTGAAACAGCATGCTGTACACCGGAAATTGACACAACATTGTAAACTGACTATACTTCAATTAAAAAAAAAAGAATGAATGAATGAATGAGATTTAGAATGCCCATCATATAGATGGCCAAGTCACATTCTAATGTATTTTAATTTAAAAAAAAAAAGACATTCTGATACTGTTTTTACCTGAAATGAAGTTCAGTGCTGGATTGTCCACATCACAAGTGGACGCTAACCTGGATTTGGACTCAGGTCGGCTGGACTCCAAGTCCAGTGCTCTGTTCAGAGGTTTTGAGTAGTGAGGGGGCCCTGGGTAGCAGAGGATGGGAGAACCACTCACGGGCACTGGGGCACAGCGATGGAGAAGTGGGGAGACCAGATGGATGTGTTCCTCCCTCCCAAGAATCTTATAGGCACTTCCTACCCCCCGCAAAGGCACAACAGTCCCACTGGCCATCTAAATTTTTGAAAGTCAAGTGCTCCTCCTTAGGGCTCAGTCGCAGCTCCCTCCATTTGTACTCCCCCACCCCACCCTCATGCCTGCTTGACATTTGCGTGACTAACAGCTGTTGTACCAGAGGTTGGGATGTTTCCCTTGGGAGTTCAGAGCTGCTGTTAGGAGCACCAGCTTCGGTCTCAGGCAGAACTGGTGGGACCCCCTCAGCTCTGTAACTCACGTGGGTGAGCCCCTTAAACCCTCAGAGCCTCCGTTTCCTCATCTGTCAAATGGGGATGACAACGCATACCTCAGGAGGCTCTCATGAGGGTCACAGGATTAACTGTGGGTTGAATACTCAGCACACGGTGCTGGGCGCATAGCCCAAGCTGGATGGAACGCAGCCTTGATTGAAAGGTGCCCTTGGTGGCCGCGCTGCAGGGTGAGGGTGGCCGAGAAACCCCAGTGCCTTGGTCTTCTGGCAGAATCAGAACAGCCTCTTTTGGCTTCCACGAGTGGGGGTGTCTAGGTCTCACATTTAATTGATTGTAACATCGCAGCCTGAACACGCTTCCCGCATCACCAGCACCCCCAAGAAAAGCCTCCGTGATCCTTCCGTGACTGTGTATAACGCGTTCCTGGGGCCCAGCACGCAACTTTCAAATTGGCTTACAATTTATCTGCAGCTCGGATAAAAACATTTTAATGACTGTGTGAGGCACAAACCCTCGGTGGCACCCACGGGGCTCCCAAATGTCTTTCCCCACCACATAGCAGGGATGTTACAGGCGTGAAATTACAGCCGCTCTTGCATTTTGATCTCCACCCGGAGGCCTCGGGAAACTGCGCGTTAGAAGGCACGGATGCAGGCTCGGTGCTGGCAGGCGGGGGTGCCCGGCCGTCCCTGGACCTGCTCTGTGCTTTTGATGCACGTGGGGGCCTGGGCGCTGTCCAGCTCCTCAGACACCCCTCTCCCTGCTGTCCTGGGAAGCTTCCCTTTGACCCTCAAATGGGACAGAGGCAGCCTTGCCCCACTGTTGGCTGCCACGGTCCTTAGGGTCTCTTGTGGCACAAAGGAGACCCCAGCTTTCAGTGACCTCCACTTGCCTGGAGGGAGGGTCCCTGTGTGTGCCTGTATGTGACAAGAAAGTGTCTATGCAATGCCATAGACAGGCCAAAACAATGAGTAGACTTTAAGTTTTGAAACCTCCTTTGGAATATATTTAAAGGAGAGAGTCCTGGAGGTTGGTGGGAGGGAGTGGGGGACAATTTTTAAACTTTCTAATTGTGCTTGATTCTCAGTTGACACAATTACTATTTGTGTGAGAGATACCATTGATGGATCTGGGGCTCAGAATATTGCCTGGCACATAATAGGTGCTCAGTTGATATATGATGAATAAACAATCAAGGACATGTCTCTCATTGGACTGGGAGCCCCTTGATGGAGCAAACTGGTTCATTCTGTGCCGGGTTCCCTGGTGTGACCAGCCCAGGGCCGGGCACGGAGAACACGCCTTATCCACGCATTACAGGAGCCGTTCAGTGGGCAAAAGGCTGCAAGAGGGGAGGTTTTCCCGACATAGCCGCCGCCGGGCCCGGGCCCGGGCCCATCCCCCAGCGTGCCAAGACACACTGCACGCTGCAACTGCAGGAATCATTGTCCCTCTGGAGGTCTGGCCTTTAGAGGTTTTCAGTTTCCCCAGAAGCAGTGACTTTCCACGGGGCCTCTGTGCTTTCACTGATTGCCTGAGTACAGCAAGCTTTGTTTCCCTGATAAATATTATTTTATAAGAGAATCAGGGAACACAGAGCCCGGAGCCAAAGTAGGTTCCAGGAGTGGCAAGGCCGTCAGTGCTGGCAGGGGCTTCTGAGACCCTTAGAGGAAATCTTTGTTTTATAAATGGGGAAACCGGGGCTGGGTGGGGGACACAGCCAACGGGAGACAGGCACTAGTATTATTACCCCCATTTTACAGATGTAGAAATGGAGGCCTAGACACACGTTCGGAACCCAGGAACCCTGACATCCAGTCCAGCACACTTTCTAACTTGTCGTCTGATGCTTCAGCGTCTCAGAAAAGGCCTTGGGAGGCAAAGGGAAGGGATGTTCTCTCTGCAGTAGATGTGCAGGACCACTGAGGTGCTGTCTCAACCCCCTTGGAGGCTTCTGGATTGTCCTCCCTCCCAGGGGAGTGCCCACCCCCACTGCACTTTGCCATAGGTATTTCTAGGAACGTGGCTTCTGGCTTCTGCCTGGGAAAGGTGCCTACACGGCTCAGTACCTCCCTCTTCGTGACGTCACCAGGTCACAGAGCCTAGAGCTCGGAGGTCCATGAATGATCCACTAGGCCTGCATCCCACCCCCATCTTACAGAAGGGAAAACTGAGGCGCAGAGGCTGCTGCAGGCTGCTGCCCCTTGGGAAGTCTCAGTGCCCCTTTAGTACCCCATTCATTCCACTCAGCGTGTTGGAGCCCCTTCAAAGTGCCCGGTCCTGAGGCTCCAGGGATGAGGTACAGCCCTGCCTTCATGAAGTCAGGGTGTCTGTGCTGGTAGGGGGAGGGGTTCTGGAGAGGACATCCTTAGTGGCAAGGCCACACAGGTCACACACGCATGCAAATAGTGTCAGTTGGCCCGACCTCCCTCCTGAACCTCGGGGGCAAGTGTGGGAAAGAAGAGGGTCCACTCTCAGTCCAGCAGGCATCTTGGCGGGTGGTTCCCAGGACATTCCCTCTGTGCACGCGGATATGCACGCGCACACACACAGTGACACCAGTGCCCAGGGCCCCGCACTCACCCATGACGTTCAGGAAGATGTTGCCTGATGCCAGGACCACTTTCTCCCTCGTGGCGCGGTCATAGATGCCCACGTGGCACTCGTAGGGACCATTGTCGGAGATGCGGACCTCGGGCAGCCTGAGGGGAGGCAGAGGAGCAGGATGAGGGCTCATCGCCTGGGGCCAGAGGGCACAGCGCTGCAGGACACCAGCCTCAAAGCCCCACCATTCAGCTTTCTGTCCACAACGCTCCACACGTGCGGTGCTGGGCGGAGGAGCAAAATTTATAGAACACCAACTGTATGCCAGGCCCTGGCTCGGCGCCCCGGAGGATGAAAGTGTGGGCTGTGTGTTTAGCTGGAGTTAAATCGGTGCTCCTCTCGGAACTTTCTGCAGGGTCTACAGGGTCAGACCACGCTGAAGTGAGTTGGTTTGTTGTTCTCCCTCCCTCTCCCCATGGAAATGACATCAAGTCAGAGAGAGCCGAGTTCAAATCCTACCCCTGCTGTTGATACACTGTGTGACCTTGTATAAGCCATGCCGTCTCTCTATGGGCCTCCATTTCTTATCTAAAATATGGGGCTGATGCTTCGCAGGACTGCAGTCAGGATTAAATGCGACGATGGTACCGCAAAGCCTCTGTAAGGAGGATCGTCACATGCAAAAGCGTGACAGACAGTTACCTGTTGTTCCTGCGTCCTGTGATGCCCTGTAAGGGAGGGGATTCCTAGCAAGTGAGATCTGGACACTTTGAAGGGGAAGAGCCTTGACCTGCAGTTAAAAAGCTCTGTTGCTCCTGCGTCAGGGAAATCTGTGTGTCCTGCAGCAAGTTCCAGCCTTCTCTGGGCTTAACCATGCAGCCGAAGGGGAGCGTATTCTGACCACAACTTAAAGAAAGTGGAGTCTCGGAAGTTCTCATGCCGCAGCAGAAAACAGGGAGAAAAGTTTACAGTCATAGAACCCTAGTGAATGCCCAAGCTCAGTGCTCTCCCCATCAAACTGGCCCGGCGGCAGTCTTGGAGAGCTGGTGGGGGAATGGGGTTAATTAAGACCACGCCTCGGGGGGTGTGTCCCAGCTCTGTGGCTGAGAGGGGAGGTTCTTTCGATTCTGATCTTCTTTCCCACCCCCTCATCGGCACATCTCCCTCCGCTCAGCTAAGCCTCTCTCTTCCATCTGTTTCTGCTGAGCAATCCAACCTCAGTTCCACTGCTTTCTCCTCTCATTTCGCTGTCCCCAGCCCCATCTTTGTCTTCCAGCTCCTTCTTCCTATGACTCACTGTCCCCCGCTCCCCCATTCCCCCCATCCCTACCCCCTACACACACCTGGGCTTCCGGCCCCCTTCCCATCCTCTGGTGTCCTTGAGAAAAGGCGGCCCACCTAACAGCTCCTCCTTCCCTCCCACCAGCCAGCCCACATTAGCATAAACAAACACCTTCATTTCCATAGAATACACGGGGCGGGGCGTTGACATCTGGTCTACTGACTGTCTTGCGAGGACTTGAAGAGCAGGGAGCTTTCCAAGAGCAGGGAGCTTTCCATCAGGGAAACTTTGTGGGTAAGATGCTGCCTCCCGTCTCTATCTCGGAAGACAGAGCGCATTGACAGCAGAAACAGCAGGGAACTGTCTCCCCTCTGGGAAATATTTTGTTTGTAACTCAACTAGACTGAAAAAATAGCCTCTCTCTTGGGCAGGGTTGCTGAGTGACAGTCACCTAAAGTGACATGTTTAGGTGACACTCATAGGTGTCTGTTCTAGAGGCAACCTGCTTAAATGGCTTGAGTAGGGTGACATCCTCAGGTGACACCTCTGTAAAGAAGCAGGCTCCGGGGACACGTGGAGCTGGCAGCTACCCAGGTGATGTGATAAGATAATAACAACATGGTTGACACAGGTGGAAACGTGCAGGTAACCGCCACACAGGTGATCTACACAGAAGATGTGTTTCTGTGATAGCGACACAGGTGACGTGTTGAGGCAATCACTACGCTCATGTTCAGGTGACAGTAACATAAGCAATATGTTTGGGTGACACATGGAGGGGATACAGCACGGGTGGTCCAGAGGACAGTTCAGGGGACATCTGGACTGGGGCTTTAGAAGGATGCAGCTTCTCACTTAGGGTATTTCTGCAGCCTGGGATGTTTCTTCTGCTGGTTCCTTGGCTCCACAAATGGTCCTGCCCTCCACCATGGGTCCATGTCACACTTTGGGCACCTTCCTTTATCTCTCCTGTTTCTCTACTCCCCAAACACAGTGAGTGACCAAGTCCTGGGTGTTCTACATCTTAAATATACCCTGAACTATCCTCTCCCCTGCATCTCCGCTGCCAGCACCTTTTCTCACCTGGAAAACGGGCGGAGATGGTAGCTGGTCTCTCTGCCCCAGCTAATCTCCCTCCTGATCCTTCTCCAGGTAGAACTCAGATCTCTTCAAATGCAAATGGGATTAGTGGCACTCTCCTACCTAATCCCTTCAAAGGCTTCTCTCTGCTCTTAAAATAAAGACCAGGATCCTAATCTAGGCCAACAAGGCTCAGCCCAGTTGGTTCCTGACACATCTCAGGTCTTCCAGCTCCAGTGGAGTTCTTTCTGTTCCTCCCGTGTGCCAAGGTCCTTTTGTAAAAACACACTTTTAATTTTGAAATTATTTTGGATTTACAGAAGTTGCACAGGGTCTAGAGCTCCCAAACCGCCTCACCCAGTGTCCCCCACTGTTAACTCTTCCATGACCACAGTACAGTTGTCAGACTAAGGACCGACATTAACACATCACTATTAACTCAACTCCAGACTTTACCTGAATTTCACCTGTTTTTCCAACTAATGTCCTTTATCTGTTCCCGAATCCCATCCAGGATCCCCCATAGTTGACACTCATGGGTGCATGTAGCCAAGTTTCTTTTCTGACTCAGCACTTTGGCTCACAATAGTTCATTTTCCTGAGAATGCTGCATTTTATTCCCCTGGCTACATCCTTCGAGTTATAAAGGTCACTTGGAAAGTGACCCCTGGACTAGGAGGCTGTGGTAGATCGATCACATTGATGGCCTGGATTAAGAGCCTCCCTATATCTTGCAAAGTGCCTTTATAGTTCCTCTCAGCGAAGAGGTGGAGTCAATTTCCCCGTTCTTGGCCTTATCACTTGCTTTGATAAGTACGTGGTGGAAATAATGGTGTCCAAATTCCAAGCTTAAGTCTCAAAGGAATCTCTCTCTCTCTCTGCCTCTGCCCTGAGGACAAGCCTCTGATCGAGGCTGAGAGCACGTGGAAGGAGAGAAAGGGTCAGAAACTAACCAAATGGCCCCCCTGATGCTAAAGCTGTTTGTTTGCTGATTCATTCTGACTTAAAATTCTTGCAACTTGTTTTTCTTTCTGACAAACCCTCATCTCTGCTTCACTTGCTCAACTGCTTTTGTGCCAAACAGCCCCCAAGCCTTCCCATGACACTCTCCGCTCTCTATACGTTCTTTACCCCGAATAGCTTACACTTTAACCCAGAAGCTGTATTCTAGAAAGGTGGTCGTGGGCAGACAGCCTCAGAAGAATGAACAGACCTTCCTCCAGAGTTTCTCTGTGCCACAAGGTGGATTCACCAAGACTAAGAAGAATACAGCACCCCAGAAAATGCCCTGATTGTTGCTGCCTTCTGTTCCATCTGGTTTTTCTATAAAACCTCAGGACACTAACCTCAAGATGGATTCACAGTCTCTAAGGCATTAGCCTGCTAGACTTCCTTTTGCCTAGCAAAGCAATAAAGCTATTCTTTTCTTATTTTCCCCAAACTCTGCTTCCAAGTCCCAGTTTGGCTATTGGGGTACAGAGGCTGGTTTTTCAGCAACAGGAGGTCCCAGCTGGTCCAGCCAAGGCCACACTTGGGAGTGAGCCTAGCCAACCCCTAGCCTTGAGGGTGATAATACATGGTTGCTGCTTTAAACCATTTAGGTTTGGGATGGCTTGTTATGCAGCAATAGCTAACTGATACAGCAGGTCTCCATGTGCCTCTCCTTGCAGTACTTGTCTGAATTGCAATTTAATGACAAAGTCTGTGGCTCGTGAATGTCCTCCTCCCCTCACCACACACAGTAAGATCCATGGAGGCAGGGTCTGCAGCTGGCTGGCTTACCAGTGTATCCCAGGGTCTTGCATAGTGTTTGCCAACATGGCAAGTACTCCATCAATATTTATTAAATGGGTGGATGGCGAGACCTTCCCGGCGGCTGTTATGAGGGTAGAGAACCCTGTCTCCCTCTGCAGCAAACTGTGCAGCCCCTCTCCACCCAAGGCAGCTTCTAGTTCTGCCTGAAGATCCAACATCTTCCAGTCACAGCTTTGATTTGGACCAATCCGCCTCTTCTCAGCACCTCATCTGATCTTGAGCCTTTAGAGTTATCCTTCTAAAGTGGATTAAGTGGCCCCGAGTCCCCCTTTCTCCAGATTGGAGTGGCATTGATCTGCATGCTGGCTAGAAGGCCTTCTGCAGATTGCAGGGCCCCAAAGGGCCTGGGGTGAGGAGACCTACTCTCATCAGCCATGGACTGCGATCAATAAACTATTAATAATGACAAAGGTTTCTGGCGAGTTCAGTGTAATGTGGTTTAGCAGTTGGAGTTTACCAACACTGACAGCGGTTCTTAGGGGTGAGCAATTTTGTTTTTGAAATGCTGGGCATGGAGATAGCGAGGGGCCCCACGCTGGCTGTCCCCGTGGCCCTTGTGGTTCATGTGAGGCCAGGCAAGGGCTGGTTGCCGAGGCTTCTGCCAGGCCTGGGGCCAGGACTGTAGGCTATCCACATCCAGCATATGGATTAAGGCCTACTTTGTGCCATGCCCTGTGCTGAGCATTAGTGGTGGGAGACAGTGTGGACACAGAGATGCCAAGGATTCATCTCCTGCCTCTGTGCCTTTACCCAGGCTGTTACCTCTGCTTGGATCACTCTTTGTTTCTTACCTACATTGCAAACCTTTAGCCATCTCTTAAAGCCTGGCGGTTGAGTCTCACTTTCCCCATTTATGATCCCTCCCCATCAGACAGTTGAGAAGATTACATGGGATAATTCAAGGGCTTAGCTCAGAGCTGGTGTGACATGAGCATCCAACAGACTAGAATCACTAGATAAATAGTGGTCCGTAGGTTCTACATTCAGGTGCTGCCTCTGCCAGGTAGGCTGCGCTGACTGCCTGTTCCCTGTGCAGACAGAGTTGCTCTCCACCTCCCCAGGTCTGCGTCTGACTGGGAGAACCTGCCTACCCATATCATGCCACATTGGTACCCATCTGTCTTCCCTCTCAGGGAAGCATATGAGCTTCTTGAAAGGGAGCCTGGCCACATGGTGGGTTCTCAGGGAATATCCACTGTATGAATGAGGGCAACAGAAAGGCTTTTTATCAATGTCCTTGAGGAGGCTGGCGGTGCCAGGCATATAGTTCATTTTGAACTGAGATAAGGCCGCAATGTATAGTGGCAGTGGGCCAGTGTGTCCAATACTTCCTTCCTCCTACTGCAGTGAGCACCTTGGTGGGGCTGGCACGGGACCCTGGACTGGAACCCTGACCCAAAACACCACATCTACCAAGGCTTGGAGTAAGGCACCCTGGGTTCTAGTCTGGGCTCTGCACCTGAATGGCTGCATGAAGTTGGACAAAGTCCTTTGGCTTCTCTGAGCTTTGGTTTCTCCATCTGATAAATGGGTATTATAATACCTGCCTCGTGGGGATTACAACCTTTTGGGGAAGAGCTGATATTTATAGAGATTTACAATGAGAGGCATTGTGCTAAGCATTTTACCCCATCTCACTAGATCCTCGACACGACCCTGTTATAATGCAATATATAAAAGATGCTCTAATATGTATCTTCTAGCAATAATAATATTATTATCCCCATTGTATAGATGAGGAAACTGAGGCACCTAAAAAGAGGGAACGCAATGCGGTCATGGAGTGAGTAGATGGGTGCTGTGATTTGAAACCAAGCCCAGCAGATGTCACAGCCTGGGAACTGTTTCTGGAACCCATTCCCCCACCCCACACTGCCCCTCTGATCTTCTTTTACCAGCAAATTCATTTGAGCTCCTTGGGACCAGCATTTGCCTCCACTGTTCTTGGGTGTATTTCTATTGTGAGCCTCGCTGTCTCTCCAGGTAATGAGAACCATCTGCTTCCTCCCTGCTAGGAGAAACAGGATGGTCTTTTATTTTCCTAAATTCCTTTCTTCCCAGCTTCCAGTGGGCCTCCTAATTCTGGTGGCGGGAGTTTGCTGAGCAAGTCGTATTCACACTCTCCACACCTGACACGACTATCCAGCCTCTGAACGTCTTTCCTTTCGTGACTTTGCCTTTCCACTGGGAAGAGTCCTAGATTCTCATAGGCTTGAGATCGGGGACTTGGAGCAGAGGGCGGGGCTGGGAGGAAACAGGAAATGGATCTTTGAGTTACTCTTCTGGTACTGTTGGTGAATCAGATGATCCAGTCAGTGACTTTTGCTGAGAACTGAAATGGAAATGAATGAAATGCAAATGTACTTAGAGCAGAGCCTGATGTGCTGTAGGTGCTTGTCAGAGTTTTCCCCCTACACCACTAATTGATTAAATTTGTAAAACAAACTATGAAGTGTCTACCATGTTTGTGGTTTTGAGTTGACAGCTGGGAAGAAGACAGAGCAATACAGATCTTCCTCGACTTGCAATGGGGTTACGTGCTGATCAACCCACTGAAAGTTGAGAATATCTTGAGTTGGAAATGTATTTAACACACCTAACCTACCAAAGATCGTAGCTTAGCCTAGCCTGCCTTAAACATGCTCAGAATACTTCCATTAGCCTGCAGTTGGCCAAAATCATCTAATACAAAGTCTATTTTCTAATAAAGTGCTGAATATCTCATGCAATTTGTTGAATACTGTACTGAAAATGAAAAACAGAATCATTGTCTGAGTGCAGAATGGTTGTAAATGGATGGGCTGTTTACCCTCGTGATCTCGTGGCTGACTGGGAGCTCACCATCCTGCCCAGCATTGTAAAAGAGTCTGGTACTGCATAAGGTTAGCCCCGGGGACAAGATCAAAGTTCAAAATTTGAAGTATGGTCTCTACTGAACGCATTTCTTTTCTGCTCCATCGTCAAGTTGAAACATTGTTAAGTTGAATCATCGTTAAGTCAGGGATGGTCTGCACTTTTTATACAGCATCATTATAAAACCACATTTTTTTTTTTAAATCCAATCCACATACATGCCTCCTCCTTCTTAGAAGAAGTCAACTGGACATTAATTAAGTTGCCCCGGGATCAAGGTCGTCATAACAAGCCCCAGTCTTACCCTGCCACGTCCTGGGGGTGGTGCAACGTGTCGGGTTAGTTTGCCCCTACATTATAAGTCTTCCAGGATCCTTTAATGATAACAACAAAAAATTTGTTTGTAGCTTTATTGAGACCTAATGGACAAACAATAAACTGTGCATAAAGTTGACATATTTGGTGGAGTTTGACATGTGTGTACACCATTGAAACCATGACCACAAGCGAGCCGAGGGACATATCTGTCGCCCCCCAAAGCCTCCTTGTGCCCTTTTGTAATCCCCCCACCCCTTCCCCCAACCCCAGGCACCCACTGCTCTGCTTCCTGTCACCCTTTCCTAAGATCACATGTCCTACATAGAAAACAAACTATGGTTACCAAAGGGGAAAGGGCAGGGGAGGGATAAATTAGGAGTTTGGGATTAACAGATACACATTACTATATATAAAATAGGTAAACAACAAGGACCTACTATATAGCACCGGGAACTATGGTCAATTTCTTGTATTAACATATAATAGAAAAGAATCTGAAAAAAAAAGTATGTACATGCGTAACTGAATAGCTTTGCGCTTCACCCGAAACTAACACTGTAAATCAATTACACTTCAATTAAAAAAAAAAGCACCAAAAAAATAGATCACGTGTCCTAGGGTTTCATAGAAATTGAATCATAGCGCGTGTACTATTTTTTGTTTGGTTTCTTTCACTCATCGTCATTATTTGAGATTCCTTCTTGTTGCTTTTATGGAGGGTGCATTCCTTTTGAAGGCTGAGAAGCTTCCCATTGCACGGATATACCCCCTCCTGTCTATCTATTTACCTTTTGATGGATGCTTGGGTTGTTTTCCATTTGGCTATTACAAAAAAGCTGCTACGAACACATGCGGACAAGTCTTTGCATGGACGTAAGCTTTCATCTCTCTTGGGTTGACACCAAGGAGTGGCATGGCTGGGCGTATTTTAATGTTAAGACGCTGCCCAACTCTTTTCTGCAGTGATTGTGTCAGGGCCCCTCAGCTTTTTATGGCTTTTTGCCTTTGCACGCTCTGCTCGGGTGCTGCTTCCTTTTAGAACAGCTCACTCTGCATTACCCCCACCCTATTCCCACTTCTGAAATGCTGCTCTCAATCTGCGGTGAGTGCCAAGCCCTGTTGGAATTGTGTGACAACACAGATGAAAAGGCTTGGGAGGGAGGGTGGGAGCCAAGGGATTTCTCTATGAGAAAAGCATGCGTGACATCTGCGGGGGTACCTCTGACCATCTTTTCTTCTAACCTTCTTTCAGGTGCTGAGAGCATATAGGATGGGTGACACGTGGTCAGTTCCTTCCCTCCACTCCCCTGATTCTGCTCTGCCTGGAAGCTCTCCGCTTTTGTCTTCGTTCTTACCATCTCTCCCTGCCTGAGGCCCCCTCCAGTTTGTCCCCTCCCCACCCTGCTGCCAGAGTGGCCTTATCCCAGTGAGCATCTGGCCTCTCCTTTCCCAATTTAAAATCTTCCAGTGGCTTCCAGCCACTGAAGGATCAACCCCAAACTTAGTCTGATTGTAGGGCCCTCCTTGATCTGGGTCCGGGGCCAGATCAAGGAGGAAAGGAGGAAGGGATGGAGGGATGGAGGGAAGAAAGGGCCGAGTGGACTCACATTTCTTATCAAAATTCAACCACTGAATAAGAAGACTTGTCAGAACCAAACTTTTATAATCTACCCTATTTAGAAAGCATTTTGTAATTCAAAGGTCTTCATTTGTGTAGACAGTACGTCATTCTGGGCTAATGGAAAAGATTCAGGTAGCGATTTGTCCTTTGAGGATCTGCTTTAATGAAGAGATGAGAGAGCCTTTCATTTGTATAACCACTGTTTGCCTAGAAATGGAGCTTCTAAGGGGCCTGGAAATCGTTCCTTCTTGCAAGTAGGTTAAACACACCCCCTGCAATCCTATTAGCCGAGTGCCTGCCTCAACCCTGCTTTCTGCAATTCCTGCTGGAAAGATCTCAAGTGGGAAGTAATGAAGTTTTACTGATCCAGCGTCTGCCAGGCTTCCCTGATCGGCTGCACATTCCCTGAGGCCAGGACCTTGTTTCTTTCTCCCCTCCACACCTGCTTAGTCTCCAGATTCAAATGTCACAGCCCCGTGATGGTGGGGCAACTATTACAGAATGGCCATGCCACCTCCGCAGAGCCTTGAGGCAAAGCTAATAAACATGGCCATAAAGTGTCTGGCAGCCGTGTGTGCTGTTGGGGTATTTGCTAACAAGACACTTGACCAAGGTTTGCTGCTCCCTGATAAAGGGTGGGGGTGGAGGTTGAGGTATCTGCCCTGCACCCCTCCTTCACACCTGTGCAGTTTATAGAGCCTGGCTGGGAGCCTGTGGGCAGCTCAAGTCTGTTTTTTGTTTTTTTTTTTCGCCCAGTGGCTCAGGTATGCACCTGCTCAGCCAGCCCCAGCTGCTTCCCCTCCCTGGCTGCCCTCACTGCATCTTGCTTTCCTTTCACAGGCCCTGGGTGGCTGCACCAACTGTCCCCTGCCCTGAACGCAGTACTCGGAAATGGACTGGCTACTGGTGGGGTAGCATTTGTGGCAACCGGCAGATCTCGAAAAACAGCTGGGGACAGGCAAGGAAGGGCCTTGTCTCGACCTAGACCTTGTCTTGGGATAGGATCTTCCATAGAAGACCCTGGCAGGGTGCTGGGGTGCAGGGCTCAGACTTGAGTGTGTTCAAGAATCCTCTGCGGGTCTGGTTTCAATGAAGATTCTAGTAGGTTTCTGGGGGTGGGGTTTGAGAGTTTCTTACAGGTTCCCAGGGGATGCTGTTGCTGCTGGTCAGCAAACCCCTTATCTCAGGTCCTCAGCCCTCCTCCCTCCTCCATGAGTCCATCTACCTGTTTAACCTTGCCCTCCGCCACCAGACACACTGTGTGGTCCCCTTCCACTGGCTTCACCAAACCAACCAGAACCTAGAGCTTGGAAGGCCTTGACGTATGGTATGTCCCTTGTGAGTACTGTTGAATGGAACTGCTTGAGATTGATAAATTTTGCAGCTCTGCGTGGGTCCACCAGGATCTGCCACCAAGCTGGCCACCCACAAACCATGGCCTCCATCACTTTCAACCTACACTGACCTGATGCTGACTCTCACTCTGCTCTGACCTCCTGGACCAACCTGCACCTGTTCCCTGTCCTCCAGCTTCTGAAAGAGATGATGTGTTCTTAATCTCTTCTGGTCCCCTAGAGGTGAGTCTACACTCAAGATCAGCCCAAAAAGTGGGATCCAGAGTTGAGACTTAGATCCAGGGCAAATGGCCTTGTCCCACTTGGTGTGAATTTGGCTAACGTTACCAAAAAAGGTAAGGCCTGAGCCTCTTCTCTTTAATACACTCCTGTGGAAGTGGCCTATAAAGAGAAATCTCAACCCCAATGGGACAGAAATGATCCTCTCACCTCCTTTGGGCCAATCCCTGGATTTTTCTCCTCCAGCAGGTCCTTTCCAGGAGCAGACTGGGGAGACATTCCCTTGGGCAAGTGCGTGACCATGGGACTGCACTGGTGGAGGAAGGAAACTCTCCCTCGAGCTAATGGAGTTGTCCTTTGGGCACAGGATGCACATGGAGGAGGCACTGAAGATGCCGTCTCCCAGGAGCCCTTCAGTTCCAAGCACATCTGGATGGGGGACACATAGTAGGTGCCCACTGAACTGCATCTGTATTGCTGTGAGCCAGTGCCTCGAGGAGCTGAGGTCTCAGCAAGGCAGAAAATTCTGCTGCTGTTTTCACAACACAAAGCTGGAGAGTTTGGGTCCAAATCCTGCCCCCCGGAGCCGAGCAGGAGAAGGACAGGTCAGATCGCTCCATGGCGCTGGGAGCCCGCAGCTGGGGACCTCGCCACCTTCCAGATAGTCCCCCTGGCTGGGGAGCTAGTCAGGGGTCCGGCCAATCTAAATGTGGTGGGCTTACCTGAGAATAGCACCAATCAGAGGACAACAGGCTGTCTTGAACTGGGGGAGCCCGGGGACCAGGTGGTGGAGAGAAGTCGGGGGAGTAGGGAGACTGGGGCAGCCAGAAAGCCCCCTTACCTAAGAGCTGAGCCCCTCCCTCAGCGCCTTCCTCCTTGTGTGTTTTCCCCCTTCCTTCCAGAAACCTCCTGAACTCTTTTTTTTTTCCCCCAGGGCCTTTAAAAAGCCATTAGTGTGATTTCATCCCCCTTTTCAACCTGAAAATGGTTTCCATCATAAAACCGCTCAGTGGGTGCAAAACATCTGTGGTTCCAGTCAAATGCAGGGCTGGGAGTTGGGGGGGTGGGTAATGGAAAAGGGGGGAAAGGGGGAGAAGTTCCAGAACATGCTGGAGGCCTTGCTACCCCCGACTCTCTCCCCTGTTCTTCCCCTCCCCCCGCAGGGAGCCTGGGATCCACCTCAGGCCTTGCCACTGGCCCCAGATTTGTGGATGCGCAGTTCCGGTCCATGGGCATTAAGATGTTATAATTAGGGTCCGGTTACCGCAGCTGTCTGGCCGGCCCCTCACTGCACTGAAAACGAGGGTGAGGACCAGGTGAGGCCCCATTCTGCCCTTCTGCTGCCTTTCCAAGAGAAGGGGCTTGCTTCCCATTGGCCCCCCAACCCCTCTGCTCCCAAGCTGCACCCTCCTAGATTCCAGCGTTTCACTTTGAGAAGGGACCCTTTGTGCTGGATGGAAAAGTGTGGTTGTCGGGAGGTGGGAAGTGTTCATCCAAGTCTAGCCCAGGCTCCTAGGACTGTGTGACCTCAGGCACGTCCCTTGCCTCTCTGGACCTTGGCTTCTGCATCAGGGCTGTAGGGAGCCCTTCCTTCTGAGGCTCAAACGAAGTCACTGTGGAAGTCCCTCCCCCTCATTCCAGCCCAGAGAGGGTGCTCCATAGATGACAGCCATGATTTCCCAGTGGGCAAACTGGGAGTGACCTGATCCCAGTATGGGGAAATGCCCCTTGGAAATCAAATTTTATCTTCCAAAGATGAGTTCCCAAAGGAAAAAAACCACACAGCTTAGCCTGGGATCCCTAGACCGCCCAGGCCCAGGAAGTTAGTCACCGGGACGCTGGATGATGACAGATTCAGGGTCAGCAGCCCCTGCAGCTCTGGCCTCCTTGACGTCCAGTTGGGGACATCATCCTACCTAACCCTCCCCACCCTGTCTGGTTGCTACCCTGAGCCTCAGGCCCAGCATCCCAACCCCACCTCCCCGTCTCTCTGTTGACCCCATTTCCCATCTCTCTGGCCCGCTGCTTCCCGCTCCCTTGTTCCTCCCATGCTGACCACTCCGTCTTCTCCCCCTCTCCTCCCCCTCCCTTTCTCTCCCGGCCTCTCTTCTCCAGCCTCTTGCTGCTGCCATGGAAACCACTTTCTCCTCCACAACCCGATTGATCCAGTTAGCCCCTCTCCGCGGTCAGCCTGCTCAACTCAGGGTCTGGGCTGCGAGGTGGGAAAGCGTCCGGGCGGAGGGGGTCAAGGGTTCAGAAAGTTCCTTCCACCTCACCTGCACCCCACGCCATCCCAGGTCCAGCAGGCACAAGGCGTGGGGCGCGTGCCCAGCGGGGAAAGGCACTAGACGATGGGGAGCTAGTAACCAGGCAGTGGGCCAAAGGGACCTGGGACAAGGGAAGCTGGGCAGTGAGCCAACTAGAAACAAGGCAGAATGGTGGAGGGCACGTGGCTGTGCCCACTGCCTCCTTTCCATCCTGGTGGGTGCTTTGCTCTTTAAGAAGAATCTCTGCCTCACTGTCTCTGCCTCCGCACTTGGCAGTGGGTGAGAGCTGGCATTGAGAAGACGTCCAGCCTTCTGGAACCAAACCTGCCTTCAGCAGGAGTGCAATGTCATGGACGGTGGCTGTCCCAGGGTTCCCTGCACTTCCTGGCACCAGTGATCACTCTGCTCTCATTCAGTGAACACAGCTGTGCCCCGACTGTGTGCAAGGCTAGAGTTAGGTCACCAGGTCAAGAGATTCCAGGAGACAATGCGTGCCTCGCTCATCTCTGCACACCAGTGGTTCATTGAGCACCTACTGTGTGCAAGACCCTGTGGGAGGCATGTGGAACTCTGATCTCTTTCAAACCTCTGAACTAATAATAATAATAATAATAATAATAATAATAATAATAATAATAATAATAATAATAATAATAATAAAGCAGCTTCCTGTGTGTCAAAACCCCAGCTTTAACGTGCTTTAGTTTAGTGATCTGGGGCAAGTTATTCCGTATCTCCATCAGTAAAGATCCATCTTCCCAAAAACCTCAGGAGGGAGGTATTAATAGAATCAACCCAGTGTCACAGATGAGGAAACTGAGGCCTGGGGAGGTTGCTTAGAACCTGTTGATGATCACATAGCCGGAGGATGTCAGAACTGGGGCTGGTACCCTGGCAGTTGGGCTCTGGAGTGGATGCTTTAAACCCTCCTGCTCGTTGCCTTTCTAGGTGGGCATGGCCCAGGTTTCTGCAAGGTCACACCGAGGTCAGTGGTGAGCAGGAGGATGGAACAGACTGGAGAGTCTTAAGGGAGAAGTGGAACGAGCAGGTGCCCTGAGTGGTCAGCAAAGCAGCGGATTACGGCTCCAGAGCAATGATCTCAGCTCCGGGCCTCGTGCCAGCGGAAGAGGCCGCACGGGGCCCTGGGTGCACGGCCTGCCTGTGCCTTGTGGTGACCAAGACCAGATCCCTCAGTCTGCAGGGACCACATTTTTTCCTGGAAGCAAACTCCAGCAGGAATCCATCATATGGGTCCCTTTAATAGGGGACCACAGCAGCCCGGAGGCCAATCTCATCAACAAAGGGATCAGAAAAGGGGCTCAAAGAAATGGTTCTTGACCCTTAGAAAGGCAGCCAGCATGCCAAAGCATGGCAAAGCCTCGCCCATGGGCTGTCAATCAGCCCAGCTTCCTGCTGGGAGAGAGTCGAGGAAATATCCTCGAAGTCCAAGATGGACACGGCAGCCCGCCGACACATCATTTGTACTTACAATCGCACAGCGAGATCAAAATGACGAACTTCATTGAATGGATCAGGAAACTGAGGCCCAGAGAGGCCAAGCAATTTGTCTAAGGTCATGCAGCTAATGCCTGAAAGAACTGGGGCAGAGACTCGGGTCTATCAGGCTCCCGGATGCCATCAGGAGGACCAGACATCTGAGCATGCCCTGGTGCTCCGTCTCTCCTTTGGGATGGCCCCAGGGCTGCTTCAGAGCAGGACCAATTACCCCGATTGAGTAAAGCAAACCTTGCAAACCTGCAGCTGGGCCTGGGGCCCCTCAGGAGGCCTTTCCCAACCAGGTCAGCTGATGGGTGACCCAGGGCCGAACCCAATTCCCGCTGTTTCATCAAAGCTGAGCTAAAAACAGCCTTGCTTTGGCAGTGGAAAACGGAAACTCCCCACTTCCTCTTAAGTCTCTTAAACAGGTCATCCCACCAAAAAACCCAATCCTTCAATCTGGGCTCTCTTAAAAAGTAGGGCAGGCCAATTATGTTTTACTGTCCTGAGCGACGTGGCGCTGGGAAGGCGGGGAGGTCAGGCCAGGGCGCCCAGGGCTGCCGGCAGATGGGAGACAGAGGAGCCAGCCAGCCTCTCCCATCAGCCTCTTTGTCAAAACAAAATTAAAACGCCTGGACTCTTGCTGGCCCGGAGATCCCATCCAAAGTAATAGGTATTTATCGTGGTGTGTTCAGCTTTGGGCTCGATGCCATGGAGGTGCATAAGCCGGAAGGCATCTTGTTCCCTGCTTTGTCTCACACCCAGCACAGTGCCTCACACATAGAAGACATTCAAGAAATATCTGTTCATTCATTCATTCATTCATTCAGTCAATACATTTTTACTGAGTACCTACTATGCGCCAGGGCCTGTCCCAGGTGCTAGGCACACAGCTGTGAACAATGCAGACAACTATCGCTGTCCTCACCCGAGCTGATGTTCTAGTTGAAGGAGACAGACCATAAACAACGTAATCCTACATCCATCGTCTCCTTGTGAACTCCTTGGAACAACTTCATGAGATGAACAATAGAATGTAAATTACCAGTGAAGTAACAGAAGCTCAGAGGCAAAGTCAGAGATAATGTCTCTTCTTCACAGGCCTGTGGTCTGTGTTAAACCACTCAACAGCTATTCCCTTTTCATAGTAGTAGAACCCCTGATAGCCGAACACAGGGCTGCATGAAAGAAAGACTACATTTCCCAGCCACCCTTGCAGCAGGGGTGGCCAGATGACTACATTCTGGCCAATGGGATGTAAGTAGAGGCGTTATGTGTAACTTCCTGAAGAGTCCTTAAGGGAAGGGATGTGTCCTTCTTTCCCTTCCTCCTTCCTCCTGGCTGGAATGTAATCCCAAGGGCTGGAGCTGGAGCAGCCTTCTTAGACTTTGAGGCAACCTTAAAAATGGAGGCCACACACAGTGGAGAATCAAAAGTGAAGGATCTTAGGTCCCTGACACCGTGGAACACTCTACATGCTTTGGGACTCTTAGGAAAAATAAGACTAAATTTTTAACTAGTTTAAGACTATTTTGAGTTTTTCGTGGCTTATAGTCTAAACTAATGCTAACTGATAACAACTTCAGACAACAGACAGTTTTGTGGACCATGGGGAAAAGAGAAGTCATTTCCTGGTTTAAATCCATCCACTACTTACAGCAGTCGATTGCTATAATTTGGGAATAACAGATAAAAAGGCCACATTATCAGCTTTTTGAAGAGAAGCCAAAAACATTTGTATGTGAAATCTGATTTTCAAAAGTTTGTCATTGATTTAATTTTAAGCTTTTTTTTTTAATTAAAAGAAATTGAATGGCAGTCTAATAGAATTGTTTAATGCTAACTTTGCACTGTGAGTCCTGGTTTGTGAGTGAGGTCCCATGAGAGGAAGGACTTACAGGAGAAACTGAAGGAGCAAAGGAGGGGCAGAGTAGGGACCATCAGATGATTGGAGTTGATCCTGCCACGGAGGAGTTGAGGTGGCAGCCACCTGCACAGGTGAGTCCCTACTCCACGCCCCACTAGGTTTAAGCCTCTGAAGTGAGAATCTTGGATTCTCAACAAGGCCAAAACAGAGGCGGTCCTTATCAGCTGAGGCAAGGCCCACAGAAGTGAGCAATGGCCTGGCAGCCTAGTGAATATTAATGGGCACATCACTTTCAACCAAAGCTGCCACTATCTGTTCCTTCTGCTAACTGCCAGCATAAGGAGGAGGTGTGTTCTTGGTGGTGGTGCTGGGAAAGTGAGAACGAGGAAGAAAGCCACTGTCTGCCCACCTGTGTTTGGGAGGGTGGGCCAAGGGCTCTCCCTCGTGTCCACAGCAATGCCATGTAACAGTCACACTCACCCAAGGAAATGCCAGCATCTAGGTGTGTGGGGGGACGGTCCCCAGTCCGGGTTTGGGAAGAGCCATCTGGAGTCAACACTTCCATCCCCTGGTTCTAAGAAGGTCTTCTGTTTTACAGGTTACCTTCCCTTGTGCACACTCTAGACCCACCATGATGCCTGCATGAACACTTCAGATGCCAAGGACGGCGGTGCCAAGAGCGTGGACTCCAGCCTGGCTTTGAACCCTAACTCCTCCACTGACTCACTGTGTGATATTGAGCAAATTACTCTACCACTCTGTGCCTTATTTTCCTCACCTTAAAATTTGGGATGAGTATAGTACCTTTCCTCCGGGCGTTTGGCAGGACTGAACGAGATAACACATGGAACGCACTTACTTAAGTGGTTATGTTTTCATTTTTATCACCATCATCATTAAAAATCATTGGTGTTTATGCTGTCTTCCAATCACTCAGCTCTTCTCTGCTTTTCTCTGAGAGACCTGCATAGGGATGTAGATTTATGCTCAGTGTGGGAAGGAAAAGGACCAGGAGGTCCCAGGAACACCGAGCCATTGAGATGCACACAGAGAGAACGTGGGTGGGTAGGTGTTGCTCTGGACAACACTCAAGACCAAACACTGAGAATTCACCTTTTCAAGTGAGCCTTGAGTGTTCAAAGCTTTGTCCTGGCTTTGAGGTCTCTTGGATCTGGTGGTCCTGATTCTCGGAGCCAAGGAGTAGCTTAGTGCCAAGAGTGCAGCTGGTGGCATTCCACAGGCATGAGGTTAGGTCTCGGCTCTGCCACTTGGAAGCACTGTGACCTTGGGCAGGCTGCTTAACTTCTCTGTACTTACGTCTCTTCATTTGTAACATCAAGTAATACAATGCTCACCTCCCGGGACTGTGGTGAGAGGTGACCTCTCACTCATAGTATGGGAAAGGATGGAATGTCCTTTCCCTGCTTGTAGACCTCAGAGTAGAGGGATGAATGCTGGTCCTGGAAAAGACTGGCATGAACAATGGAAACCACTGTTTATTGGGAATGTGTGGTTCTAAGCATTCTACCCATTCTGCCGCTAATCCTCAAACCCAGAGGGGCAGACACTGTACACATGGGAGACCTGAGGCTCAGTGAGGTTATGTCTGACCTACCCAAGGTCACCCAGAGAATGAGCGAAAGAGAGCGATGTCGCCAGTTCTGCAAAATGGAACAGAGGGTGGGCTCTGTCCTTCAAGGCTAGCCCCTGAGCCGGTCTGTCCCCCTGCACCCCCAGCAGCTAGAATGTGCGAGCATGTGCTGGCGTTCCACATCTAGCTGTTGAATCACAGTAGGTAACACACAGCTCTTCGTGTGTTCCAGGCGCCGTGCTGAGCACTTTACAGGTCTTGGCTTATTTAACCCCCTAATAATCCTGCGGTTATTATGTCCTGTTACTATATTATGCACTGTTATTAACATTTCTGTTAACAGCTGAGGAAACTGAAGGCCAGAAAGGGTAAGAAACATGCCAAGGTCACACCGAAAGACTGGCTATTCCATTATCAGTGCAAGAGGTGAGATCAAACCAAGGTCTTTTCTGGGACGGGTCGGCATCCTGGGGAGGCACTGAGGCTGGGCCTTAGGGACGAGGTTAAATTAGAGACCCTCTGTGCAATGGAGGGGCAGGGCCTGCACACAGGATAGTAAGAGAATTGCTCATGCCAGTGGCCAAGGGCAGAGAGGAGAACTGATAAAAGGGAGAGTCCCTGCAGAGCTCTGAGCAGGAGAAGGACCCTGTCAGTCTCCGAGCAAGGGGTAGAAGGGCAGCTGCGGTTTCTAGAAGGCACTGGGGGACCATCCCTGTCAGCGGCAGGAGAGACCCCATCTCTCAGTGTCCAGCCTTGGAACTCACTCTCTGTGGCCCCACCTGGCAGTGACCATGCCCAAGCAGGGAGGGAGGGGACAGGTGACGGCTCTGCTCTGACAGGGCCTGAGGCCTCCAGGGCATCCTACCCCCTGCTCTGCATCATTGCCTGGCAGAGCCCAGGCCCGGTGACTGGCACAGGCTGAGGACCCCAATTGGCCTCTGTCATACTTCTGTCACAGGCTGGCTGTGGGTCTTGGTTTCCCATCAGAGATTCTGCCTTCCAGAAAGTGAGTGTGAGAGGCAGGCGGGAATCTTTACTCTGGAGCTTGGCAGGGCTTTGTGTTTCCAACCTAACAAACACTGAATGACTTTCCTGTGCCAGGTACCAAACTGGAGGCTTCTATACAGGATCTCATTAAATGTTCAGTGCATCCATCTGTGTATCTATCCACCTGTCCATCCATCCATCCACCCTTCTATCTATTCATCCATCCAACTAGCCATCCATCCATCCATCCATCCATTCATTCACCCTTCTGTCTATCCATCCATCCAATTATCCATTCACTCATTCATCCAACCATCCACTCTTCTATCTATCCATCCATCCAACTATCCATCCATCGATTCATCCACCCTTCTGTCTATCCATCCATCCAATTATCCATTCACTCATTCATCCAACCATCCACTCTTCTATCTATCCATCCATCCAACTATCCATCCATCCATTCATCCACCCTTCTGTCTATCCATCCATCCAATTATCCATTCACTCATTCATCCAACCATCCATCCATCCATCCATCCATCCAACTATCCATCCAGCTTTCCATCCACTCATGCATTCAACCATTCATCCATCTATTTGTGCAAGCATCCAACAGTTCTACACTGAGTGGCTACCATGTTCCACTCAATGGCACACAGAATAATTACTAGAGAGACAACAGTGAATAAGGCAGGCATGATCCCTGGCCTCATGGAGCTTACTTTCTAGTGGTCCAGACAGAAATGACACTAACCACCTAAATATGTGTTTAATTAATAGTGTGATGAATTTTATGAGACATCCAGGGTGCTCCTAGAATTGACAATAGAAGGACCTAACTCAGCTGCACTAGAACATCAGGAAAGGATTTTCAAGGAAGGGACATGAACACAGAGGCCAGAGGAGGAGCAGGACTTGGCAGGTGAGGTGGTGGAGGAGGGCAAAACACCTGGGAGGGCAGATGAGTGATGGTCACCAAAGAAGTGAGGGAAGGTCCAGGGAAAGCGGGGCAGGAGCATAAAGTGCAGGAGGCGATGCAGGCAAGGGTCAGGCCATGACCTTTTGGGTCACGTTAAAGAGTTTGGCTTTTCTCCTAAGAACAGTGGCAATCAGTGAAGAGACTCGAGGGGGAGTGAGGATCGAGGCATGCCATGGTTCGTCTGCATTTTCCGCCCTGCCGAGTAGAGAACGGGATGAGGAGGCCAAGATGTTGCAGAGGCAGACTAGTCTGGGAGCTCCTCCTGCAACGGTGTCCCATGAGAAACGCTAGGGACTTGGTCTAGCGGGTGACATAGAGAAAAATGTACCATCTTGGAACTGATTCAGGAGGTACTGGGGATGGGACACAGTGACTGATGACCCACCGAGGGTGAGGGAGAGAGAGGCACCCCGATAATCCTCGAGTTTCTGGCAGCTGGTGGATGGCAGGGTCCCATACTGAGCAAGCAGCCTGGAGCATCGAGAGTAGACGGCACGCATTCAGTTCGAGTTTACGTTGCCTGAAGGACATCCAAAGAGCAAAGCTGGATGAGGGGCCGGACGTGCGGGTCTGGAGGGGATTCAGGCTGAAGGTAAAAGCCCCTTGATGTAGATGGCACCACTTCCGTCTTACACACAAGGAGCTGGCCTCAGAGTGGTCGCCTAGCACTCCCAGGGGCTGACCACTCCAAGCGAATCTCTAGGGAGAACACCAGCATCATGGCCTGGATGCCAGCGCAGCCACGCGTCCTGCCCGGGGCCCATTTCCCTCTTTCCTCTGTTCCGGGTGGTTTCAGATGGGCCAGCTTGTGCCGGCTTACAGACAGCTCTCAGCTGACAGTGGTGCCATCTCCTTGCGGCTGCGTGGGAGTAGCCTGGGAGATGGTGGGTGGACCCAGGCAAATGCTCCCGGCGGCTGGGAGTCCTCCCACCTGGCGCTCCCGCCCTTCACTCCAGCCCCAGATCGCTGGATGCAGCGCCTGGCTTTTGATCCTGCTGTGCCCTCTACCCGGAATGCCTTTCTCCTGTGTCTCCTGTGTCTCCTGTGTCCTCGCACTCCCTGACCCATCGTGGTCTCTGATGAACCGCCCAAGCTCCTTACCCGCCTGCACCTCCATCAAGCAGGCCAGGGAGATGCCTGTGCACTCCTGGGGTCCCAGGAGCATTGCCTGTTTGTCCAGATCTTTCCCTTCACCAGCCCCCATTCCCCAGGCTGTGAGTGCCTCTCACAGCTCCAGAAATGTGTCTCATCTCAGCCAGAATTCCGAGCTGCCCTCCCAGGACTGCTGTATCATCAGCACTGGTGCAAGTTTGCTGGGAGGTAGGACAGGACAGTGGTGAGAGCCAAGGCTTGGCCTCAGAACCCCTGCCTGGGTCGCATCCAAAAGAAACAAATGCTCATGTTCATAACAAAGTGATGTGTCACTGCTCAAAACTGGAAGCAACTCCCCGCAATGTTCCTCCAGAGGAGAATGGATAAATAAGCTATAATCGATCCACACAATGGAGTACTACATAGCAACGAAAAGGGTGGGCCGCTGACACGTGCCACCACATAGACAAATCTCCCAGGTGTGCTGAGTGAGAGATGCCAGACACGGAGAGTGTGATTCAATTTGTGTGCAGAGCACGAACAGGAAACATTAGCCTGAGTTGATTCAAAAGTCAGAATCACGTTTCCCTCTTGGTAGAAAGAAACCTCAAGGGATGTTGGAAATGTCTTCTATCCTGATCTGGTGGTGGACGGGCCCTGGGGCACATGCCTGTGTAACAATTCCTGAAGCGGGACCCTTTAGATTAAGCCCTTTCCTGGGTGTATTGTTGTACCTTACGTAAAAGGGAAATAAAGAGATGGGGACACCCCCAGGGAAGAGCCTCAAAAGTCTCACAGAGGCGTCTGGAGTTGGTTCTGTTGGCCTCCAAGAGGCTGGGGATGGATGATTGGTGAGCCGAGGAGGAGGGACATCCAGCTATGGGCAGGACGGGGGACATTTTGTGGCAGCTCTGCTTCAAGTCACTCTCTCTGTGGCCTCAGGCAAGTCACTTCCCTTTTCTGATCCCTTGTGTCCTCATCTGCAGAGAGCGGCTCCCGAAGGATGGTCCTCGCAGGCTTCTTGTGAGGATTAAACAAACTCAAGTGTACGGAGGTCATAGCAGAGGGCTGAGCCCAGGGTAACCATCATAAGCACTCGGTAAATGTTAGCACCTCTATTATTACTAATTAAGCACGAATCACCTTTATACATAAAAGATGACCTCCGCCAGCCTCTGGGGAATAAGTCAAATCTCTAAAGTTGGAATCGTGATGAGAGGATGAGCGAGGCAGGGCTGGAGGAGGAGGAGGGTTGCAACAGACCAGTTATTTCCTTTGTTAAAAAAAAAATCGTTGGGTGATGTTCAAGGCAGGCGCATGAGAATAGGTTTATCAAGGTGGTTTTCAGTTCTGCTGTAATTTAAAATAAATAAGTCAATTTAATGTTTATAGAGTGAGTTATGCCTTATTAGGGACACGGTGAGCTGAGGAAACTCAGCCAAGGCGAAATTTGAGAAATTGGGCCCGGCCATGAGAGTAATTATAGCAATGCTTTAGTGCACAATCTTGCCCAATGATATTTTCATTCTGTCTAATTTATTAGTTTATTAGCTTTATGGTGGATAGAGAAAGTTATACCACAACATGGGCCTAATTTGATCAGAGCCAAATTTTCACGTCTTTCCAAGGTGGCCTTAATAAAGGAAGAGACCCCTGTTTCGAAATGGTTTCCAAGTTTTCTAGAAAGACTCCGGGCAGAGTTCCAGGACTCGGGGTCCTGGGGCAGTGAATTCGAAAGGCAATAAATGACAGCGGTCCAAAGTGTGGACCGCCTGGTTTTAAAGACCAGCAACTCTGCTTTCTGCTTATGTGGCCTCATATCCTTAGACTGTCCAGGGCTCAGTTTTTCATCTGTAAAATGGGAGCAATAATAATTCCTACCCATATGGTAACTGAAAACACTGTCAAATAGGGCCTGGGCAAATTGTTCATCACCGTCTCCCTGGAGTGCAGCACCACGCCTGGCTTGTCACAGGTGTTCTATGGATGTTGCTGGATCAATGTGGCAAGGGCCAGCATCCAGGTAAGTTGCTTAGCGCATAAGCATCACTACCTCCCTATCTCTGGTACAATGTACCAGTTCTGAGAGCTTTACTAACGCACCTAAAACTCACAAGCAAGCTACAAGGTGGATGGAATGATCCTCATCCCCATTTTAGAGATGGAGAGACTAAGGCACAGAGAGAAAGTGACTTGCCTAGGGTCCCACGGCCAGTAAGTGGCAGGGCTGGGATTCATACTCCAGGAGCCTGGCTCCAGGGCGACTCTACCATGTCACCTTCTGTCTAAGTGTTCTTTATGTCATGGCTTTATTTTCTATAACACAGGTGCCCCCTTGATTTCAGATGTCTAGCCTTGAGAACTGTGCAAGAATAAACTTCTTTTGCTTTAAGTCACTTCTTTTGTGGCATTTTTTCATGACAGCCCAAGCTAAACAATACAAAGCTCTCCTGGGGATGCATCCAAGAGAAACGAATGCTCACATTTAAAGCAACTGGACGTGTCACTGCTCAAAATTGTAAGCAACTCCCCACAATGTCCCTCCACAGGAAAATGGATAAATAAACAATAATTGATCCATGTAACGGAGTACTACACAGCAATGAAGATGGATGGGCCGTGACACATGCCACCACATAGACAAATCTCCCAGGCATGCTGAGCAAGAGATGCCAGACACAGGTGTGATTCCATTTATGGGCAGAACACGGATAGGAAACACGAGCCTGAGTTGATTCAAAAGTCAGAATCATGTTTCCTTCTTGGTAGAAAGAAACCTTGAGTGATGCTGGAAATGTCTTCTATCCTGATCTGGCGGTGTGTGGGCACCAGAGCACATGCCTGTGTAACAATTCATGAAGCAGGACCCTTTAGATTAAGCCCTTTCCTGGGTGTATGTTATACCCTGCTGTAAAAGGGAAATAAATAGATGGGGATCCCCCAGGGGAGAGCCTCAAAAGTCTCGCAGAGGTGTCTGGAGTTGGTTCTGTTGACCTCCAAGAGGCTGGGGATGGATGATGGGTGACCCGAGGAGGAGGGACACCCAACCATGGGCTGACGGGGGACATTTTGTGGCAACTCTGCTCCAAGTCACTCTCTTGAAAGAGGATTGAAAGAGGATTTATGATGAGTTCAGGGGCCCCCTGGGACCATCAGTAGCCAGAGCAGCTGGTAGGGACTCCATGTGCCCCTCCCCACCCCAGATCTCACAGGCTGGCATCATAGCCTGGGCAAACGGGGGAGAAACAGAGCAGGGAGAGCTAATGGTGCAGAGATGCGGCCCAGGCTGTCTCTCCTCCCCTGCCAGCTTCTCCTTATCAGCTCGCTTCGCTGGGCCCTGCTCTGTTCTCATCAACTCCATCCCTCCCAGGGCACCCAGATATTTCCTCTGTCAGACCTCAGCGCCTCCAAGCCCTTGTGGTCTGCCTCCTCCGCTGGTGCACTGCAGAGGCAAGAAAGGGGCAGGCCCCCAGCAGCCGGCTAGAGGCGGTAGAGGGAACAGCCACCTGGGGTAGAACCGAGCACCACAGAAAGCGTGATGCAGGGGCTCAGAGAGGCTGAGTGGTCTGCCCAAGGTCCCACAGCTCTGAAGGGGCAGATCTGGGCTCCCCACTCAGATCCGTTTAACCCCAGAGCCCAGCCCTTTCCTTCTTCCTTCCTAGACTCGTGCAGCATACAAACAGGTACAGGAACTTCCAGGCCCCTGGTGATTAGAGGTGGTGTGGTCTAGTGGAAAAGGACAGGTGCACTGCCCGCAGACAGTGTGGGTTCAAATCTTGGTTCTGCCTCTTGTCACCTGCTTAACCTGAGACCAGGCATTAAACCACTTGGCCCCTCAGTTTTCCCATCTGTAAAATGGGCCTGATAGTGGTTATCACCTCCATAGCCGTGAGTTTTCACTTGGCACAGAGTAAGCCCTACACAGACGTTTGCTATGATAACGAGTTAGTGTCATCATTGGCGGCTGTACAGGTGAAAGCAGAAAAGGTCGTGTTTCTGCTTGGAAGCCCTTTGAGGGCATCAGACCCACAGAGAAACCCTTGGTGGGCACTTCCTGCTCTTTCTCAGCGACTCTGATTGGGAGGGGCTCGGGGTGACAGCTCAGCTGTGGCTCCCCCAGTGCGGCAGTGCGAGCATGGCCCTGGTGCACTGGGCACTGAGAAGGGTCCTGCCAAGACGGCCCAGGCAGCATTCGTGGGCCCCTTGGCCTGAGCTCCGGCCACTCCCTGATGCCCTGATCCAATCCTGCTTTAAATCCGGGGCCTGTCCTGCAGGCGGCATGGGTCCTGGACATGGATTTGGGCTTTGCTGGGCCCATAGATCTCACCAGGTCATCCGGGCCATCCCTCTGCCTTCCCACCACATTTACATCAAGCCAGAAAAAGGGGCTCCCATCCCTTGTCTGAACCTCCAGAGGAGAGCCCCTGGGGCAGGTGGGAATTGGGGAGCTGGAGTCTGAGGGAGGAGCGCCACATGCTCAGGCTTGTCTGGCTGGTGAAGGAGGCAACCAGGCAAGCATTGTGATGCAGTGTCCAGGTCCGGGGCCTCTGAACCCTCAGGGAAGAGCTCACAGGACAGGTCACCTCCCAACTCCAGCCCCCAGCCCCAAACACACCCACTCTGCAACCCACGGATACGGGCAGTATGGGTGTGGAAAGGCCCCACCCACATGCCCTGGGTCCGACAGCTCATCCCAGGGGTGCACACACTGTACTGCCTCTGTCTCTTTACGCATCTCTTTGGGCCTCAGTTTCCACAGCTGTAAAATGGGATGTGGGGCTCAACCTACCTCATGGGATGTTGTGGGGCTCGAATGAGACCATCCACATAAAATGTTTAAAACCATATACGTGCTCAGCATATAGCCCTGCCTCTGGGGGACAGAGCTGGGCTTTTTTCCCTGCAATCACGTCATCCCGCTCTGCTAACCTGGTGTCTGGCCCAGCAAAGGCACTCAGAAATGTTCACTGAGTGAACAAGTGAACAAAATGTTCGGTGATTCCTTTCCCCATCCACCCCTAGAAGATCTCCAGGTGACAGTGGGGGTAGGGTCTGTGCTCAGGAGGGTTACAGGGGCCGCGGGGAGCTGGGAAGTGTCCCCCAGAAAGCAGCAGGAAAGGCCAGAGCCTTCATTCATGCTCTCATCCCCTCTGCCCTTCCTCTCTGCAGGGCCCCTTGGGGATGGGTGGGTGCAGACATAGACCCTCCCCTCCAGGAGTGACAGTCAGTCCATGGAAGGGTGATGGGAGAGGCTCCTGAGACCCCGGGAGCAGGAGTCCCTGCTGGAGCAAGTGGAGAGGGCCTCCTGTGAGCCAACGACCTTTCCCCTCCATTATTATTATTATTTTACATTGTGGTATAAAATTTGTCTCATACAGAAGAATATCTTGCAACTGACAAGGGGCTAATATTCAAAATATACAAACAGCTCATACAGCTTAACATCAAAAAAACAAGCAACCCAATTAACAAGTGGGCAGAAGACCTAAACAGACATTTCTCCAAAGAGGACATCCAGATGGCTGAAAGGCACATGAAAAGATGCTAGACATCGCTAATTATTAGAGAAATGCAAATCAAAACTACAATGAGGTATCACCTCATACCAGTCAGAATGGCCATCATTTAAAAGTCTATAAATAATAGATGATGGCGAGGGTGTGGAGAAAAAAGAACCCCCTTATGCTGTTGGTGGGAATGTAACCTGGGGCTGCCACTATGGAGGACAGTATGGAGGTTCCTTAAAAAACTAAAAATAGACTTACTGTATGATCCAGCAATTCCACTCCTGCGCATATACCCAGAGAAAACCATAATTTGAAAAGACACATGCACCCTAATGTTCGCAGCAGCACTATTTACAATGGCCAAGACTTGGTAGCAACCTAACTGTCCATCAACAGATGACTGGATAAAGATGATGTGATGTATATATACAATGGAATACTACTCAGCCATAAAAAAGAATAAAATAATGCCATTTGCAGTAACATGAATGGATCTGGAGATCATCATTCTAAGTGAAGTAAGCCAGAAAGAGAAAGAAAAATACCGTATAATATTGCTTATATGTGGAATCTAAAAAAAGACACATATTAACTTATTTACAAAACAGAAACATACTTACAGACATAGAGAACAAACTTATGGTTACCAGGGGATAAAGGGGGTGGGAAGGGATAAATTGGGAATTCGAGGTTTGCAGATACTAACTACTATACATAAAATAGATAAACAACAAGTTTCTACTGCATAGCACAGGGAACTGTATGCAATATCTTGCAGTAACTTATAATGAAAAATACTATGAAAAAATATGTATGTATATATATGACTGAAACATTATGCTGTACAACAGAAACTGACACAACATTGTAAACTGACAACACTTCAATAAAAAATAATACAAAAGAAGACTATATGCACATTATGAAGCATATTATAGACAAACAGCAGTGATTCAGCTGTCTTTTACTTAACACCACCATGTGCTAGACGGTAGGGATTTTGAAGGTAAGAATTTCTACAACTCTCAGCACAGCTCAGGGGTGGTTGGAATCATCATTCTTCTTTTACCAGTGAATAAGCTGAGACTCCAAGTCCCCGCCCAGCGTCACCACGGATAGCACCTGGCAGAGGCAGACCACAGCTGTCCATCTGCCTGCACTATAGTCAGGGGTATTGAGGGTCCTGTATCCCTGTGCCCCCAGACTGCTGGAGCACTTCCAGGGCAGTGGCTGAGAGCCTGCATCCTGACTCTGACCACTCAGGTCGCTGATGGGTTTGTATTCCGGCTCGACCTCTTACCAGCTGTGTGACCTTAGGCAAGCCACTTAACCTCTCTGAGCTTCATCTTTTCACATACAAATGGGGATAGACATAGCACAGAAATGGTGAGGATTTATGATTCCATGTGTTTAAAGCACTTACAGTGGGGCATGGACCATAGTAAGAGCTTGATAAACACCGGCGTTGGCATTTTTGTTAGTTCTTAGATCTCAGGGCTCTGGCTGTATCATCGCTCTCATGGGAGAAGCAAAGATCCGGGGAAGTTAAATTAAAGTGCTCAAAAGCCCCTGGCAGGGATGCTGAGCAGGGGGGAGAGTTATGACCAGCTTTTGTCCCAGGGTCCCCACAAAATACTCAACGTGCTCGGGAACATTAACCTAGCAGGGGAAGAGAAAAAAAAGACTCGAGTGAGCAAATGCCCTGTCAAGGAAGGAAATATGTAATCAATTAACTGAGCCTCCCCAAACCTCTCCAAATAATAATTAGGAGTGTCAGCCCAGCTCACGAGGAAATTGCCACGGCAAGAGCTAGCCGCTCCCCTGGGACTGCAGACGCGAGTACACAGAACCCATCAGGCCCTGGGCTGCTTTCCGGCATGTCCTGGAACTCTGGGCATCTGCCCCCACCCAGGTTCGCTGCCTGTTTCTCCTGACTGTGCAGCGAGGAAGGGGGTGGATAGGGTTAGGGCTGGGGAATCTGGTGCCCCCTCCCATTTGTGCACTAAAAAAAAGGGGAGACTGAGACTCCGGGAAGTTGAGTGACTGGCCAAGTCACGCTGCAGCCTCGTTGCAGACTTGGGGCTACACCCTCAGGGCGCTGGCCTCAATGCTGGGCAGGGGGCTAACACAGATGGAGAGGAGTCAGTGCTGTGAAAAGTAAACAGGAACAGAAGGATAAGAGTGACTCAGGTCGGGGTGGAGGTGGGGACTCCCTCCGATGGGAACGTAAGCTGTTAGGATCTGGAAAGAAAATGATAGCTTTTGTCTGGATCTCAGGAGTCCTGGCTTCTCCGTCAAGGATCTCTACTGTGCTGTGTGACCTTGAGCAAGTCACTCAACTTCTCTGGTCGCCCCTTTGCTTTTTGTAAAATGAGAAAGACCTCCCCGGGCTATTGCCTAGTGTGGTATAGATTCATCATCGCAGTTGCAGTCTGTCATTTGCAAATGGAGGTGACAGGTCCCTATCTTGTATAAACGGCTAATGACCCACGGACATTTTCTCCTTCGCGTCTACCAACGGCAAGTTTTAGGTGACTCCTTGTCCTTGACTGAGACCATCTCTGGAACAACCTGGTAATCCAGCTGGGAGCTCCTCCTCCATTCACTCATTCATTCACTCACTCACTCATTCGTTCATTCACTCATTCGGCCATTGATGAGATGTGCATTCCTGTCTCCTGCCTTCTCCCAGTCATGCTTTTCCAGGACCCTTAGGCTCACCGGGCCTCCCCATTCACCATCAATCCCACCCAATCCTCACCTCCTGAAACACAATTACCTTCTGAGGCCAAGAAGATTCTCCCAGAACCTGGGAATTTTATTAGACTGCAGTCATATATTAAAGAGGAGATTTGAATCACCCGGAGCAAATTCTAATGTGAAGAAACACCACGGTGACAAATACTTTGTTCTGAACTATTTACTAAATTAAGTCTTTCCTGGACATTTTTAGCTTTCAATTTTTTTTAAATACCAGCAATAAAGTAGTTGCATAATTAGTAATAAAGCTGACAGCCCGGTTACTGATTTTTTTGCTTAGAAGGAAAAGGATAATATGTGTGAGTGTGTGTGTGTGTGTGTGTGTGTGTAGATAATTTCTAACAGCTCCGGTTCTCTGACTGCAGATATATGATTTGCCTTCTCAGCAACTCTGTCCACAGACTGTGGGTTGGGGGAGGCGGCACTGAGCTCTGTGGAGGGGAAACGGTTCTTTGTAGGCACCAGAAGTTAATTTTTGGTTTCACAGCTGACTTGCTGTGTGACCTTAAGGACGTCAAACAGTCTCTGGGCCTTGGTTTTCTCATCTGGAGAATGAGGGGATGGGCTTGGGTGACACCTGAAGGCGACTGGCAGATCTGTCCCGAGTCTGGGAGTTGACAGTGACTTAGCTCCTGTTTGTTGGTGGCTCCTGTGTTTGTACCTGTTGACCAGAAGCTCTCCCTCGCCCTCTGTTTCCATTGATCTACTTGCTGTCTTTGATCAGGTGTCTAACAGACATGTCTCACCTGCTCCAAACAGGACTGGTGGATTTTGCACCCCACCTGCCTCCGTGGCCAGTCCTTGCCCAGGCATCACGGTCAACTCCCCTCTCCCCGATGTCCCTGCACGCCAGTCCATCAGCGAGTCCTGCCCGCTCCACTTCCAAACTCTTCGTGCATCACTTCCCTCCTCCTCCTTCCTGGCCAGCCCATCACCCCTCTCCTCCCTGGGCTGTCTGCTTCCACGTTCACAACTTCACTAACAGCAAAGGTGGATCTTTCAACAACACAAACATACAAACAAGGCCAACCTCAATGGCCCCTCATCACCCCTAAAGTACAATTCAAACTCGACCCAGAATGCTCTACAACAGCAGTTCTCAGACTTGCCTGCGTATGGGAATCGTTTTCATGGCTTTGGGAAACTGATGCTCACGTCCCCACCCCCTTGCCCACAAAGTTCTGATTTAACTGGCAGGTGGGTGCTTGGCCTGGGCCTCAGGAAAGTTCTCCAGATGTTTCTGATGTGGACCGTGGATGGCAGCACTGGCCTCACCTGGGGGATGGCCCCTCCCCCAGGTCCACGGAATGCACATCTGCACGGTAACAGGTGATTCCTGGGCATGGTCAAGTTCGAGAGGGCTCCTCCGTGAGATCTGGCCTCCACTGACTTCTCACCTTGTCTCCCACATTCCTCCAGGGGCTCGTCGATTCCCCAGCCTCTCCTGGCTGGTTTCTGCTCTTTCCTGTCACACTGAGCTTGCTTTTGTCCCAGGCCTTTGCTTTCTCCTCTGCCAGAATGCTCATTCCCTGACATTTTCATGGCTGCTTCCTCTCAGCATCCAGGCTACAGAGATCCCTCTTCCCCCATCCTCTCTCTTGTCAGCTCCTTGGGGACAGGGTTCTTGCCTCCCTTCTTCACCCTTGTCCCCTGATGTCTACAGTTAAGAAACACTTTTTGTGTTTGAATGAATGAATGAATGAATTCAGGCGAACGAATCATTAGGGCAAGCCCTTCATCAGACCTCACTCCCCCCTGCCCCAAGGCGCTGCCTGACACTGGGCTTGCAATTCTTCAGGGCTGATTTTGAGTGAAGACACTGTCTCCAAAAGGCCCCTGGTAAAAGGTAAGCTGCTACCCAGAGGCCCCCATCCCATCAGCACAGAGGCTCAGCCCCATTCTCTGGGGAGGCCCTGGAAGATGAGAGTTCTGCATGACTGGGAAGCTCTCCCAGCTCTTGGGAAAGTCACTTCCCCTCTCTGGACTGAACTCTGACCCTGAAAATAGGGTCTGAAATCTGCCCCCAGGACTGACGCTAGGGTTTAAGCAAATGATGGACTGGAAAGAGTTTTGCTGACTGGTTGAAGTAATAATTCTGCATTTGGATAACCTGTCAGCTCATTAATTTAACAAATCTCTACTGAGACCTTGTGCGGGACACGGAGGTCCTGGAGATGAACAAAGGGGGGCTCTCTTGAGGGATAAGACCCATCCTTAGTAACTGAGGGGGGCCACAGGCAGGGGACCCCCTAGTTGCAATACCCCTGTGTATCACCAGAGGGCAGCAGACAGCTTTGCAAGACTTCCCTCCCCAGGGGAGAAACTGGTGAGAAGGGTGTGTTCTGGGAGTCCCAGTGGTCTCCTAGAGGGTCTGGGGGCAAATGGAGGATGGGGGCGGGTGAGTTCAGGAGGCTGATCTGTGGCAGCTGCTGACTCAACAGAGCATATCTCAGTCACTGCATTGAAGATCTCCACTAACCTAAGACCCAACCACAGAGAAGTGCCCCTGACAACCCCACTCCCCATGTAGAATGATGACTTACTAAGAGCTCCAGGATCCAGGGTCTGTGCTGCTGGGGAGATTCTGGGGCCACAGAAGGGCTCCAAGCCAAGATGCAAGAAGGTGCAGGGAGTACATGGGAAACATCGCATCTGGGTTCGTGAGTGAGTGAACCTGTACGTCTGTGTGCGCAGAATGGGAGGACACGTGGGGAGGGAGAGATGGGGAAGGGGAACTAAAGAAAAGAAGACGATATTGCTAAGAAAGGAAAACCATGGGAGAAGAAGGAAAGACTGAAATTCAAGAAACAAAAGGAGAAGAGGGTTGACCTTCACCTGTGGGAAGTGAAGGGACGCTGGACCCTCCAGGACCTGTCCTGTGGGAGCGTGCCAGGTTCCAGCCCTTGCGAGTGGTCCTGGGTCACCTGGGCTGCTCATGGCCTGGGTGGGGGCAGTTTGTGTGAGTGGGTATCTGCAACCTGGCATGAGAAGAGCTGAATGCAATGCACAGGGTGCCCCTGGAACTCCGCAGGCAGGATTGATTCTGCTCTGAGGCGCCAGGGTTGGGGAGGGCTGCGTGGAGCGGGCCATGTGAGCTGAGCCTGGATGCACTGCTGGGCTTCAAAAAGGCAGAGAGGAACAGGCAGCCGCTGGAGAAGGAGAGACGTGGAAACTAAGAAGTCAACACCGGGAGGAGGGGCGGGGAGATATGAGGGCAGCAGGGACTGATGGGAAGTAGGGGAGCAGGGGAGGCTGGCCGCTCAGCAGGGACTCAGGCAGAGCAGTGGAATCATGTTCAGCTAAACAGATTTCTCAGCAAGTCCATGGAATCGATGCCACTAGCTGAGGTGGCCAAGGAGAACCAGGAGTCGCACTTCTGGGGCTGGGAATGAGCATCGCTTGGTCCCCTCGGCCAGGGCATCCAGGGACCTGGAACTGCCAGGTGGTAGCCATTTTTAAGGTGGTGACTCACTCTGGCTGCTTCCTACCTGGAGGCACCAAGCATCTCTGGCCGCAGATCCGCTGTGTTTGCGCACGTGTGCATGTGCTCGTGCACGTGCGTGTCAGGCTGGAGACACAAGGTCACACACTGTCACTAAGCCACTCGAGTCTCCAGCACCTGGCACTGGCCCTAGCATGGGGTGGGCACTCAGTGACTGTTGGATGAACCTGCCCCATTGGCCCAGAGAACCCATCTGGCTCCGGTGGCCCTTGGAACATCACACCTGGGGTGTGAACCCAGGCTTCACCATGTGCAAGCTGTGTGACCTTGGACGAATGACTGCACCTCTCTGTTCTTTCATATCATGGTCTAGACAACAGGATTGGATGAGTCTGAGATCTGCATTTCATAGGATGGTGATTGGGGTTAAACCAATGATGAATGAGAACAAGTTTTGCTGACTGTTCGAAATGAGACTTCCATATTTGGATAACCTGTCAGTCTATTGATTCACAAAGCCTTTACTGAGGACCTGGGCTTTTTTCCCAGGCCCTGTGTCAGGCGCCGAGGACCTACAGGTGAAGAAGGGGGAGGTCCTCACCCTGAGAGGCAAGACCCAGGAGGGAAGGCTGAGCGTAATCCCAGTTGTCTCTGCAGAGCGCTGCCTGCCAGCCTGACATCGAGAGCGGGTCCAGTAACTCTTCTTTAAGGATACTCTGGGGATGGGGGGCCTAGAGTTGGGGCCAGTGAAACTTCTGGCTCAGAAAGCATGGGCGCACTCCAGCTTCGGGGAAGACGCCAGTGGGTTGTGGAAAGAGTGTCTTGCTCCTGTGTTCCCCTGCCCCATAATCAAGGCCCCCCTTCCGAGAAGCTTAGCACAGGGCTCAGCACATCAGCTGTCATTGTTTTGTGGATGAATAACTACTGGAATTTGGGTGGGGGTGGACGCCCAGGCTCTGGAATTGGCTGGTGCCTGGGAGGTCACTGGCTGGTCCAGCTGTTTTGTCATCTTAACCCAAACGAGTCTGGCTCCTGAGGGTCTTAGGACAATCGTCTGTCAGCCACTGGTGGCTGCGAGCAACTAGAATCGTCTGTGCCTAGCAGCTTCCCACTGAATTTTTGGCCCCAGTCTGCACATCGGAGCAGATGGAAGGTGCTGTGTGGGGCAGAGCTTTCCAGATCTTGCTGCCAACATCTTTACCTGGAAGACTTTTTAAAAGACTGCATCCCCAGGCCTTGTTCCAGACTGCTTGAATCTAATTCCATCTTGGTGGGGCCCAGGCGTTGGTATTTTTAAGCAACTCCCTAGGTGATCCTCATGCAGGTACTGGCTTTTGGTGTAGACACTCCTTGTACTCAGGTGACATAACTTGCACGGAACTTGACACGGTGGGCTGAGAGGGGAGAAAATTCCCTGGGAGGTGGACTGCAGCCCCCACACCTAAAACAATCCCTGGTTTTGATTTGGGGACCTGGCTCCAGCTTGGGGTTGGAGACCTGGGGTGTTCAATTCTGATGGGACTCAGGAGCATCTGCTCTGAATAAAGCGCTGAAAGGGCTCAAGGTTATCCGGACAACATCACTCTGGCTCCTTCGCATTCCTGGGTGGGAGATTTCTGATTGGGAGAGAGAGGAGTGGGTTTACAGTGGTCAAGGACTGGGCATAACTTTAATGGTCAGTTCCCTGAAGGCATGGACTGCATCCACCTAGTCACCCAGTGCCCAGCCCCAACCCCGCACATAGTAGGTATTCAACATGCGTTTGCCGAGTGGTCAACTGAATGAATAAATGAATGATCATTTCATGTGCAAGCAGCACGTGCTCCGTATGTTCTGGAGGCAAAAAGGTGTGTGGTTCCTGGTAACACGCAGAGGGAGGCGGCTGTGGAATTCACACTCGCAAATCAACAAGGGTCAGAGGGCACTTTTCCTCGTACCAGCGGTGGAGAGAGACTCTGCCCCCTCTGCTCACAGCGGAGACTGCAGAAGGGACATTGAACGTTTCAAAGAGAAACAAACCCCTCTCCGCTCTTTGGACCCAACGGTGAATATGTCTGTTTAAAAACCAGCTACATTTCTCCTTTTGAATGGATTCCAGAGGGTTTCTACTTTGAAACCTCCGTCCGCCTACCTGGCACAGCCTCGGCTCGGTTTCAGCATCTCCCCACCTGCCTCTGTGCCTTTGCACCGAGCCCTCCACCTGCAGCATCCGCTCCCGGGCTCCCCTTTGTCTAAAACCTACTTACGCTTCTAGGACCACTTCAAATACCACCTTCTCCACGATTTCCCCAGTCTCTCCATCTCTGATTCATCACTCGTTACATCTGAATTCTCCCTGCGACAGCTATCGCTTTATTACTTGAATTGTTAGCTATTTATCTCCATGTTTTATCTCCTCTTTCTCGCTTTTCATTCCACAAATATTTATTGTGCCTCTCTAAATGCCAAGTAGGTTCTGGGGTCACTGAGATGAAAAGAAACAGCAAGAGCAAAGCCTTGGAGGAGCTGGTGGGGGAGGGGGGCGGGCTTTAGGCTCCACGGAGGCAGGGGCTGCGTCTTGCCCACCTCTGGGCGCTGTGCCCCAGCTCTGTGCCTCGGATGCCGCAAATGCTCAGTATGAGCTATTGAGAGAATACGTGAACGGATGCATCTCAAAGTAATAAAGGAAGTGGCATTTCTTTCCACGTCCTCAATCCTCCAGGCTCTTTTCTTCATTTACCGGTTTCTTCCATGTCTTCCTCCCCTGATAAATATGAATTAGGAAGGTGTCACTGTGCCCTCACATTCTCCATGAAGCCCCCAGGCTCTGCCCCACCCTCTAGCAGTTCTCAACCTCATGGCAGCTTTTGGGGAGGGCACAGGGTCTGGAAATCAGATCCCAGGGAGAGAGCTGGCTCTCAGTCCCCACCTCTGCCTCCTGGCCCCGGCCAGCCCGAGGCAGTGGTCCAGCTCCCTCTCCCAGCCTCACTCAGATTCAGAATCTAAGTCCTGAGGCTTTGCCTTCCTTTCCTGGCACCTCCAACCCACTCTCCGCTTGGCAGCCAGGCTGAGCTTTACAAGATGTATCCCAGGAGCCCCTAACCTTCGGTGGCTTCCAAGATGTTGAGAATAAATGCCAACTTGCTTCTTTGCTCCCTGAACTCTGGCCACACTGGCCCTCTGGCAGCTCCTGGATCATGCCAAGCCCTTTTTCACCTCAGGACCTTTGAACTTGCTGTGCCTTCTACCTGGAAAGCTTTCCCTACCTCCAGCCCAGGTCTGTCTGGCTTCTTTTAATCCTTTAGATCCCTGCTTAGATGTCTTCTCCTGTGAGGAACCTCGTAGCACTGCCCCCACCACACACACACACACACACACACACACACACTCCATTAACCTCCACCATCTCCATAAAATTCTTTTATTTCCTTCACACGTTCATCACCAACTGGAGATATTGTTACTTATTCTTTTAAACATATTTTTACAGTCTGTCTCTCCTCACCCCCTACATTGCAACCCTCATGAGAGCAAGTCTGATTATGTCCTGTTCATCTTATCCCCAGCACTGTCCCTGACACATAGCAATTACTTGATTCTTTTGTAATAAATAAATGATGTCCGCGTTGGGGGAAGGTGCGGAGGCCTGAATTCCTCCTTCCTAAGTTTATCCCACAGTGGGGAGAGCTGCAGTGAAAGAACTTCACCCTGCCTCCCACCACTAACTCATCCACCCTGCAACTGTCAACACATCGTCCACCTTGTGCAGGGGGTGCTGGGCTGGGGACTGGGGAGATGGCAGTGAAGATGTCACCCCCAGTCCCTGTCCTCGTGGGGCTTTTGGTCAAACTGGGGAGACAGATTTGAATACCTGGTTAGAGCAGTGGGTGTGGGGACGGAAAGAACACTGGGGTGCCCAACCCAGTCTGGGCAGACAGGACAGGCTTCCTGGAGGAAGCAGCATTTAAGCCAAACCTGAAAGGATGAGTAGGGTCTTGGCAAAGAGAGGTGGGCAAGACGTGGGAGGGGCGGGAGCATCCTTGACCCCTTGAATCTAGATTTCCCTCAACGTCAAATTAAAGCCAGTGAAGCCTGCTTGGCGCTCCTGAGGACATCCTGAGCAGATGAGATGGGACAAGGGACTGCAGAGGGCTTTGGGAGAAAGAAGGCATAGCGTGTGGGCTGGGAACAGGGGTAGTTGAAGACTGGCTGTCGTTCACCTTGACCTCTGTGGAGGTCACAGCTGCTATCTGGGGACAGCCACTTCTGCAAGGATTAACAAGCTTTGCCCACACAATCTTCCCCTCAGTGGGGGGATCCATCAGTCTGGTCCACCTGCACCTGACCTGGTGGAACAGGTGAACGGGGGCTGGGGCAGGGCCTGAGAGGGCAGGTGTGGAGGAGGGAAGATGTGCAGAAGGCCAGCAGGTGAGACCCCCATATCATCCCTCCTCACTAAGGGGCCCCTGAGAAACAGAACCCAGGACAAGGATTCGGGTGTCAGCGGTTTATTGGGGAGGGTATCCCAGGGAGCTGGAATAGGGGTGGGAACTGAGTGGGAGGGGAGTCAGTGCAGGTGCATCCTGGAGGTGACTCTGGGGGCCTGCTGAGGCTCCTTCCTGTTGGGGAGCTCGGGGACAGTTGAGAACACGCATCTGAGTTGCCCCATCCAAGGGGGGAGGGGAGTGGGATTCCATCCAACACCTTCCATCACTCATTGGCCAAGGGGGTTCCCAGACATTTCCCTGGGGCTTGGGCTCAGACTTCTGCCACACCCGCTTGTCCCCACTGTGGAAGGCTCCTTCCCAGCCCGCAGGTCTCAGCCCAGCACCACCTTCCTGGGAGGCTCTGCCTGACCACCAGCTAAAGGCAGCCAGTACCTCGGTCCTCCCGGCGCTGCACACTGCTCAACTCTCGTTACACAATCGCCACTTGGATTCACATCTTTGTGCAACTTGTCATGAGAAATTTATTTATGTCTTGCTTCCCTGTTCACTCTGTTTCACCCATGAGAGTGTAAAGTCCCGTCTTTCTTGTTCCCCGCTGGATCCCCTTACATCATGCCAGGTTCCTAATAAGTGCTCAGTTAAATAGCCTTTGAAGGAATAAGATATTGTCAATTCCAAGCCAGGGGTTCTGGGCTCTGAGGCTCAGAACTAGAAAGGCATTTGATGGATGGAACCTCTGGGCTGCTGGGAGGGGCAGTGACCTGCCCAAGAGGTCATGAACTGGGTACCACACCTGTACCTACCCGCAGGACAGAAGCCCTGCCATCCCTCTGAGAACCCCACCAGTGGGAAGAAAAGCTCTGGGGGTCCCCAGGGCTACCTTGGTTACCCAGGGCATCATTCTCTGCCAAATCTGGGTAATCTTCTCAGCTTCATTCTCTCCCCACTTTCCCCAGCGGAAGAGGAAGCGGCCAGACAGCTGTGGAGCTGGGACTCTTTCTAGATGAGATGCATTAATTTGTAAATATCTTCATTTATATGTAAATTTGGAGCCCCCCCGCCCCTCCCCAGCCCTAACGGAGCCCTGCAGCCTGAGGAGCAGCTTCCTCCAGCGCGGCAGCTCCTGTAGCCTCAACTCTCCATCATCAGATCAGACTCTGAAGAGGTCTTCTCCTTCCTCCCCTTCTGCTGTAGCCTCCTTGAGGTGGCCCCCTCCCCTGGTGTTCTCGGCCTGGGCAACCACTGCTATGACCGAGGCTCGAGGAGAAGGCTGGGGAAGGAAAGAGCACTGACCACACGGTTGCACTGCTGTGTGACTTTGGACAAGTGTCTTCCCCTCTCTGGGCTTTAGTTTCCCCAGCTGTAAAACGAGGGAGGCAGCGTGGTGCAGGGGTAGGATGAGGTGAGTTGGGGTCTGACCAAGTTCATGTTGTTCCAGCGGGGGCCCCCTTGGGCAAGTCCTTTGACCTTGCTTAACTTTGACCCTGTCTGTAAAATCAGGACTGTAGAAAGTAATGATAATAATACCTGCCTGAGTTCAAAGTGATGTTAGTGACAATCAGGAGCAAGAGTACATATGAGGAGGCTTTGTGAGATTTGGAAAAAGTGACGGTTTTTTTTTTTAGTGGTGCGAGAGGAAGGGTTTTTATAAGCAGTAACAGCAAACATGCACCGCTTGGTGACTGTGGCTGCACTTTATGCGAATTTTTAACTCGTGGAATCCTCACAAGGCTGCAGTGAGCTTCCTACTGTGGTCACTCCCTTCTCGAGATCTGGAAACTTAGGCACAGAGTTATTAACCCAAGATTACACTACAGCAAGCGGGTGGAGCAGCCTGATTTGAACTCAGGCCATCAGACAAGAATCTCGCCGAGACCGCACAGCAGTCATGTAAGCCAATCACATGAAGCCTGCTTCACAGGTGAGCAAGCCAAGGCAGCCAAGGTTAAGGCCCTCACCGTCCAAAGTAACTCAGCAGGAAGGAGCCCAGCTGGGATTTGAACCAGGTCTTCAGGTACCAGGGCTGTGCTCTGGATGCATGAGATGGTGGGGGTCAAGGATGTTCGGGTGGTCTCTGGGGTTCCTTACTGGCTCAGGAATCAGAGCCAAGGAGTCACTGTGGAGACCACCCCTGCGCGTGGGGGCTGGGGGGCCGGGAATGATGGGGTGTTTGTTCTTGGAGACCATGGTAACCAGGCAGGGGTGTGGCAGGCGGCGCTGGATTTCTGGGAAGCCTGGAGGTGATCTGAATGTTCATTTGCTGCAGAATCATCTGTGGCTCCCAGACTAGTTATTTTCCTCTTCCAAATGAGTTTTTACCTTTTTTTCCTTTCATTTCAATTGTAACTGGTTTGTCTTAGGTGTGCCTTAAGATTTTAAAGCACCCCGAGTCCTTTTTGGAAGTGGATGCAGGAGAAATCATCAACAGATGGATGAAGGTATCTGGGTGGCCGTTTGGCCACCTCTTCAGAGACCCTTCACATCCACATTCTCACCAGATTTCCCCAATAAACGCTAAGTCTGAGCTCCTGGCACCACGCCCTGAGAGGAGGAGCACCCATGAAGGTCCTCCGGGGGACACACCCACCTTCCGCTCTTACAAAGGCGGGAAGGGACGGACTACCTGGCAGGTTCTCTCAGCAGGGCTGGGTATGCCCTTGGCAATCTTCTGGTCCCATTTTCTAATTTTACCAAAGGAGAAGCTGAGGTCCAAAGGACCCAGGAGTGTCCCCAGGGTCATCTTCTCAATTTGCAAATTTCATTGTGTACCTGCTGTGTGCCAGGGTCCCGAGGAAGCACCGCCCGCGCCAGCTCGTGTCTGCTGCAGCATCTCCCCGCGCGCCTGGCATGGCCAGGTTGTCCTCTAGCTTTGGGGCAGACTGCCACTGTTTGCCTGGCCATCGGGTGATGTATTTGGCTGTGTAGTGTGAAAAAGCATGCGTGCGTGCATGTGTGTGTGTGTGTGTGTGTACACGTACACAACTGCACATCCAGAGCCTACGTGAAGCTCCTCTTCATTAACGCAATGAGACCCCCCCTCTCATGGAAGGGTGGGAACTGGAGGAGCCGCAGCTGTTGGCTTTGGGGGAGATCAGTTGTGCCGGGGTGAGGGGCTGTCTAACGAACGTGTCCTACAGGAGGACCTGCTTGAGTTGGGTTCTGAAGGCTGAAGAGGAGTTTACCAGGTGACCAAAAGGAACAGGGTTCAGTGGGTGTAAAGGGGCAGAGCAATAAACCAGGACCGGGGTCTTTTAGGAGAGCGTGGGGTGGGGAGTGGGGCCGTGGGCATCCACGCACCTGGCACACGGCAGGGCCTGGAATGGGATCGCTACCTTAAAGTCTGCTAGAAAAAGGGTAGGAGTAGAGATATTAAGTGTCTCTGTCCCGAGGGGCTCTTTCTTCCTCATCCTGTTGCGGCTTCTGACCTGGGATCTGGCTATTTACAGTCTGCTTTTATTCCCAGGTTTGGAGCCGGTGGGGAATAGTAGACCACGTTACAGGGGCTTCTGAGCCAGGTAGAGCGGATTCACACCCCATGTCTGGCATTTCCTCGCTGTGTGACTTTAAGCACATTGCTCACCCTCTCTGGACCTCAGTGTCCTCATCTGGAATGGGGGTTTGGAAAACCCACCCCGCAGGACTGTTGGAGGAGCTGGCTGGGGAGGCCGACGGGAAGGGTCTGCTCCACGCGGCAGAGCTGTGACTTAACTGCTTCCTGCTTCCTCCCTCCAGGGAATGTCCCCTCGGGAATGGGCCCCCTTCTGCAGCGCAGCCCTAGCTCTGTCTTCCAAGCCCGCAGAGGGTGGTCCTGAGGACCCCCCGAGAGCCCTGCGGGATGGATGTGACCGGGCTGGGGAAGCGGCCCTCCCGGCCCCGCCCGGCCCCTCACCTCACGGTGGACTGGTACACCAGGTCCTCCCGCTTGCGGTAGTTCTCCATGTGCGAGTAGTTGGTGGAGAACATGGCGTCAAAGGTAAAGATCTTCTGCTTGATGGTGCCACCATCCGTCACCTGCAACAGGCACAGAGGCAGCCACAGGTGAGCACTCAGCCAGCCCTGCCACCCCCTTCCTCCAGGCCGCGAGTGGGCTCCCGGGACTCTGGGGACATGCAGGAAGCCCCAGGAGGAGCCTCTGGTGGGAGATGTCTAGAAGCCTCCCAGGTCACCCCTACCTTCCTGATGTGCAGACTGAGGTTCTGAAGTCAAGTGCCTTCCTGAGGTCCCGCAGCTAAGAAGGAGCAGAGCTGCCTCCCCTCCCTGGGTATCTCCAAGGCACCACATGGGCCCACTTCTGCGATCCCACTTGTCGGTCTCGCAGAAAAGACCAGCAAAATTTGGGGAGCCATAGATAAAGACCAGAGAGTGTGAATGTTTTGCAGAGTCAGCCACTGAGTCACAGTCTGATCCCATAAATCCTACAAGGGAGAGGCCAAGAATGGCAAGAAAGCCCAGAACACAGGCAGCCTCCATCTTGGGGATAGGGCAATCATGGAGGGCTTCCTGGAAGAAGCAATATTGAAGCCGTCTTCTGAAGGAAGGGTAGGAGCCAGCCTGACCAATGGTGAGAGTGCTTTCCAGGATGAAGAGACTGCAAGAGTAAAGGCCAAGGGGCAGGAAAGAACAGTGTGTGCCCAGGCGGAAGAGACTATGTTCAGAGTGCCTGGGGGCAGGGAGGAAGTGGAGGGAGAAGGCCTTGTGGAGTGAGCCAGATGGGGAGGGCCTGGTGCACAAAGGAACTCAACTCCCCTGAGGGCAACGGAGGTGCAGGGTTTCTGATTCTATTTACCAATGCCCTCTGGCCTTAGGACTGATTCGAAGGGGCTCCTCTGAAGACAGGGAAGCCCAATCTACTGATACCGGGGATGGAGACAAGAACAGCATGGGGGACTCGCCCACCTCTGGCTGTCCTTGGGACAGGACCGGAGGGAGTCAGGAGGTCCCCACTTCATGGAGGAACAGGGAGACCCGGAGAAGGCAGGGGACCACGGGAGGTGGTAATGAAGCCCGCGCTGGAAGACAGGCTACTCAGGTGTCCAGCTGTTCATAGCTGATTAAAAGCGGGACCCAAGTGTGCCCTAATCCCGACTGCCGCCTGCCCGCATTCCCACCCGCACGGCTGTGCCGCCTCCTGCTAATGAAAGTGTTACTTCACAAAGCAGCAAGGTATGTGTTGTCACTGTTTCAATTATTTATCTGTTTACTGGGCTGCAGTTTTCCGCTTGTCTCAGCAACTCTATTATAGACTGGGAGCTTGTAGCCTCTCGCCACTCAGCTGGGCTCCACGCTAACAGCCTGAGACGGGCAGGCCTCATGCCTGGTCCTGGAGAAGCGTTATTAACTCCCTACGGCTCTGCGTGCTGGAGGCGGGAGAGGGGGCTGGGAGGGCGGTGGCCAGGGATGGGGTTTCTCCCAGGGTTCTGGGGGACGGCGGTGGGGAGATGCTGAAAGCGGCTTTCCAGAGCCAGCAAAGACCAGCCCTGGAGCTTGGATCCGCTGCCTTTCTGGGAAGACTGGTCCCGGTGAATCTGGGCTCCTCTGGGCACATCTGGACCTAAGCAGACTTGGACCACATCTGTCTGGTAGAGGGGGTGTTGCTGCTGGTTTAAGGAACACAGATTCAGAGCAATCCAGGCAGCATTTATCGAGTGCCAGCTGTGTGCCAGTCACGAGCCACGTCAGTATGGGTCACCTCCCCAAACTGCAAGCAAGTAGGACACCTCTATCAGGACCAGGGTCCCCAGGGAGCGCTGGGTGGCAAGGGTTAGGGTGATGCTAATGCATTCATGAGCCCCAGGTCAGCTGAGGAGGTCAGCGGTGGGACTTCCCACTGCACGGCTTCTCCTTACTAAGATCACACCCCTCTGGGTCTCCTCCAGGCTCATCGACGCTCCTACACCTCCCTGCTTCCTCTCTGGGGGCTTGGCATTATTTTGAGTGTGCGTGCGTGTGCAGTCAGAAGGACACCACATCCTCTGCTCCTCTAACTTTGCCTCCCACCAGCTTCCAAACAGGGGATGATGAGAGTAGAAAAAAAGGAGGAAGAGAAGCAAGGTACCTTTAAACCAGGACCTTTAACTGGGGGACGTTTGGCAAGGTCGTGAGCCATTTTTGGTTGTCGCAACTCAGGGGCAGGAGATGGTCCTGGCCTCTACCTGGTAAAGGCCAGGGGTGTTGTCTCCATCCTACGATGCACAGGAAACCACCCTCCCCCAAAGAATGATCTGGCCCCAAGTATCAACAGCGCCCAGGTTGAGAAATCTGCTTGAAGTCCATCACTTTGCGTAGACCCACCACGTCCCCAGAGAGGGAGCAGAAGATACAACGATCTCCCCATTTTGCAGATGAAGAAGCTGAGGCTTGTAGAGGCAACACGTTTCAGCTGAGGTCCCACCCTGGGCTCTTGGCAGAGCTCTGGCTCCCAGACCAGGGTTCACATCCCACCCGCTAGGCTGAAAAGGACTATGGACGAACTGAATTCCTCTCAGCCCCTCTGTGTACCCTCAGCAGCTGTCACATTACGAGGGAGGACGCCAGAAGCCCAGGGGGTGGGGGGGAGGTTTGAGGAATTTTCTTCTAAATCGTAAACGTGGAAGGCATCCTGCCTGTTTGACTTGCAGCCTCGCCTCCCTTCAGGTACTGCTTTTTTTTTTTTTTATCTCCTCCTAAAATGCGGCAGCCCCTATCGTCCCAATCTCAAATTTCACTCCATTTTTTTTATTATACAAAGGAGGAAAAAAAATCTGTCAGTAAAACTGTCTCCTCAAATTTATTCTCCGGGACTGAGGTTTTTATTACTGTGGAAATACACCCACACCCCACACGTACTCACACGTACCCACACACCCTAGATAAAGCACCGAAGAATGATCTGAGTCGTAAATCGCTGTTTCCGGCCGAGGGACAGGGGAGTTTCAAGGACGCACCTAGTTTTCCTTCCATTTTATTTGCCTCTTTTTCTCTGGGGCCTTGTCTGGGCCTCACTGTCGCCCCAGGAGTAAATAGCTGCTTTGGTTAAACCGGCCTCGGGCAGCCCGAGACGAGCTTCCAATTGTCCTGGTCCCGCAGCTGGTTCTCTGACCTCCCTCAGCCTCAGGGAAGGTCCAGCAAAGGAACAGACTTGGAATTCACACCCAGGCCAGGGGGCGAGTGGCTATTTGCAAAGAAGTTGTTTTGTAATTCTTGGAGGTTAGAACCTTTCAAGACAGAGGCTGGGAGGGCATGGATGTTACATGGCACTCAGTACATATTTGTTGAATGGATCAGCTGAATTCTTACTGCGTGCCACGTACTGAGGGTACCGTGAGGAACAGGGAAACCATTCCTTCTGCTCTACAACACAGATCTGCCCCAGGACAGCTGCGGAGCCCACGCTCCGATTTCACGGGGCTTCCTGGAAGAAGCAGCCTGAGCAGGGAAGGTGGCTGCACCAAGCAGGCGGTGATGCTCCAGGAAGAACCAGCTTGAACCTGAGTGGCTCTTTCCCAGAGGTCATTCCCTGAATGATCAGCTATGCTGTGAGGAAGCGACCGAGAGGATGGAGGCCTGGGTTCTAAATCCCGCTGGCCATGTCGGCGTTCCTCCCCTCTCCAGGCCCTGTTCCCTAGATGCTCAATGAGGAGATGTGGGACAGGGTGAACTCTGAGGGCCGTTTCTACCCTGAATGCCCAGATGCTCTGCTTCTAGACCAGCGGGCCATAGGGACCACACCTACCCGTGCCCTAGTTCCCCAACCAGAGCTCAAGACCTGTCCGTGGGCCCCAAGGCTGCCTGAACCTGTCCCAGGACCCCGACTGCCCCCGACCAGCAAATCTGGCCTCAGCCAGGCTGGGCTGATTTTCAAGTAGAGCCACCAAAGCATGGCAAATGGACTGAGTCCAGGCAGCAGTGTGCGAGCCTGCAGGGCCGAACGGAGTTTTCCATTTGAAAAACAAATAAGTCTTCAATTTCAGCCTCCTCCCAGCATCCCTGGGCACCATCATCCAGAAGAGAAAAAAAAAATTTGAAAGGGGGTAAAAAAATCACCTCCCCACCCACAGCCCCCAACCTCCTTCTCTTTGTGTTCCACAAAACCAATTACAGGTTGGAAATAGCTGTAATAAACTTGATATCCCACTTACGGGCCAATCCCACCGCGGCTGGAAAGTGTAATAGTGGCAGAGAGTGGAAACGGCTGGTGTATTTTGCCGGAGCTGTTTAAATTGGCTGCCTACATTATCCCAACTCCTCTCCAGCCGGGAAGGAATTTGCTCTCCTGGAAATGGAGCAGCTGAGGTCTCTGTGGCTGGGCAGCAAGAGGGAGAGTTGGCAAGGAGGCTTTTAATGAACTGATTAGATATGGGAGAGTGATGGCGCCTGGGCTCTGGAGTCAGGCCAGCCCAGGTTCAAATCCCACCACTGGTAGGTGACAGGCGGCTCCCAGGCTGTCAAACAGGCAGGAGCCACGGCTGCTGTATAGGGTTGGAGTTGTGGGGGTAAAGGGACACTTGATGTGACAAATGTTGGCTTGAATGCTGGCCCAAGCATGAGGAGGCTCAGTTCTGCTGTGGGGACTGTCACTTCCTGGCTCCAATGGTCTTAGAACCTCAATTTCCTCATCTGTAAAATGTTCATCCAACCTGTATCCCAGAGTTTTTAGAAATATTGCAAAACCCCAAATGTATGTGAAAGCGTCTTATAAAATGTGATGAGCATATCTAGAAACTTCTGCCGTGCAACCTAGAAGTCTCTCCCCCACTTCACCCAACCCTGTGTGCCTGGCATGGGGACTGGCACATAGTATGTCCTTAATGGACGTTTGTGGAGTGAATAATCGAGTCAGCGAAGGAAGGACGGTCTTAAAGCCCACTTAGAGGTGTCTCCATCCAACCACTCGGGAACTGTGCTGAGAAAGCTCCCTCGGGGGCCTGGGTGCAATGATGATGCCAGGCCACCTAGCATTCGCGAAGGGTTTCCTGAGATCCAGCAAACCCAGGCACCGGGGCTCAATCCACTTGTGCATTCGAGCGTTCGTTTACTGATTAATCTCCTTTCATGAGCTGCGCTTGATTCCAGGAGGACAGCGGCGGACGCAGCAGATGAAACAGAGGAGACACGGAAGCATCTCCCTTAAATTTCTGCAGTGGGTGTCTCCCAGCTCCTCCGGCAGAGCCTGAAGCCCAGGAGGGCGAGATTTCGTTCTGTTCAGTGTTGTATCCCCAACTCCTAGAGCAGAGTCGGATTCACAAGGGGCTCTTGGGCAATATTTTTACGGAAATAACCATCTCTTCTTTGGAGCAAAAACCGAAGCAGGAGAGGGGCTGCCGCTTGCCCCCGGCTGCCGGCCTGTAAGTGGAGGAGCGAAGATCCGAACCTGGGTTTGACTCCGAGGTTCAGACAGGAAGTGGCCCAGGCAGTAGAGCTGGATTTAGTGTTGGATCGGGGCCTGGAAGGGAACAGAATTCCAGGTAGAGGCACAAGGCACGAGACCACCCGCTCAAGGAGGAGCGAGAAGAACGAAGGGGGGGGGCAGGGATGCGGCCTCTCCCTGGCCTGCTGTGTAGGGGCATCAGGGTCCTCCCTTCCTTGTTGCCATGGTGACCCTGGACCACTCTTCCCCTTGATTTCCCGCCCACCTGTTCTCTGCCCTGAGTCGGCTCCTGCATCTCCTGGGCCTGGGAGTTGGGCCAAGGGAGCAGCCACAGAGAGGAGAGGGCAGGCTCCCCTGGAGCCTGGGGCAGGAGGATGCTGGCTTTCCAGGGAAAGCACGGGGTAGTGGGAATCCTTAAGTCAGGTGCCGCTCACCTCTCTGGGTGGCCGGATTCCACCCCCGCTCTGTCTGCCTTGTGAGCCCCAGCTTCTGGCAGGGCTGGGCTCGGGGTAATTGGCTTCCCCTTGCGCGTGTGGGAGATCCGGTTTTGACAGAGACAGCTGGTGTCATAAATTGCCTTGTCTCATCTGGTTACCACGCAAAGGCAGACAGCAGCTCAGGGATGAGGTGCGGGGCGGGCCGGGGGCCTGGGGGCTGGTAAGGATGGCAGGCAGGAGGGCAGCGGCTGGCTTTGTGGGCCCCAAACACATGGGCAGGCGCCTATGCAAGTGTGAGGAGGTGTGTGTGCAATGGGGGTGAGCACGGCTGTGTGTGGGAACCCAGGAGCTGCCAGCGGCCAGCCCATGAGGGTGAGCATCAGTGCTGATGAGAAAGCCTGCGTTCAGGGGTGGTGGGATGGACGTGTGTCAGCAAGGCATGTGTACAGATCTGCATGCTTCTGGGCTGCATATAAAGATGCATGTGTGTGCCTGTGTGTGTGTGTGTGTAAAGTAACGGGGACAATGCTTAGTGTAGTTGTAGATGTTTGGGGAGGAACATGAAGGCCTGTGGGTGTGTAAGAAAGGTTATGTGTGTGCACACTCAGGGCTGTGTGTCAGTTTGTGGATTCATGATGTGTGCGTGAATGATGCCTGTACCCACGTTTACACACGTGTTCCCTCCTCTGGGCTGGGGGATAGGGGATATCAGCTGGGGTGGGTGTCGGGGGCACGTGTCTGAGAAATGCCAGGCTGGGAGACCCATCACGCCAAAACTATCACCTTGCCCTCACCCACCCTCAGGCAGGCTCCCACCAGTCAATTGCACCTGAGCCCATAAACCCCGCTAGACACAGAATGCTCCGAGACCTCCCTCACCGTCTCTTGTGCACCACCCAAAACCCATGCTGCAGGGGCTGGTGGGCAAGAAGCAGGGGAGACAAGAAGGACCTGGATGCTAGACACTCGGACTTCCATGCACAGTAGAATCACCTGGCCAGGTGGGAGTAGGGTTCAAAAATGACAGTTTCCCTGGAAGCCCACGCTGGAGGTTCAAATAGTGAGTCTTGGTGGAGCCCCGATTTGGGATTTTTAGCGAGCTGCATAGAATCAGTTGGATGCAGGGGTCGGGACCACAATGGGGAGACACTGCCCTGAGGCCCTAGGACCCTCCCCCAACCAGGGCCTCTGTGAGCCTTCCATGGGTGGTATACCCTTTGGCGCTCTGGGAGACCTGGCCATTCAGAGCAGGAGGGAACCAGACCACCTCATCTAAACCCCTCGTCTTTCAGAAGGCCAAACTGAGGCCTTGTCTGAGGGGAGAGACAGGCCCCAGGCCACACAGGAAGGAGATGGCAGGGCTGGGAGCCAGGTCCTTGGCTCCGAAGCACCTCCTCCCTGCATCACATCCCACTGATGCTTGGAATCTGGACCCCAGAAACCAAGGTTCACCAGTGAATGCTGCGCACCCGCAGCACTGGGGAAGTTCTCATCCACCCTCTCCCTTCGGATCAGGGCGGTCATACCTCAATCCCTGCTGCCTCTCCCTGCCTCCTGACGATGGTCCCCAGCACTAGAGGTGGGTTCCAGAGTCATGTAGGTCACCCCCAGGCAGGGCTCTTCCCAGTATGGCTAAAGCTCGGCCCTAGCATGTTCTAGAAGCAGTAAGGCTAGGGTAGAGGAGGAAGGAAGAGGTAATTTCTCACCCATCTTCTGTCTCCCTGAGGCCACGCCTCACTCCTGACCTCAGCCTTCATCCCTCTAACGCCAGTGACCTACACTTCTCATTCATTCATTCATTCATTCACTTGTTTGCTCCTTCAGCACCTCCTAGAGGCCAGGCCTGTGGACAGAGGGTGCATCAGACATGGTCCTGGTCATCAAGGAGCTCCTAGAAGTGGCAGGGCAGGGGGTCACAGACAGAAACATCAGCAGCAGGTGTTCGCCCCTCCTTGGGCTGCCCAGCGTGGGACAGAAGTGCTGCGGGGCAGGGAACAGTGAGCTCTGCCAGGGAGGGTTCAGGCAGGCCTCCACACAGGAGGGTACACTGAGCGGTGCCTTGGAGGATGCAGAGGAGTCTGCAGGGCAGATGAGAGGAGGCAGGAGGGCACTCCAGACACAGAGGATGTCAGGCAAATGCAAGAGAGGAGGCCGGTTATGGGCAGAAAGTGATGGGGAGTTTCAGGTTGGGTTCTGTGGGATGCTCTGAGGGATGCAGGAATGCAGCCTGGCTGTGGGAGCAGCGCCCCATGTGACGAGTCTAGGTTTGATAGTGATAGTCAAAAGGGTAGTTTCAAACCCAGTTCAAGATCTTGGGCAAGTCACTTCACAGCTCCCTGCCTCAATTTTCTCATCTCTAAAATGGGGATAACAGTAGTATCTCCTCATCGTGGTTGGAGGATGCACTGAATTCTTCCACAAAAAGCGTTTAGAAAAGAGCCTGGCATATGGTGAACGCGCTATAATTGTGTGCTGTCTTATGAGTTGTAAAATGCTTAGCATGGTAGATATTATACAATAGGTATTATTGTTGTTATTATATTGTGGGAAGGAGATGGGGAACCACTGAAGGCTGTAGGCAGCAGGGTGGTAGCTCCCACCAGGGTCAAAAAGATCCCCTTGACCACACTGGGGACAGCTCATCTAGGGGCCAGCACATCTGGACTTGGGAAGAGGCCTTTGGAACAGAGAAGAGACCATTTTTCTAGCCCCCTTTTCAGGGATGCAGCTTGATTTTTGGACTCCACAAGCTGGTTGAGCAGGTTTGTGTTGGGGTCGGGCATGACTGAGTCTTATCTGATCCCAGTATCTGTGTATCTGTGGGCCATGCCCTGCCTGTGACACCCCCGACAATGTCCTGCAGTGGCCACTCTCAGCACTCGGTCCCTGGGCCACCCTTGAGGCTGCCCGTCAGTGAGCACACCTGTGTGGACAGGTTGTGTCCGTGAGGCTCGTCCCCAAGGACAGATGCCCATCTGGTGGCCCGATGCAGTCAGGAGGGTCTGCCCGTCGTGGGCAGGGACCTCGCTGTGCCAATCTGCCGGCCCTCCGCACTCAGCAGGCGCTGCAGACGGCTGGGCCTGTGTCAGCAGAACCAGGCGCAGGCAGACCCGTGGACACAACCCATCAGCTGCCTGCGCCAGCCTGTCCACCTGCCACCCAGGGGGCGGGGTGCACCAGCGAACACTGCTAGGCTGACACATCCTGCCCACTGTAACTAGCACACGGCATCTCAGGCAGCCCAGCCCAGTGGAGCCTGTCTGTCTGTCCATCTGCAGCTGCCCTGGTCAGCCCCAGCAGCCTGCTGGAGAGAAAGAATACAGAGCTGGGAGCAAGGAGGCCTGGGCCCCATCTCTGCTCAGCCACTAAGTGGCAATAGATGCTGATCAATTTGCATTCTCGCTCTGAGCCTCCGTTTCCTCATCAGTTAAATGGGGATGGTTATCTTTCAATTCACGTCCTACTACTTCATGCAGGTGGTGTTAGCAACAGGCAAACTCCAGGCGGCAGAATTTTGCACTTTGAGGGGTTACATTAAAGCTTATCCAGCCCTACTTCTTTAATTGATTCCTTCCTTCAATAAGGATTCACTGTGTCCCTACTATGTGCCAGAGACTATTTTAAAGTCCAGAGGGATGAAGCCGTGAACAAGCCAAAATTCCTCTTTTCCTGGAGACCTCATTCTAGTGGGAAGAGACAGATAATAAATCAAATTAAGGAAGATGGAAGAAATGCATCAGATGGGGACCAGTGTCCTACAGACAATTAAGAACAAAGTGATGGATGGAAGGGGTGGGGGCCACAGCAGATTAAGTGGCCAGAGGAAGCCCGTTTCTGGATATTAATTTCACATTTAAGCTGAAATCTCAATAAGGAGGTGGAGTCAGGCTTGCTTGGAAAGAGTCGAGTTGCTTTCTGCCAGCTCCCTATAAAATCCTGTTTGTTCAACGCTTCCGGCTTTTCTTTTAACCCCAGCAACCCCCCTGAGGCCAGTGTTGGCTGCATTTTGCAGATGGGGACACGGGGTCTCAGAGGTGATCAGGTTAGCTGACATACCCACAGTCCAGATCCAGCTCGGGGAATACAATCCTTTTTCTATTATATTTTCACAAGCGACTTCCACTTTCCTGAAAACCAGTCTTCATGTTTGTCAAAGACTCTGTGACCTTGCCCTTGTCACTCCGCACTGCCCTGGCTTGGTCCTAAAGCATCATGTTTTATTCCTCCAACATTTGACTATGAACATTTTCAAACATACAGAAAAGCACAAAGAATTTTAAGCAAACACTTATATTCCTACTACCCAGCTTCTGCAATGAACTCGACCATGTTTGCTTTAACATATGCATCTCTTCTATCCATCCATCCGCCCCTATATATTTGGTGCATTCCAGAGTAAGTTGCAGACATCAGTCCACTTTGCTCTTGGATCCTTCAGCATGCATATCACTTAGAGTTTAATACTTATTTCTAATTCTCTTTTGGTAAAATTTATGTACAATAAAATGCATGAATCGCAATGAGTTTTGGCAAATGCAATCACCTGGGTGACCCAATCCTCTCTCGTGATACAGAACATCACCACCCCTCCACGAAGTCCCGTTTCCCCTGCGCATTCGATCTTTACCCCCACAGGCAACCATCATTCTGATTTTCCTCACAGCATTTTAGCCTGTTCTAGGATTTCATACAAGTGGAATCACACAGTACATAGTTTTTAGTCTTTTCTCCCAGCATAATATTTCTGGGATCCAGCCGTGTGGTTGTGATCACCCAGAGCTCAGTCCTCTGTATCGCTGTGTAGTATTCTGTTGGAAGGAGAGACTACAGGTTGTTTAGCCATTCTCCTGTTAACAGACTCCAGGACAGTTTCCAGTTTGGCTCTCCTATGCATGCAGCTGCTAAGAACATTCTTGTACGTGGTCTTTTAAGGGACAAATGTTTTTATTTCTCTTGCTAGTGCTTTGTTTGTGGAAGAGTCAGGTCATCTCAGTAAGTGTTTCCTGAGTGCCTAATATGTGTCAGGCTCTGTGCTACACATGGAGGTCAGTGATCCCAGCTCAGACCGGGGTCTTGGGCTCTGAAGGCTCCAAGCAGGTACAGAGTATCAGAATGCACAAGAGTGCCTGCTAGGAACCAAGTGCTCTGCATGCCACCGCATTCCATCCTCACAGGAGCTCGGTGGGTTGTTCATTGTGATCCCAGTTTCCAGAGGAGGCAACTGAGGTCCAAGTGATGAAATGACCTGTCTAAGTGGCAGAGCTGGGTGTCAACCTTGGGAGGACTCCAAACCATGCTCTTTTCTGTGTCCTGCATGATGCAGAAGCAACAGCCCTGGGAGGCCGGGCGATCAGCTCGAGGACACACAGGCAGTGCAGTGAAGAAAAGCCTGGATTATCTGGGTGTATCTGGGTCCCACTGCATGAGCCCATCAGACTAAACTTGCCCCCTTTGCCTGCCAATCCAGGTCCACAGTGTTATGGGCCAGGAGCCAAGCAGAAGCCTCAGTGTGAGCCTCTGACAGACGGTGGTAAGTGGTGGGATCATGCCATGTTGCGATAGAGAGGCTATGCAGGTTCAAGGTCATTTAATTAAAAAATAAAATCCCTAGTGCATATCAAATTAACCCAATCTTCAGGATGAATTTGGCCCCAGACAGTGGTTTTGTGAGCCCAGTGTCAATAAATGAAGGGGATGATAATCATTGGAAGGGATGTGTAGTGAATTAAAGACGGCGCCACCTTCTTAGACACTCCCACAATGAGAGACGTGGGTCTGTGCTCCCTCTCTCTGAACTGGGCGTGTTCTGTGACTGATTAGGCCAATGGGATACACACAAGTGCCAAAAGTGTACCAACTTCCATGCCCAAGTCTTAGGAGGCTGGCGGCTTCCACGTCCTGTCTCTGACCATGGTGCTGGAGAGACCACGTGGAGAGGGAGAGGGATCTCGCAAGCCCAGCCTTGCCTGTGTGTGGATGAAGCTGCCTTGACCCGTGCAGACCAGACCAGCTGCCAAACTGAACATGACCCAGTGACCCCTGGTGATGCCATTCAAAGCATCCAAATTGCCCAGCCGAACCCTGCTTGAATTCCAGACCCACACAATTATCTGATATAATAAAATAGCTCTTGTTTCAAGCTGCGGCATTTTGGTGTGCCTTGTATGCAGCAATAGCCAGAGCTACATGTTCCTCCTCCTGTCAAGGAGGTATTCCACGTAAGCCCTGACCTGCACACACAGGAAATGCTGGGGCCATCGAATCCTGAAAGCCTCTATTTGATCTGAGCCACACTTGGGTGTGGAGGGGAAGAGGCTGTATCAGGTGGGGTCCGGCAGGAAACAGAGGGCCCATGCAAAGAGGGTAGATGAGGAGGCTTCAATACCAGGGTTATTTACAAAGGTGTGAGCAGAGCTAAAAGATCCCAACAAGGCACAGGCAGAACCTGGGACCCATGGGAGCTGCTGATTTTTCAGAGAGCAGAGGGAAAGGGGTGAAGGAGTGGGAGTTTTACATGCACCTGAGAGAGTAGCAGATTCATGAAAAATGCCACCCAATGAGAGCTTAGGTAAAGGGACCCAGGGACCCAGCAGAGAAGAGCTGGAGACTGAAGACCCTGTCCTCACTTCCACCTGCCTTCCCCGTCTCCTGTAAGTGCCTCGCATTAGCCAAATACAACTAGGAGTCAGTGGGAGAGGAAACCCATTGATGCTACCAGTACGTTCTCTGGGGACAAAGGATGGAGAAGGTGAGAGTGGGTCTGGGGTGCCAGGAGACAATGTCCAGTGGACCTTAGTCCAGGGATCCAGGGAGCCATCTAGCTCGGCAAGTTTCCATCACACGCTATTCCTTGCCAGGTTGTCCCATAGCTGGGTCAAGCACCCTGTCCCCCACTGCTCCCCACATCAGACAGTTCAGATGAGCATGTGGAATCAGAGCTTCAGAGGCTCCCATTAAACTGTCATGTTTCTTCCCCCAGCTGCCTCATGTCTGATCACCGAGGTGCACCTGGCAGAGGGGGAGAGAGCTGGCCTCATCTCCTCTTCCTCCTAACAATCCTGCTCCATGAAATGGGGGGGCAGGGAAGCTGAGGATGTAAGGCTGGTCCTCCAACCCCTTGCCCTGAGACTGGTCCTCCTGGGAAGCGTGGGACTTGGAGACTCTGAGCCCCAACAAAGAGCCCTGGGTGGTGATTCCGTCCCATACCTCTACTCCCAGGGCAGTTCTCAAGAAGGAGCAGGAGAGGGGCATCTAACTCTACACGTTTATTGGACCTGAGCTGGAAGGCAAGCTTTGTGCCGAGCACAGGCGCTATAGCGGTGAGCGAGAAGGCCTGGTTACAGCCTTCGTGGAGCTTTGTGGCGCAGACCGTGGGAGTCCCAGGCTAAAGCCTGCAGAAGGGCAGGGCTGGTGCCATTTTGTTCACTATCATATATCCCCAGTCCTAGCATAATAATGCAGTGACAGAATGAGTGAACCAAGGCCCAAATGCAAGGCTTTATGCTTACAATTTTTTCTCCTAGCTGGGCCTCTGAATCATCTTGAGGTAGGTGTCTTTAACAGATGGGTGAACAACTTGCCCCAAGACACACAGCAGCAGACTAGCAGCAGCTGGATTCAAACTCCCAGGCCAGGCCCATTTCAGCCACGTCCAGGAGTTAAACTTAGGCCCTGGTTTCCTAACACAGCCAGGAGGGGGTGACATGGGCAGCTGGAGTCATGGGTCCCAATGAGAAGATGTAGATGTCAATTTGGAGGGGGCTGGTTTATTTCCTCTGGGGGAGAGAAAAATTGAAGAGTCTGGTGTTGGTTCCTATTACAAGGAAACTGTTCAATAAAAATCACCCAGTATATTAAAAAAAGAAATCTTTACCTGGCTTTGAACGAACACTTGGTGGTATTACAACAAGGAAAAAAAATCCCATTTGCTTTTCATTATAGATCTGGTTGTGTTTTGTTTTCTTGTCCCTGGAGAGCAAGGATTTTACTGGCAGGGTGATTAAAAAGAGAAAAAAGAAAAGAAAAAGGTGGGCATTGGAGTCAGACAATCTTGGGTCCAAATCCTAGCTCTACCACTGACTAACTGAGAGACTGAGACCATTCATTAACTTCTGTGAACCTCAGTCTTCTCATCTGCAAAATGGGGATACTGCTGCCTCCTGCCCAGGGTGGTGGTAAGGATGAAATGATGATGTTGCCAATAGTTACTACTCTGCACTAAGCACCTCTATGAGACACATGCCCCTGCCCTCAGGGAGCGTGCATTGTACTAAGAGAGACTAATCATGAACCCATAAATTAGAAAATCAGAAGAGGAAGATGATTTCAAGTGGTGCTCATTGCCATGAGGCAAGCAAGCCAGGATATGAGGGGCTAGAGAGTGACCTGGGGATTCAGTAAAAAGCCAGAGGAGGCTTCTTTAAAGCCCAAATGATAAGAAAGAGCTGGCCTTGGGGAGGCCAGGAGGAAGAGATCGAGCAACTCCAAAGGCCCTGAGATGGGATGGCACTTGCTATGTGAGGGAAGAGAAAGGTGTCTGGCATGGTGGAAATGGAGTGAACAAGGTGGACAGGTGTGGGCTCTCAGTCCAGAGAGCTACCTGGGGCCAGATCACACAAGATCTTAAAAGCTGGTGCAAGGAGGTTGAATTGTATTCTTGCTGCTAAGGGAAGACTTTGTAGGGTGTTAAGTAGGGGAATTATCTGACTTGATTTACCTGTTTAAAAGATCTCTCTGGCTGCTGGTGGAGAAGTGATTATAGGGCCCATGTGGCGGGTCAGGAAGACCTGACGTGGGGCTCCTCGGTCACGGGGGAAGACAGCGGTTCCCATCAGGGCTTGATGTAGGCAGAGGCCAGGCCCTGATCCATCCCCTCACATATCCCTGTCATTGGAGGCATTTTAATACACGTCTAAAGGCCAAGTGGAGAAGATTCTAAAGGATTTTCAGACCCTGGGCAGCTTTGAAATCAAATGCTTCTTTTGTCCAGTGGGCAAAACTGTGAGAGGCTTAGGAAGCCCCCCGCCCCTGGGCAGCCAGGCTCCTGGCAAGAGACAAGGGGCCATGCTTAATCCATCCAAGATCCAATTTCTTCCAGATCACTCATTCAAAGCCAGAAAATGTAAGAAGGGGCTGTCATGGTTATACAGGCAATGGATCAGGAGCAGCATCGATATGACAATGACAGCAACACTAACCGCAGTGGACAGGAGATTGTGTCTGTGGAGCTTCCTCGGCGCCGGGCATTGTGCTAAGTGCTTCACGTGTGTTTTCTCACCAAATCCCCCAACTACCTTACAGAGTAGGGCTCTTAGTCTTCCCATCTTATAAATGAGGAAACTGAGGCTCTAAGAGGTGACTTGACTGGCCCAAGGTCACACAGCTAGGAAGTGGCAGAGCCCACCCCAGCCACGTTGCCCTCCCTCTCACTGGGGGGCCTTTTAGTACATTCATCAGCCCCCTCCCCTCTCAGCCTCGCCCCTCCAGCCTCTCCAGAAGCCCTCCTCCATCACAGTGACTCACCCCGTGAAGGCTGGCCAGAGGCCACGTGGTCTTACAGTTTCCCTTGCACGATGTCTTTGAAACCTCTCGACATCCAGGAGCAGGGACACAGCGATCTTCGTGTAAGTCAGAGAGTTTGTGGGCTTTGGCTCAGCTGAGAAGCAGCACAGATGGGTTTGAGCCAAAGACTGAGCCTGGTCCCTCCACCATCCTGCTCCTTCTGGAGACTGGACAGGACATTGCTGCCAGTGGTTGATCATTCCCTGCCTTCCACAGTGGCTCAGGCACCATGACTGCCTTTGAGCCTCAGGAAGGTGGTCAGGTGGAGGAAGAAAGTGAACAGAAGCTTTTTCTAAGTAAGGTGGCCAACTATCCAGGTCTGCTTAGGATTGAGGGAGCTTCCAGGATGCAGGATTTTGGGTTTTTACACCTGGATAGTTGTAGGCAACCCAGAAGTTGGTCTTCCTAAGTAGAAGACTTAGACATGGGACTTATAGCACTAAAACTGAGAGAGTCCCAGGTGAGTGAGGATGATCTGGTCACCCTAACTCTATGCCACACGTGAAGCAGATTAAAGTTATATGGTGACAGTTTCCATCAGTGTCAAGATAGCACTTTTTAACTGTCAGAGATACATAGAGATGGAATGGGTATCTAGCTACAGTGGGTGGTGAGCTCCCCATCATCAGAGGCATGTAAGCAACAGTTAGACGACACTTGGTGGAGAGCCTCTGAATATCCATCCTCTGTCCCGAACTCTGTGAGGTGGAGCAGAGGAGCGATCTCTCTGAGCTCAGCTGGGCTGTTAAGACCCCCTTCTCACCACATTTTAGCTCCTCCTGGACCTGCTGTCTGAAGTACACTCCATCCCCGTTTTCCTCTATGCCTCACTGGCCCACTAAGTGAGGCCTGAAAATTACTTGCACGGTCGGGTAAATATTACAGCAGTCAAAGGTGCAGCTTTGGTTGGGGAGAATGATGTGTAATTTGCAGAAATGCTACCAGTGCATCAAATTACACATGTGACCTGTGAGTGGGGAGCGGTGATCAACAGCTTCCAGGGCGCTGGTTTAGGTAGCTTTTTATTTTTTCCTTTTGAAATCTCTGATAGACACTGATATGAAGGAGCCTGAGGTCACCCCCTCCGGGGGTGGGGACAGCCTGTAGAGCAGGAAGCCCGTTTTCACTGAGCTTGGCTTATTCTTGGGGTGGCTGACGTTGTAATCTCCATGGTCATGGTCAGAAATCTGGTCTCTAGTCAGTGGCGGGCACTGAGCAGCCTCGAGGGGGGCCTGATTCAGGTCCGCCTCATGGGGAAGAGGGCCAGCCACTGTGGCCCACCCACCAGGAGCCAGCTGCGTGCTAATGTGCCTCTGTCTGAGTTGCCGTACAAAGGGTGTCCTCTTGCGCGCAGCTGCCCTGGAGAGGGATGAAGCAGAAGCCAAGTGTTGGCAGAACCTTGGGGGATGTGAGTCATCCAGGGTGGCCCCCCTTCCGCAATCCTCTGCCCATTCTCCCTAGATTAGCAGAGGCTGGAGAAGAAATAATTATGGAAGACCGAGCCAAGTGAGTGGGACAGATCTCTCAGCATTGTCTTCTCTCTTGTTTAAATTGAGGTCTTCAAAGGAGCTACTTTCCTGAGCTTTGAGGGTGAAGGGACAGAGGGGGATTTGGAATCTCTTAATTCTGGTTCCCCGCAGGGCTGGTAATTCAGCCACCAGGAATGCTCCGAGCTCAAAGAAGTGAGAAATGAAGCTGCCAGCAGGCAGCACCAGTGCAAGGGACGCCTCTGGCTCAGTCTAGAAGCTGGGTCTTTGAGGAGGGAGACACAAGAGGGTGGAGGATGGGGGCCAGTGCTGCAAGCAGGATCCCTCTGGGAGGTGCGTGGCGGGAGTTCAGAGACCCAGAAGCATACTTCTGAAATTCTAGAAAGCCTCTTGGTTTATGTAAGGGGGAAACTGAGCTCCAGAGAGGGGAGGGGCTTGCCTAAAGCCACTTGTAAATTGCAGTTGCCAAGTCCGTGACTGTCTTTGCCTTCCTGGAAGCCTCTGCTCTTTCTCATTGCTCCCCACAGCCCTGCAAGGAGGTGAAGGCCTGGGATCATCAGTAGAGAGCAAGGAAGGCCTCTCCTTGATGCTGGAGTGATGGGGGAGACATATCCTCAGACTGGGGAGATTCAGCACCTGCCCTCTAGGAGCTGCTGGTCTAATAGCATGTAAGTGCTCCCTGGTTTGGGGCAATTGCCAGACTGATGGTAGAGACACAGCCCCAACTCTAATGGAGCTCCCCATCTGATGTGGGAGACAGCTCTGCACGAAGGGGTGCAGCCTCTGGACTTTGAGAAGCTTCCAGGCTGAGAGGGGACCTTCTGTCCAGGCCTGCTCCTTGGCTGAGAGGAGCCCACAGTCAACTCTTTCTCGTGAGCTGGCCAACACTCCTCTTCCTCCTTCAGGAAGTCCTCCCTCAATCATCCCACCCCATGACACAGGATCACGGCCGTCTGGATCCTCTTATCCACTGGGAAGAGACTGACAGTCCCCCCAGAGCCTCGACCCCTCGAGGCACCCCACTTCCCCCAGGCCTGTCACCCCGTCAACATCACACAGCCTCTCTCACCTGCGAGGGGTATCAAAGCCCGTCAGCGGCTGCAGCCATCCCCATTCCGTCAGACCCTCCCTCCGCATGAAGCACTGCTTGGGTCTCACTTGTACCTTAAATAGCTGTGCCTTTCACGTCTGGACAGGTTTGTTTACAGGCCATTTGCTCCTGGACTAAGGGTTTTGATGGAGGGGCTGGAGGCATCAAGAATAATTGATCGACCAGCTCAGGAAAGAGATTGCCCTGAATTAACAGTGGCTGAGGATTCTCCGTACACAAGGCCGTGGAGCTATTTCAGAGGAAGGCAAACCCGTGTATGTTTCAACCTGTAGAAGAATCACCATCAACAGGACTGAGGAGGGGGGGTTCCTGCCTTGGGCAGCACATGTGTCTTCCATTGGGATAAGCCTGCAGGATGGTGGTGCGGTTACTTCCCTTGCCCCCTGCCCTGGAGCCCCCCAGGACAGAGGCCAGCTACAGGTCTGATGCCTCCTATACTTCTGTCTGCTTACAGCTTGGGAGGAAATAACTGGCTTTGGTTTTTGGTTTTACAAGTTGGTGACAAGCAATTTCCTCCACTCCTGAGCCATGTGGGTGACCGCCCTAAGCAGGGCTGGAGGAGAGACAGATAAGCCACAGCCACAGCCTTGGGCCTCCCACCTGAGTGCAGGAGTTCTTCGAGGGGGACCACAGATCAGCCCTGCCTTCAAGCCCATCTCTGCCTCAGTTTCATTCCCTGGGGACCTGGGAGTCCCTAATATCCCCATCCACAGCCCCAAAGTATTTGCACCACCTAGGAACCTCCTACGAAACACCAAAGGCAGAAATCTCAGTGCTGATTGCTCCGGTGACCACAAGTGGAGGAGGTTTGTGGAAGTCTTTTAGCATTTCAGAAAGACTCTGGCGCTGCAGGGCAGGAGACCTGGGTCCCAGTGCCGCTCTGTTACTGACGGGCTGGAAGACTAAGGCTGGTCTCTTTGACCTCTTCAAGTTCTGTTTTCTCAACTGTGAATGATCAGCCGAGGCAGAGTCGACAAAGGGGCGGAGTGATGGTGGGAAAGGGATGCCTTCCTCCACCACAGGGCTGCACACATTTGGAATCGTCAGCGGGGGTGGGGGGGGGTGGGGAGGGGGAGAAACAGAGAGTCATTTCTGCATTCAGCACAGATCGGCCAAGCACCTACCATGGGCAGGCACAGTTCTCCATCACAACTGCTCACCTCTGCTGTTGATCAGCGTAGATGATGTGTGAGTGACTGGGCACGGCTGCATACAAGTAAAATCTTATTTACAAAAACAGCTGGTGGGCTGTGGGCTGTAGTTCCAACTGTTTTGGAGACCTGTTCTAAAGGATCCAGCTGTAATGATGGAGCCAGGAATGGCCCAAAGAACGGAGCTTCCTCCCTCTGGGAGCTCATATCTTGGAAAAGCAGCAGGCTCCAGACACAGGGCCTGGTCTCCCCTTCTCTCCTCTCTTCTCCGTCCTCTCGTCCTTTCTCCATGTTTCACATAGAGGCCCAGGGCTTCCTTCTCCAAACTCCTGTACACTTTCCCTTTGAGCCCAGGGATGTCCTTCTCCACTGTGGCTGTGGTGGAGAGAGGAAGGCAGAGGGGATCCAGAAGATTCTCAGAGAGTGGGTCCTGAGCAGGAGGCCAGGGCAGTGTAGGTAAGAAACACAAAAGGCCGAGGACCTGGAAAATCAGTTCCCCCCATCTTCTTCCCCTGGACTTTCAGACCCCATCTTCTAATCCTTGTCCAGCTGAGAGCTTCCTCTGCCTTCCTGACTGTGGCCAAGCCTCACCTCTTCCAGGATGCCCACCCAGGTTGACTTTCTTGGATTAGGTTTTTTCTGTGTCTCTCCAAACCTACTGGGCCTCAGTGCAGCATTTATTTTCAGATTATGTGGGTGTCCCACCTTAGCCATTAAACAACTCATTCCATTAGGTTAAGAGCAATGTCTAGGCCATCCAATAGTCAGCTAACCCCTAGACAGCTACACTACCCAAGCACAGCCAAGAAAACAGAATTGTCTAGTTCATCATTCCAGATATGTGAGTAAAAAGTGCTTATTGTAACCACCATGGTCATTTAGTGGTCATTTGTTACACAGCATTACCATGGCAATAGGTAACAGATAAATGTATGGCTAAGAATTGGGCTCCAACTGCCTGGGTCTACCATATACTAGCGGTGTGACCCAGAGCAAGTTACCTGGTCTCTTGGACCCTCAGTCTCTTCATCTATAAAGTAAGGGTAACAGTAGAAGTCATCTCATATGGTGTTGTGAGGATTAAATGATATGGTTCGTGTAAAGTGCTTAGAACAGAGCCTTAACACACAGCAAGTGGTCAATAAAAATTGACTCAATAGTGTGTTCCAGGATTGAACCAGAGTCTGCAAGGATAGATTTCTGGGTCACTCCCACCTCCTCATAGTGTGATAGAAAGGAACTCCCACCTCCCTGACCCCATCACTCATGGCTCCACCATGGTTACATTAAATTACTGAAAATCCTTTCTTCAGTGGCTCCTTCCAAACCCTTAATCTCTAGAGGAAGCTCAGAAGAAAAACCTTTGAAGAAAATGCCCCTGGAAGATCCAGCACCTTGGACAGAGTTGACTGGCTGGGCCTCCACCTGCTCCTCTGTCTGGGAGCTTCAGGAAGGAGCAGGCTTGCCTGGAAAAACACACTCTCCTGTTTTGAGACCCCCGGCTGTGTGGACCTGGTGCCAAAAATCTGTGTGAAGAGCGGAGACTTCAGGCAGCTGCCCAGCACGTGGGGAGGCAAGCATGTGGACGCCAGGCAGGGTGGAGGCCTCCCCTTCCAGTTGCCTGGTGGGCACAGACATCAGCCTGGAAATGGGTGATGATGCAGCATGTTAAAATGGAGACTCAGCACCCCAAAGGAGGCTGACATGGTGCAGGGATGCTGTGTGTGTGTGTGTGTGTGTGTGTGTGTGTGTGTGTGTGTTATGGCAAGAAGGTGTGTGCAGATGGGTAGGTTCAAACTGGATTTGTGTGCCTGTGTGAGTGAGAGGGCAACATATAAACAATGATTTTCCAAGAGTAGAGGCTCACTCCAGGCACACGGAGGACACTCAGGGGTAAGAATCTGTGCCTGACAGTAACACTGATCCCACAGCCCGGAACCTTGAAGCCAGACGTGTTTGGGACTCAGGCCTCATTCCCCTTCTGGAAGGTGATAACGCTGCTTGTTCAGTACATTACATAACCTGCCCAGGGGACCGAGGATATCAACCACATCAATATTTCTGCAGTGAAACGTCTGGATACTAACACTAAGTGAGATAAATAGAGACCATAATAAGCTCCCATTGGCTCAGGCTGGGTTTTGCCACCAACTCTGTTCGAGTCAGGTCCGGTTTGACCATTAAACTGATTACCAAAAAAAAAAAAAAAGAGCTTTCAACTTTCAGATCTTTTTTGTATTTCTGGATTGTAGATAAGGGCTTGTGGACTTGTGAAAATAGCGTAAGAATTACGACATGAGCTCGGTCTGTCCACACCCTCTCTCCCTATTTCACAGCTGGAGAAACTGAGGCTCAGTGCACAGTGATATGCCTGAAGGCACATGTTGTCTGAGTGTGACAAGAATCGAGTATTCAAATGCCGTCTATAAGATATTATTAATAACGATGCTATACGTTAGTTGGGCACTGACTGTATACCAGGCCTCGTTCTGTGTGCCTTACGTGTATTATCTCATTTAATTTAAGCGGTGGGGGTTGGACTGGAAGCAAGCTTGATAGAGGTGGTACATAATCGCTGGGCTTCATGCTCGTGGGTTTCAAATAGGATGCTTGTAACGTGGAAGAGGCATCAGAGATTAAAGACCCCCTGGGAGACAGTAGGAGAGGGGAAGGCAGGACAATCCCCTTCTCCAGAGGGAAGGAGGGAGGGTAATGCAGGTTCCTGGGAATTTAAGATAATGAGCAAGGAAAACAATCACTTTATTTAAATGAATTGAAAAATATTTGGCTTCACTCTGTAAGAGGAAGCAGTTAAGGGGTTTTATTTCATTTTGGCCCTAATAATATTACAATCTCCAGGCTGGTTATTATCTGTCACTTTCTGGGGGAAGATTGAAAAGAAAATAGTTTTATCCCAGGCGATTGTAAACCGTTCCATTTGATGAGTTGTTGTTTCCAGTTAGAAATTACATGCACCAGTGTCAGGTGACCTGGCCCAGCTTGTGGCTTTGTTTAACTGGTTACAGAAAAGAGGAAAGAAGAGAAAATTCTCCTGTCTTTTCACCAGGAGTTCGCAAAATGCATGGGGGATGGGAAAGCAGTGAAAGGCACAAATTCCCAGGCCGCTGGCAGGACCCAGGAATCTGCACTTTTAAACAAGCTCTCTAGGTGCTGCTGCTGCCTCTTTTGAGAAGACTGCTCTAGGTGCCACTAAGCTGGGCTGCAGAAGTGCATGGTTCTGGGAGACTTCTACAGAATGAAGATTCAGAAGCTATTGGGGCAGGAAAGGATCTCAGAGATAGTCTGATAAATTCACATCCTAAATAGAACCTAGAGCTCCAGGGTCCCACTGCAACGAAGAGGCAGAAGTGGGCCCAGAACCCAGGGGCTCAGTCCAAAACTGGTCCCATGACACCATGACACCCAGCAGAGACGGGGGTGGGACTGGAAGACCCCAAGCTCTTCCTTCTCTTTCCTCAGGCTCACAGCATTCACAAGTGCTGGCAGAAGAAAGTTGTGAAATTGTGAGCTCTCCTGAGCATTAAAGGTCATTCCCAAAGATGACTCTGAGCAGCAGCTTACAGAAGTCCGAATCTCCGTCACAGCATCAACCAGAGAAGCTCCGGCGTGACACAGCTGACCCTTCCTACTTGCCCTTCTTTTATTCCCTCCAATGGCCCCCTATTCCTTACCATCGGTCTATATTGGGTTCTCTGCCCTACAGTGCCTCCCCCTTCCCTCCCCAATCCAAAAGTCTGGCTTTTGTCTTGTGGATGCTGATACCACCCCCATCATGCAGCTGCCCAGAACTCTCCTTTTTAAGCCATCACAGCAAACCCTGAAGGGCAGGAGGGTGAAGGGAGGGGTGTGGTCTGGCCTGGGATGAGAGGTGGAGGGGGCTGACATGTCCCTTTCCCACGTCATTCATTGTGTAGTTGCCACTGCCAACCACCAATCAAGATGCAGACTTGCCTCGGGAGCCCCTTTGGAAACCACCCTGGGTCAGGAGGCCAGGCATCCTTCTGGTAAAGCTTTCCTAAGATGGCAGCAGACGGAATGGACTTGGTTCTCAGCAAAAAGGGAGAACCTCCCTCAACATATGATTATTTCTCAAGGCAATGAGGAGCCAGGCAGGACCTGTCTGCAGCTTCCAACTCTCTAGGGTCCACATCTGTCTCATTCCAATTCTGGAACAATGCTGCTGCAGAGTCAATAAACATGTGTGTGTACCTGCTATGGCCAGACACTCTCACTGAATTAGATCCCCATAATGACACTGGTCCCCATTTTATGATTGAGGACACCAGGGTGCAGAGAGGGGACAGACTTGCCTAAGTCCCCCTGGAACCTTCTTTTAACAACCTCTTCCGGTGACTCCATGCACACTAATGTTTGAGCAGCTCCACCCAAAACCATCTCCCAAAGCTCCCTGGGTGGGTGGAGCTCCATTTCCCACCTGCCCAACAGCACACTCTTTCCTGGCTGTCTTCCCTTCCCCGTGTCACTTCCCTACTCCCGTCAACACTTCCTGGGATCACCTCTGAAACAAACGACTTATAGTCAAGTCTTTGTCTTGGGTGGGGAGGCTTCAGGGAAACCTCCTAAGACAGACCCAACCCCCAGTTCTTTCTGCAGCATCTTCGAGGCTACGATGGGAGACATTCTGGGAGCTGATGTTGAGGATGGATTCTGAGAGGTACAGATCCTTCCGTTCTGGCTCTAGACGCCGAGGTCTAAGACCCCTGACTGATGTTTCTTCTCTTTCTCTTCCATCTTCACGCCTGACATTAATAGAGCACTTTTTCTGGGCCAGCCAAAGTGCCAAGTGCTTCACAGGTATCATCTCACCTAATTGTTATGACAGTCCCCTGGAGCAGGTGCAGTGCTTAGCTGCTTGATTGATGGAGAGGCCAAGGCCAGCTTGCCCAGGGTCACCCAGCATGGTGCCCCCAGCTTCTGACCTCCTATCTGAATAAACACATGAGAGCTATGATTTGACATGAGGATGCCTCTGGCTGCTTCTGGCCTGAAGGCAAAGAGATACCCCCAGTCTTTTCACTTTGGCTCTACCTGCTGATCCATCACCCTCCACACCTCCGGTCGTGCCAGTGACCCCAGTCACCTCCACCTGGACAAGGCCCATGCTAGCCAAGACCAGGATGGATTCTCGTGGCAACTGTGCAAGGATGAGGCAGAGCCCCCAGCGAGCCTCTCTGGGCCTCATGGTTCTTGACTGGCCTGGGCCCTGGGACCAGCCACCTGGCCCTTCCCTTGACATGGACAGGGCATCATTTGGGAAGGGACATTGGACTTTTCTTCTTCCTGGATCACCTTCCATGCGCTCCTTTCTACCCTTTCTGGATCTTTCCTCATCCTCTCTATATTCCCCCAGCTCAGAGAGGAAAAGGAGCTCACATTGGTTAAGAACATTCCAAATGCCAAGCACCATACTAGAACTTTTGCATATGTCCACCCTCCACCGATCAACAAGGTGGAATCTTTTCTTTCCATTTGAGAAGAGAGGAAGCTGAGCCTCCGATGTGAAGAGACCTGACCAAGGCTACATCTAGCAAGTGACAGAGCCAGAGTTGGAAAGGTTTCCTGTCGTCAGTCTACACGTTGCCCAGCCCACCATCCCATCTCTGCTAATTATGCACTTGCGACCACTCTCTCCTTCACTTGCAGGGGCCTCACCTCCTCACTTATTTCCCATCTTCAGCTCCAAGTTCTCCCCATCCACTGATTCCTGGTCTCCAGCCTATAAACACGTGTATAGCTTCCCCCCCCCCCACACACACACCCGTCTTGAATCTACTCCCTCACACTCTTATCCTTTCTCTTCTTGAATATGAACTGTCAGGAGAGAAGTCCCTGTCCAGTGGCATGGGTGAAGGCTAGAAAGTTCTGGGAGGTGAAGATGGAATGAAGGCAGCTCATGGGTGGACTTCCATCATGGGCTTCATAGGCACCAAGCTCACTGGCTTTCTTCAGACCTCCCCTTTGTACTCTAAAGTTAACATGGATGACCACTTGATTTGTGGAAATCTCCTCTTTTGTTCCATGGTCTTGGAGGAGTGTAGAACAGTTTGTATCAGTCCCCTACAAGATGCCACAAACTTTGTCAGACACTTTGTATCTAATCCTGACTGTTAGGAGGTGGGTATAGATTTCTCCATTTCACAGATGAAGAAACTGAGGCTCTGAGTGGTCCCATTCAGCATCACAGAGAAGCCCCAAAGGAGAATCAACATGCAAACCCAAGTTGACCTGACTCCAAAGTGCCTGGTCTTTGCAATAAACCAAGATTTCTCTCACAAACTGGCCTTAGCAGTCTGTCCCAGCCTCAAGGGATCTGGCAGACACCCAACCCAGGGGCAATCTTTTCCTTTTTGCTGTATTATTTATTCATCCAAAGGCTCAGCCACCAGACCCATTTCCCTTCTTTCAATATTTATTAGTGTTTTATCTGCTTTCGGAAGGGCCCCATCAGAGGCTAAGGGAAGAGGGAGGGAGGAAGGAGCTGGGCCTGGCTCCCTGCCTGGTTCTGTCTACCACGGAACTCAGATGAGCACTCAGTCTTTCCAGAAGAAAGCTTCTCTGGAAACCAGAGTCATGGGAAAGGGAGAGATGAGAATCATGGAGCTCTCACTGTGCTGGGCACTGTCCCAGAAACTTGACATTGGTCTCAAAAAATCACATGGAAGGATCTTCCCACTTTATATATGAGGAAACTGAGTCTCAATGCTGTGAAGCAAACTGCTGAGGTCACATAGCTGGCAAATATGAGGGCCAGGACTTGAATGCAGGTCTGAGCTCTTCCCTATACAACACCTCCACCCTAAGGAAGGGTCTTCTCCTTAAACATTCTTACCCTGGAGCCTTCATTTCACACTTGAGGAAACTGAGACTCAAACATGCCCAAGTTCAAATTTCGTACTTATGACAAAATTCAAGAGTAGAATCCAGGTTTCCTGGTTCCCAGTCCAGTACTCTCTCAACACTCCTACCTGGCTTTGCCAAGGGCACCAACTGTCAAGGAATCCCAAAGACTACAGGATCCACCTTGTCCTTAGAGGTCATGGAGTCCATTCTCCTGCCTCCAGGACATTCTGTTCCTTAATTAGCCTGGATAGAGAAGTGGGGAGGGCGGTGGGGAGAAATCCTTTTAATTCCCAGACATCCCCTAGAAAAGATTTTGGAGAGAGCAATGCAGAAAGGAAGTCCCTCCCCCACATCCCACCCATCTTTGCTTGTGTATCTTTGGTGCAAGGGTCTCCTTAGGAAGCCACAGGCTTTAGGGGTGTCAAAGAATGTGACTGTCCTGGGGGATTGGAAAGGACCAACTGAGGTTGCTGCCTCCCTGTGCAAGTGGTTCCTGGGTTTCACAGGAGGGCCTGACAGGATGATTTACAAAATCGCATAAATATAACTCAGCAGCCCTGCAGTCCCGCCTCAGCTCAGTGAAGAGTGCCATTTGCTTGTAACTGAGCAGGAGACTTCAGCCAGGGCCTCCTCGCCCAGGGGCCCCTCAGAACACACCCAGGGGACAGGCTCATGGGGAAGGCACGGAAGGCTCCCGTGTCTTGGTACCTGTCCTAGAACTGGGCAAAGAGAAAAGGCCTGCAAGGAAGGAGATGCTCCCCTCTTGACTATTCTTTCATCCCTTTTCCTGTAGAGGTCTGTGGTCTGTGCTAAGTACCCCCAGGTTGTAATGTGTGGATTGACACACAGTACGCACTCAACAAAAGCTTTGCTGGCCTGTAGGCTCAGTGCCTCTGCCACATAGTGGGTCGTTGGTGTTTGTTGATTGGGATTGAGCTCAGTGAGGTGGGCATGATAGAAACTAGAATCATGAGTTATACTTCCACTTCCCTCCATGACTCCTCATATGGTCTTTCTGAGCTTCAGTAGTCTTGACTGTCACTTGGGGAAGACACCTGTTCTGGCTGCAGTGTTTCACGGGGAAAAACTTAGATGACAGAAGGAAATGTGCTACATATACATAAAGTGTAATGCATTGTCATTACAAGTGGCTTTCATATGCATTCTCTCTACTAACACTATTAGGAAGTCCTTCCTTACGTCTAACTTCCATCTCATATGCTGTGATTTGGTAAAGATCGATGCATTCTAGGAAACATAGGTTTGTGTACTACTGGTCAAAAGGAATGTAGAGATTAAAATAAAGCATGTGTCTTCTTTAAAAATAACTCCCTCCACTCTCAGCGGCAGTTCATAGTAAAGAATATAATTTGCTTGACTGCTCTGGCCCATCAGCTTATCACTGAGGGCCTAGCAACTCCAAGAGGGGAGGATTATGCAAATAGAAATCAGCTTTCAAGAAAGTGGGCTAATCCAATATTACCAAGAGGGCTGAATCTGAGAGAAAAAGGAAAGCAACTGAGATGGATGAGGCACGGAAACAGGGAGCTGGTTCTTGGCATGACATGGAGCAAAGAGGCTGACTGGAGAGGGTGCCTTTGCTGGCACCTGTGCCAGGGTTGTAGGAAAGGGACCTGGTCTCCATTTCCCTGATACTCATAGACAGAGGGAGAGGGGATTAAGCTAGTGAACAGAGAAACTCTTTATTAAATTATTTGCTGTTGAAATGGCTCCTTCTCAGAAATCTGGCCAGATGCTAAGAGGTAGGTGTGGTATCAGAAAGCTTGAAGCTTTCCCACCAAGCTTTCCACATAAACGCCCACCAAACCCACCAGGTGGAGCGATCATGGATTCAGAAGGTCAGACCAAGGCCTTTCCCTGCACCTTGGGAAACATTCAGGAGCACAGGCCACCTCCAAGATGGTGTAAGAGCAAGGCCACTTGTCAATGAAACATGGGAGCCGGCAGCACCATGGACAGCCCCTAGAGATGACCCTGGGAAACTGGCTCCCTTGGTGACCTGAGATCGTGACTTAGGGATCCAGCCTTCCATGGTTATCTTTCGGGAAACTGGAAGCCTATTGTACCCTAAGCTCTTGTGGCTCCAGCAGAAAAGGCAGACAAATAGGCAATTCAGATCCACTTTGATAAATGCTATAATTTAGAGGAAGTGGAGGGGACCATTGAAACTCAGAGCAGAAGCATCTAACCCAGATTTTGGAGTGGAGAGACGATTTCCAAGCTGAAGGGGGTCAGCTTGGAATAACCTTAATGAGTCAGAATAACCCTAATGAGAGAGGAGAGAAACAGCATAGGCAAAGGCCCCAAGGTCAAGGAGAGTGTGGCTTACCTGAAGAGGCTCCTTTGTGTGGCTGGAGCACCAGGTTGCATGGTCTGGGTGAGGGATGGTGGAAAATGAAGTGGAGAGGTGGGCAGGGGCCAGATCCTGCAGGGCATGGAACAGAGCAGGGCTCCATTCTGAGGCCAATAGCAGGCTGCTTTGGGGCTTTAGGCAATGAAATGACATGATTAGATTTGCAGCTTGAAAGTTTCCTTTAGCTTCAGGATGCAGACTGGATTGAGGCCGGGCAAACCCACGCCACTGGGCAGTTTAAGAGGTGACAGTCATCCTGACTAGCGTGATGATGGAGCGGGATAGCAGATGGGGCCTCAGGATGGAAGGCACCGGACACATTTGTGGGAGATTTAAGAAATGAAATTGACAGGACTTAGAGGGAGATTGCTTGGGGATGGGGAGTGAGGAGGAGGGAGGGCTTAAAGATGATTCTTAATATATAAGAAGCAGGGAGGAATAAAAGGAATACAGGGTGGAATCAAGAGGAATTATAGGAAAAGGGAGAGGGAGTGTCTTAGAACAGAGACAGACAGAGCCACAGAAATGAGGGTGAGGAGCACAAGGAAAGATGAGGACCATGAGAAGGTGAGGGGCATGACAGAATGATCAGGACAAGGAATTCAAGTCTTTAATCCATCACTCGTGTATCCTGCCAGGGTGCATCAGTGTCTGTCCACCATCACAGCCTTGCAGCAGGACTACACAGGACTCTGAGCAATATTGAACTTGACAAAAGCTATTCTGCTTGGATGGGTGAGGAAATCCTCACAAGCCCAGCAGGGGCACTAAGCGGGGGACACTGAGCAGGCAGCCAAAGAAGTGAGTGTGAAGTTTGGGTCCTGACTGCCATGCCCCTGAGACAGGCTCAGCCCCTTCCTCCAAGCCTCAGTTTCCCACCCTGTAATTCAGGTTCTGGTGCACTCCCCTAGCCACTTCTCTATAGTGGAAGGGGCTGGAGACTGGAAGAACAGCTCTGGGTAAGACCAGGCTTGTCACTTGTCATGGGGGTCAGTATATTTCATTTTATGGATTCAGGGCACCTATCATTTGACAAGTCTAAAAGGATATGGGTTCAGTGAACTAAATTCTCCATTTTCCAGAAAATCCCAACCTACAGTATCAGATGCCAGTGTGAGGAGGACAAGGCCACTGGCTCAGAGTAAGTGCTGGATGAACATGTGGGTGAGTGGATGGATAGATGGATGGACGGGTGGATGAATAGGTAGATGGACGGGTAGATGGGTAGATGGGTAGGTGAGTGGATAGACGAATAGAGAGATGAGTGGATGTTTAGATGTTTGGATGGATGGATGGATGGATGGATGGATGAACAAACACCTGGGTGATCACCATGCTCTTATGGGCTCTAGGCATGGACAAAGCCTCTTGAAGGTTTCAGAAGTGGTACAGAGCCAGCAGCCTTGGGGAGCCTATGTCCAGAAGTAGTGTAGGCAACAGCCTGTGCTGTGGATGATGAGCAATTCCAAGACCATCAGCTACATCCTGAAGAGCCTACTTAACATAACTTCCTTTGGGAGTAACGAGAGTCACCTGCTATAGTAGAAGGGAAGAAGACAGCTGCTAAGAGGAACTGGGGTCTAGGCCAGGTCACCTTAGGTGGTAGGCCTAGATCTGGTGAATGGGTAGATAGATGGATGAATGAATGGATATATGTCCTTAAGAGGCTCTGAAAGAGGGACATGGGGACCTATGGGTTTCAGGTAAAAACAAACTCTACCAGCTTCATGGCCCTCATACTCCTGACCCCTCCACATCTTTTCCTCCAGCTTTCAGCGTAGGGGTTAAAAGAAAAAGCACTGGGATCGTCTACCTGGATCTAGTCCAGGTTCCAGGCTTTACTAGAAGCATTAAGTGGGCTGAAATACCTAAGCCTCAGTTTCTGTATCTACAAAATGGTAACAACAAAACAACCTGTGCCATAGAATTCTTTGAAAGATGAGAGATCACTCAGAAAGTGCTTAAGACAGTCTGGGACATAGCAAGTGCCCGCCCCCCCCACCCCAGATAGTATTAATTAGCTCTCATTAACCCTGCCTTGCTTCTGCAGGGCCCCTTGCCCACAATGTCCCTCTCTTTCCTCCACTTTCCCCTAAATTTGCTTGCCTTTCACAACACAGCTTAAAGTCTGCCCCTTCCAGGAAGCTTTCCTTGACACACTTCACTCCACCGCTTTGCAAACTCCTAAGGGAAGGGGTAAAGTCAAGGAGTCCTTTGATCTTTCTCCAGAGCCTTCAAGGTGAGAGATGTCCCGTTACTGAAAATGATTGTTTCTGTCAGAGGAAGCTGCGATGACCATCCCAGAGCATTCATTGCCTGCACCTCCCGCCCATGCCTCCTCTTCCAGTTAAAATGCTAGTAATAAAGTCATGTTGAATTGGCCTGTTCCTTTAATTGGTGATTTGGCAAAGGACAGATTCCCTGCTAGGCATTAAAAGGCTTTAAAATTCTCTTTATTGAACTACCTCTGAGATCCCATACTGGATCCCAGGGACTGGCAGGATCAAGCCTGGAGTTTCCCTGGGCAGGACCACGGAGAGATGAAGGGCTCCCTGCACCTTCTAAGAAGCTGATGGGATTTAGCCAGAAGCCTGGGGTCTGACCCATTCCTCAAGGGTGTGAGTGTTCTCTCCCCCATCTCCTCTAGATTTGACCCAAGGCAAACAAAGGAAGCCTATTTAAGGGCATTTGGGTGCCAGGAGATGGTACAGCCCCCCAGAGGACTCAGGAAAGTTTGGGTTTGCTGTGGCCCCTCTGGTCTCTGGGCACAGTGGCAAAGATACTCAATTGCATCTTACGACAAGGCCAGGTGGACCCTACATGGTGAATGAAGACACCAGGGAAGGCCATCTGCTTCCTGGGAAAGAGAGAAGCATTCAGTAGGAGTGGAGTGAGTTCCTAAACTTGTCCTGATCCTGGAAGAGTTGTGATAGGATGATACAGAATCAGCATCCAGGGTTGTGGGCTTGATGGGGTCGGAGTGGAAGGAGGCGTGGCAAATCTTCCCAGCAATTATTCCCGTTGGTTGAACACCTCCTAGACGCTAAACTCTGAGCTTAGGGCCTTTTACCTACGCTGCCTCACTCAGTCCTAAAAGCAACCCTGTGAGGCTGGTGTCATGAGCCCCCTCTTCTAATAAAAGTAGCCTGAAGTTCAGGGAGGTTAAGTGACTAACTGAAGATGTAATGAGGAAGAAGTGGCAGAGGTAGGATTAGAACCCGTGATCTTTCTCACACCCCATACATTGTTTCTCAGGACCGTGGAGACAGGCAAGGGAGTGGCAGCGGGCTTGGGTAAGCAAGCCCCGTGACCCCGCCTCCCTTCCTCCCCCTCCACTTAGGCCTCACCAGCTATGACCAAGAGAGGAACTTTGCCCCCAGAACTTCCCCAGATATCTGCACTCTTGGATTTGCTGGGGAAGGAGAAATCCAGAAGTCACTTGATCCCATAGAGAGGCACATGAGGTATGCACACCTGGGCCCTGACTCTGGCTCCCGACCTCTGCTTGCTTAGCTAGTGACCACCTGGACAGCTGGGGCAAGTTCACATCCTCCTCCGGGCCACTCTTTCCACCTGATAACTGCAGAGGGTGGACATCTCTAAAAGCCATTCCAAGGCTAAAGCTTCAGGATTTATGACCATGTCTTCTAAAAGCACTGGTTAGAGAGTATCTCAGCCTATTGACCTTTGTAATCAGAGAAAAAGCCATTTGGGGACTCTGACTTCATCCTGTGAAGGAAATTTAAATGTTTTCATTGTAAGAGATTATAATAAGAGTGATCACTTAGTGGGGGCCTCCTGGACGGCCACAGTACCAGGTGTGTATCAGTGTTACATTATCTGTCCACTTCTCTGCATCCCCATCGCCACCAGCCACACCCAGGCCATCGTCATCCCTCATCTGGAAGGCTGCAAGAGCCTTCTGATTCTTCTCTCTGCCCGACTCCTATCCTTAACAGAGCATCTGGGCGTCTGGTAAGAGGATACTTCCCAGGCATGTGGCAGGATTCTGGCCAGCGGAATATGAGCAGAAATGACCTAAGTCACCCCCAGAGTGGCTCATAAGAGCAATCACACGACTCTCTTGCTTTTGTGCCCCTTTCTGGTGGTAACCATGCGTGAGGAGAGGAATTGAGCCCGGATTCCTGTGTCACCTCATGGAGGAGAGTTGTCCCAGAGAGGCACGACCTGCCTTCAACTTTTTGTGAACAAGAAATAAAACTTTGTTGTATCAAGCCACTGAGATGTGGGGGGTTGTTTTGTTAATGCTGCACGACCTAGGCTATCTTGACTACACACTCATCCATTTTTTGCATGATAGCTAGAGAATTATTTTCAAAACATAAACTTGAATTATTTTCGAAACTTGTTACTCCCCCCTTAAAACTCTCCACTAAGTCCCACATTACACAATAAATAAAATCTACAAAGCCTTGTGTGAGATGTGCCTGTCTCCTCTCTGACCTCTGTTCTCTCTTCCCTCTGCTCTCCCTGTACCAGGCACGCATCTGATCTCTGGGCAGCGTAACCAAGCTCATCGTTTTCCGTAGACACCCTCCCTGCCTGGGATGTCCCTCCCTCAGGTCTTTGCACGACTCCTCCTTGTCCTGTGGAGCTCAGCTTCAATATCACTTCCTAAAAGGCACCTTTTCTGGCCAACCAACCTAAGAAGACCCACTTACTCTCTGTCACAGCATCCTAAATTATCCACGCCACACTTATCACTGTCTGATACTTTCTTGCTAATTAATTAATGAATGGACTGTCTCCCCTCCACACCTCACTAGAGCAGAGATATTGTTTGTCTTGCTCACCACATATTCCGGTGTCTAGAATAGTTCCTGGCATACGGCAGACACTTTGTAAGTGCTTGTGGACTGGGAACATTAACTTTTATAGCTCTGTGAGGTGGGAGCTACCATCTCCAGTTAGCACAAGAGGAAACTGAGGCCCAGAGAGGTTAAGTATCAGTAAATGACAGAGCTCAAATTTCAGCCTGGCTCTGTCTGACTCCACAGACATCTTTCTACTCTATAATTTTTGTCTCTTTTGAAGGTATTTTAATTACATAGAGTTTATGATCCAACACAGAGAAGGGAAGCTACTCTGTCTTTGGTAATTTCTCTTCATTCAGCCCTTGCCCTCAGGCGTTCCCGGTCGGATGGGGGAGACATGATCCTTTTCTCCTGAAAGAACACACAGACTGAGGCTAAAGACAGAATCCCAGCACCTGAGCGAAATGACAAGGGCATTTACAAAGCAATTTACAAACTCAGGCATTTACAAGTTAAGGTGAGTGCCAGTGGACAGAGCACATGTGAACTCCCCAGAAGAAAGAGAGAGGGAGGCAGTGAGAAAGAGAGAAAGACAGAGAGGCAGGGAGTGCTGTGAGCAGCGAGGCATCCACACCTCCTTCCCCAGCAAGGGGAGGGCGGCAGACTGTCCCACGGACCAGCCAACAGAGGACACTCAGATGCTGCCAAGGCTTCCCTTGGCAACAGGAAATGAGTCTGAGGACACACAAAGAGAGGTGGTGGGGAGCCAGGGCCTGGTGTGTGAGTTCTGACCGTTGCCAGTTCCTGCACCAGTGGGCTTCCACTGCTGCATCAGGCGCCCCAGTCTCGCCTCTGTGCACCTGTGGAGGGATGGAGAGGCAAGACCTGGAATGAGGACAAGTGCTGGCAGGACGGGACCGTCTTTTCTTGCCACATGGGTCTTGGCCATTTCTTTGGTCTTAACCAGAGAGATTTAGGGTCCACGGTGAGGAGCGATGCTGCAAGCACAAAACTGGGCTTGGGTTGTGGAGTGGCAATCTAACATCCAGCCAAGCTCTCCCAGCCCAGAAAGGCTGCCCCGGATTCCCACGCTGCTTTTGTACAGACAGCTGCCCCTGCTGGGACCACCCGTGCACCTTCCCTCACCGTCTCCATCTCGTGAAATGATGCAGGCAACCACACCTCCAGCCCACCTTGATGTCACTTCCTCTCTGAAGTCTCTTTATAACCCCCATTCAGCAGCTTACTCCCTCTGCTGGGCCTCCAGCAAGCCCCGGGCCACTAGTCCATCCCCTGCACTCCACCCCCAACTGCCAACTCTCTAACTCAGGCCACCATTACTGTTGTTCTGGATCAATGCAGCAGCTCTAACCTGGAGCCCCTGACCCGCCCTGGGGCTCCCCAACCTCCACCCAGTCCTAGTTCATTGACCTCACAGCCACCAGCCAGTGTCTTTCACTCCTCTGCATGAAAACAGGTCCCCTCTTTTACCCTCAGGGTTAAGTTCAAGCATCTCATCAAGATGAATACAAGATCTAGGCCCCCCACTCACCCCTCCAGCTGCTTTCTGCTTCTTCACTTCTCCCCATCTAGACCCCAACTAGAGGGCCCACTGTAATTTGGGGGCAACACACTGTCTCCCACTTTAGGGGCCCTCCACAGGCTCTTGACTGAGTTTGCTTCATTCTTCAGCCTTTAGCTTCTACTCTCCTTCCTTGAGAAGCCGACACTGACCACTCGAGTCTGGGCTGGGCGTCCACACTATGTAGTTCCTCCATCATCTGACAAGCAGGTCTGATCTACGCCCTCGTCTCCCCCAACAGGATGTAAGCTCCTTGGGAGCAGAGGGGCCCTGCTCTACTCTGTGCTGCTGTGGCTGAATGGATGATTTTCACCAGGGGCCCCTTGCCGGGGAGAACTCACCACGAGGCATCATCGGACCTTGCCGAATATCTGTGTCCTAAGGACCACATTGGGCAAAAGCAAACTTCCTGAGTGATTTCTCAAGGTTCCAAGTAGGAGGCCGTCTCTCTGCTTCGGTGGCATTTCCCAGCTCCCTACCCCTTAACCATCTAGCAAGCCGCAACTGCAAGGTGCCTTGGTCTAATGGAAAATCCCAGCATCGCTTTTCTACAAAAGCCATCTATAAATCACACTGCACAACTTCACCAGAGCCACAGCCTCCGACTGTCTGCCCAGAGCCCCCCAATGTAGTGCAAAGTTTTGAGACGTGCAGAGGGGTTCATTCTGGCAGCTTGAAATGAAATGCAGTGTCTCCCTTCAAAGTCGAGTCACTCAGCATTGGCCGGGCTCCCACTGTGTGCACAGCCCCGCATGGGGAGAGTGGACGGGATGGAGCAGGGGAGAAAGCCCGGACTTGGCCTGCAGGAAGTCTGTGATCCCCGTGAGCTGGCTGCCTTCGGCGTGTTCTTTGGGCATCTCTCTCCAGGGCTAAGGAACCATCCTCTGTGCCCTGCAGACACCTCTACACCTGGGCTTTTCCATGTGAGTGTTCACTTCTTTTTAGCTTATGCTCTATTTTCCCGGGCAGACTGTGCATGCCTGGGAGGAGGAGGGCAGGCTTGGGAAGGGAGCTAATATTTCGTACTCACTACATAGGAGTGTAGACACTGCTGTCAAATCGTCAGGGCTCAAATCCCACTTCTGTAACTTACCAGCTGTATGATCTTGAGCAAGCTGTTGCCTCTCCGTGTCTCTGCCTCCTCATCTATTAAATGGGGACAAGGACAGTACCTTCCCATAGGGTTGCTATGAGGACTAAACGAGCCAATATGTGTGAAGCACTCAGACAGTGTCTGGCCTATAGTCAGTGCTCAAGAAATGTTCACTTCTGTTATTATTGCTGTTGACATTATCGGCCAGGCACTGTGGGAATCACTTGCCAGAATGATCCCATTTTATCCCCACAATACCTCCTAGGAGGGTACTATTTCCTTCATTTTCCAGGTGAGGGGACAGAAGCTTTGAGAGGCTGGTGGCTTGCCACGCCCGCCACAGGCTGCTTGCGGGAGCACTGGGGCAGCTGCAGGGAAGTGGTGTCTTGCTCCGTCTCCCGATGCCCCTCTCTGCCAAGCACTCTGGAAGCTCACACGCAAAGGACGATGCCCGCCTTCCCCGCCACCACCCAGGATGACAAAGACACAGTGGGTGGGACAGGGGTGGCAGGTCCCAGGCGGGCTTTGCATGGCCCAGAGAAGGAAGGGGATGCACCTGCTGCCCCACCCCCTGGCACAGGTCTGAGCCCCAGTCTTGTCTCTGGAAGCCCGACAGAACTGGCCCCATCTTTGGGTCATCAAGGCCAGCAGCCCCTTTGAAGTGGGAGACCCACATCCACTGACCATCTCAAGAGAACAAGAAAATGTATCGAGTGTGGCTCTGGAGTCAGAAGGACCTGGGTTCGAATTTCAATCCTGCAACTTGTGGGAAATCACATCACCTATCTGAGCCTCGATTTCCCCATCCATACAACGGAGCTGCTTACAGCTCCTGCTTCGGGTGGTATGTGGACAGCTAGCCCTTAGCTTAATTCCTGGCATGATGGGGATCAAGAAGGATTTGTCCTCTCCTCCTTGAGTCCCAAGCAGCTTCCAAATAGGCTCAGTAGCTGATGGATTCCCTGTAGAGCCTGGGATGGGGGCTGAACCCCAGGGCTGCCTAGGACCCCAGAAGGCTTTCAAGCCTGTGGCTTGTGTGGGCAGGACAGCACTTCGGTGCTACAAGGACACGCTAGACAGCCTGCACAAATTCATACACAGTGGTTTGGTGTGAATTAACAAGAGGAGTCCCAAGCCTGGGGCTCGGCTTGGAGCACATACTGAGTCAGTCCTCTTTGCCTTCTCAGTCAGGCATAACTCCAGGGATGATGCCACAGCAAGATACCAGCTGCCCTCTTTGCAGGAAGCCAGAGAAGGCTCGAGGAGACAAGACCGCAGAGGGCAAGCCTGGAGGTTGGAGTCCTGAGCGCCACAAGGCTAATTAAGTTGACTGGTGTTTGGTGGAGGGAAACTGTAAGATACATGTTTCTAGGGTTGTGAGATGCTGGGAAGAAGGAAGGGGTCTGTCTGCACAAGGGTGGGACCGTGTAATTAACTGAAAAAAAAAAAAACAAGAGCAAGACTACAGGCAGGAAGATGTGGGGCTTGAGGCAGCAAGAGTGCTGGGCAGAGTGGAGCCTGTTGGGGATCGAGATGCCAACCGATTCTTAGAGATGCTCATTCAGGGAGCAGAAGAGCATCGTTCACAGGCTCAAGGGGCAAGCCTGGGACCACAGCATGCCGCAACTCCGTCCCAAGCCCCTCAGAGCTGAGATGTTGCTTGAAAAAAAAAATAATAAACTGAGATATTTTCTTCTTTTTAGCCCAAGTAGGTGCCAGATTCAAAGGCAAAAAGAGGGACAGAGAGCTGGAGAGTTCAAAGTCAGGTTTTAGTGTTAGGGCATCTATCTTAACTTGCACTGCAAGAGATAACTTGCATTTCAGAGGTCCAGCTTCCCCGTGGGGTCAAAGTTAACTACACCTGGCCCTGGAAGGGGAGACTCATCAGTCAGGAGGCGACTTGGCCTGAGAGCTAATGGTGTTTGAATCCTGATCAGACACTATGTGGCTTCAGGACTGTGTGGGATTCCCTCCCTTCTTCAGGCCTCTGGTCTCAATACCTCAGCCGAGAAGGGTACCCCAGCCACCGCACCCTGCCAAACACAACAAGAGTCATAGAGGAAGCAGAGCCTGACTCAGCGCCTGGCACACAGTAGGAACGCATCATAAACGAGTTCACTGATAAATGCAACATATCCGAAAAATATAGGAAAGCAAGAAATAAAAATGTCAGCTGAGGAAACTGAATGCTTACAGGATACAAGGAAAGCCACCATGTGCTTATTCAAAAGAATAAATGAATTCATCTGATTTGTAGGATGCGAGATAAAGCCACACACACAAAAAAAAAATCAATTGCATTACATTCTTATATCCCAGAGACCCACAGAAAATCCAATGGAAAATATTCCACTTATAATAATAAAAAATAAATACTTGAGACTTCTTTTAATTTGGGACAAAAGATACTTGTTTAAAGAGATTATAAAAACCCAATGGAGGCTCAATATTAGGAAAACCATCAACATAATTCATTACACTAGTAAATTAAAGGAGAAAACCCATATGATTATTTCAATAGATTCTTCAGAAGCACTTAATTAATTTTTCTTTATAAAAACTCGAGGTGAAATTGGAATGGAAGTAAACTTCCCTTACATGACAAAAATAGTATTTATTGGAAACCAGCAGCAAATACCATATGCAATGTTAAAATAAATGGAATTTCTGAAACTAACACAACATTGTAAATCAACTATATACTTCAATAAAAAAAAAAGAAAAAGAAAAAATAGAAATGCAATCCTACCAAAAAAAAAAAAAACCAGAAATAAGACAGGGAAACATTTTATAAGCATTCTGGAGGTTTTAGACAATGGAATAAGGTAAGAAATTATAATAAATTCAATAAGTAATAACAACACCAACATTTATATAGTGCCAGGCACTGTCCTAAGTTCATTATGTGAGATGAGACAACTGGGGCACAGAGAGTTTAAGTAATTTATCCAAAGTCACACAGCTTCTAAATGACAAAGCTAGGATTTGAATCCTGGGATATGTGCTTTTATATAATATGAGATATTGTGTCTCAGGTGTTAGAAGAGAAAGGTCATTATTTGCAAATAATAGTCACATAACTTCAAAAAATCCAAAAGACTGAAATTAAACAAAAAGCCTACTAGAGCTGATAAATGTCAGTAAGATGCCCACATAAAGTGCAGACATCACAATTTCCTTTATTCCTCTAGGCATAACCTCTACAGCACACCTCGCACCCTGCCTGCGACCTGGTATTATAGCTATTTGTTGAAAGATGGATCAGCCGAGAGCGCAGCATCATTTGGAAAGGCCAGAACAGGTCAGCAGTGGGGCTGGATTTCTCTGAGGGATCCACTGACCAACTTCCCTCCAGCCTCCAGCTGGTCCCCCTCCGGCATGTGCTCTCAGATGCAGAGGAATACCCCCAGCGGCACCTGCAACAGCCCCTTCAAGTCAGAGACCCCTGCCTGTCCCATCTCAGCTGACAGCTGCGTGGGATCTTGGCACACTGTCCATGCTTGTCCATCTCCAAGTCAGCTTCTCTTAATCCAGGGGGCTAGGACCCTTCCTCTTCCCTAACGTTACTCAGAATTTTATAGGACTGTTGGCATTGGATGGAGCTCTGTCCTGTAGCCTGTGTGTGCAGAAAATTAGAACACCATCATGAGAGTTCACACATGGAAAGCACTTCCTGCAAGCTGAATTGGCAGCAAACAGTGTGATTTCTTGTACTAACCGGGATGATGTTGAGAGGTTGGTGCCATTACCACCAGCCCATTGTACAGGCACTGATGTGGAGGCTGAGAGAGGCAACGGAAGAAGTGGAGGAGCCTGGAATTGAACTCAGATCTTTCCGCCTCCAGTGTCCCTTTGGCTAAATGCGTCTTCACCACTGGTCCACACACTCCTTGGGGCACCAGCTGCTCTTCTGTGAGACACCACCAAACACAGGGTTTTGCACAAAGATCGGGAATCGGGATGGGTCCGCTTAGACTTTCAGGCACAGTGGACTTGCGGGGCGTGTACAGAACATGAGCAAGGCTGGGTGGTGGCTGGCGGCAGAGGGGAGGAGGTCAGGGAGGGGCAGGGCCTGAGCGGTGCCGCAGGGTTTTATTCTAAAGTATTAGGCAAAGCCAAGGAATGACTTGACCCGGTTCCCTTTCTAAAAGATCACTCTGGCTGCTGTGTGGACACAGGATTGGAGGCTGGGGAGACAAGAGAAGAAGCAGAAAGTGTGGGTAGGAGGCTGCCACCTCTCGGTGGTGACAGAGGCTGCTGGTGGCCAGGAGATGGGAAGAAGGGAGTGGATTCAGGGCATGATTTTGAAGGTTGACTAAATGGAAGAGCTATAGGGTGGGGGTCAAGGGAAGGGAAGAGACAGGACAGAGCTCTCAGTTTTTGGTTTGAGTAACTGGGTGGAGGGTAATGCTAAAGATTGTGGGAGGGTGGGCAGGAAGAAGGTCCAGGTCTGGGGAAGAAATACAAAATTTTGCTTTGGTCATGTCAAGTCTGAGATGCTCATCAGATATGTCTGGGAGGGGTCTAGAGGTTTGTAAAACTGGATGCTCTTTTGCTTAAAATTCTTTGAATGCTCTCTGTGGGTATAATCCAAGCCCCATTGCCTGGAGCCCCAGCCGTGGCTGGTTTTGCTTGGGTCCATGATTGCCCTCAACCTCCTCCTCCCACTCCTCCTCTATCCTGCACCAGTGCCTGATGGGATTTCAATGGGCCACCCTCTGGGCCTTTGCACGTGTTGTGTTCTTGTCTCTGCTGGCCATGCCCTTTGTCCCCAGACTAGGGTGGGGCTTCTCCTCTGTGGCTCTGTGACACCCTTTCTCTCCCAGCAGAGCATGAGCCAGGCACGGCGTCTCAGTGTTGCACCCACAGCCCTGCGTAGGTTTCCAGTAGGTGTTAGTTCCATCCATGAAGGAAGGAAGGCATGAAGGGATGAACAAAAGACCTACTACGTCAGAGCCCACACAGTCAGACAGGATTCCCTCCTCTCCGTCTCCAAAGAACCGGCCTGGCATGATTTGATATTCACAAAGTACACCGGGTTAAAGGCGAACTTTTAAATCACTTAAGGAAATAAACAGCTTTCCAACACCGTCAATTATATTGGAAGCACCTGCTCACGTATAATTAATGTGCCAATTAAATGATTATTATCACCATGAAAGCAGGTCCCCCAAGATCCACTACTTGACAACACTTGTTTCGACTCATCTGACTTACTCCACCACCTTGCAAAATAATAATAATAATAATAATAATAATAATAATAATAATAATAATAAAAACATAAACAAATTCATTTCTTGAAGGATAGTCTCCAGTTCAGACTTTTCACTAATCCAGGCCACCTATCTCCCTCACTGGCTGCTTCCTGAGATCTGTGTGCCATGATTTGTAGGAGACCCGGCTCTGGTCGATAGCACCAGACATTTTCCCACGTCCACCAAAGGGATGTAGGCAGCTGCCCGGCGTGCGGGGAGCACGCAGGGAGAGGCGCGGTAGTGGAGGTCCCGTCTTTCCACCTGTCTGCTCTGCATGTGTCTGTTGGGGTAGGTGAACCGTGCTGCGTGGGTCATCTCTGCAGTGGGGAGCTGTGTTTTCCCTCAGGTCCTCCTTTGGCGTTGACAGCCCCTGCGTGGATCTGTAACACCGCCTCTGCAGACTGGTGGCTCTGGCTGTGTGATGATGGGGACAGCCAGCTCAACCCTGCATCCTGGCCCTGTCAGCTCTATGGATCAGCCTGGGTGCTGACGAGGTTGAGCTGTAAGGAGAAGTCAGGCCAATGTACAGATCCTACTCTGTCTTACTGTCTGCAAGGCTTGGAGCCAGTTACTTTACCTCTCTGAGTCTCCGTGTCCCCAGCCCTAAAATGGACCAGAGTACCGGCATCAGATGTTTTCTGGGAGGATTCAGTGAAGCTATTTTGTAACATATCTGACACAGCACCAGACCTAAACCATAGTGATGGTGCTCATGATGAACAGGAGGAAGAGAGAGGTTCCTCAAGCCAGAGGGGTTCAGCCTTTCTGAGGGTTCAGCCCTTGGGTTGCCTGTCCCTGGGAGGCGGGGCAATCTCTCCCACCCTCCAGGATGCCTTCAGCAGAGCCTAAAGGAAGAGCATCCCTTAGGAATCAAAGAGCCGGTTCAAAGCCTGACCTAACCACTCCTTAGTAGCGCAACTCAGAGCAAGTCGATTAACCCCACCTCACCTCCGTCTCCCAGGCTCTGACGTGAGAATTAGAGTGTCCAGCTCTCAGGGCCCTTTCTGCCCTTCCCCCATCCCCTATCCTTCCTCTTCCTTCTCTCCAGGCTCCCTGAGGTCTCAGAACACTCGCAGCTTCTCCCTTCACTGGAGCACACAGGAGATACGTCTGGAGAGGCAGGCAGGGACCAGACCAGGCAGACCCTACAGAGTGACACCGGGGATTTGGGTCTTTGTCCTAACAGCAATGTGGAGGCCTCAGTGATGAGTTTCAGGTGGGGTGACATGGACAGAGGTATGTTTTACAAGGCCCTCTGGACCTGGTCTTACCACCTTCCTTCACATTCTTCCCCACCTCTCCACTCCCAGGTGTCTGCAGCCACATCGTCTTCGATTGTTCACTCAAGGATGGGGCACCCACACGAGTCAGATTTACAGAACATCCACAATCACCCCTCTCCTGGGGCTTCCAGAACTTTCCAGATGGCTGGTGTCCCATACTTGGTGTGCGGGCTGGCCAAGTTGGCCAGAGGCTCGGTCCCTACCTGGTCATGGCGTCATCGCCGGGCAGCTGGACTTGGCGCAGCCCAGAATTCCAGAGATGAACTGAACAGCATCATCCTACTCCGGCTCCCTTGGGCCAGGAAGCCAGAAATCCTTCCTCGCACATATTTGACAGGTGGTCACTTGAGCATTTGCTTAGACACTCCCAGGGGTGGGGAACTCACCAGCCCCCAAGTCACCCCAACCATTGTTGAAAAGCTCTAATTGTGAGAAAATTTTTTTACCTTATCAACTGAGAGTCTACTTCCATGTCCCTCAGAGCCACATAAAGTACTCATCCATCCATCCATCCATCCATCCATCCATCCATCATTCATTCATTCATTCTGTAAGCTATATGCGCTAATACAAACAGGACACCTGGTTGACCTTACTAGCAAGGCACTTACATTCTGGGAGAGAGATTTTCAACTATTATAGTTAATTCCCCTGTTGTGAGCCCTCAGCTAGCAGACACCTGTCCTTTTGGGGGCAGTTACCACAATTTCAAAGAAGTGTTGATTTGACAATCTTTGGGGCAATACCCATCTCCCTGCTTAACCACAAGCTCCAAAGACCCCGTTGCTCTTACTCAGTGCCCTGTTCCCAATGCTAGGTGCACAGTAGGTGCTCCAGAAATGTCCCCTGCATAAATGGACACATGCATCGTGTGTATTAAGTCACAGGGTAGAGTTCTGAGTATTTTGAGAGTGTTATGAGATGCCTGGGTCATGATGGTTGCACGAGGAAGAAGATGGAAGGGGGAAAAGGATGGGGAAAGGTCCCTGGGGGTGACACCGAAGCTAACCTTGGAGGGCCAGTCGGAGTTCTCCAAATGAGGGATGGGAGGGCAACGCAAGCAGAGGAAGCAGCATGTGCACAGCACGGAGGCAGGAAAGAGGGTTGGCACGTTCCAAGAACTGCAAATAGGCCATATGATTCCAGTGGTGGGCCCATTTGGGAACGTGGTAGGAAGCAAGGCTGGAGAAATCAGTCAATGGAGCTTGAATCAAGGACCTGGCTTGCTGGGCCAATAACCTTGAATTTGATTTTTAAGGTGATGGGGAGCTCTTATGAAGAGTGGGGCAGTCATGGTGTACTTTAGAAAAGAGCCAGGCTGTGCCTGTCTGCAATGAGGTGACTGTGTGACTTCCCTAGGGACATCTCTGAGTCCCCTGGGAGGAGGACACAGCTACCCTTCATATGAGGATGACACACTCAACACAGAAAAGGTGGGGAGAGGAGGAGGAGGAGGAAGGATTTAAGAGGGAGGAGGATCCTGAGCTGGTTTTTGGGGAAACATCTCTCATTTCAGTCTGTTATTTTATTCCGTTGGTGTGCTAGAGCGGAAGTTCACTGTAATCCTTCTCTGACAAGTTAAGTCAGACCCCTTGTCACTTAAACCCAGCAGGGCTAAACCGGGCAGAGTCTGCTGGAAATCACACTTTGGGCTTAATATAGCTCTGGACTCCATTGGCTCAGAGGCCCCCGAGCAACTCAGGCCAGGATCTCTGCCCTGATGAAGCATTGCTCACGCTTTGCCCTGGGGCGCATCTGGCCACAAGGGTCAGCCTCTCCCTCCAGTCCTCCGGGTCTGCGGTTGGGGAGAGGAACCGGAGAGGGAGGCTGGCTGCAAGGAGGGAGAGAATACATTCTACAGAGACCGTCTCATTTCACCCTTCCATTTTACTGATGACGATCCTGAGGCTCAGAGAGGGGAAGTGATTTGCTCAAGGTCACACAGCAGGATATTTTGCCCCCAGGCACCTACTCTTTTCTCTGCTGTGCATTTAAGTGAGGACAAGCTCCCCAGAAGGAGCTAAGTCATCAATACATCCACCTCAAATCTGCCAGTCTACTGTGTCTTCTTTCACGACCATCCAGTGGGAGAGCCTGTTACTGGTGGAGACCATATGTGCTCCAATAGAACGTCTTGTTACTTGGGCATGCACTCCAACAGTTGGCACCCCTCCTCTCAACAGTGTGGGAGCCAAGAGCTCTTATCAGCCCCACATGAGCACCTCTGGGCAGAGAAACGGTCTCATTGCCAATATCAGAAACCTGATCTTAATCCCCCAAAGAGGATAGATTTCTCTGGTCAGAACACCTTCCCTTGTGCCAGAGAGAGCGGTGATGTGCTGCCAAAGCAAGCCTTTCCTTTCCTCCCTCTTATCTCCTTCTCCCGTCCAAGGGTGCCTGTGCACACATCCGGGCTGACTGGCCTGTGGCATCTGGACTGAGCAAAAACCCTGCCACTCATCCCACAAAAAGCTGACTGCAGCTACCCTCCCTCCAGGTCCCACAAAAGCTCACAGACCACAGGCTTTCTGCCACAGCTTTGCAAACCCTCGGTCTTCTAGATGCATCCCTCCACATCGCACCCTCACACCTGGACACCTGCTGCTGCCATTCCTGAGCCTTTCAGGGGATGTCACAGGTCCCTTTGAGAATATTCGGCCCCCTTCCCCTAAAAATACACACTTTTGGGCATACGTGCTGGGCTTCCAAGCACCCCTAGAAGCCTATCCACACCTTCCTAGGGATCCAGAGACCCCACATAAGGACTCTGGCCCAGGATCTGCAGGTATCACGGCACACACTGGAGAAGCAGATTAAGAAAAATCAGCCACAGACACAGATGAGACGGAGAACGAAAATACCAGGTGAAATGACTCTAATCCAAGAATGTACAAAATGCTGAGGAGACATAGCAGGAGGAGCTCTGAATTCTGCCTGGTGAGCAAGGTCAGAAGGCTTCACAGAGGAGAGAGTGAGTAAGACTTGGCCAGGCGGAAAAGAGGATAAAGGGATAGAAGCGGAGCCTATTTCCCTTGCACAAGGGCGATGGAAATGGCTTTTCTGCAGGCGTCTCCTGTTTCACACAATCCCCCCGGGAGATGTTTAGGGGAAGTGGGTCAAGCCCATTGGCCAGATGAGGAAACAGAGGTTTACAATGTAATGATGCCTGGACCAGAAGTTCTCCCCTGGAGGGAAAGGGGTCCACTGTCTCCTTCGCTGCATCTCCAGCCCAATGTACCATGCTCAGCACCAAGCAGGGCTGTGTGAACAGCATCGTCCAGGGGCCACTGAGTTAATTGGATGGTTAGAGCTGGGATCTTTCCTCCAAATACGAAATGCGTTGCTGGGTCACTCAAGACCCTCCTAAACTCTCTGGACAGCCATTTTTACATACTCAAGGAGGAGAGTGAGGCTGCCACCAGTTCTGGATTGCAAGGCTGGGGAAGTTTGGAATAGATAATGCACTTGGTGGCTTATGAAAGACATGCAAACAGAGATGGGTCAGATAGAAGCAACTGTGCCTTTGTGTTATCTGCAAAAGTTTGTCCAGAAGTTCAAGGTCAAATCCTGTTGATAGTCAAAACCTCAAGGCCATGCCCCAGCTGCTGTCCACTCCAGCCAGGCTTCTGCCCCTACTGGCTCCAAGGGGGCCACTCCAGTCCAGGACCCCACTGGGCTTCATGTTACCAAATTCATGGTCATTTCTCATCCTAAGCCACCTCACTCCAGCACTGGATGTAGCTGAATATTCTCTCTCTCGGAGCACTTTCTTCTTTGGGGATCAGGGACACCCCACTCTCCTAGCTTTCTCCATATCTTGCAGGATGCCCCCTCTCAGTGTCTTGGCTGGTCTAGTTTTCTGTCTCTAAATCTTGAAAGTCCCATGGTCCACACTGGGCCCTCTTCTCCTACGCATTCCCCAGGTCATCTCATCCAAGGTCATGGCTTTAGATCCATCCATATTCTGATGATTCTCAAGTATAAATCTCTGGTCCTGACCTCTCCCCAGAATTCCAGCTTTAGACTCCACTGTGCTCTGACAGCTCTGTCTCCGTGTCTTAGAAGCACTTGGGAACTTAACGTAGCTGACGAGGAACCCCTTCCGACCTTCTCCTCTGCCTACCCTCCTCATCTCAGTAAACAGCACCATCCCCCTCACCTCGTTACTCAAGCCTGAAAGCCAGGAGTCCTCCTGAATCGTCCCTTTCCCTCATTCCTTTCATATGTCAGCAAGCCCTTTAGATTACCTGCAAGTCACAGCAGAACGTCTTTTCCCTCCCATCATCTCCACTTCCACCATCCCAACCCTCATCCAAGCCACAACTGCTTCCCGCCTGAAATGCTGTAATAACCTCCTGTGTGGTCTCCCTGCCTCCTTGTTCTCCTAAGTCCATTCACCCTGAAGTGACTTTTTTAATGAACAGATTCTGTTACTTCTCTGCTTAAAACTCCTCAAAGCTTCCTGCCACCTTTAGAATCACTCCAGACCCAGATCCCTGGAGCACAGGACCTGGAGTGAATGGTCTTGCCCATTTGCCCCACCTCATTTCTAAACTCTCCCCTACTCAGTTCATTCCAGCCATGCAGGGGGCTCTCTTTCTGTTCTTTGAACACACAGAGCTTGTTCCCAGCATGGGTCCTTTGCACGTGCTCCTCCATGTGCCAGAATGCTCCATCTCTTCTCCTGGGCACAGTGGGTTCCTTGTTGCCTTCGAGATCTTGGCTTAAATGAGAGTCTTTTCCTGACCATCCGATCCCTTTCTATCCCATCAGTCCTTTTTAATAACATGCACTGTCCCCTATCATTATCTGTATTTTTCTTGTTTGTTTGTCTTTTCAACTCCTCTCCCAAAATAAACTACATGAGTTCAGGATCTTGTTGTCTCGTTCTTTGATGCACCCCCAGTGCCTAGAACCACCCAGGTCAGTGACCATGGGCTGGACTAATGTCAAAGGGGTGAATGGAGCAGCTCGCTCTACCAGCTTCCCAAATACCAGAATGTGGTCCCTGCCTAAGCCAAGTGCATTACAGTCACCTGAGGGAGCTGGTTAAACGTACAAAGGCCCTGAGGCTCCAGTCCTAGGGGATCTGATTCAATAACTGCAGTGAGGTTCAGCCATCAGTATATTTTTACAAGCTCCTCTGAGAATTCTAAGGAGCAGTCAGAATGGGCAACTCTTGCACCTCTGCAACCAAACTTTCATTAGAGACCAAGATTGAGGCTGCAATAGTTGCAATTCACACTCTGACCTCTAGAGGGAGCTTAAAGTTGCTCCCGTCACTCCACCCCCAGAAGGAGGGACTGTCTGCTATGGATCTGGGATGGATGCAATCTATGGTCAAGGGTGGAATAAACAGACTGCAATGGAACTAGACTTGGAAAAGTGTTCTTATTTCCTCCTAATGTGTTAGCACACTTATCTTACAATCAGCTGTCCTTTGGTGGGCCCTCTCTCAGAGGCTTTCTCTTTCTTCTTATGTACCTGGTATGACAGGTATGGGACATTCTTCATTAGGGAAAACTTGCCCCTTTGGAAAGCCAGGGGCAGGGATGGAGGCATGGACCAGGCAGCTCAGCCGGCATAGCCCTGGCTCTGTGAAAAAAGCCTCTTGTCTTCCTTAATCCCGTCCTCCTCCAGATCTTGGAGATGTTTAAGACCTGTAAGCCCAAGATGTGCATGTGGGTCTAGGAGGGTAGCAAGGAGCAGTCAGGTTGAGTGGTCCCCAGGCTGGGCTCCCGGCCAGAGGGGCCAAAGGGGGATGCAGCCCAGTTCTCTGGAACTTGGGCCCCGGTCTCTCTACTCATCACCAAGAGTGTACCTGCCTTCTTGTCCTTATGATATTATTGGACTGTAATGTCTCCTTATGATCATCATTTTCTATTTTGTTTCAGACAACAAAGCATTGTCAGGGACTGAGAGAACCATTGCCAGTAAAGCCATTTTGAAATAACTCCTTGCTTCAGGAAGAGCTAAGATCCATTGAAATGGCTTAGTTGTGTGATGACATTTCCAAGAACTGAATCCAGTTGAGTTCACCAGCGTAACCACATAGCAACAAAGAGTGTACCAGCTTAAAGCATTATCTCTGCCCGGCTGCCTCGGGAAGGCAGGTGGTGGGATGGAACTCAAAGAATCCCATCTTGGTGCTCCTCCCCCAATACCTTCCACTCTTGTTTTGTAATTTCCCTCTCTGGATCCCTTGTTACCAAGAGACACAATAGGACAATGGCTACCACTTATTGGCTAGGTCCCATAGGGAGCTTTTGTTGGATGGAATAAAAGGACTGCAGTGGGACTGGTCTTGCCTGGTTGCAAACATCGTCTCATTTATGCCTACAAAGTAGGCGTCCTCATGCCCAATTTCAGATGAGGTTTCTAAGATGCAGAAAGGCTAGTTCACTGCCTGAAGTCACTCGCCCTGAATGCACATGCACGTATTTTGATTCTCTCTACCTCCCCCTTCCAGCCTGTAGGCTAAATCCTTTCTCTGATGGCCCAGAGCAGTGCAGAGGCAGCTGGCAGAGCCCCAAAGCAGGAAGCATCATGGAGGAGGTATCTCCACCGCTCAACAAACACCCACACACACGTTCTGCACAAGGTGAAAGGGGCCAGATAAGGAGCTCCTGGAAGTGGCGGTGTTATCGCTGTTTGTAGATCTACCTCTTGCTCTATCTCACTCCGTGGCTCTCTTTTCTGTGGCCTTGTAACCCGGGCCCAGCGCAGCTCTTGGGAACAAATCGTGAAGGAAAGAGACGAAACAAAGGAAAGATGATAAAAACTGCTGTGAAAGGTTAAATTCCCATGATTCTCTGTCACTGTTTAATGGATTTCTATGTTCTAAACAGACCTTTGGCTTTGCCTGCTGGGCAGGTGACCTCCAGGTAAATGAGTTTAGACTATGTTCCCTAATAAGAAATGTTCCCTTTTTCTCATACTCCACAAAGCCCCCTGAGTATGCAGACTCACACTCAATCCCCAAGCAGACAGATGTAGCCAGCTGTACACTGATGTCCACCTGAAACAGAAGTGGGGTACCCGGAGTGGTTTATCACAATATGCATGTATATTTCCAGCTCTACCATTTGTTCACTTAACAAATATTAACTGAGGTGATCTCTGCTACGTGTTGTGCATACGATGGGAAAAAGACACGAACTTTGTGCTTAAGATGCTCACAGCCCAGTGGACAGATAGGTATTTTGACATAATGAGGTAAGAGATGGAGTCTAGATCCTAAAAGAGGAATCCTGGAGGAAGTGTCTAGAACTTTCTGCAGAAGTCAGGGAAGGCAACATGAGCTGAGACATAGTCTTTGGGGATGGCCTCAGTGTCTTCATCTGAAAAACAGGCTTAACAATAGCACCAACTTCAGCGCCAACATGGAAATGAAATGCAGCTGTGTACATAAAGCGCTCAATCCAGGGCCTGGAATAAAGTTTCAATGATGTTAGCCACTCAGATTAGTATTAACAGAATTACTGAGTCCCCACATACAGATGTAGATAGATAGAAATGATTAAGTAGAAGATACGTATCTTTCATTTTCTAGAGCCAGGTCCCGACTTTAATGCTAGGATAGTTTGATTGTTAGGCGAGTGACTCCTACTGGCCAAGTGTGGAATTGCACTTCTGCCCTATTAGCCACTGTGTATTTTCTAGGCAAAGAGGAAATGTGCTGAGCTCTGAAAAAAGAAGGATGGGAAACTCAAATCTGGGAGGGGAGCTCATGCAACAGTGAAGAAAGTGTGGGGAGATGATGAAAAGGCTGTGAAGCATCCTTAAGCAGAACAGGGCTTTGGTAGACAATTATGATACCGGTACCTCAGGAGACTGAAAATGCTCATAACCTCTTCTCTGTTTTCAAAGAAGTCTTTTGAGAATGAGGATCCTTCTTCCAACCCTTATTCTTCACAAGCCAATGATTACACAACAAATAAAGTTCATTTTTCCTGAAATTCACTTTAGAGTGAGTTTGCCTACAAAGCTGGCTCGATGAGCAGTCACTGCTATTCTCCTTGTCAGGAAAGTACAGTATATTCCACAGACCACAGAAAAAACGTTCAGCTATCTACAGCAGGCTGTCCAACAGAACTTTCTGCGATGTTGGAAATGTTCCGTTCCTGCTCTGTCCAATATGGCAGCCACTGATTACTTGTGGTTAGTGAGCTTTTAAAATGTGGCTGGTCTGAACAAGAAAATGAATTTCTAATTTAATGTGATTTAATTTAATTTACACTTGAATAGCTACATGTGATTAGTGGCTACCATATTGGGCAGCACAGACCCAGGGCTGTACACTTCCTTGAATCCATTCTAGAGTTTTGTCGTCTTTTCCTATCATTTGGCCCAACCATAGGGCAAAGTGTCCAAGGTGCAGGACTTTGCCACCTCCTCCTATTTCCCTGTTCACCTACCTCACCCCTAAGGGATCTAAAAGCCAAGACCTTCCCAAATGTTGGGCTGGAGTTCTTGTTAACCCCAAAAGGGTGATCCCTTTTGCTTCACACAAGTCCATCAGCTCCCCCGGTTTACCCAAAGGATCCAATCCATTTGCTACACTTCTGAATACTTAGGGTGACCCCATTGCTAAGATAATGTCTTTAGGGCCAGAGGGGAGGCTGCTAGACTCTATACATGTTTTGGGCCATTTTGTGCCCACTGGGCTGAGCGGGCAGCGGCAGCCCCATCATCACAATGCCCTGCTTTTCCCTTTTAAAGAGACTGGAGACACAGCCCTGGCTGGTCCTGTGTAATCTATTCATTTCCTTCCAAGCCCGGCTCTGTAAGCTCATTCATGGAGGATGGGCAAAGGAAGCTGGGGAGGGAAGCAAACACACGTACAGAAAACAAACAACACTCGGCAGCTCCCTGTTTAGGGGAGTGGGTGAGGGGGGAGACACGGATCGGGGGATGAAGCTGTCGGGCTTGTCTAGAGCAGGGAGTCTGGCTGAGGAAGGAGCCTGGGGCTTCCACTGCTGTTTCTCCCACTCTCTCCAAAAGCCCTGCTACGGTCTTGGCTCCTGGAGCCCCTATCTTGGTAAGCTCTTATCTCTCTCCATTCAGCTGGCTCCTTGGGGAAAGAAAGGGTAGGTGAGGAAAGGCCAGAGTGGCAGCAGGTAAAGAGATGACTGGCAGCATGGGGCCATTTCCTGGAATTTGCTCCCATCCTCGGTCCCCTCCTCACCATCACAGACAGGGCACACAGGGCTCCTGCGGTCCCAAGGAGAGAACCAAGTCAGCTGAACCCGCTACCTCCATCCAGCCATAGAATCAAAAGGGCCCAAGCATTTGGCTGGAGTGGGTCATTTGCATATGATTTGCATACATCTGCATCCCTCCCTCATTCCAGACGCCCTCAGTCAAAGGATGTGAAATGAAATAAAATAAATTAATTAGTGCAGCCTACTATAGCCCGATATGCAGGACCTGACACCCATAAGAGAAGTAACTGATTTTTAAAGCAATCAATGTGATCATGGGCCAGGATGGAGATAGCAGGGGTGGGGAGGTGAAGAGGGGCTCTCAGCACTGGGGTGGAAAAGGGGAAGGAAAGTGTCTGCCCTGAAGCTGGGCATTTCTTCCTGCCCCAGCCTTATCCCTCATCTTCAGAGAACACAGAGGTGAGCCATGTGGAAGTCTGCTCCTGGTTTCCTACACCTGGGCCAGGCTCTGGCATTGCCCCCACCCTGGCGGCTACCCCTGCAGGGAGATCTTCACCACTGATGCAGGAACATTCAATTTCAAACAAGAGTGAGGCTAGTGACTTCAAGGAATGCGAAGGCAACCAGGTGCCTATTGGTATTTTCCTGTCTCCAAGCTCCCTCCCACCTTCACTCCTATTATCTGTTCCCATTGGGTCTCCATATTTCTCTCTGCCAGTTGGGCAGGTCTCTCACTACCCCTCACTCCTATCCCAGCCGCGTGGTGATATCCAGCAGTAAGCTGGAGTTAATTTATCCCAGTCCTTCTGCCAGGTGCTAATGAGATGCTCACAGCATGTGTCAGCCAAGCAGTTCCCGTATCATGTAAATACGCCTCTTAGTGATTCAGTTCATGGCACTATTTAACATATGCCGTGACTTTCTCTAGGCCAGTTGATCTATTCGGGATGGAAACCTCATCTGAAGCTCAGGCCCTGTGGGAAGCCAAATGTCAGTTTCACACCTGTGCATCCCAGGCTGCCGCGAGCTTGGGTGGAGGACCAGAGAGGAGATTCTAAGCGGGGAGGGTTACAATGCTAAGACGGAGAACAATGACGTTGGTTAAAAGGAGCCCAGGTCACAGTGGCCAGCCAGATATCAGCGACCAGCAAATGATGAATCAACAGCCAAGAATGTAAGAAGGAACAGCAAGGATAGGATGATTCAAAGCAAGACTGGACCAAGAGCAAGGAGCCAAGAAGCCCAGTTCTGAGTCAAGGCTGAATGGTGAGTGTGCCCCAGGAGGATTCCCTAACACAGGGTTTCCTTGCATGACACCACGGGTGTGACAGTAGCTTGAAGGAGAAAAGGAACTAGTTCTAGATGCCTGATAGCCAAACTGTGCCCACCTGGCCCTCCACCTTCCACCTCCTCTCCCCACGGCCCACCGCCCACTTCCACGCTCCATCTGTTCCACCCAGAGCGGTTCCACTTGACTGTGTCACCACTGGTTTCACTGAAGAAAGGGCCACCCAACTTACAAAGGTTAGATCAGGGGCCAGTAGACTCTGGTTGGTGGACCAAATCAGCTTATAGCCAGCCTGTTTTAGTATGACCCACGAACCATGGCTTTTTACCTTTCTCCATGGTTGAAGAAAAATATTTTTAAAAAGGAAAAGAATATTTTTTTGACATGTGAAAATTACATGAAATTCAAGGGTCTATGAATAAAATTTTATGGAGCCCTGCCATGCCCTTCCATTGACACGTTGCCCCTGGCTGTTTTCACATGACAACACAGAGCTGAGTACTTGCGACAGAGACCATATGGTCCCCAGAGAGGAAAATATTTACTATCTGGGCCTTACCAAAAAAAAAAAAAAAAAAAAAAAAAAAATCACCAACCCCTGTTGTAGATCATGGAAGGGGAGTTCTCCACCTAACTCGTTTCCAAGATGGAAACGAGTGCAAACCTGAGTGCGGCACTGCAAGAAGGTTAGCGTCAACCGGACCTCCTCCTGAGCCCAGCCAGCCCTGAATCCTTTGTGGTAAAGGGAGACCAGGCTGGGATGCCCGGTCCAGACACACAGATATTTCTGCCAGTGGCTACAAAGGCCAACAGTTGTTCCCAAGACCCGAAGCTGGTTCTCCTGTTGCTAACACCTGGGCCCTGGGCAGGTGGACACCAGCTCACCTCTAACAACATCCCTTCTCAGACCTTAGACGTTGGGGTGCCAGATCTCAGCACTAGTCCTATGTGGGATCCAATTAGGAGGTAGACTATGTCTATCATTTGATTTCTAAGAAGGCAGGAAGCTGTCCTGTTCTCCTCTCTCCCCTGCCAAAAACATCACCCAAAGCCACATGCCCGAAATTCCACCCTTCAATGTTCCTTAGTTGTTACACAGCAGTCAGGCCTGCAGGGTGCTTAGTAACTCACACTTGGTACTAATGGGGTTTCCTGAGCATAAGGGCACATTAGGGACACAGAAGAGGCCAGACTGAGATAGATCCTGAGGGCAGAAGAGAAAGCTGGGCAAAGGGGCCTTTGAGGAGGGTTTCGGTAAAAGATGGAGACCTGGCAGAGCATACAGGCAGCTCAGGGATGGGTTAGGGCTGAAGACATGGCCAAGCCTGTGAGGGTCTCTACCCTCATCCCTGGCCATGGGCATGGAGGGGCAGTGGCGGGGACTTACCCGGTACCACACGATCTCACGCATGCGGCCATCCGTCTTGAAGTTACACTTCAAGGTCACGGCATCACCAGCCACCACAGGTGGGAGAGGCTCAATGTTGACAGTCAAGTAGCCTGTGGAAGAAAGGAGAGAGAGGCAGTGAGGGCATGAGCTGATCCGGAGGACTGGGCCGACTGGCGAGGCGGGGGAGGAGCTGGCACAACTGTAGGGGGCGCTGTTTGCACTGAAGTCCATGCGAGTGGTGACTGTGGACCTGAGGGGAGCTCATCACACTCTTTTTTCTCATTGATGCTGCCCTTTCTGAGAACCTCCCTGGCTCCCATGGATCCATCCAATCCTGAAAACTCTCTGTAGGATGGATCTTCCCATGAGAGTAGGACCTGTTGGCACCTGGAGTAAGCGTATCAAGGTATTTCTACAAGAAATCCCAGAGACATGGGTCTGTGGTCAAACTCTGCACCTCCATCTATCCTTTTAGAAAGCCTCAATATGTGTAAGCTCTGTAGGAAAGGAACATGCTGAAATTCATTTAACCCAGCGTTTCCAAACCTATGTGAAACAGGTCCTTAGCCAGCTTTTAAACCCTATCAGCATCCCATGCAGCCAGGGTCCCTGGAACATTGGGGTGTGGAGTGCTGGGTGTCTATACCTCTCCATTCCCAGCCTCACAAAATTGCTCCTGATGAGAGGGGACAATAGCCCTGGGAAACTGCTGTTTGCTTCCTGAACCCCCAAATCTCCCATCACACACACCCTGCTGCCCAGAGGGAGGGGCAGTTCTAACCCCCAGGCCGTGGCCATGGTGATGGTTGTGGGGTGGTAACGGGCTGACTGGTTGGGAAGGCATCTCACAGCTCTGCAAACACAGACGATGCTTCTCCCCTATCAGCTGCCCCTGGAATCCCTGCCCAGCTCCCAGGATCTGGGACTCTTCCCCTGGTGGACACACCCTAGGGAACACTGATGCCTTCACATCAAAGTCCAGCCTGCTGAGGTCCCTGACCCTCCCCTCTGCCTCCGAGAAATTCGTCCCCAGGGCAAGGTGCCCACTCCAGCTCAGCTAGGGACCTCGTTCTTGGGCTGATCGTCCAGGCTCATCTGATTGGCTTCCTGCCGGCTGATGTCCAGCCATTGATCTAATGGATCAATCCAGTCTGATTGTCTTAATGAGAAAACTAGCCAGAATGGGCTCGGGGATTTCAATTGTGCAGGCAACCTGAGCGGATGGAGCCCAGGGGCCTGACCCCTGCCTGGAACTTAATGGTTACAACACTCTAGGGGAAAAAAAGAAAAAGAAAAAGGAACTGACTTTGGGGTCGATTTGGAAGCTGGCGTCAAACTGGACCTGTGTGGTCCAAGGCACCAGGTCCCAATGCCCAAGGTATGGGGGTAAGCCTGGGGCTCACCCCCGAGGCAGCCTCTAACTTAAACAGGAGGTTAGGCTCGCAGGGAGCCTCAGAGCCCACGTGGCTGGTGAGAGCAGGGACCAAGCTAACTGGAAGGAAGGACCGACCTTCTGCCTCCTCCACGCCTCATTTATTCAGCCCCAAGGTTTGCTCCCACCTGCTCTGAGCGGGCCCTGTGCAGGATCCCGGAAGCAGGATGGCTCGAGCACTGCCCTGCTCTCCAGGAATGCACAGATCCACACCATCACACCACGTGGGCGAAAGTAATGGTAGACAGAGGTGGGGGACTATGGGAGGGGAGGGAGAAAACTTGGTCCAGTCTGGATGGTCAAGGAAGTCCCCAAGCCCAGCCAGTGCCACACCATGACAAACACAGAGGCCGCCTGCAGGGGGAAGAACCCCAGGGGGAAGGAGGACTCTGGGGCAAGCCAAGTTGAGCGTGAAATAGTAGGAATGGCTCACATTTCCATGGTACACACTCTATGCCAGACACTGTGCTACGTGCTTAATACACACTCATTTAATTGTCATGACAATCCTAGGAGAGAGGAACTAGTATTATTCCGACTTTTCACAGGGAAAAAGAGAGGCAAAGGAACCTACCAAGATCGCACAGCTTTAAGTGGCAGAGCTGGGATTCAAATCCAGATCCTCTGGTCCCATTGTGACTACCACGCTGTACTCAGCCTAGTGATGGAAGAGGTGAGGAAGGGCCAGCAAACATTTCACATCCAGCCCTGGGGGGACCGGGGTGTGTTGCTGGGGGGCCAAGACAAGATGATCTGATCCCAGCTGCGAATGTTCCCAGCCTTGGGCTGATTCCCCCGCCCCAGGATCATCTTTCCAGTGGGGCTGCCCTCTCCTAGGGGTGGGAGGTGTCACCTTTGGAGCTACAGCTATGAGTTGAGCATCATCAGTCCAGATGGCTGAGGTGCTCAAGACCAGAGAGCAGCCCCTCCCACCGGAAGGAGACAGGAAGGACACATTCTCAGATGCATCAATCTCCCAGCCAGCCCACGGAGGGAGCAGATGGTGCACGTGAGGCGGGCCAGGGCAGGATACCAGCTTGCGCGGCCGCCATTTCTTGGCCAGTCCTGAGGGAATCACAGGTGTAAATCCGGTGGGGATTGAGGGGAATGTTGGGAGACTCTGGTAACTGGCGATCGTGTTGGGAGCACCAGCAGGTGTAGCAGGTGTCTGGGGCATACCATTCACAGGGGAAGCCCAGGGCGAGGGCAGAGGAAGCCCACTGCAGAGAGAAGAGAGGGGGTCCTCGGGACACCGGAAGAGGAGAATTAAAAGGTGGGTGCCTTCATGGGGTGGTTCTGACCCCTTCAGACAGCATTTCTCGGCGTGAATAGAGAATAGGGAGCTTCTAGTAAATGTTTCAGGCAACAAGATTCCTACCATCAATTTCTAAGAGTGTGAAATTTTAGGTTAAATGAAATTAAACATGGTCCTTCCCTCCAAGACATCTCAAGAACTTTGCTCTCTTTCCTTCTTTCTGTCTTGCCTTCTTTCATTAAAAAAATAGAGAGAAAAAAACCTTATTGAGAATCTATTCAGTACCCGGTACTGTTCCAGACACTAGGGATACAGAAGAGGCAGGTCCTGCCCCCGTACAACTGATGTTCCTGCAGAGGAGATGATAATCAAATAAACAAACGATGGGAAATATGTCAAGGAGTGATTAAGTGTAATTAATAAAGAAAAGCAAATCAGGGTAAAGCAAGAGAGAGCAGTAGGGGAGGAGTTGCTCTGGACTGGGCAGCCAGAGGAACATGTGAGCCACGTGTGTGTCTAGGGGGAGAGCATTCCACGGAGAGGACACCACACGTGCAAAAGTCCTGAAGCTGGAGTGTGCTAGTGACTCTCCAAACTTGGGCTGTGGTGGGCAGTTTTTTCATAACATCACACACTCCGGAGTCCGTATTTGGTTGAGCAACCAAGGGTTGGGACCAGGGTGGGGCAAGTGAGATGCACAGGGTACCAGATTTATGGAGGTACTCACTCCCACAGCAGGACCTTAAGTCCTGCTGGTCTCGTCCTGGTTCCCGCCCTCCTAGAGTCCTTTGGAACAAACACTAGGAAACACCTTTCTCAGCTGAGCTGGAAATGACCGTGTCTCCCATTGCCGAGGTCCCCTTACTTGGAGCCACAGAGGGTGGGGGAGGCTGAGCGCAGCCTCCCCCTTCTCAGCCCCGCTGGGAACGGCTGGAGCCAGCTCCAGGCCACAGAGCAGGCAGGAGACCTCAGCTCTAAGGATTAAAGCCTCCTTTCCTGGGCGCGTGGCACGTTCCGGTCTTCCCAGAACTTTCCTGTCCATTTTCCCACTGGCTTTTGCAGCAGCCTGTGCCTGCCGTCCCTGTAAGATGCTGCGATTACTGCGGATGTCACACTGGAGTGCGATTGTCTGTTTGCACATCTGCCTCTCCTTCTGGAACGCGAATTTCATTAATATCAATAGAGTATTAAAATAAGAATACAAGGGCCGCTTTTTGAGCTTTCTTCTGTGTAGGCAGTCTCGGTGGGAATATTTCTCTGTCACGAAGGAGGAGTCATAGTTCAAAGAGGTGAAGGACCGGGCTCAGTACGACTGCCATGGAAACAGCGAAGCCAGGATTTGAACCCAGATCTGTCTGATTCTGAAGCCAGGCTTTCCACCACCTTTGCCACCGCCCGGAGCAGAATCATGTGGCTTGCTGAGGTCATGTGAGGATTCTAGGGGTTGCCCCGATGGGCTGATGCATTGACTTCATCAGAAGCCTGGCTCTCAGATAGGGTAGATGGTGACCATCTGGGGTGGGATCAGGCCCAAGCGAGGGATGGTGGACAGAGGGGAGACCCCACTCCCTCCAAGCTTGAAAGGCTCACAATGAACTTCAGGCTCCCTCGGCCTTTCCTACCCAAGGCGAGGACAAGCCTCAGGCAATGCTTGAGCTCTAAGCCTGGGGTCTGGAGGTGGGATCACTGGCCTGGGGGAGGGAGGGACTTGAACGCAGACCACAAGGTAATTTTCTGACAGATGTACCAGGTGAGGACTGCATCAGCCCCAATCAGCACCTGGATCACAGGTGAGAAATCACCTTCCCAGACACAGACGCACACTGGAGAGGGAACAGCAAGGGTTCATGGTCAAGGAGTTTTTTGCAAAAGAAAAACACAGGGAAAGTTCTCCTCTAGGTCCGAATAACATTCCTCTAGTTTCTATTTCACAAAATTCCATCAGCTTCTGAAGACTCTGCTCTGGCTCTTTCTCTGAATAGACCCTCCCTCACTTTCCTTGCTTCTCCCACCCACATGCCTCCAACAAATTTGAAGTCAGTTATCTGGTTCAAGTTTCTTGCCCCACCACTCAGTTGTGACCCAGGCAAGTTATATGGCCTCCATAGGACTCAGTTTCCCCATGTGTAACGTGGACACTGGGACAATCACGGGGTCCAACGTGGAGAAGCACATTCCAGGGGCTTGTTTACTGTAAGTCCTGTTCACAGGGTGGTGCCCCTGAGCAGGGCGAGGCAGTGCCATGCTTCTGCATCCCCCAGATCCTTATTCCCTCCCACTTCTCACTGTCCAGGTTGGGGGTGAGAAGAGTGGATTCTGACACCTGGAAGCTGGTCAGGGAGTAGGAGATTCAGAGACGACCAGCTTAGCCAGACGCAATCTGGACTTGGATCAGAGCCAGGAGACCCACGCAAAATCCTCCCCACAAGGCAGAGGACAGAAGAGCAAAGAGAAGAGATCTAAGAAGGGCCCCTGCTGCCAGGACCCCCAAATCAAGCCCCTAAGGGCCGTGGGAGGGGGCAGCTGAGCGGACAGGGGTGGGGAGAGACCGGCTCATCCACCAGCCAGGAAGCAGTGATACCGCAGGAAGAGTACGAGAAACATGAGTTCTGTCTCAGCTGTGCTGCCAACCAGCTCTGGCCCCTCGGGCAGGTTGCCCCACTCTCTGGACCTCAGTTTTCCTCATCTGTAAAACGAGGGGAGAACTTCTTTTTCATGGCCTTCAGATGTTAACTGAGCCTGAATCCTGGCCCCTTTGTGCCTTGTACGACTCAACATCATTTTTCCAAGAAGTGAACCCACCAATTAATCAGCACCAACTAAAGATAGAGCTCTGTCTTTCTCAGCATTAAATTTGCCACCAATCAGCCTCCTCCCCTCCACCCCCCTGGCAAGCATGGTATCAAGAAGAAGATCAGGAGTGGAAACGGATTCATCTTAACTAAGCAGTTCATTATCCAGAATGGGGCCATCACTCTCCCCCTCTATCTCTGACAGCATTTACGCCACTCCTGTTAAGATACATTTAGCAAAATCGCAGGCAATATTTAGGAACCAGGCACCCTCCCAATGAGGTGATGACAAATGGCTCCTCTATCCGGAAACTCGCCTTGCAATATCCCAGCATCACTCCTCTCCCCCTTCCCAGCTCAGGGGAGACGTTTCTAGAAGGCTGGCTCACGTCTGGCCCCAGGGGTGGACAAGAGTCAGTAAGGGTTTCCTTGGGAGGGGTACAGGCCTGCCTGGATATACTGAAAAGAGGCATGAACTATATTAGGGCAACCAGATGTCTCAGTCTGCCCAGGACTGGAAGGTTCCCTGGGATGAGGGCTTTCCGTGCTAAAACTAGCAAGTCCCTGGCACACACATTGGTCACCATGGTTACAATCCCATCATGGCCCACAGATGGCCCTGGCTAAATCATTTAAACCTCTCCACCTATTTCAATAATAGGGGTAACTATCCCTGCCTTGACTAACTCTAAGGACTAGTGGGAGTAAATGCTGACCACCCCTGATGCTTGCCCCCTCGTGGGTGCTCAGTAGGTGGTTACGCTAGTTAAAGGCGTCACTTGTGAGATTAGGATTTGTCTTGGTCTTCCTGCATCCACTGATGTCCTTCAATCATCCTCCACCAGCAGCCAGAGTGCTTCCTCTCAAATGCACGCCCTGGCTTTTGCAAGGGCCTTCAGAGTTCCCCATCACTCCTTAGAATAAGGTGCAAACCCTCCCTGGGGTCACCTGGCGCTGGTCTAGCTCTCATTCCCCACCCAGGTCCTGCTGCATTCTGCCCTTCCTCACATGCAGCTTCTCTCTCACCTCTGGACCCTAGCACAGGCTGTCCCCTCTGTCCCAAGCCCTCATTCTTTACTTGGGTCACTCCCCCTCATCCTTCAAGGATTTGTGGAAATCTCACTTCCTCAAGAAGCCTCTCCCTGACTCCCCAGGCTATCGTAGTCCCCCAGACACCCTTACCTTCTTGCTGTTTAGGACACTGAAAGTTACTTGTAATGATGTTTGCACTGTATGTTCTCAGTACACAAGGTCACAGACTGCTTCTATTTGCTGTGTTACCCGTGTGCCTGTTACAGTGCCCAGATCAGAGTATGTGTTGAATGGAGGAACAAATCAATTCTGTCCATCCCCTAGATTGTTCTGTAATTAGACTGAGCAGAGTTCCCAGGAAGGCCCTCTCAGAAGCACCTCTTCCCTGTGGGCCTTGTCTGAGGCATCCCAAGTCAAGGGCCACCATGACTCCAGGTGCTTCCTGAACCTGCCTCTTTGACCACAATTGCTTGGACAGGCATTGGTGTCACCTTGGCATGTCCAGTGGTCTCTCCTGGAGGTCAGGTAGGAGAACTCCATCCAACAGAGGAAATCAGCACTGGGTGGCGAGTGGCCACCCATCAGGGGTGGAAGGACATAAGACGTAACGAGTAAGTCCGCAGATAGCACGTTGGTAGAGCAGAGACCGCACGCAGCAGAAGCCATGGGTAGAAGCACTTGCTGAACCACTGTACAGCAGGGTCCTGGAGCGGGAAAGTGGGCGTCCACCTGAGCAGGGTGACTGCCAGAGCCGGCAGGCTCAGTGTCAGGGGACAGAGCTGCTGATGCATCCTGAACAATGTCCTTTTAAGAACGCTGTGCTGAACAGCTGTCCTGGCTCCCTCACTTTTCCCAGTAGCATCCTCACTTGCAGCAGATGGGTTAGGAACCCCTCGTGCCGGGCACTGTGCTGCTACTTGATGCCCCACTTAGATGTCTTTAGGCCTCCCAAATGAACTGGTCCAAAATGGAAGGGATGTTTTCCCCTCCTTCTCCCCAGTTCAGGGAACACCAGCAAGTGTTGCAGACTCTGTGAAATAAATCCAGAATCAAACTCCCTCACCTCTCCACACCGCCGCGCTGGGCCAAGCCACCGTCATTTATTGCTGGTCTACTGCTATGCTTCCTAGCACTCACCTGGTCCTCTCACTCTCACCTTCGTCCCTGCCCGCCTCTCTGATTTCATCTCCCCTCACTCTCTCCTTCATTCACTCCACCCACACACAACAAAAACTGCTGATCCCTGAATACTCTGAGTATATCCTCACCTCAGGGCCTTTGCACTTGCGGCTCCCACCTCCCAGAGCAATCTTTCCCCAGACACACATATGCCTCAAGTTCACAATTCTTTCTCTGCTCAAATGCCTCCTCTTTGGAGAGCCCTTTGCTAACCATCCCATATAGCATCCCAGTCATTCTCCAACTCTTTACCCTGCTTTATCCTTTTCTAGGCATTTATTACTGTCTAATACATATTTTTTGTTTATTGTCTGCTGATATTTCCCCCTAACTCCAACACTCAACTGGGTTGTAAGCTCCATGACAGCAGAGATTTTGTGTGTGTGTGTTTCAATATTTTTTTCTTTTCCCTGTTCTTCACATTGGATAATTTCTATTGATCTATTTCAAGTTCACTGACTCCTCTGTCATCTCTACCCTGCTACTGAGTCTATCCAGTGGGTTTTAAAATTTCAGTTAGTGTATTTTTCATTTCTAAAATTTCCACTTGATACTTCTTTATATCTTCTACTTCTTTGCTGAACCTATCTATTTTATTGTTTGTTTCTAGATGATTTGTGATTGCTTGTTCAAGTATCTTTGTTGCTTCAAAGTCCTTGTCAGATAATTCCAACATAGGTGTCAATCTCATCATTGGAGTCTATTGATCATCTTCCCCCATGTGATTTGAGAATTTCATGGTTCTTTGTACATCGTGTGATTTTAATCTTTATCTGAACATTTTAAGTATTACTTTGGGAGACTCTAGGTCTTGTTTATATTAATTCTTTCAGCAGTACTTTGATTTCTGGTCCAAACTGCCTGTTAGTATTTATGCTTCAGATTTTTCAACTAGATGTCAATACATTCTGTCCAGGTCTCATAGTTGAATTAATGGAAGATAAAGGGAGGCTGGTCTTTACTCCATCTCACCATAACCAGAAGTCCTTGAGTTTGTATTTTTCAATCACTACTTTATCCCTAGAAATTAGAACTGTTCCTGGAACCTGATAGGAGTGCAATAAATATATGTTAAATAAATGGGGAAAAAATGAGTAAATGAACATGTGATCAGTGTTTGGTAATTTTCAAAGGGTATCTGTAATAATTATCTCCTCAATCACCATTGTGACCCTGGGGGATAGCGTCCCCATTTTAGAAGAGAGGAGACTGAGGCTCAGAGATACAGAATGACTTCCTCATGATCACACAGAGCCAGGTTTGGCAAGCAGGTCCTTTGATTCAGAATCCCATACTCTTCCACCATCCCACAGGAGCCCCCTACCTTTTGCTTCCAAATGGAGAAACTGGAAACAGGAGTAGGTAGAGCTATTGGTGCCCAGAAATACAAAAGAAATCTTGCTTGGGGTGTAGTGAGATCAGACACCATCAGGACACAGCACTTCCACAAGGGAGCAGCAGGAAGACTGATGGTTGAGGCCATTTTCAAGTTCAAAGCCAGCAGAATCCTGGGAAGGCCAGGAAGATGTGTCTGAGAACTTTTCTGGGAGAGAACTGAGGCTGGCTGGGTGAATTTGTCCCATCACATCCCTGACATACTGTCCTCCGAATCCAGCTCTGGACAGTTTCCTTGGCCCAGAAGTGCCTGTTTTATGTCACCCAAGCCATGACTTGTTGATACAAAGTAGCTAGAGAGGAATCAAAAGCAATGGACCACCATCTTTCTATCAGGGGGCAAGGGCTGTGTCTGCCATCAGACTAGAGCTCTCTGAAGGCAAGGACAGTGTCTCATTCCTTTCTGTGTCTGGGAGTGCAGAAGTGGTCCAGAGAACTCAAGGATCCCTCTCTCCTGGGAGAACCAGTTTGGACTACGCCAAGACTTGACCCAGGCAGACAGACAGTCAGGTGGTGGCAGCAGCTCCACCAGCTGGATTTAAGGCCTTGCCAGAGTAGACCATGGGAGTCAGAGTGACATAAATTCCTCATGCCATCTTCCCCTTTCCGTGGGGCTGGGATTTATCTCCACGTGATAACAGGAGCTCCATGCACCACCACTCATGAAGAAAAGAGGTCACCCCATCTCATGAAGATAATTACCATAGCGTGGTGCCAATGGCAGCATCCCTGGGCTCCCGCACCGTGTAATTACTACTGTAATAAATATTATTACAACAAACCAATTACTGCAACCATATCTTTCAGGCAGGTACAGAGGATTCTGTGAAATACACTCTTCTATGCTGGGCTAACAGGTGCTGCCAGCCATCATCTCCTTGTTAGCAGAAACTGGAGCAAGAGGTGGGGCAAAGGGTGGAAGGGGGCCTTTTAAGAAAAGAAAGCTTCTGAGCAAAGAGGGGAGGTTAATAGCTTATCTGTCGTTAAGATGGATCAATTCTTCCTCACCAATAGCTCTCAAAACTGTGTCTGTCCTGCATTAATTCTGCCTTGGTTGGGGCTTTTAAACCCCACCTCCAGGATCCTGGACAGCTGCCTTGTTGGTCCTCAGCCTCCAGGTTTGTGCCTGGAGCATCCACGACAGTGGAGTCTCAGTAATACTTCTCAAATGCAAATATGATGATGCCACCTCTCTGGTTAATGCCATGCAATTTCCCCACCCCATTGCCTTCCAATTCAGGATCAAGTTCAGCCTTTGTCATGGCCAACCGCACCCCTAATGATCTTGCCTCTCTCGGCCTCTCCAACTCAATCAGTCTCTCAGCATGTTTGTGCCACCCAGCCACCAGCCCTTCCAGACAGTCTTGGGTTCTTCTTTTTGCCTGTGCCATTTCCTTTTCCTGGAATGCCCTTTCGCTCTGAGTTCACCTAGAGAAATTTGCACACGTCCTTCAAGGTTCACTGCAACAGTCACCCCTCTTTGATTTCCATAAGTCCTTATTCTAAGCTCATAGCCCTTTGTAAACAACTCAATCATAGCCAGTTCACATCACATTGTAATATAACATATGGTTCATTGTGTACGTCTCTGCCATCAGGTTGGGAGCTTCTTAAGGTCAGAGTCCTGGCGTACATCCCTGTACGATATTTGACACATGGTGGGTGCTCAGCCCGTATGCTGCACACAAGAAGTAATAAATGAACCAACACATGAGCACTGCATGGGACAGGGCTGGTGAACCCTGTAGTCCTGAGCAATGTGGGTTATGCTGCAGCCCAGGGTACAGATGCCACATACTGGATTTGAATCCTTCTTTGTCTCCCCACTGCCTTTGGGATGAAGTCCAAACCCCTTCCCCCCACACTTACGGCCTGCCTCCTCTTCAGCTCATCTCTGGTCCCCCTGCCTTTTGCATACTGAGTCTCAACCACCCTGATTACTTAGAGCTCCCCAAATATGCCAGGCTTTGGCTGACTACTGGTCCAGGCACCTGTCGTCCTTCTGCCTGGAACACCTACCATCACTTTACTCCCATCGCTTTGATATATCCTTCAGGTCTTAGTTTAGACATCATTTACTCTAGAGGCTGCCCAGCATACACCCTAACTTCATCTACCCTGCACCCAGACCCCCAAATCATGGTCAAGTGCCTCTCTCATGACATCTAAATTAGCCTTAACACATTGCAAAGGGTTACCCTTTTTTTGGCCAGTCTGTCTCCCACCATCATGGACTATGAACTCCTAGAGGGCCAAAAGCAGGTCTCAATAATTGCACTCTTAGTGCTTAGCATGCTGCTGGTCATGCTGTGGGCATTAAAGACATATTTATCAAATGAATGAATGGATGGATGAATTAATTAATTCATGGATGAGCAAATAAATTCTACAGATATCTTCAGCAGGCTTCGTCTTGGCCATAACATCCAATTCTGTTGGGGCTGGAAAGTGTTTTTTGTTTGTTTGTTTGTTTGCCTCATTGGGCTATGGGTTTCCACTCTAAATTTGGACAATGAAAGAATGTCTAGACAGGAAGACCCCACCCTCAGATTCCTGGTTCTTACCTACCCCAGCAGGTCAGCTCAGTCCTAGGCCACTAGAGACCTCAGACATTTTATAGCTTTTGCAGGGAGATGTGCCTGACACTTTCAGGTATCCAATCCCTTCCCAACCTTCCAGGCTCTTCTGAAATATTCCCCCATTGTGATCTCCAGCCAGCTAATCAAATTCCCCTCTGTCAGAGGCAATAGATGCTCAAAAGCCTTGTAGTATTAATGTATTATTCATGACATATGTATTATTTATCATTAGTTTGTTTATTTATTATTAAGTTGTGTTTCATTACTGATAATGATGTGGTTCTACTACTAATAAGAAGGATTGGGAAGGCTGTTCTGTGGCCCTTTGAAGACGCCTGATGCTTCTCTGATATATTTTCTGGAGGGCCAGGGTGGGTCCTTTTTCTTCCCAATTTATGGATGGGAGACACTGAGGCCAGGGAAGGGCAGGGCTTGTTCAGTCATTCTTCCTGCGTCTGAGATGTAGGCAGGGGAAGGTGATGGGAGTAGGGAAAAGCTTCATTAGGCAGCATGTCCGGGGCTGACAGTAGAGCCAAGCACACAGCTTCCTGCAGGATATTGATGCTGAACCTGCCAATCAGGTCTCCATCTGTTCTTCTGCTTGTCCCAGGCTCCTTTTCCCAAGTTCACACTGGAGTCTGAAGCCGTCTTTGCTTTGCTTGTACACAGTACCTGCTCTGTGCTGTGTGATCCCCAAACCCCACTTCCTTTTCCTCCCAGGGACTCGCTGGACTACATTTCCCAGCCTCCCTTGCAGTTACATGGGGTCATGTGACTAAATCCTGTCAGGGAGATATGGCTTCCAGTTCTGGCCCCCTAGAAACCTCCCTTGCCACCCTCCACACCCTCTCTCTGTACCAGCTGCCAGGAGGGAGAGGGCACTGAAGACCCTGAGGAGGGTGGAGCCATAAGATGGGAAAAAACCTGGATATTTGAATTTGAATGACAGGATGGAAAGATGTCCTCCTAATGCCCCTGACAGACAGCGATATGTGTTAGAAATAAAATACTATTGTATTAATTATAAAATGACTGTTAAAACAAATATATATTATATAATAAATAAATTATTAAAAATAACCCCCCTGAGATTTTGAAGTGCTTTGTGACAGCAGTTATTCTACCAATACATTCCACCAATTCATTGCACATAATAGATACTCAGTAGGTTCTTTTTGAAAAAAAGTGAATGGGCTGATAATTTAATAAGCAACAGAACTGATCAGTGGATCTGGCTACACTGTCATTGAGTTGGATTCCCAAACCGTAGTTCTCCTTCACGGAGTATCATAGTTAAGTGGTTTTCATGATCTCGAATTGAAACCCATTTGTCATATAGTTGGGTAAACTGAGGCCTAGAGAAGGGAAGGGTCTTGGCCAAGGTCACAGAGACAATTAGCAAGCAATTTAAGACCAGGACCCAGATCTCCTGAAGTATATCACAACATGGTCTTTTCTCCAATGGTCTTTCATCTGATAGCCTGCCAGCTTTCTCAGTGTCCTTGGGGGTGAGTGAGGGGAATCGGCATTTCTTTACCCCTGGATCAGTACAGCATCCAAAAAAACAGCTGCAACTGCCGGGAGGGAAGAAGGATGAGAGACTGATGGGATGAAGTATGCCTGTGAGATGCTTGAACAGCCATGGTTGTATCTGTAGTGCCCTCTCTGGCGCCACAGCCACTGGGTCAGGGCTGGCTGTGCAGCCAACAATCCAACAATGGGGAAGTCACAGATGGTGCACGAAGAAAAGGAAACAGCTCCAGACATTGAAGCCAAAGACCCAGGTCTAGCCCTCATTCTGTTATAGACACAGAGGGCAAGTCCTCCTGCTCTCCAGGCTTCAGTCATCTCATCTGAAAAAGAGATTCGTGGTGCTTATTTCTCAGGGCAATGGTGATGCTAAGATGACAAAACAGAAGGAAAAGCGATCTGAAAAAAAAAAAAAAAAAACACTATTGAGAAGTCAGCCTCCTTTGCATGGAGATACTGTTAGAGATCACTGGTGCCAAGAGGTTATGACCTTGGGCTTGGGAACCAGACAGATATGGGGACAGATTCTGACTGCCACAGGCCAACTCTGCAGCACTGAGGAAGTTGTTTCACTGCTCTGAGCCTCAGTTTCCACCTCTGCCAAATGGGGATAATTATCCTTACTTTTTAGGGCTGGAAGGGGTAGGAGAAAGGCAGATGCAGAGAGATGGCCCAGGGAAGGAGCCTAGTGCAGTGCCTGGCATATGGGGACAATGCTGACACTGAGAACCCGGCCATCACCCCCCTGCTTCGGCCACACCACTTCTCCACACCCTCTGTTCCCTTCTACCAGCAAGAATGCTTTAAGGAGTTTGCTAGAAAACTTTAGGGCCAATGGCCTATCTTTTTTTGGTTGTTTCAGACCAGCCTCAGGATCACAGAGGCTGAGCAGTCTCGGTCTTCTACTGGGTGCTGTTGTGTTTCCTCTGTAGAGATTTTTGAAGCAAAGCTCACAGAAAGCCTGGCAACCCCGCATCCTCCAACATCACTCAGAATCATTAGGACAGACTCATGAGCAACAAGGAGGCTCCTCTGGCTTAGAATAAAATTTAAAATATGGATGAGAGGTTATTAAGGAATATTTTAAAAGAAAAATAGTTATTACTCAAGGAACACAGTCTAAGCTAGGTTATAAACTGGTCTTAATCAGTAAAATGAGGCAGCTTAATGAAAAAAATTACAATTTAAAATAGGCCTACATTAAATAATAATGCCTCATAAACACAGACGTCCTTTAGCACATAAGAATTAATTGCTGGGCTCAGAAGCTAAAGGCATGATAAAGGAACCCTTAAATTTCTTTGGTCTTTTATTTTTCTCTTCCAAAAGGCAACCTACCTTAGACTAGATCTCCTCACTTTGGCAGCAAAGAGCCTGGAAATTTGCAAAGGGAATTTGCTCAGTAACAACTGTTTCCTTCAACTTATTATCTTAAGACACGATCTGAATGAAGTGTAACTTCGCTCTCTGGATCTGAGTCAGTTTTAAATAAATGCATGTGACAGTTTTCCCTCTGATGAATTAGGGAATGGACTCATTTTACAGAACCAAAGCCCTTGAGTTCAGGTCCTTCAGGCTGGGCAGCTCAGCTGTCAGAGTGGCAGCCTTACTGGTCCAGTGAGATCTTACATGTCCATTCTAGCAGCCATTAAAAGCAGTCCAATAGAGCAGAGTGGTCTCAGTGGCAATGCTCCCTGACCCAGAGGACATTTGGCAATGTCTAGAGACCCTTTTGGTTGTCACAATTGGTGGAGGTAGGGGTTGCTACTGGCATCTATTTGGTGTAGTCCAGGGACGCTGCCAAACATTCAACAGTGTGCAGGATGCCCCCCCCCCCAACCAAGAATCGTCCAGCCCTAGAGATCAGCAGTGCTAAGGCTGAGAAACTGCAGGGAAGGGAGAAAAGCAAACTTCTGGAAGGAATAAATGTGCACTCAGGAGTTCCCAGGCACAGGAGAGACAAAGAGAGTCTCCAAATATCAGGACCAGCCACCTGAAGCTGGGAAGGCAGGTTGCTGAGCAATTCTCCCTCAAACTTACCCCAGCACCAGCTGAGTCTAAGTCTAACAGCTGACTTTTACTCAAACTTCTTTTCCACCGAAATGGATCAACTCACTCCATCAGAGCATCTTTCCTGCCCTTGGAACCTATTTTGATTTTGTGATATGGGAATCCTAGAAGAAAGTTCTTTTACGGTCACCCTTGGCAAAATAGATTTATTCTGCAAAGCAAGAATCTTAGCTCACAAGGGAGAGAGTCTCCAGGGCTCCCTCCTCCCAGGGGAGCTCTCAACGCCTCCGTCCTTGCTAATCTCGCTCTGCCTGCTTGGCAGGAGAAGCAATCCGGTCTTCATAATAATACTTTATTAAATACACACGTCCCGCAAGATAAACATCAGCCTATTACAGCTGTTCAGTTATAGAGTGCCTGCTTGTCACCCAAAGGCTATTTGGGTCTGATTCGCTCAGCATCTAACTTCTTGCTGGAGGCCAAGGTATAGACTGTAGACATCTTATTGATTGGAGGGGTTAGGTGGGGAACAAGTGGATTGGGGTGAACAGGAGATATTTTATTCCTATCCTCCAGAGCTTAAGGCTTCCTGCTGCCTACTGAAGACAGAAAGTTATGAGGTCATTAAGCAAGAATTGAACGGACCATGAACCAACTTGCCACCAGGACAAGGACTCAGGAACAGGGCAGGGCACACTCCAACATTTGGATAGTTTTAGTTCAACTTATATAAAGGAATGTTGAGCCTACTGTGGGCAAGCGTTGAGTACACGTCCCCCAACCAGTCAGTCTTTCCAATCGGAAAGGATCAAGGCAGGCCGTGAAAACAGGCTGGAATCCTGCTCTGCCACTTCCTAACTCTACGCTCTTGGAATATGGGGCTTCAATCTTTTTATCTATTAAGTAGGAATCCTGATGCCTACCTCCCAGGGTTGGAGACAATAGATGTGCAAGGCTAATGTATCTGTGAATACATGATGGATGCTACCACTGTTAGAACCATTCTATTTCTTTTTATAGGTATAATTTATAGTCAACTACTAAGGCAAGATCTCAAGTGAACAACTCAATGCATTTTCACTTATTACACATCCATGTAACCACCACCCAGATGAAAACACAGACCACTCCCAGGACCCCAGAACGCTCCCTCATGCTCCTCACTCCCCCGCAACCCCGAGGACAACCGCTGTTCTGGCTTCTCCATCGTAGGTTAGCTTTGCTTCTTCTTGACCCTCATATATAAACAGAATCATGTATGATCTGTCCTTTTGTGTCTGGCTACTTTTTCTCAGCACAGTGTTTTTCTGACTCTCATCTATGTGTTAAATTTATTGGTAGTTTATGCTTTAGAAAATGTTTCCTGGGTAGTATTCTGTTGTATGAAATACCACAATTCATTTATCCATTCTACTATTGAGGGACATTTAGGTGGTTTTTAGTTTGGGGATATTATAAATAAAACCTATTGTTGTCATTAAAATAGTCAACTTAGACTTGAGGGACAACTGGTCAACCCCTTTCTTCTCAGGGGAACTGATGCCTGCCCTTGGCCAGTTCTAGGTAGGGAGGCCCTCTGTCTACTTATGAAGAAGATGAGTCTGCCTTCAGCATGCCCACCCAACTCCCTGCACCCTTGCCCTTCCTCCCAGTGGCACTTGGGGCATCCCTCAAGAATCTTGGCCACTTACACACCTTCCCCCATTGCTTTCCTACAGGCATGTCAAAGCCAATCTCTGACACTCCCCCAAATGAATGACATGACATTTGACCCTGCTTTGCTTTTTGCAAATGTACACATCCCTCTGTATCTGATCTCCCCACAAGCTAGTGGGGAGGCCAATATCCCTATTTTTCAGGTAGGAAAACTGAAGGACATGGATTCATCCACTTACCCACTGGACAAATATTTATAAAATCCCTGCTAGTTACTGGGCCAGGCACCTGAAAAGAACCATGAATTGGTCTGGTGGGAAATATGTAAACATAGACTCACACACCCTGCAGATTCTTCCCACTTTTTCATCCTTTAGCACTGAACGCCCTTGTATTTTACCAAATCTACTGCTTGCTTTCTGCATTATTAGTCTCAGCTCCCTGCTGAGATAAAATTTTCTGTTGTTGGTTTTTTAAAAATCTTTCCATAATACACAACACTCTCAGGAATACAGAAGTGCTTAATAAATGCTCTGAAAGAGTTCAGTAGAGACTGGTATTGTCGACTTGACTTTGTAATTCCAGATTTTCAAGTTCCACGTAAGAGAGGTTTGCACAAACCCACGTAGCATTCTCGCAAGTCGAGCTAAATCATACATCGCACGCGTGTAGGTCAAAGAGATCCAATGTCCGAGAAGGACTCAACGTGCCCTTGCTGGCTGTGAAGAAAACATGTGGGCAGCCTATAGGAGTAGAGAGTGATCCCCATTGACAGCTAGCAAGCAAACAGGAACCTCAGTCCTACACCAACAAGGAACCAAATTCTGCAACAGCCCTAATGAATTTGAAAGTGGGTTCTCCCCCAGAGCCTCCAGATGAGAGCCCAGTCGGCCAGCATCTTGGTTTTGACCTTGTGAGACCCCAAGAGGAGAGCTGAGCCTAGCCCACAGAGGCCTCTGACCCACGGAAATGTCAGATTAGAGATGGGTGTTGCTTTAAGCTGCTTTGTTATGCAGCAGTAAAAGGCTAATATGACATGTTTATCTGAGACTGTAGTAGCCAGAGACCCTTCTAAAGCATTAATCAGATTACGCCCCTCCCCTGTTCCTAGCACACACACAGCTCCCATCGCACCGGACAGTGGTCCAGGTGGCCAGCACAGTCTGGCCCCGGTTCTTCCTACCTTGTTTCTTACCACTCCCTCCAGCTCACTCCACTTCAGCCTCACTTGCCCCTTTGCTTTTCCATAAACACCACAAGCTCATTCCTAGTTCGGGACCTTTGCTCTTACTGTTTCTTCTTCCTGGAATAAAAATGCCTGGATGAGAGCATCCCAGCTGTGTGCATGGCTTGCCCACTCATTTCAGTTCAACCTCTGCTCACTGTCCTGTCCCCACAGAAGACGTCCTTGACCACGTAGTCTAAAATTCCCACCTAACTTCTCTCTTTATTCCTAAAATTGCTTTATTTTTTATAACACTATTTTTCTGCCTGGCACTATATTTTAATTTATGCCTCTGCTTATTACCAATTATATACACCCTCCTACCCCGCTGACGAGAATGTCAGTCCCATGGACTTTATCTGTTTTATTCATTGCAGTGTCTCCAGTATTGGGAAGGGTATCTGGAAACTGTCAACATTTTATAGTGTTTATGATGAGCTAGGCACTGCATTTGGGCCAACTACTGCTTTAATGAAAACGACAAATCAACAGGACCACTCTTCAATATTAAAGCAGGTCATCTCACAGAGCAAGATGTTAAAGAACCCCCCATAGGTGGGATTTCGTACTTTTCTCACAAATCCTTGACATGGTTTTCCTAACTCTGATTCTGGATTACATTTTAATTAGAATCCTACATATAGGTCACCTTGATTCACTTGTCCCCTGGTTCAAGTTTCAGCAGAGCTTGGAATCAAAACGCTTAAGCAGCATCTCCTGGCTATAAGACCTGGACTTGTATTTTATTTCCAAACCGATTCTTGTGATTACCTGCCTTCACAGTGGGCTGCTTGAGTCATGCTCCCATAGGCTTCACTCGCTCAGAGCCCCCTTCTCCATCCTTCTCCTTGTCAGCAAGATAAGGGGGAGTCGGGAAAGACCTGGATGACAAACGTCTCCTGTATAAACGGGATAGTTTTTCCACTGAGAAGGTAACTTCCCACTGGGTTCGGGAAGAAGAGACATGGCCTTGCTCTTATCAATATTTGTATCTTTGATGACTTCTCCCTTTGTTGATTTCAGGAGTAACATTTGTTTATTGTAGAAAATAAATAATACAAGTAATTGTACAAAAAAAAAAGTCCCCTCTCGAAAACCACCACATAGAGAAAGCCACTGCTACTATTTTGAAATTCTCTCTCTAACATGACTCTGATACTAGTATCGCTTGACATGAAAATGCAAATCCTCTTATGCCCAATTGTGAGGGTTAATTTTATGTGTCAGCTTGAATGGGTCATGAGGTGCCCAGATTAATCATTATCTCTGGTTGTGTCTGTGATGGTGTTTCTGGATGAGATTAGCATTTGAATCAGTGGACTCAGTAAAGTAGATCTCCCTCCCCAATGTGTGCAGGCCATCATCCAACCCGTGAAGGGCCTGAATAGAACACAAGGCAGAAGGAGGAGGAATGCGCCCCCTTTTTCGCACCTGCTTTACCGCTTGAGCTGGGACATCTCACCCTGTCATCTGCTGTCCTGCAACTGGGATTTACATCATCAGCTCCCCTGGTTCTCAGGACTCTGGACTTGGGCTAGATCAAATCATTGGCTTTCCCGAGTCTCCATGATAATAAAATCATATATATACATATATATATATGTGTGTGTGTGTGTATATATATGTGTGTGTATATATATGTATATATATATGTGTGTATATATATGTATATATATGTATATATATGTGTATATATATGTGTATATATATATATTCCTATTTTTCTGGGGAACCCTGACAAATATAGATTTAGGTACCAAGAGTGGTTCCCGAGGAACAGAATTTTAAGGATGAGTTTTCTGAATTTATCCTGGGGTTTCTGGAATTGGCTTTCCTATCTGATTAGATTTAAAGATGCTAATGACTCTATTTATTTCTGTCTTAGTCAGTTCAGGTGGCTCTAACAGAATACCAGAGACCAAGTGGCAGACTGTTAACTGAAAAAAATGCGTGCACAACCTAAAAGTTGAGAATTATGTTTTTATTCAGTGGACTTTCTGAGGACTTCAAGCCTGGGAGGCAGCCTCTCAAGATAGCGCTGAGGGACTGCTCCAAGGAGGTAAGGGAGGAGCCAAGATATAAAGGAGTCTTTCAACAAAGACCAAGGAGTCAGCCCATCAAAAGATGACTGTTAGTTAAAGAAAACCAGACATCTCAAGTTAAGGAATTTAGCATTATTCTATGTGTGGGAAAATGCAAGAGTCTGGGCCCACTGACATCATTCCTCTGATACACACCTTAGCCATCACCGTTGGGGGCAGGGATGGCTTGTTGGCCACAACATCCTTTGTTTACTGATGTGGAAGGCAACTTTTTTCATTCACATTATAAACAACAGAAATTTATTTCTCACCAATCTGGAGGCTGAGAGGTTCAAGATCAATATAATGACACATTCAGTGTCTAGTGAGGTCCTGCTTCCTGCTTCATAGAGGAACGATTCTTTGTGTCCTCATGAGGGTGAGGGAAGTGACCTGGGTCTGTTTTATCAGGGCATTAACCCTAATCATGAAGGCTCCACCCTCATGACCTAATCACATCCCAAAAGACCCACCCCCTAACACCATCACACTGGGGGTAAAAGTTTCAACATATGAGTTTGGCGAGGGTGGGGGGAACACAAACATTCGGTCCATTAACACTGACATCATAATAATCTAAACCTTTTCCAGACTAGCCCAGAGAAAGGGAACTTTTGTAAATGCTCTCAGATCCTGTATCAGAAACTCAGTCTATTTAAAAAAATTTTTTAAAGGGGTTTTGAACACCCAAACTGTAAAGAGAACATTTGCACCTATGAAGTAGTTTCCTCTGTGGGTCATACAGTCCCCAGCTTATCAGGGAGGCAGGACTTGTCCATTCCCCTGCCTCCAGGCTGAAACCAGTCTGTGAATTAGACGTGAATTCCATTTTTTTTTTTTTTTTTTTTTACAATTTCCCTCTAGTTCCTGTTCTTCCCCACCGAGTCTTTCTTTTCAGGGCTGAGAGAAACCAACTCATGCTCCAAGGGCAATCAGGCACGGACTGATTTGTCTGCATGTTTGTAAACCTGATGCCTCTCCTACCTGACTCAGCCATCCCTGGGTCCCCTCCCCTACATCTCCTGTCCATCCTGGAGCCTGTGCTCAGAGAGGTCGAAGCCAACAGACCCAAGGAGGTGAATCAGTGGCCAAATAAAAGAAACAAATACATGCCACAGCCAAACAGGGGAGCTTGTGCGCCATTTATTATTTGGAGAGGATCCACATGCTGACTCACTTTAGATGCCTTTTGGATGATTGAGAATGAGTTCATAGCCACAACAAGGACTCCTAGAGTGGTTGACTGTGGTGGTTAAGTGCATGTACTCTGAAGTCCAACTACCTGGGTCCAAATCCCACTTTGAGCCTCGGTTTCCCCATCTGTAAAATGGAGATCGTCATAAAACCCACGACTTCTTTGGTTCAGAGGAGTTCATGAATTCATATTCTCAGAGCAGCGGCTGGGACCTGGTAAGCCCTCCGTATCACAGGGCTTTTAGGATTGTGTCGTTACCATGTACTAAATGCTGCCAGATGCCTTATATCTGGTGTATGGACTCTACAGCCACCAGCAAGACAAGGCTTGATCACAGCTTACAGATAAAGGAAATGAGGCTTAGAGCAGTGCTTGCCAAACTGCGGTCCCCAGGGTCAAATCCTGGCCATCACCTGCTTCTGTAGGGCCCACCAGCCAAGGAGGATTTTTATATTTTAAAATGACTACATTTTAAATGGTCATAAAAGTACCCAGATAATATCTTCAATTTTGCCTCTCAGCCTGCAAAATCATGTGACCCTTTACAGAAAGTCTGTCCACCCTAGACTTAGGGTTAAAGGCTGGAGGTAGGAGTCTGACCCCCAAACTTGTTCCCTTTCATATGGACTCTGCTGCTTTACTTGAGTGAATGTATCTCCTTTGGCCCAGACTGAAGGATATTCAAACACCACTCATTCATTCATTCATTCATTCATTCAACAACTATTTATTGAGGGTGAGGGGCAGAGGAGGAGACATAGGCCGGCTTATTGCTGGATGCCTGGAACCTCGCCCGAGTCAGCCTCGCAACAACCAGGAGGAGCAGGAGGCCTCTAGTTAAACTAAATTGATCGGAAAACCCCTCCAGTGACTGACATCTGATGTCCTCCAGAGAAAGCTCGCCCACCCCCGCCCAGAAGCTCTGGACTTCCAGATCCCACGGTCACATGCTTGGCCACAACACAGCCTGTTCCTTCGCAAGCTCCCTGGAATGTTGTAGCGCATCAGGAATGGTGTCCCTTGCTCACAGCCCAACCCAGCATATCCGGAAGGCCAGGCCCAAGGTGCTTCTCCCTTGGGGTGATGAGGGTTTGGAGAATCCACGCTCTACACCTTCCCCGGGTACCATTTTTGGTGTTCTTGGTGCTTATCCCTCTCTCTGGTTTCATAGTAGCCTAGCAGTTTGATGGCTCTAATCAGAAATAGTATAGTAACTGAGGCATGGAGCAGGGCCACTGAAAGGTAGCGAAAGTGGTCATTCAATGAACAATAAAGCCGATACCTATGAGTTTTGGCTCCTAGCCTTGGCCTTGAGCCAACCTCCTCTGCCAGTCCCAGCCACCCTGGGGGTAGGAGATGGCGCCGCTCAGCTGCTTTGACTACTTGGAGAACTATAATAGGCTTATGAAAATATGGGTGTTTACAGCCTTATTCTCATCATAGCAAAATTGACATTGGGAAAGTACATGATAGAAATCTTATGTACTTTCTAGAATGTAAATAGAGTTAAAAGCCAAATTGTCAGGAGGCGGCAGGGCACTGAGCGGTGGGAAATGAGCTGGGGAGGCCCGGAATGGAATTTTCCAGTTGGCTGGTGTGCTCCTGGACTAAACCAGCCGCTCCTGGGGACGCAAGGAGGGAGAGGGGGGGCCATGGAGGGAGGGAGGTTTGCGGTCATGGATTTAATACCTGGCTGATTTGCAGGTGGGTTTAATCAAGATGGGGGGACAGAAATAAATGATTCCATTTTCTTACAGGGCACAGAAAGGGATACCTGGGCCTTTTGGGGCCCTTTTGCTGCTCATTTCTGGGAGGTTCTATCAGGAAAGCTTAGGCTTAGATGTAAAACTTAAAATCTTGGGAGCGGGGTGGGGAAGGGGTGGCAGTGAAGATCCTCACGTCTTGATCGGGGGAAAGAGGGCCGAGGCCCCAGGGATACGTGCCCCACTTGCTGTTTCGTGGGGGACAGCAGCTTGGCCCCAGCCCATGTCCATCATCAGTATAAGGAAGGAATCAGGACCAGAAGGCTTGGTCAGTGCAGCTGCTGTCCACCCAGCTCGACTGAAGACCTCCCTGGGAAATTTCTAGTTGACAGACTTCCCTAGCCCTTTAAAATTCCACCAACAATTGTGTTCCTAGGTGGGAAAGCCTTCCCTTCAGCAAAATCCTTAAAATGTTCTTGCTGCTGAGTTAGCCCTCTGAGCCGTAGTTCTGATTTCACCATTTTCCCTGCTCCACAGCCTTCACTGGCTCCCCAGTGCCTGCAGGATGGAGTCTGTACTCCTTAGCCTGGCCCTTCCAGGTGTCAGTCCAGCTGCCCTTAGAGCCTTATTTCCAAAGGGCTCCATGCACCCCCACCTCCACCACCACCACCACGCACTCAGTCCTCGACCAACCTCCCAGGGCTCCCCACTCACCCCGGGACAGCTCAAGAGCATTCCTTCCTCCAGCCCTTTGCTTGAGCTGCTCCCTCTGCCCAAAATGCCCTTCTCAGCCTTCTGTATCCTCCCAGGCTCAACTCAGCTGGTCCCTTGAGAGCCTTCCTGATTTCGCTTCCCCCTAGTATGGAAGTGACACTGTATCTTTGCTTCCAAAGATGCTCATCTCTATGCCATGGCCTCCAACTCAGGTAAACACTATTATCTATTTACACACCCATCCCTGGCTTAGAACAGGCTGAAGCTGCAGAGGAGAGAATGGGGACCCATTCATTGCACGTCCCTCACGGGGGCTGCAGTGAGATATGAGACGAGGCGCGTGAAACCCTGAGCAGGATGAGCTTAATGACAAAGGCTGCTTCCAAGGACAAGGAAGGTCCTCACTACCTGAGTTAGGAGGGCTTGGCCAAAAGGTGTGGGGTGAACTGTGTCCCCCTAAAAGTTGAATTCTGCATCCCCAGTCCCTGTGACTTTATTTGAAAAGAGTCTTTGCAGATGGAAGCAAGTTACGATGAGGACGGGCCTGAATCCAATATGACCGGTGTTCTTATAAGAAGAGGGAAATTTGGACACAGACACACAGATGTCCCGAGGGAGGGTGTCACATGATGACAGAGGTAGAGGTGGGAGGGATGCACTGACAAGCCAAAGAACGCCAAGGCTGGCTGGCAACCGCCAGAAAGGCACGGGAGGACTCACCCCTAGAGATTTCAGAGGCGCCACTGCTCAGACAACACTTTGATTTTGAACTTCTAGCCTCCAGAACTGTGAGAGAATAAACGGCTGCTGTTTTAAGCCACTGTGTTACCCCAGCTCTCGAAAATTAATCCAGATAAGAAGGAAAGGAGGAAAACTGTTTATCTACTGGCCTCCAGATAATTCACGCCCATAATCTCATTTAAACCTCATTTTGCTTGGTGGGGGAAGGCAGATGGTTTTTTTTATTTTATAATTAGCTGACCAAGACCCAGAGAAGGGAAGTGACTTGTGCACAGACCCATGGTTAGGAAGAAGCAGAGGTGGGATCTGAACCCAGAGCCAAAGCGGGCTGTCCCCCTGCCTCACACCTGACAGTTCAAGGAGTCCCCAGCCAGGAGGGGAAGCAGCAGAGCCCACGAGTGAGTGAACTTTGGGTCCCTGGAGCCCCCTAGGACTGCCCCTACCTACCCCACCTGTTCTCCTGCAGCAAAGCCGCTTCCCGGGGAGCCATTCCTGTGGGAACAGCTTTCTGAGGATGAGCCGGGAAGCACAAGCATCTTATCTGATGAAGCAGAGAAGGGAGGCCAGCTCCGTATGAAGCTTTGCTCATTTGTTAACACGTGTTCCGAGCTGAGATTACCTGGTGTGGAGCGGACAATGGAGGTGATTAAATAAAGTCAGGAGTGTTGTGGCTGTGACTGGCTGACGTGAGAGATAGTGAAGGAGGGAGATCTGGGGTGCCGGGCGGGAGAAAAGGAGGGGAGGCCGCCTTCTCCCTTCGGGCTTTATTACCACAGTCACAAGGAAACGGGCACATGGCACAATTCCCCGTCACACAAAAGCAGCACCACCAAATAAGAGACTCAGAGAGTCACTGGGCCCAGGATGCTGAGAACTTTGGAGTCGGAGGATGCTGTATGTGACAAGCCCTCTGAGAGGTGTCTTGAGGGGTGATACCCTAGTTGTGCTCAGCAGACCAGAGAGATGCAAGGGGGAGCCTGGGCTTGAGGGACCCCAATAATAGTCATTGTTTTAATAGAGGCATTTGTGGAGGTTTTACCCTGAGTCAGGCACATCTTTTGTCTTATTTAATCTTCACCGTGTGAGGTAAGTTCTAGCATTATCCCCATTTTACAGATGATGAAACAGAGGCTTGGGGAGGTCAAATAATTTAAACCCATCACCTGGCAGGTAGATGGCAGGGGCAGATTTGAACTTGAAGGCATCTCATAGATGGAGTGCAGGGCCCTCAACCCACTCTTTAACCAGAGCATCTCCCCCCTTTTTTTTTCATCTGTTTGATATATTAAGGTGCCTCTCAAGTTGTGTATTTTAAAAGTTTGCTTTAGAAAGACATAGGTCTAGTTTTTTCACCTCATTTACAGGTTTAGAGGCACAGACCATCCACAGTGGGTCCGGGTTTCATTCCTCCTTAGAGCTGAGGCAACAGGAAAGCTGCTGCTGGACCCCCCCTCCTTGAAGCCAGGGCCGTCTGTCTTCTGCTGCTGATTGTCTGTCTGCTTCCCTGCCCTGCGTGCTGCTGCCTCACGCCCGACACGCCTTCTTTGCTCAGCCCCTTGGGATTCTCCACCTGGATCGGGCTTCTGCTCTCTCTCCAAGATGCTCCTCTCTGAGCATCCTCCCCCTACACAGGCCACCAGCCCAGCAACCGGCCACACGTCTGAGAATGGCATCCCAGCCTGAGTCCGGGGCCCGCGGGGGAGGGGATCGGGCAGATGGAAGGGGAAGAACGGGCTGATCAAGAGCCCCACCAGCACTGTCCCATGGATCCTGTCACTGTCACACGCTCCTGCTTGTGGTGGTCATCTGGGCAGAGGCAGGAGAGGTGGCCTTCCCGTTGTCACTTCATGCTACTTCTTTGCAAATAGCAAGTCTTTTTCCCTCCACGATCTCATTAGATCCTCACAGCACCTCAGAGGTTAAATGGGGCCAGGAGGGAGGTGACGGGCCTGGGGCCACCCGGCTATCAGGTGATGGCCCGGCTGCGTTCCGCCTGGCGCCCAGTCTCGGGCTCTTTAATACTCTGCTCTCCCTTGTGATCCTGTGTGTGTTACACTGCCTACCTGCTCCCTAATTTTAGAGCTTCCCGGCCAGGAGAGCTGTTGGTTTTGCCTCAGCAGGAGGACAGCTCCCAGCAGGACTTGTCTTAACATCTCAAACTCATCTGGAGACTGTTTTTTTCTTTTTAAAGGCCTGGCTATGTGGTTTCTCTGGGTTTTATAGGTAGGGGAAAAAAAATGGGGGAGACGAGTGATGAATGTCCCCCCTCTGCAGCTCAGGAGCCCTAAAGCTGCTCTGTTTTTCAGCTGTTGCTCTGGTGGCCACGCTCCCTGCACGAGTAGGGGCTGCCCTCCCAGCCCACTGGCATTTCAGGAAGCAGGGCAGGCAGGACCCCTGCCCCAGGGACACTGGAGCTGGCTTCCCAGACTAGGGCACGTGCTTCCTTCTGGAGCTGGCTGAAAGCTCTCCTGGAGGCCCCACCTCCACTGGGTCTTTATTCTGGGGGGGGGACCCCCATCTCCAATGGACTCCTACCAAGGCCACTTGGAAAATGGGAACTTCTAGTCAATCCTGTGTTGCTACTGAGACAGATTCCATTAGCCATTTCTTCATTATAAATGTTCAAAGAATTACAAAACATCAGCTACACTTGAAAACTGAAATCACATTAAAAACTATTTATAAAGAGCCCAAATAGCGTCTCTGATTGATTAAGACCCTACTATGTGCCAAGCATCTTAAGTATGTTGAATATTTAAAGCCCTGTCCCCGTTTTACAGATGAAGAAGCCAGGGCTTGGAGAGGTTAATAGACCCGCCCAGTCAGCACAGCTAAGAAGCAGCTGCCATGACAATATTGACACCTACTGAGGATGGACACTTGTGCCAGGCCTTGTTCCAAGCCCCTTGCTTCACCACAGCCCCCCGGCGAGGCAGTCTTGATTATTTCCCCAGTTGATAGATGAGGAAGCAGGCTCAGAGTGGGAAAGCCACAAACCCAAGGTCACACAGCTTGAGTGGCAGAACCAGGATTGGAAACCAAGCAGGCTGCCCCGTCCAGAGCCTGGATTCACGCCCTCTCTGGTGTGTTCCAGAGTCTACCCTCTTCCCTTACACCCAATGGCCTCTCAGTAAATCCCACTGCCTGGGAATCGCTGAGCACGAGTAGGCATCAGGCAAACGCAGTTATTAGAACATCTGGCTGGATGAATGGCAAAGCTAAAGATAGACCTTGTGGGGCTATATACACAGGGGGATGCTTAAGGTCCAGAAAAGTTAAGGAACTTGTCCAAGGTCACACAGCTCACTGTGGGCAGATGGAGACCTGGAATCCCAGGCCAGCCTTCCTCCTGGGCTCTTGCATCTTCTGCATCCGAGGGCCCCCCCCCGGGCCCAGATCCCCCTAGGCTTGCTGTCCTGGGCCACCTCACCTCTCCTCTCCGTGCCTTGCTGCCCTCCAGGTGCTGACAAGGCTGGGTTGCCTGCCTGTGACCTTGGGAAGGGACAGGAGTGGTTTTAGCAATCTAAACACACTCATTCCTCGCCTCGAGACGCCCGAGTGCTGGGTGATTTGTATGCTCTGAGCACGTCACCTCCTTTCAGGAGACAGAGAGGCTGCCTGAAAAGTCATTTTTCAGCATTTGACACAAAGTCTCTTTTGCTCTCTCGTGAAGTCAGATAACCATCAGCAGCCAGGCTGATTAGAAAAAAATATATACTTGGTCCTGGGAAGCCAGGGAAAGAGAGGGAGCCGGCCCGTCAGTCTCCCCTCACTCATTCGGACAGGGGTGTGGGGCGCTCTCTCACTCGGCTCTGTGGCTCAGGGGACAAGGTCATCTTCCGGAGAGATGAGCGTCCTGGGAAAACGGCATCTCCCTGGGGTTGGCGGCATGGGTCTGGGCTTGGGAGTCAGGAGAACAAGTATTTGAGTCTCAGCTCTGCCACTCCCTAGCGGTGTGACCTCGGGCACGTCACTTCTGCCCTCTCAGAACCTCAGTTTCTTCATCTGACAAGTGGGTAGAAGAGTACCTACTTCATGTGGCTGTGATGTGGCTCAGATGAGATAACACATAGAGAGCATTTGCCACAGAATTGGGTAAGTAGTGAGCTGTCAATAAATGTCAGCCTTGGCACGGGTTGTTTTCGGTGGCATCTTCAGGACTCCATGGAGCCCCCTGCTAAGCTTTGGCTGTGAAGATGGAGCCCAGGCTCTCTTGCTGGCACTTAAATGTATCGGTTGTTTAGCTCTGGGCCATGCAGTGTGCATGGATTTTGCAGACACACTGGTCTCCATCCTCTGAGGGCTTTCAGCCAAAGGAGAGAATCTGACCACATGGGGAATGGGCAAGCCAGCTCCCTGGAGAGGGAGCGGCAAACAGAGACCATTTTTCTGCTTTACAGACGCATGTCACACCCCCTCCCCCAGCAGGAGGGACCCTCCTACACTCAGCAGGGACTCAGAAGGTATCTGAGACATGGCTTTTCTTCCCTGCATGGAGGACAAATTGAGTCCTGCAGGTCAGTATAGAATTCAGGTCATTGAGCATTTACTGATACTCAAATCTCTCCCCTTTTCCCCTTGCCCCTGCCGAATCCATTCACCCCACTGGCATCTCCCTCCTGGATCACAGCATGGCCTCCTTCCTGTCTCCCTGCCTCCAGCCTCACTCCACCCTGCTACCAGGAAGAGCCCCCTGCCACACTCAGTCCCCTGCTTAAAACTCTCAATGCCCCCTCTCATCCCAATGTGTCTGTCTCAAAGGAGGGATAGCCCAGGAGAGAGCCCCAATCTCCTCACCTGGACTCCTCCATCAACATTCCCATCTGCTCTCTGGACGTACACGCCAGCTTCACCAAGCCACCTGCAGTTCTGGAAAGCTCTGAGCTCTCACTCCTGCCTGTAAGGCTTTGCACCTGCTGCTCGCTCCAGCTCCAGGTTCCTTCCTTCCATCACTGCACCGCCTCACCTCTCATGCTCTGAGAGGCCATCTCTGCCTCTCTCCGTGCCCCCATCTGGGCTGGGCTCTCCTCTGGGCTCTCACACTCCCCTGCACTTCCCCATGGCCAGTCTGTTTGTGTGTCTGTCGCCCCACCAGACTGTTTCATTCCAGGCTGTGTTTCCAGTTTCCAGCACAGAACTGTGCACAATAGCTATCTGTGGAATGAATGAATTTACAGCGCACCTACAATGTGCTGCTTCCTGAGTTAGGTGCTGCGAACACAGAAGAGTAAAGCAGGGTGCCTTGCCTGGAGGAGGTCAAGACTAAACGCCAAGAAGGATGGGACAGCATCAGAGAATGCAAGGTCCAGAAGGAATTGGTTCCAGAGAGACACAAGCACCAGGGCTGGGGTGGCTCTGAGCAAGGGCTGTCATCCTAAAAGGGCGAGGGGACGAGGGAAACTGAGAGGGAAGGTAGCCCCTGCGGCAGGTTCAGAGGACCCAGAAGGAGAAGGAGGTATTCCTCTGCCCTCCAAGCCTGTTCTGATCCTCATTCCAACTCCATTTCAGCCAATCTGCAGCCACTCCCATCCAGTCGTGGGGCCCTGAGCACCCCCAGCTGCCTGGCGCCACGCTGCCTGCTGCCACGCCCACCGACTCCTTCACTGGAGGCAGCCTGGTGGTGTGGAGCGGGAGTGCACCTTCATAAAGATGTTCTTAGGTTCGAATCCAGCTTTCCCCCTTTGCAGCTGTCTACTCTCAGAAGAACCGGTCGACTGGGTTAAATAGTGTCCCCCAACATTCATGTCCACCTGGAATACCAGATTGTGAGATCTGATTTGGAAATAGGGTCTTTGAAGATGTAATTAGTTAAGATGAGGTGTCCTTATAAGAAGAGGAGAGACAGAGAGACACACAGAGAACACCCTGCGGGGATTGGGGTGATGTGTCCACAAGTCAGGGAGCACAAAGGACGGCCGGCAGCCACGAGAAGCTAGGAGACGCAAGGAAGGGTTCTTCTCTGGAGCCTTTGGAGGGAGCATGGCTCTGCTGACACCTTGATTTGAGACTTCTCACCTTTAAAGCTGTGAGAGAATAAATTTCCGTTGTTTTCAGCCACCCAGGTGGTGGTAATTTGTTAGGGCAGGCCCGGAAAACTAGTAACAGTGGGTGTAAGAGCCAAAAGATGAGTTCATTGTTAAGGTGGTTAGCACGGAGCCTGCACAGAGTAAGTGCTCAAAAGACGTTAGCCCTCATTGCTTTTTATTAATTCGATGTCTGGGTCTTCTTTCTCTTCCCTTCGCCAGAAGCAGAGACCTCCCACTCTGACAAAACAGGAATTCCTATGGCTTCCCCTGCTGCCCTATTTGCACCGTGTCTTTCACATCCAGCTTCATCCTGAATTCCTCCTATTGTTTTAAATTCACTTACGGTCTGGGGACTTGGAAAAACAAGCCATGCGACTGTTTCTTCATAAATCCAGAGTCTCTGGGTCAAAAGAAATCTCAGAGGCCACTCCTCCAATCCTTTTCTGGTTCCTGACCATCCTCTAAACCACAACACTGTCCACACACACACACACACACACACAGAGGAAAATTCCTAGTCTTCAGTCCCATTGTAAGCTAAGTAATATTTGTATATTGCATGAGTGTAATAAACAAACATCCTGCCAGATCATGTCCCTCCCTATCCAACTTCCCTCACAGCTCCCATCTCCCTTGGAACAGATTCCAGACTCTGAGTCTGACCCACAAGGCCCGCAGCGGCTGACCCCTGACCCCAGCTCCTTCCACATCCCTGCCCCACCCGCAGACCCACTTCCCCACCTTAATGCTGCCCTCCCCCTTGCCCCAGAAGTCTGCGGGCTTGTCCCTACTTTGTTCAGCTGTCATATCAAATGTCACCTCTTTCACACTGCCCTCCCCAGCGACCCCCGCCCGACACAGCCCCCGGCCCCTCCCGTGCTGAGCCCTTATTCAGCCCCGTGAACTTAGGGAGTTCGTTCCGCTCGAGTGAGGGTTCTGTGAGGGCCAGGATCTGGTCTGACCCATTCACGCCTGGGTCCCCAGCACCAGGGCAGCGCCTCCCCCTCAGGAGAGGCTTCATAGATAGATAGCTTATTGAATTGAATGGGTCCCCTGCACTTCATTTTGCAAAAAACATTGACATTCATTTTCTTGTTTAATTCTCACAAATGCTGCGGGAGGGAGATTATTCCAATTTTCTGGCAAAAGTAGAAAAAAATTGAACTCATCACAGAATGTGGGACAGAGGTAACCAGCCAGAGTCTACCCAGACGATAGCAAGGGGAGAAACTCAAACCCAGGTCTTCTGAGCCCCACCCTCCTCTCCACCCTCCACACACATGGATTCAAATCCTAACTGGGCAGAGTACGATCCTAGCCCAGTGCTGAACCTTGCTGGTCCTCAGTGTGCCCTGCTGCTGACCGGGTGATGGCCGCTGTCCTCTGCAGCCCCAGGGCAGCCCCAGGACAATGCTCATGGGCACTGATGATGCTGGCGGTGATGATAGTGAGCTAGCACCAGCTGTGCTGATGGCATCAGGCAGGGTTCTAGGCATTTTACAGATGCATAAACCCACTGACTATTCCCATCAACTCTGGGAGCAGGTCCCATCTTGCAGTTGGGAAAACTGAGGCACAGGCAGAGGTTAATTAATATGCCCCAGGAGAAACAGGATGCAGCCTCCAGCAGCCTGGCCCTGTGTGCTTATCCCCAGCAGGGAAGGACCACAGGAGCCCGATTCCACTGCACCCACAGAAGCCCCAGGAGAGTGGGACTATCCTCGCTCTGCAGAGGTAGGAAACTTCCAGAGAAGGGCTCCCAGAGTATGCACTGAGGATTCCCAGATGGTAAATGACAGAGCCAAGAGGCAAAGTCAGGACCATTTGGTTCCAAAGCAAGTGCTTGGAATGACCGGGCTCTTCTGCCGCCTGAAACCTGGTGAGGGAGGAACAGATGCACAGGATGTAGGAGGGGAAACCTCAGGTCCCCAGGCTGCAGGGGAGGAAGGGAAGCTGCTCCCTTGACTCTCAGAGAGGCAGGTGCCACATGCTTGGTTCAGCAGGACCAGCGCCTGCCACACAGGCCTGCCCTGGCCCCCCTCCTATCCCCCACCCCCATCTCCAAGATCCACTGAGGGAGCCGGAACCACCTACCACCCTAAGACAAGATGCCCAGGTTGCAAACAGATCTGAGCCTCAGAACACAGGAGGCGGGGACCGGATGGAGCCCCACACAGATGCCAAGTTCAAAAGAGAATCTCAGGGAAACAGTGACAAACAGGGGATTCAGCACAAAAGCATCCAAATGACAGGAGAAAAACAGAGCCAGATGGGCCTGGCCTCCCCAGCTGGCAGGGCTGCCCCAGGCCCACTCTGCTCAGACCCCCTGCTCCTGCACCACTGGCAAGGCTCTGCCCTGAATGCCCTCCGCCTGGCCAGCCTTTGTGGACAAAATACTCCTTGCGTGGAATGTCTCTCTTTTTTACCCCAGGTTCTACCCTCCTACCCTCCACCACCGAGTCTTCAGCAAACTCTAGCACAATCTGCTCCCACTCACGAATCTGGCTCTGGTTCCTGAGACTTGCCCCGCCCCATTCCGTGTTATTCCTCTAGGTATGTCATCCACGTCCACGTGTATCCTTTGATCACATCCTTCCTGTGCAGACAGTTTGTAAGGCAGCTCTTTGACATCCACTGTCTCAAGGGACAGTGATAATAGGGACCCTGACAATAACCTGGTGAAATGGGTACTGTTATTCCCATTGGACACATGAGGCTCAGAGATGGCAAGTGACTGGCCTGAGGTCACACAGCTAGAAACCATGAGAGGCAGAACTAGCAGTCTGAGACTTCATTCTGAGTCCAGCACTCTGGCCAGTGAGAAAGGACCTGGTATACAATAGGCGCTTAACAAGGAATGGATGAATAAAGAAGGTCACGGAAGCTGATGCAGCCCTCTTTTTCTTCCCCCAGAATTTTCTCCTTCTGGGTTTCAGAAGCCTTCTCTCAGGGTCACCCCACAGTCTGAAATCCCTCTGCAGAGACGAGGTGAGGGAAGGGGAGTAGAGCACTCTGCCTGGTCCACGCCGGTGTCACACCAGCCCCTGCAGCCCAGCCCCAATGCCCCAACTCCAGCTTCCCCAGAGGACTCGGCCTTCATCTTCCCAGGATAACTTGGCTCTCCCCGCAATCGCAGGCCAAGATCACCCCCACGATAAAGCCCAGCTGGGAGCACCCTCGCCCCAGGGAGATGGCAGGATAGCCGGCCATGTTTTACAAGCCCACAAATCCCTGATAAGAGCTGGCCAGTAGGCTGGCTCTGGTGAGATAAGGAAAGGCCCTCCTCCCCCTCCCTCCGCTCTCACGTGCCCGTGCTGGGGAAGGAAGACCAGGCCAGAGCTAACTAACGTCTGATGAGTGCCTGCTCTGGTCCCCGCGGACTCCCCCACTGCCCCAGACAGACCGGCATGACAACAATTGACAGGACAGGCTTGGTGGCCCCACTCTGCAGATGAAAGGAGGGGAAGCAAATGGCTCCCGGTAACGCCCGCAGCCCAGGATTGCCCAGGGATTTGGTGAATGTTTACCAAACCCTTACTGTGGTCTGGGACCGGACTCGGCACATCACACACACGTATTATCCATCGTACACTTGCCTCCAACAAACCTGGGGTAGGTGTGCTCACACCCCCATTTTATAGATGAGGGACTAGTTACGGAGAGATGACAGGGTCTGCTGTAGGTTGGGCTCCAGGGACCAGACAATGAGACGGGGAGCTGTGTCTCGCGGGTTTCTCGGGGTGTCTGGGGACAGCACCTGTGGAGGAGGGAGGGAAGGACAGGCAGAGGGGAGCGGGGCTGTGAGCCTCAGCCGGTCCCACTGGGGCTCTGGAGCTGAGATGACCCTTCAGAGTTGCTCTGAATTGAGGCAAGAGGACAGGGATCTTGGATCCATCAAACAGCCACTGGACGGGGGCGGCGTTTGGGGAGGCGTGACCTTGGGTTAGGCCATGGCCTTCAAGGGCAATTCCTGCAGAGGCTCAGCTGTGACCAGGTCACACGGTCACTAAGTGTGAGCTGGGAGTCGAACCCAAGTCTGCCTGGCCCTGCTCCTCCTCTGAATGATTGCATTAGACCATCTTGCTGAATAAACGCAGGATCCAAATTTAGTTTTCTGCTCCTTTCAGAGAGAGAGATTCACAAAGTAGGAGTCATTTATCTCAAAGTTAGAAGACCTGGGTTTCTAGGTCTGGCCCTGCCACCATCTGGCTCTGGGTCTGAGCTTCTAGTTAAATGAGGTATGAAGCCAGCTGGACCCTGAGGCTCTCTGGGCTCTGACCCTGAGGCTCTCTGTTCTGATCCTCACCCAGGGTGACCCAGGGGTGGCACCGGTTCATTTCTGTCTCTTCAGGGATTCCCCACCCCGACTCCTGTAGCAGCAGAGAGCCTGTGAGAGCCACATGTCCCCAGCCCCACAGGCAAGATGGGGGTGGCATCAGCTCACCCAACCAAAGGGCAGCGGTTAAAGCTTAGGGTTAGTGTCGAGGCAGAGACATTCAAATCCCAGCTCTGACACATTCCAGCTGTGTGTCCTTGGGCAAGTGACTTCACTTCTCTGGGCCTCCACTTCTACCTGTAACTGGGAACTGTAATAACATCACCTCCCTCTTGGGAACTTGTGGAGCCAACACTCATAAAGCATTCAGCACCGTGACCAGCACAAAAGAAGCCCCTGTGCATCAGCCTTCGCCACCACAACTGTCACCAGCTGAGGATGACATGCCTAGCTCAGTCCCCATCCCCTCTTTTCACACTGACAACCTCCAAGAAAGTCCAAGTTCCAAAATGTCACTGTTATTAATTTACCTTCTCTGCTTTCTCTTCCTCTCCATATATTTATATCCTACTTTGTGAGGATGTGGTAAAAGTCCCCACTCCCAGCTAGCAACTCAGACTTCCCTGCAGTGATCTAATCAAGGGCCATATTTTACCAGCATGCACTAACCCAAAGGCCATATTTCATGGGGGCGATCTAATCAGCAAACTGTATTTCCAAGGTGGGGATCTAAATTCATGGTTATATTTCATGGCTTGAGATCTAATCACGGGGCAGTATTTCACAGCAGGGATCTAATCCCAGGGGTATATTTCATGGCTGAGAGATCAGAGCAGTTCAACTCGACTTCCTCCTTTTTTTTTTTTTTTTTTTTTTTGCTTTTAATATATTTTTATGTTTCAGGAAAAGTGAAAGTAGCCCAACCAGCCACAACTTTGCCAACAGTTAGGTCACTGCTAATAAAAAGTAGAGTCTGTGCTAAGTGGTGGTCCATCCAGCCCTCGCTAGTGTCATAAAAACCTTTGGGGACATGACTGGGTTTGCAGGGTGCCTCTTAAATCATGGAAGCCCAATCCAGGTATGTAACTCTGGCCCCAGGGTCCCACAGGGAGTGGGAGGGATAAATTAGAAGCCTGAAATTAGCAGATACACACTACTATCTATAAAAGAGATAAACAACAAGGTCCTGATGTTTAGCACAGGGAACTGTATTCAATATCTTGTAATAACCTATAATGATAAAGAATATGTAAAATAATATATGTGTAACTGAATCACTACGCTGTGCACCAGAAACTAACACAACATTGTAAATCAACTGTGCTCTAATAAAAAAATTGAATCACTATGTTTGACACCTGAAACTAATATAACATTATAAATCAACTACCCTTCAATATTTTAAAAGGGATAGTAATAGCACCGACTTCAGAGGATTTTGACTTTTTTCTGTACACAAAGGGAAGGTACCAAAGGATTTAGGGGAGGATCAGATCAACATTTTTTAAAGACCCTGCAGCGCCTATTTGGAGAATGGATTCCAGGAAGATAAGCAAGGAAGCAAGGGGGCCCAGCTAGGATGCTGCTGAAGACATTCTGGGGGAGAGGTGCTGGACTCTGAGGCTGAGGAGGGGGACAGCAGGGAACAGCTCCAAGTACCATTAGGGAGGGATCTTTATAGACTTTGGAGAGTACCTGGCCATGGAGAGTGAGGGAGAGGGAGGTATGGAGAGTGACTTCCAGGAACCAGGCTTTGAGACAGATGGTAACCATCTAATTCCTCTATGGCTTTCGGGGAGGGAGGGAAGGATGCAGAGAGACAGACAGAGAGCTTGAGATTCTACAGTCCATTTCCCAATCCTCCAGCAACTCACCGTGGGGGCAGATTTACAAGTCCCCCTCCCTTCGTGTGCTACCCCTAATAGCTCTGCCTACCTCAAGCTAAATTCAAGCAAATCAGTCTCCTAGGTAGAGAACAGAAAACTACGAGATGTTCCAACACAATAAGTGTTTGGGGATGGGGAAATAAAAGGCTTCTGGGGAGCTCAGAAATTCTCATTTAAATATCACAGCTCATCACTCACCTCATTGCCAGTATACGGATGCTGCCATCTCGCTAACAATCTTACGAAACATATAATGCTTTGCCATTTTGCAAAGTACTTTCACCCACTTTATCTCACCTGATTCTCACAACAGCCCCTGGGAGACAAGTAGACAAGAAGCAGCATGCCTATTTTATCAATGGAGAAACTGAGGCTCGGAGGCGGGAAGTGGCCTGCCCCGCTATGGAGACATGGAACTAGTGATGACTACAACTGCGGTGAATGCGTACCGAGCCCTGGCTCTGTGCCTGGTGCTCTAGGGGGCACTTTTAGACATTTTGATTTATTCACCCTGACAGCAACTCTATGAGATGGTATTACTATCCCCATTTTTCCAAGGGGGAAACTGAGGCACAGGATGGCAATGTTGCTTGCCCAAGGCCACGTAGCTAGTAAGTGGTGAAGCTGGGATCCTGACCCAGGAAGTCTCACTCCAAAATCTATCTTTAGTCACTAGGTTATACATCCTCGCGGTTAGGAGGGAGGAATTCAGCTCAGATCTGCCCCCATGTCCGTGTAACCATACTTAAGCTGTCACAACCAGAGAGTTAAATGCCTAAGAAATACCGCTAAGAATTACAAATCCACATGAATCCTGCTGCCTGGAGAAACTCGGGTCCGGAACATGCTTTGTTCAGTGTTTCTCTCCATCATTGACTTTTATATTTAGAAACCATTTTGAAGCTCAGTTGGGGGAATATTTCCTAGAAGGTTGTAGAAATAAGTAGCCAGCTTCTAAACCCACCCCCCGGGGACTGACAGAAGGACAGGCAGGGTGTGTACCTGGGACTCTGCGAGTTCCCGTCATGCATGCAGCCCCCAGATGGACCTGTCCATCCCACCCATTGCTCGGTCCGTGAGGATGCCTTGATCCTTTCTGCAAGGGTGAGCCCAGGAGTTGGGATCACCCCAGGCTTTGGAACTCTACAAAGGGATGGGTTCTCATCTCTTGGAATTGAGATGGAGGATTAACCACATTGCGTACAAGACAGGACACACATCCTTATAAGGGAGCATTGGTGGCCAGCTGCCACAGAGGGGCTGGGTAAGGGGGCACAATTGTGTCTGACCGTCCAACCTCACTGCAGAAAACACACAGAGACAGACGGTCCTTCCACCTCTGGGCAGGACACCAACAAAAACTTGGGCTGGTTTCCGGTATAGGGTCAGGTTGGTGATGCCCAAATCTCCTTATCTCTCAGGCAGCCTGGTGTGCCCTCCCTGCAGAACAAGGACCCTGCCCGCCTGACAGCCTGTCACCCAACTGCCACCTGCGTATGGTGGGAGCCCAGAGATGTGTCTCATTTAAATCTTGTTTGACGAAAATGATTAAAGGTTCAAAGGGATTAATTTACGAGGAAAGATTAAAGAAACTAAATCCATGTAGCTTGGATGAACCATAACCATGATTGGGGACCTCAGGGATGTTTCCAAATATTTGAAGAGAGTGGCAGCCCTGGAGAGGGAGAGAGAGGAGTGGTTTGGTCTAGAAGAAGGAAGTAAGGGGGAGGGGGATCAGGGATGAAGACAAAGACAAAACTGGAATATTTCCTGGCGACTTGGAAACAATGGCTGTCATAGGTGCTCACTCTGTGAGAAGCCTGATGGATGTAATGTGATTTAATGGGCTATGTCTGATGGGATCTACTTTTCAGATGGGAAAATGGAGGAACAGAAAGGGAAAGTTACTTGCCTAAAGTCACACAGTTGTTGAGTAACAGAATGTGAACCCATGTTGGCCTGACTCCTAACCATTATGCCAAGTTACCCTGTGGTCACTAGGACTATTGTTCAGCAAATACCCATCCTTTCTCCCTTTCTCTGTGAGCAGAATGTACTTACCCCTCCCCCGTCCATCCAGGGCATGGTCATGTGACTGGCTTGGCCAATGGGATGTTAGATATCAGCAAAAGCTTGTGCAGTGGGATTTGCCCCATGCACTTCCGCATTCTCCATGAGAAGAGTTTTCCTCTAGAGCTGCTGCTCCCTCAGCAGGGACCCCAGGGTGAACCCACATGGGGCAGAGTTGAGCTCAACCCACAACTCAGAGCCAAGCCCAACCAGACCCACAGCTTAAACAGAACTGCCCATTGGAGCCCAGCCCGAATCAGCCAACCCCCAACCAGCCATAAAATCCATGGATATGAGGATAAATAATTGTTTTAAACCAATAAGTTTGGGGTTGGTTATTACACAGTGATAGCTATTTCCTGCCTCATGATATTAGAATGCAGCTCAAGGCCCTCCACGACCAGCCTCATGCCAGCTTTCCAGGCTCATCTCTGATCTCATGTCCATCGGTACCATGTGCACAAGATTCTCTGTTCCTAGAGTATCCTTTAGATTGCCACAGATCTTGCTCACACACATTGATTTTTTTTTGCCAGCTATATTGAGGTATAACTTGCATAAAATAAAATTCACCAATTCACAGATCTAGCCTGTTCTCATAGAGTTTATCTTAACAGGGAAGGGGGAGCCCCAAATCTCAGAGATGTATGGTGCTGCAAAGTTCATGGAATGAAGCCCCGTGACTTTATATCAATGGGGAAACTGAGTCTCGGAGAGGAGGTGTGTGGTAGAGCTGGGCAGCTTGACACCCAGCCTAGGGCTCCATCCACTGCCCCAGCAGCATCCTCAGAGCCCCAAGGTTCTGGGGCTCTGCAGGAGCCAGCAGTTTCTGACACCAAGTGTTAAGGTCAGATCTAGCTTCAGCCCGGGCAGTTACCCAACCTCTCACAGGGGCCGTAGAGGCTGCTTTTAGAACAGCACACTGGGGTCAGGTGACTCTATGAGAAAAAAGATATTACTGAGGCTAGGGCAGCCCCACGGGGGAGGGCAGGGATGGCTTCCGGTAGTGCTTGGGTCTCCCGTTTGCAGCCAGTGAAGAAGGGTGATGTCAGGCCTGGAGGATGAGGACAATGACAGTTGCTGCATCACAGGGACTTAAGTGATTCATCAGGGGAACAAGAAATGAGGGCAGAAGGGCCTGGAGCAGGGGTCAAGTGGATCGTCACGGAGATGGAATCCACACGCAATTTCACCGGGTGGAAAGGTTTCCAACCCCATTTGGCATGTTGGCCCCAGTCCCACGTATTTGAACTCATGACCCCTCCCTGGCAGTAACCAAGGGGACAGCTTGGGGAGGAGGTAAGAAAATGGAATTCAGGAATGAGTCTCTTTTTCATTCATTCATTCATTCATTCATTCATTCATGCAACAGTGATGACTGAGACAGACAGAGCCCTTTTTCTCATGAGACTTACCAGTTACCTAATTCCAGCTCCGGAGCTGCTATGGGGGAAATGATTGGGGTTCGGAGACGGCCTGCAACAGGTGGGCGGGACCCAGACCACAGGGAAAGTAGCGACAAGTGACCCTCAAGAGACATCTTCTGGAAATGGCAGTGAGCCTTTCACTTTCTGGTGGAAAGGAAGCTTAGGGCTCGGACCAGACTTAAAGGGTAACAAACGAGGTGCCTGGTGTAGGTTGAATGTCCACAGACCTGCATCTCAGCCCAGTTCTGGAACTTTCTAGCTGGGAAATTTTGGACAAGTTTCTTAACTTCTCTGCATCCACGTTCCTTATTTATTGCTGAGCTCACTAGACACAAAATGAATGGAAGTCACCATCCCGCTCAGTGCCTGGTCTAACGACAGCAGTGGATTCAAGATGTGCTTAACAGAGGCCTTCACACCGCTCCAGATGCTGCCTGGGGCCAAGGATCCAGCCTCGCGTGGCCCAAAGATGCCCTTGGGAGGTGGGGTCGGGGGTTGGTTAGTGTCTTCAGAAAGCCTCCTGTACCACCATCCCCTGCAAATACGTGGAGGACAAATTCAGGAGAGAACGAGCTGACGTTCTGTCCTGACAGAGTGGGGGGCAACTCTCCAGGAGGTGGTGGGGCCTCAGGGGCAGAGAAGGGCCTGGGATCCGGGGCAGGTCACTGGCCGTCCCCACCCTCCGAGAGATTCACGCACTAGCTAATCTGTACCACAACCTAAAGGTCCTCACTGTTACCATCACACAGAGTTTGGGCTGCTCAAGCCAGAAAATCCTGGGCCGGAACAGGGTTTGGGTCAGTGCACACAGTCCTCTGATTGAAAGCACCTTGTCACATCAATGTCGCAGCCACAATCAGACCAGAAGCTGAGCCGGGCTGTGGCTGACATCTACGTGGTGTTCCTCAGAGCAGCGTGCTCACTGGGGTGTATGGGATGGGGCTTCGAACATACCAGGAGGTGCTAAATGAGGCCAGAACCCGTTTGCTTGATGACTGAGGGCCCACCAGCCCCTGAGGGCATCAGCCCTGAGCCAGGGATCAGGAGGAGGGGGTGGAAATGAGGAAGGCACCTCTCCTTCCCTGGAAAAGACGGGAGCGCTGAGCCGCTGGTGGCTGCAGGCATCCCGGGGGAGACAGGCCAGGAGGGCAGGAGGTCCCCACAGGTTGCAGAGGGCAGGCACCTCATCCAAGGGCCCCCAGCTCCTGGCCACCCTCACCTTCCAAAACAGCCCAGAAGACAAGAGCTGAGTGCTGAACTTGGCCTAGGAGGGGAAACCAAGTTACCCCCCGGGCCTCCCTGCCTGCACCTTCCAGACCTCTTCTTGGCTCACACCCCTGACCTCCCCACACTGTGTTTTCTCAAGGGATGTCACTACTACCTGCGTTACCCTGGGGCCTCCTTGTCCATCTTTCCAGACCTTGGCATCCTCGGCAGTGGGATGAGGTGATACTTCCTCATGCAGAGTGGGGACGGCTCAACACCCCAGCGTGCCGGGTACCATGATGGTTGTACCTACCACGTGCCATTAATTCATGCAACAAATACTTACCAATCACACACTGTGTGCCAGGCCCTGTCCTAAATGCTAAGGACACAGGAATGAATGAGACAGTCCCTCGAGGGGCGTATAGTCCAGTGGACCACAACCATCGACCACACATATTATATGTGGTGTATGTTGTATCACACATTTGTATTGGTCAATTAATGTGATATTAGGAAGTGATAAGTGATGGAGAAAATTAAGCAGAATAAGGGGACAGAGAGTGAAAGGGTGGGAGGGGATATTTAGTTAGGAAGGCCAGGAAGGACCCCACTAAGGGAGTGACATTAGAGGAGAGACCCCCCCAAGGAGGTGAGGGAGTGAGGCACGCAGATGCCGGGGAGGAGAGTTCCAGGCACAGGAAGAGAAACGAGGCCCCGAGCCAGCAGCATCGCTGGCAGTCCCTGGGCTCCAGGGATGTCAGGGCAGTGGACATCATCATCATCATCATCATCATCATCATCATCATCATCATCATCATCATCATAATTAATAATGTATTATTATTCTTTAATACAATATTTGATCTGGGCCTGAAAGATGGGATCCGAGCTTCCAAATCCTCACAACACGGAGGTGGAAACGCTCCCCTGGGGGACCCTCACCCCCAGGACAGCCCCTCCTCGCCAGTCCCAGCTGCCCCAGGTCAAGCAGCAGCCCCCCGCCCCAGGCAGGGGGAACCTTTTCATCCTTCTCCGGCCAGCAGGCACAGTGCTCAGGGCTCACAAAAATGGTCTAATTTTGATTCCTTTTACAATCGGGGGTGGGGGGAAGGAATGTGATAATAATGAATCTATAATCTTGAATCCAGTCTGGATCATATTTGCTTTTCTACCAGGTGGTCATAAGATAGACATTTTGACACTTTCTTATGGGGGAAGGGGCCCGTGGAGGCAACAGTGCTAGACCCGGGGGTCCCAGTGTGGCTCCTCTCTGAGGGGAGGGGGGGATCCTTTGGCTGCCCTCGGGCTGACCCTTGGCCCTCCCCCAGCCAGGACCTTGGCCAGGGAAGGCTAGAGTTCAAACAAGCTGCCCGTTCGTTGAGCTGTCACGAGCCTCTGCCACCTGCCGGGCCCCCTGACGGATGGAGCCCCCGCCCGGTTCAGACAGAAACCGGTGACCGATGGCCGGCTGCTCCCTCTTCGCGCTCCCACGTTTCACTTCTCCGAACCATGTGCGGTGGCGTCTCTAAGAGAGTTGCTGCCTCCTCTTCTTGGTGAGTCCCCCTTCCTCCCCTTTAAATCTAGGGAAGCAGTGATTTGATATTAATATTTATTCATGTACTCACTTCTTTCCCTGTTAAATAATTCCTCAGCTGTCGGAGGCTTCTGAAGGCTAATTTAAAACAGGTGTCACGGTTATCTAACTTATGCCCTCAGATTCTCAGAGAGAAGGGCGGGGCGTGAGGGGGCCGCATCCCTGCCCCTGCTCCACCTGCTACACAGGGTCTGGGTACCACATACAGACCTGTCCCTGGGGAGCCAAACCTCCAGGGTGGGAGGTGGGGAGGCGCCCACACTGCTGGCCAGCTGGAGACGCTGACACCAGGGCTTAACTCTAAAAGGAAGGGGGAGCTGGAAGGAAGGGGGACTGGGGAGAAAGAGAGAGAAAAAGGACATTTGAAATGGTGCTGACTACACTACACTCATAGGAGAACAAGAACAGAATAATAGCTAAAACTTGCACAGAATTTAATATGCACCTGGCACTATTCCACACATTTTACATATATTAGCTCATTCATGCTCCCACAACCCCAGCAAGTTCTGTAGTATCGTGCCCATTTCACAGATGAGGAAATGGAGGCAACACGAGATTAGATAACTTGACCAATATCACATGCTAGTAAGAGGCAGATCAGAGATTTGAACCCAGGAAGACAAATGTGGGGCTGAAACCTGAGTTCCCTTTCGGTGGCCAAGAGCCCTCTAAGATTTTGCTTCTTGACTGTAAAATGGAGGAAATACAGCTTACTCACAAAAGGTTATTAAGAGGGTAAAAAGAAGACCTGGGCAAGACCTGACTGTGCGTCTTTGGGATGGCCTACAGCAGTCATCAAGAAATGAATGGAGGTGTGACACAGAGCAGGTGTTCAGGAGACATCCTCCTTCCTCTCTCCTTCTAGTCTCCATGTCTCTTTCTCTCTCCCTCTCCCCACCTTCCCTTCTCTCTCCCAGCAACCTCACACTTCAAGGTTATGTCTGTTACAGCTGATTGAAATCTCAGCGATCACATCAGCTCTGGCCAATGAGAGCTGACAAAACAAAAATAATTGTCCCATCGTGGCTACCTTCACATCCATCCCACCACCCTGCTGTCCTGGCATGTTAACTGTCTGGGAGGCTCTCCGTTCAATCCCAGGAGGTTCAAATTCAGATTTTTGTTGTCTTCTCCCCACACCGAGAAGCTTGGTTTGCTCTAGGATATACTTTGAAGACGATGGGCAGATTGAATAGTATTTTTAAAAGTACATGTGCCACCTCCCCCAGGTCAGTCTCTAAGACCCAAGCAGCCTCCCATGCACAGGGTCATTGCTCTGAATGAAAGGAATTCCCAGTATGAGTGATAAAAAAAAGAGGAGTGAGAGTTCAATCATTCCTCAGGCACTATGCAAACTAATGCAAATTAGCGAAGTGCAGACCGCATCACTAAGCGTGTTTGTGAACAGAAATGAGGGGATGGGGCAAGGCAGTAATCAGCTGGAAAAAAAACTTGTCAGAGAAATACACACACACACACACACACACACACAGCTCTTGCCCACCATCTCTGGGCACATGCTCAGAGCTCTGCATGGACTTTTCTGGGCAGAGGCAAAACCTTGAGCCCTGGCCCTCCTGCTCCGTGGCCTGGGCCCTTCAGAAAGTGCCCCACTGATTGGATGACTGCCGGCTCCTCATCCTCCAGGCCACCAGAGTCCATGTCACCCTTAGTTTATGGAAGGGTCTGTCCTGAATGTTCACTTACAAATCAGCTCCTTGGATCAAGCAATGCATCCTCCCTGACAAGCAGTGTCACTGGGCGCGATAAAGTTGCGGTGAAAAGGAGACTGAGTGGGGTTGTGGGGGAGGGCATAGCTCAGTGGTGGAGCGTGTGCCTAGCATGCGCGAGGTCCTGGGTTCAGTCCCCAGCACCCCTCTTATAAATAAATACACCTAACTACCCCTCCACCCACCCAAAAAAAGGAGACTGTGAGGCTGGTACATCAGCCAGTCATCAGACCCTTCCGCTTCCTCATCTCTGAAAGGGGGCAAGAAAAATACCTGTTGACCTCAAATGAGTCTAGAAAAATTTAAGGAGGTAATTCACGCCAAGTGCCCACACTCGACAAGTGCTCAATGAGCCATGGGTGTGGCTTTGGTCTTGTGGCCAATGCGGTATGCGGTAGCCAGTAGCTGCACTCATTGAGGATGGTCGCTGGAGTTCCGGGGGAGCCCCCAAAGCCCTCCTCCAGGCGGGGGGATCTGACAAAGTTTGAGTTGTATTTGTGGCTACCCAGGATCAGAGACTGTTTCCTTGGGGAACTGCGCTCGCTGTGTTCTAATTCCTCAGTTGGGACCCAGGAACATCTTCCCCCTTCCCCAGGAAGAGGAAGAAAGCCCCCCAGAGCTGGCATGGTGAGGGGGTGGGGTGGAGGAAGGTGGGGGGCTGGTAGGCTGGTAAATACGCCTAAGCCCCAGGACACGTATACTCTCCACCTCAACGGGATAAAGGATTTCTCCTTGGGAAATTCACCCGCCATGTGCTGTGAGGCACCCTACTTACACTGCATCCCTCAGTCTTGACAACAAGTCTGGGAGAAGGGCATTGTCCCATTTTCCACATGGGGACTCTAAGGCTCAGAGAGGTAGAACCAGTCACTCTCAAGATCAAGTCTAGAGCCGGGGGGAGGCCAGACTGGACTTCAGGTCTGCTTGGCTCCAGAGTCCATGCTCTCCCTTTAACTTTGCTGGGAAGCCTCCAGGTGTCTAGGTGCTCACAGCTCAGGTATTTATAAGCTGAGGATGTCCCCAAACCCCGCCCCTGCAGTTCTCTGACCTAATGAAGAGTTCGTTCTGTCTTTCCTAAAGTAGCTCTCCCATAGGACACTGCCTTGAAAATCCTCCTTGTCCCCACCCTCCAGACATCACTTCTGGCCTGGGGAACAGAAAGCCTGATTCCTAACCAGGCTCATTGCTGTGTGTCCATAGTGAAAGACTTTGACATCTCTGAGCCTCACTTTGCAGGTTCAGAAGTTCCGGCCTTCTTCCTCCACAAGGCGGGGGTCACACACCTGGAGGGATGAGCCTACCCACCGGGGATGTGTAAGGATTGGCAGAGAGCCACCATCCTATAAACATGCTGGTCGGTGGGGCCTGATCTAGCACCAGGAGCAGGGGACAAGTCTCAGTGGCCTCTACCAGGGGCCTGTGCGCCCTCCTCTCCTCCAAGAGGGCTGGGAGAATTAATATTAGCACAATCATTTTAATCAGGGCGTGATTAACAGACACATGCATAATTCACCCGGCTCTTCCCTCCACCCTGCTCTCTGCTTTCAGGCATGGAGGGGACACAGCACTGGCTCCTTAGCTGTCCTTCCACTGTATCCACTGCTCCTTTGTCCTGGGTGGGGGCAGGGAGGGTGAGCCTTCTTGGGAGGCAGGATTTGGAGTAGTTTCTGCTCAGGGGATCCTACATAAGGGACCAAATAAAGGGAGCCTCCCCCAGGTTCTCCCCAGGACACTTCTACCCAAGAGGGATCCAGGCTGACTCTCCTGCTCTTAAACCCAGACATCTCCCCTGAACTCCCCAGCCTCCCACCCTCGTCGTCATTCTAGGGGATGCCTGGTTACTCCGTGGTCAACTCCCCCTGAACCCTTCCAAGACTCTCTTTCTCCTCCCACCACCTGCTAGGGCTGACTCTATACATTAACTACCCCCTCCCTGTGAAATAGGGGGGCCCACTGTTGGTCTTAAAATCACCTTCTTCATCCTTAGATTCTACCATGTGTCAGAGCTGGAAGGGCCTGTTCACATCAAGCAATCCAATCCCTCCAGACTATAATGGAAAAATAGAGCCCAGAAAGGGCAAGTGACTTGCTTGAGGACACACAGCATATCTATGGTGGAGCTGGGACAGCATTCTGGTCTGTGGACTCCCAAGACAGAGAGCTTCTCTCAAACTCACACAGATATCCAGGGGCAGGGTGGGGGTCAGGGGGTAAATGCTGGTAGGTTGAAAGCTGGGTTGGCCATTTGACTTTGGACAAGTTATTTCGCCTCTCTGGCCTCAGTCACATCATCTGCAAAATGACAATGGTGGAATGCCCCCCCCCCCAGGGGACTCTGGTGCACAGAAAGCATCCAGCGCAGAGCCTCACAGACCCTTCATACATGCTCAATCAGTGGTCCCTCAGATGCAGAACCAGGACAAGGATTGGCGTGCCTGCAGTTTCTCTGGGGGACGATTCCAGGGAACACGGTCAGGACCCTGGAGAAACCAGACGAAGTGAGACATATGAGGCAGCATACCATGGAAAGCGACAGGGGCTCAGTGCCCCGGGAGAACTGGGAGCCATGTGAGCAGGAGCCTGAGTTATCCTGCCCGAAGCGGGGTGGGGTGGGGAGCACAACAGTCCTACTGGCAAAGAACGCCATTCAGCAAAGAAACGCAGGAGCTGGCAGGTGGCAGGCGGGCGGCACACTCTGCATGAGCAGAGTGAGGGGCACGAGTGGGGACCGCCAGCATCCGGACGCTGTTAGACAGTTTTCTGTAGAACTGGAGACGTACTTCCCCTCGTGCCTTCAGAGCGACACATGTCCCTCACTTCAAAGCTTCCATTTCGTCAGCGGCAGGAAGGATGGCAACGAATCATGAAGGTTTGGGACCAGATAAAAGACCTGCCCATCTGTGAAGACGCTCACACACCGGCTACGAGGACTGCGGGGACACGCGGAATTCCTCCCCTGGGGCACCTCAGGGGCTCTCCGGTGACACCAGGAACTAGGGAGGTTGAGACTTAGGGTCTCGGCAGTGCTGTTGGAAAGCAGCTCAGACCTCATCACCCCGGGCCTGTGATGTGTGTTCCCTGCAGGAGCTTGGTGGTAAGGGGCACCCAAGAAGCCACAGGACAAATGGGGCTGAGATCCCTGCAGCATCTGTGGGGAGAAAACATTAGTTTTATACTCAGATAAACACAGACCTGGTGTAAGCCTCATAATAAAATATCGCTCAGCAATAAAAAGGGATGAACTGTTGCTATGTGGACCCACATGGGTAAATCTCAAAAGCATTAAACTGAGTGAAAGACGCCAGACCCAGGAGACACAAATGATGTTTCCGTTTATATGAAATTCTGGAAAAGGCCAACCCACAGTGACTGGTAGCAGATCAGTGGTTGCCTGGGCCTAAGGGTGGGAATGAAGGGACTTGAAGGGGCTGTGGGGGGTGATGGCCCTGTTCTGTATCTTCATTGTGATGGTGTTTACACAGCTGCACACGCTTGTCAGAATTCCTCTAACAGGACAGTGGAGGTTGCTGACTTTTTTTGTAGGTAAATTATACCTCCACTGAAGATGATTTTAAAAATAAGAAAAATAAGTAAATCCAGTGTATATCAGAATGAGATGACTTGGGGATCAAGTCTCACACACACACACACACACACACACACACACACACAATGAGATGACTTGGGGATCAAGTCACACACACGGACACACAGATACACACACGCCCCAGAGGCACTTGGTACAGACAACACACACCTTGGGATTCAGACAGATTTACATTCAAACCCCAGGTCTAACCCCCTTGCAAGCTGTGCGACTCGGGCCAGCCCCCTCACCTCTGTGACCCTACATATTCTTGTGTGCACCTTAGTGCTACAGGATGAACTGTGTTCCTCTGAATTCACCCATTAAAGCCCCGACCCCCAGCATGATTGTATCTGGAGATAGGGCTCTCAGCAGATCACTGAGGAAGTAAAGTTAAATGAGGTCATAAGGGTAGGGTCCTAAACCAGTAGGGTTACAAGAAGAAGAAAAAAGAGATCTCTGTCTCTTTCCAGTGCACAAACGTGCACTGGAAAGAGAGTGTGTGAATACACAGCAAGAAGGTGGCTGCCTACAAGCCAAGAGGAGAGTCCTCAGCAGAAACTGACCACCCTGGCAACTCGGAACTCCCAGCCTCAGGCTGGGAGAAAATAAATATCTCTTGCTAAAGCTACCCAGTCTGTGGCATTTCATTAAGGTATTCCAAGCAGACTATGGCAAATGGGGACACTTATTCTGCTGAATTTCTTAGAGAATAACGTGAGGTATTGCTCTGGGCCACTCAGGTGCTTAATAAACTTTAATTGTTTAACACACGGTATTAGGCAGATACTTCCAGCTCAGGTAACAAGAAATCTCAAGTTGGCTAAAACAATATTGAAAATGTATTGTCTCACATAAGAAGACCTGAGCTAGGAGAATTCAAGGGCTAGTTAACTCGGTAGCCCAGGCCTTCATTAAGTTCCCTAGTTTTGTCTAACTTTCTTCACTGCCCTCCTCAGCCTGTTAGCCTAATTCCCCTCATGGCTGCAGGATGGCTGCAGTGATTCCAGCCATCAAACACAGACACAACTCTGACTTGGGAAGAAGAGGGATCCTTTCTTCCCATGTGCTTCTTTTTATTAATTGACATTAAGTTTTCCCGGAAGTCCCCTTGCAGACGTCCTCTCATTGGCCAGAACTGTCAGGTGTCCATGACAGCCAATCACCGGCAGAGGGAACAGGACAGCTGAGATTGGCTTAGCCTTAGACCAATCATGACTCAATTTGAAGGGCTGAAGTTAGTGCCACCTCCCATGTCCGCATGGAAGAAAGTGAATTCCTGCACAACGTGAAGCTCTTGTTACAGGAGAAAGGAACGAGGAAGAGTGTTAGGTAGGTGACCAAGAGAGTTTGTGACAAGAAATAGTAATAATGGCTTTTGTTTAGTGAGTGCTTATGATGAGTACTGGTACACATCACCCTAGCAGGTGATATGAATTCCCATTTTACAGCTGAGAAAACTGAGGCCCAGAGAGCGAAAGTCACTGGCACACGTCACATGTGAGTGACTGAGCCAGACTTTCCATCTCTGAGGACTGGGCTGTCAACCACTCTGCTCTGCCACTTCCTTGGAACGGCTATAACTTTAATTATTATTTTTACCCTTGCTGGGAATTCACGGACCATCAGGCACTTCCTGGTCCAGAGCAGAGAGGAGAGAAATCTCCCCTCCAGGTTGCTATGGAAGCCTCGGCTCTTCCACCCTGTCCCACCACCCCCTGCCTCGAGGGAGTCGAGACAGCCCTACCGATGAGTCTTTGGTGGGGAGAATTGTTTCTAAGTGAAGTGATAAGTGTCCCTTTTTTGGACTGGTCTTTGTACCATGGACAGATTCTCACTGAGCCTGGGGAGGTTCTGGAATAGAAGGGGGCTTGAGCGTCCACAGCCCACTGACTATTCCTCATGGACAGAAATCTCTCCGGAGCCTTCCACATCCACACTACACACGCATCCTCACCTCCCCAGGTCCTTCCACCTGCACCTCCCCTGTTGGCCTGCAAGTCTGTCCTTTCTGCTTTTGTTCATGCTCTGCCTCCTACCCAGAATGCCCTCCTCCCTGATTTCCTGCATCCACCTCAGCCTGGACCCTCAAGTGTACCCTAGAGGTGGACTCTCAAGTCCACCTCCTCCAGGAAGCCCTTCCTGATGGAATAGCCCTTCCTACTCTGTTCTCTCCCCTCTCTGAATGCAAAGACACTCCTAGACGATGCCAGTGGGTCCCAAATCTGCAGCCTGTTGGAATCACAGTGGTCGGTGATGCCCAGTAAAGTATGACTTCCCCAGGCTGCATGAGAGCCAGGGTAGAGAGTGGTTAAGGGCACAGGCTCTGGAGTAAGGCAGCCTGGGTTCAAATCCTGGTCCTGGCAATTGCTGCTTGCAACTTGATCAAGTTACTTAACCTCTCTGTGCTTTACTTTCCCCACCTGTAAAATGGGAATAATAACAGTATCTATTCCCATCAGGTTGTTGTAATGATTATATGAGGTTAAAAAAAAAGCACATAGAATAAAAGCAAGTAAAAGGCATTCAATACATATGAATCAGACTCTTTAGAAGTGAGAGTCTGTATTTTTATGTATCATCCCAAATGGGTCCTTTGTAGCCAGCCAGCAAGTGTTCAGGATCCACAGGTCTTATTCGAGAATTTTCTCAAAAATGGTCATTGGCTTCCTTTTGCCAATAACATAAGACCACGTTCCTTATCTAGATGTCTGATCCCCAACCTCTATTTCTCACCTCCCTACCTAGTCCTCTGTCATTGCATCTTTTTTTAAATTGAAGTATAGTTGATTTACAATGTTGTGTTAGTTTCTGGTGTACAGCATAGCAATTCAGTTATACATATACACATTCTTTTCATATTCTTTTTCATTATATGTTATTACAAGCTATTGAATATAGTTTCCTGTGCTATACAGTAGGACCTTCTTGTTTATCTATTCTGTATATAGTCGTTTGTATCTGCTAATCCCAATCCTGGTATAGGATCCCCAAATGTAGCATCTGGGTTCAGTTATGCCTTTGCCCAGGCTGTTCCTTCTAACTGGAATGCCTTTCCCTGCCTTTTCCAGCATCAGCACTACCATGTCCCAGGTGCCTACTGTGTGCTGGGGATTGTGACAGAACCTGGGTTTGAACAAAGTGTTATCTGACCCCAAGGTCTGTGCCCTTAACCATGTCCTGTGATGCCTTACTGCCACATCTGCTCTGTTTAACCTCTCCTGGTCCCACCTTCTGCAGAGTAAGGTATCCCCCACCCACACTCATAAAGACCATGCTCCACTCCTGTCTTACAGTCCACATATTTTCAGATTCGTCTGCCATCCCCACTAGACTAGCAGCTTACCTCTAGCACCAAGCACCCTTATGTGGACCCCAAGCCCTCTAGTACCAGGATCCCCATTTATAATCCCTTTCCCCCATCCCCAGACTCGGTGATTTGAAAGCTCGCTCTCCCTACCAAACAAGCAGCCCATAGACCATGGCAATAAGCTTATCTTCCAGTTTTACTAATCAGGCATAACTAACTGCCAGTGAAAACCTCTTCCCTGGGCTGGGGGAGACAGGGGCTCCAGCCACAAGCAAGAATATTCGCTAACTTGGCCTCCTGTGCCCCCATCGCCCTCAAGTTAGTGGAAGCAGCAGAGGAAGTGGATGGCCTCCCTGAGGTCTCGTGCCAAAGTGGCGTTAGCTCTTGAACTCTTGGGCTGTCTTTATAAATGCTCTTTGAAAGAGCAGGAGGCCCCTGTCTAAAGGCTGGCATCTCAATTGGTGCTGGAAAGAGAGGAAGAAGAGGATTAGAGGAAAAGAAGAGGGAAGAAATATTGCCTGGGCTTTGTCTTCAGCTGCTCCGGGGCGAAAATGGAATTCCCCAAGCACGGCGACTTGACTGCACGGCGCTCTGCACTTGCCCCGCCCCCAGCACCTAATGCTGGACCAAGCACAAGAAGCTGCTTAACCTGTGCCTTGATGTGAGTCCTGCCTGTAGGGACCTGATCCCCGGGGGATCGGGTGGGTCTGCTTGGGCCATCAGGACCCTGCCTGGGTCCTGAAACCCCGGCTGAGGGAGGATGGGGAGAACCGCTGAGTAAACAGCAATTCCCTCACAGCCATCATCGCTCATTAAATATTAACACTGTCCACTTGCTCTCACGTGAATGCACTGCCCGTGTGAGCACCGTATCCTTGCCTGCAAACCCAGAGAAAAGCTCTGGAACGCTTGCTTCCCTGCTCCCATCTTGGGGGTCCTCAGCACCCTCAGAGCTGCCCCCCAGCACCAGCCCCAGCCCCCACCCCTAGTCCCCACACCAGAGCCTTGAGTGTCCTGCAGATGCTGTCCAACACCAGGCACGGGGACCAGGTTCAAATCCTTGGGCCCGTTACTGGATTTCTTCAGCTGTAAGCAGGCGAAATCAAGGGTATAATCAAGGATCTGATGAGAAAACACAGAGTGCCTGGCACGTAGTAGGTTAATTACCATGTACGGCCATGCCTTTCCTCTGCCATCCCTGCCCCTCATGCAACAGGGTAATTGGAGAAAAGACTGAGTTCAAAAAAGAAGGAGTGGGGGACATAGAGTGACAGGGTCTCCTGGGTATCCAGCGGTGGCAGCACACGGGAACCCAGTGGTCCAGCTCTGGGCCAGTCCCTCTGTCCTCAGTGCCCCTCGCCAAGCGCTGGTGACTCCGGATGCAGGGAGGAGGGCACTGGGCTGCTAAGAAGCCCGGACGCAGATCTGAGTGATGCTTTGATATCACAGCGACTCTTATTTATGCAACAATATGTGTGTTCATTGTGCTGCTAAGTCCTTACGCTGCCCAGTACCAGCCATAAAAGCCTCCATATATCACCCTGAATTCCCTTCCTGGGTAGTTTAAAAGAATGAGAGGTGACTTAATGGCAGTGTTTAAGGGTTATTATATATACATTAACGGCTAGATGCTCTTCCGTGGCGGGCAGAGGGACGTGGAGGGGCTCTGGCAGCAGCGGAGACCCTCGCTGGAGTTCAGAGGGTTTACTGCATCTTCAACCTGCCTCCATCCCAAAGGCACCGGGTGGGGGGGGGGCGCTGAACTCTCAAGGTCTCCCCTCGCCCCTGGGAGACATTCTGGACCGTGATGCTAAGCTGCTTGGTCTCTTCCCATGAATGTGAACTTTAAAAGTAGAGCAGATGTTGCTACCACAGATGAGATGAAGGTGTTTGGCTGAATTGGTGAACAGAGAGAAGAATCAGGGCCCTACTGGGAGGAGACCTGGCCCTGAGATCTGCAGTCAAACAAAATAATTCAGAGTGGCACCTGGGGCCCCATGGAGAGGGAGAGGGTGCTGGCCACCCAGCCCCTCTTGCTGTGGGGAACAGAGAGCGTTCACCAGGGGACGCTTCCTCTCCCCTGCATCAGCAGGGATAGGGGGAAAGGTGAGGCCCAGTATATGTTCATCCCCAGAAGATCAAGAGGGTGAGGGTACAAAGTGAGGTCCAGCAACACATGGAAAGGAAGGTGTCCCTTTCTCCTAAGGAAGGGGTCGAGAAGTCACATCATAACCCCATGCTGGCTTCACCAAATCCATTCTCCGTGGGCAAGGAGGGGGTTCAGCAAGGCAGACGGTTGGGGGCACAGAACCCTGACATGAGGATCGCTTGCATCAGAGCCACCCCCATCTGAGACCGTTTCTGACCAGCACAAGGGTGCACGGGGAGGACTGCAGGCACCCCAGCTTCGAAGCCCAGCTCCTCTATCTATTCCTTAATTTGATTGTGGGAAAACATTCACCTTTTTGAGCCTCAGTTTCCTCCTCGGTACAGTAGGGTCAATAATATGTACTTTGCAGATTTGAAGCAAGAATTAGATGAGATAAAGTGCCAGGCACTGAAGTTCTTTCCTTCCGTTGTCTCACTAAGCCACCTCAAGCCAGTTCGGGCCTTGGACCAGTCCTCACCGTCCTGCGATGTCTTTGGTCATCCTTTACTCCTACTTGGGATGCACCCCTCCTGGGTCATTCGCAGTCTGTGCCAGGCAGCACCCTCCCTTACTGCAAGCTCGGCCTCAGCTGGTCTGCCTGTGATTGACCCGGGGGGCACTGATGTGGAACTCGAACAACATCTGCCCACTCATGTGGTCGGTCCCTCAGCACGCACGTACAGTCTCATGATCAGACACACCAAACACTCACGTGGTCTGCTTGTTTCAGGTGACAGGGTTCTGTTTCCCCAACAGATGCTCCCGCTGCCTCCCACTTCCAACCACTCTCATTCATTCCAGATGCCCCCACCCCAGATGGAAGGGGAGACCACCTGTAAAGGTGGTCTGTATTTCCTGCCCCTGCCCTTGAGCATAACCAGATCCTCCCCACACCCAGCAATGACCTCCCTCCACCCCTCATTTTCCACCTACAGAAATTCTCCTCCACTTTCAAGGCTCAAATACATGCCAGCACATCCATGAATGCCTCCCTTTCCCATTTCAGCTTTGAAGAACAACGGGGCCTGGCCCAGGTATTCCAGCTGCCCCTCCAGACTGAATCCCTGAGAGCAAAGACCTGGACACACTCACCTCTGTGTCCCCCTCCCCTCACTCCCGGCATGTATAACTGGATGCCTGATAAATGAGCCTTTATTCATAAAGAAAATCATAACAGCTACAGCACACTGAGCCCCTGTCATGGGCCAGACGTTTTATAGACATCATCTCATTTTATCCTCAGAGCAACCCTGCCAGCTAGCTATTATTAGTTTCATTTATAGAAGCGAGACGGAGACTCGGATAGAGTGACTGGCCTAAGGTCACCCTGCTGCTGTATAAAGTGCCAGGACTTCAGGCCAGGTCAAAGTGGTCCCAAAGTCGGCCACATCCTGGACCACACTGTCCCAGAAGAAAAATTAGGGGGCTGGGGCAAAGATAAACACTCCATTTTCTGGATAAGACCAGACTGTAGATATTCAAATTTAGGAATCCGAGGAGGCTTTATGACAGAGTGAGAAAAAAGCATTCAAGTAAAGCTTTGAAAAAAAAAAAAAAAGATAAACTGAAAAAAAAAAATACATAGGACTGTGTTATGGGCTGAATTGTGTCCCTTCAAAATTTATATGTGGAAGCCCTCACACACAGTATCTCAAAATGTGACTGTATTTGGAGACAGTGTCCTTTAAAGAGGTGATTAAGCTGAAATAGAGCCTTTAGGGTAAGTCCTAATCCTTATGAGATGAGGAAATTTGGACACACAACAGACAATAGGAATGCATGCACAGCAGAAAGATTATGTGAGGACACAGTGAGACGGTAGCCATCTGCAAGCCAAAGAGAGAGCCCTCAGAAAAAACCAAACACACCAGCACCTTGATCTTGGACTTCTAGCCTCAAGAATTATAAGAAAATAAGCTTCTGTTGTGGATGCCACCCAGTATATAATATTTTGTTATGGCAGCTCTAGCAAACGAATAGTTTCCTATTACAAATTATATCCTTAATATATAAAAAGTTCCTAGAAATCAATAAGAAAAAGACCAACAAACCAACATTAAAAATGGGCAAAGAATATGATAGATATTCACCAGAAAAGAAAATACAAATGGCTCATAAACATAGGAGAAGAAGCTCAACCTCATTCATGATAAAACTGCACTGAGGTATCATCTTTCACTTATCAGGTGGACCACATTTCCAAAGGTTTGCTAATACCGCATTTGGCAAAACTGTGGGAGACTAGGGAGGGACCCTCCAATGAGGCTGGTGGGAGTATATGTTGGACAACTCTATAGAGGGTGATTTGGCAATATTCAATTGAAAGAAAGAAGGAAAGAAAGAGAGAAGAAAGAGAGGGAGGAGGAAAGAAAAGGAAAAATGTGCGCTCTAAAGTCAGTTAAATCTGGTTTCAAATCCCATATCTGGCACTTTTCAGCTATTTAAACTTGGGCAGTTATTTGCTCTGTCTGTGCCTCCGTTTCTTCCCCTATAAAGGAAATAGTAATAGCACATCCCACGTAGAGTGCTAAAGAGAGAGGGCTAGCATTGTTCTATTATTGTTATTGTTGTTGCCACTGTCATCCATCAATGTGCCAGCCATGGGGTGGTCTCATATTTGTGGATCCTGTACTTCCTTTCATGTTCTTTCCTTCTTTTCAATAAAGTGATTCAAGTCAGCAACTAAACTGGATGGATATAAATAATGGCTATCACTGCATTTCCCTTTTCATGTAACTAAATAAACTTTCAAGAATCGAAAAATATCTGCTGTTAGATCCTGAACCCTGATACTGGCCTTAGAAGGTATGATCTCCACCCTTAACCCAGTAAGTGCCCCAAGCTGTCATCAGATCATGAAGTCAAAGAAGATGAACATTTCCACCATCTCCATCCCTTCCCCTCTTCTGCCCCAGAGTGGAGGGGGATGTGTTTCCCTACCCATCAAAGCTGGCTGCACCAATGGTATTTCAGAGAAGCTGGCAAAGTGCAGGTCTTCAACACAAAGTTGAGTGGATGGAACGTATAGGCTTTTTCAGGAGCCTTGCCTCCTGCTGGGGAAACTGAGGCCAATGTGCATGAAAGATACCTGTGCAGCTTGTCCAGAGCCTTAGAGAGCTGCCCCAGCCCTGGGCAAATGAGCTAGGTTCACATGAAAGATTCTCCTCCCACTGCCAAGGAAATGAAGGTTTAGATACAGATCCACCTAACCTCCCATCCTGCACGCAGTCACCCCTCCGCCTGCTCATCTGCCTTCATTCATTTTCAACTCATCCTCCGACCTCCCCCTGCGACACCAACACCAACAACAGGATAATGATCACCACTCATTCAGCACTTACCACCTGCCTGGCACTTACTTTTTTTTTTTTTTTTTTTTTTGCAACAACCCTACAAGGTAAGTATTATGATCATCCATTTAGGAATTTAGGAAACAGCCTCAGAGAAGTGAAGCAGTCTTGTTGAAGGTCAGTAGCTAATCACCAGCAGAGCCAAGCTTGGCACTCGGGACTTCTGATCCCAGAATGTGGCACCAGTCTCTGCTGCAGTGCCCCCCAAACCCGAGACCTTTTCAGCTGCTAAGAGTCAGCACAGGGGATCAAGAATCTAAGGTAACCTCCCCAAATCCACATCCTGCGAACCAACTTCAATTCACTCTCCACCTACCACACAGACAGACCCCTCCTACAAGGTGACACCATCACGGGTCTCCCTAAGCCCCTGACCTTTCTTTTCTTGGTCCCTCCTAGCCCTGGAGTCCAAAGACTCTTCTGAGATCTAGCCCTCCTGCCTTCAGGACCTTGCTTTTTGTCATCCTTTCTGGAAAGCACTCCTTCCTATGAACCTGGTCTGTAGGGCAAACACTGGTAAGTTTCATACCCTTAGCTTGCTAAAGCTTCTGTAATACGGGGAACGGAATGAACGTGTACTGAGACCTACTATATGTCAGGACCCATGCTAAGTCACTAAGATATATTAATAAACCCTATGAGGTAGGTATGATGATTCTCTTTTGCATTTGAGAAAATTGAAGTTCTGAGAGGTTATGGAACAGGCCCAAGGTTACACAGCACTCAGAAGGGACGCTGGGATGCAAACCCGGTCCTGCCTCATCTGCTTGATTCCAAAGCTTCTGTGCCTTTGGTCCCATCACTTTGCCAATTCCTAGCAGTAAAAGCTTAATAAATATTTGGCCCCTGAACACAAGGACAGAGCCTCTTTCTACCACATTAAACAGTTGCAGTGTGAGTTAGGAGCACATCTGTCTGGCATCAGCTTTCCTTTCAAACAAATGTTTTTCTAACATTTGTTTCATAGTTTTTCTATCCTTTATAAGCCCTGGCAGGCCTCACAGCTAGTGGATTCCTGAGGGCGCAGCCTTGTTTGTTCTCCTGTCACCAGTGGGGCATTTGGAAGAGGCACTTGCATTCTGAACAGCTGCCTCTGCCTCTGCCCAATTAGCCCCGGGAACGTGGGCTGGGATGAAGGTAAATAAGGCTTTGTGGGTCCCGTGTATACTTCTGGAAATTGAGTAGGTGTCTGCAGGCCCAGAGGAGATTGCACAGCACTGCAGTAAGATGGACCTGGGCTGGCATACCAAATGGGACGTTTATTCATGGTGCCACCTCCCACAAGCCACCTCAGTTTCCTCATCTGCAGCTTGGGGTGACAGCAGTGCTTAGAAGAGAGCCTGCCATATACAGCAGGTGTCCCATAAATGCTGATTGTTCCTCTCCCCTCAGCCCAGTGGAGTTTGGATGGCCTTGCAGGGACTCTGGGTGGAGAAGAGGAAGGCAGGAGTGTTGAGAGCAGGGAAGACAGAGTCCTTTCCTTTCCTTGACCCCCAAGGTAGAGGAGTTTGCTGAGCTCAAGGGCAAGCCCAGGAGGCCAAACCCCAGCCCACAAGCCTCCCCTGCCAGTCCCTGGAAATCCAGAGGCTCACGGCTTTGCAGCTGGGCTCCTGCACTCATGATTCTTTCCCAATATCTACATGGGTAGAGGGGATGCATGAGGTCACAGCCCCTTCCCACTTGGCCCAGCCCAGAAAGCTTGTAGGAACAGCCACCACACCCTCTGTGATCTCAACCCTCCAAGCCTGCATTGGTCTGCATTTTACAATTTAGGAAGACTGGCATAGACCCCTTCTGCTGGCTTTGCAATGATTCTGTCTGGAGGCTGCCATCCCAAATAGAGCGAGGAAGCTAAGTTCAGAAGGTGAAAGTGACTTGCTTTTCACCCTGTCAATGGGTGATAACCACCAGGGCAGGGGCAGCTGTCCAGCATGCTGAATGGCTGCACTGAGTGCCAAGTGTTTCCACTGTGTTTCCTCATTCAAACCTCCCCAGGCCCTAAGAGTAGGTACTATATGATCCCCATTTTGCCAATAAAGTAATTATGACTTAGAGAGGGACATTTATGCAAGGTCACCCAACTAGAAATTGAGTAGGTGTCTGCAGCTGTGTCTTAAGTCAAACACCTGTGCTTCTCACCAGGAAGCTGCACCCAGGAGAGTTAAGTCAGGTCTCCTTCAATCACCTCTTCTCTCTATCTCTCTCTCTCTTTCTCATTGTTGGAGATCTAATAGTTATAACATTTACCATTTGTTGAACACTTATTATGTGCTGGGCACTACGCTGACTGTTTGAAATACTTTGTCATCTATTCTCTCAAAATACCCTGTAAAGTAGGTTTAGCCCATTTTACAGATTAGTCTATTGAGGCTCAGAAAAACTACAAAGCTGGTTAAGTCCCAAAGGTGGGTTCAAACTCATGCTTTACTGAGGAGATGGCTCTGGATATTCATAGGAACCTCGGTGGCAACTTTTCTACCTGTTTATAACACTCCTCAAGCCAATTTGGTGAAATTTTGGTGAGAAGGATTTTCTTCTCTTCCTCTAGGTAGGCCTTTCCCAATTCTCGCTCACAGCCTACCCGTTCCAGAAGATCCATAAACACTTCTAAATGTGTCATCTGATGACCTGGGATCATGTCAAGCTTTGGATGCTCAAAAGGAAAGCGACTGGGAGAGGAGTCAGAGGGGACCCATGAAGATGCCATTTATCACAGCATTTCATCAGCTCCCTATTTAGAGTCCTCCATGGCTCCCTATTACCTTTTTTCTCCAGAATCTAAACTCAACCCTGCCTTGGAGTAGCTTTAGCAGACAGGTCCAGTCTGAACCTGGTCCCACTTACTGATCATTCTTTCACTGAACAAATTGATCTCGGATGAACAAAGGGTCCCAGAACTGTGCTGGACACCAGGACACAGGACAAACAAGCAGATTAGCCCCATCCCCCGTGGAGCTCACAGTCTGAGTGGGGAGGGATGCATGCTAAATGTGCAGTGACAGAACCGAGTGACAGACACTATAATGGAGGGGGCGGGGGTACCAGAGAAGACATCAAATCCAGCAGTCTTCCATCAAACCCAGTGCAGGGCCCCTCAACCCAGGGATCTCAGGGGTCAGAGGAAGTTCTGGGAGGAGGAGCCGCCTAAGCAGAGCCTGAAGGATGAGTGGGAGGAGATTGTCCTCAGCACCCCTCTCCCAACTCTCCCAGACAGCCTGCATTCCTCTCTCCTCCAGAGTCCTTTCCTGGGCTGTTCTCTCTTCGTCTCTTGATGCTAAGTATCTTTCAGAACTTTCCCTGTTCTGAAAATCCTCTCCTAACTGTCCAACCCTGACAGTTTCCAGCTGCCCCTCATCCATATTCTCTTCAGCGCTTAGCCTGAAGCACACAAGGCTCAGAGAGGGGAAGTGACTTGTCCAAGGTCACACAGTAAGCACGTGACACACAAGCTCCAGGCCCCTGCAAAAGGCGTAGAGAGAGAGGGAAATTACAAGCCTCTACGGGAATTCCAAAGGCAAAGGCAGAAAAACTCCCAGCATGACCCCTGAGCAAGGGCAGGCAGAAAGGCTCCCGGAGGCACTGTTAGACTGCGCCGGCCTGCGGCGGGTCCGCAGACATCCTGACCTGGGTGGGTGGGCAGCACCAGCTCCAACAACCCATCAGAAGGATATTAACAAGCCGTCCATCCAATTAGGAGCCAGTAATTAAAATTCATCTTCCTTCCTACCGCACAGTATTAAACCACAAACACTTCATTATATGCCTCTTACCTCACTGATTTGCATAAATGGGAAGAAACACTTAACAGCGGCAGCACTAATTAATGCCTGGAGTGTACTGTGGCTTAGCGGCCTGTTGGCAGCTTCTGCTCAGGCTGAGGGTGAGTCCCTGCGCAGGACGCAGCCAGGGTCAGGGATGCCATAGGCAGGGTGTCCTAAAGTTGGAGGTGAGGTGGGGTGAAGGGCACACAGAGACACCAAGGGACTTCAGACTCGCCCCTGCCCTCAGGGAGCTCCTAGTCTGATGGTGGAGGCATTGAAGTCTGTCCTCAAGGAGCTCCCAGTCTGATGAGGGAGAAGAAATCCTACAAGAGGGTAATTCCTAATCTGATGGGGGAGACACAGGTCCTACCTTTGGAGGGTCCCAGGCATATGGGAGGTGTACAACCTCTGCCCTTGGGAAGCTCACAGTCTAGTGGGAGAGAGAGAATTCCCCAAATGGGTAAATGCCTACTCTGATGGAGGAGACTCAGCCCTTTCCCTAGGGGAGCCCTGGTTCTGATGGGGTAACAGCCCCTGGTTCTGATGGGGTAACAGCCCCTGCCCAGAAGCTCCATCCATCAAAGAGGCAATCTAATGGAGTGGGAAAATCATGGTGTTTGGAATCAGGCAAACCAAATATGTGACCCCAGGAAAGTTACTTAACCTTTCTTAATTGCAATTTCCTCATCTGCAAAATAGGCACTTAGCATCCCATTAGCAGCTGCAGCCCGGGAGGAAGAAGAGCCTGACTTGCAACGTTGCTGAAGTCCTGGCTGGGAGGCAAGAAGCCAGGGCAGCTGGCACTGGGAAGAAGACAGAGGCTCACAGAGACAAATGAATTCCCCTGCCAGGGCAGTGCCCGGGTTGGGGCTGCAGGGTGAGGTCCAGGGTCCTGGAAAGACGTGGTGAACTAGGACTTTCCAGAGACCTCCAGGCAGGTGAGTCACCATGGTGGGGTTCTGCTCCTGCCCAGGACGGGGACAGACAGTGAGGCAGCATTAGAGCTCCCGGAAGGCACTCGACGCCTCCTTCACCTCCACACAAGTCCTCTGAGGGGCAGAGAAGGGCGGACGGCTGGGGAGCCTTGGTTTGGGACTGGGAAGACATAGCAGGGTAGCCAGGGCTGTTGAAAGCTCTTTGGAATCTGAATGTCTTTTCGACCCCAGGTCTCAGTTCCCCCTTTGCCCACCTCCTCCCCTCACATCTACTGCCTCTGACATCGATGTTAGCTCCTGGCCATGCTCTGCTTCCTGGACAATATATACTCAGAGACAAAAGCCCCACAGCTGGCTGTTAGGGAAACCTACAGTTGCTTGGGGTCTTCCCCAAACTCTTTTTATAAAATCTCATTACTAAACTTTTGGGTTACATTAGGGAGAGAGACCCAGGATGCTATAGACCGCCCTTAGGACCCTCATTATAGGGGGTCACGAGGTGGGACTCATGGCCTTGGTCTTGCCTTCCTAGAAATAACACTCAGGTGGGCCTGGATTTGAAGCCCAGCTCTGTCACCCATGTGCTGTACATCCTTAAGCAAGTTACTGATCCTCTCTGAACTTGTTCCCTCATCTGCAAAGAGGAGAGGATAACATGCAGCTAGGAGCCTGAAGTGGGAGGTGTGTGCACAGCACTTAGGCAGGAGTGAGCGCTCAGCCGACCCCGGTCTCCTTCCTTCCCTGGCAAATGCCTCTTTAAAGGTCTGGTTCCTGAAGGCCCTGGCAGTGACCCTCTCCCACCCAGCAGTGGGCAAGGCCAGGCAGAGCCCAGTCCCTCCCGACAGGGTGGAAGCTGGCCTGCTGTGTCAGAGGGGCCTGCAAGCAGCCCGGGCCCACTTCCCCGGATTAGTTCCCAGCTGGGTAACTATTTACACAGGCTGCCAGGCCGGTGGTACATCATAATTATATATTATATGTATTAATACTTCACCTTTCGCCAGCACTGCATCTGGGCCCGTCAAAACACGTACCAACATTAATCAATTAAGCTCCAGGCGTCCCCGGCCGACCATAGTTATTAGCTTCCCTTTCCTCACCCTGGAGGGGGGCTGGGAGCGAGGCTCGCCCAAGGTAACTGCCCAGGCCTCAGGGAACGCTCAGCTGCACCTGGGCCTCCAGGACTGACCGAGGGACACTGGCTTGCCTTCCTCCAGCCTGTCGCTGCCCCACTCAAGGTGCTCCCCGGACTCCACATCAGCCCCCGAGCCTGAGTCAGTCTTCCTTGATTTCAGGATTGCCAAGCTGGTCCCTGGAACTTGTTTTGAAGAGGGGCTGCATCCCTCTGTCAGGCACCTAGCTCTTTGGAAACCCTGGACCCCACATGCCTTGTGCCCTTCCCCTCTGGGAGCCCAGCAGAATTGCCCTCGGAGGGATGGGCCGGCTGGCCTGGGCCGGGCCCCCCTTTATCTGTTCCATAGCTACGTATGATGAATCTTTAACAAGTTCCAAGCTCATCATACACAGATGCTGGATTCTATTCCCAGAGCAACCCTACAGAGCAGGCATTATTATCTCCATTTTACAGATGAAGGAGCAGAGGCCTGGAGAGGCTAATGGCCCATCAGAGGTCGCAGGGCCCCAAGGTGGCAGAGCCCAGGCTGAGACTCGGGTCAGCCCTCAAACAACTTCCACGCTTGAGGGAGGGTCTCTCCGCGCCGCCTCCTGTGCTGGGTGAAAAGCCAGCCCCTGGCTTCCAGTGGTCACAGTGTGGGAAGTGGTGCAGATGACAAAGATAAGGACAAAATCCAGGCTCATGCGAAGTGCCATGGAACCCAAGGAGCAGGGGTAATGGGTGAGGAGGAGCAGGGAGGCAGAGCAGTGGCTTCTGGGCTAGAACTTAAAGAACATAAGGAAGAGTGAAGATCGGGTACATTCCAGGTGGGAACAACATAAGCTAAGCCGTTTAGGGTCAAAGAAAATGGAGCTGCCTTGTGTGGCCAAAGTTCATCCTCTCCCATCCCCTGACCTGACATTTCCCCCTCTCCTCCTGTCCCCTTCTTTCCTCTACTCTTTCCTCTCCCTTCTTAGAGAAAGGACTTCCTGGAAGCCCTTGAGACTGGCTAGAATCTGGAAAGGTCCTGGAGGGCTGCCTGGAGGAAGAGTAAATATAATGGTCCTGACCTCTTAACTCTATCAGCCTCAGCTGGGACTCACAGGAAGCATGAGTGACACCTCCACCTGCCAGCCCCTTCCCATCACTAGCGCCTCACAGCTGACCCACCCTGAGGACCCTCTCAGCCCTTCTTCTCTCACCTCTGACTTACGCCTCCCTGTCTATGAAGGAAAGCTTTTTCAGCACCAGATGCATCATGGCCAGGAATACATGTGCATTCTCTCTGGGCAGAAGCAGGACCCAGCACAGAGTCAGTCAGGTGAAGAGCTGAACCAGGCATTGAGGTCAGGGAAGAGAAGGATGAGTGGGTGATTGCTCCTCCCCTTTGCTTTCCTTCAGCACCAAGCAGAGTCAGAGGAAACTGAGGGAGTGGACTTTGAATGGGGAACTTTTCATTCAGGAGGGAGATTTAAAAAAAGGGTTTAAAATGAGAATTGGGACTGGCAGGCCTTGAAAGGGGCAATGACATGCTCAAAAGAAGGGAGCAATGCACCAAGGTCATGTTCTAGCAAAGTCTCCTGGAAGGAGAGCCCAGGCAGGGGGGCAAATGCTGATGGTATCAGGTAAGACATATGAATGAGAGAATCAGCCCAGGCGAAGGCAATAGGGAGTGGTGGGGACTGGGGTGAAATGGGGAAGGTGTGCCCTGCCTAAATGCATGAAAATTAATGAACACAACACAGACAGGTGTCAACACTGATCTGAAGGCACTGGACCAAAGAATTGATGGACACTTGTAATTAACTCACTCCGTGACAGTGGAGTCACTTCCATGCTCTGGGCCTCCGTGTGTCCATCTGTTAAATGAACGCATGGGCTTGATAGTATACAAGGGCTACTGATCCATCAGCAGCCAGTGAAATGAGATAAAGCACTGGCAGTTCTGGGTACATGGGGGTGGATGACATAGGCGCTGGGAGGGGTCGAGGGAGCAACACACGTCTGGGCCTCAGACCAACTGGAACTCAAGTCCTGGTCCCTCCCCCTCTACCAGCCACCACCCCCTCGCCATCCCTAGCTGTCTCATCTTAGAAGATTGCTTCACCTCCCTGACCCTCAGTCCCCTCATCTGTACAGAGGATCAAATCACATAATCCACAGGGCGATGAGGATTACAGGAGGCCATGCCCAGTTGGCCCTGGGCTCAGAGTAAACACTGCCCTCCTCTCCTACCCCCCAGGCCTGTGGCTGCTGCTGTTTCATTGGTAACTTTATCTTGTTCTCTCCTCCCTGTTAACGAGCCAAGTCACCAGGGCTTGGCTGAGCAGGGATAGTGAGTCCAGCCCCAGGCTGCAGCCTTTTGATTCCTGGGGACCGTGGATTCCTGAGCTGCCCTGAGCCCTACCCTAGCCCTCTGGCTGAGCCTCCTCTGCTGAGCGGAGGGGAGGATGTTAGCGTAAGCCTGCCGAAGCCCATTATGGCCATCCGAGGACAGTAATGGGACAGACAGCGTGAGAGGACAAAACCATCCATAACTGTTCCAGGGTCTGTGCTGAAGCTGAAGCAATGCCCGGGCACATCTCCGTCACTCTCTCAGCCCCCTCATCACCAGCCACCTGTTCCAAGCCAGCGGAGCATGATAGGGACAAATCTCAAGACACACTTCTCCCTTCGGCGCCACGGAGCCCCTGCTGCCGGACGGGACCTGGGTGCCCTTGGAGGCTCACATCCAGAGCTCCCAAACAAAAATGCAGACATCACCATAGTTGGCTGGCACTGAGAGCAATCAATGGCTGTCAGCCCCTGTGCTATTACATCATAGCTGTGGGGCAGGAACTGTGATAGGCTGTTTAATTATATCATCTCCTTTAGTCCTCGCCTTAGCCCAGTAGCTTGTCATATCCCTACTCCAAAGAAACAGGTTCAGAGAGGCTGAGTAAGCTCTACAGGATCACACAGCTGCTAACTAGCTGGGCTGAACCCAGAGCAGGAAGCAGCATCAGGTTCTCCAGGGCTCCTCACCAGGGATTTGGGAGCGGTCATTGGTGAGCTTTAAGGGGGCACATAATGAGTATGGCCGGAGCTTCACGTCCCCTACATGCCAGAGGCCAAACCCATAGTGATGGAGGCTCCAGTTTAAAATCTACTTAAGAGAAATAACAATGATGACAACTGACACCATTTGCTGGCCCCCCACCAACACCAGGAAGATGGCACTCAACCATCACTCAGCCTACAAAGATACGGACACTTGGTCTCACTTTCCAGGTGTGGAAACTCAAGTTCAGAGAGGTCAATAACTTACTCAGGCTCACACAGCATTTAAAAGGCCAAACTGGACTGTGAGATCCAGGCTGTTTAGAACCAAGTCCGTGGTCTCTACTTTCTAAACATCCTCAGCTCAAATATCACCTCCTCTGGGGATCTGTTCTGACCCCACCCAGAGCCCCTGAAATTTATTCTTCCTGATTCGGAGGCAGCTTTCCCCACTAAAGTTTAGTTTCAGGAGGGCAGGATCACTAGGTGCTAACACAGTTTTTCCTCAAAATGAATCTGTGGATGATTAAATAAATTCATTCATTCATTCATTCGACAAACATGTAATGAACACCTATGATGTGCCAGATCCATTCTAAGCATGGAGGAGACAGCAGTCAATGTCCATAGAAAAGTCCCTGCCCTCACAGAACCCACATCCTCATGGAGAAGACAGAGAATAGAACAGTGACCATTTAAATAGATGGTAAATGTCATGTAGAGACAAGGGCGACAAAGAATAATAAAGCAAGCCCAGGGGATGGAGAGTAGGTGACCACACATCCCAGAATGTCTGGAGCAATCCTGGTTTAAGCCTTTTGTCTGGTGAATAATCATTAGTGACTCCTTTCCCTTTAAAATTATCCCTGTTTGCATGACAAATTCTCTGGTCACCCTTGTGGTGGGAAATCCTAGAAGGCTCTCTTTGACTACATGATGAGGCAGAAACTGCTGGTTTTCACCCATACCCAGACAGAAATATTTCCCAGCCCCGCTGCAGTTAAGGAGGGCACGTGACTGAGTTACAGTCAATGGAAGGAGGTCGCAAGTTGTCAGATGCCACTTTCAGGCCTGGCTCCAAACATCCTGTGAATCCCTTTGCCATAGGGTGAATCATTGGTCAGCCAATAGTCAGCCCCCCTCCCCACAGCCCGTGGTCATGGAGTGAGTGTCCCCTCCCACTGAAGACATGTGATCTGTTTTGGCCACTAGTAAGCAGGCGTAAGTGATGTAACTGTGGACCTGGCCCTGGACACAGCAGTTAAGACCCTCTGTGGTCTCCTCTTCTTTACTCTTCAGCCAAATGAATATGGAAGAGCCAGCGGAGAGCCCCAAGGGACCCCCAGGAATGACAGACACACAAGATGAAAAAGGCTATGATCTCCAAACCACTGCTTGGAGGTGAGCCACCCAGGAGAGCCTCTGGATAAACACAAGAATAAATACTTTTGACTCTGCCTGAACAACAAATACACTTTTATGGTGTTAAGTCACCAAGAGTTCAGAGTCATTCATTCACAGCAGCAAGTGTTAATTACCTTGACTATTACAAGTTGTCAATGAAGCCTCCCTGAGAAGGGAACATTTGAACAGAGACCTAACTGAAGCAAGCGAATACCACTACACACAGAGGACATGGCACGTGCAAAGGCCCTGAGAACCCAGAAGTCTCTGACTCATGGTGGCTGAGTCGTATCCTTCACCACACGGCCACTTTGCTCAGGTCACATAACCTACCTGAAACATTGTTTTCTCTAGTGCAAACTGGAGCAAACTGCCCCTGCTTCTCTCCTTGAAGGCACCAAGGTGGGGAGGCTGATGCAGTAATAGAAAGGGCTCAGGGACCAGGGCTGCCTCGTCAGCTCAGAGGCCTGCTGGCCAATCAGACACTCTCCATTTTGAACAGCCCAGAATGCACTGACATTTGTGACCCCACTTGGTAAGACCATGGCTAAGTGGCAGTTGTCCCGATGAATCTGCTGATGGCCCTGATGGGGTAGCTAGATCACAGGGGTGCCTGGAGGACACTGCTCTCAATTCAGGAATCTCAGTCCCCCGGGAGGTTTTGAGAAATAGACCTTCTAGAATCCAAGGAGGAGGGAAGGGTGGAACATTTGTGGACGGCCTGGTCTTGAACTAGAAATTTACATACCTGTTTTCACACAGCCTTGCAAGCAACTCTTCAAGGAGACCAGTGTTTCTGTCCCTGGCCACCCTTTCTCTGTTTCTGGAGCTAAAACAGAATCCTGGACCAGTATCACCAGGATGGGACACAGTGATTGGTGCACAGGAGGAACCTAATTTTAAGCCACCTTAAGTATTTGCGGCCAGGTGTTCTATCTGGACTGTTTCTGATCTTCCCAACCTCCCATAATGTAGCTATTATCCCCACTTTCTGGATGAAGAAACTGAGGCTCAGAGTGGCCCAGGTTCAGAGTGAGCAGCAGCAGATTCCACCCTAGATCAACCTGGTTCCAAAGCCTACCTACATTCTTGCTAGTGTATTAATGAACACGTGACTTTCGGTAACAATTATTAGCTTCTAGGAAACCAGCGCCAGGTGTGCCCCTCAGTGCTGCAGTCACATTATCTCAGAGAATTCTCAGAACCACCTTTGACACTAGGTAATTTTACAGACGATGAACTAAAGAGGGGCAATGACTCGCTCAAGGTCACACAGCTGGGAAATGATGGAGCCAGGTTGGAGAGACAGATAAATGAAGCCAGGGTCCTACCCTGGAGGAACTCCTGGAGAGGCATCCATGGTCTCCATGGCTTGCTCATGTTTCAAAGCCCTATTAGGGCCAATTGTGGGATTGGCCTGCCACCGAGAGCCTAGGGGCTGAGTGGCGCTGGGGAGGCAGGTCGGGCTGGCCGGGCACCCAGCCAGAGCAGTGAAGTCAGGATATATCACCCCTTATTATTAGCAACATTAGTTCCATGATTCGAAAACATTCATGATATTGACACTAATGATTAGCTCAGAGATGAGTCTGGGCCTCTGAACCATGCCGGGATGCCCACCCCCTCCCTCTGTGCATGTCATCCTTGTCTCATAAGGCCACTCAAGTCTGTCCCTCATCCTGAAGCCTTAGGGACTGTCCCAGCCCCCAGGGTCTCTCCTGAACCCCAGGCACTCCCCACCATGGCCACACTCCTCCCCATAGGCTCTCTGGTCCTGTCTGTTAGTGCTGACCAGCAGGGGCTGTAACGTAGGTGGGGCACTTGGATGCAGGCCTGTGTGGGTGATGCACAGCTGGCCTGGCTGTTGGTCCAGGCGAGGTGGGCTGCAGGGATACTGTAGAGAATGCAGGCCCTGGAACCCCAGCTGTGAGCCTAGACTGTCGCAAGTCCCAGGGACAGCACCACACGCTGGGGAGCATGTCTTGATGATGCTGTAAGAACTCATGGACACGTAGTTCAAGCGCTGAATTTATGCTCTGGCTTTTTAAATGGATATGAAACATGAACTTGTTTGCAAGGGGGCGGGCAGGCTACTCTGTACTTGAATAGAAACAACCTCGCTCATTCAAGGATAAAACATTCATTCTTTAAATTATACAGGCTTGTTTTTTCCCACTTTTTATTTTTATTTCCCTGTTTCTTCTGAGCAATGAAATAAGCTATAATATGAGATCTCTTGCCCACTGGAACCCACATTTTCACTCGACAAACATCTGCTGGGCACTTTCTCCTTAAAAGAGCTTGCACCAGGCACTGGGGACACAGTGGGGGACAATACAGGCCTGTCTCCTGCCCTGGTGCAGCCTAGAGTCTGGTGTTGTGGCCTGGATTCTGGAGCTGATTGCCTGGGTTCAAATCCCAGTTCTACCACTAACCAGCTGTGTGGCCTTGGGCAAGTTACTTAACCTCTCTGGGTTTCAGTGTCCTCATTGGTAAAATGGAGATCATCATTGTACCTCTCTCACAGAGATGTTGTGAATTTAACTAATCTTTTTTCTTTTTTTTTTTTTTTTTTTTGGTGGAGGTACTGGGGATTAAACCCAGGACCTTGTGCACGCTAAACCTACACTCTACCACGGAGCTATACCCTCCCCCTAGAGATGTTGTGAATTTAAATGAGTGTAAATACCTAGGACAGTCCTGGTATGAAAGACGTACAAATTTTTCAATAATCATAATAATATATGCTAGCGAGGAATCCGATGATGAACAAGCAGAGAAATGACCAAACAAAATTATTAATGATATTGAGAAGTGCCCTAAAGGATGGCTCAGATGCGTTAATAGAAAGTGTGAGGAAGGAGACATTTCAATGGGGTGGCCGGGGCTAGAGTCCCCCTGACTTAATTTGAGCCCTGCAGGAAGGGAAGGAGGCACCCATGGGAAGACCTTGTTAAGGGGGATCCAAGCAGAGGAAACTCATAGTTCAAAGGCCCTCAGACTGGACGGCTCCTAGCCAGAAACACGCAAGGACCTGGAAGAAAGTAGAGGCCAGAGTGCTGGGAGCGGCGCTGGGGTGGAAGAGTCTGACAAGGCGGGGTCAGAGGGCGGCAGCCGCCAGAGGAGGCAGGGTGAGGATGGGGATTTGACTTCAAGTACAATGGCAAACCTTGGAGGGTTTTAAGCCTGGAAGCAATCTGGTCTGATTTACATTTTAATAACATCTCTCTGGACTCCTTGAGGAGCAGAGGGAGGGAGGGTGAGGGTGGCAGCCACGGAGACCAGCTGGGGGAGGCTGTGGCAGCCGCAGAATGACAGTGATGACCTGGACTGGGGGTGGCAGTGGCCAACAGAGAAACAGCCAGATTTGGGATGTGCTGGGGGCAGAGCGACCAGGACAAGGAGAGTACTAGAAGGAGAGAAATCAAGGGTGATTATTATTTTTTTTTTTTGGCATCTGTTAGGAGATATGTTTTATTTCTGACCTTTCCATTAACTAGCTGTGTGACCTTGAGTACGTCATCTAACCTCTCTGAGCCTTGCTTTCCTCATTTATTAATCAGAGGTAATGTTATCTGGCCCACAGGGTTTGCTGTGAGGATCCGCTAAGATAGACACAGAGATGTGAATGTGCTGTGTATCAAGAGGTGCGAAAGAGGGCTGGGGAAAGAGGGGAGAGGGGTTTATCGGGCCAGATTCTGGTTCCACCTGAGACCCTCTGTGGCTCTGACCTCGGCCAGAAACCAGTTCCAGTTTCCTCACCCATCACAGGAGGCTCAACAGAATAATCCTCTAGGTTAGCTCCTCCCACCTCTACCTGGACTAAAAGTAGGTATTTCTATCCCCAAGAGTAGGAGTGTGGCAGGGGTGTTGTTGGGCGGGGGTTGGGGGAAGGAGCAGCCTGATCCCTCCGCATTATCACCCCTCCCTAACTTCGAGTGATGCTTCCCGGAGGGCCCAGGAGGAAGGGCACTGGCTCAGGTCCAGCCTCTCCTGAGAGGAGCAGTGACTCAGCCAAGGTCACCCGCTGAGTCAGTTAAGGGCCCAGAATAGATCAGAGTTGTCCCACTTCCGCCTATAGTCCCTACTCCCCTGCCCAGTCCCCCACCAGCCTCTTCATCTGAAAGAGAGGGAGGGGCAGTCCCCAAACTGATTGAAGCCTGCTAGGCCAAAGGCTTCCAACAGGGGGAGTTCTGAGACAAACAGGCAAAGATTCTGTGTTCCTTCAGTTTGCAAGAAACTGGGAGAATAATGGAGGATGGGAAGAAACTGCCATTTATCATTCACTTACCCTATGCCTGATTCCTCACAGCACAGCACTCAATCCTCGTAATACCTTTGTTTTCTCCATTAGATGGATATCTAAATGGGATCAGAGAGGGCAAGTGATTTGCCCAAGGTCGCACAGCAGAGCCAGGTTCAGTGCCAAGTCCATGTTTTGTTCACTGCCCTGGCAGAAGCTGTGCATATCTCTCCTAAAAGACCAAGCCAGGCAAAGTCATTCCCTCTCTGCCTGGGAGGGCGTGGGCAAAAGAGGGAACAGAGCCTGGAAGTATTTATTGAAGAGATGAAAGAAGGAGTGGCTGAAGTCCTTCCCAGTTCTGGGTTCCATCCCTTCACAGAGCAGGGGAGCCCAAGGGCAGTGGTTGGATTTATCTAACCTCCATCCACAGGCTAACAAGTGGCCCCACGTGTGAGGAACCTGCTATGTTCCCTGCCCTGAGACGCTGACATGAGAGATGTCATTTCATTAGCTCCTCCCCACCCTTCTGTTTGGACTCCACACATCTACATAAATTACAGTCCTGATATTTATGGTTGCTGTGTTGCGTCGGCAAGGTCACGTGTGCGCTCTGTGTCCTGGCAGAGGGAAGGTCACCCCTAGGACTCTCTCCCTGCCCCCCACCCCTCACCCTGTCCCTTGCCCCAGTGTCCTGTACACCTAGGGCAGCAAGGGATGGGCCGCCTCCAGGACCTGGGAGGGACAGGGGCACTCGGGCCCTGGGAAGAGGAGGGGGCTGGGTTTTACAGCAGAGTTTTCACATGGTTGGTTTTGCCATTAACTTTGAATGCCTTTGTGGGTCTATAAAGTTCCCCATGGTGGTTTATAGGGAGTATGAATTGAGGAAATTGGTGGCAAAAACAGGGTAATGGGTGGCTTTCAGAGACCCACACAAGGGTAAGGGAACAAAGGCAAGGAGCCGCCATCTCGCCGCAAAACCTATACCAATGATAATTAAAAAAAAAAAAACCAAAAAAATCCTGCAAATTCCCTTCCGTTTCCTCTCCAAAATTCTATGTTTCTGGGAGCAGAAGCGGCTGGCAGGACAATCACCGTGGAGCTAACTGCGGTCATCTGAGTGGTGGCATTCTCTTTTTTGTGCCTCTCTATATGCTCCAAATTATCTCCAGCCTCTGGGTATAAGGGGAAAAAAGTGATTTTTTTTTAAAGTCAGATCATTCAGACCAACAGGAAGGTATGTTTTCTGAAGACCCGAGATTCACCCATGGTAATAACACATCACTAGGGTCCTCCCCCTTGATAGATGGGGAAACTGAGGCACCGAGACTAAAAAGTTATTCAAGGTCGCACAGACAGAGGGCTTCAACAGGAGTCAGCACTCTGCCCATCCCAGCCCGGCCTTCACCCCTCTCTGTCCAGGTTCCTTGGGGCTGCGAGGTTAGGACTGATAACGCTTAGGTAGGGGAGGGGCGCTCACTTTGGAGGGTCCAAGGCTTTCTTTCTTGGTGGCTGTGTTTACTGGAGGCTCCTTTGGTCAGACTGTCCAGCTGGTGTCCTCAGGGAGCTGAGGGACTGGACCTAGATGCTTCCAGAAGGTTCCAGACCCAGGCTAGTCTAGATGAGGATTGAGCAGAGGCAGAAACCGGGTGTGGAAGGAAAGATGGGCCAGGGATCCAGGTTGGAGAGTGGAGTTCAATCAGCTGTTTCAGCCACATCCAACTTGGCGTGGGAGGAAATGGGGAAGCAGCCCCACCCCCGGGCAGGACCTGGCTGGATGGGGTGCAGGGGGTGTGAGGGCCCTGGCTCCAAGCGTGGAGCAGGGGGCAGGGGTGTCTGTGAGTCACCTGTGGACCCTGGTCCTTCCTACTCAATTCAGACTTACTAAGAGGCTGCCCTATCCTAGGGAGGGGGACAGACAGCTCCCCATATCCCGTCTTCCTTCCTCTGCACGTGTCTTTTCTGAGATGATCATGTAAAAACATCATGGAACAAAAACAGACAGAATGGACATTCATGTTCCCCTTAGATCAAAATGTGATAAGGTCTAGGAGCACAGACCCTACCCTGAGGGGCTCCCCCTCTGATGTAGGGAGACAGAGCCCCTGCCATCCTGAAGCAACAAGTGTCTGATGGGGGAGACACAGCCCCTCCCTGAAGAGGTCCAAATCTGATGGAGGAGACACACCCCTCTATTACTTGAGAATTCCCAATCTAACTAAGACAAGACCCTCACCCTGAAAAGAAACCTAGAATCCTTTAATAGAGACATAGAAATGAGGGCACAGACCCATTGAATCATCTGCATTAGATGATTCCTGAGGGACTCAAAATCCAGAAAGGGGGGATCTCATAGGAGCCTTCCCTGAGAAGGTAACTTCTCTGCCAGGCTCTGAGGACATGCCAGCCAAAAAGACTAGGTCCAGGCCTCAAGGAATTCTTTGGGGGTGGCAGGGTGGGGGTGTTAGACACTGACAAGAAAAGCTGGGATTGGAAATCCACATAATGGGTATAGGCCAGGTTAGGAGCTTGGACTTTATGGCCGGGCAACAGGGAGCCATGGAGAGTTTTAAGCAAGGGAGAGGGTGATCAGATTTGCGGTTTGTAAAGATCAGCTGGGCTGCAGGAGGAGGAGGGAGTCAAGGGGGAGCGGAAGCAGGAGACCAGGGATAAGACTGTTGTGGTGACCCAGGCAGGTGATGAGGGCCCAGCCTGAGGGCCTGGCTATGGGATAGAGGGGACACCCTTGGTGGCGGAGGACACTGGGCAGACTTGAAGCCCTGTATTCTGAACCCAGCCTGACAGAAGGGCCGATGAGGTTCAACGATGTCTGTGCTCTGAGCAGCTGCCTGGCTGGGCTCGAGGGCTCGGGCCCAGGGTCCTTCTCTGCAGATGCCCGTCGGTCTGCGGGAGCCCTCACAGCTGGACAGCGGACATCTGCTGATACTAGGCATGTGTGGGACCAAGGTCAGACTCATGTCCTAGCCCTGAAAGAAGGCCCAGGTCAGGCTCTGGGATATCCTGGGGTCCCCCAGTTTGGAAGAGTCAGAGGAACATCAGACCACAGCCTCCGGTTCCCCCATCAGAATACTCAGGTCTCGTTTGGACCCTTCAGCTGCCAAGGCCACGGGCCACTCTTGCCTGCTGAGTCCTCCATCTGGATGGGCGTTCATCCCACTGGCTAGTGAAGCCTTCAAACCAGGCAGTGCAGGGGTCAGGCTGAGGCCTGAACTAACCCATCTGGGAGAAGAGCTAATAAGCCCCCCAATTTGCATATATGCAAACAAGGTCCACTGTTGACAGAGCAATTAGCACAGCCCACTGCCTGGCAAGGCCACCAGGATCGGCTGCGGTGCCTGGGATCTTATCTGCTGGGCTCAGAGCCCAGCTCCCTCTCAGTTGAGGCCTGGTTGGGTGGATGATGAAGTCCCAGATTGGGCTCGACACCCCTTTCCAGAGGGCAGGGGAACCTGTGCAGGGCTTTCTGGGGAGGGACAGGGTGGACCCAAGGACCTGGAACGATTTCCTGAGTCTTGTCTTCTTATCATTTAGTTTGGGTAGGGGGAGAAAGGACATCAGCTCATGAGATGCGTGTGGGACATCTGACCATCCCAACTCTGACAGTACAGCAAGGGGAACAAGCCAGGGCTTTGACCGGAGAAGCCTGACTTCTAATCCTGACTCTCCCACTTGCTGCTGTGTGACTCAGGATACTTTAAATGACCTCTCTGGGCCTCAGTATTCTCATTTGTAAAATGGAGACAATGTCTCCCACAGAGGCTACTGTGAGGATTAAGAGTCCTCATAGTGGGGTGCTAGGTGTAGAGTAGTTGCTCATTAAACGGCATCCCTGTGTCACCAGATACGGTTTGCAACAGAATGAGGAGCAGATACTTGGCTGTCTTCTGCTTCTCCCTTCCTCCCCTGTTGGTTTGGTTTTGTTTGTTTTTGATCTGACCTGTGCTTTAAATGCCGTAAAGCGTATTGCCACCCAATAACTTAGGAAATAGCTGGTGAAGTTGGCTGGCGATGTATCCCCATTTGCAGATAAAGAAACTGAGGACCAGAGAGGTGAAGCAATTTGACTAACGTCATCCAGCAAGTTGGCAGTAGAGCAGAGAATTAAGCCTCCGGGCCCCTCATTCTCATGAGCTCTTTCTGGTGGTAGCAGCTGCTGGAGACCCACAGCACCTACCCAACCTCTGTGCTTTCGCCTCTCCCCACCTCTCTCCTCCTTCTCCTTCTTGGGTCTTTAGTCTCTGCCCACATGTCTGTATTCCAGGATCTCTTTCCCTTGAGTCTATCATTCTGTCAAGTGCCTGCTGAGAATGTGATGACAGCCAACTCTGCTCAACCAGAGAGTGGGAAGTTCCTTCTTGTGTCTGACTGCAATTTCTCTTGCTTTAAAATCAACCCATGTCTTCTTTTTTCATCATTGGTGGATGGGGAAACCTTTGGCTCACTATCCTCATCGAATAGTCACCATCATAAATAGAAACAAAACAAAGCAGGCCTCAGAGATTTTAAGTCCCTCTCTCTCCCCATCTGGCCTTCCCCTGAACAGATGAGACCTTGACTTTAAGGCCAGTTAACCCTTCCTCTTGAAGCCAGTTCCTATCACCTTGGATGCTCACCCTACTTCAAGCTCCCATTGCTCCAGTGCCCAGTCCAGTGGGTGGCCTGAAAGGTGGTGAGAAAGGAAAGGATGGGAAAAGAGGTGAGGGCCTCCCATCTGTGCTCTAGTCCTGGTCTAGTCCTGCTCTCCTGTGTGAGCTCTGAGCCATCATCACTGCTGTGTGCAGACACGTGCCAGGGGCCGTGGGGAGCAGAGAGATGTGCATGACACATACATGCACATGCTCCCTCCCTCCCCAGAGAACCAGGAGCAAAAAGCATGGTCTCTGACTTCAAGGAGTGAGTGGGGAGAAGGGACAGTCAGCACAGGATTATAATTTTGGGTGTAAATGCCACGACAGAGGAAGAAGCCTGTGGGGACATGAAGGAGGGATTCCCCTGGGCCGCCAAGCACAGGGTGTGATCAGGGAAGACTTCCAAGAGGGGTGACTTCTCAGCTGAATCCAGAAGGACATATTGGCATAAGCAGGTGAAGAGGAGGGGACAGGCAGAGCAGGCAGGGGCAAAGGCACAGAGACTGTGCAGAGTCTGGTGTATCTGACGAACTGGAGGACAGGAGTGTTTGCTTCTACGCCATGTGCACGTGCCGGCACCATTCTACGCTTCACAAACGCTTGCTCACAAGACCACCACAGCTGCTCCCAAAGGTAGGCAGAACGATGGCTTGGTGTGGGTTTCCCCAGAGGCAGACTCAGAAAAGAATTCAAGTGCAGATAGCTTCTCTGGGAGATGATCCAGGGAATTTCGGTGAGGAAACAAGGAAGGGAAGCAGCCAGTACTGCTGTGTAACCACGCTGGCCACCACTGCCCAGCCCAAGCCCACTGAGGACCCCTGGGAGCCAGTGTAGAAGATGCACCTGGAATATCCAACCGAGAGCAAGGATGCTGGAGCATCCATCCTCTAACTCTCTGTCTATCCTCAGCCTAGGGCTGCTTCCAGGAATGAAAGCTCTCTACACTTCTGGCCTGTCTTTTGTCCAGGCCAGGGTGCTGCCCCGTCTCTTGTCCAGGCCAGGGTGCTGCCCCCAGGCAGAGGGTCGCTGCCTTCACAGGAGCATACTTGGCTGTCTGGTAGACAGAAATGCCAAGGGCTTATGGCTGGGCACCAACAGGGTCTGCTACCGTATTAACCCCATCTTACAGATGAGGAAACTAAGGCCAAGAGCATCCAGGTAACTAGGCCCAGGTCTCACAGCCAGCACACCACAGAGATCAAGCCCAGGGATCTGCCCCAGAGCCCGTGATCATAACTATGGAGCCACATCGCCTGACGGGGTCCACCCCCAACAGGAAGGAGGGGGAGCGATGAAAGATGAAGACCAAGGAAGGTGGCCAGACTTGCTGGGAGCAGAGTGAGTGAGGTGCATGACCCAGGGAGCCCTACTGTGTGCCAGGCACTGGAGAGGTGCTGGGAGCCCCACTGACCTCATCATTAAAGCAGGCCAGGCAGCACCTCTCCAGAGCCCTGGGTTCGGAGGCTGAATCAGACCCCCTCCCTCTGGTTCAGTAACCACGTTTTCCTAGCCCAAACGAGAATTTCTTGTTTGACACGGCTTTCCCACTAAGATGCGGGAAGAATGAATTTATTCATGCGAGAAGTCTTACAAAGGTTTAAACTATTAGCATGCATTTGGTTATATATGTCACAAATTGTCTTTACCGAAAAGGATAAAAAAATACTTGCAATTGGGGCCATCCTGGAGAATCTAGACAATATCGTCTTTGTATGCAGGAAGGATGCAAGCTTGTTCGCGGAGAGATGCTGAGGTCAATGGTTACGAATGTGGGTTTTCAAGTCCCAGCCAGGGTCAAGCACATAGTAGGTCTTATCGTGTGCTTGATGACTAGGTGACTGGGGCTGAATCCCAGCTCTCCCACAGACTCTGTGTGCGGCTCTCTCTCTGACTCGGTTGCCTCATCGGTAGGAAGGGGACAATAGTGTCCGTGGAAAGGGGATTTAGGTGAGAGAACTCAGGGAAAGCCCTGAGCAGGAGTCTGGCCCATAGAAAGTGCACAGTTAACAGTGGTGGCGGAGTAAGAGGACTGAGGGAGTGGACGCCAGGCTGGCATCCGTCCTGACTCTGCATGGGTGTGATTGGCCCATGTGCGGCCAGAATAGTAACACCTCCAAGAGACCCTCCATCAGAGGAACGGAGATTGGTGGATGGGTACCCCAGCCTCCTGCCCCTTAGGTGCAGTCCTAAGGCAGGTCCCACACTACCTCTCAGCCCATCCAGCTGCATCCGTATCACCTTTTCCTGTCTCCCTCACTCCCTCCCCTGCTGGTGTTTCCTGGGGTCCTTCCCAAATAAGCTACCCACACCCAAATCCTTGTCTCAGGCCCCACTTTGATGGGAACCCCAAAAGCAAGTGATAACAAGGCTGGAGGTAATAACAGAGCTCCCAGCACTCAGTCCCTGAGGAGGAAGGACCGCGCAACACCTCCCCGCCTCTTGCCTACTTCTCAGGCTGGCGTCGTAAGGAATGATTGAGATAAACAGCAGGACAAGGCTGCAGAAAAGAAGAAAGTGAGGCCACATGTCCTGGGAGGGATTATTATATTTCCGCAGTGAGATAAGGATCTTAAAGCTCGCTGATTCTGTTGCCAGGAGTGTGGGGTTCAGACACAGACAGTCTCCGGCTCTGTTAATCCCGCTCGCCCCCGCCTGTCACTTAGAGCTCCATTCTCTCAGCCCCAACCCTGGGGCAGATAAACTGAAGTGGATCTGGTCTCCGCAACCTTGGCCGTGAGACAAAGTGTATCCTCCACACAGGGGACCTGATGGGCTCAGAGCAGGAGAAAGAGGGGGTGCCTCAGTTCCTGACCCCAGGCCCTGTTCAAGGTTCACCCCTGCCACTAACCCACTGCCCATCCTGGAGCAGGTCACTCTCCACTCTGAGCCTAATGTTTCCTGCTCTAAAATGTGGAGGACAGGATGGCAGCAGAGCGAGGGGTAAGGGCCAGGAGCTAGACTGCTGGAGCTGCAATCCCAGCCTTGTCACTCACTCACTGTTCAGCCTTGAGTCAGTTACTTAACATTTCTGTGCTTATGTTTCCTCATTTACAAAATAAGGAAAATAACAGAGTCTCACTCATGGAGTTGCTAATGCAGATTAAACACATTAATATTTATGAAGTGCTTAGAAATGTGCCCGGCGCACTGTAAGTACTACACAAATATTTGTTAAATAAACACCTATATCGCTTACTTTAAAGGGTTGCAGTGGTTCCACAAGATGATAAACACATGAAAATCCTTCATACGCAGTAGAAATCCGTGCAAATACATTATAGTTATGAATTCTCTTTATATCTCCATTTCCCTGTAGTAGCTTCTCTCTGTGGGCTTTGTAGTGCTGTACACAGAGAAGGGACTTTGACGTTTCCCAGAGTCAGGTAGGAAATATGGTGCTGCCCTTTCACCAGTCCTAAGTGACTTCACACCTCAGAGCCTCAGTTTCCCCACTGGGGACAATAACAGGTACCCATCTCTTAGGGTGAGGTGAGCATTAGGGGAACACTGGTAAGCGATGCACGTGGCTCAGGGACTTGCCCACCAAGGAGCCCAATTAATGTGAGTTTCTCTCTCCAGTTTCCCAGGGGAAATCTCTTCACTTCTTTGGGGCTGTCAGTCCTCACCTGTAATAAGAGCCTGATGAACCAGTTCACAGGGCTGGTGGGCTCATGCCCACAAGAGCTTGAAGCCCAGGCCTAGGGGAGACTATATGCTCAATGACAGCCTCCTTTTCCTCTGGAAAAAGGCTGTTAATTAATCTAAATCTCAGAGAATCCTCTAATCTCCCAGGCATGGCCATGGAAGTCTATGTAGGATTTCCCTGCCTCCCCGTGATTGACTGAGGCCCCTGATGAAGTGGATCTGTCTGGCCAGGCTGGCTGGTGGGGGAAGCAGTTGGCCCAGAGATCATGCTCCACACCGTCCTGGGGTGGAGGACTGAATGTGGATGCCTAGAATTTTTAGGACCTGCAGGTGGATCCATAAGGTATGGGCTGGACAAGCCTCTGTGGGTGGGGCATTGAAGAGCGCCAGCCAGGGTCCACGTCCATGAGCATCCTCCATGGCAGGCCGAGAGAAGCCCAGAGGTATTTGTCAAAAGGCTCTGGTTCCCATGGGCCTGGCCTGCTTTGGCCTATTATGTTTGCCTAAATGCTTATGTCCCAGATAAGAGGCCTGGGAGATGAGCAGATAGCCCCTGTGAGTAGTTAACAACCTCCTCCCACACAATCCCAGGAGCTGAGCTGGCAGCAGACAGACCAAAAGAAGAACCAGACCAGGAGGAAAGGGATGGTGGTGATAGAACTTCTGCCCTGGAAGCTTCTGAGGCCCTGTTGACAAGAGATCGGGAGTTTGGGATGACAGAGCCACCCACTCACCTTACGAATGGGAAAATGTGGCCCAGAGAGGATGAGGAACACAGCAGGGCAACACAGCCAGAGGGGAACCAAGTCTCTAAACTGTCAGCACAAAAGTCAACTCCCCCAGATAATGTGTAGTGAAAATGCTACAGGTGAGCATGAAGAGCAGTCACTGATGGGAGATGATTTTCCCTTCAGCCTTTCATTCATTTGCTCGCTCATGCATGCGCGCATTAGTCAAGTGAGAGTGCCTGGCGGGCGCTCTCCTAGGTGCTGAAACATACATTAACTCCCACTAGTGTGTAGCGTCTTAAAGGTATAGACCACACACACCTGTGCCGCTCGCTGCTCTATCTCCAAAGCCTGGTGCGTAGTATGAGCTTAATAATAAAGGATTTACAGCACTTAATTCTCACAAAGAAAAAAATTCTTATTCTCATTTCACAGTCAGGAAACTGAGGCTCTGAGAGGTAAGGTGACTGGCCCACATAGTCGTTATGAATTCATTCATCACGAAACAGATATTGGTTGTGCACCTACGACGTGCCAGCAATGAACAAGCAGACAAGGCCCTTGGGAGCTTCTAGCCCAAAGGAGGAGTCCGTTGTGGTCAAATACCAAATATGCTGATAATGAGTAATTATAACCTGAGGCGAGCGTCATGGGAGGAAGGCCATTATTTTGTGTTCTGAGCTGTGTGGGACTGAAATCTGCATCAGGTAAGGTCAGGTGGTAGAGGGAAGGTCTGTAGGTGAGATGGCGGCAACTGTCTGATGCAGAAACCAGGAACTCAGAGAGGTGGAATGACTTGCCCAGGGTCACACAGTGGCGCAGGTGGTGAAGCTGCAGTTTCAGCTCCGTCTCTCTGCAAACTTGCTCTCTTCCTAGCACATTGGAGAACCAAGAAAGACCTACAATGGAGGTTGGACAAGAAAGGATGTGGTGGTCAGTGGAGGCCAGGAGGGGCCGGGGGCTCTGCTCCCTGCGATCTGGGCAGAGGCCTGGCATCAACCTCAGCCCCATTGAATGGATGTCGTGAAGCCAATCCAGCCTTCTCTCCCCCCTTCTCTTCCTCTATGGAGACACTAATTTTAGCCAGTCACAAAGTCAGCCTAAGCTTTTAAAAACGGACTGATTTATGCTTTTCCTTAATTGCTCCAAAAAAGCGCTTTGCATCTAGTGGGAAAGAGAATGAATATAACTCTATTTAGGTTAAAAATTTAAAGCCAAATTCTCACTAGTCTGGCAAGAAGAGAGGAATGCACTTAACCCCGTCTGGGTAGTCTCCCCACCCTCAGCCCTTCCTCTGCCACATAGAGCCTCTGCGTCTGCCTCACAGGCCCTCTGGGGAGAAAGCCCAGAAGCACCAGGGGCCTCACCAGCTACTCGAGTGAGGGCAGGGCACTTTTTAAGGGTGCACTGAGGAGATTTGCAAAATCACCTTCCCTGACAGCCCCAAGAGGTTGCCAAGGCCCAGAATCCACTGATGGAGCCAAAGTTTGCAGTCATTTCCCAGTTCTGGAAGTTAGTACATCCCTAGGTCATCTCAGCCATCCCTCGTCTGCACACTGGGGCTGCCAAGGCTCCGCTGATCTTTAAATGCTGATCTTTCCAAAAGATCTCTAAGAATTTCATTCAGTAAACACTGAAAACCTGCCATTTGCTACACACCATGCTTAGTGATGGGACTCTAACAGTCAATGAGGCAGGAATGCCTACGGGGTAGACCATAAATCTCTGTGTTCCCCTAGTCATAGGTCAGTGTGGTTGGGCTCACTAAGTATCATTTTATCCATCCACCTATCCATCATCTAACCATCCTCCATCCGTCCATCCATTCATCCTGCACCTATCCATTGTCCATCCATCCATCAATATAAATATTTAATAAGTACATATTCTGTACTCAGCACAGTGCTAGGTACTAGGTTTACAAAAATAAATAGTACAGAATAAATAAGATAAAAAGGGACACTGTCCTTAGTGATTTCATGGAGTGGGTGAGGCATGAAGGTAAATGGGACATTTTTTGAGGCACAGACATCATCTGGCTACCAAAAACACAAACACGCACGCACGCGCATGCACGTGCACACACGCACATGCACGCGCACACACTAGCCCTCCACATAACCTGATATTGTCTCTGGAGGCAACTGCCACCCCCTACCCCATGGGTGACATCTCCCAGATGCTTCTGTACTTTCTCTTTCCTCTTCCAATGGCTGGAAAGGAGGCCTATGGAGCCCCAAGAGATGGCAGAGTCACAAGGCGTAAGGAGCCTGGATCCCTGAGTCTCCACATGGAGGAAAGGCACCCACCTACAAAGATACCTCAACATAAGTTAAAAATAAACTTTTGTTGAGCTTGTGCCAGTGAAATTTGGGGGTTTGTTACAGCAGCGTGTGTTATCCTATCTAATATAATTACATTTTACAAAGCACCTTTCTGCAAGTGAATGAAGGGATTTAAATATGTCATTTGATTCTTATAAAAATCACAGGTGGTAGATAATTGTTGCCCCCATTTATAGATGAAAAACCCAAGGCTCAGAGATGTGAAGTAACTTGCCCAGAGTCACAAAGCCAGTAGGTGGTGGACGAGGATTCAAATCTGACTCTCACATCCATTCACTTTAAATGACAATATGCTCCTAGGTGTGGGTACAGATAGCAAACTGGAGCACGGAACAGGAAGGGCATCTTCATCTGCCTCTGAGTGCAGAAGCTGGGGTGGGGCATCTATCCCTGGGCCAGCAGTGTGGTTGCTGTTACCAAAAGGCAAGGAGAAGAAAAACCAAAAATCTGCCCTTGGTATTCCCCTCCCCAAGCCGGACAAGAGGTCCCAGTCTGTGCCCCCTTCCCCTGGCAGGCACTATCTTCCTGGAGGGTCTTTTTTCAACACATAGGAGGAGCCCCTTTCTCTCCGCCCAGGACAAGAGGAGGCAAGGATTCTGAGACACTGAATTTCCACCCCTGGGAGGCAGCTGGCTTTCTTCAAAGGCCTGGCCCAGCCTTTGGCAGCCCAGGCAGACCTCCAAGACATCTCCATCGGCTGGCCCAAGGCTGCCAAAGCTGAGGGGGCTCCAGGTCCCCCATCCAGGCTGTCAGAGCCATAGGTATGGCTGACTCAGCCCTTGGAGCAGAGTGGCTGACAAAGGGCAGCCAGACAGGAACAGGTCCTGGAGGCAGTGGTGGCAGGAAGCCTCACTGCAACCCCACAGAAGGGCTGCTGCTCTCCACTGAAGGCCTGGAGTCAAGGTCGTCCTCAGGTGACATTTTTTCCTCCATAATCGTCTGGCTACCAGACAAAGAGATGGTGGTGCTGTGAAATGAAGAGTGCTGGGCTTCTGAGGGCAGACCAACCAGGGGTTGAATTCAGGCTCTGACACTCACTGGCTGTGTAATCTTGGGCAAGTAACTAAGCCTCTCTGAGACTGTCAGTTTACCTATCTGTAAAATGGGGCTAATAATGCTTGTGTCACAGGGATTACAGAGAGGATCAAACGGTATAGCAGACAAGTGATAATCTAAGAAGTGAGAAACAGAATCCAAGAATGTTCTAGCTAGAAGGGCCCTCAGATCTGGTAGGGAAGGGCCCAGAGGAAGATGAGGATGTCCCATCTCTCAGTCCCTTATTACACTCAGAGGCTGGATCTCAGGGTTTTCCCATGGCTTTTGCTGGGGTTGGTTGACAATTTTGTCAGTCAGAGATGGTGCCAGATGCTGGAGTAGCTATACCCAGGCAGGGCCCTCACCTCCAGCATCTGTTCCCCTCTGTGCACAGGGACTAAGGGACTAAGCACCCACCATGACAGCTGCTGGGAAAACTAAAGGCCATGCACTCAGTGCCTACCTTTCAGGGCACTTGCCCTGATGCCCTCCCACTCCATCCTCTCTCCCACACCTCACATCTACACAGAGGTGCCGACTTCTACCCTCCACCCACCACCCTACTACTCAGCCTCCTAGCCTTCATCACGGGCAGTGGTGTGGCTGGGTCTAGAACCCAGAGTGGGCCAGTGCCAGAGTCAGAACCCCACCTGGGCCCAGCCTTTGAACAAACGTCCAACGCAGGGCCCTCTGTTCATGGAGGCGAGGACTGGAAGGGGCGCACAGTGGGACTAAATGCATGGTGGAGACCCTTGGGAAAACTGCTGACCCGGCACTCTTTTCCCGCTTTTCATCACTCTCCCATCCCCATCCTTTTCCCAACAAGGGTCAGAGTTCTCCATCCTGATGCCCTCCCAGGTGGTCCAAGCCCCTGTCACATCCTCTCCCTCCTTCCTGACCCAGGCCCCATGAGTGAGGAGTTCTCCCGCCTCGCTCCCCATAATGCTATACCGCTAATAAGATTAAAACATACCTCCCTCTTACAGCATCGATTCATAGCACTGATTTACTGTTGCTTCTCGGCTGCTACAAAACGGATGCGCAGGCCGCCACCTTAATCTCTATCCATCTCCTCACTGCTGGGGAATAACTGCTAATTAATACCTTTCTGCCTCCCGACGGCGCCTGCCAGCTTTGAGCGCCATCAATACTCTGTGGGCTCCCTGCCACCTGGCCACTCACTCTGACTCGCTCGAGGCTTCAGCCCCAGGCCAGAGGCGCACGGGGGTTCAAGGTGGGACAAGAGGAGGAGGGCTTTTCTCTTCTGCTCATCCTCCCACTGGACACACAGATACACATAGTGAGCGAGCAAAGGGCAAGGGTTAATTCAGAAGGGAGGGAGTTAGATCACGGTTCAAATGCCAGCTCCTCCTCAAACCAGCTCTAGGATTTTTCACTTCTGAGTCTCAGGCTCCTCGATGGCAAAATAGAGAGAGCCACAGGATCCACCTCCTACGGAGTTGCAAGAATTAAAGAAGAACAGGTCAAGAATGTGCCTAACATAGTCCCTGGCCTCCTGCTTCCTCGGGACCTTTTCCCCAGGCCTGGAGGGGGCGCCATCACCATAGACCAGCTGAGTTCACAGCACTGATGTCAGGGAATGGCAGGTGGCCATTCCCAAGGCTGGGAAGCAGGGTCCAGGAAAGGTTCCATCAGGAGAAGGAGTTAGCCACAGACATGCAGCCTGGTTGGGAGATGCCAATGCCCTGGAACTCAGCCAGACTTTTGTGGCTTCTTTCCTTCTCCCTTTCATTTCAAAAGGCACCTCCTCCAAGAAGCCTTCCCAGACCATGCAATCTGAAGAAGCTGCTCTAAGCCCCTGTCTATCCTGCAGCCCTGCATTCTCCTCGCCATCCAGAGTCAGGCTCTTTATCTATTTGTTTATTTCTGCCGCATCCACCAGAATGTCAGTCCCATGAGGCCCAAGTTCTTGACTGTCCTTTTCAGCACCATCTCCCTGGGCACATAGTAGGAGATCAGTAAGCATCTGATAAATGAGTAATAGGTTCTCCATTAATCTTAGCTGAGAATAATAATGACAATAATAAGCAAGGTTATCACATCCCTCTCCCCTCAGATGAAGGTCTGATTCAATGCCCTCTCACTTTTAGTGGGGGATCCCATCAAAAACCATTGCCACCATGTGTTAAATGTCTACTAGGCATCATATGAGAAACTGAGGCTCAGAGCAGTTACACACCTTGCCCCAGATGACACATCTAGCAGGTGACTCCGCTGCCGTTCAGATCCAGGTGGGCCACGTGTTTTAAGTACTCAGCATGTCCCATCAAGAGGGAAGAGGAGAACAGCTTCCCCACCAAAAATATCTGGATGCCAGGGTTTGCCGCCTGGCTCCCATACTGAAACTGACAGCCTGCTGTGGTCATTGGTGGATACAACACGATCAGCCTGGGGAGGGACATCAGCCTGATCTCAGATCTGCATAGGCCAGTGGGGAGGATCAGAGTGCAGGACCAGGTGCATCTAACTTCGGACTTGCCCCTCCACCTCCTCTGAACCAGTCTCCTCCGGGAGTAGCTGCAGGACCAGATGGGGCTAGGGACGTGTGAACACACAGAATTATCATTCTAAATCCCCAAGTCTGTCTTCACCTGCAGGATTCCCCTTTATCTCATGGACACCTGTAACTGACAGCCGGGCTGGGGGCCTTACTCTGTGAGGGGAGGGGTGGGGGATGGAGTGGTGGCCATCTGCCTCCACCGGGCCGTGAGAGGTGGCAGTGGGGAGGGAGAGGAAGCCTCAGGACTGGGCCTGGCAGATGTGCCAGCAGAAGCCAGCACAGGCGCTTTTAATAAAACATAACGAAGCGTGGGATCATAAAATATTTCTCTAATTCCAGGCTCCCATGGGGGTGGGGAAGACCAGTTGGGCTGTCAAAGGAGAAAGGTTTACAGTGGGTACCTTGAGGCTAGCTGGGGGTCAGAGCAGGCACAATTTGAGGGCAGCAATCCCCAAGCCTCTGATCTGGGGTTGGGGGTGGGGGCTTTCTCACAGCCCAGCTTTCCAGCTTGGAAAGAAGCAGAAATCAGAAGTTTTTCTCCCAGAGATGGCCCCCTCCTGCTGGGAACCTGGTAAAAGTCACTGACCCCTCTGGGCCTCAGTTTACCCACATGTGAAGTGAAACGAGTCTTGAACCTAAACAGAAATCTTTAGAACCTCCTCTAGCCCTGAGGAGGTTAATGCTTTGTCCTCATCATCCAATCCACTTTTTCAAATTCTTTCATTCAAAGTAAAGCTCAAGCAGAAGCTGGTTTGTGAAAGGGGCAAAGCAGAGCTCCTGGCTCGATCTGGGGACAAGGACCCCCTCAACTATTATCCTGACTTACATTCTGGCACCAAAATGGTGTGGGTGGGTACCTCTGTGGGAAACTGGGGTTCCAAGGAGCACAGTTTGAAAACTATGAGTCGGCCCAAATCCTGCCTAAACTCCCCCATCCTCCAAGCCCCAGCTCATATCTCAGAACCTCATCAGAGGCCTCCCTGATGGTGCACCTCTCCTAGCCACTACCAAATGTATCCCAGCTCTCGCCTTCCTCAAGTTCACTGAAGTCAGTGATTATGCTTCTACGTCCTCAGGGCTGCACAGGGTCTGAGATACACTAGATGTTCAATAAATTGGGCCTCTCCCAGAGCCCGCACGTCTACGCTTTGCTCTGGCCATCACTCTGACCAGCCCTACTCTTCTTCATAGCAGTTATCACTTCTGTTTGTTATACATTCACATATATACTGTCTGCCTGATCACACCCTTGGGAAGGTAAGCTCCAGAAAGGTAGGCTTTATCTTTACCTTTTTCTACTCACCACCATATTGCTGGTGCCTAGCACACTACCTGGAACATTGTAGGCGTCCAATCTGTTGATGGATGGATGGATGGTCAAAGAAGAAAGGAATGAATTCTCCTTTTCTTCCTTGAATGGATAAGGGTCTGCCAGGCCTAACAGCTTCATTCGGAGTTCAAAGTGTCTTTCGTACGAATCTCCAATGAGGCTATAAGCTCCAGAAAGGCAACTCTATTCTTTCTCAGATCCCACGCATCCACACGGGTTTTTATCAGTTCCACAAACACTTAATGCCTGCTCTGTGCTAGAAACAGGCCAGGTACAGGGCTCATGGAGATGAGTCACAAATGTCTGTGACCCATAGTGCTATGAACATGAGATGCACAGAAAATGCTTGTTGAATAAATGAAGTGATGTCTAGGGTGAGACCTGAATGTTGAACAGGACTTAATCCAAAGAAGGAAGTGGGTTCCAGCAGAGGGACTAGCATATGCAAAGGCCCAGGAGCAACTAGGAGCACTGTGTCTTCAGTGCTGAGGTCCTGTGTGGCAGGGGATGGGGCTTTTTATCCAGCTTCATGTTCCCCCAGTGGTTCCCTGCTGGTGGCACTCAGTGCTCTTCCCAGAATCTGTGCTCAATAGGTTCCCCCAAGGTCATGCTTTCTGGGGCATGGGTGGGAGGGGAGACCCTCCCCTTCCTCCCATCCTCATGGGTTCATTGCCATGAACACATCTCCCTGATCACCTCCACACCCACCAAATCCCACACTCGTCTGCTCAGACCCACATGCTGCACTAAATATAACCACTGCAAATGCCTCTTCTATTGCCTTTCCGAGGGAAATAACGTTGTTTAAGTAAAGCCCTTTAAATTTTAAAGAGCTGGGTTGTGTGCTCTCTGCAGGAAGCTTTTAGCAGCTTGCTGGAAAGAAATAATAATAATAACGAGGCCAAAGACAACAGAGAAGAGCTGAGCTGCTACCCAGTGACTGCCCAGGCCGGGGGGCCGGCCTGTGGCCTTCCACGGTGGCCTAGCCGCGGGGCCAGGGCCAGCTCCAGCTGCTGCTGGAGGCCTTGACCCACCAAGAGGCACACAGGATCAGGATGGGAGGTCCAGAGAGCCACAGAATCACAAACGGTCAAGTTGGAAGGAATCTCTGGCAGAGAAGGAAGAAGGCAGAGAGGACAGAAAGCTGTTAAAACACAAGACATCCTGGGCTCAAAGCTTAGCACAGCCACTTACTAGCTGTGCAACCCTGAGCAAGTGGCTTAACCTCTCTGGTGATAAAGGACTTTCCCCAACAGGTCAGGCTGAGTAATTAATTATTCACTCTTCTACATTCCCATAAGGACTTGGTAGCCATTTCAATTTTAGAATTTTCAACATTATTCTGTAATTTATTTGTTTGCCTAACTATCTGCCCTAGGAGACTGCAGCCTCCTTGAGGACAGGCACTAAGTCTCACTTATACCTGAGTGCCAGCCCTAGCACAGAGCCCGACTCAGAGCAGGTGCTCAGTAAACAGCTTCTCAGTAAACAGCTGCTGAATGGAACCCAAGTGAGGCTGAGCCTGTGCTCCTAGGGAATGAGTGGCTATTGGCTGTCCTCACACTGACACAGCTGATCCTTAGCAACATCCCCGGGAGGCAGGATGCTTCATCCCACAGGTGGGAATTTGGGGGCATCAGATATTTCTTAAAGGAAGTATTTTGGGCATAGACAGGACTCTCCTTCCCAATCTTATTATCCATCAAAGATTTCAGAACTGGGTGCTCCAGACTCACCCCTTCATTTTGGGGACCTAAGGCTCAGAGAAGGGCAAGGGGTAAGCAAGTCATGGTGAAGACTGTTGGAGGAGTTGAAATCAGATCCTGGTGCTCCTCATTCTGAGGCTGGTACCCTATCTGCTAAACTGGTCTTCCCATTGCTGCTCACAGGATGAGGCCAGGTGGTATGGGGAAATTTTTTAAAACCTCAAATCGTCACATGTTTAGTTTAATATGAATTAAGAAAAAATATACGTATGTATTCAGTACAACAAGCCTATATATTATTCCTTTGCACAGAACATGTTTAAAGAGAGGGGCTTGATTTAAATTTGATTTTAAGAAGATTATGATGTAAGAAATAATCCGAGCGGGACGTAGATAAAGTCATGAAGGAGGCAACTGAAGTTTGGCGATCGCTGCAGTGTGACCAAGGCACGGTTCAGAGCTGGTGACCGGAAGGCAGCATTCCACCACCCAGGGACATGAGCATCGTGGGTGAGAAAAGCTCCCCCTGAGACCCAGGCCCCCCAGCGCTGTGATGGAGGCCCTGCTGCTCGCTCAGAGGGCGGCCCGGCCTGCAAGATGTGGCCCCGTATTCAATGGGAAATGAGCCTCGTCCAAGTTAATGTGAACCACCAGGTAGATGGCAACGAGGCTGAACAAAGGAAAGTCACCTCGGCCAACTTGGAAACTAAGACCCAAGGGGGCCGTTGCTGGAGTTTTTCCTAAGGAATACTTCTCCCCAGTGAGTGATCGATTCCCCCGCTCCCCACAAAGGGTCACACTGCCACCAAGCCAATAGCAGGGCTGACCCCAACCTGCATGAGAACAGGGCAAGTAGCAGGACTGCGGGAAGATGACAGTGTCGGCCGATGGCCCGCTGGCCAGGGGCAGGGGCACTCTGTCTTGCCCGGAGCACTTTAGAGAATGAGCCAGGGAAGAAATTGCTGCTGGTGTTTGTCACGGCAATTTCAGCAAAGCACTGAATGTATAAGCGTCTCGAATTTCAACTGGCAAAATTAGTCCTCATCAAAGTCAATTTGAACAGTCAAGGTAGATGGGAAAAAGGGTCGGACAAAGGGAAATGGAGGGGGCATGAGGAAAATCCCCTTAGGCAATTGAGAACTGAGCTGTTGATGGAAGTTTTCCCAAGAAATACTTACTCCCTTTAGAAGCCAGCCACCCCCCAAACTCCAGCTACCCACTGAGAAGGTCCCTCTACACGTGGAATTGGCACTCTCAGCTTTTAGGTGAAGGTTAAAGATCTGGTGGTCCAAACGGCTAACTCAATCATTGCTCACTCCCTTCTCCCCAACGTGCAAGGGTGGAAGCAGCCTTCACAAGAGTAGCTGAGACTTGGAGAGCACCTGCCTTTCCCCTTGGAAGGAAGGAGCTTTGAGCCCATTCATGATGGATGTGGACCTGGCTGCACATGGTAAGAGCCAGTGAGGACTGCAGGAAAGATGACCTAAATGGATCCAAGGAGAAGGAACCTCTCCGTGGGAAATAGGGTGGAAAATAGACTGGGAAATGTCGAATCGGTGTGCCCTGGGGCGGACTAATCAGTCAGTGAGATGGACCAGGGGACAGGGGAGGTGAAGGGACATTGGAGAGTCTAGAGCAGAGATGTGACACATCACAAAGGTCGGTACCAGCCATGGAGGGTGCAGGCTTTTCCTCTCAGCAAACTGCAACGTTCTCCCAAAGTTACCTGCCCCTTCAAATTCCCTTGCCCCTGCAAGACCTGTTCCACTTTCCTAAAGCCCTGCACTCACATGCTATATTTGGGCTCAGGAAAATCTAGCATCAAGCACAAAACTGGGCATAAGAGCAGGCATTTGATTACTGCGATGGTTATTAATACAAACAGCCACTGATTTATTAGCACCACACACTGTTTCTTTTCATCATCTCAGCAACTCTGTTGAGTACACAGGGCAATCTCCATTTTCTAGACGGGGAAACTGAGGATTAGCAGGAGCCCAACTGCATTGGCTTCCAACTGGGTTTGGCCAATGGGTGGCATCAACAAGGGACCAGAAGGCAGGAGGAGAATGAAGTTGGGGTGTTTCTTCCTCCAGCTCCCCAAGAGTTGGCTGCATCCATCTACCCAGGGCCACAGTCTGGCCAGGCAGCCCTCTTTCCAGGCCACAGGCGGTAGCAACCCCCTTCTGTTCCTGGTCTCAAGGGCTGTACCATCCCCTGCTGCCCTCTCTAAAGCCTAAAGCCAGTAGTCCCTTTAACAATCCCTCCACAGACCAACCCCACCACCACCCAGGGTGAGATTGGTGTTTCCTGCGGGAATCTGGTTGATATGGAGGAAAATAACTTGTTGCAAAATCACAGGTCTTACAAACAGCAGCACCGAAACTCGAACCTGACTCCATCTGCCTCCAAAGCCCGTGTCGTTCCATCAGAACCGGGGTTTCTCCACCGCAGACATTCCCACCCGCCACTTCACAGATCGGCTGCAACCGCGTACCACCTGCTCCACTACGCATTTAACATTTTTCTTTAACTTGACTCATTTCTTACTTAAATAAGCCAATTTAAAAAGAGAGAGAGAGAATTTAAATCACTGCCCCAAATGGCAAACTAGTCTCACTTGCCTTAAACAGAGGGCGACTGAAAAAGAATTATAATGAAAACAAAACACTGCTATTAAAACTTTTGCTCCCTCTGGCTGGCTGCAGGCACGTTGCCCCACACCTGTTTGTGTTGGAAAGAGAAGAGCAGGAGAGAGGGTCTTAAAAATGTGACGGCATCAGCCTGAGGCTTTCTCCTTGGCAATACTAGGAGGACAGGATGGGGAAGGAACAGGGAGAGACCCCCCCTCCTCTGTGATTTCTTATTTATTCACAGTGGCGGGGAGGGGGCATCTAAAGAGGAACACTGCCCCAGACCTGTGCTGCCCAATTGAGCTTTCTGCAGTGATGGAGACGTCCACTGTGCTGTCTATACAGAAGCCATCAGCCATGTGTGACTATTGAGCCCTTGAAATGTGGCTGGCGTGGCTGAAGAATTGAATTCCGTTTCATTTGGTTAAATCAAAGCTGAGATGCTTTGTTGAGTTTTAATGTAAATGTCAGTCATCACACACACGGCTACATATTGAACATCACAGCCCTGGACTGTAAGCCCCATGAGGGCAAGAACTTGCCTGTTCATTCTCTGAATTTCTAGAACAGCACAATGCTTGGCTACCAGGAGCATTCAATTAATATTCGATGCACAAATGGATGGATCAGTGAACGAAGGAAGGAATGAACTATACTGTTTCTTGCAACAAGAAATTGCTGTCTGCATTCAGACTGTCCCAGAAACCACTAGCACTCCTGGTTAAGTCACCCTATTCCTCCCCACCGGTCTGCTTGCCCCTCTTCTCCCACCAGGCTCCTCAGTTGGGCGACAGGCCTTAGGAATTCGCCTTCTGATGATACTTCTTCCTCTCCAAGCTGAGCTCAGGACCACTTCCCTGCTGCCCGAGCGAACAAAGAAGCCTTTGTGGTGTGGTTCCGTTTGCCGCCCCCACCTCACTCCCTCCGCCCCTGCCTGGGACATTAGGTGCCTGGTGACAATTAGTAATGTATCACCTGCTTCTTTAGAACCAGGCACCTGGCCTTGGGTTATTGTGTGGCCTGAATACCCACTTGACAAAACCCTGAGCACTCGGGCCGCGAGCACCAGCTCTCGGTGCGGATGCCACCCGCCCTCTGGCCATGCCAGCCTGTGTCTTCACCCTGCCAGAACATCCGAGCCCCCTCACTGCCCTGTACCACCCCCCCCCACCTCCCTGCCCAGCCTTGCACGATGGCAGGGCAGCCAGTGATGGACTCCTTCCTCTGGGGCAGCATTAGGGAGAGGGGAGGAAGAGACAGTGTTGGGGAGATAATGGAGGCGCCAATGATTGGTGACAAACAACCCCGCCGGAGGAGCACTGAGTGCCTCTGCAGAAAGAGAAACAAAAGGGCAAAGGGAACAGCTTGGCAAAGGAACAAAAAAACCCAACGGCTCAGCTGTCTCTCTCTCTCCCTGGCGACTCCCAAGCCACTCCTGTGATTTATGAGGCTGGGGGCTGCTCCCCACCAGAGTGCCGCCAAGATGCCCACCCGAGTCTGAGAGACCCTGATGCTCCCCACACAGGCTCTTAGGTGGTGGGTCTGCCTGACTGAGCACCAGATGGCCCCTCAAGACCTCGAGGGAGAAGACCTCCCCCCTACCTTCCACCCACATCATGCATAGTTAGGCGCCAATGGAAGTCATTCCTCTCTGGTCTCAGTTTTTGCAGCTTTAAAATGGGGGAAAGGAGACAGTACAGATGGTTTCTCAGCTCCGTCCTGGCCCCAGTGCTCTGTAATTCCAAACCTGAGAACTTGTTCAGTGCTCCAGGTGGGAAACCTACAATGTACCCCTCCTCCTGGGCATTTGGCTTGTAAACACTAACTCCCCTTCAATCTCGGAGGCTTTCCAAACATCATTATGACAGCAGCAACCATCTTTCACACACCTACTACGTGCTACATACCCTGCATGCGGACCTCCGTGTTATGCAGTTTCCCCTTCCCAGCAGCCCCCACCCCATGGAGACGCCATGATGTGCTGCTTGGTTAGCTGGAGACATCAAGGCTGAAAGCAACACAGAGGTTATCTGAGCTCACATGCTGGATAAGTGGTGGAGATGAGAGCTGAATCCAGACCAGACCCCAGAGCTTCTGTCCACTAGAGACCTAGAAGCTTCTCCCCAGGAGAAGCTACCTCCATCACTCCTGGTTCAGGCCCAAGCTGGAACAGCCCCATTCCAGGCAGGGGCCTGGTTTTCCTTCCTTTTCAGGTCTGGACACTCTCGGTGAAGTGAGTAGTGTCCAAATGATGGCATTTCTTCCTTGAAGCCATTGTCTCTTTGGGCACCCCAGAGCAATCATTCATAACACAGTGACGTTCCAAAGAGTTTCCAGCTTCAGGTGGCCCAGAAAAGCCAAATTAATCTTCCTAGAGCACTGCTCTGGGGATGTCATTCCTCTCTCTTCAACTGCCCCCCACAGCCCCCGGGCTCAAATCCAGACCCCTCACCCTGGTGCACAAGTCTCTGCCAACAGCTCCAACCTCATTCCCAGCTTCTCAACGAGCACCTTATGCTCAAGTGAGGCCAGCTGCCTCGCTGCCTCCCAGCCTCACACAGCCCGACAGTGCTCTGACTCCCTCCTCCAGTCTTTGCACGTGCTGTTCCCCTGCCTGGGATTCCCTCCTGACCTGTCAAGATCATTTCAATCCCTCAGAGCCTTCCTGTGCCACTCCTTTCAATTTCCAAGGATGTATTCTTGGTATCCCTGCATTGGTCATTTATTATGCACAATTTTTTATTGTTCTCCAATGAGTCCATGCTGTGCGGGGTTGCCAACCAGCCGAAACTCCTTAAGTGAGATCTCTGCCAGTCCAGAATGAGGCTGGGGCAGCTTCTCAATTAATGGAAGTGACTGGATCCCTGAGTTGGCTCCAAAGTCAGCCTCCAGGGCAGAGAGAAGAAAGCCGAGCCCACTGAACCTCTCAGAGAGACTCCATGGCCAGCTGACCCCACCCTGAGGTCAGGAGGAAGGCAGGGGTGCATGCCACGTGATTTCACATTTTATTTATCTCCACAACGCCCTCCATTTTAAAAAAATGAGGAAACCATGACTCAGAGACTTAGTGACTTGCCCAAGTACACTCTGCTAGGAAGTGACTGGGGCTAGGATTCGAACCCAGTTCAAATGGAAACCAAAGTACATTAACACCAGGTGGCTGTTCGACAGAGACAGTGATGGAGGGAGGATGGGCACGCCCGGTGGTGTGCTGGTAGATGTTTGACAACCAGCCCTGGGCTGGAGAGAGCTGTGATCTGCAGTACTTGCTAATTTCCATGGTGTAAACACTTCCACCCTGGTCCATTTCAAGCTACCAACAGGATAAGCTCAGAGTTGGGAAGAGAGGTGCTAATCAATGCCTGGGTGTGCCTCCAGCTCTGCACCTCAACAGCAGTGGGCCCCAGGGCAAATCACACAATCTCTCCAAGTCTCATTCCTCATCTGTGAAGTGGGGAGACTGTTATCTCCCAAACAGGAGTTTCTGGGAGGATTTAATATGACTGCATGTGAAAGTGGTTAGCATGGGACTTGGCACATAACAGTTGCTCCTTCCTTCCTTCCTTCCTCCTTTGTTTTTTTCCTTCCTTCCATCCTTTCTTCCTTCCTTCCCCAAACTCCCTAGCCATCACCAAACAAGGACAGCTCCCCCACCCCCACCAAAAAGGAGAACCCAGAAGAAACAGGAAGCCCTTTGGTCTTCCCACCAACTTCTATTGTTGGCTCATCCCCCAGAAGCCAGCCGTGATGCCAGTGTGAGTGATGGTGCACAGAGCTGAACAATGGACACATTCTCACACCAGAAAGGACTTCCAGAGGTGATTGAGCAGGGCCAGGAAACAGGCCCCAGGCCCAGTGTCTGGACCAAACCCCAGGTTCAGAGAAGATATCATTCATTCACTCATTCATTCAACAAACACATCTTGAAGATCTGCTCAGAGTCAGGCCTTATGTTAGAGGCAGTGGTGTAGGGATGCCTGCCCTCAAGAACTCTCTGTTCAGTAGGAAGACCAACCCCGACCATGACCAGTCCCGGAAGAGGGTTGTTTTAACATCATGTTACCCAAAGTGCCACTACCAGCACTCAGTGGGGACCCCTGAGTCAGCGGGGGCCAGTGTTGTTGTGGAGGGCAAGTAGCGAGTGAGCATAGACAGAGGGAGGTTTACAGGAAGTCAGGGACCATGCTAGCTGAGGGCAGATGTCTGCCCTCAGAGCCAGGAAAGGGCAGAAGTTGGGGAGGAGGAGGAGGAGGACATGAAACTAAAACCAGAAAACTCTGAGCAGGCCGAGTCCGGCTTGGGGAGAGAGGGCAGACTCTGGTCTCCATGCTGTGTGGCCATGGTCACATCATCATTCTTTCCTGTGGACTGGGGAGGTAACACCCATCTTGGGCAGCAGTGTAGGAGGGAGGAGGTCACATCGGCAAAGTGGCTACAGCAGCGCCCAGCTCACAGGGCAAGCCTTCTGGTCAGTTTCCAGGCCTGTGAGCCCATGGGGAGCTGGCCTGTCTCATTCCAGACCCCAGGGGGCTGAATGAAGCAGGGTAGAGGGCTGGGGAGGAAAAACAAGGCTGAGCCTGCAGCCACCAAACCCAGATTCTAGTCCAGCCACACCCCACCACCATCTGTTCATCTCCCTGAAGCTCAGTTTCCCTGGTCTGTTCAATGGGCATAAAAGTAGCCTCCTTCATGTTTGCTGAGAGGATAAATGGGGTGATGGGAGTGGAAGCATCTTGTCAGCTCTCAAGGACCACCAGCAAGTAGAGAGTTAGGTAGGAGGTCTGGAGTCAGTCTCCATCATTTTGATTATCTGAGTCTTCAAGTAAGACAGAATGTTGTTCCAGGAACAGAACTTTACCAACAGAAGTTCACCTGTGAATCCAGCCGAAATTCCACCAGCCATATGCCTTTGCATACACTTTTCTGTAGAAAGCCGTATATCCAACCCTTCTCCATGTACCTCAGAACCAGGACACACATGTCTAAAGGCCAAAGATGCTTCATTAATCCAATCAATCAGCCTTTACTGAGAATCCACCATGTGTTGTGGGGAAGATTAAATACTGAACAGAACCAGAGAGGATCTGTGCCTTCATGAAGCTTCTGGTCTACCAGGTAGGGGATGGGAAGTTCACAGTCACAATGGCTCCATCCCCACATTTCACTGTGAGAAACAACTTGGGTCTTGGGTCTTGATTTCACTCACTGGGGGGGTGGGGGGTGGGGCAGGGGGTAATGCCTCGAGCCTCCAGGGAAAGTTAGGGAGCAGATGGAGGGATCCATCATCCCCAATCAGCAGGCCATGAACCATCCTCCAGAAGTTACCAAGAGTGGCTATCTGGCAACTCTAAGGCTCACGCTGCCTAGGGAGAGTATTAAGCAGGGTCCTTTCCTTACAAGCAGCAGAAATCAACTCTAGACAAGCCAAAAAAAAAAAAAAAAAAGTAACTGGTGGAACATGATGGGGAGGTTCATGGAACACAAGGACAAGCTGGAACCCCAGGTGTTGGGAGGACCCATGCTGCTAGAGCTGGAGAAGCTCTGATGTAACCGTGGTTAATATGTCAATAGTCATCTGAGCCCACAGGACTGGGCTAAGAGCTTTGCATGTCATGGCTCATTCCATGGAGGAAGGGCCCCTCACTATCGGCCTTGGGAAACCAGAGAAGTACAGTGTCTTGAGGGACCCCACTGGTAAGGGGGCCTTGCCAGTGGTTCTCAGTCTTCCTCTGCCCAATATTCAGATTCCAAGGAGAGTGGGTCAGATGGGCTCACATTGGGGGTGCCTTAAAAGATTGTGCCATTGACCAACACGGCGTGTAGTTGGGAAGGTGGTGCATAACTCCCCTAAGCAAATCTGATGTGTTGCCAGGAGATGTAGGAATGGCTGGTGGAGAAGCCAAACACCAGACTCCTTTCCTGGGTGTCACCATGTCCTTTCCTGCTCCTTTGGGTTACTACTCTGTACACCTTTGCTTCTATACATGTTGTATTTATTTGCTCCATCCATGGAAACTTGGCCAATAAGTCTTGGTGATCATGAACCCCCTCTGCTCCTGGACCCCACTGCAAGTGTAAAGATGGGTTCCAGGAGTTCATCCCCCTGGTTTCTTCCCAGGAACTTCATCCTGCAAACCGATACCTCTTAGGAAGTGATGTCACATGTTTCACCACCACTGACATTTATTGTTTAAAATGGGGTGGGAGGTGCATCCTCTTGCAAATGATAGAGGCTGCTGCATTCCTCCTTTCAATAATGAAAAAAATAGTTTTTCCTCTCCTCTGGGAGCAGCAGTGTCTTTGGATTGCTTCACACCTAGGTTTGAAACTCCCAGTTCTTCCATTTACAAAAGATTTTGAGCCTTGTTCATTATTTAAGAAAAAAAGAAAAGAAAGGAAGGGAGCAGTAGACAGAGAGAGAGAGAAAGGGCGAGGAAGAGAGATTGATCCTGGTCTCCTGTCCTCATCTGCAAAACATGGCTAACAATACTTCCGCGTGGATTGTTGAGAGCATTTCATGCATAAAGAATGTCTAATAGGTGTGCGATAAATGGGAGCTATCCATAATATCACTCTTCTTTCCCCCAGTCCCAGCTAGATGCAAGAAAGAGAGCCTTGGGTTGAGCTGGTCCCAGCACGCACAGTTCTGCCTCCAGCTCTTTGCTCATGTAGGTTTCCCTTCCTGGCACATTTCCCTCCTTAGCCCTTGGCTTATTAATGTCCTTCCTTTGCTTCAAGGTCTAGCTCAAGTTCTCCCTCCTCTCTGAAGCATTCCCTTAATACCCCTTAGCAATCACTCTTCCCTCAACAACCTCCTGTAGGGGACATCAATCCACCTGGCACCCAGCAGGTATCAACAAATTTCCACCTGGGCTGTCTGTCATTCACCTTTTCAGAAGCATGACCAACCTCTCACCCCACTGGAATGAGGGTCATGGTCATAGGTCTTCCTCTTCTCAGATGTGCCCTGCCCACAGCAGATGCTCATTCATTCTCTTGATGATGACAAGGGGTCCCAGGGACACCCCCTCTCCCATCTATGCAGATGAACACACTGGATAATCTTATCTCCGTGGAGGTTGGGAAGAAGTAAAGCATCCAGACAGAGCATTGGATACACTGCAACTGCCCATGTGGCTGGAGCCAAGGAAGTGCCTGAGATCACTTCTCACTAGGAGATGGCACAGCACAGAGGGAAAGAAACAGTCCTGGGTCTAAATCTCTACCTGCCATTTACTGATTGGGTGGTCTTGGACATGTCATTTAACCTCTCTGAGCCTCAGTTTCCTCATCGGGAACATAATTTGAATTCTCAGCGTGGTTGTAAGGATTAAATGAGACAGGAAGAACAAAGCACACAGCACACTGCTGGCATATAGTAGCGCTCATGTGGGGAGGGAGATAGAGCCCCTTCCTCCCTTTCAGTGAAGAATCAATTTTCCACCGAGCTGTAAACACCACAAAGGCAGGGACTTCCCTGCAATGTTCAGGGTCACATTCTCAATGCTTAGCGCTGTGCCTGGTACATAGTATAAAATACACATTTGTTGCGTGCCTGAATAAATAAATTTCAAGTGGCCTGGGGATGTAGCAGAGGTGGACTGGATGGTAAGCCAGGCTGGACACCTCCATGGATCCCAGAAAACCCAGTCACCAGAATTAACCAGCCCCCTCTTTGTTGTGCTCTTGGTTTGGCCTCTGCCTTTGAAGTCATGACTGCTCTAACCCAGAGACCCCAGCGAGTCACTTAATCTCCCCCACCTCCTTCCCCCCACCCCTCCCTCCAACTGTAGCAAGTTTCAGATCTGTGTGAGACTGAAATGGAGGAGTGGGTAGCCAGGCTCACCTAAGGCATCTCTGGTACCTTGCCCATATGACCTGTCCAAGGAACTCTCTGCAGCCCAAGGAAGGCACACTGGAAGGAAAGAGGGAGCCTAGGGCTGGGCCAGGTGGGAGCCGATGGGGCTAGGACTCCTGTCATGAACAGCTAGCTCGTAAAACTCAGCGCCTCAGTTTCCTAATCTCTGAAGAGAAGAGCTTAAACCCACCCTGCAGCGCATGAGGACTGGACAGCAGCTAGCAGGTGCTGGACACGTGGCAGCTGCTCCATAGAATCTCAGCTATTGAAAAAACAAAAACCCAGCTATGCTACTAGGAAAGGAGCAATCTCCCTTCTTTAAGAAGACTTACGTAGAAGGATGGTTCGATGCCAGGTCTCATCACCTGCATCGACCACGCAGCTGTCCCTTTGTGCCTCTCATCTGGCCCAAGGCATTAGGATTTTAGGGGGCTGATAATCAGTTCCTACTCTATAAAGTGTTCTCCTGCTAAAAAGTAGAAGTTTCAGAACCAATGAAGTACATAATCGCGGAGGTCGCTTCCAACTCTAACATTCTCTGCACTTAAAAAGCGAAAACTAGTTCAGCTTCTCGGCACCAACTCTAGTTTGCATCTCGAGTGAAAAGAGGGTGGAGTTTATGGCTGAGGGTGGGGCCAGGCTCGGGGCGGAGCGGCTGGGGGAGCAGGGGCGGAGCACCCGGCAGGGCCCTTAACACCCTCCCCAGGGGCTGAGAAGAAGCCCTGCGGTGCCTGAGGGCCCCTCCCCGCGCCCCGGGCGCGGGATGGAGATGGCGAGGGAGGATAAATATATAAAGTCGTCACACCAGCTTGCGCGCGCACAGCCCCCGCAGTCGGTGCTGCGGCTGCCTCCGCCCAAACGAGTCTGCCCTCGCATCCCACCCACCCGCTGACACGCGGCAGCCAAGAGAGAACTGGCAGGGCTTCTGTCTGGGGCCTTTGGCGCGCCCTAACTCGGCCTGCCCACCACGACCCTTCGCGGAGACTTTCCTAGAGCCGAATGAGGCAGGTCCATGAATCAGTCTCTTCCTCGAACCGCAAGTCCCCGATGCCCGCTCTCTCCTGGGCCACTGCACAGGCATGGATTCAGGACTGCCTTCCCAGAAGTGCACAGGCCGGGAAACGGGGGTCCCGAGGCGTTAAAAACAATGTGGGTTTCTCCTCTGGAGAGTCAGATATTGGGGAGTGGGAAAAAGGGCAGGAACGTCCAGCCCAGCAGTCCAGCGTACAGCGGACTCCTTTCTCCTCTCAGTGCACAGACCACCTCTCCAAAGTTGGAGCCCCTTTGCTCCCATAGGGACAGAGCAGGCGAGGGCGCACTGGCCATGCCTCTCCCTAGTAGTGACCTCCAACGCCCCCTACTAGGCAGGCATGTTTCTGAATGCCTGCCCTGGATTTCCCCCCCACCCCCGGCCCCTCGAAGTAGCCCGTGGCAGGTGGCCCCGCACAGTCACCTGCCAGGTGCACGGCTCTCGGTCAAATCCAGGAAGGGCGCCCTCCTCCGGCAAGCTAGCCTCTTGCATCTCGTACAGACCCTTCTCGCACCCCAGCCCCTTCGTGGGCACTGACTTGAGGCGGGGAAGGAGGGATCCCACCCTCGTGCAATCTCCTCTCTTCTGCAGGGAAGGGAGGGCTCTCCAGCGACCGAGGACCTCGGCCCACTCCCCAGGTTCGGAAAGTTTCCCGTCTGCGATCCGGAGCGGAGCTCTTCCTTCACCCTGAGCAGCAGAGCTCAGAGGCCACGCCGGCTCCCCGGGCCCAGAGGCGCTGACTCCCAGCGCTCGAGCCCCCAGCCTCCTGCAAGTTGCAGAGGTGGGCGAGGGGAGCCGAGGCGTCAGGATGTCGGGCCAGCTTTCCGCAGACCCGCGGTCCGAAGAACGCGGCCCTCGAGTTCTGGGGGAGAACTCGCAGGGTGGGGTCCTGACGGAGTGGGGTTTCCCCACCAAAGCCTTTCCCGTCAGCCTCCTCCTCACCCCTGCTGCATCTCTGTTCTGCGCTTTACGAGGGAAAGGGGTGCTCCCTCTGCCCCCAACCCCCAATCACCCCCGCTCCCTGCTGTGTCCAGGTGAGGGCTCCAAGTGCCTTTCGACAAAGCCCAGTGCCCTCTCTGTAGTGCTGGAACCGGGACCCCAACCCTATACAACCTTAACCTCTAGAGGTATCCGAGGGAGGGAACCCTCACCCCAAAGTTGAGGGGAGATTTTCTTTCACTTTGGGAAGTCGATTGCTCCAAGGGTAGGGGGACAAAATACAGGGCTTGCATTCCTTCTGGTTTACACCAACCCCTCCCCCCTCTCTGCCAGCAGGACCACCATTCAGTCGCAAATTCTGCAGCTTCTCCCATCAGCAGACCAAGCACTCTTCAAGGACCTCGGGGGTAGAAGGGGGTGGGGTTCTTTTAGGGAAGCACCCCTTCTTGGCAGGCACTGTCACAGTGTGGCTAGGCACCTCCCGGTAGGGCAAGGCATACGGCAGAGGACGGAGCTGACATTTCTCCGCCCCCTACCTCTATCATCCAGCCGGGCTGGGGACGGAGACCCTACTGGTCACAGTGGCTACTTTTTAGTACTCCGCATCCCCTCCCCCTCCGCGGCAGAGCCAAATGTGACTCCGGACCGGCTGGTTCTCGGCATCCCGGTCTGGCACGGCTTCGGAGGGAGTCGCGGACATGGCCCCTCTAGTCTCTGTGCCTTTAATCTCGCTGGTCCAGCCTCCCTCCCGCGGGTCTCATAGAGGTTGTGTTGGCTCACTGCCCAAAAGGTGCTGGGGTCCCCAGGTTGGGTTCTCGCACCACTTAAGACCCACCAGGCGGCGGCGCCGGGCGGCAGGCACCGAGGCTTCCGCTAACCCTGGACCCTGGAGCTGCGGAGCCACCGATCGCTCCCTCTGGGGACCTCGCTCAGCTTCAATCTCCTTCCAGCGGGTTCAGCCCAGCCAGGACCAAATCCACGCGGGACACACAGCTGCTCACACCTCCTCAGCCTCCCGAACGCGTCCATCTCTCCCTCCACACTAGACCCACACGCTCCATCGCACGCACACACACACTCCTAGCCCACGAAGCAATACAACCCCCACGCACCTGCACCTCCACACATCCCAGAAACATACACTCCTGCCCAAGTGTCACATTCCTACCTCCTATGCACACACCTCGTACGCCCCCAATAGAAATACAGTCATCCGCTGTCACACACCCCTAAAGAGACCCGCACACTTGGGACACGCGTGCAAAGCCACACCTCACATACCCACCCGCCCTTTAACACGCTCACACATGCAGTGACACAAGCTCACACTCTTCACAGCTCACCGAGAAGCTGGCACCCAGTCACACCCCCAAACACTCCGGCTCACACTCTTTCTCACACACACACACCTTCTCTGTGCAACTGACAGACACTCAAACACCCTCCAGACGCTCGCTCGCTCACACACCATCACACGCACTCACATCTCTAAATGCACTCCCGCACCCTCTTCACACATAGCTCCTTCCTGGACACCCTCATACACAGACGCAACAAAGACACACGCTCATACACACACGCGCGCACACACACCCTGGCAGGGACCCACGAGCGCTCTCTCCAGGGGAGACATCCTCCCACCCTCGCCAAGCCAACCACCTCCGCAGATCCCCACGCCAGGACCTCTGCTCGGACCCGGAGCCTCTCTGATATGACCCCGGCCCGCGCCCTTCCCCAGCGGCCCGCCCCCGCGCGCGTCCCGCTCCGGGGCTCCGGCCGGCGCCCGCGCACTCACCGCGCGCCAGGTCCAGGATCGCGGCGAGCAGCAGGCAGACGCAGCCGCGGAGGCTCGAGGTGGCTCGCATGGTGCCCGGGAGCTGGCGGCGGTGGCGGGGCGGTGGCAGAGGCGGCGGCGGCGGCGGCGGGGCCCCTCGCCATGGGCTCAGGCGCGCTCCTGACTCCGGCCGCCGGCCGAGACGGTAGCGGGCAGCTTGAGGCGCCGCGGGGGCGCCCCCATGCCGCCGCGGCCGGGCAGCCCGGGCGCCGGGCTCGACTCGGCTCGGGCTCTGCGGGACGCCGCGACCCTCGAGCTCCGGGCGTCCTCCGGGCGCGCGGCCGCTCCCGGCTCCCTGGCTGCGCGCTGTGCCCACCGCGACCCGGAGTCGGATCCGCAGCAGCGCCAGAGTTTGGAGCGGAATCGCGCGCTCTCTGCCTCGCGCTCGCCTCTCCCGGCAGCGCGAGCGCCCCCCTCCTCGCGCCCTCCCTCCGTCCCTCCCCCTCTCCCCGCCCCCCCCGTTCTCCCCGCCCTCCCCTCGCCGCGCTCTCCGCTGTATTATACAGACTTTTCTTTAATCCTTTCTGGGCTGTTCGGTTCTCGTCCGCTAAGCCGATTTATTGCAGGGAGAAGGCGAGCTTCCCACCTCCCGTCACCCTCCCGTCCCCCTTCTCTCCCCCCACTTCGAGTCTCCCACCCCTCTTCTCCCCCAGGTTCCCCTTCTCACTCACAACTCGCTTGCAGCTCTTAGCTCGGTAATCCTCCCCCAGATGACCCAGCACCCCTGCCCTCCAGACCAAGCTCCATCTAATCCCATCCGTGGGGTATCCTCCCCCTCTCGCCGACCCCCAGTCTGGTGGAGGGAGGCAGCCTCCCCCTTGAAAGCGAGACCATCCGTGGAGTCGAACAGGCAGGGTGTGGCCCGGGAGTACTGGCCTTGCCGACTATGAACGCCCCTTTCGGGAAGGATTAGGGGCTTCAGTGTTCTGAAACTTGCCCAATTATGGCTCCCTTCCCCAGGCACACATGGAAATGGGGTATGTTTTGTCCTTTCTTCTGAAAATAACCACATTCTTGGAACCAGCCAGAAATGGATAAGGAACTGGGTGTTTCCTCCTGGCAAATACCACGGTTTCACCTTTTTGGAAGGCCTGATAGCTTTTTTCCAAGGCCTGAGGAGCGGGGTTTGGGGCTTGTATCTTATCACTATCCTCCCACCAACACACAAACACACACACACACACACACACACACACACACACACACACACCCCAACTATTGATCCTCAAGCCTGGATGTGGGCCTTGAGGTCTCCTGGGACAGGAAAAGGTACTCTAGCCCTTGGAGTGGGCTGGGGGCAAGGTTAGATGAGGAAGTCCAGAGCATGGAATTTCACTCCACAGTGTTCTGTGGAGAATTCCCAGCTTCTCTGTCTCTGCCAGGTTTGCTGCATCAGGCTGTGTCTCTGTTTACCTAAATGGTCAATGGGTACAAAGCCAGGTCCATCTCCAGCGGCCCCTTGAAAGAGTGTTGGGAGCAGAGGGGGCAATGGGTGGCTGCTGCACTGCCTCTTGGGCATCTTTGTGCAGAGACGCCCAAGGGCAGGGATCTGGTCCCTCCATCTGCCCTCTTCAAGCCTCCTCACATCACTTCCAGAGGCTGCCCTGCTGCAGCTAACACCCGCCCAACCCCGGGAAGGAGTGATTTGCATTTATGAAGATCTGAAAGCATACGTTCACCTGACAGGCTTTAGAATGATCCTCTCGGTAAAATAATAATAATGATCATAATAAACCCTTATAAATAGGTGTTTGATTACAGTTTGTCCCTATGTAGTTATTTTTTTTTTTTTTTGAATCAGACTAATTGGCTGCCAGACTGATTGGGCTGGATAAGGCTTGAACATCAGAGTCTTAGACACTTTTTTCTCCCTTTGCCTGGCTGTTCTTTGCTCCCTCTCACCACCCCCCCCAGGTCTCCCCTTCTCCAAGTTACTGAGGATCTGTTTGAGGTCACCTCTTCTGCACACCCTCTTTTTGGGCCAACCCAGCCATGCCATGGGGCACAGTCCCTGACTGCCTCCTTTCTGCCCCTTTCCCTCCCCTCCTCTGGCCCAGGAAAAAGGCCATAGAACCCAAATCCAGGTGCTAAGCTCTCTGTGGAAAGGCCTTCCCGGCTGAGAAGCAGCATCCAGCTGGGAGGACCCTCAGGTTGGTCTGAGTTCCTTGGGTAAATACCAGGCACCCCTGGGTGGGCATTCCTGCTCTGTAGGCCCAGCTGCACATCAGAGTGCAGCCAGACAGGTAGATAGGCAACAGTTCACCAGGTGAAACCCTGAATAGGTGAGGCTTACTGTCTGCACTCACTGCAGCCCAGCTGTTAGCAAGGAGAGCTAGGGGTCAGGTGGGATTCCAAGGTCCTCCTTGGTGACGCTTCCTCCCAGTGTGGGTCCATTTCAACTGGGAAAAAGACCCGAAGGGAGCGCCAGAAAAAGGCTCTGCAGTCAGTCACCATTATGCCAGCTGTGAATGACATCGGCCGGCGAGAGGCTAGCAAGGAGGAAAGCGGGCCTGATATCAAGAGGAGGGTTGCTTTTTAGGGCCAAGGATTGGGCTGGGGAGGAGGTGGGGGTATAGAGACCTCAGTTAACCCTCCTTCAGCCCCAGAACTTCCAAATTACCCACACTCTCTTTTAAGAACTTCCTGCTTTATAATTATTGGTCTTCCTAGCCAGTGCCTGGCACATAGTAGGCCCTCAATAAGTATTTACTGGGTGGGTGAATGAATGAATGAATGAATGAATGCAGGGCACTTCCTTATAGCCTCAGCTCCTAGCACAGGCTGGCACTTAGCCAGTGCTGGTGTGCATCTTGTGGCTGTGAACATTTTCAGAGAATCAACAGCCCCTTGGATCGCGTGTTCAGAGAGGACATACTGCCCAGGTGCACAGTTGGTTTCCCCAAAGGGGCTGGGCTGCGAAGTGCATGTTTATTACCATATGGTAATTGTTCATAGTAATACTGCTACCTCTGCACAACCTCTCCTGGGGGCACCTACTCCTTCAGCTCCTGTTTCACAAAATACAGCTTTGGAAGCTTTTCTCTTGCCCCAGAAAAAGGTGTATCTGCAGCACTGAGAGGCATGGTTAGCAGAGGGCACAGGGTGACTTAGCCAAAGAAAAAGTCAACCAGTGCAGACATAGGCTTTTAATTTGCTTAACGTCCCTCTTCTCCTGTCTCCTATCGGATCAGCTGCCAGTGACAAGGCCTCCACTTTGCAGTGCTGGCACTAAGACCCATGAGTCATGGTGGGACATGCTTCCTTCTGGGGCATCAGCTGAGCAGAAGCCCAGGACCTCCAGGAGGCAGCCTGAGATATGGCTGTTTGCCCCCAGCCTCCCTCTGTCCATGGTGCTGAACTAGGCTCTCCCAACAGAGGGCGCTACAGCACAAAGCAAATTTCTCTTCTCTTGACCCTAGGGAACAACCCCAGAGGTCAAAGGAGCCCTGGGGACCCCTGTGACCTCTAGTTTGTTTATTTCCTGGGGAGGGAAGGAATATGGCATATTATTCCCTCCTAGAACCTGGCTTCCACAGGGATGGCCTCTGTTGGTTGGGGTAGGGCCTCCTGTGGAGTTGAACAATAATGCTAAGTGTAGTAAACCTTTGTGAAAGTGCTTTTCCTTTGCCAGGCACTTTAAAGTATGAAATGTGTATAAACTCAATGAATCTTCACAACAGTGTATGAGATGAGTATTATCATTATTCCCAGTATACAGATGGGATAACCGAGGTACAGAGAGGTTAAGCAACTTGCCCAGTACAACACAGTACTAGAGCCAGACTTGAACCCATGAATAGTCCAAAGCCAGAGCTCTTAAATGCCCTTCCAGGTCAAGATACACACATGCACAAGTGACATGAGCATACACGTGCACGCACACACACTGGAAGCCAATATTTTAATGGGAAATGAGATAAAAAACAAGACTTCCATTAGTCCAATGTGTTCCACCTCTCTCATCTCATTTAATTCTCATAAAAGCGCTTTGTGGGAGCTTTATATAAGCCCAATTTACAGATAAGTAAACGGAGTCTCAGAGAAGTGAAAAGAATTGCCCAAAGTGGCCAAGATAGAGGAATGCTGAATTCTGGAGAGAGGGATCAATTGCAGGCCTTCCCCAGGCTCAGTCCCAGAGATCCACACATTTCCTCCCTCTCTCAGTCTCTCTCTCAAATGCACTCTCTCTCTCTCTCTCAAATGCTCTCTCTCTCTCTCTCTCTCTCTCTCTCTCTATCTCTCTCTCTCTCACACACACACACACATACTCACACACACTCACTCACTCACACAGTCCTCTGGCTGCTTCTTACTTTGCCCTCTGCCTCTCCATGCTGGGAATTAAATATCCACCAGGCTGCATCCCAGACAAGACCAAGTTTTTTTTTTTTTACTGTTTGTTTAAATTAAATGCAACTGAAAGTGATGCTTTAACGTTGGTGACCCAAATCGATACAGAATTGGCTGCTTGGAATTAAGTCCAACACTGCCTCCTTAATGGACCTCAGTCCTACCTGGACTGAAGCTCCAGCTCCAGCATGTCTCCCCACAGGAGGAGCCAGGGGGTTTTCCATGGGGAGTCTGAGGCCCAGAGAGAAGAGCTGGACCAGGTGAAGGAGTCAGAGGCAGGAACTTAAACCCTGCCAACCAGCCCAGGTAGGGGCAGAGAGGAACAGGCTGACACTGGAGACCAGCATTCCCCAAACTGGGTCCCACCAACCACTCGTTTTGCAGTCTGTAATACACGTTCCTTGTAAGAGGATTCCATGGTTACATATATTTGAGAAATGCTGCATATTAAGCCATTCTCCACTTCTCGAAGAGTTACAATTCACATGAGCACTTAAGGGCTCTGAGAAATCCTGCAAAGTTTTTCAGTTTTATTTACCTGAAATTCAAATTGGTTTGGCCTCAGAACTCTCTTTGCATTAATACCTGTTAATGTCTCATGTCAAGAGTTTTGTGGATTGTGGGGTGGGTGATACTGCTCTCACCATGGATAAGGCTTCTGATCACTTCCTGGATTATCGCAGTAGTTGTAATAGTGATGATAACGATGATGATGATGATGATGATGGCAAGAAGAAAAACAGCCACTGGCAACTGATGGCATTTACTGAGTGCTTAAGGTGTGCCAGGCACTGTTCTATGTATTTTACTTCATTGAATCCTTTTCATAACCCTATGAGGCAGGTTCTGTCTTTAACCCCATAGTATAGACAAAGAAACTGAGGCACAGAGAGGTGAGGCCCCTTGCCTCAGGTCACATTGCTTTTATGTATTTCTGAGACTGTAAGCAACATGAGAATAAGGACCACAACTGACTCATTTCTGTATTACTTGTGCCTGAGAAGTGTCAGGTGCTTAGGCAAATTTTGGATGGAAGGAAGGAAGAACGGATGAATGGAAAGATGGATGGGTGAGAAAATGATTGCTTGGATAGTTGATGGATGGTTGGATGTAAGAACTATTGAGAGGATAGATGGATAAATGGATGTGTGGATGGTGGATGGGTGGAAGAATAGAAAGAAGGGTGAGGAGGTGGGCGGGTAGGTGATGGTGGGTAGGTGTGTAGACAGATGGATTAGAGAAAGGACTGACAGGTGGATGGACATGTGGACAGAATACTGGGTAGATGAGGCAGGGCTAGAAAAGCATCGGCAAGATCTGTACTTTTTCCTATATCGTTGAATTTGCTAAGAATGAGACCTGGATGGACAGGTGTTGGTCATAGAAGGTGACAACAGAGACTGTCATGAGCAGTGGCTAGAAGCATAGGCTCTTGAGATGGCCTGCCTAGACCCAAATCCCAGCTTCAGCACTCAAGAAAATGACTGTTAAAAGGAAGGAAGGAAGAGAGGAAGGAAGGGAGGAAGAAAGAACTTGTAAGAATCGTAACAAATTATTTATCTTCCCTGTGTTTTGATTTCCTCATCTGTAAAATGGGGATGGGAAAGGAGTACCACCCTCATCAAGTTTTCTGATTCAATAAGACAATGCTTCAAATGATGTAAGCAGTCAATAAATATTAGCTGTAACAATTATTACCCACAACCGAGGCACCCATAGGATGCTATAATTATCCTGCTCTATGGTCCCTTCCTTTTATCCTTAGCTTCCTGCACTCTGCAGTGGAGCGGGGGTGGATGAAGACTCTAGGGTCAAAGATCTAAAGGGACTCAGCAGATGGTTGCCGTGAGCACGCACCAAAGAAAGATGTCAATGTGAACAATACCTCAAATTCACTTCTCTCCTATGGCATTCTCCAACATTAGCCTATCTCTCCCTGTGTTTGAACTCTCGTGTCTACAATTGTCAAGTCCAGCCTCGGATCTCCTGAGGTCACCCTTGGAGCAGCCCCTTCCCTCCTTGCCTTGCCAAGCTGCAATACCACCCGTAGACAACAGGTGGCGACATCCAATATGCGATTCCTTCTATTTTTACAACCTTTCAAAAGTGAGGGCCTATATTCTGTAAAACAAACCGGCTTCCTATTTTACGAATCCCTTAAGATATAGTGTATTCACAACAAAGCATGCCATCACAAGTCACATGTACATGAGGTCCTTAGTTAGTCACAATTGTGTGATGGGTCCATAATACTATAGATGAGAAAATTGAGACCCAAAGCAGGATGTATAGTGTCCTGCATCCTCACTATTTCTGGTATATATAGTCTGCACAACACAGTGAAGTAAGATTCTCTTCAGTTGGTTCACCTGTGTGTCTTGTCTCCCCAGGTCCTAGTGCAATCTCTGGAAGGTCTGGATGCCCTTAACTTTGTCCCTTGGCACCTCCAAGTGTCACCTTGCTCAAGCTTTGATCACAGTTCTGGAGGAACCACGGAGCAAAGAAGGTTGGTCTAGCTAACCAGACTAGTCATTCAGTTCGGAGTGAAAAGGTATTTGTAATGCAAATGCTCTGGTTAATTACAAAAAACCATCTGGTGAGACCCACCATTCCCTCCTCTGCACGTCAGCCTGCTTTCTCTCTTGAGTTTCTAGGTCCTGAAACCTTTGGAGAAAATCTCAATTCAATTTATAGCTCAGGGAGCTAATTTAATTTCTCTGGGCTTCAGAGTTCCCATTTGTAAGAGGCAAAAGGCCAGGCCGGCTCCCCAAGGCCCCTGACAGATGATGTCTTACCTGGGCATGAGTCTACCTCCACCTCCCTTCTCTTTATCTCTTCCTTCCTGTGCCACTGCAAAGCAGATACCCTGTACCTGGCGCTGAGCTTGGACTTGGGAGACCAGCTTTCTGGAGGAGGTGAGACCTGAAGCTTTGAAGGATGCCTGGGAGTCAGAGAGAAGTTTTGAGGACAGAATCACGCGTGCAAAGCCTTTCAAAGATGGAACAGAGACTGCCATCCAAGGAGCAACAGGTGGTCCAGGAAAATGAGTCCAGGGGGTGTGGAGGGAGGTGAAGCTCTGAGGTTAGGAGGGTCTTTGTAGATCACAGAAGGCACTGGATGCCGAGGGATGGCAAAGGAACAGTAAAAACTCCTCTAAAATCCTGCATCAAACAAAATGAGCTGGACATATCTGCCCACCTTGAGATTCTGTGACTCTCAACATTAGATTCCTCTGCACTGACCAGTCCCTTCCCAGCCCCCAGAGGGAAATTTTCACCGTTGGAGCCTTTACATCTCTGCAGAGATGCTCTTCTTTCTCGTCGCCTTCTCTCCCCATCTACTGGTTAACAGAAACAATCCTACTATCTCCTTAACCCCCTAGCCATCCCCTCCCTGCCTTCCTCTGGTGCCCCTCTTCCTCCCATGTCCAGCCTCCTGTTCTTCTTTCCATTTACCCTGCAAAAAGGCTGACCCTGCAAAGAGGCAGCTGGTGAATCAGGCTGGAATATTTCCCTGGAATTGGAGAATATTGGAAGCACAAGAGGAAAGCCCCTCAGCCTTCAAAGTTATCCATCCCCACAACCCCCACCTCTCCATACTCCAGGTCACCTGGACACACCAGCGTCTACAGCCTGGTTGGGACATCCTCCTTAAAAGCCTTCATTGGCCTCTCATGGCCTGAAGATCACAGCCGGCACCTTTGGAACAGCTTACAAGGGTCTTCATCTCCACAGTGGAACCACCTTTGCAATTCTTAGTGCCCATTAAGCTCTCTTGATTCGAGACCTTTGTACATGCTGTTCCCTTTGCTTAAAACACCCTTCCTTCTTCCAGCCTCCCCACCCTCCTCACTCCCATCTCCCTTACCCTGCCCGCATGTACCCCATGAACACCCTTTAGGCTCGCTGGCTCCTGCTCCTGCCCCGGGGCCCAGCTTTAGCTAGTTCTGGGACTAGCATTAGCTGCCTTCTCTGTGCTTGCCCCAGGGGATTAAGACTATGGTGGTAAGATGGGCAAAGGACAGGGAGAGGAAGGACGGGAAGGAAGGAGAAAAGGAGGGAGGAGCCAGAAGTCTAAATCGAGAGCAAGGCTCTGCACCAGCAGTCAGAACAGAGTCAAGGTACCACTGGAAGTTGGGAATGACTGGGAAAGATACTCGCTTCTCCAAAAAGATGTCTTCATAACTCTGCCTTGAATGGACCACAGACAAAACTGCTGGTTCTTGTTCCAAGACATGAGATCACTGAAGCCTCCGGACACCTTCCCTTAGAGGAAGAAGCAGTACGTGGTAGAACACTGGGTCCAGGAGGAGAACAGCAGGCTGGGGTCCACAACACCTGCAGGCTGGCTCTCGGGGAGTGAGGTTCACGGACGCATGTAGAGGGACGCACACTCCTCTCCTATTTCCTCTGGCGAGACGAGCTCTCCATCCCAGGGAGGCCTGAGGGCATCCTGGGTGCCTGGGGACCAGTTGTCTTCCCTGCTTCCAAGGCCGACACTTACTTATCAAGATAATTAAATTCCACCTCCTTCCAGCTGCCCTCTTGCAATGTCGGGACGGACGGGAGCCTCTTCCCTAGAGCCTTCCTTGCGGCTGTTCGATAAGCCCCATATTTCACACCGCAAGTGGCTGCATTTCAGCGGCGGGTGAAGTGGTTTTATTTTTATCGCGCACAGAGGCATATAAATATGTACGAGGCGATCAGAAGCACTTTAGGGTCTCTCTGGAAGGCAGGCTCGGTGTGAGTGTGAGGGAGCATGGCAATTGGTTCAACCAGGGTACAGGCTTCTCTGGGTCGGAATGCGCTGTGCTCGCCAGCATCCCTGGTCCCGTTCTACTTAGAACGGCGCCTTCAGCAGCCCCTGAGAACCGGGCGGTGCCTTGGCAAACTTTCCAGAGCAAAATTTGTTGTTGTTTCTTTCTTTCTTTCTTTCTTTTTTTTTTTAAAGCACAGGTCTGGGTTCCCACCTCAATTCTGCTACTTACCAGCCACAAGACCTTGGATCAGACCCTCCCTTCTTCGGGTCTCAGCATCGATGTCTCTAAAAATGAGATTACCCGTGCCTTCTTGGTCAGCCTCCCAGGTCTTTTTTTAAAGAGCAAATATGATGAAGAATTTGCAGTGGGCTCTGTGACTATAATATACAACCATAAGAGGCTTACCATTATTTCTCCCCAGCTGTTCATCTGGAGCAGGTTAGTGCAAGTACAAGACCGTATCAGGTAACACAGGCAATGGCTGCTACAGGCGTTGCCGGCTGCCTCACCAGGCACAGAGAGGAGGCGGGGAAACAGCGTTTATTGACCTGCTACAGGGCTGGGTGCTTTGTACATATTATCGCATGTGAATGCAACAGTGACCCCTGGGGGGAGATGCTGTACCTGTTCATTGATGCGGAAGTTGAAGTTCAGAAAGGTTAAAGAAGATGTGCACGGTCACGGGGTCATGAGTGGTGGAGCCCGGCTTTGAACGAGGGGTAGTGTCAAGATTTCCTCGCGTGGCCATAGGGAATCGCAGTCTCTGGTTTCACTGTCTGCCACTAGGAATGGTCGGGGCACTTGGGCCGTGAGATGTGCAGTCACTTGGGGTGACCCTCTAAGCAGCCCCATTGTGATGCCAGCAGAAGAGCAAGCTGTGGTCCTGAAGGGAGCTTGTGAGGCCGCCACTGCCTCTGAAACCTGGGTCCAGCCTTCATTCATCATGCTTAGGCTGAAGCAGAGGGAGAATGGCCAGGCCTCCAGAGTCAGAGAGAGAAACCAGAGGCTTTGGTGGGGGTGTGCCCAGGTAGAAGATGGATTTTAGAGCACTGAGAGCTTCCGATGGTCAAGGTCGGGGCAGGGGTCAAAGGATGCTGAGCTTTGTCCTCTCATCCTTTGAGCTTTCATCCCAGCATACGGAGGACCAGGAAGGGAAGTAGGAAGTTCTCTTCTCAGGGGTTAAGTCATCGTGGAGGTGAGCCGGAGGACCAAGGTCCCAGGGGTTCGGCACCTGCCGCCTCCCTCCCCCAAAAGGGCTTTCCGGGTCCCATAGCCCTGGGCAGGGAGACACAGCTGCTGACGAGAAGACACCCTCTGACTGTGAAGGCCCAGTGGAGGCACAACCGAGAAGGGCAAGTGCCAAATTTAAGGGCCCAGAGACCAGGCTGGATTGGACAGAAAATTACCCACTGCCACCGACATCAGCGTGCCAGGAGGGAGCCCCGCAAGCACGGCAGGGAGTGCAGGGGCAGACCTCTGAGGCAGGCCGTAGTCTGTGGATGAGGTTAGCCGCAGCCGTGAGAACAAAAGGGACTCAGTAAGGGCCCGGCACACTTTACTGATGGGAAAAACCATCTTGATTTGTAAATGGAGCATTAAGGGAGTCTGTCAGGGGGTGGCCTGTATGGAGTCAGCAGGACCCAGAATCTGTAGGAGCAGGTCAGCAGTTGTTGGGTCAGAAACCTGTTATTTCTGGTTTGATTTTTTTCTATTTTCTTTCTGATTTATTTCTGTTTTCAGGAAAACTGGAAGCACCGTCCTTAGTCAGCCGTGGAAGGGAGGTGCGTCCACACTCGGCCTACTGAGAAAGAGGAGATGATTGGCCAGATGGATGGGAGTAGAAGTGAAACCTAGAGGACCCTCAGGAGGAGGTGGTGCTCAGAGGCCAAGGTCAGATCCAACAGGGCCATTCCTACCTGCCCAGGTGCTATTATTTCCCAGGAGGGCTTTTCTGCTCCCCTGTCTCTCTTTTTAAAAAAAAAAAAAAAATTTAATTGTGATAAAATACATGTAACATAAAATTTAGCATCTTAACTATTTTTAACTGTATGGTCCAGTAGTACATATATTCACATTGTTGTGCAACCAATCATCAGAACTTTTTCATCTTGCAAAACTGAAACTCCATCCCCGTTAAATAATAACCCCTTGTTCTTCAAATAATAACCCCTCATTCTCCCCTTCTCCCAGCCCCTGGCAACCACTCCTCTACTTTCTGTATCTGTGAACTGGACTAAGTACCTCATACAAATGGAGGCATACAGAATTTGTGTATTAGTGACTGGCATATTTCACTTAGCAGAATGTACCCAAGGTTCACCCATGTTGTAGGATGTATTACAATTCCCCTCCTTTTCAAGACTGAGTAATATTCCATTGTATGGACACATCACATTTTGTTTATCCAGTCATCCGTCAATGGGCACTTGAGTTGCTTCCACTTTTTGGCTGTTGCGAACATGCTGCTATGAACATGGGTGTCCAAGTCTCTCTTCAGGACTCTGCCTTTAATTCTTTCTGATGCGTACTCAGAAGAGGAACTGCTAGGTTGCACGGTAGCTTCTCTTTAAGGAGATGGGCCCTGTGGGATTGTTTGTCAGGCACCTCCAGCTACCTCTGAGGGTGATGAGCCTGGTCAGAGATGCTGGAAGGCACAAAGGAGCCTGGGAGGCAGGGAACTCCTGACATCCTCACTGGCTGCAGCAGATGGTGGCGGATTTCACAGTCCTCTGCCTGCCTGGATCCTGCATCTTGTGGGCCTCTCTGTAGGTACAGAGCCAAGCTGGAAGGAACAACGCCCAGAAAACTTGCAGATACAAGAAAGGGGGATCCACACATCCTTGGCAGTTGCTAACAGCTGCTAGGAGGCGGGAGGTCTTGGTGAGGTGATAGTACTCACTCAATAGCCGTGGTAGGTGTTTGTTGACTGAATGAATGATGGCAGTTCCAAAATTCTAGAAAGTGAGTTCCACAGAGCCATGAAATGTGGCTCCTCTGTTCACATGATGGAAGCTCAGTGAATGGACGAATGAATGAATGAGCATACAACTTATCAGGTTGCTTTCTCTGTAAAGGAAGACTATCCAGAGAAGAAGAAGGGCAAGAGCATTCAACAGACTCCTGCTTGGTGGAAGGCAAGCACGTTGGTAGGCCGGGTAAGGGAATGGAGTGGGAGCAGGAGGGGTCCTACCCAGACTTGACTCACAGACCGGTGGGGACAGAGGAAGACAAGTCCACCACCAAGTGCATTGTGGGAAGAATTAAGTGTGAGGGAGAATCACGAGTCACCAGCAACCGGAAGTCCATTCTGCATCAGCCTTGGGCCAGGCACTTTCTTATAATATGTTTCATTCAGCAACCCTGATGGCTGGGACTCTTCCCTCTGAACAGGTCCAGACACATGGGGTGACTTGCCTAAGGCCACACACTGCAAATGGCAGAACAGGGACATGAATTCAGGCCTGATTCCAAATCCCAAGTTCCTCCCTCTTCACCAGCAGAGGTGGCAGGAATGACTTCCTGGGGGAGGTGACTTGAGCTGCAATGAGTCTGCACTTCCACCTCCAAAGGAGAAAAATGCTTTCCAGGAGAAGGGAGAAATGCCAGCCTAAGCCCAGAGAGAGAAAAGGGCAGGGAATGTTCAAGAAACCAGCAAATATTTATTCCAGAGCATGGAATACATGTAAGGGAATGTTAGGAAATGATTGGCTGGATCCAACCTTTAACCTGACACCAAGCATCCCTATTTACTATTGGGTAGTCGAGGCTAGAGATGGGAATGCTCAGAGCTATGCTTTACCTGGATTCAGCCAGTGGCTGTGTATAGGGGAGACTGGAGGAGGTGAGCCTGCAGGCAGAAAGAGACCCTGAGACCACTGCTGCAATCTTCCAGAAAGGGAATTACTTGTGCTACATCACATTGGGCCCTGGAGAGATAAAGCTGTGACCAATCAGGCATCCTCCTGGCCCCGATGGAAAGCAGACAATAAACAGGTTAGTGACTAACCAAAATGATTATAGGTTGTGATCCATACCAGGACATAATTAAATAAGACTATGTGAACAATAATCATGGGACATAGAGCAATCAGGGAAGGCTTCCTTGAAGAGGCGGCAATTTGGCTGGATAAGAAGGATCAGAAGGAGCTGGCACAGCGAAGAGCAGAGGGAAGAATCCGAGAAAAGAGCCTCCTGTGCTGCAGGTACTGGCTGACTGTGCCCGGGGCGAGTTTTAAGAGGTGAGTTGCGAGAGGAGAGGATGCAGGGCCAGAAAATGGGTAGGAGTTGGAATCTTATTCCAGAATGACGTGACGAGAAGCCATTGGAGGGCTCTAAGCAGGAGAATGATGTGATCTGATTTGCATTTTTGAAAGACTTCTCCGGCTGCTGCATGAAAAAAATAGGAGGGGCCCAGGGGGTGCATATGATGACACCGGTTAGGAAGCCACTGCAAGGGCTGGAGAGAAAGATGAAGGTGGCCTGGGCCAGGGGGTGGCCATAGAAATGGCTGGAGGTACAGGGTACCGATTGAGGCTCACCGGCTCCAATTTCCATGGGGAGGGGCCGTGAGTGAGAGATACCAGTTGGAGAAACACTCTCTATTTCAAACGCAGGTGACAGCCGGGATAAAGCACTGCATAGTTTGACTCTGGCAGCAAATCCAATTTTCACACATCTCCTTCTAGGAGAATTTGCTTTCCCTCTGAGTAGGAGGTCAGAGCGAACCACTGCAATGCAACCACTGGCTTCTCTGGGTGGAGAAAGCTTTCCCGGGGGGATTATTCTGGGCTCTGGGCTACAAAACCCTGTCTGGGTGCTTGGAGGAATACAGAGGGGAGAGGAGGCCCCTTCTTATCCAGCCCCTGCCCTGAGGGAGCCCCACTGATGCCCTGGACAAGTGCCCTCGGCATTTCTCTGGGAGCTGGGGATGCACAGTGAAGGAAAAGGCTAAGAGCCCCCTTTCCCGACCCTCCCCCATGGCCCCACCCCCTCGCCAGGCATGGAGGTCCCCGGTGATGACCTCCTCCTGGTGTCCACACCTGTGGAATCTCCCCTTACCATGGGCTGGGCTGAGTGACTGGCTTCTAATGGACAGAATAAGCAAACGTGATAGGATGTCGCTTCTGCGATTAGGTCACAAGAGACTGTGGCTCCTACCCTGCAGGTACTTTCTCCGGGCCCCTCCTTTGCTGGCTCCAAGGAAGCCAGCTGCCACCTTGTGAGCTGCCCAATGGAGAGGCCCACGTGGTGGGGAACTGAGGGAGGCTGACAGCGGTGTGACAGCTCGTGGGGGGCTGAGGTCTCAGTCCAACACCTCGAGAAGGGGTGACCTAGGGAGAGGCCCCAGGCTCCTCTTCCAGTAGAGCTTGACGTGACCTTAGCCTTGGCCAGTGACAACCTGGGACACTCCCTGAGCCAGAGGCCCAGCTACGCCACACTTGGGTTCCAGACCTGATTCTTTTGAGATAGCAAATGTTGTTTTAAGCTCCTAAGTTTTAGAGTGACTGGCTATGCAGCAATGGATGATCAATGCCCTGGTGAACACTTACTAACCACTTCATGTAGGCTCACATGCACATTTTACAGTGGATGTGCCATTACCCCATTTTATAGATTTGGAAACTGAGGCTCAAAGAGGCTAATTCACTTACCCTAGGCCTCACAACTAAGAAGCGGCTGGGAAAGGAATCAAACAGAAGCATGATCCCTCCCTAGAGAGTACCTAGTCTGATGGAGGAAGTGCACGCCCCACACCGAGGTCACAGCCATCTAGTCAGGAAGACAGCTTTGCCAGCTTAGTTTACAACCATCTTTAAGTCAGTTGACACACCCCTAGAGCCTCCAACCTGAAGAATCTTCTAGAACCATCTTACCTCATCCTGTCTTTGGTGGGCTTCCTTCTTGAAATCTGATCTTTTGTACTAGTTCCTGATAGAGCCTTGAATGAACTCCTTGGACCGAATTCTGGATCCTGCACCTGCTATGTGCCAGGCTTTGCTATACACAATACACAGCATCCTGTTTCATCACGAATAGTCCGTTTACGGAGGAAAACAGTGAGACCCAGAGACCTGAACTTCCACATCATGTGGCCAATAGCCAAGACCCGCCTGACCCGCTGGGCTGTGCTGCTTTCTTGGTCCTGACCCCACTGGGATTTGGAATTGTCCTGGATGTCACAACACCCAAACTGAAGATCTCTTCCCATCTCTTGTTGGACCTCGTGACCCGTGTGCCCTCCAGAGTGTGCCATGCCTGGGAGATGCATCAGGGTGCTTCTGGTCTCCCCAAGGTGCCAGTATCCTGTGGGCGCCTAATACACCTTTCTTTGCTGTATGAAAGAAGGAAACTTGCTCACGAGGTCAGCAGAGAGGGCATTTTTCCCTGTCTGCCCCTCATAACTTCCCCCTCCCTCGCAGGGCCCCATTCCTTTTGGACAAATTAACCCTTCCGTAATATGTCAGTCTATAGGGCTGTCACAACGGCCCCACCTTCCATTCCCCGAGGGGCAGGCAGGGAACCCATCTCCTTCTTTAGAATTTGAATCTTGAGCAGAAGGACAAATTGCCTAGAGAAGACAGGTGATGCAGTGAGAGCCCTGCCCCTGCTCTGGTTTCCTGGTCTCCCAGCCAAGTCTTGACAATCCTCCCTGCCTGCAGCCGCATAGCCCTCCTGCAGCCCCGGGCCCTGGAGAGCTGCCTAGCTGGCCTCTGCCTTTCTCACTAGGACTTTGGATCCCCCAGCCCAAGTTCTCACAACCTGGACAGGGTGGGGAGGGGGTCGTGTGTCCCCCTCCATGGGGCACTGGGCTCGAGTTAGGGATGCGCCCTATGCCCAGCCTGACCTGCAGGGACCAGTCCAGGGGAAGGAGAAGCCAGGAGCCTGATGTTTCCCGCATCTCCTGTGAGACTCACCATCCACCCCAATCACCCTGGAAAATTCAACTTTCTCCCTGTCTCCTGATATCTTCCCTGACCTTCTCCCCTGCCCCCACCTGCCCCAAAGAAGTCTGTGTACTAATTAGCTGAGTAATAACATGACAAGACTGTGATTCCTCATTAGCTTGGGAGAGACTCCCTGCTACATGACTGATAGGCATCTACAAGAAAATTAACTCCAGTGCAAGGACTCCTTAATCAAGATTAATGAGGGGGTGGGAAGGTAGGAACAGGGGCCCAGAACCCTCCACGCATCTCCAGGGGCCAAGGGATCTGTACCACGTGGGATGCTAGGAAATGGAAGTGAGGAGATAAGAGGCCACAGGGCGACTCTCAGAGTTCAAGACTCTGTTCTGTCCCCTTCAGGTAAAGTGGCCCCCTCAGTGAACTGGGATGCACAGGAGAAAGGATAGTGAAATGACTAAGTTGAAGTTCACAATCCAGGTTAGCAGATAGTTGCAGTGCAGGGTGATAAGTGAGCGGGTGCAGGGAACAGCCAGCTTTCATTGAGTACTTACTATGTGTTTGGCCACATCCTAAGTGCTTGTATTAATGATATGCTTGACATGTGTTAACATCTTTAGTCCTTATGACACAACTATTATTAGCCCCAGTTTGCAGATGAGGAAACTGAGGTCTGGAGAAGTTAAGGGTATTGGCCAAGGTTACAGAGCCAATGAGACGGAGTGAGGATGTGAATCCCGGCAGCACAACCTGGAACCCAAGCTGTTAAGCACCATCATATAGAGTGTCCACTGGTGTGCCGTGGTGGTTAGGGTAGGAAGTACGGGGTGTGATGGGAACCCAAGAAGGGGTCCTCAATGCTGCCCGGGCAATAGGCAAGGTTTCAGCAAGAAACAGCCTTTGAGCCGGGTCTTGACAGATAAATGGAATCTCACCCAGTGGAGAGTTATTGATTGAGTCCTTGATTATTCATTCATTCATCCCACAAATAAGTGCCAGAGGGAACACTGCAAACACAGTGGTGAACAAAAACAGACATGGAGTATCCATGTAGATGGAGAGATTAACACTGAACCAATAATCACAGGACTAATTAGTCTGCCCCAAGGCGGGGACTACGGTCATTCTGTACTTCTGAGAGTGAGAGCCTCTTAAAAATTGTGCCCCCAGATGCCTCACCCTGGTCCCAGCCCTGGCCTACCCATGCCCTGCCATTGGGGGCTGTAGGATGGTGAAACCCCACTCATGAGGCCAAACTACATGCTGCAGTTCAACCTGCAGCTAAATATTTTCATGTGTCAAGTGGATCTCAGGCAATTCCACTGCTTCTTGCTTTCTGCTCTCCGAGTCCCCAGCCCCTTCATGCCGCTGGTTCCAAACAAGACAACAGGGAAGATCGCAAAAGCACTGCTTTTTCCTTCCACATCCAACAAAGCATCCAACTTATCCCTAACTCTCCACAACAAGAAAATGACACTCCTATAGCATGGGGAGAACTTCTCCCATTAACCTTCTTAAAGAGGCTTTGGGGGTTTTGTTTGTTTGTTTGTTTTTTCTCTTCCTGAAGTTGTTAAATCCTGAGCTCAAGAGAACAGATTAAGGTGCTTTGCTCCTGTGGTGACACCTTCCTCCAGCGCTCCTGAAACTTGGAGCCAAGAGGTCTCATGAAGCACGAGGAAGACTCGAATCAAACGTGCCTCAAACACCTCCTTTTCCCCCATTATTAAGACGCAATGCCCATGGGGTAATTGGCTCAAGCAACTCCCATTAATGGTAATGGGGCTACATCTGCTGTCGGTTTTCCCCGCATCGTTCTCCCAGTGCACCTACCCTCTGCGGTCTGCTTGGCTGACCTGCCTCATGTTCTTCCAAGTCTTCACTTCCCACTTCTCAACCCCTTTTTAACGGAGCATCTTGTAAAAGTCCAAGGAGAGCTGTGTGGTCTCAGGTGATCCAGTGAGGCCAGGAGAATGGTGGAGAGGGGAGGGGTGGTAGGCTGCTTCTAAAATGGTCCCCAGTGGTTGCCATCTCCTGCCTTTACACCCTCAAGTAATCCCCTTCCCTTGAGTGTGGTCTGGGTTTAGCGCTCACTTCTGATGAGTAGAATAGGGCAAAAGTGATGGGACGTCACTTCTGAGGTTACAGAAGACTGTGACTTCTGTCCTGCAGGTACTTTCTTCAGCCCCTCCTTGCTCGCTCTGATGAAGCTGGCTGCCATGTTGTGAGCTGCCCAATGGAGAGGCCCACATAGCAAAGAACTGAGGGAGACCCCCAGACAACAGCTCATCAGAAACTGAGGCCTTTAGTCCCAAAGCCCATGAGGATCTGAATCCTGCCAATGACCACTGGCATGAGCTTAGACACAGATCCATCCCCAGCTGAGCCTTAAGATGACACCACAGCCCCAGCTGTCACCCTCAGCCAGAGGACCCGTCTGAGCTGCACCTGGATTCCTGACCCACAGAAACTGATACAATAAAAGTGTGCTGTTTTAAGCCTCTACGTTTGGGATAATCTGTTATGTAGCAGTAGATAACTAATTCAGGAGTGAACGGGAAAAAGAGTAAAACATGTAATAGGAGATATTCCATAGGAGCACAGAACTTTAGCTGTGCATCGAGTAAATGAGCACGTTTACAGGTAGGAGAAATCTCCAGTGTAGCTGATTTGTGGCTGAGCTGGGTCTGGACTGACAAATGGAACTTGGGCCTTCCATCTCTCTGTCTAGAACTCTCTCTGCTGACATGAATTGTTGAAGGTTGCCATTCAATTTCTTTGAGATTTAAAATATGGACTTAGGAAGTGCTCACATCTCTTACTAAGGATGTGTTTAATGTGTTTAAATATTTTCAATTTGTGTCAGGGCCTGTGTGATGTTGGACAGTCCTGGGGTGCAGGCCAGGGAGTGGTAGAGCTGAAATATTTCTCTACCACAAGGATTTTCAAAGTACTGTTTGTAGCTCACTGGGAGACCTAGGGGGTCAATTGAGGGGCCAGGAACAAATTCATAATGCAGATCTTTCCTTTTATTCTTCCAGGCAAAAGGCTCAGGTTTCCATGCTCTTTTTTGTTTTGACATGAGACTAAGACCTATTTATTCCTAACCTACTCAGTGACCATGAACTCAGGGTTAAGATTCATCTTTCTTTTAAGGGATCTGCTGCTTCACACCCTTGACAGCATCGCACAGCTCCTACTGTGCACATGCTCACACAGACGGGGTCAATTCCCCCATTTCAGGGAGGAAAGACGCCCTGTTATTAGTGAGTCAGCAGGGTGGACTTGAGTTGTGGTTTTCAACGGCTTCTCTCCTTGCTTTGTAATTAGTGATGCCTTCTAGTTTAACTGTACATTTATCAATTTAGTTTGGAGTTGGGGTGGTTTGGTTAATTTTACAATGTTCTGTGAACCCTACTAGATTTTCAAATGTGCATGTGTTAGAGTTTAAAAGGATTCATCCGTGTATTCCCTGGCCAAAGCACAAGTGTAGAATTGCATGATGGTGATGTTTGCTGTTACCACCAAGCTCATTTTTTCAGCTGCGGTGGGCACCCATTGGAGACCTTTGTCCCACTGAAGTCACCTGGATATGGAACACTCTGCAAGCACCTGTTACACCCTAGTTGTCCTGCTGAGGTTCTGGTCTGTATCTCCAGATGTAGCCCGATATGTCCATTCCATGCAAAGATCCAGCAGGATTGAGCCCTACCCATCCCTCTAACTTCTTCTCCCGCCTATTCCCAGAACCCCCTTACTATGGGCTGAATTTTGTCCTCCCCCCTAACCAAATTCATATATTGGAATCCTAACAACTCAGGGCCTCAGAATATGTATTTGAAGATAGGGTCTTTAAAGGACAATAAAGTTAAAATGAGATCATTAGGGTGGACTGTAATCCAGCAGCCGAGGAGCATAGTAGGGCCACGCTCTAGTGGGGTGCTTCAGTTTGAACCCCAGCTCTGCTGCTTCTTACCTCCTTCAAGTCCCCAGGCCTTGAGCAAGGTACTTAAGTCTATCTGTGCCTCTGTTTCCCATCTGTGAAACGAGGTCAGTAAAATCATCTGCCTCATAGAGCTATAGTATAAGTTAAATTAATAAGTAATATGTAGCACTGGCTTTATTATTAATTAGGCAAATGTCTATTGAACACTTGCTATTGTCAGGCATCATGCTAAGGCAAGTGTTAGAGTATCATGGTGAACAAAATAGGCAGGTAGACAAGTAGACCATGCTTTTGATTTCTTTTCTTTTTCTCTTTCTCTTCCTCTCTATGAAGACTTTCTTACTTATCTTTCTTTGTCACCACCCTTTCTAACTTATTTATCTTTTGGAATTGTCTCAGGGGTCACATCCTTCAGGCTGGTCCCTCCTCCTGCTCCCATAATGTTTCATATCGACCTCTGACTTAGTCTTATCACCTCAAACTACCAAAAATGTCTGTCTCCCCCAGCCCAGGGCAAGGCCTCCATTGTACTCATCTTGGGACCCCCATCCCTCAGCCAAGTGCCGAGGGCTTGGCAGGGGGTTCAGTACATCACTCTTACAGTGACCTGGATGAATTATTTCCTATCGCTGTCAGTTCTTCACTGCTCATTCTGTCAATCTGTTCTCATCATCACTATTCAGAGTCTTTGCGGAGCCCCTGCTGGGGACACAACTGCATCATGGAGCCTAAGCAGGGTGGTCCCAGTCCTCAATCTGATCCAATTCAAGTCATTTGAGCAGACATTGACATTCAGGGGAGAACAGAGATGATTCAGATAGGACAGATAGAATGGGATATCAGAAGCCATCAGATTCACCCCCCTGCCCACGGAGAAGCTGTCCAAAGCATCCCCACCAAGTGGTCAGCCAGCCTCTGCCCACTGACTGCCCACTGCTCATAACCCCAGACTGCCTATCTCCTCGTTGACGGCCCCAAATGTCCATCTCTTGTTCCTCATCCTGCTCTTCAAAGATGTAATGAGGAACTGCAGGAGGCAATACCAGAGGACCTCACCTGAACCAAATTCTCTATCCATGTTCGTGGGTATCACTTACTTAATGTCTGTGTTGGACCAGACATGTTTAATCCTTGCAATATCTGTTGAAGGAGTCTTATTATCCCTATGTTACAGATGGGAGACCTCAGGCCCCAAATAGGCTCAGTATGGGGAAATTACCCACCAAAATCACACCACTGATTGGTGACAGGATGGGGGTAGGTCTTCTCTTTGGCTGATTCTGATTCTCCCATGCTGTCTCCCATTGTTGCCCTCAACCTCCAGGGATGGATGAGGGAGGTTGATTCCATGTCTGGAGGTGGCCAGAGGGGTACTCACTTCCCAAGCTATGGGCTGGCAGCAGAGCAAGAAATCAGGCACCTGCACTTTCAAGTGCCTCGCCATGACTTTCTGGTGCCTGGGTGATAGGCCCTTCCTCCTGCTGGCCTCCAACAGCCAGGACAAGACCCTGTCCTCTCCCCATCTCCAACCCCTGGAAGACCCCTGGGCTGGTATCTGGGTGTGCAGCCAGCTGAGTTTATAAACCACACTCAGTGTTCCTGGCAGGGACTCTGGGTACAGAATCTGAGGTCACCCTATCCGGGACAGCTGCGACAAGGCCACCATCATTGTCCTTCTTCCAGTGCCCTGCGGGGAGACATTCCAGAGCCCCTGGGGAGAGTGGTGTCATAGCAAGTGACAGCAAGTTGAGGAACACTTGGAGGTCACTGAGTTGGTGCAAGACTGGGGACAAGTGACCAGCAGAGAAGATATTCACAGGGGGACAGGAAGAGGGCCTTTCAGGAGGGGTAAGATGCTCCCCATGCCCCTGACAACGAGGGAAGACAAAGAATGTGCAGTTGGAGGTCAAGGAGCCAGGGCTCCAATCCAGACCCAGACACTTACAGTGTGTGCTTATGGGCAAGTCACTTAACACTCTCCGAGACTCAGTTTCCCCATCTGTAGAAGGAAGACCATAATGCTTCATTTTTAGGGCCATTGTAGAGATGAAATAAATTTTTTTATGCAAACGGCTCCACCCTATACCTGGCACAGACTACATGCTCAGTATGGTAGTTATAGCCTTGGCCATGGCGGCACCATGCATCCAAAATACTTCCCTCCTAGCAGCAATTGAAGCAGCCACATTGTGCAGTCCCTTTGCAGTTGACAAACCTGTCTCTGACCATTGTTTCATGTTCTCTGTCTGAGACCTGCTGGGCTGGCCAAGCTTGGGTGGGGACGTGGATCAGAGCAGTGGGCAATGGCGGGGGCCCCGGGGCTGCACTGAAGTCCACTGTCGTTACTGGTTTCAGTCCACGGAGGGGATCTGCCGCTGGATCTGGGAGAGAGTAGGGAGGCGAAGAGCTGGGAAAGCAGGTCAGTGTGTGAGCCTTGGGGGCTAATACCCACCTTGGTAACCACAGTGCTCCGCTGCCACAGCTCACCTCTGCGGGCCCGTCCCCACTCCTTCCACTGTCCTCAAGAACACAGTCCCATCCAAATTGCTTCCCTGATCTCCCTGAGCTGCACACACAGCTCCCAACGGCTCCTGGTTGTCCCCTTTAAATTTCAAGGCCCAAGTTGAGCCCAGCTGGGTGGAGCCCCTGATCTTTCTCAGAGGCCCCAGCAGGTTCGAGGCCAGCTCTGAACAGGGTCCAGGAAAGAGCCCGCCCACCAGAAGGAGCCGGGGATGGAGTGGTGTGAGGGACCTGGGGTCTTTGTCTGGGCCTGGGCTGCCCCGTGCCCCGCTGGCTGCAGCTGCTACCACATCGACCGCTCTGCAGCCGCCTGCCGCCTCCCCCCGGCCCTGAGAAGGCAGCGGATTCATCGTTTTGTCTTTCCCGGGCCTATCGATGTCTCCTTTGGGGAGCTCGCTCGATGACGGCTCCAGAAAGCCAGCGTGGAGCAGAGGCCAGAATTAAAACGGCTGCACGAAAGGACCCCCACAGACCCCCAATTTCCAGAGGCGTACAGATCAGAAGACAGAAAATGCTGTGTCTGTTCTTTTGCAAACGTCAATAGTTTTATTCATCGTACTCCCGCCCCCTCTGGCCCCTGCCCTCCTCCTCCTCTTTATCCCCGCTCAGCACGACGCTGCAACGAGCCCCTCTCATCTATTCTGCACGGAGGCCTGGGGATGCGAGGGCCGACAGGTGTCTCATTACCAGTCGCCAAGCACGGGGACATTGTGAGTAAGATGCTGACCCACTGTTCCCCTGCTCTGCCGACAAAGGAGCAAGAGGACAGCGGCCAGCAGCCAGAAGGTGTCTGGCCATACTTTGGGTCTCCACGTGCATGCCCCTCCTGCCGGAGCCGGCAGACCTGGGAGGGGCTCCTGCTCTGTCACACCACTCGGGGCACACGCACAACTTCCCAAACCTCAGTCCTGAAAACGAGGCCACAGATCCCTCCCTTCCTTCCAGGTTGACTCGGGCATCTGGTGCGATACTGGGCGTCAGTCACCCTACCCAGGAGCTCAGCCCCTGACCCAGACATCATCCCTCTGGCTCAGTGTGACCCCGCCCCCCGTGCCATGCACACAGCACCTCTTTCCCCTCTTCCTCGCCTCCTTTCCTTTCCTCTCGGTACCCTTAGCCCTTGATTCTCACTTCCTCTACTTTCTACCTCTGGTTCTCGAAGGGATGATGCAGGTAGCAGGGCTGAGGCCCCGTATTTGGGTTGCCAGTGTCCCCGGACCTGATGGCAATGACTTACCCACATTTTCCTTGATTGTAGAGCTAAAGAGTCATTGAGCCCCCTCCATAATCCACCCTGAGGTTGCAGGAAGAGCTAATCCCTGCACAAGACTGAGAAAAGGGAGGACCTGGGACATTGTGTGTTCTCCAGAAATGTTTGCTTTTGCTTTCAATTTTACGTGTGTGTGTATATATATCTCAGAACAAGAGGGATCCAGAAACAGACCCTTCGGAGTGAAAGAGGCTTCTCTGAAAAACGGAGACAGCACTGCTATCCCCAAACCCCTCCTGCGCCCTCCTTCCCCCCTCCCCCTCCTTTTTCTCCCCTAGTGCACAGCCTTCCTGTTTCTGAAAAGCCCCGGGGCCAGCAGATTTGGGGAGCTGGTTACCTCCCCCTCCTGCCTGCCTTGCTCTCCCTTCTGACCTCTCCTCTAGGGTCTGCTCCACTCACCTGCCACTGCTTGACACACTCGGGGGAGGAGAGGAGCCCGGCACCCCTCCCCCAACATCCTATTGCTCTGCAGAGCGCTGGGGAGAGTATTCCCCTGCATCTGCGGGAAACGTTTCTCAAAAGCGCCTTTTCCCCTCCACGCCATGGATTGGAAAACCACGTGTGTGCACAGATGGACACTTATCTTAGCATACCTGCATGTCTGTGCAACTCACACGAACAGGTCCACGTGTGCCGTCTTCAGGTTCGCGTGCTTGCATGTGTGTGACATGCACACGCACGTGAGAACATGCATGTGCCTGAGGGTGGGCTCACGTGTGCACAGGCAGCCGCTGCCCACGCGAGCGGGTCTGCACTCGAGCCGGGCTTGCGCGTCTGGGGGAGCCTGCGTACAGGCGTGGGGACGACTCCACCTGCTCGGTGCACTCTGGCGTGTGAGCACGGATGTGCCCACGGCTGCTCCTGCTTCTCGGGCTCGTGAGTAACGAGACAGCCCCCTTGTTACCGTGTAGTCTTATTAAACACACGGCACGTTAATAGCACCGACGAGGTCGGTTATGAAAGGCTCTTTATTAAAAATAATAAGAAATGGCCCTCTTGTTCCACAACTTCTGAGCCGCGTTGGGCCACGCGGGCTGGCAGGTTATTAAAGTGGAATCAAGCGTCTTTAATACGCCTTCTGAGGCAGCTGTTTGGTGGATCTGCCTCATTATCACCTGGCTGGTCCCAGCTGCCTTGGTGTCCCCAGCTCTCCCCCTCAGACACAGGGAATAGGGGGCCAGGAGGAGGCTTATGGGAAACGTGCTACAGGGAGGTAAAGGCTCTGTCCTGCTGGCCTGACCTCTGAAGATTACTTTCCGGTTGGCAACACAGTCCCCTGTCCCTGCAGGCCCCCTGGACCCGGTGCAGGAGAGGTGGTGATGGGTGGGCGGGCTGCCATCCCAGGAGTACCTGCATCCCCTAATGGTGGTCCCCTCTGGCAGCATCTCTTCCCTCTTCTGTGGGTCTGAAGTAACCACACCCTTCCCTTCCCTCACTGCCATCTTGACCCAAGAGAGGGCAGCCCCCACGCAATGCTGAGCTGGGAATGTGAGGACGAGGATCCATGTCCGGCATCAGCGCTTCTCAAACTTGGCTGTACCCGCGAATCCTCTGGGATCTTGTTGAAGTGCAGATGCTGATCCAAGAGGCCTGGGCTGGGCTCATGTCCGCATTTCTAACAAGATCCCAGGGGATACTGGTGCTGCTGGCCCATGGACCGCAATCTGAGGACCAGGACCCCATGTCCCTCTGAGGAAGGGCAGAAGAATGTCATCCTGATGGCCAGAGATTTTAGCTCACCACACACATGGCTTGGCACATCCCTCAGATTGGGAGCTCCCTAGAACAAGGGGCTGTGTCTGCTGTCCTTGTTGCCTGCCTCCTTGTGGTGCCCAAGGAGGGGCTCTGCTCATAGGGCTGCCTGAACTCTGAGAAGGAGAGGAAAGAACGCTAATGGTCATTAAGCACCTAGTATGTGCCAGGCACTTTCATGTGATCATCACTAATCGGTATTACAGCTAGCAATGCAACTATTGTCCCCATTCTAGAGATGAAGAAACTGAGGCTCAGAGAGCACAGCCATTTGCCCAAGGACACATGGCTACATGGTGTCAGACCCAGCCTTTGTCCCTAGGTCTGCAGGTCTCCCAAATCCCACTTTTTCCATCAGAGCAGAGCTAGGACTCCCCATGGTGCCCTCTCTGCTTCTCCCATAGAAGCTGCCTTCCTGGAGATAGAAGACATCAATGCAGGAACCATGGACCCGACTCTTTACATCTTGAAGCATCTGCTCCCCGGTGAACCCCGAACCCCTTTTACAACATTAGTTCAACTATTAACGTGTCTTCCCACCTTTCTGAGACACTCAGGGCAGGCAACATGGAAGCTTGGTTTGTGAATATGTTTCGAAGCATGAAGTGCCCAAGGAGGTGCCTTGTTTAAAGATCAGTCAGGCAGCTGGAGCCCAGGAAGGAGCCCTTTCTAGCATCCTTGCTCCAGGTGCCAAGGGAAGGAAGATAATAATTGTCGTAGCAGCAGCAGCAGAGCTAATATTTGTCGAGTGCATTTGCTAAACGCCCAGTGCTTTACGTGTCTTAGCTCTCTTTTCTTATTAGATGTATTGCCTAACATACAACTATTTTATCCCCACCTTCAGATAAATAGTGAATCTGAGGGTTGGAAAGAGTAGGTAATTTACTGGAGGAGACACAGCTAATATGACCCTGAGCTGGGCTTGGTACTCAGGCAGCCAGCACCAGGGCCCATGAATTTCACCATGCTTCCCAGAAATACCCGAGACTGAAAGCAGTCCATGGAAAATCCCAGCCTATGTTGAGAATCACAGAATTGCATAATCATGGGGCTGGAAAGGGGTTACAGAGCACCGGCTACCACCTTCTCATTTTACAGATGGGTAGACTAAGACCTGGGAGAAGGGATCCTTGACCCAGGTCCCATGGCAAGTTAATGGGAGAGCTGGGACTCAGACCCAAGTTTCCTCTCAAGCAGCCTGATTGCAATCTTGGGAAGTATCACCATGATCTTCTTGGGGTGCAGTCATCCTGATATAGGTTGCTGCCTTCTCTGGGAAAGCTGGAAAACAGCATGTCCCCTGCTTAGCACAGAGCCTGGTACATCGGCCTTTGGTGACTGTGAGTCATTACATCATCGTGGTTCATGCTGTTTCTCCACCATCCTGGTTTTGGGATGGTACCCCACACCAGCTGCAGGTCCCTAACCTCCCTAAGGAGCTGGTCCAAGGTGGCTATGTATTGCTGAAGTGAAAGAAGCCAGCTTTTAAAAAGAGAGCTGTGAGCCCTCCCAGGTATTCCTAGAATAATCTCAGGTGCACACTTCAAAAGAGACACTTGCCAACCCTCCTATCCGTTAGTGGCCCAAGTGTAAACAGATGTTACTTCTTTGGAGGGTGATTTGACAATAATATCAAAATTTGAAATGCACAAACCCTTCAACCCATACATTCCATAGCTAGGAATTTACCCCAGAGACTCATTCTTGTATTTGTGTTGAAGATTGTCATCCCTACACACAAACACGTACCCACGCACAGGCAGAAATATTTACGCAGCATTATTAATGACAGCAAGACTGAAAACAATCAGAATGGCCGTGAAGAAGGAACTGCTTAATAAGGTCTAGTTCATTTGAAGAAAGTGCCACCTGGGTCAGGGTGACAAAAGGACTAAGAATGCACAGCCCTGGAGCCCAGTTCTCTGAGTTTCAATTCCTGCTCCGTCACTTACCAGCTATGTGAACCTGGACAAGTAATGGAACCTTTTTAGGCCCATTTCTGTATGAGATGCAGGTGATGTTAGGATTTGGTTCAGAAAGTTTGGGAAGATTAAATGAGTTATCCCATATTAGTCACTTGAAATAATATCTGACCTAGGATAAGGGGCCAAAAAATGAGCCCCCTTCTTAGGATGTGGCACTGTTGAAAAGACCAATGTAGCTGGATGTGACTGAGAAAGATCTCCGAAGTGTTGTTGAGTGAAAAAAGCAAAACTCAGAAAGTTAAATAAACAAAGATCCTTTTGTGTAAATTTTTAAAAATAGATATAAATTATGCTTTTCTGTAATGTTTAAGTATTCTAACCATTTGTCCGTATTACTTTTATTTTTAGAAATGTTCAAAAAATAGTGTCCAGGCTATGGGAATTAATGGCCTCTTCTGTTGTCCTCCTTATATTTTTGTGTGTTAAAAAATACACATATAACTTACACTTTTAAATTTTTAATTGTGATCAAAACCACCTAGCATGAAGTTTACCCTCTTAACCATTTCTAAGTGTACAGTTCAGGAGTATTAAATATATTCACATTGGTGTGCAAGTGATCTCTAGAACTTTTTCACCATGCAAAACTGAAACTCTGTCCCCATTAAACACTAACTCCCCATTTCCTCTTCCCTCCAGCCCCTGGTAACCACCATTCTACTTTCTGGATACTCTAGGTATCTCATGTAAGTGGAATTGTACAGTATTTGTCTTTTGGTGACTGGTTTATTTCACTTATGTCCTCAAGTTTCATCCAAGTCATAACACGTGTTGGAATTTCCTTCCTTTTCAAGGCTGAATAATATTCCACTGGATGTATATGGCACATTTTGTTTATCCATTCATCCATCAATGGACACATGGGTTGCTTTCACCTTTTGACTATTGTGGATATGCTGCTATGAACAGAAATGTGCAAATACTTTTTCAAGATTCTGCTCAGATCTTTTGCACACACACCTAGAAGTGGACTTGCTGGGTCATATGGAGTATTCTCTTATGTGAAGGATGGCATTAGAGCTTTTCTGAGGCTAATGGTGCCTACTCCCTCTCTTGGAGAGAAACAGCCATCATCTCTGGCCCTGGAGAGGGAAGCAATCTTTCCTAGGGCCCTTGTGGAGTAGACAGGTCTTATCACACTCCTTGAGAATGCAAGAGTTGTCCAAAAGATTTTAAAATATTCAGGAGCATTTGGAAGACACTCCTCTTTGGTGTTTGAACGTGCTTGGGGTTAACATTGGGCTGGAAGTGTATCTAATATTTGGGATGCCTGGTGTTTTGGCCGATTCAATGCAAATGAAACAAAGCTACGTTGGTATCTTCAAGGCAGCAGCAGTTTCCCCCTTCCCACCATGATGCTGGGGGTGGCCAGAGTTTTCCATTTTGGTGCAAAAATTCATCCCATGTAAAATTGGCTTGTTCGCTATCTCTCTTTCAAATAAAAAAGGAAGATGTTAAATTAAGTGTTGAGTTCTCTAAATACTCTCTTCCATTTTTTCCTGGATCTGACCCTGAATGCTGGCTGGGCAGAGGTGGTAAACTAGCGATGACAGAGTAAGGCTAGAAATAGAGGGTCCTGGTCACTGCTCACTCCACATGCAAGAGAAGGGTTTACTGCACAAACCTGAGAGGTAGAGCCAGGAACGAGCCTCAAGAACCAACGAGAAGCTTGAGAGGGCCTTTCTAGGGAGTACTGAGAGCCTCACACCGACCAGGCAGGCCTCAGGTGTGGGGGATGTAGGCAGGTGCTAGGGACCAGGGAGAAGTGTGATGACTCAGTTTCCATTGCCTGGGGCTGTTCAGTCGCAGCCTCCCACTCTCACTCCTACAGAGGGTTTTGCCCCTGGTGTGTGTGTGGCGGGTAGTGGGGTGGTCTCAGAGATACTGTTCAAGCCCAGACAGTGGTTTGGGAAGAAGGGAGAGACAGGATACAGATGTGCTGAAATGCCTCAGCTGGTCCCTGGGTTTAGCAGAGTGGGTGGCAGAGAAGACATAAGGCATTAAAATGTCTTTCCTTAGGACTCAACTTGTCCTTGCCTTAGGCAGCTCCTGTGTCAGTTATCAGTAATAACGGGAGGTGACAGTAGGGAGTGGCCAGAGGGAGGTGATGGTAGTGATGGTGTTGACTGTGAAGACTGCAGTAGCTTCTATTTACTGTTTGCTTTGTGCCAAATGACAATGGGTTTGCGTTTGAGCCTGGAAGGTAGACTGAAATAGAGACAATCATCGTAACACAGCACGCAAAATGCTGTAACAGGAAATACATGGGGTGGGCTCTGGAGGCACAGAGCCAGGGACCTGACTGGGGATTCAGTCTCCCCGGAGCCAGCCACATCTTGTCTTGACTTTGAGGATGAGCAGGAGGGAATCAGGAGAAGACCAGATGGGGTGGGGGAGAGAGGACCAGGCAGAAGGATCTGCATGGTAAGAGCCTGAAGGGCAATGGGGAGTCAATGAAGTTTTTAAGCAGCAAAGGGGCAGGATCCTATGATCTCATTTGTGTTTTAAAAGATAACCCCTACTGCCACTTCATGGATAATAGATTGGAGGCAGGTAGGAGGGGAAGCAGGGGGACCAGTAAGGAGGCAGTTGTGGTTGTCCTGAATAGAATGACCTGCACTCACTGGGTAGCCAGGAGATGGAGAAAAGAGGATAGCTTTGATACTTGGGAGACAAAATCGACAGGGCTTAGTGACGGATTGGGTATAAGGAATGAGGAGAGAGACATTAAGGATGATAACTGTGGACACTTGAGCGCATACTGTGTGCCAAGTGCTATTCTAAGCATTCTAGATGTGTCATCTCACTGACTACTAACCATGCCCCTAGGATGCAGGTGTATGGTTGCCCCATCTTACAAAATGTGAAACTGAGGCCCAGAGAGGTTAAGTAACTTACTAAAAGTCACACAGCCTAAGTGGTGGCTCTATGCCACAAACCCAGCTGCACAGCTCAGGGGCTCAACCCTTAATCATTGGTGGTACATTCATTTTCTGGCTTTTAGAGGGAAGGAGACACCATTTATTGAGACAAAGAACCCAAGAAGTGAAATTTAGAGGTAAAGATGAGATCCCTTTTTAGTTTTGGGATGCTTTATAAGAGTCAAATGTCCATGGAGAAAAGAGTCTAGAGTCATCTATTTTTGAATGATAAACCCAGGAAGGCACCGTGGAAGAGGAAGTAATACCAAAACCCCTTGCCATGAAATGTAATAAGAAAGGAGGGTGGTACAGGCAGAGAACAGTCCACCGAACACGGTCTCCTGGGCAGAAATTCTTAAGCAGGAGTGCAAATCGGAACCAGCTGGGAGTAGAGGAAAGCTTTAAAAAAAATAAAAACCTGAGCTCTAAATCAGAGGTTGAGGTGGAGTCCAGCTTTACATATTCTTTAAAGCTCCTTTAAGTCCCAAAGACCCCCCTGGAGACCCCTTTACCCTGGCCAGCCTCCTGCAAAATCAACCTCCTATCTTGCCTTGTCTGTCTGCCTCTCTCCTACTGGAGTTGCCTTTCAAACATGGGATCCAATTCCAGAGTCTCAAAATCCTTCTGGAGTCTTTCCCATAATGTGCACCCCGAGGCTGTCCTCAGATAAACAAACAACTCCACCCCTACACCCTGCTGAGGGTGGGAGGGGACTTTGGCACTGTGAACCTGGAGGGGATGCAGCAGGCCTTTGAAAGTAACTGAAGGCTTTGATGGCACCGGGGCGACACTTGTCTCCCGGAGATGTCATGCATTTGAAAAGCAACACATCGCTCCTGCTCCCTGAAGGGAAATTTGTTCTGGAAAATGTCTGGGTGTGCAGAGATAGTCAAGGGAGAGACAGGCAGTGGTTTGAAATCTGGAGCTTTGGGGTCAGATGGACCTGAGTTTGAATTCTCACTCTGTCACTGCTACTTGTGAGAGCTCAGGCAAGTTAGGACTCAATTTCCCCATCTGTAAAATGGGGATCATAGAACCACCCTCTTTAGTATGGGGAGACTGAATTAGACTCTGCATGCTAAGTACTTAGCCTAGCACTTGGTCCAGAAAAAGAGCTTAACAGTAATAATAGTTATAATAATAATAATAATATTATTATTACATATTATAATTATACTATGATATATTATGTTATATACTATAATATTATATATAATAACAATATTATTATTATTATATATTTTTTATCTATAGTTGAGGGGATAAGGACACACCTAGAATCTAGAATGGAAACGTCCTGGATTTTAACTCTGACTACTCCTGTCTCAGCCTGGTTCTCTGATCTGGTCCCTGCCTGATACTGGGCATACTTCTATCCCTTGAAGACCTCAGCTTGGTCCTGTCTCAGGGTCTTTTTTCTTGTTCGTCCCTCTTCCTAGTATGCTCATCCCATCCCCCACCCCAAGAGAGTTCATCAGTGGCCAGATCATGCAGGGCTTCATGGGTCAGATTAAGGAGTTTAGGGTTTCTCCTGGTTTCAACAGGAAGCTATATTAGTCAGCTACTGCCACATAAGGCTGAGTAACAAATCACCCAGTGGCTTAAAGTAGCAATCATTTGTCCTCATTCACACATCTGCAGGTTGGCTGGAATCATAGGTGGGGCCCAGCTTTGCCCCATGTGTACACATCCTCTTCCTGGGGCGAGTGGGTGGCTCCAGGCATGATCTTCTTGAGGGGATGGCAGAAGCACAAGGTTCCAGCAGAAACAGGTGATAGCTCTGAGGCTCTGGTCTTGGAATTGGCACACTGAGACTTCCACTCTCATTCAATTGGCCAAAGCAAGTCTCTGGCTTTACCCAACGTCCCCGGCTTGGGAAAATGTCCTCTGCCTCTAATGAAAGGAACTATAAAGTCATATGGCTAAAAGCATGGGTGAAGAGTTAGGAAAAGTAATACAACCCACCAGGGAAGCCACTGATGGGTTTTCAATAACTTGGCAGTGGTTCTCAACTGGGGGCAACTTTGCCCTCGAGAGGACATTGGCAATATCTGGAGATATCTTTGGTTGTCATACTGGGAATGGGCGCTACTAAAATCTAGTGGGTAGAGACCAGGGATGCTGCCAAACATCCTTTCATGTGCAGAACAGCCCCCACAGCAAAAAATTATTCAGTCCTGATTGCCAATGAGAGACCCTAAAATAGAGAGAGGTCTTTACATTTATGCATCATAGTCGTGTTTCTGGCTGCTGTGCTGGGAGTGGTCTGCAAGAGGGTGGGGGAAAGAAGCAGGCCATTATTTCCTCCTCCTTCCCCTCATCAACCCCCCCCCATTCTTCTTCCTCTCCTCCTCCTTTACCACCTTCTCCTGGCAAGGTTATAATCACATCCCTTCTGGATTGGGTCTATCCCTGCCTGCCGCACTCTGGGGGATGCCAGGCTAGAGATGAGTTTGATCACAAGATAAGAACTAATAGGACAAGACAAGTTTCCCCGCCTCCCAAGTTCCTGTATCATGTCCTGGTTACATCCAGGCACTATGGACAAAAAAAATCCACTCCCCAGGGGTCCATCTGCAGTGCTGTGCTGAATTGGGAAGCAAGAAGGAAGCTGCTTGGGCAGACCATTTGAAGCAGAACAAACCAGTTTTAGGGGGTTAGAGGCAAGTTCTTGGGGAAGGGATCTGAGGCAAGTAGGGGAGAGCCACTCCCAATGCTAGGTCCAGAGGACCAGGGTCATTCTTGTGAAATGAAGCTGAGCTATGAAGCCCAGCAAGGCTGGTTCAGAGCAGGAACAGGTCTGGAGTATGTGGGAAAGGGCTGTGGGCAGGTTCTGGGTGCAGCTGTAGACAGGGTGGCCCTAAAAATGCAAATGCCCTATGCCAGACCACTGAGCAGAAACTTCTGGGAGTGAGTCCTTGAAGACTGTATTTTGGACGCACTCCCTGGGTGATTATTCTGTGGCTAATCAAGGAACCAGCATTTGGGAACCACCAGTGGAGACCCTGGACTCACTCACACTGGTGACACTTCGTCCTTCTCTTCCTCTACTTCTCCCCCGAGCCAATGCCAGCACCATCCCTGATGCCCTCTTCCCCCAACACCCTTCAACTCCCCTCCCCCCACAATCCTTCATGGGACAGGCAAGGAGCCTCCAGGAAAGCAGACAGCTCCACTTAAGGAAAAGGAAACTGCCACCCACTGCTTCCCCCAGTCTGAGTCATTCTGCTGAACGCAGCTCATCTGTCTAATTTTGGAGTAGAAACCCCTCCCTTATCGGAGGAGATCCTGAGATTGGGCTCATGCATCAGCTCAAAAAAGAACACTATTCATAAGAAAACAAAACTCTTTATTCTAACAGCCCCTCAGTCTTTCTCTATGCAAATCTGGACCTCATGGATGGCATGGTAGGTGGCCCCTGACCCCGAGGCCTAGGGCTGATCCTAATCCCAGCCAGGGCAGTTATGAGGAGTCCTGGACCAATGTCAGGTGTCTCTGCATCAAAGTTTGCTCTGACTTCTTACCAGGGAAGGGGTCCCCTGCCTTGGTTCTATGATCAAGCCTCCATCCAGCTCTCCATATAGACAATTTGTTCTGCCAAGTCCATACCCTCAATTGCCCACACAGCATTTTGGTTCCTCCGAAATTTTCTCTTGCCATCTCTTCCCTCTCCAGGCTCCAAACAGAAGCTGTTCCAGCCAGTGTAGTGATATGGAATGACAATTCACAGTCCTTCAAATCAGCCCTGCTTAATGGTTCAGATGGACCACATGTCAGCTCAGAAGCCTAGGACCACCTAAAGTTTGGCTGGCACCTAGTGGGCATCAGAAATCCGTGTGACACTCCAGCTTCCACCTGGTCTGCTCTGGTGATGCCAAGTGGGCACGAGTGGAGTCTTCTCTCCCCAGATTTCACCTTCTGAGGAGAGAGATGGCTGTTGCCTACACCCAAAAGGCCCTGGGCAGCATCTTAGATGGTGGTACCAGCATTATCAACATTATTGTCTTCACAGATGTGTTAGTCTTCTTGTTGCTGCTGTTACAAGTGACCACAAACCAGCGGCTTAAAACAACACAAATGTACCATCTTACAGTTCTGGAGGTCGGAAGTTTGAAATGAGTCTTAAAAACAGGGTTACAATCAAGGTGTCAGCAAGGATGGTTCTTTCCGGAGGCTCCAGGAGAGAATTTGTTTCCTTACCTTCTCTCGCTTCTAGAGGCCACTGGCATTCCTTGGCTTGTGGCCCCTTCCTCCATCTTCAGTGCCATCAGCGTGGTGCTTTCTTCCTCTTCCTTGCTTCCCACAGGCTCTGTGGTCACACAGCCTTCTTAGTCTGACTTCCACTGACTCCCTCTTACAGGGATGCTTGTGGTGACATCAGGTCCACCAGATAATCCAGGGTAATCTCCCCATCTCAGGATCCTCCACTTACTTGCATCTGCAGAGTCCCTTAACCCATATACCTAACATTCGCAGGTTCCGGAGATTAGGAGAACATCTTTGGGGCCACTATTCAGCTTCCCACAACAATTTGGTACAGTTTGCTGAGCACCGAAGGGATTGCAGCTCTATGCTCAGCACGGCTACAGACATTAACTCCTTGTGTCCCCAACATTCCTGGGAGGCAGATGATATTATTTCCTCTGCTTTACACATAAGGAACTGACACTCAAAGAGGTTAGGGAACTCATTCTAGGAAGCAAAGAGCTGGGGTTTGAACTCCAGCTTTGTGATGAGAATACCATGCTCTGAAACTAGATGATACCACCTGTCCACAGGACTCCTCGCCCCTCACTCAAAGCTGCAGACTTTGCAGTTAAGGCATTTCAAGTCATCTCATCTACCACCCTGCCTCCCTTTTCAACTTGCAAGGAACTGAGCCAAACTTTCACCCACAATTAGAAGGAAGTCCTCAAAGGAGACCCGACAACCTTCTCCTCCAAGTCCTGCTCTTCGTGAGGTGCCCACCTGACCCGTTAATCTGCACCTCTGCTCCCGGGCCAGCCTTCTCTTACGGGGAGGAAAGACAGACCATCTGTGCTCTCCCGAGGTTCCTATGGGAAGGAGGAGGAGGAGAAACTGTCAGGAGAGATGAGATCAGGGCTCTGGGGCACACCAGCCCCCCACCCTTCCCCGCAGCCAATATGGAGAGGCCAACCTCATTGAGTTCGTCTTATCTCAGAGGATGCGGTCTCCTCACTCTCCCCTGCAGCCTGGACTCGTGAGCTATCTCCATCTCTGAATCAGATACAGGACCATGATTTATTGATTGTAATAAACATTGCTTAACACGCACTTTAGCCACTCAGCTCACTCACCATTTAAATAAATCCCAGCCCGCGGGGCTGCTGGAGCCCTCAGTGATATGGACAGACAGAGCACCATGTTAGAAGGATGCTGGGATGTTGGGCACAGGGAGTCACTTGGGAGGATGGATGGGCTCATTTGCAGCCAGAGAATTAAGTCTCATCTGCCCCCCACCCACTTGTCCTTATTGCCCTATCAGTTATTCCTTAAGAGGATATTGCCGAGTTGCTACTTTAAGCAGAGGATGCCAGAGCCCATCCCAACTCCAGTGTCCTCCTGAGCCCCTCTCTGGCATCTCATGGGCATTTTTTTTTAATTCAGGAGAGCCCAGTCTTTGTCTGATTTCCTTTCCTGTTCTGAAGAAATGCAGCTGCCTCTAAGATGAAGCATCAGCTCCTTTTCTGCACTAAAGGATTTCCAAGTAGGTCAGACAGACTTACACTCAGCAGCAGGTTTTAAGGGGTGCCATCTGGGGGGAAACTGGGAGTGTGTCCCCATAAGGAGGGGTTTCCCTTTGTGCTGGTGATAGAGTGGGAAGCAGGGAGTGTAGTGCAAGGGTGGGGTACTTTTTTACATTCTCAGCTCCCAGCCTGGCTTTTTACACTTAGTAAGTGCCCACTAAACAAGGGTTGGTGATATTGCAGCAATGGTGCTGGTGCTGATGCTCAAGGTCATGGAGGAAGGGGTGAGGATGATGAATGGAGATCCCTGAGAGCTGATACTTGGTTTTGTTTACCACTGTATCCCCAGTGGCTACGAGAACACTTGGCACATAATGGGTGTTCCATACATATTTGTTGAATGAATGAATAAATGTGATGATGTGGGGTGGTAAGGGCAGGCATGCTGCAAAGGGCATGGAAAAGGCATCTTTGCAAATGCTGTAAAAAGGATGGTGATAAAGATGACTGTGGCTGGGATGAAGCCATTAAAGTGTGAAGTGTGATGGTGGTGTTGGTAACAGCAATGTCATTGGCTCTCTCGGGTTGCCAGAGATATAGACATGCTTGGGGTTCCTCAAGGGATGGGAAATCATCCCAGCTACTGCTGGTCCAGGCCTCAGGGAGGACAGAGCTTTATTCAGGAGTTAATGGCTGGCACACTGCTTCTGTCTCTGCCCTCAAGGTTTCTAGCATCTCCTGGCTTCAGCTCCCAGCCTCCAGCCACATTTTTTTTTTTTTTGGACATGCCTGCTCCTCTCCATTCTCTGAGTGTCTGTCTCTCAGTCTCTCTCTCACAACACACACACACACACACACACACACACACACACATACACATTTGTGGTAGGCAGGGCACTCAGAGCTGGGTGGTTCAATGAGGATTTGTCTTCAGTCAATCACCACCCCAAAGGAGAGGCTAGGCTGGTGTCCCAGTATCTGCTCTGGAGTCTGGCAGATCTGGCTCAAGTCCTGATGTCAGGCAAGTTGCTTAACCTTCTTGAGTCTGTTTTCTGCATCTGTAAAATAGACATGATAAGAATAACAGTACCAGCTTCAAAGGACAGCTGTGAGAATCAGTAAAGTCATGGTGGGGGTGTTCTTGGCACAGTGCCTGGCAGACAGGACATGTTCAACAAGAGTCTGTTAGTATTCCCAGGTAGAGGCTGAGCCTCCAACCCAGGCCACCTTATAGGCCTTCCATGAGCCTATCTACAGAGTGGACGCCTTTAATCCAGGCCTTGATCCTGAATCCAGTTGGCCACAATCAAGTGTAGGATTGCATGTTGCAAAGCTCAGCGAACCATGTAAATTGGGCCACCTGAGCCAGGCACAGGGCAGGTAATCCAAGGGCAGCTGATGTCTGTGTGAGGGAGGTGTCTGGTTCTGAGGACAGGCTGGCTGTAAGCAAGGAGACCCAGGGAAGGTAGAAAGGAAGCTGCAGCTTTGAGGTCCCACACTAGACTGATGGGACCCTGCAAATGTGGCACTAGAGAGGTGCTGGAGAGGTCCTCAACTGCCTGCTGCTGCTGGCCAAGGAGAGGAGCAAGGTGCAGAGACCCTGGGTGCATCCCACCAGAACCAGGGACAGGGGATGAGAGAGGAAAGACACTGAGTAAGTGTTATCCCGAGGCCCAAGACCTCAGTCTACGCCTCTACAGAAGGGCCTCAGGGGAAATCTCAGAGGAAGCAGGGCTCAGTAAGGCTTAGAGTTGACGTGGGAAGTCTCTTGGGCTGTGAAGGGTGAATAGAGTTGGATAGAACAGGAATCCAAGGTGACAGGAACAGCTAGAACAAAATCAGAGGCAGGAACAAGCAGAGCAATGCAAGCGCATGGAGTAGAAGGAGCCTGGCGTTGTCCAGGGTGCTGAAACCAGCGGTGACCAGAAGTGGCAGAGACCCTGCTCAAGGAGATGATCTTCTAGATGGGGTAGGACAGTCTATGTGAAGAAAGACCATACACAAATCAATAAAAGAACCTCCATATATGAACTGGTGTAGCCGCAATGAAGAGCAGTATGGAAGTTCCTTAGAAAACTAAAAGTAGGGTTACCATATGATCTAGCAATCCCACTTCTGGGCATATGTCCAGAGAAAACTCTAATTGGAAAAGATACATGCATTCCAATGTTCATAGCAGCACTATCCACAACAGCCAAAACATAGAAGCAACCTAAGTGTCCATCAACAGATAAATGAATAAAGAAAATGAAATGGAATATTACTCAGCCATAAAAGAGACTAAATGATGCCATTTGTAGCAACATGGATGAACCTAGAGATAATCCTACTAAGTGATGTAAGTCAAACATAAAAAGACAAATATCATATGATATCACTCACATGTTGAATCTAAAAAATGATATAAATAAACTCATTTAAAAAGAGAGAAATAGACTCACAGACATAGAAAATGAATTTATGGTTACCAAAGGGTAAAAGAGAGGAGAGGGAGGGATAAATTAAGAGTTTGGGATTAACAGATACACACTACTTTATATAAAATAGATAAATAACGAAGTCCTACTGCATAGCACAGAAAATATAGTCAATATCTTATAATAACATATAATGGGAAAAAAGCTAAAAAAGTATACATATATAATATTTTTATATATAACTGAATCATTTTACTGTACACCAGAAAATATACTTCAATAAAAAGAAATAAATAGAAGAATCTCCATGAGGATGGTGAAGAGGGCTACAGGATAAACTGTCAGGGGCCAGAGAGACAGGAGGTCATCCCCATCAGTCACCTCAAGACTCTAAGGGGCAAGATCTATGACTGCTTCTATTTTACAGTGGAGAAAACAGAGGCTCAGAACGTTTAAATAATTAATTTATCACTACTTCTTAACGCAGGACTCAAATACAGGTAAGGGGAACCCCAGAATCCAGGCTCTAAGCACTTCCCACCCCACCTGGTCTTCAGCTGGGTTTTTCTAGAAGGAGATCCCAAGACAAGGATTTGAATGCTTAGAGTTTATTTTGAAAGGGGTCCTGGACATACTTGTAGGAGCATGAGGAAGTGAAACAGGGAAAGAGAGAGAAGTCCAATTAAGACATCATGGAGCAGATTTCTGCAGTGGGCAACCAGGGCTCCAGCCCCCTGGGGCACAGTGAGCAAGAGTATAAAGCAGACCTACAAGTTAGTCCAACCAGGGGGTGAGGGAGTTGAGGTACTTATGCACCATCTCCTTTCAGTCTTTGGTTGAGGGCTGTTCTTCCCTCCAGCCTGCCCCTCTGGCAGGTGAATGGACTCTGGCCCCCCTAAAAAGACCTCCACTATGATGGCTGGTGGGAGCTTTGGGTTGTCTTGCACAGGGATGGTAAGCATCAAAGATAGATAGGAAGGGCACCAATGGCGTTGGCCATCCCAACTAAATGACACGCTTCCAGGCACAGTCATGAAAGAATAATTTCCAGAGGAAGGAAAGTGAACAAAGACCACATAGTTGAGGATCTCACGTGCCAAGCTGAGGAATTTTAACTTTATCTTATGTAACTCTTGGAGCCACATACAGGGAGAGAAGGGTGAAAGAGGAGAATGAAAGTAACCACCCATAAATAAGCACCTGCTGTGAACAAAGAGCTTTAAATGCATTAAGTCAATCAAAGTTTGCAACAGATCTGTGCGAAAAAAGAGACAGCTTTTAGCTGAACAAACTGAGACTCAGTTCTGGATTTTTCTTCCCAAAGTCCACAGCACCCCCATTGCAGAATCTGGATTTGAACTCTAGACCGGCTGAGCTCCTGCACTTTCTGCCATATTGGGCCCCAAATTCAGGAAACTGAGTCCTGGAGAGGCCTGGGAGAAAGCCAGCGTCTTGCTGACTTAGCTCCTGCATTCCCATCACAGTGTGAATGTCAGCTACCTAAATAGCTTCAGTTATTTGGCTAAATTAATCCTCCGAGGAACTGCATAAATATAACTGGGAAGGCACACTCATACACACAGAGAGGCATATATATTTAACACGTACGAGGGGTGCATCGCTGCGTGCCGATAAACAGCCTGATGACAAGCAAAGGAAAGATATAAATACAAAAAATTATAACCAGGGACTGCATGCAGTGTGCTGACAGCATGGGAGGACGTGAGGGCTCCTCCAGGAATGGGCAGGGGGTCAGTGAAGAATTTGCGTGGCCCATGCTGGGAGAAATGCAAAGCCTCTCCCGGCAGGTACCCCCCACAGCCAGGCACATCCATGCCCTGAACTGGCGAGCCTGGCCTCCACCATCCCCTTCACTGTGGGACTTTGGGCGAGCCACACCACCCCTCCATTTCCTTGTCTATTCAATGGAAATAATAATATGTTTGTAAAGATGAAATGAAACAGCATGCATAAAGCAACCAGCATTTGTAGGATAAATCGGTAGAGTGAGTGAGCATCATGTCATTTCTAGGAGGTTGGATTGTAGCAATGAGACCAAAGGCTTAGACCTCACCCATCTCTTCATTCCCTCCATTGAGAGTAAAAGGGATCAATGGGTGTGGTCCCCAAGGGAAAAGGCCTGTCTTCCCAAGAGGAATCAATAGCAACTATGGTTACTGACTCTACGATCCGCCAGCCCTGGACGAACCAACGTGGGTGCACTGTCCCATTTAGTCCCTACAGTACCTGCAGGGGGACTTTGCTATTTTCACTCCCATTTTTAAGATGAGCCTTTCTAAGTCTTCGAGAAGTGATGTGACTTGCCCTTGGCCGTACAACTAGTGTCACAAATTGGACTGTATCTCTCGGAAATTCACATGTTGACGTTCTAACCCCAACTACCTAAGAATGTGACCTTATTTGGTACTAGGATTACGAAAGATGTAGCTAGTTAAGATGAGGTCCTACTGGAGTAGGATGGACCCCGAATTCATTAAGACCGGTGTCCTTACAAAAAGGGGAAATTTGGACAGACGTGCACAGGAGGAGAGTGCCATGTGAAGATGAAGCCTGAGGTCCAAGTGATGCTTCAACAAATCAAGGAAAGCCAAAGGTTGCCAGCCAACCACCAGAAGCTAGTGGAGAGCCCTGGAATGGATCCTTCCTACAGTCTCTCAGAAAGAACCAGCAGCTTGATCTCAGACTTCCAGCCTCCAGAACTGTGAGACAATACATTTCCGTTGTTTAACTTCCCTCCCCCAACCCCAGTTTGTGGTGCTTTGTTTTGGCAGCCTCGGCCCACTAACGCAGCTGGGAAATGCAGAGCTGGGATGTGAACCCAGATTCCCCCGATTTCCATGCCTGCCAGTTGTCCGTGCACTGAGACATCCCTTTCACCCAGACGCAGCCTGCCCAGCCTGCCCAGCCTGCCCAGCCAAGGCTAGCTGGAGAGAGGTTTCACTTAGCCAAGGATAGGAGGAGGCAGACCATAGAGAGAAGGGGGGCTGCTGCAGGGAAGGGGTCTCCAAATGCCAGTGCCTGCTCTGCTAGGCTTCCTAATGAGAGAACAAAGTGGATCCAGGTGGGTTCCTGGGACCAGGGGCACAGCAGGGGCAAGCTTCCGCTGGCAGGACAGCAGGAGGGCCTGTGCTGGCTGAGAAAAACCATTAAGCCCACTGAGTCCTAAACCCCTTAAAATCTCTCAGCAGCAGGGGTCAGCTAGAGGAAGGGTGGGATGTCCCCAGAGCAATCCGGCTGCCTTGGCAGCTGCCCAAGCTGGGCTGGGCTGGGTGCAGGAGCTGAGAGGGTTTGGGTGAACAGGGACCCAGAGCTGCACAGCCCACAAGTTGCCATGGCAACTGTGATCTACCAAGTGTGAGCCAAAGGGGGCTGAGGTCGGAAGGGATCTGGTGAGGACAGGGGTGTGTGTGCAAGGAACTGGGACGGGGAAGGCCAGCGTCTCCCAAGGGTACAGCGTGTGCCAGACATCAGACCAGGCTCTCCCCTTAACTTGTTTTGTTTAGAACCCAGAAGCAGCCGTTTGAATGGGATATTTTTATCTCTCTTTCACAGATGAGGAAACTGAGACCAAGAGGAGGGGGAGCTCTGAGTCAAGCCACACAGCTGGCGAGAGAAAGAACCAGAACTGGAACCTGAGCTCTGTCTCCCAAGCCCCTGCATTTTCTTCCTGCTCCATCAGGCTGCCTCCAGGACACAGGGAGGGTTTACTCTGAGGGCCAGGGCAGAGACGCTAGGGCTTCCAGCCCAGCTGCTGCAGGGAGATAGGGACCCAAGAGTCAGCAAGCCCCTTCCATGTTGGGGAGGAAACCCAAGAGCTAACTTGATGGTAAAGCTTCCTTGGATCTCAAGGCCGCCAGCCAAAACCCTGGACCACCTCCTTCAGCCAAATTAGGGAAACAGATGAGGATAAAAATGCAGTCCAAATAAAATACTCAACATTTCACACAGGCCACGCCAGGGCTATTCTATACGTGCCAGGGGGTTGCCAGGAATGGGCACAGCTGAAGTCAGACCTGCCCTGGCCAGCTCTTCCTTCTGCCGATGGTGGTGACCAAAGGCAGTGAATGAAGAGGCTGGAGGCTGGGATCTAGCCTCGGCTTTGGGGTCAGGTCTCTGAAAAACGTTGTACATAACAGATCCTGCTGCGCTGATGAGGAAAGAGAGACACAGTCATTTTGCCCAAGGCTGCAGTGACCACAGCCCCATGTACAAGACAGGGGAGTTGTTGGAAATTTCAACAGTCCCTGATGTTCTCTGTCTGCGATAGCCAAGTGGCTGAAGTGGACAGGAAGGATTAGATTCACTCTTGTGTCTCCCAAAGGCTGAACTAAGACCTATGGACAGAAATTACAGAATTGACAATTTGGTCTCTATCAAAGGAAAGCTATGCAAGAGTCAGGAATGGGCTTGCCCTTCAGGTAGTGAGTTCCCTGTCTTTAGAGGCATTCAAGTGAGGTGGAAAGAGATATGCCCTTCTAGTCATTTCCAACTCCGTGCTCAACCAGATGCCTTATCATTCTCGGATGGTGGATTTTCCTCCCAGGTACGATCAGATCTGGAGCCAGAGGCCAGGAGAAGTCAACAGAGGCCAGCAGAGTACCCATCGATGTTCATTTGTAGCCCCAACTGTAACCCCTGTGCCTCCTACACCCTATCAGAAGGGAGAGAGTGTCCTGTAGGTCACCTAAGAGAAGTCCCTGACCATGTCACCTTGACCTTCAGTTGTACTTTCTGGGAAGGCAGATATGCTGCACCTACCTATGGTGCTAGTGTGGAGTAGATGAAGACCTTCGCAAAAACATCTTGTCTTTTGTTATGAAAGCAATCTGATAATCAACACACGAGTTGCTTTTGTTTTAATGGCACTTCTATTCCTACCACGCTAAGACCACACACACTGGTAAGATTCAGGGCTTTTGAGTCATCTTGAAAGAGGATAAGAGGAATTTTGTTGTCCTGAAGAGGCAGGTAAACACACTCATGATAAAGATCTGAAGATCTGACCAGGGTGGTGATCGTGGGAGAGAGGAAAGCAGGTTCCTGGGGGAGGGCATGGAGGCTCAGTGTGGCCTGAGCCAGTCAAGAAACCTTCCAGGGGAGCTGATTCCAGAACAGAGTCTTGACTGATGTGTGGGGACACACCCAGGATCACAAGTGTGGAGACACTAATATGATGAAAAAGAAGAAAAAGTAGAGGCAGAGCAGATCTTTCTGAGCTTCCTTCCCGTATCTCAAATGTGCTGGTTCTCATTCTCCCGGCCGCCCTGCCCTTCTGTCACCTGGCCAAGAGGACCTTTCCCATCTTCACACCCACTACTGGGTGCTCACAGCTCCCATGGCTGCGTTGAAAGTGGATGGACTCTGGCTAGCAGCCTTCTACTCCACAAGACCACAAACTTCTTGAGGGCAGACGCTCCATGCTAAGTCTTGATTTGCCCAGCCCTGGCAAAATGAATTATTAAACAGATGCATGGAACAATGGTAATGACCTGGTCTTGGGAGATGGATGAGAAGACAGACCTTGGAGCTGACTCCTGAAGCCCACCTCTGCCCCTTGCAGGCTCTGCTCTCTTAGGTAAGTTACGAATGCTCTGAGCTACACTTTCCTCACCTGTAAACTGGGATAATGAGTAGCACTTATCTCATAAGGTTATTGATAATATGTATTGAGTGCTTTCATAAAGGCCGTGCACAAGTCTGATTTCCTTGTTCCTCATGATAAGCTAAAGGCAAGTGTTGGTATCATCCCCATTGCATCAGCGAGGTCGTGAGTCAGTCACCCGGCCAAGGTCACAGAGCTGGAGTGGAGTGGGCTGGGATTCAGACTCAGGCACCCGGGGTCTGTGTTCCTAAGCCCCCTGACCCTGGTATCTATGAGAATAACGAGATCACACACTGGAACCAGTCCCAGAGGGGCTGGGGTTAATTCTTCTTCCTCTTCCTCTTTGCCTTCATCTTTGATTTCTCTGAAGCCACATCCTCCTCATTATAATTGATAAAGATGCCCTCCAATCAGATGAAGAAGAAGATAACACCCACCCTTCTCATCCAGGGCTGAATCATCACAGGGTCCCAGCATCGGGTACAGTGCCTAGCGCACAGTCAATGCCAGTACATTTGCATTGAATACATGAATGAACTAATGAAAGAAAGAAGGCAAGAAAGACTTACAGTCCCCAGAGTGGATCCTAGGAAAGATTTACCAGGTGGCAGGGAACTCAGGACATCTTCAGATCCTCCTCCCCACTTCTGTGGGCCTGGAGGAGTCTGCCCCTTGGAGACCCCCGACTCCTCTGTTCTCTTGGGGGAGTGACATAGGGTCACTGAGCCACACGTTCCTCACCAGTAACACGAGGTCGTAACTGGCACCTACTTTGTATGGTTACCATAACAATATTGACTGAACAATATTCAATCGATATTGTGCAGAAGTGTGATCTCTTTATTCCTGGACAAAACAGAATCACCAGGACTTCTCTGCCCTGTTTGTCTCACCGGGACAACCACCAAAACCCAGGGTCCCTGGGTGAGGCCACCGCTACCGTCTGGCTTGGAGGCAGATAGACCATTTCCAGGTCCAAATGCTCTTGTCCTCAAAGAGCGGAACAAATCCCACAGGGGTATTGATTGAAACCATTATGGATTCGTGGTGACAACACGCCGGCTAAGAATGGGAGTCAGCTGCTTCCGTCTACTTCCATAAGGTAATAATAATGCGTGCCTTTGCTTTATGAAGTAGAATTTGTTACAGCCGATGAGCCGTAAAAATTGCCGGGTGGGGAAAAAGAAAGGAAAGGGAAAAAAAACTATAAATAAATTTGTAATTTTAACAGGGATTACCATGTAATTGAGAGGGGAAGACAGCTAATGGCAGAGGCAAAGGCCAGCTCAGCCCCCCACGGTCTTAGCTCCACAGCAAAGCTGAGATGTGGAAGCAGAATCGTGGGGAGGCTCTGGAAGGAAAAGTTAGCAGGCACAAAGCCCAGGGAGCAGACTCAAGGGGAAGGGGGAGAGAATTCATTTGGTAAGTATTTATTGGGTGTCTACTACTCGCACTTTGCATGAAATGGAGGACACACTGGGAGCTGCCTCCACGGACCATCCACGGGGCGCCATGATGGATTTTATACAAAAGGATGATGTGATTGGTTTGTGCTTGAGGAAGCTCGCTCTGGCTATAATACGCAAAATGGATTGGAAGGGGCAGGAGTGGGGACTGGGAGATAACTTAGGAGACCACTGCCAAGGCTCAAGTTGGAACGAGTGGTGGCCTGAATTAAAACAGAATAAGAGGAGATAGAAGGGAGATAGTCCAGAGGTATTAAGAAGTGGAGGACATAGGGGCTGGTAATAAATGAGTGTGATAACATAGAAGGAGTCAGGTAGGATGCCCATGGTTCCTGGTTTCAGCAAGCTGTATGGGTGATGGTACCCTCACAGATGGGATGTTTAGCTCAATCTTTGCCAGATTGCATTTGAGAGGATGCAAGATATCCCAATGGTGATGTCCAGTGGACGGCTAGTCAGGAGAGTGATCTGAGCTGGAATGGAAATTGGAAAGTTGCCAAGAGAAAAATGGTAATTGAAGCTGGGGGTGGGGGTGGAGGAAGTGAGTGAGGGCCCAGGAAGAGGTAAAGAACACAGAAAGTTGGTCCAAGATCAAAGATGAGGGAATATTGATGGCTAAGGAGCAGACAGAGGAAAGAGGCTAATGGAGATTAAGGAGTAGGGCCTGGAGAGACAGTATCAAAGATAAAGAGGGTGTGGTGCTGATAGAGCTAAGACTTTCTACCCTGGTCCCTTTACAACCAGAGGTGGGTGTCTGCAGAACAGGCCAGGCTGTGAGTGGACAGTTGGAGGGACTAAATGAGATGGGCTAAGGGAATTGCCTGATGTATTATAAGTGCTCAGCAAATTTTGATTTGGTTTCCTCCAACATGTTGAGCTACCTGGCCCAGGACAATGTGCTCTTAAAAGTAGCCCAAAAATAAATCATCTTTAAAATGGGCAGAGTGTGGAGGGTGCCACAGAGAGATTAGGATGCTGGGATGCAGCTCTGAGTATCAAGGATGCTCCCCAGAAGAGGTGAGTTGTTAGGAGTTTCCAAGAATGATGAGGGAGTGGCTCAAAGGGCTGGGAGGAGGTGAATGTTCTAAGGTGATCCTGAGGTCCCTGGGAGGCAGACAACCGGGTAGAGAGGAGGATGCTCTGGTTGGACCAAGAATTCAACCCTAAGAGAATGTGATGACGAGCTGAAAAAGAGAGCGCACCTCAGGTGGCCCCAAGGCAACCGTAGACAGCACAGAACACACAAGATCTCAAGTCCATCTGGGAGTCAGATGGAGAATTCCTGCCTCCAGGAAGCTCACTCTGGGAGGAAGGCTACATTTTTCATTCCTCATTTATACTTCGGAGTTATAAAATTTCACTTTTTCCTCCCTCCCAAAGCCCACGGTGCCTATAAACAAACATCCCGATATACAAAGATAAATGGAAATCGTAAGTTCTGAAGCTGCAGAATCCAAGCAAAGATGAAGAGAGAGGGCAGGGGGCTGGGAGGAGGTAGACTTCGACGAAATCTAGTCCCATGCCAGCCTCAGTCTCTGGTCATGATCAATATGTTCTCCAAAGTGCCTTTTAAATTACTGTCAGAGGCAATGTGCCATATTTATGTATATACATGCTTAGAGGTGACACAAGGGAGAAATGCAATTTCTATTATGAAATCATAATGTGCATTTATCTTCAGGAATAACACATCGAAATGTTGGAGTGAGGAAAGTTGAAAAGCAATCTGTCTATAAATAAAGACCGCAGACATCCTGACATTTTACGATGCAGGGAATTTCAGCGAGAACTTCTCATTCGGACATATTGCCCAAGGGATCCGTGTTCAAACTCCAGCTTCTTGGAAGACAGCATTTGGAAGTCCAGAAGCTGGTATCCAAAGCCAAGGGAGTAAGTGGAACTTTGCTTCTCTGACAGAGATGAGGACGGGGCTGAGCCGGAGCCAGGGGGCTTATGCCAATTCAGTGATAAATTCAGTTCTTACCCGGCAGGAGTATCTGGGCAGGGATGCTTGGAATAAGAAGCTTGTAGATTTCTGCAGTCAGGTACCATGGCACACTGTGTTCTCCCTTCTCAAAGAGAAAAGCCAAGTGGCATGAAAATCAAGAAAAATTCAGGGAAGTCTTGGGTCTCACAAGGATGCCCATCCCTTGATATCTCATGTCACAGCAGCCCCATGACTTCTAGATTGCACCCTTGGCCAGTGGCTGCAGAGACCAGAGGTCACCTGTGGTCTTGACCTTCTAGACTAGTAACCAGGCAACGTTTTCTGCAAGGACAACAGGTATACTTGAATGCTAAAGAGAGGTGTCTTAGTAGCGGTGGAGGTGCCTTGGGAAGGAGGAGGGAGACTGACCCCTCTGGCTCTGAATACAGGCAGGGCAGGAATGCTGCTCCTGCTGATTTTCCTGTCATCAACTCGTTCATGTATTCATTCGTCTGCTTACTCACTCATTTGCTCTGTGAAGGTTTCCCAGCACTTTCCAAGTGCTGCACAGCACCAGGGATGCGCGATGAATACGACACCCTTCTTGCCCTCGGGACCTCGCCTTACTCCAGACAGACGTGTAATTGGCAATTACCAGGAAGAGAGATGTTAAAGGCATTGTGCAGCCCGCAAGAGGAGGGGCCACTTCTAACTCAGCGTAGGGGATCAGACAAGGCTTCCCAGAGAACCATCTGGAAGGATGAATAGAAAACAGCCAGCTGGGAAAAGAGAGGTGATTCCAGGCAGAGGGAATGGCACATTGGAAGGTCCTGAAATGCAAATGGGTTCTGGCCAAGGGCAAGGGATCCCCAGGCCTGCAGAAAATTAGTCAACACTTACCTTGTGTCAGGGGATGAGTTGGGGGTTGTACCAGCCTCTTAATCAACCAATAAGCCACGTAAACATGCGCCCACGAGCATCCCTGTGTATCATGTATACCGCACTCTATGTCATTTACACAGCATCAGGATTCAAACCCAGATCTTTCTGGCCCCAGTTCTAAGGATGACCCCTGTCAAAGTGTGCCCAGGGCTGTGCGAAGCCTGAGAGGGGACACCAAATCACGAGAAAACAAATAACAGGTCCTGTATGAGGTGATCTAGCTTCTTCAAAAGAGCATAGATTTTGGAGTCAGACCCAAGTTCAAAACCAGCCCCACCGCCCATTAGCTGGGTGAGCCTGGGCAAAGCTCAGAGTCTGCATTTCCCCCTCCTGCATAAGGAGGCTGGAGAAATAATCCCCTCCCAGGAGGCTGCTGTGGGCGTGAATGTAAGCAGGTGTCTGGCACGGAGAAGGGGCTGAGGGTAACTTACTATAAAGAGCAGAATGATTGCTGCTACCGCTACCGCTAACTGCTACAGCCACGGAGGAGGCAGCGCGGGGTGGGCAGTAACAGGACGGGGCCTGGAAGTCAGGGGTTCCTGCTCCTTTCTGGGTCTCAGTTGTTCCAGCGGCAAAGTCTGGGGTTGCATTTGCTGGACTCAGAGCCCCTGACCCTTTTGTTTCTTTGTCTTCACCCTCTTGTACCCCACTGAGGTGCTCCAACAACCAAACCCAGGAACTCGGTTGGTACCAAGGCCACCTGGGTCTCCAGGTGCTTTTCCATCAGACTTGCTAATCCCCCAACGACTCACTATTGTGGATTCAGACCCATGCCCTGCTGCCAGAGGGCTCTGTGGGCTGAGGAGAGTCACTCCATCAATCTGGACCTGTCATCTAGGAGAAAGCGTGATGGACAGTGGCTGCCTCACTGGACCTGGTGAGGATTACATGAGCCCATCTGTGGGAGGCGCATAGTAACCGCTCGACGAATGGCAGCTGTGTCGTTATGGTTACTGATCTCATTACCACTAGTCCTGCTCTTAAAAGAGACCAGCCACATGCCTGTGAAGACTGTCGTCTCTACTACCTGGGACTCATTCCCCTCCGTGGCTAAGACTGGAAGTGAGACTGGAGGCAGGGGAGAGGCTGGGGCAGTATGACCATCACTAACATGGACAGCGGCAAACACTTACTCGTGGGTATTTACTACACGTCAGACACGGATGCAAATGCCCCACATCTGCTAACTCACATAGTCCCAGGCACAGCCCTGCGAGTAGCCACTGTTATCACACTTTATAGGCAATGAGCCTGGGGAGAAGGAGGGAGACTGGGACCCTCCCCTCCCCACAGCTTTCTTGAGTGGAGATGGGGGTTGTGGGGACAGGGCTTGGGACTCCTTGCCTTTGCTTCATGCATAAGCAGGAGGTGAGGAGTGGTGGAGGTGAATTTGGAAGTGGGGAGACATGTTCTCTGACTAGGAGGTCAGGGAGACCACTCTCTAGGGAGACTCATTGACTCAAAACATGCTCTGTCTAAGATCCCGGCACTGGACACTGGGCAGGAGATGCAGATGAGCAGGGTGTGGTCCTCTCCCCCTGTCCTAGGGAGGGCGGAGGAATTGGGCAGGTGCATGGGGCCAGGGGTCGTTTCTTACTAAGCTCACTTCCTGGAGATGGAGTGGCCGGTTTCGGGAGGTGGGGAGGGCAGCTCCTGTTCACTAAATGAAGGACATCTCTTCCCTAGGGTTAGGGGCTGGGATCAAAGTGAGGTTTCCCCAAGTGACTGAGGCTGGGACAGGATTCAGGACAGGTTCTGGGTCCTGGAGGGGCCACCAGGGGGTCCAGGGAGAGGCCAGTGCAGTGTCGTCTTGAATGGAGAAAGGAAGAGTTGACTCTGACAGCAAGAGGACAATAGCCACCCCGCAACGTGGAGAGAGAGAGCAAAGGAGGTTGTCAGCACTACAGAAAGATGGGGAAGCTGGAACCTAGCAGACAAAAGCCCAGGGAAGGCGCAGAGAGGGAAGGAGAGAAGCTCAGGGAAGAGATAAGGCAGGGAATGAAAAGGTTGGGGAAGAAGAGAAAAGCAGTGAGCTGTCAGTGTTGGGAGACTGGGAGCTGAGCAGAGCTGCTTTGCCTGGAAGCTGGGCGGGAGCGGAAGAGGGGCAAAGGCAGTTTATGCCAGTACTAAGTTGGCCACATCAGACCCCACGCCCAAATGTCATCCTGGCCCTCGGCCTGAAAGCCTCACTTGGCTGGGATGCTAAGAGGCCCACTGGGTTCCCAGAGCTCTCATTTACTGAGCCCTGAGCATGCACAAGGCCCTACGCCTGTACGCCTCTCATCTCATTTCATCTCGCAGGAGAGGTGAGAATGATCATCCTCAATGAACAGATGACAAACAGAGGTACCTACCTGGGATCCTACAGCTGCACCTGTCTCCCAAGACTTGACATTCCTTCTTGAGGTAGTGGGGTGCCGTCAGGCTCCCATCTTTTCTGGGGACTCGGGCTCACAAGAGCAGCAGAGTGGGATCCTAGAAGGGGCAGCAGGCCCGAGTTCCGGCTGAGAGTTCCTACTCTCCTTGACCTCAGTTTCTGCATCTGTACGATGGGTATCTCAACTCTGGAAACCTTGAGACTGTTGGCGGCTCCAGTGAGGGGGCGGGTGTAAATGTCTTTCTCAAAGAAGCCACTTTAGTGCCATCATCATCATCATCATCATCAGAAACATCACCATCCATCAGCATCTCCGTCTCCCACACCCAGCCACCCTCAGCCACTGTACCAGCTCGGACCGCTGGTCCACAAGCCTCCCTGAGCTTGGTCCCTTTCGGGTGGGGCCCGCCAAGGCCAGGAGTGCCTGCTTCCCCCACCAGTCACGGGAGCTTAGCCTCCTCTTCCTTATTTCCTAGAGGCTGTTACTGTTTTTACTACACAGGGATTTTTCTTTCTTCTATTTTATTTTTTTGTGGGGATCACTTTATGGCCAGAGATTTTGCTTTCTGCAGCAGCAGACTTGGAGCCAGCCAGGCTTTGCGTTTATGAGAGCTTTCAGGAAGGTTTACGAGGCTGCAGCCGGGACTCTTCCTTACTCTGGCTCTCGCCAATCCAGGGCAGTGGGAAGTGGGGGCAGATGGAGCTGGAAAAGTGGTTTGTGGATTTCTGCCTCCTCTTTCTTGGGTCCTAGGCTCTTCCTGGGACAGGGATCCCTCATGACTCCTCTGGGAAGAGGACACCAAGAGAAATGTGGGTCCCCGACTCATACATGATCTTATGCATTTCCTTCCTCCTTCTGGGACTCAGTTTATTCATCTGTAAAGTGGGTGTATTTGGAGTATCTCCCTCAAAGGTGCTCATGAGGAGTTGTGCTCAGCACAGTATTCAGCAGATGGAACACAGAATAAATATGAGTCCTTCTGCTCTTCCCCTCTGCCTGGGAAAGACAGGCGGGCAACTAGCCTCACTTTGCACTTAGCACTTTCCATGATTCCACAACAATAACAACCGAGTTCCCTGATATTCAGTGAAAAGTCAGAGTTGATGCTAAGCCCTGAACGTCCTTCATTGTACTTAGTCCTTACAATAACCTCATGAGGTAGGTATTAGCATCATCCTCCCCATGTATAGATCAGGAAACTGAGGTTCAGAGAGGGTCTGCCACTTACTCAAGATCACCCAGCTAGTAAGAGGTGAGGCAGAGATCAGCACCTGGGATGTCTGACTCCAGAAACCACATCCTTGGATTTGAAATCCAATCTCAGAACTGTGACAGGAGAAAAGAAGAAGAGGTGGGGCGCCCAGCCTGAAGCAGAGAGGTTTTTCCCATTTCATAGCAGGGAGTATCTGATCCCCAGAAGGACATTCAGTCCCCACTCCCAAAGACTCCTTGCCAGAAAACAGAGGGGACTGCCCAAGGCCCTGGACACTTAGATCCGAGGCTGGACTTCATGGAGTGACTCTGCTCGGGGGACGATATCCCGACCCTGGACGTTTATCCCATTTTGACCACAGACAACGCAGTAGCAGTGGGCTTATGTAAAGGCAGGCCCACGTCAGTTTAGATCTTAGGAAGGACTTCAGAATAAACTGAGCAGCAGAATAAACACAACAAAGATGCTTCTAAATGCCCTCTTCTGGGAACTTTCTAAGGGAAGCACTGATTTTCCAGGGTGCCCACGTGGAGGCAGGGGGCTGAAAGAGAGGCCCTCAGAGGCCCTTTCTCCTGGGCTTGAGGCCAGAACCCCTACCCCTCACAGCCCAACAAGCTGTGAGATGACAGAGCCCCAGCCTCCAGGGCCTCGCCTGCCCCGCCCACTCTGTGTCCGCGCGCTCCCTTCCTAGCCCCACCGGCTCTGGAACAGCTATTTAACGGGTGGTGATGCAGCGCTGATCACACGCGGTCTTGTCTGCCAGCAGGACGGCTCCGGGAGCGGGATGTAGCAATGCGGCTTGTGTATCCTGCTAAGAGATATTTAATAAATATGCAAATCACTGCCTCTACCTCCTCAGGCAGGTAAGGAGCGGGGAGAGGATGGAGTTAAGTATTAAATCTCCACACAGCGAGGAACGCTCAGCACAGAAGCGGGGACTGGAGCTCAACTTCCCGGGAAGACTTCCATCTGGCATCTTAGAGCCCCTACTTGGGGGATGGAAGAGAGCAGGAGAGGCAGGGGGACTTAAGGGTGGGATCTGGAAAAAAAGGCATACAAAGGTCTATTCTACTTAGCGAGGCTGAGTGTGATGTTGGGAGTCGGAAAGACATTTTTTCATCTCTGCAACCACTACCCCATTAGCCAGCCACCCTCCCTTACCATGTGGATCCAGCCAACCTTTGACCACCCAGTTATATACACCTAAACTCGCCCTCCAAACCATTAATCCACTCATCCAAACTTTCATCCATCCACCCATTCACTGACCTGCTCACTCTCTCACATCCAAACACCCAAGCATCCACTGTTCTTCCATCCATCCATCTGTCCATCTACCAACTCCTCTATAAATCCACTATCCATTTATCCACCCACTTAAGTATTGAATCATCCTCCAAACATATGCCTATCATATGTCCATCTGCCTTCTTACCTTTTCATCAACCATCCACTCACCCATCCATCCCTACATTTGTCTACTCATCCACCAGTTCATCCACCTGTGCACTCATGCATTCATCCATCCATCCATCCGTCTTTTATTGCCTATATGCAAGACCCTGGTCTAGGCACTGAGACTGCAGAAATAATGGGACAAGGTCCCTTCTCTTGAGGAGTCACTGGCATGTTTGTGGAGATCGAGTGCAGAAGGTGGAATGTGATTGAGATGCTCAGTGCCCACTACATGTGGCTGAGGGGAAGATCTCATCTAAGATCTCTTCCTTCTGGGAAAATTAAGAACCTTTCTGGATGAGGTAGTATTCAACTAGAAAGATACAGATTTGTTACTCTCCTGTTCCCAGTGTGAAATTAACTCAGATTATACCACATATATTTCATGAGCACTGGGGAGAGAGGTGAGCCAATTATAATCTCTGCCCCTAAGATGTTCCTGGTCTAGTGGGGGAGAAAGAGAGAGCAAGAATAAATTACATGCAGTGATAGAGGACCACAAGGCGCTGGGGCAGCAAAGTGGAGAGTGTGCCTTTCCTTGGGTGCCAGGAGATGGGTGTGAGGAGAGCAGGAAAGTTTCCAGTTAAGTCTTGGCCCCTGCGGGACAGGCAAACCTAACCTGGCGTTTAGGTCATGGCTTATAGGTATCTGTCTTTACATTCTGGAATCCAGGTCTGGCTAAATCTTGGACTGAGCATGAGCTGCTCAAGCCACACCATCTACATTGCTTTGTTCATTAACTTTTCAAGCCAGCAATAGCCCACCAAAGGGCTTGGGGAAAGGACTGGTTTTAGAGCCTGGCAGACTTGCGTTCCAATTTCAGGCTCTACTCTTTATGAAGGATGAGACCTGAGAGCCTCTGTTTCCTCCTCTTCTAAATGAAATAAGTGATACCTCCCTTGAGAGGGGTGGACTGGGCGGTGAAATGGCCCCACGTGGGGAAAGCACTTAGGAAACGCAGGCACACAGTAGGCTCTCAGGCAGTGCTGGTGGGTGGCGGGGCTCCCGGGGGCAGGGGCTGGGTCTGCTTGCTGATCTGTAATCCATATACACTGCTCTCTCCTCCACTCTGTCTGCCTCCACTTGGAACAGCAGCTCCCTCCCAACGGAGTCTTAGGCAGCCCAATTCATTCACTATTTGATCCACTAATTTGCCTGCCAAATACCAGAACCCAGTACAGTCTTCTCTGCCCAGTAACCAGTAGACCATCCCTTGGCATCCCCTCACCAAGTGCATAAGGCATTGAAATTTCCTACAAGTACCCTCCCTCCCTGAAGCCCTCCCCCTTTCTCCCTCCTCCCTCGCAAGCTGAAATGAAATTATATATATATATGTATATTGCCATCGTCTGCTACAGACTGTGTCTCCCAGAGAACCATGGGTAATCTCAGATGCAAATATCCTATGCAAATCCAGCTGCTGGTTAAAATTAGGAGGAAGCCCAAGGCAGACGTGGTTATGGGCTGTAACTGGAATCACCACAGAGCCTTGATTTAAACCTGCAAGTAATGCTGACAGCTTTCAAGACAGAGCTCCCAGCCAGTCCGGATCCTGAGGTTCTGCTGCTGTGTCTGTGCGCAAAGCCAATGCGGGCCACTTACTTGGAAGATTTGGAGCAGTTTTCCGGGCTTTTATTCCCACTCAGTGGTTCTGAACCAGGGGCGATTTTCTCCCCCAGGGGACATCTGACGATGCCTAGAGACAAACATTTTGGTTGTTGCAACTCAGTGGGTGCTACTGGCAGCTGGTGAGTAGAGACCAGATGCTGCCAAACATCCCACGACGCGCAGGACAGGTCCCCACAGCAAAATGTCAGCAGTTCTGAGGCTGAGAAATCCTGCCCAAATCTACTCTAACCCCGCGGGAATCCAAGGGCAGAAGGGGAGGTGGAAGACTGATTAGTTAGTTACCTTTCCCCTGAAAAGAGAGTAAGTCAAGTTCACCACATCCCTCAGCTCAGTCCGTTACCATCATGTTTTTCACAGCCTCATTCTTGTTTTGCTTTGTTCGATTTTCTCCCTTATCCCCCAATCCTGACCCAGGCCGCCACCCCCACCTGCCTCACCGTACACCTCCCCAGCCCCAACTTTAACTCTTTTAATATATGTCTTTTGATGTAGGTCCTTCCTATAAAATAGTTGGTGGTGTTTATCATGGGAATGCGCCTTCATTTATAAATTGTATTAGGCCGTAGATCTCATCTCGTTGCTTAATTTTTTTTCACTTAACGCTGTGTTTTTAAGAGCTAGCTGTGTTTCTGTGTGTAAATCCCACTCGATGCCTCCGACTGCTGCAGAGGTTTTCAGAGAGACACCTGCCCCCCTAACAGTGGACACCCAGATCCCCCTGGGGGCCTGGGAGAGGGTTTCCCTGGGGTGTCCCGGGAGTGGGATGAAGGAACCATAGGGATGTGGTGCTTCATTTCCCTAAACACTGTCAGGTTTCTTCCAGAACATGACACGCCCCACATTGCTTCCAACACATGGCATTATCCAATTTTCTGATTTTTTCAAATCTGATTGGTATGAAATGATATGATATTGTTGTTTTAATTGGGGGAAGGACAGTGGAATTTTAAAAAGTGTTTTCTAGGACCTAAGAATAAGAAGTAACCTTAACAGTGAGCTGGTCCCGGGGACCTATTTTCCACTATGTACACCAGAGTCAGTTGAAGTCCAGAGACCTCTAGGTACACAAAAATCAGTAAGCCATTCACTCCCCAAAGAGCAAATATTTACTGGGGCTCTTCTCTGACCCGGCATCCACATTGAGCATTTAGGACAGAGAGGTTAGCAATGTAGTTATGTCCCCTCCCCTTGCAGGGCTGTAGATGAGCAGGGAGAGAGAAATGACTGATTAAATACCTCTGTGATTAGTGCCACCAAGACGTGCAGGACATTGTGTATGTGTGGCCAGGGGAGAGGGATGGGGGAGCCAGAAAGAACTTCCCTAAGGAAGGGCCATGTAGGCTGGGACCCAAGGGAGGACAGGAATTACCCAGACAACAGGGGAACAAAAGTCTTCTCAGGGGCTTGATTTCCCATCTGTGGATGAGCTGACACACATAGGCTGGGCACAGAGCACGCATTTAACAACAAAAAGATGAACATTGTGGCTAGGCTCCATGTAAGGTGTGGTAGGAAAATGAGGAAATCAGGAGCCCTGCCCCGGACGGGTCATGGCACACAAATGGGGCATCAGTTCCTGGAAGCTGTGTGCAAGGTGAGGACACCATGGAGCGACAGGGAATGAATGGGAAGGTGAGGAGTTTAAGTGAAAGTGATATGGGGTCAGAGGGACAGGGGGCAGCCAGAGAATTGAGGATGGGTTTGGGGGAGACCAAGTCTGGAGGCAGTGCAGTGGGACTGGAAAGCAGGGCGGACCCCTCTCTCCCAGGATGCCCCTTCCGGAAGTCTGGGGGCTGAGTGATAAATGCCTGGTTTTGTGGGTGAGGAGTTGAGATTGAGGAGGACTTCTCCAGGGTCAGCGGTTTTCATGTTTATGTCGGTCCTCACATGGGCTGGAACCTCCTCCACCTGCCTGGGCACTCCCTGCAGGCAGGGCTCTCTTCCCCTCCAAGACTTGCAGACTGCCGGACCTCTTCACCTGTACCCACAGGACTCCCGGCCCCCGCGCTCTGGCTGAGCATCTGCACTTAGGATGCTGTCCCCACGCAAGCAGCTTTCTAGGCAGGGGCTGATGGAGACCAATTCCTGCACCACCACCTTCACCCTCAACTTGCACCCAGGTACCCGTATTTCACAAATCCGTGCAAGCACAGAATCTCATCTCTTCCCCATCTTAATCTTTTTCTTGGGTTCAGAGATGTTCCCTGAAGCCTCGGGGTGCACGGAACTTTCATTTTCCCTCCCTATTTTGAGAGGGAAGCCCCAGTTACCCAGGCTCAGAGAGATCAAATCCCCTTTTAGAGCGTCTCCTTGGGGGCCGCCTCCCTCTGGGACCCGTGCACCTCTGGCCTGCCCGCTCCCTGTGGGGACCCCGCCTCCCCTCAGACGTGTCCAGGCCTCCTCCCTGCAGGCTCTCGGCCTCTGCCCGATGCCGCTGCGGCTGTCACGGCAGAAGGAGCCTCTCCCCAGCTCTGGTCTGCACTCTATCTGCATACTTATCAATCTGGACGCCCGAGGCCATTAGACTTCAAAGACTATATAAAATGTGTTTAGTGATTGTGTGTTTCTTTTTAATATCAGCAAACTGTATTTGCAGGGAGAGAGGGCCTGAGCCACAGAGAGAAATAAAGAAGGAAAAAAAAAAAAAAGAAAAAAACCCAGGAAAAAAATCTGTAGCTGGGAGGTGGGGGAAGGGGGAGATTTCTTCCGAGAGCGACTGTGGGCTGCTTTTGAAGCAAACCCTGGTGCGTCCAGGGGGCCAGTGGCATGGGGGTGTTGAGGACCCTTTCTCTATTCCCAGGATGAAAAGAAGAGGGAAAAAAGAAAGTTTTGAGTCTGTGCTCTTAGAGCCAAAACCCACCTCCAGCCTCTTTACAGACCCAGCTGTTAAGATCGCAGCCCTAGAATCAAACGGCCCCAACATGGTGGCCATGGTGACCGGCAGCCCTGGTGAGTTCAGGTTTCTAAGCTTTGATTTCCTCATCTGTAAACTGACTCTATGCCCATGATGCCAGCCTTAGTGTTGTTCTGAGAATTCAGTGGGATGTTGGTGGGATGAATCTGGGAAGCAATAGGCCATTCGTGGAGAATTGAAGCTGAGCTTGAGCTTTTTGGCATCACTGTGATTCTCCAGGGCAGGAATGGACAGACCAGCCAGAGGTGTCGGGCCCTGAGATGTCTCCAGGATCGGTTGTAGGCAAGGGCTTTTGAAAGCAGGGTCTCGTGTCTTTGGGTCAGCTGAGCCCCAGACAGCCGCTGAGCGCCTACTCAGTGATGCTTCAACTCAATGCCATCTTGACCAAAGCCATCCTAGGATGAAGGCTGCCTAGATGTCTACCTGTAGGCTGCACATTAGGGAAAGGAATTGAAAGTGTACTGAGGACAAACTGCACCAGGAGGTGCTTCCCACTTACCATCTCAATATACCTTCACCACCCTGGGAGGTAGGATTGTGGCTCCCACTTTTCCAGATGAGCTGACACTCAGAGGATGGTCCCCAGGATGCCAGGGAGCTCCAGCCATCCCTGCTTCTCCCTCTCTCCCCAAAGTCCCCCTTCTCTGCTTTCTCTAAGTCCTGCCTTTCCTTCAAGTGCTTCTCTCCCTTGTGTTATCCAAACCTCCAGAGGCAGCCTGGGGAGTGTCTAGCTAAGCAATGTGGGGAGGCTGGTGGGAAGGAAATGCTCCCCAAACAGCCTGCACACGGTCCCTGCATCCAGGCATCACCCTCCAACCCCTGCACCCAGGCCCTGAGTTATGGCTGATTACCCACTGCAGAGGCTTTATCTCTGATAAGACTCTATGAGTCCCTCCATGACTAGAGAAAAGGTAATTGCATTTTTAGTGTCTGAAAAGGTAAAGAAAAAGGGTGGCTGGGTTTCCATCTGTGTAGATGTGAGGTGTGATTCTGAGCAGGATACCACTGTATGCGTAAACACCAGGGGCTTCATGACCTTCGACGTGTGACTTTATCTGGAGGAATAAGCTAATGTGAAATAGAAACCAAAATGTACTCGGTCCTTGTCCCCAGCTGCCTGCAGGCATTTAAGGGGCCAGGCCTGAGCCAATGGGGGCTGCACCTGGCAGTGGTCAAGCATCTACCCTGAACGGGGTGGAGAGGGTCAATGCTAGGTTAAAGGGTTTTTTCCTGATCCCATAGGTGTTGAAAAGCCATTGATGGCTTTTGAGCACTAAAATGGCATTAAAAAAAAAAAAAAGTAGAATTTAGACTTGTTGTCTGGAATAGTCAGGTAGGGTTGTAAGAGTTAACAAATAAATACAGGATGAATAAATATTTAGCATACATACATCCCATGTCATATTTGACCATGCAATATTGGGGATATACTTATACTATAAAATTATTTTTTTTTAATTTAAAAATTTAAATGGACACACTGTTGTTTATCTCACAACGGAAGAGAAAGGGGGGAAAGGAGATTAAAAAATTTATATGTATGTTTTCTGGTATTTTATACAGTAATTTTTTTACTTATTTATTTTTATTTTCTGGTACATATTAAATGCGATATTGTCCCTAGAGTTACTGTGTTAACTACACAGAAACACATTCACTTTTTCTCTCTCATTGACACATATGCAAATCATGGATTCTTGCACCAACACTTACCAATCACTTGCAGCTTGCCATGTCCCTGCACATCTATGGCCTCGCTTAATTTTCAGGAAGACTGTGAACCAGACAGGCTCAAGGGGGTTATGTGACTTGTTCAAGATCAAAAGAGCTGGAAAAGCCTGCATATAAACCAAGCCCAGTGTCTGGTACAAATGCATGGTGACTGACCAGCGGATAAGGACAATCCTTCCTGCTATGTTGCATAATCCCAGGTGACTGTCTTTCTTCCTGACGTCCTCCTTTTAGACCACCCCATCCCCACGCTTATCAAGGAAAGAGGTGAATTTTTAAATAGTCTCGCTTCTCCTTGGACGACACAGGCTAGTGTTGCCCCATCACATGGGGCTGAATCTTTGTGGGCGCCAGTGGGTGCCTGAGGTAGGATTTGGATGTGCAGCTGTGAACAGAAGCGGGAGCTGTGATGCAAAGCCTGATGCTTCTGGGGCCCAGAGCAAGATAAATAAGTCCAGGGGAGTGGATCATCCGGGCGAGGGCTTCCAGCCTCCCAGTTCTTGGGAGAGGACAGAGAGGGATGATCTGTTTGGAGAGTAGAGTGGAGGACATCCCTGAACAGCCAATTAAACCACTTTTAATGGTTTCGAAGAATATATGTTCAAGTTCCAAACCAATCTCAAGACTTAGTGAAGCAGAGATAACTGGGGCTTTGGCCAGTGCAAGATAAACTAGCAAATTCCGAAATGCAGGCAATCCTGTTTTACATTAAGGCAAGCGAAAATCAACACGAATCCAGGTGCCTCTTTCTTTGCTGTCTGATGCGTGGTTACCCACGAGAAAATGCTCCAGCATCTAAGAGACAGCCTGGCACAGAGAAGATACGGGATGAACTAATGAATGAATGAATGAATGACTTCTCCAGAGTGCCGATCATTACAGTCAGAAGGGTAGAGCATAAGCTGATTAGAGGATCCAGTGAGGAAAGTGGATATTTGGGATTAAAGAGGAAAATGTGAACAGTACACTGATCTACTCATTGGTCTGAAAAATGCAATATCAAACAATTAATTTCATAAATGCTTATTTAACTTGTGTAAACTGGGATTACGTTACAAGGGAAATTTTTTTTGTTAATATCAAGCCCCTGATGTGCTGCTATCCAGTCTGTGACCTTTTTGTCCTTGAGTTGAACACCGGCCCCAAATCCAAACATTTCTGATCCAAGGGACAGGTTATGGGCTCAGAAAGGTGTCACTCTTGCTCTAGAAACAGCCCAGTGTTGGACCTATCTGGATGGAGCCATTCCTTTTAGGAGGAGCTTGTGATCTGGGCGCGGGTGCCTTGTAGCATCTGCAGGGGGCTTCCTAACCCTGCCTGCACCCTCTTTGTTTTTCCAGGGCTCTGAGGATGCCCCTTCTTCCCTCTGCCCATTCTGTGTGGTTTGTGGCTCGGCGCAGTTACTGAAGTCAGACTGCCTCGGTTCAAATCCTGACTTTACCACTTCCTCACCGTGTGGCCCTGGACAGGCTATTTAACCTTTCTGAGCATCTGCTGACTCATCTGCAAAATGGGCACATTAATAGTAACCCCCGCCTAGAGCTACTAAGGGAAGGATTAGATGAGATGAGGACCAAAAGCAGTGCTCCCCGCCCTGGCTAGATATTAGTCACGTGGAGAGCATTTAAAAATGCTTGTGTCTAATTAAAGCAGAATATCTGGGGAACAGGACTTGGGCATCAGTATCTTTTCAGTCTCCCAAAGCAGCAGTTTGGTGTGTATCTGAGGTTGCACCACTATAAAATTCTTAGCAGCGTGTCTGGTACCCAGCAAGGATCCGGTGAATATAAGCTATTGCTATTACTCAACATCTATTGATTCGAACCCCTCCTATGCTCCAGGTACTGGGGCTGGCCCTAGGTCTGGGAGATTCTGCAGTTAAACAGGTAGACGTGGGTCCTGCCCGCCTAGAATGCACGGCTCCGATCAGATGGTGTTTCATATAAGCTGGCTCAGCCACGTACAACCACAAATAGTCCTGTCCTCACCCCAGGGAGGTGTAGCCTCCAAATCACATTCTGTCACACTCCATTAGAACAATTCAGTGTCCCCAAAGGTGACATGTTTTTTTTTCCCCAGAGCTGCTACCCCAGCATCTCCTGGAGTGCCTTGGAATTCCATTAAGAATTTTGGAAGGAACGACTGTTAATTCCCCAATCTGTTGGCCACCTTGGGGGTGAATGAATGTGACCGTATCTTAGAAGGTTCTGGCGTGGAAGAACCTGGCCTGTTAGTGACTGTGGCAAAGGATGGGTCATCTGAGTCTTCATCAAGCTTCCTAGCCTGAGCTGAACATGACCCGGAACCGGTGATGGGTTTGGGGTGGAGGAGTGGGGCTTTGGAGCCTGGCTTTCACCCTAGCATCCTGCCTTCTGGTCGTGTAACCACAGGTAAATTACCTAATATTGATGAGCCCCATGTTCTTAACATAAGGACGGTCCTCCGTGCAGCTCTGTGTTACTAGGAGGATTAAATGATGCAGGAAGACACTAGGACAGCACTGGGCACATAAAAGGGGCTCCATGAACATACCCCATCCTGCCAACCTCATGCCTCGCTTCCTTTCCCCACTACCGTGTGAGCCCACACTACAATTTCAAATCACTTTGTGTGGCTGGTTTGATGCCCAGAGAGCTGCTAATTGAAGGTGCCTTTGATGCGTTCATTAAGGAGGGTCCACAGGGCCTCTCCTCGGCAGTACTTTGTGGGTGGCTAGTTTGAACCTCCAAGATCTGCCTCTCGCTCAGGACGGACGCTCCCGTATCCAGGGGCACCACATGTTCACACTGACCTTACCCAAGTGGGGCTGCGTTCTCGGAGGCCCACGCTCTCACTTGGGAGTGATCTGGTGCATTCATTAGGGACGCAGGCTCTGGAGTCAGATAGACCTTGACTTTTCCAATACCAGCTGTGAAGTTTTGGGCAAACCCCTACTCCTCTCTGGGCTTCCTTTTCCACATCCTCGAGGTGTTCCAAGTCCCCTGGAGAGATACAGAGAAAGTTACACCACTCTCCGGCCACAAGGATGTTCTTTCTTTTCTTCAAATACATCAAGCTACTTCCCAACTCAGGGCCTTTGCACTTGCTGTTCCCTCGACCCAGAGCTCTCTTTCCTGGGCTCCTTTTGGTATTTTACATTTCATCTGAAAGGTCACCTCCCTAGATAGGCCATCCTTGACCATCTGGGTAATGGAGACCCCCCCCTCTATCCCATCAGCTTGTTCACCTTCCCAGCCCTTTTGGCAATCTGAACTGGCTTGTTCATTGATTTTTTTTTTAATTTTATTTTTTATTGAAATGTAGTTGATTTACATTGTTAGTTTTTCAGGTGTATTGCAAAGCAATTCAGTTATACATATGCATACATATTTTTTTTTCAGATTCTTTTCCATTATAACTTATTACAGGAAATTGAATATAGTTCCCTGTGTTATACAGTAGGCCCTTGTTGTTTATCTATTTTATACAGAGAAATGTCTATCTGTTTTATACAGAGAAATGTGTATCTGTTAAGCATTGATTTTTTTATTAGCTTATTGTCTGTGCCCCATTGGAGGCTCCTTGAACGCAGAAACTACCTTTTTGAGTTTCCTCATTGTACCCCACTGTGCTTGTCACATAGCAGGCACCCAGTAAATAGTTCTCAAAAGTGTAAGTGGATTGGATGGGGTGAGGCTATAGCTCAGTGGTAGAAAGCCTAGCACGCACGAGGTCCTGGGTTCAATCCCCAGCACCTCCAACATAAATAAATAAACAAACAAACAAACCTAAATACCCTCTCCGCAAAAAAAAGGGTGACCGATGATGATGACAACAGTAATAACGTTTATTGGGCCCTTAGAACATTCCAGGCACCCTTCCAGGCACTTCACATGCGTTAACTTATTTACTTCTCACCATCGCCCTATTTTATAGAGGAGGAAACTGAGGCTTCGGCAGGTTTAGCAGCGTGCCTAGCATCATATAGCCCGTCACCCGAGGGAGAACCAGGATTTAAACTGAAGCCCTTTGTCTCCAGAGCCTGGAGTCTAAATGAGTGAATGAATGAGTGAGTTAGCAGATAAACACTTGGCACAACGCCCAGCACACAGTAAGCGCTCGATATATGCTGGTGACAATTAGCATTTCAATATCACAGCACTCTCTCCTCCTGCACACAAAACTCTTCTGCATGTCCCCAAGGGTTCCACCCCCATCATTCTGTCTATGGCGTCCATGTTCCTGTGACCAAACTACAAAATACACATGTTTATTCAAAGATGCAGCTCTCCATGTTAAGCAGTCAGAGAGCTAAATATTTAAAGGAGCCGTGTGAATTATTGACTACCCTCTGCAGTGGGTTCTTTGTTTCGGTTCCTCCCCGAATCACGTATGTCCTTCAGCATCAGCTTCCTCTCCTCTTTGAGTCCCATAGGATTCTCTGCCCTTCCCTCCAGAGAGGCTGGACCCTTGAAATGGGGCATTGAGGCAGGGAGCAGCCTCCTCCCATGGGATTGCGTCTATGCAGCCGGGGCTCTTGCCCACCCAGAGCCACGAGGGACCATAAGGATTTCAGACTTCTCAGGGGTTGGTGGATGTGCTCTGGTTGAATGTTTGCTAGTTTCAGTGGATTTCAATTCCAGAAACATTTAATGACCACCTACTCTGTGCAAAATCACCATCACCATCCTCATCATCAGAATTTACCATTCATCAAAAACTTCCTGTTCTTTGTGTACATGAACTGGCTTAATCCCAGACCTTCCACTTGCTTGGCAGTTCAACACCTCTTAAGTTACTTAGCTTCTTCGTGCCTCACTTTTCTCAGCTGTAAATCGGGTAGAATACTGGCACTCCTTTACAAGATTGTTGTAAACGATCAGATGAGTGATCACCCTTTTAAAAATTACTGCACTGAACTCTGATCTTCCTTGCCCTGCCCGGCTTTTTTTTCTTTTCCTATAGCACTTATGACTTTTTAACAGACTACAAACATTGATTATTTATTTTATTTATTACATATATATATATGTAATCATATATATATATATATGTAATATATGTATTTTTTTATTGTCTGTCTTTCCTTTGCTGGAATTTAAGCTCCACGAGGCTAGAGATTTACCTGTTCTATTCATAGATATATCTCAAGTACCTGGAACAGATCCTGACCCATGGTGTTCATTAAACATTTATAGAAGAAAAAGACAAAGGCCTACCAATGCTCTAATCTGTAAAAACACAATTGCCTACCATGACTATTACAATTTTATTAAAGCCTCTCCCCATATCAAGCCTATAAGGAGATGTTGTCATTGCCCCCACTTTACAGAGAAGGAAACTGAGACCCGCGGAGCAACTTGGAGAGTCCTTGTCTTCAAACAGCAATGACCAAGGGGATAAAGCGCAGCACTCTGCTCTCTCATGAGACAGCCCCCCTGAGCGGAGGCACAACCTTCGGAACCAGCCTTCCGAAGTGCCACGTCTACGTCAGACCCACTGTGGCTGGGGGCAGGGGTGGTACTTTTGCCCCAGTCCACCTCAGCCTTCTGGGTGCAAGTACTCTCCATTTACAGATGGACACACTGAGGCTCAGAGGCTTTTCAGTGACTCCCTGCAGGAAGGGTTTAGTCTAAACCCCTTCACTTCTGGGCTTTGCACTCGGGTCCGCCCACCTCGCTCACCTCACTTCACAGCCCTGACTCTTGTGCCCTAACGCACACCCCTTGCTCTCTAAGCTCCAGCCCCAGGGATGACCACTGTCCTACCCCTCAGAGCTGACTGACTCCTAGAGCCTGCTGCAATGCCTGGCACACAGTAGGCACTTTCTAAATGAATGAGATCTTGTCCCTAGCTTGTCTGGATTTCATACAATTCATGCTGGAATTCAGGTCTAAGTCAGCCTGGAAGCTAATGCCTCTGAGTTTCACTTTTTAGAGGCAACATAACAGCTGAGGAGGATGTGAGGCAAGCCCTGGGAGTGTGTACAACATTGCCAGACTGAAATCGTGAGGAAGGGCATCGCAGGTGGCATGAACAGAGTGAGCAGAGGTTAAGAGGTGAGAAAGGGCAGGGCTGGATGAGGGATGAGGTCCAGGTCGGTGTGACTGGAATGGAGGTGCTTTCTGGAGATGCGTGTCATAGACGTTCACTTGGGGGCTGGAGAGGCAGGTTGGGGTCGTCCTGAGAAGGCTTTGAAAGCCAGGTAAGGACGTGGGGAGCCCTTGCTGGGGTTTAATCAGAGCTGCTGCTTCAGAAGTGTCACTCTGGCCAGGACAGGATGAAGATGAGAAAGTCACTGGATATGCATCCCCAAGCTCTCCAGACAGGCTGTGCTGACCCAGGGCAGCGGTGGGAGACAGAAAGAGAACAGATCAGGTGCAAAGGAGAGGCTGAGATTGGATTCGCTGGCTGGCTGCTGGCGGGGACAAAGGGGAGCGAGAGACATCCTTGCCGCCTCCCGGAGCCCAGTGCCTCAGTCCCTGTAGCCAGGGTTACGGAAGGGACAATCATCTCAGAAATCACAGAGGTCACCTCCAGCCTGGCCTCCCCACTGGCTGCTGCCAGGCGATGATTCATTACAAATAAGAAAAGGGAGGAAGGAGACGGCAGCAACGAGGACCCCGACGCGGGAAAGAATTCCAAGTAAACGGGTCCTTTGATCATTGGACCGATTTTCGCAAAGGCTTGTTAGCTCCAAGAAGATCAAATGGGGAAGATAATGAGCAATTTTCAGGTAGTAGGTGCAGCATCCGAGGTGACAACCCAATTTAGTCAGATTCTTAATCAAGTTGGAATCCCTGACTTGACGCTATTTGTGGCGTCTATTACTCCATGATGCTGAGTGCTTTGCTGTCTGCGGGCTCCAGATTTCCAGTCGTTAGAGGTATTTATCTCCATGCGATTTAATTAAAGTCTAGTGTTTAATGACACAATGTGTGCTAATTATTTCTTGTTGGTTGTTGAGGTTGGTTTTTTTCTCTCCCCTCCCCCCAACCCCACCTTTTTGCAACAAAGCAAAAAAATCTATGTCACTTGGCAAAGGAAAGGTGGAGGACCGGAGCTGGGCTGGGCTGGGCTGGGTTGAACTGGTAGCAGATCGGATGTTGAGGCTTCTGAGAAAAGCAGGGAGACGGTTTGTCCCTGGATCCTTGATGCTGGGCTGTGTGTCCACATCATTGGGGTTGGGGGTGGGGTGAGCCCTCTGTCTGTAGCCTGTGAAAAACTTAGCACAGTGCTAGGTACCCAGGGAACACATTCAACATCAGCTTGTGTCTGTTGTCACTATTTTTGTCACACTGTACACAGTCATCAGCTAGTTCACACATATGGAAGGAAGATGAGGTCCCATCAAAGTGTAGCGATTCACAGCTAAAATCCTAGTCTATTGCTGGAATCCTTGGTGGTTTTGTTCTGAGTATTTGTCAATGCAGGACATGTATTGAGGGGAAATTCTAGACTGGAGAGCAGTATATTCTCCGGCTGGAGCACAAAGCTAGAAACAAAGCTTCTATCCTTAAGGAGGTGGTCCACTCACAGTGTCCAGGGGATGGAGAGAGAGGCTGGGCTCTCAGCCCACCTCCTTATGTCAGCCATGCCACCTTGGGTGAGTCATCCACTCTCACCGAGCCTCAGTTTCCTTATCTGTACAACGGGAGCTTGAAAAGCAGTAAGGATTAGAAGAAATAAACCATGGAAGAACCAAGCCTTTGCTTGGCACGTATGCCTGGTTCAATGATGAACAACCTGGATTATCATTATCACCTCTGCTCACAGAAGGGCAGGGCCCAGAAGTTTGTACAGTAAGTGTTTGGGGGCCAAGGAGGTTCTCTAGGGTGAGGACGAGGACCATCATGGAGAGAAGCAGCAGCCCCACCAATGTCTGTGGTGATGACGGCCACAGTCACCCTACACAGATGATAACTGGTGAACCCAGGGGTGTATTAGACCCCAGCCCACTGGGCCATTGGGTGAGTAGAGTTCAGATCCTAGAGAAGAAACAAAGACACCTCCAAAGAAGACGGCTGAGACTAAAAGCCCTTCCATGGGACATGGGGTGACACTAAGGCTTGAAGGTTCTGTGGGTGACCAGGGTGGTCCCAGGCCTTCTGGGCACCAAAGAACTAAGGAGCTTGCCTCTGGGCATCAGCAGCCAGACGGGACAGGACGGTCCCCTCAGATAACCCAGGGTCAAGATGCAGCTTTCAGGAGCTGGCTCACACAGAGGTGGGCCTGGGGAGGTGGCGAGCCTGGGAGCCCAGAGCTGCCAGGACGTGCTGGTTGGGCAGTAGAGGTCAGGAGCACAGGCTTTGGAGTCTAACTGGGCTGGAGACCTGTCTTTCCATGAACCCAGGCAGCTCAAGTTCACCAATCTGAGTCCCATATTTACACCTGTCAGGTGGGACATGATTAGGGCCTGACTTCCCCAGAGTGTAAGGAGGATTGAATGGAATAATATGTGCCTGACACAAATGAAGTGTTTAGTATGTTTTAAGCTACTTTTGTTGCTAGGAGATCAGAGCAGTCTGGATACTAGGACGTCACCTAGGTTAGCCTGAACGGGGACAACCTGTTCTGTTGACCACCTGCAAGTGTTGAAATGCAGGGACTCAACGTTCATTCTCGTTTATTTATTTCCCTCAGTTCCCGTGGTGAGGCCAAATGTCTTGCCATCACAAAGCAAGACCCCTTGTGAGACCCTTTCTCGCACTCATGATGAATGGCCTGTGGCCCTGGAGAGGGGCCCTGGAGTCACCCTGCTTACCACCTCCTTTGAGAAAAGATGCCCTGAGAGAGTCTTTCTGCAGACTGACTGTGGCCTGAGCCCTGAATATGGACACCCGGTCATATCAGGTGGGACCAGGGTCAGTGCCCAAGTCAGAAGCTGATGTCTTGTGAGACCTGGTGGGTGTGCTGCCCAGGAATGATGCTTTATTCCAAGTGGAAACAAACAGGGCAATCTGATTCTCCTTTCCAGGGCTCTAGATCCAAGGGGTCCCAGAGAAGGCGGATCATACTAGTTATTTTTGGACTCCTGTTGAGCACTTGCTTTCGTTTTTCACCAGCCCAGCAAATTCCGGAACCTAGCGTGCTGGTTCAGCCATGCTAGCTCACTGCCTTTCCCATCCTTGCAGTAACCCCTGTCCCCACATCACCAAAGTCCACCTGGATGGGACTCATCCTTGAAGCCCTAGAAAGTCAAATAGATACAGCACCTGTGGAGTGCCAGGCACTGTGTATGAGACCAGCCCCTGACCTTCAAGGAGCTCCTGCCTAATGGAGGTGGACATCCATTGCATGTGAGAAGTGCCAAAATAAAAGCAGGCACAGGGAGAGAGCAGGGGCTGGGCTTCCGTGGAGGGATGGAAAAGGGTTCTTGGGAAGGTGATGTGGAAACTGGGGCCATGGGAGGAGGAAGGGCACCCTGGGAGAGGGAACCCTGTGTACAAAGGCACAGAAGAGCGAGAGAGGATGGTGGGTCCCAGGGGTTACATGAAAGCTGTGTGATGAATGACTCCCAGGGCCAGGGGAGGAAGGGTTGGCAAGGAAACCAGAGCCAAAGATGAGGATGTCTTACAGTGTCTTGGCTAAGGAGTGGGGACTGCAGCCCACAGACAAAGACTCCTGGTGGGTGTCACCTTCTCTTAAGCTCAGAAGATGCCCAGATGCTGGAAACTTAATGGCAACACAGCTGGGCCTTGGGAAATCTTCTGAGAGGGGTGACCACAGGTGAATGTCCCCTGCTGATCCCTCCTGAGACCAATTCACTCCCCTCCCCTGTTGGACACAGAGGCCTTGTCCTGGGGTCAACCACAAGGAAAGCAAACTGATGGAGACCAGCTCACCAGAGGCCGCAGGAGCTGGGCTCACCTTTTCTGCTGCAGAGAAAGACTTGGAAAATCACCCAGTAAGGTCTGAAGAAAGTAAGGGAAATGGAGAGAGGCCTTTGGATCCAAGGGGCTCTGGGACTCAAAGCTGCAGCTTGTAAGGTTTTATGGGAGTTTCTTCCAGGAAACAGATATCTCCACTGACACTTGCCAAGGCATTTTCTCCAGTAACAAGCTTCTTTATTCAACCAAACAAAGAAACCATCGCACACAGAGGAGTGAGGAGAGCTGTCAGATGCTGTTCTGGGGAGAAATGAAAGCGGCTTTTGCAGAAGCAAAAACACATAAAAGCTGAAGGTCAAGACAGAGGCCCCCCTTCTGGCTGTTTTGCAGCATGCAGGACATTCAGGATGGTCAGCTTACCAAACGATACAGCTTTCAGGGCTGTGGGACATGCTGGGAGGAATTTGACCAGGCAAGGGCGGGGCTCCCTTGAGCCTCAGCAGTCCACCAGCCATCCCCATGGACTCTGCCACTTGGAGTTCTTTCTCTGAGTAATGAAATAAGGATGCTCCCCTCACAAACTCAAGTCTTCCCAGCCTGGAAGGGAAGGCAAAGAAGCAACCATCAAAGGGTCAGCCATCCCAAGGACTAGACCTCATACCCAAGTGACCTTGGTCCTTCTCACTGTTCTTAACATCCCCAGCTCTCCCTCCTGCACAGGAGCACCTGAAAGAGAGATGCCACTCCTCAGAGACACCAGTGTTTTCACCCGGTTGCATGGGGTACCCACACTGTAATCATCACAATACTCATCTTGCAGAGGGTTTTGCCATTTACAAACTCTTCCCATCCCTGGTGGCACTGTCCCTCACAGAAAACTGAACCAAAGCATCAAGGAAACCTTTTCCTTCCCCAATTTACAGATGAGGGAATGGAGCTGTGGGTGATTGAGTAACTAGGAGACACCACTGATGGGAAGTTGAACCAGTACTCCAACCCAGCTCTGACCTGTTTCCAGTCTCCGGTTATTTCTACCTCAACTCTATGAACACAGTGCAATAGTTTTGTGGCTAATTTGTAGCGTCAGGGAGGAAGCCCAATGACCAGCCTAAACCAACCAATGGGGAAAGAGCTCATCAAAAGGGCCCCAACCTTCAGCTGCTTCTCTGCTTATTTCAATCTGGCCATTTGAGTGTGTGTGACATCCAGGTCATCTAACACCATAGTAATTTAAACATTGGTTTAAAAAGCCTCCTCCTGCCACTTCCCTAGCTGGTGACAAACTCCTGAATCAGAGAGAACTGAATGTAGATTTTGCTGCCTCCCCTTCCTACTTCTGTGACCTTACGTAAGTCCCTTAACCTCTCTGAGCCTCAGATTCTACTGCAAAATGGAGCAAAGAATGGTGTTTACTGCAGAAGGATGGTGTGGGGATTGTACAAGTTAATGTATATAAAGTTCTTAGCACAGTGCCTGGCATGTAATAAATGCTTGATGAATGGTAGCTATTATTAATAGAATGATGGGAATGATGGCAATGCTGTATTGGTTAACTGGTGCTCCACACCAAACAACCACAAAACTTCAGTGCCATACAACAACAGCAATTAATTAGTTCATTAATTAGTCAGCTGGGACTTGGCTAATATGGGCTGGGCTCAGCTGGGGCTCCTGGGCTCCACATGTCTCTCACCCTCTTCTGGGACCCATGGCAATGGTAGAGTCAAAAGAGCACACACTGAATTGCACAAGAGCATTTCAAGTCTCTGCTTGTGTCATTGGCCAATGACTAAGCCCCAGCTCAAAAAACAGAGAAGTGCGCCCAGGCCACAGTGGGAGGGCATTGCCAAAAAGCATGCACAAGACTGTGGATGCATAATCCTATAACTGGCCGGGGAGTGAAGAGGCAGACCTCTAACTCAATCTTCTACAATGAACAGCTCAGGTGAACTTATACCCACTCCTACAAAGACAGAATTAGGATGGTGATGAAGTGGAACCAGCTGCTCATCTTCTTTGTCACAGTGATTTCTCCTAGGAGATTGTGTATCTCCTAAAACCTGGTCAAGTGGGATTTCTTGTCTCTACATATAACTCACATGTTGTTGGGCAAATGTGTATATGTAGGCATATGTGCATACCTTGTGACTATAAATGCATTGTGTATGTACATGTGGAGACCAAATAACCAAGATAAGATCACTTGGAATTAAGCCATATAAAGAACATCTGGAAGAGTAATGGAAGGTCACAAAAACTACCAGTGGCTGTGTGAATTGCGTTCCACCACTTTGGAAAGCAGCTAGAAATTCTCTAAGTTGAAGGTACCTATATCCTATAATTCAAGAGAAGCTCTTAGATATATGACCAAGGCACAAGTATCGGACCATTTATGGCAGTATTTTTGTATCATAACCAAAACCTACACACATTCCAAATGTCTGCCAACAATGGAATTGATAAGTAAACTGCAGTGTCTTCATACAGTGGAATACTATACAGCAAGGAAAAGAAATGAAGTCTAGCTACAAGCAACAACATGAGTGAATCTTATAAACAAAATGTGAATTTTAAAAAAGCAAGGCACAAGGGGGAGGATGTAGCTCATTGGTAGAGTGCGTGCTTAGCATGCATGAGGTTCTGGGTTCAATCCCCAGTACCTCCATTAAAATAAAATTTAAAATGTCACAAATAAATAAATAGAGCTAATTACCTCCCCCCCCCAAAATAACAACAACAAAACAAACAAATAAACAAACAAACAAAAAGAAACAAGACACAAAAGAGTACTTCTATGACTTCATTTACATGAAGTCCACAGATAGGCAAAACTAAGCTATTTTGTTTAGGGACAGATACACAAGTAATAAAACCAAGAAAAGCCAGGAAATTGGTACCATAAATGTCAGGATGGTGGTTCCAGCTGGGTAAGGAGCAAAGGCAACAAGGAGGGACACACAGGGTCTTCTGAAGAAGGCAAAATCCCAGCTCAGGGGTTACATGAGACTCACTTTAGAGTTATTTATTAAACTGTACATTCCATTTCATACACTTTTCTGGATACAATATTTCACAATAAAAATACGTTTTCCCAAGGACAGCTAAGAAAGTAGGGGTGTTTAGTTCAGAGAAGAGAACACGTGGGATGCATGTAAAACCTGTCTTACAATATTTGAAAAATTAGAATGTGAACAGGAGAACCTCATTTTTCTACATCATCCCAAAGGAGGAAACAATCAAGATCAGAGAAAGACAAGTTTTAGCTCAAGATAAGGAAGAATTTCCAATAACCAGAAATGTTCAAAGATGGAGTTCACTTTTCTGGGTGGTGGGGCGGAGTGGGGGAGTAGATAAATTCCTTTTTATTTAATTAAAGCACTCAAAGGCACACTGATAGAAAACTTGGCAAAAAAACTTGGAGGCTAAGTCAATGTCAGAGAGGCTGGACTGGGGAAGGTTGAAGTTGACCAACTCCAAGAAATAAGGGCACTGTGGACAAGTGAGGATTTTGTAATCAACAAGACCTGAGGTTGACATTCCAGTTCCACCACTAATTAGCCAAGTGACCTTGGGCAAATTACTTGACCTCTCTGAACTTCCGTTTCTTCAATTGAAAATGATGCTGCCTATAAATTATCCAGCACAGTGCCTGGCACTTAATAAGCCCTTGCTAAATGATGGTCATTATTATTAATAAAAAGAAGTTTCTTCCAAATTTGAAAAGCTGAGATTGTCTACCTCTATAAGTATATGTGTTATATTAGGTTTTTGTTGCAACAAAGCTGCATAACAACCCCAAATTGCCATGGCTTACAAAAACTAGCATTGGTTTTGTGCTCATGGGTCTGTAGGTCAGTTACCACCCAGCAGGGCTGGGCTCCAGGCTTCAGGCTCAGCTGTGGGTTGGGATCAGGTCTGCTCCACATTTCTCCTATCCGAAGACCACACAACTCAGAGCATACCCCAACTCATGATGGAGGGCAGAAAGTTTACCAAGGACACCTAGAAACACTTGATGCCTGTTCAGGCTTCCACTCAGAATTGCCTCTCCATCACTTCCTCTCACTTTCCACTAGCCCAACCAAGTCACATGGCCACACCCAAAGTCCATGCTGCAGGGCGGTCTGCAATGCCATCCTACTTTGAAAGTCACATGACAAAGGGGAATGCAGGTCAGCGAAGAATTAGGAGTAATAATTCTATCTATCACACACATGCATGTGGAATATTTATGAGTAACTGTTCAAGATGGAAGAATGTATTTTTTTAATCTTTTTCAAGAACCATGAAGCTATAAAATATAAGGTTCAAAACCCTCAGCCTAACAGTGAACAGTGAAAATGTGATTTTTCCATTTTATTGGCTTATATAATAAAATCACTGCATAGCTGATTAGTTTTAATGCTCCATGATATGTCATTGAGGAAGTAAATTCAGAGCTTCAGGGGGCTTTCTTCCTAATTCTAGTTCTCACTTGTTGACCAAAAGACCCATAAGACTCACCTATTTTCCTGGTTGAAAATTGGTTTCATCTTTTTTTTTTCCCCTAGGACTCCTTGGCAAGCTGAGATTTCTGTTTAAGGATCTGTTTTGTCTCTGTTGAGCAGAGGTGTTTGGTGAGAAGGCCACCAGAGACTGGACTTAGGTAAAGTAAGAAGCCAGGTGCCACCAGGCTGAATATGATCCTGTTCTCTTGTAAAGAATTTTAACCAGGTCCTGGCCCAGTGGGAATTCCTTCCCTCTGTTAGCATTTCCTTAGCAGCTCCCACCCAGAGAATGGTGGTTGTTGGAGTGCATCTCTCTTGCAGGTGTGTCTCATCTCGGATTCACTTCCAGATGTGCTGGGAGCAGAGCAGACTGGGTAGGCTCGCCTCCTCCTCCTTGGGGGCTGGGTCTCTGGAAATAGCAAAGAAGCCTCACCTGTAGGTGGAGCAGGAAAGAGAGAAGAGAGAGAGCAATGCATCCTTGTACAAATCAAAGGCTGCCCCATGGAAGGGATGTAGGAAGCTTGGAACTGAACTGATGGAAGTGGTTCAGTTAGAGACGGTCACTTCGCTTCTCTCTGCCTTTTCTCCCAATAGGGCTGGATTTGAGGATCTCTAAAGCTCCTTTCAGAGAAGTACATAGGGCAGTGCTTAAGATGGAAGACCCCAGGGCCCAGCATGCAGATCTCAGATACTATCCCTGATGTATGACCTTGGGCAAGTTACTGAAATGTTCCGTGCCTCAGTTTCCTTGGCAAGAAAATTATCATCCCATCTCTCCAGGGTGTCACGAGGAGGAAATATGTTAACCTGTCTGGAGTGCTTGGAACGTCCATGGCACGGTCCCTGGCACCTTTTATCAGTGGTACTTCTTGTTATTATTATTCCAGCTTCAGAGGCTAAACCACTTTGCTCTTTTTTAAAACGTGATTTATGCTTCCAAGCTGTGAGGGCTCTCAGGTTGACTACGTGAGTGTATAATATATGGGATGGGGGATGCGGTAAAAGCACGATCTATGCAGAGATGCTCAGCAATGTGGCAACTGGGAAGGATGCAGAAATGAGCTGCGGGCATGATGAAAGTTCTGGAGTACGGCACCTCCCGGCCAGAAAGGCAGAGAGTGGATTATTCACTACAGCAGAGGTGGAGAGGTTATGGAGGAGAATTCCCAAGCACCAGTTATTCTGGTACCATGAGAAAACTTTAGGGGTGAGACTCCAGCTGAGCTTCCAGAAAATTAAATAGGAAGCAGAGAGCTGGTTGAATTTTCACCCACCTGGCAGGAGAGTGTCCCTCATCATCTTGCCTGTAAGATTTAAACCTAGATGTCAGGCTTTACCTCTCAAATTTCCCTTCACTCCTTATGCCTCCCTGTATATGACAGGAAGGTAGTATTCAGATTCTCTACGACCACCTATCTGAGGTAAATGTAGAAACTTTTGGGAGAGTCTATGAAGTTGAAAATAACACAATTTGCCTGATGTGACCTTGAACACAGGAGCCTCGGTTTCCCACCTCTTAATTAGGGGATGTGTTGAGAACACAGTTCGTGACAACCACCACTTATATTACATGGGTTCTGACCCCAAAGCCACAGTGCTCTGACATCTGATGACCTTAAAAGTAATTGAAAAAGCAAAATTCAGTCAATCGATCACCCTCTGTCTCCACGATACTGGACATCCCATCTGATTTTCATTTCCTGAACTTGAACAGGGGCTTGTAACTCCTGGATCGATCTTACAGCCAGCAGAACAAAACAATGCGGGGACCAGCCCATCAGATGATTCAAGGTCGAGAGACCCATCTCTTGTCTTGGAGGTTTGGGGATAGTTTCCATCTGACCCAGGAAATCATGTTTAAGGGGCTGTGATTCTGAACAGCTGCACAACTCTGTGGTCTGGGGCTTACATTTGTAGACTTTGGCCCCAAAGCATGGCCCTGTGTTGGTCAGGGGTGGGGATGGGTAATGTGCATTAACAGAGACCCTCAGCCTCTGTGACTCACACTGACTAAGGTCTGTTTCTTTCTCTGGCTGTCCGCCCATTGCAATGGGGACTCTAGGCTACCCCATCTTCACGCTGGGACTCAAGCTGATGGCGTTTCATGGCTACAGGCACTTCCACAACCACGGCAGTGGAGGAAAAGCAGTTCTGGAGGGGCTTGCACCAGCCATTAAGGGCTCCTGCTCAGAGGAGACACACAATTCCCCTGATCACTCAGTGGCTCTAGCAACCACATGGGGGCCGGGAAACACAAGCCTGTGTGTGCCCATACGGTGGGGAGGGAAGTACATCCCTCTTCGGAGCCCAGCCCTAGCTGGTTCACTCTCTGCCAGGGTCCAGCCTCCTTTTCCCCACCTGGGGTGACATCCTGGGGTGGGGGGTGAGTGTGTGTGTGTGTGTGTGTGTGTGTGTGTGTGTGTGTGTGTGTGTGTGTGAGAGAGAGAGAGAGAGAGAAGGAATGCAATCCTCAGCTCTTCCCTCAAGAAACAAATGACTCTGACATCTGCAGCCCATTACCAAGGTAATTCGGTCTCTGTAGTCTTTCTCATTACACGCAAACCAATGTTATTATTATTGTTTATCATTTATATGACACAGCAAGGATGCACTGTTCTCACTCCTGCTTAAGATTGGCCCTGCTGGGCTTTGGGTTCCTTGCTTCCTCCATTCTCATCCCCTGCCCTTGGGCTCTCCTCCCTGCCGCCCCAATGCCTGTGTCCCTCCCTCCACCCCGCTGTCCCTGTCTGCCCTCCACACCTTCATCTCTAGAGCAGCTCCCGGGCCACTTCTCCTCCCCGGGACTGGCAGGTTCGCAGCCCAGACAGGAAAGAGGCAAATCAACCCACGTGTGAGCGTTTGCTTGCCACCGTGTTGGGTTATATGCCTGTGTGATTACCTTCAGACAAGGCAGATGAAGTGGAGATGTTTGTGCACGTGGCACAGGCTGGGAAACTGAGGCTCGGGGAGAATGACTTGCACCCCATCCCACAGCACACGAATCACACTTGGCAGAAGAGAAAGCTTAGAAATGAAGCAGCTTTCCTGAGGGTATCAGTGATCAGTGTCTAGGATCCTGGAGATGAGTGGGGCTGCAGGAAGGAGCCCTGGGCTTGGAGACAGAGCCCTGGTTTGGGAGACGGATGCTGCCCGTTCCCACCCATGTGGCCTTGAGAGGTACTTTACCTTCCTAAGCCTGTTTCCTGGGCTGGAAAATGGAGTCACTATTCCTGCCCTGCCTGCTAAGACAGATGAAATAGTAGTGCTAATATAATAACACGAAGCCTCCCAGCTTTGAATATCTCAAAGGAAGCAGATGGGTGTGGCTGCTCCTTTAGAACGTTCACTAGCTCAATAGGTATCAGTGGGGTCAGGTGTCCCTAAAAAGCCAGCACATTAATTAGTGGAAGGTCATGAGCAAGTAAGTTGATGACCTCCTCATAGACTGCCCTTGGGATTCACAGAACAGTATCATTTACAACTCCATTCACTCATCTGACAAGTTGTAACCGAATGCCCACCCTGGGCCAGGCTGCTTTAAGCCCAGGAACCCAGAGGCTGGCTTCCTGGCACTTATGACCTAGTTAGGGGAGACAGACAGTAAACAAGAAGGTGAATAAACATGACGGTTTCAAATAGAGACTCAGATCAGGAAGAAGACCCACGGCTGGTGCCATGAGGCGTGGCTGCCATGGGGCGTGGCTGGTGCCATGGGGCGTGGCTGCCCGTTCCTTACTGAGCTTTTATGAATCGTGTGTTCATTACCAGCCGCTCTGCTGAGACCCCCTTCCCAGCCAGCCCACTAGCCATCGCCACGCTTTCTGCAGAAACTCAGCTACTCAAGGAAGGCTCCCGGGATCCCCCAGCCCAGCTGAACATCATCCCTCCCACCATCACCCCTTCCTTTATTACTCCTCTTCTGGATTTTGGAGCTGCCTTTTGAAAACCCTCGGAGCAACCTAAATGAGTGGATGTCACCTCCATGCTACAGATGAGGAAGCTGAGATGCAGAGATGTAAGGTACACATCCAGATTCAGATCCACGTCTGTCTCCCTCCGAAGCCCGTGTCCTTTCCCCTGTGCGGACCCGTGTCTCACTCTTCCTTGTGGTTCTGTGACTGGTGGGTGCATTCTGCCTCCCTCTCATCTGGGGAGAGTCTAAGTCTGGTTTTCTCTACTAGCCTGTGAGCTCTCTGGGGCAGGGACAGCGTCTGTCTCATTCTCCACAGCAGCCTCCTCACTAGGAACAGCGCCCAGCATAGAGTAGGTGCTCAAAAAACACAGATGGGTGAGGAAGGGCAGTGCCCCGTGGGGCCTGGCAGACAATAAGCCCGCAGTAACTGTGTGTGGAAGGAAGTGAGGAAGGGAGGAGGACCCCGCTTCAAGCAGCCCAAAGTGGAGCCCAGCAATACAGCAGCAGAGAGCAACTCATTCTCATGGTTCCAAAATTCCCCCAGGGAGCCCACTCTCAGAGGCATCTGGTAGGATGGCTCTCACTCGGACTGTCCCTGTGGTCACCCTCTTCCTGCCTCCCTCCCCAGGTCTGAACTGTCTCTGGCCATCAATTCAGACACTTTGGAGCTTGTTAAAGGCCCAGTAAGGTCATGCTAATGAGGAAGTCAGCTGACAGGTGGCCCAGAACACAGAGTGAGCACCAGGCAGAGAGTCCTAGGGGATATCCTCACCCACTTTGGTGCACCCTACTGTAGCCTCAGCTCCACAGCTGACAGCCAGGACGGGGCTGTCTATTTTCTGCCTTCCAACCGGCTGCTGTCTGGCTCCTCAGAGGAAATACGATCAGTGCTCTGGACTGAGAGTTTGAGTTTCCCCAAATTTGCTTGTGGAAGGCCTAGCCCCAGTGTGTTGCTATTTGGAGGTGGGGCCATTGGGAGGTGATTAGGTTTATATGATGTCATGAGGGTGGGGCCCCCAAGATGGGGTTAGTGCCCTTATAGGAAAAGGAAGAAGACCAGAACTCACTCACTCTCTCTGTCTCTCTAACTCTATCTCTATCTCTATCTCTATCTCTATCTCTATCTCTATCTCTATCTCTATCTCTATCTCTCTGCCATGTGAGGACATAGACAGAAAGCAACCGTCTCTAAGCCAGGAAGAAAACTCTCACCAGGAACAGAATCAGCCAGCACCTTGACCTTGGACTTCCAGCCTCCAGAACTGGGAGAAATAAGTGTCTACTGTTTAAGCCCCTCAGTCTGTGGTATTTCTGTTATAGCAGACTGAGCTGACTGACAATCAACCAAGAGGTGGATAGAGTCAGATCCCACCCTATAACCCTTGACCTTGACTCACTGACCTCCATTCATCATGTAGCAGAGTGTGTGCCAGACTCTGGGTTCTACTAACAGGAAGATCTGGTTCCTGCCCTTAAAGGGGGCCCAGTCTATGCAAGACACAGACACATGATCAATTATCATAATTATGGACTGAGAAGGTACTATGGGAGTGTGGGCAGAGACCAGCAGGGGCCTACCCAGCCCAGGGGCAATCAGGGAGGTCTTCTCTGAGGAGGTGACTTGGAACCTGGAACTTGATGGTTGGGTTGTTTTGGATCCTGTCCAGACCTTTGATACCAACCTGCATCCCTCAAGCTGGTCTCTCTCCCAATGTGCAAGGTGGCCCCTTCTTCCACAGATGGGCATTGTCTTCCCTGTGGATAATTCTGCCAGGGAAGAACCCACTTCTTGGGACCCTCCCTGATGGCCAGGCCATGGCTATGTCTCCAGAGGGCCAGCCTGCCTGGGTGACAGGTATTGGCTAATGACCAGTGGGGATAATTAGAACTGAACCGTGGTTTGGAGGCATATTTTCCCCAAAGAAAACTCTATTGCTAACATGCTACAAAGAGATTTTAGCAAACACTGCCCCAAATGGGGACAAGTGATGCTTCCTGCTGTCTGTACATCTAGTCTGGAGGATGGGCCTGTCTGAGAATAATCCGGGAACCATCCCAGATCTCCAGCATCATCACCACCACTACTGTCACCGTCACCGTGGTCATCACACACCCTGCAGCATCCTCAGCCCACCACCATCACTGCATTTATTCTATGACCACGGTTGCCCCTGTCATCACAGCCCTACATCGTCATCAACACCTTCATCCTTCCCTTGGGTCTCACAGCCTCAGCCATTGCGGCCACTCATCCGTATCACCCTATCACTGAAAACTCCCCACCACTCACAACCATCACCCCAGCCCCACTTTGTACCCCTCAGTTTAACTGTGCCAGCCACAAGCAAAATCTCCCAGGTTTATTTCTTTTTTCTCTCTGCCTCGTCTCTGGGGACAGGGAATGCTGGATGGCATCTCAGCTGATCCTCTGTCCTATATGGGACACATTGACCCAAGCACGGGCCTCGAAGGAACTGGGCAAGTTGGGTATGACCATGGGGTGGTAGTACTTCCAGGAAACTGGTGCCTTCTCCTCCACCCAGGACACCATCCCCGGGACTCTTCATGTTCAGGCACCCCCTCCTCAGCAAATGGAGGAGTGGGGTCCCAGGGCCTGCCAGTCTCGATGGCCCTTCTTTGTCCCTGCCATCACCTCTGCACTGATTCCATTGTCGGATCTCCGTGATCTTCCCCACTTCCAGACCACCAGCCTCTCAAAGGCAGGTCTTTGTCTTTTTCATCTGCTTTCCCAGCGTGAGGCTCAGAGCCTGGAACCTAGCTGTCATCAGGGAATGTCTGTTGACCTGGGATGTTGAAACAGGAGAGAACATTTGCTCATCAGACCCCTGCAGGTTCGGCTGGGCATTGGTGCTTTTTTTCCAGGAGAAACATCTTGCCCGGAGGAAGCTCCTGCTTGGGGAGCCCCGGGCCGTGGCCAGCTCCGCCGCGCTTGGCAGCGGGAGGGCCTTGTGTCAGCGTAGGAAATGAGGTCGCTTACCAGCCCGCCTGCCGCCACCTGAGCTTTGCACGCGTTCCTTGTTCAATGAGATGTTGTTTTCAAATGTGTTTCCTAGGGAATCGGTGTGGGGCTTTTTCTTTCTCCTTTTTTTTTTTTTTTTTTCCACTCCTCTCTTTCTGTCTGAGGGGCAGTGTTACAGCTGCTATAGCAGCAGGCAAAAAGCTGAGATCTGGGTTTGCAGGCAGGCCGACCACGGAGCTGCCGGCATCCCTGGGCTCACCCAGCTCTGCCAAGGATATGGCTAACTCTTATGGTCACTGTCTTCCATTGTCCTGTCACTGAAGCCACCAGAGCAGAGCCAGATCCTCTTCCCTGGGACCCAGGGATCACGGTTACTGTGCACAGTGATTCTCACGAACTCTGCTTTCTCCTCTGTTCTCGGACTCCCCTCCGTCTGTGCCCGGGCCATCCCCACATGGGAGACATCACTCCACTGGGAAGCCCCCCCTCCCCGCCCCGGGATGAGCTCTTCCTTTCTGCCAGCTGCCCCTGCAAACCGTGACCACCTTCTGAGTCCCCCAGCAGCAGGGAAAATGTCTTGTGCTGGGTTCCTGCCATCAGTACTTCCTGAACACCTACTGCGTTTCAGACTCTGGAGATAAGACAGTAAACGAGGCAGACATCGTCACTTTCCTCGAGGAGTTTCTGTCTAATTGGAGAGAAGGAGGTGGAGGAAATACACAAAAAAGCAAATAATGGTGGCTGATGCTAACAGTCATTAAGGAAATAAAAAGGATGTGAGGACAGAGACTGGGAGGGGAGGGGAGGAAACTCGCAATGGAGATGCATCTGGGAGGGTGTCTGTAAGGCCGGACATTTGATCTGGAACTTGGAGGATAATGAGAAAAAAACTCATCGTGGAAACACTGGAGGCGGGGGTGGGAGTGGGGGGATGGTCATTTCGGGCAATGGCCTGCAGCCCTTGGGGGAAGTGAGGAAGAGGGGTCCTGGGAGATGAGATGGGGGCGGCAGAGTCCTATCATATTCAGTGAGGACCATGCACTGGGAGACTGGGGCGGGCTCGAGGCGAACATATGAAACGACGCCTGGCTGTACCCCCAGGCTCACAGCAGGTTCTCAGGGAATATCCAGCGCATAAATGAGGAAGAGGCTTTGCTGGTTATTTGTATCTTTCCTCTCACTCTGTGTCAGCTTTCCTAATCTATTAGAATGTGAATTTGGATGCTAGGTAGGGGCTGGGCCTGTCTATTCATCAGAGCCTCTGAAATCTGGTCCCTCTAAGTATGTGAAGCGTGGATTTGTTGATGCGCTGTGGGGCCTTCAGCCAGCCTCTTTCTCTCTTTCTCTCTCTCTCCCCTTCCTTCTCCCTCTTCCCTTCCTCCCTTTGTTTCCTCATCCCTGAAAATTAATGATGGTCCCTTCTTGCCTCTCCTGGAGCTTGGCAGTTCACAGAATGTCAATAGAGATGCTTCTGCAAAGTCACGCAGGTACAGAACCATCTCCGCACACTGTGGCTACAGTCACAATTGCATCTGGAATCTGACTGAAACAAGAATGAGCAGCCTACACAAGTCTTTGGAAACAGACATTCTTGGCTTCAAACCCCATCCCACTTCCTAGCTGTGTGACCCCTGTCAAGTCATTCAACCTCTCTGAGCCTCAGTTTCCTCACCCACAAAATGGGTCTCTGGGAAATCTTAGCAGAGTGTCTCGCTCTTGGCAAATGTTCCATCAATGTCAGTTGTCATTCTCATGACCACTGTGGCCACATAACCCTCAGGGCAACCCTGCAAGGAGGATATTTACAGATGCACATTACAGATGTGGAAATTGAGGTCAAAAGATGAAACCACCTGTCCCAGGTAACTCAGAGACAGGAATGGGGTTTCCGGTTTAGGCTTTCTGACTCCAGGGCCCACACCCTTCCCACGAGGCCCTGGCTCCCTCCATAGCGAGAAGGCAGTTCTCTCTAGGGGGACGAGAGCTGCAGCTTCCTAAGTGCCACTTATTGAGGAGCCTTCCTTAAGGGAACACACTCCGCCTGGACTCCCAGAGGGCCACCTTTTCTTTGATTGTTTCCCAGCTGAGTTCCCAGTACAAGAGAAGGAGCAGGCGGGGCCCAGGCGAAAGCTGGAGAAGCCGTCTGCTGACAATAACAACACACTTTTACCAAATTACCAACTCCCAGCATCTCCCATTAGTGAGCGATTCTTGCAAGGCAGACACACTAACAAGACGCCTCTGAACCCGTCCACATCTTCCGCTGCCAACGGGGGAGGCATGAGAGCTACTGTTACGGGGAGCTGCGTTCTTAATTACTGAGTGAGGGAGGAGGGCAGCTGGAGAACGGCTTCTTCATCCTTTGCAGATCTTTAATGAACTTTCTAACACACTTAAAAAAATAAATGAAGAGAAAATTTGTTAAAAAAAAAAAAGAAAAAAAAAAAAGCTCTTTTAAAAGATTTTGGCAGGTTTGATTAGTGGTTTTGAAAGCCCTAGACAGCCACTTAATTGGTGAGCCCCCTTGACAGCTGGTGAATAGAAGGTAGGAATACACTGGACTGCACTGGCCTTTTTCTCTTCTGTGTACCTTTTCCAAGATGGCTCATTGGCCCCGGACTCGCTGACCCCGCATCTGCTGCCCATAGTGCCCTGCAGATACAGCCGTGCCAAGCAGGCAGATGGACACAGAGAACTTTCAGGTTATGAAAGTTCTTGCAGGATGCTGGAAGCAGTATCCGCAAGGGCAGTCAGAGGGGGTACAATGCGATGGGTTTGGGCAGGGCTGGGGGCCATGCACAAAGAGGAGCTTACACAAGGCAGAATAAAATCCTCCCTGGGTTGATCACCCTCCTTGGCCTTCAGTTCAGGCCCCTGTCATTGGGAGTAACTCATGATATCACTCTAAGCGCATGGGCTTGGGGGCCAGACTGTTCTGGTTTGAATCCTGAATCTGCTCCTTTTCAGATGGGTGACTTTTGCAAATGAGGAGCTTGTCCAAACCTCAGTTTCAACATCTAGAAATTGGGGACTTCATAGGATTATTAGAAGTAAATAGCAGAATGCCTATGAAGTACTTGGTTCATAGGAAGTGCTCTAGAAAAGTTAATTTCCCCCACCGTCAGCTTCAGCTTGAGTATCAGGAGCCATATAAAAAGTTAGCCATACATGTAAGGGTGGGAAAACCATGGCTGGGATATGTGAAAGATACAAGGGTTTTAGAAAACAGTAAGTGTATTGTGAGTCTCCAATAAGATATAGGGACAAAAACAATAATGAGATGTTGGCTATATTAATAGAGGTAGAGTGTATAGAATGTGGGAGGTGATTGTCTTGCTGTACTATACTCCAGTACTCCCACCTGGAGAAGGGGCACCACATTTTGAGCAAGATAATGGACAAGGAGATTAGGTCTAGAGAGAGCCTGGGGATAGGGACTCCAAATCATACCATGGGAAAGCCTGAGGAGAGACTGGATGGATTAGAGGTGATAGGTACTTGGTAGCCTCAACTGTCTGACATGAAAGGCCCTGAAAATGGTAATTTTTTTTCCTAACCATAGGGTAGAAATTCCCCAAAACTAAAATTTGGTTAAATATACATACATAAGAAGAATGTAAGTCAGAACCAAATTGCAAAATTGATTGATTTATGGAACAGTATGTGCCAGACACTGGCCTCAGTCCTGGGATTAAAGAAATGAACAAAACAAAATCCTCACCCTGAAGGAGGTCACCTTCTAGTGGACATGGGCAAGTCCCTGGGCATACAGACTGGCCAGCCTCTTGGAGAGCCTGCAGCAGGTGAAGGCTGGCCTGAGTGAACTTGACGTCTGTGAGTCCCTGAATTCAATTGACCATTACCAAGATCTCTGGCCCTAGAGACAACCATCTTGCTAAAGAAAACTTTCCCTCATTTGGGGTTGAGGCTCACATATAGGCCAGCTCTGGATTTGGAAACCACAGGGGATGCTGGTTGAGGGACTTGGTTGTGGAGCGGTTCCATCGAAAGCATCAATACACATAAATATCCATTTGGTGTTGCCTTTCTAGAGTACAGACCCCTTACTCCTGTAACAGTGCCCTGATTTCTCTGGCGATATTCAACCCTCCTCCCTTCTCAGTCCAGGCAACTTGAGTGAGGTTGTCCCCCTTTTCGCTCCAGACATGGGCATGTGATCCAGGCCTGTCCAATTAGAGCATCTCCTTCTCCTGGCCACGATGATTAGTTCAGAGATGGACACGTGACCCAAGCTGGGCCAATGAGAGTCCAAAGAATCAATGTTGGACTTTAGTAGGGATTGGTGAAAAAGAGGAAAACTCTCCCACTAAGAGGATAGGATGGAAGTTTGGAGCCACTGGCAGCCATCTTGGCACCATGAGTGGAATGCCTAAGAATGCAGTTAACCCAAAGGAAAGCAGGGCCAAGCAATGGAAAGGAAAATGATCAATATTTTTATATTGGGATTTACTATGCTTTATAGAAATAAAACTGTATTTTTCTATTATTCTGACAATATTTTAAGAGCCACCTAGATCCACCCAGACCTGAAGCTTTCTCCCAAACATTTGTGTTGTGTGGCCAAAAACATCATTTGTGGTGGTAGTTGCTTGAGCCCTTTAGAATTAGTTAAAATTAATTTTTTCTGTCACTGGCTCCCCAAAGCATTCTCTCCGATGCAGGGGGCACTGTTAAGTATAATATGGTTGTTCCCTTTCTTGGCCAATCTCAGAGGACCTGATGGGAGGGGACCATTGCAAGAGGAACAGGAGGGGGTCAGTTAGCACCTCAAGGAGCATCCTGCAAAGGATTAGTGTGAAACTCTGGAATACATCCTTGCTCCTAAAGAAATTTGAAACTGGGCAGGGGATTCTTTAATCATGCTGGCATGATTCTAGGAGCAGGGAGCAGGTTCAAATGTACCCACATGGTCTGTTATCACCCTGACTTGTGGTTATTTTAGGGGGTACACTTTGATACCCTGCCCCCTCCCTCAAGCCATTCCCCAGGCACCACGAGTCAGGTTTTAGAGGGAACACTGTGGTCCCCACCCACCACAGTCATTATTATTATTATTACATTAAAAAAAACGCCTTTGGAGATTATTAAAATCTCAAGCAAGGACAAGCAGACCCATAGACGGGGCACCTGATGGTTCCCTTGTGCGAGCCCTGACAGACCACTTGAGCTGAATAATAATGCTAATTTGTAGCTAATGAGTTCCCTTCTTCAGCTAGCAGGTCAGAAGGGGGTTGGTACCAGGAGGGTTTCTGGAGGCCTCTGGTGCTGCTTCCCAGATGGAGAGGATGGTCCAGTCCCTGCCCCCAGATGCTTCAGGGTGGGGTGCAGCTCAGGCCCTGTCTTAGCTAAGTGAGGCAGTAAAACAAAAGGGGGGTCCCTGGTTAAGCCAGCAAATGTCTGGCTTGGCCCCCACTTCCAGCATCTAATTGCAGCAGACTGTGCTGAGGGGAGGTGAGCCTGCAAGGACGTGGCCTCTGTTGCCATTCCGTGAGCCCCCTGCTTCCCTGGGCAGGGGAGGCAGCCTCTGGGGAAACCACCTCCAGTCAGAGGCAGGGGAGGCAGCCTTGGCGTAAGCGGAGGAGACATGAAGCCGATTCACGGCAAGGAGGGGGCACCAGGAGCAGAGGGTGTGGGTCCTAGGAGAGAAGGAGGGTGAGGCAGTAGAGGTCTGTCTCACGGAGCAGGGGACTCCCCGTGAGCTGGGAGGGTCTCCAAGTGCGTTTCATCCAGCGGTTTTCAAACTGTGAGCCAAGAAGCCATTGACAAGGAGGGCACTCGTCTCTCACCTGTTACATGTATCGAGACTCCATCTAAGGTATCATTCAAAGGGAAGAGTCCATGGCTGAAAACATAGATGCTTTGAAAACCACTGGCATGGTCCACACTCTCCTACTGCAGACATCTAAATGAGACCCAGGAAGTGGAGCAACATTTTTTGAGTCAGTGCGTATTTAGTCCCTAACAGGACACAGGAGCAGGAGTCCAAACTTGAAAACTTGCTAGGGAAAGGTCTTGAGGGGAATGTGAAAATGGGGCCCCCGCGGGGTCCCACAGGGAGACAGCAGCGGTGGGAACTGGGAGAGCCGAGCCTTGACCTTTGAGGACCGCCAGTGGCCTGAACGGAGGCAGGAAGATCAGAGTGCATTTCCGTGGGTTCTGGCTGATGCAAGTCCCAGCAGAGAATCCTAGAGGCAGAATGCTACATCCTTGCAGTTGCAAGGAAGGGGTGGGCTCTGGCAGTTGTGCAGGAAGCTTAGCTGGGAAACTCACGTGGAACTAGACCCCCTGATGGTGGAGACACGGGGTGTCCCAAGGGCGATCCGTGGAGTCTCTTGTGTTACCACTCCCCCTACAGACTTCGGGAGTCACACTTTCCAAATCTTGCGATCTCTCTCTGGCTGCTTTAATATATCCTGGCTCTGTGCTCCCTTCATGGCTGAGGTCCACCCTTCAGACAGCTGTCTGCACATCTGGGACAGCTGTAGCAGCCAAGTTAGCACCTCTGATGTGCCAGGCACTTTACAGAGCCGTTTCATCATAAGCCTGGAGGTGGAGGAAGGACACTGAGGTTTAGAGAGATGAGATGACTTTCCACCCTGGAGAGGGAGCTGGTGGCAGAGCTGGGTTGATAAGCAGGTTTTCTTGTTCCTATCTGAGTGTTCAAATCCTTCCCCAATTCTTCCCCCGTCAGCATTCACAGGAGGATATCTGAGATGAGATGTCTTCCAGAGATGTTTCTTGAGTCTGTAAGAGTGTCCCTGGAAGATTTTTGCTTCCATCCTGCCATCCCAGACAAAGACGCTCCACTGGATTTCGAGGGGCCCCGCCAAGCGGTGCGAAGAATTGCTAGTCTATCCATTTGCGAAACCTGGAATTAAACCGGTGTAAACAGGTTTCTTTCTTTTTTCCCCCCAGGATTTCTCAGCTCCTTCGCTGATAATGTGCCCTGTAAGTCTCTAAGAAATGGATTAGGTTTGTAGTATTTCCCCTTCTCATTGGATCATTTTCATGTGTGGTGCTAGACTCAGCTGTGCTGCAGTAACAAAAATCTCCAAAATGTTCAGAGTTTGTGACAACAAAGGTGTGTGTCTCACCCAGACTGTGTGTCCACTGCAGGTTGACAAGGGGTGTTTGCTCATGGCTGTCACTCACCACAGGTGCTTCCCAGCAAGGGATCAAGAATCCCTGAGGATCTGCACTAGAATGAAAAGCTTCAGTCCAGAAGTGATGCAGTGCCACTTTCACTCAAAATTCACTGGCCGGAACAGGTCATGTGGCCTCATTCAAGGACAAGGGGGCCAAGAAGTGCACTCAGGAAGCACAGAGCTAGAAAACATGGGAGAGGACCACATCCAGGGGTTCTCTGGTCTGCAGATCATCTACCAGCATCCCACGGGCCCCTGTGGCTCTGTAGAGACCGATTTGGGAAAGTGGCTCTGGGTTATCCAGGGCCCTGGGCTGGACCAGAGGCAGCCTCTGCTTGGATTTCTGAAGTTCTTATCTCCTTCCTTCCACTGACATCCCAAAAGTAGAATTGGCTGTGTCTTGCCTTCCTCTGTTCTCCCCTCATTTTCCCCTGCCCTTGTCACTTCCCGTTAGACACAGGCTAAGCCCTGTTCATGAGCCACCTTCTGAGAAGGCAGTCTCCCCACAGGCGTCCTGTGATTGCCTGCCAACAAAGAAGCCTGTAATTACCAGGCATGCACAACAGGATCTCAACCTCTTTGTCGCCTACAGCAAACAGTCCCCACACACTCCTGCCTGAGATGTAAACTTAGCCCACCAGAGTCAGCAGAGCTGCACAGACCCATGGAGTCAGAAGCTGGTGCCCATGGAGCTGGCAGTCCAGTCTGGCACAGCTGGGAAGAGAAGCCTGGCTCGGGAGGGGCAGCGGTGCCCAGTGGTGGGGATCATGGGCCCTGGAGAGAATAAACTTGGGTATGGCCTTGTGCAGAATGGGGAACCTCTCTGATCCCCAGTTCCTCATCTGCAAGTGGATATATTAACAGGGTTAAATCAAGCAGCACTGGGTAAATGGGGTATGACTCTATCACATGAACGCTGGTGGTGTTAAATGGTTGCTGTTATTGGCATTTAGATAATCCCATATCTACCTGTCCTCCAGGTGTAGAGGACAGGGATAGATGGGATTCAGGAGGCCTGGGCTCCAATCTCTGCTCTGCCCCTAAACTACCATGTGCCATTGGAACTTCACCTCTCTTGGCCTTAGCCTGACCTGGTGTGAAATGGGGGAAGTCCATATCTTTAACAGATCCCCCTGCTGGTTCTGCCCCTGTATTTTGCATGGCAATCCCCAATCTTCTCCCCACTCCTGTCACAATGAATTGCTTTCTTCTGGAGCTCAGATTGTATATTAGTCAGCTATAGCCATACTAGTGCTGCATAACAAACCACTCCAAAGCTCAGTGACATCTGATACCGAGCATTTGTTCTCATGCCCAGGGGTCTGCAAGTTGCCTAGGGTTTCACTGATGGAGGCTGGGCTTACCTGTATGGTTCATTTCTACTTCATGCATTTTCCTTGTGGAGTCCAGAGAGGGGCTTCTCATAGTGGATCACCAGAACACAATAATCCAAGCCAAACCAGGCCTCGGCTCATATCACATCTGGCCAAACCAAGTCAAGTGGCCATGTTAACACCAATGGGCAGGGAAGTGCGTACCATCCATGTGGAGTAGGGGGTGGAGTGAATATTCATTGTCCACCCCCAGTCTCAGGGCCTTTGCACATTCAGACCCCAGCTTGGAAATCACCTTCATGAGCAAAGCTGCCTCCAACCCCACAGTCTGGATTCACTTTATTATAATATGATATATAAGGCACCTTGTGGGCCTTCCTTCCCAGCTCTCAGCGTGGTTGCTCTGGATCCGATCTATTGACTCAGGACACTTTCCCTCCTGTATTTCATGATCTGGAAGCCTCAGAGCCCCATCTCCCAGATTCCTTTGCCTCTAGGATTCAGGATAAAATGAGGGTTCCATTTGGAAGGCAAATATGACATGAATGTCATCTCTCTGTGGTTTCTGACCCTCTCCACCAGTTAGACTAGCTGGGATTTTCTGGCCGCAAGTTCCTAGGTTAATTCACCAGCATCCCAGGTGTCCTAGAAGAGCGATGGTCATGAAAGCTTCTTGAGCTGACTCCCTCATCACTGGGTCACAGCATCAGGTAGCCCTTCATCTACTCCTGGCGCCATCAGTGGTGGTGGCTCTGAACCCAGATGGTGGGGGCATCCAGGGTGGCCTCAGGGTCCCAGAAACCCTCATGGTGAGGCCTACATTGTTCTGAGAGCCATTCCCAGGGGCCCAGCATAGGCTCTGCTTCTTCAGACCTTCCGGTGGTTTTAGAAACACATAATCCCCTGTATTAAATCCCTTTCTTCTTAAAATACAGGACTGTGCCCTGACAGATACAATGTTTTAATTACTTGGTCCAATGCCATTTTTCCAACAAGAATGCCAACTTCATGCCAGCAGAAGCCAAATGAGTTGTGCTCACAGTGGTACCATCCATCAGAATACCTGGCACACCGTCAGGGCACAATAAACGCTACTTTGAGTGACTGAGTGCCTGAGTCCATGTCCTGGCTACTGAAACTCCTTCCCATGACAACCAGATGCTACACAGATATTGAAATGATAACCCCAGGAGAGGTCCCAGACCGCCCCCGAGTCCACCCTTATCCAAGACGTCAGAAACTTCCGCTGTGTCCGTGAAGGCATGGTGAGGTGGTGCCTCTTTCAGCAGATCAGAAGACAGACCCTGTGTGCGTCACTGGGAAGCAAGAGGATGTAATGGTCAGGGAATGGGTTGCGACATCAGGCCGACTTAGGTTCACGTTCAGCCACTTACAAACTCTGTGGCTTTAAGTGAGTGAATTAACCTGAGACTAAGTTTTCTCCTCTGTACAATGGGCGGGGAGAATTATACCAAGTCCTCTGCACAAAGTTGGTGCTTAATAATTGTTTGCTTTTGTCACAAAGCCTGAAGCCTGACGTGAGGCAATTACTTGCCTAGGGACTCCCATTTCAACTTAGAGGTCTTAGGGTCCTCCAAGGGCTGTCACCCCATTGCCCTGGCACGTGAGCCTTACAGGGGGACAACAGCCAGCTGTCCTTCGGCGGGGATGTGTTCATGGGCCCTCTGGACTTCCCGCCATCTAAGACACAGCTGTGTTTTAGCTGATAAAAGAGTTCTGTTCAAATTCCTGGTGACCGTGTTATTAGAACACATATGATCACATGACAGGGACAAGATGTGTTAACAGGAGGGTTCCCCTTAACCCCAACTTCCCCCAATGAAAATGTTGTCTTTGCAGATCAGGATCCCCTCCTCTGCTTCTACCTCCAATGATGGCCAGCCCCGTGTTTACAGCCCAGTGCAGGAGATTGGGTAGAGACAAGGAACAAATGGGGAAGAGTTAGCCAGGCTGGCCATCTAGACTGTTCTGCATAACAGAGTCGGGGAAGAGGAGGATGGAGAAAGAGAGAGTTAGGGATGAGGGATAGATCTGAAGACTGTGGAAAACTGACCCCACTGCCCCTCCTTCCAGCTCAGAATGCGTCCTCCACAAGCGTGTGCAGAAGCTGACATCTCTAGCTTTGGGGATTTCCTGGGTTTAACGACACACAGATCCCACAGGGCAGGGGTCTGTTGAATCCTCGTGACCCAGGAGGCCAGGGGGAGTGACAAAAACTCTGGGTATTTTGATGAAAGGAGGAGCTCAGGAAAGTTTTGGAATGCAGGCTTCACAGGAGAATGGGCAGGTCAGGGTGAAGTGTAGGGTCCCTCGAAAGCCTTAGGCATTGAAAAGAAGCTTCTTAGATGTCTCAAATTTACCTTCCCATTCAGGGCATCTTTGGCCAAAACATCCTTAGCAGAAAACTTGGCAGAAATGTTAAAATTCTTTATATACCTTCAGGGGCTTCTTGGCACCCCTCCTGACCTGTGCGGTCTGCCCAGCCCTGCCCCAGGACTTGGCAGAGGCGAAGGGCACTTAGGGATGATAAAATAGAACAATGACAGAGCGTGGTCTTTGGGGTCAGGAGACCTGGGTTCAAGTCCCAGTTCTGCCTCTTCCAGCTCAAAGTGTTGGGCAAATTCTCTTACCTCTCTGCCACCCCCAAGGCTCACTATCTTCAACTGTAAAATGGGCACAGCAGTACTTACATCACAGGGTTACTCTGGGTAGAAAATGATAGAGTATTTGAAAAGGCTTGGAACAAAGGCTGGAATGTGGGAAGCATTCGGTCCGTGATGTTACTATTTTCAGTGGCATCACTACTCATCCCAGCCCATCCTGTGTGCCCCAGGGCCATGCCCACACAGTAACCCTGCCCACCCACATATGTCCTTCTGCCCCCCTCCTCACACGCCCCCCAGCCCTTCTCCCCACATTCACTGTTTCCATGACATCCTTGGTTTGGGGAGCTCATTGTAATGAAGAAGATTGATTAATACCAAATTATTACCTTTCTTTTGTGTCCCTTTTGTCATTTAGAAATGGAAACAAAAGACATCCTTGAGCTCAAGTCAAACATTTACCAAACGAATTCTCCATGAGAAATTGTTTGAAATTTCAAGGGTTGGTAGTTTGGGGTTTTTTTCTTTAAAAAATTTTCCCTCTCCTTAACTATACTACATCATAAAGTAATTGCCTGATTAAGGGACGCGCAGCTTGGAGAGTGACACATTTTTTAAAATTAGAACGCGCCTGCCAATGGACACAGTTATGCAACTGGTTTTCTTTTTCCCAAACAACTTGATTCTCAAGGAGAAATGATAGAAGAGACAAGGGCATGGAAAGAAAGAAAAAAAAACCCAAGATGCAGGAAGCAAAAGAATACTGATGGGTAGAGCGTGTCTTTGGAGACCCGGTTCTGCCCCCTCATTCCTCTGGGGACCCTCTCCTGACACCCTTCTAGGGTCTGCAGCTGCCTCCCACCTGACCTTCATTTATGCAAATCCACTCCCAAAAAAGCCTATGATGGGAATTCCTGTGAAGACATCAATTCAAATAATGCTGAACTAATTTCTAGTGGAAACCATGCCCCAGGCTGGACACCAGGCACAGAAAGGTCCCTAGGATTTGAACCCTGACATCCAGACCAGCAAAGAAGAAGCCACTATGAACAAATAATAATATCCACTGCATTGCAAATGACCCTGGAAAGTTAGAGGGGAAAGCAAACCTCACCCCCATCCCCACTGTGCCCTCCCTCCATACTAGGATGTCACAGCCATGCTGGTCTTCTCTGCAACCCCTGCCACTCCACACTCAGTTCCTTCTTCCTAGAATGCCCTTCTTCTACACCTGCCTCCCTTAGTCCAAATATCCTCTCCTCCCCGAGCCTTCTGTGACCACCAAGCAGAATAGCATCCCTCTCCGAGGCCACTCACTCTCTCCCATTTCCCTCTTTCACTGTGTTTACAGCACCGGTTGCAACAACAGCTCCTTTTCTGTGAGTCTGTTTCTAATGTTTAGTGATGTGGCACCAAGCACTGGACTTCTCTGTCTTGTTCACCTGTGTTTCTCTGTTGCCTGAACCAGAGCCTGAGCCTGATGTATTATTAGTATCCAGCAAATGTCTGCTGGTGACTGAGTGGGCAAATGGATGAGTGAATGAATGAATGATGAACGCAACAGCTGACTGCAGCCCCACATCCTTTTCTCAGCAATCAAGCGTGGCTTTAAGCCACTCCACCCAGGGTTTCCTGCAGAGGAGAGCAGGATTGGCAAGGAAGAGAGGGTCAGACTAGACTTCAAGAGTCATCAGTTCTAATCCTGCCCCTGACCGTAGCTAAGTCACTGCCCCTCTTTGGGCCTCACTTTCCCATCTGAAATCTGAAGGATGTTCTGAGAGATCCCTCCTAATTCTATCCATGTTGGAGTCTATAAATAAATCTGAAGAAGCCAGTCCCAAAAGACCACATAGTGTCTGATTTCATTTATAAGAAATGTCCAGAGTAGGCAAATCCGTATAGACAGGAAGCAGGTTCATGGTTGCCAGGGCCTGGGGATGGGGGATTAGATGGGAGGGTAATGAACAGTATGGAGTTTCTTTCTGGAGTGATGAAATGTTCTAAAATTGTGATGATGCTTTTACAACTTGGTGAATATATTAAAACCCATGCGTTGTTTAAAAAAGAAATAAATAAATAAAAAGTAAGTCTGATGTAAGTATCCCTCAGGGAGCAGGTGAATACGTCAGTGGTCCTGGAAACTGGACCAGCATCATTCATGTGAGCCACTAGGACCCTTTGGAGACAAGAGGAGGATTAGGGTCAAGGCCAGGCTTCCCGCACTCTCTGCCCCCAGAGGGCTGAGCAGAGGACTAGGGAGAAGTGTTTTCCTGGCTCCCGAAGTTCTGGACAAAACCCACCATTTCCCTGGCACTTTGTTTTCAAGACTCATTTGCAGTTCCCTTCGGTGGGGGTCAGGTGTCAACCCAGCTTCCTGCATCCACATGCTAACAATCCATGGGAAAAGCTCTGTCCTGAGCCCTTTACATTGACTCGATCCTCCCTCTAACCCTACGAGGCAAAACCTCATTTGACATGCTGGAGGGGGCGTGGAGAGAAGAAAATGCTCCTACAATGTTGGTAGGAATGTAGTTTGGTGCAGCCACTAAAGAAAACAGTATGGAGATTCCCTTAAAAACTGAAAATACTTATCCTATGATCCAGCAATCCTGCTCCTGGGCATATATCTGGAGGGAACTCTAATTCGAAAAGATACATGCACCCCAATGTTCATAGTAGCACTATTTACAGTAGCCAAGACATGGACACAACCTAAATGTCCATCAACAAAGGAATGGATAATGAAGTTGTGGTATATGTATACAATGGAATACTACCCAGCCATAAAAAAGAATAAGATAATGCCATGTGCAGCAACATGGATGGACCTGGAGATTGCCTGAAGTAAGCCAGAAAGAGAAGGAAAAGTACCATGTGACATCACTTATCCATGGAATTTTTTTTAAAGGACACAAATGAACTTATTTACAAAACAGAGACAGACTCACAGATACAGAAAACAAACATGGTTACCAGGGGAAAAGTGGGGTGGGGAGGGATAAATTGGGAGTTCAGGATTTGTAGATGCAACTACTACATATGAAATAGATAAACAACAAAGTCTTACTGTAGAGCACAGGGAACTATGTTCAATAATTTTTAATAGCCTATAATGAAAAAGAATGTGAAAAGGAATATATATATATGAATCACTATGCTTCACACCAGAAATTAACACATTGTACACTGACTGTACTTAAATTAAATAAATAATTAATTAATTAAAAGCAAAACAAAACAAAACCTCATGTGATAGATAAGGAATTTGCCCCAGCCAGTTCACACAGTGGTGACAGAACCAGGACTGGAACCCAGCAGACTGGGTCCAGAGTCTCTCCTCTTAACTCTGACATCTGCTGCCCCTAAGGTGACAAGTGATGGCCAATGAACTGGAAGGGCTGATTGTCGCTCCCCTCCCCAGCTTGGGGTTCCAGTGCAAGGGAAGAGTGGGGACTTTTTGATTCTCTCTTGGTCTTTGCACCACAAAGGGACATCGGCAGCTCCAGTGCAGGAGACCAGAGGCCTGGGTCCTGCCCAGAGCAGCCCTGTGGTCCTGGCTTCATGGTGACTTTGATCACTGCCATGATGAAGGTGACTCTTACCTGGCACCATGGATGAGCCAGGAGCTGAGCACGGCACCCACACTACCCAAGGTGAGCCTTCCAGCTGTCCCAGCCAGGAAACTACACCAGCTCTGAAAACTGAAGTCTGCAGAAGATAAAATCTCCCTCTCAGATTCAAATCCAGGTCTGTCCCCCTCCAAAAGCCACCTTCTTCCCCGCGTGTTCTCACACTGCACCGTTTGCTTGCTCCCGGGCTGCGAGCCCTCAGCCCGTTATTTATCCCACTGAACCTGCCTTCTCAGCTACAAAACGAAGACAATATTTCTCTGGCAGGGCTCTTAAGAGGGTTAATTGGGAATGACATGATATGATATGATATGATATGATATGATATGAAATATAACATAACTAATATATAAATATTATATAATCAATTTTAATATAATAAAATAAACATAAATGTTTTATAACCATATGACAATATATATGACTCCCTCCACTAGAACATGATAGAATAAAATACTATCTCCTTCTAAAATGTAAACTTAGTGGGGGGTATAGCTCAATGGTGGAGCACATGCTTAGCATGCACAATTCTCAGTACCTCCATTAAAATAAATGAGTAAATAAATAAACCTAATTATCTTCCCCCAAACAAAAACAAAACAAAAACAAACAATAGAATGTAAACTTCATGCCTCCAGAGCAATCCCCAGCACTACTAACACAGAGCCTAGCACCTAGTGGGCATTCAAATGAGATCTATTGCATGAATAGGTGGATAAGCCTATGGGAAGGAATTGGCACACAGTAGGTGCTAATCCCTGGCAGCGCTTACCATTGTTGAAAGTAAACCTACCCCCACCACCAACAGCAAGATCTACATCATGATCCTGGGAAGGGCTGGGTACAGGTGACAGTTCTCGACACAGACAGCGTTCTGACACAGGCACACCGGCCGGCACGGGTGACAGCCATCCGTCAGCTCCCTCAGGGAGCTCACTGGATTCCCTGAAAACCTTTCACCAGCGATGCAGTCATTTCAGCTGAGTCATTATGACGGCGAAACAGCCCAGCCAGATGATGGTCATGGTGGTCGATAATCCACCCAAGATCACCTGGCCGGTGACATCACTGAGGGTGGGGAGACTAGTCAGAGAGGGCAGTTAAAATCCACTTGACAAGTGTGTTTGATGCCCTGCGCGTGCCAGGCTCTGTGCAGAGCATGAGGGCTGGGGTCTGCCATGAACAGGCGGACGCAGCCCCTGGCGTGGTGGAGCTTACTCTCCATAAATAAGGGTTGGATCAACTTTCTCTGAGGAGGAGATAAGTGCCCACACAGGCTGGGGACCTCAGACTCCAACTGCTCCTTCCTCTGCCTTCCACACTCCCACTCTCCCCTGGGTCTGCAGAACGGAAGGCAAGGATGAGACCTGCAGGTGTCAGGTTAACGTGGAGCAGAATTAAGTCCTGCCTCCACTCCCAGCAGAACTGACTTACACCTTTTGGCTAGAAGGCCACTCAGTACTGACCATCCTGCCTCCTGGACTCCCAATCCCACAGGTCCAAAGCATCAGTGGAGACGCACAGGTGAGTGCAGCGCTGCTCACACTTTCCTGGGCTGCAGGAAGATGTGAATAAAGATATGCAAATCTTAGAAGCCTGAGTAGATGCCATGGGTCCCCAGAGTGCAGGGGGTGGGGGGCAGGTGGGAAGCCGTCCATCTGAGAGCCGAAAAAGTCGCCACGTCTTGGGAGTTTAGGGGGCCAGCTGGTGTATGAGTAGACAGAATAGGCCACCTGCAGGGACTAGAACACCCAGAGACTGGTGCAAACAGCGAACAGAACTCGTTTATTGTTTGTTGGGGAAGGGGCAGGGGAAGAGCAGGATGGGAGCAGGAGGGGGGCTTGGCTCGCTGGAAAACTCGATTTTGTGGAAATCTGGATATGAAATGAAATGAGCCTTTGGGGATGGAATTTAATATTGTCTCGGAGCCTTTGTCTTCATTTAGGGCAAAGGGACTGCATTTACCGTGGCTTCTTTCTTTGTCCCGGTTACATTTATTTGGGATTTATTCACTTATGAGTCTTGCAACAAGAAGCTGCAATGAGTAAATGTACTTTTTTTTTCCCCTGAGCTACATTAATTCCAGAGTGAGATTTATCCCTCCTGCTGTTCCTTTTATGGTTACTGATGAGCTGCTGAGACCCCACCAGATGCTGCAACCAGAAAGGTGAGGCTGGGGAGGTGGACGGGAGATCCCAGCAAGCCTGGAACCCAAGGATTTCTGAGCTGAGTGGGTTCATCGTTCCCAGGAGAGCATTTCCCCAACAGGTGTGTGGTGGGATGAAAGAGTGAAGTCTCCGTCCAATGGGCATTTTCCTCCAATGCCTATCACCTGACCTGGCACATGATAGTGTTAATGGGTAAAGTTGTGCCCCCTTCAAAAGGACTGTTGAAGTCCTAACCCCATGCCTATGAATGTGACTTTAGTTGGAAATAGGGTCTTTGGAAAAGTAATCAAGATGAGGTCATTAGGGAAAGCCCTACTCCAACACACCAGCAGGTACCCTCATAAGAAGAGGGAAATTTGGACACAGACACACAGGAGAAGTGCCATGTGATGACAGAGGCAGAGACCGGAGTGATGCAGCTATGAGTCGAGGACCACCAGTCACCACCAGAAGCTAGGAAGAGGCAAGGAAGGATTCTTCCCAGAGTGTCAGAAAGAACATGATTCGACACTTTCATTTAGGACTTTTGGACTCCAGAGCTGCAAGATAATCAGTTTCTGCTGTTTTAAGCCACCCAGTTTGTGACACTTTGTGGCAGCAGCCCTAGGAAACGAGCACAGTGGGGATATGTATTTGTTGAATGAATGAATGAATGTATGCACGAATGAGTGAAAGTCTTTACTGTCAGCCCCTGCACCAGGTGCTTGGGACAGAGAAGACTAAGATATCGTCCTTCTTTCAAGAAATTTATCTTGTGGGTACTAGGACCCCTTTCCCATGGCTGTGGCCCTTTAGGGCCTCGGGTAACTTAAAAGAAGTCCAAGGAGCACCTGGTTCGCAGGATCTTAGGAGATGTTTGTATTCTTGCGAGACACAGGAACCACACAAGAGCCAGGCAAGGAGATTCTCAGCCTCTCTCAAAGGTGTGTGTGTGCTTTTCACCAAGATGTGCACAGCTCTGACAACTCTTCTCCAGGTGGGCCCTGGCCAGCCTTTCCAATCTGCTCTTTGCCAGAATTCACCCCACTCCCAGGAGAACCATCTCCTGGTTCTCCAGCAGCAGGGAGGGAAATGAGAAAAGCACTGAAATACACGGGGTGGGGGATGCAAATGTCAAGACCTGGTGGGATGAAGGACTAGGGTGTGCTTTAGCCTGGAGCAGCCACGATCCCAGGCCACTGATGCTCTGAGCTCAGCGTTGCTCTGAGCTGCTCCCACTTGGCGCAGTTGCGGCACCTTCCCAACCGGCTCACCCCGCCTGCCCTCTGCCCTCAGTCTCTCGCTCGCCCAGCTGCTGAGGGCCGCCCCAGGGATGATTCGTACCATTGCCAGGGTTGCAGAGCCTGGGCACCCAGCCCGATCAGCTCGCAGTGCCCTCACCCTCGGCCGCCACTGCCACCTGCACCTGGTTGCCGTACCCCGTGCCCAAGTGACGAGAGCGTGTTTGTGAATGTATAAACGAGGATGTGTGAGTGGAAAAATGAGTTATCGGCAGGCTGGATTCATGAACAAAGGAGAGAGTGAGGATGTCAGTGAGCAGCTGAGGGAGCGAGTGAGTGAATGAATGAATGGAGGCGGGGAGAGGGTGGAGAGATGGTCTTTTTCCTGAAGTGCCAGTGGTACCCTTGTCCAAATTGGTCAGTGTAACCTCAGATCGCCCAGAAAGTGGGGGTGCAGAGGGTTTGAATGGGGTGCCTGGCTTCATACTCAGTCCTCCAGATAACTGCCTTTTTCCTTCAAGGTTAGAAGTAGTGCTGGGGGAGGGGTCAGGCGCAAGGTGGGAGGGGCACTGATCTCACAAGGACTTATTCCACTGTTCCGGGAGCTCAAAGGAGTAAACATCATTCTTTCCCACATGATAAAAAGCATAAACAAATGTGACATTGTATGATGCTGTTTTCTCTCATTTCTCCTGGAGGCCGGGCTCCTTGGGCACCTCTGTGTTCAGGTGGCCCTGCTTAGATGCTTACGTAACAGCATTTCCTAACATGCGTGTCTCGTGGGCGCATGCCTGCTTCAGGCAGATGGTTGACTCGACTGGGTATTTTCTTACTGAGTTTGCCAATAACTTAACTGAAGTGAGCAAATCAACAAGTGACTTCTGGGGAATGCAGTTTGGTGCAGCCACTGTGGAAAACAGTATCAAGATTCCTCAAAAGACTAGGCTTACCATATGACCCAGCAATCCCTCTCCTGGGCAGATATCCAGAAGGAACCCTATGTCAAAAAGACACCTGCACCCCAATGTTCATAGCAGCACTATTTACAATAGCCAAGACATGGAAACATACTAAATGTCCATCAACAGCTGACTGGATAAAGAAGATGTGGCTTATTTACACAGTGGAATACTATTCAGCCATAAAAAATGACAACATAATGCCGTTTGCAGCAACATGGATGTCCCTGGAAAATGTCATTCTAAGTGAAGTAAGCCAGAAAGTGAAAGAAAAATACCACATGAGATCACTCATATGTGGAATCTAAAAAAAAACAAAAGAACATAAATACAAAACAGAAACAGACTCATAGACACAGAATACAAATTTGTGGTTGCCATGGGGGTGGGGCATGGGAAGGGACAGACTGGGAGTTCAAAATTTGTAAATACTGACAGGCATATGCAGAATAGATAAACAAGATTATACTGTATAGCACAGGGAAATATATACAAGATCTTGTGGTAGCTCACAGCAAAAAAAAAATGTGACAATGAATATATGTATGTTCATGTATAACTGAAAAATTTTGCTCTACACTGGAATTTGACACATTGTAAAATGACTGTAACTCAATAAAAAATGTTTTTAAAAAAAGTGACTCCTGGGTTAGGGGGCTGCAGATTCTTCTCCTGAAAAAGGACATGATATTTTTGTCTATATCATGTCTATAAACACCAGGTGTTTATAATCCTCCTGCTCCCTTCCCTGCCTTGACATCTCCCGGCCACTGGGGGTGCTGTGTTGAGTCTGCCCCTCCCTCCGTCCCACCTCTGCACCATCGCCTACACTGGCCCTGCTTTCCTTTTCCCACAAACCTGAATCCTGCACTCCTACCCTCTTTATAAAGTGTGATTCTTAGTCTCCTTTTGTCCTCCACCTGCAATGTACCTTCTCTCAATGAAATAGTAATAATATAGTAATAGACTAACATTTACTGAACATTTACTCTAGTCATTGTACTAATCAGTGCACTTATTATCACATTTAATCTTTTCAACAAACCCATCAGGTAGATGACCATTTGACAGATGAGGAAACCAAGGCACATTAGACATTAACTAATTTGCCTGATGGTACAGAGCTAGCAAGGGGATGAACAGGATTTAAGCCCAGGAATGTTGCAGGACCTGAGCAATGAATCCCAATGCTCCTTCAAGTGTTCCCTTAAACATTGCTTTCTCTGGGGATCTGCTTCGTCTTCCCTCCCTGGCTTCCTTCCCCTGCATTCCCGGCACCTTGCGTACAGCCCTCTGACACGCCTCATGCCATGGACATTATTTGCATACGTGGTGGTTAAGGATGAACCGGCTGTGAGTTCCTCAGGGATAAAGACAGTGTTGGACTCATTGCTGTACTCCAGTACACCTGGCATGTGATTGGGGCTCACATTTCATGCTGGTAGCCAATCCCCTTATGGCTCCTGGCCCTGCACTGGCATATAACGGCCTGAGAGGGCTCAACAGGAGCTGGGGTCACAGCCGGTCCTGATCAGAGCACACTGGTTGTCTGTGACAGAGAAGCCAGCCCGCCCAGCTTCAGAACCCCAGGAGGTGTGTAGGCTTGACGGCTGAGCAGTCCAGGACAGCTGGCTTCTGGGCTTGGCAAGGCCTCTCAGATCTGTCTCTGTCTCTCTCTTGCATTTTCTACAGACAGGCAGATTCTTCCCACAAAGGTTCAAGGTTTGACTTGTCCTGGGTTCAAGTCCACAGCAAAGGATGGTTTCTATCAAAATCCCAGGCCTGCCTCTCAGCAGCCCAGGCTGAAGCGTGTGCAATGAGCCAGCATCAGTGACCAGGGAGATGAGGTGCATTTACTGGCTCAGTTTAGATCACATATCCACCTAAACTCCAAGCCAGGAACCTGAGAGGGAGGAGAGGTGGCTTCTCCACAACCCGGGGAGGAAAGAGGGTGACCCTACTGATGGTAAACCTGAGTCCTCATCTCCAACCTGGGCTGTCCCATTGCACCCTCAATCCTGTGACACCATCTCTCCAAGGGAGGCCACTGGACACCCTCCAGAGTGCAGCTCTGAGTCACAAATCAGTTACCTCCAGGTGCTGGGACAGGCAGGTTGGGCGGTGCGTAAGGTCACCTTTGGGTTTTGATTCTCCCTGCCCTGCCTGTACCTGAGCTACGCACAGAACTTCACAGAGAAACCGACCAACTAGTGGGTGAGATTTATCAAACGGTGATCTCTTCCCGCCTTTCCCAGTTGAAGGTCCTTGTCCAAGTGGGACAGGTTGGAAACAGGCCTGTAGCTAGGAAGAGAGACTGGTCCAGCAAATTATCCTTCACATCTCAGCTAGATGATAATGAAACACATCACCTTAGGAGGTGGCAAGGCTTGGTCAGAAGAGGTATGCACACAAGACCAGATGGTCATCTGACCAGAATGCTTTGGAGCTGAGATGCAAATGGGCTTCATTCCATATGCCAATCCAATTGGTGGTGGGAACTCTGAATATCAGAGTTTTTAAAAATTGGATTTGAGATGAAGTGTAGCTCAGCAGGAAAGAGTTCTGTCATCGATTAGTGATGTCTGCCATGGTCACAGGATGGGTAGGGGGAGACATGAGAATTTTAGATGTGTAACCCTGCTGCAGAAGTGGCATTGAGTGGAAAGGTGGGCTCTATATCTCACAGAGTCTTGGAAAGACTATGGGTTTGTGATTGCCTTTTTTGTAACCCTTACAGAGCAAGTCAAGTCAGAATTAATATTTTCAGTAGGCAGATGAGACAACATAAGCTCAGAGATGTTACTTTTGATCCAGAGTCCCAGTTCAAGCCAGCAAGACTGGATGAGAGTCTCCTACCTGGCCAATCCCAGATCCTAGATGCATGCCAGACTTGGAAACTTCCAGCAGCAACTGGGACTTGAACCTGTGGGGCAGCCCTGGGCTTCTGTCTTGATACCATTTTTGCACTGCAGGACCCAGGGCAAGCCACTTCACCTCTCCGAAATGTGTTTCCTCAACTGAGAAATGGATGCCAATATGAGTAAAATAATGCCTCCCTTATCGGGGCTTCAGACCAAGATGGAGTAATGGGGACTGGATTTACCCTCTTCCCAAAGCAAAAAAAAATAGACAAAATATACTGAATGATGGTTTTCAAGACACTGGGCATCAGAGAAGGAAGGAGCTTGATCCCCGAGAAACAAGACACGCAGGAGGCAGGTCCTTCACCTGCCAGACTCACTATCGTGAGAGAATTCCCAGACTGTGGTCGAGGCAAAGATTTCTTAGAACAACATCAATAACAGGAGTCATTAAAGAACAAATTGAAAAATTGGGCTTCATCAATGTGAAAAACTCACACTCTTTGAAAAATACCATTATGAGAATGAAAAGACAAGACAAAGACAGAGAAAAAATATTCACAGATAATGTATCACCTAAGACATCTCTGGAATACATAAAGAGCTCTCAAATGCATTAGTAAGAAAATAAACAACCCAGTTAAAAATGGGCAAAAGATTTGAGTAGACATTTCACCAAAGAAGATTATGGATAGCAAATAAGCCCCCCCACAAAAATACTCAACATTATTAGGCATTAGGGAAATGCCAATTAAAGCCACGAACACACCAACGTACTTACTATGGCTAACACTGAAAGTTCGACCATACTGAGTGTTGGCAAGGATGTGGAGCGACAGGAGATCTCATATACTGCTAGCGGGGATGTGAAATGGTGCAAAAGCTCCAGAAAACAATTTGACAGTTTCTTAAATTAAACATGCACCCACCGTATGATCTAGCCATTCCTTGGTATTTACCCAAGAGCAAAGAACGCATGTATTCATACAAAGACTTTCACATAAATGTTCACAGCACCTTTATTTACAATCGTCAGAAATAGGAAAGATCCCACGTCTATCAGCAGGGGAATGGATTCAAGAACTGTAACAGAGCCACAGATGGAATATTAACCATCAGTAAAAAGAACAAACTGCTGATACTGATGCAACATGGTTGAATCTCAAAATAATTTTACTGAGTGAAAGAAGCTACACAGAAAGTAGTCCATACTGTATGCTTCTATTTATATGAAACTCTAGAGAATGCAAACTAATCTACAGTGATAGAGAGCAGATCAGTGATTGCCTGGGGATGGGAGGGATGCTGAGAAGGACGAAAGAGGAATTACAAAAGGGCACAAGGAAACGTGGGGAGAGTGATGTATATTTTCATTGTCTTCACTGCGGTGATGGTTTTATGGATGTATACATGTCAAAATATATCCAGTGTAGCCCTTTAACCATATGTAGTTTCTTGTGGGTAAATTATGATTCAGTAAAGCTATTACAAAAAGGGAGAAATCGAGTTTATTGATGTTATTAAATGATGTAATATACAGTGGCTCTGCATTCATCTCGGTGGTGTTGGTGGGACGTTCACTGCAAAGGGTGGAGGTAGGGGGTGGGGTGGCTGTCTCACGCCGATGCCCTTGACTGGCATCATCCAAACCATTGAGCGCTGACCAAGGCCAGGCAAGTCCCTCCTCTTTATGATTCTGTGTCCGTGCAGGAGGCCCTCAGTGTACCGGCACACAGTTCACTGAGTGAAGGGCTAGTAAGACAGAAGATGGCAGGTGAGAGGGAGAGAGGGACATCCTGGAGCATCAGTGACTGAAAGGCCGGGCGTGGCCTGGGTCTGACTCTAGTGGCAAAGACCCCAGGGTGAGGCTGCCTGATCCCCATCTCCAGAAGAGGCTGCTGATCCTGCCCCCCACCCCCAGCACCCTCAGGTACACACGAAAGACGTAGTTACCTGAAAAGGCTGCTGATGGCTCATGTCATCCAGGTAGGATGCTCTCTGACCCCCAGCTGCAGAGCTGGTCCAGGGGGCATCTCCAGGTACTCCCTGGAGTGTGAGCTCCTCTGAGCTCAGACAGATGGGTAGGCTTCAGGGAGCAAGTTTAAAGGTGACAGCAAGAGCTTTAAAGCCAGAGAGCATATTCTGACCCAGTGCTGATTCTCCTGGGAGCACCTCAGTACCTCATGGGTTAAACAGGGTAAAATGCACACCTTGGGGGGTTGTTGTGAAAACACAATATAAATGATACCTGTGGGACAGCAAGATAAATCTGTGTTCAAGAAGAGGTGATGTAGGGGGCTGAAAAATGCCCCCCACCAAACGATATCCTCATCAAATCCCCAAACTTGTGATGTCACCTTATTTGGAAAAAGAGTCTTGCAGGTGAGATTAAGTTAAGGGATCTTGAGCTGAGGAGATGATCCTGGAGTATCTGGGTGGACTCTCAGTCCAGTGACAACTTTCTTTTAAGAGAAATGTGGAGGGAGATTTGAAACGGACAGAGGAAGAGGTGGCGTGGAGATGGAGGCAGAGATCAAAGCAATGAACCCTCCAGCCAAGGATCGCCAGTGACCACCAGAAACTGGAAGAGGCCAGGAACAGACTCTTCCCTAGAGCCTCCGGAGGGGGAGTGTGGTACTGCAGACACCATGATTTCAGACTTCTGGCCTGCAGAACTGTGAGATAATTAATCTCTCTTGTTTGAAGCCACCCAGTTTGTTAATTCATTATTGCAGCCATGGGAAACCAACAGAGATGCTTGGAAACAAAATAAAAAATAGCCCTAATGCAGGGGGGAAGGGGGTGGGAAGGGATAAATTGGAGTTCGAGATTTACAGATACTAACTACTATATATAAAATAGATAAACAACAAGCTTATACTGTACAGCACAGGGAACTATATTCAATATCTTGTAGTAACCTATAATGAAAAAGAATATGAAAACTAATATACATATGTATATGTATGGCTGAACTATTATGCTGTACACCAAAAATTGGCACAACACTGTAAATTGACTATACTTCAATTAAAAGAAAAAATAGCCCTGGTAGCCAGACTCCCCAGATAGCCAGGCTGGGGTTCCCCAAATTCAGCACCACTGACATTTTAGGCCAGATCGTGCTTTGCCGTGGGATTATGCTGCAGGATGGGAGCAGCATCTCTGGCCTCTACCCACCACATGCCAGTTGCTCCACGACCCCCTCCCCCAAGTTGTAGCCACCAAAAATGTCTCGAGACATTGCCAAATGTCCTTCGGGGAAACAAAATCACGCCCAGTTGACATGGTAGGTCTACTGCTTAGGCCGACTCATCTGCCTCGATTTCATCAGGACCTGGGGGGCTGGAGGGTAGCACCACCAGCATCTGCCTCAGAGGACTTCCTCTTCGACAACAATTTATTGTGCAGCCATGTGCTGGGCACGTACAAGGCCCCCCGGGCCACAGCAGTGAACTCAGCAGATGCGATGTCCGCTTCATAGGTTACAGTCTAGTGGGGCGTGTTGAGGTTAATTGAAATAACCCATTGAAATAACCTGATCCAAGCTTGCCCTATAGTATGTGTTCAACGACTGCCTCTTTTTTTGAGTTATCAATCATTTGAGCATTGGTATCATCTTTAGCATATCCCTTATTGTCATTATAAACACTTAGCACAGTGCCTGGCACAGAGTAGGGTCAAAATTAGATAGAAATGGCTGTGATTTAAAAAAACAAGCTACGTGGAGAGTACTTAGCACGGCGCCTGGCCCACGGTAGATGATCAGCTGATATTGGCTTTTTGCGACTCCTCCAAAAGCACATAGGAGTTAGTAGGAGCTTTTGGACCAGAGCCCAAGTCTCCTACCTGATAGTCTAGCATCATCTGTTTTGTTGTCTTATTCACTGAAGTCCTGCCTTCTGATCTAGCCAGGCTTTTACAGCAATAATGCTTCACTAATAACATTAGCTTGAATAAGTAGCCATTCCCCTCCACACTGACCCACTTGGCAGGAACTGTGTGCTCTGGAGCAATAGCACTTGGACCCTGAAGTCAGCCTTGGCCTCCATAGCTGTGTGACCTTGGGTGAGTCACTTAACCTCCCTGTGCCTCAATTTAGTCCCTGGTAAAGGGGGCATCTGATAGTACCCACTTTGGGGCATGAGAACACATTCTGTGACCAGTGTTATGCCAGGATGCACAGGCTTCATGGGAACAAAAGATGGGGAATCAGTCAGCAGAGCATGCTTCCTGGAGGAGGTGACATCCAGCCAGGGACTGCAATATTGAGGGGGTGTAAGCCAAATGAAGAAACTGGAGGAAGGGGCAAGGGGCGGCGGGAGGCTAGAGATGTTCTAAGTAGTTGGGTAGTTGCGGCTTCATCATAGGGGCCTCACGTGCCAAGTGGCCGGCCCAGGGCCTGGCACGCAGTGGGAACTCAGAAGGTGCTAGCTCTCTTTTCTTTATGTTTATACGTGACCATCAGACAACTTCTCAACTGCCCTTTGAGTTGAATGGGGCAGGGACTCATTCCCTCATTCATCCATCTGAGGAAACCAGGGCGCAGAGGAGGTGAACCTGCCTGTGGTCCCAGAGTGAGCTAGTGGGGGGCTGGCCTCCCCCACTGGAGGCTGTGTCCACTGAAGCCAAGGGAACTGATCACTAGGGTGGTGGTCTTGGCTCTTCCAGGAAATAATCTCCTCTTCTGGGCAGGCTACTTCCCGTGTCTGGCCTTGGTGTTCCCGGTTGGAAGATGGGTGAGGGCTGAACTGAAGCAGTGGAGACTCAGCCCTAACGCTCGGGGAAGCTAAGCTTCACTGCAAAGAAGCACGGTTTTGAGGCTGCCACAGACTGAGCCTGGCCCTGCTCTCTCCCACCCACCACGGCTGGGTGGTGGAAGTTTCCTCCACTTCTCCCCATTTCCTCTGATCCAGAAGAAGAGAGAGGCAGGGCAAGGTCTCTGGAAGGCAGCGCCATTACAGCCAGATTGTTAGCCTGGAATGTTGCAAATGAACTACCCTCCACAGACTGTGGTGCCCATCCTGGCCCTGCCCAGTATCCCTGGGTGGCCCAGCATAATCCCTTACCTCCTCAAGCCTCAGTTTCCCATCTGTGTATGAGGAAAGTCATTGTCACTTCTCCTCCTCCCAAGATTCTTTTGAGGATTGGCCTATGAATGAGATAGCCAAGTGGCCAACATATCCCAAAGCAACCTAGAAATAACCTGTCACCTCCCTTGTGCCACCACAGGCCTGGGTTCTTTCCTCTTGACTGCTTAGAGAGACACGCTGCCAATGGCTTGTTGGACAGAAAGAGCCCTCCGTTTCAGGGGACTTGGATTCAGGGATAGCACAGAGCAGAGAATTTTGCTCAAGGTCTCCACTAGAAAGAGATGGAGATGACAGCTACCCTTTGTTTGGAGAGGCAACCGGGAACCGAACTGGCCATCTTTCTACAGTTCTCCAAGACCAGGGGCCTCGTGCATCCCAGGTCAACACAATACTTGACACGTCTGGTTGAAAAGATTCAGCCAGTCTTCTAAATGTGCTGACCATTGGCCACCAGCCACTTGGCTCTAGGAACACTCCTGGGGACATGGAGGGATGAAAGCTCATTTCCCCCAGCACTTTGTCCTCCAGATGTGCCGCAGTCTACACAGAGGATGCTTCTGGAGAACCAGGACTATCTCCCGCTGAAGCCAATGAACAAATACGTAAGACCCTAGAGGGCAGAAAATGGAAGCCATCAGCTGTCTCATTCGGATAAGCTGTGAACCACTTCGCTGTCCCCTCTCCTTCCAGCCCCTCTCCCGTTCTTCACTCTGTTTGCTGCAACTGCCAACTCCCCCTGTGCCAGGGGTGTTTGAGACATGTCAATGGGAAAACAAGAAAAGGGAAAACAAAAGCTGATGGCGTTTGACGCCCGCTAACATAAACTTCACACGTTACGTTTGTTCTTCTTTTCCTGGGTGGAAGAATCAGTTGAATCATTTTTCCTAGAGCTTGCCCTCTTAAGTGAGCCAAGAGTTGGGTGCTGTGCTAAGATCTTTACACATTTTATTTCATTTAACCCTCAAGGCAGCACCTCAGAGTTGGTACTATTAGACGCACCCTTTACCAGGGAGGAAATTGAGGCACAGGGAGGTTAAGCGACTTACCCAAGGTCACACAGCTATAGAGGCCAAGACTGACTTCAGGGTCCATGCGCTATTGCTCCAGAGCACACAGTTCCTGCCAAGTGGGTCAGTGTGGAGGGGAATGGCTACTTATTCAAGCAAATGATATTAGTGATCTCCCCAAACACGCCAGTAAATGGCACCATTTTAACCAGCCCCACAGGTCAAGTTACAGCAGGACCAGGATTAAGGTCAGGCAGGAGAACGCAGGATCATCCTGCAGGATCAGATCTTGTCTCTACTCAGAATTTTGATATTTTGTTCATCATGGACTTTTTTGCATTAAATTTAATGGTTTAAAATACATATTATATTAAAATATTTATACCTTGATTACTGAGATTTTTGGAACCCCCTTCCATTTTGTCCTCGTGGGGTGCCCCCCTTCCCCTTGCCCTGCCCTGAGTTGCAGAGCCCCTACTTTGGGTCCACACTGGGTTAGGTCTTGGGGAAATAAGGAAGCTGATTGCCTAGGGAAGGACACAAGCAAGTGTGATTTGTGGGAAGCAGCACCAAGCAGCTCCAAGGGCAGAGAGCGTCATATCAGTGCCGGGTCTGAGTCCTGCATCTGCTGCTCACTGGCTGGGGAAGCTTAGTCAAGTTACTTAACTCCCCTGGAGCCTCAGTTTCCTCATCATTAGAATGGGTCTAGTGATAGCACCTAGCTCACAAGGAGGGCATGCGATAATCCATGCAAAGGCTCCATGCAGAGAGCATCCTCACTGTGTTAGCTGTTGTTATAAACAGAGTCATAAGGACTCTGTGAAACCATGAGCACCCAGGGAATTCGGAGGCAGGAAGAGCTGGAGGGGGCTGGGGAAGCCTGCAGGTGCTGCCTGGGGGAGGCGGGACTTAAGGCAGAAAGTGGCCAATAGTTTGGATGGGAACAGGTGGGGAAAGGTGGTGTTCTGCATAAGGGATACTGCACCCTCCTTGGGAAATCTGAAAATTTTTCTAAATTAATTAATTTATTTTTAATTGTTAAAATACAAACAACAGAAAATTTGCCATTTAAGCCATTTTGAGTATCCAGTTCAGTGGCATCACACACATTCACATTGCTGTGCAGTCACCACCACCATCCCTCTCTGGAACTTATTTTCATCTTGCAAAACTGACACTGTATACCCATTACATGCTAACTCTCCAATCTTCCCTCCCTTCCACCCCTGGCAAGCATGATTCTGCTTTCTGTCTCTATGAACTCGACCGCTCTAAGTACCTCATCTAAGTGTACTTATACAGTATTCGTCATTTTGTGACTGTCGTGTTTTACCTAAGTGAATGTCTTCAAGGTTCATCCATTTTGTAGCATCTGTCAGCATAAAATATGAGAATTTTGCAAGTCCTGGGAACTACCTGGAAATGGATAGAAGGATGGAAAGATAGAAGAAAGGGAAGAAAGATGAAAGGACGGGCAGGCAGATGGATAGGTGGAAGGTCAGATGGATGAATGGGTGGAAGGAAGAAAGGAAAGATGAAAGGAAGGATGGATGGATGAATGTGTGGAAGGAGAGATGGAAGGATGGATGGATGGATGAATGGATGGGCAGGTGCATAGACAGATGGATGCATGGCTAGATGGATGAATGGATGGTTGGGCAGATGATTGGATGGATGGAAGGATGAACATCAGTGCTAGTATTCACGTTGGGAGGACTGAGAGAGAGATAGTAAGACAGGATACAGTCCAACCCTGGAGTAGCTCCCAGTTGCTCCAAGAGGACAAACACTCCTTAGACAGTATCACAGGGTCCACCCAGGACACATACACAAAATCCCACCAGGAGGGAATGATGGTACCAGCCGAAGACATCACAGACGCCGCTGGCCGTCACAGCAGCACTGCAGCCAGGTGGTGAGGGCCGATAAGGAGTTTCTTGGGTGGAGGAAAAAGGAGCTAGTCACACCACACAGAGGGTGTGGCAGGTGCAGCGGGGCAGAGGCAGGAAAACATAAGACAGAGCTATGCTTGCTTAAAGAAGTAGCTCCAGGCCTCTGGAAAAGGGAGGACCTGGATTAGCATCCAGGAATTGCTGGTTATTAACCATGCCAGGCACATTGCTTCACCTCTCTGAGCCTCAGTTTTCTAAGCTGTGAAATGGGGGTTATGATGACATCAACCTCAGAGTGGGTTGAAGGATTCAGTAAGAACATAAAGCATGAAACTCAAAGTAAGCTGTCAAGAAAACGTCATCTCTTCTTAACTCCTCTCCCACCCTCATGCCCCTTCCTTCTTGGGGGTGTTTGTTGGCTGAGGCCAGTCTGGGAGGGGACCAAACCCCAGGACAGCTGCTCAGCTGGCTCCTGTCCTGGGACCCCACCTCCACTGCCGACTGGCTGAGGAGTCTCCTCCCCTCTCACCCCCTCATTACTCTCTAAAGTGCACCTGCCATCACTTTATTCATGAAGATCTGCATTGATTTTGCTGTAAACCGTTATGAATTCAGCTTGTGGAAAAAATAACATTGATCCCCACTGCCTCATAATTTGTCTCTGAGCTGCAGGGCCTGCTAATGGTTTTCCCAGAGATTTATGTTGGGGAGCAGGGGATGTGGATCCAGTCACCTACTCTGTGCCACCACCTTCACTCTCTGGATTTTCTTCAGTAACTTTGACCCTTTGGTTAAAAATGGACAGGTTCAGTGACTGCAGCCCAGGGGCCCTGCCCGCTGTCACCTGCTCATGGCTGGGAAAGGAAGGAGAGAGGACAGGAGGGCTGGGAAGGGAGTGAAGATGGAGGTGGGGTGAAGAGGAGGCATGTCAAGCAAAAAGAGAAGGAAAATAATATTCACCTAACGTCCTCCATGACCTTCCTTAGGTGAACTTCATCATAATAAAACTGGTGTCGTCAGGTCCATTTACAATGAGGACGCTGAGGCTTGGACAATAGGTAGAGTGACACATGATATACAAGGGACCGAGCCAGTGTTACAGCCCAGATGTGGCTGAGACACCTTTCCCTCCCCTGGGTACATGGTGAATGTCATTGCCCAGCCCCGCTCCCCTCTTGCAGTGTGGTTATGCCATTGACAACTTTTGACCAATAAGATCGGGCAGAGATGACCTCTGTTCCTTCTAGGTCTGGCCCTTAGAACCATCCTCCATCTCTCTCTTCCTCAGCTGGGAGACCATGGACAGTGTGGCTGGAAGGTGGAGAAGGGCTACCCAGGTGCAGTCAGATTGCCATACAAATAAGAAATAAACAAGTGTTGTACAAAGTCACCACGACGTTAGCAGTTCACATTAATTATCCTCACGTAGTAACTGACATTGAATGTGCCAGCACCATCGTAAACTTTATATTACTTCCCAACCTAAATCTCACAACCACCCCATCCGGTAAGCATTACTATTACCGATGAGGAGACTGGCACCCACAGAAGTAATTTACCTGTTCAAGGTCACACAGGTAATAAGTGGCATGATCAGGACTCAAACTCAGGCCATGTGTTGCTCACACCCTGGTTCACTTTTCCTTTTGGCTTGCCAGAACATTCCCTACTTCCCTGGAAGGGGACAGAAGGAGTAGGAACTGGGGCAGCAGCTGTGACAGTTGCCACCATCTTGGTTCATGATCCCGCACTTCTGTGCCCTATTTTCACAAACATCATTTCTTTTCATTACACATGCTCCAGAAGTTATGCATTAAGGAGTTGACAACAAGGAGAAACCCTGTGGTGAATCCTATGATGCAGCTGATTGCTCCCTACTTCATCCACTGTGGAGCTGTGTGATCTTTGGCTGAGCACCATCCCTCTCTTGTCCCTCATTTCCCCATAAGCAAAACAGTGGGGGGTGGGGGGTAGACCAGGTGAGCTCCAAAGCCCAGCTCTAGCATGCCAGGGCAGAAACGTGCATTTCCAAGAACGGTGGGGCTTGGCTAGAAGTGCCTGGGCACATGGTAAGCCCTGTTCCTAAGCTCTTGCCTAGGGTGATCAACTCGTCCCAGAGAAACCTGTGGTCTCTTTGGCTATATAATTCCTTCAAGAATTATAAAGGCTTTCCTTCTAGTTCCATGTATAAGTAACCACAACCAAGATCTCTTCTAGGTACAATATTTTCTGTTTAAAAGCTCGTCATTCATTTCCTGGTATCTTCTACTTGCCCATATACCTCTCCCAAACCAGAGGAGGCCTCCTTGGGGCCACCCAGGACAGGAGGTTTGGGTGGGAAGGCAACACTCTGATCTGACCTTCGCTGCTGTATTCCATCCTACAGTCTGGCTTGAGGTGCCTGAGAAAAGGCTGGGGCTTTGTTCTACTCTCCTGCCCATTAAGACTTCCTCTTCCAAATCCTGTTTTATAACTAGTCTGAGATCATCTCACTCATAGGATCCGCTAAACAGGAAAGAATAAGACGGATACATATCACATGCTGAGAGTTTCAACAGACCTGCTAGAGTTAAAAACACTGTTGGCACGTGATCTCCTTTCAAGGAATCACAGGCAATATCGAATGTTCGTCATAACCAGGGCTGCCGTCTTCCTGTTCTGAGATACCTCCGTCTTCACTACCTGCTCCTTGGCCACTAAGCCAAGGAGTTCACAGTTCAAATTTTGTTATGGAAGCCCCCCACTTGGGTACCAAAGTTGGTTTTAGTTAAGCTACAGACTCAGCTGCTGTGACAAAAGTCAAAGAGTCAAAAGATGGAAGTTTCTCTCTTGGGTGACAGTCAATCCAGGCCGATACAGCAGCTTCACAATGTCAGGGTCAGGACCTCCTACAACTTTATTGTTCTGTTTTTGTCCACACGTGGGGCCTCCATCTCATGGTCCAGCATTCCTACCAGGGGCAGAGGAGGAGAGAGGAGGTGGAGGAGATTCCCTTTTTCTTTTAAGAGCATGACCCGGAAGTTGATCCCACAACTTCCTCTTAAATCTTATTGGTCAGAACTCACTCACATGACCACACCTAGCAATCCAGGACTGTGGGAAATGTAGATCTGGCAACCATGTGCCCGGCTAAAATTCATCAATTCTATTACTAGAAGAAAAAGAAAGAAATTGGCATTGGAGACAATCATCTGCAACAAAGTCACCATTCCACAGACAGGGGCACGGAAGCTCAAAGACATTAAATAACTCACCCAAGTTTGCTCAGCTAGCAAAAATGATAGAATCAGATGTCACCTAGTAGTCTGAGTCCAGAGCCCAGGCACAAAGGTACAACACTTGTCTGCCTCATTAACACATGGAAAGTTCCCAAAACAGGGCTCAAATGTAATAGGAGTTCAGTAAAGTTGTTTTCCCTTTGCCCTATCCCTAGATAACCAGGTCCTATTAATTGATTAATTAATTAGCTGCCACTACCACCTAGGCACGTTAAGTTTTGAAAAGGAAGTGCAGAGAAAATAATTTCTGGAATATGATGGGAGGATTTAGACAAGTGACATCATGGGTCTTTGCACATCTTAGGAAAATAGCTTTTTCTCAAAGGGTATCCCGTGAAGCACCCCCTTGACTTTAATTAGAGTTGTGTGGAGCCCAGGGATCAGCTTTGACCTTGATGTGCACCAAACTTTGACAACCATAGGTTTGGAGTTTACAAAAGGTACATGGCACGTGGTTACTTGTGGTGTGTTTGCAGGATGCAGGCAGGCAGAGTAAATGCAGCTTCTAGCTTGTGAGCCAGATCAACAAGGATTCAGACTCAAGCTCCACCACTTGCTGGCCTTGTGTGTTTGGATGAATCACTGGGGCTTTAGTATCCTCAGTTTTCTCGTCTGTAAAATGGGGGTGAAAATACTCACATTACAGCATTCTTCACATATTCAGCAAGTATGTACTAAGCACCCACCTTGTTTTGAGCACCGTCTGAAGCATTAAATAGAGCAAATCAAACCCCTGCACTCATGGAGCTTATGTTATGGTGGGGAGACAGAAAGCTGACAGGAAAGATAAGTAAAATGCGTGATATGTCAGAGGGTGGGAAGAGTTCCAGAGAAAATGAAGCAGGGAAAGGCCATAGAAACTGAGGCGGGATGCAATTTTAGATCAAGTGTCCAAGGAAGGCTTCACAGAGAAGGTGACATTTAAGTGAGTCATGCGGATACTCAGGGAGCAGAAGGCTTTCCAGGGGAAGGATAAGCATGGCTCTGAGGCAGGATCAGACCCGGTGTGTCTGAGCCACACAAGGGAGCTGGTGTGGCTGGAGAGGGGAGAGCGAGGGGAGCAGAGCAGGAGAGGCGAGGCAACTCAGTGGCTCGATGATGAAGGGCATCCCCGGTCCTGGACTTACTGGTGATGAAATGGAAGCCATTGGAAGGTTCTGTGCAGAGAAGTGACATGACTGGGCTTCTATGTTCACTGAATCTTTCTCACTGATGTGCAGAGAATGTGCCCCAAAAGGCAAGTGGGGAAGCAGGAAGCTATTGTCTGGGGAAGAGAGAAAAGCCAAGAAGATGAGAAGAGATGGCGTGTGCAGGGCCTGCTGGTGTCCCAGGGCTGGTTCCCACTCTAGCTCCCAAGGGCTTATCACATCCACCCCACAGCCTCACCGAGAAGAGGAAGGCACGCACAGGCTCCTGCTTGAAGGAGGGGCGTCTGCCCAGCCCCCTGGAAACCTGCAAGCCTTTCTCTGAAGCTTGAGCCTCCGAGCCCCAGCCCTGCCCGCCATGGGAACCTGGGCTGGGCTGTGTGTGGGGGCGAGGGATGTAGCGGTGTTTCCCACATCCACACGTCCCCCGTGGAGGCATCACCTCAATGGAATTCTGCCAATACGAGCCCAGGGAATTAGCAGAAATGCCCACTACCATCACTTTGAGGTACTACAGACCCAGTCCCAGGAGGGGCGCCAGAGCGCACACGATCCAGTGCAGCTCCCACGTGGGTCCCATCGTGTGTCTCTGCTTCGGCCTTTGCGGCCCCAGCTCACTGCGGACGTGCCCCACCCCCACACCCCTGGAGACGAGAGGACTGTTGGCAGCGGAGCTGCCTGAGCAGCTGCGTGGTGCTTTCTGAGCGTGTGCATGGTGGCGCATACCTGTGCGTGAGACGGGAGGTGGGGGGCTTTCCTCTTCCATCCCCTGGTCCACCTGTGTGTGGCTGGCTGTGCAGAGGTGTCCATTTCTTTCCATTTGTATGCGTACGTGTAGATGCATACATGCCTGTATACCTGCAGGCAGATCTGTGCGTGCCTACACGTCTGGGTGTGCATTTATATTTTGGCACATATGTATGGGGCCATCGTTGTGTGTGCACGTGCTCCTAAGGCATGCGTGGGCCCACGTGTGTGTATTCCTGTGTGCATTCATGCCTCTGGTTCTGTAGGAATGCAAGAATGTCTGCATGTGCCCACATCTCCAGGTGCCTAGCCCTTCCCTCCTGGGGTGCAGGAATCCTGACTCACTGGTAGCTTGAAGGACCCCCTGTCCCCTGGGGAGGCATGAGGCTGGGAGGGCAGCTGCGGCAGATGAATCCTTTGAGCAATTTGGTTTTTTCCTGTTTGTGGAACATCTGTAAGGGCTGGGTTCAGGGCTGGTCCACAGAGCAGCATCTCTATGCCAAGGACAGGGGAGAAGAGGAAGGAGAGAAACACCAGAGGAACAAGATCGGAGACACAGGTGAGGGGAGCAGGAGAGAGAGGAGGGGGAGGAACAGGAAGAGAGAAAGGAAACCAAGTGAACAAAGAATGATTCCGACTAGCTGAACAGCTGAACAAGCCTACCAAAGTAGGTAACGGGTTTCATACAACATCCATCCAACATTCACTTATGTATTTTTCAACCAGAATACTTTAATGTGTCTATCACACACACACACACACACACACACACACACACCCCACACACACAGTCCTGCATTTTTAACTCTGTTTCCCTTGTACTGTTAATGACATGCCCCCAAGATGCTGAGAGACTCCCACCCAGAAGCACGTTGGTCAGTTCTGCCTCTAGCGTCTTGTGACCCAGCATGAGACAAGGACTCCTGGCCTTTAACGCTGAAATATATTGGTTCAAGCCCCTCATCTGACATCTTGCAGCAAGGTCCCAAGTTCTCCCCTAGTTTTCTGAGCACTCCTAGGAGGGCAGGGTCTCGCCATCACTTCCGGATCCGAGTTCCTCTTCCTGTTGACCTCTCTGTCTCTCACACCTCCTCTCCTACAGCTGCACTGGCCCAGCTGCAGGACTCCACCCTGTCTTTCTGATTCCCTCCAAACCCACTGGATGAGGGCACCATGTGTAGCAGGCGTGACTCCCTCTGTCCAGCATTGCAGAGCAGGTTAGTGCACTGAAATGCAAGCTTAGGAGGGAACTTCCAACACCCTTCGTATTAGAGAGAGACACACCCTTCTCCATGATCATGTGCTCTGTGGGCTGTGTTGCCCAGTCCGCTGTCTTTCTCTCTCCTCCCCTTGTCTGGGAGGTGGGTGAGCTGGACAGTTCCTGAGATGCCTCCCAACTCTGAAATTGGATGGGACTCAGGTCAAGACGTTCCTTCACTCATTGACTCTGGAAAAGAGCACTGTCCAGAGACTAATCACAGCAAATTGTGGTTTGGTCACATCTCATTCTTATTTATCTACATACTCCTTTCTGTTCTCTATTCCCATTCCATCTCCTCCCTCCCATAGGCAACTCTTCTGGTGCATTTTATATATGTATCTCCTTCTGCTTGTATGTGTTTTTGTAAAATGCATATTGTTTTGAATGTGCACATTTTCAATGGACGTAAATGGAATTTCCATCCCAGCACATGGTTTTACAATCAGTTTGTATCGCTGTGGGTGCATCTGGTGTGTTGCTTCTAACTGCTTTCAGCCTCATGGTAGCCATACTCTCCCTCTGTCTATCCAGTTGCCCTGTGGAAACTAACATTTTGAACATCTGTCATTTGCCAGTTACTGACCAATAAAGGCTCAGACTTGAATTATCAGGCTTAATCTTCACAAGAACTTCTGCACTCAGCTCTGTTATTAGCCCCATCCTATGGAGGAGGAAACTGAGGCAGAGGCTAAGCAACTTTTGCAAGATAACTGAGCTAGGAAGTGGCAGAGCAGGAACTTGAATCTAGGACCATCTGATTCCAATGCTCTCTCTTTTAATCACTCTCCAAAACAGCCTGCTCTGGGCCAAATCCAACAATTTGGACCTACTTGTGCTTATGACTAAGAATCACAGTGATAACAGTGGCTTTCACTAATCTCACACCTACTTTGTGCAGGGTCTTTACACCGTGCAGAGCTGCCATGTACAGCTGCACAGATAGTGCACTGTATAACTTCAGGGAGCACCATCTACCTAGAGTACAAGGTGAATGGCGCCCCCTGGAATTGTGCAGTGGGGTGATGACAATCCTGTAAGGTTGGAATTGTGACCCCTTTTTATAGCCAAGAAAAGTGAGTCTCAGAGAGGTTATGTGAGCTTCCAGAAGCACAAGCCAAAGGATGGCAGAGCTCAGCTCTGAATCCAATTGACTGCAGGGTCTGACTCCCTAAGGCCTTTAGACCTCTCCCCAGCCTACTGTTGCCATGCCACACGGTCACTTGCAGCCAACCTCTCAAGCTGAGTGTGTCTCCAGGTTCCCTGAAGGCTGCTGCCCAAGTGGAGATGCTGATGGACTAGGTGTGTCTCCAGAGGGCAGGTGTTGGGCTGATGCGCCTGCCACATAGACACCGTGGTGCTGGGCATGCATTCTCATGCTCACCATCCTCTCCACTGCTTACCAGTCCTGGGCCGGGGGCTCATGACCCCCTCACCTTGCTGCATCATGGGCTAGATCCCCATCCACCCGCCAAGCGGTTGCCAAACTCATCATGGCAAAAGGCCACAGAGAGCAGCAGTAATTCAAAAGCAGAAGCCCTTGAGAGAGATCTAGGTTTTGTTCACAGCATTAAGACGGCGTCAGAGAAAAGCCTTTATTGCCGACAGAAGAATATTATTTCAGAGCTATTCCCCTGGCCCATTACAGCAAAATAATAGAACTTTAGTTTCTATATATTTGTCATGCTTAGCGCACATGTATTTCAAGTATATTTGACAGCATATAAAATTGAGGTGAAATATTGCAAACTTGGCCAATTCTTGTACATTTTAAATGTATTTCCTTTATTTGTTACACTTATTTTACATATCTACACAATCCATCTTTGGACCTGGAGAGGCAGTAAGTGATGAATCGATACTGAGGTTTTCCATGGCGAAGAGACTCACGTTGGGTGTGAAATTTCCGATTTCCCTGGCTCCTCCTGGTTCTGACTACAGAGAGAGATGGCGGCCCTCCCTCTTCTTTCCGGGCAGTTACATCTCTCAGGGGCTGCGAGCGGCAGTTGTAAATCTGAGGCAATGTCTCAAAACCCCTTCCCTTCCCATCTTGGTGGGGGCTGGGTACCAGCTTTCTCTAATGATAGTAGAACGTTTTATTGGTCTGAGCTTGAAGTCTAATTAGGTGGAACTAATCCAAGTCCTACAGTTGGAGTTCTTATCCTGGGACTTTAGGAGTCTCCCTAAAATGATATGCCTTATTCTGAACATTTCTTCACCCTTCTGTGGCTGCCAGAGGAGGCTGAGCATCTCTCTGGAAGTCTGGGGTGGGCTCTGTCCTGCTAAGGAAGACGGCCTCTCCCTTATCTGGTCCTTTCTGGCCCCGCCTCCACTCACCCTGCCAAGGAGAGTCAGGTGGCGGATGGAGCCCAGAGCCGGGGCCATCTACATAGCCTCTCACCGGGGTCTTTCAGATTGGACCAGTCACTCAGGGGAAAGCCCTCTGGAGCATTGATGTGGATGAACTCACTCCACTGGCTGCTAGGCAACCCTTCCCACAATGGCCACAAAGCAGGACCACTCAGGACCCTTGTTCACATCGGATTAGGTGCTACAGGGCAGGATGGGGTGACTATTCCCTGAGCCCCAGGACAGAGGCTGTATAGTTCAGCCACATGGGTCCCCCATGTGCACATCCCATCACCATGGTATTCTCCAGTATAGACTCTCTCAGGTAGGTTTCTTAAACATGGGTTCATGAGGGGCAGGGCTCTGAACCTCATACTCTGGCTTGGGATTACCCTTCATCCTTTAAATACTGGGAGGCAGTTTTGGATCCACATCAGAACAGTAGTGTGGGCCTGCAGAGAGCCAGCCACATCTTTTCCATGGATGCTCAACCTGGATATGACTCCCTCTCAGGCCTGGGGCAGAGCTGACCTCTGTCAGGTTCTTTTCTCCATGCTTAGCTGTGTCCGACACCTAGAATGGTCCATTGTCTGCTTACCTGTCTGCCTTCTCCCTTCGAAGTCTGGGGCTGTGTTTTATTGATCTGTGTGCTGTCTGTATCTGCCCTGGCACATAGGAGGTCTTAAGAAGACTATTGGATGGATGGATGGATGGATGGGTGGGTGGATGGGTAGATGGGTGGGTGGATGGATGTGTGGGTGGATAGGATGAATTCCATGCAAGCAGGTTTCTACAAGTTTCGCACATGGAAATTAGGCCTGCGAGATAGTCCTATCCTTTGTCATCCTTCTCAGTAAAGTGTAACCCATAAAAGCCTCATTAATATCTCAAACAATGGAGAGACGGGATCAGCCACGTCCCTCCATCCATTAAAGCTGAACACCCCTCGGAGGCACGAGGCGGGGCTAATGCATCTCTCCCCATGGCTCTGCCACAGCCACCAACCATCAGGGAGCCCATTAGGGAAGGAAAGAGCTATTGATCCCTGATGAAAGATGCCTGGGGTCCTGGGTCAGGCACTTCCTGGGCCCCGCAGAGGAGGCACAGAGGCAAGACCCTCTCCTCACTGTTACCAGCTAGAATCCACCTGGGCCCTGGAGGCCTGAGATGAGGCGAACACTCAGGTATCTGAGCTGGAAGGATCACCCCATGCAACCTCCTCCTTTTAGAGATGACAAAGCTGTCCAGACAGATGAACACTCCCTGCCCAAGCTCACTCATCTCAGCAGAACCACCGGAGAGGCTGAGACCCATGAGCAAACATGCTTGTTTACAATCAGTCCTATGCCGCTGACGTTGTGTGGTTGTTTGCTCCGAAGCATTACTAAGGCGACAGATACCCGACACCAACGTTTTCCACCCAGACCCTCCTTACCACTCTCACTGGCATGCCAGGGTGTGCTCCCGGGACAGTTGCAGCTCCCCTCCTCCATTCATCTCTCCTTCCTGAATCTCTCCTCGGACCTCCAGATTTTAATTCTTTTTCTTTTCTTTGTTCTTCCTTTGTTTCTTTAATTTATTCTTTTTGCTCACAGTGCGTTTTTACCGAAAAGAGTTTAAGCCACTGTTTCAATATTAGAAGCCCTCCTGCAGAAACCTGTCTTTTGAAAAATCAAAAGATCCTGGGCCCCACCTTCCCATGTGGCACTGACCGTCTGGGCCTGGGAAGCAGCTGCCCCCAGGAGACTGGGACGTGTGCAATGCCCACACTGTGACATCAGCCCTCACCATGGACTCCCGTTTGCCCAACACCAAGCCTGAGCACCAGTCACCGCCTGTCTTAACGCTCTTGGTTTCCTGCTTTTAGAGAAATTCCTCCAAACAGTGTCTCTGTCAAAAGTCAGCAAACAAAAGATAGACCTTGAGGGCCTCATGAGAAAGAGAGTATGTTTCTTTGTGAAAGCGATGGATAGCGCCATGTATTTAAATGCAAACAACAGCCAGTTCCTTTCATTAACACTGGCCCCTGGAGGCATCTGGGTTTTCCACTCTAGTTCTAGACCAAACTCCTACAGACTGTGGTCCTACCTACCTCTCCAGTCTTCTCTCCCTTCCCCCTATGCCCTGGTACCCTAAACCCCAGGCCCCCATGACCGCTCTTTCTGCTCCTGCCCTCATGCCTGTGGCCGCGCTGTGCCCCTCCATACTGAGGGGCAGATGTTCAGACACACGTCTTCCTCTCAAATCTTAACTCCACCCAGAAGCCCTCTCACCCCAGTCAAGACTGCTCTTGCCTCCCCTTGCACCCCACACTGCCCGGCCCTGCGATGAAGCCCCCATTTTAACAGCTTTCCCAGAATGCCCACTGCTATCCCAGCATAACTGCTCCGGCGCATCTCTGCCTCCACATCCCAGGTGGGGCTGAGATTTGGGGAACAGGCAATGCTGGCCCTGCTGATGCACCCTCTCCTTCATTACCAGCCCTGCTGTAGACTTATTACCAAAAGTAGCTCTGGACTGAAATTGAATGGCCATGATTTGCATCATTTTGCATCTCGTTTGCATAGCACTTATTTCCTGTCCAAAAATACCAGCATTTGCTCACAATTTGCTCCTGACTCTCCGGGGCTCCCAATATTGGTCTCTGTGCTGCTGTCTTCCTACCTTCTGCCCACCTCTGCTTGGGCTAACCATACCTGGGGAAACGCCCAGCTGGTCCAAGCCCAGTGAGGGCGGGCTCATCTCGCTCTTCCTCCCACAATGCAGCTGGGCATCTGCTCCTGAAAATCCCAGCTTGGCTTCTAGGCTTGATGCTGGCTGAATTACTACCTACAGTGCTTCAATGCCCAGCATGGGATCTAGGCATGCCAGGAACTTGGGAAGAGCCTGAATGAGTGAGTACAGGCATGACTGAAGGGATCAGTGTTGGAACTAATAAGACAGAGATCCAGCGAGTGAGTGGGTGAGTGATGAGGGCATGGGGAAAGGAGAGGAGCCAGGGAGCCTTGGAGAACAGAGGTCTCAGGCAAGCAAGATTCACAGAAGCAGTCTGCACAACAGTTATGAGCTCAGCACTTGGAGTGAGACAGGTCAGGGTCTGAATTCTGGAGACATTAAGCAGGTGTGTGGCCCCGGGCAGATCTCTCCATTGCTGTGTTGCCTTGATTTGTCAGATGAAAATACGGGCCCTGCTGTATCCCAGTGCTTAGGGCTGTGCCTGCCTCACAGGAGGTGTTCAAGAAATACCTGTTGAGGGGGGAGGGTATAGCTCACGTGGCTGAGCACATGCCTAGCATGCATGAGGTCCTGGGTTCAATCCCCATTACCTCCTCCAAATATAAATAAATAAATAAACCTAATTACCTCCCCCTCATAAAACAAAAAAAAAAGCAAAACAAAAAGAAATATCCGTTGGGTAAATGAATGAATGAATGAATGACTCCCTCCATAGAGTTGTTAGGAAGATTAAATGAGATATTGTCCACAAGGCATTGCGTAGTCTGGTACTTCTTAATCACTCCCTGTGAGTTCAGTCCACCCATCCAACCGCCAGCAATCACCAAGTCCCATCCGCACATAATCTATATATAATCACCAAAAAGCATGTGTTCCCAGCCCTGCACTGAGCACCAACTGGGAACACAACTATGTAGAATTCAACCATGTGCCAGGGGCCAGCTTTGTGCCAGGCCCTCAGCCAGTTGCTAGGGAGCCAGAGGTGGAATTCAGAGTGCTGCCCCTAGGATCTTTATAGTCAGATTGGGAAAACAAGTCTGCCTCTCATGCAAAATAATTAAAGAGAAACACAGAGGGGCTGGAGCCCACAGGCTGTAACACCAGGGAGCCAGAGCTGGGGCTCCCCCAGGAGGTTTCTTGGAGGAGCTGGGCTCGCCTGGGTCCTGCGTCTGTGTGGCTCTCTGGATTCTTAGAGTGAAAGAACGACGTTCAGGAGGGAGAGCAAGGACATAGGAGTGAAGGCAGGAATATTCGTGAAGGATAGACAGGGAGTGCAGGGAAGATGGTGCTGGGAAGAAGGCACATCTATGACATGAACACTTAATTGGGGCCATCTCCCCCTCTGGCTCCAGACTCTGCCACACGGAGGTTTTCCTCTAAACTGCAGCCCATTTTCTCCGTATCAGTATTCACTTCAGGGAGCACCATGTAGTAAAAGGACCAGTCTCCAGTTGTGTCTCTGGTCCAGCTAGCATCACACAGAGGAAACTCCTCCAGCTCAACAGCAGCCAAAGGAACCACAGGAGCCCAGAGGTGGGACATCTAGCTCCAACAGGGCTGGATCAAAGTCAGAAAGGCTTCCCAGTAGAAGTGAGCTGTGTTGAATTTTGAAAGGCGTTAGGAGTCAGCAGGGGAGAAAAGGTGCTCCAGGCAGACAGAGAACCACCTGCAAAGTCTGCGCTGGGGGAAGGGGGGAGGTGAGACAGAACACAGTGGGCTTGGAAGTAATGGGACTAGGAGCTGGAAGGAGCCTAAGACTTTTTTTGAGGCAACCGGCACAAATTATAGGTGAGAAGGCTAAACTTTAGACAGGGTAAGCGCCTCCCTCAAGGTTGCACAGCATTTCAGCAGCAGAAATTTGACTGGAACTCTGACAGCTCAGAGCTCTGGGAGCAGAGTGCATCAAAGAGGTCAATGAGGGTGAGGGTAGGGTGAAAGCATATAGCCAGGAGGATCCTCTCAGTCCTAAATCCACCTTATTTTAAACATGTAACCAGATGTGCCCCTGAGGTTACTTTTTTTAAAAAAATAACTGTTTGAATTATTCTCATCTGATTTTAGCCTCTTCGGGAGAAATATACATTTGTTTGCCAGGTAGCCAAGCAGCATGAGGCCTCATGGTAGAAGACCCAGCCCAAACTGGCCTAGGCCAAGGGACTTATTGGCTCAACCAATGCCTAAGTCTGGGACAGGGTGGACTTCAGGTACAGCCTGATCCAGGGACTCAGACTGTGTCTCCAAAGCTGGATTTCTCTCATTTCACTCAGGTTGATTTCTCTTATGTTGGCTCTTTCACAGAACGACTATCTCCTTCTCTCTTTCACATTTGAGCTCAGCTTAACTGGAGCTCAGAGAAAGCCCCACTGGTCTCCTCGGGTCTGCCCCATTCTGAGAAAATCCCAGTATCCAGGGAGGAAGTATCATGAGCTCTTCCTCCAAAATCAGGAGTGAAGGGATGTGGTATGAAGGGCACACATGAACCTCAAGGGCAGAATATGAGAAAGAGTGGGTTTCCCAACATCTGTTTCTAAAACCTGGGCGAACAGGGGTCAAAATCTCGAAAGCCCTCTGCAAGACTCTCAAAGTTAAGCCATGGGAGAGCAGCTCCCATGCACCCATCCCTCTGAGAACCTTGATGGGCATGAGATAAGAGCCAGCCAAGACAGCAGAGGATGGAGGCCACCTCACCCAGGGCCTCCCTTCTCTGAGCCTCATTTTACAGCTTCATCATTATCCCTGCTCAGTCCTTTCAAAGACTCATGACATCTACTGGGATGTGATTTTCTGACCAAGGGGCCTGGAGAACTTGAGCTATAATCTTGGCTCTACCACTAACCAGCTGTGGTCTTGGGCAAGCCACTGTCCCTCCCTGAGCCTCAGTTTCCTCACTTGTAAAATGAGGAGACTGGAGTAGGTACATGGTTTGCAAACATCATTTAAGCAGCAGAACGCATTCTTTCAATGAAGAATTACCGAACAGATCAATGAAAGACAGAGAGAAATGGAGCTGCTGTGTGACGTAGGGGTGATGGGGACGGAGCCCTGGTGCTCAGTCTGGCCCCTCCTTCACCCTCACCAGTCTGAAAAACACCAACAGAGGAGGGGACCCTCAGCTCTGGGACCAAATGGCATTGAGGAAAGCACACTGGCCTTAGAAACTGATGAGCCTATGGACCCAGGTTTGATTCCCAATCTCACCAATGTATCAGTTAACTCTTGCTGCCTCAGACTCAGAACTTGCAGATTTACAATGATAACTGTTTATTATACTCATACACTTGCAGATCTGCTGGGTGTTGGCTGATCTAGGCTGACCGTCCCTGGGGGGACCCTGCTCCGCCCACATCTCCTAGAACCAGAAGGAGAGACTGGGCATCATTTATGGCAAACCCATAAAACTAACTATGAGCACATAGCTACTACCTCCTGACAATGTGCCATGAGGAAGCCTGATGTGTGTGTGTGTGTGTGTGTGTGTGCGCGTGCGCGCGCGCACATGCATGCGTGCATGTGCACGTGTGCGAGCACAGATGCGGGAAGTGAGTCTCTGAAAGGCAGATGCTGCAAACCCTGCTTTATGATGCCACTCAGAGGCTGAAGTTGCTTTCAGGGCCCAGCTTCCAGATTCTGCCCGCTGCAAAAATCATCATGTTATAATTACAAGTTAATCAAAGCAGAAGAGATCAACGCCACTTTAGACAGATTAATGATACAGCAAGTGCCAGAAATTTCACCATTTTATGTATTAACCACATTGTCGTTTTTATTCCACTTTTTTCCCCCTCTTTTGTGTCAGCCTAAAAGGCTTTCATATCTTTTCTCTGCCCCCCTCAATGCAGGAGGAATTTGAAGTCCTAACAGCTGCGAGGAACTGTCTGTGGAGAAGGGGCCCATTCAAAGGGTATCAGAAAAATCAACGAGCCTTTTAGCTTCTGACTAGAATGAAGCTGCCACCCGCCTAACCTTCTTCTACCTAAAAAAAAAAAAAAAAAAAAAAAGAAGAAGAAGAAGAAAGAGGAAAAAGAAGAAAAAAGGACCTAAAAAACATCAGTCATTAAAATAAGGCCAAAGCAGAGGGAGGAGCTGGAAGCTAGCTTCCCCAGCTCCTCACGTCTCAGGGAGGCTCTGGGAGGGAGGGAATTTTTGCATTTCAGGTTCATCACGGTCTTAGTCTGTTCAGGCTTCTATGACAAAGTTCCAGAGACTAGGGGCTTATAAACAACAGAGTTTTATTTCTCACAGTTCTGGAGTCTGGAAGTTGGAGATCAGGGTGCCAGCCTGATCCGGTTCTGGTGAGAACCCTGTTCTGGCCCACAGACGGCTGATTTCTCATTGTATCCTCACCTGGCCGAGAGCAGGGAGCGGAAGCAAGCTCTCTTGTGGCTTTTATAAGGGCACTAATCCCATTCATGGTAGCTCCACCCTCATGACCTCTTCTAATCCTAATTACCTCCTCACCTCCTAGTACTAACACATGTTGGGTAGGGTTTCAACATAGAATCTGCATGCAGCCGTAACACCCACAGCCAAGCCATCAAAGTTTAGCCTGAGGCTAAAGTGTGAGTCAGACAATCTAGCAAGAAAATAAATAAATAGCCCCCACACTCCTTCACTCACTGGTATTTCCCAAACATCCACCATGTGCCAGGGCCAGGAGTCGAGTTAGGGCTGGGGATACAATAGCAAGCAAATCAGATGATACCTCTGCCCTTGTGGTGTTTGCAATCAAGCTGGCAGGAACACACGATTTAAGAATGGAGTGTTTAGGTCATGTGCATAGAACCACCACACCCTCTCTAATCTCAGTGGCTCAGAGTAGAAGTTTATTTCTCCCCTGCATAAAGATTAACCAGTGGGGGAGGGTGGGAGGATGGAGTTCCCCCCAGGCAGAGGGAAGAACTTTAACCTTCAATGGATAGCTCTCAAAGTCACACCTAACAGCCAGCTAGAGGAAGACAGAGAGTATGGGAGACCAGCCAGGGCATTTCTGTAGACCAGGACTGGGCATGGTGTCCATCACACCCACCATCCACTGGTCACTCGGTCACCGGACCTACCAAGTAGCAAGGGAGCTGGGAAATGTTGTCTGGCTGGGTGGCCACTTCCTAGCAGTTACACTACCCTGTGGAAGGGGAGAAGAATCTTGGTGGAGTAGCCCACCTCTCTGCCGATACAGTAGGTACAATAACTCATGATGAATGTTTAATGGGAGAAGCTCAGGGTCCTGTGGGTGCACACAGCAGAGGGGGGCCTGTTTCAATAACCTGCTATTCTGTATCAAACACCACAACTGAGTGGATAAAAATACAAGTGTATTATCATCTCGTGAAGTCCTGTGGGTGGGCTGGGCTCAGTTGGGCAGCTCTCACTCCATCTCTAGCTCAGTTGCAGTCACACGACTACTGTGTGTCCACCATGTTTCTTCATTCGAATGTCTGGCACCTCGCACGGGATGGTTGGGGGCTGGCCAGGCACCTGTCCCTCCCCAAGTGGCCAGAGTGACCTTCCTCACAGCATGGTGGTCTCATGGCTGGCTCTCCTCAGGTAAATACTCTAAGAAACCCAGATGGAAGTGGAAAAGCTTTCACAACCTGGCCTTGAAAGTCCCAGAACGTCACTCCCACAGCAGCCTAGCAAGCAAGTGATGAAGGTCAGCCCATATTCAGATTCTTCTCATTCTTCAATGTCTGAGATTCTTTCTCAGATAATAGCAAGATTTCCGGAAGATGAATCTGGCTGCGGTGCACAGGGTAGATCGGAAGAGAGCAGGGAGACAGAGAGGAGATCATCTTAAAGTTGTCTTTTTGGTGCCTTTTGAAGCTTCCCACTCATATTATCCCCCACACTCCTCCATCATCAGAGGAACGGGGGCAGGAGGAGTTGGCACCCTTGGTGTGACTGGTCACCCTGACCTGTTCATCCCTCTAGAGTGTTTCTGCTAGGCCTGTTCTTACAAGCTGAGTCTGAAAGAGCTTTTCACACTTTGAAAAAAATGATTGTGAGGGGAGGATCCAGAGGGTCTGTAAGTGAAAATGAAGACATAAGTGGAGTACATTTCCCTTCCTCTTTAGTGAGAGTGAAGAGAGAGCGAGTCAGCACCACTCTGCTCTGTTCATTACTGCGGCTTAGTTTGGGACACCAGGGAGGGTCAGGTGACGAGGAAGAAATCCCTCTTCTGGGAAGCTTCCAGTCTGAGACGGATCCTGCTTTGCAGGTGGGAGGGCTGGTGTAAGAGAGCAGAGCACACTGAAGGTCTGATGCAGTAGATGGGAGACAGACCTGCAACACGATGCCAGGCACCAAACAGATAAAATCCTCGCAGCCACTGTAGAAGGTCAGCATGATTATGCCGGTTTTATAGGTAAGGACACAGAGGATCGGAAGAGCCAAGCAGCTTCCCCAAATCTTACACCTTGTTTGTGCAAGCCAGGACTTGAACCCAGAATCCACATCATTTTGTGCTGTTCCACAGGCTCCTGAGAGGCCAGGAGGCATCCTAAAGTATGACACTGAGCAGTTCAGTAAATATTAAATTATTGAATGAATGAATGAATGGTGTGTGGATTGAGTGACTGCATGAACAAACTGGGAGGAGATGCTTCTTGAGCTGCATTCAGATGCTGGACGGCAGCGGAAGACCAGGGGATCCTGACTCTCCTCTTGCCTGAGGAAGCTGACCACCTCACCCAGGTCACAGAGTGAGTGGAGCTGAGAGGTTCACACTGTAGCACGTGGGTTTAATTCCTCCTCCCCGTCCTGCCCCACAAAGGCTCTGCCTAACTTGAAGGGATGGAGATGCTCAGGTTCAAGGGAGGACGGAGTATATCCTTTCCCCTCCGTGGTTCAGTCTGCTCAGCAACAGCTTAATGAAGCCTTCAGTGGCATCTCTGACAGGCCTGGACAGGCCCCAACACGTGATGGCAAATTTGAGCCTGGGATCACGTTCTGACCTAGTCTGGCATTAAGAAAAAGACACAAAGGATCCTTGAGGAAGGAAAAAAGAATGGGAAAGAAGGCTCTTAAATTACACCTAAGGAAGATCTGCCCAACAACAGAAATTGTCCAGCTCCAGGAGGGGTGAGAAAAACTTACTTGAAAGCAGATATCTGTGAAAAGGGCAGCGAATTCTTAAAGGGCCAAACCTGTTGGGAAATAAAACTACCAGGAACAGCTCATCAAACCCCCAAATGTCAGAGCTGGAAGAGACTTTAGAGAGAACATTTCTTAGACCAAGTTCCCTTTTACAGATGCGGAGTCTGAGGTCCAGGGTAGGGCTGGAAGAGACCAAGGTGACGCATCAAGGAGAGACTGACTAGGTGTTAGAACTCACTTGTCTTGCCTCCTGTCCCAGGCCACCAGACACCTGTCCTCTCTATGCCCCTTTGCTCTGGCCTTGAAAGTCCCAGAATGTCACTCCCACAGCAGCCTAGCAAGCAAGAGAAGAAGGTCAGTCCATATTCAGATTCTTCTCATTCTTCAATGTCTGTGACTCAATGTCTTTCCCCTTTAGCTGAGGAATTTTCCACGGACTAACAGCACTTTCCTGCATCACAGTTCATGAAACCACTTCAAATCTAGTCTACTTCTGCCGCGGGGCCCTCCACTGAAGACATAGTAAAGAAGATTTTCATGAAAGGAATTCAGTGGCACACAAAAGCAACTAGATTGCAAGTGGAGGACTTCTTGGGGACAATGGGCTCTCACTCCCTTGAAGCTGTATTTTCCTAACCTTCAAGACACTTTGGACTCTGGAGCTCAATGATCTGGCTTCTAATAGGGACTTGACCATTTCCTAGCAGGATGACTTGGGGCAAATTTTTCTTTGTGACTCAGTTTCCCCAGATGTGGAATGAGGATAACGCTATTACCTCTTCCTAAGATGTGAGATAAAGTAAGTCAGTACTTGTAAGCACTTGGAAAAGCCTGGTATGTAGTAAGTGCTCAATAAATGTTAGCTACTGTTATCAGCATGGTGGGGGTGGGGCGTGGTCAGGGGAGGCTGGATCTGCAGAGACCTGACCCTGACTAGGGTTGGAAAGCTCTGTGAAGGCACACTGGTCTGCGAGTCTAGAAATTTAGACTCTAGGTCTAGCTCAGTCATGTAAGGTGTGCTGTGTGGCCTTGGGTAAGCAATCCATTTAGCTCCAAGCCTCAGTCTGCCCATCTGGAAAATGAAACAACGTACCAAGAAATCTCTCAGCTGTTCTCCCAGCTCTAAGATTACAGGAGTCGGTGATTTTATTTCCTGCTACAGGGAAGGGCATTTAGCTCAACAGACCTGCTTTACCTCCCTCACCCGAGCACAACTGCATTTATAATCCTTACATTCGACTCCATCTCTTCCAGCCCATTTCAGGGGATTCTCTCAGAGCCAAGACAGCCAGTCTGGGCCATCAGAGTGAACCCAGCTGTCAAGGCAGAAAGCTTGACTGTGGGTCCCTGGGCTGGCCGCTACCTAAGCATCGCCCTCCCCTTGGTCCCGCCTTCCACACTCGGGTCGCAGTCACCCTGGCCCCTGAGCCTGAAGACAGTGGGCAGCCTGTCAGAGAAGCAGAGCAGAAGCTCCCCACAAGTGATGGGTGGGGCAGCCCTGTGCCAGCTGCTTTCTTCATCTGAGCTGGAGTGGATCTGACAGTCCGAGAGGCAAGGAGGAGAGTGATGAGTGGTTCTCCTTCCCCAGCTGGCCCGGTATGAGATCAAGGGACAGGACTGTCCCAAACTGTGTGAGTTTGGGACTTGCCACTAGATTGCCTCAGCAAACGGACTTTGGAAAGCAAGGGGGACCTTGGGGGACTTCAGAACAATTTTCACTTCCTCCTTCTCCCTCTGCTTACTTAGGCAACATCCATCCACGGACGTGGGCAGCAGAAAAGGTGCGGTCTGAGCTTGAAGCAGGCCCGGGTATGTGCCCATCACGCCCCTCCCTCAACTACATGGCTTTGGGCAAGTCATGGTCCTCTCGGAGCCTTGCTTTCTTCATCTATAAAATAGGGGTGCAAATGGGGTTTAAGTGAAGAGAGAACACAACCGCAGCAGCTGTAGCCTACATAGTACTCACAGTATGTCAGGTCCAGTTCTGAATGCTTTACGTATATGCTTTATCTAATCTCCATAATGACCCTTTGAATTAGACACAGAGAGGTTAAGTGACTTGCTCCAGGGAACTCAGCTAGTAGGAGCAGAGCCAGCATTCAAATCTAAGCAATCTGGTTGCAGACTCTTAGCCACTCCTCTGGAGGGAGGGTCCCCAGCACAGGATCTGTGAGAGCTTGGTCAATATCACACACACGCCCACCACAGGTACCAGGGCAGAGCCACTCCAGAAAGGAAGCTGTGGCCAGCCCAGCTCCAGGACAGAGAAGGAGCAGAGATGCTCCTGGAAGGCTGTCTCCCAGCCTGGGTTTCAGTGGTCCCAAAGAAAAGCCAGCAGCAGCCCAAAGACTCTGAGCCGCCCAGGACTTCCCTGGGCTGACCTGATGGGTCCCCTGGAATGACCCTGCCTGGCCTCCCTCAAGGTCCTCAGACAGGGAGTTCAAAGCTCCACAGTTCAGAGGGAAGTGTTTTTACAAGCGCCTCGGAACAGAGGAGCTTTCCACTCTGCCCATATCACAGAGGTGCAGAGTGTCTATTTCAAACACCTCCAAGAGCCAGGACCCTCCTAAACCACTACCAGCCAGGATGTCACCCAGGCCTCTGCTCAGGAGCCCAGCAACCTTTGAGGGTCTAGCCCTCAAGGCCCCGGGTTTGAGTCCAGGCAGAGTAGCAGGGGGGCTGGCCACCAGCTGGAATGCTCAAAAGACAGCGGCCTCCTCATGCCCAGAGCATCCCTGACTTCCAGAGGGAAAGGCAAGATGAGGCAGGATGCCTGCAATTAATTAGGTTAAGACCCAAACCCAGGCCATAACATCAAGGGCCATGTTTCTTTATGCTCAGACGTCAACACAAGAGCAGGAATAAACGCATCTGTGCAGAGAGCTCAGAGCTCTAGGGACAAAAACATTTTATCCAGGGCCCCAGCTATGGCTCTAAGGAAACCAAGCCCAATGGACACAGGGAATATCACCAACTGATGGCCCCTCTCCTTTCCTAAATCTGTCTCCCTCTCCCAGGTCAGTGCTTTCTCACTTCTGTTTCTGCCTCCTAACTTTGTCTCCCTTTCATCCCCATCTTTCAGGGTTCTGCTGCTGTCTTCCTGTCCTGCCCTCTCTGTGCCAGGTAGACTCCATCTGCCCTTCCAGATCCCTGCCCTGCTCTTCTCTGCCTGTCTCTGTGCCCCAAGAAGCTGACCTCTCAGGTGTATTGCTGGGATCACTTGACCCTGGATTCCGTTGACCCAGGAGGCACTGGCAGGAGGCCTGAGGTTGCAGGAGAGGCTGTGGAGGATGTGTCCTCCAACCCTGGCCCGTCGCCCTCCTGCTGAGCCCAGATTCCCTCTACCACCTGCTGTGTCTCCCGTCCATGGCCCCTCCGTCACTTGCTGGATTCTGGTACCCACTCTTCCACCTTGGCTTTTGGCTTCTCGCTGCTGCCCCTCCCTGGTGCTCTGTCCTCTCTCTCTGGCTCCCTCCAGCCCCACCACATCTCTGTGAATGGTCCTTTCATTAAACTAGCAAGTGTGCTTTGAATGTGCTCACTGTCTCCCCCTGGGACCCTGACTGCGACGCTCCCCATCCACATCTCTGCCTCTCTCCGCACCTACATCTGTTCTTGACCCCATCTCCACCTCTAACTCCATTTCCACCCTCCTCGCTCCATCTTTCTGTCTCACTATTCTAGCTCCGTCTTTCCATCCCGCCCCCTCCCATTTGTCTTAGTCTTTCTGCCTCATCCTCTGTCCCCTCTTTTCTTCTTTCTTCCTTTCCTCTCCCCAGATCACATGAGTCCTTCATTTCAGAGACAGGATCCACCAACCCCCAAGACAGCACAGAGAGACTTTCTGTGGGGATCCAAGGCCCTTATAGTTAGCACCCATTTGAAAGAGCCCCCCACTCGCTCTCCACACCTCCTGCTTGGATTCCACCTTTAGAGTATTTCTAGAAGGTGGTGTGGGAAAAACAATCATCCCTCTGGCAGGGATGGGCCCCCTAGGTGACCCCTGAACGTGAACTCAAGCAGTGAGGGGAGAGGTCTGCCCTCACTCCTGAGCCCCAGGCTCTCCCACCAGTGCCCAAGAGGTCTCACTAACAGCTCAGACTCCACACGCCTCAAACAGGAAAACTCCCTCCCCGTCAAGATCTTCCTCCCCAGTCCTCCCAAGGAGTCACACTTGATTCTTCCCTTTCCTTCACCCCCCAGCTCAAAACCAGTGGCCTGTCTTGGGAACTCTGTCTGAAATAAATCTCCAGTATGTCCATTTCTCTCCAACCTCCACCACCCTGGTCCAGGCCACCAACACCTCCCGCCTGGATAATGACGTAAACTTCTCACTGGTCTCTCCATCTCCACTCTTATCTCCCTACCCTCCATTCCCCATCCATCAACTGGAGTGATTGATCTTTTTAAAAGCTTAAATCAAATCAAGTCATTTCCCAGCTTAAAAGTCTGCAAAGACCTCCCATCACTTACAATAAATGCCAAACACTGACCCTGGCCCTGGAGGTTCTGATGAGATGCCTGCTAACCTCCTTCTCACTCTACCTGGCTCCACCAAGCTGTCCTCCTGGTGTCCCTCACCCATGGGGTCAGGTCTGCCCAGCCCCTGAGGCCCCCAGATGCACAGGGCAAGAAGGTGCCCAGACCCATCTCCTACCAAGGCTCAGTGTCTGCTGCTATCATGCCAACACACTCTCCTGTGATGGGGAAGGCTGCACAGGAAGACCCAGCCACCAGCCCTGCACTGCCTGTCAAAGCAGCAGCTCCTCCAGGAAGTCCTCCCAGATCAGCCCAACTTCCCACACTCCCACACTAACCTCCCATCCAAGGCCTATTTTGTCCACATGTGAACTGTCTGCCTGAATTTGTTCTTTGGTCGTTTGTGGGGGAGAATATGTAAACCCATGATCATCCGATGTACCTAAATCTCACATACGAAGTGAGATCGAAGGCTCCTAGCTCAAGGGTGTGATCTTAGGTAAAAGGAATCCCCAGAGGGCTACAAGCCCACCCCTGTCCCGAGTGCCCCTCCTCTACTCGCCCCCGAGAAAGCCCTCTCTTGCCCTCACGTGTCCCTGAGCCTCCCTCTCTTCAGCCCCTGCCTTCGGACTCAGGTGAGACCAGTAGGACTGTCACATCAAGGGCACCTTCATGGGGAAGGAAGGGATGACCAGGACAGCAGGGAGAGGCTCTGCGGGACTCAAGGGCTGGAGGAGGCAGGGCTCAGAGCCAGCATCAGCAGGTGATGATAAGCCATGAGCTCCTCTGGGGACAAAGCAGACTCCTGCCCATCCCAAGAGTCCCAGGGCCTGGGAAAGGTCAATGTGCAGTCCAGCCCGGGGCTGGGGAAGTGGGCTTTGATTCAGACCATCCTGGTTCCAACTCTGGACTCGGTCACCTACTAGCACCGCGACTGGGTCGTCGGGAGGATAACGATAGCTGACACCTATCGGGTAGCTGTGCCAGGCACCATGCCCGGCAGGTTAGCCGTACTCATTCATTTTTCACTGCAAGCCTAACGCTTAGGTGCTATTATCACTCCCATTTTACAGACGAGGAAACTGAGGCACAGAGAGATTGGGACCATACAAAGTCACAGACCTAGTAAGCGTAGAACTGAGGCATAAACTGCGGACTGCCCTGCCCAGCTCAGCAGCCCCTGTCCTCAATAATTACCTCCTCTGACCGCCACGCTGGTCAGGGACCGAGTGCCCCAGAAGGGACCAGCTCTGCAGGCATCCAACCCGTGCAGGCACACGGGGCTTGGATGGCTGCTCTGCTGTTGCCATCTTGAAAATTCTTAACAATTTTTGAACCAGGGGCCCCACATTTTCATTCTGCCCTGGGTTCTGCAAATTACGTAGCCGATTCTGCCTTTGGATATCAAGACGACTTTGCAGGGTGATTGTGAGATTCGGAGACAGTGACGTGAGCTCTGCGCCCAGCGGCCAGGCTCCTGTCGCTGTGAGGCAAGGGAACTGAGCTCCAGGGGCCCCCCTGGAGGCAGGCAGTCTGGCTGACAAGCCAACGACTGTGACATCGGTCCCTCCCAGTTTCGCTGTTAAGCTCCTTCCCCCGCACAAGCCGACAGACCCACGCGCGGAAGAGCAGATGCCGACAGTCCTCACTGCATCACGGTTCTGCATCTTGTCACTCAGCTCCGCCAGCCGGTGTCAGGTGGGTGCCCGAGTGTGATCATCGCTGCACACAGCTGCGTGCACCTCCCGATCACGAAGACATCCCCACTGCCACTCTCATCGTGACCTCCGTCCAGGTCCACAGCAGGCTCCCGGGCCCAGAGGAGAAGCATGGGCCTGGTCAAGGTCACAGAGTCAGGAAGCAGAGAGCTGAGGCTCAAACCCCAGATCCCTACCTCCAGTCCCAGCTCTCCAGCCCCTCTGCCTCCCTCTATCCCAGCTCGCCCTGTGATCAGCATCTGCCCATTAAGGCGGACACAGGCGATGTGTCCTTCTGCCTCCAGAATTTTCTCTGAGGCCCCAGCACCCCTCAGGCGCTGAGTCAACACGTCCGTCTGTCTTACTAGGAGTGTGTAACAGCAGAGGGAGGGGGGAAGAGGGGCTGGGTGCACAGGACACCAGCCGTCACTTATCTACCTATTTATCTGCCTGCCTGGCAACCTGCCTGTCTGCCTTTTCTTCTGTCTTCTATTTATTTATCTGTCAATCTATCTTTCCGTCTGTCTTTTCATCTATCACCTGTCTCTCTGTGTATCAGAGCTGCCCACAGCCCTCACTCTCTCACTTGCTTTCAAGTGGGAATCCGAACTCCTTCGCAGCCCCCACGGGTCCTTTCCTTCCTCCCGCAGCCAGTAAAGCCCCACCTGGGTCTTGGTATGTGTACTTGGCCCATGCAGGTAGAAATGCTGAGCTTCAGAGGATCCTACAATCTCATCGCTAAATTATCCTTATCATAAACAGCCATGGTTTGGACACCTACACTCTGTGGGTTCTGCATCCTTTTCTTCCCTCAACAAATGTTTTCTGAGCACCCGCCGTGTGCCCAGCACTGTGATTGGGCCCCGATGTTAGGTCAGACAAGGCAGCCAAGGTCCCTGAGAAAATGAGTTTCCACTCGGGGTCAAACAGAAAAACCATCCGTCTTTTACACATGAGAGGACCCAGGCTCTGAGAGGCTGGATGCCCTGCCCTGGGTCACGCAGCTAGTGAGGGGTGCAGCTGCATCAAACCCTGGCCAGATGTTTCCCGAGCTGGTCTGTGTTCCTGCTCAGTCAGTTGCCGATGGGCAGCTTGGCCCGGAGAGGCCCCGCGGAGCCCAGGAGGGTGGCGGGGAGGCAGGGATGGGTGGAGGTACACGCCTCAGCTGCTGGCAGGTCAGGATCTGACTCTCCGGGGCCACGCACTCCATCAGCTATTAATCCCTCCACTCAGCCGTGTGATTCTGTAGCATCGTGTCGCCCAAGCACTTTGATGGGCGGGCGACTACCACGCTCAGAAAGGAAGGAGGGCACGCCCCCCGGCATCTCTCCCAGCGTTAGCATCAGACTGAGCCATGTGCCTGAGGTGGAAGTTCTCAGGGTGTCAGGATGGAGGGGGACACAAAAGTGGTCCACTGACTGTACCCCAATCCCTGTCCAGGTACTTCAGAAAGAGTATGAGGAATCTTTACTGAAGCTTGCTCTGAAAAGGGGCCACTTTGGTCTAGAACAGAGGCAAGCACGTTTCCTGTAAAGAGCCAGGTAGTAAATACTTCCTTCCGTGTCTGTCGGATCTGCTTGGTTCTGCCCCGGGAACAGGAACGCCGCCAGACAGCGTGTCAGTGACGTGTGTCCCTGTGATTCTTTATTTACCAAAACAGATCCCCCAGGCTGGACTTTGCCACCTCCTAGTCTAGATTCTGTACCAATAACAACGGTAGCGATAATAATAATTGTGAGAGTTACTATTTATTGAGCACTTACTGTGTACCAGGTCAGATCCCATCATACCCTTGGGAAGTTGGGACCGTTCTTAGGAAGTTATTCTCTCAAATTCACAGTTGAGGAAACTGAAGCACAGGGATGTTCAGTAACTCACCTGCCCAAGGCACCCTAGACAGGAAGTGGCAGAGCCAGTCAGAAAGTTCTCCTTTATATCCTCCCATCTGCTTGCTCAGAAGCTTGGCGTCCTCTTTGAGCCTCTCTTCCTTACACCCCACCTCTAACCAGGAGCAAATTCTATTGGCTCCATCTTCAAAATATCTAATGGCCACCCACCCCCAGCCCTGCAGCCATCCTGGCGTGAGCCCCCAACATCTCTCACCTGGTTATGGAAATAGCCATCTCCCTTGTCCCCCTTTGTAAACATGTTACTATGCTGTAAAATTTAGTTGTCCTGTCGCTCCTCTGCACAACGCCTTGCAATGAGGGTGAAAGCCGAATTCTTACCATGGCTGAAGTGGCAGCGAGCTCTGTCCCCATCCTCCCATCTCTCTGACCTCCTCTCCCCCATCTCTCCCCCTTCCTTTTGCTCCAGCCGCCGTGGCTTCCTTGCTGTTCCTGGAACACACCTGCATCCCCCTGGCCCAGGGCCTTTGCACTGGCTGTTCCCTCTTCCTGGCACGTTTCTCCCCAGACATGCACAGGGCCGACTCCCTCACCACCTGCAAGTCTTTGTTAGAATATCCCCTTCCCCTTGAGACCCTCCCTTGCCACCCCTTATAATTCTGCAACCTGTCCTCTTTCTCCCACTCCTGTTCCCTTTCACTCTGCTCTACGTTTCCTTTTCCCAGATCACCTATTACCTTTATGACACTATGGAACGCTGTTATTTATTGTTTGTATTTAATTGCCCGTCTTTCCGCACTAGACTGTAACGCCACAGAGCAAGGGATTATTTGTTTTGTGGCTGAGGTACCCCAGCCCCTCCAGCGGCACCAGCCATTGAAGGGGATCCTTGCTCGATGATATTTATTGAGTGGATGCATGAATCCAGCTGAAGCCTTCCCTGTCCGATGGCTGCTATTTCCTCAGGCTCTGAGTGAGGATAGAGAGCTGAAGGGACCATGTGTCAAGGAAATGGCACTTTTGGCCGATGCCCTAGAGAACCTCACCACAAAATTGTGGATGCCGGCACCTGAACAGGAGTGTTCACACGAGCTGGGCCTGGATGAGCTCACAATAAGGCCATGCTGCTTGTATCTTTTTATTTGGACACATAAATCAGGCCGGTCCTCAAGGAACAGGCTGCCTGTCTCCATGAGATCCCTTGTCCTGCTCCAAGAACAAACATACCAAGGAGAGAGATTCTCCACTCCCTTTGCACCGAAGGAGGCTGCAGAAATCCAAGTGGCATCTGGGGACCAGCAAAAAGGGACTCTCTGAGGATTTGGGGCCAATGAGGTGGGCAGTTGATAAAGCTTGGGTAGAGCCAAGCTGGCCAGCTGGACTTGGCTATTAGGAGCAGAGGGGACAACAGGAGAAAGTGTGTGATTCCCAGGACAGGCACCGCCTAGGTCGAAGGCATGTTGGAATGGCAGACTCATTCAACCACTTAATTCTCACCCCCCTAGACATAGCCCTGGCCATCACCTTCTGCCCAAGCCCTGCTCATGACCCATTGGGTTGCCTTGGACAAACTGCCTTGCCTTTTTGGGCTTCAATTTCCTCAACTCTACAGTGATCTTTAGGCCTCCGTCTAGTGAGGACCATCTGTAGTTCTAGGATTCCATGTCTAACCCATCACAAGCTACCTGGTACAAATATTAACTCAAGCAGAGAAAAGAGAGAGAGAGAAGACTCCTATAGCCTACCCGGGCTACAGAGGTGGGAAACTGAGTTTGAAATCCAGCTCCGTCCCTTGCTCGTTGTATAAACTTGCTCCCTTGACTTCAGTCTCCACACCTGTAAAATGAGGATAATAATTCATCCTCAGGGTGTCAGAACTAGGTGAGATGATGTGAGTTAAGCGCCGAGGGCAGACTGGAGATGGGGTAGCTATTATTACAAAGAGACAGGGACCCTCAGTAGAGGATGGGTATGATCCTGAGGCTTAAAAGGGAGCGACGGGCGACCTTGAGTTTCAACCTGGGGAGAGAATGTTATCGCACTTACCCTGAGCTCTCAAAAGACACAAATTCCACCTCAGGGGAAATCAGGAAGTATTTTTGTTTGGAGACTGAAAAGAGGCAACATGGTGAAGTAAGGCAAGGCCTCTGCAATGCTTTGCACAGTGGCAACTTAGTTAAGCTGATAAACTACATTTCCCAGCATCCCTTTCTCTGCAGTTCTGGGAATGAACCCTGAGGAAGTGGGATCAGAGAAACAATATACAGTGTTGGATCAGGTCAAATTCATTGACCTGGATGCATTAAGCAGAGATTCTGAATTCAACGCATTCGCTCAAGCAGCTGGGACTGGCTCTAACAGTGCTTGGTTGATTGACTAAAACTTGGATGCAAAGGTGGCCTACGCTTAATGAAGTTCTAACGCCAGCGTTCCCCTGGTAGATGGTAGAGGCAAGTATCCAAAGGCTTAGTGATAGTGGAATGCTGAAGTGGATTTATCATGCGAGACCTGCTCATCCACCCCCAACCGGTACAGGCTGCCATGCGCACCGTTCTCACAGCTGAGCTGTGCAACCCAGAAGATCTGATGATGCTTGAAGGGTCTGCAGTAGATGGGGATGCTGTCTGGAGACTCAGGAAGGCCCCCGAGGTGAATCAGAACACAGACTTAAGATTTTGGAGAAAAGCTATGGCCACCCCCTGAAGGTAGTTACTCTCCTTCTGAGAAATGGCTTCTGCGTTGCTACTGGACCTTATAGAGACTGAAAGCTTGATCGCGGGTCACCAAATTACTGTGTCTTCTGAGCCACCCATCATGAACTAGGTGATGGCTGAGCACCCAAACCATAAAATTGGGCATCGGTGGCAGCCATTTTATCATAAAATGAAAGTGGCCTGTACAGTGTCCGCTCAAGCAGGTCAGGAAGACACAAATGAGTCCCCTGAGCAAACATCCCAAATGCCCCCCTCCCCTCTCACGCTACAATACTTCCTCTCTCTCAGCCCACACCCGTGGCCTCCTGTGAAATTCCCTGAGAAGCTGACTGAGGAAGAAAAATAATGGTTCTGGTTTATAGAGTAATGGTGTGGTTCTGCACCACAGGCTGGCACCACCCAAAAGGGGGCACCTGCAACACCGTCATCCCACTCTTCAGGACACGGATGGAGGAAGATTTTCCCAGTGACAGAGCTTTGTGCCGTGAGCCTGATTATTTACTTAGCCTGGAAGGAGAGATGGCCACACGTAAGCATCTACATTGGTTCGTGGGCCGTGCCTAACAATTTGGCCGATCGGAAGGAATATGATTGGAAAATTGGTGAAATGAGGTCTTGAGAAGAGGTGTATGCTACAACTTTCTGAATAGGAAGGTTAGATGAATAGATCTGTGTTCTGCGTGCATCCTCATCAAACAGTGACTTCAATAAAGGAGGGACTTGATAACTGGACAGGCAAAATGATCCGTTTTGTGGATTTCTGTCAAACTCTTCTCTAAGACATCTCTATCATTACCCAATGGGCTTGTGAACAAAATGGCTCTGGTGGAAGGAATGGAGATTATGCATGGATTCAGCAACTGGACTTTCCCTCATCAAGGTTTATCTGGCTACAGTCATTGCTAAGTCCCAAGTACCAACCACAGAGTCCAACACTGAACCCCCAACATGGCACCCTGCTTGTTCTTATTTACTTATCCAGACCGTTACCTTGGATATGGGTTTGCCTTTCCAGCCCACAGTGCTTCTGCCAAAACCACCATCTGTAGATTTACAGAATACCTTATTAACCATCACAGCATTCCACACAGCTTTGCTTCTGACTAAGAAAATTATTTACGGTAAGTAAAGTGTGGCAGCGAGCCCATGTTCTGTTAATTCACTAGTCTAACCATGATCTCCATCACCCTGAAGCAGCTTGTCTGACAAAATGGTGGAATGGTCTTTTGAAGGCTCGGTTATGGCACCAGCCTTGTGACATCACCTTGCAGACCTGAGATAATTTCCTCCAGGATGCAGCCCATGCTCTAAAATCAGCAAGCAGTATACAATGTTATTCATTCCATAGCCAAGGTTCCCAGGTCCAGGTATCAGGAGGTGGGAGTGGGTGTGCCTCCTCTCACTATTATTCCTATGTCATCCAGTAGCAAAATGTTTGCTTTCTGTCCCCATGACTTTAGATTCTGTTGGCCTAGAGGTCTTAGTTCCCAAAGGAAGAATGTTTTCACCATGAGGCACAACATGGGTCCCATTAAACTGGAGCTGAGACTGCTTCCCGGCTAATTTGGGCTCCCCGTGCCAATGAATCAGTGAATGTAGAGATGAGTCTCCATACTGCTTATAGTGATCAATCCTGAACACCAAGGGTTGTTGCTATACAATGGGGAAAAAACTGGAAGATGCCCTGAGTTCAAGAGATCCCCTGAGACATTTCTTAATATTCCCACGTTCTGTGCTAAAAGTCAATAAAAACACAGCCACCCATTATGGGTAGTACAGCTTGCGACGCAGACCCTTAAAGAATGAAGCTTTGGAGGGGGTGTGGCTCACGTGGTAGAGCGCATGCTTAGCATGCACGAGGTCCTGGGTTCAATCCCCAGCACCTCCTCCAAATATAAATAAATAAACAAACCTAATTATCTCCCCCTCATAAAACAAATAAACATAAAACGGAACTTTGAGTAACCCCAACGGGCAAGGAATTATGACAGCCCAAGTTCATTGCTGAGGGCAACTGGATTATGAAATGGGTAGCAGAAGCAGGAAATTATAAATACCGGCTACAGTCATATGCATGACCAGTTGAAGAAATGAGGAAGGTAATAGGTTTGATTACTTCTTCCTTGTTTTGGATGAAAATATTTATGTAGATGTTAATCAATTTCTTTCCCCCCTCCCCATTCCTTTAACATAAGATTGTTAACAGTAGCTGACTGATCATTCAGCATTTACATGATGGAATATCTAATATGGAGTTTTACTCAGCTAGAAAAGCTTTGTATCCATTTGGGGGAAGAAGTTAGTGTGTTTTCAGTGGTACCAGGGATAGCGGCATTATATTAGCATGATTTTGCTATGACATTAATCTGAAAGTTAAATATGGTTAAAAGAAGTGTGTACATGTGCCAAGTTGATACGGGAAATCCATGGTCAGCTTAACTAAGGAGGAGCTATACCTCTCAGAATCCCTTTTCCTTTCTGATTCCGAGGTTGGTTGGCGGTAGAGAAATGTGCTTGGGATTTGGAAGGCAGAAGTGAAGCCACAGTCATGTTTGTGTTCAGAAGGTCGGTGTAGGATTAGGCATGGTTGTGGTTCTCACACATGGCTCACCACACTGGGGTGGGGCAGCTCCTGGGCCCACAGCAACCCCAGCTCCTGCCACATCTCCAGTGTCTCCAGACCCCAGGCGGGTGTTGTGCAGCTCCAGGGTGAAGAGTGCCAGCTTCTTCTGTGGGTCGGAAGCTTGGAGATGGCAAGAGACATCTATGAGTTCCAGTTCATCACTGTGGGTTCTGGCTTATTCTTGCAGGAGTCATTGTTTTCCCACTGCACGTCCATCTCTCGGTCCCAGGTACCTGCCCAGCTGACTTCAGGATCAGCACCGGACGCAGAGGTTACAACCCACTGTAGATGGTTTAACCAGTCCCCACGACTGCATAAGGTCAAATCCCTGTAACAAATTCTGTATTCTTTAGCACTCTTATTAGTTCTGCTTCGTTGACCAAACCCTAGTTGAGACTGTGTCTTAGGTCGGGTTCCCTCCAAGAGGAGCCTGGAATGGGCATTCCCATGTAAGTGATTTACTGAGGGAGAGCTCTCAGGACATACCTGGAAGTGAGTGAAACAGGATGGGGATGGGGAAGAAGCTAAATAGAGATGTGGATTCAGCCGAAGTCTGACCTCAGCTTGATCCCCCAGGGAGCTCTGGAGCATGAATGACGCACAGAGTTGTCCCACCTTGAGGGAAGAGGATCAGCTTTGTGCGCCTTTAATCTGTCAGTTATTTCCTAGGGGTACCCCTGTGGGAGGGGGTAATCTTCCAGGCATTTCTTGGTGAAATGGCTCCTGGAGGTCAAGGACAATTCTCCGGAGAAGAGGGCAGCGGTGAGCTGTTAGTAGTCAACACTCAGAGCAGCTGCGGATGGTGTGCTGACCTGGTAAAGTGGGTCAGGGTAGGGCACCAACAGCCTCTGCTGCACATGGGTTTTCACATTAGGAGACCTGAGGTTGAACCCTTAACTCCACGACTTAATGGCTATGTGGTCTTGGGCAAGTTTCCCCAATTCCCTAAACTTCATTTTTCTCATCTGTAAAATGGGAGTAATAGCAGTGCATAACATACGTACAGGTGCTTAGAATAGTGCTGGGCACATCACAAACATTCAATAACTGTTACTATTATTTAAAATGAAAATAATAGCTTATTTAGGAGTATGGGTAGGAGTCAGAATTCTGGGTTCTGGTCCTGGGTCTGCAACCTACTGCTCTCAGTTTTCTCAACTGTAAAATGGGAATAACTACATAATAACATCTGGGTTCCCTACCATGGAGGAAGTGTCAGGGCAGGCAGAATAATGAACCACCCCCCCGACACACACACACACACACAAGATGTCCATGTCTTAATCCCTGGAACTGTGACTATATTACCTTACGTGGTAAAAGGGACTTTGCAGATCTTGAGATGGGAAGATTATCCTGGATTATCCAGATAGACCCAACGTAATCACAAGGGAGGCAGAAGGATCAGAGTCAGTAGTAAGAGATGTGATAATGAAAGAAGGGGCTCAGGTGGTGAGAGGACGGTGTTATGAGCTAAGGAAAGCAGGAGGTCCCTGGAAGCTAAAGGAGGCAAAGAATCATATTCTTCCTTAGACCATCCAGAAGGAGCCAGCCCTCCCAACACCTTGACTTGAGCCCAGTGAAACTGACTTCAGACCCCTGACTCCAGAACTGTGCGACAATAAATACATGTTGATTTCAGCCACTAAATTTGTGGGCATTTATTACAGCAGCAACAGGAAACGAATGCACGGTCCAATGAGACAACGTGTCTGAGTATTGTAAACACCAGGACCCATTCTTCACTATAGTCATGGCCCTGGTGTCCTGGGGTAAGGTCACGAGAATGAAGAAAATAGACCGCCAAGATCTTTGGAGATTTTATTGGCCTGCACCAAATCATGGAAGTTAGGCAATCCCCAAACCAAGCCTGAATCAGAAAGATCAGAAAGAGGGACTTTCATAAAGATTGTGTAGGATCCAAAATTATAGAAACTTTCCAAGTTCCTTCCCACCATTTCCATCTCCCTCTTAACACACCACTGAAACCACCCACACCCATATGACAGATTTAAGGAGCTAGAAGGAGAGGACATATCAACCTTTCTTCCTAGACATCTTCCTTCATTGCTTAATATTTTAAATAGTCCAAACCAGTCTCCTTTATGCTCTGTGTCAAACCATGGAAGTCCTAGCTCTAGATTAAATATACCAAAAGTGACAGTGGGGACAGGCTTTGCCAATTCAGATCCTTTCTGCTAGAAAGCTGTGACCAGGCATTTTATTTGGAGGCTGTCTGATTAGCAGGGGAAATCAAACTTCATTAGCTATACAACAGCTAGGACCAGAAAAAGAGCCACTACATAGGTATTCAGTCTGTCAAAGCCTTTCTCCCTAAGATGTTGCTTAGCAAGGATTGGTGGAGTTTGGAAAGTCTGAGTGTTATCTGTTCACTCAAGGGTCATTGCTAGTTTGACATTAGTGTTAGACTTCTGTATGATTAAGGACAATATAATTCAACAAGGATGCTACACTTACCCTAGTCTGGTATTTACTCTATGTATTGGTCAAGTTTCTGCTCTACTAATGCTGTGTAACCAACATCCACAGATTCCCAATGACTCACAACTATGTATTTGATACTCATAGGTCTGGAGGTCAGCTACAGTTCCATTGGTTTTGGTTGGATTAAATTGGGCTAGGCTGGGCTCCAAGCTTTAGTAGTCATCAGGTCTGTTCCACATGTCTTTATCCTAGGACCTCAAGTCTCAGGCTGTCTCATGCAGAACAGAAGTTCAAGAGTGCTGGCAGGAATTGGCATGGCTCTAAAAATCTTTTCTTGGAACTATCACACAATTATTTCCATCTACATTCTATTGGCCAAAGCAAGTCACATGGCTAAGTCCAAAGTCAATGGGAAAGTTATCCCCCCTACAGGGAAGCCATGAGAAGGGTGAGAAAAAAAGAACTGAGGAAAAACAATGCAACATAACACAGTTCAGAAAAAGTCTCTGATATAGTCAAGCAATCATCCATCTTCTGCCCATCCTTTCAGATCAAAACTGTCCTAGAAACAAAAAGCTTGCTGGTACCCTTGTCCCAGTGCTGTGGGGTTCCAACCACATTTCTACAAGGAGGATTACTGCATAGAGCATCATCTCAGGATAGAAGAGAATCCAAAGAAAGTCCTCAATGAAATAGTCCTTAAATATTACCTCACCCCAACTATTCATTGCACAGATGAGAAAACTGAGACCCAGACATGTGCAAAGTCTTCTCAGTGTCACAGAGATATTCAGCTCAGGGACTCCAGAGTCTACTCGTCCAGGTTCTAGTTCTGGAAGCAGTTATTGAAGCGTAATCCTGGGTAAATTACCATAATCTCTCCACATCTGTCCCCTCATCTATAAATGGAGGAAATAATAGCTCCTACCTTATAGGGTTATTATGAGGAGTCAATGTTGAATCACTTAGAAAAGTAACTGATAGGCACTAAATAATTAGTCATTATTATTATTATAATTCCACAAATAGTTGTTAGTACAGTAATTCCCCAGATACCACTCTGTCTTAAGTACTGAGGAATTAGTTTCTGGCCAAAGAGCTCCCATGTCATAGAGGAGACAAAGAGGAGTAAGCAAATTCATCATCTAAAACATTCTTTAGTACAAGAAGTCACAAGGGGGCAGAAGGTAAGTCTAATTTTGCCCCAAATAGGAAGAATAAAGACTAAGAAGACTTCCAAAAGGAGGCATAATCTGAATCTCATCTCACATATTATGCAGGACATTTTCCAGTTGGACGAGGGGATGAAAGAGATTCCTGCAGAGGAAAGAGTATGTGCAAAGGGCCTGAGGTACGAGGAGGTAGCTCAAAGTGTGTTCAGAAAGTGCCAACAATTCCAACTCACTGGATGGTCTGTTGGTTAATGATAGGAGAAGAGGGCAGGGATCAGACGTTAGAGAGCTCAGAATGCCAGGTAAGGTGCTTGAATTCCTCCTAATGGCCTGTGATGGTAAATTTTTTCTCATAAGAAGCACTAAAGGCAAATGGAAGGAAATATTGCCTGTAGAGGGCTAGACAATGGCACTTCTTTATCTACTTTGAAGTTTTCAGTTTTATCTTAATTCCTATAAATGTGTGTCTTCCTAATCTTGTGTCTATGTTCATTCACTCATTTAACAAGTGCTTATTAAGTGCCTACTGGGTGGCACTTTAAATACTAGTAAATAAAACCAAGACTCTTGCCCTTGTGAATCTTTTATTCTAGTGTGGCAGGGAAAAGTGTTGGTTGATTGAAAGACAGTAAGTAATAATGATAATAGATGATAGATTTAGATAGATTATGGATAGATAGATAGATAACTTTCTGAGTGGGTTAAAATGTGATAAGTGCTTTGGAAAACAGGAACATTAGAGCAGGATAAGGTAAGCTGTTATTAAATGAATTAATACATTAATGAACAAATTAGATGGATGGATGGAAAAATGGGTGGATGAATGGACAAATGGATGGATGATGGATGAATGGAAGGAAGAAAGGATGGATGGATGGATGGATGGATGGATGGATAGAAAGAATGAAAAGTCCGGCTAGATGGTGGGGTACTCCTAAAAAATTTCAAGTGTGGGAATGACAATACTCACATCTATCAATCCCTAGCCTCCTATGAGGCTTCCACCCTCAAGACAGCAGCTTGCTGATCTGCACACTCAGGGTCATGGAAAGGTGAGTCCTGCCGGAGCAGGTTTCTCAGGTACTACCTGATCCCCAAGCAGGTCATCAGCTTGTTACCCGCACTTCAAATGCAGCTGAATTTCTAAATGTACAGTTGATATAAATACCTTCTGGGCACATAGCAGTTAATAAATAACTTGGTTAAATTGCAGCAGAGGGAGGAAGCTCAAAACCTGGAGGTGGGGATGGAAGGCTGGGGAATGCAGCCCTTATTAATGACCAAAATGCAATCTCTGGAAAGAGGGGAATGATGCTTTGGGAAATGAGTTTATGATAATCATTCCTTCTGTTGGCAGCACCCCTTATGGCTTCTCCCAGACACACAGGCTCCTGTAATCCAGCCTTCTAGGGAGAGGAGACAGGAGACCAGGGCTCCAGGCTGACGCTCAGGGTGAGCCCCTTCACCTCTCTGGGCTTCAGCTCCTCATTGCTAACATGGGGAGGCAATTTCTCAGCCCTTCTCATAAGGTTGAGTAAAATAATGGGTGAGGAAACCTTAGAATCTGTAAAATTAAAAAAAAAATGAAGAGTGAGTTTATTAATTAAAAAGAAAACTAAATATTTCCCACTTCCCATTTTATAAATCGGGGGCAGCGCAGTAGTAGCTGGGTTCAAAGTCTGCTTCTTTCAAATTGTGATTTGGGACACATGGTTTCCTTTCTCTAAGCCTTGATTTTCTCGTCTGTACAATGGCATTGTCAAACCTCCCTCATCGGATTACTGGGAGGATGAAAGAGATACTGTGCTTTGGGGCCCGGGACACAGTAAGGGCTTTGTGAACATAGCTTTAATGACTTGTTGTCATTGCTCTGTGGCCCAGACTCCTGCCCAGGACCCTGTGATGTAGAACAGGGCTGTCCCAGCCTGGCTTGTGCCCTGCCTTTAGATACTGAGTGGTAGGTGCAGATGCCTGAGAAAGGGTCTGTGTAATACAAAAGCCCCCACTTCCTCAGGGGCCCTCACCTAGATCACTTCTCAGGGAGACAAGAGCAGATGGAGGGCAGGAAAAGGAGAGGGAGGTGGCTCTGATCCCTGCAGTGGGTGCAGCCACTCCCCTTCAAAGCCAGAGAAGGAGATGCTGAAGGAGCTCCCAGGAAGATCTCATCAGCTCAGGCCTCTCTCCACACCTGACCGTGTACCCCAGGCTCAGAGGTGACATTTTCCGAGTGAGTCCAGACCCTCCGCTCCCCACACCTGTCACATCCCATGATGTTCAAACACAGGCCGCCGCTGCTCCCAGCACTGCTGGCCCCCAGTACAGGCTCCGGCCTGGAGCCCAGGGACCCACGGCATTTCACAGGCAGTGAAACAGCTGGTGTGGGAAGTGGGGCTTGGTGGCACGGCCCGCCTCTGGGCTGTTTTCTCCCAGGGCTGCTGTCTTTGAACCTGCCCAGGGGCCAGGAGGCCTCTTTCTCTGGGCGGGAGGGCCTTGCTCTGTTTTGTTGTTACTGTAGTTCTTTTTAAATGCAATGAGATGCAAGTTTCAGGACACCAGAGACAAGAGACCAAAAGAGTTTTACTCTGCTTTTATTCCTGCCACCAAACTGGAGAATTACTACATGACTTCCACGGCTCCCGCCCCTTGGCTGATGTTCTGAATACTGGGAATAATACGAATAACAACTTCCACTTACTCTGAGTCTGCAGGTGCTAGGCGCTGCTCCCAGCACCTGCACACCTGCACCGCCTCGTTTAATCCTCGTAAGAGTCTGGTAGGCTCTGGGCCCCAGAGCCAGTAGGGTTCCCATTAGTCAAGTGCCCATTCCAAGTGCAAGGAGTTGGTCTGGCCTTGAATATTGCTCCGCTCAGGGAAAAATGGTGGCACCAGAATGACATGAAATTCCAGCTCCTTTAACTCACTGGAAACTACCAATGACAAATTTCACCACGATCTCCCATGGACCCACTTCGTAAAACCCTCAAGGTGGATTCTAAACCAGAAGCAGCTTTTAGCAGGGACATGACGAGCCTTTTGGGGTCTCATCTCCTGATGCAGCGACATCGTCTGTCTTCCTGGAAGAGACACCCGCCACTTGCATGCAGTGTGGTTGCCAGCAGAGTCAATAGTTGAAGCTGTTAATCTCTTCTACTTTTCAAGAGAAGGAAAAATCACTGCATGTTGGCGTGCGGGAGTTTCGGGACCGTGAAGCGGTTTCTGAGGTCTCCTGCAGGAGGTACACACCGTCCCGTGGAGCACTCTCAGCTGAGGACTCTTGGGAGTTGGGCTGCTGGAGGGTGGGGGTTGGGCAACACCAAGAAGCAGGGTCCTGACATCACCTGGGGGCTGTCCTGCTCTGCAAGCTGGAACACCAGGCTGAGTGTCAGGAGGCCACTCACTGTGTGACCTTAAGCTAATCTGAGCCTCCTCTGAGCCTCAGGTTTTCCCCTCTGAAAAATGGCAACAATCTTTGATTGACCCTGTCCTGCCCAGCTCACGGGGCTGTCGAAAGATCACAAGAGATGATGATGGTAGAAATGCCTGGAAGACCTTAACACCCCATTCACAGATAGATGATGCCAACAGTGGCAGGCCAGGTGATTGACAGTGGCCTGGCACTCTGAACCCTTACCCAGAGGCTGGAAGGGTTGGTTGGATCAACACGCTGTGTGACCCTACACAACACACCAAACCTCTCCAGGCTTTGATGTTCAGTCCTGTCAAATGCGAAAGTGAAGTCCGCACGGAGACAAGAGGTGTGGAAGGGCTCCAAACACCAGTTTGACAGGATTTTGCTCTAGTCAATATTTATTTGTCAAGCAAGTAGTCTTCTGACAATGACCAGAGGGAGGGCTACACGCAGGGGAATAAACTCCAGGTCAGCAGAAGCACGTGAATTCAAACCCTCCCTGTGTTCACCCTAATAACCACAACAACCAAATTAAATCTCTGACTTTTAAAGAGAGCAAGAGGATAAATATTGATTGATTTGCTGGCACCTACTAAGTGCCCAGTGCATAAAAAGATGAAGATTTTAATAACAAGTAAGAGCCAGGAAGGTATAAGTCATGTGCAAACTGTGGTCCCCAGTACTTTCTATGCATTATCTCATTTCATCCTTGCAGCAAAATAATGGGATTCAATTTATTATTTTTCCTACTATTTCCATCCTATCAATAAATAAATTGATGCTCAGTAATATATAGTCACTTGGCCAAAGTCACAGCTAGGAAGTGTCTACACCTGGATTTGAACCCCGCTCTTAGATACCAGGCTCTTAACTGTCCTCAGATTTAATCCTCACATCAATCTTTTGAAATTAGAATGATTAACACCCATTATCCAGATAAGGAAACAGGCTCAGAGAGGTAAAGGCACTTGCCCAAGGTTTTATGTTGGTAAATGGTGGACTGAAGTCAAGTCTTATCTTCGGACATAAACTTTCAGACATTAACAAGTAGAATGACAGGCTTGGGTTTGTCAACAAGATGGGATGGACACAGGGAGAGTGGAGAAGAACCAATCAGGGTTCCTGGACGGGAGGGTGGAGGCAGAGGCTTTGGAGCTGTCCACCTGGACTGGGCCTGGCCCAGGGAAGCCACTGGCTCCCCTCCGTCAAGCCAGGCAGGCTACGAGGCAGGGGAAACAATTAGAGCCAGGGAAGGGGGATCAGTTCACGCCCCCAGTCCATCAAAAGTCAGGCAAGAAGCAACCAGGACAGCTCAGCTTTGTCACTTTACAGCTAGGGAGACAGAGCATCCTAGAGCCAGGGGAAGAGGTGAGGGTCTCCACCGTGCCAGGAGAGAGATGGCCACAGAGTGAGAGCCCCGAGTGACCCCTGTGGGCATCCCATGCCCCAGGAAAGACCCGCCAAAGCCATCTTGCCTTCCTTCATTCATCCATTCATTCAGCAAGTATTTATTGAGCACCTGCTGTATGCCAGGATCGATGCTGCACACTAGGGAGGGAAGCAGCAGTCAACATGACCAAGTCCCTCCCCACAGTGTAGGGAGAGAGACAACACACAAGAGAAATCAACTTGGCATGGAGGTGGATAGAGATACCTGCCGTGGGGAACACCCGTGCGTGGGAGGCTTGAGGGCTTATGTGCTAGTTTTGTGTCTCCTCTCCCTACTAGAATGTAAGCTTCCTGGGGGCTGGGATGTCGCAGGTCTTGTTGGCTCAAGCTGAAGTGTAGACTGGGAAGTGAAGGTGGAAATCCGAGGCGGGAGCAGGAAGCAGTGCCAGCGGAGGGCAGGAAGAGGGGACCTTCCTAAGTAGCACACGATGGGGAGATGTGCTGCTCACCAAGTGGAGAATCCTCCCCACCACCAGAAGCAAGCCTGTTGGGGGAGGGGCCAGGAGGGGTGGGAAGGGGCAGGTCTTGGTTAGCCCAGGGGGGAGAGGGCCATTTCAGCATGGGCTGCTCAAAGCGGGCATTCTGCTCATCAGCCTTTATAAGACCAAAAAGATTCTTTCCCCAAATTGGGGTTGATTTTGAAGCTGGGCTTCAGGGCGGCTCACCCTAACCATTGCATCTTTGGACAGGTCAGCCAAGTTCATTGATCACTGGTCATTACCTCAGTGATAGTGGCTTGGGGATAAGATCTAAGACTAAAGACAATTTTGTCCCTTCATAGTATGATCAGACTCCCTCTCTAGCAAAAATCCAAATTAAAAAAAAAAATTTTATTGAAGTGCCATCAGTTATAAGATGTCAATTTCTGGTGTACAGCACAGTGTCCCAGTCATGCATATACATACATATATTCATTTTCATATTTTTTCATTAAAGGTTATTACAAGATATGTTATTTTTTTATAATGACAGCTCATCTCCAAGGTGTAAAACAGCAAGACTGATCTTGGCACCAACAGTCCTGTGGCGCGATCCAGGTGGTGCTAACCTACCACCATCCATGTTGCCCCTTCAAAGTAGTCATCATGGAAAGCTCAGGCTGCCAGGGATCTGAATATGGCTGGATCTACTTCAGCAATTGCCTTTTGAGCTATTTTTGAGCCCCACAAGGAAATCTATCTCATTATCTGCTAGTCTGACCTAGTATTTGTTAAGCTGGCCTCAAGGTCACAAGATCTGTTAATGGGATAATGGAACTGGGGGAAATGGGCTACTTTTGCAGCAAGGAGGATTCAGGTTGGATCCCCAAGTGCACTCCCCAATCAAAATGGCTGGGCCGGGGCCAACCCCTGAGTGAGGTGCCATCCCATCTCAGAAACTCCTAGCTTGTTTCTCAATTCCTCCGGCCCTTGTGGCTGTACCTCACCACTCTGAGGTACAGATTTATTGCTCTCCCAGAAGGATTCATCATATCCCAGAGCCCGAAGCCGCCGTGTGGTTTAATGTGTGTCGGGTTTGCCCCTCTGCTCTGAGAGCAAGCAGCTCCAGCTCTGTCTTCCATCTCCGCTCCCAGCACCTGGCATGATGCCGCATGCAGCAGGCACTCAACAAGTGCTCCTGGTTTGCCAGAGACTCTCAGGGTTGCAGTACCCGTCAGCCGGTAGAGGGTGGCAGTGGATGAGGCGGAGAGCCGCACACCAAGAACTTTGCATTGAAATCCCACTTAATCCTCTTGACAGTCCTGCATGCGAGGCTTAATTAACTCTGTCTTTAAAAAGATGAAATTGAGGCACCAAAGAACTCACCCAACCCCTTCACAATCTTAGATACGGGAAAAGTTGGCCACGACGGAGGACTCTCCTTTCTGGAGTCACTTTTGATGGAAACTCCAGCCCCATCCTCCGAGAACAGGCTTCACTTGGCTCCTGTCTTGTCTGAAGGCAGATCAAAAATAAGAGAATAGCTGACACCTATCAAACACTGATCATGTCCTAAGCCCTGTTCTGAATGCTTCAGACATAATAACTCATTCGATCCCTCGGGGAAGGGAGGTGCCGCTCCCACTTCACAGCACAGAGAGTTAACCACTTTGCTTGAGTTGGTAGAGACAGAAGCAAATAGAGCCAGGGACGATAGAATGCAAGCAGCCTTATGTCAGCCCACATGCTTTTTTTTTCCTTTTCTTTTTTGCTTTTTTCCCTTTTTCCTTTTTTTTTTTTTTTTTGCTTTTTTGAGGGGGAGAGTAATTAGGTTTATTTTGTTTATTTATTTTTTAATGGAGGTACTGGAGATTAAACAGACCACATGCTCTTTACCACTATACCTAACTGCCTGCCTCCAGCTCACTGCTGAGCTCAATCTACCCAGAGAGGCAGCCATAGCTTTCCTTTCCACAGAGACCCAGAGAAGCCAAGTAACCATCCTGATGTCACACGGCTCAGGTCCCTAATGCCACCTGCCTTGGGAGTAAGAGGGAAATAGGTAGGAAGCCTCCAGGCCAGGCACTGTGCTTGGCACTTTCTTTACTCAAATCTTGTCTGATCCTGACAACAGACTTATGAGATAGGCCATGTGATCCCTGTGACATGGATGAGAAAACAGAGAGGTTAAGACACCTGCTTTCAGCAGCTCAGTGGCCCAGCTCTCCACTCTGGAACACACATGCTCCCCAGCGCTGCGGCTGGCCACACCCTTGCTAACAGGGAGAGTCTCTCCATCCCAGGGAGGATAAACGGACTGTCTGCCCCCTCTCCCCTCCTTTCCTTTCGGCTTCTTAATGCTAATTTATGGAAGCAGAGTGTGAGATGATGAAGGTGAGGAATTAAGAGAGGGCGGGAGGCAGGAAGAGAGGAGGCGGGGCTGTAAACACTAATTGTTCTATCAGGAGGTGGCTTTCCATTTCCTTGCTGAAGGGAAGGCTGTGTTTAATTAACTCTGCTTGTGTGCTGGGGACAGTGCCTGATTGAAAATGAGCTACGGGGCCTCGGTTACAAGGCAGAGGGCCCAGCAGCCTCACATATGCATCAGCCCCTTCGACATCAGGGTGCGAACCCTGAGGCAGAGGCCCACGGGCCCTGCGCTGCCTGTATCCCTCCCCGTGGGCCCTCCCGCACCTCGTACCAGCCTGCAGGTTTCCAGGTCTTTGCACGAGCGCCTCTCCCGCGCATCTCTGCCTCTGCCCTTTCCTGTCTTCTCTGGCTGGCATGAGGCATTCGCTCATCTGTCTCAGGCTGGCGTTGTTTGGTGGCAAGAAGCTGAAGCCCGCTCTAGCTTCCCTTAGGTAAAGAAGGTTTCATTATCGGGTCACAAGGGTGCCCCATGAACCCCAGAAGCTGAAAAAACAGCTGGGCCTCGAGAACTCAGAAATGGGAAGGAACTGGGATTCACGCCGCTCTTGCCTGCCCATCACCAGCTGCTGCTGCAGCCTTTTAGCTCTGCTTCTTTCTAGAACTGCTCCTTCTCTTTCCTCTGCACTAGCCCCGCTCCACCCTTCCAGCCTTCAGACACTACGGCTCCCCTTCACCGTATGCAGGTTTAAACACTTGAGAGCGAGAGTCTGATTGGCCCAGCTGATTGGTCAGGTGCTCAACCTGGGCCAATCAGCCAGGGTAAGGGGCCGGGTCACATGACTGCCCCTTCAAGGTCAAGCAGGGCTGGCACTCTAGGGGGCGGAGGGAGCAGGAAAGAAGGGGCCTGGGGTCTTGGGAGTCAAGGCCACCTCAAAGCCCTCCCTTTCAGAAGTGCCCCCCTGCCTGATTCCCCCTATGGAGTTAGTAGCCCTTCCTTGTGCTTCCACTGCCCTTTGCACCCACCAGCTGTGTGACCTTAGGTAAGTTACTAACCTTCTCTGTGCCTCAGTTTCCTCCTCTGTAAAATGGAAGTAATAAGAGAACTCACCTCATAGAGTTGTTCTGAGAATTTATTAAGGCAAAGAGGCAGAGCACTTAGCACAGCCCTACCTAGGGCAGTGTAATTAGTGCCCGGATATGTGAACCCTAATTTTGTTGTGACCACTGTTTCATCTTTTAGAGCATTTTCACGTCGTTTGGAATAACTTTCTTATGTGTCTGTCTCACCCACCATCCTGGGCACCACTGCCTGGAGACTCTTGACCTTACAGGTCTAGCTATTTGCCTCCAAACCTGGCATAAAGTGATTGCTCAGTTAAATGCCCAATGACCGGGTGATACCGACAATCACTTCCACTTGCTGGCAGGAGGACACGCGACAGAGTGCCCCTCAGAACCTGGGCCCCCGATGCACATTTGGTGAACAAATCCAGTAACAGGTGTTTCATTAAACCCTCAGATTTAATTCCCACCACAGCCTTGGGAAGTAAGAATTTTTGTCTCCATTTTACAGAAGAGGGGGTTCACCATACTTGGTGTGTCCCAAGGGGCTCAGAGTCACTGGCCTTCGAGGAGAGAGGAAGGCCTGGAAACCAGGGTTGTTAGCACAGCCCACAGAGCTTCCTGCTGTGCAAACAGGTTCAAGGGCCTGCGGGCACCAGATTGTGTGGGGCACGGAGGCAGACGGACAGGATCCTCCATCTAGCCAAGACAATCCAGGAAGAGGCTGTGGGTGGGGGCACTCAATCTAGAGAGATGGCAAAATCACCCTGCTCTCCAAGGATAGATAACGTGCCAGTGCCTCTGTGTGTGAGTCTGTGCAAGAGTATATTTGTGCGTGTTCTGTTTGCGACCCACTGATGGCACCAATAGATGTGATGTGTTTCCTTTTTTGTCAAATTATTCAAGTCATTCAAGTCTGGAAACCACTTTATCCCTTAGACCCAAACTGGGATTCAGATTTCTAATCCCGGCACTGTCATGACCTTGCTGTGTGACCCTGGGTAGGTCTCTTCCCCTCTCTGAATCTCTATATAGCAGTTGAATTGGGTGAAATTATTTGTACAAACCCTTCCAGCTCAGAATGGTGGAGAGACCCAGGGGGTCGGGGCCAGGTGCCTCCCTCATCTCTCCATGCCGAAAAGTCCTGCCCTGGACCTCAAAGGGACAAGAGCGGGGACAGGAGCCTACGTTATCTTTAGTCCCTGATTAGCAGCCTCTTGCTGGTCTCTAAGCTCTCTGACCCCAAGCTTGCTCATCTGAAGGGTGCGCCAATGGCCTAATCAGACCCCTCTCAGCACAACTAACAGAGGCTCCTGCTTTTAAAAAAAAAAAAAAGAAAGAAAGAAAGAAAAGAAAAGGAAAAAAGAAGACGCTTCTGTAAATCAGCTGTTTACTTAACTTTCCCTGGCATTTAATGATTGTGAGGCTCAGGAGAGGGAGAGAGATGGAAAATTAATTTGAGTCTCACCAGAAAAGCCAGTCAGGGAAATAATGAACTTCCCAGACTCACAGAGAAAAGAGATGGGGGGGGATGCCAGGGGAGGCAGAGTCCCCCAGCCTCCAAATCCTGGACTCGAGCTGGGCTATGCATAGTGATGGACAGACGGCCCCCTCTCTCAGAGCCCGAGCGCTAGGTGAGGTTTCAGTTCCTCTCAAGATGTAAAGCCCCATCAAAAAATCCCCCCTCTTCAATCTTCTTAATGGAGGGAAGCCGAGGTATAGCAAGGATGAGTCAAGAAATCGTAGGTAACAACTATGTTCTTGTGTTCATGAGCTCTGATACTCAGCAGACCTCCCCCCGCCCCGCCCCCGCAACACGCACATACACACACACGACGGTGGCATCAAGGATGGAGAGAAGATGGGTGTAGGAGATGCACGATTCCAGCGTGGAAGAGCTGGTAGGGCCTCAAGGTTTTTCTAGTTTGAGTTCCTTATTCTACAAGGATGGAAACTCAGACACAGAAGGAGGCAGTAATTTTTCCAAGACTGTACACACTTAAGATGGAACACAGCTGGCACTCAGACCCACATCTCTTGGTTCCTGGTCTCCCTTCCTCCCCATTAGATATTGTGTAAAATAACTCTGCTAGGTACTGAATGTGTGTGTGTGTCCCACCCCAAATTCACATGGTGCAGCCCTAGACCCTAATGTGACCATATTTGGAGATGGGGCCTTTGGGAGGTAATTGGATTTGGATGAGGCCACAGAGATGGAATTGGTGCCCTTAGAAGGGGCCAGAGGGGCCAGAGCTTTCTCTTCTCTCCAGCGTGTGAGCACACAGCAGGAAAACAGCCATCTGCAAACCTGGAAGAGGGCTCTCACCAGAACCCAGCCCTGCTGGCACCCCGATCTAGAACTTCCCAGCCTCCAGAACTGCGAGAAATACATCTCTGTGGTTTAAGCCACCCATTCTGTGGTGTTGTGTTAGAGCAGCCTGAACTAAGACAAACTCCCTTGTTATAAATGACATAAGCTACGGGGGTGATTTCAGAAGAACTCTCATGGCTGACTCTCATTGGACCATCTTGGATCACAGGCTATTCTGGAACCAATCACGTAACCAGAAGAATGGACTATACTGATAGGTCAGATGTGGGTCAGGGTGACCCAGCCCTCTTTAACAACCACATCTGCCTCAGCATCCCTGCCCAAAATACATGCCTCAGCCAAGTGGTGGGCTGTGCCTCGTACTCTCCCACCTCTGGGTCCTTGTCCACACTGCCCTCTCCTCCTGGGTATCTTGAGATGCCACAAAGCCCAGTTTGGTCCCACCTCCTAGAGGAAGAGCTCTGTGATCCCCCTGGTCCCAAGTGTCATCTCTGCACTAAACTCCTCTTGCTCTTCACTGGTCCCTCTGTGCTGACACCACCGTCTTCAGCGAGTTACAGTTAGCTGGGTTCGTTGTGTCTTATTCATAGACTCCTTGAGGGCAAGGACTTTTTCTCATTTATCTTCTAAATACTTGAATGAATGAGAGAACCCAGAGTTCATACAGGTAATTCAGAAACTGAAAATGACAACCTCCGTGCAGGTATCCACTCTCCTCTTTAATAATACAATTCCCTGTTTGACAACTGGCCACGTCAGGGTGTTCTTCTTGGTATCTGCCTTAAATATTGCCTACTTTCGATGGGGGTGATAGATGGGGGTGACTATACAGTCACCACTCTTCCCATAAACGTCTTCCTTTTGTGCTTTGCTCTGACTTCTTCCCTCCCCAAGCCAAACCCCTCACTTCAGGATCCAGCCCACACCAGCTGCGGAATGTGGGAGGTGGGATCCTGCCCAGCAGCAGCTCCACTGGGTTGGCGTGTTCCCAGGAGAGACCCAGAGGCTGGTGCCTAGGAAATGCCACCGCCTCTCCCCTGGCTCCTCTGGCAAGCCCAGCTCTGCACCCCTCCCTTCCCTTTCAGCAGCCTGTCAGCTGCTGATGGACAAGAAGCTGACATCCTCTCCCCCCACCCAGCATCACCACCATGTCCCCCACCCTGCTCTCCCCGTTCCTGGCTCCAGGAAGCTGTGAAGCTGTTCCTGATGAGTTGGCAGTAAGCCTGGCTCTTGCCACTCGAGGGAAAGCAGCTCCATGCATGCTGTACCAGGATGCTGATAAAGGAAAAGGACCATGGCTCCACACACGGGGCAGCAGGGAGAGTCAGTCTCCCAAGACCAGGGCTTGATTTACTTACCTGGACTCCAGTGCCGAGATGCCCCTCAGTGTCCCAGCCTCTCCCACAATCAGGAGCACCCAATACCTCTGTCTCCCTGAGTTCCTCCCAGAAAGCCACAGAACGTGGGAGAAGAAGCTCCTAAAGGTCATCTTGTATAGATGTCTCACAAGACAGAAGACCAAGGCTGGGGTAGAACATGGATGAGGGGAAAAATCCTTGGGAGGCAGATTTGTTCTCAAACTCAGCAGAGGGGACTTTGTCAGGAGGACCATCCACAGATGACTCAGAGATCCTACCAGTGCAGGCATCTTAGAATCCCACTCTGAAAATTTTTGGCTCCACAAAAATACTGTGAGCTCCAAAATGGCATGAACGTGTTTGTCTCTCTCAGCAACATAATCCCAATGCCTGGCATTGTGCCTGGCACATAATAAGTGCTCAATAAATGTTCGCTGAATGAATTATTGCAGAATAAACATCGTTTATTAAGCTATAGCCAAAGTGGTTTTAATCCCAGGTAAACACTTGATCCCCTTCACTGCCTTCGAACAGCTGAGGACAGCTCTAGAATCCCTGGACCGCCTTTGGCGTCCGCTAGAGACCTGAAGCACTTGTGCTGGGAAACAATGAATCTCAATAAACTGTCTCACACAAAATGTATTCACTCACTGATCCATTCACTCACCCAAGAGATGTTTACTGTGCACCTACTATGTGCCAGGCACAGTTCTAAGTGCTGGGGGTATGGGAGCAAACAAGACTATGTTGTGAAAATTGTTACCCATGCAATTAGACTCACAATAAGCAAATAAGCAAGGAAATACATAAGGGAAAGTAAGGGAGAGGGAAATACTATGAAGAAGGGAGTGATGGGGGAGCCACTTTTGCTAGGATGGTCAAGGAAGGCTTTAAGTGAGATGAGACTTAAAGAGATTTGAAGGGAGCAAGGGAATGAGCTACATAGATATCTGGGAAGACCATTTCAGAGAGAAGAGCTGAAAAGGCTAAAAGCCTGAGGTAGGGGCACACCTGGTACGTTCCAGGAAGAGCAAGAAGGGAAGGTGGATGCGCAAGAGGGAAAGAAGCAAGAGATGTGGTCAAAGAGCTTGGCAGGGGGCAGATAGGTCCCACCGAGGCAAGAAGGGCCACAGGACTTTGGGTGCTCTTCTCAGTTTGGTGCAATCAACTGAGCACCTACTATGTGCCAATCACAAGCAGTGCCCCAACAGCCCTGTCACTTCTAGAGCTTAATGGGTTATAAGAGAAAGTCATGGCTCACGTTCAAGTTCAAGATATGGCCATGACGCTCATATTCAACTTTAGTTCACAAACACAAGGACTTTGAGGATAGAAAGGGTTAAAGTGTCACCAAAATGCATCAAGCACCTGTTATGTGCCAGCACACATCATCCTACTTTCCCAGCAGAGCCATGCAAGGCAGGGAGTATTGTCCTCAGTTTACAGATGGTCCAGAGTACCTCCTCGTCAGAAATAGCTTCCAGCTTCCTGGAGCCAGGAGCGGGTGGGTAGGCGTCATGGTGGTGATGCTGGTGGGGAAAGAGGATGAGAGACTCCCATCCATCAGCCACTGACAGGCTGCTGAAAGGGAAGGGAGGGGTGCAGAGCTTAGCTTGCCAGGGGGAGCCAGGGGAGACAGGTGGCATTTCCTGGGCACCAGCTTCCGAGCCTCTCCGGGGAACATGCCTACTTGGAGAGGCTGGTGCTGGGCTAGATACCACCTCCTAGGAAGAAGACATTCCAACAGCCTGTGTGTGCTGAGTCCCAGAGAAGTGAGGGTTTGGGCTTGGGGAGGGAGGAAGTCAGAGCATATCCCAAAAGGTCACACAGTTGCCAGGATTCAAACCCAGGTCCTTCTGGAGTCAAAACCTGAGATGCTTCATGAAGCAGCCAACATCTTCCTGCTGCCCTTCTTAATTCCCTCCCCACTATTTTTTTTTCCTCCCCACTATTTAACTGAAGGAAGACCCCCTTCTTTCCCAATTTGCCCCCGGAAGCCTACTCTCACCCGAAAGAAAGTTATTTTGAACTCAGGAAGTACAAACTAGCTTCAATATCCATCAAAACAAAAGTTCCTCTCCTCTTAGAAGGAAAGGACATAATCTGTTAAGCCTCCCCGAGGTACTGGCATTCTGAAATAGGGGCTCAGCGAAGGCACGACTGTAGAATGGTAGGACTCCAGGCACTTTGGCAGCGGGATGAGCGACTGAGATATTTCGGGCAGGGGCCCTTCCCAGCAGCCATCATTCACACCATACTGGCTGCCGCCTACTCCATTTATACATAAGGCTCGGCTTGTGCATATGTGGGTTCTTGCCAATAGTTTTTAAAAAGAAATAGTCCCAGGGAGAGTCTATTCATAGACTCTTATAGCTGGAGGATCCTTAGAGAGCATCCTAGTCCAATCCTTCCATTCCCAAATGGGGAAACTGAGGTCTAGGGAGGCTAAGTTCCTTGTCCAAGGTCACACAACTGCAGTGAACTGTTTGGCTGACTCCTGCCCAAGGCTCCTCCCCACAGCATCACACTGTCTAATTCACCTATATGAAGTCAGACAGACGCTGAACCTGGGTTTTGCCATTTCTTAGCTGCATGACTTTCAGTAAATGCTTTAACCTCTCTGACCGTCGACTTTCTCATCACATGCTGTAGGTTAGACATGTGCTTGGCACAGGGCAAGTACTCAATAATTATGAAGTTATCCAACTGCCTGATGTCTCAGGATCTTTTTCTACTTCTTTATCTCCTGTGACTCAAGAAATATTACCTCCTGATCCCAGCAAACACAAGTCCCTCCAGGAGAGAATTAGCACTACAGGATAAAAAAACAGGCCATGGCATCACTTTCCCTTCTACTCCACGGCCTTGTTTCTTCTGAGTGCCCACTCAGAGCATCCTGCAGTGGAGGACTACAGGGTGATGGAGAGAAGAAGAGGACTGGGTGTTTGTTCCCCAAGCCCTGCAACGTAGACCTCTAGGGGGAGAAGGAGTATGTCTATAGAAATGCCACAGAAGCAAGCAGGAACATAGGGTCAGACAGAAAAGCAGAGCAAACCTCCACTTCTAAGGCATAGCCTCAGCCCCACCTGCTGTGATGAGAGCCAGAAAGTCTGGGGCTTGGAGAGGTGAGTAACGGAGGGGTGATAGCCAGAGAAGTGATGCTCCATGTACAAAGACTCCACTCACTACATTGAGCTCAGAGCTCCTTAGTCGTGCCCTAAGGAGGTGACAGTTAAGAAACTTTGCCCTGAGGGTGGACACAGGATAGACACTGCCATCTGCTGGCCCCTGGCATCCATGGCCTCCATCCCCAGAGATCCACCATGCACCCAAAGCCTATCAGACCCTTAAGAGTCACCCTTTACTTTATAGATGAGTAAAGGGAATACCAGGGCAAAGAGGAGGACCCACCTTCACTGTCCCCACCCCCAAGTATGTGGAGCTAAGAAAGGAGATTCAGGACTCATATTTATCTCTCACTGGCCTCCTTGAGTTCTTCTTCTACTACTCTTGTGGGAATCAAGGCAGATAATCCCAGAATTCCTGGACTAAAAGCATTTGGGTCCCGTAGCTGGCCAGGAGGCCTGGGAGGCAACAATTGACAGAATTCCTATGTTGTGTTGACCTTTGGAGAAAGAACAGTCGTGTGGTGGTGGCGCTGTCCGTGGTGCTGAATTGTTTTCTTTGCTGTTCTCCTATTGATTCCTGTCTGAAGCTGATCTACTTGGTGGGACATCCATTAGGAATCCTTTAACGTCAGGACAACGTCTGCCATTGCAACTTTTCTGGGTCAACCCAAATTAAGTGAGGATGACACCAGGTAACAAATGTGTTTTAACAACACTCTACAAAACATCACCATCAAGGCAAACATCAAAGCTCACTTATTGAGCTGTTACCATATGCCAGGCACTGTTCTAAGGGCTTGACATATAATGGTTCATGTAATGCTGACAACAATTTTATGATATAGGTACCATTATTAAATTCTCCTTGTTACAGATTAGGAAACTGAACCACAGCAAGGTTGAGTATGTTTCTCAAGGTCATGCAGCTAGTAACTGGTAGAGCCAAGATACACACTCAGGCAGTCTGAATCCAGAGTGCACACACTTAATTCCATCACACTTTCCCCATCCCCTGTAATCACGTAATGCAATTGAAGGACAAATGTAAATGATTTTGCATTATCTGCTGCTTTGCATGATTGGTGACATGGCTCCCTACCATAAGTGCAAAGCTCCAGGAGCTGACTGATAAAGAAAGGGGCTTACCTCCTTCCTACAGAGAAGGGTGCAATGGGGTCAGAGTAAATCCCAGAGACAAGGGCAGAAAATCTCCGGGAATTTAGAAGCCACGTCTGGTTGCCAGATTGGGTCTGAGGGAGATCAATCAGGACCCTGAGCACAAAAGATGCAACAAACAGAAAGTAGGGCCTGGAATACCAGAGTCAGGAGAAGCAGGACTGGGTCCCACAATGGATAGGTCAGCACTAGATTAGAGGAGACGTTCTGGGTGCTTCTGTAGTAAACTCTGTAATACAACACTCAGAAAGTCCTTCAGGAAGAATGAAGGGCTTTGTGTCCAACTGCTGTGAGGCCTACCCACTCACAGACATTGATTGGTTGCCCCCTTCAGGGATGGCCTCAGCTGAAGGGTCACCTCTCTCAAGTCTTGTCCCCTTCCCAGGGTGGCCCACAACCAGTGACTGTTTGACTCAAGGGTTTAAAGACCCAGCACCACACTCCCAACTCGGGCAGACTCTGAAGGGCTGTTCCAGCTCTTGCTGGCCAAGGCCACTTTGGGACTTTGTCCCAGCTCAAATTCTCCCTCTGCCCACTCCTGCTGCTTTTATCTCCTTTCCATGAGCACTTTCTGCACACCAAGCCCCATCTTGGAGTTGGCCTCCCATGGAAGCCACCCTGTAGCAGCTTTCAATGCCCGACTTCACCCAATGGAGGTGCCCAGCCCACTCATCCCTGGCTATGTTTGCACTCTAGATTAGCTATTTATTAGTAAGTTGATTTTTCATATAAAAACAGAACTCAGAGAAGAAAAATGTTATTTTTCAATAACATTATTGAAAGGCAAAAACTTCGCGTCCTGGACCCATAGCATCCATGTGGAACACTGCAAAATGGGACAGAAGATGAGCGGGTGGACAAGGAGCAGAAGATAGTGCCAGCTTGAGTGGGTGATATGAGCCAAACTCCTCATCTTTGTGAAAGGTACCTACAGAAGTGACACAAAAATATGAGATGTACCACATATGTGACAAAAATATAATTAAAGTTAGTAATTGTACAACATACATAACTAGTTGACAATGGAAATTCACTCTTGCATCATACTCACTGTGCCATTGAAGTCCATATTACTATTACACCCCTTTTCATAGAAAGAGATGGACATTCAGTCACCCAGTGGCCAGTGGTAGACTGGATTTCAGATCTAGGTTTCATGGTTGCAAAGTCCAAGTTCAGTCTACCATACTAGGCTCGAAGAGTGGAGAGGCCAAGGCAAAGATGGGGAAAGACAAGAAAGCAGAAAACAAGGAGAGCAAAACAAGCTTGTGGATGGTGTGGGGAGGGTGGCCAACACCAGCTCCAGGAGCTGCTCCACCATTTCCACATTCAGCATTGCCAGACATTGGCAGAAAGGAAGGAGACACGAGTGTCTTTACTTCCCAAAGCCAGAGCTCAATGAGAAATTTCAAAATTCTCTTGGCTGCCCTGGCCTGGACTTACCACTGACAAATGGAGAAAAAATGAGACCATTTAGCCAGTAATTAAGCAATAATGGCCTACTCAGAGGTCTCCACCAGGCAGGAAGCAGCCAAAGGGAGGACCTAAAGGTTCTGTAGAGGAGCAGGATGGGGAGGGGCCATTTATCAGATTATTACAGGGGGAGAGAGAGACTCATTAACCCCACACCAGCCTCTGGGCTTTCTTTTCACAGCGTGGACAGAGAGAGACCTTGGCAACTCCACAATCTCATATGGAGGGAGCCCAGCCTCCAAACTCAGCCTCCTCTTAGATCTGACTCAGAGCATGAGACACCCCATTCAGTACCCATATGCCAGAGCATCTCCCAGCCCCCAGCCCATAATAGGAGCTCAGAGGGGGAATTTAAGTCAAGTCAGTGCTGCCAACCTTCAAATTAACCTCTACGGCTGGAGATGCACCCCAAATGGCTCTTTGGTGTCCTGGCACGGACTGCAATTCAATTCAATAAATAGATATTGGCACCCTGAATGGTGGTAATAATGATAGTAACAAAAGTAACAGTAGCAACCATCACTCAGCAACCATCACTCATTAGATGTTTACTCTGTGCCACACACTCTGCTGAGCTGTTCATGAGAAAACATTGCAAATAGATTTTATTATTATCCCACGTTGCAGATGAGGAAACTGTTACACAGGGAGCTCAGGGAAGTTGAGGAAATTAGTCCAACGTCACCTAGCTCATAAGAAGTAGTATCAGGACTCAAACCTGCATCTGAGTCCAAGTTGCATCTCAAGCACCATGCCACCCAGCACCTGCTCTAAAGTCAACTCATGAAAGCCCCTGATATGAAGACTTCTAGATGGGAAGGATTGTTTATAGCTGAAGGAATCAAGAAAATTTTCCTGGGAGGGGTGGGGTTCCAGTGGGACCATAAAGGGTGAGTCAGTTCTTAGGCAAAGGGAGGGTGATTTGAACAGTTGTGGCTACTGGACTATTTCACATCAAGGTCTGCCCCAGAGCTTCTTTGGGATGTTAACTGGAGTCGCAAAGGGAAAAAGCAGAATCCTGTTGTCAAATACATTTGGGAAATAGTAGATTCAACAAAATTATACCAGTTTACTTACCCTACGATTTCTCAAGAAATGTCAGTGCGGAGGTTCCCTGAAGCATTCAACCAAGGAACTCCCTTCTAGGGGACCAGCTTACAGAGTCTGGGTTACTGGAATGCCAATAAACCATTTTATGAGCTGACAAAGCCCTCCCCATTCCTCTGTGTTCTGGGGACCCCTGGCCTGAGAGCCATGCAGGCCCCATGTAGGGTCTTCTGAATATGTGCACTTGTCAACATGTACACCATCAGCCCTGAGAACGGTGTGTGTTGAGAAACGGAAGCAGGATGAGGAAGTTGTGGGAGAACATGACTGCATCCCGGAAGCAATGACCTCAAGAGGCAAGAGAAGAGACCAGGGGTCAGGGTCAGGAGGAGGTCAGGGCAAGGGCCTACAGAAGGTCAGGTGAGAAGACCATTTAGAAGGCTCTTCAACTTGAGGAAGGCAGATCTGGAGATCCTGGAAAACAGCCTTCACTCCTACTGCAGGGATGCACTCGAGGGAGGCAGACTGCTTCCCAGGAGCCAGACATAGAGGGTCTGAAGGAGAAAGGGTGTGAGACGAGAATTGTTTCTCTTAGAAAAGAGAAAGGATGGCCTGAGGGTTAAGATCTCAAGCTCTGGTCATCTGAGTCCCAGCTTTGTCACTTAGGACTCAGGTACCTTGGGCAAATTTCATGACTTCTCTAAGCTTCAGTTTCCTCATCTGTAAAATAAGGATCATATTATTTACTTCTTAGGGTCACTGTAAAGATTAAAGGAGATAATCTTTGTAAACTACTCAGCCCAATTTCTGGAACATGATAAACTCTCTACAAAAGGGAGGCTTTTGAGGGGGCTATCACAATCCATGAGGTCCTGAGCCAACCCAGCCACCAGTGTAAGAAACCTTTTGGCAACTCAGATGGTGGAACCACAAGAGGGGCAAGCAGCCACCCAGTCTGGGAACGAGAACACATGGAGGCACGGTGCTTGATTTGGATTTAGGGAGGCAGGAAAAGGTAGACCAGATACAGTGGGAGATGTAGGATCTGTGAGAACTTTGGACATGAGACAGGGACCATAGCTAATATCCCTCTGAACACTCATGGCCTTGAACATAATCATCTTCAGAGCTTGCATTCATTACTGCAAATTTACTATGTGCCTCTATAATAAATTCATTAATTTCTCACAACAGCCATGGAGGCCAGTATTATTTACAGGTCTGGTTTTCACATGAGAAAAGTGAGGCACAGAAAGGTTAACTAAGTTACCTAAACTCTTACAGTTGGTGTGCTTCATTGGCATCATATACAATGGGAGCTTAATAATGGCTGTGTCTTCTGTGAATCTGGGGATCAGAAAATGATCATGAGCAGTCATTGATGGATGGGGTGACAAGCATTTAGATTAGGGTTGCAGAATCAGACCTAGATGCCAAGAGGGAGGGACCATGCTATCCATAGGACAGGACAGAGGAGCAGGTGTAACCATAAAAGTCAAAGCCACGTGTATTCAGCACCTACTGCATGCTATTGTTCCAAGCACTTCCCATGAACCAACATTTAATCTTCCCAACATCTTTGTGAGGTGGGTCCTCTTATCATCCCACTTCACAGATGAGGAAACTGAGGCACAGAGTAGATATGTCAGCTGCTCAAAGTTGAGCCAACTCCAGAGGTACCTCTTCCCCACCCACTGGGCTTGCAGTCATGACCCACAGCTCACCTACTGCAGTGATTCTTACTGGACTTCTATTGCTTAAATTTGGGCATGGCTGGGACACTGGGGTGGGGGTAAAAGGAGATGTAACCCCAAGGGCTTGAAAAAGCACTATTGAGGCCCTACGGGGACCGTGGCAGAGACAGGTAGGGGTAGCAGGAAGAGAGTAAGTGACCACTGGGTCACACAGGAAGTACCTGTTTAGGACACATTCTAGGACCATTCTGTCATCATCGACCCTTGCTGGCTGGACCGGAGTCCTCAAAGGAGGACTCAGCTGGATGCTGAGGCTCTGCCATGTACCCACAGGGCCCAGCTGCTGAGTTTGAGCCCAGGTGTTCTCAGCAGGAGAGGCTAGAATGGGTCTGGGACTATGGGGCTTATCTCCTGTTGAAGGTCAGGGTGGAGTGTGGGGCAGGCTCTGTGCCAAGGTCATAGGCCGTGAATGAGCCATGATCTAAGAGAAGGTGGGACAAACAAAAGGGTCAAAGTAGAAAGCCCCTCCCAGGGATGGTTACCTGGGGCTTCGTTAGATCTCACAGTAGGGGGCCCTAGGGGGTCCAGTTAGACATTTATTTAGAGCCATTGTGATGAAGGGAAGAAGCAGAATCCACCAGAATCACCAGCAGAAGGCTAGAATGCTTTCTCCCATGGCACGTTAACGCCTAATGACCGGACACAGTGGTTTCTTTGTCCCTGGCTCGTCGGTGACCCTCTTTTATCTCCTACCCGCCATGGCAAGCCCTTCAAGAGACAAGATATCACTTTAATTCCCAATATCAGAATAGATCCTAAAGGCATTTCCCCCACTGTGGCAGAAAGAAGAATGTCCAGAGAGTCTGGAGATCTGAGCACTAATCTCAGAGCTGCTGCTGTCCATCTGTGTGACCCCGGGGAAGTCAACTCACCTCTCTGATTATGCGGCTTCTCCAACTTTAAAACAAGACAACGGCATGATTGTAAAGGACCCTTCCAGCTTTGGGCTTTCAACTCTAGGCAATCGTTAGTTCTTTCATGAAAGGGATCATGATTTATCTTTGTGTGAATGCCTTAGCAGGGTGCCTGGAACATATTGGGCCCAGAAAAAGTTGGAATAAGGGAGGCAGGCAATAGGGAGCGGGGAGGAAGAAGACAGACAAGGAAGAAAAGAAAGGAAGGCAGGAGGGAGGGAAAGAGCAAAGAAGGAGGGCGAGGGGTGTCTCAAGACCAGGAAGTTTTACCCCTCTTTGTGCCCCTCCCCACCCAGGCCTGGCACTGGGACTTGCGCTTAGCAGGCCAAATGCTAATTATTGGCTGAATTGGAATGGAGGCACAATCAACCTAAAACATCAGCAAATGGAATCAATCCCGCAGCAAACTTCGGCAGAAGGCCTGATAATGCTATTCCAGTCTTCTCAAGCTATGAGTAATGGAGTTGTTGTTTTAAATACAGACTATCCTGGCAACCCCATAATTCAAAGTCATGTACATTTGTATGTTTGTCTGCTACACAAATAATCACATTAGGACCTGCAAAGGGCCGGGGGCGGGGGAGCTCCTTGCTCTCTTCAGAAGAGAAGGCAAGAGAATTAGAAGAAATCACAGTCATATTTTCAGTTGATCAGTGCCAGGCCTGCTGGCTTGGTTGACCAGATGGACAGCCAGGGCACTGTTCCGTGTTAAGCCAGGAGTCAGGAGTCAGGGTGGCCCTGGAACAAAACAGCAACAGCTGGAGGGCTGCATTCTCCATAGACTCAGGCAGCAGAAATGAGGCCACAGCAAGGCTGGTCCCTTCTCTAGACTCAGTTTCCCCATTAGCAGGATTGGAACCAGATGAGAGAAGTAATGAAGTACCGTGGTTTTGATCGTTGGCTCTGAGGTTGGACAAGACTGAATTCAACCCCAGTTTTGATGCTTAACAACCTGGGACCCTGGGCAAGTGGCTCAACCTCTTTGAGCCTCCATTTCTTTCTAGAAAAACAAAGATGCTGATAGTACTAGCCTCCAGGGTTGCTGTGAGGATTAAAGTCATGTGAAGTTCTTTACTTAGAGTCTGATGTTTAGTAAATACTTAAGAAATATTATGTATATAATATGTCACTGGCTCATGGGTGCCCCTATTTACGTAACATCGTATTATATAGATATATGTATACATACATATTTAACTTTGGTATATTTCCCTAAACCCGCCACCACATCATAGACACAAACATCCACCAGTAATAGCATAAAAGCCATGTCATTAAAATCCTAAATGCTGACACAGATGACAGGCAAGTTGTAACTATTTATAAGTAGCTGTTCATAACTTAATCATTAAAATGTTGTTTTTAAAAAACAAACAGAATTTTCACAAGGTAGAAGGGTAAACATGAGCTGTTTCTGCCCTCATTCAGTGACTCAAGTATTTATAAGACTTTCATTCATTTCTGGGTGTTGGTTTAATTAATCAAAGAATGGGGAGTGTCTTGGAGCATCCATTGACTTCACCAGAGATTTCAAAGCTTTAAGAAGTATGAAAAGTGGCTGAGTTGTACAGAAGTCAGATTAATAAGGGGGGAGGGGAGTGGCTAATAAAACTTTCCAGGGAGACTAACAGCATGTGGGTAAAAGGAAGCCCTTATGTTGGGCTTTCCAAGGCGTGGGATGTATCTCTCTGGTGTGACAGATTTAGTGTGATCTCAGGTGGACAAAGAAATGACATTGGTGGCATCAATAGCTTCAAATCACACAAGGCTAGATCTAATCCTTTCCGATGCTGTTGCGGTCCCTCTGATTACATCGAGGAGAACGTCTCCCCTCAGTGCTCCCCTTCCACACCTCTCCTTTTTATTTTTAACATTTTCCCTTTTACACGAAGAGCCTCACAGTCCCAGCCTCTGCCAAAGCAGCAGGCAGAATTTAATTAGCACTGATTCCGTTTCGTGGTATTTATTTATATTGATGGCATATGATCCTGAGTTTCTATTTACAGCAGTGATGTAGAGTTTTATTCATCACTAGATTTATTAATGTGTTCAAAAATAGAGCAGAGAAAAGAGAAACAATGGTACAAGCAGTCTGCAGACATGATAAGAGTCAAGAAGCTGGTTTGAAGCGATACCTGAGTCTGGAAATGTTGAGAAGCGGGTCCGGGAATGTGTGGAGTTGGAAAACTGTCTACACTTCTGTGACCGCAAACAAGAGGAAAGAAATGACAAGAAGCGAGAAGCAGGGCAAGACCACTTAGGACTAATTAACTAGAAGCTGAAGGCAAATTACAAACAAGTAGCAATGAATATGGACACAGATCTCACAGGATATATGCCACCCAGGGGAACACGGCTATGAACGGTGCAGCTTCTCATCCCCTGATATAGACATACTTTTATGGCCCCAGGCATTTAGCTTGTCAATGGCCTTCAGAGGGATGGACTTGGCACAATCTGCTTATACCTTCTGGCCGATCCCGGGCCCATATGCCTTTGCCTTATTTCTTCACCCCACCCAGGTTCAGGTCCAGAAAGCAGACGAGGGCCAAGCACAGCAGGCTGAGTTTCAGAGACTCCCTGGGGAACTGCTTCTGGCTGGGTCTAGCCAGGAGGAGACGCTGCTGGAAAATTAGAGGATGGAGGAAGGGCGAAGCCAAGGTACCTCTCCCCTCACTTTCTGCTCAGGCACCTCCCCCGGAAGTGGCTGTTTTTCCTGAAAGATGCTAGTTCCACTGGGCAGGGCTGCTGGGGTTCCAGCTCCCCTGGACCCTGAACCCTGGGCTCTGGGATCACCCCCTCCTCCACTCCCTCCAGCCGGGGATGGTGGCACCCTCCTCTCCTCTGTCTGATTTTTCAGCCCTTCCATCACCCGTGGAGGCCAATTCCCTGTATTAAACACCCCTCCCACCCCAGTTTAAATACTTAGAGCAGTTTCTGTTCTCCTAGTTGGGGCCTGACTGATACGCACCCCTAAACCTTTATTTAGTGAGAAACAACCCGACGTGGCTCTGTGAAGAGCCCTCTCACTCAACCCATTAAATGCTGGATTTCAGAAGAATAAGTTGGTTCGTTGTGTTTACAGCTACATGGATCGCGAACCAGCACACATTTCCCACGAAGAGCCAGGCAGGAGTATTCTAGGTTTCAGAGACCACAGAAGTGTCTGTAGCATACTCTCTTTTTTTATTAAGCCCTTTAAAAATGCAAAAGCTATTCTTAGCTTGTAGGGAGCACAAAAGCAAGCCGTGAGCAGTATCTTGCCGATCCCACAATAGCCAGGAAGTAAATATACCCAGTCCCACCCACTCCCCAGCCTTGAGTGCACCTCGCTCCTCCCTCCAGGACCAAGGCTGGTCGTGTGACCTAGCCAATCAGTGCATTCCGTTTTCCTGGTCCCCGTTGCTTCTGAGCATAAAATAAGTGCTTCGAGAAGGGCGCCCCCAAAGGGAAATAGCATTTGAAATAAACTAACCTACTCTAAGCCAGGTACTATACAGGGCACTTGACGTGTGTTCTCTTTTAATCCTCACACTGGGGCTTAGAGGCGTAAGTCTCCCAAGGTAAGACCAACAGTAAGTGGCTGTGTCAGGTTTTGGAAGCAGGTGATTTGGGCTCTAAATCTTTTTACACCCTATTTCATCCTAAAATAAAGCTCGGGGCTCAAGAGAGGGGAGGGGGAAACAGCAAGCCTTCCTTGACACGTTGTCGGGAGCCCCCCCAGCTAAGAATAAATGCATTGGAGCTGTCTGTCTATAATCATCACTTATATTTATAAGCATTTCATGGTTTCCAAGACACTTTGATGCACATAATTTCACTCCGTCCTCACAGTGATCTAGCGAGGTAGGCAGAGCGGGAATCCTGTCTCCCAATTTATGGATGAAAACCCTGAGGTTCAGAGAGGTGAAGCACCTTCCCCAAGGTCACACAGCTTATTGGCGGCAAAGCTGTGATTTGAACTAGACTATGAGCAAAGGTGAGAGAACGTGTGATGTTTTCAGGAGGACCTGGGGATCTTTTCTAAACCACAGAATTGCAGAGCTGGGAGCACCTGGGGAGCATGCCCTTCGACCCGTGTGAGAAGCCAAGACCTTCTTCACTGCCTCCGCAAATCCTCCCATCCTTCAAGCCCAAGTTCAGAGTCTCTTTTGCTTTCAGAAATGCTTCTCTGACTGCAGCCCACAGTCCTCGCTCTCTCCTCTGAACTCCTCAAGCAATTACTGTCTGTACCACTCCTTTAGCAATTAATCACCTCCAGCCTCCTGACAGCCCTTCTACTGCTGCCTCCACCTATTGTTCAAATCCATTGTTATTTTTTAACTCTGGTTTCCCCAGGTGGGTTGCCGATGCCCCCCTGGCTGGGGCTCGGTTTCCTGCTTTGCTTTGTAAACTTGCACACAGTAGGTGCTCAATGACTCTATCCATTCGATCCAACTGAGCCCCATCTTCTTAACATTCATCAGAGTCAGCCTTGATGAAGTACCCGTGGTCCCTTGCTGATCATGTGACCTGGAGAGTTGAGTTGTCCTTTCTGACCCCCCGTGTCCTCACCTATGAAATACGGTGTCCTTGCACCTTTCTCGCGGGGCTGTGTGAGGGTTAGAGGGGCCAATCAAGTATATGCAGACTTTTCTATGCACAACATTAACGATTCCAGTGGGGCTCCACAAGGGTAAGCATGTGACCCCCCATTGCCCTGAAAATACTGATCAGCCCAGAGGTGGACTTAGGCTCCAGAGGAAAGCCAGAGACCTTCCCTGGATGGCTATACACACACTGGGTGAGAGACAGCCTTTGCTAAGCCAGGAGAACAGAAATCTGGGGGCAGCCACACAGGGAAAGCCTCACTCTAGCAGGAGAGAAGACAGTTGCACCGGGAGGGGAACAGAATTGAGCAGAATGGAATGGAGAAAACAGAAGTCAGGGTTTCCCCTGATACGGCAGTGGTGGGGATCCACCGGGGAGTTACCAGTTATGTGAGCCAATAAATACCATTTTGCTTGAGCCAATTTGAGTTGCTTCTCAACTCACTTGCAAATGAAATGGTCTAAACTGACACAGAGACTTTCACTGCACATAAAATCTCCTAGACTAATATCTGACAAACAAGAGATGCTCAATAAATGGCATTGTTAATGTTTGCCCCATCATTGGCAGCGGCGGCAAGAAAATAAGTGCTTTTTCTCAGGAAGCTGAGTGACTTGGTGGCTAGAAGAGGGACCTGGATTGAAATCTTACTTCCGCACCTTATCAGCTTTGGGTCTTTGGACAAGTTAGCTAACCTCTAACCCTTCAGAGCCTCTGTTTCTTTATCTGTAAAATGGGCTGAGTCGTAACAGCCTTACAGAGTTGTGAGAGTAAAGAAGGAAGCATGTGTGATGCTTAATTTGCCTGGTGTAGGGTATGTGGTAGGTGCTTAATAAATGCGAGGTAGCCATTCCCCTGCAGCACCTGGCCAGGGACCCAGTCAGAGGACAACAGTGTGTGTGCAGCCCAGCCCCTGCCCTCTCCATCAGGAAAGCAGAGGCTCAGACTGGGAATTACCTGCAGGATCTCATAGCGAGGGACAGAGCCTGGATTCAGACCAGGTCTCCAGGTTCTGACTTAGGGCTCTGGCTACCGTTTTAGAATCATGCTGCAGCTCCCTTTCCTGTCAGAGTCACTAGTCTCGGAGCCTCTCTCTCCAGAATGGAAACGGGCGTGCAGCTCCACGACCTCCAGCAAGTCACCTCCTCTCCCTGGGCCTCAATTCCTCCATCTGTAAAATGGGATCAATCGTGATAATGTTTAGGACACAGGGGCTGCATGAGTGTTGTCATTCAGCACCTGTTTTCTTTCACTAGGAAGAAAGGAGGAGCTATAGGTCACGTGGCCACAGAGCTGAACCACTCATCCCAGAAACCCTACCTGGCACTCCTAGCCCAGCAAAAGTTCGTCCAGCCCTGTGTCCAGGTGGTAAAACACCTTCAAGGTCTGCGATTCTCCTGTCTGACCCCAGAGGACAGGGATATTTCTCTAGCAAGATGCTGCCAGGAAGAAAAGACACTGCGGGCTCGCCCTCTGCTCTGACTCCGCCACGTGCCAGGAACCAGCCAGCCAGAGGCGCTGCTGACAGCTCGCGCTCTGTCTCTCTCTCCCCAAGCTCCACTCACTCACAGCACAACGTCTCCTCTCCTTCTGCGGGAAAGACAAGACGATGAAGCTGAGCAAGAGAGTCCAATGATCTTATTGGTCAAACTGAGTCACATGTCCACTGCTTAGAGGCAGAGGTTATTCCCACTTGAAGTGAACTAGGAGGCAGGCAGAAGTGGGGTGATTCCCATCCCGGGTGAAATGGACACAACAGTAAGGAAGTAGCAGAGGTCCGCCAGCTGGCCTTGGCCTCCCCATTGCACGATGCTTGTCCTTCCTCTCTCTCCCTGGCTATTGCCCTTCTTTTAAATCCCAACACATTGGCAGAAACTTCCAAACAGTAGTTGGGAATTACTGAATTTTAGACCATCAGAGATAGAAAGGATCTTCAAATTCAGCCAGCTCATGAATGGCAAAAACACAGCACACTTACCGTTACTTCCCTCTCCCATCCCCAAGGCAGACATTACTAATAGATCACAGCTCTCTTTTGCTGGCAGAGATACGGATCCAGAATCTCTCATCACCGCACGCCAAGGAGCCACTACTGATTGATCACAGCTGACTCCTGAGGTGAAATCTATGTCTATTCCTTTATCTACACCAACATTTTATAGGTGGAGAAACAGGCCTAGAGAGAGAGATTACCGTTCTCAAGACCATGCTGTCAGGGATTCTCTCGCTTCCTTATCTTCCCAATTGGAAGCAGGTAGGATTGTGCGATCTCTCTGTTGTAAGCTCCCTTCTTAATAAGACTGTATGGTTGTCACACCTTCCTTTCTCCTTTTCTCTGTCACCAGGCTCCCTCTTTAGTCCAGAAAGACCAGCCAACAATACCAACAGCAGCAAGAGTAGTAATAAGAGCTCTTTTTTATTGAACATTTACTATGGGCCAGGAACTGCCCTTCAGAGTGCCTACCTCACACGTGTGACAGGACCAAATTAGCTCCTGCAGGGAAAGCACCTGGGACAGTGTTGGCACAGATCCATGCCAACACTATTAGATCTGTTTAGCTCTGCTGAACTATTTAGATCTACTGAAATGTTAGCTCTTATTTTAGGTCAGATTTTCTAGAAGCAGAGCCTAAGGTGGGATTTGTAAGCAAGTAATTTTTTGAAAGGAGAACGCTCTGAATAAACCCGAAAAGAGGGTGAGAAAAACAGGATAGGAAGGGCAAGAAGCTAAGGAAATATGTGGTTTAGATAAAGTGTCAATTCACTTGATTCCACGGTGGGTTCCACTGCAGTTTGTCCCAAGACAAGGACATTGGGTTTCCATAGCCCCTACACACACACACACACACACACACACACACACACACACACACACACACACACACAATGCAGCCACTGGGGGCAGAGGCAAAACCTCCCTGACACCTCCAGGTTAAAGCACAGAGAGGTTAAGACACTGTCCAAGGAATTCAGCTGGAAAGTAGTGGAAACAGAATTCAAAAATCCCAGGCGTAGTAATCATCTGCGAGCAGATCTGAGAAGACAGCCCCAAATCAGGAGTCAGGAAACTTGGGGACTTGTCCCAGCCCTGCTGCTATCTATGTGGTCTGGGCGAGGACTTTGTCATCTAGCTTCCCCAGGCCTTGGTATATTCATCTGTACGATGCAGGGGATGTTCCGGCAAGGCAGCCCACAGGAGTCCAGACGAGCTGGGCCCTGGGCTCAGGGAAGAAGCAGTCCAGAACGCAGTGCTCCTGTCCGCCAGGTCTTACCCCAAAACTGCTTCCTTGCTCCCTCCTGGGAGGGAAACAGTGAGCGGCTAGGTGCTGACTTTGAACGGAAAGATCACCTTAAAAATTGGTTTCCACTCGGGCCTGGAGCCTGGACAGGGAGGCCTGGGGCTCAGGTCAACAATGTGGGAGTTGGGGTGAGGGTTTAGGGGTGGGGATTTTTGGATCCAGCACAGCATCCCCAGGGCAGCCTGGAGGGAAGATTCGCGTAGGTTGGGAGGGAACTACATTTGTAGACTCCTTCCCTGGGTTGAGTTTCGGTTGGTTTGGGGCTGGAAGTCGGAAGCTGGCAAGATGCATTTCTTTCTTGGGCAAAAGAAGTCCATCTCTGTTTCATTACGTAAATTTCTAGTATCAGCTTCTGGGATGCTCCAGAAAACTCTTCTCTGAAGGCTGGAGGAGAACCTGAACCCAGGGAGAGATATCAGTGATCGCGGATGGTCCAGCCCCGAGACAATAATGCATAATATGACTTAAGAGCATGAAAGGGAACTTGTGGGGCAGCGGGGTGCCAAACACCAATGATGGGGTCCAGGCCAAGTGCTCTTCCCACACTGCCTCCACTAATCCTGACATAATCGTGGAGAAAGAAATACTATTCTCCCTTTACACAAAGGGAAAAGCGAGGCTTAGAGACAGCCAGCCACTTACCCACAATCGCTCAGCTAGTGAGTAACTGGGAGATGAACCCAGACCTTTCTATCTTCAAGGCCTGCGTCCATGACCTAGAGAATCCCCACGGTGGGGAGGCAGAGTTTGAGGGCGACCTGGAGGTCCTAATATTGGTGAGCCTCCAGCCCAGTGGAGGAGATTCTGGGTCCCCAGGGGGCATGTTGGTGTTTCTTTCCCTGCAGAGCCGAAGGGAACAGCCAGGAGTTTCTGGTCCCCATCTGGAAGTGTGGGGAGGCTCTCACTGGCTGCAGGTGGCAGGCGTGGAAATCGGGAATCCATTAAAAGCAAGTGTTTAGAGGCCAGTCCTTCGTCATAGCTCATGGCAGGCTGATTTCTCAGAGGCATGGTAGCTAGGAATGGGGAGAGAGAAGCAGGAAGAGGAGGCCAGTCTCTGGTCACTGGTAGACGTGGAACAGGGCACCAAAAATAACTAAAAAACTAACTCAGGCATCTGGCATCTTGGCGCGATGCTCACGGAGGTCAGGACATCCTGGGAGGTGGGGGCTGAAGAAGGAGATTCCAACTGAACTGGGGCCTGGTTGAGGGTTGGACCCCAAACACAATGAGCCTGTTGGACCAGTCCCAGCTTCTCTGACACCTGGCTTTGCTGCCAAAGACCTTCTGGGACCAGACTGGAGGGGAAACCGGGAGGAACTGAGAGCCTCCTTCCCAGGGTGAGATGCCTTAATGTTTACTGAGCTCCCAGACTGCCCTCTGAGACACGTCCAGTGCCATCGCCCTGGCCTGACTCCTCCCACCCTGTCACCTTTGTGTCCCCAGCACTCAGGTCAACCAGCGCATCGTAAGCTCCTGCTGTGTGAAACATGTCCACACACACCTGCACACACAGACACACCCATACACACACACACACACGAAAACACACACATCTCATTTTATCCTCACCACCTCCCACAGGGTGCTGTGTAGAGTGGACATTGGTTGCTCACTATCCTCCTGGAAACAGCACCATGCTTTTCTTTGGGTGAGTCCATGGAGGGAGTGGGGCTAAAGCCCTTCTCCAACCTTGGGGCTGGGCACGTGGCCCACATCTGACCAGTCAACACATTCTACACCCCTGACCACAGGATGGGCACAGGGCAGATGGCTGAAAGAGGTTGAGGGGCCTGTCCAAGGTGACCCAGTTCGTCATGTCAGTTCCAACTAGAGTGACATCTGCCTCAGACTCCAAAGCATGTCTGTTTGTCCATGCTTTTTCTCCAGATCATGATCTTTACCAACAGGAGCTGATCAGGGTGACAGACAACTTCAGGGCCCCATGAATTTCAGCTGGTCTACTTTTGAAAAACTCAACACCCTAAAAGAGTTTTTGCTGGGGCAGAGTATCGAATAGTCACTGGCCACGGATGGAATTTAGCATCCAGACGGACGTTACAAGGAGCAAGGGCTCAGTTCGTCTTTGCACAGGTATCCGGGACTTCTACCGCAGTCCATAACACTGGTATTTGATGACAGTTTTGATTCATTGCTTTCACATCAAATAAAATATGTCCCCCTGTACTCCCCCCAGGTACACCCCCACTTTCCAGAGCCCCAAGCTTGGTACCCCTGGCTTCATAATGACTCCCAGAGCTATGCTCAACCTGATGATACCAGAGAAAGCCTCTGTGCAGGAGCCAGGCAGAGACAAGGCACAGAATGGCAAAGCCAGAGGGACTTTGAAGAGTTACTCACTGGCCTCGTCACATTATAGAGACAGCACAGTCCAGAGAGAGACGTGTCTAAGCTCACGTAGTGTTTTACTTGGGACTTTCCTATTTTAAAATGACAGAAACCCAACTCAAACTGACTTGAACAAACAAAAATGGAAGTAACTGGCTCACATACCTGAGAGGCCCAGGAAGACATCTTCAGGCCTGGCTGGATCCAGGGACCCATGTGAGTCATCAGCTCAGTCCCTCTCCAGCTCTCAGCTCTGCCCTTCTCTGTGCTGCCCTGACTCTCAGGTCAGGTTCATGGCAGCCACCCTAGGCTCACATTCTCCCAGCTTAGCAGCTCCAGCCAAATAAATAAATAAATAAATAAAGCATGAAGTCTTTGCTGAGAAACATGAACAATGTCCCGGGGTGGGCTCTAATTGGACTGACTTGGGCTGTGTGTCCACCCCAGAGACAATTGCTGTGGCTGAAGAGGATGAAGGGTGTTGATTGCGCAGGCCTGGGTCATGTGCTGGCCCCTGGGACCAAAGGAGGGGCATTAGCCCCACCCACTCCACAGGGACTGAGAGTGGAGGAGGAGTGGTGCACCAAAGGGAAACCAGGATGCTGCCTCCCTGGGAAGAAGTGGATGATGAGCAGATAAAGCACCCGAGGTCTACTCTACACAGAGCTCAGGACGGAGCAGGATTACAACCAGGGGTCCTGATTCCTGAACCCTACACCAGGGGTTCTCAACCTAGGCAGTGTGCTGGGACCACGTAAGGAGCTTTAAAAAGTAGAAAGGCCTGCCTGCCCCAGAGATTCCAATTTAGTGAGTCTGGGGTGTGGTCTGGGCATCAGGACTGTAAATTTCCCAGGTGATTCTGAAGTGCACCACACCTGAAAAGCGCTGCTCTGTACCACCCTGCCACCTCATGGGAAGCTGGGGCGGGGGAGGGGAGGGAGGAGTGGAGCGCTTTTGATCTTTTTTGTTTTAAACTGAAGTAAATCTGTTACAATGTGTCAATTTCTGGTGTAGAGCACAATGTTTCAGTCATATATGAACATACATATAATTGTTTTCATATTCTTCTTTTTATAGGTTACTACATTGAACATAGTTCCCTGGGCTGTAAAGGAGAAATTTGTTTTTGACTAACGTGTTCATTGCTCCCCTCTGAGCCCAGTCCGCCAGCAAGCACCACCTAAGCTCCAGCCCCACACCTGAAGGGGGCTCAAGTCCCTGTCCCCTCTCTGTGCAATACCTGTGCCCTAGACTCTCTTCCTTCTCTTTGTCAGGAACCTCTGGCAAAACTGTCCTCTTTCTTCCATGAACAGAGTGTACTAGCTTCCCGAGGCTGGTGTAACAAAATACCACAAACCAGGCAGCATGAAACAACAGAAGCGCATTTCCTCACTGTTCTGGAGGTCAGAAGTCTGAAATCGGCATCCCTGGGCCAAACTGAAGGTGTCAGCCGGGCCACACTCCCTCTGGAGGCTCTCAGGGAGAATCCATCCCTAGCCTCTTCCAGCTTCTAGAAGCTGCCGGTGTTCCTTGGCTTGTGGCTGCACACCTCCACTCCCCGCCTCTGCCTTCACATTGCCTTCCCTTCTGTGTGTGTGAAACTCTCCTCCTTTCTCTTATAAGGACACTTGTGAAGCCATTTACAGCCCACCACGTAACCCAGGGTAATTTCCCCACCTTAAGACCCTTAACTTATTTTTGTATCCTCTTTTTTTTAATTGAGATAGAACTGACATATAAAGCCGTGTTAGTTTCAGGCGTACAATATAATAATTTGATATCTGTATATGCTGTAAAATGATCATCCCTAATAAATCTAGTTAACATCTGTCACCTCACAGAGTAACAAAAATATTTTTCTTGTGATAAGAGTTTTTAAGATCTACTCTCTTAGCAACTTTCAAATATACAATACAGTATTATTAACTATTCTCACCATGCTGTACATTACATCCCTGTGGCTTATTTGTTTTATAACTGGAGGATTGTACCTTTGACCCCGTTCACCCATTTCACCCACCCCCAACCTTCTCTTCTGGCGACCACCAGTCTGTTCTCTGTATGTAAGAGTTTGGTGTTTTTGTTTTGTTTCTCAGATTGCACCTATAAGTGGCCTCATATGGTACATATGATATTCTTTCTCTGGTTTATTTCACTCAGCATCATGCTATCAAGACCCATCCCTGTTGTCATGAATGGCAAGGTTTTCTTCTTTTTATGGCTGAATGATGTTCCATTGTATACACATATCACATGTTCTTTATCTATTCATCCACTGATGGACACTTAGGTCCTTTCCACATCTTGGCTGTTGTCAGTACATTGTAATGAACACAGGGGTGCAGGTATCTTTTTTTCCAGTTAATGTTTTTATCTCCTTTGTATAAAATACCCAGAAGTGGAGTGGCTGGATCATGTGGTCGTTCTATTTTTAATTCAAAATCCTTAATTGAATCACATCTACTAAGAGCCTTTTTCCAAATAAGGTCATATTTCCAGTTCCCTGGAATAAAGACTTGATATCCTCAGGGGCCACCATTAAGCCTGTTACAGAGACTAGAGCTCTGTTTTCCAGCTGTGGAAACTGAGGCCTGGTACAGTTACAGACTGTGTCCTAGACAACAGTCAACCTGTTCTCTCAGCCCAGCCTCCTTGGGGGGACGAGACCCTGAAAAGAGAATAAGGAAAGGGATTTCTACTGCAAGAGGGGAAAAGAGTAGATGGATCAGGGAAGCCTTTGAGAGATGTCCCAGACGAGCAAGCTGCAGGGGGCTGAGCTGCCCACAGTCACCCTGGACCAGGCTGGAAACAGGACGCTGCTGGCACGTTGTCACATTAACCCCTATTTATAGCACCTCTCACCCCAGGTGCTCCTGCAGCTGGCCAGGAGTAACCCTGCAGATTCCAGAAAGCAGAGTGGGGATCCGAGAAAGAGGAGACTGTGGCAGGGAAACCATGCCATCTCCAGAGTTGAGGGACACAGGAGATTTTTCTTGGTTCCAATTGCAAGTGTGCGGCCGGCTAGCTGTGTGACCCTGGGCGAGTCACAGCACCTGGGTCTCAGTTTCCCCTCTGTAAAACAGAACCCCCTACTCTCACCCTGGGAGGGCTGTTGTGAGCATTCAAGGAAGCAGCAGGTGTGCAGCGTCCTGGCCGAATGCTGGTGCTTAGGTTGTGTGTGTGGATTCTGAGGGTGGTGGCAAAGACCAGTTGCGGGGGGGGGGGGGGGGGTTGGGACAGGAGGCTCCTGGAAGGCTGGGGGTGGGCATCTTGAGACTTTAAACGGCAGCCAACTTTGGCTCCCTGGTCCGGAGGTTCTTAGGGAACACTATTTCTCTTTCCTGCCCCCACTCCCCAGAAGGGACCACTCAAGGGCAGAGGGGTCATGGCAGGCAGCAGGGGACACCCCTTACAGAGCCAGACGGCCGGTTGGGCAGAGAGGAGGGGAACATCCTCTAAAACCTGCCTGTGCTATGCACAGGGACATACTCCCCCACTCCAGAAAACTCTCTTTATTTCTTGCCTTAACACTCTGATGTGAGCTCACTGTATTTCAGAACCACCTGGTGGGCTGTGGGCACCAAAATGGTCCAAACATTGGCCCCTTTGGAAATGCTGCAGTATTTTTGTATGAGCATGGCCGGTCTCCCTCGTCTGGCCAGGAGATCCCAAAGTCTGGCTGGGGCCAAGTCCTTGCCCATCAGATTTGGGGTCCTGGAGAGCAGACCCTTCTCCACTCACTGATTTGTTCAGTCAGCATGTGTTGAAAATCTGCTGTGCACCTAGCTCTGAACCAAGTGCTAGGCAGAACCAAAGATGGATATGAAATAAGTGTCTGCTTTCTGGGGTCCCCAGGGCAGCCATCCCAGAAGTGAATAATTCTAAATAGCCTTTATATAGCACCATAGTTCCTTTGGCCCTGTTTAAGCTCTTTATGTATGAGAGGGGTACTATTGTACATCCCAATTTGTGAATTCATAAACAAGAGCACGAGGGCTCGGTGATTTGCCCATCACACTGCTTGTAAGTGGGGGATCTGAGATTTGACCCCAGGCAGCCTAGATCCAGAGTTAGTGAGCCAGGGGGAGGCGTACCTGGCCTGATCCAGGAGCAGCAAGTCTGAAGTGTGGGTGCAGAAGGGCATGGGTGAGAGGTGAGGCCGAGAGGGGTGGAGGCCACATCCCAGAGGAAGGGCTCTGTCTGCCAAGGGAGAGACCTTCAAGTTCACATCCTACAGGCCATGGGGAACGATAGAGAGAGTAACAGCAGGGATCAGGCATGGTCATATTAGAGAGTCCACAGCTGGCTGCGTCGAGGAGGGCGGTTGAGACACGTGGAGGAGGTGTTCATGGGCCCCTCCCCACCCTCCGCATGATGCTCAGGGCCAGAGCTGAGCAGCACTGTTGAGATGGTGGGGGAGGAGGAGACTGGTACTGGACACGCTCACAGGGTGAGCAGTCAGGCTCAATGTGCCCCGCACCCTCCCTCACCCATTCTGGAGGAGAGAGCACCCACTCCCAGCATGGGTGGGGTTGAGACCCCCAGCTCCCACTCTTGAGCATCCAAGAGGATGCAGCCCTCACGTCCAGGCATCAGAGCCCCTCCCACCCCAGCACACAATTCATTTCCCTGACCTACATTCTCTGCTCGCAGACAAAAGCTGGGCAGGCGGAGGCCCGTAGGGCTACCAAGGCTGCTCCTTCTGGCCTAGGGGCTTGGGGATGAGGGTCAGTGATAAGCAATTTAGGAAAACAGATGTTCGAGCAGGAGAGGGTAGGAGGTGGGGAGGAAGAGTGGGGAGGAGGAAGGAGGGAAAAGAGCACAGAGCAGGTCCCCTGGGCTCAGCCAATGAGCAGTGGGGTTTGCAGGGAATTCCTGGTGCAGGGAACAGACTTGGCTCGGGGGCCTCGGAGCCCTAGCTGCCAGCCCCTGCTCTGCCACCTCCACTGCGTGACCTTTAATAGTCACTTAAAGAACACTCCAGCTGAGCCTCAGTTTCCTCATTGGAAAATGGCCAGAGGGCTGGAGTCAGCCTAGTTCTGAGGGCTCCCTTCCCTTCCCCCTGAGACCTGGCTCTGAGAGGAGCTTCATGGGGTGCAGTGAGACCAAACTCTGCCGAGCAGGTGGGAGCAGGTGCGTGCCGCTGCCAAGATTAATGGACCAAAGAGAAGGTGTTAATTACAGCAAATGGCTCCCAGCTTAATGGGACCCTCCGCTTCCAGGTGAAGCAGCCCATCCCACCCCTCTGCCCAGGAAGGCTCTGGAAGGCCCTGCCCCTCCCCTGAGCAAAGCCCCACTGCCATGTGCCCCTCCAGAAGAGCTCAAAGCGCCTTTTCCACCCTCTGTGCAATTTTTTGTCCCACAGTCCTGGGCCTGGAGCTCCAATCTGGGCACTGTCTGTCTTCCTGAATCTTCTCAGAAATTCTCCCAAGTCAATGTGCTATGTGCTCCTAAAATTCATTTGTTGAAGCCCTAATACCTCAACCCCCACCCACTCAATGCAAAAGTATTTGGAGATGGGGTGTTTGGGAGGTAATTAAGGTTAGGTGAGGTCACGATGGGTTAGTGGCTTTGTAAGAAGCACCAGCGAGCTCGCTCACGCTCTCTAGCTCATATGAGAACACAGCAAGAAAGCGGTTGTCTGCAAGCCAGGAAGAGGGTCCTCACCGGGAACCTAATCGGCTGGTACCCACCTTGGACTTCCAGCCTCCAGAACTGGGAGAAATAAATGTCTGTCGTTTAAGCCCCACCCCCATCTGTGGTGTTCTGTGACTAAGACATTAGTGTCACAAACATGCTCAGGTCTCCTCTCAGACCCCTTCATATCAAACTGCTTGCCGCTCCTGGACGTGCTGGGCTGAGTCAGCCCCTCCACGTGCCCACATGCTGTTGCTTCTGCCTGGAACACCCTCTCCCCCAGGCCCCTCTGTCTCAGTGCTGACTGGCTGCCTCAAGACGAAAAATTCAACCAGCACCTTCTCCCTGAACGGCTCATGATCTCATCAGATGAAACTGACCCCTACCCACTTTGCAGCCCATGACCCCGGGAGCTATCTGTCCAAGTGGTGAGGGCATAACGTCACCTGTGCTGTCATCTTCATAAGAACTCAGTAACCTCAGTGCGCCTCAGGGTCGCCATCTGGGAAATGGGGGCAATGACAGTACCCATCTCACTGGGGTGTTGTGAGAATTAAATTATTTAGTATACGAAGTGCTGGCACATACTTTACTGCTATTATTATTATCATTGTCATCACCATCATCTTCATCATCTTCATCATCTTTGAATGATGATGATTGATGGTTAAAGAGATGAATCATTGTCTCCATTTTATCACTGAGGCAAGTGAGACTGAGCAGTGGTGGAGGAAGAGGGACTTGTTCGTGGTCACTCAGCCAGCCACCAGCAGAGCAGGATCTGACCCCAAAGTCTAGGCTGTTTCTGCAGTTTCTCATGCCCCCATTCATGGATGGAGACACCGAGGCCCAGACAGGAGAAGGCCCTTGCCCAAGGTCATGCAGCAGTCAGTGTGCCATAGAACCAAGATCGGAGGCCAGGCCCCTGTCCACTGGGTAGACAGCAGCCCGCAGAGCAGCCAAGCACCAGTGCTTTTCTGGAGGTGGATTCATTGGCCCCTCCATGCCCCTCCCCCAAGTCCCAGCCCCCAGCTGCCAGGAGCAACGACAGGTGACGGAGAAGGAGGCGATAAACACATCTCCTGACTTCCGTGAACTCCCATCCAATTTGCCATTCCTGGACCCGTGCCAAGAGTGTTTGTGTTAATAAACCAAATGGACTTTTCAGAATCCACCCATAGGTGACTAATGGCAGAGGCAGCGTGAAACCCTGGCAGCTCCACGGTCTCTCCCCCTGAGCTTGAGGCAGGCAGGGGCACAGGGCACAGTCTTCTGGGGTTTTGCAACCCCAGAGACTCTTGGAGGCCCTCAATGTACAGGTGACGAACCTGAGGAGGGGCACTGCTGGGATTAGCAGGTCCTGGTCTGGGTGTGGGTCAGACCTGGCGTCTAGGGTAGGTGGTAGTGTTTTGATGAACCTGGGAGGGAAATGGACTGGGGAGAAGGGTCACAGTGTGGAACAGAAATTCAAGGCTCAAGCATTTATCAGAAGAGGAGGTTTAGGATGGAGAACCACCCCAGACACAACCCCAAACGGAGAACGGCTAATCCCACTTTAAGGGAGGTTTGAATCGTCTTCCAAAATGACCTTTCCCAGGGCAGCCTCTCTGACCCCCTCACCATCACTGACCTCCCCCTCCTCAGACACCAGGCTCCTTTCACTGAGCCTCTGGGCTCTTTGCTGGAGTTTGTCCCTCATCTCCAGGACCAAGTGGCATGGATTCCAGTGACAGCCCAGAGGGAAATCCTTGCCCACATCCTGAAATCCCCCAAGTCTGGGAGTTTTTTGCACCTTTGTAGGCCAGATGCCCAGCCAGGCCCTCCTCCTCCGGTTACCAGCCCCATTTCCACCCAGCTCTGGGCCCAGCATCTTCAGGCCATGCCCGGGGCTCCTCCTCAGCACATCCCAGCTCACACTGAGCCCTGCACAGACGCAGTGATAAGCCCCAGGGGAGGATGAAGAACCAAGATCTTCCCACGATCCCCTCTGTTTCCGCCATCAGAGGGTCAAAGGGCGGGCAGTGACTCCTAGCTGCCCTGCACGGCCCCTCTAGAAGAGGGGGCCCAGTCTGGATAATCCACAGTACCTGGGTTACAGATGGAGGAGCAGGCAATAACACCAAGTGTGGCCAGATCCATGGCCTGCCTCGGAAACCCCGCTGGGCCTGGGGAGGGTGGACTCATGAACTTTCAGGTCACTATGACCCTCCAAATGACCACAAGCTCACCCCCAAGGAAGCCTTGACCCCAGCTCAGTCTCCACAGGGCCCTGCCTGCTGCAGGGTGGGACGAGGGGGGCATTGAGGCAGGAAGGGCCCGCCGACCCCTTGCCCACCCACCCACCTTCAGCTTCAATCAGACCCAATCTGCTTTTATCTGTTTCCCGTAGAGAGTCTGGGCGTAAGATTTTGTTGGAACAAAGCGTTCCTCCGCTACAAACACTTTGCAGACCTCTGATGCAGCCCTGCCCCTCATGTTTGGCAGCCGGCAGAGGCTTGCAGTCAGGTGGCCTGGAGCTAAATCCTATTTATAACCCTCACTGGCTGGTGGGCTGGCGGGGTAGGTCTTGTCCCCCTGTCTGAGCCACAGTTTCTCTGACTGTACAATGGAGAACTTTCCAGACTTGTTCTGAGAATCTGAAACACGTAAAGAAGTTTTCTGGTGCTTAGTAGGCTGTCAGTGACAGTAATGAAATTCTTTTTAGTTGCAAATGAGGAACCTGAGGGTGTGCCGGGATGTCAGTCATCCACAAGGTCACGGAAGCCCCCGGGGGCTGGCCACCGGCAACCTAGCTGCTCTGCTGGGGCTCCTCCCTGGGCTCGGCCTGCCTCCAGCCCTCTCCAAGGGCTGCACCCAAGAAGCCCCCACAATTGTGCAGCCTCAGCCCTCAGAGAGCCTCACCTGCCCTGACAAAGTGTGAGCGCTAACCAGGGCCGACAGGCCTTCTAGAACAGCATCCGGAGTGGGGAGGAGGGCAGACAGGAGACGGCCAATCAGCCCGCACGCTGTGCATGGCGCCCGTCTTGGCTGTTACTGCTGCCATCTAGCATTTAGACAACACTCTATATTTCCTCGGGGTTTGCTGCCTGGGCCTTCAGGTCGCAGCAAGCGGGCGGGATGCCAGCTCCAAGCAAGGAGGAAGAACTGGCTGGAAGCAGCCTGTCCACCCAGAGCCTCGCTCCCGTTCATTCATTCATTCATTCGACACAGAGTAGCAGGCCCCTAGAACATTTCACGTCTTGCACTGGGCACCCGGCAGTCAGACCCAAGCCCTACCCTCCAGGAAGGCACAGTCTCGAAAGGGAGATGCCGCGCCTGGAAAATGTGGTTCGGGACCTGCTGTCTCCAGGGAAGTTCCCCTCCCCAGCCATTAAGACAAACACACGTACACACGCCCAGGACCGCCCCCTCAGCACTTTGGGGCAATCAGAGGGCAAAACTATCACCAAGACGGGACTGTATCCAACTCTTACTGGAGCTGCTAAAACAGACGTGGAGAGTGTTCCTCTAGCTGTGCATGTCGATTATATTGAGGTGTCCAGAACGTCTCATCTCCCCGCACCCCGCAGGGCCTCTGTGTTCTGCCTTCTCATCTGCTAGTAACAGTCGTGGTGTCCACGGAGCATGTGAGAGCCAGAATCATGAATGACGTGTATTTGATAGACTTCTGCTGAGGATGGGGATGCAGGCCGAGACTATGACCAAAGCTGGGGGTCAGTCGGCGGCCAGGGCTGTGCTCAGTCAAACAGGGGATGGCCACTAGAATAGAAACTCCACAAGGTCCAGAACATTGTCCTGTTCACCACTGTAATCTCCAGTGCCCAGAACAATGCCCCATGGTCAATAAATAAACATCGAAAGAATGAGTGAAAAAAAGAATGGAGGAAGGAAGGAATGTTAATCAAGTTTCATTGTATAACTGGGGCCCTAGCTCACGGTCCATCTGTGTCCAGAGATAAGTTAGTCAGAGAAGAGTATTGGAGCCTTCCTGTAGCAAGCACTGAGGCCCAGGAAATGAATGGGAACCAAAGGACCCACTTCGTCACTTTGTGATCAAGCCGCCATCTTGGTCCTAGGTCCTACAGCTGCTCCCAAACTCACTGATACCTCCAGTCCCTGAAGACCCACCACAGGACAATACCTGCTCTTCTTTGGTCTCTGGCCCATCCAACCCTACCACCATCACCACCACTATCTCCTCCCCGGCCCCCAACACACAAGAGCTAATACCATTGGATACCTCTGGACTCCCTCTAGGTCCTGCTGATCTGATTGTGCTGTGTTGTCAGTATCTCCCCATCATTGTAAGAAGAAGGCCAAACTCCTTGGTGTGGCATTCAATGCCCTGCCTACCTCTCCAGCCTCAGCCCAGGCCTCAGGCTCTAGTAAGTGTCAACAGCTGCCTTTTCACGCTTCCAAGCCATTGCACGTGTGGATTCCTCTCCATGCAATGCCTTACTTCCTTTCAAATATAGCAAATAACTGATTTTTTAAAACAAGTATTTTCTTGAAGAGTTAACCACTTCAGTTTGACGTTTCTCTTTTGATTGCCCTTGTCACACGAAGTATGATAACTACCAGTTATGTGTTTATCGTTCCCGCCTTTTTTAAATCTCTATATCTGGTCCCAGGCCTAGACCTACATCACCACTGTCACCACCACCATCATCTACACCAACACCACCACCATCACCACCATCACCACCACCACCACTATAACCATCACCACCATCACCATCCCTGCCATCACTGTTGTCACAACTAAACATTCATTAAACACCTACTCTGTGCCAGGTAGTGTACTAAGATTTTCACATAATTTTCTATGATAATCCTCATAACATCCCAGTGAAGAGGAGGGTACTCCGTCATTATCTCCATTGTATGGATGAAGAGACTGAGGCTCAGAGAGATTCAGTAACTTGCCCAAGGATTCAAATTCAAGCTGTTCCTCCCTTATTCAGACTAGGGAAAGAGTCTGGAACCTGGATAATCCAAAATTCTTCATAATACAACACTATTTCTGTTTGACTTCGGAATGCTTTGAGAGGTCACCCATTCAGAGAGGCCACTTATTTCTGTGGATTCCAGTGCCGCCCCTGACACCACATCCAAGGATGTAAACCTCTGGGTCAGGGCTCTGAGTTGCCTTCTGCTCCCCCAACCCCCGCCCCACTCCTGGGCTCAGGTCAGCACCAGGCCAGTTACCCTACAGACCGCACAGAGCCTGGCTCTGCACAGCTGTGCCACGAGGCCCTCAGCCCTGGACGGGTCAATTCCAGGCAGCAGCCAGCTGCTCGGGCCGGGTGATGGATTCTCATAGAAAAAGAAAACCTTCCAGCCAGCCAGCCAGCACTTTCTCCTCCTCTCTGTGTCTCCCTCACCCTCTAGACTGGAGAGAGACAGGGAGAGTCCTTTCTAGGTGATGTCATCCTCCTGCCCAGCGTCCCAACACCCCCTGGCATTGTCGTCTCCATGTCCATAAGCCTGCCTGAGCATGACTCTACCCAAATGCCAGGAAAACGCCTTTACTCCAGTATTCTCCAAACCACGGAGACAGGAGCGGGGCTCTGCCAACAGCTCTCACAATTTCACAATAATGTCAGAATCCCTTCACTGCAGGCGGCACTCTACAGCCTGTAACTCACAGCAAGGTGCATTTTCTCCAGAATCTTGAGGGTCGGGGGATCCCTATGTCTCACCCCCTCCCAGGATCAGACTGCATTACAGAAGCACTGGGATAAAGTTTGAGTCCCTCGCCCTTCCACTGGCCCTGGGCCTTTGTAGCACTGATGAGGAGGGTAATTAAAAGTAGAAGCTGATATTAATTAAGCTCTTGCTTGGAGCTAGGCACTGTTCCAGTCCCTTTACCAGTATTAAATCATTTCGTTCACACACAGGGCTAAGAACGAGGATCCCCCATAATCTCCATTCTACAGATGCGAAAACTGAGACTCAGAAAGGCTAAGTCATGAGCTACAGATGGCAGCGCCGGAATTACTTTTATGTATGTGGAGGGGAAATGTCCTTTCCTGGTTTTCTGCCTTCTGTTAATACCCTCTCCCCTCCCCAGCTTGCCCCCTCAACTCCCACCACTGATTGGTGAGAAGGGAGCAGGCACTGAGCATGGGTGACACCCTCCTTCTCTGCCCTGCCAGCAGAGGGCGCTCTCCAGACTCAGTAGGAGGCCAAGGGAAGAGCAAGCCACACCCTCCAGACGGCTTCAACAGTCTGGATGATGTCTGACCTCCTCTGTCTGACTCAGACATGTTTCTCAACTGGTTCCAAACTTGGAACAGAGGAGGTGTTAGTTGCTTCCTCCCTTCAACCCCAGTAATAATAAATACATACATAAATAAAGTGTTTGGCCCTATTGAAATTCATCAGCTTCTAAATATATCCCCTTCTAAACATAAACATTACCATTCTTCTACATCACAGTTCATTTAATAATAGAAATAATAGTAACAAGTAAAATTGCTGCTAAGTTTGGCGTCCGCACTATGCCAGGTGCAGTGGCACCATTATTGCACTTAATTTCACAATCTCCACATAAGGAGCCCCTATTGGCCCCATTTTTGCAAATGAAAAACTTTTACCCTTAACAAGGAAGGTGGCTTTCCCAAGGACACACGGCAGGTAAGTGTTGGATTAGAATCTGTACAGGATTCAGTAATGTCCCTTCAAATTTCATGTCAGTCTGGTTCTTCAGAAGGTGGCCTTAATTTGTTAACAGGGTCTTTGCAGATGTAATTAAGATCAGATCATACTGGATTGGGGTGGGTTCTAAATTCAGTGACTAATTCTTATAAGGAGACAGAGACTCGCAGAGACATGGAGGAGCTACAGAGGGTGTCAGCCATGGGATGACAGAGGCGGAGATGCATGTGAAGTAGCCACAAGCCAAGAATGCCAAGGACTGTGGGCAACCACTAGAATCTCAGACAAGGAAGACAAGAATCTTCCAGACAAGGAAGAATCCTCCCCTAGAGCCTTCAGAGGGAGCAAACACCTTGATTTTGGGCTTCTAATCTCTGAAACTGAAAGAATATGCATTTCTATTGTGTTAAGCCACTCAGCTTGTGGCACTTTGTTACAACAGCACCAGGAACCCAATATGGACTCCAAGAGCGGTCATTTGGGTCCCTCTCCCAAACAAACCCCCTTCCCGTAATCAGGATCAAACTAGCATTTACCAAAAGCCAGCAGATACCAGGCACTGAGGACATGGAGAAGATACAGCCCCTCACTCAAGGGTTCACACACAATGGCAACACAGTTGTCTCTTGTCCTAGTTGCTTTGGCTTCTGGTGGGGACAGCCTCTCCCCCTTCCTACAAATCTTGCTTTTGAGTCTTGGCACCATCACCTCCCAGCTGTGTGGTCAATGTCAGGTCACAGCCCACCTCTCTCAACCTTGGTTTCTTCATCTGTATGATGGGGGTACTTACGTCAACCTGTCTCCTTCAAATAAGGTAAGGGATATGGAAGCACTTTAGACACACATACCTACTCTTTTAAAGTGAGAGATAAACTCCCACTGGTTAGTACACAGGGCCTGGTTAATATTATTCTTTATACCTTTCCGCATGTGGAAATATTTCACGCTAACTTCAAAAGAGAAAGAAAGAGGGCATGGAGGTGGAGGACACCAGACGGCGAGGTTCTGCCCTGGATCTGTGTTCTCCTCAGGTGACACCTCCTTGGGGAGCAGTCACCTCAAAGGGCATCTTGAATTGCAAACAGCCAAAGCCACAAAGAAAAGAAAAAGGCCCAGGGAAGAAGGCGCATTTGGATCAACCCCCAAGCCCCACCACCACTAGCCAGTCAATTTCAGTTCCTCCTGCCTCGGCTGCCAGCATCAGCCATGCCAGGGAGGGTGCAGTAATCCCGAGATTTGTCAGAGGCAGCGTCTGATCGCTGCCAGTCAAGTAGAGGGGAAAAGAGACCCACAAGATCAAACAAGGCTCCTTTGAAAACCGCTCTGAGCACGGAAAGCCTTGGAGGGCGAGCCTTGGAGAGTGAGAGCCTGCAGGCTGCCTTGAGGTGGGAGCATTTTGCTTGTCGATTACAGAGGATGGAGAGAATGGGGGTACTGGGGACGCTAGGGGAGGAGGGGTAGAGTCTGCAGAGAGGGCTTGGCAGCGCCTGGCACCACTAACCCAGATCTAAGGAGAACACTGAGCTTCGGAGCCTCTGGACCACATGGGCAGCCCAGCCTCCCGGGCAGGCTGGGAGCATCTCTCGGAGGCCATGCTGCTCTGTCAGCTTGGAACCTTGTCAGGGCCTCCCTCGTGGGAGCGTGATTTCATTCCCTGAATTAGAGTCCAAGGAAAAGATGGATGTAGTTGGCTCAGCCCTACAGGGACTCATGAAAACTCACCCTCAAGCAGCCCTGGCAAAAATCATTCAAGTGATTTAATTCAATCCAGTTCAGCCACTATTTATTAAGTAAACAGACAGCTGAGTATAGAGGCTTAGTGCAGGAACTCCGGAGCCAGGCAGACTGGGTTTGAATCCCAGCTCTAATGCTTAGGCCAGTCACTTAGCCTCCCTGGGCCTCAGTTTTCTCATCTGTAAATTGGGGATAATAATAGCACTTACCTCATAGAGCTGCGCAAGCATGAAATGGGCTAATACTTGCAAAGCACTTAAAATCATTTCAGGTATACAGTAAGCACTAAGTAAGTGCTGCACAGGGGATTGGTAAATGAAGCAGTATGGAGCAGGGAGATAAACAGATGCCCTGGACATCCCACAGTGTCCCCACACACGGACAACTGGGGCCGGAGAGAGGAAACGCCTCCTCCAGGGAGGAACGGCTCAGACATTGTCAAGACAGGATTTGACCCCACCTTTAACCACTAGGTCATGGAGACCCTTATTCAGCTATTTCCGCCCAGGAGTCTGGCCCGGAGCGTGACACACAGGACAGATAAATGCTGAATGAAAGACAGGGTCCCTTCCTTCAAATCATCATCCTTTGTCTTAGTCTCCATGTGGTCTTGGGCATGTGACACAGTCTGTCTTGAGTGTCAGTTCCTTTGTGTAAAAGTATGTGTCCGAATATCCAATTCACAGGACCGTTGGTGAGAACCAAACGCAAACACGCCCAGTGGGGTGTCTGACAGTTAGTCCGTGTTAAATAAATGTCATTTTGATTTTATTTCATTTCCTTGACGGTACTCAGTTCGGCCCAAGGACCCATGGGGAACACAAGAGAAGGAGAAAAATATAATCTTGTCCTAAAGGACTTCACACAACATGAAAAAGTAGGAAACTGTTCACTTAAAGGACAAACTACAATTAGGTATCGAAACAGAAGTCACCTAGGACTTCAGAGAGCTCTGCGTGGACTGGGGCAGTCTGGAGGGCCTCTGGGAGGAGGTGTTTGAAAGAGCCATCCACCTCATTATCTACCACACGAAGGGCCTCACGGACCATGCTCCCATTAGGCGAAGCTGGGCCAGCAGTGCAGGTGAGGACATAAAAACACTGCCTTGAGGTTTGAAAACCGCTGCCGGTAAGGGAGAAGCAGGCTCTGATCAATTTCCTCCGATCAAAGGACGGGGAATGGCAGCGGAACCAACCAGAGTGCTGGCAGCGGGCGAGACTGAGTGAGTGATGTTCAAAACCGCACGCTCTGGGCCCAGACATTGATGTCCTTCTAGAAAGTGCCCCGTGTGGATGTGAGGAAGAACAAAAGGATGGAGGAGATAGAAAATGCTCAGCTGAGAGAGACAACCGAGAGCCCGAATTAGCCAATTCCACGATGTCACAGCTGGAAGGAGACTTGAGCACCGTCAACTCACAAATTTCAAGGCTGTGCAACTCTCCAAGGTCAATCCACCCTGAAAATCCCTCCGTTAACACCGCCGCATCCAGCACCCTCATCAGGTAGGAAAGAACTCGAGGCCCAGGGAGTTTACAAGCACTGCCCAAGTACATGGTGATGGACAAATGCCCAGCATTCCGTCCCTTCCCCCACCTTTAGCCCTATGCAGTTGACTCCAGGAATGGATAAGTGGATGGGCTGACCAATCCAAGCCCTGGACACAGTCATTCATTCTGGGATAAGCTCAAAAATGTAAGCAACGAGATACAAGGTCTGTGACTTTGTTCAAACTATTAAGAGAGCAGTACACGCTCTTTCCTGCTGACCTTGAACCTGGGAAGCAGAGGTCTAAATTTGCCGGCAGCCATACTACCATCCGTGGAGCCTAAGTATGAAGCCACGGGAGAAGACAGCTGGAAAGAGAGGAGGTCCTGATTGTATCTGTATTATTTTGGGTAGTGCTAGCTGCTGTGACAAATAAACCCCCAAATCTCAGTGGCTTAGCCCAATAAAAATCTATTTCTGGCTCATGTAACAGTCTAATGTAGGTCTTTCTGGTGTCTTGGGATCCAGGATCCTTCCACCTTATGCCACACCCTACCCTACTGCCTTGGAGTTCTCTGCGCTCAGCCCTTGGGGGCAGTTGGCATGGAGGACACCCATTTGTTTCTTCAGTTCCTTGGTCTGGAAGTGACTCCTACCATTTCTATTCTATTGGTGGGAACTAGTCATATGGCCACACCTGAATGCAAAGGCATCTGGGAAATGTAGTTTCTGGCCAACAGCTGCTTCTTGGCAACCAGTCTGCACTAAGAAAGAGGGAGCCTGGGCCTTCAGTGACCAGCTAGCCACCTCCACCTCCACATCACTGAGTGCTTCCCTCAAGTGGCTCCTGAAGCCTGATCTTTTCCATTTGTATAAGCTATGAAATTTTCTATTTCTACTTAAGCCAGTTTGGGCTGGATTTTCTGCTGTTGGTGCTGAGAGAGTCCTGATATGGACTAGAGTCCTGCAGCCCATTTGGGCAGATCAGAACAAAACCCAGGCCCTCCTCTCCCCACAGTACCCTACAGCCTCCCTTCACCCAAGCTCCATGGCCTATCCCGTGCCCTTCGGAGTCAGCTAATAACACGATCCTCCCCAGGGAAGAAGGGGGTCAGTCCACCAGGAGAGCAGAGACCAGAGACCGTCCATCATGTTCCCAGCTGTGAACCTGCACAGGAGAGGCACTGTAAGAGAAATCAATAGACTCTTTTTTTTTTTTTAAGGGAAGGAACAGTTGCCCAAAGAGAAGTGTTAAATGTGGTCAGCTTAAGGATTAAACTCCAGGACGATCACCAGGAAGCTTCTCCCACCTGTGTGTACTCTCAGCATCTAGGCCAGGCTGAATATTATGGTATTAAAACATCACAAATTCTTTAATATTCCTCCTTTTCGTAGCACCTAATCTTCTTCCGCTGAGTGCAAGCTGTACTTCATGACTTGCTTCTAAGATACAGAATACAGAGAAAATGACTTCCAAGGTAAAGCTATCAAAGGCATTGCAGTTTCCAGCTTCCTCTCCCTTGGATCACTCACCCTGGGGAAAGCTAGGTGCCATTTGTGAGGACACCCAAGTAGCCCTATGAAGAGATCCATGTGGCAACGAATGGGAGCCTCCTGCCAGTTGCCATATGAGTGAGCCTTCTCAGAAGCAGATCCCCCAACCCCAGTCAAGCCATCAGATGACAACAGCCCTTTCCAACATCTCGAGGGCAACTTCATGAGAGACCCTGAGCCAGAAACACCCAACCAAGCTGCTCCCAACTTCCTGCCCCACAGAAACTGTGAGCTGATGAACGTCTGTTGTTTTAAGTCACTGAGTTTGGGGTCATTTGTTACACAGCAACAGATAACTAATACAGCTGCATAAGGGGAATAGTTGAAGTAAGGTTTTCTGCCTTGAGGACACTCAGGAGCCCACGGATCCATGTTGGCTGAGCCTAGGTAACGGCTATGAAGTAGAAGACTTATGGAAATGACAGGTTGACATACATATTCATGCCCCTCATCAAAATCAGAGCCAGTGACTCAGCGATAAGTAAATCACGAATAAGAGGGTCAAACTAAACATGGTAGATGGATTTGTTGTCATTAGACAAAGGCTAAGTTATCTTAGCGCAGGGAAAATGATTAAGTTGAACTATTTGAAAGAGCCGCTTTCATGCAAACACTTTTTAATAAATAAAAATGACATATGGTTCAACATGATCTTTTAACTCTCTGAGCCTCAGTTTCCTTTTCTGCGAAATAGGGGTAAGGACCCTCTTGGTTAGTATTAAGCCAATAATCAAAACGACCCTGCAAACCACCGGTGGGCTGCCTCAGAGCACACAGGATGGCCCTCGATCGCTGAGGGCCTGGCCAACAGCACAGAAATAAAGCTAGTGGGACTTCGAGAATGAAAAGTGAGACATTGCCAGCCATCCTCTGCCCTTGGTCTCCCAACATGAAGACCTGAAGACTCCTGCCTCTGTCTTCCCACCTCTATAATGGAAATGATACCTGCATGGCGCCCTTCTTGGCCCATCCCTGCCCTGCTGGCCTGTCCCTCTGGAGGAAGGAAACAGAAAGGGTATGAGGCTATGTCCCTGCTTCCTGGAGGAAGGGGGCTGGGGTGGGGGGCAGGGCCCTCATTGCTGAGGCAGGCCTCATCCCAGAGGCCAGATTTAGCAAGATTGTTTCAGCAAATGGCTCAATTCCCTCCGGTTTTTGTAGTACAAACAATCCTAGACAAGTCTTAGCAGGAGGGGAGAAAAAGAGTAATTTATGTTGGCAGAAAAAAAAAAAAAACCTGGAGCCTGGAGCACGGTCCTTGCAAGGCATTTGCATTTCTAAACAAGAAAATCTGCCTTGACTGTGGCTGTCACTTAGTTATCTTGTTAACTCCCTCCTGACCCAGGCAGGCCAGGCTGCAGACTCCCAGCCCCTGAGCTCAAGTCCAGCATTGTCTTTAATTCCAAAAATGTTCTTGTGCAGTCCCCTTTTTGGTCTTCGTTACCTCTCACTTATGTAAAATTGGGAGGTTGGACCATATGTCTTCCAGAAATGACAGTCCACAGTTTACAAAATCTGGGAATCAGGAGACCTAGATTTGAATTGTGGCCACAGCATTAGCTGACCTAGTGATACTGAGCTCAGCGCTGGAAGGTATTTCCAGTATGAACTGGTTCAGCCTCCAACTCCTCTAAACTCCTCCCCAGCATCCCTGAAAGATGACATCTGGCTTCTGATGCAGTACCTCCGAAGGTGGGGCACTCACTCCCCTGGATCAGGAAGAGGACACCCATTCCACTGCGGGACAGGTAGCTGCTAAGTCTATCCTTAGACTGGAGCTCAAATCAACTGCCCAGAGGGAGGCCTAGGACAGCCTGGCGTGCACTTACACATATTTGCAATCAGGCGGGGCTGTGTTCCAATCCCCACTATGTGACGGGGAGTGACTTCATCCCTCTGCAACTTGGATTGATTGGGGGGGGTAGTAATTAGGTTTGTTTGTTTGTTTGTTTTAGAGGAAGTACTGGGGCTTGAACCCAGGACCTCATGCATGCTAAGTACGCACTCTTCCTTAGCACCGTGTGGGTCACAGGGCAGGCTGCTGGATGATGTTATCAACAGCAGGCTTCTGCACCTTTTTCCCCATGCCGGCACCTGGAGTACACCATGTTCATAAGTGTGATGCACAGTTATGACCTGCAGCTCAGGGAGGCTGACAAGGGGTTACAGGGGAGTCCCCAAGAGTCCATCAGATGTAACTTGGCTCCGTCCTCCCCAGAAGGCCCATCAGTGCAGGTGACCCCTGGCACCCACTTTAACTTCTTTTTTAAGGCAAATCATTGCCACACTTTGGTACCTGTGGTGGACTGTACAGTATTAACAACCCTTCACGCCCACCCCCTACTGACTGCACCTCCACACCACTTGTCATGTGTTCCTGCAGGACCACCCACTTAGAAAGAATGGAGTGCCATGGTCATGTGACTTGATTTGGCTGATGGGTTGTGGACAGGAGCCATAGGGTGGCAATTTCAGGATGGAGCTTCTATCACATAGTGTGTTTTTACTCTTTCCCTTGTACCCCGACAGCTGCTGCCCTTCAGCCCGAGCCCCAGTAGAAACACACCTGGGACAGACCTGAGCCCACCTGGCGGCCCGGAGCCCAGCTCTCCTGCCCTGCGAGGAGAAACAGTCATTGGCCCCGCCCATCCTATCAGCTGAGCCACAGCCCTGTGAACTTGAGAAGAAACACGGCTGCAGCATGACGGAGCTTTTGGATGATTGGTTATGTGGCCCTCTTGTGGCAATAGCTGGCACCTTTTTATTTATCAGTAGCAAGTTACCTGTGGCATCACCAATTGATGAGACATGCAATCGGTCCACCGCCACTGCTTAATCTGACAGTCTTTAGAGATGCCAAGTAATTGCTCATAGAGAGTTCCCAGTCTGATGGGAGAGGACCAAAGCCCCTTTCAAATATTCATGTCCACCAAGCAAACCTGAACTTAAATGACAGCCTGGCATCCTGTCATCTTCTAGTTCTGGCGCACACCCACCCTGCCCCCTGGACCTCATATCATCATAAACATGGGAGAAGAACTTGAGGATGCTGATGGGCAGCTTGGAAGGTCAGTGGTAAAGTCCTTCCTTCAAGCCAAGCCCTCACTATTTCCAGTGAACACGCATGTCCATTAGGTGGTAGTCAGGCTCCGGGATGGTCCCCAGTGATCTTGCCTCCTGAGATATGCACCCTCGTGTGGTCCCGTCCTGCACCGTGCCAAGGCTGAAAGAATATGGTGCGGTTGATGGCATGACAGTTCCAAGAGCAGTTTATAAAAGACGTTGCCTAGATCCCTGCAGGCTTTTTGCCGAAACTGACAAACTGATCCCAAAATTTATATGGACATGCAAAGGAGCTAGAACAGCCAAAGCCATTCTGAAAAAGCACAGAGTTGAAGGATTTACACTACTCAATTTCAAAACTTACTCTAAAGCCACAGCAAATAAGACAGAATGGTACTGGCATAAAGATCATAGACATATAGTCCAACAAAACACAATTAAGAGCCCAGAACTGAATCATTATGGTGACCTGATTTTCAACAAAGATTCTAAGATGCCAATGGAGAAATAATAATCTTTTCAACAATTTGATGCTAGGACAGTTGGATGTCCACATACAAAATAAAATCAATTTAGATGTTTACCTTACACCACACACAAAAGTTAACTCAAAATGGACCGTGGACCTAGATGTAAGAACTAAAACTGTAAAACTTTCAGAAGAAAGTATAGGAGAAAATCTTCATGACCTTGGGCTGGACAAAGAGTTCTTATATATAAAGTCACAGCATGATCAAGAAAAGGAAAAAATTGATAAGAGGGACCTCATCACAATTAAAAACGTTCACACTTTAGAAGAGACCATCACGAGAATAAAAAGACAAACCACGGACTGGGAGAGAATATTTGCAAATCATACATCTGATAATGGACTTGCATTAGAACATATAAAGAATTTTAGTAATTTAACAATAAGCTAAAAAGCCCAATAGGCAAAAGATCAGAATAGACATTTCATCAAAGAAGATGTATGAATAGCTAACAAGCCCATGAGAAGATACTCAACACAATTAATCATTTGGGAAATGCAGATGAAAACCACAATGAGATACTGCTACACGTCCACCAGAATGGCTTTCATCAAAAAGACAGATAACGCCAAGCATCCATGCAGATGCAGAGGAACTGGAGTTCTTGTGTATTACTGGTGGGAATTTAAAATAGTGCAGTCACCATGGAAAAACAGTTTGGTAGTTTCTCATAAACGATAAACATAAATTTATCATGACCCAACACTTCCACCCCTAGGAATCTACCCAAGAGAAATTTTAAAAATCCGTCCACCCAAAGACACGTGTGCGAATTGTTCACCGCAGGCAAAAACTGAAAACTATCCAAATGTCCATCAACAGATGAGCGGATACACAAAACGTGGCCTATCCATACAAGGGAATGCTCCTTGGCAATAAAAAGGAATGAACTCTTGATCCATGTTAACAACATGGATGAACCTCAAAAACATTTCGCTAGGTGAAAGAATCTAGGTGGAAAACACTACATATTCCATGATTCCATTTATGTGAAATGACTAGAAAAGGCAAACGTATACAGGCAGAAGGCAGAATCGTGGTTGAGTGGAAGCAGGGATTAACTGTAAATGAGCACAAGGTCACTTTGGGGGATGACAGAAATGCTCTAAGACTGGACTGTGGTGATGATTGCACAGCTCTGTCAATTTATTAAAACCATCGGGGTGGGGGGAGGCATTGTGGCTTCCATCTTGGTGGCTCTCTTGATCACTTCTGCCCATTGCCATGTCATGGCCAATGGAGAGGTCCATATCATAAGGAAAGGAGGCCTCCTAGAACTGCCTTCAAGTGCACCATCATAGAAGCAGGTCCTCTGGCCCCAGGCAAGCCTTCAGATGACTACAGGCTCAGCTGACATCTTGACTGAAAGAAATCCCTAACCAGAATCACCCAGTTAAGCTTTTCCTAAATCCCCCACCCTTGGAACTGTGTGGGATAATAAATGTTGGTTGTTTTAAGATGATAAATTTGGGGCTCATTTGTTATGCAGCCATAGATAACTAATACACACTATTACATGGTGATCCACCTGGCCAATTCTTGGTAGATATCTGCATCCCCATTATAGAAGTACAGAGACTGAGCCTCAAGTGCCTGGTCTAAGATTAGGCACCTACCAAGATGTAGGGCTAGGATTTAAACCAAACCAGCCTGACCCAGAGCTGCATTCTTCCCAAATACCTCGCTTAGCATCCTGAACGAAGGTACCAACCAGGGAGACATGAGGAAGAAGGGAAAGTCGGATCCCTTTCCTGCAGGACCAGCTAGTCTGATAGGGGAGGCCAGGCAGCAGAGCAAAAGGCCCTCTTAGCCATATTCATTTACTGTCCCCCACCCTGTGGCACCTCGTGGTGCTCCCTTCAGGATCGCAGCTACCAAACCCATTTCATTCAATGCTGCAAAGAGCTCAGAGCACCCTGGTGGGGGTTCCTGCCTCTCCCTCGAAGCGAAGAGTGGCAAAATTGGACAGTGATGTGTTGTCGTTCAAATATTTCAGCTGGAGCCAGGGTGAATTATGGTGCCGTCCAGCTTTATTCAGTGTAGCATCTTTCATAAGAGCCATGTCTCAGAAACACTTTGGAGAAGGAAATAATAAATAATTGCCCAAGGAGACAAAGCATGAGACGAAAAGCCCAGGGCTGGGAAGGGCTGAGGGAGGGGAAGCTCAGACTCGTGGAGCTGGCACATCCCAGGAGCTCGAGCTGGGCAGCTGGGCCCCAGCAAGCAGAGCCTTGGCCTTGACTGTTGGGTTCCAGATGTTTCTGGAGAGGTGGCTACATGGCCCCCACAACCCTGCCCTGGACCTCTCCACAGGAGACCAACACCTTTCACAGAGATGGGCCCCCTGGATAGCCTACTGTGACTCACACATGCCTGCTCCCTCTGCCCAGAACACTCCTGTGGCTCTCATCTGACTCAGAATCAAGGCCCGGGTCCTTACCCTGCTCCCAGACTCCCCTACACAATCTCACCTGTGTTACTTCTCTGACCTCTAAAATCCTCGCTCATTCCCCTCCAGCCCCACTGATCTCCTTACTGTTCACTCAACATGCCCAGCACGTGCCTGCCTCAGGACCTTTGCACTGACGATTCCCTCTGCAGGAACACTCTTCTCAGTGTCTAGACAGCCAACTCCCTCACCTCCTTCCACTCCAAAGTTTGCTGAATATTGTCTTCTTGTTTAGACTGACCTTGAACTTCCTATCTAAAATTGCCCTTGGGGGCAGGGGTATAGCTTTGGGGTAGAACATGAGCTTAGCGTGCATGAACCCCTGGGCTCAGTCCCCAGTGCCTCCATTAAAAATAAATAAATAAATATAAATATAAATTAAAAAAACAAATTAAAGTGCCCTTCCTTTTTCCTCACTCTGGCTCTTCTAAAGACGATCTCCGCTGTGTTCTCCCCACACCACTGCAGCTCTCACGTGCTCGCGTGCTCTACCTACATGCATTCCTAGGATTATAATCTGTCTCCAACTGCTGGATCGTCAGCACCACAGAGACAGTCCTATTGCTCCCATGTGGTGCCTGACGGTCCACATGCTCAACAAATATTTGCTGGGTGAACGCAGGTGTACATAGGCAGACCCTCAAGCTTCTGGGTAACAGGTGCACTCTTACCTCCTCAGTCCGACCTGTGGACACACCTGCAGTCTCACACACTGTGTGCCCTCAGTGCAAATCCACAGTAAGTTTCTTCCAGCGGTTTTGGAAGGAATGTCCTCTGACTTGGAAGACCATGTCCCCAGATGGATCAGAACCTGGGCTCTGAGCCCTGGCATACCTGGGTTTAATCCCAGCTCTACCACTGGCTGTTACGTGAACTTGGGAAAGGCGTGTCCCCCATTGATGCTTCCATGTCCTCATCCACAAGGAGGAAACCATACCATCACCACCCTACTACATAGGAATGATTTATCATGTCCATTGTGCAGGTGGGGAAACCGAGGCACAGAGAGGCAAAGTGAGGATGAAATAAGCTTCTCAATTACACAATAACTCCCATCGCTCAGGTGTTTGCTGAGCCCAGAAATTGAAACTGAGACGCTGCAGGAGGCAGAAGCCTGGAGTGAAAACATCAGAAGGGCTGAGGTGGAATCATTTTTGCCCCAATCGCCATACAACGGAATGTCAATTCACCTGGACAAAGCCAAGCAAGAGCCAACGCCAGCCGTGTGGACTAAAAATAATCCCCCGACAGCATCTTGGAGACAATCCATCCACATTCCCACTCTCCAGATGAGAAAATGGTATTCAGAGAGGGATCACAGAGCAGACACAAGTGTGAACCGTTCTGTCTGACACCAAGTCCCTTATTCTTCTCGCTGCCTGATTTCCTTTGCCTTCATTTAACAGAGAGCCAGCTCTCACCCAATTCCTGAGTCAGCCAGGTTCCCGGGACGCAGCGGACACCAGCTCTCTGGAGGCTGTGAAAATCCTCAATCCTGGGTCTGCATTGAAAGCAGCAGAGCCACTCATGGGGCCAGGAGCAGGGGTCCGTAGGGTAGCAGGCAGGATGTCTGCCCACGTGTCTGTCAGACTCACAGCTGCCGGAGGCAGGAGAGGGAGGCAGAGGCCAAGGGACCTCCAAGAACATCTGGCTTGAGGCTCTTCCGAGACCTTTTAATCTCACCTGTTCAAAAGTAGTGATTTCTAGTTGGGATGTGAGGGAGATGGTTCAGCACTGTCTGAGTTTAAAATAATAATTTTTTTTTTTTTTTTTTTTTGCTTAAACAACAGCATTTTACTTTGCTGACAGTTCTGGAGGCTAAAAGTCTAAGATCAAGGTGTTGGCAAGTTTGGTTTCTTCTGAGGTCTCTCTGCTTGGCTGGCCACAGCCTCCTTCCCTCTGTGTCCTCACATGGCCTTCCTCTGTGTGCCCGCATCTGTGGTGTCTCTCCATGTGTTCCTCTGGGCCTAAGAGGAGATTTAGGACTGGGTCCTGAGTGAGATTTGCATACCAATGGAAAGGGAAGATGAAGGGGCCTCTATCCTTTCCTCCTGTCTCCACCCAACCAAGCTGTCGTGTGCTCAGCACCTGGCAGAGTAAGGGGGGACCAGGCCAGGCGCTAGGGGGCCCAAAGATGAGTAAGACGGGGTCTCTGTACTCACAGAGCCCACAGTCCATTTAGAAATAGGAGGATTCCACTGCATTGGTGTCTGAATCTAAGCAGATACAGCTCCCACCAACTCAGTGGTTCTCAGCTGGGGTGACTGCACCCCTCGGGGATACCTGGCAAAGTCTGAAGACGTTTTTGATTGTCATAACTTATCAAGGGGCGTGCAACTGGCATCGACTGAGGCTGGGGATGCTGCTAACATCCTGTCATGCACCAGACAGCTCTAAAATAAAGAATGATCCAACCCCCAACGTCAACAGTGCTGGAGTTGGAAAACCCTGCTGTAAAGAAGAAGTTTTTAACCAGGAGCTCTAGCACCCTTAGAAGACCTACAGATGTCCTTCCAGAAATCCAGACACCTCCCTGAAATCAAAAGCAAAATTTGGGATCTATGCATATATATGAATTTTTCCAGCGTGCCCATCACTTGAAGTCCTGGGCCAACATGGAGGCCAGGTGTTCTGCTGAATGGTTTGACTGCTTTCTGCCTGGTGCCCAGCATGGGGCGGGGCACACAGTAAGTGCTCGGTACACACTGTTTGGATGAGTGGCAGGGGGTCCTTAACGAGACCCAGAAATAGTTTTCGTCTTTTCCACCCAGTTCTAAACACACTGGGAAATAAGACAAAGGAGTAACAGATGGAGACCAACATGTCACCTCTGGTGAGATAAAGGCTAATTTGGAGAACAGAACACAGCTCTCTGTGAAAGCCAAATGGGCCTGCTCAATGAACCCCAGAATTAGGCAGAACAAACCACCTTGTCACAGACAGGCCAGACCACCCTCCTCCCAGCCCCCTCACAGGAGCAAAGCCCACGTCTAGACTAGCATTGTCCAATAGAAATAGAAAAACAAACCACAAATGTAATTCTAAATTTTAAGTAGCCACATTCAAAACATAAGAAGAAACAGATGAAATTCATGGTAATATGTTTTCTTTAACCCAGTATCTCTACAATATGGTCATTTTAACACATAAGCAAACATAAAAATTATTCATGAGATATCTTACATTTTTTTTCATACTAAATGTGGAAATTCCAGAGTGTGTTTTACACTAACAGCACATCTCAGTTTGGACTAGCCACATCTCAAATACTAATCGTCTCATGGGGTTGAGTGGCCGCCATACTGGATGGCAAAGGCCTTAGAGGGTCAGGGAATCATGTCTGCTCCCTATGGACAAGACCCAAGTAGGAAGAAGAGAAGAAGGTAAGGCCATATGAGCCAAATTCACCAATCAGATAAATAACTACCTCCCCTAGGACAGGATGGGGAGAGGCCAAGAGGTACATTAATTAAGCCACATTCTCATGAAAGGTAACATTGGAATTGGAGACGCACTCCTCTCGGATGGTTAGATGGATGGATGGATGGATGGATGATTAACGAACGAACAGATAGTATGAAATCAAAGTAAGACATAACACACCAGAGCAGGGAGTCAACTTCTATTTCTAAAAGCTACAGATGTCAAATCCCTATGAAAGAGAACATTGCATTTTTGGTAGCTATGTAGCTGTTTAAAAAAAAAAAAATAACACTAGAATCCCATCCACTGTTGCTTCGTCCAACATCTATGGGTGGAGGCAACAATAATATCTAAATAATAAATCTGAGTAATATCAATCATATATGTATATGACAGGTAACATACCTACTATATGGTAGATAATTGGATACTGTGTCTAGTAAGAATATAAACTGTATGCACAGAAGGATTTTTATCTAGTTGTTTACTGCTCTGTTTCTAGTGCCAGTCATATAGTAGGTGCTCAATAAATATTTGTTGAATTAATAAATTAACTTACTTAAGGGGCTCAGAGAGGTTGAGTAACTTGCTCAAAGTCACACAGTTACCAAACAGTAAAACTTGAATTTGAACCCAGTGGAAGCCAAAACCCATTCCATCATTTTGCCTCTCAAGTGAATGATGCAGAAAATCATACTTATCCATCTGTTCTTCATGAACATGGCACCAGGGCGGCCCTGTAGATTACTCGAACTGGAGAGTCCCCCAGCAGAAATTCAAAGCCAAGGCGGTTTTCTCCATTCCTCCAGTTCTGACTTCTGCGTGATGCTCTCCCACCCCACTGAAGATGAGAATACGGAGGAAAAACCAATTCACTTGAACTAAAATAAGCAGAGCTCGTGAGAGCCAACTGTTAAATTTTCAGGAATTTTGTGAGCCAGTTGTTTAACACAGCTATTATTTTAAAATGAATGTCTATAAACTTAAGTTTTCCTCTGTATTCTCATCTTCAGTGTAAATAAATTACATGAAAAGCAAAGATGACACACAAAATCCATTACTTCATAATTATTTTACTCTATTTGACCACGATCTATGCTCTGAAGATTACTTATGTTTATTGTATTTGTATGATAAAAATACTCCCTGATGACATCTTGCTGTCCATCTCTTCCAACCCCACACTCAAAATATTTTTCACTTTGGTAGCTTGAAATCAGGCATGGTGGGAGCAGTTACACCATGGAAATTGGCAAATGCTGCAAACCACTTCCTGTTTTTATTAATGTTCCAGAGAGATTGTTATTAAACATTTATCAGCAAACTATGGCAGCTTTACAACCTAGGATGTGGTCACAAATCAAAGAATGGCTTCCTGATTCTCTACTACACCACAGGATGACTAAGAGAAAGACACCTTGGCTCAAAAAGGACATCTCACTTCAGAAAACAGCACCAGTTCTGGAGTTTCCAAGCCTCCTTGTGGGAGGTGGGAAATTCAGTGCACATTCCCTTTGGGGTCGAGCCACCCAGCTCATCTCAGCAGGGGTCCTCCATGACCACAGGATCCAGTTAAAGGGCTTTCCCACGCATATCCAGCTCCCTTTGGAAATATCAAACCCCAGCCCTCTGGAGTCATTGCTATGCATGTCAGAGCAGGTCTCTAATGAGCAGTTGGCGTGATGCCCAACTGGGTCCCTGCTGAGATGAAGTTGATTTAACCATATCTTGCTGTCCACACTGCCCACCCTTTGTCTCTGCTTTTAATACCTCTGGAGGGTATAGCAATGGTTTAAGTAGAGACCACGCAAAGCACAGAGCAAAAGCAGAAGTCAGCCTCGGAAAGCATGCCTGTCCCAGCCAGCCATCTCATCCATATACCCTGAGGGTCTAGGAGGATCTTTAGTTTTGCATTTCTTCCTCAGTGGAGTTGTACATTTGTTGAGAATCCCCTGGGTGCAAGGTATGTGCTAGGCACCTTTTAGATAATCTAATTTAATGCTTTAACTACTTTACAAAGTAGGTGTCATCAACCCCTTGAATGTGTGAGGAGATGGAGACTTGGGGAGGCTGAGGATCCTTCCCAAGGTCAAGCAGCTGGTGATAACTAAGCCAGAATTACAGTACTCATCACTCTGGCTGTAGATCCATGTGTTTTCTATGCTACACTTGCCTGAACAAAATTTGAAGAGTATGATTTCAACAATCAGAGCTGAGGACAAGAACACTAGTCCCATGGTGTAGAGCAAAACTCAAGGAAGCAGGAACTGATGGGGCTCATCAGAGCACAGTGAATAGGCTAAAGGTTTAGACAGGAGAGGAATGAACTGATGTGGATGGAAGAACATGTGGACACACAGAGAAGTGGTAAGAAGAAAGAGCGAGTAGGTAGAAGAAAGGATGAGTGGATGGGTGGAGAGGTGTAAGGGTGAACAGAAGAGTGGATAGGTAGGGGATGGAAGGGTAGACAGTGAATAGTGGATGGTGGATGGGTGGATGGATGGACAGTGAATGGTGGTGGGTAGATGGGAGAAGGAGTGGATGAACAGATGGGGAGAAGAAAGAAGGCGAGGGAAGGAAGAGAGAAGAGAGAAAAGGAGCGATGGGTGAAGGGACAACTGATAGGCAGGAGAATAGGTGGAAGGGTAGTGAAGGGTAGGTGGGTAGTTGGGTAGAGAAGTCAACAGTGAAACATGGACAGATGGAACTGATGCTTCAATGGGTATTAACGTGGGCGGGTGGAAGGGTTATGGTTAGACATGTGGCCAGTGGAAGATTAGAAATGTGGGAAGGTGGATGATAGAAAAGTGAGTACAGATGGGAGGGTGAATGGGTCACTGGGTGACTGGGTGGGGAGGAGCGTGAAAGGGTGGACAGGGGTTTGGGTAGAGAGGTGGTTAGGTGACTGAATGGGTGAGCAGATGCAGTGAGAGAGGGAAGGGAAAGAGGGAGAGAAGAAATGAAGGGAAAGACCAGAGGGAAAGTTCACCCCAGCCCACGTGCAAAGCAGGGATCCACTGTAAGGTCCATGGGGAAAGATAGTCACCTCAGATCATGACCAAGACCAAACCAGAGCCAGAACCTCCTGGGTGACACAAGGTACCCACAGCTAAGCTTTCTCGTAAGCTCAGCCTTGGAGCAGTGCCCTCTGAGGTCGAGAGCTGGGCTCTGTACCCTGCCTTCCCCACCTCTCCTCCTCCCACTTCCCACATCCCTGACCCTCCCTCCACCTCCTCACACACGCGGCAGCCTTCTCTTGGCAAGAGGCTCAGTGGAGCCGAGCAGTGGGACTAGCCGGTTTGACCTTCTCTGTTCTTGGACATAATTACTGTTATCCCAGATAATCGCTTTGAAATAACTCTGTGTCATTACACACCTTCGTGCTAGTTCACCCATTTATCTGGGAGCAGCCCTGTCCGGGGCTGCATGGATTTGGATGGAACAGCCTGCGGGGTTGCTTTTTCCTCTCTCTCCTCCTCTTGCGCGCCATGCTTGCCTTAACCCTTCCCATCCCTGCTCTCAACAACGTGGAGTTGAGAAAATCAGACAGATGGCCCCTCCAGGCCAGGGACCAGACACCTCTGGAGGCACGAGGAGCCAGTGGGTTCAGGCACGGACTCTGGTACCACGTTGGGCAGAATACTCATTCTGAGGGGCCAGGAGTAGGCAGAAGTGGCGGAAGACGTCTACAGCCAATGGCAAGGGCTGTGCAATCTAAAGGGAAAAGCCAAGGTCAGGTCCAAGAGAAGGCAAGTCCAAGGTGAGGACCCCCGTGAGGACCGACCGAGAGTGGGCTCAACCCCTGGGAAGCGGTTGACATGGTCCTAAGTGCCCAAGTTACCCGTTGTGAACTGGCAGGGCTGGCCAAGTCTGGAGCGCTCCAAGGCACCGGGCCAAGGCGGCGGGGACTTGAGTTAACGTGACCAGGAAGGGGCACTTCCTTGGGGCCCAAAAAGCTGCACCTTTAACCCGGAGAGCCTCATCACAGAGGCCTATCTTGGGGTCTGCGGAAGAGACAAAGGTGCAGACAAGGCCCACCCAAGGAGAGGACTCCAGTTTCCTGAATCCACTTGCACTGGCTTTTCTGTGTCGGCAAGGTTCCCGGGAGGGTTTGACCCCAGCCTGCCTGTGGGCTTTCCCTCTCAGACTGGCCTGCTTGGAACACTGCCTTTGGAATTTTCCAGGCTTGCATCTGAATCCTGGCTCCATCGCAGAGTAGCTGTGTGACCCAGGGAGAGTGACTCAACCTCTCTCAACCTCAGTTCGCTCTTCTGTAAAGTGGGAATAACAGTGCAGCCACCCACAGAGTGGTTGGGAGGATTCGATGCGGTCACGTCCATCACTGGCACCGCATCCAAGATGGAGCAATTGCTCAGTGAGTGAAGACGCGAGGAAGGCTACACCTGGGTGAGCCTCCCAGTTCCCAGCCCCGATCACTGTGGCTCTTTCTCTCCTGTCGCACCAGGCGTTGGGGTCTCTGACCCTCTAATTTGCCATGCTTTTCCATTTGGCTCCACCTGTCCCAGTAGGACCAATATCCACCAGCTTGGCCTTGGGACCCCAGCCACGCATGGCAGAGGCTGGAGTTTAAACAGACAAGAGGGAGCTAACCCATGAGCCACTAGGGTCAGGCAGCCTAGAGGTCGAGGCGAGAGAAGCCAGCTGAGAAAGGCGGATCAGACAGTGTCCAGTTCTAACGCCCGCCAACCCATCCACAAAGAAAGGGCTCCTAGTAGCTTTGCTTTGCTTCCAGTCAGCATCCCAAGACCCTTGAAGCTTCTTAGCCCTTCCTGCCCTCTGCAGTTCCTGTTTATTGCCTCAACACCTGTCTGTGGCGTTTGCTGACACGCCAGCCTCTGCCAGCTTGGCCTGACTCCAGCTCCCAATTTGTCTACAATGAACGTGGCCACTGCAGGTGAACAGAAATGACTGATGTGGCAATGTGTGGAGTATTCACGACTGGGGAGCACAGGGGGCACTCAAACCTGATGGCTTTTCCATTACAAGCTGAACCCTCCAACGGGCGTCTTCCATCTCCTTTAATTACCTGCATTACACCTTTCCACTGTAGCCTTTAAACACAACCTCTTGCTTAGAAGCATCATCACTCCTGACCCGCTTGGCTCAGCTGCCCAGGAGAGGCCAGCAAAGGCTAGGAACAGTTCAGGACTGAGATCCTCCAAGGAAACTTAGGAAGAAGCCCAAGTCCTCCAAGTCTAGCTTGGGGGGTTCTCCTCCTACAGGAAGTCCTCCATGATTTCAATCTGCCCAAATAAGATTAGTCAGAGTAGCTACCATGATTTGGGTGCTCACAGACAAGCACAGAATTTGGAGCTACATGAGTATTAACTCACTTGAAAAAATCTCCCTGTACGTAGTGAGAAAAGCTCAGAGAGGCAAGGTAATATATCCAAGGTCACACAGCTTGTCAGTGGTTGCACAGGGATTCCAACCAAGTCCATGTGACTCCAAAGCCTGTGCTCTTCCCACCAAGCCACATTGCCCATCACAGAACTCCTTGATGTAGGTACCACTTCCAGTGTTTTGAAGCAGGGTTCTCGGTGGTTGAAAACTATGTTAAGGTTTTCTAATATTTTTCTATCATCTCCTCTATAACAGAGGGAGGTCTCCAAGGGCCGGGACTGTTACTCGCCTCCCTAGACTGGGAGCTCCTTGAGGATAGAAGCTCTGCTTCTCCTATCAGACTGGGAGCAGAGCCTTGCCTCCCCCATCAGACCGGTAGTTCCTTGTAGACAGAAATTGGGCCTCTCTCACCAGATGAGGCGTTCCAGCTCTCCCCACCTGGCCACTGCCCTGCCTGCCCTGCCTTCCTCTTCCCTCCATCTGTCAGTTACTTTATGAAGGAGGCACCTGGGCCTTCCCCGTATGGCCCCAGTGATGTCCCTTCCCTGGGGCCCCCTCCTGTGGCTCCTCTCTTTGAGGCAAAGAGCACATCCATCATCTCACTAACAGGTACCATACACATCTGGCCCTAGTCTCTCCCACAGCTGGAGCAGAAGGGAACCTGAACGCTTGTGTGAGCTGGGAGCAGAGGGGCAGAGGGACAGCACAGCCCAGTCCTCCCGCCACAGGCAGTGCGGAGCCCACACCTGATCTAGGCCATGAGCAGGGGATGGGGAGGCTTGCCTGTCCCTGGCTCCACCACTAAGAGAGCACAAAAAGGAAGTCCTCCCTGCCCCACAAACACTGCTGCAAACACCCTACTCTGGAGTCCTACTCCCAGGTTTCACTTACCGGCTGCATGGCCTTTGGTAAGTCTCCTTTTTGCCCAGCCCCAAAATCTCCATTCCAGCCTTGGCCCTGCTGCTCTGCAACCTGGGAGTTTCCCCATCTGCAAAATGGAAATGACATCCTGCCCACCCTCCACCTCACAGGCTGCTTCTGAGGATAAATCAGCCTGTGTATTTGGAAGCTCTATGTCCAGGAAGGGTTATGGCTGCCGTCCTATTGCCAGAGGTTCCCGCCAGGCTGGGAGGCCAGCATCCCTGCATCCCAGGCAGGATGCTGTGGTCCAGCTGGGGGAGGAGGCTTGGATGCTGCCATGTTTTATCCTGGGTCTTCCTTGTGCATTGGAGTCAGACATATTTGAATTCAAATCCTGCCTCCAGTATCTATGAAAACAGAAAATGTTTATAACTCTTGACCTGCAGTCCTGCTTCAAGAATCGATCCTCAGACATTAAAGCGCCATTATCGATGGACATCCACTCCAGGGTGGCTAGCACAGGATAGCAAGAGCAGAAACCTTGAGACAGCGGGGACGTGCATCAGAAGGACAGTTGATAAAGTGCAGAGCATCGTGCTACCGGGCGCTAGAAAAGTATAAATACCATAATCTACATCCGTCGCATTGACCTGAGATGTACAGAATAAATTGTCAAGCAAAAAATATATATTATTAAGGAAAAAACACATTAAAGGAAAACAAAGTTATGGAGTAGCAGAGCAGTAACCCACACTTTCCCCAGGGCATCTGTGTATGGGTGTGTACACACTTGTATCTATTTATAGGTACGGAAGGGTAATCAGAATGTCAGGTGGGAGGCCAACGTACGGGACAGAACATGAAAGAAGGGTGAGAAGGTCTGGTTACATTTTATAGACATTAGTATTGTTTAAACTGTCTTAGAGAGGATATGTGTGAAAAATAAAGCAGCAGCAATTTTTAAAACTCCCATCTCACTGATTTGCAATGGGACTTGTGCATATCGCTTTGATGAACCTCCATTTCTTCCAGTAAACTGGAATTAACAATGTCTGTCTTGTAGACTCACTGTGTGAGTCGGATGGATCGTGGCACAGAGTAGGTGTGTTTCCCTCGTGTGGGAGGGGGGAAGAGGGGAGGGGAGGCTATGCCCCTGCAGCCAGTGGCCCAGCTCCGACAGGGCAGTCACTTCGACTGATTTGGGGAAGATTCTGCCTTCATCCCCCTCCACAGATGCTGCCCACCCTCCCTGTCTTCCCCAACTGTTGGAACTGCTAAGCCAGCCTCCATCATTTTATGGCCGAATGACCTAGACAAATGTCCATCCCGCTCTGAGCTCCAGTGGCCCCACCTAGGAAAAGGCAGGTGTCTCCTGCCAGCTTCCTAGGTGTGCCCCATGTCCCTGGCTTCCCCGTGAGGCCCGGTGTGACTTCAGGTGAGCGCAGACTCTTCGCTGGAGCCTCTGGATGGTGACTAAGTGAGGGAGAGGGCAGAGCTCTTGGGTAAATATCGCTTGTTATGCAAAGCTCAAAGTTCTGCCCTGGCAAAGCTCACCTGAGATGCCTGAAACCAGCCCAGAGATTCCGGAAGCACTTTGTAAACAAAACTGAGCCGGCTGCTGCCCCTGGGGAATTGGGGTTAAATTCCGGGCTTCTGCCTGGAGAAGGGTAGAGATTTACTGGATTCCACTGGGGAGGGGAAGAAGGAGAGGGGGAAAGGAAGGACCAGGAGAAGGAAGGGGAGGAAGATGAAAGCAAGGAAAAGGGAGGAGAGAGGAGAAGGAAGAAGAGGGGGAGAGTCAGAGATGAGGCACAAACCAAATTCCTAGAGACCAGAGAGGAGTGTGGCCCTCCTGTAGGAGGAGCCACCCCGCCAAGCGCTAGCTGGGCACCGCCCACCTCCAAGGAGACCCACGTGGACAGACACTGACAACAAGGCACTGGATACAGCCTGCTGATTTCACGACACCTCTGGAACTTAGCGCCCTGAGGAGCAGGAAGGGAGGGCAGCCCTGAATCGAACAGAACGTCAACCTGAAATGACTGAGTTTACCTGGAATTGTCTGAGATTACATTTTCTGCCCTCGGGCAGAAAGGGAGTTTGGGACCGAAATTCTGTTCAGCAAGAGAAAAACAGAGTTATAGTTTTTGGCACAGCATAGTATGTGGTTTGGAAACTCATACACATCGCGACACAGTCAGTAGATTTGAAAATAATAAGAGTACTGGGGTGATAAGCAGCCCCTGAACCCCATCCACTCAGCCTCCCTTTGTTCCACCTGGAGGCTCTGGACACAGAGTTTGAAAATTTCTACCCCAGGCCAGAGGGAGATGGGGTGGGGGGTTGGTGATGCCTACACCAACTCATCCTTGCTCTTCAGCTGAGTCTCTTTTCCCACATTTGAGTTGTCACCGCAGATCAGAGCAGATGGAGGCCCCAGGGCCTGTCCCAGGAACAGGACTCGGCAAGCACGCCTCCACTCACAGCCTGGGGAGGACGCGTCCAGAACTTGCAGAGCAGCACTACACGGACGCCCTGGGCCTCCACAGCCGGGATGCTCAGCCTCCGCACTATTGAATTTGGGGCTGGCTCATTCTGTGTTGCGGGGTTGTCTTGCGCATCATAGGATGTTCAGCAGCCTCTCTCGCCTCTCCCCACCCTTGCCTATAGCATCCAAAAGTGTCTCTGGGTATTGCCAGATGTCTTCTGGGGGGCAAAGTCCTCCCCCATGCCCACCTCCCCCGTGCTGAGGACCTCTGCATTAAAGGGTCCCTTTGACGGAGGGAGGGTAGAACTCAGTGGTAGAGTGGGTACTTGGCATGCATGAGGTCCTGGGTTCAATCCTCAGTATCGCCATTAAAAAAATTAAAATAAAGTAAAATAAATTAATCAACTTATAACCCCTCCCCTGAAAAAGTAAATAAAAATAAAATAAATGGTCCCTTTGGCTTCTTGCTGGCTTTCTTGAATGTTTCCCAGGTTGGGGTTGTTCACCTAAGCCTGCCAAAGTCCAGTCACATGAGACCCTCCAGACAGATGGGGGTGGGGTGGGTCTGGGTCTTTGCTGGCCCATGTGAGCGTGTGAGGAGAAATTACCCCTGCGGACCCGGCCACCTGCCCTGGGGGCTCCTACATGGAACCAAATGGTATCAAACCCAGCACGGACTCAGAGCAGCAGAAGCATTTCCAGAGACACGCACACAGTAAATGTCAAAGCAGGCGCTCCGACCCTGGCAGGGTAAAGGTGATGGAACAAGAGGTCCACACTGCCTTTGGAGGAGGTCTTCCCCAGCCCCTCCCTGGGCCCAGGGGGGTGCAGTCTCTCAGCATCAGCCAGGAGCCAGGCCCTGGTACTATGTGCAGGGACCCTGCCCGGCAGCCCACTGCACGTGACAGACAGGATGGCGACACAGCCCCACTGCTGCAAGAAGCCTGATCTGGTGGAGCTGGGCTGGAGAGGGAGCAGGTGGCTGTCAGTTCGGGAAGACCAGCTGATGGGGCGAAGACGTGGGGCCTGGCCACGCTCCTGAGCTGGCCATCGAGATATGCCCCTGGCTCCAGCCTCTCACCGGCCCACGATGTTCCCCATCACACCCACTCAGGAGCGGCCTGCAGCTCAAGGCCCAGCAGCTGGGGCTCGGTCATTCCTTCCACAGACATCCCCGGACACCCCCGTTGGCCAAGCTGCACGCTCCGCATGGGGGACCTGAGATGACACAGGTCTGAGGCTTGGCCCCTCGCGGAATGTCAAGGAGATGGGCTTGTGGATAACTGTTTGGTCTAATAGGAACTAAGAAGGGGATGTGGGCCACAGGGAACACCTGGGTCTCCAGCCCAACATCTCCCTTGAACTGCCTGGATGCCCTTCAGGATCTCAAACTCATCACCTCCCCCAAGGACATCCTCACTTTGCCCCCAGACCTGCCCCGCTTCTGGCTTCTCCACCTCAGGTTGGAACCACCTTCAACCCTGGGCCCAAGATGGGAACAGGGGCAGGAACCTGTGGGTGTCTCCTCTCTCACTCTTCCATCCGATCAGGTACCAAGTCCTGTCAACTCCAATTCTTAAACACCTCTCAAATCTAACTCTCTGCCACCCCCGTACCCGGTACATACTTGAATTCCCACACCTACATCTCTGACATTGGCAGGTCTCCCAGCCTCCAGGGAGGCAATATTACAGAGTAGTTAGGAAATTGCCTGGGTTCAAAGCCTAGCTTCCCCGGGAGCTATTAGCTGCAGGACATTGAACAAGTTTTCCAGCCCTTGTCAATTTCCTTATCTTTAAAATTAGTGTAATAATAGTACCTACCTGATAGGGTTGTTCGGAGGATTAAGTGAATTAACACATGTGAAGCACTTGGGACTGTGCCTGGAAACGTAAGTAAGCAATAACGAACAGCGGTTGTCATTCCCCACTCCATCCTCTCTGCAGCAGCTGGAGTGAACTCCCTACCCTGCAAATTTGCCTTCATCTCCCACTCGAAGAGTTGACATGGCAACTGGCTTTGCCTAAAGCAAGATCCAAGGGCAAGGCAGAAGCCATAGTGCCTTTGAGGATCTAGCCTGAGGAGTGACATACCGCCACTCCTGCCATCTTCTGTCAGTCACACACACACCAACCCCGATACAGAGTAGGAGAGGACTACTCAAGGACAGGGTACCATTTTGGAGGCTGGTACCCACAGCCCTCCAAGCCACAGCTTCCCCTGCTCTGCAACTTCCCAGCAACACTCCTGGAACACAGAACTACTGCATTTCCTGGCACTCCCCACCCAATTCCTCTATGCCTTTGCACGTACTGTTCCCTCTGCCTGGAATGCTTTTCCCACACATCCCAACCAAGCCAAAGTCTACCTGTGCTTCATGACTCAGATAAGGATTTTCTCTCCAGAAAAGCTTCTCTGAACTTAATAGACCAGGTTAGTTATCTTTCCTTTGCTTACAACTGTCATAGCAATTAAATGAAACAAGAATATTAACTAACATTTATTGAGCACTTACTATGTTCTAGACACTGGACTAAATGCTTTACATGTAGTAACTAGTCTGGTCCCCCAACAGCTCCATAACGTAGGTGCTGTTTTACAGATGGGGGAGCTGAGGCTCAGAGAAAGTAATTTGCCCAAGGTCACCCAGGTGGTAAGAGAGAGTTCAGGGTTGAACCAGCTATCTGACTCTTACCCATTATTAATACAGCACTGGGTCTCTCTCCTTGACCATGAACTCCAGGTGGGACAGAACTTTAATTGATTAATTCCTGTGCTTCAGGGCCCAGGACATTTCCTGGCTCATAGCAAAGCAAGAAGGAAAGGCTTAAGGAAGAGGAACAAGTAAGAAAGGAAAGGAAGGGAAGGAGGAGGAGAGAGGCCCTGAGCTGGGCCTGATGGGTGAGGATTCAGGCAGGATCCTGAGCAGGCAGCCTGGGTCCACCCACACCAGTGTATTCTCCTCTAGAGAGAACTGTGGGATGCTCAAAGCCCCAGCCTGTTCGCTGAGCCTCTCCCCTTGGCGGGAGAGGGGAAAGCGCCTGGCTTCATCATACCCTGCCCCTGCAGACTTTTCCTAGCGCTAGTGGTTCTTCATTTTTATGTCTGCTTAGCCACTGTCCTATTAAAGGAATAATTTAATTAACTCCAAGAAATGCAATTAATTTTAATTGTTCATGATAATTCATTGTTTAATACTCTATTAATAATTATAAAAAATCCTAATGCCCAGTTGCTGTCCTATAATAGGATAATTAAACACTTGTATGGAAGACACTTCATTTTCAAGTGCTTCCACGTCACTTTAGTCTTTGGAGCAAAGATTTCCTTGACTCAACCAGCAATGTGCTCCTGTGAAGGCTCCCAAAGGTGGTGACTTCTTCATTCTTTAAATTGATTTTACTTTGGAGAAGGATGGGGTGGCCCAGAGGTTGGCAGAGCTTTCCAGCGGGCAGGACGCTGCTGCATCAGAGGTGGGAGAAATCATGGAGAGGTACACTGTGTACTCCCCTCTAAGCCAGGGCAGGCCTATCCTGACTTGGTCACACAGCAGCTCCATGACCTTGGATGAGCAGGTTAATTAAGGCAATCAGCTAGCACACGTTACGTGAGCAAGGACGATGTCCACTGCCTCCCATGATTCTTGATGGTGGGGGCCATGTTAGCCATCAACATAAATACAATGATGCCCTGGTGGAGCTTAAATTCTGGAGGAAGAGTTAGACTATGGATGGATGGATAAATGGATGCATAGATGGGTGGATGGGCAGATGGACAGATAGATTAATGGGTGGATGGGTGGGTGGATGGATGGATGGATGGATGGCTGGATGGATGGATGGATGGACAGACAGGTAGATGAATGGATGGACAGGTGGGTGGATGAATGGATGGATGGATGGGTGGATGGATGGATAGGTGGATGGATGGATGGAAGAACAGACAGGTAGATGAATGAATGGATGGGTGGATGGATGGATGAATAAGTAAATGAATAAGTAAATTCTGTGGTCTGAAGAAAAGAAGACAAGGTATGATAAAGCAAGAAATGGCAGGGAGGATGCTTTTTAGCTAGACTGGTCAGAAAAGGCTTTTTGAGGAAGTGACTTTTGCTCTGAGATCAGTATTTTGACAGAGGGTCAGTCTTACAAAGATCTGGGGGTAAGTATTCCAGGCAGAGGGAACAGTGAGTGCAAAGGCCCTGTGATGGGGATAAGCCTGGAGTTTTTGAGAGACAAAAAGATGGATAAAGTGGCCCAGGCAAAGACAGTAAGGAGGAGAACGGTGGGAGATGAGGTCAGAGAGGGAGGTGAGGACTAGATCATGTAAGACCTTGTAGGTCAGGGATCAGCAAATTCCAGACCTGGGGCTAAAATTCAGTCCCCCATCTTCTTGTAAATAAAGTTTTATTGGAACATGCCTGTTCATTTACGAATTGTGGCTGCTTTTACATCAACAGTGTGGTATAGTTGCAGAAGAGACCATATGGCCCACAAAGCCAAAAATATTTACTACCTGGTCCTTCACAGAAAAGGTTCCCGGTGCCTACTGCAGGGCATTGGGTTTTATTCTGACTGCAGTGGGAGCCCCTGGAGGGTTCTAAGCAGGGGAATGTCATGATCGAACTTATATTTTTAAATTATCACTCCGGCAGCTGGGTGGAGGGAAGACTGCAGGGGTGGCGGCCTGGGAGCCATTAAGAGAGGCCTTGCAGCCTAGGCTCAGGCTGGTGGAGGATTCCTGCTGTGCAGAGGCCGGGAGGAGGAGGTGGGAGGCCAGCTAGGGGGCCCTGCAGCCTTCCAGGGAGAGGTGATGGGAGCTTGGACAAGGATCAAGGTAGCCAAGGAGAGAAGTCTGAGCTGAGAGGTCTTCAGCAGTTGCAATTGACAGGTTTTTCGATGGACTGAAATGTTAGTTCAGTCCCTATTCTGCAACCCCCACATGAGTGAGTCATAGGTAATCTGGGCCTAATCTGGGCCTTAGTAATCCCGCACTGACAATGCAGAGGTTGGACTAGGTCTCTGACGGCCCTCCCAACTCGGCCTTCCTGGGTCCCTTGGTCTCCCTGGGGAGCTGAGCAGGAGCAGTCATTCCAACCCTTAGGCCAACAGTGCCTCCCACGGCCTCCCATCCGCTACAGGAGCCTGAGGACGGAAGGAGCTGGGTGAGCAGGTGGGGCTGGCTCGTGGTAGGGACCTTCTGCAAGAGCTGGGCCGGAGCTGACCTCAGAGGACCAGTGGACTTGGCCAGGCAGAGAAGGAAGGAGGGTCCCAAAGGAGCCAGAAGAAGGGTTATAGACTCAGGCCTGGGGTTCAGTCCAATTTCTTGGAGTAAAGAAAGGAGGAAGTAGCAGATCTCCTTCTCAACTCCAAAAACATCCAGGAGCGGTCATCCAATCATCCCAGAACACCTGCTGAGAACCTGCCGTGGAGATAGCAGCAAATAAAACAGGAAAGAATGCCCCTGCAGAACTGTATATTCCACAAGAATCTATGGAGCACTTATCATGTGCTGGGAGCTGGATGCTACAGCAGGGAACGAGATAAACCCACTTCACAGGGCCATGCTCATGAGGAAACCACTGCTCTTCAACCAAATCACCTGCCGAATGCCTGAGAGGCAGAACACGGCAAGTCCAAGGAATCCAAGGAATCCTGCGGTCCCTCTGACCTGAGCTGAAGAGCCCTTAGAAGACATCTGGTCCAACACTCCCAGTATACAGGTTGAGAAACTGAGGCCCAGACCCACTAGGGGACTTAAGCAGGGTCATAGGAACAAAGACAGAACTTGAAACTGGGCCTCTTGGGGCCATTGATGTCCCCACACTCCTTGGTCTGGAGCATCTAGCATTTCATCTGAGAGCCCAGGGTTTCCTGGCAGAGGGAGATCTGTGAGCCTGGAACATTATGGAAGGAGGCAAAGTAGCACCCCGCCCCATGCCTGCCCACCCCACCCAGGACGGCTGCCTCAGCTGTCAGGAGCAGCTCACCATTCATTTCTGGACATCTATCACATGTGCCAGGGCCCCGGCTGGGGTGGGAATCACTCCATGTTTTCTAGATCCTTGGGGAGACTGTTTGGCATTGGAGACCCAGTGGGTGAAGGAGACCCCAGAGAAGCTGATGTTCAGGCCTCTTGGTGTCCCCCACCCCCAGACCCCCAACCCAGCCTGCCCAGGGTGGCCGTGGGAGCCCTTAAACTGGGCACCAGGAGAGGGCTGAAGGAGGGACTCAGGGAAAGGATAGTAGAGGGACCTGGGTCCGCTTAACTCAGGGCTGATCTTGGGGAGGCCAGCAGAGCCATTCCTCCGGGGGCTGGTCTGGCTGGAGCTCGGAAGGAGAAAGGCAGTGGGGCGGGGGCACACGGAGGCCTGAGTGGAGGGCTTGTTTCTGACACAGTCGTCCCTCTGTGTGTACACATGTACACCCAGATGTCGGGGCAGGGGGCACATGGGCAGAGAGGGACAGTGTCCTTAGATACCCAGAGAAAGACACGGTGTCAGACACAGAGAAGGACACTGGAACACACACACACACATACCCCTTCCTGGATTCCCATCCCCCACCCCCACATGTCTATCCCAGGTTCTGAAAGGGAATGTCATATTTGCACCCTTGAAAGGGACCAGGGTTGGGAGGTCCTGAGAGCTTCTCACCCACCTCACTGCCCTTAAAGCAAACCTAGACCCTGCCCTTTCCAAAGCAGAGAGCAGGTTTGAAGGGTGGGCCTCCTCTGCAGTCAGGCTCCTGTCTCCTCTGCCTGCAGGAGGAGTCATGACCTACAAAGGGAGTCAGGGGGTGTGGGGTGCAGGGCAGGGGACCAGCTTACAGAGGGAGATCTAATCGCCCCCCTAGTCCCCTAGGCCCAGAGTATGGTCCACTCCCCTCTTTGACGCAGAGGCCACCTGGCAGAAGCAGGGCTGAGAGAATCAAAGGGACACAGGACCTGCTGTCTCCTACACACCTACTATGTGCCAGGCCTGGCCCAGCTCTCTGGGTACGACCTCCGAGCATCTCCTTAGAAATCCCCCAGGTAAGCGTTCTTCCCTCTACTCCACGTAAAAAGGAATAAAACCAGGGACCCAAATGTTTCAAGAGCACACACCCACAAAAAAAGCAATGAAGCCCTCACTACTCCCCTTCTCCTATTCATATTCAGTCAACTCATATTTACGGAGCACCTCCTGTATACCTCATGAATAAGCCAGATGGGGTCCCTGCCCCCCCTGGAGTTCCACAAATGCTTGGAGATCCTGCTGTTTCCTGTGGGCACAGGGGCAGTGCAGGGAAGGCCTGAGCCCTGAGGAGACTTGGGGAGACTGTCCCCTGCTGGGGGACAGTGGAACACATGCCCTCAAACCCTCCACCCTGACCTGGTCTTTGGGGTCAGGCACAGCCGTCACAGAGGAGGGCAAGGGGCAGATTCCATCTTGCCTCAGAAGACGATGCCATCTGTCCCCACTGGCCCCCAGCCTAGGCTGAGCACCCCCCCAACTGCTCCCAGCAGGAGCTCCAGATACAAGGGCTCAGCATATTCCTAATTTCCACGTAGCAGCAAGCACCGTGGCTGCAGCCCCACCCTAAGCACTTAAACATACAATTTACTTGAAGGAATTACACACTGCCGGCTGCTTTTAAAATAGAGAAAAGGCCCCCCACAGAACTGCTTCCTTTCCTCCAGTGGCATCATCTTCTGCAGAGAATCTGTCCAATCTTCTAATTGCACCATCTGCGCTGGGGCTCGGCTTCGCGCATCCTCTTCCCCTTCAATTTGGTTTTTAATTCCACATCCCCACCTGCAGGGCTCCTGCTGGGCAGCTCTCCTGCTCTGACCCCGCAGCTGCTGGGGCCACTGCCCTTGGACGTGGCTGGACCCCTCATCCTTGGACTCGCCTCACTTTATCGTGCACAGTGTTAGTGCCTCCACCTTTGCCCTGCAGGGTCCCTCAGCCCCCCATTTGGGGCCAGTGATGTCTCTGTTAAATTCTGCCCTTTGAAGAATCTTCTGGAAGCTAAGGCCAGGGACCATTTTTTGCCCTACAAACAAGACCCTCGCAAGGCTTTGACTCCACAGACTCAACTCCTCTGTCTTCTCTCCACATCATCATCTGGGCCTCTTGGGTCAAGACAGCCTTGGGTTCTGAGCCAGGCTCCTCCCCTCCTGGCTGGGTGACATGGGGAAAGCTGCTTAACCTCTCTGAACTTGTGTTTCTCCATAAGAAAACCACACATCTCATTTTCTTCTAACCTGCCAACTACCTATCCTGTTTTGGCTTTCCCCAAAAGTGGACAAGGATTTGGGTGCAGATCAATTATGAAGGAGGTAATCACAGAACACCATGTACACAGCAAGGGAGTTGGAAGGGAGAGGAGGGGTGAAGGGAGGCCACGAAGGTGAGTCCTGATCAGTTACCACTGTGATGTTGGAGACCCCACCCGACTGGGACCCTCTAAGAGACCGTGTGGAGCACAGCACAGAACTGTCCCCCAGAAGATAGGGGCGAGGCAGCTGGTCCCCTAGCCCCCATCCCTTCTGGTTGAGGGTCTCTCCTGAACACTGACTCCCAGGCCCATCAGGCCCATCCTGGGCAAGGGCTGCAACGTGCCTGGGGAGTATCTGCCAGCAGCCCCAGGAAGGCATCTATGCCCACACCTGCCTCACCTCCCTGCAAGGTGGAAGCTAGTGCGACACCAAGCGCACAGTAGGTGCTCAATGGACAGTGGCATGGCTGCCCCATTCCCCACCAGGTAAATGGAACTACATTCAATACCCTGTAATGGCCTATAATGAAAAAGAATATATATACATATATATATGTGTGTAAATGAATCACTATGCTGTATTCCAGAAATTAACACAGCATTGTAAATCAACTATAGTTCAGTGAAAAATAATAATAAAAAACAAAGAAGTTAAATTCTGATCTCATTAAGATTAGGACAAAGAGGGACGTCTGTGAGCTTGAGGCTGGGTATAGAGCGTGTCCCAGATCACTAAGCCACTATCTCCCACATGGGCTGAAGCCAAGCCAGCCAAGGGCAGCTGAGACCAGGGCTCTAGCCCCAGAGGAACTGAGTTTCCAACTCCTTCTCCCTTGTCTAGACTGGTTTCTTCTGCCCAACTGCCCACCTGTCCTGGGGGGTCTGTCGACACCACCTCCCTCCATGCAGTCCCATCCCTGGTCTTATCAGCCTCTCCCATAGTCCAGCCGACAGTGATGGCTGGTTCTCCCCTGGCTGATGCTCTGCTTTCCCCACTCCCAGCCAACCCCACTCCCTACTGGGCCTCCTCTCACTCCTGGGCAATCTCAGGGACCCTGCGTGGCCCCCCACCTGGGGATGGAGGCAGTCAGTATCTCATTGGCACCTGCCCAAGACACCTTCCTGCTTCTTCCTCTTTCAACATTCCCACTCACCTCCCCTGGCCTTCGGGCTCCTGCCTGGGGTCTGAGCATCTGTGTTCCAGCTCTTGACTCATTCAGTGTAGAAGAGGACCCAGGGATAGCTGGACAGGCTGGCTCATGCCATCCTGACCAGTGATACACCTTTGTCACCTGCATCAAACAGGGGAGAGAGCTTTGCAGTCTCTGTGACCTGGACCCTTTGAGATGTCCTGGTGTCTTGATCAAATCCTACAGGCTAGACTGCGGACCCCTTGTACTGATGGGTGAGAGGGAGTGGGGAGATCACCTAAACATATTCTTACTGAGTATCAGCCTTTTGCCAGGCACCACTGTCAACCTGGGGGACTAGCGAAAAAAACCAACCAAGTCTCATGGACCCAACATGCTAAGTTCAGTGGAGGAGGTGGGTATGGAGTGGAGACAGACAATAAACAAGCAAACAAATCATTTCAGGTCTTGATAATACTCTTTAGAGGAAAAAAGAGCAGGATGCTTTGATAGCATGACCAGCTGGGGAGAGGGACGTGCCTGACAAGGGGAAACATCTGAGGTCGTTACATGAGGCCTCGGCCATGCAGGGATCTGGAGGACAGGATATTTAGGCAGAGGAAGAGGGAAGAGCACATGCAAAGGCCCTGATGTGGGAGTGCTTGCGGTAAGTTTGAGGGAAACTGGATGTTAAAATGAAACCATTTGGGTCTCTGTTTTGGATGAGATTCAAAGACAATAGATGATAGATGCCAACCACACCTGTTTCTGAGATGAGCGGTGAGCCACCCAAGTGGGATTTGTAAAGGAGGTGGTGAGAGCTGTGCCTGCCACCCTCAGCTCCCACTGCCAGCTTAGAAAGGCCAAGAGGGGGCTGGGGATGAGGAGGGGGTTCGGAGGAGAGCTTTTGGAGCCTGAGAGTCCCCTCTACTCAGGGAAGGGTTGGGAGCCTGCCTTTCCTCAAGCCCGGGGAGAGGGATCTTGAGAAAAATCACCTGGAGGGTTGGCCCCTGGGTGCTTGGGTGGTGGGGACACAACAGTGATGAGTGATTTACTTGGGAAATGTTAGGATGAGAATGTGGGGGAGGGGAGGGGACACCAAAAGCCTGGTGTGTGTCAGGCGTAGTGTCTCCCAGGGACGGGATGTGGGCCACGGGTGGGGGATAGGGCTGATCACAGGGTCACTGCAGTGGCGAGGGGACCTCAGCACGAAGCAGCTAGAGACCACGAAGGAGGCGGAGGATGGCAGGAACCCCAGGAGCAAGCCAAGGAGCTGCAGGAAGGGGTCACCATGTTAAATGAGGTCATCAGGGTGGCCCTAATCCAGTCTGACTGGTATCCTTATTAGAAGAGGTGATTAAGACACAGAGAGCAGCAGGGGCATGTGCAGAGGAGAGATCATGTGAGACACAGAGAAGGCACCATGTGCAAGCCAGGGAGAGGCTTCAGAGGACACCAGCCCTGCCAGCAACTAATCTGGAACTTCCAGCCCCAGAACCGTGAGGGAATAGATGTCTGACATTCAAGCCCCCAGTCTGTGGTATTTTGTTATGCAGCCTGAGCAAACTAATACACCCCATCAAGTTCTGTCGAATCCAAGGAAGGAATCCTCAAGGGGAAGGGTGGGTAGGGGGCGAATGTACCAAAATTCCAGCCCAGCTTTGCCAAGGTCGAGGCACAAGGCCATGGAAGCTCCGCCACCTTTGAGAGAAAGTCATGCTCCTCAACCAAGCATTCAAGACCCACCCCATTCTGCTCCTGTCACCCACCAACCCTGCTGGGTCACCATCACTATTAACAGGACCACCAGCCACCCTTCGAACTCCTGGGCTTTCCTCCTGCACCTTTGCACAGGCCATTCCCTTCCTTGGATGTCCTCCTTTGTCTCACTCCTACCCATTCTCTCAGGCTGAGCCCAACAGCACCTCCTCCAGGAAGCCTTCCTGGGTCCTCTCCTGCACCTCCACAGGGCTCTCCACCTTCTCTAGTGTTGTGGTCAGTTTCCCGGAGGGTTTTCTCTGCGGGACTGTGAGATTCTAAAGAACTAAGGCTGCCTGTGCTGTAACCACCTGCTTCCCAATGGTCTGATAGGGTTCTTGGAACTTGAATAAACGGAAGGATGCATGGAAATAAGGAGGGCTGGGGGACCTGGAATCATCTTCCCCAAAATGCATGGTCACTGGAGCTGAGCATCACTGAAACTGTCAGAACTGGCAGGGACTTGGGAGACCAACCACCTGCTCTAACCTCCTCACCTGCACATGGGGAAGCGGAGGTCAGGACAGAAGTCGCTGGTTCAAGGTCACAGGGATCGGACAGCCGTGATGGGTCCCAGAACTCCCATCTCCAGCCCAGCGCTCCTTAACACAGTGTCTCGGTTTCTCCAACCCCCTCTCACCCCCTTGACAAGTAGAGTTTAATTATTTACGACAGCGCTTTATAGCTGCGGGTGAACCCACCGGAACATATTTTGTAAAAGTAATGAAGGCTCAGTAATGCGAGACCTCGCTACAGTTCCCGTCACTAAATCTTGGCCCAAGAGTCGGGCCGACTGCATAGGCATTTTTTTTTTCCCTTTCTCTCTTTTGGAGAATTACAGGGTTTACAGATTAGGGGTGCTGGCAGCACAAGGCATATCCCAGAAATATTTCCTCGTTTGGGGGAGAATAATGCAGGCATCCTGGAACTGGAGTCTGAGTCTCCCAAGTGGGGATCAGAGCAGCGTGTCAGCTCCAGGGTGTCACACACAGGGGCAGGCGGGATGCTGTCACAAGCCCCCATCAGCGCCTCCAGCCCTGGGAGAGTAGAAGAGAGCAGCAACAGCGGGACTGAGAAGAGAGAGCAGGCCTAGGAGTCAGTGACACAAGTCTCCGCTCCGCCTCCCTGGGCCTCAGTTTCTCCATCTGTAAATCAGGGAGAAAGAGATTTTTCCCCTCCTATTTTTTTCTGCAAGATCCCAATCTTTTTCCTAAGCAATAACAGTGAGTCAACGCCTACACTGTTGGTGCGGATGTAGTTTGGTGCAGTCATTATGGAAAACAGTATGAAGATTCCTTAAAAACCTAAAAACAGACTTACCATGTGATCCAGCAATCCCACCCCTGGGCATCTGGAGAAAACTCTAATTCAAAAAGATACATGCACCCCATTGTTCACAGCAGCACTATTTACAACAGCCAAGACATGGAAGCAGCCTAAATGTCCATTGACAGATGACTGGATAAAGAAGATGCTGTTTATTTATACACACACACACACACACACACACACACACATACCCTAGTCTGCAAATGAGGCAGAGAAAGGTCAAGTGGCTTATCCAAGGTCAAAGCACTGGAGAGTGATGGAGTCAGGATTTAAACTCAGGCCTTCAAGCTCCAGAAAGCATGCCTTTAACCACCACCCTACAAGATTTGCACAACATTTTCAACAGGCCGGGTGCCGTGATGGGCGCCTCACATGCTGTGACTCATTCTATCGTCCCCATAATGACGAGGTATTTTCTCATCCTCATTTACAAATGAGAACACTGAGGTTCACAGCAAACCCAGACTTGGAACCTGGGTCTCCTACCCAGGGAGACACAGCCGTGGGTCCCTCGACTCAGCTTTTCTGTTGCCCCAGGACAGTGAGATATGTTTCCTGGACTCCAGTAGCCACAGTGAAGTTGAGAATTATGAAGTCCAGCCTCCTGAGTATATCTGAGAACTAGAGGCGATGCCCTCAACTCATTGTAGGCAAGAGTCAGGGCATAGAGTGAGCTGGGCAGGTGATAGTGTTTTCAGCCAGACTGAAGGGGCAGGAAGAGGGGAGGGCCAGCAGAGGACATGGGGGCGGTGAGTAGGGGAACGTGGTGGGGGCATTTAGATGGAGGGTGTGCCTGAAATAGTCCAGCATTTGGGAGGAAGGCTGACAGAGCCTAAAAATGATGGGCTTTGGGATGGGAAGCCCAGATGGTGAGACTGAGTGAGCCCCTCACAGACAGGAGCCATTCGTCTGTGAATGTCCAGTGCCTAAGGCATAGTAGGTGCTCAATAAAGGGAAATGAGGGTGGTTAAACAAGATGACCTGATTTGGACCTTAGTCTACTATTACTAAGTGGGCAACCTTGAGTGTATCCTGTCACCTCTCTAAGTTTTGTTCCTTATCTCTATAATCAGACCCAACTGTCCCCACAATAAACAGGTCTATCAGACAGCTACCTAAATACATAATCCTGCAGGTAAGAGGCTTTCAAACTTCCTTCAAAATCAGTTTAAAAAATGTACCCACAAGACCATGCCAGTATTTAACCCAATGCCAGAAAATTCTGCAAGGAGCTAATCTAAATACATCCTGCTGGATATTTGGAGCCACACACTTTTGCTTGGTCCTCAGGGGAGAAGGAAGAGCTGGCTGCCTATTCTTTGGGTAGATTACAGACCTACTCAAGGAAGCATGATTCAATCATTTACTCAATCAACAAACATTTATTGAGTAGGTACTGTGTGCTATTCTAGGCCCTGGGGATAGAGCAGGGAACAAATCACGAAGTCCTGCCTTCATGCAGCTTACATTCTAGTGGAGAGACAAACTTATAGTTTACAAAATAAAGCAGGGAGAGGACAGAGAGGGGGTGTGGGGGCTCACGTAGGGCATGAGGGTCAAGGAAGTCCTCTCTAGTAAGGTGGTACTTGGGCAGTTGAGAAAGCAAGAGAATGAGCTAGCAGGTGTCTGGTGTTGAGTGGGTGAGAAGTGGCTGTTTCTGGAGGTAGTTTGAAGGCAGAGATGACAGAAGCCTATTTATAGCTCCTCTGGCTTATTCAAGGTGAGTCAGACGTTCAAGGTCTTGGCAACCAGGTCAACAGTTTGACTTAGACGTGCCCTTGGGTGACATGGACATTCTCTCTCTTCACTCTAATCTCCCAGAAGCTAGAAGAAAAGAGGTCTTTCACATTAAAACTGTTAACCGCCTAGGGTGGGGACAAGCCAGGGGCAAGGCCGACTCTGCTGAGGCTGATCTAAGATGTGCTGGGCAAGCCTTGGGGGACTCAGCCTTCCTAAGGGGTCCAGCCACACCTGGAAAGCAAACTCGTAGCCCCTGGGATGGCCAATAACCCCAGAACAACAGTGGTGTCTGTTAGTGCCAATGGCTTCCCCCACTGGTCCAGTGCAAAGGAATGTAATAATAATGACCGCCATCACAGTCAGGACAGCAACCCACACATTTACTAAGCGCCAGGCACTGTGCTAAGCCATAGCTCACGTAACTCTCTACACACCGTGAGGTAGGTACTATTATAATCCCCAACTTACAGATGCGTATGAAGCTAGGAGCTACTGAGTAATCAGCCTAGAAAGCCACATCGCTAGAAAGTGACATCCCCAGGGCTGAAACTCAAGCCTAACTGCTCCTTCAGCCTTATACCTCCCTGCTGACCGGCTTTCATTCACTGGAAGGCCCCTCCCAGGCCCCCCACCCCGACCCACCTCCCATCACCTCACCACCATTGGCCCCTGGCCCCACCGTCCCACCGGTCTCTTCTGAGGCAGGACCTGGCCTCAACACCCACCCCCTCCCATCGATTTATTTCCTCCCACTGACTCCCCGGGGCAAGGGCTCCACCAATCGACCACTTCCTCCCTGCAGTGAGACCACCATAACTCCAGGTAGGGGGCCAGTCAGGTGGGAAGCAGGCTCTATTTTTAGAGATGAAGGCCAAGTTGGTTGCTTATTGCAAAGACAACAAACTAATACCTTAGCAAGGCCCTCGGGGAATATTCTTAATGAATAGGTAATGACTAGGGTGTTAGATTAAATGACATGACCGTAGGGGACTTTTCCCCCCTAGTCTTGCTTTAGATGGTCTCCTTCTGATGGACCAGGCACTTTGCTAAGTGCACACTCACATAAAACCTTACAGTACAGACAGGGTGGATGATTCGTTGGACCCATTCTACAGATAAGGAAATTGAGACGCAGGAAGGTTAAGTAACCTGACCAGGGTAGCACAGCCCGTAGGAGTGAAGTGGCAATTCGCACATAGGTTCGTTGCCTGCACAGCCTACTCTCAAAGGACCGTTAAGCTGGCTGGGTGAGGGAACGTGTCAGCAGGCTGAACATCACACCTGCAATTTTGCTGTATTTACTTTCAACGAACCCACTCTTTTCTCCATAAATCACACAGCGTCCTGCCCTTGTCAGAATCATCAAAGGCCAAATTAACCCTGAATACTGTGGCCCCTTCTTTGCACACTTCCTCCAAACCCCCAGCTTTTCAGACTGGGGATGTTACAAAGCTGGTAGAAAGCCAGCCCAGCAAGCAAGCTTTTATTCTATAGCGACCCTGTGGGGGGAGGGGAAGAAACCCACATGCATAAGAAAACCACCCACAGCAGCTAAATTCTAACTGCCGAGCCTTTATTAGTGGTGATAAAAGGCAGCAAAAACAGTGCCGGGCTTTTTACTCCCAGGTGGGGGCTGCCATCCCAGGAATTAGTCATGTTTTGACTGGTAGAGTTATGGAATTAAACATGGATTACGGCCAACCCCCTCCCCCGGCTGAATGTCTCCAGCAGGAACAGTGCCACTGGGCTCCCTCGCTCCCTCCAGGAGCCTCGTTTGCTGGTCTGGAGAGCTCTGTGGAGGTGGTGAACCCCGCAGTGCAGGGTGACAGAGGAGGAGGCTCTGGCTACAAGGTCCAGCCCTCACTGAGTCTTGGGCAGTTGGCATCAGGTCTGTCCTCAGTATCCTGGGCAGAGCCAAGCACCCAAACGGGGTTCAGTAAGACTTGAAATGAATCTGTGTCTTTAATCCCACCAGTGTTCCTGGATTAAGCATCATTTTCTCCCAGAAGGGAGCTGATAGTCAAGGGGTGAGCCACAGAACCGGGGGTCAGTGGACATGGCCTGAATTTAGGCAAAGAGTTCCAGTGAAATCTGCCTTAATTAAGGAGAAGAGTGGGACCTACCTTTCCCACTCTGATTTTAGGGCCTCTTTAAAACTCCAAAGATCCCTGAGAGTGGCTGTATATCAAGATCGTAACACCTTAGTGGAAAAGTTCATCAAGAGGACAAGATGAAAGGGAATTTGCCTGCAGCACCTGAGCGCGTTTGGTGGTGCCTTTGTGATTGGTTGCTCTCGGAGTCTTTAATCCTGGCTTTTTGTTGCAGATGAGTGACTCAGGGAGAAAATTAACCCTTACTGAGCAGCTACTACGTGCCAGGCACTATGCTAAGCCAGTTTAGAAACACTCTTCAATTTAACAGAGCCAAGAAAAGGGCTCAGCACAGAGTAGGTTCCTAATAAAAACTCACTGAACGGATAAGCGACTTAAAGCCCCATATCATCCCTGGGAGGGAGGTACTATTATCACCTCCTTACAGATGAGGCAATAGAACCAGAGAGGGACAGTCCTTCGCACCAGGGGGCATAGCATACAAATGGGGAACAGAGATTCTGAGCCTGAGTCCACCTGACTCCGACATTAGAGCTCTTTCCTTTCAGCCACGGTTCCTTCTTTCTCAGCAGGGATTGGCTTCTGGGAAGAGATCATGAATGAGGCAGGAAGGAAGTGAGAAGCCAGGGAGCTGTCTGGGGTTTGCAGTGCTGAAAACGTACATCAAGCCAAGCACACACGTCCCAACTGGGGCAGGGCACGTCTTACTCTTGACATGGATTCACCTCACTCTCTCACCTTGGAGATGACTCTCCCCAAGTCCCACACTGGGGGCTGCCTCTCCTGCTGTCATCCAGGCTGATGTGCTATGAAATTGACAACAACCAGACATCTGCCAGACAATGGGAAGGAAGATCTGTTAGTCCCTCAAACCCACCACAACCCCAACTATTGCCAATACCAAATTCCCAATCTAAGGCATCAGCAAGGTCCTGGACGACACAAAAAAGTGTTTAGCCTAGAGTCTAATGGAATGCATGTGTTTATAATTTATGGTGTTGCTCTGGTCAGATCCCTCACTGGGCCATTCTCCAGCTATTCCCAGAGCTCCAATTCTTCAAGTGATGTCATGACTCTGCTTCCAGTTCTGACAGGCCTCCCCATCACCCTCAGGAGGAAGTCTTCACTCCGTGGTGTGACACTCAATGTCCTTTTAAGAGCTGGCCCCACCAACCTCTCATCTCTCCCCACTCCCTACTGCCCTCGTTCTCCAGTCATTCTAAGTGTTCCACCTATTTAACCCCACACCAGGTTGTCAAAGGCAGCTATGAGGCTGGTAGCAGGGACAAGCATCCAAACAAAAGGAACAGCATGTGCTAGGTCCTGCCCCTCTTACAAGAGTCACCTCAGGCATCACTTCCAACAGAAGACCCCTCTGGCTGACTGCCTCTCTCTGTAGCCAGCCACTCTCCATCCCTGTGATTCCTCTGTGTATAGAATGTGATTCTGCCCCATCACTCAATTACCCTACCATGCCTTCCCCTGGAAAGTAAGTTAGCACTTTTTGATATTTTATCTACTTTGTTATCATTAGCATTTACCTGCTTGTAATCAAGTAAAAATAAACAGAAGAGCCAGGTTTTTGCGTTAAGGGCTTAGTCAACCGAGGCCTGTGTGTACAGATGTAATGATAGCTAATGCTTATGAGTCTGTCACTTGCTAAGTGTTTTACATATGTTAACTCATCAAGACCATCTGGTAATCATCAAAACCACTCTAAGGTAGGCATCTTTATTGGGTCCATTTTACGGATGGGGAAACTGAGGCACAAGAGGTTAAGTACCTCCCTTCAAGGCAACAGAGCCAGAAAGCAGTACAGCAAGGATGCTAATCCAGACAGTCTGGCTTCAGAGTCTGATTCCTTCTCCATTTCACCATCTGCCTCTCTAAGGAAAGGGGACCTAGAGGTGGGAGAGACACTGGAAACCTCTGCTAGAGCCAGGAGGGTACTCAGTGTTAACGCTGACTGCTCTCTGCATCGGCAGGACTAAAGCTTCTGTTGGGGTTATCACAGGAAACTTGGGCATCCAAACCCCACCCAAACCCAAATACAACCCAAACCCAAATACAAGGGTGCCAAGCCCCAGCCTTGGCAACAGAGACTGGCAGGACTCTATCCTCACAGCTGTGAGTGGCCTGCCTGGGGGCTCTTCCCTTTTGTCCCTTCTGCCAGCCCCGCCCAGCCCCTTCCCTGGCTGCCAAGACCCTGTCTCCCATCCCGCTGCAGCTGGCTGCCCCTGGCAGGTGGCCCCAGACCCCTCATGGAGGACGCTTCCCCCAGGCCTGAGCAGCCGCCAGGCTGTGCCGGGGCCGGCAGGCATCTTCCGGGCACCGCTCACCGCCCTGCCAGGCCTGGCATGCCAGCAGTTCCACATTAGGTTGGTGGCCCTGCACAGCCCCGTGGAGCTATTTTTAATTTAATTGGAGAGCCAGAGGAGAGAGATGGTACCCAGTGAGGGAGTTTTAAATACTTTCAGAATAGGGGAGGGGGGGACTTGAAGAAAAGTTCGTAATTATACACCAGGCAGCCAGATTTGATGCTTGAACAGAAAGGTTAAATGTTACATTCGGAATAAAATGAGAAAAAGAATTCTGATGACAGTTGCCCAGAGCTAAATAAGGAAAAAAAAAAAAATACCCCTTGCCCAGCTCTCCTCCAGTTACCTCTTTTCCCTCATACTCATTTCTGTGTTCCCCCCACCCGCTTCTGCCTTTTAAGGCTCAAGAGTACACAAATAAACCGGTTTGGGGCACAAAGGTTACTACTTGGTATGTCAACACTCTGACTGCAAGCCAAAAGCAGCTTTCTTTCACTCAAGCCTGGAAAAATCGCACGTCTGCATCTCTCAGGCCAAGGGGTCCAACAAGGCCCAGAAAACCAGGAAGATGGTCTGGAACTGTGGGCAACAACATAGGTTTTAGTATGGATAGACCTAGGTTCAAATCCCTTCTCTGCGAAGGGACAGACACTATGGATTGACTCACACAATGCCAATCTGTCTCCTGTTTTTTTCAGCTACTTCTAAGTAATGAGAGATAAGCAGAAATCAGCCAAATGAGGCTTTCCTATAAAGAGATAGATGGTACTCCCTTCAACCTGCCTTCTCCTGCAGGAAATGTGGGTGTGATGCCTGGAGTTACTGCAGCTATTTTGTGACCATGAGGCAACAAACTTAAAAGTGGAAAAGGAGAGTTCTTGATAATATAGATATAGCATTGTCCCACTGGACTGCCTGCCTAATTGTTACTTGAGACAAAAAAAAAATCCCAATATTTCAGCCACTTTTAGTCTAGTTTTCTAGGAATGCTGAATTCATTCCTAACTGTGACAATCCATTGTTAGTTTGAGCATGAGTATGAACTTGAGCAAGGGCTTAACATCTCTAAGCTTCAGTTTTCCTATTTGTAAATGGAGACATATATCACTTATTTCAGTGTATATGCGAGGATGAAATGCTACTTCACTTGTAAAGCACTCACCACAATGCCTGACAAGGCACAGTGACCACTGTTGCTATTAATGCTCCTGATTAATAGGAGAGCAATATCAAATTATAAAATTTAAAGTCACCTCTCATATTTCAGTGCACTTTCCAGTTTTCAAGGTGACTTCTCATACTTTCACCCTCAACCCCAAATCTCTGAAAGAAGGAAGTTTCACTCCCTATTGTACATCTGATAGACTCAGAGAGGGTAAACAACTTGCCAGAGGGAGCTTAGTTAATGACAGGGCCAGCCAGCAACTCAAGTCTGACTCCAGGTCCCTGTGGCATTCTCGGCCCCACTTCTGCCCCTGGGAACCACTGATGGCTCAAGCTTGGGGGTAAGGATGTGGCTGAGAGAATATGGTTCACGCGTCAAAGATGAGGTGTGCTTGACCCTGGTCTCCAAATTCCTCCTCCTATTGCAACATGCAGGTTCCCTGCACTTCAGTCCTCCACCCACTATACTTGCTACTTTTTCAACTCTTAAATTTGGGGAACCAAGGTCCCCTTCCAGATGCAGCCAAATAACAAAGTGGTTGAGAGCCCAGATTAGATTTGAACCCCACTTCAGCCACTTATCAGAAAAAAACTTGTTAAGTAGTAAGTTAGTGCTCCTTTCTCTGTGTTAATTAGAATAAGCTGTAAGAATCCCCAAATCTCAGTGGCTAAACATGGTAGATTCTTCCTCATGTCTCAGTGCAGTGAAGGGTGGTGGAGCTGGGTGAGGTTGGGGAGGAGGCACTGTTCCATCCAGTCATTCAGCCCCCTTCCGTCTGCTGCTCGGCCCCTCCCCCATGAGATCCTCTGCATCCCGCAGGCTGGTTGTGCCTGGTCCTTAAAATAGCCCTCAATCAAGTATCATATGATGTCACTTATACGTGGCATCTAAAAAAAAAAAAACCACAAATTTTATTTATAAACCAGAAATAGACTCATGGACATAGAAAACATAAACTGTGGTTACCAGGGGGAAGGGGGTGTGGTGGGATAGATTAGGAGCTTGAGATGAACAAATATACATTACTATATATAAAATAGATAAGCAACAAGGACCTACTGTATAGCATAGGGAACTATATCCAATGTCTTGTAATGAGCTATAATGGAGAAGAAACAGAAAATACGTATATGTATGTATATGTATAACTGAATCACTTTGCTGTACACCTGAAACTAACACTGTAAATCGACTACACTTCAATAAAAAAATAAGAATTGAAAAAACAGCCCTCACAGAACTGGCCAGAACCTGTGTATGGTCATGTGGCCCTACCTAACTACCGGGATGCTGGGCAGTGCCACCTCAGCGCTGAGGAGGGAGGGGCCGCTGTCACTGATGGTCCACCCCACCACCCCAGTCACAGGGCCTTGGAACATTCACTTCATTCTTCATCATCTGAAATAGATCTCCTTACAGGCAGAACCCATTTTTTTTGCACTTTGCAAATAATTGCGTTTTTTACAAACTGATGGTTTGTGACAACTCTGCCTTGAGCAAGTCTATAGGCACCATTTTTCCAACGACATTTGCTCACTTCATGTCTCTGTGCCACATTTTGGTAACTCTTGCGATATCTCAGACTTTCTCCTTATTATTGTTATATTTGTTACGGTGATATGTGATCAGTGATCTTTGACGTTCCTACTACAACTCATTGAAGGCGCAGATGATAGCATTTTTTAGCAATAAGGTATTTTTAAATTAAGGCATGTGCTTTTTGTTTTGTTAGAGGTAATGCTATTACACACTTAATAGCCTACCATTTCGTGTAGACATAACTTGTACACGCACTGGGAAACCAAAAAATTCATGGGACCTGCTTTGTTGCGATATTCTCTTTATCGAAGTATCTAGAGCTGAACCCTCAGTATCTCCCAGGTCTGCCTGCATTTCTCACTTGTGCCCCTACAGTAGATAACAATATTTGGGGGGGGGGGCAGGGGAGGTAATTAGGTTTATTTACCTATTTTTAATGGAGGTACTGGGGATTGAATCCTGGACCTTGTGCATACTAGGCACACACTCTACCACTGAGCTATACCCTCCCCCACCATGACAATCTTCTGAAACCAGAAAAAACCTCATGTATCTTTTTCACCTTGAAGTCCTCAGTACCTAGCATAGTACCAGGCACATAGTAGGTTCTCCAATATTTACCAAATAAATATTACACTAATAGGAACACAAACTTTAGCAGAATATCGGGACATGTGGGATGTAAGAATGGAGAGAATGCGGCATTCAATAAACAGGAGGCTCCAAGCCCTTATCCACTCAGCTCAGTGGTAACCACCGCTCACAGGTCCCCGAAGTCCTCAAGGGCTGCCCTGGTCCCACCCTCGTTCTCACACACTCCCTGGGTAACCCCAAGGGACTGCCCACCCTACCCCCATCCATCACAGAAGCCAGTACTTCCGAACAAGTTGTTTATTTGCATATATAAAACAAGACCCTGGCCAGGAGCCCAGGGGCAGAAAAGGCACTCCAAGGCTTCCTGTACCAGCTCCTCCCTGGCCAGAAAGAGTACATAGGTCTGGAAACATCAACACTCCACTACCCACCCTCCCTATATCCTGCTCAAAAACAGTTCTCTCTTACCCCACTTAAAAACTACTCAACCAAAAAGAATGGGACAACCCAAGGGAGATGCTGGGAAAATTAAGCCTGGGGATGGCAGCTGGCTGCTCCCATCCCAGTGACAGAACACTCCCCTGGAGGGTTTCCAGGGACAACACCCTGTCCTCTCATAGGTTGGATCCCACCCTCAAAACAAGATAAAACCCTAGAAACCTAAAAATTCGCTCATGACTACAGAATTCGAAAGCCAGCTAATCCCACCCCGGCCCAGACTCCTTTCTTGAAATTAATCCACCCGTGCGCATCTGACAGGAGTCGGGTCCCCAGAGCAAGCCAACAGGTCAGAGCTTGAAGCTCTCATCATACTCCTCTTTGGTCATCCACTCAGACTTGTAAGTCGACAGATGAGCCACTACAGATGCTCCCAGCCAGACACTAAAGTTCCTGTTGGAACCCACCCACATGGTGGCCTTGGTGGAGGAGAAATGGTCTGCAACCAACCGGTAGAGACGCTTTGTGAAGCCGGGATAGAGGGTGTTGCCCCCGCAGACCATCAGGTGGGAGACGAGCAGAGGGCGCATGGCGGCCTCGCAAGTCTCGATGGAATCCACGACGGCCTGAGAGATGCCAGGCCCCGGCAGGTCGAACACCTGGGGGCTGAAGAACATCTCAGGAGCCAGCCGCTGCATGGGCGTCAGCTCCACGGGGGTCCCGTCTGGGAGCTGATAGGTGTTATTCTCGTCTGAGCCACTCGGCAGGCTCTGACAAAAGTCCAGCGCCTCCCCCAGATTCTGCGGCACGTAGCACTTGGTCATCTGAGTGCTGGTGACCGTTTCCAGCTGAAAGATGTCGTGTCGATTGCAATCTTCCTTAAAGAGGCTCTTGAAGAGGTAGGCCGAGAGATCCTGGCCCGCGAACTCCAGCGTCTTACCACTGGGCTGTAAAGGGCGGCCCAGGTGGAAAGGCTGCACGCGGGTCAGGCCATAGCCTGAATCCACCACCACGCCGGTCAGGAGGCCAGAGGCATACAGAGACATCTCCAGCTGGTCAGCCAGGAGAATGGATGGGACATCCAGTAACTCAAACATAATCTGCAAGACGGGAGAAGACAGAAGACATTCAAAGTATTTTCCCCAAATTGCCCTGAGCCATTTCTGTTTTCCCCAAGACCTCACTACGTGTCTCCTCTTAAAGAGGGAATCGGCACAGACCTGCAACTTCAAGGGACTGGCTGGTCCTTGGAGCTCAGGCTGGGGGAATAAGGGAAGGGCTCTAGAGGATTAGAAGGAGCCGGATTTGCCTCGGGAGCTTCTTGATGACAGTCTTTCAGAAGACCATTTTGGTGGATGGGTGCAAAGAGTCCCCAGCCTGCAGGAAATGTTACTGAGACGCCTGGTCTTGCGAGCAGTCGGGGCACAAGTAGGGGCCACGGCCAAGGGGCAGATTTGCAGCCTGAATCATTTTTTTAGAAGAAAGAAGAGATGAGAAAAGAAACAAGTGCTGCATGTTCACCACTGCCTCCAGAAGAGTGTGGAAGGACTGACGAGAGGAAAGGAGGGAGGGAGAGAGGGAGGGAGGAGGGACGGAGGGAGGGATGGAAGGATGGAGGGGAGGGAGGAGGGATAGAGGGGAGTAAGGAGGGATGGAGGGGAGGAAAGGAGGAATGGAGGGAAATATATTCACCTCCTGGCAAGTAAAGCCTATTTTTTAAAATAAAAACTTTTCTAAAGATACAAATTTTATTTACAAACCAGAAATAGACTCATGGACATAGAAAACAAACTGTGGTTACCAGGGGGGAAAGGGCAGAAGTGGGGGATAGGTTAGGAGTCTGGGAGTAACAGATACACATTACTAGATATAAAATAAACAACAAGGACCCACTGTATAACACAGGGAACTATATTCAATTTCTTGTAATGAGCCGTAATGGAAAAGAAACTGAAATATATATATATATATATATATGTATCTATGTGCACGTATAACTGAATCGCTTTCTGTACACTTGAGACTAACCTTGTAAATCAACTACACTTCAGTTAAAAAACAAGATTAAAAAATAATAATAATATCCTCCAGAGCAAAACAATCATCATAATAAAATAAAATAAAACCTTTTCAAACACCACGACAAAGCTGGAATTCTGATCTTTAGGGTTTGGCAAAGCCCTCAGGCTGCTTTCCCCCTGCCCATCACCCCCTCCGACTTTACAGAGCACCCCACCACCGCCCCAGTTTCCCAGCTCTGCTGCACCCCCACGATTCTGACACTACAAATGCGGAGTCTGCAACAGTCCATCCTTCTGCAGCCATTGGCCACTCCACTCACCTTTGCAGGCCCATCTTCTCCCCTCAGTGGGAGGGAGCTCCCTCCATTCCCAGGCTCAGAATACCATCCCCTCACCATCCATTCCCCAAACAGAGGCCAGGGTCCTCTTTATCAAACGGAAAATCAAATATGGCCCCACTAAAACCCTCCGGAAGCTGCTTATTCATTTAGAGGAGAGGTTGGCCAGCACTTTCTGTAAAAGCTTTTCTTTAGAGAGTCAAGGTTGCCAGGTGTAGCCCATAAAAACATAAGACACCCAATTCAATTTGAATTTCAGAGAGACAACAAATCATGTTTTCGTATAAGTATATCCCATGAATATTTGAGACATACTTATACTAAAACCCTATTTGCTGCTGATCTGAAATTCAAATCTCTCATGGATTTTATCTAGCAAACCTACAACAGTAAATACTTTAGGCTTTGCTCCACTGTTGCAGTGTGAAAGCAGCCCTAGGTGGTATGTAAATGAGTGGGTGTGGCTATATGACAATAAAACTTTATTTATAAAAACAGATGATGGGCCCACCGGCGCTAGTTTGCCAACCCTTGGCTTAGAGTAAAATGCAACCACTTCCCAGAGCCTACCAGGCCTGTGAGGTCCAGCGCCTGCAAGCCTCACCTTCCTGTCTCTCTTGCCACCCTCCCTAGTTCACTGGGCTCCAGCCTCACTGGCTAAAATCACCTCCTCAAAAAAGCCCCTTCCCATTACCCTATTCAAAGGGGCTCCCCTTCTTCCCACCAGTCAGTTCACACCCCATTTCATTTTGTCTCTAGAACTGATTACTATCTGAAGTTTTTATTGGTTAACTTATTCATGGCCCCCCACCCAGAACATAAGATATTTGAGGGTCACAATATGATCTGTGAACATTTATGGAAACGGTGATAGTGCCCGGTTCACAGATAATTTTACCTGCTGCGTCCCTTTCTGCAAGAGGAGCCTCTGGGAGCCCCCTTTCACCTAACACAAGTGCCAGGCACACACTAGGTACTCAGTAAATATTTGTGGGGCAAATTATTTAGAAAGCAGAGTTCCTGGTGCCCAATCATGTCTGAACACAAAGAGCCAGGGTGTTCCCTGCTCCCTGGCCAGGGCAGCCCCGAGGAGATCTTACCTCCAGGGTCTTCTTTCGGTCCCCAGGCTCCCTCAGGGGGGATTCCGTGACCATCACAGGGCAGTCGTCATGCTCCAGCCTGTGCTTCTCCAGGACAAACGACCAGATGTGCTCCACGCCCTCCCAGTTGAGGACACGGCCACGCTGGATGGGGTAGCTGAAGGTGTCAGGACGGCAAAAGTCGATGCCTAGACCCACGCGCCGCCGGGCATAGCTGGGGCCGGGGTTCTCCCTGCACGGAATGTAGTTCACGATGCTCGGGAGGACCATCTGGGGCTCATTCCACCCCGACAAGCCAGCCTTCATAAAGCCAGACCCGTGGTCGATGATAATGGTTCTTGCAGCCATGGCGGAGGCAGAGGTTGGGGAGGTCTGCTAGACGTGGCTCTCCAAGGATGTTTGGCAAAGTAGGGCCACCTGCGGAGGGAAAGGATACGGTTGATCTGTGACCCCATTAGGCCACCACCAAGCCAAACCTCAGGCTCCCCTGAGCCTGTCTGTTCCCCCTTCCAAGCCTTTGCACAGGCTGTACGCCATCCCTGGAATGTTCTTTGCATCCCAAACTCCTGATCACCCTACAAGGCCCACTTAATGGGCCCTAACGGGTCCTGCGAACCCCACCTTCCCACCAGGCTTCCTCCTCTGCACCTGACACACCCGTGTATTACATCAGGTGGGCACTTTTGCTCCCAGAGGTTGGGCCCTATTATGCTTTGCAGGCTCACAAGAAGTTTGTCACCCAGGAAGTACTTGACAGACTTTGGCTGCCTGATCTGAGGACACATGGGGCACAAACCATCAGCCTTAGGGGCCCCCACCCTCGACAATAATAGTTTAGCAGCAGGAGCAGCAGGAGTAATAGTGACAATGACAGCTTTGGACACCATTTCTGGAGTACACACCCTCCATCCAGTACTACGAGGGACATCTGAACTTTCCATTGAACTATGCAAAATTGTTGTGTGTCCATCAAAAAGGGTCAAATATCAGCCATTTCATATGGTTTGACCTGATAAATGGTCTCATTTCATTTTCACCACAATCTCTAAGGCGGGCGCCATCATTATGCCCATTTTACAGGTAGGGAAACTGAGGCACAGGGGCTGACAGTTACTCTCCCAGGGCCACACAACTAATACAAGCAGGGCTGAGAGTTAAACCCAAACTGGATTCCAAAGACCACACTGCGAGCATCAGGCTAGGCTGATGAGAAGATGTGAGCTTTGAGTATATGCTGAGCAGCTAATATACTACGTGCAGGAGGCTGCATGTGGGACGTCTAACCGTGACGGGTGTCAGTTTTCTGATCTGTAAAGTGGCGGGAGTGAAAACCACCATGCTGGAAAGGTACGTGCGGTCATTGTCTGATTTCCAGACTTAACTATAAAACAACAGTAGCCAAGGCAACGCAGCATCAGTGAAAGGATGATCACATAGATCCACGGGACACAGTGGAACGTCCAGAAACAGATTTGCACAAAAAAATGTCAACTAATCTTTGACAAGGTGCAAAAGCAGTGACGTGGAGGAAGAAGAGTCTTTGCAATAAATGATAGGGGACAATGGCATATCCATACACAAAAAAATTTTTAATGAACTTTAATCCGTACCTTGTACTTAAAGAATGAAAATCTAGATCTCAGACCTAAATATCAAACCTCAAACTATAAAACTTTTAAAAGAAAACAGCAGAAAATCATCGTGACCTCAGATAAATGCTTTCTTAAATATAACATCAGTAGCCTGGTCTATAAAAGAACAGCTGGATAAGCTGGGCTTCATCAAAGTTAAGCTTCGTAAGTCAACTGTACTTCAATTTAAAAAACTGTTTAAAAAAAAGTAAGCACTTTTGCTCTTCAAAAGACACTGTTAAGAGAATAAAAAGATAAGCCACAGACCAGGGGAAAATACTTAGAAATCAAGTAGCTGATAAGAAACTTGTATCCAAAAAAATATCAAGAACTCACAAAACCCAATTAAAAAAAAAACCAATGTCTTAAATGGACAAAAGACTAAAACACTTCACAGAGGAAGATATAAGAATGGCAAATACATGAAAAGAAGCTCAACATAATTAGTCATTAGGAAAATGAACATTAACACTGTGATGAGGCAGCACTGTATACCTATGAGAATGGCTAAAGTTAGAGGCTGACTGTACCAAGTGTTGGCAAGGAGGTGGAGGAACTGAAACCCTCACACTCTGCCGCTGGGAATGGAAAAGGGTACAACCACTTCAGAAAACAATTTGGCAGCTTCCCAGGAAGTTAAGTACGCACCTCCCATCCAACCCAGTACTTCTACCCCTAGGTCTTTACCCAAGGGAAATGAAAGCTTATGTTTATATAAAAGCCACATGCACATATTTTTAGTAGCCTTATTTGTAATCACCAAAAATCTAGCAACAACCTAAATCTCCTTCACCTGGGGGAGGGATAAACACATCTCCATTCAATGGAATAATATTCGGCAATAAAAAAGAACAAATAACTGATACACACAGTAACATGAATAATTTTCAAATGCCTGAAGCTGAGTGAAAGAAGCCAGACACAAAACACAACATACTGGAGGGTTCCATTTGTACGACAGCCCAGAAAAGGCAAAACTGTAAGGACAGAACACAAACCAGGGGCTGCCAGCAGCCAGAGGTGGAGAGGAGGGGCTGACCATGAGGGGTAATGGCAGAACTGGGTGGGGGCGGGGTGAGACATTCTGTGCTGATTGTGGAGGTGAGTACACACTGTACGCGTTTGTCAAAATTCTCACAACTACATAGCAAGAAGAGTGACTTTTACTCTAAGCAGAAAATATTTAAGGGAAAAAGCCCAGTGGATGTGGGGACAAATAAAAGGTAGATGAAATCCCCCTGCAGAATGCAATCATCACACAGACAGCAGACTCGGTGCCCAGGATGCATGTAGGTATTTTGTGTAAGAGACACACCCCAGGAGGCAGTTAAGCCTGGAGGCCTCATTCCGGGGCTGTCACTCTGCCAGCTATCTGCTCTGCTTCAGTTTCTGAGCAGCAGTTACATCTGCCTGTCACCATGGAGCATGACAGCCACTGCATGGCCCCAGCCAGCAGCTGCCCACTGTCACCAATCTTGGGGCAGTGATTAGGCCTCACTGCCTTGAATTAGCTCTGACAACAGATGGGGGAGAGCAAAAAGGAGGAGAAAGAGGGGGCCGAGGTACTGGTCCCCTCCCCTCGCCCGCTGGCTGGCTGGCTGAGTGATGGACTCCCGACACTGAATCAGGAGAACCGGGCACCTGGATGACATTCTGGGAAGTGGGCTCTGCCGCTGACATCCTCACGCCTCAAGAGCAGGGTGATTTCCACTGTGACTGCCAATTGGGACGCTCACTGAGGGGGCTCCCGGCTGGTGGCCCAACTGACCTGGTCTGGGAACATGAGGGTGGGGAGCAAGGGGCCATCCCTCCCCTGGACCATGACTGTAGGAAGGAAGTTTGGATGACTCCAAGGAGCCAGCCCCAAGGATAAAGATAAAATCTACACATTCAAAGGCATTTTCTGAGTCACCTATTGTACAGTCCCTACTGAGCACCCACTATGTACCCAAAACCATTCTCGACTGACATGCTTCCTGCCCTCCTAGAGCTTACATTCTACTGAGAAAGACTGTCAGTAACTACTCGATCAAATGTATCATGCTGGGGGTGGGGCGGGGGAGTTGTGCAATGAAGAAAAATAAAAGCTAGTAAAAGCAACAGGGAGTATTAGGGGCACAGAGGCTTGGTGTTATTCTAAATAGGGCACTTTAAAAGCCTCTTTATAGGGTGACATTTAAGCAGAGAACTGAATTCAGTGAGAGAATAAGACATGATTGCCTGGAAAAGCATTCCAAGCCAAAAGAACAGCAAGTGCAAAGGCCCTGAGGAAGAAACTGCTAGCTATGATCTAGGAACAGCCCAGAGGCCAGTATAGAGGGGACACGGTGGGCAAGGGAAAGAGCGTTGAAGCTCTTGAACAGGACTTTCAGACCCCTGTATTGTGCTCAGAGACATGAGAAACCACTAAGGGTTTAAACACAGGAATGGCGTGATCGGACTTGAGTCATAAAAGGGCCATGTGGGCTGATACGAAGCACAGACTGTAGAAGGCAAGAGGAGAACCAGGAGACGGAAAGGATGTGACAAATGATGGTGGCCCACACTATGGCAGTAGCAGCGAAGAGAGTGAGAGGTGGGCAGATTCTGGATATATCTAACAAGGGCTGGAACCACGGAGTGTGAGACAAGATGGGGAATGAAGGAAGATGCCAAGATTTTCACTCTGAAAAGACAGAAGGATGACATATCCATTTACTAAGATGGAAAAGGCCAAGGAAGGAACAGGTTTGGGGTAGGGAGGAAATCAGGAATTTTAGTTGGGGTCAGAAGGAAATCAAGAATCTTATTTTAGGCGTACTAAAAGTTTGAGGTGCCTGTTAGACACACATCGATGTCTAAAGGTGGAGTTTACGGATGCCTGAGCTGGAGCTATAACTGGGAATCACTGAATGGATGAAATTGTAAGTTATGGACATAGACGAGATCATGAAGGGTAGAAAAGACTGGTGCCTGAGGGGACTCTAAGGTCTGGAAGCTGAGCCTTGAGAAGGACCAGTAAAGAGAACAAGAAGCACTGGCCATGGAGGTCAGAGGGAACCCAGAGGGAGTCGTGTCTCGGAGGCCAAGCGGAGAAAGTATTTCGGGAAGAGAAGAATTAAATGTGCTGAGAAATTAAGATGAAGACAAAGGAACATCCAGGGGATTTAGCAACGCAGAAGCCATCAGCAGCTTCTGCAAGAGTTTCATTGAAATGGCGAGGAGAAAATTCTGAGGGGTGGGAGAGAGAAAACTCACCCTGCTCTGCAGAAACATCAGCAGTGTGCAAAACGGAAAATAGCGTTAAGAGTTCAGAATTAAAGGACACAGCCACCAACACAACGTGTGCTTTCTGATTCTGGATCCATCAGAAACAAATCCCCATAAAGAGCATTATTACAGACTTCTGGTACCAGTCAGGATGAAGTAAGCTCACTACAGCCCTCTCTTACCACAGAAAAGAGTTAACAAGTTCAGACAAATACAAAAAGCAACTACCCCAGGGCTCTAAAAAGCAAGAAGAGAACAAAACAGGCAGACTGAGGAGAAGGCTCAGAACTTAGAGAGCTGGATCACTTGTGTGTGGAATCTGAAAAAAAAAAAAAAGACAAACCGAACTTATTTACAAAACAGAAACAGACACAGAAAACAAACTTATGATTACCCAGGTGGGGGAAGGGGGTGGGAAGGGATAACTGCGAGTTTGAGGTCTGCAGATACTAACTACTGCATATAAAAGAGATAACCAACAAATTTCTTCTGTAGAGCACAGGGAACTATATTCAATATCTTGCAGTAACCTATAATGAAAAAGAATATGAAAACAGATACATGTATGACAAAACTATTATTCTGTACACCAGAAGTTGACACTACATTGTAAACTGACTATACTTCAATTAAAATAAAATGAAATAAACAAAGAAACAGAGAAGCAACCCACATAGGGATGAGGGTCTCTTTTCTCTTGCAGTGTTGGCCTGAGGCAGGTTCCCAATAGAGCTTCAGGAGTGGGTGACTGGCAACTTAGACTAAGAGAAAAACCTGCCTTTCTGACCGTAAGTTCAGGAAAAGGGGACTTTGCAAGTCAGAGAGGATGGAGAGAAGAGAGCATTGAAAGGATTCTCCTAGTTCTCTGTAAGAACTCGCTCAAGTCCCGGGCGCCCCTGTGCATGTGGGACAGGCCCAAAGCAACACAGCAAAGGCCTCATGAGCTGAACTGACGTTGCGACCACCACCCACGGAGGCAGACAGATTTACAGTCTGAACCCAACTGGGCTGGCCGAATGCTAAAACATGACAAACAAAAACAAACATTCTCCAGAGGATTTTAACAGAACACAGAGCTTCACAACATAACATTCAAAATATCCAGGACAGAAACCAAAATTACTCAACATACAAAATATCAGGAAGATGTAACTAATTCTTAAGGGAAAAGATTAAATGCCAACTTTGAGATGATCCAGATGCTAGAACTATAAAGATATTAAAGAGGCTATTATAACTATGCCCATGATGTAAAGGCAGACATGCTGGAAATGAACGGGAAAATGAGTGTTTTCAGACAGAAATAGAAACTATAAAAATAACCAAATAGAAATTTGAGAAGATATATATATTATACATCTGAATTTTTTAAATTACATTCAATAGTAGAATGGAGATAGCAGAGGACTGAGTAAGAGAAGTTAAGATATCAACAGAAATTATCCAATCTAAAAAAAAATTTTAATAGAAGGAGCCCCAGGGTCCTATGGGACTATATAAAAAAGGTCTGACATTCATGTCATTGCAATCCAAGAAGGAAAGAAAAAAGATTGACACAATGAAAATACTTAAAGAAATAAGAAATAAAGGCTAAAGTTTCCCAAAATTTGGTGGAAGACATAAATCAACATATTCAGGAAGCTCAGTACATCACAAAGAGAATAATATTTTTTAATGCACAGACACATCATAGTCAATTGCTGAACACCAAAGAATTTTTTTAAGTCTTGAAAGCCTCTGGAGAAAAATAAAAACATGGTCTATGGCAGAACAACAATTAGAACGACTGTAGATTTCTCATCAGAAAGGCAACAGAACATCTTTAAAGCCCTGAAAGAAAAGACTGTCAACCCAGAATTCTATACCCAAGAAAAAAATCCTTCAGGAATGAAGACAAAATAAGACATTCTTAGAGGAAGGAAAACTAAGAAAATTAATCACCAGTAGAACTCCTTGAAAAGAAATTCTGATGAAAGTTCTTCAGGTTGAAGAAAAATGATAACAGAATCTGTAACCTGGGGAACAGAGGAAGAGCAACAGATACGGTAAATATTGGGGTAAATTACAGAAGGGTATTTTCTCCACGTAAAATATGTGTGGTCATTGAAAGAAAAAAAAAAATGGGTAACAATGTCTGATGGGTTTTCCAACAGAGGCAGGTGTGATACATGCAACTACTTTCAAAAAGGAGGCAGGGTAAAGGGACCGACATGGTTACAGGTTCTACGTGTTACCTGAGGTGTAAATATTGACTAATTGCACTGATAGGTTAAGCAGGTATATGATAATCCCAAGAGCAACCAATAAAAGGTACAAACAGATAAAGCCAAAACTCTAATAGGACAAATTAAAATGGAATACTAGAAAATACTCCCATAATCTAAAACATGGCAGGAAAGATGGAATGGAGACACAAAAGGACAGGGGGGGTTGGAGGAACCAAAAACTGTAGACCTATATCCAACCATATCAATAGTCACATTAAAATAAAATGTCCCAAGACACAACAATTGACAGACAGAGGTTGTCAGACTGGAATAACAGCAATACAAAGACTTCATTATAGGCTGTCTACAAGAACTCAATTTAAATAAAGTGATAAAGATCAGTTAAAAGTAAAAGGATGGAAAAAGATACACCAGGTGAACAACTGTAAGCTAGAGTAGCTATCTTAATATCAGATGAAGTAGACTTCAGAACGAAGAATATTATCAGGAATATAGACATTGCATCTGATAAGAGTCAATCCACCAAAAGGACATAACACTCCTAAACATGTACGCAACAGATATTCAAAACTCTCAGCCCAGACTGGAAGGTATGCAAAGAGAAACAGAAAAACCCACCTTTCAATTTATGGACTTCAGTTCACTTTTCAGTAATTGACAGAAAAAGTAGACAGGTCAAGTTGGTTGTTCAGAAATTCCCTATTTTTGCCAATTTTCTAACTGATATTCGTAGACCACTCTATCAAACAATAGTAGAACATGCATTCTTTTCAGAAACACATGAAACTCACAAAGACAGGACACATTATAAGCTACAAAAGAAACCCTGACAAATTAGAACTGAAATCATATAAAGCATGTTTTCTGATCATAAAGCAATTAAACTAAAAATCACAAGCAGAATGATATCTGGAAAATCCCCAAATATTTGGAAATTGCACAAGCCTGAACAGTGCATGGGTCAAAGGAAGAATGGGGAAATACTACGAACTGAATGAAAACTAAAGTAAAACTTATCAAAATGTGTGAGATGTCACTAAAACAGAACTCAGAGGGAATTTACAGCATGAAATGTTTGTATTTGAAAAAGAAAAAAAATATGTCAAGGCGATAATCTAAGCTTCTACCTTTAGAAACTAGAAAAAGATAAATGAATTAAACTCAAAGTAAGCAGTGGATGGAAATAATAAAGAACAAAATCATTGAAACTGAAAATAGGAAACCAATAGGGAAAAGTCAATAAAACCAAAAACTGATCTTTGAAAAGATTAATAAATTGATATGTCTCTAGTCAGACTAAGCAAAAAAGAGAGAAGACACAAAGGATTGATATCAGGAATTAGGTGACATTACTTTGACACTGCAGACATGAAAAGAGCAACAGAAAATTATCATGAACAACTTTGTGACTATCAATTTGACAATGTAGGAGAAAAGAACAAATTCCTTCAAAGACATAATCTTCCCAAGTTCTCTCAAGAAGAAATATATAACCTGAATAGCTCTATAACCATTAAAGGGATTGAATTTTTAGTTTAAAACCTTCCAATACAGAAAACTCCAAGCCAAAAGGCTTCACTGGTCAACTCTACTAAAAATTTAAGGGAAAAAATGATTCTAATTGTACACAATCACTTCCAGAAAGCAGAAGAGGAGGGAACACATCCTATGAGGGCAGCATTTCCTTGATGCCAAAATCAAAGATATTACCAAAAAGGAAAAATACAAACCAAATTCTCTCATGAACATAAATACTAAAAATTCTCAATAAAATATTAGCAAACCCAGCAGTATATAAAAAGAATAATATATATATCAACTAAACGGGACTTATCCCAGAAATGTAAGGCTGGCTTAACATTTTGAAATCAATGTAATCCAATCTACCAACAGACTAAATAAGAAAAACCACATTATCATCTCAGTGGCTGCAAAAAAAAAAAAAAAAAAAAAAGCATTGGGTAAAATTCAACATGGATCAATAATTAGGAATAAAAGGAAATTTTCTTAACCTAATAAAGGGCATCTACAAAAGACCTACAGATAATATCACACTTCATGGTGAAGGACTGAAAGCCTTCCCCCTTTAGGGGATCCCCTAAGATCAGGAACAAGGTGAAGAGGTCAGTTCTCACCACTTAATTAACTGGAAGTTCTAGCCAGTACAATAAGGCAAGAAAAAGAAATAAAGGGCACAGAAATTGGAAAGGAAGAAATAAAACTGTCCCTATTTGCAGAAGGCACCATTGTCTATGCAGGAAATTCCAAAGAACTTACAAAAAAGATTCTAGAAGTAATATGTGAGCTTGCACAACTCACATGATACAAGCTCAATGTTTTAAAAAGCAATTATATTTTATAAACTAACAATAAACAGCTGGAAATCAAAAATTTAAAAACAGTGCCATTAGTAATAGCATCAAAAACTATAAAATACTCTGGTATAAATCTAACAAAATATGTCATAAAATATGCTAACAACTATGAACACTGATGAAAGAAATCAAAGAAAACCTAAATAAATAAATAGATACGCTGTGTTCATGGATTAGAATATTCAGTATCATTAAGATGTTAATTCTCCCTAAATTTATTTATAAATTTAATCCTAATCAAAATCTCAGCAGGAGTTTTTTTTTTTTAAGATATCAACAAAATGATTCTAAAATTTATAGGAAGGTAAAGGACCTAAAATAGTCAAAATAATTCTGAAAAAGAAGAACAAAGTCGGAAGACTCACATAATGTGATTTCAGGACCCACTATGAACCTACAGTAATCAAGACGCATGGCACTGGTGAAAGGATAGCCACACAGATCAGCAGGAAAGAACAGAGTCCAGGAACAGACGCAGACGAACACAGCCAACTGATTTCTGCAAGGATTTCAGTGATGAAAGATAGTCTTCTCAATAAATGGTGCTGGAAAAAACTGAACCTCTCTGAGGGGAAAACAATAAACACCTCAACCTATTCTTTACCTCTAACGCAAAACTGAACTCGAAATGGATCATGTAAACTATATTTATAAAACCCAAAACGGTAAGATTTATAGGAGAAAACATAAGAGAACATCTCTGTGACCTTACCTGAGAACACTGAAGTGTTCTGAGATACAACATCAAAAGTAGGAGCCATAAAAGGGGAAAATGGCATACTAGACATCATCAAAATTAATAAGGTCTGCTTTGTGACACTATTAGGGAAATTTAAAAGATATGCCACAGAATAGTAAAATGCAGTTTACCCTTGAGCAGCACAGGTTTGAACTGCGCAGGTCCACTCATATGCAGGTTTGTTTCAGTATATATACTGCACTGCGACACTCCCCGCGGCTGGCTGACTCCACGGATGCAGAACCGTGGATACAAAAGGCCAATTGTAACGTTACATGTGGGTCTTCAAAGTGAGATGTTTAAGGCACCCCAGCCCTTGGGGACAGAAGCCCCTTAAACATCTCCCTTTAAGACCCACAGAACTTATATCCAGGAGGCCCATGGGGCTGCAGGGAATGGAGAGTCCACCCTTGAAGGGATCACATACAGACTCACTGGCCCAGGGATTCAGTGCAAAAGCAGCAGTTTGAAAAGCGCCTGGACCACATGTGAAGGAAGTTCACGGGTTAACTTTAAAGCATCTGCCACGGGGGCAGGAGGCTGTTGGGACTCCCTCCAGGGATGCACTGGTGAGCATCATATCTGCACTCTCCCTCTACCTTGCTAGTGCCAGTGTTTACAAGTCTCAAATCATGATGTTGTACACCTGAAACTAATATAATATTATATGCAAGTTAGACTTGAATGAAAAAAACGAAAATGAAGGAAGGGAGGGAGGGGAGAGAGAGAGAAAGGAAGGAAGGAAAGGAAGGGAAAGAAACTTTTTAAAACTGGGCAAAAGATTTGAACACTTTATCAAAGAAGCTGTATAGATGGTAAGTATATGAAAAGTTGCTAAATATCATTCTGGAAATGCTGTTTAAAACCACAATGAGTTGCTACTACATACATATTAGAAAGGCTAATTTTTTTAAGTACAATACCAACTGCTGACAAGGATATGGAAGATGGAACTCACACACCGCTGGTAGGAGCATACAAAGGTACAATCAGGGAAATAGCTTGGAAGTTCCTTATACAGTTAAACATACACTTAATACCATTCAACCGAGAAATTCTATGCTTCTGAGGAATAAAAACTTAGGTTTGCACAAAAGCCTTTACATCAATGTAAAAATCACTTTATACCAATGTAAATCACTAAAAACTGGAAACAACCTATGTGTTCTTTAACTGGGCAATGGATAAACCACGGTACAATCATCCCGTGGTACACCCCTGAGCAATAAAACGGAACCAACTACCGAAACAAGCAACAATGTGGATGACTTCCAAAACTGGTATCTAAGCGAAGCAAGCCAAACCTATTTACTGCGTGTTTCTGTTAATATGACATTTTGGAGAAGACAAAACTCTAAGGACAGGGAACAGATCAGTTGTTGCCAAGGACTGGGTGCGGTGGGAAGGGCTGACTACATAGGGGCCATGGAGGAATTTTGGGGGGTGATAGAACTGTATTATATCTTGCTTGCAGTAGTGGTCACATGCCTGTATGCATCTGTCAAAATTTAGAACTACACAAAAAAAGGGTGACTGCATGCACATTTTTAAAGTGAATTTTTAAAAAGGACGTTCGGGGAACTATTGGTGAAATTTGAATATGGGTTATATTTTCAATGTTAAATTTCCTGCACTTGATCACTGTATCGTGGTTTTGAAAAAGAATATCCTTGATTTTAAGGAGATCCATAAAAAGGTATTTGCAGGCAGAATGTCATGCAATTTAGTTTCAAGTAGATCGGGGGAAAAAAACCAGCATGTATGTATAGAAAAAGTCTCAAAGCAAATGTGGTCAAAAGATAATAACTACTGAATATAGGTGAAGGGTGCATTTTGAGGTGCGCTGAATTATTCTTATACCTTCTCTAAGGATGAACAGTTCTTAAAATTAAAAAGCTTTAGAAAAAGAAAGGATGGGAGGAGAGAAGTTGGAGGCATCGAGTACTGGCGATTTTGATGAGTTCTGCTATGAAAAGAAGCAAAGAAATTCAACAATAGATGTAGAGAGATAAGGGACCCCAGGAGGTTTGGGTTTTTTTCTTTTTTAAGATGAGAAATAGTATGCTAAGGTTTTGTGCTGATGGGAATAATTTAGTGGAGGGAAAAGCTGAATAAATTAGAACCACAATTAAATCTAGACTCTGCCTACTTCTCCACCTCCCAGCCCCTGACCCGCCCCTAGATCATGGACTTCCAGCCCCAATGCCCTTTTTCTGTTCTTCCTGTCCCTGGACCACAGCCTGTTCCTTCCTCCCCTAGGGTTTTGCATGTGTTTTCTCTTCTGTCTGGAGCACCTGTCCCAGGTCTTCTGGAAACCAGCAGCATCTCACCATCTGGATCTCAGCTCAAGGGTCACCCCATCAGAGAAGGCTTCACTGGACCCCAACTCTGCTCCCAGCCAATATCATCAACTACTTTTATTATCTTCATAGCACTTACCTCAGCATATAATCCCATTGCGTTCTTTTTAAAATTTTTTTTTGAGGCGGAGTTAATTAGGTTTTCACTTATTTATTTTAATGGAGGTACTGGGGATTGAACCCAGGACCTCATGCATGCTAAGCATGTGCTCTACCACTGAGCTGTATCCTCCGTCTTCCTGTTGTGTGCTCTCCGACTTATCTCCCCCTCAGCACCACCAGAATCTAGATTCCAAGGTGGACAAGTTTTTGTCTTTCGCTTCCATGTTCCCATCACAGAACTGGCATATTTTTGTTAAATCAATTTGTGTTGAATGAATCACTGTCTTAGAATACACTGGTTTGCTGGCAGAAGGATGGTTCCGCATGGACTCCTCTCCCATGTCCCTCAAACATTAGTTTCTTCCATGGGCTTCTGGTTGCTTTCCTGCTCAAAACCATTTAACCGCTCCCACAGCCAACACACAGATACAACCTGAACTCATCTTGACTTGCAAGGCACCCGGGTCTGGCTTTCCCAGCTAGTCTCATCTCTCTCCTCTCCAGGCACCTGAGGCCAGAGCCAGGCTGCAGTATGTGTTGCCTGAGAAACGTGTCCTTTCTGCATCACTTCTCTGCCTGAAATTCCCTCCCACCACACCTCACCAGTCTTTAAGGTCCAAATCAAACCTAGTCTCCTGAAGGCTTCTAACACCAGACAACTTCCACGTGGGAGCCCTACCCTCCCAGGACCACCACAACACAGAACACTCGCTGAGCACCGCTCACTACCTGCCAGGCACTGAGCCAGGCATTTTCCATATGTTATCTCATTTAATCTGCACACCCCAATGACCAGGGCATAGTACTATCATCCTATTTCTGGTTTACGGAGGGAGCAATTAAAGTTTAGAGAAGGGAAGGAATTGGCTCCAAGACACCCAGGCTCCAGGGCAATCAGGATTCAAATCCATGCCTGTGGGTTTCCAAGCCCAAGCTCCTAACTACCCCATGATTAACCATCTGACCTTAGGTTAATCAATTCTCTAAGCTTTAGTTTTCAGATGAGAGAGATTCCTTTTCATGGATGCTCAAAGAACTAGCAATATCATTTGAAGGTAACGGCGTGCAGAAACCTAACACATTAGCTCTTGTTAGTCTGTGGCGCTGCTTACTGCTGTCTGCTCCTGTTAATTACCTGGCGTCTGCCTTTTCTCCCTTCCGAGGCTCCACTGCCCCTTGGGTTCTTCACCATGTTTGTACATCCAGGGCACTTGAGGGTGTGTCCATCAAGGCTCCATCTGGGGACCCTGTGAATTGCTTTGTGCTTGTAAACATTTTGCAAGGAGCTCTCTCTACTTAGCACTTTTATCTACATTCTCAGGGAATCCTAATTAACATCGGGAGGTGGGCACCATCATCCCGGGTTTGGTCCCGTTCATGGGGATAGGCACTCCGTGACTGCTGAGGCTACTCCCCACGATTCAGGCACCCTGCCGGGCACCTCCGTCCTCATTTCACCACACAACCACTCTGTGATGATGCAGAACTGCCACTGGCCTCTGTTTTCTATCTAAGGAAACGGAGCCACAGAAAACTTACCCAGGTTCCCACAGCTTTTGAGGGGCTGGGTTAGAACTGGAACCCAAGTCTCTGGCTGCAGAGTCTGTGACCCTCACCAAGCCACCACTTTGCTTCTCATCCTACTGCTGCTGTTGTCGGCACGGCACAAAGATATCCGCATCCCAACCCTGGAACCCGGGAACGTGCGAGGTTACGTGGCAAAGGGGACTAAAGATGCAGATGGAATCGAGGTTACTAACCATCTGACCTTGAGTTAGGGAGAGTAGCCCGGATTATCCAGGTGAGCTCAGTGGAAACACAAGGGCCCTTTTAATGGGGAAGAGAGGGGCAAAAGGTCAGAGTCAGAGAAGGGTGTGAAGATGCAATGACACTGTCAGCTCTGAAGACGGAGGAAGGAGCCACAAGCCAAGGTACGCGGGCAGCCTCTAGAAGCTGGAAACGGCAAAGAAATGGATCCTACCTTAGAGCCTCCAAAGGAACACAGCCCTGACAGCACCTTGATTTTAGCTCAATGAGACCCATTTCATGCTCTGACCTCCAGACTATAAGATCCTAAAACTGTATTGTTTTAAGCACAGAGTTTGGAGTCATCTGTCATAGCAGCAGCTATGAAACTCAAACAGATGCAGAAGTAGCTCACACTTCCTTCCTGCTCAAAACTGACCAGGCCACCGGAGCTCTGTGGTAAGGTCTAAAAGCAAAGCCCCACCCCAAACACCCTCTCCTGGCCCCCGTCAGGGGATCCCTCCTGAAGTCCACTCAGGCTTTGTCTGGCTACCTGGTGAACCCAGACATTTTACCCCAAGACCAGATATGGCCCAGCTTCCCTGCAAATCAGGAATCCAGCTGGGAGGGCAGAAGCCAGGGGCCCTACACAGCGGGCCTGATGGGTTCCAAAGTCCCCTCCCTTGGGGGTGGGGAGCTGGCAGGCCCCACCTCCCAGAGGCAGGTGGGCTGAAACTCATCAGAAGTCCAAGGACAAAGGTGAAACCGATCTTTCCAAGGAGCAACTGGGTTCAGGGAGAGCCTTTATTGAGGAAGGCGTGGGGGGCAGAAGAGAGGTACAGAGAGACATCAAATTTGCATGAGGGGAAGACAGGGTTTTAATTACTCCTTTTCTTAACCTCATTGTGCCTTGAGGTATTTTAACATTACTCTCCCTGGCAGGAAGGATTGATTGATTGTCTCTTGGCATTCAGAAACCCTGATTAATGTAAAACTAACCAGTCGTTCTGAACTCTGGGGAATTAATCACTTAAATGTGGGAATTACTCAATAAACCGTTCAAACATGCAATAAACCAAGCCATTAAAAATTAATCGCTCGACATCCCGGCCGTGTAAACAGGGCTAATAAGATCCTGGCAGCTTAGAGTGAGGAGGGAAAGGAGGCAACGGGGGAAGCATCGCCTTTAACCAGCTGCCCCCAAGGACCAGAGTGGACGCACCGATGTCTAGGCCACATGTCACAGATCATCGGGGGCAGGTGACATCTGCTCCCTGGGACCTCCTCCCCTGGCCCCAGGACATGGGCGTGCGGGCAGGCAAGAAAGGGAAAGGGGGCCCTTGTCAGGGCTAGTAGGAGACGGTGGCGAGGTTAGAGCTACAACCTCTGACACATAAGGATCTACTACACGCCAGGCACTGTGCTGGGCTCTGCAGATACGGGCAGACCTCGTCTTACCACACTTCACAGATACCGCGTTTTTGATAAACAGAAGGTTTGTGGCAACCCTGTGCTGAGCAAGTCTTCTGGCACCATTCTTTCAACAGCCTTTGTTTGTCTCGTGTCTCCGTGTCACATTTTGGTAATCCTCATAACATTTCAAACTTTCTCATTATTGTATTTGTTACAGTGATCGGTGATTGGTGATCTTGGAGGTCACTATTTCAAGAGGATTGTGACTCACTGAAGGCTCAGATAACAGCATTTTTTAGCAACAAAATACTTTTAATCAAGGTATGTACACGGGATTTTTTTAGACATAACGCTATTGTACACTTAACCAACTACAGGATAGTCTAACGTGACTTTTATATGCACTGGAAAACCAAAAAAATTGACCCGCTTTATTGCAATATTCGCTTTATTGCCGTGGTCTGAAACTGAGCCTGCAGTATCTCTGAGGTCTGCCTCCACAGCCATGAACAAGGAGGCAGTGGAGCTGTCATCGGTGCACGTGTGTGTAAGAAAACATGTTCGTTTTATAAAACATTGGCTATAAAGGAAAAGAAAGCAAGGCGCTGGGGTAGATATTATGGAAGAAGAAAGTTACTTTTCTTTTTCTTTTAAAAAAATGTTCTAATTGAAGTATGTCAGTTTACAATGTTGTGTTTGTTTCTGGTGTACAACATAGTATTTCAGTTATGTATATATTCCTTTCTACATTCTTTTTCATTATAGGTTATTACAAGAAACTGAATACAGTAGATGTCGGGTCTGAAATGGTGACAGCACTCACTGTGACACAACTACAGTCTGAAGATGAAGCCAACCCATGGAGAAGGGCAGAGCCAAGAAGGTCTGGAGAAACAGGGCCAGAGCGTGACACCATGCACTTCTGGATCAAACGACTCCTGAAGCCAGCCTACCTCTCAGTTCTTCCAGTCAGTCAATTTCCTTGTTTTGTTTTGAGCCAGTTTGGGTAGGTTAGCTTCCTCACTGACAGAAACTCATGCTATTGTATATAATTTTACCTCAGGCTTACAGGTACCCTAGGAAGTAAGTATTAGAACCAATTTTCTAATTTACAGATAAGAAAGCCAAGGTTCAATGAAATAAACTGCCCAATGGCATGTTGCTAGGATTGAGCAAAGCTGGAATATGATCCCAGGTCTTGCTGGTTTAAAAACCCTCGCTTTGCTTTGAGCTTCTATTCTCATTCTTTCTGGCGCGCTCGCTCGCTCGCTCTCGCGCGCTCTCTCTCTCTCTCTCTCTCTCTCTCTCTCTCTCTCTCTATATATATATATATATATATATATATATATATTTAAAATCATAGGGACCTTCAGCTGGGCTGAACGATGTAATGTGAGAACAGCAGATGCAGCGTACATGGTACCCCACCGCCACCCCGCACACCCTTAGCAACACCATCACTAACAGGCATCACTAACCATTTGAAAAACGCTTTCCTGCAGGGCCCCGAAGCAGTGTGGAATCTCTTCACGCACTTCTAGCCACTTGGAATTCCTACACAAGGTAATGACTAACACAGTCCTGACAAGATCAAGAAGTCACACCGGCTGCTGAATCATGGCTCCCCAGCCAACACAAGCTGCCCTCTCGCAGACCCTGCCCTGCTGGGGCCATGGAAGGAAGGTGATCATTGATGCTGAAAACTAGGAGAAGCCACCCAGAGACAGACGGAGGTGGGGCCCGCTGTGGGAAAACAGCAGACCCACGGAGAAGACGCCAGGCACCACCCACGAGGGCCACCCAGAGGACAACGCTGCATCCTCTGTCCTCCCCTACATGGCCCTGGTCAGGTCACAAATTTGAAAATCAACTAAAGCTTCCAGAAGAATATAAGGTGCTAATGCTGGTAAAAAAAGAAACCAAAAAACTTGAGCAGACCAAACAACCTATTCAGTAAGCTCAAATAGTAGTCAGATGGCTGCACGAGCGAGTTCCACCAAACTGGTTCTCCCCCGCTTACAGAAAATAGGGAAAAAGGAAAGTTACCAAACCCACTTTATATGGTGAGTAGGACCTGAATTTCACAATAAAATAAATACGATCAAAGGAAATCATAGCCCCATTTCACATATAAATGGATTTGTAAAATTCCCAAATAAAGTACCAGCTAGCCAAGTGTGAGAGTCAACTTAAAACAATCTGGTGGAGAGGCGTGTGGTGTTATGGTTAAGAGCACAGACTAGAGCCAGGCAGCCGGGTTCTAATCCTGACCCCTCCACTCCTTACTCACTGTAGTAACTCCCTTAGAGCCAGGGAAGGGGGAACCCGGCTCTGGGCGCCCCCTATGGTGAGTACTCGTTCACACACACACTGCCCCCTCCATCACTCAGCACCACAAAACCCCTGACTCAACATGCACTCTTGTGACTAAGACCCCAGAGCAGCTCCTGCTCAACCTCTTAGAAACAGGGGGAAACGCTGCAGACACCAGAGGGACGCGGCTTTAAGTCGCAGGAGGAACTGAGCAGCAGAAACCTTTCCGTAAGAGAGATGATGAACTTTTCAAATCCTTCTCTCAGCGTTCAGGTGACAAATTCCTGCAGAACCAGGTTCCATCCCTGGAAGTGCGGTGCACCCATTTCCTTGCTGCTCTTCACAGTCCAATTTGTGGGGGCAAAAGGTACTCATGAATTAGCTGGATGCCTCTCGTGACAGCTCAGGAACATTCTAAAGCACTGAACAATTCAGATGACTCTTACACGTGTACAGGCAGCCTTCAGGTTCTGTTCCAGACCACTCAAGAAAGCGGATATCGCAATAAAGCGAGTCACCCAAATATTTTTGGTGTCCCACCGCATATAAAAGTTACATGCACACTATACTGTAGTCTAGCAAACATGCAAAAGCATTGTGTCTAAAAAAGTCAATGTACATCCCTTAACGAAAAATATGTAATTGCTAAGAAATACTATCACCTTAGCCTTCAGCGAGTCATAATCTTTTTGCAGTTGTAACATCAAAGATCGCTGATCACAGATCACTGTAACAAATATAAAAATGATGAAAGATGTCTGAAATGTTGTAAGAATTACCAAAATGACACAAAGTGACATAATGTGACAAGAAGTGAGCAGATGCTGTTGGAAAATGGCGCCAATAGACTTGTCTGACACAGAGTCGCCACAAACCTGCAATTTGTAAAAAAAAAAAAACCCAGTATCTGCAAAGCACAATAAAGTGAAATGCAATAAAACCAGGTCTGCCTGTATTAACCTGGATCTAGATGTAATTAAGGTAAAAGCACAATACCAATTACTTACATTGGCAACTAGATGGACACTGAATGCTAGAATTATATTTCCAAAGGGTAAATACATTTAAGCTTTAAATAATTTTGAATTTAGACTTCTCTTGATACATATTTTGCTTTTCAATGTTTACACATAATTTTAAATTTTGGATAAAAATCTTTTTGACAGGTTAAGAAATTCTTTTTATTTTTTACATTTACTTTAATTTATAGTTGATAAAACTTTACCCTTGTATACTTTGAACATAATTATGCTTTATACTTTAATCTTTTACATCATTACTATCAACAGAGCACAAACTATGGGAAAGTCTCGACTACAACAAAATTCAGTTATTTCATTGACTTAGAGGCAAGAAAACTATGTTTTATGAAGTAAATACATAACTTATGGTTTGTGTATGACTGTTACTCTTCTGAATATCTTAGATTTATCAACAGGATACTGAAATGTGTGCAAATAATTAAATTCTGTCATCTTGGTATCTTATGCATTGGTTATCTTGCAAAGATTTGATCTTTATCGAGGTATATTTCTCAGATAGGAGGATGGAATATACTTATTTCAGAGTTTGTTAGCTTGTTTCATAACTTCAAATATTTATCGTTGATGTATAAGTACCCATTTTTACTCCTCCCCTGGCTCTGAGAACGCCAGAGGTGTGCCTGACAAGCTGCGTGACTTTGGGCAAGTTAATTAGCCTTTCTGTGCCTACTCTGTCTCCTCTAAGGAGAGGATAATAAATAGTGCCCAGCTCACACAATTGTTATAAGGATTAAGTGAGTTAATATTTATAAAGCCCTTCTAACACGATCTGGCACATAGACAGTGCTTTATAAGTACTTTTAGACAGAGTGCAGCTTAGCAGAGAAGTGCAAGAATTTCTTTTGTCAATTTCTCAAAATTGACAAAAGCATTTGATCAAATTTAACAAGCTATTTATTTTTGCAAACTCAAACAAGAGAACTGAAGAGAAGTTCCTTAACTGGATCAACACTACAGAGTAAAACCCAAAGTAAATGCCATCCTTGGCTGAGAATTAGCAGTACTCCTTTTAAGACTGGAAACAAAGCAAGGAAGCCAGGCACTATTGTTCCTCTCCCACATTGCACCAGAGGTCCTATCACACTCAGCAGGACAAGACGAAATAAAATGCAAAATAATCGGAAGAAAGGAGAGAAAACTATCATTGTTCCCATTTAAGATAATGTCAGCGTTACTGAAAAAATCCCACAGAATCTGAACAGTTTAGAATGAGCAACTTAAAAATCAATCACATACTTCCGCACTGGCAATAGCCACTTAGAAACATAACAGAAGATGAAATATCATTTATATTATCAATCAAAACATATAAACTATTTTGGAATTGACCCAAATGCCCAAGACTTGTATAGGGAAACTTTTAAACTATTAAATGACAAAAAAATAAATTAAAAAAGGAAACCTAAGTGTCACATCGACATTGTTAGTGTGTGAATTCCCCAAAGTAATCTACAAATTGTAATGCAGTTTCAATAACAATAACAGCTGTTTTTTTTTTTTTTAAGAACTTGATCAATTCATTCTAAAATTAATCTGGAGGAAGAAAAGGTCCTCCAAGTGGTCAGTCTCGAAAAAGAAGAGCAAAGCCTCTGGCCTCCGAGGGATTGAGAGAGATCCCAGAGGTGCAGTAACAAAAACCAGCTGTGATGCTCACATTAAAAGCAAATGAACCAACAGAACAGAAGAGAGAGCCCAGAAATAGAACCTTCTGGGCGTGGAAAGTTGAAGCACAATAAAGGCGGTTCTGGAAACTGGAGGAGAAAGGATGGAATGTGGATGGTCAGGGGCAGGGCGGGTGGAACTGATTTACACTATGGAGAAAAAATAAAGTTGTGCACTTACCGCACAAAAAAACACAGAAGAGAATCCAGAGTGATGAAAGCCCTAAATGTTAAAAGGAAAACTATAAAGAAAGCTAAGGGAAGAAAGCATGGGGAAATCTTTTTGGCCTTGGAATAGGGAAGGACTTCTAAAACCAAGACAGAAAAACACACCTATAAACACAATTTCGAAGGCCAAAAAAGAGAGAGAGATGTAACAACATAAAAGTGATAGACTTCTGTTCAGTGAAAGCACAACTGCATCTAACTGAAACATACCAAAATGGGGCAGGATCCTGGCCATGTCTACAAGTGACAAGTAAGGCTAGAAAAAAGACCAAAAAAAATGGGGAAATGGACAAAGTGCACGACGTGCAGACCAGCCGTCTTTACAGCCTGCAAGCATGCGGTGTTCATCCACACACCGATTGGCAGCACAGAGTAAAGCAAGGAGATGTTTTACACACATCAGATTAGTGAAACTAGAAAATATTCACGAGTGCTTGCCAGGATGCAGGGGAAGGAAGGTCCCAGCCCTGGTGGTGGGAGTGAGCCTGGTGGGACCTTCTGGGAGGTCATCTAATGGAATCCGGTGAATTCCATGTGCGCGTCCTGGTGACTCGGTGTTCCCACTCCTGGGTCTACACCCCTCCAAACCTGCAACGGGGCTTTACAAGCACATCCCTGCAGCACTGCTTGCAGAGCAGGAATTGGAGACGTAACCGCCACGGGTACCACTGAGCCCTGGATGCATCCGTGAGAAAAAGCTTGCTTGCCAGCCACGTGAACATACCTTTAAAACAGTGTTGAGCAGAAACGATTAAGGAGTAAAACGAGCCCTTCAATAGCACAATGCCGGTGACAGAAGTTAACACAAGTGCCTACATGTCTCATACCGACGCGCACGTCCCTCGGGACAGGCAAGCACCGGTGCCCCATGGGGAGGGTGCAGGAGCAGAGTCTGGGAATGAAAGATGGGTAAAGAGTGAAACCAGAGAGGCGCCTTGGCCAGACAAGCAGTAGAATGAAATGAACTGACTTCACCTGGGGGACAAAGGTAGAATTTTTTAAATTGGTTTTGGCACTTGAGAAGCAGAGGTGGACCGAATGCAGACCATCATGTGTGTCTCGGTCACCCTGGTAGAAATTAGGGCATGATTCAGACTAACAAATCTTGAAAACAGGGCTCTCAAGAAAACTCTTCAGGCCTTTTGAATCTATTATTTTCATATTCTATCTATCTATCTGTCAAATGTCCCTCCCTGTCCTCAGCACCCACAGGTCAGCTGTGAGTCTTCCTTTAAAAGCCTGCACCCACTCCAAGATGCTATCCAGGCCCTGCCTCCCAGCATCAGAGGGTCCACTGCCCTCCCAGACCCCACCCCAGCTACCAATCCTAATTGTAGATCTGTTGCCTGGCTCCCCCCACAAATGTCCGCTCCTTGGGGCGCCCCACCTGCTCCGCTGTGCTCTGGCTCTGGGCACCTTACAGGTGGCCAGTGTTTGCAGAGTGAAGTGACGGCGTGTGTTACATCCTGCAGCACTTTTACTGCATAATTCAGGACGAGACAGAAGGCAGAGCCCGGGCCGATGAGGCTGCTTAGTTACGTGCACATTTCATAGAATTACAAACTGATACGACCTCTGCCTTCTAGGCAGAACTGGCCTAATTAGCTAATTCTTTGAGAGCTTCGGAGAGAACACAGGTGTTCCTAGAGCAGAGTCGTGATGGGGGACAACTTGGACTGGGAATGCACCCGAGGATTTGGCTACATCAAAATGCCTTTTTGAAGAGAGGGGAACTTCCCCCCTCACCTCTGTCCTCTCTGCATTCAGATCCAATAGCATTCCAGCTTCTTAATAATTCCAGGTCCTACCTCATCTCCTCCAGAGCCAAGTCAGGGTTCTTTCCCCCTACCCCCACACCCTTGCTGCTGGTAATAAGGCTTCTGCTTGCCAGACACCAACTACATGCCTGGCCTTGTGCTAACAGCTTTACCTACTTCATATCCTTTAATCCTCAGGCACCTGGAAAGCTGGAGATCCCTCTCCCCATTTTACAGGTGAGCAAACCAAGGTTTGGAAGGTAACCAGTAAGTGGAAGACACCACCAGAGCCATGCTCAGGCCTGCAGGCTTCCAGAACCTCCTCTCAGGGGTGCTCTACACTGTGTTTCATGAGGAGGGTGAGAGGAGGGTCTGACTGATGAATCAGAAATGCCACACCCTTACCCTGTCCCCCTTAGAGACTCACAGCCTCTTTGACATATTGGAGACCCCGAGAAGCCTATCTAACAGGGCATTTCTCACACACGTCTGAGTACAGACCCCTCCTTCCCAAGACACTCGTGTCCACAGAACATGGCTCCGGAGATGCTGATGTGGTGCCAGGTCAGCTCCAGGAAGGAGAGGGCTCAGCTCCAACCATCACAGTCTCACAGGAGAGCAGAGGGGGCCTAACATCACCACTAACAGCTACTGTGCATCGAGCACCTATCACAGCGGGGCTTGGGCGAGCCGTCAGCATCACCTCAAATCCCCACAATGGCCCCAGGGGCTGGCCACTGCCAAACTGCCTGTGGAGGTGTGGAAACTGAGGCTCTGAGATGCTGGGGACCTGGGCCTGGACCACCGGCCAGGCAGGAGCGATTCAGGTCTCCAACCTGGTCTGGTGGAAAGCCTGTGCTCTTTCTGTGAACCAAGTGCTCCGCAGTCACAGGCACTCCCAAACTGAGCTACACGCCTTGGGAGGGGAGGGCAGGGGGCCCAGAGTGATGGGTACCACACCAGGCAGCCAGGGAAGGGCGCTGACTGGATGCACTCCGGAGAGGCCAGAGCGGAGGGGCACCCAGTCAGTGGCAGAGTAGATTTTGCCAACTGCCTCGGTCCTCAGGGCTGCACTGCCTCCCCTGGAGTCCCAGAGATATACCAACTTTATCATTCTGGAAATTCCCAGCTTGAAGGTTGACGAGCTAGCTCCAGGAGGACAAGTCGATACTCTAACAAGCTGCCACCTAAACCTCCCTGCCTGGTTCAGGCTGAGTCTCACACATACTATCAGCTGACAGAGAGGGGTCCACCTGGAAATGGTTAGAAGACAAAGTCAAGAAGGACACTGTCAGTTTCTGAAGCCAGCTGGGCCTGGGGTTTGAATCCTGGATGAGCCACGTGGTATCTGTGTGAGCCTGGAGGTTGGAAAGTTCCCAGGTTCCCCGTGCCAGGATCTTCACACACACACACACACACACACACACACACACACACACACACACACACACACAGCCATTCTCCTCTCTCCATCAAGTTAAAACCCACCCAGACCACCTCCTCTTCTCCATCATCCTCCAGGGAACCAAACCAAACTGTACCCAGTGGAGTTGGTCTGGGCATGCTCAGTAGATGGGGCAGCAGGGGGGTCCCCAGGACCTGCCACCCCACTGCTGACTTCAACATCCCCACCCGGTGAGACGCAGGAGGAGACCATCATTCCCGGCAAGCTCGGCTGAGCCACCTGCTGGTTTCCCACACTCACTAGCTCAGCTTTTAAAGGCCCCAAGGGGGTTCCTAGGGGGAGTCAGCCCTGGCAAGGAGCGGGTGGCAAGCGAAGGAGAGGCTGCATATGCTGCACCCCATGCCTGTTTTGCTTGGTGTGCAGTCTTGGAATTGCCCGCGCTCATCTTGAGTTGGAAAACAGCCACACAGGCAAACCCAGCCCGCCTGGAACAAGCATCATATGCATTTGGAGAAGACAATCATAGTGATTTGGGGGAACCAAAAGCAGGTAAGATCACTCCAACGTCATTGAGTCTACATCCCATTTCTACACATATCTAACCTCTAGTGATCAACGTGGGACCCCCAACTCTGCTTTTCAAACATATCTGTTTTACAGCCTCACTGATTTGGAGCGAAAGGAAATCTGTTACCCTCTGCGTTCGGGTGTGAGCGACATTCCCTCCCAAAGAGTGTTCTTTTTTTATTGCTCCTAAATCTTTCCCGGTGTAGCTAAAGCGTCCTTCTTAGTCCCAAGTAATGGAGGGGAAGGGAAAACTAAAAATAGAAGGAAATTTACATTTGCAGAACACCTGTTATACTTTACTATATTCTTATTTAATCCTCACAAGAACCCTGCGAGGTGGTGAGTGTTTTTAGTAGAGGAAATAGGAGAAGCTGGGGTTTGCATGGGATAGACTCCCTTTCGCAGCCTTCCTCAGAGCTAGCCATGGTCCTGAAACTGGTCACAGGCGAGTATAGGGGGTAGGTTTCTATCTGCACCATCTAGGAAATGTCCTTAATGGAAGAAAGTGCCCTCCTTTGTCCTTGCTCACTTCTGCCGGCTGGAGCACAGACATGCTGGTGAGTTCTCATAACTGTCTTGGAACATGAGTGTCTCGGAGGATGGAAGCTATTACACAGCAGAAACAGAGAGAGAGGAAAATCAGACCTCGACACAGTGGGGCCCCACACCACGCCAGGATGGACCCATCTCTAAAGTATTTGAACATGAATGTGAATCAACTTCTATATTGCTTAAGCCTCTTATTGGGTGGTTTTCTGCATTAATCTTAAATGGATACAAGGACCTATGAGGTAATCCTCCCTCTGCAGACTTTATCAGCAGATGGTCTACTGCCTCAGCATGCAAAGGTTTAGAAGGAGTTTCTAGTGTTACTGACCACCCACTCCCACGTGTTCCATTTTCAAAGATGCTTTTCTCTGGGGAGGATTCCACACTATCTGGAAGAGCAACCCTCTAGGATATTTACATTGCCCTCAACTTCCCCTCTGATGGCAACCAGAGCTTCACTTAGGAATTTAGACAATGTTATATAACTTCATGTAGTAGGAAATAAGACATAATGAAGTTTAAAAATTACAGCAAAGAAAAAAGTAGAAAAAATAAAACGAGATCAAGAAGGCCTATACACTTGCAGCACTTTGAGCTTCCTAGCAGCCAAAGCAAAGCGGGAAACACAATCAACACATGGTGATTGTTGGTTGCTCACTATCTATTTCCAAGGCTTCAAGGCCTGAGAGTCATTTTTCATGTGGAGCCTAGACAGTGCAGTTGATGGACCATGCCAGCAACAATCTTGGTGGCAAGTGCAGTAATGAGTCTTGGAGCATAATGTACTTAATCCTCTCAACAACCCTGGGTGTTGTTAATTGCCATCCATATTTGACAGGTGAGGAAACCAAGGCAAAGGAAGGTAAGTAACCCTGCCCCAAGGTCATCCAGTGAGGAAATGGCAAAGATGAGATTCCAGTCCAGGAAATAGGCTTTATGATCCTTTTAACCAAGGGCTTTGAGGTTAGCCAGATCTCGTTTCAAATCTCACCCACTATCCACTGCTGAGCAGCCCTGGGCAAGTGACTGCACCTCTCTGAGCTTCTGTTTCCTCACCTGTTGATGGAAATAATCCCATTAAACCAAACAGGATGTTGTATGTATCAGAATGTGGGTGGGACTTCTCCTGGTGCCCTGGAATTACATGGAAACCAAAATGAGAGATAAGGAGGGCCAAGTGCCCTCAGATTCCAGAGAGAGCTCACAGGTAACTGCTTAAATTGGGGCCAGATTACCGCTTCTTGCCCCCTGCCAGGATTTACCAGGAGGGAGCAGAGCTAGCCCCAAACACCAACTCTTCCCACACGTGTTGTGTTCAGAAGGCCAGCTTTACAGAGAGCAGTGTTGGCCATGGAGCAGTGACATAGGAAAAGAGGGGAAGGTCATCAAGGAGCAGGCTGCAGGGGATGCTATCAGAGCAGCAGAGGCCATCAGAGTGCACAGAACCAACCCAACGCAGGGTAGGTGGCTCCCACTCTCTGCACCCTGCCTGGTCCAACAAAGAGTGGGCCTGCATCCGCCCCCACCTCCCTGGGAAGGGAGGAGCCTGGGAAGGCTTGGGGTGGGAGTGAAACAGAGAGCCTTAGATGAAGTGTGAGTTCTGTAGTTCTAAAACGGACTGGACGACGTTTTAATAACCAGAAAGGGCCAGAAAACAGTGAAACCTGCCTGAGGACATAAAAGCCCAAGAAAGGAAAATTTGAAGGAACTCCATTAAGGGCAACAAATAGAAAAATCAAAACCGTTTGCTGTTTTTACCCACGAAGCATTAACACTTCTCGGTTAACTGGCTACATGGATAAACGAGTAGGAGGGCAGACACTGCCCAGGAGGGAAGCCCCTGTAAACTCTGGGATGAGACAGGAGCCTCTGTCCCCAATGTCAACATAAAGGTGGTGGCAGGATGAGCAGGGCCCTGGGGGGAGGACAGGGTGGGTGGCATGGAAGTGGGAGTGGAGGTAGATGAGCTGGGACTTCCAGACCATCTGAGGACTGAAAAGAGCAGAAAAGAAATTTACTCAATTCTCTGGCCTCCATGTAGGTTCACATTTGATGATAAGAAAGACTGGGCTCTTCCTGTGCCCAGTGCAGCCAGAAGCCCCTTCCAGATATCTGAAGGCAAAGGCACATGGTCACATCACGTTCAAGTCATTTTTTGTAAATGGGGTAGTGATTCCACACGTTGGATCAAACCAGCCACAGGCCTGTAGATGCTAACTCTGGGCCTCAGTTTTCAATTCATCAAGATAGGTTAAAACACATTCTCCAAGACAGAGTTAGAGTGATGGGGAGAAGGTAGGTAAGGGACTAGGCGGGGACATCTGCCTACAGTAGGAGCCTAATACGTGCTTGGTTTGCCCTTTCTTGAGCTCAGACTGAGGCAACTGTCCTCACTTGGCTGAGCTGTTCAGATGCAAAGAAGAGGGGGCTTTGAGGCAACAGAGCCTGGCTGCGACCCAGCCATGGAGGGGCAGGAATCCAACCCAAGGCAGCCGCAAGTCACGAACCTCACAGATGGCAGAGAGGGGGGTGCCACCAACACGCGTCTCATCTCCAGTCAGGAAGACTCCTGGTGGGGGAGAGCTCCTATCTTCTCCCTCTCTCTTCCTTGTGTGATGTGTTTCTGACAGTAATCAGAGCTCCATCCCTCTGGGAGCCAACAATAATGATTAATGGTGTTAAATATAGCCAGAGACTGCCGGGGCAAAATCAGGCACCATGCATAAAACATCACCCTTCTCGTAAGGCAGGCAGATCAGCTGGGCTTTGGGGCCTGGTGCCTGCAAACCAGCGCCCACCCTCGGGGTGGCCCGATCCAGACGGCCTCCTCACTGCCTGCCCACAGGGAGGTGTCTGCCAGGGTGCCTGCCGTTCAGGCTGTGCCCATCCCTGCCCCTTACAAGACACCACAGCCCCTGAGTTGATCGTGAATAAAGGTAACACTGTCAAGGATGGTGAGAGAATGTGCTTGGGACGCGAATGGACCTGAGTTCAAATCCCAGCTCTTCTATTTCCTAGTTGAGTGGCCTTGGGCAAGTCACTTCCCACCTCTGAGCCTCAGTCTGCTCTTCTGTGAACAGGCTTGAGGTGGTATCAAGCTGTAGCGAGAGTCAGACATTCAGTAGACACTCCAAAAAATGTCAGCCCCCTTCCTCCTGCACCCATACACAACGAGCTGTGTGACATGACTCAGCCTCTCTGAATCCAAGTCTCTCACCCACAAAATGAAGAGAATGATGTCTACCTTCACGGGACACGGATAACACCTACTCTGTGCCAACACATCCATTCACTGTGCTGAGTCAGGTATGAGAACCTCTGGTGTGCCAGGCGCTGTACTGGGGTCACCCCAAGGACTGAGACATTTGTTCCCTGCTCTGATGGAGCTTATGGTCTAGTGGGGAAATAGCCAACAAGTTAAACAAAATAACTGTAAATTATAAAAGATTTTCTAAAGGAAAAGAGGCTAAAATAAAATGTAAGAGGGATTTGGAAGGGGGCTGTTCCAAGGAGACGATGTAAGGAGAAGGAGAGTGGGTGAAGTTATTTCCTTCCCAGTAGTGACTCTCCCAGGTCCCCCCAACCCACGTGAATGTCCCTCCAGTCTATGTCAGGGCTCCCCTCCCCTCTCTCAGGCTGCCTGGGGGTGGCAGAAATCGCTCATCCCGCTAAGATCAATGATCTCCACACTGTTGATTGTGCATCCATCCCGATATGCATTTGTTTATCACTATGAACATGCACTGCCTTCCTAATTTTATGTACATCATTAAACATACACAAAAATACACCTTTAGTGGAGGAGGTGAGGACATAAATAGAAATGAAGTTCCAATTCTGCATCCCACTCTCTGTGGTTTCTTCCACACCCTCCTGGGCATCCACGTAGCCCACTTAGTGACCACAAATCACCAGCAGCCCCAGAGATGCCCGAGGCAGGCCAGGAGGTCAGCTGGCAGACAAACTGCCCCTCCAACCCAGATGCGCCAGGAAGGAGTCAAGTTTCCAAGTCCATCAGCTCAGCTCTCTCCCCAATGCATCCCCTGGCAGTGGGCACCAGCTCTAGGTCCCTTTATGTTTTGCACTTGACCTTCTGAAACCTGGTGGGACCCCTCCCCACCTTCCTTCCTTGCCTGGCTAACTCAGCCAGCATCCCTGAAGCATCAGCCAAGGCTGCCCCATGACATGAACCGCAGAGAAAAACGGTACTTGTATGGGGTACAGGGATGCGGCTGCCCATGGCAGGCAGCGACCTTCCTGGGGGCTTGCGCCCCACAAGGGCCCACCTGTCTGCTCTGAGGGCATTAGACCTTGGCACACCTGTCCCCTGTATCCTGACTGGGAGGCTCTGAGCTGAGGCAGCAGCCCTCCTGACCCTGCCACCCGCGCTCTGTCACGCTGGCTACAGTTACCCACATGAAGCTGAACTCCTTGAGGGTGGGAATGCTTCTTATTTGTCCCACGTCTGTGGCGGGTGGCCCAGGCCTGGCGCAGATCATATACTTGGCAAATGTCTATTAGACTGAACTGTCGGTGTGAAAAGAAAGCAAACAGGCATACGTGAGGAAGCCCTCTTAACCGACCCTGGAGACCCAGAAACCACAGGAGAAAAGACAAGTGTGCCTAGCTCGAGCAGCATTCGGACCTCTGGCCTGGCTAGAGAAACTGTCAACAAAATTAACAGACAACACGGTATCCGGCAAAATAACTGCTCTGCAGAAGCCGAAAGAGGGTTAATATCTATGCCACACAGAGAGTTGACAAGTTGACAAGAAGGGGACAAATGGCCCTAAGGACAAATGAACAAAGGATCCACACAGGCAATTCACAGGCGAGTGTATCCTAATGGCCAAACAGATGAAACAGGGCTCCGACCCACTGCTCGTCAGGGAAATGTAAATTAGAAGAAATGATGAGATGTCACTTTATAACTCCCAACCTGGGCAAAACTAACAAGACCCATAACAAGTCTTGCTGGCGGGATACAGGGGAAAGATGAGTCTCCAATTACTGGGGTGAAAGTGTTACAGCCTCTGGGGAAGTCAAGCTGGCAACAGCTATTATAATTAAAAGTATACAAACCTTTCGACCTCACGATTCAACTCCTGGAATTATAACCCAGGGAAATAAAACTGAAGGACGTGCCTGAGGATGTGTACGTGAGTGGAAATTCATCTTCCAGCTGCTGATTACAGTAGCAAACAGGAAATGAATGACTATCAATGGAGGAATGGTCAGCAAAATGACAGGACATCCATCTTCTGGAATATTATACAGTCATTAAAAAGAATGTACTAGAACCATAGCTATTGGTGTAGAAGGATTTCAACGGGGCACTGTTAAATGAGAGATGAGGCAGGAATGGAAAAACATTCATAGATATTTGTATATGATTAGGAGATTATGGGAAAATATGAAAGGCTCTCTAGTAGACCAGTAGCATGGTTTCAGGGTGGGAGTCGAGGAAGAGGATGTCACTGATATTAAAGAAAAATTACACTAAAATGTATAATATTTATGCATTTGTATAAAACTGCCTATGAAAAGACATCTACATACGCATGTAAAGAAATTGCACTTCCATGTTCCTTTCCCTCCTTTATTTCTCAGGGCCTCGGGCTCACTTTTATCCGCTATTTTCTTTACTCTTCCTCTCACAACATATAATTCAGATAAGAAAAACAGATTCCAAATATAAAATAATACCCTATTTATCCGGCACTCTTAACTGTTCAAAACAGAGCCTAGAACGACAAAGCAAAAAGAGATCTGACAGTCAAAAAGGATTATATATTCTTTGCTCCGAGGAAAGTGTGTTGAGCTAATTGCTCTTATTTTACCCAATTTTAATAAGCTTTTTAAGCTCATTGTGGCAGACACACCTGAAGGTGACCTCAGGGATCCACATGGTGGCATAATCCCCTCCCCTGGCACACAGGGTTGCTTCCAACCAACACAACATCACAAAGGTGGCGGGACGTCACACCTATGATGTGTTTCATTATATGACTCATCTTAGCCAGCTGGAGAGAGAGAGACACGCTCCCGCTGGCCTGGAAGAAGTCAAGTACCATGCTGGGAACAGCCCACAGAGAGGCCACAAGGCACATGTCTGAAGGCAGCTGCCAGGCGCTGAGGGTAGCCTACAGGACCAGAGGGCAGCCCCAGCCAACAGTCAGGAAAGAGCTCCCGTCCTCAGTCATCCAACCACGGGGAAATGAAAGCAACAATCTGAATGTTTGGAAGTGATTCTTCCGCAATTAAGCCTTCAAGTGAGAACATGGCCCCTTCACTGCAGCCTTGCCAGACCCCAAGCAGAAGACCCAACTAAGCCATGCCTGGGCTCCTGGCCCACAGAAGCCATGAGACAACAAATGTGTGTTGTTTCCCACCTCTGAATTGTTGTGATTTGTTACAACGCAAGAGAAAACGAACATGTTCGTTAAATCAAGAAATTAAAGGGTGAACTAGAAAAAATACACCAAGAACTGTAAGAATCGACCATGAGGTTGAAGAATTGCAGGTACACACCAGCTAACAACTATTTGGGGCCGTCATGAGTCAGGGGGAAGGATCCTACAAGCACTCCGGTCACAGCAGAGGGTCGCTATCTAAGCTGCCAGGGACCGGGAAGGAGGCAAGGAGATGGTGGGGACAGCGAAAATTAGAACTCCCGACTGTCCCTGCAGCAACCTGTCAGATGGGCGCTTCTAGCATCCCTAGGAACAGACAGAACCATCCAAATCCTCTCATCGCGGGCAGACAGCACACTGCAGCACAAACCTTTCCAGGGAGAATGGCTCGCCATGTGCTCCCCAGCCCACGCTGAGAGTGGGTCCAGGCGCTGAAGTGGTACCCACAGACCCACCAGGTGCAGGGGCTGCTTCCATTGCACAGGTGACGGAGCAGAGGTTCCAAGGTCACATGCTCTGCAGGGCATGCCAAGACCGTGCTGTGTCCCCTCTGATTCCACAGCCCCGCTCCTAGCACACCATGCGGCCTCCCTGGCCTCAGTCTCCTCTACCTGTAAAATGGGGAGAAGCACTGGGCTCATCTAGTGAGGAGCAAATGGATTCATGCACATGTAGCACTTGTAGGAGAGCCCGGGGAAGGAGGGGAAAGTGCCAAATCTTCTCCCTATGGTTCTCTGCTGCTCTCCAAAAAGTGAGGACAGACAGAATAAAAGTTCAGTTTCCGAACAGTAACAACTCCTGGGGAAATGGGTTAATGTAAATCTTTCTTCCAAGCATATGGCACTTTTCTTCCCTCACACAGGTCAGAGACTAACTTTCTAACTCTCCTACGAGACACATAAGGGAGGGGCTACCTTCCCAGATCAGAGACAACAACTAAGGCCCGAAATGGTTGAGGCTGCACAGTGGGAGGCAGGATGGAAGATGGATGCCTGTTTAGACCTCGAGGGTGACCCAGGGCCCACCCCGGGAACCCCCAAGTTTAAGTTGTTACACAGTACAAAGGCCTTCAGCCAACTAGCCGAGACCTCCCCTTTAAACCAGCCCAGGCAGAGAGCGATTTGTCAGTCCAGCAGCCCAGGCCCGAGAGATGCATTCCCCCAGAAACAGAGCTTCTCCCCAGAGTGGAGGTGAACATTTACCTGCAGGAGAGGCCAGCGATCATGTCTCTAGAGCCATGACCACGCAGGTCTCCCTCCCTTCAACCTCTCCAGAGACCAAGAACTCATCGCTAGGACACACCAGGGGGCCGGAGTTGCAGAAGCCACAGACTCCAAGGTCAGCCTGACAGGGAGTCCTTTTCCTCTATTCCAAGCCCCTTCAGTCCAGGACACAGGCATAAAGTAGTGAATATTTTAAATAATGAACCACCCAAAATGGAACCAGGCTGACGCACAGATACAGAGACCAAATTCGTGGTTACCCGTGGGGAGGGGGTGGGGGAGGGGCAAGACAGGGGAAGGGGATTAAGAGGGACAAACTACTAGGTATCAAATGAAGACACAGGGGTGTAATGTACAGTGCAGGGACTACAGCCAATATTTTATAACTTTAAGTGGAGTATAATCTATAAAAACATTGAATCACTATGTTGCACATTTGAAACTAACATAACATTATAAATCAACTATACTTCAATGAAAAATTTTCAAAAATAATGAACACCACCTTCACAGAGAGCCCCAGGTGTAATCTGACCCGGGGGCCCAGCTAGGATTCCAGGAAGCGTGAAAGCCAGGGCATTGTCCTCTGCTCGGGGCTCCCCCATGCCCCATACGCAGACCCAAGGTCAAATACAGCTTTTGAAATGGGTCCCTCAGTAAAGTGTTTTACAGCTTAAGGTTTACAACACGCTTCCCGGTACAGACGCAGATGTGCGAACGAAGCTACAAGGATGCTCACAGCAGAACCCTCTATAAAGACGGACAGGAAACAGGGCAATGAGTCCAAAAGCAGGTCGGCTAAGTGATGTACATCCAGACACCAGAATTTCACGCCGTCAGGAAAGATGCTTCATGACCGTTTCTTCCCACAAAAAGGTATTGAATATTTTAGGTTAAATGTGAGTTTCACTATTAAGCATATTATCATCCCCTTCATGTCCAACGAAATACAGAAGGAAAGGCTCCCAAGGCCCTAGACCGAGGCGTTACCCCGGCTCTCTGCAGGGAATGAGATTAAAGGGATTTCTTTCTTTCACTTATCTGCATTTCCTCATTTTTTCCTACCGTGAACAGATACTGCTTTGTACAGTTTAAAAAAAAAAAAAGATAAAATAAGTAATTTAGCTTTTTAAACCAGGGAGCACTCTCACCTACATTATCTCTTGTAATCCTCAAAACCAGAAGAAGACGGGAGGGCCCCCACGCTGGCCCAGACACTACCAAATCCGGCCTGAGCTGTCTTTGCTGTCTGTAGTGTTTCCTGCTGTTCCCTCCCTGCTTTTCTTACAAAACTCTTCTCCCCTGGCAGTGGCGGGGCGGGGGGGGGGGCCCTAACTGGGGTCTCCAGGGTCCAGGGATGGGCTTCGGGGTGGGGCAGGTGCCTGCCCACTGATTTGTACACCAAACGTGTGTGTGTTTATCAAGTACATTTTCCTGGAGAAGAATGAAAATTTCCTATTCTTAAAGATGCCCGTGACCCCTGGGAGGTATGGCCCGCTTAGCCAGGCCCCCAGAACACACTTCCGCCACCTCCTCTCCTTCCATTGGGCTCCTTCATGGAGTCCCTCTTCTTTCTCCCATCACATGTTCTCTGTCCTATAGTCCCACCTGCCAGACAGGTGTCCTGCAAGACTGCAGGGCCCTCATCTCGGGGTCTCTGACAAATCAGAGAAAGCTACGTGTCTTCCTGGAGGAGGGAGGTACACACTGAATTTTACAATGAATCTAGGAGGTTTGCACCCTCCTGAACCCCCCCATGAGTGGCCCCCATAGTAGGTTTAATACCGTCCCCCCAAAATTCATGTCCACCCAGAACTTCAGAATGTGATCTTATTTGGATATAGGGTCTTTGTAGGCAGAATTAGCTAAGGACCTCGAGAAGAAATCATCCCGGGTTTTGGCTGGGCCCAAAATCCAATGAATTTTAAGTCCAGCCCTCTCTGGACCTCAGTGTTTCCGTCTGCAACCTTGGAGGCTGAGACTGGCGTGATGCTGCCACACGTCACGGAACAACAGGGGCCACTGGAAGCTGGGAGAGGATGGACGCTTCCTCCCCTGAAGCCTCCGGAGGGAGCCAGGCCCTGCCGGCACTGAGCTCGGTACCGTGATACTCATTTCCAATTTCTAGCCTCCAGAACTATGAGAGAATATGTTTCTGCTATTTTAAGCCACCAAGTTGGTGGCAGTTTGTTAGAGGAGACCCGGGAAACTGATGCAGCCCCTCAACCCAGAGAGCCTAGAGGCCCTCATGTAGACCCCCCGGGTATGAGCCTGGAGCTCTCAAATCTACATGTGCAGGCCAGAGCCCCCCGGACACTACCCACGGCTGCCTCTTCATCACTGCACCTCACCCCACCCTCCTCCAGTGTGCCCGCTTCAGTCCTGGCTCCATCCACCCAGGTTCTGAAGCCAGCACCCTCAGCGACAACTCACTCCCTCACCTCCCACATCCTATTAATAAAACAAAGGAAAAATTAAATTACTTCCAACACACCCCTGGTCTGCTTTCAAGAGGGCTGGATGGCTGGAAATTCTAATTTGCTTTCCAAGGTCTTAAAATAATTTCACAAGAGCCCCAGCGATGCTGTCCGTCTCCCTTCCCGCATCACACAGCAGGGTCAGACAGGGACTCCAGGCTACAGCATCAGAACAGGAAGGAGCAAAGGACAGTGTCTGGACAGCAGGAGGACCAGGAAGTGTCCCCGGCCCCTCTGCAGACTCCAGGTGCCATCTCACGCAAGACCCTAGCCCTCTCTGGACTTCAGTGCCCCCGTCTGTAATAAACATGGGAGGCATGCCGAGGTCTGTCTAGGCTAGTGTCACTTCTTGGCCCCTGCCAATCACAAAACCAGAAGACCTCTAGCTCGTTTTGGATTCATGGACTGTGATTAGAGTCCCTAACATTCACCCAGATCCAGCCCACCCTCCAGCCCCCACCCCAGGACACTTCCCAGCACAGGTGGGGCCAAAGGACTAGCTCTGGCCTATGAACTGTGAGCAGAAGTGATCACTTTTGGGCGAAGACACTTAAAAGGCTGCCCTTCAGCAGTGACCGCAGAGGCCCCATGGTGAAACGGTGGAGCCAAGGTTCATCCTGGATCTCTGGGCTACAACGTGGAAGGGAGCCACCCTGGAGAGCAGGAGCTGGGCTTGGCTGATTAAGCCACCGAGATTTCAGAATGTATTTACGATGTACCGCGGCCTGGCCTAGCCTGACGAGCACAGGTACTGTTTCCTTTCAAGGATCTGATGATGAGGAATCCGGGCAAAAGTAAAAGGGACTTTCCTGAATTCACAAGTTGACAGCTGTCAAACGGACAGCAAAGAGTTTAACCAGCAAAGGAGTGGTGGGTGGGCGTCTCGGACTGCCTCTAACTCCAGCCAGGTGCAAGGCACGGGGCAGGGGTCTGAGGCAGCTTTTCAGAGGTCCCCCCAAGCTGAGGGCTGAAAGAGGCAAGAAAGGGCACGGGAAAGAGAACCAAAGAGGAATCAGCCAGTGCAAACGCCCAGAGGAGAAATCAAACTCAGAGCTGTGAGCTGCTGAGCACGGCTGATCTCAGGTGTGTAAGGGGGATGAGGGCTGGAGCGGCAGAGGCAGGAGCACAGTGGGGGAGGAGGTGACCACAGGCTTTTCCATGAGCCTTGACCACCTCCAAGCACAACGAGCTCTGGGGAGAGGTGGGCCTGCAGATGGGCCTCTCCTGATCCTGGAGACCTGTCATCAGTCCCTCTGTCTTCTCCCTACCGGCCACTGGCACTCCTACGGCAGCCCACCTGCCACCCTGCACATGCGAAGAGGTGTGCAGTCAGTATGTGGGAGAGCGGGCTCCTGGGACACACCCCCACTGCCAGGCTTCAACCCTCAGACAAGGCTGTGCCCAGACAGCCCACTGCTGCAGTCAGAGCAGAAAAGGCCCTTAGATCTCTAGCCATCCCCCTTCCTGCTACAGAGAAGAAAGATGGGCACAGAGTGGAAAAGCAACTTGCCTAAAGCCACACAGCAAATCCATGGTGAACTGAGAATGCAGCCTGGGCCCCAAACATGCTGTTCTTTCTTTTCTACCCCACTTCTTAAGATCCCAGGGTCCTTGGGATTTCTGATTCACCAGAAACTGACCCTTCTCTGAATCAGCAGCCATGCCCAACAATACACCTTCAGCCAACTGGCTGTCACTTCTGGTCTATTTGGAGGGAGGAGGGGAAAGGTGAGCCAGGGTCTTGAGCGGAGCAGCTGAGCTAGGGCACCCTCATGGGTCTGGCAGAGACCCCAGCCCTGTGCTCATCCCCTCCTCCACCCCCCAGGGGCCTGAAAGACAGCATGGGGTATGACCAAGAGATGCTTCAGCCTTGCAGCCCCTCTGGCCAGTGAGACTCCACTGAGGAAAGAGCAAGCCCTCTGCATCAAGACTAGGAGAATTTCAAGAACTGGTGCCCAGATAATCACTTCCTGTTCACCCCAATCTCCCAGACTTGCCCCAGCATAGGGGGCACCTCGTGGCTTGCTACTGGCAGAGCACATGCTGTTGGAGAAACACATGTCTCAGGATAGAGTGTTTCCTCCAGTGCAGCTAACCCGTTGGGACTAACAGAAACTTGTCTCCCATTCAGCCTTCAAAGCAGCCAGTGGGCACTGCCACCTGCAATGCCAGCTTCCAGAGCTCATGGCGTGACCGGAAAGGAAAACGCAGATGGCGAATTCTAGCACACACACCATCACTCTGCTCCCCAACAGTCCCGGCAGACATCACTAATCAATCACAGGATTCTTTCTTACGGAGCATAAACACAGCCTGGGATCTCTCCACACGCCACTGCAGTTAGCCACGGCCATCTATCAGAGCTGGTGCACTGGATGAAAGCCACTTTCCACACCTGCTATCGCCGGCCAAGGATCTCAGATCCGAGGGCTGCCTTCCACCTCTGGGCATGCGTTTATCTGGTGGCGTGAGTGAAAGAATCGGGACACACTTAGAAGTGGGAATGATGCATGCCTGGGGCCCCGGGATAAAGAATTTCAAGTGGCATTCAGCCGAGCAAGAGATGCTGGGCACGTAGAAGTCACAGGGTGGGGGAGGCAGTGTTTCTGTGATGTTAAACCACCAGATACCGCTCTGGAGAGGCCACAAGGTTCCCCCAGAACCAGGACATGGCACCTCAGACTTCCTGAAGGGTCTGACCTGGCACAACATGCACATTATTTGCATTTTTTAAGGAGATGCACTTGCTCAGCTGCGGTGAGGTTGTTGGCTTAGAAAAAGGAAATAAAGAATAGGGACAAATAGGTCCCTCTGGAAGGAAAAATGTGAAAAGTGAGGTCGCCCTAGGGACTGGTGCTAGAATCAGTCTTATTTAAAACCCTCACAAGTGAGTCAGGCAAAAGAACATGCAAGAGATTGCCAAGATCACAGATGGAGCTGACTCCGCCTGCAAGGGGAAATGAGGCCGTCAGGGACACGTGGCAGGGAGAAGTGGGGAGCGTGGCATGGAAGGCAAGCCGAGGCTGCTCCAGAGAGACGGGGACTGCAAGAAAGCCTCTGTCCACGCTCCCACGAGGCTGCAGGGAGGCTCCCTCCCGACTCCTAGAACTGCCCGTGCACCAGGGGGCAGATGAAGGGCCCAGAACAGGAGAAAGGCGAGTTGAGCTCAGGACTGACACAGAAGTTCTCGCAGCCCACTCCAGGCACTGAGCAACTCAGACTTAATCGGCCCCAGGGGGCTGACACGGGATCTGGTTCAAATCCATGATCTTTGCTATCTTCTAGGTCCACAGCAGACCTCCCAGAGAGGATAGTTCTTGTCAGAGCTGGTGGAAAGGGCAGATTGAAGGCTGCCTGGACAGGTCCCATCCTGCCCTGGACCTTCGTGCTGCTCTCATTGTAAGCTTCTTCCATAGCTCTAAAGCCTTCTATGGCTCCCTATGGCCCTCAGGGACAAGTCACAAATCTTGGTTGGGGAGAAGAGGCTAAGGGGTGCAAATCTCGTCCCTGTCACTTCCCGCCTGTGTGACATGGGCCAGTGACCCCCCTCCCCACCCTGCACCTGGGCATCTCCACAGTGCAGAAAATGACAGCTACTCCCAGAGTTGAGGACAAGAGACAACGTGGGCCAAGCACCCTGGAGACACTCGAGGGGTTGCTGTCATTGTTATCAGTCTGTCCAAGACCTTCTGTAGTTTTCTTCTCTGGCCTCCCATCCCACATACTCCCAAACCTCAGAGATTAACAGCATGGAACAACATGGAACTCTCTGCAGTCTCTCAAACACGCCATCTCTTATATCACTGTGCCCTTCTGCCTGCAATGACCTTCCCTTCACCCCACCTTAGGCTCCCAAGTAACTGCTCTGCTTACAATTTGCTCACTGAGTGACACCTCCTCCAAGAAGTCCTCCCTGACTTTTCCAGGTAGACCAGGCACTTTCCCACACTGCCCTAGGATCTCCTGTCTTAGTTCTAAGAACCCCTCCCCACCCAACGCTGGGTTCACTAGCCCTGGTCTGTCCACCCCACCAGACTGAGACACACAGGGCAGGTTTGTTAAGAGGGAAGGAGGAGGGGGGATGGGAGAAACCTCAAGGAGCTCCAAGAGAGAAGTACTCACACATACACAGCGCATGGAGTTAAGTCAAGCCAAGAGACAAGAGAGTTTATCTTTGAGTTGAATCAGGTTGAGGACTGAAATGGCTGTTGGTTGTAGCTGTTATTGGTCACAGGTGACCTTAGCAGGGGGCTGCAGCTTTTGGATGGAACACCCTGGTCCAGGCCTGCAATGGTTTCCTTCCAATGTTACCTTTGGGTCCACCTCAACTTTTAATACTGCCAGCACAGCCCTGGTCGCTGGACCACCTGGCCTCTGGCATCTGTCTACTTCTCTCCAGAATCTCCTGCCTCCCCAGCCCGGTGCTGGTGGATGAACTTCTGGGCCACTCCCATCCCCAAAGCCACCTTTCCTCCATTTCCAGGCAGAGCTAACTTAGGTTCCAGAAGCCAATCAGTAGGGTGGGCAGGGAACCACCTCTGCAGGCTCCTCCCAGGACCCTTGTTCCTACCCCCACCCAGCTAGACACCTTGGGCTCTAGACTTCCTGCCTGATGTCGGCCCTGGGTCTCTAATTGCTGCATGAACTTGGGCCAAGGCCTGTCCATTGACCTCATCTTCTCTCCCTGTATCTTGAGAGAGTCAGAGTTAATTCTGCTCTGATCTGATAAATCCTTCCCAAGGGGCCAGCAGGGCCCCCCTCCCTGAACTTGTGGGAGAAAGCATTTCCCAGGCACCTCTAGGGCTCTCTCTCCTCACCCCCAGGCTCCAGAGCCACGCCTCCTGCATGGGAATCAGGGAAAAGAGGGCTGGAGACCATGTCAAAGAGCCTGACAATGCAGGTGCATCACCAGGTGAGAGGGGACACCTGTCACCAGAGGCTGGACAAAGTAGGGCTTCAAGGAGGTATTCCTCAGCCTCCTTGCAGCTGCCCTGGGGATCAGCTGCCTCAAGTACCACCAGAACCTGGTGCCCCCAGCTGTTATCAAAGCAGGGAGAGCTCAGACCTCACTCCACTTGCTCACTGCACTCTAGGATCCCTGGCTCCCTTCTGCTCTTCAAACACTCCAGGCATGTGCCTACCTCAGGACCTTTGCACTTGCTATTCTTTCTGCTGGAACACCCTTCCCCCAGATAGCTTGCTCTTTTACCAACTTGGAGTCTCTACTCAGATGACACCTTTTTGGTTGGTCTCCCTTGGCCCCTGGGGATTTAAAATTGCAAGCCTCCCGAAAGACTCTCCGGAATCCCTGTCCCTAATCCTGTCTTTCCCTTATCTCTTCCTGTCACACTTACCACCATCCGACATACTATAAGCTCCAGACGAACAAGGGTGTTTGTCCGTTTGATATTTACTGAGCACCTACTATGTACCAGGAACTGTGTCTGGCCCTGAGGACACAGCAGTGGATGAGACAGCCCACACATCCACCCTCAGTGCTGATTTTTGAACTGGTAATAAATCAAGAAGCCCAAAAATGTGGCTGAAAGCGAGAGCATTATAGCTGCTCAGCTGGCAGAAAAGTTTTGCAAATGGGGGAAATGCAGGACCAGGACCAAACGCATGAAGCAATTATTTGTAAGGCTGCCAAGCCCTCGGTCATCAAAGCCCCCTAGCATCCCCACTGGAGCCAAATAAGCCCAGATTTTGGCCTCAGAACGTCCCAGGCTTAAGTCCTCGATCTGCTGTCTACAGCGTGCACTTCTGATTGAGCTTGTCCGTGAATAGGAGTGAAGAGACACCTTCCCAAGCATCGCCTAGACACGATCTCACCACATCCTCGCGATCACCTGCAAAGGCAGCATCACCTTCCAGAAAACGGAAGCCGAGAAAGCCTGTCAGTCCCCCAATGACCAGCATCTAGTCAGCATCGTCCTACACACTTGGCATTGCTATCTCGTTTAATCCTCTCATTAACCCCATGAGAGAGCCTCTTACTATCTCCACTTTACAGACAGGGAAAGTCAGGCACAGATCACAAATGGTGCCAAAGTCACCCAGCGGATGGGAGACCGGAAATTTGAGCCCTTGTGGTCCCATCTCTTCTCCACCAGGCGAGACCGCCCCCTACGTGTCATAACCTAGGCCAGCAGCTGGCACTCCAGAAAAGCTCCTTCCCAATACGAAACTGCTACACTGTAAAGCACAATAAGTATGTGTGAGGGGGGCTTAGCTACCCCCTGTTATCTGGCTATTTCCAAAACAGCCAGCATTTATTCACACTTGCTATGTGCTAAGAAAGTGTTCCCCAGGCATACTCCCAGGAGGGACCGGGGAGGCGAGACCACTTGCCTGAGCTCACAGCGAGGTGTGGCGAGTGGTAAACTGCATCTCTGGACTCCCAGTCCAGTGTTCTCCCAACTTCAGGGGGGCGCTAGTGGGCACTCAGCTGGTGGCAGAAGCTGCTTGAACTAAGAAGAGGTCTGCTTCTCCTAAACACATGAAACCAGCCCCTAATCCTTGTTATTAATGTAAATACTATTCCGGCAAAGAAAGCAAGCTCCCTGCTTCCCCAAGGGCCTTCGGGGGATTACATCTCCGGTGTCCGACGCAGCGAGGACAATAACCAATTGACTCTTATTAAAACTCCAATAATGCTGGTGTGATTGCAGCTTTGATAGTCACACTGCTGTGAGCAGGGGGTCAACCATGTTAGGAAAATGTAATTAGACTCATAAATTCTGGGCAATCCTTTTGGATTTTTCCCTCTTTGCTCCAAGGAGAACCCGCTTACAAGACCTCGTTACCCACATGGAGGCCCCACTGTGGACTCTGCTGCAAACGCAGGCAGATTCTTAGACCACCCGGGTCTGACCAGAGAAAGGCCCCGTGGTCCCCTGAGCTGCAGAGCACGTGGACTTCCTGGCCAAACGGCAGACGCTCCAAGGAGCAGGGGCTGCACGAGTGGGATTTATGAGACGACCTGGGGCGGTGCCTTGTGATCTGAGAGACCAGCTGCTGGGAGTCGGAGAGGGGACAGACGTTAGGGGAGAGAGGGCCAACCTCACTCAAGTCCCAGAGGCCATCCTAGACCTGAATTGTGGAGCAACAGCCCACCCTCCGGGATGAGGTGAAACTTACAAGGAAATCCCTCTTTAAAAGACCCTCCTGACTCCTGACGTTTCAAAGTACCTCAGTGCTGCTAGAGCACCCGTTCTGAAAACGCAAATCTGTTTCAGTGCAATCCCCGCATCAGGGTACAGTTTGAGCATCATGCAGATTTCATATTTGCTTACACAAGATTTCATCCTCAAGAAGCACTAAGTAAATAGAAAACCACGCCCAGCTGAACAGAGCCAGGTAGGCGGACATAGAGCCACACTCCTCCCTAGAAAATGGATCCATCCAGCCACACCTGGGGCTGCAGCTGTCCAGCTGATTTCCCACAACCTTCCTCCCGCTGCTTCCCAGGGCAACTTCACACCCTTCCTGCTATTCCCCTCGGCCAAGTTTGTACTTTTTCTCTCCACCCTCTTGCCGTTTCCTCTCTTTACCCCTTTTTCTCCCTTCCTGTTGCCCACTGGTGGCAGGTGTGGGAACAGGGCAGGCGGCCAGCAGTTAGAGAGAGTGGCACACACACTTCCACAAGCAAACTTTGTCTCCTTCAGGACGAAGTGCTATACTTACTTTAGTATTTATGAAATTTTCACCTTAAATATGGATAAAAGTAGGCTACCATTTTATTTACTTCCTATTTTTTTATGTGTCACTGACAAAGTGCTTGAGTGCTATGCCTCTAACTCCACTTTCCCATAAACCCTGTGGTTTTTAATCGTGGGATTTTGCACAGCACAATGATTTTGAGGCATGCACGAGGGGCTGTTATAGCAGAAGGGGCCTTTCTCCTCTTGCACAAACCATCCTTCAAGGCAAGAGCAGTGTGGTGGAGAGTCACGTCCCCATCACACAGGAGGGAAGATAAAGTCCATGACGGGTCAAGACTCACCAATCTCCTAATACCTTCACACTGGCCCCAGTCTTGTTTTTTTGTTTGTTTGTTTGTTTGTTTGTTTGTTTTTTAATGGAGGTACTGGGGATTGAGCTCAGGATCTTGTGAATGCTAAGCATGTGCTCTACCACTGAGCTATCCCCTCCCTCCGCCAGCCAGTCTTGAGTCTTTGTTTATTGCTCACCTTTTCTGTGTCCAATGGAGGCAGGAGAGCTGAGTGAGAACAGACTTCAGAGTGAGAATCCCTGGGTTCAAATCCCAGCTCTATCACTTAGCTTTGCGACCTCAAGCAAGGTACGTAACCTCTCTGTGCCTCAGGTTTCTCGTCTATAAAACAGGAATAGCTCAGAGAGGTTGTGAGGATTACAAAACTAAGAGGTGTAGGAGAACATGGACTCTTACACTGTTATGTAGATCAATGTCCAAGACACAGTCACCACCCAAAATGTTGACTACTCTCATTATCAAGGCTTTTTTCCACTCCATGGCGCCAGCATCACCAAAGAAGGTGGGGATGTCAGGTTGGGAGGTAAAGGCTTTTGCTGTAGACTCAGGTTCAAATCCCAACTCTCTCACTTCCTCCTCCATAGCCCTGGACAGGTGACCTGGGCTCACAGCCTCAGTTTGTTCATCCATAAGATGGGATAAAAACTGCACACTCCTCGTAGGGCAGTTGTGAGGATTCATGGACTGCCCCATGTGAGTCATTCATGTAGGAGGCCCAGCACATGAATCCCAGGACCCCCAACCCAACAGCCCCATCTCCTGAGGGGGGGTGGCTCACGTGGGTGGTTACAATGCCCCAGACTCAGCCTCATCTCCCTCCAGGCCCAGAGACGGAGGCTGGGTGGGACTGGGGTCACTGCCTCCTAACACCCACCCCTCCCTGGAAGATGCTGGCACTGCGAGGTCAGGGGAGGACTCTGAAACAGCCAGCTGCAGGTAGTCAGGCCACATCGCAAAGGACAGCTGCTCCCGGACCCTCTCAGGACACCCCCGCAGCCTGGGTCCAGGGGCTGGGACGAGGGCGAACATGAAGGCACAGCTGGAATCCCTATTGCGCGTCAGGCACCACGCTCAGCCCTTGGCATGCAGTAACTCCTTTCAGCCTCATGACCACTTTGTCAAGGAGAAAATACACCTCCACTTTACAGATGGGGAAATCGAGGCTCAGAGAGGGGCTTCTTTACCCAGCATCACAAAGGTAGGAGACAGCAGAGCTGGGACCTGAAGCAGGTCCAGGACCACAGTCTGTGTCTCCACCGCACCATGCTTCCCTGCGTAGCTGGCAAGTCCAGCCAAGTAGCCAGCTCGTCCCCTATCCCCCACTTACCCACTTGTTAAATGGGGGCAATGCTGGACCCATACACATCGTTGGATTATTCAAGAGGCAAGAGGGCAAGGTGCTTTGAGAATTTGGGAAGGGGAACGTAGAAGAAAAGACTCTCCCCTCACCCACTCCCCTCCAACCAGGGCTGCAGGAACACAGCTCAGACCCCGCAACTTGGTGTCCACTCACCCAGTGAGCCAGTCTCCCCGAAGCAGAGTGTCAGGGGTATCTGGCCTCTGCTTGAGCACGTCTGGTGGGAATTGCTCAGTGCGCCCAGGGCAGCCTGTTCCAACTTTAGGTACCTCTAGATGCTAGCAGTGTCGGGGCCAAAAATCCATCAGCCGGGAGGACACCCCTATTGGGCTTTTGGGACAAACTCCATCTTCCCTCTCTGAGTGCAGTCACTGGGTACCCTCCCTCCCCCACCCAAGTCATCTCTTTCTGGACCAAATATGTGACTGCCTCCAATCCACCCTCCTAGGACGTAAAGAATAATAAAGAAGAGAGAGGTAATTTCAATGCCTAACATTTAACGAACACTCAGTAGGCAGTATTCCACATCGGGGGTCAGCAAACTGTGGCCCATGGGCCACATCCAGCTCCCTGCCTGTTCTTCCACGGCCTGCGAGCCGCGAATGGTTTTTGCCTGTTTAAATGGTTGGGGAAAAAAATCAGAAAAAGAGGACTCTTTCGTGACACATAAACAGTATATGAAATTCAAATTCCAGTGTCTATAAAAATAAAGTTTTATTGGCACACAGCCCTGTCCATCATTTACATATTGTCTATGGCTGCTTTCAAGTTGCTACAGCGGAGCTGAGGAGTTTGGCAGATACCCTACCGTCCACAAACCCTCAGATGTTCACTATCTGGACCCGTCCCAGGAACAGTGTGCTGACTGGCGTGCAAGGTGCTGTACTGTATCATCTCAGTCCTTAGCACAACCTACAAGGAGGTTGTAACTGCAATCTTTACAGAGAAGAGGAAGCTCAGAGGTAAGTAAATTGCCCAAGTCCCACAGCCTCATGCTGATGGAATCAAGATTCAAATGCAGACAATTCGATTCCCACCTCTGAGCTTTACCCACTCCCCTACTCTTCCTGCCAGAGCCCAGAGCTGACAGTTTTCACACACCAGAGCCCCAGTGGAGCCGTCTCCCTCCCCTGCGTACAGGCCCTCTTGGTCTCACTGTGCTTGGTGGGAATGACCAGAGTACCCAGTCAGCTCATTGGCCACTATGACCCCAAGATTCTCTTCTAATCCTTCTGGCTCTTTTAGGCCTTTCCCAAGCCCACCCTTAAATGGGCCAAAAACCCACTGCTCTCTGGGTACTAAAAAAAAAAAAAAATCGATCCACAAGCACCCACCAGAAGGGACAGCAGCAGATATGACACAGTTGGTAGCTCTTGCCAGAAGTCTCTAAAAATTTATGAGAGCCAATAAACTTGTTCTGGGGCTGCCCACTGGCTTCAGATAAACCTGCGCTGCCCACAAATTCACAGAGGGAGAGAACAGAAGGCCCTGGGACTGCTGTCCAGGTGGTGGAAATCTCAAGGCCTCCTTCCCCGCTTTGCTCTCTCTCTGAATATGCAGAGAAGGAAGCAGAGAAAGTAGCATGCTCTGTTGCCATAGAAACTAGTCTAGGCTATGGCTGTAGCAGGAAGGATTAAAGATAGACGTGAGAGGCAGAAGTCATCCAGAGGGAGAGGTCCAGGCACGTGGATTCCTAATCTGTGATTAAAGTTTCTCAAAGAGGTTTCTGCCCCATCATTAACTCTGAACTTAGATGCACATTATAAACCACAGGGCTCATCTATAAATACAAATTGATGTATCTGGAAGGCAAAGATGTGATTTTTATTTATATGCATTTTAAATGTAGCCATATCTCAGCCAGCTGGAAGAAATCCAAACAGTCCAGCCTAGGCACTGCGAGCCGGCAACCCACAAGCCAGCCTCAGACCACGGCGCTGCTCTTACTGGCCTCCACGCGCTTTCCCAAACTTCTAAAGAAGTTGCTAACATTTAAAATTTGAAATATTTTAGAGCACAAGTCGGAGTTCTGACTTTTCTTGAAAAGAATCTAAAGTTCTGGCCATAGCAACCCTGCATAGCAGGTCCTAACCGGAGGCTGCCCCTGGAGGCAGGCACGTGCCCGCCAGGCCCCTATGTCCCCAGCACCCTCTTCTCTTCTGCACCTGGCCCATTTCACACCTTTGTCTCTTCTGGCGGGTCTCCATAGGCTTTTGAATTTGTGACACACTACCCTGAGCACCCCCATTTTACTGGTGGAAACACTGAAGCCAATGGAGGGAAAACGTCATGCCTAAAATGCGACAGTGGATGCCATGACAGAGCTGGTCTCCCAATGTCTGGGGCAGGACTCAGCTCAGACCCATCTGGTAGGGAAGTCTAGAGGCCGGGTTAATGTCTGTCAGCTATAAAAGTGTCTAAGGTGAAAATTAGATTTTTCCGCTGACTCCAATTTTGCCAGCTTCGTTCCAGTGCTTTGCAGGGAGAAGGCAGGGAGGAAGGAGAGTTCTGCAGGGACAAGGAGAAAGTCTCCTCAGAACTTTCTCAACCCCCCTGCATTCTGCCACCCCTACCTGCCCACAGACACACTCAATACTGCATAGGAATACTGAGGAAGAAAAGGCTGGAGGAAAAAGAATGGGGACAACAGCCCAGGACAGGTCGCCAGGCTGCCTCCAACTTCACAGCTGATGATTCTGTAACACAGACGAGTAGAGAACATCAGCCAGGCCTGGGCTCAAATCCCCTCTCTATTTGCTTGCTGTGTGACCTTGGCCAAGTCACTTAACCTCTCTGAGCCCATCTCGTCACCCGTATAGTAGGGGTAATAGCACTATCAGGTAGGATTACTGTGCAGATTAGATAGGGCCACAGCAAAGCACTTAGTAGAACTCCAGACACATAGTAGGTGCTCCACAAAGCAATGTATTCCATTACTCCTCAAAATCCACTTCCGCCCCATCCTTGGTCCTCCCCAGCCAGACACAGTCACCCTCCTCCGCCTGGTATTCAGTTCCATCAGTTTCAGTCGCACTCCCCGCTCCCTACCAAGGAGTGAATCACCAGCTGGTCTCCGCCTCCACTCAACCCAGCAGGCACATCCCAGCCTCCGTGACTCTGCCCAGGGGGTAAGCCCCACTCAGAGCACATTCCCCACCCTCCCCTCTCCTCTCCAAGCCCACCCAGGCCTCAAGGCCCAGCCAGCCCCAGAGTTTCCACAACCTCCCCCAGACCCAGGAACCTTTAACCACCCTGAACTCGGCTCCTTCATTTGCTTGGGGGAATCTGGTCCTGTGGGCTAATGTCTGTACGGTGACACCCTCTCTGTCTTTAGCATCGTGAAGGTCCAGGACACAGCTCACACAGCTCTGAGAGCCTTTGAGGGGACAGTAGGTATTTGTAGCAGCCAAGCACCCATCCTTTATTCTCTTGATACCAGCACCCCCAAATTCCTGTCCAGGGCTGATCCTCCCCTCCAAAATGTAGTCTTAGGGGGACTGCTGATCTCAAAGTCCTAAGTGTCCTCAAGCCAGGACTGGTCACACGGCCAAAGCCCCTTCTGTTAGAGCCCTTCTCTCCCAGGACATGGAATCCCATCCTGTAAGGTCCTTAGAAGCTGAGGCCACCCATCCTGGTGGGGTCCCAGAGGCCTCCGAACAGATCCTGCTACGAGACCCCATATCACATCCGTGCTCATATCTGCCTCCCAGAACCGAACCCAATGATACCCGGTCCCATCAGAGAGGCTCGCGGGCACCACCTCTGCATAGCGAGAGGCCAAAACTCTCATGCTTTTGGGAAAAAGCCAAGCTGTCAACTGCTTAAGTAACGCAGCTTAACTCCTCCCGTGTCAGCGAACAGAATCCAAGTGAGCCGACAAGCCAAGCGGGGGGGGGGGGGGACCTCCTGCTTGAAAAAAAATAAATAAAGGTAACAGTGAGATGTAATTGAGCCGATCACCTATAAAGCAGGCACTTCTGCAGATGCCAAAAATAAAAATTGACGACCTGAGTAGGATAAACACAGCATGCGCGGATCTTCAGTCAATGTCCAAAGAGCAAACGGCTTACGTACGATGCGTGGAGAGACCGACGGACAAGACAGCCCAGCGGGCACAAGAGAGCAGCACCCAGGGCCCGTGGGCGGAGAAGCAGCCAAACTCAGCCCCCCAGGAGTGCAGGGAAGGTCTTAGCCACGAGGGAAGGATGCTTAGAAGTCAGCTGGCTCAGAAAAAACAGAGAGGAGAGATTTCCTTAGCACCACTGTGGTCTAAGCAGCCAGCACCATCTCTCCCTGGCACCACGGCACCAGCCTCCACGCCGGCCCCTCCGCCTCTGCCTCACCCCCTACAACCTGTCCTCCCCCGTGGAAGCCAGATTCTGTCATTCCTCTGCTCAAACCCCACCCACCACCACCACCCAGCAACTCCCCATTCTTATTTTTCTGACCTCACCTCCTGCCAGCCTCCCTGCAGGTCCTCGAGCGTGTCTTGCACAGCCCGACCACAGGGCCTTAACACACGCTGCTCCCTCCGCCTGAAACTGCCTCCCCATTACATTCCCATAGCTCCCCTCTTACTTCCCTTGGGTCTCTAACCCACCCCTGCGCTCTCTAGCTAAGGTCTCCCCTCTCCCATCACTCTGCATCCTCCGTCCTAACTCCTTTTTCCCCATACCTCGCCTGCCCTGAAACTGCATTATCTGTCTGCTTGTGGTTTGTCTCCCCCAATTGGAACGGAAGCTCCATGCGGGCAGGAACCTTGTTTTGTTCAAGACTGAATCCCGAACACCTAGAATAACACTTGGCACACAACAGGTACCCATAAGCAATGGCCGAATGATGAATGAACGAATGAACTCCCTGGAGAAAAACTAGAGGACATCCAGGAAGGCTGACTTTCTGAACAGTTCACGTGGCAGGATGGCTAGAAGCTCGGCCCTGGGGTCTGCCTGGGTTCCAACCCCAGCTCCATCACCTCCCGGCTGCCTGCCCTCGGGCGGCACAGCCTTTCTGGGTTTCAGTTCCCTCATCTGTAAATTAGGGGTAATAAGAGCCCTGACCACGGCAGGCTGGGAAGACGGCATGTGTTGCACACTCAAGGGGAAGAGGGTGGTGCGTGGTGAGTCATCAGTGCCCAGGGTTGTGACTGTTGCTTTTATATTACTGCTCTTCAAATGTCAGCTGGGTGAAGGATTATCAGGAGGTCCTCTCTAAGGGGACATTTGAGCAGAAGGGATGGGAGATGGCAGAAGAGGATGTGTGGGGGCAGGAGACCCCGGCTGGTGCCAGGCCCTGCCACTTACACGCTGTGCAATTTAGAGGGACGCATAACTTCTCTGCCCAACAGGTCAGGGCTGAGCACCCATCCCAGCTCACAGGGCTGCCATGAGACAACAAATTGGACCAGCGATGTGAACACAACGCGGGGGGACAGTGAATCAATGCATCTCACCCGTTAGTCATTCTAGCTGCCCGGCAGCCACAAAGTCAAAAAGCCAGAGTCCAAAGGTGACGATGCTTCCAGCATCAGCTCCCTTTGGAGATGCTGGCAGTGCTTCCAAAGCCTCAATTACAAGGGCAAGGAGTGTCACTGCTTCTTACATTTCGGTCACAATATCATCCAAGAGCTGACGGTTATGCAGGGGAAATTATAGTAATTACTGCACGGGAGGGCTTGCTGTGTGAACTCTGCCTGATCTAAAACCTGGGGGTGAGAGTTAACTCCCTGGGAGTTGGGGTGGGGGCAATCTGGGGAAAACTGCCTCACATCAGGGTCCCTGGGAAAGGACGCCAATGTCATTTAATGAACTCACAGCTCTTGTCAAGCTCAGTGGCGGGAAAGCCCAGTGGTTAAGAACACAGATGTCAAGTCTAAGCAGCTGGCTCTGCCCTCCCTGTGCCCACCATGAGGCAGCTGTTGTCCTCAGAGACCTTACCCTCCAGGGCAGCAGAGATAGCACATTTCTACACACTATGAAGGAAGCAAAGAGGAGGATGCTTGTGCAATTGGCCCAGGGCTCAGGGTAGACCCCTCTGAAGAGGCAAAATCTAAGCTGAACCCTAAAGGATGCTGAGGAGCCAGCCATGGAGAGGGGCCTAGGCAGCTACCTCCCTTCACTGGGCCTCAGTTTCTTCATCTGTCAAATGGGTATAATTATCATGCCTACTTCATGGGGTTATCATGAGGGTCTGATGAGTTAATGTACACAAAGGATTTTGATCTCAGACAATTTCCAGTGCAGCCCCTCACACCTGAGAAGGGTCCTCTCTGTCCTGCCTGAACAATGGCTGTCAGCCTCAGCTTGAATACTCCCAGTGATGGGGTGCTCATCACCTCACTAGAAAACCCATCACACTGTGAAGCAGGCTGGCCTACTGCTAGGAAGCTCTTGCTGTGGAAGCCAGTCCTGCCCTCGGAGCCCACAGATCAGGGATGCTTCTTGTTTTACCCAACTGAAGGGAAGTCACCATAAACCTGCTAGGCCTGGAAAGACTGACGCAGGTGGCAGGATCCCTGGGCATCGACCTGGGTGCAGGCCCCAGGGCCACCACTCACTTGAGGTATGACCTTGGACAGGTGACCCCTCCAAGTTTCAGCTTCCTGGTCTGCAAAATGGGAGAAATAATAGCACACCCATTATAACGTGAGGTTGTGAGGACTGAATAAAAAAAGGCTCGCCATGGGCCAAGCACAGGGCCCGCCCCTGTTAAGGGGTCCAGGAATTTCACAACGAGGAAAAGGCAGATCACAGTGCCCTCCCAGCCCCCACCTCCTGGACCTGGGGCCCAAAGCCAGACACCAGCCTGGGCTGCAGGCAGAGGCCAAGGAGCAGCACAAGGCTCCCGCAGGAGGCCAAGTGAGAGCCAGGCCGGGAGAGGCCGCAGGCCTATTAACACATCAGTTTCTGCATGAGCTCCCCCAGGGAGCCAGGCAGGCAGGGCTGCAGGGGTGAGGGCCTCCAGACAAGTGGAGTTTTTTTTTTTTAAGAAATATTCAGCTATTAAAACCCAGGCTCTCAGGCCGGCTAGGACTGCATACTGAGTGGGGCTGGTGGATTCTCTGAGGCACCACAGCGGGGAGGCGAGGAGGTGGAGGCTGGAACGGACACAGGCATCGGGAGGGGGATCCATGGAGGGACCACGGGAGGCTGGGCCACTGTGGTCACAGCGCTGCCCCAGGGCCCAGGGTACCCAGGCTTGAGCCTGCCTAGCCGAGTCCACCCCTCTCAGAGACGGGGGAACATGCCAAGAGGAAGAAAACTCCCAGTTTTCAGGCTGACTCTACACCAGGCGCCCTGGCCTGGCCCCAGATTCTCATTCAGCCAAACTTCACTGAGCGCCAACACTGGCCAGGCACTGTTGACATTTGGGGCCCAATAACTGATGGTCGTAGGGGGAGGGGCGTCCCAGGCAGGGAGGATATTAATCAGTATCTCTGGCCTCTGCCCACTAGATGTCAGGAGCATCCCTGCCCCAAGTTATGACAGCCAAAAGCCCCCTGGGGGGACAAAAAATGCCCCCAGTTAAAGACTATTGGGCTAGAGAGGTGAAAGCAATTAAACAGCAAGTCTGACCTCACTGCTCCCCTGTTTCAAACCTTCCCTGGCACCCGGGACCCTGGGCATGGCATCCAAGCTCCATGGCCTGACACGCAAGGCCTCCGTGACTTGGCTCCCCCCAGGCCAATGCTCACCATTCCTCACCCTCTACTTGCCCCTCCAGCATCAACAAAGCACTCTTCCTGGCTTATGTCTGTTCGTGATGTAACCTTCTCCAGGAAGCCTTCCCTGCTACTCCCCCCACCCCACCCCAGGGAAGTAGCACGCTCTCTGTGCTCCCAAGGCCCCAAAGCTAACTCCATCGCAGCACTCAGCTAAGCATTTTGTGGGCAGGACCATGCCGTGGTCACCCGCTTTCCCAGCCCAGCTTGGTCAAGAAGGGAAGTCCAGAGTTGGAGGGGACATTGATAAACTCCAAAGCCTATGGGGACAGGGGACCCAGCCCCTCAGGGAAAGACAGAGGGACCTTCAGGAAGGAGGACCACAGGACCACACCCAAAGCCAGCCCCATGGCTGCCCCCTTGAGGGGAGGGACCAGCCAGAAGCTTGTGCGCACATCATGGGGCTGCTGGCCCTCAGCAGGCTCTGCCGCTGCTTCCTGAGCCTCACTCAGCTCCACGCCATGTGGCTTTGTTTCCATCCTTTGCTATTTGGGTTGGGGACACATCACCAAAAATCATGATGGTCGTGACAGAAAGTATTAGAGGTGCCATTGTCTCATTAACCCTGGTGATGGCCCTGTGAGGTGACCGTTCCCACTTAGCAAACAGAAACATGAGGCTCCTACTCACAGGGTCATCGGCTGGGAAGGCGCAGGGCTCCACTCAACCCAGGGTTCCTGAGGGCAGACGCCCACCGCGCCACACCCCAAAAACCTGTCAGTTCAAGGCTCCCAACCGCCGTTCTTTGGGGCGGGGGTGGGGGGCAGGGGGGAAATGAAGGAAAAGACTAAGGAACATTTTGCTGTACGCCCTCCTGTGCCCAAGGCATGGGCACAAACCCAAAAGCCCCAGGGACCCTCTCATGGAGAAGGCCTCCAGCTCGGGAGGAACTGGGAAGGGAAGATGGACTCAGCCCCTTAGAAAAGTCCCTGCAGCATGAGAGGGATTTACTATGTCTTCCAAACCAGGCTTTCCGGAGGAAAATCACCAGACTCCCTTCCCAGGCCAGAGACAAGGGGCGGTAGAGCATGGGGCTGGGGTCCCTCAACAGTGGGGAAGGGAGGCCGGGAAGAGGGGCCGGGGGGGAGCTCAGGGCTGCCGGGCTCCAGGCCTGCGGGCTCCCAACGCCTAGGACAGGCGGAGACCAGGCGCACAGGATGCAACCCCACCCCCAGTCTGAGATGGGAGAACCATGGGGCGGGGCGGGGGGGGCATGCAGTTGTGACTGTGAGGGAACCAGGGATGCCCTCTCCTCGGGGGAGCCGTTCTGAGACCACAGCCCCCGAGCACCGCCTGCCCACCCCCACGGCTCACCCATCTCATCTACTGCATAGCAGTCACCGCCCGCTCGTTATCTGAAATCTTTTTATTCCTGGGTTTGCTTGTTCATTGTCTGTCTCCCCCAGCCAACCCGGGGTGCCACGCGGGTAGCTTCTGGCTGTCCTTGCTTGTCCTGTCCCTGGTACAGCACCGGGCATAAGAGGGCACTTTCAGCACATAAATGCTATGTTACAGTGACGGGAGGTCCAAGCTCCGAGGCCTGAAACCAGCTGTGCCCTGTCTCCACCGCAGCCCCGATCCCTAAGCCTGTTTCATCATCCGGAAAGCAGGAATGATGACAGCTGTGTGGCCACCTTGACATCAACAAACGTGGGAGGGAGGGGGCACGAAGGAGTGCACACGCATGTGCCACGGGCAGAGCCAGGACCACCACAGGAGCTGCACCGACAAGGCCCCCCCACCCCCTACTTGAGACACCAGGAAACCCAGCAGGGACGAAGCCATCAGCACAACGGACGCTCGCCCAAAGACACAAGTCCTGCTGCTGTTCAGGGCCCACAGGCACCAAGGCTTTTTCCTGGTGGCCACCCCATCACAGGCTCTTCCATCCCCTTGTGGGGTGCCAGGGAGAATCCGAGATACTCCGCTCACCCCAGCCCCACAGCCTCCCATCCCCAGAGGTCTCCTAGCCTGACACGGAAAGGCCAGCTAGGAATCAGAGACCCGCTCCTGGCCAGGGGTTTCTCTCCCACACTTCCCTCTCATCGTCACCCTGGATCCTACAAGGCAGCCCTGTCATCCCTGCTCACAGGGATGGAAACCGACTCCCCAGGAACTCATGGGACCTGCCCAGGTCACGGGGCCACGGCAGAACTGGGGGTCTCCCCATCACTGCCAGATTTTCCCCTCCACAGCCACCCTCAGCCCAAAGGACCAAGACGCACGCAGCCCAGTCTGTGGACTGGGGAGACTGGGGCAGAAGGCTTCCCTGACCACAGGTGCAGCCAGAGGGCTCAGCTCTCATGCTGCCAACCCAGGCCCTTGGCTCGGCCAGCGCCTGTCCTCCCCCCTTTCCCCACCCCACGGGTCCAGAGTCAGGCACAAGGGGACTCCAGACCCACCTGCTAAAAGGTCACCCTCAAACTGCCCGGCAGAGAGAAAGGGGTCCAGGGCCAGAGTTACCTGCCCGGAGGTGAGCCAGGGCCTGGGGAGGACTGGATCCAGATGGTTCCTGGGCACAGATGTGGGCTATTCAACAGGACCGACGCCCAGGAATGAAAGCGGGGCCAGCTGTGGGGCCTGGGCATGCGCCCCTGGTTTTAAAGGGCCCGAGAGCTCAGGATGGTGGGGGTGCTGGTTTTCACTTGATGGGGAGGTGGGCAGGGGAGGTAGGAGAGGGACAGGAAGTGACCATGGAGAGACCCCTGGCCTCGCAGTCAGGGAACTGTGTGCCTTCAGACCCTCAGGCCCAAGCCCCACCTTTGAGGGTCTAGACCCTGTGAACCACTCTCTCTGGAGTAGGGCAGTCCACCTCCACCCTCAGTCCTGCTTGAGTCCTTTCCAGGAAGACCACCAACCCCACCAGCTCACCCCAGCCATCAGGAGCACAAGTTTGCACCCGAAGTGCAGTCTTGCTCTCAGCATCTCAAGTAGGGTGAAGGTGGGGGCCTGGACTTCTAAAGCTATGACTCTCCAAAAACACAGGAGAACCTGGCCTCCAGGTGACCACAGATGAGCCCCTTCCCTCCCCAAACCCTCCCATCCAAGATATGGGCCGTCACCTCCATCCCCAGATGCTGAGGAGTTAAAGCGAGTCAGGCACTCGAGAAAAGCCATATATTAATATCAGAACAAGACCGGGTCCACATTCCCAAGTCATCTAGAGCCCCAGCAAGGTCACATGGACTGGTCACCTGGAGCCTGAGAGCAAGAACCCGGCCTAGAAAGAGTGTTGCCTTCAACCAGACCCAGGGGAAGAGGGAGGGGAGCAGGGAAAGCAGAAACGTGCATTCATTAAGCACCTGCAGCGTGTATCCAGGATCTTTCTAAATGCCACACCCCCCCAAGGTTTAAATGCAGAGGACCCTCTTCCTCCTCCCTCTGCAGTGACCAACCGGCCCCCACCAGCCCAGCCACCTCCGGCCCAGCCTGCTCCGGGGATCTGGCTCACTCCGATAAGGACATCTGCAACCTTATTTAAAAGTCACTACCGCACATAATTGGAGGCACTTACCCCCTCAGATCCATCCTTCTCCTCCGATCGCTTTCATAGCCAGTAATAACTCTCATAAATTCCTCAACAGATGGAAATTTTATTTGACTAATCATGGCCGTTTGACTTGCTGGGGTGCAGTGGCTCGGGGATCCAGCTGGCAGGATGCCAGCTGAGGTGACTGTCAGGGGGCTGGGCAAAAAGCCTGGAACCCAAGGCCACCACCCAGAAGGAAGCGACAAGAAGGCATCAGAAAGCACCAGGCGCCAGGGCAGCAAATGGCAGCTGTACTCTGCCTTTTCTAGGTCCAGAGCTGCCTCTGGGCAAGATGCTGAAAACTTTGCCCTCCCCTCTAGGCTCTTGGCCTCTGGACACACGATAGCCAGTGCCAGGGAGAAGCAGGAACATCTTGGCTTAAATACCTAATAATATCAGCGTGCTGGCCACCCCCACCCCTGCACCAACTCCATGCCAGTACCGTGCCGAGTGCCCCATGGCACTAGCCTGTTCAGTCCTGCCACCCATCCTATAGATGCACGTGAACATTCCCATTTCACAGATTCGAAAACAAATGAGAGAGCAACGTCACGAGCCAGAGTCACTAGGCTGAGCTGCCACCTTCATCTTGGGAAATTTAAGTTGGTGTCCTCCCATCCCACTCACACAAGGCCAAGCGATCTTTCTAATACCCACATCAAATCCCACCACTGCTATTACAAAAAAAAAAACAGACCCACAAAACTTCCAGTAACTCCTCAGCACCCTCTACACAAAGTTAAAGCCCCTTAGCCTGGCTTTCACAAAGGAACCCCATTCGAGGTATCTATCCAAGAGATACGAAAACATCTTACACAGAAAGCCTTGCCCATTTGAGAATACGCATAGATGACTCATACAGCCCCAAGTTGGAAATATCTACATGAAAATGGATAAACAAACTACGCATTCAATGTGTATTCCTTTGCACCCAATCAGGAGGGAAAAACCACACAGTAATTTGAACAGGGCAAGTTCCATATAAAGAATTATTAACTATACTAGGAGACTGAATTAACACGGACTGGCTAAAAAAAAGTAAAGAGAACTCCAGAGAATAGCATTGAGGAAGAAGCCCCCAAGGGCTGACATAGAGCCTCCAAGAAAGCGTCGGCGACCTCAGGATGAGAGACTGCCCAAGGAGGCGCCCCCCCCCAACCCCCCACCCCCGGCCCACCGCGGCTGAGGCAGAATCCCAAAGGAAGTATACACACTCACATACCCTCCAGGGCTATTGTCCAGACTTTGTTGAACAGGGCACGCCTGTGGCTCACGACATGCAAAAAAGCCGGTCTAGTGCCACCCGGGTGGAACCCGTTAGAAATCCAACCCGCGGGACTTACCAGAAATCTGCCCTGGAGGCTGCAACATAAGCTGCTTACACGAGGTGTCTCACCAGAGGCACCCCACTACAAAACTGCCTAAAATGGGGTGCTGGGGGAGCTGCTGGCGCTGGGAGCTACTTACCACTGTGCACTGCAGGAGCCAGGCGCTGGGGAGGCTGCACGCGCTGCAGAAGCCTGCCTGTGAGCGCATGGAAACCCGGAAGCAGAAGCCTTTCCTGCCGCGCGGTCTCTCCAGCGCCCTCTACTGCCCGGAGCTTAACTTGCCGGCTGAACCGGGAAAAAATTTTAAAGGGCCCAGCTCAATTTTCACCCAGCAGGCAAGAAGGATGAATTTGCAGATGCAACCGTAGACAATTGGCACACTCCACCCCTTCGATGACTCAGCTTTCCCGCGAACCCTTCTCACACAGCTGAACTCCTGAACAACAACACGACACCATATTTCTACCTAAGAAGACACAGCTATTGTTCTTACAAAAGACATTCTCTTCCTTTCCATAAAATGAAACCAACAGTCCCACGAGTCATCACTGACTGCATTCATTACTCCTCAAATGTCACAGTTCCACAGACTATTGTCACCTAAAGACTAAATTGTAAAGCTAACTTCCAAAAACTTGCATACATATAAAATAAAGCTGGAAAGGAGGCAGAAAAAAAAAAAAAACAGGTTTGCTAAGTGTGCTTATTCTAATTATTGATGCAGGAACTGAAGAAATAACCTCCAGGTGGGTCCATCGACCGACTGGGCACACTGTGAATCAGACGGGAGCCAAGATTCTTTCTATCACCTATCATAAGCCCCCGCTTTGACTTACAGGCGGGCCAGAGTGGCACTGTAGACCCCTAGAATTCATGTGTATTCAGAACCAATGCCCAGTAATCTCAGAACCATCTGGGAATTTCCTTTCCCCTAGTGCACAATCACTCTATAAATGGCCCCAGGTCCCTGGGCGGGGGGGGGGGGGGGTGAAGGAATATTTACAGTATTTGCAGCAATAATGCAGACTCCTTACTCAAGGGGACATAGCCTCTCAAGGGCTCCTGGGTCTGTGAATTGACTTAGATTTGGAAAACTGGAGGAGAGGCCAATCCTCTTTATTGTGGCAATGCAAGTCGGGTTTCAGCTGCCAGACCTGGAGCTTTTCATGTTGTATACATCAAGGAATAATGTAGTAGGCTGCCATCTATTTTATCGCAGGGACACTATGATCTGTCAGCCATCACTGAAGATGGCCAAGGCATTCTGATTGCTTGTACATCCCTGCTGCCTTATAGTGGATGCACCCACCTTGTCCTCAGCAGTGCAGTACGTCCCCTAGTCTCTGCTTCTCTGGGATGGCCTTATCCCCACTGACATCAATGGAGGCAACCCCTGCAGTCACACACCCCCCCTACAAAAAGGTCAGCCATAGAGCATTTCAAGGATGAAGGTGCCTCTGTCTCCTGCTCCTTCTTATTAGAAACATTGTTGGGGGTGGGGGATTGCAGATTTCATGTAATACATTCAGTCCAACATTCCTGTATCGCCAAGACTTTCAATTCCCTCTTCCACATCATGACATCACAACCTCATTAATTGTAGGCCACTGTTGAGTCCAAATTTCAGAGGACCAACCAAGTAAGCTGTTAGAGCCGCTCCCAGCTGCACACACTAATAACCAAACCCTGAATCTCTAGTAAGAACATCCACAGCAGTGAATTCAGCCCAATGCAATGTGATATTCCACCCTGTTTGGTCAAAAACCCTTAGAATCCACTCCCAGTCATGTTCTCCAGGTTTCTACAGATATATATTAGCAAAGTCTGGCAATTCTTTTGCTTTTGCCTCACAGGTCCCAGTGTGTCTCTGTCACCAAGGGATGCACTAAGGTCTGACCATTAGAGTCTAGTGACAACAGGAGGGCGGTTCCAGCGAATCTTAAGGAAAATGGGCATCCTCTTTCAGGGCATGTGCTCCCACTGAGGTTATTACAGGGTTTTTAAGCAGAGGATCAACAGCCTGCCCAGACACAGGAGGGCAACTCTCACCACCGATAAGAGAGGCTCACAGCCACTTGGGGTTTAAGATCATCAGTTTCATCTGGGCCCCACAGACGTCCCCATTCCACATGTCATGACCCTCACTTCTTTCTCAATTAATGCCCTAATTTTTACATGGGCAATCTGTCAAGAGGCGAATTCAATTGTGGTTGTAATTCAGCAACCAGCACAATTAAATTTTGTATTTGATTTTCAGCAATATCAGCCCTGGAGCTGCAAGAAATAAAGAGCTTCTGGAGGGACTGTCATGCAAGCTCTCTGGTTCTCACGCTAAATGAGAGAGGGTTAATGGACCCAAGCTTGTCATTTTCTCTCTGGAAGTTCTCAAGAGCCCTTGAGAATCCACTCCACCCCACCCCACATTCCTTATAGTCATCATTACTGCCCTAACGATCAAGTGCAGCATCACTCAGGCTCCTAAGGGATGTGCCTCAGCCAGGCTTTATCTCAATCAACCACAGGTGACAACTTGGTTAACTGTAAGGCCACTACATGCCTTGGGTTACCAGCATCCCATTTCCCACTGGCAAGGGTTCATGCTGAAGTCCAAAGGCATGAGAAAACCAGTTCACAAACCTCATTCCTATAGGTCCATCTCCTGGTTATCACTTCTGACACCAATTCTATTTTAGTTTGGGTCCAAACAAGAAAAAGAAACCACATAGTCATTTTAACAGGGAGCGTTTCAAATGAAGAATTGTATGAAGACGTACGAATGGCCAATAGACATATGAAAAAATGCTCAATATCACTAATTATCAGAGAAACACAAACAAAACTACAATGAGGTATCACTTCACACCAGTCAGAACAGCCATCATTCAAAAGTCCATGAACGATAAATGCTGGACAGAGTGTGGAGAAAAGGGAGCCCTCCTACACTCCTGGTGTGAATGTAGTTTGGTGCTGCCATTATGGAAAACAATAGGAGATTCCTCAAAAAACCAAAAATAGGCTTACCATATGATTCAGCAATCCCACTTCTGGGCATATATCCAGAGGGAAATCTAATGTGAAAAGACACATGCACCCCAATATTCATAGCAGCACTACTTACAATAGCCAAGACATGGAAACAACGTAAATGTCCATCAACAGATGACTGGATAAAGAAGTCGTTGTATATTTATACAATGGAATACTACTCAGCCATAAGAAAGAATAAAATAATGCCACTTGCAGCAACATGGATGAACCTGGAGATCATCATTTTAAGTGAAGTAAGAAAGAAATAGAAAGAAAAATACTATATGATATCCTTCTATGTGGAATAAAAAAAAGGACACTATGAGCTCATCTATAAAACAGAAACAAGGGGAGGGTATAGCTCAGTGGCAGAGCACATGCTTAGCATACACAAGGTCCTGGGTTCAATCCCTAGTACCTCCTCTAAAAATAAAACAGAAACAGACTCACAGACTTAGTAAACAATCTTATGGTTACTGGGGAAAGGGGGTGGGAGGGGATAAATTTGGGAGTTTGAGATTTACAAATGTTAGCCACTATATACAAAAATAGATTTTTTTCAAAAGTCTTTTGTAGAGCACAGGGAATTATGTTCAATATCTTATAATAACCTCTAGCGGAAAAAATATGAAAACAAATATATGTATGTATATGCATGACTGGGACATTGTGCTGTACACCAGAAGCTGACACATTGTAATTGACTGTACTTCAATAAAATTTTTTAAAAATTTTTTAATTTAAAAAAGAATTGTGAACTTATAATAAAGGATTGAATCAACAGGCATTTGCTAATAAAGAAAAAAGAGAACTACAATTAATATAAGAACAGCAGCTGTAAGGAGCAGTACAACCCACAGAGCTCAGACAGAGCCCCTAAGACTCCATCACCCACCCTGCAGGGCTAAGTACAGTCCCCAAGGGAGAGCTCTGAGGGCTCTGGTCGAACCCCCAAGGATAAGTCCCCCTCCATCACACCCAGAAGTGGAATAAAGTCCCAAAGAAAGAGCTGAGATAGAGCCCCAAAGACAGCCCCGCTCCAGGAAGCAACCCCATTATCAGGCTGAGGTCAAGTCCCAAAGAAAGAGTCTCCCCAAAATGAGACAGAGCCCCCAAGGAGGGGTCCCCACTCATGGCTGATATAGAGCATAGAGCCCCCCCAAAATAAACCTCCCACTAGGTTGAGATAGAGCCCCCCAACAAGCAAGAGGGAACCCCCAAGGAGGAGCTCCCATCTAGGGCCGAGAAAGGGTCCCCAAGGAAGAGCCCCTTCTCAAAACTGGAATAAAGTTCTCCAGAAAAAGCCCCTACAAACCCACGCACATACCCTCCAGAGCAGACCTTGCTGAACAGGGCACGCCTGTGGCTCCCGACATGCAAAAAAAGCCGGTCTAGTGCCACGCGGGTGGAACCCGCTAGAAATCCAACCCGCGGGACTTGCCAGAATTCTGCCCTGGAGGCTGCAACACAAGCTGCTCACACGAGGTGTCTCACCAGAGGCACCCCACTACAAAACTGCCTAAAACGGGGTGCTGGCGCTGGGCACTACTTACCACTGTGCACTGCAGGAGCCAGGCGCTGGGGAGGCTGCACGCGCTGCAGAAGCCTGCCTGTGAAGCGCATGGAAACCCGGAAGCAGAAGCCTTTCCTGCCGCGCGGTCTCTCCAGCGCCCTCTACTGCCCGGAGCTTAACTTGCCGGCTGAACCAGGGAAAAAATTTTAAAGGGCCCAGCTCAATTTTCACCCAGCAGGCAAGAAGGGTGAATTTGCAGCTGCAGGGTAATCATAGATAAACCAGCACACAGAGAAACACTACCCAGCAATGCAAAAAGAACAACCAATGCCTGGATTAATTTTACAGATATTATGTTAAGTGAAAGAAGCCAGACACCAAACAGCACAATCTGCCAGCTCCCATTTATAGGAAGTTCAAAACCAAACTGATCTACAGCGAAGAGAAATTAAAAAATGCAATAGAAAGAGGTGTTTTACTGGGAAAGGGGCACAATGGAACTTTCTAGGGTAATGGAAATATTCTCTATTGTGATTGGGGCAGTGGTAACACAGATATTTACATTTGTGAAAAAAAAAAAAACTTCAAACTGAACTTTTCTGCATTTCACTGCAGATAAATTATAATTCAAATTTTTTAAATTAGCTTCCAAATTTGGGGGTTCAAATTCAGTCACTCTGTACTGTTGGCACACAGTAGATAAACAAATGTGTTTGAGTAAGTAAATGGATGTGTGAATCACACACGCTTTTTGCTTTCCTCACATCTGACCTGACAATTCCCCCACATCACTAAGCTACTGGCCTGTTTTTCGGGGCTCCCATAGCCCTCTGCTCTGAGTTCAGTCTTAGCTTTTATTATACTGATGTCCTACAAGAAGTACTATCAGAATGACCAACATGTCCTGAGTGCTCTGTACCTGACACTGTTTTCAATCTTCTAACATTCCTAACCACCTGTGCAGTAATTACCTCTGTGATCCCCATTTTACAGATGAGGAAACTGACATACAGCTTCTCTACACGGTTAACCACTTCATCTCTGGAGTCAGACTGACCTAGGTTCATATCCCAGCTCTTCCACTTGTTAACTGTGGGTCTTGGGCAAGACAACTGATTACTCTGAGACTTATTCTACTCATCTCTGAAATGGGGATAATAATGTCCCCTGGGGTTGTCCTGAGCTACACGTGGTTTATCCACATAGAATGTTTAGCATGGTGTCCACCTCAGAGCAAGCTCTCACCATGAGTAAACAATGCATCTCATCAATCCTAAGACCTACATGTTTTCACATTTTCATATCTTTGAAATCAGGATGTTTCTGGCTATCAATGACATTTCACTGTCTCCTTGGACAGTGGCTGTTGGGACACAGTTCTCATTGTCACTGTCGCTGGCTGTTCAGGAGTAAACCTGGTTGAGACCATTCATGCTATTGTCACTTCCATGTCTAAGCATCAAAGCTCTTTCCATAAGAATAAAATAAAAATACGCTGAGCTGGAAAAGCATCATGTCATACTGTAGTTGGCAGCCACTTTTCTTTTTTAGTGGTACCTAAATTAATGGTGTGTCTTACAGTTTATGGTTTCTTAGGTTTGATGAAATGCACTACAGTATTATCATCACAAGTCTGTCTTCCCCACTGCAGGTAATTATGTTATGGTTCTCTATTCTTCTTGTCTTCCTGTTAGAGAGCTAGACACCATGCCTTCATCATATGACTTTGTAGAGCTTCCCATCAGAGTAGGCAAATAAAATTTCCCCATCCCAGCAATGTAGGGCTTGGAATGTGAGTGGCAGGTCAGGGCACTCATTTCAAGATGAAGCTTTAGGGGATATTGTATGTTTCTGCCCAGCCATGAAAGTAGAAACCTAGTAACCACTGTTACAAGGAGATGGAGACAAGTGAAGCTGACCTGGACCCAGCCTGCAGCCTGAAGCAGAGCAATCCCAGCCGACCCAATCACTGTGAGCAAGAGGAATCATTGCTTAGAGTTATAAGCCACTGCGATTTGGGGATTATTTGTTACACAGCACTAACATAGTAGCAATAGCTAATACCCTCTCTAAACTATGCATGGTTGGAGGGCAAGGTCATAGCTCATTTACATCTATCTCTTGCACATGGACATAGTGGGTGTAGAGGGCACTCAGAGAGATATCAGAGATGGAATAAGGCACGGTTTTGGAGACAGGCAGTTCTGGATTCAAATCTCAGCTCCAACACTTAAAAGTTGGGTGACTCTGGGCAAGTCACAAGTCATCTAAAGTTCATAAGTCTCAGTTTCCTCATCTGCAAAAAGGGGATTCCTAGATCCCATGTGTGATGAGAAATGAAGCAAAGGATATGCAGGGGCTTCACTCGGTGCCTTGCACTAGCAGGCACTCCAAATGCACACCGATTCCCTTTCTTTGGAAGATGTTTATGATTGAATACATGACTGGGACCCCTGTAACCCATTTCTGTACCCCAGAACATGCCAGCACAGTCTCTCCCAGATGTTTCTGGAGCATGGCAAGCAGGATCTGGCGGGGAGGAGGCATTCCTGAGATGGAAGGTCTGGCAGGCGCCAGGAGAAGCAGTTGCCAAGCTTCCTCCAGCAGTTCCGTCCCCCAGGGGCCCCCTTTACTAATTCTATTTCCATTCTGCCTGGCATCCAGGCACCCAGGCTGATGCCAGACTCAAACTTGGCAGATTTTGTGCTCCCCCAGCAGTTTCTGCCCCAGTTATTCCCTGTGAAAGTGCAAAGGTGGAAAAGACAGGGGATGAGAGGGCGGCCCATCTGGTCCAGGCAGGGGGCAGGGGTGGGCCAGCTCTCCCAGCAGAGGCTCCAACAGCCAGAGAGGCCCACACATACAGGAGGCCTCTGGACAAGTGCGTCCCGGGACACCCACCATAGACCCCACCCAGGCACAGAGTGTTCATCAAGGAGGCCTAGATTCCAGCCCTGACTCTGTCCTGAGCCTGCTGTGTGACCTGAGATGGTTTCCTTAACCTCTCTGTGCCTCCATTTCTTTTGTCTCTACAATAAGTAATATCTAGGAAGTCTCCATGGTTCACAGTCCCATCTGAAAATCTGGTGGAAGGCATGGACAGCTTCCCAAGAAAAATGAGTCTAACTCAGCAGCCCAGAACCTTGAGGAAGATGCCCTGCAATGAGCTGGTGGTCACTGAGAGCCCTGTGCTCCCTGGAACTTTGGGGCTGGAATCCGAGGGCTTCCCTCCCACTCAGACCCACCTGGATCGCTCTCTACCCAAGAAGCCCCACGTGGTCAGGGAAACAAACCCCAGCGAACCTTCCTCCTGAGCTTCCTTCTCTGTTACCTCAGAGACACCCTGGTTCCTGGCCTCCTCCATCCCTGTTCATTAATCATCTCTTTGTTGCCAGTGGTTTTTCTGAGCCTTCCACAGAGAGAAGGCCCAGAAACAAGCAATGAATCAGACCATCAGTCGCTCTTGGGTTGAAGGGTCTTCAGAGGTGACCTACACAGATGCACACGCACACGCACATACACATACACACATGTTCACATGCATACACGTGTACACGTGTGTATACACAAGCATGCATGTGCTCACACATACATCTGCACATGCACACATATTTACACATGCACACACCTATATAAACACACCTACATAAACATATATCAATACACGTACATGCACACATGTACACATGCACACATATATACATGTGCACATGCACATACATTCTCACACACGCACATAGACACTAACTCCGTGCCTCAGCCCTACGCCCCCCTGCACATACCATGGCTGCTCCCTCTCCCAGAGGCCCAGTGAGTCTCATCACCACCATCATATCTTCAGCGCCTCTCCCTCCCCCTCCATCCCATCATTTCGTCTCTGGTGCCCACCAAGGTCACGAAGACTTAGGGGACACAAAGAGTTAAAACTGAGCATCTGGGAGCCATAGGATCATCAACCCTCTCACCCCCTTGCTATGCGACCCTGGGTGTTGTCAATGATGTGATTTATGCTGTCCCTGTGTTGTTCAGTTTCAGAGACGTCAACCTGCACCATGTGCTATGCAAAGCGCCTACCTGAATTTCATCCTCGCACCCCACCTACAAGACAGATATTATTATCTCCCATATGTTATTTGCCCACTCCTGTGTACCAAATTACCCCACAACTTCTCAGCTTAAAACGACAAACATTTATTATCTCATGCAGCTTCCGAGGATCAGGAATCTGGCAGTAACTTAGCTGGATGGCTCCGCGTCTCCCACGAGGTTGCAGGCAAGCTGTCAGCCAGGACAGCTGTCTCATCTCAAGGCCCAACCGGGGGCTGGAGAATCCACTTCCAAGCTCATTCCTGTGGTGGTTGGGAGGCTCAGTTCTTCACCACGTGGGCATCTCCACATCCTGCCTGAGTGGTCTCAGGAAACGGCAGTTAGCTTCCCTCAAAGTGAGTGATCAGAGAGGGAGAGAGGAAAGGACGGGGCTTGGAATCCCAAGACAGAGCATCTTTAGCAACCTAATCTCTTAGCCTTGGAAGTGGATAGCATCCTTTTTGCCATGTTCTATTGGTCTCACAAACCAAACCTGATAAATGCAGAAAGAAAATTGATAAAAGGGTGTAAATATCAGCAGGTGGGGATCATCTGAGAACATCTTAGAAACTGGCCATCACACCCCATTTTGCAGATGGAGATACAGACTTGGCCAGGTGAAGTGACTAGCCTGTGGCCACATAGCCAGCAAGTGAAGGAGCAGAGATCTGAATGCAGGACTGTCCCGCTCCAGCAGCTGGACCCCTAACTGGGTATCTTCTCCTCTACCTGGCCTCAGTCTCACCAAATGTTAGAGATGTTAAAGGAAGGAGTCAGATGGGCTAACCCTTAAGGGCACAGCCCAGCCATCTGGAAAGTCCACAGGCTTAATTAGCAAGGTACAGAGCAGAACTTGAATCTCAGCCTCCCGACTTTCAACCACCAGACTCTTGTCTACTTCAACAGACCAGCCCTCCAGTCCTGAGAGTTTCTCTTATGTATAAAACTAGCTGATATAAGTCTCAGATCATCTCCAGGTCTCAGTTACCTCCCCTGGAGAATGGGAGCAAGGGAGGGCATAGACAAGATCTAACGATGATACCAACCACGATGAAGGCGGTGATGTCAGTGATGATAAACAAGATGCTGCTGATGCCAGGGATACAGGTGATGAAGATGAAGTGATGACGCTGAGGGTGGCTGTGGTGGTAGTGGGGATGATGATGGTAAGTAACACGTACTTTGAGCACTTCCTATGATGCCAAGAACTTACATTTCATTTCATCTTCACAATCTTTGCCATTCATATTGCAGCCAATGGGCCAGCAGCACGGACACCACCTGAGCCCTTGTTAGGAATTCAGAGTCTGCCTCACTCCCCGACTCCAGGAGATCGGTGTGCACGGTTGAGTTTGAGAAGTGCACCAACTTCTCAGAATCAAGACCTAACACAACCATCCAGAAGGGGACTGCCATTCTTGTCCCTACTTTGCAGGTGAGACTTGAAAATTTCACAGCCAACAAGGTGCAGAGCAAGGATAAAAGTCTTGGTCCTCACCCCAGAATTTTCCCACTCCTGCCCCTTGGACTGAAGACTCTGTCCACCTCTGGGCAAGGTGAGGTTACAGCCAGGGAGGGCTCATTCCTGAAAGCTTCCTCCATCAGTCCGCCTCCTGCTGCTCACAGCTCCTCCGCCTGGCAGGGCTGTCAGCGGATAGATCAGAGGCAAGGATGCTCGCCTGGTGAACAGTGACCTTGTTTCAAATTACTCCAGGGGAAGGACACTCAGAATCAAGAGACAGCACTCTACAGCGCACAAACATTTCTGAAAGAGGGGGGAACATTAAGTCTTTGAAATAACATTAATCATGATAATGCTTTTACTGGTTCCTTCCCTTGGTGTTTGCTGGATGTTCTTGGTTTAACCCTCGGCAGCCCGGGCTCCCAGAGTCCCCAGTGCTACATTCTCCCCTTCCCTTGGCCAAGAAACTTGCCTGGAGCCTTGATGCACAGGGACCTCGTCTTTTCCCATCTCCCATCAGCCTTCCTGGGGCCAGATCAAACCTCAGGGGCTGGGCAGGTAAAATAAATGATGGAAGCAGGAAGCAGGCTATGATTAGGACTCTAGTGTCCAACTCGTCTGGGGTTGCCTCGTTTTAAAGCTGAAAGACTGGCGTCCCAGGAACCCCCTCTGTCCCAGGCAAACCATGAAAGGTAGTCACCCTAAATGGGACTGTTGTGAACTGAAAAAAAAAAAGAATCCTGTCCTAAGGGAGCAGCTGCTGTTCACCTTGGGTTGATGCTACACCAGGGTAGCTTGGAATGAGTTGTTCCCCCTGAATTGAAGCACTAACCCACATTGTGACTCTGTTTGGAAACAGAGCCTTGAAGGAGGTAATTAAGATTAAATGAGGTCATACACATGTGTCCTAATCCTATTGGACTGATGTGCTTGTAAAATGAGGGAGAGGCACCAAGGAGATGGGTGCACAGAGGGAAGGCCCTGGGAGGACACAGCAAGAAGGCAGCTGTCTGCAGGCCAGGGAAAGAGACCCCAGGAGAAACCCTACCAGCACCCTGATCTTGGACTCCCAGTCTTTTTTTTTTAATTTTTTTTTATTTCATGGAGGGGGAGGTAATTAGCTTTATTTATTTATTTAATGGAGATATTGGGGATTGAACCCAGGTCCTTGTGCATGCTAGGCATGTGCTTTACCACTGAGCTATACCCTCCTCCTCCCGCGGACTCCCAGTCTTCATAACTGTGAGATAATAAGTTTCTGTTGTTTAAGCCCCCAGACTGCAGCGTTTGGTTGTGGCAGCCCTGAGCAGGCTAATATACATGGGGGAAAAAAGAGCAGTAAGAAAAGCCAACATTTACACACCCCTCACTGTGTTCCAGGCACCATTCTGTGTCTGTTCTGCACATCTCTACACCTATTAGCTTATTTAATCCTCACAGCAACCCTACAAGGTAGGTAAAACCATTATTCCCATTTTACAGATAAAGAAACTGAGGCACAGAGTTTAAGTAACTTCCCCCAAAGATTCACAGCACTAGAAATCGAATTCCTTCTGGCTAAATGCAAAGCTTGCCTCCTTCCTACTATGCTGGGAGTGGGAGCCCGTGTTACCCAACCTTCCAATTCTCCAAGGGAAATTGAAAAATTGCCTGATTTTTAAATGCTGGCTGCTAATTAAGAAAAAACAGTATTTATGGGCATAAATAAAAGATACCTGTGTCTAACTCTCAGCTGCCAGCTTGTAATTGCTGCTCTTTGAGAATTTCAGCAAGTCAGAATTAAAATTCCGTCCACCACCACCACCACTGCCCACACAACCACCTCTGCTTTCCAGTAAGAGCGTGGATCTTATAACTGTGGGGCTGAGAGACTTAGAAAATCAGAGAACATCAGCACCTCATGGGAATTTAGAGACTGTGGCATCCAAGCCCTCCTTTCACAAATGGCACCACTACACTCAGAGAGGTTAAATGGATCACTGAGGTCACACAGCAAGCTAATGTCAGGGCCAGCAAGAACTGTTCACTGGTGACTCATCATATTGAGGACAAAGGTATGTACTGTGCAGTCCCTCTTTAATGCCTGTTTTTCTCTACATCCCCAAATTTGGCTTTCTGTCCATTTGTCTGTCTGTTGTTCTGTCCATCCATCCATTCATCCACTCATTTATTCATCTATCCATCCAACCATACATCCATCCACTCATCCATCCAACCATCCACCTATCCATCCATCCACTCAACCAGCCAGTCTGCCTGGATCAAAGCTTGCCCTCATTGTGAGCTCCTTGAAATCAGGGCCTTCGTCTTACCTGTTTTTGTATTCCCAACTGTTACACAGCACATTGTTTAGCACAGTATTATCCAACTTAACCCTTTCCTGGCTGGTTGCTATCAGTGAACAAGGCATTTTACCTCTCCAAGTCTCAGTTTCTCCATCTATAAAAAGGGGGCATACTTCACAGTGTCGTAGGGAGGAGATATGTGCGCCCAGTAGATGCACAGTCACAGCCAGCTGTGATCATCAGCTTTCAAGAGGGGCTAGGAGCCCACGTTCTTCAAGAACCTTCCAGCTCCACACTGCTGGGTCCATGCTTTCAGAGGGCGCGGCAGGGCAGCTGGGGAGCCTTGCTGCAGGAGCAGGGGTCGAGGGTGGAGGCCTGCAGTGGGTCATAGAGAGCACAGTGCAAGGCTGCAGAAAGCTGACCGGAGATTCGGCATTGCAGAAGACAAAGCGGGACAAAGGTCAGCCTGGCCTCAAGGAAAGGAAGCAAGGATCTGTCCCAGGGTGCAGATGCATGGTGGGTGCGGGGGAGCTGCCAGGCCTCAGGGTCCCTCCTGGAACCGCAAAGGCACTGAGAGGCAGGGCCCACCCAGCCTGCTTCCGGCCTGGTACAGCTTCCAGAACCACGCAGCGCTGCACTAGTTTCCCCATCATCAACTTCTTTGAAAAATCAACTGCGATAGCTGAACTTCTGTTCCATTGTTGTTATTGTTTTTTAATTATATCTTTTTTTTTTTCTTTTTTAGCTCAGGAGCCAAATTGGATTCAGCCAACCTGAAATTAATTTGTGGCATAACACGGTGGTGTGGAAAACTGGGCCGCCTGTTCTCAAGCTGCCAGAGAAAGAGAGGGGAGACACCGGGCCTCGGCCCGGGGGCCAGAGAGGAGGCAGAGGCTTGCAGGTCACCGCTGGGCTTCTCTGCCTCTTCCACTCTCCGGGGAGAAAGCCCTTGGGCACCTTCAGCATGCTGATCATCCCACAACTGGTTAGAAGTATCTGCTGGGCACCAGGCCCCGGCTGGGCATTAGAGATGCTATTGTGAACAAGCCAATCAAGGTTCCTGTCCTAGGAGTTTGTAGTCCAACTGAGTCATTGAGACTTGTTTAAGATTCCAGAGAACAATAAGTACATAAAGATGGACCATTCATAGTCAGGGTTTTCCAGACCATCTGTCAGCCTGAGATTTAGTATAAGATTATTCCGATGTCCCCAATTACATTTTATCAAAGGAATAAAGGATGAGACCTGTAGGTTTCACTGGGGCAGGCATCTTACATAGATCATCGCATGTGATTGTTAAGGTGCTAATATTACACCCATTTTATAGATGAGAAAACTGAGGTTCGAAGGGGGCAAATCTTGTCTCTAGTGAGGAGGTGACGAAGCTGGGACTTGAGCCCAGATCTGGATGATCCTGTTCTTATAACTACCAGGCTATTACACCTCTCATGGAAAACCGTGGCACACCAGGCCCTCCCTGTGCCTAGATCAGATCTGCACGTGGTCCTAGAAAGCCCAGGACAGGGAATGAGCGAGTGAAGGCCAAGCAACCAGGAAGGTGTGCCCCACCCTCCTCCCCACCTCCCACCTGGAGATGCACAGCTGGCCCAGGGTGTTCTGTTCTTCCTCTTTCTTCTCCATCCTGTCACTGTTGGGGAAAAAAACATTTTCTCCTCCACGGAACCCTGTCTGGGGATCTGAGCTCCGATTTCAGGGCACAGATGGCATTAGGACCCATGAGGGAAGTCAGTTTCCCTGCCCCCAGGGAAAATGAGAGCCCTGGGGGAGGACCATGGGAGCTCTTTTCCAAGACTAAGTTTCTCTCTTTCTTTGTACCCTCTTTTCCCCATCATTTTAATGTATTTTTGCTCAAAGTAGAGGGTGGAAGAGGGTAGGCAGCATCTTTCCTTTGTATTCCAGGGGTTTTCTGGAAAACGCATTCCTGCTCCTCCAAAAGTGAGCAGGTCATGTCCCAGTGCCCCAAGCTGGGAGAGCTTCTGGGGCAGCCAAAGAACCTGACCCTGTGTGGCTCAGGACTCCCCTTCCCGCTGCCAAGAACACCCGCCTCCGGGGTGTGTCAGGGCCCCTGTCCCACTGCTGGGCTCTGCAAGTTCTCCCTGGTGACTTCTGATTCCCACCGGCCGAGAGGAACTGCCCTGGCTTCCTCCCTGCATCTCCGCACCCACACCCACTTCTTCCATCAGCTGGGCACACAGCAGATGTCTCAAAGACACCAAGCAGCTCCCTGGGAGGGAATGTTCCAGGTAAAAAAAAAAGAAAACAGAAAAAGATCACCAAGCCATTTCCTAAAACCCTGGGCTCCAATTCCCAGCAGCCATCTCCCATTTTCTTTTCAACCTGAGTCAACCTGGGACTCAAAATGTAACAGCCTCAGTAAATACCATCAGTACAAGATGACCTTTAAAAAGAATACAGTGTTAAGACAAAAAAATATACAGACACGAAACTGAACAGTGGGTGCCTTTGAGAAGGGGGAGGGTGACCGACAGCTTTCACCATCTACATTATTTTAATTTTTCACTATAAGCAAACATTACTTTTCTAATCAGGAAAATGAAATAGAGCAGTTTCAAAAATAGACAAGAGCCAGAAACCCCCAGCTCAGTCTGACAATCTGGAAGGTCTGGAACAGGGGTCAGTAAAATATGGCAGGGGGCCAAATCCCACCCACCACCTGTTTTTACAAATAAATTTTTGTTGGAACTCAGCTGCACCCATTCATTTACATATTGTCTATGGCCCCTGTAGCACTACAACCATAGAACTGAGTAGTTGTAACAGAAATTGTGTGGCCAGCAAAAATGAAAATATTTACTATTTGGCCCTTACAGAAAAAGTTTGCCAAGCCCTGGTCAAGAAGAATATGACTTTGTGAAGAAAAAAATTAGTCCGTGTCCAGTGCGAAGGCAGGAGTCTTCAACACATTCAGAGGCTGGTAATCTGAGCATCACAGAATCCTGGGTTCCTTCAGGACTCAGAGGCCACTCAGTCCATCCCTTGCCTCCATTCCCCACGGAAGAGGGTCTTCTCTGCTCTGACAAGTCACCTAGGGAGAGCAATACCACAACCACCCTCTGACAAGGGAAGTCCTTCCTTAAGTCTAACTTAAATCCGGCAACCGCTGATCCTCCTGCCTCAAGACTCAGGCCCTCCGCCCAACCCAGGCACTTTGTTGGGTCCCCCGTTGTTACTGACTGAGGCTTAAATCTTGCTCAATGCCCTGTCAAGACAGAAAGACCTCAACCATTAGGAGGGAATGGCATTATCCCCACCCCTCCCCCTCCTGGCCGCCAGGCCCCGGGGACGTACACAGGCAGGGGCTGACCAGTGGGGTCCGCCACACCAGCATTAAGAGGGAGCTGATGGCTTTGGAAGCAATTGTTACCACTTCTGGAAGAGCGATTACGTTACCTCTGCATAGACACCCATCCAGACCCGCTCCGCAGGGGTAAATGAACGTATGAGAGCATCGGAGCTGATTTACCTCGGCCAGAGGGAGCCGGAGAAATTCATTTCCCCCTCTAAACGATCCACTCTGGGTCCTAAATATTCAATAATTTCATAGCTGGGAAATGGAGTTCCTCCCCTTCCCCGTGGCAGACGGGTTGCATTCTTATGCCTGACATCATCAAGGTATTGAGGGGCGCACTTTATAGCAGGCTCTGGGCTGCAGCCCCTAACCCAGCCCAGGGAGGCTTAGGAGCATGTCAGGACCACAGATGCCCTCCCAGCTGGGTCCGGGCAGCCCCACCCTGTTCCTGAGACAGACCTGCGAGGACTGTCCCAGCCTCTCACCAGATCAGCTCAAGAAAAGGTCTGGCAGCCCAGACCTGGAATCTGGTGGGAGCTCAGAGCTCAGAGCCTCTTAACTGTCTGTCGTCTTGTCTGTCTTCTCCACTAGGGGGTGACTTTGAGGGCAGGGGCTGTCCCAGGTTTATTCCTATATCCCCGTGTACCTGTGATACAGAAGGTAGTCACTATTTATTGAATGAGTGAATGGATAGATGAATGAATAAATGGTTGGCGAAAGAATAGAAGGGTCGATGAATGACACTTTGAACATTATTCACTTGACTCCTTAGGGTAAGGGCTGTGATTTATTTCTCTCTCTACCTCAGTGCCTGAAACATCACTGGCAGCCCATGAATGTTCATTGAATTCATGTATCACAGAATGAACCAGAGTCGCTGCCCTAACCAGCCTTGAGAAGAGGCAGAAGAGGGAGAGGCAAGAAGCAGGGAGCCTGCAGCTGGCAGATGGGTTACACACCTGCCAGGTGGGAAGAACCCAGAGGTCTCAGCAGGAGAGAGGGCCCCCTGAGGTCACCTCTTGGGTGCTGGCCCTAGAGGCTGGAAACTTTTCATCCTGGCTCCATCCCAAATGCTGTGTAATTCTGGAAACTCTCTCCTCTTCTCTGGGCTTCAGTGACCTACATCTTTAAAAGGACAGAATCAGCCTGACTCGTTTCTGAGGCCCCTTCAATCTAATCCAATCCATCAAATCAAGTTGTTGGCCTTCATTCAACAAAAGCAATATGGCCATCTTAAAGATGGAACAACTGAGGCCCAAAGAGGTGATGTGACTTGCCCAAGGCCATATGATGAATCAAGGACAAAGGGATGAGCCAGAGCCCTAGCCTTTGCCCTCTAAAGAAAGACAGTATCCAAGGGATGGTAGGATTTATAAGTTTAAGTTCCAGCTCTGGACAAATGACTTCCCTTCTCTGAGCCTCAGGTTCCTGATGACCTCTCAGAAGATCGTCATATAAAGACAAAATAGTGACCACAAACACTTTCACAGCCCTAATTCTGGGCCAGGCCCTGCTGAGGGCACTTACACAGACGGACTCATGTGTGTCCTCAGGAGGCACGTCCTGCTGCTGTAATTCACGGCTCACAGAGGGAGCAGGCTCAGCAAAGCCAAGTCCCTCATCCAAAGACACTGGCTTTCAAGTGACAGAAGCAGGGTTCCATAAGGTACAACCGATTCCGGCCTCTGTGCTCTTTGTGTTACATCGAACTGCCTAAAAGAGCATTTAGGATTTGGGACCATGTTACACGTTTGGCTGTTTCTTTCCCTCCTACATCGTCTGATTCTCTTCATGATGACAACGGTCTCCCCCTGCGGCAAAAGAACCAGCTAAAGTCAGCCGAGCAGGCAGTAATTTTTTCCAGGCAACACTGGCCTCTCTGCAGCCCGCAAGACAAGAGCCCTCATGGTCCCATTGGTGAATGAGACCCTCCTTCACCACCACGCTCAGAAGGAGGACAAACCAGCCGCCAAAGAGGATCCTGGGTGCTTCCCTTCTGTCTTGCACTAATTATGTCCAGCACCAGGCTCAACACAGGTCTCCATCTTTGAAGGCAGGAGCCCGCAGGCTGGCAGTGGCCCTTGCAAGGACTCACAACCTCAGCCCCAACAAACAGCCAGCCTTTCCAGGGAACATGGCCACTCCCTGCACGGTGACAGAGGAACACGCCCAATAACCTCTGGAGCCAATCCAGCCCTGAGATTTCAAACCAGCCACTTGGGGGACATTTCTGCAGAGAAGCCCCCGGCTCTGGGGAAATCCCGGGCAGTGGTAGGGCACTAGCAACCGCAGCCCATGGGGCAGGGACAGGAAGCAGCCAGCAGGCAAGATCATTGCGCCCTCTTGTCTAAGAAGGAAAATCTGAGCACTGCCTGGAGCCTGATAAAGAAGGTCATCCCACCCCCAAACCAGAGGCATGCGGGGCCCCAGAGTTGGCTGGGGTGAGATAAGGTTATTAATTTACCAGTCGAGCCCTATTTAGTGGTTCTCATACTTAATTGCAATCAAGCGGGCTGGAGGCTGCGGGAGTGATGGGAGGGAGGGAGCCACCCCCAGGACTGGGGCCTGGGGCTGTGGTGATGGGATGCAGCAAGCAGGAGGGTATCTCAGGGACATCTCCTGAGCCTTGGGCGTGGCAGAGAGCTGCTGGGTGGGGTGTCACCCCAGCTGGGTTAGGTCCCCACTATGCATATGGACCCAGCATCAGATAAACGGGGTTCCAGTCGCAGCTCTGTCCCCTAGGCGAGTTACCAAACCAGCCTGAGCCTCCTCCATGTCTTCATCTGAAAGGGGATCATAATAACCCATCTTAAATGGTTACTGAAAGATTAAATGAGCTCATCTACACAGAGCAGGGGACACAGCACTGCCCTGTGCCCAGGGTCAATAAACGTGAGCCCGCGGTATTTCTGAGTCAAGAACAGAATGCAAGGTGCTGTTTTTTAAATAACCACCTCCACAAAATGCTCATTTGATGGCTCTGAAGGGAGGCTGGTGCCTTTAAGACAGGAATCGATCCAGCCCTCGGCCAGGCCAAGGAAGAATATCAATCCTTGGGCACATTAGGAGCAGGATTGATGGGGAGCTTGGAGGCATGAGGAATGAAGGCGGTGGGGACCAGACCCTGACCAGCCAGGCCCCACAGGCTGCTCCCTGCAGTGAGGCTCAGAGGAGGAAACTGCAGGACCCTCGGACCCACACCATGACTCCTGGACCTTTTCCCAAAGGAGCAGCTAGGATCCAAAGCCCCTAAACACACACACATCCCAGGGGAACAGCAGCTCACAAACTCAATCCAGTTACACTAGTGTTTACAAAGCACCCACTGTGTGCTGGGCCCTGGAGCTGGGGAGGTGAACGACTTAGACCCTGCTCTCAAGGAGCTCACAGTCCACACTGGGAAACAGACTTAGAATAGGAAATCGTGGCTCAGGTGATGAGTGCTGAGAGCCCAGGGGCTGCAGGAGCCCAGAGGAGGGGCACACACCCAGGCTAATGGCCACCTCAGGCTAAGCCCTGGAGGTGGGCGGTAGGCAAGGAGAGAGGGAAGCGTGTTCTGGTTGGGGGAACAGCATGAGAAAGGGCCAGAGGCAAGAAAGAGGGACCAGCAGCCATCCTGCAAGGAGGCAAGGGAAAGGGGTCCCTGTGAGCAATAAGGAAGGGTGAAAGCATTAAAGGCATTTGAAGAGTCAGTTCGAGACCTTCTCCTAGGAGCGGGGCATGGATGGGAGAGAGAGTGAGAGAGGCAGAGGGGGCTGATGTCCTGGGCTCCAGGAAGGCACTAAGCAACCCCAGATTCTCTGGGGTCCGGACCTACACTAGGGAACCCACAGAGCAGGAATGCTGTCCTTGATCCCTAGGGCTGCCCCCGTAGCTGACTCTCCACCCATAAGGCAAGGCCCCTCATTCCCTTGGCCTTGAGTGGGAGTGCGGAGAAGGTATGAAATTGACTTCAATCTAGTCAGCACCAACTATGAGCTAAGAGCTGCATTTCCTTTCATCACTAGAAAATTCCTCTCTACTAACTTGGCTGTGCGACCTTGGACTAGCCATAACCCCTCTCTGGGCTTCCGTTTCCATGTTACAAAATGACACGGTAGGTACTGCTATCCATTAAGAGGTCATCCAGTGCCAGCATTCTAAATAGTGCAAAGAGAACCATTTCAGAGTCAAAGTCCTGGCTCCTGGCTTACTGGGCTGCGTGACCTTAGGTAAGTGTCCCAGACTCTGGGCTTCACGTTCTTCTGCAGAATGGAGATAGTAACCCCCAACTGGCCACAAATGGTGGGCATGCAGTGAGACAGCTTACGCAAAGCACCCAGCACGTCCTGGGCACACAGAGGCCCCTTCCTACGTCTGTGTGGTTGATGGTACTTCCTGGCAAGGAGCTGACCCTCCTCCAGGCCAGACTAGCTGCGGCCCGGCAGAGGGAACGGGGCTGCAGCAAAGAACAGGGCGGCAGATACGCACACTGGCGCCGGCTGTTTGTTCAGGCATTCCGTTTGGAATGAATCTCCTTTTATCCCTGCAAGTGAAGTCTCCCGGGCTGGGCAGCTCGTTGGAGGTGAGTGTCTGCAGTGGCTTGGGCCCCCATTTATCACGCAGGCATTTGATGGAATATTCCTCCTGGAGGAATTGCACTCCCAGACACTCCTCACGCTCCTCCAGGGTCTTTGAAACTTAACAGGAGGTTCTTTAAAGGGACAGGAGAGGCGTGCTGCATCCCAATATGTGGCTTTTGAACACGTCAACATTAATAGAGGTCACCGTTCCGGGGGACACAGGGCCCTTCCCAGGAATAAATCAACAGCTGGCGCCAATGGCCAACCAATTCGTTTTGCTCAAGTTTCCCTTTCCATCCTCCGCTGGTGCCAGGGGGCTAGAGGGGTGGAGGAGGAGGAGGCAGACATAGCTGCACCTGCTTTCCTGGGCCTTGGAGGGGAGAATCCTGTCTGAAAGAGGCCTGGATTGGTCATCCGTCATACTGTCCCTGCTGCCACTACCAGGTTCAGGATCGCAGGGTTTCAGCGCAGGATAACAATAAGCTTTACGGAGGGTTTATGGGAGTGAGGCACCAGGCTCAGGGCTCAGGGTGCAGCCTCTCGGTTCATTCTTACAGCTCTCTGGGGAAACTGAGGCCCAGAGATGTTAGGGACCTTCCTCGAAGTCCCACAATCAGTAAGGGACTAGCTTGATCCTCAAACTCGAACTCACCCTGGTCCAAAGTCTAACCTTAACCAGAGAGGAGAGGCAAGAGGTAGTGCCCATGTGACCACATGACCTAGCCTTCTGGAGAAAAGCTATGAAATCTGGAGGCAGCTTGCCTTGAAAAATACACCCTGGGCTTTTCAAGCAGACAGTCCTGGTTTCAATCCCTGCTCTGCTATGCCCTGGCTGTGTGGCCTTGGACAAATGACTTGACCACTCTGAGCCTCAGTTTGAAAACATACTCTCAGCGTTAGCCTGAAAACACTGCCCCTCCTGCAGGGCCTCTGCACAGTCATGGGAAGGGGGCTATAGAGTCTGCGTGACTGTCACCCCTCATTGTCCCAGGCCCCTCTGAATTTTTTTCCTAAGACTTCACTGTGTACAATAATGCAGGCATATAACAGCCTGCCCCTGCGACTGGTTCTGCCAAATTCAGAACTCTTAACCAATGCTCGGATGTGTAATGTTTTATGTTTCTGTCGTTTCTCAGTTACTGATTGCTTTATCAATAGTGCTGCTTGTGTGAATCCCAAGATTTATCTGGTTCTGCCCCCACCTCCCCATGTGGCTCTGGGCAAGTCATTCATCCTCCTGGATCACAGAGCACAGGAGCTGGGAGGGAGGGACCTCAGAGATCATCAATCCAGGCCTTTCATTATATCAGTAAGAACCACAGCAACAACCCAAACCACCTAAGAAGCTTATGGTAGACCAGTACTCTGGTGCCCACCCCTGGCCATGCCCCCTGCCCTGGCCTCCTTGCATTTCTGACCTCATAGAGGCCCCTCCCATATTGACCCTGGGTTGGGCCACATGACTTGCTTTGGCCAATGGGATATGCACAAGCTGGAGCCAGTGGATGTTCTCCAGGTGCTTGCTCTTTGGGGCTTTTTCTCTTGGAACACCCTCTCATGGAATGCCACCTTGAGACTCCCAAGCAGTAAGGAAGCCCAGGCTGTGGAGAAGACCCGGCAGAGAATCTTCACTGAGCTCCCAACCCACAGCCAGCCGCCACCGACAACCCCGTGAGTGACACCACCCTGGATGCCCCAGGCCAGCCAAGCCCACACTGGCTGCAGCTGCACAAATGACCCAGGCAACAACAGTGACCATCTCAGTTGGCCTGGGACTCTCTGGTTTTAGTACTGAGAAGTCCCGTTTCCCAGGAACATGCCTCCCCCAACCCCCACCCCAGTCATGCTACCAAAACAGACAGATCAGAAGAACCAACCCATCAACTCATAGAGTCATGAAAAATAGTAAACAATTATTGTTTTAAACCTCTCAGTTTGGAGGTGTTTTGTTTTGTAGCAACAGATGGCTAACTGAATTGTGCGCCTAGTATGTGCCAAGCACTGGACTCGACCTTTGAGATGAGAAGTTCTAACCTTCACAACAGTCCTTTTAAGACGGTTTTATTACCCAACAAGTGAAAGACATGAGGCTCAGACAGGTCAAGTGATATCTCAAGGTCAGGCACTCAGAGCTAGGGTTCCAACCCCAGCCTAACTCCAGCACCTAAGCAACACAAAAGCCCAAGTGTTATTACTGCTATTTAGCAAATCGGAGTAACAATTCAGAAAGATCTGACTTTCCCAAGGCCACATGGCAAGTTAGTACACGGGGCTACCTCTGACATCCTGAGTTTAATAATACAGATATCTGTATCAGTCATCTAGGCCATAGCAACGCTGTGTAACTGTTGCAGAAAAGTGTGTTACAGCTCAGTTGTGACAGCAACCTGGATCCAGCCAAGAGACCAAGCAGCACTCGGAGAGTTGAAGAGCTCAGGCTTATTACCCCAGCGGGCCCAAAAGAGTTAACACTCCAAGCTGTGGATCCCCTCTGTAAGTTTACACAGGCTTTTATAGGCTGCCAATTTACACTTTGCAACATCATACGCAAATAAGTTATAAAAAAGTTGACTAATTAGGAACAAGCTTTGTAGAAATGGACCAATCAGGAGGGAGAGAAATAATCAATCAGGAATGAGCTCCATGCAAATGAAGTACTACAAATGGGCCAATCAGGAGTTAGCTCAGGGAACCAATAGAATTTTAGGGGTAAGTTCCACTTTCCTAGAAGTAAGACGTTTCAGAGGCAAAAAGTGAGAGCCGCTGGGCCAGGGAACAGGATGGTGCTGGCAGGAGAGTAGTGGCCCTGCCTGGGGGTCCTGCCAGTCTTTTTCATGGGACTTCCCACCTCATAACAACCATTAAAAACTCAGTGGCTTAAAACAGGCATTTATTTAGCTGAGTCCGTGGGTCAGTTGAGTGGCTCTGGTTTGGGCTGGGCTCCTATGTCTGAGGTTTGGCTGTTGGCTGATCCACCGGGGCTACTTATCTCCTCTCCGTGTATCTCCCATCCTCCAACAGGCTAGCCCGGACTTGTTCTCACGACAAAGCAAAAGCGCATGAGCAAACAAGGGGAAACGTACAAGGCCTAGGCTTGGATCTGGTGCGGCATCGCTGCCACCACATTCCCACCTGGCCACAGCGATCATGAGGCCAGACCAGGTGCAAGAGGTGGGGAAGTAGACTCTGCCTGTTGAGTGAGAGCAGCTGCGAGGTCTTATTGCAAACGATAGAGGTACAAGAGAGACTGGAAAACTGAGATTGTTAATGCAATCAATTCAACACACTAGCGTCTCTACCATGTCCCAGGCAGTGTGCTGGATATTTTATACTTGTTACTTACTTCTTGAACCATTCCTAGAATTTAATTAGATGCTATTATTAGACCCCATAATCCAGTTCGTGGAAACTGAGTCAGGTGACAATTAAGCAACTAGCCCCGGGTCATATAGCAAGTAAGTGCCAGAGGCAGATTTCAAGGCCAGGTCCATTTTGTCCTTAACCACTGAGCCGCCACACCAGCACAGCCAGCTTCCCACAGCCGGCTCCAGCCCTGACATTCTGGAGGACAAGAGGCTGGGCTCTCTCAAGGCTCCCACCAGAGTCGGCCGTTTCTTCCCCAGCCAGAAGTTTCTGCTGATGCGGCGGGAAGTCCTGCTCACAGAGATGAAAGCTGTTTGCCAGACAAGGCAGCTCTGCTGACAAAGGACAGGCTTCCTTTCGAGTTGGTCCTCCGGGAGGGGAATAGGTGGGAACCACCGGAGGTGAAGGAAAGGGTTCAGTGTGCAGCTGGTCCCAAGGCATGCAGACGAGGGGCAGGGAGCCCACAAGCTTCGCCTGCATCAGCAGGGGTCCGAAGCAGCACGGGGTTAGGGGACAGAGGCTGCTTGAGCTACTAAAGCAACAGAGAAGATCCAGGCCAATGGCTTCTGGTACAGATGGGGAAACTGAGGCCCAAAGAGGAGCCGAGACTTAGGGACACACAGCCAGATGGAGGCCACCTAGACACCAGACACTCCTCCTGCCTGCTGGTCACCCAGCTCACCCCTGCATCATGTCGGGGACCTCCCTATGGACTCCCAGTGAGAAAGGGGCCCAGTAAAGGCAGGGGTCTCACATTGCCTGGTCCTCAGGTCCCTGGGGAAAGTCAGGCCTCAGGGTATTCGGGGGCCCAATGAGCTATTTCTGTGTCTTTCCTTCAAGGAGATTCAACGAACACGGACTGATCAGCAAACACCATTTATTACGTCCGCTGCTCCTGGAGCTCTGTTCTGTGAGACAGATAGCGCTTCTTATCTCAGCCTAGAGAGCGGGGCGGGGGAAGGCTGGGGATGACGATCCCTGCTCTAACGATAAGGATTTGGAAGGGCCGGCTTCCGCAGCTGTGAGCCAACAGCACCGGGGGCACACGTGGCGTCTGCAAAGGGAATTTTACAAAGTGGGGCCCCTGGCTGCATAGAGGACACAGCGGACACACACTCTGGATGCTGTGCAGTACAGGCCTGGCTTCTGCCTGCAAATCCCTGGGTAACCCTGAGCAAGTTGGGCGACCTCTCTGGGCCTCCTCCCCATTGATTCAAGTAGGGTATGGATGCGATTAGGGATTTTCAAAGTGGATCCCTTGGGACCACAGTGTTCCTGGGATGGCTGGGGAATTTTGAAGGCGAGATGGTAGAGGAACGGGGGTTGGGGAGTGGAGCTCCGGCCCTGACCCCCAGCCGCTTCCAGACTAGACTCACTTTTATCTGCTTGATGTTCTGGGAGTCCACATAAGATGTCATTTCAACAAAGGATTTCACTCCTTTCAAGGCATCTTGAAAGCCTGGACTAGATGAGTCGTGAAGGCCCTTCTGGGAGTCGAAAGGGACGAGGATGGGCGGGGGAGGTGGGGAGACGAGACTAGGGACCACATGATGGGGGAGGGGGTGTCAGGACTAAGAGGATACAGCCTTGCCTGACAGAGCTCCCCACATCCACCCATTTCTCCACCTCCTTCCCACCCAGTGCCTCCCCTATGCCTTCCTCCCTTGAAAAATGTGTTACCTGCCTCTCACCAGGTGGTCTGGCCCCAGTGACAGGGAGGATAGGACAGAGGAAGGAAAGCTGGCCCAGAGGTTCTGCTGCAGAGGCAGAAAGTGTGAGCCAGCTGACAGACAGCTGTAGCAGGAAAGAGGTCCGGCTGCCAAGCCCAACCCACTCTTCCTGCTGTGTGACCCAGGGCATGTGTCTTCACCTCTCTGAGCCTCCATTTCCTTCCCCTATGAAATGAAGAAAGTATAGTGCCTCCCCCATAGAATTGTGAGGCTCAAATAAGATGTCACAGTGCTCAGCACAGAGTCTGGAACAGAACAGGTGCACATTAAGAAGGACAAAAAGTAACAGAAGCCCAAATGTGGTTTTTGACTCCAGACCATTGGCAAAGCAGGGTACTCCCAAGTCCCCGTGGCTTGGGGAGGGGAGAGGGATTGATCAGTGGGGTCAGAGATATTGGACACCTCTTGAGTAACTCTGCAAATCCTCTCCCCACTTCCCACTCCCCATCCCTTCTCCAGCCTCTGCTGCAGGCTTCCAGAAGCTTCTATGCAGAGGCCACTTCCCAGCTCTGAGGATGCTGACCTCTTGCTTCTTTCCCCTTCTCTGAAGCTGCAGTGGGACTCATGTGCACTGCCGGATTTGGGGGGAGTGAACACCCCTGGGGCCACCTCAACCAGCGGGGGACGGGAACAAGTTGTAACTGTTTCTCCCTCCGCCCCCAGGAGGACAGTTCAGAGACGCGTTTCCTACCTCTTCTCAGAAGGTTCCAGCAAGACAGAATACCAGCCCTCCATGCCAAAACCTAATTTGATAAATCTTGCGTTCATCTCTATTCTATTTCCCTGGTCCTTGGGATCAACCCTAAATCAACTACCCGGACCCAGCTTTGTCTGAGAGTCTGCTTTCTGGTTGGGGACCCAAGCTGAGACAGCTGTGCTCCAGGAGAGGGGTCTCTGCAGTCATGAGCCTGTTGGCACTGCTCGGAAGGCTTCAGGGAGTCTCTTAGGGTTACCCCAGGGTCCACTGTCAACCACCAGCCCCCACGTGGCTGCAGGAGGTGGGGAGCTGAGCTGGGAGTGCCAGCTGAATGTCTCCCCAACAAGTTCAAGAGTACATCACTGTCCCTGGAAAGGATTCCACCAGCGTGGGGGGGGGGGGGGAAGGAAGGGCTGAGGCAAGTGCTTCTTATGTCTCAGGGAGCCCATGCCCTCCCCCCTCCAGTGGCCCACACTCAGCAGGAAGGTATGGAAGCTGATGGAAACTTCCAGCAAAACCCTGAGTCAGCTTCCTCTGGAGGCACCACAGGATCAGAAGCACCAGGACCACAGCCCAAGCACGAGAGGGACAGAGAAAGAGAAGGGCAGGGGACGCTGAGGGCCCGCGAGTCAGGCCAGCTGAGTCCTGCTCTGCCACCTCCATGCTGCGTGACCTGGGGCAGGTGACTTAAATCTCTGAGCATTCCCCCACGTCAGGTTGTCATGAGGATCAAATGAAGTTAAGGGTGTGAAGGATTCTGATGGTGCCCAGGTCATAGAAAACACTCGGTGATTTTGGCTAAGGTTATGTGTGGGTTTTTGTACTCTGCTTTCTCTGCAGGATCGGGGGAATCTGTGGCCAAACCTGAACGCACCCGATCTCATCTCAACTACAGGGTCAGGGGAGGCACTGTTATACCCATTTTCTAGATGTGAAGCCCAAGGCTCAGAGAGAACAATAGATTTGTCCCAAACCACGTAGCTGGTAGCAGGCAGATCTGGGATTTCAGCCCAAGTCTGTGTGACCTCAGAGCCCATCACCTAAAAACCAAAGCTGATTTAGCTCTGTCACCATCCTTCTCTCTCACACAGTTCCTTTAAGGGAATCCCCATGGGAAGTACTCCTGGGGCTCACAGTTCCTCAGGCTGGCACTCACAGACCCCTGGCCTCTTCCCTAATCCCATCATCTCCAAACCCTGGCCCCATCCCCCAGAGGGCCTGGTCAGGTCTAGAATTCTAAAGTAGGAACCACACCTCCTGGTCACACCCCTGATGGAATGGGATGAGCAAAGCCAGATGGGATCCAATCCCAAGGTGCCCCTTTACTGGCTGTGTGACCTGGGGTAAGTGACTTCACCTCTCTGAGCCTCAGTTTCCTCAACTGCAAAAAGTGAATTGTCACGGGGGCTGATCTGAGGTCCACTGAGACAGCATAGAGAGTACACAGCAGGTGCTTAGGACTCCACGGGAACGGGCTGCTTGTGGGGTGGGAGGAGGCTGTGTTCCCAAGCCCACCATAGAAGGATCTAGCATCCAAGGCTCCCGTGCAAGGTTCATCCACTACCAGAAGCCTCAAGAGGTGGTCATGCGACTCCACAGGCAGAGCTGAGGTCAAGGCCAGGGGGCCCAAGACTTAGTAACCACGGCAGAACACTGGCCCATGCACGTGCCAGTGGGGCGCTTGGCCCTCCCCAGGTGAAGGGCAGGTCACCGCAGCAAGGAGCAGGGAAGGGGAGGGGGAGCTGACCTTGAACATCCTTCCCTCTCTTAATCAACCCTGAGGGCTCAAAGCATTTCCACCCCACTCTCACCACCAACACCCCTCCCAGCCCCTGCTGCCCATGGGAGGAATGGTTGGGAGCAGGAATTTGGGAATTGGACTGCCTAGGTTCAAAGTCTCACCTTAACTATTCCCAGCTATGTAACCTTGGTTTAAAGAAAAAAATTCCTTGTCTACCTGAGCCTCAGTTTCTTCAACTCTTTAAGTCAGTTTTAAGAAAATAAATGAGCTAATACATATAAATCTGTTAGAATAGGGTCTGGCACATTGAAAGTGGTCAATAAATTTCAGCTGTTCTGATTTGGGGTTCTAACCAAGGTTCCCCACAGAGTCCCCCTTCATGCACTAGCACCCCCACCGCACCCCACTGCCCCCCACCACACCACACCCCCAGTCCAGGCAACCGCGCTGTCTCGACTTCTGACACAATGCAGATGACATAGAAGAAGGCGGGAAGGTATAAAAGCAAGGATTCCCACCCCAGACCAGCTAAGCAATCCCTGGGCTAAGTGTGAGGGTATCAGAGAGGAGAAGCAGCAGCTAGATTCTGGCGGAAACTCCATAAAGATACGGAATCCCAAGACAAAAAGGCCCCATCTGCCGCTCCCAAGTCCCTGCATTGACACAGAATAAGAGTAGAAGAAATGTTTGCTTGCAGGGTCCAGCCAGAGGGCCTGAGCTTGCTGTCTGCCGGGTCCCCACATCCCAGAGGGAGAATGTTCTCCACTCTGACGGCCATAGGCTGGGAGAGCCTGCAGGATCAGGAGTGGGGTGGGGACAGGCAGTGACTAAATGATTCAAGAACTAACTGTGCAAGAACATCCCAAGCAGTGAAAGAGGCAGGGGGCGTGGGGAGCCTGAGCCACAGAGATTAGGTTTCTGCCCCTGGTCAGAATGGAAAGTTGAAATAAAAATTAAGCTCAGCTTTAGAGCAATAAAAAGGGCTGCATTTTTTTCACATTGCAGTTGATGGATGAGCTGTGTGCCAAAGGCAAATACATGTAAAAAATTGAAAACACTGTGTTTTCAGGTCCCCTACTACAAGTCAAGTAACACTGGCCGTGGACAACTTTATATTTCTTTATTGAATGGTCCTCGTCTCCCATCATTTGAGGATGGATTCCTGGAAGTAAAATGGCTGGGAGTCAAAGGCTACTAACTGCCAGAGGCTTTTAACACAATATAGAAGCACTCTCTTCCAGAAAGCTCAGACCAATTTCTGCTCCAGCAGCCAGGGATAAACAGCCTGTCTCACTCCACAATCTCCCACATCAAGGAACATCATTTGGTCCACCTTTGCCAATTTGTTGGGCCAAAAATGAGAGTCTCACTGTTTCCATTTGCATCCTTCAGTTACTAGGACGAGGTGCTACAGTGTGTTTTGGGAAACTCGGAAGTGTTAGGATGACAAAACCCTTGTTAAGCGTGCGTGTGTGTAAGATGCCCACAACAGTGAGCTGGCTCTCCTCTCCTGGGGACGCTCCCTCCCCATCGGCGAGCACCATCCTGGTGTGTGGCTGCCCTGATCCTCAGTTTCCTCATCCATTGTGAATGCACCAAGGCGGCAATGGCTGAGGGCCTGAGAAGGCCTAGAAAGTTCCAGAAATGGATCAGAAGTGAGAGATCAGGGAGAATCACTTCCCTTGGGAACCAGGAAACAAATGTCACAACAGCTCCAGTGACTGAGCACGAATGCTGGGGAAACTGAGGCTCAAAGACATTGAGCGAAAGTCCGCTGCTGGGCTGGGGAGGCCATCAGGCATGAAGCCTGTGCTTCTTCCTGGCACCAGGAGCCTCCCTCTTGGGGTCCCTAGTCAGAACCAAAAGATGTGGGCAGGATGGGCCCCTCCTGCTTCCCTGTTCCTCACAGGTCCCGCCCAGGACTGTCTGAGCTAAATCAGCAGTGTTTGGTTCCCAGGTTTGTCTCCCAGGCCTGAGACAGGAAATCCTGCCCCTCTGGAATGCCTGGACAGGGCTGAGAGGCTTAAGATACCCATTGTACAGATGAAGACACTGAGGCTCAGAGAGGATCCCGGCATGCCCTGGTTACTGCCTGGCAGGAGGCAGCAGAGATGTTAGAACCCAGGTGTGTCCCCATCCCTGGTCCCTCCTGGGTGACCCCAGACTCTGACCTTCCACTGCCAAGAGGAGGTGGCAGGCACCTCTCTGCAGGGCCTGAGTGTCTGACAAGGTGGGAGGGCCCAGAGCTTCTGAGCAGTTAAGATTCTCAGGATGTGGAAACACAGAGGCCGGACACTCTCCTCTGAGGCTGAGGGAGGCAGAGGCAATGATTTACAAGCACCCTGGGACAATGTGGGGACCAACTCTGCAGATTCCCAGCACCTCCAAAAGCCGCCTGATTTTCTGTTCCTTCCTCTCTCCATCTTCCTCTGTCCTGCCGTAGTCCACCGCAGACTCAGCTGCTCGCCCAGCCCCATACCCAGCAGCCGCTCCGCTCCCACCAGCTGTGCTGCCCTAGGCAGCCCCTTCCCCTCTCTGACCCTCCATCTCCTCATCTGAAACTGCAGGTGATAAAGTCACGCCCCCAGGACTGTTTTGAGGATGGCTCCCAGCACTTCGTAAAGGCTCAAAAAATTGTTTCTTTCTTGAGGACACACAACCCAAGTCCCAGGACTCCCACCCCTCTCCAGGCCTGCGAGTCCCTCTCTCTCCTCAGGGTGAATCTCCAGGGACACCCTCGCTGCCCCTTTGCCCCCTGTTTTCCCAGAACCCAGAGTCAGGAATGTCTGTTCCTTCAGAATCATTTCTCCCAGGCCTGTTCTCCGTGGTTCTCCATGGTCCTCCAGGGCTCAGTAATTTTTGAATGAATAACAGGGAAAACAGGGTCCAGAAAGTTGTCACCAGGAACCCCCTCCTCCAGGAAGACTTCCCTGACCCTTTACCCAGGCTGGGTGAAGGGCTCCCCAGTGATCTCCTCTGAAGCCCAGAACTATTCTTTTTTTAAGGATAGGCTCTGAGGTCCAAGGATTGACTCTGCACTAATAAGCTGTGTGCCTTTGGGCAAATGACACAACATTTCTGTGCATCCATGTCCTTACCTGTAAAAGGAGGATAATAATAACAGTATCTGCCACGGAGAATTGTTGTGAGGGGTCAGGAGACAGGTACTGCACACAGCGTGGCGTCAGGCACGTTCTGAGCGCTCAGAGAGGCAAGTGGTTATTATTAGCGGTCACGAGCATCACTCAGTATTGTCTCATTTACCAGACTGTCTTTTGCCACCTGCCCATGAACTCATCAACACCTGTAATGAAGACTGGCGGGTGCTTGTCCAGACCTCCACGGAAATACTCTGCAAACAGCTATTTCCCATTAATGATGTGGATTAAGTGCCTGATAATTTACCTGTCTTTCTCCTGTGAATCTTAGAGAGCAACTGAATAAATTAACTTTTTAAAGGAACTGGAATCTGGCGGGGAGAGCCCTTCGTCCCGGGACGCCTCCCCGCTCTGAGCCTCCCCGTGGACTCCGGCGCCCCCTCTGATGTCTGCACCTGCAGCTCTCCTCCAGCGGCTGGGGCTGCTTTGTCCACGACTTCAAGGGGGTGAGCTGTCTGGGACTCTGCAACCCCAAGGCTGGCCCGTGGCCAGTGACTGACAGATCGCCGGCCAAGTCCAACTCTGCGGTGTAACTTACCCTCCAGAATCCCCGTCAGGGTCACGCTGAGGCCTCTGTCTGCAGGGCTTTGCCTGAAATGCTTGTTTGGCAGGACCCCCTGCCTTCCCCGACCCTGGCCTGCCTCCCTCACTTCCTCACACCCAAATCCTTGTCTCCCCAAGCCACCTAAGACAGTGGCAGAGGTCCTGCCCGCCTCTACACTTACTCTTAGTACAGTATACAGACACGAGCTGCTTGGTCAGTGTCGGGGAACTATTGAACCAAGTGATGCCCAAGGAAAGATTTAGCAGGTCAGCCAAGGGAAGAGTTCTGAAAGGGAGAAGCCAAGGCTGACAGCCCGTGGGTCTCCCCTGAACCCACCCCACCCCATCCATGCATAGCCCCCTTCCTCGCCCACGCTGAGAACCATTTGCAGTCATAAATGTTCAGTGGAGCGTGTGGTCTTTAAGGCACGGGCCTTAAGCTGCATAAACAAGGTTGTAAAATTTAAAGGCAAATCAGCCTGGGATCCCAGGGACAGCCACACTGACGTCACAGCTGGGAGCAGGGCTTGGAGGGAGCAGGGAGGAGAAATCTTTCGACAGCATTAATTCTGGGAAAGGAAGAAGGGGGGACTTGGCCCCGACTGGTGATTGCTTCTGTTTGGTTGTAATCATTGGATCTGAAATGATCGGATGGTAACAGGCCCACATTTAGACCGTGCCACAGTCAAGGGGGTGGGGTATTTGGTCTCTTCCAGAGAAAATCCATCGTCCTCTCTGCAGGTGTACAAGGGACCCAATACAGGATTGTGGGTATCTGGGCTTCGGCCCCAAGTGAACAAAATGAGCTCCGGCCCTCCTAGAGTTTTCATTCTAAAGGGAGGGAAATAAACAAATAAACCATAACAATTTTAGATACTGATCAGTGCTGTAAAAGTAAGATTGGGAAGGAAGCCCACTTTAGATTGGCAGCTCACAATGGGATGGTACCTAGTGATACCTGTGTGAGGAGGGAGGCACTGGGCACTGTCTGCTGCTGGCCACAAGGCCAGGCTGCTCCCTCTGCAGGCCGCTCCAGCCTTCTCTCCCTGCCTCCCTTCATGGCAAACTGGGCAGCTGTTTGCAGATCAGACCCATCTCATGCAGTCTCACCCACTGGGATTTCTCACCCAGCTTCCCAACGCCACACGACACTAGCTAAGCGGTAGGCTCTGTGGCCGGAGTCCTCGGGTTCAAATCCCAGCTCTGCCACTTACCAGCTGTGTGCCCCCTGGGCCTCATTTCCTGATCCGTAGAACAGAAGTAGCGACAGTATCTTCTACAACGTTGGGATGATGAAACAAGGCAGGGCACGGCACGCAGCAAGCCCACAGGAGGGCTAGCAAACCTTGTTTTTACCATTATCAGTCTTTCCTTCCCAACTGACCCAAGGTGCCTCTACAGCCAACATAAGCAGACTTAGCAGGTTGGGAGTAACAGTGAAGGCCAAGAGTGGGGGCTTCCAGGATGCCTGCTCCAGGAATCTGGCTGAGACTGGAAGAGAAGAACCAGTGAACTGGAGACAGAAGAAGCTGAGGTGGGGAGAAGGGGGCTGGGGAAGAAGGGAGGGGCCTGAGAGCTCAGGATCAGGACAAAGATGCACATGGAGCCAAGCAGGGGCTGCAAAATCTCATTTAAGATGCCACAGAGGGACTCAGGGGCAAGGAGGATGCTCTAGGATGCTCTGGGATGCTCAATCACACCTGTTAGAAGGTACCACAATTTGTAAGATGAGGGAGGCAGCAAAGGAGGGGTAGAGGAATTGGGGAGGCCTGGGTTAATGCTAGCTTCAGCCACTTGGGGACCAAGTTACAAAACTTGGTGCTTCCCTAAGCCTCAGTGGTGCCATCTGTAAAATGCGGATCACCCTAGAATCCACTTCTCGGGATCATTGCAAGGATTGAATGGGATGTTGCGTGAAGTCAGCACTCACTTAATAGAAGTTAATAGAAGTCTTGTAAAGAGGCTCTGATTTTAAGATTCAGTGAATGACCCCAAGGCTCAAGATTTTATGATTCTAATTGGTTCACGAGTTTAAGATTGCATGTTGGGAGGACAGGGATCTGGTCTGTTCTGTTCACAGTTTTATTCCCAGTACTTGGCACCCAGGATTTGGCAAATAGGTGAGCAGAGTGTGTGCGTGTCTGTGTGTGTTGAATGAATGAATGGATGAATGAATGAATGAATTGGCAAGACTGACTATTCTCTGTCCAGCTTGCCCAAACCAGAAACGAGGATGCCATCCCTGACTGTTCCTCACCTCAGCATCCGTCACACCTCCTAAGGAAAGTTCTGCCACCTGCCCCTTCCTCTCTTCCCTCGGAGCCGGCCCCTCGCTCACTTGGAATTATGCCACAGCCTTCTGCCTGGCCTCCCATCTTAAAAATCTCATTTATGGACCAAAAAGAAATTCATTAACCAAATTGGGGGCATTCTGGTTCAGGGCTGAGCCATTATCAGGCACAAAAGAAAGCCACTTACAGAATTAACTCCGAGGAACTTAGGCACTGCAGGCCACAGCACTCCCTCCTTCCCGAGAAGTCCTTGGAGTGCGGGATAGGTGCAGGCACAGGGGGCTGGAGGCAATGACCAGGGCTGAGCACTCCCAGCAGGGACTGCGGCAGAGCAGGGACCCCCCAGCAGTCAGGTCACGCACTGACACCTCCTCCCCTCCTCACCCCAGGACACTCTGAACATGAGTCCAGCCGCTCCCACCTCATTAAACACCCGGCACAGGGCCCTGGGAAACGTCTTAATTAGGTGGCCACACTGGCTTGCGTAAATTAATTTGATAATGATAATGAAGTTCAGCGGGGCAGAGCTGACCACGTTTCTGAGAACAGCTGCCCCAAGCTCTAGGAATCCGGATCCAGGGAGAGGTGAAGGGGCTTGTGGTTGGTGCCTCCAGGGTGCACTGTCCCTCCTCTGTTCTCTCCAGTCCTCCCACCCCCCAACCCCATGCACTGCATCCTCTGGAGGCTGAAGGGTCTAGGGGGGACCTGTCTTATTCTAAAGGTCTCTGGAAACAAGCTGGTTTTCAATCCTGGCTTTGCCATGTGCCACAGGAGTCAAGTCACCTGAGCTCTGAGAGCCTCAGTCTTCTCTGCTATAAAATGGGTATGACAATCCTGCCTCCAACATGGGTGAAGTGAGATACACATAGAGCATTTGGCACACGCCTGGAGTACATAGTGGGTCCTCAGGAAATAGCAGCAGTTGTGGTTATACTAAAATAAATTAATGAAGCCCCCTCACTGCCCTTGTGTGTCCATTTTGAAAATGATGCTACTGGATAAATGATTAACTCCTGATACTCATGAGCTCTCTCTCATTCCAGGCTTTCTGTTCCCTTTGGGATTCAAAGGGTTGAAGAATTCAGTTAAGGTCACAGCTGGTAAGTGGTAGATGGGGGATTTGAGCCCAGTTTTTCTGACCCTAAAGCTAAGCCCTTACCACCACCCCAGTGCTAAGGAGGGACAGCTGTGCCGACGTGCAGCCTGCAGACAGGTGGGCTGGGACAGTGCCTGAACACATTTGGTGACGTTTCCCTTCTTATCAACCTGTCGATTGCACGGAGATTTAAACAACCTAGAGTTCACACTGGCTGTACACCATGGGTGGAAAGCGGGGACCAGGAGATCTGGGCTCCAGGCACAGCTCTGTCACAAATCTCTGTGGCATCTGAGCCCCTACTCGTCCCTACAAGCCTCTTTGCCATCCATAAAGGGGAAGGAAGGTTTCTAACTCTAAGCAACATTCCAGCCCAATCCCTTCCACAGGTCCTCCTCTGAGCCACCCTGCTGTTACATTTGGGGGTGCCTGAAACTTCTCACTATGCCTCCTGCACCCTGACACGGTGTTAGCCCACAGAGGCTGAGCACACTGCACTCCATCCCCTCGGAGAGCAGCAAGAAGGACTAAAGGAAGATTTCAACTGTTCCCTGATTCTACGTGAGGCAGCATTGTGGGGATGAAGGATGCTGAAAACGGAAGTTCTCCTTGGGATGTAAAATCCTCAAGCTGGGGTACATGATAACCACCGATCAGCAAAGAAGAATAACAATGATAGTGTGAAGCCTTTTTTCTCCCTGCGGAACGAGAGAGATGCATCGGGTGTCTAATTAGCAAAATATTAGATAATTGGTGTAATCTGGTACTGTTCCCTTTTTGACAGCCTCTGCCATGCTGTCCCATTTCAAGCTTGAGCTGCCAGTAAGATCAGTTGATAATTGTAATACTGAAAATGAAAAATCAAATCACAGTCATCGGAGGCTCCCATTAAATTGATTTAAGGCTGGAGAAATTAATGGGCTTCCCTTGCCTATCTTCCCACCCTGCGCCTGGTCTCTGCCTCGCTGCTCCGCCCCAGAGCAGAACCGCCACACGTAGCGAGAGGATCAGTGGGGCTCTGCCACTCAGTCTCTGACCTGCCCCCACCCTGCAGAATGGTCAGGAGCCACCTCCCTGAAGGCAGTTGTGAGTTCAGTCACAGAATAAGGTGCGGCACCCAGCCCCGGGGCCCCGGATAGAGCAGGTCCTTTCCTTTCATTTCCTATGAGGACTGAGCCTCTGAGACAGAACCAGTGCAGCCCAGGCTATTTCTAAGTTCGATAAGGCCAAGAAATGGACTCAGTATGATATATGTCCCATTAGTTCGAGTGACAGAAATCACCTTAAAGAAAAAAGAACACTTATTGGCTCATAAAACTGGGAAGCCCAGAGGGAGAGCTGGCCCATTGACGTCACCACACCACCTTTTTTGTCCTCTCCCATGGCGGCTGGAATTGTTCTGAGCTGGCATAGGGATGGGGATGGGGAACATGACCACAGAGAGCTTCTGGGTTCACGTCATCCCAGCTTTGCAACCCCAGAAGAAAGAGCCTCTCTCAGCCAGCGTTTATATATAAAGCCCAGGGGAAGGGCCCTGACTGGTTCGTCTAGAGTCTCATGCCCTTCTCTGGGCCAATCACTATTGCCAGGTGGTTTAATATTATATTGACTACACCCAGGTCTTAACCCAATCCTGTGACTGAAGAAACAAGGTGTTAATAAGACTGCACTCCCACCAGGTGAGCAGGTGAGGGGGACATTCCAAAAGGGTACTTTTACTACCAGAAGAGGGGGAGGTATGTGGTTACACGAAACAAACCACTCCAAAAGTTAGCATCTTAGAATAACACCCTTTGTTATGATCTGTCATGATTCTGTGAGTTGACAGGGCTCAGTTAGGTGGCTCTTCTGCTCGACGTGACATCAGTTGAATCTGTCGTCACCTGGGGACTCGACGAAGCAGCAGTGTCCAAGACGCCTCACCCATGTGGGTGGCATCCATGGCCGGGACTCTCTCAGGTCCTCTCTGTCTCCATGGATCAGCCCCAGTCATCTCTCCATCAAGGTAGCTGAACTTCCCACGCAGCAACTCAGGGCTTCCAAACACATGAAAGCAGAAGCTGCCAGGCCCAGAAGTGGCATAGCGTCCCTCCCATCGTGTTCCATTGTCAAGCAGAAAAGCCAACTCAGATTCAAGAGGAAGATAAAAGACGTCTGAGTGGTGGGCAGTGACAAAGAACCTTCAGCATCTTTAACCCACCCCAGGAGGGACAGGCAAACAATGGCAGCAGGTGTGCCACCTAAGGTTCACCCATCTGTGGATTAACTTCAGAAGCACTCACGGAGGCCCTGCTCCGTGCCAGGCCTGGGGCCAGGGGCTGGGCCTGAAGTTCCTTCCCTCAGAGAGCTCCCCTCCATGGGGACACCTGTCCCTGGGCTGTTGTGCATTTGTTGCCATGGAAACCAAGTCATTCTGGAGGCACAGCTGGTCCTATAGTTCTTTTCCCCATGATGCAGTCCAGTGAAACACGGAGAGAGAAATACTCAGGGGCTCCAGCGTGGGTTCTTTGAGCTGCCAAATGTTGGTCTTCTCACTCTCCCTCATCAAAGCAGAGAAGTTCCGGAAACAAATTGGCCTGTGTTTGAAAGTCCAGGGCCTCCAAAGACCAGTCCTCTGGCCTGGTCCCTTCAGCTCTCTGTGCCTCAGTTTCCTCATCTCTAAAATGGGGTTGATAATGCACCCCATATGGCTCTGAGATGAAAATGGACTCACCTGTAGCCAGGCTAGTACAGTGTCTGGCACACAGGAGGTGCTCAATAATGAGGATGTGTTAGAAGGGTCACTACCACCCCTCACTGTCTCGACCTGTTCCAAGGTCTGTGCTGGGTGTCGAGGAAACCCCGCCCTGTGGTTTCATCTCAGCTTATTCAGCTTCCTTGTACCCAGTGTGCAAAGCTCTCCTTCTCGCCTCAGTCCTGAGCATCACAGGAGAGAGCTGGCCCCAGAGTCCTTCCATGGTTTAACTGTCCCCAGGAGAGCGCCGGCCCCTCTGAGCCCCTCCATCCCTGCCCGCGGGGCTCTGGCCAGCTCAGAGAGGTTGGACTTGACATGCTTATTTCATTTCACACACATTGAGTTTGAGCCTCTTGAACCTCATATCCAGAGAAACATGCAAATGGATGCAAATGAGTCCCTGATTTATGCAAAATACCATGCAAATACATGTCCCTGGATTTGCCAAAGGAAAAGGCCTGGTCACCTAATTTAGCAGAAATAACAGGGGGAAAAGATCATGTCTGTCAGTCAGAGTTAAGTTCAGGCTCAAAGAACTCTGGAGGCCTTCTGGAATGGAGCTGAGGGATCCCTGGCCACCCTGGGCCACAGCCACCAAACCCTTGGAACCAGGAGCCCCCAGTGCTGAGCTTGCCAACAGAGTCCAGCTTCACAGTGGTACCCTGTTCTCCTGCAGCTGAGCGCCCTGGATCTCCCTTCCCTCCAGAGTGGGCCCTGGGAGAGGATGCTCCCAAGCCCCCTGCCCCCACATACGGCCACGTGCTCCCTGCTAACCAGGCCCACTATTACTATCACCCTCCTGAAAAGAGCCACCACTGAGTGAGCGGGTCCTGTGCCGAGCACTTTGCCAGCACTGCTCCTTTACCCCTGGCAGCCGCCTGGGATGGGAACAGTGATCACCATCTCACAGCAGATGCTGAGGCCAGCGCTCTCTCCCCTACACGCTGGGCCTGCAAGAACCTTCTCTCTTCACACCTGTGTTGCCCCTGAGGCTGGAGGCTCAGCTCCAGGAAGGCAGGGACTCTATCTGCTCACCCACTGCCCTGGCCCCAGAGCCTGGAGCAAGGCAGCCGGCAGCAGACACATGCTAAGTGCATAAAGCTGCTCTGGGGTATCACTAGCTCAAACACAGGCATGTTTTCTGCAAATTTAAACCGTCCATTTCCTAGACCCCTTAAATGGCCCACAATGGGACATCTGTCAGGCAGCACGTGTTCGCTGCACTTTGCCCTCATTTTCCAAAAACGCTTGGTGAGAGGCACCAGTGTGTGTGTCTTGAGCCAGCAGAACCAATAGAACCTTCTGCTCACACTGCTGGGTTCTCCAGGCAGGCTGAAGCAGAGCTCTGCCCCTCGAAGGGAGGTGCTCAGGGCTCACAACGTGCATTTAATGCTTTAACGCTCTAGAGGAGAGCATCTCATATCCAGACGCCTGCAGGGCTCCTGGGTGAGGTGATAATCCAGTTAAATGAGGGCTTACTATGGGCCAGGGGCTGCCCCGAGTATTTTGCATGAGTTAACTCATTTCATTCTCAAAACAGCCCACGCAGTCCATGCTGCCACTAGCCCCAATTTCTAGGAGAGGACGCTGAAGCTAAAGGTTTGCAAACAGTCTGTGGCTTGTCCTGGCACTTGAGCCCCTGTTCTCACACCTCTGTCCTCAGGCAGCAGAGGAAAGGGGCAGGGCCGGGAAGTGGGCCTTGTTTTACCACTGAGGATGGGGTGGCAGGGAGCGCAGGGTTTATTTAAGGTATGGGCATTCAGATTGCAGCCCTGAGGTCTTCTTCTGTGCTGTGTGACCCTGGGTAAGTGACTTCACCTCTCTGATCTCAGTTTCCTCATCTGTAAAGTAGAGATATAATAGGACCTCCTCTAGGAGGATCCTCACATCTGGATTCATACTGGACAGGACTTAGACTCCCAGAGGTGCAGGGACCTGTGTGTCACATGCAAAGTGGTAACAGAGCCAAAACTTGAACCCCATCTCCTAACTGAAGGCCCAGTGCCTTCTCCACCACCCAGCCCACCCATCCGTCAGGGCTGGCATCTGGAAGAATGTGTTCCCTGCAGGGAAGGAGCCCGCTGTCGGCCTCGGGGACAGGGCCTATAATGTCCAGGCTTCTCACCAGGAAAGTTTTGGCGTTTCTGTTGATATGAAAAGATGACAAGAAACAGCTCAGGTAATTATATTAATTTTCCTCAATTTACACATTCTTGCTATTTGCCATTTCCCCAGGAAAGTGTAAATGAGGACTTCAGAGCAGTTCAGCGGCGTGGTAATTAGGCCTGCGTCGTGAGAAAGTTTCCATGATGTGTCTTGTGATCAGATCTCTCCACAGTTGAGGGCCCTGCCTCCCCTCTCAGACTCGCAGCTCACCAAGGGCAAGGAATTATCTCCCACCTCAACCTGGGGGTCTCCACCAGGAGACTGGGGAGTCCTCAGAGGGCAGGGATATCTCTCCCCTATCTCCTCCTGGGTAGAAACTGTAGCTCCTCCATCAAACTGGCAGATCCTGAGAGCTGGGCTGGGTCTCCTCCATCAGGCTGGGGTTCCCTAGGGCAGGCTCGTGTCTCCCTGTTGGACCAGCAGCTTCCCCATCAAAATAGGTGAGAGGGGCTGTGAGTCCCTCATCAGACTGGGAGCTCCCTGAGAACAAGGATCTCTCCCCCACCAGACTGGGAACGTTCTAGTCAGTGGCTCCATCTCACTCATGAGACTGGTGGAGTCAGCGCAGTAAACATCCCCACATCCTGCGGCTGAAGCTCAGACTCCGCCCTTGTGTGGCCACTGCCCACATGAAGCCCCATGCTCGTGCCTGGCAGTCTAAAGAAAGCAGGCATCGGGCCCCCAAGAAAGCAGGTTTCAGGGGCTCTGTGACCCCCGTGGAACAATGGGGTGCTTCCTTGGCTCATGTGTGTGTGTACTGGGCTTTCATAGGCTCACACAAGATGCACTGGTGGCAGGAGGGCCAGTAACCCTCTGACAGGGCAAAAAGCCTGTGCCCAGGAGCCTGACAGGGCTCTGGCCTCAGGGAAGGACAGCTGAGGTCTCCCCAGCTGAGTCCAGGCTTTGGAAACAGGCCAGGAGAGCTTGGGCCGGAACACAGCCCCGACCCCTACCCCAGCCCCAGTCCCTCCCAGAACCAGACCTCCCCAGGACTGCAGACCTCTGCCCCACCGTCCTTGTCCGCCTCCCCAGGCTGCGTGCACACAAATTCCTGCACCCTCTGAGCCTCCATTTCTTCATCTCTCTCCTTTTCCAGTTAATTTTGAAGATTTGCTGAAACAATGCTCGTAGGAGTAGCAGCAAGACTAGAAGGGGTAACAACAGGAAGAGCCAATATCTAACATCTACTGAGTGCTCACAGCCACCCTGCAAGGAAGGCATTATCAAGCCACTTATTCAGCTGAGGACACGGAAGCACAGAAGGTTGTCACTTGTCCAAGGCCACATAGTAAATACATGACAGAGTCAAGATTCAAACCCAAGTCTGAATCACTCCAGAGCTCAAATCTGCTGCATCACACCTCACTGCCTCCAGGGAGCCTTCCTTGATTGAATCTCCTTGGCATCAGCCTCCTGCTTGCTGGACTGCATTTTCCATGAGGGCAGGGACAGTCTCATATTGCCAGTGACTCTAGCCTAGTGAAAAGATACCATGAGGTGATGTTTGAGATATAAACCTGAGGTTTATTTTCATCCCCTAGAAATCTTGATGAGCCAACATCTCCCTGGTCCCCATCTCACTAAAACAATGCCAGATAGTGTGTGTGTGTGTGTGTGTGTGTGTGTGTTGCAAGGGAGGAGAGGGCGGGTATTTTGAGCTGCAGGTGGGCCCTAGCCTGCAATGTGATGGTATTTGGGTTTGGGACCTTTGGGAGGTGATTAGTTCATGAAAGTAGAGCCCTCAGGAATAGGATCAGTGCCCTTATAAGGCAAGGAAGAGTGGGGGATGGGTATATAGCTCAGTGGTAGAGTGTGTGCTTAGCATGCATGAGGTCCTAGGTTCAATCCCCAGTACCTCTTTTTAAAAAATAAAAAATAAAGAAACAAAGAAGAGGAAGAGACACCAGAGCTTTCTCTCTCCATCACGCCATGATACAACAAAAAGTCAGCCTGCAAGCCAAGAAGAGAGTTCTCACCAGACACCAAATCAGCCAGCACCTTGATCTCGGACTTCCCAGCCTCCAGGACTGTGAGAAAGAAATTGTAAGCCGCCCAGTGATGGCCTTTTGCTATAGTAGCCCAAGCTGACCGAGATGGGGTGGAGGCGGGGGGTGAGGGGTACAACCAGCTTTGAGTTCCAAATTAGATATTTCTGTGCCCATAGGAGGACTATACTCTTGAAAGCCTGGCTTTGTTGGGGAAGAAGACATTTTAAAATGATAAAAGCCACAGCCAGCTCTCCTGGGCACTCACCACGCTCTCCTGGGGACATCTGGGACACTCTGTCTGAGACCCTCTCTCTGGTTGGCCAGTGAGGCAGGCTGGATGGCCAGAATGAATGGCTCTGGGAGCACCTGAGCCAGGGACATTACTGATGGGAGGTGGGGACAGATGCCCAGTGTCCTCACCCTTTGGCCGGGGAAACTCTGAGGAGTGCTCTGTATGTCCCCAGAACTCCCCACACAGGCTGGCTGCTCAGTAACACACCCTGATCTGGCTTCCTTCCCGTCCCTGTCTCACATCCCCGCTCAGTGTCCCCTGGCCTCACCTCCCTAATAAACAACTTGAATCAAAATCCTTGACTCAGGGTCTGCTTCTGGGGAAACCAAGCCCCAGCACTTCCTTCAACAAAGCCAGAGTAAAGCTCCAAGTCTGATAACAAAAAGCCAAACAACCCAATCCAAAACTGGGCAGAAGACCTAAACAGACATTTCTCCAATGAAGACGGACAGATGGCCGAGACGCACATGAAAAGATGCTCAATATTGCTAATTATCAGAGAAATGCAAATCAAAACTGCCATGAGATATCACCTCACACTGGTCAGAATGGCCATCATTTAAAAATCCACAAGCAGTAAACGCTGGAGAGGGTGTGGAGAAAGGGGAACCCTCCTACACTGCTGGTGGGAATATAAGTTGGTGCAGCCATTATGGAGAACAGTATGGAGATTCCTTAAAAAACTAAAAGTAGACTTACCATATGATCCAGCCACCCCCACTCCTAGACATCTATCTGGAGAAAACTCCCATTTGATAAGATACAGGCACCCCATTGTTTACAGCAGCACTATTTACAATAGGCAGGACATGGAAGCAACCTAAATGTCCATCGACAGGTGACTGGGTAAAGAAGTTGTGGTATTTTTATACAATGGAATACTACTCAGCCATAAAAAAGAATAAAATAATGCCATTTGCAGCAACTTGGATGGATCTATAGAGATGATCATACTAAGTGAATTAAGTCAGACAGCGAAAGACAAATATCATATGATATCACATGGGGAGTCTAAAAAAAATGATACAGATGAACTTATTTATAAAACAGAAAGAGACTCATAGACAGAGAAAACAAACTTAATGGCTACCAAAGAGGAAAGCAGGGAGGGATAAATTGGGAGTTTGGGATTGACAGACACAAACTACTATATACAGAATAAACGAGGTCCTACTGTACAGCACAAGGAACTGCATTCAATAACTTGTAATAACCTTAAGTGAAAAAGTGCATAACTAAATCACTTTGCTGGACATCAGAAACTAACACAACATTGTAAATCAACTATATTTCAATTAAAAAAAAAAAAAAAGACTCCACTTCCGAGCAGAGACTCCCACGGGCCACAGAGCGGCTCTTCTCAGGCAGGAAATCCCGTTTTAATCAGCAAGTCGGAAATGAGACAGACTAGGGAGGACAAACCTGAGGATGGACACGACCTGGGCTCCTGGGGAGGGAACGGCACTCCCACCCCACACCCCGAGCCTTACAAGTCCAGGAGAAAGTCAGGAAGGTCACAGGGAGGCTGAGAGCCACAGGCAGGGGTCTACGTCCCTGACATGCCCGCCAGGGTGGGACAGTGGCAGGGACAGCAGGGCAGGGGGTGTCTGGGCCTGCAGGGATGCGATGACCCAGGTGGTGAGTGTCCTTAAGTGCAGGGAAGTGGGGACAGCAGGAGAGGGACAGCGGGCTAGGGTACCCACGGGTAGGTGGTGAGCAACCTGCCATTGGCCTGAGATTCCCAATTGGCAGCTGCGCAGAATCCCAGCAGGGAGATGGGTCCGGCTCGCAGCTGCCTCCAGACAAGAGGCTTATCTGAAGGCTGTGTCTGCACATCAGGGGTGACTAGAGTCATTTTCCCTCTTGGGCAAGGGCAAGGGGAAGAAGAAGAAGTCACGTGGGCTGATAAACTCTGGGCCCCCAGAACTCCCGCATCCACGCCTGTCACTCCCTGCACCCCAGCACAGGGGCCCCCAGAACCACCCAGCCCACCTCGGCCTCAGAGCCTCACCCAGGGCCCCACTCCCCTGGGCTCTTCCCCCAGATCAGTCGGTTCTTTGAATGACCTCCATGTGGCTAAATCGAAGGTCAGTTCTCAGGCCTCATCTCACTGTCTCCTGGACATTCGACATGGACAATGGCTCCCTCCTCCTTCTGAGACCCTCCGCGTGGCTTCCAGGACGCAGTGCCCTCTTAGTTTCCCCTTCAGCCCGGCCAGGGCTTCTCAGGCTCCCTGAGCAGTCCCGTCCATCTCCCAGACCTCCCAACACCCGCCTTCCCTGGGCCCAGTTCTTCACGCCTCCTCCGCTCCCTCGAGATACAGCCAGGCTCACACCCGCCTCTAGCCTGGACCTCTCCCTTCAGTTCCAAACTTAAAGTCATTGTCCCTCTGCTTCTCTGCTCCAATGTCCAGTGACAACTCAAATGTAACTTGCCCCAACCCCAATTCCAGTCTTCCCCTAGAAAACCTGCCCTCCGGCAGCTATCCCCACCCCCCAGTAAACGGCAGCTCCATCCTTCCAATTGCTCGAGACAGACACCTTGGGGTCACCCTGACTCCCCTTTCCCGCCCAGCCCATCCATCAGCAAACTCTGATGGCCTCTAGCATCAGACTCCTTCCAGAATCTGACCACTGCCTCTCACCTCCACCACGCCTGTCGTGGTCCCAGCCACCAGCATCTTGCACCTGGATTAGGGTGACAGCTTCCTTGGTGGTCTCCCGGCTCCCACACTCTCCTCCATCCCTGCCCCACGCATTCTCTCAATTTAGCAGCCAAAAGTGACTGTTAGAAAACCAAAGATAGATGGTGATATTCCTCTGCTCAAAACCCTTCAATGACTTCCTAAGTAACCAAGGAAAAGGCAAAGTCCTTCCCCAATCCGATCTGGTAATGCAGGACCATCTCCCACTGTGCCCCCTCCCTCCACTGCAGCCACCCTCCTGCCTCCACACTTTGCATCTGCTGTTCCCTCTGCCTGGAATGTTCTATGGCCTCACGTCTGCTCCTCCTTTAGGTCTCTGCTCAAAATGTCACTTCCTCAGTGAGGCCTCCCCGGCCACCCTGTTTAACATCACAGCCTCCTCCCCAGTACTTTCTATGCCCCCTCCTCAGTGTCACTTCTCTCCAGGGCACAGACACCACCTGACACATTTTACTTATTGTCTGTTCCCTCTGCACCCACCGTAGGTAGAATGGGGACAGGTGTGTGTGGTCCTTTGTTCACCACAGTCTACCCAGCGCCCACCTGGAGATCCGGGTCCCAGCACATAGGAAGCTTTCAATATATTACGGAATGAATGGCACTCAGTTCCCACAGCAGGGATTGTTTATATCCCCTCCCTGAGACACAGAGAGGTTAAGACACTTACCAGATGTCACACAGCTAGTAAGTGGGGAAAGCACAGCTGGAACTCTGCTCTGTCTCCAAAGCTTTGCTCTTGGAGGCGGAGTCACCTGGTGGCTAAGAGTCTGACTTTGGTGGCAGACAGACCTCTGTCTTGGCCCTGATGCAGGGAAGTTAAGCAACTTCCCTGAGCCTGGGATCCCTCACCTGCAGAACGAGGCAAACAGAGCAGCCACTGCGAGAGCAGCTGTGAGGATGAAATGAGCCATGCCCCCAGAGCGCTTACGGTTATTATTACTCTGATCAATATCTGAAGCGAGCACCTCCTCTGCTATGCGCGGCACGTCCTCCGTGCGCCTCGGGAGCCGTTTCCGACGCCCCCCGTCCTCCCCCGCTCTGTTGTCGGAGACCCGGGAGATGAGCTGTTGACTGATATGATAATTTCACTACAGTAGCGGAGTCAGTCATTTTCTCAGTGACGGATTTCACGGGCCCCATCCCATCTCCCGGGTCCCCTTCAGCTGAGCGATCTGCAGGTCTCAGGATCTAACAGACACGCAGAGCTCTCAGACGCCAACTCCCGCACGAAAGGGGGGACGTCTTAAGATGAACATTCTGCCTCAGACCGTTTGGAACAAGGCAGGCTGCGACGACATAAGGAACCCTCACAAAGCTGCCACCGGAGGAACATTCAGGCGCTTTCCGTGGACTTGTTACCACCGTCCTCAGCGATTCTGCAAGGTGTCATCGTCCCCGTTTGAGATGAGGGAACCGAGGCCTGGAGGTGAAGGGATGCTTCTGGAAGACACACAGCGAGGCTTTGGCAGAACTGGACTTGATCCCGGCCTGCCAGACCCTAGACTCCAGGCTTGTTCACCGTCCCATTGTCCCAAGTGGCCTCTACTAACCCATCACCATCACAGGAAAATTCTTGTCCCGCACTTGACTGATGGGATAAAGGTACCCATGAGGGCCCCACCCAGACAGGGCATTCAGTAATTCACCTGAGCAATGGAAAGAAAGACATGTACTCTATCCCATCTGTTCTCAGAGAGGAACTTCTCCCGTGAAAGGTGGGCAGGACAGTGACGAGTCTCCCTTTGATACAAAATGGGAAACTGAGGCCCGGAGAAGATGGGTTCATCTGGAATGGAGGTAGCTGGTCAGGACCAGGTTCCTCCAGACATGGCATCCCCCTCCCTCTCCCAGGGACCCAGGCTGGACCACTTGTTCTCCAGGAATAAGCCAATCCCTGCACAGGCTGCTGCTTCCCCCTAGGAGGAGGCCCTTCCCCCTTTCCCTGCAGCACCCTTGACCTCCCCCTGGCCTCGCCCACTGGCCTGATGCCTGCCCTCCCCTCCAGCCGGGCACTTCCTGGGGACAGGGACGGCCAGTGCCTTGCTCACCTCTGTGGCCCCAGTAACCAGCATGGTGCCTGAGTGCAGCAGCAGCGTGAGGGGCGTGTGAAAGGAAGGAATGAGGGAATGACTCCTCCAGTGGACGAGGTCCCAGCAGGCGGTCAGGGCACGGCTGGAATGTCTTCTCCTTGGCGGCTCTTCCTCCTGGGTTCTGGGAGCTTCCCCGGAGCTGTGCAGCCGGGTCTGGTTGAGAGGTTTGCCTCCCATCTCCGTCAAGCTCAGCTTCCCTCCTCCCTGCATCCTGGTGCTGCTACAGTTAACTACGGAAGGGAGGACAGATGGGTGAGTGGACGGTGGGTGGACACACACTGGGACACATGACAGAAGTGGATGGGTGGGGATACGGAGGAAAAACTTCCCTTTTGGGTGGGGGGTTTGGGGTTTTTTCTGCAGGCAGCTCTAGAAAGCGATGAATGGAGATTGAGCCAAGGCCCCAGGCAGCCCATCCACCAGTCCCACCCCTCAGCCTGGGCTCTGCTCCCACCCCCGGGGACTCACCCCATCCTCCCTCAGACCCAGCGACCTCAGCCCCCTCCCTGCATCTCTCTGTTGCCCAGAGCAACGGCCCTGACTCCCATCCTCCACACCCCCATCTTCCACACCACGAAGCCCTGCAGCTTCATCTCCTCCCAGGCTTGCCCGGCAGGTGCCAACGCCTTTGCCTCCACACCAGTCCAGAGCCCAGCCTTCTCTTCAAAACATACTCAGAAAAGAAGTTCCCAAGAGCCCTCTCCCCAAGCAGAAGAGAACTTTCTGGGATGATGGAAACAGTCACATGCGTGTTGTCCAATGCAGTCGGCACTCACCCGCAGGGCTCTGCCAGCCGCACTAGAAATGTGGCTGATGGGGCTGAGCAACTGAATCTGTGATTTTATTTCATTCTAATTAATTTAAAAATTAAAAAGCTACACGTGGCCAGTGGTGACTGCACTGGACAGCACAGGTCTAGGGCCGGTTCTCGTGGTGTCTGGCCTCGATCCTTCCTGCTGCTTCCAGAACAACCCCTATCCAGTGACAGCTGCTCCATCTCTTCCGGTGTCACATCTCAAAACACAACAACCTTCAACCCAGTACTGATGTTATTCTTGCTTTTTATTCCAGCATCTCCCAGAGCTCCAATATGTACAGACTTTATTTATACACATATAATATACACCATATATACGTATTTATATATATTCACACACCAGCCCACACGCTCTCATACACTCACACGCACACGCCCTTCCAGGAGGGGCGGGCGGCCACCCCTGTGCCCCGATCGGGCCCCGACAAGAGGCATTGAGCTTGCCGGGCAGTTGTGAGGTTTTGTGTTTTTTGCTTTTAAAAAAGGCCATTTCCTCCAGAGGTGTCCTCCCTTTCCCCAAACTCAAACTACTCTCCTAAACACTGAAATTTTTTTTTTTTTTCTTAAAAAGGAAGAGGTTTTCCTCTGCTTCGCTCCGGTAGTACTGGAGATCCAGGCCCGTCCGCGTGGCCCGGTGCAGGTCCCTGGAGGGCGAGTCCATCCAGTGCTCCCTGGGGCCCCTGGACCGCTGGAAGGGCCCACAGCAGGCTGAGAGCTGGCATGGCTGCTGCTGTGTGGCCTAGGTGGGGGCTATAGCATCAAGGGCACCTGCCAGATGAGGAGGGCGCTGTCCGTCTCCCCACAAGGGGCCGGCTTCCCGCTCCCGCCCGGGGCGCTGCCGAAGTTGCGGTAGCCCTGTCCTCCCGAGATGATGGCCACCGAGCAGATCTCTTTGCGGTGGGCGTCGCGGGCACAGGGCCGGCTGCGCACCCAGACGTCAGGGGTCATCGGCCATCTCGTAGATGGAGCCGTCCTCCTCGCTGTGCTCCAGGGCTGAGCAGTCCGTGGGCTCCGGCTCCCGCACGGAGAGCAGGGGGCCCGGGAGGTGGGCGGTGGAGCGCAGGCGGTACTGCAGAAGGATGCCTTTCTTGCGGGTCAGCTCTCGGCCCACGTGGCTCGCGGGCACGGGCGCTGGCTCGTGAGCCTGCCCGTCCGGCTTGTCCTCCTCGGCCCGCGGCCCCTCGGCCTCCTCCTGGTCGCTCCGCAGAATATCGGGGGCCAAGATGCTGGTGGCCACAGCCAGGAAGGCCACAGGCCCACAGTGACCGTTGAGCGAGACCATGCCTTTCCCTGTAGGAAGGGGACAGAGAGAAGGGGCCCAAAGGCCCAGAGCTTTACAGGATGCACCCAACAGAGAACTTTCTGCGTTTTGCTTTGGGTTTTTGCTGGTTACTACAATCTATGCTGGAAGCTTCCCAGAAGGCCATGGTCCTGGGGAGGGCTCTCCGCGCTCCAGGGCTACTTTCCTTGGAGGAGAGCCAGGAAACATGAGTGACTTTACAAACCACCTGGGAAACCTCAGTGTGAAAGCATCTGCAGCTCCCTGCCTGAACCATGCTCATGCCTCCAAGCCTTTGCCCAAACCATTGCCTTTGCCTAGAGAGCCTTTCCCAGCCACCTGATTCTACAACTCAGCCTTGAAGCCCAGCTCAGCTCCTCCACAGTGCAGCGTTCCTGCATTCACCCATGGGGAGAGGATCACTCCCGTCTCTGCACCCCACAGACTCCAGGATACCTGTCACCCTGGCTACAAGCTGCCGCCACCCGATTGTCAGCATTTGGGGGCAGGGTCTCTGCCCAGTGCATCCCTGCCACCCCAGGACTAAGCCTGGGGTGAACAAACTGACTTATGTGATAAAGTCATGAAAATGGGAAATCTTGCAATTTAGGAAGAGAGTCTTCTCTGGCAGAGAAGCTTGAGACCCACCTGGGCCTGGTCTCCCTCGGGGCTTCTCCCTCCTCTCCACTCACCCCTGCCCTCTGGCAGAAGCTAGAGGCTGCTTCACTCTCAGGGCAGAGGCAGAGAGGGGCCCAGAGCTCTGAGGTCTTCCCTGACCCCACCCTTGTTCTCCTGGACCCAAGTGCCACAGTCAGGGCAGCCCTTCCTCCAATCCACGTAAACACAGCTGCACACAGACCCCATCCCCAGGGCCCTCAGTCATTTCTGTCTCTGGAGCCTGGATACTTTGGAGCTGCTGTGGGGAGGGAGCAGAAGGGGCCCAGCAGAGCCTCTGCCACTAGTCAGGTGTCTGGGTCAGTCTTCAAACCTACTGTGCCCATTGCCAGATTAGGTAATCGAGACTCAGAGTGAAGGTGGGAGACTGTGGGGTGGGGTGAGTTTATTCCACTGAGCCACAGTGCCACCTGCGATGACAGAGGACACTGGAGAATGGATCCCCCCCACCCCCATATCAGAAGAGAGGGCAAATATCTGGGCACAAGATCCACCCTTCCCTGCTTATCTGCAGCTGACTCTCCGGCCCTGTAAGACTGGCTCCTCAAGCCTCACCTGTGATCTTAGGGATGCCTTCCAGCCGAGGCACAGGCAGCAGGACAATGACACCCTGGTCGGTGCCCACCCAGAGCAGACCCTGGCAGATCAGGAGGCTGGTGACACACAGGTGCTTCTGGCCTGCAGAGAGAGAAGCCAGCATGAGCGGCACATCCTCTGGGGGGACGGCAGTGGGTCCCAGGGGCCGCCTCAAGGTGAGGAGAAGGCTCCTCTCCCAAGACAAGCAAGAAGCTGGACGGGGTTGAGATTAAGACGTGGGGCTTGGGAGGCTGGCCTGGCTGGGATCTGGCCACTGGGTCCCCCAGCTGAGCACTCCCCTGACCCAGCCTCAGTCTCCTCCTGTGTAAAGCAGGGCTGCCTTGAGGATGTAATGAGGCAATGCCACAGTGCTGGCCCATGTGAGCTCTCGATGCAGTGGCCAGGTAATCTGGCACAAAGTGGAGGCTAAGGGCTGTTCCACGCCAGTAACACAACCAGCCAGCCGGGGAGTCAAGCCAGAGAGGCCTGGGAATGTGGCGGTGGAAGGTGAAGTAGACGTCGGTGCAGACGGGATGCATGGGGAGGGCTCCAGGGTGAGTTGGCAGTCTGCCGCCACCCTTGGATTCCAGCCCAGGCTTGACATCTTGGCCACATGGGCCTTGCCTCGGTGAGGGCACAGCGCACCCTGCAGCCCCCAGGCCCAACAGTGAAACAGCCACTCAGTGCCAGGAACTGATGTCATGCTTCTGACGTCAGTCCAGACTAGTTCTTGTTCAGAGGTCCCCTGAGCTGTCTCTTCCTTCCAGCGATAACAGGGATAGTGGGGAAGGCGGGTACCTCTGCCCTTTACAGGGAGGAAGCCAGGTGTGGGCTGCACAGCACAATGGCCGAGAGCTGGGCTCTGGGGCCAGGCGCTGGGTTCAAACTCCGGCTCTGCCACTTCCTGGCTATGAGTCCTGGGGCCAGAACCTAAACCTTTCTGTGCCACGGTTCCCTCACTTGCAAAAGGCGGCAATGTTGATACTTCACAGCTTTGCCCTGAGGATTAAATGAGCCACTGATCATAAACCACGTAGCCCAGTGCCTGGCACATGTCACACACAGGTAGGTGCTGTCTGCCACTGTCACTGTTGTTCTATTGCCAACAATTCCAGTCAATGGGAATGGGCTGAGGGAGGGGCTGGGAGCCCACTCCTGCCCTTTCAAAGAGCTGTCTCGCTTCTGGTCTGAATTCTTCGGCCCCCTGAGAGGCTTATTCTCCCCCAAAGGAAATTCCAATTCATGTCACGTGACATGTGAAATGATGCTTAGAACAGCAGTTCGCAAGCTAGGCATGCGTCAGCGCCACCAGGATTGCTCACAACTGAGGGGCCAACCCCAGAAGGGAGGCCCCAAACTACATCTCTAGCAAGTTCCCAAGTGACACGCATGCTGCTGGTCCAGGGACCGCACTTTGAGAAATACTGCTTTGCAGTTTCCAGGGCACTCGTACACCTGCTCCAGCCTAACGGAAGCTGCGCAACAGCTGAGAGTTGTGCAGGACCCTGATGCTGTGCCCATTTTCCAGATGGGGAAATTAAGGTCCAAAGAGATCACCCAGCTGATGAGTACAGAGGAAGGAGTAGAGCCCAGGTCCGCCACTTATTACAGTTCAGTACTCTGACTGCCTCTCTAGTCTGGAGCAAGTTACTTGAGCTCCATACCTGTAGGTATATGGGCTTCCTCTCGGAGCAAACAGTCTCAGAGCAGCATGGTGTGGCTCCACAGTCACTCCAGAAAGAGGGTTACTGTCTCGGGGTTCACAAAGCATCCTCTAACGCACTGTGCTATACCATCACCCATTCACTCGCACCCTGGGACGTCCCCCGGACCTGCTGTGTGCGGGACGCTGCACTCGGTGCTGGAGGCACAACGGGAACCACACACACAAAGTTCTGCTTTTGAGGAAACTCTAGAACTTTCTACAATCATGAAAATGCTCCCTACCATGCTGTCCAATTTGGTAGCCATTAGCCACCTGAAATGTGGCTAGTGGGACTGAATGTGTCATTTAATTTCACTTTCATTTTAACGGTAGCTACTGTATTAATGCAGCCCTGGGAAGGGAAAGAGGAAATGGAAACATACACCAGGAATATAAATATGAGGCAGAGGATTCAAACAGGGCGATGAGGCAGAGAGTGGGTGGAGGATTCCTGATTGTGTGCCTTGCTCTACTTCCTGGGAGGATGGGGAGGCAGGTGTGAGGAGGTGACATCAGATGACAAGGAGGAGGCAGCCACGCCAAGACCTAAGCGAAAGCCCTGGAGGCAGCATGTGCAAGGGCCCTGTGAGAAGAATGAGCTAGCAAGTCTGAGGAGGAGGACAGAAGCCAGTGCAGCTCAGGGAAGAGGGCCCTGCGAGATAAGAGATGACTGGGGGGAGGAGGGTCAGAGAGTGGGCGGCTGGGGCAGGGAGGGTGCTGCTCATTCCCAGCCTGATGAGAAGCCACTGGCAGATCTAAGCAGGGGAGTGACACACCTTGATTTTAGAGGAGCGTTTTAGCTGAAATGTAATGGAGGCGGGGGTAGAGGGAATGGGGCAAGGAGACCCAGGAGACAGAGATAGTGGCGTCTGAGATGTGGTGGTGGCAGGGAGATGGTGAGAAACCAACACGTTAGGCTGTTTCACAAACAGCATCTGGGTATCACAGAGCTGGGGCTCCCCACACCTGCATCAATTCAGACAGCGTAGGCTCCCTAGGAAGCCTCCAGTCCAGCGGTGGGTGCTCCCAGCCCTCGTGAAATCAGAAAGTGCGGGAGGCTCTGGCTCTGAGCTCCCTCCCATCACCCCCCCACCCCATGCTCTCTCCTTGCCTCTGGTCACCATCTGCAATTCCTCAACTTTTCCCTTCCTTCACTGTTTGCTTCCCCAAGTGTAAGCTTCCTGAGGGCAGCAGCTCATCTGTGTACTCAAAGATGATTCCCCAGGTCGTGGCTGAATACCCTGGCTCATGGGAGACAGTCAGAAAGTACCTGTGAGCTGAGATACAGTGGTCACCAGCAGGGAGTGGGAAGGGGGAGGGGCACGACAGGTGGAGGGAATTAAGAGGCACAAACTATTATGTCTAAATAAGCTACAAGGATATATTGTACAGAACAAGGAATAGAGCCAATATTTCATTGTAACTATAAAGGGAACGTAACCTTTAAAAATTGTGAAACATTGTGTTGTACACCTGAAACTTATATAATATTGTAAATCAAATATACCTCAGTACATTTGTTTAAAAAGTACCTGTGAGTAAATGAGTGAATGAGAGAATGAATCAATGAATGAAAGCAGAGAAGTGAGTGAGGACATGGGTGATGATGTCAGTTACCAGCTGCGTGAACTGACAAGCCACTTTCTCTACTGATCAGTGAGTATTGTAAACATCCCCTGCTTGGTTTTATGATTGAGCAAGTAATATGATTATTAGAAATAGTATATACACACACAAGACACATAAATACACATACACACACAGAGTATAATATACACACACAGCTGAGCACAGCTCTTAGCCCATAGTAAACAATCAATAAATGGAGGCTATTAGGACAATGTTTGTGATTATTAAAAGGACCGAGACTCAAACGTCTTTAAGATCAGCTCCACCAGAGCCATAAACCCACAAAAACAATAAAGCCAAGAGGGCGAAGCAGCAAATTTTTCATCTCATGTGCTTCACCTCCTCTTCCAAGGCGCCGTGGGGCCTGAGAACCATTCCCTGATGCCCCTGCCTCCCCACGGCCCCCAGCGGACAGCAGAACCCTGGCAGAGGAAAGGTGGGCAGCGAGAAACCGAAAAGAGATGCCGGAATTGAGAAATGGCTTCATCTGCAGACCTCATTCCAGGGTCCTTCCTCCTCCCACTCTGCCTCGAGGAAAAGAGCGAGGCACTTCACAAACAGTCCGAAAGAAAAAAAAAAAAGTCTAATGGTGTATAAATATTTTATCACAGAGACTTTAATGCAGCAGTGTTCAACTCACCCAAGCCATCTATCTGGAGATATACAACTTTAAAAAGCTCCGGCTCTCGGAGAACATTTTATTAATGACCTGTCTAGTTAAAGAGGAGAAGGGAGTTTAGGTTCCAAAATGCATTAATACCAGTCGGGGACGCGAGTGGAGGAAAGGGGTCGGGGGAAGGAAGCGTGATGAATTTTTAACACGCCCTTAAGAAAAAAAGTCTACACTTAGAGGAGGAACAAATTTATTACTAATTACACAATTATTTCATTTGCTGGTGTGGAGGAAGAAAAAACACCTAAAATCCTTTTTAAAAGATCTCTAATAAAGAATTTAAGAATCCTGCTCTGTTGCTCTTCCGCCAGGGCACCGGGGGGGGGGGTGGACTTGAAGCCTCCCTCCACCTGGGTCTGGCTCTTGGGTCCAGGGCGTCCCGGTCCTGCAGGTCCCCGGATTCCCCAGTGTTGCATGTTGGGAAAGGTCAGGCCTGAGGGAAGGAGGCCCAAGGCTGTAACTCCTGGGGACCTGCAGGAAGCTCTCACCCAGGAACCCCAGCCTCTGCTCCGACATGTCAAGGATCCAGCCCCAGAGAGGTCAGCTTCTGTCTGCTCCGATGGCGCTGATGTGGTGGGAGGGCCACTGACCTGGGGTTGGGGGGTTAGCAAGGAGCCCCATGGGAGACACGTGGCTGACGGGGGCCAGTGCATTGAGGGGCAGGGGTGGCCATGAAGATGACGATGGTGGACAACACCATCACGCACTGAGACTTACTCAAGCCGGGGACCACGGGGGGCTTTCCTCAGGTAAGGCCCACACCTGCCCTGAGAGGTGGCGGTGGAAGATGGGTCACAGAGCTGGAAGGCAGCAGAGCCAGGGTGGCAGCAGGGCCTGTTCGACTCCAGGCTCTGGTCTGCCCTACCAGCTCCGACTCAGATCTCGGGCCCTCATTGTAGAGATGGGGGAACAGAGGCGGGGGAAGGAGGACGCTGCCTGGAAAGTCTGTGAGAGAGCTGTGATTTGGGTCCTGGCTCTGGCCTCCTTAGCAGAGTGACCTTAAGCCAGACCCTGAACCTCCTGAGTTTACCTGCTCTGAAAAAATCCTCGTGATAATTAAGAATGTCCTTTCCTCTTTAAAGGGTAACTGCAGAGAACAAGTCAGCCAGTGGACGTGAGAACGCGTCTTAAACCCACAGTGAGCCGGTGGGAGCTGCTGGTTCTCCACCTGCCGTTGGCTGGCTCTGTCAGCAAACCCTGCCTCCGACCACCTGATAAACTTGATTCTTTCTCTACTCACCTCTATCCCCACAGACGGATTGAGAAGATGAAAAAGGCCCATAAGATTTTCCATTTTTTCCAGTGTTTCAATAACTTGAAATAATTTAGCTATCAGCATAAATGTGGAAATATTTCTGTGATACAGAGAAATTTTTACTGTAGTTAAAATAGATTTACCTCATATAATGGCTAAATACTATGAGAGACAATGAAACTGAAGTGAAAAATAAAGGAGAGAGGGAGGGAGGGAGGATCCACAACACAGGCCCCCCCCCGCCCCTCCCCACGCCGCAGGGAGCATGTTAAGAAGGCCCCTCACACACGCCCCAGGCCTAGCCAAGGCATCTTCCCGTGCCTGGTGGCATTTACATCGAGCCAGGAACCACCTCCTGTCCCACAGAGAGACCAGAGGCTCCAGGAGGCAAAGACACCTGCCAGAGACCCCCGAGGGGCTGAGCCAGGACTCCAGCCACCTCTGAAATCCTCTTTTCCCCTATTACATGCAGTGGGACTCCCAACTGAGTCTGACCTGATGTGACTCCCTGCCCTGCGTCTTGCCCACTGTGTGACCACGGGCAAGCCACTCTGCCGGACAAACCTCAGTGTCTGCATCTGTAAAATGGGGACAGTGAGATCCTGTACGTAAAGCCCTTGGGGCCCAGCTTGCTGTACAGCGCGTGGCAGGGTGGCAGCTACTAGACACCATCGCTGCTACTGCTGATTCTGTTCATAACCATCCCCCACTGTGGCCACCAGTCCAGACTCAAGGACTGGCTGGTTGTGACCAGTCGGGAAGAAGCCAGAGCCCAGATCTCTGGGTGCCCCACGTAGAGTTAGGGACCAGGTCTCTGGGGTAAGGGCCCCATGGCCTCTGAAGTGCTGGCTAACGTTCCTGCCCTTGGCCATGGCCCAGCCTCACAAGACAGGGAGATCAGACCCCTGGCTCAGCACATGGCTGCCTCCAGCCTCTGCCCCGGCCCACCTGTGGAGTCCTGTGACAATCGGCTCCAGGCCCAGTGAGTCACACCTGCTCTGTTTCCTTGGCCCTGGGGCCCTTTGGCTCCCCCAGCTGCTGCCCCCAGCCCTGTCTGCTGGGCTTGGACAGGACAGAGTCTGCATCCTCCCAGACCAGCCCTGCGTGAGTCTGTCTGGTGGCAGCTGGGCCAAGCGGGGAGGCAAGTCGATGTCTGCTGGCCCTGAGGGCTGCTCTAAAGCCGGCCGTGCTCCCAGAACGTGTCTGCCCTGGCTCTCTACAGCCCAGCCCAGCCTGCAGGGATGTGGGCAGCATCTCAGGCAGCAGATGGTAAGGGAGATGCCGGGAGCCAATTCCACCCAAGCCTCAGGCAGATACCAGGTGGGGGCAGGGTGCTAGGTGAGCTCAGATCTTAATCCTCTCCACTGCGCCTCCAGACGTCTCTGCAGGCGGAAACATGGCCCCGCGGCAGTGACGTCCAAGGCCTTTGACCACCCTTTGTCCCCAAAGCCTGACTGGCAAACCAAGAGGGACACTGCCTTTGTTTAAAAAACTTCTAAGGAAAGACGCCCTTGGTTGGCCTTCTCTCTTTCCCTTTGCCTTATTCTGAAGATGATTTGCAGCAGAATGGGGTTTTGGGTCAACCTGAGGAGTGACAGGTGTAGACAGGCCTGGGTTTCTGCCCAGCATGGCTTTTTAGCAGCCTCCAGGCTTGAGAGAGTCCACTGAGCTCGGAGCCCGACTTCCCACGAACCCCAGCCGGCTGTGCTGCGGAGAGAGAGCACACGCGGCGACAGCCAGAAGGGCTTGGGAAGGACAGGCCCGGGTTCCAGTCCCCAGCCCGCTGCTTCCCCTCGCAGAGGCCCAGTGTTCAAGGCTGACCAAGGGCTGCCCCGAGATGGGGTTTGTGAGATGGGCCGGCCGGGCCGTGCTAGATGCTCCACGAGTGTCGGCTCCCTCCCTCCCCAACAGCCCGGGACAGCAGGGCATGGTGCCCCCGCAGCAGCCTCACCGGGCAGCAGGAAGGTGGTCCTGGTGGCGATGTTGATCTCCTGCAGGTGCTCCAGCGTCTCCGTGTGGAAGAGGCGGATGGAGGAGCCAGAGGAGAAGGCCATCCAGACGCCGCTGCCCGCCTTCACCATGTGCATCACGCTCACGGCCTCGTCCTGGTGCGCCTCGAAGCTTTGCTGCGGCACAGAGAGGGGGCTGTCAGTGCTGGGCCGGGCCGGCCGAGCCCATGGGGGCCAAGCTACCCTGGCTGCTTCCTGAACCCGAGGAACGGCTGGCAGACACCTCAGACGCCCGGCAGTGCGTGTGCGTGAACATTTAACAACCGCTGGGGGAATCCCGGTGTGTTGTGTCTGCCAATTCCCGTGGTGTAAAAACTTCTAAACCCAGCTCAAGCTACCTATATGACAGTGCTGAATGAAGAGCCAAGACAGACAAGGGCACGCTCGGGAGTTGAGAGGACCAGGCTCTGGCACGACACCGTGATGCAAGGGAGAGACAGAGCTGAAAGCCTATGGAAGACGAAGCGGCAGCGTTCGCATATTATCTAAATGTTCAAAGGCACAAGGGTAGCGTGGGAGAGGGGAGGTGGGCGAGACCGCATCTTCACAGCAGGGAGGCAGCTCACAGTGTCCAAAAACTGATGAGTCCAGAAACAGCAGAGCAGATAATCAGAGTCACAAGGGAGGTGCCCGGTGGCTTAAAATCAGAACAGGTGAAAGTATTTTCTTCCAGGAAGCAGGACTGGAGAAGGGGAGAGGAACCAGCCTTTCTGGATAAACCACTGCATGCTATTTGATTTTTTTTATGGGTATATATATAATTTTGATCTTGAAAAAAAAAAACACTCTTACAAAGTGAGGAGATAAACAACAAGTTTCCCATCTACCTCATGAGACAGTCTAGGTTCCTTATCTCAGCATTCCAGGCCCCGGCTCTGCCCCAACTCCCGCCTTTCCAGGCAGGCTCCCTACACTCAGGCCAACTGAAGCCGGGCCTGAAGGATGCTCCTGACACACTATGCGGCCATACCCTTGCCCCTGCGATGGCCTGCCTGCAACACGCATCACCCAATGCCCTCCTGGGAGCAGCTTTTCCACAGCTGAAGACTTGGCTTCCAGGAAGCCTGCCCCAGCTGCCCGTGCACCAGCCACTCCCTTCTGTTTGCCACACTGCAGCCTGGCGAAGTCTACTCCACTCTGGCCCTGCTCAGCTCTGGCCCTGCTCAGCTGCCTCCCACACTGGACTATGAGCTCCGAGGACAGACACAGCCTCCAGCCCTTCAGCATCCCCCATGCTCAGCACAGGGCCCAGCACACAGACAAATCGAGCCAAAGAGCGGAAGGATGGATGCTTGAATTCCAGCTACAACTTTGAGTTGTTACTCAAACAGAGGCAACTCCAGCACGTCAAACTAGACAGATGCCCCACCTGGGGACAATCAGATACCTCTGGTGTGTCCACCTTGTGGGCTGCCCTACACCTGTTCAAAATCATGTTTACAGAGACTGTGTGATGAACATAGAAAAACGTGCATGTTATCACTGTAAATGCAAAAAGAAACAAAAATAAAAGGCCACATCCCAAACTGGAGGAAGGGGAGGGGCAGGAGAGGCAGGCCTCCACTGAGGATCATTCTCGCATGGTGCCTGGTGGCTGTCCTCCTTTCCAGTTTTCTTTTTTCGAACAAAGAGTAACAGACCTTGGGTACAAGCCCAAGACTGCAGGAGACGTTCGAGAGAACACGTATGCGGAATCCAGACCTGCTGTTAAATCTCATTTCCTCAGTTACTTCACGGGTCTGGGCCTCAGTTTCCCTCTTTGTAGGTAGAGGCTGTCCTGAAGACTACAAGGATCTGGGTGAGGGAGAGCTTAGCACAAACCCAGCTCCTAATATGGCCTGATTCGTTCAACAGATGTTCTTGAGTCCCTACTATGTGCCTGGCATGGGTCTAGGTCCTGGGAATATAGTGATGAACAAGATAACAAAGTGGCCCACACAGTTAAAACAAATAAATTTGAGTCCCAATAACGAGGACCACTGCATAGAAAAAATACTGGGAGCCATTAAGATTGGGTGGCCAGGGAAAGCCTCTCTAAGAGGTAGCATTTGTCAGAGACATTAAAAATGTGAAGGAATGGACCTTGGGATATGGGGTAGCGGGGTAGGGGAGCATTCCAGGCAACGAGCACACCAAGTGCAAAGGTCCTGGGGCAGGAATGAACTTGCTGTGTTTGAGAAACAGAAAGGCGGTCAGTGATGGGGAACGGGGTGGCACAACAGAGGTGGGAGAGGTGGCCAGGGCCCAGATCACACCAGAGAGCCTTGAAGTCCATGGTGAAGAGTTTATATTGTATTCAAGTGCAGGAGGGGGCTGAGTGGAGAATTCTGGGCCTTGCATGGGCTTAGCAAGTAAGCAGTGGCAATAAAGGGACCCGGTTTCTTTTCCTGCAGTCTCTCCAGCCCTGGCTTCGGCCTCGGCCTCCCACTTCATCCTGGCTCAAATTACCAGATGTATCCCACTGAAATAAAGCAGCTGGAGGCAGGGGGTCTCTATGGGAAGCCAAGCCAATGAACTCAGTGTTCATTTCCCAACAGGATGCGGGGCCCAGGAGGGCCAGATGGTGAGATGGCTGAGGAAATCGCTTTTTCTAAGCCCATCCCTGAGGGCTGAGCTCTGCGGCCCAGGTGGGGTGGCCTGACGGGCTGAGGGGAACAGTAGAGCCAAGGATCCCAGAAGAGGAGCTCAAAGAGGGTCTCGTATCAGGCTGGGCACACTCAGAGGGCTGAGAGCTATTTCCTCCCTCAGACTAGGGACTCCAACTAGGGCCTCCTGTGGGTGTGTCCTGCTGGCACTGTGGGTTCCTCTTTCCTCAGTACCCCTCCCCTTCCCCCATGAAAGCCTGAGGAGCTGGAGACTCAGCCAGGGAGCCCCTGGGATTTGGGGGGAGGCCCGGCCCCCTCACAGCCTCCACAAAGCCAGGCTTGATCCATGTAGCGCAGGGCGAGGGTCAGAATTTCCACTTATCCGGTCTTCCACAGACCCAGCTTAGCATTTGCAAGCACTGGATTGCAGTTCTCTTTTCTCGAGAGGAGTTCTCATTCGAGGACACACTTAAGGGGCGAGGGGAGGCAGGCAGTCAGTTTCCTGAACCAGCCTACACAGGAGACAGCATCCCTGAAGGCCCAGAGCCAGGCAGAGCACGTGTTTCAAACAGGACACCCCTGAGGAGCACGGATGGGAAAGCCCAGCTGAGGACCCACCAGCCTCAATCACAGATGAGACACTAAGGTGGGATCCGAATCCTGCAGGGCCCACCGTCAACAAGCAGACTGATGAACGGCTGGGGTAGTGGGATGGAAGGGGCACCAACATGCTCTGCCTGCAGACTTTTCAAAAAAAAAACAGCGTGCACATACTTGCACACAAATGCACAAACACATACACATGCCACACACACCAGCAGGAAGGCGTGTGCATGCTCACATGCATGCAGCAAGGCAGGCAAGACTCCTGCCTGGCTTCAGAGGGAAGGTCAGGAGCATTTCCTGACCAAAAAAGCCAAACCACGCTGAAACCGAGAGGCCGGGCCCATGGAAAGCTGCACCTGAATTTGCAGCCAGTCAGCCCTGTGTGCTGCTGTCAAAATCTAATTAAAAGAGAAGTCAGCAGCGGAAATCCAGGCTCATTTCTCCAGAGGCATAACAAGGCTGTCTCCAGGCCCAAGGGGCTTTGCCCAAGGCCTGTGCAAACCCGCCAGGCCCAGTGGTGAGGCGGGTGGGGAGAGGGCAGGGACCAGTATGAGCAAGGGCAGCTCCAGGCCCCGCCTCTCACTCCTCATCATCTCCAGGCTCCCCAGGACCCCTCCCCACGCCAGGAGCCTACTGGTGGAAGCCAGGTCCTAGGCACCCTGGCTGGGCCCTCCAGGCATGCCTGGCAGGAGCAGGTGGCATGCTGGCATTGTGGGTCCCCGAGGGGGCTGAGGGAGCTGGGCACGGCACCCCTGGGTGGGAGCAGGCGGCAGGGAGGCCCAGCCCTGGCTGCCACTGGGCTCACTGCGGACAAGCGTGCATCTCATTTTGTTTTCCAAACATGGGGTGTTCACTTGCCCAGAGAGAAACTCAGAATTCACTGCACAGGAAGGCAGTCTGCTCATCAAACTTTCCCTTCCTCCCAACCAGGGCCAGTGCCCAACTGGAACCCCAATTCCAGGCCATGGCTCCCCATTTCTCCCCCCTGGACCCCTTCTCTAATCCCTGGCCAGGTCTTGGGGGCCCAGGAGTGAGGGACCACTGTATCATCTAAGAGGCCTCTATCCCCTTGTCCCTGAAGAAGGCCCCCTGCCCATCTGCACAACCTGCCCAGTCACGCCCCTCCTCTGGGCTCCAGAAGACCCTGTGCTTCCTGCCTACTCGGCCCCTACACGGTCCAGGCACAGCTACTCACTCGCTGCTTACCCTGCACCGTGAACTGCTCTGTTAGGATAATATTCTGGAAAAGAGGTCTGCAAACAATGGCCCTCCGGCTACATCAGCCTGCCTGTTCAGTGTAAATCAAGTTTTATTGGAACATGGTCACACCCACATAGAAAAGAACCCATTCAAGTAGGTCGGGAACTCATCACTCTTGACTACACACCCTTGGTCCTTGTTTAAGGACAAAAGGATCCACAAAGAAATCCTGAACTTTACTTCGTACACTTGATGGTGGTGGTGTTGGTGGTGGCGGTGGCAGCACCAGCACTGTGATTCTACAACAGTGTGTGACGGAAGTATACTGCTGTTATTAGGAACCGTCAAGGGCAGAGTGAGAGAAGGTTAGGGTAGAGTTCTATGACCTTGGATTTGAATTAGAGGTATCAGTATGAACCTGAGATTTTTTTTTTCCTGGTTCTGTCCACTGGAAGTGTCTGAAAGCAGTGACACCCGAGCAGTAATGAGCACACCACATCTTGATTTCTAAACACCATTCCCCACGAAATGAGCCAGCTGGGGCACCCTGGAGAAATGGCTGATTAGGGCAGGGGAAGTCCCAGATGAGCCTAGAACCTGTCCCGAGGCAGCAAAGCAAGGAAGTGCTCAAAGAAAGATGGGGAAGTGTCCAAAGGATCCAGGAGCCAGCACAAAGGGGCTCCTGTTGGCCAAATCTGAGGCAATTTGAGCATCAAAAATAATAATGGTGGTCCTAGACTACAGCACACTGGATTTTAAAAATAATCTATGAATTTGGAGCAGCAGTAAAGCAGGGGGATTCAGTGGGAGGAAGCAAACTCCTCTTTAAATAAAGTTTGTAGTGAAAATTTGCTGAGGGACAGGATATTCACCCATTTCTCCCAGAAACACCCGCAGTAATTACAAAGGGAAACTGGTACTTTTACCATGGGGGGCCTGGCAGACCCCACCTTGACCAAGTGACCCAGGATGGGGCCAGCCTGCATGTCCTGCCTCCCCAGTGATGCGACAGGAAAGCACGGCTTCCCTACACAGAATCTGGCCAAACACTCGAACCCCATCAGGAGGATACAATGGGGAAATTCCAGATCGTGGGACCTTTGACAAGACACTGCCATGAACTTCTCAAAAAAGTCAGTATCATGGAGACAAAAAAAAAAAAAAAAAAAAAAAAGAGGGGGAGGAGTTATTCTAGGTTAAAAGGAGACAAAAGAAATGTAAGAACTAAACGCAACATGTGATCCCAGATGAACGCCGGAGGTGGCGAGGGGGAGCAGCTATGAAAGATACTTTGGGGACAACCGGGAAAACGTGCACGTGGACAGTATACTGATTCCTGGGTGTGACAATGCCACTGAAGTCACGGAAGACAGCCAGGCTGAAGTATTTAGGTGTGAAGCGTAATGATGTCTGCAACTGGCTTTTAGATGATTTAGCCCCAAAAGGTGTGTATGTCTAATTTGGCGGGGGGTGGGGGGGGGAGTTACAGTAAAATGTTAACAGTTGGTTTATTAGGTAAAGAATATGTGTGTTCACTGTACTATTCTTTCAACTAACCTGTAGCTTGAAATATTTTAAATTGAAAAATTGGGGGGAGGAAGGGAAGGTACAGCTCAGTGGTAGAGCACATGCTTAGCATTCACAAGGTCTTGGGTTCAAACCCAGAATCTCCATTAAAATAAATAAATAAATAACCTAATTACCTCCCCTAATAAATTAATTAATTAAAACTATTTTTTAAAAGTTGAGAGGGAGAGATAAAGTTACTAAAAAAATAAAATTAAATTTAAAAAGCTAGCAGCTGGAGGGAGGGCCTGGGCCTGCCTCGCAGCTCGTATCTGGTGGGGTGACTGGGTCTCCTCTCCCATCTGTCGATGTGGATGGATAGATGGAGAACGCACATTACAGGCTCTGGGAGGTTCAGTGGGCAGCACCCCGTGAGGGCGCCGGGCACGCTGGCTGCGGTCAGGAGCTGGTCAGGGGAGTGGGGAGAAAACCAGGCGCCCCGCAGGCGCCCAGGAGCCGTGTCCGCTTCGCCCTCTCCCACAGCCTCACAGCTGCCCCGCTGCAGACGTCTGCTTGGAGGGCTTCAGGTGAGTGATGCTGCCCCAAATAGCGCTGACACAGCCCAACCTCCAGCCCTACAATATTTATGTGCCTCCAGGTGACGCTTCTGTGCCTGGTTTCCATAAATTCCCAGGGTGAGCGGCTCAGCACTCAAAGTCATTTGAGCCGAGATGACACCAAGGAACCAGGAAGGGATGCTGCAGCTTTCGGGGCTGGGAGCTGCTGAGGAAAGGGCAGGAGGCTGGCAGAGAGACTGACTGCCTGCGGGGCGCCTACTGTGTACCAGGCCTTGCCCACGCAGGGCGCAATATTTCATCGTCCCAGAGGCCTTCATGAAAGAAGAGGGAAAGAGCCCAGAAGGGGCAGTGAGAGCCCAGGAGCCAGCCAGGGGACCGGCTGAGGATGGAGACCCAGAGGTCACACCCCAAGCAGTTGCCGTGGGCAGGCAGAGGCGGTCTTTCAAAGGCAATTAGCACACAACTCTCTTCCCTGATCTAGCTTATTCTTAGCAACATTTCACAGCTGAGGAAACAAACTGAGAGGCTGGGTGCAGTTCACAGAGTCAGGGTGCCTGGAAAATGGGGGGAAAGCCCACATTCAAACCTAGGGTGACCCATTCACCCCGGTTTGCCCAGAGAGGCCCCAGTTGTAGCACTGGAAGTCCAACTCCTTGTCTGAGCAAACCAGGACAGGTGGTCACCCTACCAGGACTCCAAAGCCTACACCTGACCTCCCAGCCATGGACAGGCACCTCTATGTGGGCTCCGTCCAATGCTCATCACTCTGCCTTCAGAATCTGACCTGATCAAGGCCAAGGGAGGCTCCACCTCTTACCAGCAAGTCAGTGAGCATCTCTGGGTCTCAGTTTACTCATCTGTAAAGTGGGGGCGAGGCCATTCCTGTCTAACAAGAGACTTCATTGGGTATTGGGCTTTCCTGGTTCAGGGACACCTCGGGAACCCAGAAGAGACAGAGGGATGGACATCTCTGTCAGCTCCCAGACTGACAGCCAATCCCAAACTTGTCTTCAACAACCCATTTTGGAATTGACTGTGCAAAATTTGGTGTTTGGTGCATTTTTCTAGAAAGATGGTTAACAGGTTTTGCCATCACCTCAAAAGAGTCTGCAAACCACTCTTGGCCCCCCAAAGTTAAAAGTTCCCACACTACAGCCTACTTATCACTAGGCACATAAGGAGGTAGGCAAAGACCCCGCTGCCGCCCCAACCACACCCAGAGCAAGGGCCACAGAAAGCGGCTCTGCGGGGAGGGCGCTCCTGCAGCGACCACGCTGACATTTTGCCTTTAAAAACAAAACTAAACTGAAATCCACCTGTGCATCTGGCTGCTCGGGAAGAAGTGAATATAAAAAGCAGCGCAAAGCGTGGGCTACTGAGACTCTCCTCATTAGTCCTATTTAACTTCCCTTTGTTTTTTTCAGTTATGCAAGCCAGCGCACACAGCATGGACACCTGAGGAGGGAGCCACCGGCCACCTGAGGCCACAAAGCACCTTGGCTGTGAGTCTGCTCCGGCCCTGCCCGTACCAGCAGGTGCCAGGCTGAGCCAGGGCCTGCCTGATGTCTGCCGCTGCCCAGGCTCCGCAGGGATCCCAGTGAAGACCAAGCGGTAAAGCCCGGCACGTGTAGTCCCTGGCACCTGCGCGCACCTGGGCCGCGCTCACCGCAGCTCAGCTCAACCCACGGACTCCCTGCAACCCTCACCAGGAGGCGGGACCTCAGAGCCTCTGGTCAGATGAGGAAAAGGAGACTCGAAGGGAGTGACCTATCCTGGAAGTAGCGGGGTCGCACTCGGGTGCCTGGCTCACCTCCTACGTGACATCACTGTGGCCAGAGGTTATCTGGTCACCTGTTTCCTGCTTGCGAGAGGTGTCGAGGCCATGGGCTCAGGACCAGACTATCAGGGCCCAGGGCCCAGCTCCACCAGTTCTTGCCTCAGTTTCCTCAACTTTAAAAGGGGAGTGATGAGGTGTGGCACAGTTACATGCACCAGCCTCTAGGTGAGTCCCAGTAAGCGTTAACTCACTGGGGACGTGGGGATGGGGGGTCTCTGTCAACCCCATGACCCCCTCACCACACCCACAACAGGGGCAGGTCCATGAGGGTGGGGGCCACCGTTGGAGCCCAGGGCCCAGCACACAAACTGGAGCCGCAGCCAGTGCCTGCCCCTGAGCCAGGGGGCTGGAAGCACAGAGGAGAGGCAGCCTGGGTGGTTCTGATGCTGGGTCAGGTGTGAGGGGAGCTTTGTTCTAGAAAGATCCTTCAGCAGCCAGACCTCAGAAAAGGTTTCCAGGCACCCAGCGGAGTGGCTCTGCTTTGCTTCCCAGCTCCGAGGGGCAGACTGCATTGAACCTGCAGCCCTGCCTGAGGGAGCTGAGTCCAGGCCCCTCCCCCAGCTCTCCGCAGCACCCACCCCTTCCCAGGGCATCTGCTCAGCACCCAAGGGACCGGCTTAACCAGAGGGGCCCTCCCACCCCATGACAGCCGAGACTCCAGATTCCCCTTGGGCTCAGCGGCGGCGGTGAGCAGGTTCCAAGGTGGCTGCGCTGCCCTCCCGCTCAGGACGCAAGTGAGAGGCACATGGGCCACATGTCAGACCAGGCGTAGGACCACACTCAAGACCACTCGGGAGCTGTGGCAGCCACGTCAGAGGTCAGGCTCTGCTGTGATCAAGACAAAGCCGGGGCTCGTCTGACCACCATCAGAGCCCGCTCAGACCAGGCAGCAGGGGCCACCAGAAATGCCCTCAGAAGGTTCCCAACGGGCAGACCCTCCCCAAGCCCGGCCACCTGGCTCACGATGGCCATCACATAACCACCTGCATGCACCTCAGGCGCCAGGCTCTGGCCTAATCCTCCCCCAGCAGGATCCCGGCCTCCACTGTGTTAAGGCCCAGCCCAGGGCCTGGCACTCCGTGGGTCCGTCCGTGGCTCTCTGTGTCTCTGCCAAATTCCCGGGGATTGAACAGCTATTCCTATGGTGCCTGTCCTCCCTCAACCCTGCAGCAGGGCTCAGAAGGGAGAGTAGCCATGGGGGGCAGGGAGGGGACATGGACGAGCTACATGTGGGGAGGACAGACTCTGGTAGCTGGAGAGGCTGGGGGCCAGGGGTTCAAGAGGTGCCAGCTGCCACTGTCAGCCCCGGGTCTACTCTCTCTCTATGGTCCCCTCCCATCGGTCTCCCTCTCCTCCGCCATGGCTTCACAGAACCTGCTCCCTAAGCCAACAGTTTCAAACTTTTTTTTTAAAACCATGAAACCCTTTCATCAACCTCAATCTTCCAGGATGGGGAAAAGACCAAACGCTGGAGACAGGAAAAGCCTGAGCTCTTCTGAGTGAGCAGAGAGTGGGCCTGGAGTCCAGCTCCTTACTCATCCTGAGTCCCACAAGATGTCCCCTGGGATACATTCTCACAACCCCCAGACCCCAGAGCAGGGAGGTACCCGTGGCCCTGAGCCACTCCTGACCTCTCGGTGCCCCCACATTGCATTCTTCAGAAGCTTCCTGAAAGGAAGTCCTTCTGAACATCTAACCTCCATTCTTTCTGCTGCTAGAAAACACTCACCCTCCTTTGGAATTTGTTACCGTTGGAGCCTCCTAGGAAGTCTCCATAATCTTTAAAGAAACTGATTTCTCAAGTTTCACCTGCCAACTTTTAATTTAAAAAAGAAAAAAAAACAAAATGACAACAATAACAATGCCACATACATTGAAAAACAAAATCAGACAAAACTGCTGAACTGAGATGACTCCATAGAGTAAAATGACCCTGGACCCGCAAGCTTGGGTGGCCTGAACACGAGGACTCCGGGCCGTGGAGGCTTCCTGGACACCCCAGGACTTCGTGAATCTTTCTGCCCTCACGCCAATTTGCATACCATTACCCAGGAAGCCCTGCGCCTAGATTTCACTTTTGCAAATTCCCACCCGTTTCGTGTCATAAATAAGACAGGAGACAGAAAACTAATACAGCCCAGTGATGCATTATTCATGCCGCGTCACACTGTTATGATAGATTTACAACAGCTAATACATGCAAACTAAGTTTGGGCACTAAATGTGAAAATTAAGGGTGGGGAAGGCGGGTGTCTGTGGGGATGGGCAAGGGGAAATCTGGGGGCTGTTGGTGTCCAGGAAGCCAGAGAAGTTTCTTTCCTGGCATGCTCAGTGACAAAAAGCATGAATGCCGGTATCAGACGCCAGTGCCCAGGTACCAGGAAGCAGCCGGGGCAGGCGGCACTGGAACCCCTACAGGAGGGATTCCTGACAGCACGCATCTGGGGAAGCACCTTCATGAGCTCAGTGCCCAGCTCCGGAGCTGGCTAAAATCAAGCCCCCAATCAACTGCTCTGCATGCCCCTGCCACATGTCCCTTGCACACTTAGACCCACCACAGACATAGCCCTCTTCCCTAATGGAAATGCCCTGTTTGCACAAGCCTTCACTGAGCACTCACCACGCGTCAGCCTGCTCTCAGCACCAGGAATGTGTCAGCAAGGGGACTCTACCAGGCACAGTCCTGCCCCGCACAGCCCTCAACGGGTCAATCTGATCATCGACACACAGCTGTGCCAAGTGCGATGGAGGCGAACGGCCCGAGGCCGGTGCCACAGCAGCAGGTCACAGGGCGTGGCCCAGTGCAAGGGAAAGAGCAGGGGGAGGCCCAGGCGGGCTTCTCCAGGATGCGGAGCTGGAATAGCCCTGAGGGGTGGGGGCCAGGCCCAGGGTCCGAACCCGGACACGACTTGCCCTGTGTTCCAGCACCTTCCAGGCAGGGCTTGGAGGAGCCCCAGACCCGTGCTTCTGTAACTGCAACAAGGAGGTTCTGGGAGCAGAGAAGGTTGCCTTGGAAACACATCAAGGCTGGCACAGGGGCGGGTCAGAGGTGGGACCTGGACTCTTGTGGACTCTTGCTGTCCTACCCGCATCAGTCCCACCTGCCCAATCACTCTGCCCTGCGGTGGTGGCCACTGTCGAGCAGGACCCACCCCTCTCAGCCACAAGACCCTCTGACCAGCCCTTTCCCCAGATTCCTTCCCACCTTATCTGGTGTGGCCTTCCTGGCCTCCTGCCTTGAAGGCACAATTCCTCCCAGGACACTTCTCCAACTGGCCCCAGTGCCCTGAGCCTCCTCCTGACCAGATTTTCAATCTTGAGCCCAGAAAGATTGTGTAAGGTGGCAGCCAGGTCCCCTCCTGACCCGCCTTACAGAAGGAGGCTTCCTTGCAAGCTCCCACCAGCACGGGGTGGGGTGTGCTGGCGAACAAGACAGACCCCACCCCATTTTCTTCTGTTTGTAGCCGGGTGGGTGCAGAGGCACAGTGACAACCTAGGAGGTCGTTTCAGACATCAACAGTCTGATGATAACAAAGCCACTGACGCGTCAGGACCCTGACTGGGGGCAGAGGTGGCTCTGATGGAGCCGTGAGGGCAGGCCCCACTGGGGAGGGGGCAGCCGAGCCAAGACCTGAGTGATGAGGAGCCGCCAGAGGGATGCTCTGTGGGAGTGGTGCTCCTGTTCCAGGCCGGGGGACAGCAGAGGCAAAGGCCTGGTGGTGAGAAGGAGCCTGTCACGTTCAGAGGCCAACAGAGAGGCCAGCGCGGCTGGGGAGCAGAGGTCACAGACTACAAGTCAGAGGCCTGCCTTCCAGTCGACTTCCCCTTCTGCACAGTGGGCCCAGAGGATCTCTGCAGCAGCGCCAGGATCCAACCGCATAAAGCACACTCACAGCCCAGCCCTGTCCAGCACCCCTCCCTGTCCCTACAGCCCCCCCTGCCAGCCAGGGTAACAACAGGGACCCCAGCCCATGCTGTGTCGGGGAGCAGCCTTGCCCCAGTCCCCCAACTGCACCAACTTGGCAGAGTGCACCCCACAGGCCTCCTGCTTTTTTATTTTTTTTTTTTAATCAAGATGCAACAGTCATCCCACAGCCAGCTTCCCCTCCAGCGATCAGTTAAAATGAACTCCAGACGACTGGATTAGACTTTGAAGGTGGCGATGTAGATAATAAACACGGAGGATGCGGTGTTGACACAGGCCCTGGTGAGCTACATTATTATTTAACAGGCCTTGCCACTGCCTCCACTGGGATCAAGGAGCTGAACAAGCAGTCGGTGGGCGAGCATCAAGCCCAGAGACAGGCTGTGGCGCCGGCTCCGTGGGGACGGGTTCAGCAAGGTCAGGGGCGGCTGGCAGAGGCCAAGCGGACCTAATGGAGACGCAGCTCGGAGGCCCCTCCTGGGGAGCTGCCCACGCCCACTCCACACAGCACAGGGGTGACTCGACCTGGGCCCAGAGCATCCTCCCCGCCTCCTCTGCCCCCTCGACATCTCCCCGCCCCGCTCAGGGGTCCCAAGCAAGAACCTCCCCTGCTCCCTTCCCCTCTCCCACCAGGTCTGGCACGCCTCGTGCCTCCCCTGGGTTCCCATCGGGACTGGGCCTGTCCCCACAGGTCTCTTCCCACTGGGGCCCTTCCTACTGACTGTCCTGGGCCTGCTCCCCATACTGGACTCTGAGCTCCTGAACTGCTGAGACCAGATCTCACTCACGTCCACTCCTCCAGCCCCCTGTGCAAAAGGCCTGCAAATCAGGACACCATCCGTTCACTGTGACTGTTTACTCAGAGCACCTGCTACGTGAGCTACGTGAGCCAGAGAGACACAGGGAAGTGAAGATGAACAGGGTGTAATCCTTGGCCTGGAAGACGTGTTGGTGGGAAAAGGAGGCACTTAAACAGTAAGACTGCCTAAGAGTCGCATACGACAGGACTGGAACTGCAGGGAGACAGTGCAGTCAGCAGAGACTGAGGCTCTGGCTACCCAGACAGCCGACACGGGGGTTCAGAGTAGACTCAGGAGTCGGATGCCTGAGCTCAGATCCCAGCTCTGCCTCCTGGCAGTGTGATTTTGGGCAAGTCACTTAACCTCTCTGGGACCCTATGGCCTCATCTGTAAAGTGGGAATAATAATAGTACTCATCTCACAGGGTGGTTTGAGGATTAAATGAGCCAATACCTGTAAAGCACTTAACCCGATGCCTGGTCCACACTAAGCACTCAATATATGTTGGTTATCATTACTTCCTGGGGGTGGGAACAACCAGGGAAAGCTCCTTAGAGTTAACACAATCGCTGGATGAACCCCATCCAGGAATGTCTTCACATTTGGGCCAGAGCCACACAACCACACCCTCAGCTGACAGGATCCCCCCAGGCCCCCTGGTGTGAGCACGGGGCAGCTCTGAGAGCTCCAGTCCCCATGGGGGGTTTCTCAGCCCTGGGGGAGAGCCCGCCACATCGCTGCTAGTAAGCGATGCACCTCCTCTGAGCTGAGGCACGCTGCTGCAGGGACTGAGCGCTCGGTGCCCCTTCAGGACCACAGCAGCCGGACAGCAGCCCAGCCCACTGGCTGTGCGGTGGGCGCCCAGCGAAGTGTGCAGCCTGCCGGGTCGCTGGTCATTAGCAGCAGCCAGCCAGAGTCGTTTCCAGAGCCCTGTGTGGAGGTGGGTTGGCTTCCTCTTTTCCGAGCAGCAACGGAGAGAGACTTGATTAAATATGCATGGCGATAGCCTCGTTACTGTGCGAAGGATTGTGTGTACTGAAGGCAAGCTGCCCGCACCACCCACGCACAAACTTTTCAATTTCCCCGCTGGGCTGCAGACAGGGCGCAGGCTCCCTCCGGTCCCACTGCTGAGCCTCCTCTGTCACTCCTTCCTCCATCCTGGCTCCCCCCGCCGAGCGCCCTCCGGACGCCCTCCGTGTGCGCAAAGCAGGGGAGAGGCCATATTGATTCCCTTCTTAAGAGCAGCTGGTCGAGAACTAATCTTAAATCACTGCAGCCTCGCGCTGGAGTCTCGTGGCCACTCAGCCCAAGGGATGGTCGGGCCCGGGCAGGACTGCACTGCAAGCTGGCGAGGGGCGAAATCGGGTAAGGGCTAGGCAGGGTCCTGCCTGGACTTCGTTATTTCCTTTGTCCATCCATCTCAAGCTCATAGGATGGTGGTCGGCAGAAGGAAGCCCTCCAGCCAGTGAAGTGAGGGGATGGCAGACCCACAATGCAGACACACGCCTCACACCCAACAGCACCGACTCTAAGGGAGCAGCTTGATTTTTCAAACAAATCACATATACGGCAAAAAGGATTTAGGTTAGGCAAATAATTACAACAATAAGCAAGGCTCATCCAACACTACTATGTGCCAGGCACCGGGTGAAACAGCCCTTTCACATAAACTTTCCCACCCAGTCTGCCCACGGTCGTCCCATTTTACAGATGAAGTGACTGAGGCCCAGGAAGGCTCAGTGCCTTGTCCAAGGGAGCATAGCCTGGTGGAGACAGAGCTGTGGTCCCATCTGAAGCAGGCTGCTGGCAAGGGAGCCGGGTGCCTAGCAGACCCGAGGTGGGCATGGCCAGGACAGGAACAGGCCTCTGCCTTTGATGATGCCTCCCCATCCCTCCCCATCCTGAAAGTCTTGTGGGTCTAGGAGGGGCCCCCTGGGAGCTGAGCTTTCACCAGCTCCTCAGGCCCTGCTGCCCACAGCTCCTCCCCAATGATCAGTCACTTCTCTGCTCCCACAGGTCTGTGATTTCAGGGTCCTGCAGCCTCTAGACTCTTTCTTAGAAGACTCTTCCTTGAAAACACCTCTTAGTTCACATCCTGCCTCCCACTTACCTCGGCTGCCTTCCTCCTCTCATGTTTCATTTCCCCTGATGGCAGTGCCAACAGTGTCCTTTGGCCAAGATGGAGCTCTGAAAGCCTGCCTCTTCCCATCTCATCCTCACTCTGCTCTTGGCTTCCTCACATTTCTGGGCTCACTCTCCCCACATAGAGAACAGAGGGCAGGCTGTGTCTCCCCCATCAGACTGAGTACCCCATGGGCATGGCTGGGGCCCCCTCCCTCCCACCACTGCCCTAAGTGGAGCCCCAAGGCTCAGCTGCTGGCTGAGCACCCCTTCAACACGGCTCTCCTCCTGGGCTGAGTAAGAGCCTGTGCAGGACGCCAGCAGGAGAAAGCAGGGAAGGCACTGGGCCTGGCGTGGGGACAGTCAGGGGCGCTTGGGAAGGGGCTGCAGGGGGGCCTCACTCTTCTTCCTGACAGATGTCTTGAGACCCAGGCCAGTCGGGGACCCCTAAGGCCCTGGGGAGCCAGCTCCCCCTGCTCACCATCCTCTCGGAAGGTCAAGGAGGTGAGAGGCCTTTGGAGGGACATGGCAAGGTTGGGGGGAGCAAGGAAGCCCCTCAAAGACATCCAGGGACTAAGAGGGGACTCTGTGGCTGTTGCTGCTCGGGGATCCCCCTCCCCACCCCGGCTCCACTCAGGAGAAAGAGGAGCAAGAAATCCAGAAGCTGGAGGCGGGGCGCAGCAGGGTGCTTCCTGCTGGCGCCTTCCTGGCCCCTCCCCAGCCCACCCCACCTGGCTGGGTCCCGGCAGCACCAGTGAGCTCAGAAGTCCTCAGTGTCATGGGCAGTGCATGGGGGGAGGGGGTGTTCGAGCCTCCCCTGAAGCGGGGCAGCCCAGGAGTCACCCGGCGCCCCCACGGCGCCACCCCTCACTGCTGGCTAAGGTGCGGGTGAAGCACTCCCACCTCCCCACTCCAGCACCCAGAAGAGTCGCTAGTCAAACATCTCCGGGCTACCAGGACCATGACTGGAAGCCTTACCTCACTCAGTGGGCAAAAGGACCCCAGGAATGGATGCTTATGCCCCTTTCACAGATGAGAAAACCAGTGCTCACAGATGCCCCTCCAGGCCCCAGAAGGTAAGAGGCAGAACCGGAAGGCGGATCCATGCGTGCACAGCTCCGAAGGCTGCGCCTGGTGCTTCATCAAAAATGGGGAAGTAAGCCCAGGACCAGAGGCTCAGTTCCGGGAACCCAGGCTCACCCACAGCTCCCTGGCCCTGAGGGTCCCCTTCTGCCAAACTAGGACTGTATTATCCGGGATCCAGCCCTAACTGCCCGTGACCTTACGATCTCAGGCCCCAACTTTGTGTTCTCGCCTGGCTGTCAAGTGGCCGATCTATGGCCATACGAGAGATGGCCATGCAGGCAAGATGGCCCTGGCGTGGAGGCTCACTGGGAGTCAGTCTGTTCTGCCCATGAGCCCGTCCCCGCAGCTCCCCTCCGGGCCTGGGGGCAGCTCATTTCAAGTTGATAATCCAAGCAATCAAATGACGGCAAACATCGCCAAAATACCGCTCGAGGAGACACGCTGGGATGGACCCTGGGCTGTGGCAAGGCTGTTAGTCAGTGACCATCACGGCCCTGGCTATGCCAGAAAAGAGCCCCCAAACCAGGCTCTCATCCCAGGGGCCAAGAATTGGGCGGCGCCAGTGATGGACAGGGCAGGACTCAGCAGCCTCCACATCCACGTGTTTAAAGAGCCCAGTGTCCGAGATGGCTGCGTCCACACTGTAGCTGTCCTCTCAGGACAGCTGGGTCCTGGGTACCAGTACGAGCGCAGGGACCCCAGCTTCACCTCCAAGGGCAGCAGCAGATACAACTGAGGATCGGGCTCATGGTGCAGTCCAGTTGGGACCCTTCCCCTTACGGCAGCCCAGGGGTACCCGTCCGGGCAGAGGGCAGGGCCCAACAGGGATCCTGGCCCCCTCTGCTTCCCAGCAAAGTCTGATGATCCCTGAGACGCCACTGGGAGCCGGGAGCAGTGCCAGGTAGAGGTTAAGAAGGGTCAGCAAGGCTGTACCCAGAGATGACCCCCAAGGCCTGGGGCCACGAGCCACGAAGCAGGGCCGGTACCTGAGTCTGCAAGCTGGTGGCATCCAGAACGGTGACCCGGGGCCCACAGCTGGCCCACACGGCGTCCTCCAGACTCAGCAGGGTACGGACAGGCCCAGGCCCCACAGTCAGGCACACGGGCGGGCTCTCCAGGTCCCAGGGGACACCTCCTGGAGGGAGAGGAAGAAAGCAGGTCAGGAGCAGAGATGGGGAGTGGCCAACAGGTCAGGGCCTCAGGAGTCCTCAACAGTAGGGACCCACGGCCCACAGCACCTGCTGGCCCCTCTCTCTGCCCTTCCTCCTCCCCACAGTGGGAGGGCGGCTCTTCCCATCCAGCTCAGTTTACATTGCACCCCCTTTAGGGGCTGTACTCCCCAGTTCTCCCTCCCTCCCTGCCTTTCCCTCTCTCCTGTTCACTCCACACGCACTTAGTAAGCACCTACTCCATGCCAGGCTGTGTGCTGGGTGCTGGGGTGACAGAAACGAATCAGACACTGACCCTGCCCTCCAGGAAACCCCCGCTGGCTGGAGAAAACAGCGGATGAATCAGAAGTTACCAGACAGGGTGCCAAGCACAAATGGCCAGGCGCACCCAGGGGCTCTTGAGAGCTGCTGAGATGAAAGGAACCAACTCTGCACACAGGAAACCCAGGGAGGCTTCCCAGAAGAGGGAACATCCACACAGCCCTGCCAAAAAGGCAGAGAGACATAGCAGAGAGTGTCCTGACCCTGATTCTGCCAGCAGCTCACCTAGGACCTTAAATGCATCTCTCCCCTTCTCAAGGCCTCAGTCTCCCCATCTGTAAAATGGGGAAGGCGGTGCCAACAAGAGTGTCTCTGAGGACGCTTCTGACACTGTAACTTGTTGAGATTGAGTCTTGCCTTCCCACAGATCTTCTCACCTACTCCCAGGCACTCTGTCACCTCTACCAAGATCTCTGATGATCTTCCCTCTCCAGAGACGCCACCACCCCTAGGTGTGGAAGGAGGAAATACTGAGAGGCCATCAGTCTCCAGTCCGTTATCCCTGAAGGCGGACAGACGAAGGGACCTGGCCTGGCATTGAATGAGGCTCTCCCCTGCCCGCCTCAGGGATGCTCGGCTCACCCAAGGACACGTCGAGAACTTTTCCTGGCATGCAAGCCATGTTCAGTGGGGCTGGTTTTTCTCTGAAGTCACACCAGATGCCACACAGAACCCCAGTGGCTGTTCTGTCTTGCCAGGGTGCCAGGCAGGGAAGGAGAGTTGAGCAGAAAGTGGGGGGCACCCCAGAGAGACGGGCAGAGTAGGTCTGGGAGGCAGGACGGAGCCTGCTACCAGCTCACCAGGGCCCAGCCACCCTCATCCCTGCTCCATGGGGTCTCCGGAAGGGATGCAAAACTACCCCAGCACAGGCCCTCCTCCCTCTGAGCCAGCCGCTGGGTAGCAAGATGGAGAACAGCTGTCCGCAGAGCTGGAGGCGTGTATGGGGAGGAGCCCACAGAGGAGGGGCCAGATTCCCCTCCACCACCCCACTGTCCCCTCCTGTAAAACAGGCTCTCCTCTCGCCTTGAGTCCTACTTAAAATTGGCAGACTCCCAGCTCAGCTCAGAGTTGGGGAACAGGAACCTCCCCACCAATCGACACCCATCCAGTTAGTTCTAGCCCATGAACATAAGCATGTGGGAAGCAGGCTGAGCCAGAATCCTGGCTGCAGCCTCTCGACTTCTGCATGGATTCGGATGGGTGATGTCGCCTCTCTGAACCTCAGTTTCCTCATCTGTAAAGTGGGCGTCATAACCATGCCTACACCTCGCCGGATGCTGCAGAGATCACATGAACTGTGTAGAACATTTAGCACAAGGTCGGCCCCCAGGCAGGAGCGCTGACAACTGTTGCCGCATTCTGTTATGCACAGGCACGCCAGGCATTCTTTCCATGAATTATTTCCTAAACTCCCACCAGCCTGTGTGGAAGGTTCTATTCTTATCCTTGTTTTACAACTGAGAAAACTGAGACACAGAGTTTAAGAAACTGGTCCAAACCATGCAGCTAGACAGGACCTGCTGCTTCGTTAGCTCCGGCTGCTTGCTGTTATTTGCCACAACACGACAGCCCGTGGAAGGGTGTTGATTCCACTTGACAAATGGGACAGCAGAGACCCAGGCAGCCGAGAACTTGCACAAAGCCACCCAAGCGGAGTGGGTCAAGGAGGGTTGGAACTCCACTGACCCAGGTCCTAGCCTCCTTCCCCAATCCCTGCCACCCTCTCAGGTTCCAAGAGGTTCCAAAATCCCTGGGGTCAGTACTGGCATCCAGGAGGGGAGAGTGACCACAAGGAGGCCAGGCCTCCACAGGGGACCCTGACTCCCACCAGGAAACCAGAGCCACAAAAATGCAAGGCTTTGAGCGCCCCCCAGTGGCCAGTGGTGAGTAGTGCTTGTGGCCAGAAGCGGGAGCTCCTGCCACTTACGGCTAAGGTGGGAGCTGCCAGAGGGGAAGCAGTCAGGGATGCTGAAACCACATCCCAAAAACTGGGAAATGCCAGCTCTGCCCGACAGGCCTAGCAGTGATGGCCACCAGAGCCCGTGTACTACTCTGTACTTCCTGGAATAGCACAGCTGCCTGGGGTAGGGCCTAGGGTCTGATACCTTTGAGGGTCTCATGCGCATCAACCACTCCTGCACTTGCTGGGCGCCTCCAGTAACCCTCTAAGAGTCCCGACTCCAGGACAGTGACTAACCTGATAAAATTTAATAATACCAATATTGTTATATGAAAAAGTACACAGGACAGGAGTCCCTGATTCGAGGGCCCAGGGTGGGACCCTGTACAAGAGCCTTCCCTTTGCTAGGGCTGTTTTCCTATCTGCATCCCAAGGGGACAGAACTCTGACCTCTAAGGTTCTTCTCAGTCCCCACAGGCCACAATTCTAAGATTTTAAACACAATCAGTGTGAGCTCTGAGCAGGGACAGCCCCTCCCCACCCCAAGCCTGCTGAGGGATCCATCCCTCCACCCTGCTCCCTGCCTTCCAGTGGCTCTAGATGGACATGTACATGTTCCTCCCAGACAGCCTCCCTGCCTCTAGCCTCTGCTCTTGTCCACCAGCCAGAGGGGCACAATGCTTAGCCATTTCCAACACTTCCCCCTACCTCCCATCAACTGAGACAAACCCAAGGCCCACATGATTAAGCCCATCTGCTCCCAGACCTTGCCTGGCACTGTCTACCCTGCTGGCTACTATCCAGCAAGATGACCTCCCCCACCAGACCAACCACCTGCCTCCAGGCCTTTGCATATGCTGTTCCCTCTGCAAGAACACTGTTCTCACAACTCTTCATTTGCCTGGCCACTTCTTCTTCAGGTCTCAGCTTCAGGATCCCGCTCCCTAGAAAGGCCTTTGCTGACCAGCCCACCCCATGCTCAGGGGTTCAGGCTCTCACCCAACACCCTGCTCTTCCCCTTAGCACCCTCAGCATGATGTATAATTATAAGCATGCTGCCTGTTCATTTGACTTATCTATAAACTTAATGTGTCTCCCTCTGTAAACTGTGAGGGCAGCCTCACATCTGTTACTGGCCACTGTATCCATGGTACATAGTAGGTGCTCAGTAAATATTTGGTGGACAAATGTTTACAAGGCGAGGAGCCTGCTGGAACATCTCAACCGCCTCTTCCAGGCCAGATGGTACCCAGCTCTGCTCAGAGAGGCCTGCTTAAACCTGGAGAGGACTCTAGCCCTGGAGGGAGGACCCTTGGGTTCAGGTCTCAGCTCACCCATGGGACCCTGGGGAGTCCCTTCCCACCCAGAAAATGAGGGTGTGAGGTCCAATGGTCCCCAGTGGCTCTTCCAGTTCTGACAAACTACCAGGCGCCAACCTCAGGCTGAAAGCCAGTGGTTAGACACCCCCACCCCCTAAGGGTTGAATGGTGTCCCCCAAAATTCATATGTTTAAGTCTGAACCCCTAGTACCTCAGAATGTGACCTGGTTTGGCAATAGGACTGTTGCAGATGTAACTGGTTAAGATGAGGTCACCCTGGAGGAGGGTGGGCCTCTAATCCAACATGCCTGGGATTCTTATTCCAAAAGGATGTTTGACCCAGGATCACCCAAAGAGAACAGCATGTGAGGACAGGAGTCATGGTCCCACAAGCCAAGGAACTGCCCAAAGTTGGGAGAGTGGCTGGGAACAGATCCCTCCCCAGCGCCCCAGGGAGCACAGGCCTGCTGACACCCTGACCTTGGACGTGTAGCCTCCCGAAGGTGAGACGATTAATGACTGACACTGTTTAAACCACTGGGTTCGTGGTGCTTGGTCATGGCAGCCCCCGCAAACTGGTCCACCTGCTCACCTCCTCCCAACCTGGGCACCCAAACTGATGAATCAGGAACCAAGAGAGGAAGGGCCAGAGGCAGCCAAACTGGGGACCAGAGCGGGCGGGGCGGGGCTCCCGGGCTCCCGTGGGAGCCGGAGCGGGGAAGTCCCTTTAGCAGCCCTGGTCGAAATCTCTGAAGATCTGAGCCCGCGTTGACATTCACACGCACGCTCCGTCTGATGGCGAGAGGGACTTTTTTTCCCTCCCTCTACCCGCTTTAATTAAAAACTATAAATGCCTTATCAAAAGCTAATTTAAAATACCAACACAGTGCCAAGTGGCAAAAAAAAAAAAAAAAAAAAAAAGCTCAGTACAAATATCCGTTTATCACCCGCAACAGGCTGTGATGACGCAGCAATCAGAGGCGCGCGGCCGCGGGAGGCGGAGCCGCCGGCACATCAGCCCCTCTGGGGGAGCGGCGGGGGGACAGCTCTCCGCTCTGCCCAGCTCCGCTCATCAAACAGGGAGCTGAACCAGCCTCAAGGGGACGGGGACCACAGCACTCCGTGTCCCTCCCGCCCCTTAGCCCTAGACTTAGCATTAGTAAAGAGGAGGCAATTTTCAAGGGTCGCAGTGAGAATGAGGATAATGAGCCCGCGTTCAGCACCGCTACCCGTCCTGGCGCACAGCAGCCGGAACACGATCAGCCTCACCCTCCGGATGTCGCCATCTGTGCCATCAATGGCTCAGTAAAATAATGGACATCGAAATGCCTAATGCCACTGGGCACTCGCTGCGCCAGGACCTCTGCTTTGCCTTCACTGAATTGTTCAACCCACAGGGACCCATGAGGAACGGGTGTTACCAATATTCCCATTTTACAGATGAGGAGACCGAGGCACAAAGAGGAGACGCTGCTCACTCAGTCACAGCTGTTGTCAGGACAGAGCCTGGACGTGAGGCCAGGTCTATCTGAGCCCAGGGGCCCTGCTCTTAACCACCAGTCTCCACCCGGCTCCTGCAGGGATCCCAGGGAGGGTCAGGGATCCCCAATCTCCCCGGCACTTCGATTCCCTGATTCTTTTCTGAGCTGCCTCCATGGCCAGCCTCCCACAGCTGCTCTGGTGCAGGATCTGGCTCTCAGCCAGAGCCCAGGGCTGCCCCGCCCCTCCAGGCCCCCATCCTTACCACTGGTCCGAGGATAGGCAGCAAGGGTCCCGTCCTGCAGGCCAGCAAGCAGGTGGAAGGGGCTGTGTCGCAGGCAGAGCACGGGCTGCAGGCCTGGGCTCCTGCAAGGTCGCCAGGCACTGGGTGCCTGTGTCCACGCTGCTGTAAACCAGGATGCTGCGGGGAGAGGCCGGGTGACTCACTTACCCCCCACCTGCCCCCTCCCCACATACCCTCCTAGGAAGAGGGCTCCAGGACCCCCTCTAACTCAGCCAGCCTCCCTGCTGTGTGACCAGCCTGGCACTCCACCCTTTGGTAGCTCAGACTTCCTTATGGGGGCTTCTAGAGGAGGGTGCTTCCTGGCCCCTGTCCCATAGAAGACAGGGTGCTCCAGAGTCGGCACAACAGAGGAGCTGAGAGAATGGTTTTTAGGGTCACACAGACCGAGGGCAAATCCAGACCTGCCACCTCCAGCTGACTGACCTGGACGGCTGAGCCTCAGATCTCTCCAAAAAATGGGGCGGTGATGCCCACCTCTTGGCCACAAAAAGGAATGAAGCACTGACGTGTGCTACATGGATAAACCTTGAAAACATCATGCTGAGCGAGAGAAGCCAGCCACAAAAGGCCACACATCACGTGATTCCGTTTGTATGAAATGTGCAGAAAAATAAATCCACAGCGATGGGCAATGAGTTCTGGGGCTGGGGGACGGGAACAGGAGTGATATGGGGTTTCTTTGGGGGGTGACAATGTTCTAGAACTATGTAGTGGTGACAGCTGCCCATCATGAACATATGCTTTAAAATAGTTAAAATGGTGAATTTTACATTGTTTAATTTTAGCTCATTAAAAACAAAAAATGTTCACTGGGCCCCTAGGTTCTGCAGATCCAGATCCGGACATTATGGAGTCTCCGAGTTGGTCCTACGTACATTAGCTTTTAGCTCCTCCTTCAGTTGCTTGTGTGGGAAACGGGAGAAAACACTTCACTGGGGGGCTGCTCTGAGGCTCACAGCCCAGCCCAAGAAGCAGCACACAGTAGGTGCTCGGGAAACATCCTCTCTCCCCGCTTCCAGTGACTCTAGGACAGGCGTGAAAAGCCTGGGGATGAAGAGGATGAGGAGGTGCGGCCCATGTCAGGGTCCTATTAATCACCATCTTCACCTTCCAGTTAACCAGGATGAATATTCATTCTTCGTCTGCAGGGTGGACCTCCCAGGAGGCTAAAGCTTTGTGGGGCGGGGGGCTCCCCTTACCACAGGACTCACCCACCAGCTCCAGGCGTGTCTTACAGGGGAGCTCCCTCTGCCAGCAGATCTCGTAGCCCGGGCACACCCAGGGCCCTCATCTGCCCTGCAGGGCTAACTGGGACCCCAGATGGGTGGACACTGTCAATGACGGCAAAGGGACCAGAAGGCTTCACATGTCCCATGACCCAGTAGACTCCTACAGGGGCCTTGAGTGGGGAGATTCTAACACCCACTTCACAGACAATAAACTGAGGCTCAGAGTGGTCAAATAGCGTGCCCAAGGATCCACAGTGAGGAAACAGTGGATCCAAATCCAGCTTCGGCTGACACTGAAGCCAGCGTTCCCCTTGGTACCACCCTACCCATCACCCTACTTGGGAGGGAGCCAGTTTGCACAAAGCAGCCCCCTGATGCTGTGGCTCCTACACTAGGCACCCCTGGCCCCACTTCCTGCTCCCAACCAGAGGTGGAGAATGTTGGGGGTGGTGACAAGCCAAAGCTACAGGGACAGCCCCCGCCTCGCCCAGCCCTGCCCAGGGCTATGCTTCACCCCTCCTCCTGGCCCCTCACCTGCCATCCTGGAGCCCGAGGCAGATGGTGGGATGCACTCCAGCTGAGGCGTCCGCAGCCGTGCGGCTTTCTTCTTGGTCTCCACTCTCCCCCTCCTCCGGCTCCGGGATGTACTCCATGCAGAGCACAGGGGCCGCCAGTGGGAAGGACTTGACCGTGCGGGGCGAGGGCCGGTTCAGGGAGAAGATCTCGACCTGGCCCCCTGCGCCCTCCTGCCCGCCCCCGACCTGGGGTAGAGACCCAGAGAGGCCATCAGGTGTCAGGCGAGGACCACGAGAGCAGAGGCCGAGCTCAGCCCCTGCCCTGCCAGTGACGCATCCCAAACTTCTCCTGGCCACGGGGTTAGGCATCAAGAGGAACATCCCGCCTCCTGCCCGCATATACCCTGCTGTCACTGAAGGTCACTCATTCCCAGCTGCCGTGGCAACAATTTAGATTCAGGGACCAAAGGAAATCAGGTAAAGAGCTAAGATGGACTAGATACCCAGTCAGCTTTGTATTCCCTTATCTCTAGGGTGAATTTCAACCAACAAACAGTGAACATACTCTCTGCCCTTTACAATGTCCTCCTCTGTCTTGTTCACTGTTTTACCTCTGTGTCTAGCACGTGGCAGGCACTCAAATGTACTTGCTGAACGGATGGATGTGGATGGATGGTGAGATAGATGGGTGGATGGAAGGAAGAGACAGAAGACTGGGTGAATGGATGGATGACTTAATGGATGGACGGACAGATGATTATAAGGATGAATGGATGGAAGGAAGGATAACAGATAAATGGATGGATACGTCATGTACTAGACACTGGGTAAACAGTGAAGAACAAATCACCCTCAGAAGGGACATTTGAGCTGGACTCCAAAGGGTAAGTTAGAGTTTTCCTGCCTGAGTTCCTGGAGGGAGGAACAAGCAAGAGGAACTAGAGGATGACCAGCGGGGTGGTGAGGCTAGAACCTCGGGGAATCTATGGGAGGCCACAATCTGCACCACCAGGAGCAGGGGTCGGGGCGCCCATTTGAAATGAGAGAGGCTCTGCCAGGAACCCCAGGGGCAGAAAGGTGGGCTGGATCTCTGCAAGAGATGGGCAGTCCTGCCCCCTGACCCCTGGCATGAAGAATCTGCCACTTAGACGCTCTGCACAGCAACCTATCCACTTCCTTCATGGCACCAAGGCCATTTGCGCGAGTCCTGCTCACTTCTTTGGACCCTGGCTTCCTGTTGCACCTGCCGAGCGCTCAGAGACTGGCACAGAAGGTGCCCAAAATGGGGACCAGAAGGCAGGCGGCTTTCTCCAGCACCCTGTCCCAGATGCCACCCTCCCAGCTCATGCCCTAAGGTCGGAATCCCTGGCTAGGCACGAGGGTTACTCACCCAGAGGTAGCCCTGTGGAAGGGAGGTGCTGACAGCCGAGAAGCCCAGCAGGGGACAGCTGACAGGACTGTGGACCAGGGCCCCAAGCTGCGGAGATAGGGACAGCAGAGGTAGTGTTAAGGGTTCAGGTCCCCGAGATGCAGGACCGTGGTCTGAGCCACCCGAGGGGGCTGTTAAACCTGCAGATTCCTGGGTCGCCTTCAGGCCCCGAGGGAAGGTCCCTGGGGGAGGTGGGGAGGAACTCAGCGGGCTCCTGTCCAGGCAGTTCCTATGCCCTCACATTCAACTATCGCTCTCCAATAACCTTCTGGCTGGAAGGGGCCGGAATGAAACTCTGGCCAGCAGTGTGTTTTTCAAACTGAGCAATTTCCAGATAAGATTTGTTGAAAACCACTAACACCCACCTTCCTCATTATACAGATGGGGAAAACAAGGTCCACAGAAGACATGCAATTGCCCCACGCCATGCAGAAGGCCAGTGCCAGGGTCCCTGGCCTTCCTGCAGCCCCTAGAGAAGCACGGTGGAGGAGATGCACAGGCCAACAGAAACCCTCTGCCGATGACCCCACCAGGACCTAGAGCGTGCGCGACAGCCTGTGCAGGCCACTCAAGGGGACCGGGGTCTCCATTTTTAATGGGCTGTCACTGAGGGCCACCAGCTGCTTGCTCCTTGTGCATCTCCTGTACCAGACCCTGCACCAGGCAGCTCTCTGGGGCCTGTTTCCTGAGCTAAATCTGCCTGTCTGTCTCTTCGGCCAGGGCAGAAAGGCAAGGAGATGGCCTGGCCCTTTCATGTACCTGGCTACAAACTCCAGCTAGACGGAAGGGGAAGGAGGCAGAGCGGGGAGAACTGAAGGTGCCCCCCGACCCCGCCTCCCCTGGGGGGAACACGACCACCCCTGGACCCTTTGGCAGGCAGGTGCTGCTCTCCCTTGGTGCTGAAGACCTGACTGGTCCCAGCCCTACTGGAATATTCTCATACAATCTCTAACGACCATAGGTGAGGGGGTCCAAAGAGGTCACCTTGCCCAGCCCCCTCATTTAGGAGTCAGCAAACTTGAAGTTTGGAGGGTGGGGGCATATGACTGGCTCAAGGTCACACGGCAAATTACTGGCAGAGTCAGGACTGGAATTCAGTTTCGACTCCCAGCACAGTGCCCTTCGTGGCTGAACTCCATCCAGAGGCCAGGCTGCCACGCTGGAGGCCTCGGCACACCAGACTCCCACTTCTGCCCAGCTGGGAGCTCAGGTCCAGCTCAGGCCTGGCCTCCTGGGCACCCTCAGGCCCCTGCTCCCCATCACTTTGCATCTTGGCGGGGCACATCCAGCTGGGTGCCTGGCCCATTCTGCCAGGCGGCTGCCCCCCACCTCTCAGACCGGGAGGGGGCAACCGTAGCCCTGGCACAGACGTTTCCATGGCAACTCCAGCAGGTCGGATGTCAGCCGAATCAAGAGGCTCTGTGGCCAAGACGATGGCAAAAACTCAAACAGCTCCTTGGACAGGCAGGGCCCTGGGCCCAGAAGTCCCGTCCGTGCCAGGAAGCCGACTCCCCAAAACCAAGGTGCTGCGTGTAGAGCAGAGCAGAGCACAGGCTGGGCAAAGGAGGCAGGTGGTGGGCACAGCCAGGTGGGCCCCAGTCCCAGCTCAGCTGCTACAGGCTGGGTGACCCCACAAGCCAGTTCCTCATGGTCGTGGGGACCCTGACGTCGCATCAGGCCACGGGGACCAGAGATAGGATGTAAAGTACTTAGCACAGGGCTGGGCACCCGGCAGCAGCCACTGCTTACCGGGGACTTCCTGTGGGATGTGAGAGCCCTTTACACGCAGTAACTCAATCGGCAGGACAACACTATGAGGGGAGGCTGTTCCAGACGACTGTTCCTACTGCGGCCCAGGGTAAGGAGACAGGGACCCCCGAATAGCAATTCTGGCTGATGGAGGGTGACGGTCAGGACAGAGGCCGCTTGGCTAGTGTACTGAGGCCTAGGCAGGCCAGGCTGCAGATCCGGGCCCCCAAGGCATTTGCATGTTAAAGCTCCTCAGAGTGGGCAGTACCACACCCCTCTCCCCAAGCCCCTGCCCCCAGGCCGGCCTCTAACTGGGCCTCGGCCCAAGGGGGAATGGGTCTGCACTGAGCACTCCCCTTGCCCTCTCTTCCCCTCCAGGGACAGGCCCCCAGCTGGGATGGAGCCGGAGGACCAAGAAGAATCTCCTAAGACCTCAGCAGTCAGACCATTGGAAATCCCCCAAAACAAGACACCAGTGTTTTCCTTCCTGGGGACCAAAATGTCATCAGATATTTGCTTCCGATTCTTGAACTCTGAGGGCATGCCACACGGCAGCTACTAAGCATTCGACAAGAATCATTTAACCCAGACAGGGAGACACCGGGGCCTCCCCAGTTTCCGCACTGAAGACGCAGCTGGGACACCAAGAGCTGAAGAGGCATTTCTGACGCCAGGCAGCTGAGATTCAAACCCAGGGCAGGGTGGCTCCCAGGGTGCTCTACCCACCCCCAAACAATTCCCTGTGAGTCAGGAGGCCTGGGTGCAGCCCAGCGCAGGCACCGGGCACCCTCAGCACGGAAAGGAGAGATGCTCTTTCCTGCAGCCCCGGCATCCCTGTTCCCTTGAGGGAAAGAACCCAACACATGCCCTCATCCAGCTGGCAGTGCAAGAGTGCCGATCTGGTCCACGCTGGGAGAGGGGCTTGAGTGGCAAGCCCTTCCGGGAGAACACACGCAGCTGCAGCTCCCATCAGACCAGCCACGGAGCCCGAGTCCTGGGCCCCTGGGACTGGGCCTGGGGAGAGGCGGTGGGCTGGGAGTGGGGCCCAGGCGGCGGCCGACACTCTCACATCTGTTCTGCAGTAACGACCTGGCCCTGGCACTCCGAGGCCCTAATTCCCCTGCTGCTGGCACAGAGCTGATGGGGCACATCTGTTGGTGCGGGGTGGGAGGCCGGCGCTGGCAGAGCGGGAACGGTGTCTTGGGGCCCAGCAAATGGGGACATGCAGGCGCTGGCATGTCCCTCAGGAGCTCCACAGGCCCACTGCCCTGGGAGAGTCACTCACGGTCCCCTTGGCGCACACAGCTGGGGGGTCCTCAGGAGATGGCAGGCGGGGGGCCAGGACGGGGCTGAGGATGCTTCCAGCCAACCGGTCCCCAGGCCCAAGAGCTTCAAATGAGGAGATTCCCAGGCCCAGGTCCCCCAGTGCGAGGAGGCAGATGGCTCCCCGCCCCGCCCCGGGCTCACTGAGCCACTCGCATCGGCTGCCCCGCCCGCTCCCATCGTGGGCGTCTGCGTTAGCTTGTCTATTTGGAATATCCTCTCCCTGGGCCCTCACGGGCTTGGATCCTCCTCGCCATTCGAGTCTCCATTTAAATGCTGCCTCCTCCGAGAGGCCCTCTCCGACCCCCCTACTACGTGGCCCCATCTCTGTATCCATTATATCTGATTGATTCTCTTTGTAACACTCATCACTCTTTTCCACTTCCTTTTGTTTGCCAGTGCCGGGGGCGGGTATGACCGGTCTTCCTCCTCTAGACTGAAAGCTACATGAGAGTAGGGACCTTGTACGTTTTGGTCACCATCATATTCCCAGTGTCCGGCGCAGGGCCTGGCACACAGTAGGTGCTCAAAAGTTATATGCAGAACGGATGCAAGACTGAATGAACCGGTGTCTCAAGGGTATGTTCTTTCAGCTGTTTAGAGCCCCAGCCGACAGCCCAGTTTCTCTTGGGGACCAATCTGGGCCTAGGTCCCAAGCTTGCTCTCCCCTCCCCAAAGCTCAGATGACCTCATCTTCTTGGGAGAAGGAGGGCAGTAACTCTTCCTGATGGAGGAGTGAGCTCAGCCAGGACATCAGGGACGAATGACATTGGAGCTGAGCATCCCTGTAGTTACCACCAGAGGTGCTGGGGTCAAAGCGAGTTTCCAATTCCTGTGCTCATTCCTTACCAGCTGTGCTGTTTTTTAGAAAATCATGTCACCTGTCTGAGCCTTAGTTTCCTTAACTGTGAAATAGATCTGGAAACATCTATTCATGGGATTCTTATAAATATTAAAACCAGAGAGTGACAGCAAAGCACTGGGGAGCTTGACGAATGGGAGGTGTGACCGCTGTGGAGCCAAAGCCGGCTGCCCACCCCACCCCCTCCCCGGCAGCATCATCAAGGGTCCAACCCACAAAGTCTGGCATTTCTGAGCTGGGAGTCATGCCATCAACTGATGAGATCATTGCTATTTGTTAGCTTAAAAGGGCGGAATTTTCCATTCGCTTGACCCACAGAGGGCACCTACCCCGTTTTTTTGGTGGGAGAGCTGACGCCAAGAGCCACAAAAAGGCTTGACCGACTCCACCAGTAAGAAGTTGAGCAGCGGCAGCTGGAACATAGGTCTTTCCTGCTGTGGGCACAACCCGGAAACTCCGGTTGTCCCCAGAGCCACCTTCATGGTGGGCTCAGCAAGATGCGGGCCACTCACCTGCAGGCTGAGGCCCCGGGAGGAGAAGGCAGGGATGCAGCAGGCCAGGATCGGGCACCAGAACGGGGCTTTGCTCTTCTTGTCCTCGTCTGGACACAGCCAGCCCGGCTGGTTCTCCTCTCCTGCGGCGAGAGGAAGGAGGTGGCGGAAGCCAGTCAGAGTCCGAGGAGCCCTGCCAGCCCAGGGAGCCACCGCAGGCCCCGAGGCCTGGCCCGCATGCGGACTGACCCAGCCAACAGCTCCCCCAGCCGTACGCCTGCCCAGTGGGATGAAATCGGGCCCCGCTCCGTGGTCCCACTGTGGATCCCAGGCTGGGAGTTGGGAAACCTAAGGTTTGAGTCCCAGCTTGCTCACCATCTCCCTGAGCAACCTTGTGCAAATCCCACCCCCAACTCTCTGAGCCTCATTTGCTTCACCTATGAAACAGGGACGATGAAAATGCCTTCGTCCTGCAGTGGCTGCAAGGATCCCGTGAAATAACACATGGGAAAGGGCTTCAAAAAGCATCAAGACACTGAACACAGACAGTCTGGGCCCCTGCTACCTTGACGCCACTACCTTCTAGAGGTGGGAGGCAGCCGAAAACAAGCAGACAGACAAGATGCTTTTGGATTGTGACAACACAGCCATGCTGCTTTTATACCTGACTGTGATGACGATGGTCCAGAGGAAGGCTCTCTCCTGCTTCCTTTGAGACCTACCCCAAAACCTAGGGGGTCACCTGCCTCTGGGTCCCCCAGTCCAGCTGGCATCGAAGCCCCTGGGGACCTGTTAGAAGTGCAAATACTCGGCCCAAGCCTGGACCCCCGACTCTCATTTGGAGACCACTGCGCTCAAGAGCATCTGCTAAACCACATTCTCTGCGGCATCTCCTTCACATGGGTCTGGGCTCCCTCACATGCCACCACATCCAAGAAGTCTTCCCTGACCACCCTGCCGATGATGGCCCCTTTCTCTCAGGAACCACACTAAGCAACTTGTCTTACTTCCCACACAGCCTTCACCACAATCAAAAATCATGTTTTCTGTTTCCTCATTTATGGTCTGTCTCCAGATGTCTCTAGAATGTGAGTTCAAGGCAGCAGGGATCTGGGCTGTCTTGTTCACCACTGTCTCCCTGGCACCCAGCATGTGGCCTGCACATAGTAAGTGTTCAAGTGTTCAGCCAACATGGGTTGAAAGAATAAATGCGAGAGTAAGCGAGTGAGTAAACCACTGTCTCCCGGGGACTCCTCCCTGCTAGAGCCCATCTTCTTTTTATTCCATGTGATGGCTGCCTCCAGGGACCCGGTGACAGCAGGGCAGCACATGGCTCAGACACGCCTACTACGTGTCCCCGCGTCAGCACACTAAGTGCTTTAGACATGTTCCCTGCCTTGGTTTTCACAGTAACCAAGCACAGTCAGAATAACGATTTTCACCTTACAGGTGATGAGACTGACAATAGGGGATTAAGTAGGTTGACTAGGTCACGTGCACGGCTAGGAGGCAGAGCCCACAGAGGGACTTAGGTCTGTCTGACTCAAAGTCCAGGTTCTTCACACTAAACCAGGCAATCTTCCAGCAACCAGACCCCCACTAACGTCGCTGGGCATGAGCAACCCTGGACATGGTGACACTGGACAATGAAGAGGTAGCTCTGCCCTGGAAAGCGAGACACACTGGACAGGGCAGCCCAGGTGAGAGGAGCTGCTTAACGCAATGACATCAAGATGAGGGGTGCCTAGAGCTTTGGAGATGGGAGGAAATGTCATCAGCTAAAGGGTCCGACAGCAGCCCTCCCCCCGCACATGGCTACTCAGTGGCAAAGCAGAAGTGTCAGTTCAGTCCGACTGGTACCCAGCAGCCACATGGGACCCCCCAACCCGTCTTTCCGTGCTAACTCCTGCCCTCTACAGTCAGTCCCCCATAGCAAAGAGAGCCATCCTGCAAAACTTCCACAGACCTTGCTCTTTCCCTGCTTATAACTGGCAATCGAGTCCCTGTCCACTCGGAAAATCCAACCTCTTCCAGAAGAGCTGCAAGGACCCACCCTTCCTCCCAGCCTCATCCCCCGGTCACAGGCTCCACTGTGCTAGGCTTTCCTCAGCAACTTAAATGGGGCGAGCCGGGGAAGCTCCCTCCACCTGGAATGCTGCCCCAGCTCTCTCCAGGGCTGGCTCCGCCCCTCACCTCCACCTTCTCAGAATGGCCTTTGACTGTCCATCACCCCACCCCTCCCCCACTTCCATCACTTTCTGTCTCAGCCAGTTGGTGTGTGTAATGGCCCTTACCACAATTTCTGCTTCTTTTATTGGCTTGCCTCTTTTTCCCTCTGTGTGTGTGTGTGCGTGTGCATGCGTGTGTGTGTGGATGTGTGGTGCATGCATGTGCCTGTAGGAGTGTTTCATGTGCGTGTGTGCCCACTGGCTCCCCTACTCTACCCACATTCCATCAAGACTGAAACCTTCCATATCATCCCCTACACCATCCCACCCTCAGCACAGTGCTGGACACACAGCAGACCATCAACACCCCTGTGTGGCATGAACAAAGTCTCTTCCCCATTTTCCAGATGTATCCAATCAGAATGATGGCCACAAAGAGCAGTCACACACCCTCACTTCCCCCCTAATTCCCCCCACCACCCCTCAACACCCCCACCCTGCCCAGCACAGAGCGAGCACTGGAGAAATGCCATCAACTGGGGAGGGGGAACGAGGAGGAATCAACTGAAGGGTACAAAGCTTCGTTCATACAAGACCAAATTACTTTACATAGAAGTAAAGCCTAAAGACCATCTGTCCCTATAGGTAACAATTCTGTATTGTGTGTTTAAAGGTTCACTAAGAGGGTAGACCTTAGGTTAAGTATTCTTATCACACCAAAAAAATAACAACAGTAAGTAAAAGGGCAGGAGGGGACTTTCCAGGGGATGGTTTGTTTATGACATAGATGGTGACGGGGTTCACAGGCTCACCTCCAAACTCATCAGGTTGCATGCACAAAACATGTACATCTTTTTGTCTGTCAATCACACCTGAATAAAGCGGCTTTAAAAATGCTGTTGCCACCAGAGGAAGGTGGCTCTGCATGTCGGTCACGGTGCGGGGAACTGCAATGAAGTGGCGGGTGCAGACACTGTTTGAGAAGTCGAAGACATTCACAAATGTCACGGATTATTATTAGGTGAACAACCAGCGCCGGCAGAGGCCCCAGCACCGGCCCCTCTGGGGCTCACACGCCCACCCCCTCAAGCAGCGGGTTCGCAGGGTGTTGAGCTCACTCCCTAAACAGGTGCAGAGGTGTTCCCAGTGTCGGGCCCTCCACCCCACTGGGCCGTGGAGACAGAGTCATGTGAAACCTGGTTCCTGCCATCACAGAGGAGAGGCCATCAAGGAAGGGACAGCTACGCACAGGATGGCGTCACCGTAACAGAATCACCGTGTGCACCGCACTTCACAGCTTACAAAGCCCTGTACACACGTCGACCCATTTCAACTCCACAGCCACTAGGGGAGGTCAGTGTTTCCATCCCCGTCTACACTGGGGAAATGGAGGCCAGGGGAGTCAAAGGCAGGGCCCAGGAGCCAAGGAACTAACACCCAGGGGGGCACCTTGTACAGCCTGACTATGTGCCCCTGCGGGGCACACCCTCTCCTTGGCAGAAGCTCACATCGCGGCCGCCGCACTGCCTCTCGGACAAGCTCTGGACAGTGAATAAAGACAAGTGAGACTGAAGAGCCTGACCCTGCTCCCAAGGCGGTCACCATCACGCAGACCCTCGCCTCCACCGGACAGGAGCTCAGAGAGCAGTCCAGCCCGCTTCCTCGACTGCGGCTCAGCAGGTGGACGTAACCCCGGCCCCGCCCCCATCACCGCAGCGCCAAGTTCATCCCTCCTTCTCCCCCGCCCCCCCCAACACAGCCCATCAAGCCCTGGCAATTTATTACTATATATTTTTTTAATGATCTGACCTTCTCCTTCCAGATGGTGCCTTCCCTGCCTGCGATTGGGAACGTTAAAGGAAAATGGAGTTGTTGTTCCCCATCTGCCACTGCCATTGTTCCCGTCACAAAACCGGAGTGGCTGAGCCCAAATTAGAAGGCTGTTGCGGCTGAAAATGGAAAGCCCGCTTGGGATAAGTGACATTAAGAACTAGCACCGACGGCAAAGCCACGATTTCCAACTGACGTTAAGTGGGGGCTTATTTAGCGCCCAGCTCAGTCAGCCAGCACCCACAGAACTCGAGAGCATCCCGGAGGGCAGCGGGAGCCCACGACCCTGCCCGCTCCCCCTACCCCGAGCCCTCAGGAACCTGACAGCTGCAAGAGGCTGACCCTGCCAGAAAGGCCGTGTGTGTAACCTCTGAGCCTGTGGCCCCGTCTGGAAAATGAGGAAAATTAACTCCAACCATTTGGAGTTGTGAGCACTGGAAAAACTATACCTAGTGTGTATTAGGCACTCAAGATACAGCACCCACTGTGATCACCGCCCTCATGGTTAAAAGGATGCCTGCTACTATGCCTCAGGGCGGCTGAGACCGCCCCTCTACCCTGTAGCCCTGCCCTGCTTCTCCAGCCCCACCTGCCTCCCAAACTCCTCCTGTGTTCAGTCCCAGCAGAGTCCTTCCTGTAGCTGCTGCCCCAGCGGACAGCCCGGGCTGCCTTCCTCTACCTTCCTAAATCCACGGCCCCCTCACACCTCCCAGCACCACGGAGATGCTGCTGGCCATGGCCACAGACGTCGGGGCTGCTGAGACCTCCACCTGCATTGTATCCAAGCACCCCACCCCTGCAAAGAGAGATGCTGGGGTCCAGGGAGGCCAGGCGGTGGCCATGGTCACTCAGCTGGGGTAAAACGCGAGTCGGGCTCCAGGGCCAGTGCCCTCAGCCCCCCTCCTGGAGGGCAGACCCACTGCTCCCAGCCAAGGCCTTGGGCAGTTCCTGGCGCCGACTTCTGGGCTGGTTGAGGGTTAGTGGAGATGAGAGATGAGAGTTAGAACACGCTCGGCACATGGCCCGGGACACACTCAGGACTCTGTAACTGGATCCATTGTGAGGTGGGGCATCGGGGTCACTATGAGAACTGAGGGCTGGAAAACTCACCAAGTCAGAGGCTGTGAGGGAGAGCTCGCCAAGCCCTCCCCAGCAGGCAGATCTGTCCCTACAAGTGTATGATCAGCCTGGAGCCTGCCTGGCCCAGGTCCTCTAGGGTGGGAACAAGGGGGGCCATGGAGAGAAAGGGTCCAGCAAATCTGGGCCTGGGGTGCGGCACTTAGGGCTGTAGGGATGGGGGAGACACAGGAAGGGAGAGCCAGAAGCCCCCAACCTCCTCTCTACCTGCTCTGGGGCCTCCTATCAGTGACCCTTCTCCAGAGCCTTTATGGACAGGAGACTTATGGGCAGGGAGAGGTGGAGGATACCCTGGCCCTACTTTGCACTAAACTGTGAGTGACCCGAGGATGGTCACTTTCCTGCTATGAGATGCAGACACCCCCATCCTAGAAGCATCTCCCATGTGCCGGGCATCCCCCAGGAACCATCTCCTCGTATGTTTTGCACAAGCCCTATGAGGAGGGTGATGGCATTACCCCTATTTTCTGATGGAGAATCCAAAATATCTGGAGGCGAATTCCTTAGCCAGAGAGCAAGGAGCTGACAAGCAGCAGAGCTGGGAACTGAACCCACGAGGTCTGGTTCCATTTCTCGTGGTGCTGAGATGCCAAAATGCAACAGGGGAAATGCCCATGGAACTCGCAGCCAAGTGACGGGAGGGGCCCTGCCTTTCTCAGGCCGCACCTCATGGCAGTGGCCTCGCTGGGACGTAAACTAGGTCCCCAGATTCCCCAGGACCCCTGCCCTTTCAAGGGGTAGAACTGACCCCTGGCCATCCCAGACCCCAGGCGCCCCGACTCCAGCCCTCTCCTCTTCAGTGCACGATGATCTCAGCATGCTGTCATCAGGGAGAGAGGAGGATACAGAAAAAAAAAATAATAATTAAAGGACTAACAGCCTTGGTGAATAAATGTTTTTAACATATTCTATTTCTAACGGGGTCAGATTATTTTCCCCACCCTCCCCCCTTGTACCAGGCACTGCAGATAAAAAAACAAACTGGCAAAATAAAAGAAACAAATTATTCAAGCCCCAGGGGAACCCAAGCATTCAAATAAGATTTCAAATGACTCTCCTCCATTAAAACTTCTGCTGCAGTGAAACCGTGGGGATAAGGCAGCTGAGCGTCTTCACAGAGAACGGGGATGCTCACAACAGTCCGCTCCTCTCCCGCCAACACCAAGGCCCACTCAGCAAAGCAGTGGGGGTTCAAACCTTTAGAGCAGGTGTACAAACAGGACTCGGTCACCTGCCCAAGATGCTCCGCTCTGAGAGGTAGAGGAGAGAGGGGGGCATGCAGCTGGGGGCCCAGCAGACATCCCACCTTCATCTTTCCTCGGCCAGAATTCCCACAGTCCTCTGCCAGGGCAGGGGCAGCCTCTGCTTAAAACCCTTCCTCCGCCGTCCGCAGGCCTCCTGGTCACCCAGAAACATCCAGTGGAGGCCTGTACAATGTCAATACCAGATCCAAGAAAGGGCTGGCTGAGCAGAAGCCTCTGAAACTGGCCCCTCCAAAGCTACAACCTTCGCCCCTTTCCCTCCCCAACCTCCATGTGCCCTCACCGCACAGCTGCCAGAATGATCCACTTTAAACAGAAGTCAGGTCATGCTGTTGTCCGTCTCTCAGCGCTGCAACGAACAGCACCCCAACACGTCCAGGACAAGGTCCACACACCTCACCCTGGCTTTCTGGAAAACCTGCTCCCCGCTTCCACATGCCTCCTTCTCCCCCGATTCACCAGCTCTGGCAACCTCAGGACCTTTGCACTTGCTGTTCCAAAGCCTGGATCACTTTGCCCAGATCTCTGCAGGGCTTCAGATGTCACCTCCTCAGAGCCCTCCCTGACAACAGGCCAGACCCCCCGGCCAGTGCCAGTCACGTGGCCAGCTCTACCCCGCTGACAGCACCCCCCACTGTTCATTTGCTCCTTGTGTAACCTCTGCCTGCCCCTCGTGAACTGTACGTTCCTTGAGAGCAGGGACCTTTCTGTTTTTGTCATTGTTCTTTTCCCTGATGCCTAAAATTACTATAGAGACTCAATAAATAGGCTTTTTAATTGGTGAAAGCCATCGATGAAGGTCTTGACTCCTTTCCAGAAATGTTTTAAAATCTATTGGAAATGCACACTTACCTAGGGAAGGATCACGCCAGAAACAAAAACAAAAAATAAAACGAAACCCAAAAAAATCACTGCTATTGACCGGAATCAGCAAATGGGAATTCTAGCGTGTCACAGCATAATAGCTCTGATCGGCAAGAAACTAGGCTTTTTGTCAGTCTTTATAAAAAAGCACAAATAAGTAATTATAACTTAACAAATGTGGTTTGGCAGGCAGAAGCTCATCAACCTGAGGAAGCAGAATGGACAGGCAGCGAGAGTGGGTTCTGGGGGCCGACTACCCAGGTTCTGACTGCTGACTCTGCCCCTTTCTACTGTGTGAGCTCAGGCAAGTCACTGCACCTCTCTGGGCCTCAGAACCCTCAACTGTATAAAGGGATTCACAACAGACTTACCTCTTAGAGTTATTGTGAATGTGAAATGAAAGAGATGTGGGTTAAATGCTTAGAAAAATGTTTATAAGACAGGAAGTACTCTGTAAACATAAATGTCCATTATTTATCTATATTATTATTAGGGGGTGCATAGGAGAAAAAGTTATAAAGAGAAAATTCATTGAATCAAGCCAAAAAGGGAAAGAAAAATACCATATGATATCACCTATACATGGAATCTAAAAAAAAAAAAAAGACAAACAAACTTATTTACAAAGCAGAAACAGATTCCCAGGTAGAAAATAAACGTATAGGTACTGGAGGGGAAGAAGATGGAAGAGACAAATTGGGAGTTTGAAATTTACAGATACTAATATATGTGAAACAGATAAACAACAAGTTCATACTGTACAGCACAGGGAACTATATTCAATATCTTGCAGTAGCTTACGGTGAAAAAGAATATGAAAATGGAATATATGTATGTTCATGTATGACGGAAGCATTGTGCTGTGCACCAGAAATTGACACAACACTGTAAACTGACTGTACTTCAATAAAAAAAAGTATACAAAAAAGAGAGAGACTTCACTGACAGTAAGTTTAGTCTAATCTGCATCGTCATTTAATAGCAGTTTTACTGAGATATAATTGAGCTACCATAAAACCCATCCTTTTAGAAAATAATTTCACTGGTTTCTAGTATATTCGCAGAGTTGGGCAGCCATCAGCACTCTCTAATTTGAGTACATTTTCATCACCCCCACAGTCACTTAGCAGTCCCCTTAGCAGTCACTCTCCTTTCCCCCCTCCTCCCAGGTTCCTGGCAACCACTAATTTATTTTCTGGCAACTCCCACATTTTACAGATGGAGGAACTGAGGCTCAGAGAGAGGAAGTGAGGTGTCCAAGGTCACTAAGCAGAGCCTCTGGCCTCAGCTGTTCCTCTGCTGCACCACCTCCCTCCACTCAGAAGCTTCCACCCCTTTGAGCCTGGACATCCCCAACGTACTCACACATACACACACCAAACCTCCCCTGTCCCCACTCCTGACCCCAGACTCCAGGGCTTTACTCACGGAGTCCAATCTTGGCCAAGTGCAACCTGTTGACCCAGGAGATCTTGCTCAAGGGGTTGGGCGTGATGAAGACCACCATGAAGCTGATGGGGCGGCCGGACCTGAAGAGAGAGGACAAGGAACTGAGTGCGGGAACAAGGCCTGGCTCCCCGGGGAAGCACCCAGCTCTTCCCCCAGCCACGAGCCCTGGAGACAGAGTGAGGTCTGAGCAGAGCATCAAAGCATGGCCAGAGAGGCTGGGGGCCTGGCAAAGCCTCAGTCCCCTGGGGGAGGAGTCCCTCACCCACCATGACCCCAGGAAGGGTAACTCCCCAGAGCGACCAGGCCACACCCCCCAGCCCGGCCCCAGGTGCCCTGGTCTGAGTGTCTAAAGGGTCTGGCCCTCCACAGGCTGCAACTTGAGAGGCCCTCCAGGGCCCAACTTGGACAGCCTTCTGCAGTTCTTGTCAGACACCTGCACATGCCTGACCGGGAGCCTCTCACTCAGGCCTATTCTCGGCACCTGGCCCAGGGCAGTTGCTCAGTAAACATTTGCTGATTGGGCACGTGAATGAATGAATGACTGAATGAACAGGATTGTGCACAGGCTTGGGGCAGCCGGAGGTCACCGTTGCCACCACACAGTCATCTCACGTTGGAGCAGTGGGGGCCTCTTCATTGTTCTCTGGGGCCTGTTCCCCCCAGCCTGTGGTCCATCCCAGCCCCAGGAGGTGGGCAGGCCAGTGTCACTAACCCTCTATGGTGCATAGGGAGGAAGAGGCCCAGAGAGGGAAGGGAGTCACCCAGCAGGGCGCTGTGAGCCAGTGCCAGGCCACACAGCAGGGCGGTGGCGGATTCAGACTCGAGTTCAAAGCCGCTGACTCAGTCTGGGCCCTGCGTCCTAATGCCTGGCCCTGCCTCATGGCCCTTCTCTCAAACAACAGCGCTCCAATCTTCCTTTCCTGCAGCCACTGTCCCCTACCTGCCCCCTTACACCCAGGATGTCAGAACCTGGGTTTGAGCCCCTCACTGTGCCAGCCTCAGCCTCGAGGTCAGAACCCAGCTCTGTCTGCTTCTTCTGAGCCTCACCTTCCTCACCTGTCAAGCGGGGATCAGACAGATGCCTTTCCCCAACTTGGGATCAACTCCACAGACATCAGCTGCGGGTCTATTGAGCACAAGCTCCTGCGTGGGCACTGGAGGGTCGGGGGGCTGGGTCCAGGAGAGGACGCCCAGGGCCTGGTCCCAGGGGAATGCACAGTCTACCGACCAAGGGCAGAGTGTCCAAGTATCCTAGCAGACCACAGGCTCACCCCAGGTGCAAACTGTCATTTGTTATTCACTCATAACTTCATTTGTTCATTCGCCCATGTGACCGTGAACACCCGCTCCAGGCCACGCCCCCTCCCACCACAGCCGTGCTCCCAGGGCTCCTCCTCCTCTCACTTGTCTGGTTTCCCTGGAAGCAGGAGCCTAAGGCGGCACTTGTTGGCTGAGTGGATCTCCTCCTCCTTCACCCGCATGAGCCTCTGCAGGGCCAGGCACCAGTCTTGAGCCACGGTCATGTTCAGGTTCTAGGGTCAAGGAGGCCAAGGAGGTCACCCCACAGCCCGCTGGCTCCCCGAGAGCCACCCCAGATCCCGCTGTTGGGGAGCCTTGGGGGAGGGGAGCCGGGGCTCAGGGCAGGAGCTCAACCTGGGCAGCTCACTTGGCCACAAGGACTCCCCAGGCTCCAGGCCTTGGTTCAGAACACCCCCGTACCCCTTCTTTGAAAGGGACACAGCATCCCAGCCTCCTCCCCAACCAGAGGTGAGCCTCACAAAGGGGCTATAAACACCAACTGGACACTGGACAGGGAACCAAAAAATGCCCACAGCCAGGCCCCATTCAATCTACACCAGAGCTTCAGCCCAAACAGAGGCCACAAACCAGACTTTCAGGTGCGACAGGAGCTTCAGCCAGGACTCTGCTCGTTGGAGCTCAGAGGCCGGGGCACCTAGGGGGACTGGCCCAGAGAGGAGCCCTCCCACACTCTCTTGCCAAGGCTGCGCAGTGTACCTGGTAGGTGCCGTGCAGCGTGCTGATCAGGAGGGTGATCTGCTCCACCACAGCCAGGTCCTTCTGCAGGTCCTGCAGCTCCTGGAAGAGGCGCGGGGGGCCGAGGTACACCTTATCTGGGCAGAGAGAGACCCTACTCAGCCTCAGGGGGTGGGGAAGGTGCCAAGAAGAACCCAAGCACACACTCACTGTGAAAAAGAAATGCTGTCTCCCTGGGGATATGGCACTGGAGATACAGAAGGAAACGTTATCAGGCTCTTGTCTACTGAAGGGGACACATCCAATCACAGGCAAGGTCTCACACATGGGATCTGGGCCACATTCAGTCTATACATAGGGTCACAGGAGACCAGAAGACTGAGAATCAACTGCGCCCATGAGAGGGCAAGGAGCCTTCACAGGCCCAGGAGAGTGGTGGGCGCTGCCAAAAAAGAGAAGAGCAGGTGCAAAGGCACTGTGGCTTGAGAAAGCCCATGAACGGTAAGTTGTTCAAAGTCATACTGAGAACCTACTACATGGCAGGTCCTATTCTACATGTTGGAGACACAGATGTAAGTGAGATAGACAGGGTCCCTGTTCTTATGGAGCTTATGACCTGGTCAGGGTGGGGGAGCAGTCAATTAACAACCGCAGATGGTACTGGAAAGAAAGATATCAGGGCGATGGGACAGAGATGGGATGCAGGGTGAGGGTGCTCAGATCACTGATGATGATACAAATGCAGTGTCTGGGAATGGGGGAAGGATGGCCAGAGACAGGACAGGAGGGCCCAGCAGGACTGGATGGGGAGTCCTTGAACGCCACGCTAGGGAATCTGGGCTGTGTTCTGTAGGCCACGGTTACCCAAGCTGAGGTCTTATGGAGTCCCAGGGAGGGGCGGAGGCATTTAATTTGGGTTTTCATGTAGATGATTATCTTAAAACCTGATGCACATCCTCAATCACTTGGATATAATGACTTTACAGCCACATTCTCTGCATGGTATCAGGGCTTCGTCAGACTCTGGTGCTACATGAACGGTCACTAGATAATGAGGACGGAGCAAGGCGGGCATGGGAGGTGGGAGACACGCTCACACCAAACAAAGGGCAAAGAAGGGCTCTTCAGTGACCCAAATGGGGTGAGCTGGTGGGGAGCAGGGACACCACAAGGCTCCCTGGGGTACGGATGCAGAGAACTCAAAAGAGCCCGCCCAGTAAGAGGCCACATTCATATTGAGGGCAATTTGGTTCCAGAAAAACAACATCGCCCATCACATTAAATTAATGCTGTTAATTTAAATTGTATTGTTTCGTAGCTTCATTTTTATTCCACTTGTGATTTTGTTTTGGTTTTATAGTTGTTCTTGGGATATAAGTGTAAGGGGTTTATTACACTTAGTCTTATATTTGCATGTATTTGAATAACAATATAACAAAAAAATCATTCAGGGCCAACTGGGGTTCAACAAGGGTTTCTTTTTTCCCCTTTGAAGGGGTCTAGCAGCCTATTGGTCTGCTTGGAGGAATGTGGTCACAGACAGAACAGTGGCTGGAGGAAGGGCACCAGAGCAAGAGCCCAAGTGGTGCGGGGAGAGACAAGTGAAGCAAGGGCTGAAGGTGCCTCTGAGGGAGGCAGGCGGGCCGGAAGCCCCTCCCGGGGGCTTCTGTGAGCCAGGAACACAAAGCGCTCCTCCCTGCCTCCCAGACCTGGGAGGGAGGTGCAGGGCCTAGAAGTGGGCACAGCCACCCCAGGGCAAGAGTGTGTGTGGTGAGTCCCTCCCTCAGAGCCGCCTCCCAGCTCAGGGGTGGCCAGGACTGGCCAGTGGGGACGGGTCAGAGCAAGTGCCTCCCTGCTAGTCCCCTGTCCATTCAACAAACGTTTGCTAACACTCAGCACGCACCAGGCTCTGGCAAGGGCTTCAGTCACACCAAGGAAAGAGACGGGATGGTAACCAGACCATCACTGTGGAGGTGAAAACACAACTGGGCCTTGAGAACACAGTACGGGGACCTGGTTAGTCTGAAGGAATCAGGAAGGGCTTCTCGGAGGAAGCGACAAGTGAGCTACGGTGAATATGGGCAGAGGGACAAAAATAGGACAGCAGGAGGACACTCTGGAAAAGGGCAGAGTCAAGGAGAAGGCCCCGTGGCAGGGGGTGGCTTGGCCCCCCAGGAACCGAGAGGCCAGGGTGGCCCAGCCCAGGGAGTGAGGGGGTGGACTGGGCTAAGGTGGTTAGTGGGCAGGCCCCCAGGACAGGCGAGGGGGCCAGAGTGAGGACCTGGGACTTCACCCCAAAAGCAGTGGGAAGCCATCGGCAGATTTCAGACAGAGGGTGACACGTACAGCTCAAGTGCCTTTTTAAGAGTCGGGCCCTGGGGATGGCGGAGGATGGACAGGACAGGAAGGGGCAAAGTGGAGGGAAGGGCAGTGGCCAAGAAGTCACTGCTGCAGCACCGCAGAGATGGAGATGAGGGCGCAGACAGGGCGGGAGGGGGCCTGCCGAGCGCCAGCCTGAGTTCTCATTGTCCTTGTCCAACAGAGTCTGAGGGGACTGGTCAGGAAAGGGGAAGGAGGATCCAGGCAGAGCCGGGCATCCCTGAGCCTGGGCTCTGAGGGTTTCAGGGGACAGGGCGTCACCGGGGCCCCTCACTGTACAATAGGAGCAAACTGAGGTCCCACAGGGAGGCAGGCCTGGAGGTCATGCTTTTTGACTCAAGGTCATTGCATGTGTGTGCATGCGTGTATGCAGACATGTGCGCGTGCGCATGAGGGCATCCGGGGCTGGGGTGGGCGGGGGCTGTGGGGATGTGTCCAGGGTGTGGGGTGGAGGTGTGACTGCGGGGAGCGCACACACAGGCGGTGTTGTCGGTGTGTGTTTGTGTACAGTTATGCACAGCAAGAAACGTCTCTCGGCCAAGTGCCCCTCGGCACTCCCGGGATGGCGTCAGGGCAGGTACTCACTCTGGGCCTGGCCAGCGGCAGAGGCCTTCTTGGCCCCGGCATGCTGGATGAGCACGTTGTCCTTATCACAGGATCCGCCCTCCTGGCCCACCTCCACCACCTGCACCTGGGGCAGCGCCGTGTTCCACTTCACCACGTACTTGGGCCCCAGGGGCACCAGGCTGCTGATCTCCAGCTGGCCCCTGCCAGGACAGAGAGGACAGGCCCTGCAGAGCCCGCGGTACCCAGCCCCAGGGCTAGCCCCACACCACTCCTCAGCACACCAGCTCAGCCAGGCAACTCACAGCCCAAGCACCAGACTTCAGGCCAAAACCAAGCCAGGTGGAGCGGGGAGCCCAGGACGAGGCAGCAGCATCAGGGCATCCAGGCCCCAGACCCAGATCCAGAATCACACGCCCACCCAAAGCCCCCAAGCCCATACCTGTGGTGGGCAGGCCTGAGGAAAAAGACAAGAAGGGTTGTTACAGTTATGAGTGATTCCGCAGGTGCTGAGACGCCCTGGGGGCCGGCCACTGGGCTGGGCCAGGTGTGGGCAGAGGGGACCACGCAGAGGACCTTCTCCCTGGCTTGGGCTAGCCTTCCATCCCCTCTGATTCCCACAAAGACCCTGCTAGGAAGCTTGTGTTAATCCGAATAAGGATACTGACACTCAGACAGGTCACGTGACTCGCCCCAAATCACCCAAAGTGATTCCCCCAAAAGTGGGCCACTAGCATCCCCATCATACTCTCAACCACGCGAGGCTCCAGGCAACAGGAGGGCAGAGAGCGTGTTGGTCGGATCTCTGGCACCTGCACGGAGCCCAGGATGTAAATGAGATTTAAAAATTACAGTGCTTGAATGAGTGAGTGAGTGAGTGAGTGAGTCGGCCGTCAGTACCACCACACTGAACTGGGACTGAGGCTTCCTTGCCTGAGGCCCCTGCCAGGGCCAGGGCCTGTCCTGGCAAACTGACACGAAGTATAGGTTCAATAAATATGTGATAATGAAGTAGACCGGGGGGTGGGAGAGCCAGGCTGGGGTCAACATTCAACCACGGGTGACTGTTTTCCCTTGTGGAGCTGGGTTACAGTTGCCAATACTGGGTTACTGTTGCCAATGTTTTTGAAAGTGCTGCCAAATAATGAGAACCGAGATTCTCCTCCACTCAAGTGGATGCGGGTCTGACTGCAAAGGTCCCAGCTGGCGTTCATCTGCAGGGGACACGAGTGACCCAGGCCAGGTGTGGACGGTGAAGCACACAGAGCAGGAGCCCCAGTGAAGAGTTCTCACTGATCCGGCTGCAGGCCCGTGTGGCCCCAGGGCAATGTGGGCCGAGGATGCGGAATCCTCACATTTTCAAGAGAAGCCAGATGTCTGGATCTCTGTGTGAACTCCCCGTGCGAACCAAATCTAAGATTTCCAGAGGCCTAATGGAACCCACAGGCCATGAGTTTGTAGACTCTGGTCTAAAGAATCTCAACCCACTCCAGGGCTCCAATTTTGACTACAGGGCACAGCCTGGCAGCCTGGCTCTGGGCATTTACTTCTACCACCTTGACCCAGGACCAGGAAACCAGGCTCCTGCAGGGAGCGGGGAAGGCAAGGTCTCATGCTAAGAAAACACTGAGATCTGGCCAGAGGAACCTCTATCTGAACTAAAGCAGCAGGGACTTGGGCTGGACACAAGGAAGAATCTCTTGAATTTCAAAGTGGTCAAAACTCAGGAGGCTGTTCAGTTCTGACGGCAGAGTTCCAGAACAGACCATCCTGGGCAACGGACAGCTGTTTGCCCTCAGTGACCTCTGCAGGTGCTTCCTAGCTCAGGGGACCGGGGACAGAGCTGGCACAGAAGGATCAAAGAGGAAGTCAGGATCCTCAGCTGGGCTCACATAGGACCCTGGCCTCTCTGTGACAGACTGGGACACGACAGGAAAAGCCCCGGGCAGGGGCGACAGCCAGGCCCGCTTACTTGAAGTTGATGTTGGCACAGACCAGCATGTCATTGAGCAGGAAGACCCTGCGCTCCTTGGACTTGATCAGCTGCCCGCGGTCACCATACACGGTCTCCGTCAGCGTTTCACACAGAAGCAGCTGCCGCTGGCCTGAGGTTAGGAGCTGGGGGAGGGGACAGTCGGGTCAATACCAGCATCACACACAACTGCTACACAGATGTCACCAGTGCCAAAGAGCCAGACTTCTCCCACACACACCAAGGGGACCGAGGCTGCGGGAGGCAGAGGATAAGGCACGCCACACCCCCGATCCCGGGGGACAGAGGCACTGACTGCTCCCCCTGCCCTGCAGCCACCCCCCCCGCCCAGGTGAGCCAGCCACTGCCATCCCCTCCACAACCCCGCACTGATCCGATCCGCGCTCCAACCCTGGCTCCCGCACACCTGCTGCAGAGCCCTCAGGGTGTCACATCTCCTCTCCACACCTCAGCTGCCTCAGCTGTCAGGTGGCGAGACCTCCACCACTCACATCACCAAGGAAACAGGTGACCAGGCCTGGCGACATAACCCACAGAGCCCAGAGCCGGGGAAAACGTGGCGCTCACTCAGAGGTTATTAAGGATTTCAAGACGGTGATGGCAGAGCGTTAAACCAAATGGGAAGCCCTTCTGAGTGCCCGTCCTGTGTGATGCCCAAGGAGCTGGCCCTGCGGTGGCACACAGTGGACACCCCACAGACAGTCGCTGTCCCCACTTCTGCCGCTGTCCATGTGGCCTCACACAGGGAGGCTCCCGGCCTGGAGGTAGATCCTGTCCATCTCCCTGATCTGTTGAACAGCCTCGGCCACTGGCCTCGTGGGAGACCTCATGCCGGGGCTAGGACAGATCTGCTGGTCTATGGGACAACCCTCTGAGGAGGCTGAAGACCTTCAAGCCTCCAGCATCCGAGCAGGCATTTGCCAATCTCGGGCTGGACACCAAGAACCCTGCCAGCATCAGGGCCACTATCAGACCCAGAGACCCACTGGGAAGACATCTCTTTACTAACAGGGATTTTTTTTGAGGTGGAGGTGGGGAGAGTATTCAGCCAAATTCATTCCCCAAAACTGTGACTCTGATAATGACAGTTAGCATCGCCCACCTTCCTCCCCATCCTCACAAGGAAAAGGGCGGATGGTCCTAAAACCTCTCCAGGAGAGAACACCCTGCTGGTCTGCGAAGAACCGTGTCTCTCCAGGCAGCACGAAAGCCTGAGTGGCACCATGTGCCCACGTGTGCCAGGCACTGTGCTCGGCACTGAATAGTCCACTTCTCATTTAATCCACTCAAGGGCCCCCGGGCCATGCCCATTCCTGGACACGGGGATGGAGATTCCAGAGGTCAAGTGACTCACTGAGACCCAATGCCAGTTAAGTGGCAGGGCAGGACAGAGCCAGGCCACACGGACTGTCCCCAGCACCGGGCAGCCAGCTGCATCCCCTCTGGCTCCTGGCCGGGCACGAGAGGAGTCAGGGAAGGCCCCGCTGCTCCCAACGCAATAAAACACTCGAGGTCCCCCAGGATTCCCCCCATAACTGCTAAGGCTGGGATCCCCCATCCCACACCCTCCACCACCAAGCTGACCGCCAGCAGGTGACAACACGTATGGGACCCTGAAGACATCAGGCCTCACGGAAGACGGCCAAGAGTGCCAGGACCCACAACTTGGGCGAGGAAAGTCCCCTGGCTTCCAGCAACCTTCCTCCCGTCACTTAAGCAGATTTTAAAAAAAAAGAAAAAGTAAAGAAAGACAAAAGAAAGCTCAGCTATTGCACAAATAGCCCCTTGGAGCCAGGTCCTGAGCAGGCACATTTTGAAATTGCCGACATGGTTCCGCTTTGGGCACACCCAGTTTCATTTCCACTTCTCTCCGGGTGACAGGCAGCAAGAGGAAAGTCACTGGACTGGTCTCAGAACTGGCCGAGACTGCCCAAAGGGGGGCCCTGGCCGGGGAAGTAGCGGCATGTGGCTACCACCATCCACTTCACGACAACATCGCACACGTATCCAATACACCCACTTGACAGGTGGGAAAACTGAGGCTCAGGGCTGTCAATTCCTCACCCAACACCACACAGGCCTTCCTAACCTCCAGCCAGTGACCGCTGCTCCTCACAACCCGGGTCCCCTGCGGGGACAGAGAGGAAGGGAACAGACAGCCCTTCCCAGGGTAAGTGCTAAGGAGGAAAGCTTCCTCCTGCTCAGTTATCGCTTCCCACTGCGGCCACACAGGTGTGTGAGCCCGAGCAAGAGAAACCCACCTGGTTACAAAGGCGGGGACAGAAAAAGACATTCTCAAGTGCGAAGACCATCAAACCCCAGCACCGAGGTCGTGGCTGGGCTGAAGTCTTTTTCTGGCAAAACATCCCAGAATAGAGGTCTTGTGTGGGGCTGGCTGAGGGAGTCCTGCAGGGAGGCGAGGAGAGGGGATGGCCCCACCCCTCAGGCCCACCCTGAGCAATCCTGGATGGGGACATCCCCGGGAGGCGGCTCTGTCCCCTGCCCCATCTTCACTTCCAGCTCTATCCTCATGGAACCAGCAAAGTAAACCCAGATGCCTGCAGCGCCAGCAGGTAACTTTAGCTGGAAGACATGGGTGGGGACTGAGGGGCGTGGGCAGCCACTACTCAGGTGGCCCAGGGGACCAGCTCTCCCAACCCTTCAAAAAGATGCACAAGTCTAAATTTTATGGGACATCTCTCCGTCATTAAGAGTTGGCAACTAATTCCGTTTTCTAAAAAAATTCAGTGTGGGCCTAAATACAGCCTGAATTTGGCCTGAGGTGGGAGAGACTTAAGATGCAGGACTCTGAAGCTTAGAAATGCCAGGGACCCTGGATTATCTTGTCCCAGCCCTGCTTCCCAGGGATCAAAGATGACAATGCACGTTGACAGCATCATGCACTGTACAGTGCGGTCCACGTGGAAAGGGCAAGGGTCCTCCCAGTGACCTTTCCTGAACGTTACAAAGTTCCACCCCATGTAGCTGAAATCTCAATGGCCATAGTCACAGTTCTGCTTTTGGAGCCCACAGAGCCAGGAGGCTCCCTGTTTTTGCCCAGAAGATCTAAACACCTCCCTGTGACCCCACACGATGTCCCTTCCCTAAAGAACAGCCCTTGTTCTCGCCACGTGCCCTGGGGCAGAGCTGCTTCACCCTGAACCATCTAGGCCAACCTCTAACCTCTGGTGAATGAAAGAAGATGGGGCCTGGGTACCGGACCCCCCAGATCTGAGCTGCGGGCCACTCAGGTCACAAGCCGTTAGGGAAACAGAGGACTAAATTTACCAACAAGTGACCCTAGGAGGTGACTAATGTTTTTTACACTAGCTTTGTGTTTCAAAAATGGGGTTCTCTATAGATTCATTTGAGCCTTTTTCAAGATTCTTTGTTGCGAGAATATTCCTAGGTTGCAACTCCAAAACATGGCATAGAGTTTTTGTTTTTCTTCTTTAAAAATACTACTAATTGGGGAGGATATAGTTCAAGTGGTAGAGCACATGCTTAGCATACACAGGGTCCTGGGTTCAATCCCCAGTACCTCCTCTAAAAATAAATAAATGAATCTAATTACCTCCCCTGCCCCCCCCAAAAAATTAAAATTAAAATAACACCAATAATAACAGCCACCTTGTATTAAGGGCGCTACCGCTTTGTCGACTCTCTCCTTTGCCTCCCAAAAGCCCTGAAGGTCAGGCCCATCTAACTCTTCTCATTTCAGAAGAAGCAGGTAAGGTTCAGAGAGGTTGGGTGATTCCCCTGAGGCCACACAGCAATCTGGATTCATACTTAGACTCTGACTCCACAGCCTGCTCATTTAAGCCCAATACCAGGCTATCATTTCTGGCGTCTTTACTGGCGATTACACTGATGAACAAAATCAGCTTTTATCCTAAAATCACATGACTAGTAACAAATGTAGGGGTCTAGTCAAGACTAATCCCCAAGGTGAGGGTGCGGGCTCAGGAAGAAGCAAGGAATCACTTCCTGCAGAGAACACTGCCACCTGGTGGGTGCCGAGGGGCAGGAGGCCGAGCGGCAGGCGGCAGGCAGCAGGCGACAGGCCACAGGGCTGGTATGGTGCACAGGTGGGAGGCACACACCTTGTTGAGGCTGCTGCGGTCGCTGACGCTCTTGGTCAGCTGCTGGATCTCAGCCACCTGGTCAGCCAGCCGCTTCTGCTCGTTGAGCTTCTCGGCGAGCGTCTCCAGCTCTGTGAGGGCCAGCTGCAGCGAGAGCCTGTCCGGGTGGCCCCTGGGGGTGTTCTTCAGCATGTCCTGCAAGGGCCCAGAGGGAGCCAAGGCTGAGACCCCCAGCCCAGCAGACCCTTCCCCGGCTAGGGTCACAGCCTCGGCCTCCACACCCTCTACGGAGACCAGGTCTGAAAAGGGGCCCAGCTTGCAGCCAGGACAGATGGTTCCTGATGTAGACAAGGCCTCAAGAAACAGCTAGTGAGTGAAGAAATCAAACAACTGAGTGGACCAATCCCTGATCAACAGTCTGCTGGGATGAGATCCACTCCTGCAGCGGGCGGCTCTGACAGAGAAGGAACGCTGCTGGGGCCCTCAGCCTGGCTGCTCAACCCTCCCCAGTGGGGGCTCACCCACCAACAGAGGGCCCCCGGCAATCAGGGGAGCTGTCTCAAGCTCTCAGGCCCTGTGTGGGGCTGACACTCCCTCAGCAGTCCTTACTGCCAAGGTCAGCACGTTCACCGGGCACCTCCTTCCTGCCAGGAGCCCCACAGGTGCTGGGATCCCCATGCCTCCATTCCCTTCCCACAGCCTGGGCTGATGCCACCTCCGGTCACTCAGCGTTCCCACGGACGGATCCAGGAGTGAAAGAGGGGGCTGGGGGAAAGGGACCTGCCCACAGTGCACAGCCGACCTGTGGCTTATGGGTGACGGATAAGAAGCCCAGCCTCTTGCCCTCTCCCCACGAGGTTCACATCAGCCCCCACCAGACCCCAAGGGTGGGTGGCCGCCAGAATCCCAGGGGGGTACCTGCAGCAGGAGGATGAACTGCGGGAACCTCTGGATGGGCTTCACCATCAGTCCGTACAGTGTGACGCGGTCGGGGCTGCACACCTGCCGCCGCTGTTGGAGACCAGGTGGAGTCACTCACTGACCCTCTGCAGTGAGGGCCCAGAGCCCGGGGCACAGATGCGGTCCGTCCTGGACTCCTCTCCCCACGCCCCGGACCCTGCTCAGCCTCAGGCCCGAGAGAAGAGCCCAGGGAGGTCCCTGGTTCCACTGGCCAAGGGTCCCTGCCACGTCAGGGGTCCCCTGCACAGCCCTTGGTCCAGAGCATCATGTTAAGGTCTCTGCACTAAAAACATGACTGGAACATTCAGCAATTTACTCGAGAGATCAGCCCTCTCAAAGTAGCCAAGACAACCACTCCTTCCACTGAAACTAAAGCGGATGGGCCAGGGCCAGGATGCGGGGTGGGCACAGGGGGTCTCACTGTCCTGTCTCTTGCTTCTGTTTCCACCACTCCGCCCACACACCTGTCACCTGGACCCCGCCCTCAGTCCCTACAGCACAGGATGCTGCCACTTCTCCACCAGCCGCTGCTTCCATCTGGCTCCCCTCAAAACTTCAGTGGCTCATGCTGCCTGCAATACGACAACCTAGCCCCTGAGCCTGGAGGCCCAGACCTGCCCAGACTGAACTCAGCTGCTCTGGGCCTTTCTCCTGGGACTCCCCACAGGCACCCAGTGCTCCCAGCATCCAACCAGACTTCCCACACTTATCCTCCTGCCTCTGAGCTTTGCCCCACCACCCTTGCACCTGGAATATCCTCTCCTCTGTCTCCACCTGTTGCCACCTGCCATCCCGCTGGACCCCTGTCAGATGGCACCCTGTTGAGAAACCCCACCCCGACCTTCTGGGATGGGAGCTGTGGGTTCCCCGGCTGAGGCCCCAGCTCCTAGCCCCCTGCAACCTCCGCTCGGTGGCACGCTCCCTGCAGCGGGGTCTTAGTCTGACCCACCCGGCTCAGCACCAAGGAAACGGGAGGGAGGAGAGATACCTGGCCCCATGGCTACACGAGGCCTTTGGTCCTTTAACCACTCTTCTCTCAGGTGACCTCCAAGGCACCCCTTTAAGGAATTCTCCTCACCCTTTTACAAACGAGGAAAAGGGATCAGCCGGGCCACCACCTGAGCCACACCTGAGACCCACTCCAGCCCAGCCCGCCAGACCACCACGGACCTACCCATCATCTCACCCTCGCAAGATGTAACAGGCCTCCCCCCACCCCACCTGTCAGAGCTCCAGGACCCCAAGCGGCTTACAGACACTTTAACTCTTTATCACCCTCCCCTTGCAGGGGGTGAGGGGTGCATTTTCTTCCCGTGGGACTGGGATGCCCCAAAGGAAAGAACAGAAGTGTCCGGGCCAAAGAAATGATGCTACAGCATCCCCTGCCTCGGGGGAAACCTTCCTCCCCCACCACGGCCAGGGCTCCACGGAGCGGGGCCTCAGACCCGCCTCAGGCTCACCTTGAGGAACTCGAGGAAGGCGGGCTTGGTGAGACAGGCCTTCTTGATGATGGACATGGCATTGGTGAAGTTGTTCACATAGTCGCTGTACACGTCTAGCACCATGGACTTGGAGAACTGAAACAGGGGTGGGCCCGGCCCCGGGAGGGTCACATGCCTGCAAAGGGAAGGGCGGCCAGCACCCCCACCCTCACTGCCGGCCACGACCATCCTCCTCCACCCAGAGGGTCTCAGCTAGCTTTGGGGTCAGGAAACCGGTCACCTGGTGAGGGGAGGGGACAGGGCTCAGAGAGATGAAAAGACACCAAGGTCACAGGGAGAAAGAGGCAGGGCCACTCCTCGTTCCCCAGCACGGCAGCCCTGCCCACAGGTGAAGGGGGCTGTGACACCCCTTTGCTACAGGCACGTCCTCACCACCCCCTGGCCCTCCACCCTCAAGGACAGCGCTCCTGACCCCGAGCCCTGTGGACATAGCAACCAAGGTGTTGAATCTATTGAGCTCTAGGGTTTTCAAAACAATACTTTCTGCCTTTGAACAGAGCCCAGTTTCCTACAAGAGATGAAAGCAGGTTCCCCTGACTTGACCATTTCTTACCCCAAGAATCTCTCTAAGGCCCACAGACTTCAGTTTGAAAACCCGTGAGTTCAGCACACCCCCTCCTTCCATAGATGGGGACCTGAGCCCCGAGAGATCCCGGGAGCTGCCCCAATTTGCAGAGCTGGGCTGGGACCAGGCCAGATCTCCAAGAGCATGACCCAGTGGGCTGGGCCCCACATCCTGCAGCATCCCCTGGGGCCAAGGCCGTGCTCTGTGTGAGCAACTCAGTGGTCACTGCAAGCACTTGGCCAGTGGCTGCCCACAGCGGCCAGTTTCCTGGAGGAGCTGTCACATGGGAGGAGCCGGGGCAGCAAGTGGGCTCAACTGGCACCACGCTGGCAGATATCTCCATGGACACACTGGAAGGTGTCATGCCCACCCCCAGCCTAGGTCACGCTGACTCAGGCCCTGCCACCCTCTGACCCGACTAGCCTGGAAAGACGACCAGGTGGAGGCAGGAGGCTGGGCCATGGTTTTCACCTTAGTGGGCTGGGGAAAGAGAATTTGGGGACACCTACTGAAGCCACGAAGAGGTCCCCGATCTTCTCGGTGGAGTCCCACTCGGCCACGCGGGAGGACAGGGCAATCTGGAACATGGAGTGGCAGTGCAGGATCTCCTTCACGCGGAAGAACACGGCCTGGCACTTGCGGGCGCTCAGCGCCTTTGGCTCCATCTCCATCAGAGGGTTGCGGTAATCCTGCCAGGGCGGGCAGGAGTGAGCACCCCCAGGCTAGGCCACCGCCCCCCACCCACTGCCCTCACGGCAACCTGCACGAGGCCAAGAAGAACTCGGCAGACGTTCCTGTCAGGGGGAGCACTCACCCCTCACTCCTCACCTGTCCTTCTGGAAGGATCTCCATGAACATAGCACTCCCAGCCCTTTGGCCCATCCACAACCTACCCCTGTGACTTATGAGTTAAGCTGGGTTTGGGGGGAGACCCAAGGGCTAGCCCAGCCCGGATTGGCTCTGCCCACGACTGAGCCAGTCCATCTAATGGAGCAGTGACGGTGATGCCACAGCAAGGTCCCCGGTCCCCCAGACCTAGAGCCACACACTCCCACCAGCTTTGTCAGAAACATGAGATATTTTCATCTCCACCTGCCTGAGGCCTGGGCTCCCCTACTGTGGGTCCAAACTCAGGAGGGGACGCTTCCTCCCACCCCAATTCCCTTCTGGTATCCTCACTCTGAAAGCCACAACATCCCAGAAGACTGAGGAACGCCAACTACAGACCAGGGTGGCACACCTTAGTCACACAAGCATCTCCTTAGCAAACCCTAGGCAACCTGATGGCGAGAGAGAGGGTGCAGCCTACTCCCCACCCCAGGGAGCTCCAAGATAACGGGGAGCCACAGCCCCTGCCCCAGTGGCTCCCAGAGTGGCGAGGAGGGCACAAGAGGGACTACGTGCCCTCAAGTCTATAGGATGGAGCCCATTTCATTGACTCTTGACATCATTTCAGAATATGCAGGCTTCCCATGAACACCAGGCATCAGGAATTCATGGTGTCCCCCATGTCCTGCTGTCCCCATAAAAGCCTGGGCCTTTGGTCCCTTCCCCTTAAAACTGCCCACAGTGCCAAACACTCCTTGTAAAAATGCCCCTCTGGGGTCTCCCCTGCCCTCTCCCCAGAGCCCCCAGAGTCGCACCTGGAGTACCCGCTTCAGAGACTCCACGTAGCTGCCTTCGCTCTGCACAATGGAGCCCAGGATGTGTCTCCGGACCACCTGCTCGGACAGAAAGCACAGTCAGCACCTGTGCCAACCGCAGCAAGAGTGAGCACTTGCTGCATGAGGAGCCCCGGGTACAGGAAGAGCAGCCACGATGCCAGTGGAGCTGATGGCCGTGGGACAGAGGGGAGTGCCCCTCCCAAAGCTGCTCCTGAGACCACTGGAGGCCGGCAGGCCACCATTTCCTTCCAGAACCCCTGCCCACCCCAGACAAACACCCGTGCTCCCTAGACTGCAGGATGGGGGCAGCAGATGCTGGGACTCAGGTCCCACATACACCCAGGAATGGGGAGTCACCACTCTCCTCCACAGGAACAGTTAACCTCCTCCATCCTTGGACAACTCAAGTAGAAAATTCTTTCTTTGATAGAATAGCCCTCAGGGAGCCCTTCCACCCCACCAAGTGGGCCCCTCCCTCTTCCCCTCCCGCCATCCCCACCTCTCCTCAAATTAGTGCATCCTTCAGGTGCAGCCCGACCAGCACCCTATCAAGAAGCCTTCACCCGGATCCAGCAGCATGGCTGGGGGGGTCCTTTGTTGCACACTGGAATCACGTGGCTCCCACCCGAGACATTCTGAGTGAATGCTGCAGGGTTCCACCTGGGTAGTGGGGGTTTTTAAGCTTCCCAAGTGATTCTCTCGTACAGCAAAGCTGGGAAAGAGCTCATGAAAGGCATCATGTGTGAGAGGTGGCCAAGGGGGGAGCCTGTCCACCACGGCCCAGAGCTGGAGGGTGACTGACCCCCACTGTGCCCCCAAAGCCATCCTGAGAGCCTCGATCCAGGCTCCACCACCACCATCTCCCCTGCTCCCCTCTGCCGCCTCCCTCCTGCCTCTGGTACACCCTTGGCATCTCTTCCCACTGTGCTGCATGACCACTGCCCCACGGCTGTGTGACGAGCCAGGTCACCGTCCTTCAAGCTGTCCCACAGTTGGATGCATTGTCAATGATCCCCAGGCTCCCAGGTGTTCCCAGAGCAGAGCTCTCAAGCTCAGCAGGTTGACATTTGGGGCCGTGCTGTGCACTACAGGACATTTATCAGCATCCCTGGCCCCTACCCACTAAATTCCAGCAGCACCCCAAGCTGGGACAACCAAAGCATCACCAGACATTGCCAAATGTCCCTTGGGGGGCAAAACTGCCTCGGTTGAGAGCCCCTGGCCTAGAGTAACGAACACTGCTGATCCAAGAAACGCAAAAGGCTCCCGAGGAGACAGACCCTGCCGAGGCCAGGAAGGGGAACCCTGGATGACGAACTGGCAGCCTGGGGCACCGCTGGGCTCCAAGCTCCAACAGCTCTGACGGTGACTCACTGCAGGGGAGGGGGCGGGGGGGGGTCACCGTCTCAGTGCCGCCAGGGGCCAGGCAGGCGAAAGAAGGAAGGAAGGAGGCGGATGGACTCCCAGGACGAGCGGTGCAGCCGTATCTCCGACTTTCAAAAGGGGTCCAACATCAGGATTTCCTGCCAACTCCAAGCCGGCCAATCCCTGCCCGGGAGACGTCTTGCTCAGAGTCCTCATGACCAGAGAGGGGCGGAGGTCTCTCACCCTGTCTCATGGCTGGGAAGACCCCAGTGGGGAGGGACTTAACCATGACTGTGCCAAGGTCCCAGAGCACAGCTGCCTAGATCTCGTTGTGACACTCCAGGAGAAGGAAGCCCCGACTCCTGGGAAGCCCACGGCAACTCTGAGGCCTGAACTGATGACAGGTGGATGGAGGGTGGGGCCGGGCACCTCCAGAGACTCCCTGAGTTGGATTAGTTCAAAGCTTCACAAACCTTTTTTATTGCCGTCCCTTTCTTCAAATCGTTTTGTTTGAAACAGTTACATAGGAGTTGCTCTGGCTGCGAGGCTGGGAAGCAAGAGCTCCAAATGCAGGGGGCCACCCCCACCCCCCAGGACAACAGCATGGAACCTGCCGGGCCCAATCTGCAAAGTCTGTGCAGTTGGTTGAAAAGAGAACTCAGGAGGCCCCCTGCCCAGCTGGGGCTCTGCCAAGAACCCCAGATCATCCTCACCTCCCCTGCAAGACCCAGACCTGCAGGGCCCCAGGCGGTAGGTAGGCTGGGAGCCCCAACACCCCTCCCCCTGAAGACACCCTGCTCCTCCCACAGACCTGCTGAGGGCTCAGGCCGTCTGGCATGGGGCCCAGCTCCGGGGCTGGGGGCTTGATGTCTGTAACGCTGACCTCCAGGAGCCCCATGTCTTCCTCCTCCGAATCACCTGGAAAGTCAGATGATGGGCCGGTGACACACGCAAGACAGGGATGACACACGCTGCTGAGACCCCAGGAGCTGGGAACCCCCCTAGACCAAGGTCCTGGGATGAGCAGCTCCTGGGGCCGCAGAGGGTTAGAGCCCACTCGCAGCCTTCACTGCCCCACTGTGCTGGAAGGGTCCACCCAGAAACGAAAGGGAGGGAAGGACGCAGCTCTAAGCAGTGTGTGGCAAGGGACTCGGCTCTCAGAATCCTCTCTGCTGGAGGTCTCTGTCTCTGCTCAGATCCGCCCATTTCTGGCCTGGCAAAGGCCAGGCCGCCCATGTCCCCATCACTAGGCTAAAACTAAAAATAGTTTTCTTCTGGATGCCGAAAAGGGGGAAGAAAGTAAGCCCTGAGAAGAACAGGCTGTGTTTTCATCTTTCAAAAAAAAAAATGCAAAGAGACCCAACAGGGAAAAAGTTCAGCTGGTGCCCAATAGGAGAACGTGGACATGACAGAGGCAGATCTGAGGACAGATCGAGACAGACAGAGGCTCGGGCGGAGAGAAAGAGGGGAGGCCCGGCAGAGTGCAGCGACCTGGCCGGGCAGGAATCCAGCCCCACGAGCGAGGCATGGGCACAAGGAGACGGGACTCTGCTGCTCACAGCTCTGAAACCCGGGGGCAGCCACCGCAGCCGTGGGCAGCAGGAAGTGGGTGCTGTGGGGAAGCTGGCAAGAAAGAAGAAGTGGCAGCGACTCCAGGGGGCCGAGGGAGTAGGGACACGCAGACGGGCCCTTACCTGAGCAGGAGACAGAAGAGGAGGAGGAGGAGGGACAGCGGATGACAGCGTGGGGGTGGGGGTGGTGGAGGCCCTCCTGCCTGGCCCACATGGTACCCCGGGCATCACTCCGCACCCACCCCAGCCGCCGGCCCCGCGGCTTCCTCTTCCCCCATGAGCCACTGGGTAACATTCTTGGCTGGTGATTCGAGCCCTGCCACGGCTATTAATAACGCCTCTGGTGGGAGGGTCACTTTAGGAAAGGCTCTGGACTAGCAGGCAGGGTGGGGAGGGCCTGCGGAGAGCCTGCTGGCCGCCTGGCCAGCCTGGGGGTGGGGAGAGTGACCAGGAACAGTTCCCAGCCAGCCTGACCACGCTGTCCTTTCTCCAGGCCACTCCAAGTTTGGAATGGCTCCTCGGCCCATTCCCCCCTGCATCGGGGGCCAGGGTTCCCCTAAAGGTTTAGCACTGAATCAAGCACACACTGTGGTGGGTTTAAACCCATTTCACAGAGGAACCTGCTACTCCAAGAGGGGAAGAACCAGGCGAGGTTATACAGCCAGGAGGTCATGGGACCAGGAGTGGAACTAGGTTGGCGAGACGCCGTCCCAGCACCAAACACCTCCTCTTAGTGGCTGCCACACAGGGGTCAGGAGCTGTGCAGGGCTCTTTCCATGCGCTACCGCAGTCATTTTCACCAAGGGCCCATGGGACAGATATTAGATTAGCCCCACTGCACAGATGAGGAAACTGAGGCACAGAGAGGGTAAAATACATAGCTTTTCAAGAGGGTGCAGGGTCTCAAAGATCCCCATGGCTTGAATGCCTGTGCTAACTTGGCCCTCATCTCTCACTCCTGCCCTCACTCCACCCGGAAGAAATCTCTTCCAGCCCCTCCTGCCTGTGTGTCCCCAGGCAAGTCATTGAACCACTCTGTGCCTGTTCCCTCATCTCCAAATGGGAACAAGACAGTCCTCTGCACCTGTTTGATGTTTATAAGGATTAAATGAGAAACTATAAAGCTCTTAGGAGAGTAGCTGGCACACAACAGATCCTCTATAAATGTTGACTATCAGGAAAATCATTTCTTGAACATCTCATACCTTCCCACCTCCGGGCCGTTGCACATGCTGGCTCCTCCTCCCAGAGCATCCATTCCCTGCCACGTTCCTGCTGCCTGAGGAACCTGGGTCTCCTTCTTCTGCTCTCAGCACCTCCCTGATCTTTCATTCCCACACCCCAGACTCACTTCCCCCAGGCTCCTGCCACGGCACCCCACTGTGCGGCTTGTCCATCTGCATTGTCATTTCCTCTTTCCATGCCTGCTCCCCCCACCATACCAGGCGCTCCTGGAGGAAATGCTGCCTACTTCATCTTGGTGTCCCTGCACCCAGCATGGGGCACAGCACTTAGTAGGTATTCAATAAATGTTGGCTGGTGGAGAGATGGGTGAATGGATAAACAAAGGAATGAACCAGCACATTCAAAGATGAAGCCAGGTGAGCCAGACAGTGTGGAAGGCAGAAGACTAAGTCGGCCATGACAAAGACCACGGAAGGGAGAGGCCCATGTGTCCCAGAAGAGACACCAGCACTGACCCTGCCCCCAGCCCAGCCCTCAGCGACTCACCAAGGACATCCTTCCTGTGCAGAAAGGACACTTTGCGCATGACAGCAATCCTCGTCTTCTCCAGCCCGTCCTTGGTCCCGCTCTTGGCAGCCTTCATGAGCTGGGTCATCTGAGCAAAGGCAGAGGAGTTCATCAGAGAAGCAGAGGGAGGCCCTGGGATACCTGCCATCAAGGGCCACCAGCCCCATGTAGGCCTCCTGGCCAGAGCTGCAGACATGGGGATCCCGGAGCCCACTCTCTCCAAGGGAGGTGGCAGCAGAGGCCAAGAAAGACAGCAGGGCAGCACCACCCCAAGACCTCCTGGGAAGGGGTGAGAAGGGCCTCAAACCCCGGGGGGATCTCCCTGGGGGACCCTCTTTCCCGGCAAGGGGAGTTCCTGATTTTTTCCCTTTGGGACAAACTACTGGGTGGGTGTCAAATTAAGGACACGCTGCAACACCAGGGAAAGGGCTTGAGGCCTAGAGTCCGAGGCCTGGGTTCAAATCCCAGCCCCACCACCACCACTCCCCAGCAGCACGACTCTGGGCAAGACAACCTCCCTGAGCCTTGGTTTCCTCACTGAGCCCCGCCAGGTCTGCAAGGACGGAACAGACAGGGGCTGGGAAAGCATTATGGAATGCTGGACAATAAAATGCGCTGGACAAATGCCCGAGCTTAACGTCAAGGGTTAAGAGGAGGTGAGCACCCCAACCAATCTGCAGAACCCTTGCCCCTCAAATAGCTAGATTTCTCACTGAGCCACTGCCCAGGAAGGCGTGGGGAGGCAGAAGCCGCCACAGAGCAGGGGGCAGCTTCCCCTGGGCGGGGAGGACCTGGGGCCCCAGCACAGCAGGCGAAGCAGAACTCAGGGCACAGGCGGAGCCTGGTCCAGGGAGGGGCAGCGGGCACCCTGGGCCTGCAAACAGAGCTGCTGTCCCCTAACTCTCTGCTTTGTCCCTTCAGCCCCCAGCCCGGCCCTGGCAGCCTCCCTGACACACAGCCAGTGCTAGAAGTTTCCAGGAGGATGGAAACACTCCCTATCTGCACTGTCCAGTACGTGCCGCCAGCCACGCGTAACCACTAAGCACTCAAAAGCCAGCTGGGGCGACCGATGACCCAAAGTTCTGGTTATATTTAATTTCAACTAATTTAAATTTGAAGAGCCACATGGCTATCATAATGGACAGCACAGTTGTAGGAAAACCCTCTCCTCTGGAAGCTCTCTGCTGAAGGTGGGGAGCGTGCCTCTAGGGGTCCCTGGTCTCTGCACTCCCTATCACCTTCCTCCAAACACCCCTGGGTCCCCCGTGTAAGGGCCCCAGCAGTTCTCAAGGTCTGGGCAAGGGAGGTTGGCTGAACACCCAGTGGGCGCTGACGCTGGGGGACAGGGTGGTAGCTTTTCAGGAACAAAGTCGACTTTCTGGAAACAGCCAACAGCCAGCGGGGGCGGGAAAGGGAAGTCTCCGGCCCTTCCCTGCATCTAAATGGTACAATTCTAGAGCCATGATTCTTGGACTTGGACTTTCCGAGTGGGGAGGGTGGGGTGTCATAACCACCTGTGAATCAAATGAGAGGGACCAGAGAAACTGCCAGAGATGCTCTGGGAGGGCCACAGCCCCGAGACTGGACACCTCTGTCCTGAAGCCCAGTTCCTGTCCTGGTAGAAAGGTGTTGGGGGTGCTGTTCTAGGAACCCCTAAAGTGGCCTTTGGGGGAACCATCAGAAGTTCTTGTCCTGGCATTTTCCTGGGTGAAAAAGAGCAACAGATGAACACCCTGGAAGGGGTCCCTGAGTCAACCTGCCATCTCCACCATCTTCATGGCACAGAGCGGGGGCCGACTCCCAGGCCAGAGGCAGGGCAAACCCTCCACGTGTTCCCTGCTCCTCTCTGGGCCTCAGCTTCCCCAACCCCCAGTCACAGGCCTCTCAGAGGATGTGTGTATAAGGGCCTCCGCCTCCTCCAGAGAGGCCTCCGGTGCTGATGAAATGGGCGGGGCCACAGGACGGAGGGTGCACAGGCTCGGCTTGAGCCCCAGCTCTGCCGCTGACCCCTGGTGTGACCATCAGCCAGCTACTTCACTTGCCGGCCTCCCTAAGGCTAAATGACAGCCGCAGACAGCTGCCTGCGGGGGCCCTGGGGAGAAAACAGTCAGGCCCACTGTCCACTGAGCTCTTAGACTGTGCTGAGCGCAGCACTAAGCACCTTACAGGGCTGAGCTCACAGCCACCCCGGGATTGGGGCTGGTACTGTTCATGCCCCCATTTCACAGGCAAGGAAACCGAAGCTCAGAGAGGTCAAGACGCCTGCCCAGGATCACACAGCGAGGAAGTGGTGGGACTGGGATTCAAATCCAGGCCTGCAGGCCTCCAAAGCCCACATGTTGGTGCCGGTTAACAGAAGCTCATGCTGTCTGTCGTTGTGATGCACAAATCTGAGTCCCACTGAGGAAAAGGCACGGTGGTTTCTCCTACTGGCACCTTACCCTGGTCTCTCTGAACAGCTCAGAGCGGGAGGAAGTCCAATGTTACGAACACCCACATTTTTTCCAAGGGTAACCCAAACCCACCCGCCAGAGTTAGCAAATTTACAGATTCCTGGGCCTTGGCCCAGACCAGCAGAATCAGCCTCTCTGGGGGTAGAGCTCAGGAATCTGCATTTTTCAAAGCATCAGGTGATTCTGAGGGCCCTGAAGTTTGAAAGCCCACCCAGAAATTCTTATGGATGGTTAATGTGTCACTTAAGGGGGGCAGGGAAGAGAGGTGAGGATGTGGACAGGAGCAAGCCGGCTTGCAACATCAGTCTGTGCAACAGATACAAGACGTGGCCAGGTTCCAGGTCTCGGGGCAGCCCTGGGACTCAGCCCCACCCTCTGCGGCCCCAGAAGCAGCAGGAAAGGCCCCCCGGAGCCCCCAGACTTGGGAGGGACAGACAGACAATACCTTACAATCGTACTTGTGCTTCAGCTCCTGCATGTCTCTCCCCCCAACTCTTAAAGCCAAGATGTCTCTCTTAGTCCTGGCGTATCTCTCCTTTAGCCTAGTCAGGTCTGGAGAAAGCTGGAGCCCCCAAGCAGCCAGGCAGAAGGAGAGCAGGTGAGAGGAGCAGGCGGGGCAGGCAGGAGACAAAACACGGACAACAGAGGAAAAAGGAGACTCAGGTGAGGTGGCAGATGGGGCAGGGGAGCCTTGGGACCTGGGGATGGCTGGGCTGCTGCCTGGAATCAGTAGCGTCCAACCTCAACATGCCAGGCAGCTGGGGGCTGGGTCGCTGTAGCTGCGGGGGAGGCGGTGGGGGCGGGGACAGCCCAGGCCCCCTCCCAGGGAAGGGGGACAGTGCTTGGAGGACAAGAACTGTGTCTCAATCATCTCCCCATCCCGAGGGCTCAGCATGGGGCTCGTGACATAGGAGGTTCTTGGCAAGTTTGTGAGATGGATGGATGGCAGGTGGATGGATGGGTGGAATGAGTGGGCAAGGTAATAAATGCACAAGTGGGCAAATGCACAAACGGGTGAGTGGAGAGACGGGTGGTCGGACAGATGGACAGACAACAGACAGACAGATGGGTAGACGGACAGGTTCATGGATGGAGGGGTGGATGGGTGAGCAAATGGATAAATTTACTTGGATGACTGTATAGCTGGGCAAATGGGCAGAGGGATGAACAGACAGTGAGATGAATGAACAAAATCACGGATGGATTAGTGGCTGGACTGAAGCAGGGCTATGTCAGTACATATTGAACAAGCGGTTCTCCAGGGAAAAGGGTCCTGCTGTGGAGTATTTCCATGGTGCGAATACGCCCCCAACACCAGCCAATTTCACCAATCACTGAGGGTGAAGTTGGAAAGAGATGTGCACCACTGGTTCTTGGGTCCTTGTGAGCGAGGACGAGTCAGCTGGAGCACACCACTGGAGGAAGGATGGATGAAGAGAGGGAGGAACAGATGGAAGGAGGGAGGGCTGGGCGGGCATCTGGAGGGACGGGTAGGTGGCTGATTGGCTGACATACTATCTGGGAAGACAAATGGACAGTCGGACGGGACAGTTGGCAGAACAGACAGACATTCAAACGCATCAACTGTATGTGCGATCGTGCTATTTGGTAAAATACACAGAAGACCAGGACGGGGACTACTTGCAGGAAAGCAGACGAGCAGAGGGCAAAGCGTGAGCTCTGGAGGCAGGTGGGCCTGCGTTCAAATCACCACTCCCTGCTTACCAGCCACAAAAGTCTCTTTGCCTGAATTACAGCTTCCTCACTGCTAACGGGGCCATAATTACAGCTTCACAGTGTCACTGAGAAGATTAAATGGTCAGAGCAGGTAAGGCCCAGAGCTTCGCTGAGTGTTCCAAACAATAAAAGCTATCACTACACCATCTTTTAAGCGATGAGTGCTCGGTATTTGTTGAGTGAATGGACAGTTGGTTGGATGGATGGATGGATGGACGGATGGATGGATGGACAGATGGATGGACAAGGTATTTTCTTTCAAATTATATGAGATGCTGAGTTGCGGCTCTACCACTTACGGGCTGTGCGGCCCTCACCACATTATTTAACCTCTCTGAGCTTCTGTCACTGAGGCTCTCTGATCAACAAAAGGAGACTCTTAGAGCAAATCATACCAAGCACTCCAGGGTATTGGGGGAAAATAAATGAAACTGCTCTGTAAGCTGTAGCACACTGGGCAAGTGTTCACGGTTGTTATGCAAAGCAGCAGGTCAGGGAGCTGTTACTCAGACTCTCAAAAAAGCTGGAATTCTGTTTCATCTGTAATAAGACTGACACGACAAACTCATAAAGGCCCTGGGCTCTGCCTCTCTCAGGGTCAGAAGAACTGGGATCACAGGTCAACCATGGAATTGACCAGATCAGTGCAAACAAGCTGAGGTCATAGCTGGCCTTGCTGCCCAGGCCTCTGGCCAGCCGGGTCCGGTGACCTTAACTACGAAGAGATCACAATCGGATGGAAACGCTCGATGTAGCCCATCCCACAGCTGGGAAAAAACCTCCCACTGACTGTGGGCAGCAGCCAGCAGGCCCTTGTTAACCAGGACCAGGCTCCTGCTTACATCTGTCCCTCTACAGACACCTCAGTCCCTCTCTTTGGCAAAAATTTGCCCGTTGAGGGGTGGCCTGGCCAGACACCTGCAGGAGGGGCCCCACTGGTTCTCCTGCAGCTGCGCAGGGTGCCAGGCCCGCGGTCAGACGCTCAGCACGGGACACAGCACTTCCCCAGATCTCTGCTGCCCAGTGTCCCCGCAGACAACACAGCCCAGCAGTGGAGGCCCCGGCAACACGCAGCTGCTGCAGCATGAGGTGTGGGAGCAGATGCACCCTAAGCAGCTCAGGAGGGCAGGGCCCCGCAGGCAGGGCTGGGAGGGGTTTTCTGGGCCAAGGTGGGTGCCAGAGGAAAGGCCCTTCTACATTCCCTTCTCCCTGGGAGCCTGCTACTCGGGGAGCAGGTGGGCCTTGGCCCATGGCTGGAGAAAAAGCCCTCATGGTTAGAAATTCCAAGGACTCTGCCACATCGTTTATCTGCTGAGAGTCCCAAGCCCCCAGCTTGAGGATGTGAGGGATGTTAAGTCCACAGGCAGCCCCCAGAGACCCCACCCTGGGGGCTGGGCCAAGGTGAAGGCCAGCCTAGCATTTCTCAGAGTGTCCTGGGGACAGAGCGCTGTTAAAAAGCAGATTGCCAGGCCCCACCCAAACCCTGAACCTGGGAGTGAGGCCCTGGCATCTGTGATTTCCACCAACTACCCACGTGATCCTAACGCCCATGCAAGTCTAAGGACCACCACTGGAGAGCCCAATTCAGCATCCCCTGCATCCTGCCCAGAGAGGTAACAACGGTTCCCTCCCGGTCCCCAGCAAGAGGGCAGGGGCCGGGAAAGTGGTCATGGGGGATCAGGAGGGACAGCTAGAGACTGAGAACAAGGGGGACCCAGGCCTGGAGTCCCACCTGCTCGCACTCTCCAGAGTCTGGCTGAGATGCACAAGTCCTACCCTCCTATCAAGAGGCTACAGGGTACAGAGGGCGTGGGGGCTTCATAACCAGAGTCCCCTCTCTCCCCAAACTAGACCGCGTCTCCCCCTCCAAGGACAGAAGCAGGAATGAGTCTGTTCCCGGACTTTCACCTGGGCCCTTCCTCCAACTGGAGACACCTTTCCCATCTTCTCTGGGTCCTGCACCCCAACTCCCAGCCCACCTTTCTCGGAAGCCTTCCGTGATTAGACCCATCAAATCCCACCTGGGTCAGGCAGGCGGCCATCGGCACACAGGCTCAGGTTTACAGAAAGGCATCTTTTCCCACAGTTTTGACAAATTGTTCCATCTTCGGTATCTTCCTGGACTGTAAAGGTTCCCTGAGCCAGAACTGGGTCTTCCTGTTCCCAGGTACCCCAGCCCACACCCTAAGATACAGCCTGGACACACCGTAGGTGTCACAGATGCTTAGTTTTTTTGCCAGACATCCAGGTTGTTTTCCGTGGCCCCATCCATGGGGGCCCACCCCAAGGAGGCCTGCTCAGCCCCTGGGCTTCCCAAGGACGTGGGGAGCCCACCTTTATCTGGGGAAAGTCTGTCTGAAGACTCTAAGCTGTGGGTGCTGCTCTTGCCTGCACCCCACTCCCAGAGGGAATCCCCAGACTCGGAAAGGGGCAAGAGGCCCTTGTAATCCCAGCCCGGGCCTGGGGCCCCTGCCTGCTCCCTGCCTCACCTTCAGGCAGGACTCGCTGACAGGTTGAGCCCGTTTGCCTGTCTGTGTCTTTTAAGAGGAACCTGAGAGGGACCCAGTCACCTCTGGTCCCAAATCTAAGCATGGATACACTCTGCCTTCTGGGCTTCTCCAGAACAAATGGGATGAGGAAGGCTGACACAGAAAAGGGGGAACAAGACAATCCATCCTCCTCTCGGCTTCCGTGGCTCCCTCCACAAAATCAGCAGAATGAGCCCTGTTCCAGGCAGAAACACCAGAAGCAACTACTGCATGGATGGCACTTGGAAAGGCTTTGGAAAGAAGTCTACCGGGCAGCTCTGTCTTAGCCTGCTTGCTCAGCTCCCCAGGGCAGAGGGCTGTGTGGGTCTAGGACTGGTCTAAGAAGCATCCTGCAGGGCAAGGAGATAAAGTTGATTTGATCCCAGTGTCAACTCTAATGGTTGGTCGGGCTGCCCACACACTGTGCTGAGGAGGATTCCGAAGCCAGATCTGAGCCCGTGAGCATCGTCATCAGCTGCCGGGTCGGCCGCAGGCAGGCACTAACCACGCCCATCCCAGGTTGAGGGCTCTCCACGGCCAATCAGCGACACAGGTGGGTCATTTCCTGTCTCCAGACTACTTGGGCCACTTCTCTCTCTCTCACCGCACATTCGTGGGAGTCACTGACGTTTGGATACGCGTCTCAGGCCTGGCCCTCACCACCCCACTTGCGGGTGCCCTGGCTGGGGTAAGAGACGCCCCCGGCCCCCTCACCTTGGGCTGGAAGGACACTCGGTGCTTGGTGGGCTCCGCCTCCGGCTTGGCCTCCTCCCCCGAGTCCTCGCTGTAGCTCTCAAACTCGCTGGAGCTCCAGCCTAGGTCCTCGGCCTCCCGGGGCGCCCCGTCCCGGTGCACATCCTCATAGAGCAGGTTCTTCTCCGCCCCTGCCGGCCAAAAGACAGGGCAGGTGAGTGCAGGTCCTGAGGCCAAGTCTGCCAGACCCAGCTTCTGAACCCAGGCAGGCGGGGGTGAGGGGTGGGCGTGAAGTAGTGAATGAGGTCCTGGCCCTGGGCCTCCGGCTCCACTTCCTCCCATAAGAAGGAGGCAAGGACAACACGACATCCACCCCAGAGGGTGAGGAGGACATGGAAAATGCAGAAAAGCCCAAGAAATGGGCCAGGCACACAGGAAGCTCAGTAACTTCCTCCCACTATTGGCATCCCCCTTCTAGGATCTGAGTGCTCACTCTGAGCCTCTTCAGCATTTTTTCGTGGAAAAAAGAAGATCTACAACCAAATCCTGACTCAAGCCCTCAGGTCTGGCCTCAGCATCCTTGGGGGTAAAATGGAGCCCTCAGTGAGTTAGCTCCCTCACCCCAAATCTGAGTTCCCGTGAGGGTCCAGGATGGTCCAGTAGGGGGCGTGCCTGGCCCAGTGATCAGGCGCGTTCCCTGATTTTCCGCAGCCCCACAGGAAATGCCTTGGACTGAAAACAGAGAGTCCACTGGCCTGGAGGAACAAATGCCACCAGGGCCAGGCACTCTTGGGGTCCCAGTCAAGTCGGCTTTGAGACGCTGCCTTCAGACTGAGGTAGAAAAGCCACTCTCCCGGGGCCAGAACACAGGGGTCCCAGCCCAGCCCCAGCTCCACTGCCTCACCTTCACCCCCTGGGCTTCACTTCCTGGGCTGTGAAAATGCTTTTTGTCAACACACAAGAAATGTAGTACTGGGAAGGGTTAAGAAAAAAATCTGCTCAGAAACCTCTCTGCACAATGGGGATGGTGATACGCTGAAAGGTGGAGTAAATAAAATATACACACAGAAAGCTCTCAGCACAGAGCCTGACACGTGGTCAGGCTCTCAGCAAAGGGCAGCGGATCGTTACTCGTGGGGGCACTGGGTGGGCTCGGGTGTCACTGCGCTGATGACCCAAAGCCCCCACCTTCCCCCCCACCGGAAAGCTGGGGGGTAAGGGAGGTCTGGAGAGATTGTCGGCCAAAGAGCAAAACAGACCCACTGGGGCTTAGCTGGAGACTCAGGGCCCAGGATCAGGAGGGAGCACGGGGTTATTTTTAAGCAAAAAATAATAGTGACTAATATCTCCAGGGATGAGAGCAGCTGGTGACCAGGCTGTGACCTTTTTACAATGCTGCACTGATTGTCCTATCACTGCAGCGAAGGCCCAGTGACCTGGGAGCCAAGGGGCAGAGCCCCATTCTTGGGGCTGCCCCCGAGGAAGACTCGCGCGGCATCTCAATTGCCTACCTCCCCTTCCGTCAAGGGCCACCGGCCCCCCACCCACTTTCATCTACAGGCCACGTCTCACTAGATTCTCCCAGCAGCCCTGTGGGGTCAGCAGGGTGCAGGTTATCACCCCTCCCATAAGACAGATGAGGAAAGGGGCCCAGAGCAGACACACGGCTTGCCCACAGCCAGGCAGTGAGTGGGGAGGGGGCTCCATCCATTCACCACACTGCCTCCTGAGCCTGCGCCAACTCCTCAGCCTTCAGGGGCCTCACAACAGTCTGGTCCCGACCCCCTGCCTCCTGGGGCCTTGGGCTTCACTAGTGCTCAAGATCTTGGCCCCCTTTCTAAAGCACTTGCCACCACCCGCTCACTGCCCCACATCCATTACCCCACGGCATCCTCACAACAGCCCACAGAGGAAGCTGTTATTGCCCCATTTTACAGATACATCGACTAGAGCCAGAGAGATTAAGCCAAAGTTCTCTGGTGCCACCCTCCCCAAAGTCCTGTGAGGTCAGGATATTCTGACTTCATATGAAGAAGCCAAGGCCCAAAGTACAGAGCCCTGAGCCCCCAGGATTCTAACCCAGGGCTGTGAGTGCCCACTGGCCCGCAGGGCCTGCACCTCACTGACAACCTCCCCACAGAGCATCCACTGAGCCCATGGGCCACGCAGGTCAGTGCCGGGCCCTGGCAGGTGTAATGCTAACAACAACAGTGTTCCTCGTGTGGGGCACCTGCTGAGGGTCAGCCTCAATCCTCCCAGAGCCTGAGGATGGGGTTCTCAGGGCAGGGGTCCTGATCCTCAATCTACAGGCTCAGAGCCAACTCCCAGGCCACCCGCTGTTACCCATCTTAGGGTAAACCACAGGGCATGCCATATTCCCACACCCTGGGGACACGACGGTGCCCGGTGAAGACTGGGACCACGTTATTGGTAGTTTGATTTGATTCAGGTGGGAGAACAGCCCAAAGGCGTCAAATAATGGCCAGAGGCCACTCAGATCTCCCGGCTCCAGGACCTTCCTGCAGCCATCTTTTCCCATCTCTCCTGGAATCACATGAGCTACAAGCAGGAGTGGGCTCCAAGCTCATCAGAACTTGCTAAAGGGATTTGTGTATCACTGGCCCACCTGTCCCTGTTCCTGGGACAGGCGTCAGGAGTGTGTCTCTGGGGGTCCGAAGGCCTCACTGTGTTGTCTGTGTGTCTCTCCCGTTGGACTATATGCTGCCCAGGGATGGTTATAGCCACTCCATCGGCCTAGGAGATCCTCAAATGCAGGAGCTGTTTCCCCCACTACATGGGGAACCCCTGAAGGCAGACAGAACAATGTAATAGAAAAAGCAGAGTCAAGCAGTTGTCTCTTCAAATTCTAGCTGTGTGACCTGGGGCTGGTGGCTTAACCTCTCTGATGTGACCATCAACTGGAGCTATAAGCCCTGCCCTACCGGCCTCACAGGGTTGGCTGAAAAGGGGGAGTAAATGTGCTTCATTTGTCATAAAACACCACCCAAGTCCTTTTGGGGGTAGGGGACAGAGCACTGGACTTGGAGTCAGAGTGACCCAGGTTCAAATCCCAGCCCCACCTCTTCGGTTTCCTTGTGTGAAAATAAGAAAGTAATACCCTAAGTCAAAGTTTGGAAGCAGATTACATGAGACAAAACATGAAGAGAAGAACATGAAGATCATGTTCAAGTAAAGAGGGCTCTTACTGTGAATGTATATTAAACAGCCCCCTCCCTGGGGAGCCCTCCCTCCAACAAAGTGGGTATATGGGGCCTGCAGGTCCAGCAAGACTGGCCCTCCTCCTCCCTGTGTCCCCACTGTGGCCACAATCTCCCTGCCTTCCCAGCCCACCGTGGGCCTTTCCCCCCAGCAGGGTCCAGGCTTTCCCAGGCTTTCTCCGTTTCACCATTCAGCTTTCACAAGCTGTCAGCCCCACAGCCCTGGAAAGCCCGGGCTAGTAACCCATTTTCAGGAGGAATGGAGGCTTGGAGAGGTGAATGACTTGCCTGGGGACCACAGCCCAGGATCCCTCTGCTCCCGAAGCTCTAACGCTTCCCCAGCTCTAGCCTGGCCCCGCCCTCAGCCAGCTCCCAACTCTCCCGGGATCACCCGGTGGTTTTAAAGCCAGAAGGAGGGGCCCCAGACTGGGTGGGGCCAGAGAGGAAGTGGAAGAAGAAGACCCTCCCCAGGCCCCGCCCTCCCACCCCACCAGTCCCGGGAGAAGTGGGCCGCGTGGAAGAGGTTTTACCGGGTTGATGGGCGTCCAGGTTCTCGCAGGGGACGTCGTCGTAAATCACATCTTCTTCCAGGGCGGGGAAAGTAAACCGGTCGACTGGGAGAGAAGGGAGAGGAAAAGAGCACAAACGAGGCTGTGGCAGCCCCAGCAGGAGGCGGCTGCCAGACTGACAGCAGGACCGCACCAGCTGGCAGCTCCTCCGCCTGCATCCCCGCGGTTCAGCTGGGCCAGCATCCTGCAGCCCAGCCCCTAGGGAGCCCCTGCCTGCCACTGCTCTCCGAGGGCAGACCCGGCTTTCACTGCCTCTTCCCGCCCCCCAGCCCCTCCAAGGCGCCCTCTTAGTGACTGCAGCACACCCCACCCCCCTCCCTGCCACCCGCAGGCCTGCCCATCTGGCTGGTGGCACCTGCGGGGACATGAAGCAGACCCAGCACCTGTGCCCTGGGGCCTAGAAGCCTCTTCAGTCACTCAGGCCCCCAGGACTACTCTGAAGGGAGCCACCTCCCACCCAGTGGAGGGAGGGCAATGCAGCCCTGGTGAGTAGAAGAAACGGTACAGAGTGGGGGGAATGGATTAGAGAGTGGGGTTAAGGAGAGCCCCCAAAACTCAGCCAGCGGGGTCCTGATTGGTGGAAAATTCAGCAAATGAGCCCATCAACCCCTAACATTTTGCTGGGGAGCCACGAGCAGGGCAGAGAGCACACCCTGCCCACGTTAGCAGCCCCCGAGGTAGAAGATGTAACGAGGTCTCCCCACCACCACATGCTCTGAAATTGTGTGCCCAGTCTCTGCCCTCTTTGTGGGCGGGGGCCCCTGCTGAGCTAGGGTTTGGAAAACCAGTCCCCACCCCTGATGGAAGGCTGTCCTTGCCCCTCAGGCCCTCAGTGAAGATGGGACCAGTTGGACTCGGCAGACCCCACTGTCCTAACTGCAGGGCTTCCTGTGGCCCCAGGACCCCCGAGCCCTGTCGGAGCCACACACCCCCACCCAACTTCCCACATGGCTCTCAGACCTGCCCACCTCTCTCCAGCGCTGGCCATCAGCCTCCTTCTTGTGGACAGCCTCCAGCCCACCCACAGAGTCACCCCCATCCCACACTGAGGGGACTGAGGGGACTGAGGGGACTGAAAAGCAAACATGGCCACATGGCTCTCTCGTGGCCTCTCATGATTCCCTGTCACCTTTGAGATATCACGGTCTCTGAGGCCCCACCTCACCCCGCTCACCCCTCAGACCCACCCCCCACCACACTGAGGCTCAATGCCTCCCAGGCGCCAGGCATCCCCTTGTCCTCGGGCCCTGGCACAGGCCGCCCCCTGTCCCCTGCTCCTTCGCTGTGCCTTCGGGATTCATGGGTTCTCCCAATTCCCACCTCCCCATCCCAGTACCAGCCCTCTGCAAGGTGACTGCCCACCTATGTGTCTGCTTCGGCTCCCAGAGGGACCTTGTCTTGGTCACCAGGGTGCACCCACTGCCCAGATCACCCTGGCCTGCTGCAGGAGCTTCAGAAGGATTTGGGGACCAGATGAACAGCTGAATGTGCGATCCACCCCCACCCCTGGACCTGGGCTCTCATCAGGCAGCAGAGGAGGCAACGCTCAAGTGTGGGCAGTGGCCGGTCACCTAAGAGCTGCCACCCATCAAGGACAACCCCTCAGCTCGTGTGAGCCCACTTGGCTCTCTTGGCCTGGAAAAGGGGAGGCGATCCTGACACTGGCCTCCTAGGGTTGGGGGGGGAACTTACTGCGACGGGAGCTCTTCCGCTTCCAGCCGGAGCGCCGGACCCCAGAGAAAGCTGCGTCCACTGCCTCCCCATTGCTCACCACAGCTGGCCCCCTGTGGGCCGAGAAACAGGGCCAGTGAGCCCAGAGGACAGACAACTGTTCCTTGAAGCCTCAGGCAGCCCTCACCAGATGACAGGGCCAGTCACCCCCAAGGCTGTGAGTCAGAAGGGCTGGGGTGGCCACGGCTGGGTTGCCTTGAACAAGCCCCTTTCCCTCTCAGTCTCCTCACCTTTAGAAGGAATTGTAAGGCCCACCTGCTGCTTTACAAAAACATAAAGGTCATACGTATTCACAGTCTTGAGTGATAAGGATCAAGTGTTCTCTAAGCAAGAGTAACCTGTCCTTCATCCTCCAGGGCTGACTCAGTGGGAATCTCCATGTCCCCATTCTCCACACACGAAATGGAGGCCAGGGCTGGGGGGCCCTGCCTCTGAGACACAAGGACCTGGAAGCTCACAAGATCATGCACAAAAGGCTGAGCTTAGTCCCCACAAATGCTTGAGGACAGGCTGCACTCAGAAACGAGCTTCCTGGGAGCAGAGGAGCAAAGGGAAAGCAGTGGAAACAGAGCAGACACCACCTTCACTGAGTGATCAAGTGAGCGTCCCCAGTGATGTTCTGCAGATATCATGTCCCCTGAGAAAGATGCCTCACCTTGGTGGGATTCTTAACCCAAACCCATGACTCTGGGCTAATCACGAGAAAAACACCAAACAAACCCAGATTAGGGGAGGGGAAGGCATTCTATAAAATACCTACCCATTACTCCTTAACACTCTCCAGATCATGAAAAAAATGGGAAAAACGAGAGACTGACAGACCGGAGCAGACAAAATGACAACTGAGTGCCACATGGGCCCTGGATCGGATCCCAGGACAGAATAGGGACATAAGTAGAAAAACTGGTGAAATCCAGGTAAAGGCAGGAGTTCAGAGAATGGGGATGTACTAACACTAGTTTCTCCATTTTGACAAAAGTCCTGTAGTCGTGTGAGACGTTAACAGTGGGGAAAACAGGGTGGTGAGGGGGTATACGGAACTCTATGTGCTACCTTTACAATCTAAAACTAGCCTAAGGTCAAAGTTTCTGTTTGGGTTTTTTTTAAGCCCATGCTCAAAAAAAAAAAAAAGCCACATCTGCCAATCCAGAGAGTAGAGGACTTCAACTGTCCAAGGCAGCAGCTACTGTTGCCAAGAATTGACTTGAACTTGCCAGCACCCGAGCCCTTAGTGGGACGGGGTAGGGGAGGAGGAGGGGGAGGAGCCAGAGGGAGAAGGAGGGGGAGCGACGAGGGGGCGAGGAGGGAGGAGAGGCAGGTGTGGAACACCTCCGTTGAGCGAGCTCTTGGCCTCACCTTCCCAGTAACACATCCTTGCTCCGCAGGTGGCAGACAGAGGAACCTGCCCAAGATCACACGGCCCATGAGTGGCAGAGCCAGATTGTGAAACCAGCTTACTGGGCCTGCAAGCTGGGCTCTTCTGACTGTGTTTCAGGTGACAGAGCACGGACGACTGTAACAACGGAAATGGCCATGCTATCGGGTGAGCCCACGTGTGGCTACTGAGCACTTGGAGGGTGGCTAGTGGAACTTGTGTGACTAGAAACTTAATTCTTCATTTTATTTCATTTTAGGTAATGTAACTGAGCCACTGCCCAGGTAGGGCCCTGGCTTCCCGGGCAGGGCCATGGGGGTCACGCAGCAGAGCGAAGTCCCCTTCAAGCCCACCCCCACTGCCCCCTGGCTGAGGCAAGGCAGAGAGAGCCGGAGCCCCAGGGGAGGGAAGAGGCCAGTGCCTGTGGGTGCACAGGTCTTCCCAGGCTTGGCTGGAAACCACCACCCCCCTGCCCTGCACTGGGCTGATGTCTACTCTGAGCCCGGCGCTATGCTGAATGCTTGAGGAAAGTGTGTGTCTTATTATGACCATTTTACAGATGAGGAAAGTGAGGTCCAGAACAGGCAAGTGCCTTGCCCCAAATCACCTGGCCAGCAAGCAGCAGAGCTGCAATTTGCCTACAAAGCCTGGCTCTTGACGCCAGCTCTGCCGCCCCCAGGGTGCAGCAGGCGCTCCCCAGGCAGACGAGACGGGGAAGACCCCCCGACCCCAGGCAACGGAGGAAGAGGGCATAGCAAGAAATAAGCTGGGGGTGCCTCCTCCCTCCCCGGCCCTTCTGGCTGCCTGCCGAGGCCACTGACCCATCCTGCGCCCACCTAGGGGCAGCCTCTCCCAGCTGCTGCTTTCCTGGAAAGTCTGATTCTCCCTGTGAGCAAACACGCCTTCTGGGGCCTCCCCAAAGGTTTCAGATAATAAAAGAGCCATAAATAGCAGTAAGAGGCCAATTATCTCACCCTTATCTGAGCTTCCCGCACTTTCAATGCCTCTCAGCTTACACAGGTGAGAAAGGCCAGCCACTGAGATGGCACCAGTCTTACAAGGTGGAGCCACTGCCGTCTGCACACAAAGGAAAGAGCCCCTGGGGAGGACCAGAGAGCAAAGAACTGGGTGGAAAAGAGGGGGCAGAAATGACAGAAGGGCTCTCCCAGGCCCCCGACGACAGTGTACACCTGTTGGACTTAGGTCAAGTCCACTGGGAGGCCGCCACAGAGCTAAAAGCAACTTCTGCGCCCACCTCCTCTCTCTCCAGGGACGAGAGGGGAGTGGGTGCCCTGTGACAGCAAGGACCAGCTCAGCTCTTCCCTGATCTCTCATTCCGTCAACCCTGGCACACAGTGGACACTCAGTGATGATGGATGCCCCTCCCCGGTCTATTTTAAAGACAAGAAGCCCCACTCCAGACAACGGCAGTGCCCCCATCCTTGCTGCTGATGGGCCCAGCTGCTCAGCAGATTCCACAAGGTCCCTTCCCAGAGGGTACACAGCGTGCACAGTCAGGGAGAGGACCCCTCAAATCAGAACGGTCTGAGGATCCCAGGCTGGCTGTGCACACACACATGCACTGGGCATTCCTGGCGCCTTTTCCAGGACAAGGTATGAAAAATATGAAAGAGCAAAGAATTCCACCTTTGGGAATTGAAACAACCAGAGTAACACGAGCCTTATAAGGCCTTGAGTAAAACCCAATCTGCAGCACACAGAGGGGGCTGTGACAGCAGAGCCCGCCCAGGACAGCCTGACTCAGAGCGTCACCCGCCTCCAGGAACCCCCCACCAGCACCACTTCCCCTGTCCCCAAATCTAAGAGATCCAGAAGAAGGGCAAAAACATCAAGCCCAGTTTAAGCCTGCTGCCAGATTTCTTTTCAGCCCTGGCCACTTTCTAGTTCGTACGGCACATTAAAGCCAGAAGGACCCTGAAGAGCATCTGGTCGGAGGACCCAAAGCAGCAGGCGCTGCAGTTACCTGGGAAGCTCCTCAGAGACACAGGCCCAGGGCTGCTGCGCCAGCTACTCTGGACTCTGCCCCGTGGGTTGGGAGGAGACCAGATACCGGTGTTTTGAGAGCTCCTTGCTGGCTCTGATGTGCAGCCAGAGTTGAGAACCGGGGATCACGAGCTTAAGGTGGGAAGAGACAGACACTCCAGAGCCAACAGACCTGGGATAAGACTGCAGCTCTGCCACTTGGCTGCAGACACAGTGGTTTAACGTCCTCTAGCTGCTGTGGAACAGGGTGAATAATTGCTTCTACTTCCTGCTGTGAGGATTAATTGAGATAATACAGGGAGCGCACTTGGCGCTTCTCTACGCCTCAGTTTCCACATCTGTGAAATGGGCAACAATTCCTCCCTCTTAGGGTTCTGGGAAGGAGTAAACAAAGAAGGCTGGTAAAATACTTAGCACACGAGGGTCTGGCACACAAAAAATCCCCCTGGTGCCCTGCTCCCCTCCACCCTCCGCCCCCTCCACCCCTCCTCCAGTTACAGGGTCGCTATGTGCATTCACCTCTTCCCGCTGCAGCCCGGCCACCCCTCACATACAGAAGGGTTCTGGGCCCCGGCCTGTTTGTCCTGTGCCATCCCCCACGTGGTCACAAGTCCAACTACTGAATGAGGGGAGTGCTGAGGAGCCCCCAGGGAAGTCTGAGGAGCCCCTGAGGGGCCCCTGACCAGGTCTCTCTATCACCATCCTCAGGAGGAGTGAGCATCAAGCCCCCAGGGGAAGATCTGAACACGTGAGCTGGCCCCACAGCTGCAGATGCTGACCCAGACCCCGCCTTGGCCTTGGCCTTCTGCTCCTTGGTGCACACGCCTTGCTCCCTGAGATCTTAAGGGTCCCAGGTTTGTCGGTCAAACCCTGGACGGGCACTGTACCCCCAGCAATAAGACTGATGGGGTGTTGCTGAATATAGGTTCCCATGGGAAAATGCCCATCACATGTAATTAAGTCAAAAGGTGACCCGTGAAACAGCATGTGAATAAAACCACAGTTCTATAAAAAAGTATATATATAACATATGTATACTTGTATATCTGCAAAGCAAAGAAGTTAGACAGGAACATACAATGGGAAAATTAAAGGCGGCTTTTAGCCTATCATTTCCTGTACTTTCCAAATTTTCTACAATAAACATGCATGACTATTTACAAAAAAAAAAAAAAAAAGGAAAACACATCCCCAGAATCACTGGGCAATGGATTGGCCAGCATGGGGTCCCGCCTTACACAGACACACACCCTTTGGGGACAGTGAGCAGCTCGCTGACAGAGCATCCGGTCCTCCCATCTCATTTAGTCTCCGCTTTACAGAGATGAAAGGGCAGGTTAGGCAGATCAGACAAGGAACGGGTCTTGGGTCATGAAGTTGATGTGGAGGGCGGGTGGCATGGGATCCAAATCAGATCTAAGTGGGAGGCAGGAGGGCAGAGGTCAGAACACTGGGTCTGGAAGCCGGCTGGGTTCAACCTTGGCTCTGCCTCATCTCGGCTCTGTGAACTAAGGCTGACAATGTGGCCTCTCTGTGCCTATAAAATGAGGATTATGGTGGCACCCACCTGAGAGTGTCATGAGGATTAATGAGACGCGGTGGGTGAGGCCCTTAGAACAGGGCCTGGAGAATAATAAGTGCAGAATACGTGCAGGCCATTATTATCTGGCTACAGAGCCCATACACACACCCAGGCACAAAATGTCAGCCCCCGAGGGCAGGGACTGTCCCCCTCGGATCACCGCAGTACCTGGCACTCAGCAAAGATGTGCAGGACAGAAGGATGAAGGACAGAGATGCAGGGCAGGGGGACTCCCAGCCAGTCAGCAGAACGCTGGCCTGGGTGGGCCGGGGGCTGACGAGAAAGCACAAACAGAGCCCCTACCTTCCAGCTTTGAGCCCAGGCACCCCCACCTGCCAGCCCAGCCCCCGCAGACCAGCGACTGCACCTCTCTGGGTCTGTACAACAGGCCCCATAATAATTCCCTCCTTCCAGGGCTGCTGTGTCAGTCTCCCACTGCCGCTGGGACAAATTACCCCAAACTTCAAACAACACAAACGTATTATCTTAGAGCTGCAGAGGTCAGAAGTCCAAACTGGGTAGCACTAGGATGAAAGCAAGGTGTTGGCAGGGCTGAGCTCTGTTTGGGGGCTCCTGGGGAGAATCTGTTTCCTTGTCTTGTTCCAGCTTCTGGAAGCAGCCTTGGCTTGTGGCCCCTCCTCCATCTTCAAAACCAGCCGCAGCATCTTTCAATCCCTGACTCTGGCTCACCCAGCCTCCCTCTTACAAGACCCTTGTGATTCCACTGAGCTCACCCAAATAATCCAGGATAACCTCCCCGTCTCAAGACCCTTACCTTAATCGCATCTGCAAAGTCCCTTTGTGGTATAAGGTAACACGTTCACAGGTTCTGGGGATTAGGACACAGAAATCTTTGAGGGGGGGTCTTTAATCTGCCCACCACAGTTGTGCAAATCAAAATGAGATGTGTGTAGAAAGGGCTACATAAACTGCAAAGTCCATGCAGTTTAAAGAACTATTAGTAACCTTCTTTGTGCCAGGCACTGGGATGAAAGATGTGTAAGGCAGCGTCCTGTCACTGCGGGGATCCAGGGACAGACTTCACACCCTCCCGAAAGGGGACTCGGTGTGGTGAATGTGAACCAGGGAATCTTTTACAGGCCAGGGACAGTGTGGCCTTCATCCTGGGTACTCAAAGGGCCTGTGATCCCAAGGCCATGGCTCCGAGGTGGTAACCCCCTGTAACCAGGGATGGAAAAAAGGAAAGCCAAAAACAAAAATACAGCTTTTCCAATGTCGGGACTGGCAAGGGGCCAGAAGGAGGTCTTTAATGGTAAAAAGGGGCCTGGTCCCCCTGACCCTTCCATGAGGGACTCCACTGAGGGAAGCCGGCCTCTCCCAGGCCCAAGGCCCATGCAGACCCTGCAGGTCAGGACACAGAAGGATATGAATGTTCTGGATTTGAGGAAACAGCAGGTTAGGGACAAGCTTGGGATGCCAGACAATTCCAGACTGAGTCTGCAACCTTGCAGGACGGCTCCATTTCTTCCCGGGGTCAGAGGATACTCTAGTCTTGCCGAGCTGCCCCTCCCAAGAGGCTCCGTGCTCCCCACACCTCACGCCTTAGAAGCCACAGGCCATGGCCAGGCTGCAGGCAGGCCTTTCCCTTCTGTTCAAATGCGGCTTCCCCGAGCCTGACCTGATCCTCTCTCTCCCTGAAGTGTCCAGGGAGGATGGGTCTCCTTGGCCCTTCCAGGAATCCAGCTGCCCACCTGCTTTCCTCTCGGTCCAGGCCCAGGCAAGAGATGCTGGCCAGTGGGCAACACAGTCCATCTTGTGTGGAGAAGCCCAGAAAGGGGCAGGACAGGTACCTCCGGAGATCCACAGAGAGTCCCTGAAGCCGGGCCAGGAGCCAAAGGCCTGACCCAAAAGGAAATGCCAAGGCCGCAGGGGGCCCAGTGGGGATGGGCAGAAAAACAAACAAGTCCAGAGGGCCCGGTGCCCTCGGAGGCGAGAGGTACGGCCTGAGTCCGGGAAAACACAGGGAGCCGGCAACCTACACGTTCTTGTTTCCCAGCGAGCACAGGGCGCACAGGGTAGCCGTGAGTGCACAGGCTTCAAGGTCCGCCAGAGAAGGACAACCCTGACAGCTCCAACCGATGGATGGCTGCAGAGTCAAATGGGTCGAGCTCCAGCCCTGCCATTTACCAGCTCTGCAAAATCTCGGGCAAACTACTTCCACTCTTTCAGCCTCAGTTTCTCATCTACAAAATGGGCAGCATCAGTAGCCCCACCTCTTAGGGCTGCGTGGTACAGAGGAGACAAGATCATGTGCAGGAAGCACTAGCACCGCGTGTGGCTCAGGAAATGGCAGCCGGCCCCATCGGCATCACCGAATCAGCCACTCAACCCCCCACTGGCCTCTGTCCTGGCCCCTGTCGGCTGCCCGAATCAGATCCCGGGTTCAGAGATTCCATTTCCATATTGTGTGTTTTCTCATCATTTTCATGGCGACACTGAAAGTCGCCTTTCAGACACCACTCGTCCTTCTGTCCATCAAGACCCATCGTTTGTTCAACGGGAAGACTTCAGCACTCACCCTGTGCCTGCTGAGTCGTGAGAACACAGCAGGGAACAAAATACCCCCCCTCCCTCACCAAAAAAAATCCCTGCCCCCATGGAGCCATCCTGCAGGTGGGGAGACACACTTCCACACCGCTCTACCATCACGAGACCTCTGTCCGGGGAGGGGGGGAGGGGGCTGCTTTCACTCTGCCCCATTTCAAGGGAAGGGGCCTCCCCCAGAATCACACACAGGCAGTGCCGAGGCCACTCTGCTTGGCTCCCCAGGTGGGGTCTGTGGAACATTCCAGAGACAGCTTGGAAACTATTCTCCCAAGAGCTGAGAGGCAAAGTTAGATCTCATAGCAGGCAAAGCTCTTACCCCAGTAAACATTCACAGAAGGGAATCATTCAAATGGAGCAGGCCACATGCCCCAGCGAGAGCAAAAGTCTGAGGTCCTGAGCTTGGACCCAGAGTCCCCAGAGCATTCCTGGAGGGCAGCATAACGGCCAAACACTCGGCCTCCGGTCGGGGAGGCCCTGCTTCTAGTCTGGTGAATGAATGTGTACTACCTATATGGAACCCTGGCCACCTACCCTCCCTGAGCCTTGACTTCCCCACCTGTGTCCTGGGTAATGACAGTGTCTTCCTCCTAATGATGGGAGACCTAAATGGGACTGGGCATTTAGCTTGGTGCCTGGTATGCAGTACACACAGTCGTTATTATTACTATTATTATTATTATTACTATTATTATTATTACTACTACTACTACTACTATTATTATTATTATTATTATTATCTGTTGTTGTTGTTGTTGTTGTTACCTGATAATATGTCCTGTTGAGGAAAGAGAAAGCGGCAGCAGCTGGCTGAGCACCTGGAGGTTCTCTCGCCCAGCAGCAGGACGGACGAGATCTCACTCCTTGGGTTCGTTCAGCAGGGGGGCCTGACCCGAAATCACCCCATGGGCCTCGGCACAACACAGCAATGCCAGCAACTCTGTTTACCCCACAGCAGCCTGGCCGCCTCCTCTGGGCAACCCCACCTACACAGGCCTCAAAGCCAGAGATGGACCCAGTGCCCCCATCAAGGTCACCTGGGACACACATCAGCCTCAGTGTCCTCATAGCCACCGGCCGGGCCCCAGTACAGATGCAGAGAGGTGGGGCAGCTGGTCAGAGAAAGCTGGATCCAATCCAGAACTGCCTGACTACCCAGGTACAGAGCCCAACCAGCTCCCTCTCCCACCAAATCTAAACCAGAATGACAACAGCAAATACACTTGGAATGGCCAGCGTGTGCCAGCCAGACTCAGCACCAGGTAAATGCTAACTTATGTGCAGCTCGCAGATCCCTGCAAGGAAGCAGATTTATTAGCTCTACTTTACTGATTAAGAAAGTGAGGCTCAGAATAGGCAGCAACCTGCCCGATGACACACAGCTAGTACATAACAGGCAAGACCTGAAACCAGCTCTCTGTGACTCAGAGCCCGAGCTCCTGGGCCCTCAAAGACCCGGTCTCCAGCCCTCACTTTACCCAAGACGCTCCTGCCTGGGCCGCTCACCAGCTGGGAAGTGGGGACAAGGACTGGCCCTGCCTCTTTCCCGCCCCCAGCTGGAGACGAGAGCCCTGATGAGAGTGAGGTCACTTGGAGGCTGCAGCTCTGCCCGAGTCTGGGCAATGATTCCAACTGTGCCTCAGGGGCCTCAAGTCAGGCAGCTCCTGTCTCTCTGGAGGCCAGGTAGACAGCCAGGCAAAGCCCAAGGCCACTTCAAGCCTGCAGGGGACAGCGGAGGAAATGCAGTGAGAAGAGGTGAAATGTCCTCCACTTGGAGATTTGTTTTTTCAAAAGCAACATGTGCTTAGTGACTACCTTCGGGAAGTTAAAAAAAAGAAAAAGAAAGAAAGAAAGAAAATCAAGAAGGAAAGGAGAGGGAAAGTGATCTGGACTGATTCTTCTCCCACAGGACTCCAGAGTGGAAATTCACCAACTGGAGAAGGAGCTGGAACTTAAGTAAACGGAGAGCTGGAGGGGAGAGAACAAAGCTGGGAGTAATGCGGAGACGCTGGACAAGGAGTCAGGAGGCCGCCAGCATCTCAGTTTCTCCATCTGTAACATTAAGGGGCTGGAATGGAGGTCTCTTGGGACCCCTGCTATGCTCATGTTCTGCAACGGGCCCACGTCACAGCAACGCCCCTCTAAGCGAACTCAGAAGCTGATGCTTATTTGCACCTGTTGGCGGTGAGACGCGGGCCTGGCAGCCAGGCCCCGCCTAGGAGTCAGAGGCGCTGGGCCCGCCATCTTCAGCCCCACCACAGTGGAAACCAAACCGACCGGGTGGTGGGAGCAGAAGCAAACATGATGTGGGTGTTTAGTGCTTCCCTCGACCAGCCTCACTTACTCCTCATAACGGTTAGAGGTAGATATTATTTCCCTCTTACAGATGAGGAAACTGGGGCTCGGGGAGCTTCACAAGCAGCTCAGATCCACACTGGCCCACACTGAGCTATCCTGACAGGGTCCAGCACCAGCTCGGGGCCACTGTGACAAAGCCTCAGTGTGGCACCAGCCAGACACACGATCTGGCTACAGTCACCAGGTCCCCAGGATACACAGAGAGAAGGCAGGCAGAGACGGCACAGGCTCCTGCACCCCTCACCCTGAGGTCAGGGAATGAGGTTCTCCAGGAGGGTGGCCCAAGAGATCCGAGAGCCAGACTCCTGGTAGGGGTGCACTTGCTCGATGCCCACCCACATTGTTTCCCACGCCTGACCCTGCTCAGTGGCTTCCCGGTGTGGACAGCACTCCCCTCTCTCCATCAGTGAATTTATGCTCATTTGCTCAGCCAAGGCCCACCCTACAGGGACGTAATCCCTGGGAGATCACAACCATCTCGGGACTCCCCAGCCCAGGTGCAGAACCGCTGATTCATTTCAGGTCCCTAATCAGGTGGAGAGCCTGGCCCGAACTGCTGGCCTTAATTATGGAGGCAGGCCCAGCAGAAGCCCTCCTGGGGCCCACCCTCTCCAGCAGGCAGGTAAGTACCAATCAGGACTCCTGATTTGAGTCCAGAACGGCCTTGGCTCCAGGGACCCAGGGCCACCATCTGCATCTCTCAGACCTCCAGCTGCCTGAGAATTCGCCACCGGATGCAGCTCACTCCAGGAAAGCCAAGGGAGGCTCACACACCCCTCCCCCGACCTGTGCAGGCAGGATTTTAATTCAGGACCCAGGCACCCAGGCCATAAGTCCCAGAGCCTAGACCCACCATTAAGGCTTCCCTTAGGAGAGGACTCCCTAAACACCCAGGTCCCCAAAGCCAGGCAGTGAGCTGCAATGAGCAAAGCTCTGAAAGGCGTCAGCTGTCATGGTCCCCAACCCCCAAATGCGTCATCCCATTTGCCGGAGACCCCAGAGGGAACAGATCTAAAGGTAACTGCCTTGGTTAGATGTCTGCTAGGTCTTACCCAAGAGTTCTTCAGTTGTCTAGGCAGGAAGCAGTGGCCCATCTTACAGATGAGAAAGCCAAAGCCTAGAAGACTGGGACTTACACGAGGACCCACGGCCAGGGCCCAGCCCAGAGTCCAACGCAGGCAGTCACCCCAACATTCAGACTTTCAGCCATTCGGCTGCCCTGCCTCAGACAGGCTCCCAGTGGAGTAGGGCAGAGTCCCCAACAACAGTCACAGAAGGGGAAAAGGAATGGTACTGGCAAAACAAACGGCGATGGCACTGCGTGGTGGAACCCCAGAGAGCTGTTTAATTCCCAGCCACAACCCCATGGAGTGGGGACTTTATTGTTTCCATTTTGCATATGAACAGACTGACTTTGGAGAGTTTATGTGACTCCTTCAAGCCGCACAGCTGGCAAGGGACAGAGCCAGGATCTGGAGCCAGGCCTGCTTTCTATTTCATAGGCTTGTGGGAAAAATAAAGGGAAAATCAACACGTTTCAGGGACTGACCTCTTCCTTCTGGCCCAGGGATCCTGAAATGTGTTCCTCCTCAGCCAAAGACCTGTCCTGAGCCCTCCTGGCCGCAGCACTACCCTTTCCCACACCTCCTGCCCAGTCTCTCCTCTTTTTCCAGCCGCCAAAGCAAAGGAATGAGGCTCACTTACTGCGTCTGGGGCGGTGCGGCCGCTGGATCTGGGTCTGCGGGAGAAGAGCAGAGGCAGCGCCTGTCAGGCCAGCGGCTGGCCTGAAGGACTCAGCCTGTCCCCACCCCCTTTCCCAGCCTCCCTGGGGGAACCAGAGACAGGGCCTGGCCAGCCTGGTGCCTGCTGCGTTCCTGCCTCCTTCTCCCCTATCATTAAACTCCCTTACCTGTCCTACCTGCCCTGCCCCCGCCCCCACCCCCCACGGCCCACATCCCAGCTCCGACAAGAACCAGTTGGCCAGCTTGCTCTAGGCCTGTCCCCCCACCCCCAGCTCTTCAAGGAGCCCCTTGTCCCCAGCCCTACAGGAAGTTCCTGCTAGTCCAGTCCCCAATCCCTCCCAATGACAGAATCAAAGAGCCCAGAAGCTGTGATTTAACACCGGCCTTATCAGGGCCCTCCTGCCCCCAGGGCAGACTGAAGGGGGAGCCTCTGAGAAGCTGCTGCTCTGGCTAGTGTGATTCCCTGGGAGAAGCTGCAGGGGGAGGGGGAGCTTCAGAGACACAAGCCCTGAGCAGCCACTGTCGCTGAAGCACAAGTGAGGGCCAGCCACGCCAATTTATGACATGCCAAAGTGCACCAGATGCTGCAGGAATGCTAGGAATCTCCAGTTCCCAAGGGGAGCAAAGGAATGCGGCTTCTTCTCAATGGCCTCTCTTCCCATCCTGCTTTCTGGGGACAGCAGAGGAGCCATGAGACATCACTGGGAGCCCAGAGCCTCCACGCAGCCCTAAGCTCCCTAGAGGCCCGGAGGCCCGGAAATGGGAAAACTCAGGCTCCCAGAACACCTTACCAGTGGCTGGGGCGGAGTCCAAGTGGATCAGTGGGGTGTCTGCCTCCTCTGGAGGAGCGCCTGGGACACCCAGGCCAGCACTGGTGTCCTCGTCATCGTCACTGTCGTCAAACTCAAAGGTCTCTCCGGGGTCATCCTCCGCCTCGGGGGAGGGGCTTGGGCCTCCAGGAAGCAGCCGATCTCCTGGAAGGGAGGAGGAGTTAGCCGGCAGCAGGGTCTCAGAGTTTGGTCAAGAGAGGTGGCTGGGAAGTGGGCAGCAGCTAAGCTTCTGAGTGAGGGCGCGAGGGCAGGTCCCAAAGACAAGATTAAACCCACACCCAGGCCAGGAGGCCCTCCTGGGCCCCCTGTGTGCCCAGGGAGTAGGTTGCGGCTCTCAGCAGGTAGGCAGTAGACGGAGGGCAGGGAGCAATCTTCCAAGTGAGCATGTCTGCATCTGCACTTGAATGTAAGAGTGTTCCGTCTTCTTGTTTTCTATTTTCCTATTTTATAAGCATGGGATTTTCTTTTAACGCATCTGCACACGTGCATGTGGGGCACACACCTTCGTGTGTATTTCCACGTGTTCATTTCTGTCTGTACATTACGGGCTCGGTCTGTATGCTGTGCTTTATCTGGTATAGGGGCCCCACACTCCCAGCATGGAGGTCTGCCCACCCTCCCTCACTGCTCCCCTCTCCTGGGAGATCCCCTTCATGGCCAGATCTGCCTTGACCTCCCTCAAGCCTCGACTGGAGCAGAGGCCCCCTGCCCGCATCTCTTCTCTGTCTTAGCCTCTGGTTTTCTTCATCTGTTCCTGCACAATGTGTAACAGCCTGGGGTATGTGGATAAGGAATGTCACCTGCCATATCAGTAAACAAAGGATGTTGCAGCCATCAGGTCATCAGCCACTGCAGCCCCGCCCCATCCCCCCACCCCTGCAACATGCACCCTGAGGGGACTCAGGATGGGAAAGAACAGGCTACTGGCCCCAGATAGCTGAGGTGCGTATCAAAGGAATGATTTCAATGAGTCCAGACTCTTGTATCTTCCCATACACAGAAAAGCACCAAACTCATTAACTTGAGGTGTCCGTTTTCTTTAATTACCAGTAATCTTTTGATGTTCTGACTACGTGGATTTTGTTGCAAAAACTCCTTTATATCCCGGCTCCTCTCTGACCTCTTCAGAGCGGTCCCTCAGAGCTATCTGAGAGGCTGTCTCCTGGACTTAAGTCCTCAGTAAGTCTGTTAGATAAAACAGAATTCTCAATTTTCAGGTTGTGCCTTTTTTTTTTTCCAGTTGACATGTAGAACTCAGAAACTTTCATTAAACAAGTGAAGAAATGGATTCTCTATGCTAAAAGGCGTAACAGGCCCTCCGCTTCCAACCCATTTCACCAAGCTGCAGTCCCCCAGCCTCCTTCCCTAGGAGGCTTCTTTCCTAGAATCTGAGCCACCTCAAGTGTTCATTAAGCCCAACTTCCTACCTCATGCAAACCCGCTCCAAAACCCAAGGACAGTGTGGCCTGGTTTTCAGTCTGCAAAGCTGACCACACCTCCCTGGGCTGCCCTGAGCAATCATGTCACAGCTCACATCATACAATTTATAGCATGAGCTTTGGGCCCAGCTGGTCCTGTCTGAACTTTGGGTTTTTCCTCTGTAATCTGGAGAATAAAACAGCACCTTACTCATAAGGCTGGTAAGCACATGACCCGAGATGTGGGTCAGGGTTTCTCAGCCTCAGCACTTCTGACACTGGGGCTGCGCGGTCTCTGTGGTGAGGGCACTACAGGATGTGTACCCACGATGTACCCTCCAGCTATGACAACCAAAAATGTCTGCAGACATTGCCAGATGTCCCCTGGGGGACAAAACTGCCCCTGGTTGAGAACTGCTGGGGTAGATGGAGCACTTGGCATAGTGCCTGGTGTCTGTGTTACACAATGACATCTGCTGTTGTAATCACTGTCCCCTCCCAGCCCCAGATCCTCAAAGACAGGACTATCTAGTCCACGTCTGTGGGCCCAGCCCCAGCAGGCGTACACAGATGGATAAGTAAATAAGTGGGTGGGGAGGTGGATGGAGCAGAGAGACAGCTGGACAGACCCACAGCTGGACAGATGGACATACCTGATTCTAGGAGTCTCTCTGATTAGAAAGATCCCATCCCTCCCCCACAGTGACCCGGGGCTTCCAGAGCAGAACATTTTAGCTGCAAATGTATCTAATTCAAGAAGCCCCTTCCTCAGCTGCTTGACTGCAGCAGAACCCAGAGCTTGCCGTCCGTCCCCGATTCCTCTGGCGGGTGACAACCAGATCAAGGCCACTGAGGTAGGGGTCCAGCCCCTCTTCCTGGGAGCTTCGGGGCCTCCACAGGCCAACATCGGCAGGGGTGGACTCCTCTGGGCAGTGATGTGGGCTGCGGTACAAGCTCCTTCCCCAGACGAGGATAAACAGACTCTGGCTAAGATGCACCCAACGTGGCTCCTTGTTTAAGCCTCACGACCACTCTCATTTTGTACGAGGCCACAGAGGTTTTGAGAGGTGAAGTGATGCACCCACAGGCATACAGCCAATAAGTGGGGAGCTGGATTTGAACCCAGATTGGCCTTAGTTCCCATTCTATACTCTCCACTAAGCCCTACTGCCTCCTGGAAGTCACTTGAGCCCCTGAACTCTTGGGCCTGGATGGGGACACTTGGCTTCGTGATGATGAATTAACAAAGGAAATCCAGGAGTTGAGTCAGAAGCCAAATCAGCAGTTTTCAAATCACAGTTCTCATGAAATCAATTACAGGGTTCCCAGGCAGCATTTTGTTTTGTTTATGAATTGTTTACTTGAAATATTTTTAATGTTTAATTATAATAGTAATAAAATCACATTTGGTATTACTTTTGATATTGTTTTCAACAATTCTGGTTTGGATCTGTAGAGCTTTATCTATACAGAATCAAACATGCATGTGTGTAGAATCTTCAACTGTTCTCCCCTCGCTGACTCAGCTCCAGTCACACCAGTCTCCTTGCAGGACTGTGAATGTGCCAGCTCTGCTCCTGCCTCAGGACCTTTGCATGTTCAGTTCAAGTCTCCGCCCTGTTCTCACCTCCTTCAGGTCTTTATCATATGTCATCTCCCAGAGAGGCTGCCACGGCCACAACTGCCCACAGTGACACCCTGAGGCTCCCTATCTGCCTTGCCTGCTTTATTTTCCCCTGTGGCCCTTATCAGCACGTGACACGTTGTATGTTTTATTTATTTTACTGGCTGTCTCCTCTACTAGAACATAAGCTCCCTGAGGGCGGGCATTCTTGTCTGATTCACTCACGATCGTATCCCCAGCATATGGTACTGTGCCCAGCATATGGTAGGCACACAATAAGTGTTGAACACACACACGTGTTGTTGGGACTATGGGTTACAGTTTTAAAACTTTAAAAAATTCTTAAGTAAGGGACAAAGTCTGTGCCCACTATTTCTAGGCTACCAGATACAGACCTATCCTGGCCAAGGGGGCTTTAGTGCCCGTGGTCCTGCCCACTTGAATCTGCGCAGCAGACAGTAAGGGAGGGTTCCCTTTGCCCATGGCCAGTATCAACAGAGTCACTACCGTGCCACAGTCAGACCACCTGGGTTCAGACTCCCAGTTTTCCCACTGACTGGCTGTGTGAGTGTCAAGTTAAATTCAGCCCTCCAAGCTGCCATTTCCTGATCTGCAGAATGAGGACAATAATAGTAACTACCTCACAAGGTTGTTGGGAGGATGGAGTGAATTAACACACATGAAAGCACCCAGTGCGAGGTCTGTGCTCACTAAATGTCAGCTCTCCTTACAATGATGACTCTACTCATGGTCACTGTCATTGTATCATCATTATCTCCATCCTTATTACTATTATTATTGCCTTGAGTCACAGCCCAGCCCCTGACCCTGGGTGAGATGGAGAGGCCTTCCCTCTTCACAGGCCAGGCCCAGCCCCAGGCGACCCAGCCCCTCAGGCTGTGTCCAGGGACTTTGGGTACTTCTGCATCGCCTCTCTTTAAGAGTTCAAACAGCCTCAGTTAGCCCATCCATCAACACAGTCCTGCCTGCATCCAAGGAATTGTTCCCAGCAACCCCTGGGCCAGGAGGTCCAACCAGAAGACATTGTTCCTTAATGGTAAGGAGCTCACTTTGGAGTAAGGCAGGCAGATACAACAAGAGGAAAACATAAAACCCAAGAGACTGAGCTGGTGCTGAAAGACAGGATGGGGCTTATGCTCGCTGGGGCCTCGCCATGGCTTTGGGCACAAGGCTGCCCCCACACAGAGCTTTCAAGGGCGAGCACCAGTCTGACAGGCTCAGGTTGGGGGAGGTATTCCAGGCTGAGGCCACAGCAGGAGCAGAGTACAAACAAGGAGCAGCGGGGTGGAAGGGAAGACATGAGCAAGGATGACGGAGTTAAAAGACAGCTAACGAGGCATTTGGGGGAATTTGAATTTATTTGTTAAGATGATGCGAAGCTCTCAAAGGATCAGAAAGTGGCAAAGAGCCCGGTTCAACCAGATGACACTAGCCTGCAATATCAGATACACCTAGAACAATGAATGTTTGTCAAATGTTTGCTGAAGGGAACCGAATTGATTTCGTCATAAAATAACTTTGCTCACAGTTTGCCTGTCTGGCCCCTTGCTGTGTGGGAGAAAGGGTGCAGGGTGCCTATAACAGCATGGGCAGTGCGCTGGGGGCATCCTGGGACCCACAGCCACAGCCGTGACTCAGGAAATGCCCTGATCCCCAAGGCTCCGTTCCCAGGATCCGGTGACCCGGGCAATTAGACAGGGCTCCTTATCAGAAAGAAAACTCGGGAGGCCCATCCCTGGATAATTGAGAGCCGAACTGAGCCGTTCCCACCCATCTAGACAGGTGGCAGCAGGGGAGCTGAGCACACATGCTGTTCCCGGACACGCCTCATCCTCGGGAGAGCCAATCCCAGCGAGTCCAGGAGGCCAGGACCCAGGAGGCCACCCTATGCTATGGAGAAGGTGGGCCCACCATGCTGGCCCCCTACTCGTGGCAGAATAACACAGAGGCTCAGCGGGGAAGAGTCTCCTCCTCGGGCTCAGAGCAGAGTGCATGAAGCCCGTCCCGCCAACACCCAGTGATAACAGCTCCCGCACGTCGAGTGATTGGCTACCACACGCCAGGGCCCTGCTTGTATTTAAACCTTGCAACAACACAGGAGGGCGTGTCATCAGCCCCATGTTTTGTAGGTGATGAAACTGAGCCAGAGAGACACCAAGTCACTCAACTGAGCTCACAGGGGCAGTGGTGGGGCTGGGCTGGAGGAACAGCCCTTGCTCGATACCATTCTGCTAACTGCTGCCCCCAGAAAAGAACAAGAGGACAATAGAGATACGAAACCACGTGTCCCCTTGCCTCCTCGCTACTCTCTCTTCCATAATCGGCATTTCTTCCTGCGGCCTGCCGCCACATTATTGATAACTCTGCTATTGTACAGTTTATCACCATTACTCTACCTGACTGCAGTAAGCAAAGTTAAATGTTAGACGGACTCTCCAGGAGCCCAGGGCTTGGGGAGGTGGGCATTTCTGCATACTGCTGGCAGAGTATAATTTGGCAACGTGCATAAAGAGCCCTGAAATGTTGATGAAATGTAGCAGTCAGCACTCCTAAGACTCTCTTCTATGAGAATAATCAGACTGAGCTATGAGGGTAGTCATTTCAATGCTATGTATGACAGTGAAGAAGTTAGAAATAATCTGATTGTTAACATTAATGAGAGGGCTGCACAAATCTTGGTGAATCCAAAAGATGGCAAACTGTGCAGCCACTAAAACAAAAATGTTTTCAAATAATATTTGGTGACATAGGGGAATGTTTCACGATATCTTGTTAAATATAAAAAGTAGAACCCATAACTAAACTAATAGTAGCTTAATAGTAGTCAGCTTTGGGGAGCAGAATTATGGCTTACTCTTAATTTCTTATATATATTTGTATTTTTCAATTTTTCTATGAGCATATATTGCTTTCATGATCAAGGTAAAGACAACCAATAAATGTTATTTTAAAAGGAAAAAAAAGAAAGAACAAGAGGACGAGAAGCTGGGCCCAGTGAGAGAAGCGGCCTTGTGTCCAGCTCCTCCAGGGCAGGGCCTCGATTCTACCTTCACCGTTAGGGTGGCCAGATAAAAATACAGGACATCAAATTGAATTTCAGATAAAAGACAAGACCTTTTTTTAGCATAAGTATGGGGGAGGGTTGGCTTCTGGCTTTTGGGTTTTTTGGTTGTTGTTTTTTGTTTTGTTTTTTATTCTTTGCTAACTCTGGCAACCCCATCACTGCCAGATGACCTGACCTTGGCACCTTAGCAGGTGGTGATGGGCAGCCCAGCCCCTTCCCCTTGGACCCAGCTCCCTATTCTCAATTCATAAGCTTTACCCTCAAGCCCACCTCAGTCCCCAGAGTGGCTCTGCTCATCTCCTAGGGAGACACCTGCAGAATCAACGCTTGCCTGGAGCCTGTGCTGTAAGGAGGAAATTATTATTTCCCTGTTGTAGACGAGGACCCTGAGTTGGGGGAGGAAGGGTGAGGTCACTTGCCCAAGGGCACACAGCTCACCACCAGCAGGGCCGGATTCACACCCAGGGTCCGCCTGCTCCAAAGCCAGTGGCCCTCTGCCAGCCCCCATGTTCGCGGCCTGTTCAGTGGCGAGCTGAGCAGGAACCCGGGTACCATACCTATGGCAGCCTGTGGAGGACGGGAGGAAGCCATCGACAAGGTGCAGCTCAGACCCGCACCGTCCCAGCTGCTCGCCTGTGGAAAGAAGGCCGGAAGTCTAATTAGATGGTGTTCAAGGCCGAAGTTTCCAGCCACAGAGAGGGGTCACTGGCTTGCGACCTGCCCACCAGCTCTCACACAACTTTGGGAGCACAGGACAGTTCCAGAAAGGGCCCAGCCCCCACCCTCATAAATCATTAACCCAGAGAAAAACCAGCAGCTGCAGAACTATAACCCATCTCCCCTGAAGGCCCTGCTGCCACGGACCTTCCTCTGCCCAATGCCAAGGATCCTCAGGAGCCTGGTGGGTCCAGCGAGAATTACAGGTGGGTCCCCTCAGTCTCACAGGTGAAGCTCCAGCCTCAGGGGCCAGGATCAGGATCAGCCCCCGGGTTCCAGAGGCTGGATCACACGTGGCCAGGACATTTCCTCCTCCTGGTTGCCCAGCAACCACAGGTGCCCTCAGGTCCAGCCCCTCTCACTGCCCCCGCCCCCACAGCCCCACTGAAGGCCAATCACTCCTTGTCTCTCCCTGTGCTGCCCACACAAGGTTGGCCGCTGGGAAGGGGCCACCGGGCCATGGCACGTGGGTGTGAGGGAGGAACAGAGCAGCAGAGAGGCAGATGGCTCGAGATGGGGGCAGAAGACCAAATGCTCAGAGCAGCCTCTCCTGGCCTCGCAGTGGAGGCTCCCGCAACCAAGAGGCCAGTGCCTCCACTGGGCTTCCTGGGCCCTGGGACCAACCTTGCCAGATGTCCCCTGCCAAGCAGTGAGGGAAAGGGTTCTCCCTACTCCCTATTCACACCCCAATTCTGAGCGAGAGGTGGTCCTGCTAGATTTCCCTGGGAAGGAGAGAAAGCACAGAGACCTCCTTTCTAATCAGCCCCTACCACAAACTGGCTGCGCACCTGTTTTCCTTTTCAATTCTAAAGCCTTTATTTTTATTAGCTGGCTTCCTCAATAAAAACAGAATGCATGTAAGTGGCAGTTAATTAATAACAGCAAACATCCATGCAGTGCCTCCTGTATCTCAGACACTATTCTAAGTACTTTACAAACATGAACATCTATTAATCCAAATTATAAGAAAGTGAGGCCCAGAGTGGTTAAGTAAATGGCCTGAGATCACACAGCTAGCAAGCGGCAAAGCCAGGGTATGAACTCAGGCCATGGGCCCCAGTGTGTGCTCATTAAGTAACCACTGTGCTCTGCTGTCTCTCAAATTCCAAACAATACACAGGGTGTACAACAAAAAGTAAGTCTCCCAAATACCCCAAGAGTGACCACCATTACTGGTTTCTTATCAGTCTTTCCAGAACTATGCCATGTATGTCCCGGCTTGTATACCTGTATATCCACCTTGTTCTATACAGGAGGAAGCACCCTCCACCCACTGTGCTGTAACCACCTTTTTTTGCTTAAGAATCTCCATGGTCTGCAGGGTGGGAATAGCTCAGTGGTAGAGTGCATGGTTCAATCCCCAGTACGTCCATCAAAAACAAACAATCTCTGTGATAATTTCAGAACAGTACTTAGAAATTAATCTCACTTTTTAATGGCTGCATAATATTCTGGGGAGTAGGATATACCGTAACTGACATCATCCCTATCAGCACACTGAGGTTGTTTCCGGGCTTTGGTGTTATAAACCATCCTCCATTCACAGGGCCTTGAGCAAATGGATGCGTGAACCTGTGAGGTACATTCCTAGACAAGGATCTGCTGGGTAATTGAGAGAATTACATTTTTCACTTTCACTGAATGCAAAACTGCTCTCCACTAAGTGTGTGTCTGTGCCTTTTAGCCTCACACCGAAAACTCTCAGCAAAGGGTTGAGGAAAGCAAACTAAAATGTCTGCAAATCCCTTTGCAAGCTGAAAAATCAAACAGCAGCTGCACAGCAGTTCCTCTGCAGGTCCGTCCTCCCTGTGGGCTCACTCAGAAACACTTCAGAAGGAGCAAGGAGACTTATACCCATTTTGCAGGAAGAAAAAGGGAGGCATCGAGCCCAGGCTTCTGTGCAACCTGCTCATTAAACACAATTTTCTGATCATGCAGAAACCCAGCATCCTTCCCTTTAGGCCAGAAAGTCCAATGTCCTCCAGTTTTTCCTCATCTTCAGGGATAATTCCTGCCCTCACCTCCAAGCCCAAAGCTTTCCCCAGAAAGGAAGAGAGATACGAATACTTAAGGAGTCAGAAGCTTTATTTGCATTATTATTATTATTATTACTATTATTATTAATTAGTAAATGAGGAAACCAAGGCTTAGAGAAGTAACGATTTGCCCAAGGTCACAGAGGCAAGGGAATAAGTTGACAACACCAGGGTTCAACCTGGGAGCATTGACCTCAAACCCTAGTCTCACTCCTTTAATCACACGGCCTCCCTGGACTTCAGGGCTGGAATCTGGGAGGCATCTGCTGCAGACTAATCTGGGGTAGTGAGGTCCCCAGGCAAGGACACAGGTCAGCAAGTCCCATGCACACCCACAGGCCTGTGGCCACTGTTTTGTACACATACGCCCCACGTCTCAGAAGGATATGAGCGAGGGAGTAGGGATGGCTCAGAGCAGCCCAATGCCCCTGCTAGAGAGCCTAATGGCACAACAGTGAGGAAAGAGTTCAGGGCTACCTGATACCACCTAGGTCCCACCACTCAGTAGCTATAATACCTTGGATGAGTTACTGAACCCCCATCTCTGGGCCTCAGTTTACTCATCTGCAAAATGGGGGTTTAAAAGTATCCACCTCACAGAGTTTTTTGTTGGTTGGTTTGTTTGTTTTTAACTAAGAGTTAATACAAGTAAAGCTCTTGAAAGGGTCCCTGGGACACACTAGTCTACAGCTGTCAACACCCAGGGCACAGGCTCTGATGACTGTTAGAGCAGGCAGATAACAAGATATGAGCAGAGAATGGGAGATCCAGGCCAAATGGCAGGAATTGGGCAAAAAATGGGAGGGCAGGAAACCATACATCATGTGAACAATGAGGGTCCTTGAGTGGACAGAGTAAAGCAGGACCCTGCCCCTCTGATAAGAGATCACACATTTTGGGGTGACAAATGTCCTGGAGGCAGACAAAGAAAGGTGAGAAAAGGCAGGAATCTCCAGTATCTGAATGTAACCTTTTGCTCATTATGCCCTCATTACAATAAAATTAGCCTTGCAGATTAGAAGTACCCATCATGCACCAATGCCATGACACTTCCAGTCCAGACTAAATAAAGACAAAAATCCCTCCTCCCCTCAGGAAGGTGGAACTAGGATGAAAATCAGGGAATACGACCCCAAACCCTTCCCTCCCCAATGAATATTCTGCCCATTCATTTTACACTCTCTGTAGCTAACTTGCCAAGAAACTCAGCACAGCTGCTCACCTGAGCCTGCCCACTCTCCCCTCGACAGTGTGCAGTCTATCCCTTAATAAATCCTTGCTTCAATTTCTTAACGTCCACGTTCCATCTCTGAATTCTTTCTGCGATAAGACAAGAAACAATGCCCAGGCTCCACCTTGGGAGACAGAGACCCAGGCTGAATCTCCGAGCCTCAGTGTCCTCATCTGTTAAATGGGGGTCCTGCTACCTGGCCCACAGGACTCCCAAGGGCATCCATGAGATCAACCACAAAGCCCCAGCAGGCTTGGCCAGTGCCAAGATGCCGGTCCTTGCCATGTTACTACCAAAATGGGAAACAGCAAATGGGACCACGTGTCTGGATTCCACATCCCAGGAGTGTAAGAGGCCCTGGTGGATGCTCAAAGAGGAACCCCCAGGGTTTCAAGCTATGGGGATCTGAGGGCAGCCTGGTCCACCTGCAGGCTGGGCTATGTCTCGCCCTCTCCCCTCCGCCTCTCGGAGCTTGGGGCTAGATCTCTGTAAAGTGGGCCTGACAGCACCCGCCCACATGATGCCCTGGGCTGCTCCAGCCAGGAGCCAGGGCATAGGTATGAACTCGCTAAGCAAACAGGTGGGGTTGCTCAGCTATTTCCTTTTTTATTGTTTTTTTAATGTCTTCCTTGAGCCTTGCATGGTCTGGAGGCTTTCACGGTGGGAGTCTGAGCCAGAGGAAATGCAGTGTGGTGCTTCAGAAATAAGTCTCTCTCTTCCGGAACCTTCCTGCCACGGCGGTCTCTGGCAAAAGAGGCAGACTGGCTGGTGGAGGAGTCGACTGAAAACCAAGAGAGGACCAGCTGAGCACAGAACTCTCTACACTCTACTTCCGACTGTGTTTTTAAAGTGCCGAGAGGAAAAGGACCGGAGGAAACTCACCGAGGAATAGGAACAGTGTTTGCTTGGGTGGCAGGGTTGCAAGAGATTTTCTTTTGACCTTCTTTCAATTTTTCTGAATTTTGCTGATCTTCTACAGTGGGCGGCATAAGGAGGGAAGATGGAAATAAGGGTTCTCGTTTTGAAAAAGAGAACGAAAGCAAAAGGTCAGACCAGACAGCAGCTGCACGGCAGCGCTGCTCCTGCTTTGCGGATGTGGAAAGTGAGTCCAAAGGAGGGGAAGGGACTTGACGCCACGGCAGGGGCTGAAAGCGTGGGATCTGTCGCTAGATCTGAGTTCAAATCCCAGCTCTGCCACTTGTCGCTGTAACTATTGACATCCTTCTCCCCAGCGCCCGCCTCGCAGGGGTCCTGTGCTGTGGTGCATGCGGCTGCTTCCCGCACAGCAAGATCTCAGCGTGCAGCAGCCACAGTTGTCACAGCGATGTTAGCAGCACTCCACGTCGGTGGTGGGAGACTTTCTTCTCTTGGGGCTCATCTCTCTAAAAATGACCGCCAAGCCTGGGCGGCAGGCAGAACCCCTGAACAGTGCTCTTCCCACTACACGGCAGAGAATGGCTGACAGGAAGCTGTGCGTCTCAAACCCAATCAGACAGGGCTAGGAGCAAAGGAGCGAGGGAGGGAGTCCCCAGTTCCAGGTGTGCCCCAGAAGGTCAAGTTCAGTGACCAGGACCACCCAAGAGCAGCCAGAATCGGCCCTTCCCTCCCCTCCCCTCATCGGCAGTCCTGCTCACCACAGCAGGTGTCTTCCTGGCTCTGATTTAATCAAGTGCTTATCAGTTCCCCCTTCCTCTAGAGTTCAAGGTCCATCCAGCCCAGAGGCCCAGCAAGAAACCCTCTTCCAGCTGGCAAGCCTCACCTGGCCACGAGGCGCACTCCTTCCTGGGCCACCTCCCACCTCCCACCTCCCACTTAGTTGAGTGGTCCCATCAATTCCCCCGGAATGAGACCTGGAGAAATATACTGGGAAGGCTCCTGAAAGTCAGGGAAGCTGCCCAAGGCAGGCTAGGAGTCTGAGGACAGGGAAGGCTGGGGAGGGGAGGGTGGGCAGGGGTCCAGGCAGGCAGGCGGTCCCAGAAGGTGGGGGAGCACAAGTGCTGGCCCACTCAAGTCGGGCAGCCTGGCTAGAGGAAGCATAAATGCCGCCCCATCCTGCACAGAGGAAAACAAGGAACAGCTTCTGGTCCAGGCATCCAACTCCGACTCAGACCTCAGAGGCACCATGTCCGTCTCCTGCAAGCCAGGAAAAAAGTACGGGATGGGGGCAACCCAGAGGTGTGGGCTGGTCAGGACCCAAGATCCTCGTGGAACGATCGATACCCTCCGAGAGGCCTCTCTCACTCTCAGCCCTTGTCAGACGTGTGCCTGGTCAACCCATCCCCACCTCTGCTGCTGCAGTGACTCTTCCACAACGCACACCTTCGGACGCTTCCTCGCCACCTTGGGAATGAAGTGCAGGGCCTAAGCAAGGCCCTCACTGACTCAACCCTCCACCTCCCCATCGGCTTCTGGTCTCAGCAGCTCCCCCGCCTGGCCTGACTGCTCCAGCCCTCACGAAGGGCTTCAGGCCCATCACTGCGCAGATCTACTCTGTATCTCTGGGCCTTTGCTCAGGCTGTTTGTTCCCTCCGCCGAGAATTCTCTCTCTCTCTCTTAGAACCAGCAAGCAAACTCCTACTCAACCCTCAAAACCCAGACCCCTCTTCTCTGTGAGGCCTCCCTAGACCCATCTCATGCAATGGTTGCCAAGCCTGGTTTAAAAAATACATAAGTCCCAGGTCCACGATTCTGATTCAGCAGCTCATGGGTGCAGCTGGAGAAAGTCTATTTTCAAAGACACAGGTGATGCAGGGACACCCACAGCGCCTATGAGAACTGTCTCCCTCCCTAGACTGAGCTTTCCGTCTGTGTCTGGAGCACTAGCTCACAGGCCAGACCACAGCTGCTGGGCTCCACCAAATTAAGCCCAGAGGCTGAGACCCCAAGAGCCTGAAAACTTCATCTGCTTAGGATCCACTCACTGAGGAACCTCTGAGGCTGGGGTGTCCCTGGGCCTGGGGTGGCTGCGGGTACGGGGCTTCCAATCCAGGGGAAGGAGGGGCACGGGCCCAGTTGGGAACCTTAGCCCCCCAGGTATCCTCTGCCCTGCCCAGAAAGACCAGGACCAGGAGGAAGAGGAGGAGCTGCAAGCTGGATGGAGAGTCTGGCCAAGAAGAGGGACCTGCAGCCCCTGTGTGCAGGGTGGCAGCTCTGCCCTGAGTCCCTTAGTGCACAGGGCCCCCTGCTGCTGACTCTGGAGGGGGATGGCTCCAGGGGCTCCTTAGGCAAAAAGACACAGGCAGAGCCATAGCAAGGGGATTACATCCAGAACTGAGAGTTCTGGAAAGAGAGAGGCGAAATGCCTGGACAGGGCTCAGCCTGGGGCTGGAGAGACCAGCTTTACATGCTCCATCTGCCGCTCTCCAGTGGCGAGACCTCAGGAAGTTACTCACTGTCTCTGTGCTTCCTGTCCTCATCGGTCAGATGCAGACGTTAGTGGAATGAGGTCTGACAATGCCACTGGGTTCTTAATAAATGTTAGTTCCCTTCCCAGAGCTCCTGCCATTCCTTGAGGACAGTGTTGCTCCATTCTACAGACTGCTCAACTAAGTCTGGGCTGACCATCCACCTGAATACCAGCCCTGACCTTCGTGACCCTCATCATCCTTGAGATCACAAGATTAATGTCACTGAAATGATAACAGCTGGCATCTTCTAAGCGCTGCCAGGCACCAAACCCCCCGCCGAGTATTTGTCACTGCTTGTCTAATTCCCACAGCAGATGAGGACCACGAGGCTTGGAAGACTGAGGGACGTTCCCAAGGCCACGCAGCTGCTGAGCAGGGTCCCTAGGCTGTGAGCTGGGACAGCCAGGAGGGACCCTCAGGCTGGTCCTCACAGGGTGCCAGCACCTGGGTAAAGAAGTGGTGGGTGAGCGCACAGGTGAGTGGGGGGAGCAGCCTCCCAGGCCAGAGGGAGCCCGACAGACAACAGGGCCAGCTCCTCTCACTGCCCACTAGGCGCCAGGCCACTCAGTGAGCTTCCTGAGGTGGGAAGGGGGAGGGAGGCTCTGAGAGGAGGGCCCTCCTGCTGCGGGCAGGGGTGAGGCTGGCCGATGGCTGAAGCCTCAGACAATGGCAGCTCTGTCCCTGCCTAGAGTAGGCGTCCCCTCTCGAGACCCCCACTGACCCCTTAGGTAAGCCCTTGGTCAATGATCCCTGGCAGAACAGGTCAGGAGAGGATCCCCACCCCCAACCCCAAAGGAGGCCTCTGGGCAGAGGAGCCCACCCGCTCCTGGCAGAAGGGACCCCTGGGGGCTGTTGCTAGGAAACCAGAGCCAGCCTGGAGAAGCTGCTGGACCCCGGGGGAAGGGGGTGCTGCCAGAACAGCCCCCAGCCCCTCCTCCTCCTCCTTCAAGTCCCCAGGCACATTAACCCCTTTGTCCCCAGCGATCCAGTCCAGGCAGGAGGCCCCAGGCTGAAGGGTCAGGCAAAAAAATGCCAGTCGGAGGGTCCCATATTATCAGCCGCATCCTGGGTGGCCCACGCGATGGGGCCCCACTGCACACACACCCAGAAACCAGAAAAGGACAGCAAGGACTGTGCCACCTACCTCATCCACAGTGGAAACCAGGGGCCTCACCTTTGCCTACACGGCCCTACAAGATGCGGTCCCCTCACGACCTCCCTGACTTCAGATCCCACCTCTCTCCCCACAGCTTTTCTACTCTAGTCACAACTACCACCCACCATGCAGTTCCTCAAATGCCCTACCTCAGGGCCTTTGCACTTGCTGTTTCCGCCACCTGGAATAATCTTCCCCCAGATACACATATAGATGGCTCCCTCGCCTCCTTCAGGGCTCTGCTCAGAGGTCACTATGTCAGAGAGGCCTTTTCCAACCACCCTCTTCAGAACAACACACACGTATCACCATCACTCTCCTGCTGATCCTGTTTTCCCTGTCCTCGTAGCATTTAACACCCGTGGGCATCTGTATATTTTAGTTGTTTATACCGGTTTCCTCCTATCAGAATGTAGACATTGTCACTTAAGTTTATTGCTCCATCCACAGCCATGGAACAGTGCCTGGCACACAGCAGACCTCAACACACACGTGCTGAATGAACGAAGAGATGCTAGTTCACAACAGCCCCAGGGTCAGTCCCACCCCCACCATCAGCGGAGGGGAGAAGGCGGCTAGGGCCCGGGTGGGGTGTCCCTCAGTCCTGGGGCTGTGCCTCCTACTGTCTGAAGTCAGCCTGCATCCAGGACGGCTCCTCCCAGAAGCACTTCACAGAGTCACTGCCGAGCGGTCCAAGAGGCGGTTCCCCCAAACCAGTTTGGGAGGAGGTCTGGGGCCCCTGCCAGGGTGTGATCAGAAGAGGGGCAGGGCACGGTGGGAGGAAGGACTTGGACTATTTCACAAGCTCGCTCCCCAAAAGACCACATTCTTGCTCTGGCGAGTCAGAAGCATGTGTCCAGGAGAGGGGACAAGACCCCAAAGCCCCAGCGGCTGCCACACTTGGCCACTCTGGCAGGCAGGTGCACCACTGTCTCTCCTGCTCGGGCAGGTGAGGGACCTTGGCACACACCCACATTTCCAGGGAAGGAACCCCTAGCTGGCAGGCCACAGAGAGTGGAGACGGCTTCCCTTTCAAAGCCCACAAGGGTTCAGTCTGGCTCCAGTCTCTTCTTCTGGCTGAAGCTCTGCCTCTGTCAGGGAGGGGGCCATCCACTGGGTCCCACAAGAGAGATCTGGGCAGAAAGAAATAACCTTTGCAAAACTCAAGCTAAAAATAGCTCAGCCCACTCAGCTAAGGCTGGGCAAGCTGGCTGGGCAAGCTGGCTGGGCAGCATCTGAGGTCTCCTGAAACGCAAGCCCTGCGTGGAGCCCTTGGGGACCCAGAGGCCTCAGCCCCGAGGCCTAGTACTTAAGATCAAACCACCCCCTTAACAACGTGGCACCCTCGCCCAGGGAAGACGTGTCATTCCAGCTGCTCCCCGTCCTCAGCACCTGCCAGGGAGGGACAGAAATGCCTGTCCTCCAAAGGGGGACAAAGGGGTGGGGCATCCAATTTACAAAGGAGGAAACTGAGGCTCAGAGAGGTAGACAGATTTGTCCACAGTCCAGAAGTTTATCAAGGGCAGATCCATGAGTAAGCCCCAGGTGGAGAGGTCGGTCCAGTCTCCCCTGTACCTGACTGCCTCTCCCTCTACAGGCCAAGGGATCCAGCCCGTTCTCTTGCAATTAACCTCACACCTCTGAGAAGATGCTGCCTTGGGTTCTGGGAAGCGGGCAGAGGAGAGTGGGCTGGAGGGGCTGTGGGGAGAGAGTAGAGGTTCCAACCATGAAATAGATTTGCCCTGAATCCTGCTGTTCTGGGTGGAGTCAGATCCTGGACTATGACCCCACAGGGAACCAGTCCTCTTTTATTATCAGTTTTGGCAAGAGCTGAACCGGTGCTCATCAACCCTGTAATTGGACTCATGAGGGACCGGGGAACTGGATGCCGCCCACAGGCAGGTTCTACAGAGAATTCCTACCCTCCCTCCTCACAGTCCTTCTGCCCTTGGCACTGAAACCTCACCAGGAGCTGTGAGCTATGAGCCCACCTCTGCCTACACCCAGCTGCCCAGCGGAAAATGGGGGGCCCACAGCACTCAGGGTGCCCCCACTCTGAAGCAGTCTCTGATCCTGTGGGGTGTGTCCCTCGGGTACCCCATTTTTGCCACCATCGTGCCCCAGGTTTGGTTGTTAGGAGAGTAAGCTCTGCCATCAAACCTGGTTGGGTTCCAGCTCTCCACTTACTCACTGGGACACAAAGGTGTTATTTCACTGTTCTGATCCCTGGTTCTCTCCTTCGTAGGAAAACTCTTAAGAATTCCCAATGTATAGGGTTGTTATAAGCATTAAATAAGATCATAATTTACATAAAATGCCTCCCTGAGAACCTGAAACACAGTAGGTGCTCAATAAATGTTTGTTTAATGAATGAACGAATGAGTGAATGACCATCTCCTTCTAACTGAACAGCAGCTCCGCCTACAAGAGGGGTGGGGGGTGTCCCAGGTAGAGCTGAGCAGTCTCAGAGCCCTCCCCATCACTGCCCTCTGGAGCCTTTCTGGGTCAGTGAAAGCCAGGTTAGAGGGGGACAGCCTCTCCTGCAGCACCTGACCATACAGTGCCCCCCACTCAGGGGTAGGGCTGCCCACTGCCGCGCTCTGGGACAGCCACCAGCCTGGCCTGGCCCTGAAGCTAACACTCAGCTATGTGAGATCCCCAAAGCCTCCACTGGCCTCCTGCCCCTTTTAAAGTCAAGATTCCAGGGAAGGAGTCACAGTCAGAAAAGGGGAGGACCCCAGGAAGAGGCAGTGATGCTGAGCTCTCTTAATTGGTATGAAACGCAGCGTCAATGACCAAACTCAGCGCCTGGTGCCAGGGAGATGTTCCAGTTGCCTGAATTCGTGCGGTCAGGCAGAGGTGGGGCCTCGCAGCTGGCTGCAGATATGGCCCTTACGTAAAGCACCCTGGCTGGAGAATCAGCCCTAGGGGGAGTTGCAAATATCAGGATGCTCCATTTCCTTGCTTGAACTCAAATGTACTCAGCTAAGTTCAGGGTCAGAGACCCCTCTCCAGGCAGCAAACTTACAGGGACCCCCAGCCTGCCCCCGACTGTCACTTGACACCGCATCAGGAGCATCGTCCAGTGACCTGTGGAAAGAGACAGGCCTGGGAAGGCAGAATCCAGGGCTCTCTTTCCTGCCAGCAGCCAGCACACCGAACATGTGCTTAAAAATGCTAGACGGAGGGGCAGGTGCACGCACGGACCACCGCACAGTCCCTGCCATGGCTGAGCCTTTCCCAGGTTCATCTGACGTCTGTCCTGTGGCCAAGGTCTTGGTCTGAGGACGGAGACACCATCTCCTTTCACCTTACGGTGCAAACCAGGAAGTGAGAGATAAAGGTCACATCCTCCACACATGTGCCATGAATGTCAGAACTGAGGTCTCCAGGCCCCCCTGCCTCATTCTGGGGACTTAACAGCACTCAAGGGGAGGGCAGAAAAGCCAGTCTTTATCTCTCTGGATCCATCCAACAACAGCCCTTAATTGTTCCACAAATATTTATTGAGCATGACTGTATGCCAAGTACCATGCAAGGTTCTGGAGACTTGGTTCCTGCCCTCCTGAAGTCCACAGTGCCCCAGGGAGGCAGACGCTAAACAATTACACAAGTCCATACATCGTTACAAACCAGGACACACACTATGAGGTGAGGGAGGACACCAGGGCTTAACTGAGACTGAGGCGGACAAATGTTCCAAGCCAACTCTCCCAGGACCAATGCTGGTCCCGTGTGCTCCACGTACTCATTAGATGACCTGCCCTCCATTGTAACCACACAGAGCGAGGGGACATAAGACCTGGCGATGGCCCCATTAATTTTGCCAGAGGCTCTGGCTCTGCGAGGCCTGGGCCAAGGCACACAACTGCTCCGGCCTCCAAGGGCCCTCCCACCTCCCAATGGACATTTGCATTTTATGCCAAACCAGATTCCGCAGGCACCCAAGGCAGACAGGATGTTGTGGGCACTTTTTTCCTCTTTTGCTTTTTTTGGAGGGAGTATTGGATTCCAAATTTTCCATTCCATCTTGATTTACACAATTACGGTTTTACTGATCCATCTAAGGCAGTGGTTCTCAATCGGGGGTGACTTTGTCCCCCTGGGGACATTTGGCAACGTCTGGAGACATTTTGGTTGTCACAACTGGGGGAGAGGGGGATGTTAGTGGCATGTAGGGGGTGAAGGCCAGGGATGCTACGCACATGCTACAGTGCACAGTACAGCCCCACAACAGAGAACTATCCGGCTCAAGGGCCGACTGTGCCAAAGTGGAAAAACCTCTGTTCTTGGGGCATCTGGTCGACTCCTTTGAGGATCCAGAGCAGGCACTGGCTTGTTGATGCAGGGTAGTGTTACTGTTATTAGTCACAGGGATACAAAGACCAAAGTTGTTGCCACTGGTCTCCATGGCAGATAAATACCAGGCTACAAGTCTCTAAAGAAAGTGCATTATGCTCTGGCTACTTGTTTCCGCGGATCTCCCCACTAGACTGGGGACAGAGATCACAACCTGCTTCCCCGTGTGCCTCCACCACACCGTGTGCCTCCACACCTGGGGTAGCATCTGGAATACAGGAAGTGGGGGCGAGGGCAGGAAGGAGGGAGACAGGGCAGACTGTAACCTCTTCAGAGCGGGGACCACGTCTTCTGCCTCTCGTGTCCTCAGCACCAGGCACCGTTCCTGGCATCCAGCCGCTGTCTCTCAGTTCATGAATAAACAACCAGATCGTGAGCTCTCCAGGGCCAGGGCTGTCCCGGCTCCACTCTGATCCCCGAGCCTCGTGCGCGGCTCAACCCTCAACACTTATCCATCAGGCATCTCCAGCGTGCTGGGCACCAGGCTGGGCCCGCTGGGCTGGCGCAGGGCTAAGAGAGACAGACACAGCCACAGTCCAGCAGGGGAAGGTGAACTGAATGGGGACCTACAGTAAACAGCAGGCAGTGCTTCTGTGGGGGAGACCTGGAGGCCCGTGGGAACTCCTGCGGGTGGCCCTGAACTTAGATGGGGGGAGCGTCAGCTAATGCTCCTTGACACAGTGAGCAAAAGCATGAATTGTTCATCGTTGCAAGGCCTGGGGCACGGTAGCAATGAGAACACATGAGCAGGAGAGAGGGAGGGAGGGAGGAAGGGAGAAAGGGGGCTTCCGATGGGAGTCAGGGGTCCCTACGCTGCCATTTCTCATATCTCCCTGGTGACCTGGCCCAAGTACTCACTCATCCATGAAAGCAGTACTGAGTGGGTGGTATCTAGGGCCTGGCATTGGGCACAGAAAAAAGGCAACAGCTCCGCGGGTTGCCCAGTGCCCCCAAGGAGAGAGTGCGTCACAAGGCCTAACATTTATTAACTGCTTAATTAAATGCCCAGAGCCATTCCAAGCCCTGTACTCCTACAATTACTTTAACCTTTACAACAACCCTCTGAGAGCGGAACTACTATCATCCCCATTTTACAGATTAGGAAACAGAAGTACAGAGAGGGTAAGAAAATTGCTCAGGGTCACACAGTCAATACATGGGGAAACTGGGATTTGATCCCAGGCCAGCTGGCTGCAGGGCTGTGTCTTGAACCCCTATGGGATTTGCACCTTCAGACCTCAGCCACTAGCCAGTTACGCATCTGCTGGGCTCCTGGGCTGCCTGGGAAACGCTCAGGTGAGCAGATGGGACCATGAGGGCCCTACTCATGGGGAGCTGATGGGACAGGGCCCCTGAGGGGCAGCACATCAGGAGGAGAACTTAGGGGACCAGCAAAGTGCTCTGGCCCAGGGCCCCCAGCGAAGGTTCGAGTTGCACTGCCCCCAACAAAGACTCAACCAGCAGCCCCTCCTGGGGCAGCTGAATGCACACATATTACACGTCTCTGGCCAGTCTCATCCGGAACCACCTAGGAGCTGAGAACAGGTACATATCCCTGTGAACACGGAGGATTCACCCATGCCAACCCAGCCACCACCCTGCAGCAGACCCCCAGGCAGGATCTGCCCGAGATTCAGGCCCCACTGTGCCAGATGTGTGCCAGACACTGCCTGAGCCAGCACCCTCCCCCCTGCCATGGCTGAGAAGACCATGATGGCAGATCAATCCCAGAAGAACCTCCGTAGGGCTGGCACTATCAAGTCCCCTCTTAACCTGGCTCCTTAAGAGGACACACACTGGGGACAGGGAGGAGGGTATAGCTCAGTGGTAGAGCACATGCTTAGCATGCACGAGGTCCTGGCTTCCACCCACAGTACCTCCATTAAAAATAAATAAATAAAAATAAAAGGGCACCCGCCGATCAGAGCAGGAGCTAACAGCCAGGGTATCTACTGTGATTCGCAGAACCGGCCCTGCCACTGTTTGAGCCAAGCCATTTGTATTTTCCCACAAATGGTCACTCTCAGAAGAGGGGAATCTTTGAGAGGCTGAACTTCTTGAGGAGCCCAGCAGATGGGTGGGTCAGAGCATCAGGTATGAAATCAGGCAGCCCTGACTCCAACTCCTGACCCCACAATCTAGCAAATGTGTGACTTGACCTCCATGAGCCTCAGTTTATTCATCTGCAAACTGGGTATAATGATACTTCTGGAACCCAATTAAGTACTTCATTTATTCATTCATTCAACCCATGTTTAGTAAGCACCCCTGTGAACCAAGCACTGTTCTCGGTGCTTGGGATACATCAGAGAACAAAAAAGGAAAAGCCTCCCGGCCCGAAGGAGCTTACTGAGCCCAGCCTTGTGACTGGCACAGAGTGGTGACTCCATAAATGCCCCGCCTCCACCCAAGCCTGAGTCATGTCCCACATCACGTTCACATATTTGAATTCCTCCTTTGGCAGAAGACTCACTTTCCCACGTTAGAAAGGTCTAAACCTGCCCTCATTTCATCCTCTGGAGTTTCTCAGAACAAGGCTCCTCCCTCCTGCACAGGACACCCATAAGCCTTCCCTCCTTCCCCGTGTCAATCACACCGTCACCAGGACGTTGTTCCAGACTGCCACTGCCCCTCTTATTAGTTCAACAAATGCTTCTTGGTGCCCACTCCGTGCCAGGGGGTGGACTGGAACATCACCTAGGTTGCAGTTCCCTCCTTGCCAAGGTCAGGGGGCACATGGAAACATGGCAGCTTCAGCTGACAGCCTCAGCTGACACTAACTCAAATCACCAGTGTGCACGGAAGATCAAGGTCGTCCCTCCGGAAGTAGGTTCTGTGCTTTCCTGCTAGTAAGCGTGAAATCAAAGCGATGGTAATTCACATGAAATCCCAGCTACTGCTCTCACCAGCTGGGAACCAAACCGAGGCTCACAACGATACTCTGAGCTTCTAGTAAAACCAGGAGCCATGTGTGGTGCCTCACGTGTTATTTCACAAGATCCCAATGCTTCGGGGTGGACAGCCAGGCCCCCGTGTGACTCCCCGCTCACTCTCCAGGCTCCTGGAGGACAGCAGCTGAATCTGTTCGCTGCTCTCCCCGAAACATCCAGCACCGCCCCTGGCATCTAACAGGTGTTCAATAAATGTGGGTTGCACTGAACTGAGTCAGAAAACTGAGGCTCAGAGAAGCAAAGCGACTTGCCCGAGGTCACATGGCTGGAGCGTGGGCAGTGAGCTGCAGACCCAGGTCTGCGCAGCTCCGATGTCCCCACTTGGCCTCCCTTTAAACTTTCCCACCTTTGAGCACCTGCAGTCCAGCAGCCATCTAACGGCAGCGCTCCCAGGACATGCTTCCTGGGGCAAAAAACATCGTCCTTCTAAGCCCCAAGAAAGGAGAGGTAAGCGCCGCCTGAGACCTTATTAGGGAAAAATAAAGACAGGAAAACCAAAAGCACCCTGGTGAAAGAAGGGCCAGCCTGTGAGTCATGTGCCCCAGAATATTCCGTGCATAGCTGTCTCCGCGCAGGCAGAGAGGCCAGGGAGGCCCACAGCCCCAGGGCCCTACCCCAGGTGGCTGACAGAGCAGCATCAGGACAGCGTGGGCCTGGGGCTGGAGGTCAGGCTGGCTCTGCCACCAACTCCTACCAGCACTGGACAAGTCACTACCTCTCCCAGGGTTCTGGTTTTCCCGGTCTGTGAAAACGGCCAAGGGCCACGCCGGGGCTGCCGCTGCCTACAGGACTGGAGGTCGGTGGATGGGGCCATGTAAAAGCCAGCATCTCCCTCTCTCCCCGACAAAGTTCAGCCCCACTTCCTACCCGCTCCATTGTGGGTAGGAAGGCCCCATTCTGCCCCACCTCCAGCTGCCTGCAGAACCACCCTATGGTACTCCTGGGCGGCTGGCATCCCTGGGGCAGCAGACTTCACTCACCTTACAGACCTGCTGGTCACTTTCAGCCTTAGAAGACTATCACCTGAAGGCCTGAGAAGGAAGTCAACTTTATACTAGTTTTGTAAACACCATCTGACTTCCTCCTCACGACGGCCCAATGAGGGAGCTACCAAGCCTGAGCCCAACGAAAGCACCTGCCCAGGATCACACAGCTAATAAGACCCAGGATTCAAACCCAGTCCTGAAGCTCCAAATCTGTGTTCTCTTCCTGCTCGTGGGTCAGCTCCCAGAGGATGGATCTGTGGCTGGGCCCTGGGTGTCCCCCGGGTGCCTCATACATGATATTCAAGAGGCTTGTTTGGTTGGCCAGATGGTTATTTCCCAACCCCCGCCCAGGTCCCAGGAGAATTTTGTACATTGCAAACAGGAAGAGCTCCCCGTGATGCTGCCCACGGCATCACTGCACAGATGGCCTGGGCTGGGTCCTGCCTGCCAGCCTGTCCCCACTTTGCAAAAGGGGAATCTGAGGCCCAGGCTCAGAGGAGCCAGAGAGCAAACCTCCACATCAGTGCCCACACAGCATCCTAGCATGGCCCTTCCAGCAGCGAGAAGACTGCGGGGGGCCTGGGGGCCTGGGGCGGGGAAAGCCTGGGCTTTGCAGGGAAACCCTCCTGGGTCCAACCCCAGGTCCACGTCATTAGCTGTGTAAACCTGAGCCAACCTCCTGCCCTCTCTGCCTCGGTTTCCTCCTCACTGTGAAATAGACACAGCAGCCCCCGAACCCCAGACGGTAATGGCAAATAAATGCAGTCACATGGAACAAATCGGGTGCCTTTTCTTCCCCTGGAAGGCACTCGCCTATCCTGGCCATCAGCTGGGCCGGGAGGCTCAGAACCTGGCAGTCCCCCAGGCAGCCAGCCCAAACCGGTTTACATTTGGAGCTAGATATCTGGGGTTAATATTTATCTGCTTGTGACCCCAATCTTCTGGGGCATCAGGCATGCCTGAGTCACTCAGCCCTGAGAATTCAAACCAAGCAGGGACATGAGGTGGGAGAGGTAGGGTGCTGGGTCCAGGACAGGTGTCAGGAACTCTGGTCTCTCCAGGGCACACAACCAGACTGGCTGGGGAAGGACAGTCCTTTCCCTGTGCCCTTATGCAACCCACCCCGCCACAGCACCCTGCTCTGAAGACCCCAGCCCCTGTCATATGATGATCCATTTCCACAGGATCTCGGAAACCAGTGAGGGCATGTGAAGGGGGAGGCTGGGACTAAGAGGAGCAGCCATACAGACATGAGGCCCCAGATTCTGTGGGCTGTGGAGGTGACCATCCACACCACTCTTACCAGATGAAGATTTCACTCCACCTGTTAAGACCCACGTTTTCGGATTTCAGTAATAAGGCCAGTGCAGAGAAGGGACCACCAGATTCAGTGCTCCTCCCAGCAACCCTTCGGGGCATCAATCCCCATTGCACAGATGAGAAACCCGAGCTTGGAGCCTGAGTCAGCCTGCCAAGGTCAAAGGTAGAGGTGGGATCCCAACCAGGTCTTCTGGCTCCAATCACCCCAGCACAGCTGCCACCAAAGCACCACATTTCAGCTAACGTTTATCAGGTGCTTCCCGGGTGCCAGGCACTGCTCTGAGTGCTTTACCCTCGACAACTCTTTTAATCGGTCCAAGAAGATGAGGGAGAAGCTGGTATTATTCCATTTGAACTGAAACACAGGGAGGCTGAGACACTTGCCTCAGGACACATAGCTGACAAGAGTCAGAAGTGAGAGTCAAAACTAGGCCGATTCCCGAGGCCAAAGGTCTTAGCCACCCCTGCATCTTGGCACACCCCCTGCCCCCCCACCCTCTCCTCCTCACCCACCGATGGAGGCAGAGCCCTTGGGTTGCAGGAGAGACCCACTATTGGAAAGGAGCCATGGGCTCAATGAGGTTCCAGAGACGCAATGGCTCTGATCCGCACAAAGAGAGCTGAAGGCTGGGGAAGCTGAGGAAGGTGAGAGCTGGGGCCCCTCCATTCTCCACCTTCCAGCCGAGGAAACCTGAGCTTCAGGAGCAGAAGAGGCTCCCCAACCTGCCCCAGCCACAATGACCTGCCTTGCCCAGGACAAGACCCTTCCTTGGCCTGGAAGCCGGGCCCTACCTACATTTTGAGCTTCATACAAGCCGACTTCAGGGAAATCTTGCATGATGAAGCCCACTGGGAGAGGCTGCCACTTGCCCCTCCGAGCAACTAACACTCTGGACTGGAATCATTTGCTTTGTTTTCTGACTCCCGCATCAGACTATGAGTTCCTTGAGGGCAGGGACAATGCTTTTCATCTCTGTCTCTCCAGTACCCAGTGCAGTCTTCAGCACACGGCAGAGATTCAAGAGTGATGGGTGGATGGGTAGGTGGGTGAGTGGATGGATCAATGGATGGATAGGTAGATGGGTGGATTAGTGGATATATGGATGGATGGATGGATGGATGGGTGGGTGGATGAATAAGTGAATGAACAAATGACAGGAGTCTATAAGCAGTGACCAGAGGCCACTGGGCTCAGGGTTCTACTTCAATCTGGAATTTACTGGAGCTCAGCTACCCAGGATCCCAGCTTCGCCCCAGGTATTTAGTTTGACCCAACCAATTTCTAGACACGCGCCTCCCCACCCTGGCTGAGCATCCCTACGTGACGCTGTCTGTCTCCTTCACCAGGCTGTAGCACACGTGACACAATGTCCAGGACTGTGTCTGGCCTAAAAATTATGTTCTCAGCACCTTCCCCTGCACCTAGACCATCACAAGTCTCAATAAATATTTGCTGAATGAACGAGAAACAAATGAACAAAAGACCTAGAGAGCTTTTTAAACATGGAGCTTTCTGGTCCCAGCCAAGATCTGCTGGTTTAGAATCACTAAGGGTGAGACTCAAGAATTCGTATTTTGTTCCAAAGCTTCCTGGAGCTGATAATCAACCAGGTTTGGGAAACAGTTGCTTGCAGGGCAGAGGAGTAGCCGGCTACTGAGGGCTGTGACCATGAATGAGGGCAGCTCAGGACAGGGTTGCTCAGAGTTATGGCCAAACCCAACAGGTTGTCACTCTCCTCATCATTTTTTAGCTCAAAGAGAGTCTAAAAGCCTTTTTCAAAGTGTGGTCCTTAAACCATTGACTTCAGAACAACCTAAAGGATGGAGAGGCTTTTTAAAAATGTGGATTCTGAGGTCCAACCCCAACCTACAAACTTATAGAGTCTCTTGGGGAGACCCGAGAATCTGCATTCTTTGCAGGCTGTCTGGGTGACTCTGGCACACACGAATGTATGAGAATCACCGGCTCATGGTTCCCCGGGTGCTCAGAACACCTGCTGTGTCCAGCACCTCATGCACACCTAACCTCCTGAGAGAGAAAAGTTCCTGTCAGGACATCCTGGATGACCCTAAGAAACCCAGCAAACAAGGGTGTGAGGCCAAAAGGTACCAGCTGCGCCCATTCCTCAGAACATCAGCCCCAAAGGGAACTGACACGTCACTAAGCCTAGCCTCACCTTACAGACGTGGAAACTGAGGCCTAGGGAGCCCTGCATCTTGCCTAAGCCAGGTGGCCATGCCCCAGGCTCACCCTACCTCGCAGCCTCTGCACCTGCTCCCAGGTGAGCCAGGCAGCGGGGCAGCGGCTGCCAGCCCTGGATATCTCAGCCACTCTTGCTGCCCCAGGAAGACAGGTTGGCTCCAATCATGGGAGGCTCCTTCCCTCTCCACCACGTATGGTGATAAAGCAACTCGTACTCCAGGGAGAAGGGGGCATCAGAGAACGGAACGAGCAGAAACAGCCTGGGTGGATGTGGTGATGCTGATCCCAGGGAGAGTGCTGAGGGGGCTGATTGTGTCACAGCTCAGTAGGGATGCTACCCCAGCCCCTACAATCAGTCCACAGGGCCTGAGTTTAAATGTTTAAATAGTTCCAAGGAACCACTGACATGTGTTTCTCAATCTGCATATCTGGGGGAGCACTTATGTCCTGAAATATGTGAATATATATTCACTGAAAAAAAAAGGTATTCAATGGTCAAAGGCCATGGAAGAATCAGAGTAGAAATCTCCCTCCTGGAGACTAACAATACTCAGCATGTTAAAGGCACTGAAAAGTCCTGCAATTTCAGAAACTGCCTAAATCAAGACACAGATGAAGAATGCTGGAAGCTAAAAGGAATTACATGCCTCACCCAAAGTCACAGGGCTGGAAAGCGGGGGCGGTGGGACCTGAGCAAGACAGCCTGCCTCCAGAGTCCACGCCGACGACAACCACTGTCCTTACACTCAGCAAGAGGATTCCTCTCATTTACTATTGTGGCTCTGTTCTTGTTCTTCTGATGGGAGGGAGAGAGGGCGGGTGGTACAGGGCCTGGGCAGGAAGTCATGCCCATGAAAGAGGCCAGGAGGTGAGGCTGAGGATCCAGCTTCCCAAACCCTCTTCTGTTCCTAGGTTGGCCGCCACTGGCTTGTGACCTGGCGCAAGTCACAGTCCTTCTCCAGACTGAGATGTCCCACACATAAAACTAGATCCTAGACTGCTATCTAACTATAGGGCTCCTGAGCTGTTTTCTCAATTTAGTCTCCTCTTGTCCCTCAGGAGACAGAGGACAAGAAGTAGGAAACAACGGCAGATGTCTGACTCCTGCAGACTCCCAGCAACCTGCAATCTTACACTCGTGGATTATTAGAATTGGTAGAGGCCCCAGATTCTCCACCTGGCCACTCTGCAGAAGAGGAGACTGAGGCTTAGGGTGAAGTCAGGGGCAGGATGAAATGCTGCCCAAGCCCTCCCGGCTGGCTTGAGGAAGAGGCGGGACTGGAACCCAGGAGCCTGGCTCCCAGGCCGGCACTCTTCCTGAGAGGCCCTGGGCTCTGGGATGTTGGGATTCCTGTCAGCAAACACTGGGCATTCTGTCAATCCCTTGGGAACACATTTAGTAGTATCCCTATCTCACAGATGAGGTAACCAGGACTCCAGACAGGCAAGACACCTGCCAAAGTGATGGGGCTCCTAAGGCGCAGGGCTCTGGGAACTGCTCCCCATCTCTCCCAGCCCCCAAGAATGAGGCCTCTGCCCGGCTTCAGTCAAATACAGCTGCCCTCCCCAGCGGGTACCGCCTCCCTCACTGGCCTCACATGACCTGGCCCAACCCCAGAGAGTTTTCCAATCACTCACTGGGGAGGAAGCCAATACCCCAGGAAGCTGCTTAAACACAGGGCCCTGGCTCCTGGGAAGGCCACCTCCCAGCTCCCAGCAGGCCCAGCTCCTCCCTCCCAGAGGCACCACCCATTCTCTGAGACTGCAAATGGGCAACATTTAAAGGCACAAGGGAACCCACAGATGGTGACATTCTAAGGGAGCCTCCGGTGAGCCCTCCCTGGAGTTACTCACCACCTGCTTCCACCCTTGAGGCTCTGGCTGTTTCATTCAAGTCTGAGCCTGGATGCCCTGTTATGCTGTGTGACCTCCGGAAAGTTGTTTAACCTCTCTGAGTGTGAAACAAGCAAAGTTTGGGGAGCAGGAGGGGAGCAGCAGGAATCAGAGAGCCTGTAACAGCCGTAAGGGTCTCCCTGATGTCTCTGGTCCCTCCAACTCAGTCTCCACTCAAGACAAAAAGTTCTGACCATGCTGATCAGGTCCCTCCCTAGTTAGAGACACTTGATCAGCTCCCCGTGGCCAAGATAAAGTGCCAGGTCCTATTGAGATGTCCAGAGCTCTCAAGCGGTGTCCCTCCACCAAGCCCCTCCCGACTGGGCAGGGCCCTACTCTGCGCTCACTCACCCGGAGCCTTTCCACATGCCTGGGACGCTTACCACCCCCTGCCCTAAACTGACTCTGCCTCTGGGCTGCTCCATTCTGCACTCCCTAAGAAGCTTCTCTGAGCCCCGATGTGATGCCTGGGTCAGGTACTCCCCCTCTCTCCACGTCACCTGCCTGCGCCCCGACTCCCCATCCCACCCAGAAGGAGCGTCACCATATTTCACGCATCCTGAGCTCCCAGTCCTGTGTATGGCTTCCAGTAGGAGTCCAATAAATGTGTGTTGAGAGAAAACTGTGAGGACAGGCAAATGAAAACACATTAACTAATGCACGAGCTCTGGCATCCTCCTCTGCGGTGAGTGTCCTGGGAGAGGAGGCCGGACTCGCTGGGTGTGGACCCTCACCCCTCCCGTAGCTGGCACGGGCTTGCGGGGTGGTATGTCACATCTCGGGGTCTCTCTACCCACCGGAGAACGAGGATAAGAGCACCCACACCTCACTTACGGTGAGGACGCAATAAGCTAATCTCCCGGTGCTTAGCTCAGTGCCTGGCACAGACAGGCGAGGTCCTGGCACTTGAACTCTGCGGGAGAAAATTGGGAGGGAGGCACAGGGCAGCAAGCTTCTGCTGCAGGGACCGAGTTCCCTTGACACCACACTCCCAATTGGCTCGAATGCTGACACATCTGCCAGCAAGGGCCCCACGCCCCGGCAGCCCGGCGCCCTGCAGAATGTGAGCCCCACAGAGTCAGGAAATGAAGGCTCAGCCCACTGTGCCACCTCAGACAAACCACAGACCTCTCTGATCCTTTCTCTATACAAAAGTGGGCTGAGGCTGCCTCCATTGTTGTGGGGACACAGCCATCTCTGTCAGTTCCTTTAGTGGTGGCAGAATGACCTCTCCCAGGGTGGGCAGTCTTGGTGGGCCTTTACCCCACCCTCCTCTGGTCAAGGTTTCATTGAGAAACATGAGGTCATCAGATGGGACTGACTCCTACATCCCCTCCTGTATAATCCAAATCCACTCATCTTCTTCCATTTCCTAAGAGCATCCCTGCTCCCATCAAAGGTCAACCCCTCCTCCTGCCAACCCCACATCATCACACTGGGTACCACCCTCTCCCCTTTCCCTAAAGATCCAGGTTCTGTGCCTGCTCCAGGTCTCCTGTCCCCTCTCAGAGCAGTCCCGGCCACCAACACAAAGCACTCTCCCTTCCCACCCCCTTTCCCTCCACCCAGGACATCATTTCCCACCTCCCCTTCACTTGCCCAACATCTCAGCACTGTCCACAAACACTGTTTCTCCTTGCTCCCCTCCCATCCACGCAGCCACTCCCACTTCAGGTTCCAGCCCCATCACTCCTCCGGAAGTGTTCTTATAAAGGCCCAAACCGCCTCCAGAGTCTGACCTTACTTCAACGCCCTGCAGCCCTGTTGACCGCTAGCTCTCTTCTGAAACAGTCCTCACGGCAGCTTCCCAGATACCCGACTCCCTCTCCCCCTGGCACCTAGGCTGCCCCTTCCCGGGCTCCTCTCTTGGCTCATCCTCCCTCACCTCCCCTCTGGGTGGTCCCACCTGCACCCTCTATATGCTAATGACACCCAGCCCAGGGGCCCCGCCACTCCCTTGCACTTCTAAGCAACCTCTCAGTGTGAACCTGTCCCCAGCTGGATTCTTGGATTCTCCAAAACCCATGCTCCCCTACCCCTTTAACTACCTTCTGTTAATGACACCACCACCCACCTAGATACTCAGAGGAAGATTCTAGAAGTCACACTTGACTGCTGGAATCCTCTCTTTTCCTCACTTCCTGTGACCAATCCACCAGCAGTTCCAGTCAATTCTCTCTCTGATAAGTCACTTCTCCCCAACTCCTCTGCCACCACTCAAACCCAAGCCACCTCACCTTTCCTCCAGGCCCCAGCTCCACCCCCGCCCCCACGGCCAGTTCCCCCCTCCCCTGCAGCCAGAGCGCCCCTTCCTGAGGTCAGTCGGAGCCCACACGCAGGATGGAAGGCAGGCACATGGTCACCAAAATGCGAGGCATCACCTCACTCATCTGTGTGTCCGTCTCCCGCCCCGCGGCACCCGCTCAAGTGCTTCCAAGTCATAGGCACCCAGTAAGTAATTCCTGAACAAACTGTCTGGAAAAGGTATATTTCTGTACAGAGCTACTAACAGCCAGAATCCTGGGACTGCACTTTGTTAATAAAGGTATTCATGGGAAACAAAAGAAATGGCCCATGGCGGGCCCACTGCACCTGGACTGACTGTCCTGACCGCTTGCCTTGAACCACAGTGCTCTCCCCAGCCTCTTTTTACACAGCCCTCTCCCTCTTGCCTGCTGCAGGCACTGGGCTCTCTGCTGCTCAGACAGGCCAGGATCATTCTGGCCTCAGGGCTTTTGCATTTGCTGTGCACACACCTAGAACACTTTTCCCTCAGCTCTTTGCAGGGGGATGGGATGGGGGGGTCCTCCCTGTCACTCAAGTCTCAGCCTAAATGCCTCTCTTCATAGAGACCCCCCCGACCACCTCCAGCTGACAGATTCTGCACCACAACCCCCAACGTACACCCCCTCCTCTCCCAACACCACCCCCCACCCCCCAGTTATTCCCATGATACCACATTAGGTTGTTTCCCTCGCAGGACAAATTCCATGACATGCAGTTTCTCTATTAATCTGTTTGACTCCTCTGGGTTTTGTCTCCACCATCACACGAGAGCCACAAGGGCGAGGCTCCGTACAGCTGGCCTGTTCACGGTTGTAACAACAGCCAACACTGCCAAGCTCCTCCGTGGACCAGGCACTGTCTGTCCCAAGCAGTGTACTTGAGTTATATCCATTTTACAGATGAGGAAACTGAGGTACAGAGGGGCCAAGTGAGTTGCCCCACGTCCAGCCTAGAAAGAGGTCCAGCAGGGAGCAGGGTGCCATTTACCCACACCCGCTTCAGGCCCAGCACAGCTCCAGCCCTCTGGGGGCCCTAAATAGGTAACTGAATAAATAAATGTTACACAACGCAACACTGAGAGATGCTGTCTTCAGGTGGTGCAATGAAGGGGAATTCTCATTTTCTTCTCTCTGTATTTTCCAAGTTTTCTCCAATGGTCACATAATACAGGCATAATTTAAAGTAAAATAAACCATTATTTTAAAAGAAATTCAAAGTTCTGGGTAATGTCTGGGTTCAGGAATATTTTTCTTCAATTTCCAGAGACTATTATTCCTCTACTTAATTTAAACCATTGTTTTTCTAGGGAAATTGAATAAAAAGCCTGCATTTTCAAAGCTCACTCCAAGTCTGCCCACTTCAAACAATGAAGAGAGGGAAGGGATGGGAGCTGGTTCCCAGCCTCCGGTGCTAATGGCTGGAATTCAGGGATGCATACCAATCAGGCAGGCCGCTGGGAGGGGGCATCCTGGAGAGGCCAGGCTCTCAGGAAGGAGGGGGTCCAGACCCAGAAATGCCGCCTCACAGGCAGAGGCCACCCCAAGGCACCTGCACTGCCTGGACTGAGGGTGGGCGGCAGCAAGAAGGTGGTGGCAAGGCCAGGGCCCAAGACAGGTGGGTGGGGAGGCGAACTCGTTGGCAGGGAGCGCCCTCTGGACGGACAGGTCAGGGAAGGATGAAGCCCTTGGCTCAGCACAGGCTCTCACCAAGTGGTGGGCCCAACCTGCGTTTCTGGCCAAGAGATGGCCTGCCCGCCCCTAGTTCCCACAGCGTGTGGGCCCTGCTGCCAGGGGCCGTCAGAGGCACAGCCAGGCCAGGCCCTGGAAGGGGTGGCGCTGCTCCAGGACCAGGGTTGAGAGCTGGGGCTCCGGGGCAGATAGAACCAGGTTAACCCAGGCTGCTTCCGTGACTCTGGGCAAGCGAGACAACTTTCCTGAGCAGCAGGAAGGAGCTGATGACAGCACCCACTCCTCAGGACCACCGAAGACAAGCTCCCGCGTGCCTGTCACTCAGCAGCAGAGCTACTGCTATTCCCGTAAATACAGGCATTAGTATCAGCTCTTTCCAGACACAAGGCCCAGGGGCTCATCTGGGCACTGAGCTCTATTCTGGGCCTTGACCCTAAACCACACCACAGGGTGATGAATCCAGCTCTGCGGGTGACAAAAAACGCATTCACTTCCAACAGAATGACAGGGTGTGTTAAGATTCCAGACATCTGTCAAATCTTCTCTTCTTCCCCTCCTCAAAGGGAAAGGGAAAACAGAACAATGGGGAATAATAGAAAGATCTCAGGGCCCACCTGGTCTGAGCCCGGCCACATACACTGTGGCCTTGGGAAAGTCACTCAACCTCTTAAGCCTCAGTTTCCTCATCTATAAAATGGGATAAGAGGACCCAACTGCAGGATCGGGATGGGAATTAAATTAATCAATGCACGAAAAATGTCTGCTATATACAAGCATTAAAGTACAAATGCGAGTTGTCTTTAAACAAACAAGCTCCCAATGATCTGACTAAAGGAAGGGCATAAAGTAGCAGAGGTATGTAACCAAAACCACTGGATAACCTAAGTAACAGTTATTTTTATCTTTGGCCTTTCCAGTATTATTGGGGATGGAGGGAGGGCAGCAGACCCAGCTTCCCAATTCTGGGGTTTGTTTGTTTGTTTGTTTGTTTGTTTTGGGCCTGATATTAAAATGGAAACCTATTTTTAAGAATCAGCCAGCCAATCCTAAAACTATAAGACACTGAGAAAGAAATTAAAGACAACACAAACAGATGGCAAGATACAACATGTTATTGGATTGGAAGAATAAATATTGTTAAAATGGTCATACTACCCACGACAATATACAGATTCAATGCAATCCCTGTCAAATGACCAATGACATTTTTCACAGAACTAAAACAAAAAAAAAAAAATTTTTTTTTATTTGTATGGAAACACAAAAAACCTCAAATAGCCAAAAGTAATCTTGAAAAAGAAGAACGGAGCCAGAGGAATAACACTCCCTGACTTCAGACTATACTACAAAGCTACAGTAATCAAAACAGTGTGGTACTAGCACAAAAACAGACTCATAGAACAGGATAGAAAGCCCAGAAATAAACCCACATGCTTATGGTCAATCAATCTATGACAGAGGAGGTAAGGATATACAATAGAGAAAATAAAGTCTCTTCAATAAGCAGTGCTGGGAAAACTGGACAGCTATATGTAAAGGACAGCTACATGAAATTAGAACATTCTCTAATACCAGATACAAAAATCAACTCAAAATGGATTAAAGACCTAAATGTAAGACTGGATACTCTAAAACTCCCAGAGGAAAAAATAGGCAGAACACTCTTTGACATAAATTGCAGCAGTATTTTTTTCAATCCATCTCCTAGAGTAATGGAAATAAAAGCAAAAATAAGCAAATGAGACCTAATTAAACTTAAAAGCTTTTGCACAGCAAAGGAAACCATAAACAAAATGAAAAGACAACCTACGGAATGGGAGAAAATATTCGCAAACAATGAGACCAATAAGGGATTAATTTCCAAAATATATAAACAAATTTGCAAAATATCAAAACAAGCAAATGAACAAACAAACAGCCCAATCAAAAAATGGGCAGAAGATCTAAATAGACATTTCTCTAAAGAAGACATCCAACTGGCCAACAAGCACATGAAAAGATGCTCAATATTACTAATTATTAGAGAAATGTAAATCAAAACTAGAATGAGGTATCACCTCACAATAATCAGAATGGCCATAATTAAAAAGTCTACAAATAATAAATGCTGGAGAGGGTGTGGAGAAAAAGGAATGCTCCTACACTGCTGGTGGGAATGTAAATTGGTGCAGTCACTATGGAAAAAGTACGGAGGTTCCTTAAAAACTAAAAACAGAGTTACCATATGATCTAGCAATCCCACTCCTGGGCATGTATCCAGAGAAAATTCTAATTTGAAATGATACATGCACCCCAATGATCATAGCAGCACTATTTACAATAACCAAGACATGGAAGCAATCTAAATGTCCATCAACAGATGAATGGATAAAGAAGACGTGGTTTGTGTGTGTGTGTGTGTATGTATGTATATACGTATATATGTGTATGTGTGTGTGTGTATATATACACACACACACATACACATATATAATACAACGAAATATTACTTAGCCATGAAAAACAGTGAAATAATGCCATTTGCAGCAATATGGATGGATCTGGAAATTATCATACTAAAGTCAGACAGAGAAGGACAGATATCACATAATATCACTTATATGTGAAATCTTAGAAAGTGATACAAATGAACTTATTTATAAATCAGAAATAGACTCACAGACATAGAAAACAAACTATGGTTACCAAAGGGGAAAGGGGTTAGGGGGAGGGATAACTTAGGAGTTTGGGATTAGCAGATACAAACTACTACATACAAAACAGATTAACAATGAGTTCCTACTGTATAGCACAGGGAACTATATTCAGTATCTTGTAATAACTTACAATGGAAAAGAATCTGAAAAAGAATACACACACACACACACACACACACATATATATATATGAATATGTATAACTGAATCCCTGAAATTAACACAACATTGTAAATCAACTATACTTCAATAAAAATTTAAAAAGAAAAAGAAGCCACCAGCTACATGCTGGGGCTGAAGCAGCAGCAAGCTTTGGGGATAACAAGAAACTACCAAGAAAACTTAAAGATCTGCAGGGTGATGGGCAGTGATTCACAGAAGAGGACTGGCAGGGTTCCTTTGCTGGTACCCAGATGATGCTGTGTGCTCTGACTTGAGAAAGGCTCAGGACTTCACCAGTTCTGCACAAACTCTGCAGACTCGGTTCACCGGACACCTGAGCCAGACTGAAATTCCCACAGCTCATGCCTCTGAGCCTTTTACACGTGCTGTTCCTTCTACCCAGACCCTTGCCCTCTCCCCACATTCTTCTGCTGTCCTCTGCACACACCTCCACTGTAAGTAACTAGGCACATGCCCTCTCCCAACCAGAGCTCTCAGACTGTACAAGAGCTAGTCTGTCCATTCAAGTCTGAATCTACTCTGCCCCTGAGTCCAAATAGACGGTCCTGCCCACTGTGGCCTAAGCCACCCCTAGATAGCTCTAGCCACCTGTGCCCTGACCATCACAACTTCACCAGCCCCGAGCTATGTGACTTGTCCACAGTCCATCCTCAGACACCACAGCCATTTTGCTTCCCAGATACCTGGGTCATCTTGAGTGTGGTTGTTCAATCAATGGCAAAGCAGGCTCTCAATTAACTGAAATTTATCCTCATCCTACGTCCCCTCTTCTTGGTGCGTGGTAATATGAGCAACTGTTTCTGGACTGGAGAGCTCATCTGAGGGCAACTTATAACCCTACCATCAGAGCCGACCCAGCCCAGCAGCTGCCAATCCCATTCTGCTCCTGTGAGGACCCTAAAGCAGCCCTGCAGTCTTGTCACATCAGGATGCAAACTCCAGGGAGAGGCTATGCCCAGGTCGCTCACTGCTGGGTCCCCATGGTGTGATAGTAAATGTTTAACAAACTGGTTCTCGGCAGAGGGAACCTAGATTTGCAGTGTCTTCCAATTTCGGTGATGTGAATTCTCTCACTATGGCCAATTTCAAGCTACAGGGTGACACCACTGAACAGAGCTGGGACACATGGGCAGCAGCATGCCAGTATGTACATTACAGACGGCCCCCAACTTACGAGAGCTCAACTTACACAATTTTTTTTTTAACTCTACTATGGTGTGAAAGTGATAGGAATTCAGTGGAAACCGTACTTGGGATTTTGAATTTGGATCTTTTCCCGGGCTGCTGACATGCAGTCCAACACTCTCTCGTGATGCTGGGCAGCGGCAGCAAGTCCCAGCTCCCAACCAGCCACGCAATCACAAGGGGAAACAGCCCATACACTGACACCCATTCTGTCCCCAGGCAACCATCCTGTTTTTCACTTTCAGTACAGTATTCAATCAATTGCATGATACATTCAACACTTCATTATAAAATAGGCTTTGGGTTAGATGATTTGGCCCAACTTCAGGCTAATGGAAGTGCTCTGAGCACATTTAAGGTAGATCAGGCTAAGCTATGCTATTCGGTACGTCCGGTCTATTAAACGCATTTTCAATTTAACGAAGGGTTTATCAGGACCCACTGTAAGCTGAGGAAGACCCGCATGAATATACACAAACAAAAGACACAAATAACCACAAATACATAAGTAATGGTGAAAAACAGCAAAATAATTCAGAAGTACTGTATTTTGAGTACTTACCACCCCTGTTTTTAGTATGATTTATTTCATTGTAAATTTATATCCTACAGCCAATTTATATACTATAAACTTACGTTGAAAAGCCAGCTCACGAAATTCCTAAAATTTAGCAATCAGCTCTCATGCTTCGGTACAAACTGACTCCAGCACACCACTGCCCGGGGCCCAGCATGGCCAAGCAAGGACAGGTCACTCCCAGGAGCTCTATCAGACAAGGTCCCCAAAGGAAGGTGACTCTGATGCCCTCCACTGAGGCAAAGAGAGACAAGGAACTCTTCCCGGACACGTGGCAAGAAAGGAGCTGAGCTGGGGGCCCATGCGGCACAGTAGGGCAGAAAGAGAACATTGTCCCACTTGGCTGTTTATGAGCCCGATTCTCTCCCTTGGACTTGAGGGCAAGGATGGTAGACAAGAATACAAAGGTACTGAAGACAAGCTTGCAGAAGAGAGGAGGGGCTGGGTGGTCAGGGAGACCCCGGCTTGAGTCCTTCACTGACTGTGACCTTAGGCAGTCACTTAAATGCTGTGCCTCATCTTCCTCATCTGTAAAGTGGGTATGAGCCCATCTTCACTGCCTAATTATCAGGGCTGTTGTAGAAACGATAGTGGACATGAAAGAGTGATATAAATCTAAGTTACTATTATCATACACGGGTACACAGTACATATCACACACTTTTATCTTTTCAAAACTTATCTAAGATTATATTCTTTCCCCTCTGCTCCCTCCCACTGCTTAAGAGATCACATGTGCAGCAGCTAGCCCAACATCTGGCGCATACCAGATGCAACAAAGATCTGCTAATTGACAGTTATCTGTCAATTTATTATTGATTTAAATAACCGTAGGCCTTCCTCTTAAACTAATCTGGTACCTGGGCCCCCAAAAGTCACCCAAGTTTCCCCTTTCCCCAGACTCCTCCACAGCTAAACTGTGAAACAGCACAATTTAGCAAACAGTTCCTGGACATCCACACAACCCACGTTTACTGAGCACCTACTATGTGCCACGCACTGCTCTAGGCTGGTGATCAAGACAGACATGGTCCTGCTCTCAAAGGCTTGCAGTCCACTGGGAGGTATGAAAAGCTACCCAGACCACAGCGAGGGCTCTAAGAGCATTGTGAACAGGAATTCTTGGGCCAGCCTGGCTGCCCAGAGAGGAGGAGATCCCTGAGTGAGAAGCAAAGAGGGGAAGGATAGGACCAGCTTTCTAGAGAGAGGGAACAGTCAGGGCAAAGGCTCTTTGGTGGAAGAGGAAGAAACAGGAGAACTCGGGAAGGCAAGTATGATGGAGCAGAGTGAGAAAGACATGAGTACCACCAGGAGCCTCACAAGTCATAAGAAGGGCTCCGAGCTTCACCATTAACCCCCCAATCACAGGGAGCTTGGAGATTTCCAGACTGTGCCCTCCTTTCTAGTTTATGTACTGAGGCCTGGACACCATGGGACAAATGCTGGGGGGATGGACAGAGGAACCAACAGCTCAGGGCCACCAGGCAGGACCTGCAGGGAAGGGCTGAGCATGTTAATGAGCCTGCACAACCTGTCCTCTCTCCCCAGCATCCGAGGAGGAGCAGATGGGGCTTTGGCAGGCGGGGGTGACTTCTCCTGACTGAATCCCTCGGGAAGGCTAAGGATGCAGAGGCAATATCTCAGCTCTAAAGCTAGTGGGAAGTGCATCCCACCCCAGCCCCCACCAGCACTCCCCTACTGTAGCCCGAGGCAGGGTCACCACCCTCAGGCTCTCAAGGCTAAAGGGAGATTCCTGACCCCCTGCCCCAGGAACCCGGCCTGGGAGAGGGAGGAAGAACTATCCCCACATGTTCCTACATAGGGCTTGGCCTCCCCATCAGCTACCACCCCTGGAGCCCTAGAAGGCAGGTCTCCATCTTCACAGGGCCCACTCCGGACACACTTTTCTGCCTCAAGGAGTGTCCAGGCCTGAGCAGGTTGTGCAGCCATGGCCTTCCAGCTGACCCCGGTATCTTGCCTCCCACACTCCCCTCCTCCAGAGGCTGCCCCGGTTCTGCAGGGGCCCAGAGGGGGAGAAGCTGGCCCAGAACAGAGGCAAGAAGTACATTCCCTGACTCCGTGTAAACCCAGGGACCCTCAGGTCAGTCCAGGGGGAGGTGAACCACGGTGACAGCAAGACCTGAAAGCACACCCCTCCCCGACCCAAGAGAAAGTAAAGCAGAGCGTGGGGGTGGTGATTCCCAAACCGTCCCTCCCAGAACCTGCTAAGGTCACACACTCACTCAGACACACACGCCGATGCACAAAGGCCAGACAAGAGTTACGCAGAGGGATGGGACACTTGTGGGGGAAGAGGATACACACACGAGTGATACAATCACTTCAATGACACTGGAGGGACCTACACGCAGAGAGGAGATTCCGGCCCCGGGACTCTGACCCCCAGAAACACAGATACACACTCGCAGGCACACCCAGGGCACACGGAGGAGACACGGGGTCCGGGAGACACTCTCCCTGGAGAATCGGGGACACACAGGATCATGCAGAAGCGGAGACGCATGCAGGGGCCGGGACCACACGGGCGACCGGGACCTTGGACTCGGGGACACTCGCCCAGGGACGCCCACGGCCCCGGAGAGATCCAGGGCCACACGGACTCCCTGGCGCAGTCTCGGGGGCCGCGGGCGCAGGCGGAGGCCCCCACCCGGCCCCCAGCCCGGCCCCGCGCCCCGCCGCGCCCCGCGGGCCGCACTCACCGGCTCCGGCCGCTCGGCCGCGCCTTTGTTGTCCGCGCCGCTCACAAAGGCGCCGGCGGCCGCCCCGCGCCTCAGCTGCCCCGGCGGCCGCGGGCGCCCATGGCCGGGCCGGCCCAGCCCCGCGCCCCAGCCGCCCGGCCCGCCGCCGCCACCGCCGCCCGAGCCAATGGCCGCGCCGCGCGCCGCCTGCGAGGTCACGGCCCGGCCGGGAGTGCGCCGCCGCCGCCGCCGCCGCCGCCGCCGCCGCCGAGCGGCCTGGTCCCGCCGCCGCGCACTGCGCGACGCGGCGCCGCCCCCGCCCGCCGCCCGCCGCCCGCCGCCCGGCCGGCTCGCCGCGGCTGAAGTCACCGCTTAACCCCTGGTGGCCGGGCCGCCGCGGCCGCGCCCGGAGACCCCCGGGAGGCGGGGAGCTGCCCCCAGCCACCCCCCGCGACAGGAGGGATCGATCCCTCCCGATGGCCGTCCCGGAGTCACGTCGACCCAGCCTCTGGCCACACGGGTGAGGAAACTGAGGCCATCAGGGGTGGAGCCTGGTCTCGGGTCACACAGGGACCCACTTCACCCCTTCACCCCCTCCATGACCCCTCTCTCTTCCCCAGTTCTCCCACCAGAAGCTCCCACATACCCTCCCCCTTCCCAGGCGCTCTCCTGAAAGGTCCCGCACCCACGCTGCCTGCTTGCTTCTCCCTGGCTTCCAGTTTGCCCAGGGCTTCCTCAGAGAGTGAGGGATTCCCGGGTTGGCCCCAGAGGAAAACCCAGACCTGTGATGGGACCGCACCCAATCTCAGCGGCAGAGACCCCTCCATCCCCTCCTAACCACCTTAGATCAGCCTTGCATCCTGGTTTCAGTTAATAACCTCAGGAACCATGGTCCTTGCAGCTACTGTCATTGAGGGCTTTGAACTAGTAATCACCCTAACCATGTAGCTCCATTTTCCTGATGGGGAAACTTAGACTCAGAGCTGTGAGTAATTTGCCAAAGCTCACCCAGCAAGGAAGTGGTCAAACCGAGATCCTAGCACACCCCTCCCTTCTAGCCCCTAGAGCTGCCAAACGCTAGTTACTCTGTCTCAGAATTCCAAAGAGGGCCTCCGGATATGATGCAATTAATTATAGTTATCAGGTCGTTAATTAAGATTATCCCTGCTGTTATTAAACACTTCCCTGCTACCTCTCTGTTTGCAAAGAAAATCACACTCAGGCTTATCAGCAATTACTCCTGGGATGATAATAATGAAGTCTGCAGCCTCCAAGGGCACAGGTGTATGTTGGCTGGAGTCTGTGTTGGCCTGTGTACAAAAACATACCACCAGCAAAAACTTTTTTTTAAAAACTACTCCCTACTTGTCAGGCACCAGCCTTAGGGGCTAAGAATGGAACAAGGAACCAGACATACCCCATCCCTGCCCCCTCGGCTTTCATAGACTAGGAGGAGACACAGATAACAGACCACTACAGTGCAGCGAGACAAGCCATACCAGTCCACTCTCTCTGAAATCATCTTATTCATTGATTTGTTTGCTTGTTTATTGTCCATCTCCACACAAGAACATAAGCTCTATAGAGCTTTTCCTAAGAATTTTTCATAGAGTTGTCCTAACCCCCAGGCCTAGGGAACACTAGGCTCATAGTGTGTAGCCAGTAAATATTTGTTGAGCACTTACTATGTTCCAGACATCATTCTAGGCATGCAGGAGACATCAGTGAACAAAACAGGCAAGGCCCCTGCCCTGCTGGGGCATCCATTCCAGGGACAAAAAAATGACGACATGACAGCATGGAGGGAAGTTTCTGAAACGCCAGAAAAGCAGCAAGAACAGACATCCATCGAGTGACCTCAGGGCTCATAATGTCTAAATTTTGGACCAGAATTTAGAGGTTCAGGTCCTGCTGGCATAGACGGAGCCAAGTACAGGTCCCTGGACCTGCACTTCCCAGCCTTTCAGACCTACTCCAACCTCCCTCCCTGGCTATCTTGTTTCCTTCCTGAGTCTGAACCCTCCTGAGTCCTCCAGTCTGGAATGCCCGCCCCCTGTTTGGAGGCACTAAGGCTTACCCTCCCTCCCAGGACTATTAGAAGGCCCAGAATCCCCAGGAAGCCCCCCTTATGGCCTCTGTTCCCTGACCACCTCTCCCCTGAGCTCTACAGCATTTCTGCTTTGGTGAGTTGCTTTTGTTTTTGTTCGTTGGTTCTGGGCACATACTGATTTCACCTGTCTCCAGCTTGAGGGCAGCTATGATCTGTGCTTGAGGGCAGAGGCCATGCCTCAGGCCCCCGTTGTGCCCCCAGAGCCCCGCACAGGTTAGGGGCACACGGACTGGACACCTTCAAACCCTTATCAATAGAACCCTCTCAGTCCAGGGTTGTGATCTACCATAGACCAAATAGAGCTTACAAAAGCATCTTGGATGGGAAGAGGGTATAGCTCAGTGGTAGAGTGCCTGCCTAGCATGCATGAGGTCCTGGCTTCAATCTCCAGTACCTCCACTAAAAATAAGTAAATAAAAACCTAATTACCTCCCCCCCAAAGTAAATTTAAGAAAATTTCTTTAAATGTGCAATTATAAAAAAGGTGCTCAAAAAAAAGAATAAGTTGAAAAAAAAATTTTTTAAGCATTTTGTTTTGCCCACAGTGGTTTTATTATTGTTAATTAGTTACCAACATTTAACCATTGGGAAATTTACCCTAAATAGCCTGATTGCTGGCTTCTCTTAACAAATCCAAAGATCTGGTAATGCCAGGCCCCCCTAGTCACACTCTGAAGGTCCCAAGGAGAGGTGACCTCTTACACAGAGCTGTGTTCCTCCACTTACCACCATCTCTCCAGCCCTGTGTCATCCATGGACCTTGAGGCCCCTCCTCTGTGAATTAGTGTTTTCATTTCATTTTCCCTCTACATTCTACTTATACAAGAAAAAAAAAATCACATCATGAGACACACACTCGAGAATAAATGAGCCTGCAGCCCTCAACTAGGCCAGGCCAGGCCCCAGTTCAGGCCAATTGTCCTGCGTTCTTGTTCTCTCCACCATCTGGCTATCCTGACACACACACACCCCTTCTCTCTTGGCTCCCCAGCCTCACATTCTAAGCTCCACAGTATGAATGAATGTACAAGGCTTTTCACTGGGCCTTTGCCTATGCTATTCCCTCTGCCTGAAATGCCATTACTGCTCCATCCCCCAAACACGGTGGCTTTTTGATACTCTCCATGAAGATAACACCTTCTCAGCATCTCTTCTCTAGTGCTTCTGAGACTGGGCTCCAGGCTCCCATAGCATCCTATGGTCCCCTCCTCAGTGCACGCATCCTACTGTGTTGTGTGCTGTATTTGCCCCATGTCTTCCCCTGGACAGTGAGTCCTCGGGGGCTGGGACTCTGCTGCCTCGTGCATGCTGGAATCCCCAGCACCTGGGACAGAGCCTGATGGAGCATAAGCATGAGGCAAATATTTGCTAAATAGATGAGCAAATGGTTTCAATAGGCACGAAAGGAACAAAAGGGATTTCTGGGAACATTTCCATGTCCCAGAACTTTCAATTAACCAGAATTTCCCACTCACTGAGCGTGCTGGTGGTACAGGATTTATTGTGTAAGCATAATCATGAATGGTACATCTGGATGGGCCTGGGCCTCTGTTCTCTCTGTCTCCACTGCTGACCTGGGAAAAAGGGAGGGAGGGAGGGAGGGCATGGTGGTATTTCCCACTGGCCCAGAGAGGCTGAGTGACTTGCCCAAGGTTGTCGAGCAAGCTGGTGGCAAAGAGAGGATAGGAACCCAGGGCTCCCCTCTGCCTCCCAGCCTGGCCCCCCTTTTACCAGCCCAGCCTTGTAGCAGATTGAAAGGAGGTGGGTAGATGGGAAAGTGGACTTCCCAAGTCCAGATACCACTCTCGCATAGGCAGTCTGAATGGAGGGAGTGCAGAAAGCGGCTAGCTCTTATCTAAGAGAGGCTGGATCGCATTTTGATTATGAGTGAGGATGACAGAGTCTGTCTTACCAAGATGAACCCTCTTCCCAGAACACTCCTGCTCTTGTTCAGTATGATGGATTTTGAAGGGGGCTGGGATGCACTGAGCAATCTCCCCACCACCTCCCAGTTCCCTTACAATTCAAGACTTGCATTTGTAGGGAAACAAACTGAGGTCAAAGGCACAGCCATAGGTGGTTCTGGGGGCCCAGGTAGAGAAGGAAATTAGAGTTTTCTGAGCTACCACTTTATGGACATTGGTGAAAGGGAGAGGCCAGCCTGAGCAGCAACTTCTCTTGAAGATGTAGTCTCAAATTCTCTCAAAACAACCACTGGGGGTGATGGACACTCATGTCCAGTGGGCTGGACACACACAGTACAGGGCTCTGCCACTCCATGCTCTCCATAGGACCTGAGACCAGTCCTTAACCTCCTCCACTTGGTCCCAATACCTGTAAAGGAACAATAATCCTTTTGCCCTCTTCTGTCCAATGGGACTTTGAAAGATCGATCTAACACAGTCTAATAGAGATTAACATATATAGTCTAACAGCTCACTGACAAAATTAGACAAATGTGCAGTTTGATATTATATTATCATAAAAAATCATAACTGTTATTTAGAAGAGGCCACCTGGTATAGCGGTAGTCAAGAGTTCAAACTCTAAACACTGTTGGGGAAGGGAATTATAAATATGAATGAGAAAAGTGAAATGAACCCTGTAGTGTGGGACTGGAATTGGAGATACTGGGGTCAGCTCATAGCTCGGTCCACCAACAGGGCCTGGGAGCAAGGACACCCAGTGGCAATGAACATACTTAGAAGACAGGTCATGGTTTCTAAATCCCATTCTCTGTGAAAAGAAACCAGAGCTCCTTGGAGAAATGGCTGAGTCCAGGGAAAGAACAAGTTGAGCCTGAAAGATATTGTTGGGCCAGAAATTAATAAGCTGCTCAAGAAGTGATGGGAACATAGCAAAAGGACGTGGAAACCAACTCAAAGAGGCTTCCACTAGCCAAACCAAGGGCAATTTGAGCATCAAAATGAGTAACGAGCGTAAGGATTTATATTACATTGAATAATTGGGAACCAAGAGTCCATACTGATGTGAATAAGTAAATGAATAAATCAGAAGCTAGGAATGCTACTTACACAGCCTCAAAGTACTTCCCCGCAAAATACTTGTTTCCCCACAAAGGGGAGAAGAGCAACTTTACAGTAGAGAAACTTGGCAGACACCTCCTCACCCAAGTGGTCAGACTAGATTAACATGACCAGTCGGGGGATATTTGGACATCATGAGTCTCCTGATGTCATTCACCAAGAAAGACACATCACCTTAAGATATTCTTACCAAAAATGCACAACTCACATAATCAAGAGCAAACATCAAACACACCCAAGTAGAGGGACATTCCTCTAAGTGTCTTCTGATTTATTCATTTATTTATTCACATCAGTATGGACTCTTGGTTCCCTATTATTCAATGTAATATAAATCCTTACGCTCGTTACTCATTTTGATGCTCAAATTGCCCTTGGTTTGGCTAGTGGAAGCCTCTTTGAGTTGGTTTCCACGTCCTTTTGCTATGTTCCCATCACTTCTTGAGCAGCTTATTAATTTCTGGCCCAACAATATCTTTCAGGCTCAACTTGTTCTTTCCCTGGACTCAGCCATTTCTCCAAGGTCACAAAAGTCAAGGAAAGACAGAGGAACTTTTCCAGATTGAGGGAAACCAAGAAGACTCGACAACCAAAGGCAACACATGGTTCTGAACTCCATCCTTTATTCATAAAGGACATTATTGGGACAGTTGGCAAAACTTGAATAGGGTCTGAGGATTCGATGGTAGAAAGACATTATGTGAATTTCCTGATTTTGGTGTTTCTATCGTGATTGTACAGGAGCGTGTCCTTGTTTATAGGAAACACACACTAAATACCCAGAGTAAAGAAACATCAAGTCAGCAGTTTCCTCACAGATGCTTCAGAGGGAAAGTCATATTGTACTTGCAGCTTTTCTGTAAGTTTGAAGTCATTTCTAAAGTCAGATGGCCTGTGCCAATCTAGAGCAAAGTGCTTCATTCTCTGAGCCTCAGTGTCATCATCTGTATAGTATAGATGAAAGTAATAATACCTACCTTATGAGGTTGTTTAGAGGACTGAATAAGATAATATTTGTGGACTGCCTAACACAGAACTGGGCTCATATACATATTTCCAAATTTTGAAAAGCTATATAACTTTTCTTTTTCCTTGTGCAGGTCCCTTCTCAGGATACGGAGTAAGGGGGCAAACCCCAGGACCTGGAGGGCCAGGTGGGAGATGGAAATTGGAGAAGCAGGCTGAATGTGACAACTAACACGAGGTCTCATGGCTGGGGACACTAAATGAAGGAAGTAGGGGACCCTGGAGGCCTGGAAAGCATCGCCCCAGGTAGAAAAGGCAGTCACCACCCAGGTCTAGTAGAAGAGTCACTATGCCCAGTGTCTCCCAAGCTTTGTTTTTTCTCCCCAAGAGAAGCTAGAAATCCAGATTTCTATACGAAATCCCCTGATTTTTAATTCTGACAACTATTTGAGATTTTAAATGGGCCAACAATTGGTAAGCCAAACAGGCTCCAAGTGCCAGCAGCAGGAGTTCTGAAAGCTTGTCCTGAATGCTTAGAAACGTGGAACACCCTCTGTGGATGGACAGAAAAAAGCACCAAACCACTGTTCACAGTTCTTCTGCTGCTCTGATAGAGCCTCTCGAGAGGCCGGGCTGGACGTGCCAGGACGCATGCGCCTCCATGTGCAGTGACAGCCCACTCCTCCCCAGCACACCTGATTGGACAAGAGGGAGAACATCTGACCGAAATCGAGCCAATCAGCTTGCCTCGCCCAGGAATTTGGAATTGGAGAGCTGAGAGACTGAGTGGGTCAAATGACCACAGACGCTGAGCCTGAAAGATGGTGCAGAGCCAGGGGCCAGCATTCATGCTGCAAGAAACCACAGCCAAGTTCCAGCTGAGGTTCTGAAGGATCAGGGGGGGAAAAAAAAAAAGCAGGAGTGCAGAGTAAAGGGGGAGAAAAAGACAGTTTAGGCAGAGGTCATCTAGCCCTAGCAAAGTTAATAGCAAAAATAGTAGCAGACTCTTCCATAAGTCTCTATACTGGGCCCTGTTTAATCACTTGACATGTATTAACTCATTTCATCCTCACAGCAACTTTATGATATAGGTACTTTTATACTTGTTTTACAGATGAGGAAACTGAGGTACAAAGACATTCTGTCCTAGCCTTGAATGTCCGCCCGAGTTGACCTGTTGTGTCCTTACAGAGCCCCTCCCCACCTTCACTTGCACTCACCTGGATGGATTTTTGTTCCTACAACAAGAGGAGGGAAGTGCCCACTGCTCATGGCTACTGTCTTGGTGCAGAATCGGGAGGTCCTGGGACCAATTAATGTACCCAAACATCCTGCTCTAGCCTTTCTGCATCGCCCCAAGTGGAAAAGACGATGCGGGGAAAGGGAAAAGTTACAGCCTGGCGGGGAGGGAAATAGCTCAATGCTAGAGCGTATGCTTAGCCTGCACCAGGTCCTAGGTTCAATCCCCTAGTACCTCCATTAAAAAAAAAAAAAAATAGAAAAGTCCCAGTCCAGGCCATCGAAGGCAGCTGCAAACACATAAAGATGCTCTCTCCGCCACTCAGCCCAGACCCCACAGGCCCGGCGTGCTGGCCCCATCTACACTGGGAAGCCAGCCTCACCCACCCCTCAGGGTATCTGGAGCCTCCACTGGGATTAAGCAGGCAGAGGGCTCAGGGGTGTGTGCTGAGCCAAGGGGAGATTGGATTTCTCTGCTTGGGGCCTGGCCAAGGAGCCAGAAAGGACAGAGAGACAAGGTCTTCACTTCTTGGCATCAGGTTACTGCCTCTACCCAGGGCTGGGGGTGCCAGGCGAGGCTCCCAGGCAATGAGAATAGCCTGTCAGCTGACAGCAGACAGGGCCCAAGCCTATTCTAGAAGCTTCCATAAGGATGAAAAGGATGGGCTGCTGAGGAGGGGAAGCAGAAAGGGAACGCAGGAGACCCCGTGAGCCTCCAGCCTTGCCAGACAGACCAGGCTAGGGCCTGGGGTCCAGACAGGAGGACTCCAGGAGAAAAGGTCCTGGGCCTGGGGAAAGAGAAGCTGGGCAGCTGTCAGCCTGTCGCTGCAGTGACACTCCAGGGAGGCCTCAGCCCCTGCCAAGGGAGGGCCTGGCCGTGGCTGCAGCCTGGCACCAGCCCCAGAAACCTTCAGCAGCCCCTAGTTTCTCCGCCCAGGGCTGGGAGGTTCCGTAAGCTCCCTGGTCTCCCAGATGAAAGACGCTTTCTAAGAGTCGTAAAACCGTCCCCACTCGGAACAATGGGCCCTTATCCCGTTGTGTCCTTCACATAAACTCCCATTAGCAACGCACCAGAAGCTGCAGGCAGGAGTTTTATAGACTGGGTTTTTGGACCAGCCCCAGTGTTCATTAACATCTACTCCCTCGCCCTCCGTGGAACCTGCCCAACTCACTCCCATTCACAGAGGCCCCCTGTGTGCTAGGCCTCCAAGGAACCTTGCAAGGAAGGTGGCTTTGCCTGGTTTTATGAATACAGAAACAGACCCAGAGAGGTTAAGTGCCTTGCCCAGGGTCACACAGTGGGAGAGTAGAGAAGCTGAGATTTGTTGTGTGAGGGTTTTTTTTCATGGAGGTACCAGGAATTGAACCTAGGATTTCTTGCATGCTAAGCATGTGCTCTACCACTGAGCTATACCCACCCCACCCCACTCCATCCCCCCAACCCCGAGCTGGGATTTGAATCCAGAATTTGCTTCTTCCTCCATATCCTGTGGCCTCAGGTTAAGATCATTCAAGTCCTACCCCCTGGAACCCAAGAGATTAAGCCGAATGGTTTTCTTCAGTTTTCTCCTGGAAACAAGCATCTTCTGAGACCAAAAAGCCTTCACCAGGATGGTCCTGTTCGCCCACACAATATGTCAGCAGAGACACAGCCGGCTGGGATTCCCAACACATCAGGGAGGGACCTGAGCCCCTTCCCTTGGGTGAAACCCAGAGTCCCTCGCTATATCTCACATTCATGCTCACAAAGCCCTTTCACCCCATTCCTCCCCTGATGGCCACCAATGATAATGCCAGCCCCCCTTTACTGAGCAGTAAACCCCCTTTTACTGATGGATATGCAGGCCCTGTGCTCTTCATGCGTGATCCCATTTACTCTTGCAAGAGCTCTACAGAACGACTGCTTTCAAGATCTCCATTTTTTCACATGAGGAACTTAGGCACAGAGAGGTAGGTCTCTGTGGTCACGCAGCAAGTAAGCAATGGATTCTAGGTCTATCTGACTCCACCTACCACCTCTCCCCAAAACTTCACAATGTGGAGTTCAGCAAACACCCCATCTCCACGAGCCCAATCCCACGGCCCTGACTCACAACGTTGGGTGTCACCCCAGATGCCTGGATGGTGACCATAGCAGTCACTCTTTGTTGGGTAACTTCTAAATTCCTTCATCATCTCCTGTCCACACAACAACCCTCAATGCTGATCTTGTCATTCCTATTTTACAGATGAGGAAACTGAGTTTTAGAAAGAGGAAACGTCTTATTCATGGTCCCACAAAGCTGGTAAGTGGGGTACCAGGATTTGAATGCATTTCTGTGGGTTCCAGAACCACTGCTTCTTAGAGGTAAGCTAGCATGCTAGTTAAAACGACCATCCCAATAGACCCTTGGTGTGTGTTGGGCTGCACCCAACAGACTTGCAAGCCCTGTGCTTGCCCAGCCTCCAGACCAAAGAAAGAGCCTAGAGTCAGTGACAGAGACATCAATTGTTTAATGGACAGGGGGGTCTTACGTCTGAAGTGAGGTCCTGGCACGACACCCCACCATGTGCGGCAGATGGTGGGTAGGACATGGTGACAATCTTCGCTACAGTGGGGAAAGGGATGTTACTGGTTACAGAGGGAATTGACATCGGGTTGGCTCATTGGTTACCAGGGAAACCAGCAGAGGACACGCCCCTCACTGCCCCTTTGATAAGTCATGGTGGAGAAGTTCTGATCTGAAGATTAGAGCAATCGCTAGCTGGGGCCAGGGGGCAAGTATGTAGGCATTTACTGATTAGGCTCTGTGATCAAGAAAAAACGTCAGTCATGTGTGTAGAGTGTAGGTAAAGCAGGGACTGGTCGAGCAGAGGATGTACAGAGAACAAGAGAACAGCCATCTTGGGTGGCCTGACCGTACAGCATGCGTTCAACTAATCCTCCCAATTAAGTGCCTAAGATTTCCCTGGCAATGTTCCAGAAGCTGGAGGTACACTGGTGAATAAAACTGCCATCCTTAGCCCCCATCAGTCCCATGGGGGACCAGCAGGGAACCCCTGACCACTTCTGGCTGCTCTCCCTTAGAACTTCATCTACGGCCTCCCCCTGCTGAGCCCCCAACACAGGGGTTCATCCCCACCTCTGCTGCCTTTGGCTGCCCTGCCTCCTCTCAGCTTCCAGGAACTTTTCAGATAGCCTGCCCCAGCCCTGAGAAGCCCAAGCAGTCTACAGCTTCTGGTCACACGCTGATTTCATCCTAAGACGCTTCATAACCAACTCCTAACTGGGCCAACCAGACGGGCAGCTGCGTTGGCTTAGGCTCTCATGAGAAGCCCTCAGACCCACACACCCTGCCGCCAGATGGCATGGCCAGCATCCACGGCCCCTTTGTTGAGATGATTAACTCATGAGCTGCCCCACCCTGAGAAACTGGCTTGGGACCGGACCTTGGTCACCATTCCCCTATTACCTACTATTGCTGCTGAGGAGAGCCAGCCTGCCCAGAACAACTCTCAGATGTACATGGATACTAGTCAGTAGCAGGCACTGTTTTAGGTGATCTCAATCATCATCTTCCTCAATGCTCGTGATCATTGGTATTATCGCAGCTAACGTTTATTGAGCACTTGCTACAGGGAGGAATTGGGCAAACTCTTTGCCTGTATTATCTCATCAAATCTTCACAATAATACCGGGAGGTAGGTACTGTTATCATCCCATGCAACAGATAAGGAAACTGATAAACAGATAAGGCCATAGCACCTGAGGTAGTGTATTGTCTAAATTGTCTGTCACCCCTGCTACACTATAATCTCTCTAAGGGTAGGAGTGTGTCTTTGTTACACACAGTTTATGTCCAGAATGTAGTGTCTGGCACAGAGCTGATGCTCAATAAGCAGTCTTTGGATGGATGGATAGACAGATGGATGTATGTATGGATGGATAGTTGGACAGATGGATGCACGCAACTGAAAAATAAGAGGAGGGGGAGGGGATAGCTCAGTGGTAGAGTGTGTGCTTAGCATGCGAGATTCCAGGGTTCAATCCCTAGAATCTCCATAAAACAAAACAAAAACCCCTAATTACCTTCCCCCACAAAAAAAAAAAAAAAAAAAAGAAAGAAAATAAGGAAAGAACTAGAGGACAATAACTCCCCAACTCCCAACCACGGATGCCCTCAGTGAAGCAGGAGGAAGCAAGTTTCTCTGCTAACTGGAAAATCCCCCAGCCAGGATTCCAGGAAGTGCAGAGAAAAGTATGCAGATCTTTAGGGGAAGGGAAAAAGAAGTGTCTTTGGGGTAATGAGCTTTGAGATAACAGCGTGTAGCCTTATCAGGCACGTTACCCTTCCCAGACACCACCACTTTGCCAGGGAATTTCATCTGCTCAGTCCCAAAACACCTGTCTCTGAATTGGGGCAGCTGTAAAATGTGCGTCTGTAGTAACCTCCCTGCCGTGTAGCTCCAGGACTGCGCTGAGGAACAGAGCTGCGCCGGACCCTGGGGTTTGATCTAAGCCCCTGCCTTTTCCCTGGGTGTTCTTTTGGAATTCTGCAGCACCCACCAGGAGCCTTGAGCTTTAGGGGGCTTGCTCTCTAGTTAATTAAAGAGATTTCATCCTGACCCACAAATCCTCATACCCTGTAAATTCTGATCGGTCACCTGAGCCAGCCAGCAGGATTTGGGGGTGAGGTCAGTGTGAAGCAGGCTGCCCCCCACCCCCAACTATTCCCTGGCTGGAGCCTAGAGCTTCCAGTGTCTCATGGGGAAAGGAGGACTCGGGGTGAAAAGCCCAGCAGTCCCAGGAAAGCAGGCATTGAGGGATGTGGCTCAGCTTTGTAGTTTCCGGAACATGTTAAGAAAGAGGGAGAGAAAAGACTAGAACTAGCACCACAGCATCCCCATCACACCCAGAGACCGCTCTTCCAAGTGGAATATGGTATCGAGGTCCCGGACAGCACACTGAGGCATCCTGTCATTCTGGAGTCAAGAGGAGTTTGTGCCATGGACATGTCCTCCCCTTTATTGAGCATTTACTTTGCACTGGGCCAAGTGCCCTGCCTGGGATAACCCTCCTAACTTGCCTCAGTGAGCTCAGTACTGTTACCTTCCTTTTCAGATGCAAAAACGAAGACCAAGCAACCCCGCCCAAATTCACAGCATCAGAAAGGACAAAGCTAGGATTTAAACCCAAGTCTGACCCCCACGTCCATCCTTTTTCCAGGAATAAGGTGGAAGGGGCCTCAAGCAGCCTCTCCCCTGCAGTCAGACTGTTGCAGTAAAGTGTGTTACAGCTCAGTTGTGACAGCAACCTGGATTTGGGTGAGAGACCAAGCAGCACTTAGAGTTGGAGAACTCAGGTTTATTATGCTGGTGGGACCAAAGGAGTTAACATTTCAAGCTCTGGATCCCATCTGAGGTTTACACAGGCTTTTATAGGCTACCAGTCTAGACTTTGCAACATTTTGTAACATCATATGCAAATAAGGTATAACAAAGTTGACTAACTAGGAACAAGCTTTGTAGAAATGGACCAATCAGGAGTGAGAGAAATGGACCAATCAGGAGTGAGGGAAGTAGACCAATCAGGAGTTAGCTCAGGGAACCAATAGAATCTTAGGGATAAGTTCTGCTTTCCTAGAAGTAAGCCATTTCAGAGTTTAAAAAGCGAGATAATGCTGCAGGGCCAGGGAACAGAATGGTGCTGGTAGGAGGATAGTGGCCCTGCCTGGGGGTCCTGCAGTCTTTTTCATGGGGCTTCCCACCTCAGGACAAATGTTGCCCCCCTGGGTTTATTCCAAAAATCAGCGAGACAGAAGAGGAGCTAGTCTTTATGGAGATCACTTCTGTCTTCCGGTCCCCATGTATCAGAAGCAAATGGGAGCCTCCCCTACATTCCTCTGCTGGCCAGGCCAAGTGGGGAGGAGAGAGGGCTGACAGCAGGCTCACAGGGCACCTCGGGGCCATCCATTCAGGCAGTTCAGAGACTTTCAGAGCTGGCAGGGCCCTTAGAGATGATCCAAAACAAACCTCTCCTTTCACAGAGGGGGAAACTGAGGCCAGGAGAGGGCAGAGGACTTGCTCAAGGGTGCACAGAACATGAAGAATGAAATGGGAGCAGTGGTAGCCTCTTGGCTCCCAGCCCAGGGTCCCCTCCCCAACCCCAGCCAGTCTCAAACAAGCCATGACATTGGAACCCCTCTTATCAGATAGAATGAATGACTATCAGATTTAATTTCGACATTGTTCTGGAGGAGAACCAGAGGATAGGGAAAGATGGAGAGAGAGGAGGTGAGCAGAGCTGCTACCCAGCCCCGCTGCCTCCCTCCCTCTGCTGGGGCATCAGACAGTGGCTGAGATGGGCTGAGCTGAGCCAGGAGGAGGGATCCAGGTTACCTGCAGAGCAGGTCCCACGATGGCTCAGGAGAGCTCCCTGTTTTCCTGGCATCCTTGAAACAAGGACTGCCTCTGTCCCTGAGACAAGGAAGGATGAGGGAGGGGGTCCCTGTCTTTCTGCTGAAGGGCCAAGTGGGAGAGGCCTAGCAGGGGAGCCAGGGACTGACTTCATGGCAGCACCATCCCACCTGCCTTTTACCCACCTGCTGAGCTCCTGGGAACCTGCTCCTGTGAGTCTGACCTCCTTGAATCCAAAGGGTCAGTGTTTCAAAACCCACTCATTACTCCTGGCCTGTGTATCCTGGGAGACCCCCATCCCCAAGGAGCTGTCTCTCATCATGATGGGTGTGTTCACTTCTGGGGACACAGACCGGGTTCAAGTCTCTGCTTCCCTGCCTGCTAGTCCTGTGACCAAAAGCGAGTTACTGCACTTCCCGAGTCTCAGCTTCCTTGCTGTAGAGCCGGGCTTGTGTCCCTGCATCCCAAGGTGGTTGTGGGGACTAAATGTCAAAGCTGTCCCAGGGACAGAGGGGACTGGAGATGCTGCTTGGGTCATTCTTTACCTCTCTTCACACTAATTCTCTGCATGCATGTGGTGTCAAGGATTTTAAGGCATTCACAGCTGTTACTGTAATTCACAGACCTTGGTGAGATCATAGGAAAGAAATTATCAACTCCTGCACCCAGATGGGGTGACCTAGGCCTCCAGAGGCTGAGTGGCTTGCCCAAAGTCCTGTAGTATTTAGAGGCAGAATGCGACCAGAACCCACGGTTCTCAAATCCTACCTCAGCGCAGCCCAGCCCAGAGGTGCCAAGTGGGAAAAGCTTGAAATCTGGGGTCAACCAAGCTGGACCCATGGCCTTGTGAACTCAGCACACCACGTTGAATGACGTGAGCTTGCAATTTTCTGCCAATGATTTCAGTGCCATTGGCCAGCTGTGTGACCCTGGGCAAGTGACTTCTCCTCTCTGAGCCTCAGCTCTCTCACCTGTGAAATGGGAGTTTTCCGAAGGACTAAGTGAGCTGTGGCAGGCAGGCTGCCTGACCCAGATCTTAGTATACGGTGAGTGCCCGATAAATGGAAATGTAGTAACAGTGGCGCAGTCAGTATCACTGTTAGTATCATCATTACTACCAGGAGGAGAAGATGGAACGGAATCACCATGGGAACCTCTTGCCCAAGTGACTGTTCTAGGGCAGAAGCTCTGGAAGGAGACATTAGAGACTCCCCTCACCTTGTAGGTGGTAGGGATGTGAGTGGGGCCAAACCAGCACCCCCTGAAGACTCCAAAGTCCCAGCAACTGAAAAGACCCCACTGGGAGGACTGGTGGCATCACTCTAGGGAGCTCAGCCTAGGAAGAGAAGGGGTGGTTCCCAAATGAGCTTCAGGAGACCCTGATTCAGGGACTGAAAGCTGGGGAGGCAGCATCACTCAGACACTTTTGTCCCAGATGCACAAGGATTCTCTGAAGGAAAAGCCACTGGAAGGAGGGACCAGCCTGGTACAGCGGCAGAGACTCTGTTAGGAGCCAGGAGGGAGGGCCTGACCTCACAGCTGTATGATCTCAAGTAGGTCACCTCACCTCTCTGAGCCTTATCCCTCTGGGAGGTCAGCCAGAGGGACACGCAGTCATCTAAAATCCCCCTTACAAACCTCAGCCTCGCCAGCCCAGCAGGTACCCAGCCCCAGGAAGTCTCATCGTCGCCTGGTAGCAGTCAAGTGACAGAGTGAGGGCTCAGTCGGGTTCTAGGACCAGACTAGTCTGGCTTAAATCTCAGCTCCCCTTTCTCAAGCTGTGCTAACATGAGTAAGTTACTTAACCTCTCTGTGCCTGTTTCCTCAGCTATAGACAAGAATGATAATAATAAAACTTACCTCCTAGGAGCATTGGGAGGATTAAATGAGCTCATACATGTAAGGTATTTGGTTAGCAAAGTGCCCAGCCCAGAGTAAGCGCCCAGCAAGCATGATACCGTCATTCCCCAGACATCGGCCACACAGATGAACCGGCTGCCTCCAAAAGCCTCAAGCTCTCCATCACCGGAGATACTCGAGCTGAGGCTCAACAGCCACCTGTCAGAGACTCACAGCCAGGACTGCCCGGGTGACCTTTAAAATGCTTCCAACTGTGAGCCCGTGAAATCACGTCTATGAAATTGCATATGCAGTAATTCCTCCCTTCTAACATGGCCAGGATAGGATGAGATGGGAGAGGGCTACCAGGGGGGTCGGGGGGTCCCGGGAGGCAGAAACAGAGGAGCAGGCACTAAGGAGCGAGGAAGGAGCACTGGGCGGGGTGACAGCAGCTCATTCTGGCTTCTTGTCCCCGCTCTGCCACCGACTCACAGTGTGACCTTGAGTTACTCCTTCTCCTCCGAGCCTCAGTTTTCCCAGCAGTAAAATGATGCTGTTGAACTAGGTGTCCTCTGAGGCCACATCCAGCCGCAACTATCAAACTCTGTGACCCTAAGAAGGGAGTTGGGGAAATTTTCCACCGCACACACCCCCCTGAGAGGCTCCCTCTATTTCCCTCACCCCGGCATTACCCTGACCTGCCCCCACAAGTTAGCCACAAAGGTCAGGGTCCTGGCCACTGAGGCTCCCAGCAGCATTCTCCTCCCTGAGTCCAGCACAAGGCATTCCAAGCCCCACCACCACCTGAGAGGGAGCAGGGTGTCCCTGGGCCTGGAGCCCAAGGGTGTCAACAACAACAGAGACCCAGACACTCACCCAGTGACCTCCAAAGCGTTCTCCTCCAACTCAGCGAGGGACAGAGATGTTTAAAAACCAAAAGCCTGACCCGGATTCTGTGCAGTCCAATTCCAGCCACAGGAGAAGTGAGTGCAGGTGATGGGGGCAGGCTCCAGCGGCAGGGAGGGGTCTCGTCTGTTTCAGCTGGTGGGCAGGAGCTCAGGGGTCACGTTCACTGGCTCCCTTGCTGCGCATGCAGTGGCCGCAGGTGTGTGAGTCACTCACCAGCCAGACCTGCCAGGCAGGCGGGCAGGAGGACAGGAGGCGGCCCCGAGCAGCCCACAAAGAAGGGCTAGACTGAGTCAAGCCAGGCAGGGCAGGGCTGGGCTGGGAGGACCAGGAAGTTGCCAGGGTAGGAAGAAAGGACGGGTGTGAACAAAGTGGGGGGGGGCTCTAAAAGGGGGTTCTGAGCAGAAGGGCTGAGTGCTGACAGCTGCCTACTGGCCCGGGAAGGGGCTCACGGCATGGGCACAGGGCAGGGTGGGAGGTTCCTCCATGACCTAGGACTCTTATAACCAGAGAAGCTGGAAAAGAACATGACTTTGAAGTTGGAACATTTCGGGTTTGAATTCCTGCCCTTTCCAGCTGAGTGGCCTTGTCTCTCCAAGCCTGTTTCCCCCTTGTTCAACTGGAGTAATTACTGTGATTTTTTTTTAATGGCTGTATAGTTGGTTTATAATGTTGTGTTCATTTCAGGTGTACAGCATAGTGATTCAGTTATACATATATGTACATATTCTTTTTCAGATTCTTTTCCATTATAGCTTCTTACAAGATATTGAATATAGTTCCCTGTGCTCTACAGTAGGTCCTTGTTGCTTATCTATTGTGTATATAGTAGTGAATATCTGTTAATCCCAAATTCCTAATTTATCTCTCCCCACTCCTCTTTCCCCTTTGGTAGCCATAGTTTGTTTTCTGTGTCTGTGAGTGTATTTCTGTTTGGTAAATAAGTACATTTATATCATTTTTTTAGATTCTACATATAAGTGAGATCATATGATATTTATCTTTCTCTGGCTTAATTCACTTAGTATGATAATTTCTATATCCATCCATGTTGCTGCAAATGGCATTATTTCATTATTTTTATGGCTGAATAACATTCCAGTGTGTGTGTGTATACCATATCTTCTTTATCCATTCATCTGTCAACAGGCATTTAGTCAATTGGAGTAATTATAATAGTTCCTATATGACAGAGCTCTCACAAGAATTAAATTAGACTGTGTAGAGATAGGGGGCTGGAGTCCCGGCGGCTAAAGGACGGACAACACGGCACTCTGAACACAAAGATGCCTTTTCAGGAAAGTAGGATGGCACACTCGGGGCTGGCCCTGTTTGCATTCTCATTGTCAGTATTAACCACCCCCAGATTTTAGTCAACCATCTGCTGAGCTGATTATGAGCATGAGTATCTGGACATGAGGGGAAAAAAGTCATTTAACTACACACACTTATTCTACCCTAACTATGTGCTCCTAAGAACCCAGGAAGGGGTCTCAAAGGAAGTCAGCCCTGCCCTTAAAATGCTGACGGACAGCTTTGACTTCACACCCAAACCTGACCTGGACCCTGCTCCGCCTTCTGCTGCAGGACACTGGCAAGCAAGCAAGCCTCGGGGTCTTAGATTGGGAACATGGTGGGTGGAGAGGGGCAAACTATCTCGGGCCAAATCCGGCCCTTCACCTGTTTTTGTAAATAAAGTTTTATTGAAACAGAGGCGCACCCATTTGCTTATTGCCCATGGCTGCTTTGAAGAGACAACAGCAAAACTGAGTAGTGACAGAGACTGCAGGTTCTGCAAAGCCAAAAATATTTGCTGTCTGGCCTTATAGAGAAAGCTGGCTCATCCCTGCCTTCGATGATGGAGATGATGATGGTGGTGGTGGTGACTGTGATGATGATGTTGCTAATCCTGGGTTTTGGCTTTTACACGTTTTATCCACTAAAAACCTCTCCATGCATAACTTCGTATAAGCCTCACAGAAGTGTCTCCCCCTTTTACAGAGAGGGAAACTGAGGCTTCTGAGAGATCAGTAACTTGCCCAAGGTCACACAATGTGCAGTAGATGGATATTCTGAATCACGGCCTGATGGAAGCAGAAGCCTCTGGCAAACACACAGGCCTGGGGCACAATGCAAACTCCAGTAGGATTGGAAGTTCTGCCCCACGGGAGAAAGTAAACAGGCCCAGTTCCCTGGATTCCCACCCGGAAGGCTGCCAACCTCTGGACCAGAGGCAGGCTGCCTCAGTTTGAGTCCTGGTTCCTCCACGAGCCAGCTGTGAAGTGGGAACGTGAATACTGCAGAATTAGAGTCCCCCAGAAGCCCTCCATCAGGGCTAGAGTTTGGCCAACATTACTATTAGGGCTTGAAGTGTGAGCAAAAGGGAGGCCATGGAGGAGCGGCCCCTTCACCCGCAGGAGCAGCGGTGGGGGGCTCGCCCTTCAAGAAGGCCTAGCCTGGGAGGGGTGGTTCTTGGTCCTGGGGGCCTGGAGAGGAGAGATGCTGTCCGTTACTGCCTCCCTGGCCTCCATTCCCGCACCTCCCCTTGGCCCTGGCTGGGGACAGGCTGCCACTGCTGGGAGGCTGCCCTCTTGTCCCCAGAGCCCCACCCCAGAGGGCACTGCCTCCACCCACCCAGGAGAGCTGGCCTGGGCCTTCAGCTCCCAGAAGCAGCAGCACCAAAGGTCATGGAAGGAGGGTGGGAGGGGCCAGAGTCACTCTCAGTGTTTCCTTTGGACACCTGGACCACCACACCATCCCCCCTACCTTCTGAAGGGTATGAAGTCCTCTGGAATTCCCTCTCCTGCTCTCTGGGGGTCTTCTCTTCTCTGGCCCTTCCTCTCCTCACCCACCCACAAGGCCCAGGGGCAGAGGAGAGACTGAATATTAGCTGAGAAAAAGCCACGAGTTCAAAAAATAATTCAATCAATCCACCTCCACTCCTTTTTCCCAAATTGTTGTTCCCTCCAAGAGGTTAAGCGAGGCTTGCTTTCTACCCTCCACACAACAACTGGTTGCCTAAGAACACTCTGCTAGGCAAGGCTGCAGGGCAGCGTGTTGGAAGCCCCTGTTTGCCAGCAGTGGCCATGCTTACCCACAGCTCGTGATTTATTCGCTGATCCAGGGACCCAAGAGCCCCCACCCCCACTCACCAAGCCTTTATCCCTGGTCTTCTCTGCCATCTGCGTAGGGCCTGCACAGTCCCACACTGAGCTTGCCGCTAACTGAGGCTAAACTTTGATGTAGAAACAGTATCTAAGTATCTAAGTAGCCTGCTACATGCCAGGCTCTCTGCCCTCTTCCCACTATAGGGAGGGGCTGGGTCCTTTCTGTCCTTGAATCCTTACCACCCCCTCTCCTCCCCACAAACCCAGCACCAAAAGATGCTCAGAAAGGTCTGCAGAATGAATGACTCTTCCAAGCAGCTCTAAACCAGCGTGTGTCACCCTTGGCGCTACACTAACATGTTGGACCTGATAACTCTTTGTGGTGGGGGCCGTCCTGTGCCCTGTGGGGTGTTTCTCAGCATCTCTGGTCTCTAACCCCTGGATGCCAGTGGTACCTCCACCCCCTTGTTGTATCAACCAAAAATGTCTCCAGACATTGCCAAATGCCCTCTGGGCAGGGGGCGAACAGCCCCACCTTGAGAACCCTTGCTCTGTAGTCATCAGTTCCATGTGACATCTGCACCAACGGCTAGAGAAAACAGACAGGTGGTATTAGCCATTTTATCAATAAGAAAACTGAGATGTCATAAAGATATGTGTCCCATGTCAGCTAGTTAGCGGCTCATCCTCATGAAACAGAAGTTGGAAAAGGTACAAGTCGATCTCCTGGGGACCTGAAGGATGCGTGAGGATGCTGGAGCAGATGCAGGGAGACACCAGGGACCACCGGCCCCAGAGGGTCTGAAACGGCACCCCCTCCTCCTGGACCTGCAGCCAACCAGGCTCCGAGGTAAGCAGGTCCCCAGGCCAGGTCACGATGTCAGCCCAGCCAGGGTCCAGGATGAGGTGCAGAGGCCCCCATACTTAAAAACAACAAGCCAGATGACACAAAGCATGCCTGCAGGCAGAGATTAGCACAGCATCTTTCTGAGTCTTCTGAGTCAAAAATTCCAGATAGGTTCATCAAACATGGAAGTACTTCCATCGGAGGGTATTCTGGCTGAGTTTCTTGTTGAAGGGGAGGTTGCCCAGTCCCAAACAACTCTCACTTCCTTTCTGACAACCATCCCCTACTTCCAAGGATGGACTCCATGTTGGCCCCGCATGACCTCATGCCCTGGCGAGCACATCTGACAGTCACGGTCTCTGACTCTGAAATTTGGAACTGGGTTTCTGCTGGTGGCTGGAACTGAGCACTTGTGACTCAAAAGTTGTGGGGTGGCCACCCTCTGCCACATGCCCAGAGACACTGAGGAATCCAGTCCCAGATGAAAGGAGAGAAGCAGGGATGAGATAAGGCTTTTGGAGTTATTCACAACAGCCAAAGGGCAGCACCAACGCAAATGTCCATTGATGGATGAAGGAATAAGCAAAATGTGGTCCATCCATGTAATAGCGTATTATTCAGCCTTAAAAAGGAGTAAAATTCTGACACATGCTACAAGATGGATAAACTTGGAATACATTATGCTAAATGAAATAAGCTAGACACAAAAGGTTGTATTATATGATTCCATTTATATGAAGTACCTAGAATAGGCAAATTCGCAGAGACAGAAAGCAGATGCTGGTTACCAGGGGCTGGGGGAGGGGAGACGGAGAATTGTTCTTCAACGGATGCAGAGTTTCCGTTTGGGATGATAAAGTTCTGGAGCTGGATGGTGGTGACAACTGCACAACATTGTGAATGCACTGACAGCCACTAAACTACACACTTAAAAACAGTCAGCCGGAAAGAGAAAGAAAAATACCATGAGATATGACTTATACGTGCAATCTTAAGGAAAAAAAAAAAAAGACACAAATGAGCTTCTTTACAAAACAGAAAGAGGCTCACAGACATAAAAAACAAGCTTACAGTTACCAGGGGAAGCGGGTAGGAAGGGATAAATTGGGAGTTCGAGATGTGCAGATACTAACTACTACATATAAATTAGATAAGCAACAAGTTTCTTCTGTACAGCACAGGGAACTATATTCAATATCTAATAGTAACCTATAATGAAAAAGAATATGAAAAAGAATATACGTATGTATGACTGAACTATTATTCTGTATACCAGAAATTGACACAACATTGTAAACTGACTATACTTCAATAAAAAAATGGTCACAATTATAGATCTTATAAAATATATATTTTATCAAAATTGAGGAAAAGAGAGACCATAGGAATAGAGACAGGCAGGAGCAGAGGCTGCCTGGGTTCCAACAGCCGTCCAGCTCCTGGTTTCAGCCCCTCATGAGGCCAGGGCAGCTCTCTGGGCTTCTGGGACACCCCTGAACTCCCGGAATACATGTTCCCTTTTTTGCTTATACCCATCCATGCAGGGCTCCGTACTGGCAAATGAAAGGCTCTTAGTTGAGTATCTGGGGACAGTTATTTCTGGGAGGGTGTCACCTCCTGCCCAAGGTCAGTCCCCAAAAAGGCCTGGCACCTTCATACCCCAAGCTTCTCTTCCTGACCCTTAATAGAACCCTCCTCTGCACATTTATTTTAAAACTGCTTAAATTAGACCCACAGCCCTCCAAGGTAGAAAACATTCCTCCACCCTCCACCCTCCACCCTCCCCCGCCCCCTGTATTTTAACTCTCATTTTCCCTTGTCATTACTTCCCAGCTCAAACCTCCACCCAAAGTCAGCAGTCTTGGGTCCAAAAGGTTCCTTGCTAATTCCAAACAGCAGACCCGCCCTCAGAGGATGAATGTGCCTCTAACAAGCACATTCAGAATTGTGCCACAAGTTCTGAGACGTTTTCAAACGCTGAGTTCCCAGAACTGCCTCCTGGCAGGTGACCACTCTGAAGGATCAATAGTCTCTTGCATGGATAAGCATTCATGCAGTTAGAACAAACTCAGAGGACGAAAATTTGTAGTCACACTCTGTTCTGCGGACTCTTCACATCAGTTCAGGAGATGCCGACGCCCCACGTTCCTGGAAGAATCGGGTTTGACGCGATGCTCATCGACTGAGACTAGGTGATCATCCAGAAGCTGGATGAAATATTGATGAAAATTATCGTACGTAATCTCCCAAACAGCTTGAGAGGCAGCTCTTCTTATGCCCATTTGAAAGATGACAAAACTGAGGCTCAGAGAAGTGAAGTAACTTGCCAAAAGTCACACAGCTAGAAAGTGGGAGAGCTGGAATTTCCATCTAGGTTTATTTTAATTTCCAGGGCCCAGACTCTTAACCACGGGGAGAACAGAATGGGGGCTGCGGATGGCAAGGAAGACAGGAAGAAGGGAATCCAGATGCTGAACTTGAGTTTCTTCATATTGGCTCCCAACTTCCTAAGCCACCTGGCCACAGCCTTGAGAGTGTGAAAGGTCAAAGCCATGAGACATGCTGGCCATCAGGTGCTATGTGGATGCAGAGTCTGAGCTCCCGCCCCCACCCCATCATTCTCATCCAGTTTTGCCAACAAACTTGAGGCCAGGGGCTCTTTTCCAGGTGGAAAGGACAGTGCATCTTGGAGAAAGACACCACTTGCTACCACCTGTTAAGAGACAAGTCTCTGGGCTGCGCCTGGACATTAGCAACCCCCAGCCCTGAGTCTCACTGCCCTCCCATCCCGTGTCCCAGCTCAGACAGGAGACTTCATCCCCAAGGGAGACAACATGTCCCAGTAGTCAGTTCTCTCCTGTTGCTCTCCCATGGCCTCCAGCCACGCAGCTTCAAAGCTCCCTGCCCAGCTTAACAACAAAAAGACAAACAGTTTAGCACGAGCCCCGGCCAGCCCTGCACAGACGAGGTCTATAATTAAAGCAGGGATGGATCAAACAAATTCCAGTTTGAATTCCGCTTCCTTAGCAAGCCATGTGACCTTGGACAAGTCACTTGACCCCTTGACTTCTGTAAGCTTGTCTGTAAAATGAGGATGACACAGCTAGGAGGGCTGTTGCACTGAGTGAAGGAATTCATTTATATAAAGCCTTCATTTACATACATGGTCTTCGCAGGCCACCGATACCTACAGGGACCGTCAATGGTTATCACCATTTTTATCATAGTATCCCAGGAAAACTTCTGGTTCCATGGGTTAGGCTGAAACTTACCTTTGTATCATTTAAGCTTTAATAAGCAAATGAGTTTTCTTCCTCCAAAGTATTTATGCAATTTGTAGTGTATCTGTGTGTTTGCTTGGATTTTATCTCTGCCATTAACTCTGCTAGGAATTCCATAAACACAGGGGCCCACCTGTCTGATTCACCTGTGTCCTCGGCACCTAACCTAGGGCTTGGCACATTGTAGGGGTTTAAGTATCACTGACTGAATGAATAAACAGATAAAGTAAATTTAAGAAAGCAGAAGTGAATAATATAGGAGCCCCATTTACATTAGTGACGGCCAGGCTAACGGCAAATGATTCTTATCTGTCATTTAAACAGACCCACTGAAAAGCTCTACCAGGCCAAGGCAATTCATTAAAAATGCATAGAATTAGGGGGAGGGCAGAGCTCAGGGGTAGAGCGTGTGCTTTGCAGTGCACGGGTCCTGGGTTCAATCCCCAGTACCTGTTAAAAATAAACTAAACTTAATTCCCCCCCAAAAAACAAAAAACAAATGCATAGAAGAGAACAAACTTCTCCCCTTGGAGTTCAGGATTTCAGCTGCCCCATCTGCACTGACCATCCAGAGCTGAGTGGAAGGAGGGAGGAGGGTCTAGGTGCGACACAGGTGGGGAAAAGTTACCTGGAGGTAGCGCTCCACGGGGAGGAACTTGACAGCTGGTATTTGCTAAATGGCTGCTCCACCCCCATTACTGTGCCACCAAAAGTCACCCTTCTAGATTTCTTATAGGTTTATTAGTATTATCTCCATTTTGCAGGTGAGGACACTGAGGTTCAGAATGATGGGACAGTCTTGTCCGTGATCCCACAGAGAGAAAGAGGCAGAGGTGGGATGTGAAGCCTTCGGTTTTGTTCAGTTCAGGCCCGATGTGGGCAAACGTCAGCCCATCAGACACCCATCCCAGGCTGGGGTCTCAACAGTGACATCCAGCAGGTGGCATCATTCAGTGTTAGGAGGCTGGTAGCACTGCTATTTGGGGCCATCTCTTCAACACCTGGGCCCAGAAAGGAGGACCCAGCCCCTCTCCACTGCAAGAGACAGGCAGGGCATGAGGGCCCAGCCTGGGGAAACTTAGGCAGGTGCCAGGTATGGAGGACAGGTAAGGAAAGGGGGACATGGAAGATGTAAGCTGGCTGGGCATAAGGCAGGGGAGCCACAATGCACACCTGGAGTGGGGCCGTCACATGTATGGTGCCCCCGAATGGTACGGCCCTCGGCCCACAAGCCTGAATGGGGCAGCTGTGACATCAGGGGGCCTGGCTGCACCAAAGGCAACCCTCCCCCTCCCCCTGAGTCCTGGAAAGGCTAAAGGCTGATTGGCTGATCCCTTTCAGTGGCCCCCTCCCAGAGGCCTTTCTCTCCCACCCCTGCCCTCTCTGAAGCCCGTGGGTCCCGATGGTGATGGCAGGCTATGCTTTCAAAAGTTAATGCTGCTTCTTCAAAATCTTCCAAACAGGCTTCAGGATCACAGGACAAACCTGGGAGAAGGAATGTTAGAAAAAGATAAGTGATTCCTATTGCCAAGAAAGCTCTTCAGCTGGGGCCTCACAACGCTCCACCCCACTCTCCAGTATCTCCCGTGGCCCCCGGGCCTGATGTCCACCCACAATCCAACATGGTGCCCACATTGCACAGCAGGAGGCCTCGGGCAGAGGCCCGGGAGAGAAGGTCATTTTGTAAAGACAAGGAGTATTTTCAGAAACCTTACTCAGCTCCCATTTGGAGCCACAAAAGGGTAGCTTCAGGGGGTCTCCTCCTGAAACTCTGCACCCAGTAGCTCTGATGGACTGCTCTCAACCATCCACACTCTCCTTAAACCCTCAGGGGACCCAAGGAGACCAGTGACTCATGAACCCATCTCCATGGGTTCTTCTTGCAGCAAAGCAAGATGGCAAAAAAGCTGTCGGTGACCACCTACTAAGGTGCCAGTCGCTTCCATAAGTCTGTCAACCTCCCAACGACACCCTGAGGCAGGTATTGTCGGCATCCCCATTTTCCAGATGAGAAGACTGAGGCCCAGAGTGGGGCAGTGCCTTGCCCAGAGTCAAGAAGACATGATCTGCCCTCAAGGAGCTTGCAGTCAGTCTTGGGAGGTGAGGCTTTCAGAAATTCAGTTGATAATTGGAGTCCTAGAAACCGAAGGATCACGTAGTCCAATCTTTCGGTCTCGCATCTGGGAAATCCGAAGTCCAGACCAGAGATGTGATTTTCCCAAGCTCACGATCTGCCATCTGCAAAGCCAGTGCTGGACCCCCTGCTTAGGCTGCTGTCCCAGGGGGTTCTGTGGGGCTGGCACAGCTGATGAGAAGCAGAAAAAGCCATCAAGAGTCCTTTGTGGAGTTTGTGGGGAGGGGGCCTGACACAGTGTGGACAAAGCTGGAGTTCCCTGGGCAGTGAGAGCAGTTATATCCAGAAAGGCTACCAGAGTGTCCGCTGTTCCCTTCTCCTGACCTCTGGATGCCAAGGGGTATTGTGCGCCCCCTGCTGGCCACCAAAAGCATGTCCCCGAGGATGAGAACACCAAGACCCAGTTTGGCCAAGAGACAGTGATGGGATGCTGGAGAGCAATGCTAATCTGAGCCTCTGCACCATCCCATTAGGGTTCCACACTCTCTTCCCAGCTTCCCATGGCCCTGAGGGCTGGTCAGGTATTGATGCTATCCACCTGGAGCAGTTTTTAAACATGTCCACAAATGCTTTGACTCCCCTCTCATGGAGAGGTAGGGTCTATGCCTGAATCTGGGCAGGTTTGTGTAGCCAACAGGATGCAGCAGAAGCATTACTGCTAAGTCAAAAGAGGCCATGTGTTCTCAATCCCATTAGCCCACACTTACCGCCAGAGCCACCATGTAAACACCAGCGACCCCCCAAGGCCGCCATGACTTGAGGAAGCCCAAGCTACATGAAGAGGTCCCACTGAGTCCCAGCCACAGCTGGGAGCAATTGCTTCCAGATGATTCCAGTGCCCAGCTCCCGAGTCCCCACCCCACCCCAGGCTTTAAGTCTTCCACCTGAGGCCCAGCCATCACAGAGCAGACACAAGTCGTCTCCAGTGCACCTTGTCCAAATCCCTGAGTCTTTTGGCATCATAAAATAGTTGTTTGATGCCATGAAGTTTTGGGGCTGTTTGTTACGCAGCAATAGGTATCAGAATGCGAGCACCCACACTGCATCCTCTGAACCCCCAAGGGTGGAAACAGCACTGTCCTCAAAACCAGGTGACCAGTCCTTGAACATGTCCATACCCCAGGCCTCAGATTCCATGTTTGCAGCATTGGAGTAATACCTGCTTTGCTCATCTCTCAGGTTTGGTGGTGGTGGTGGTGTGTGTGTGTGTGTCTATGCGTGTGTTTAGGGGAAGATGAGATGAGCTCAAGGATGTGAAAGCCCTTTATACCTTAGTGGTTTCGAGTGGGCCCAGGCTACCTGGGCTGCAATCCCAGTTCCTCACTAGCTGTGTGACCTTGGACAAGACTCTTAACCTCTCTGTGCACCCATTCCCACTTGTGTAAAATAGAGATGAGAGGGCTGCAGAGAGGTTTCAGTGAGAAAATGCTTCCAAGGCACTAGCATCTGGGGGCAAACAGAGAGAGTGCAGTGAGTGACGGCAGTGCTTATGAGCAGCTTTGCAAAGGGAAGGAGCCTGCACCCAGCCTGATGGGGATAAGAAAGCCCTAGCCTCTTGGCACATCCCAGAGCACACTGGAATTCCTCCGAGGGAAGATGTATTATGAAACTGGAAGGAGCAGGAGGAATGAAAGTGCAAAAGCAGATGGCTTTTTGGGTTTCTGATCGTAACTAATAGGAGCCCAGGGACAGCCTTTGAGGGGCTTTGAAAAGAGACCACGTAGTCTACCAGAAGGAAAGTGAGCTTTAGAGTCCCAGGTCCAAATGCCGGCGTTGCCACCAACCCAGACCCTCGGCAGGTCCCGTAGCACATCCCCGTCAAAGGGAAACGAGGACTCAATGGCACGTGTAAGGGACTCTCGCTGTGCCCAGCACACAGTAGGCCCTCAGGAAATGGAGCTGCGATTATTCCTTGTGTGAGCAGTGTGTCTTTTATTGTTTTGGCTTTTCTACTCCCTGGACTTGAAAAGCAGGAAACAATAGCTAACATTAAGGAACGCTGTTCACCCAATATTTCCGGCTCTCTCCTCCTGGTATGAAGGATGGCACTTCCTGACCCCTGGGGTGGCTGGGGCCGTGAGTTGTGCCACTTCCGGGCAGAGCGAGACCGCACCGAGTTTCCTTCCTCTCTGGCCCTGTGCCCGGCATGGCACTTATCAGGATGGGGAACTTCATCAGCCTGGGACTCCAAGCAACCACCATGCACTGATCCCCCGGCCCACAGCCATCGACAAGTAGCAGAAAATAGAGCTTTGTTTTCACTCACTGAGATTTGGAGGTTGTTCTTTTTTGAGGGGGCGGGTATTAGGTTTATTTATTTATTTTTAAACTTTTTTTTATTGAGTTATAGTCATTTTACAATGTTGTATCAAATTCCACTGTAGAGCACAATTTTTCAGTTATACATGAACATATATATATTAATTGTCACATTTTTTTCACTGTGAGCTACCACAAGATCCTGTATGTATTTCCCTGTGCTATACAGTATAATCTGGTTTATCTATTCTACATATGCCTGTCAGTATCTACAAATTTTGAACTCCCAGTCTATCCCTTCCCACCCCCCACCCCTCAGCAACCACAAGTCTGTATTCTATGTCTATGAGTCTGTTTCTGTTTTGTATTTATGTTTTGTTTTTAGATTTCACATATGAGTGATCTCATGTGGTATTTTTCTTTCTTTTTCTGGTTTACTTCACTTAAAATGACATTCTCCAGGAACATCCATGTTGTTGCAAATGGCGTTATGTTGTTTTTCATGGCTGAATAGTATTCCATTATATAAATACACCATAACTTCTTTATCCAGTCATCTGTTGATGGACATTTAGGCTGTTTCCATGTCTTGGCTATTGTAAATAGTGCTTCTATGAACATTGGGGTGCAGGTGTCTTTTTGAAGTAGGGTTTCTTCTGGATATATGCCCAGGAGCAGGATTCCTGGGTCCTATGGTAAGTCTATTCCTGGTCTTTTGAGGAATCTCCATACTAATTATTTATTTTTAATTAATGTTCCTAATGGAAGTACTGGGGATCAAACCATGCTAAGCATGCACTCTAGCACTGAGTTAGACCCTCCCTCTCTGGAAGTTGTGTCTTAAGGCAACACAACCAGGCCCATTCCTGCTGATCCTCGCCCGGCCGGGCACTGTGCTCAGTATTTTACATGTGTATCATTCACTCCTCGTGTCAATCCTCTGAGACACAGACGATTACCACACCCGCCCATCTGCAGAGAAAGAAACTGAAGCTCAGAGAGGGCGAGCAACTTGACCATGATATGTGACTGATCGATAAACTGTCACTGCATGATACACCAACCCAAACTCCATGGCTGAAAACAATAAGCATCCATTCGTGGTAACTGTACGGTTCTTGTGGCCAGGACCAAACTTGATCTCGACTGGACTTGGCTGGCTCCTGGGTCTGCTGTCAGCGGGTCTAGGGTGGCCTCACTTGGGATGCTTTCCTCCACGTGGCCCCTCACCCCCAGCACTCTAGCACACACGCATGACATATGAAGGTTACAAAGGTCCAAGAGAGACAACGTGCAGGTGGGCAAGCCTTCTTGAGACCTGGCTTGGAAGTCGCATATCTTCATCTCCATCACGTTCTGTTGGTCAAAACAAGGACTGTAGAAATAGACTCCACACCACTGGTAGAAACAAGGCATGGTGGCCATTTTTGTCACTTGTAAAGTGGTTGGGCCACGATCTGAACACAGGCCCATCACCTCACCATTACATCGTCCTGTCTCTAGTCTCAGCTCAAGTCACCAACACTCACGTTGCTTGGTGTTGAACTTGAGCCTCTTCCCTTTCCAGCTTAGGCCCTTGAACAGTATTCTAAGGATGAGTTAGCCCCCACTGTGAGATTCGGAGGCACAACTAATTTGTATCTATTTGTCTGGCCACCCTCTCATCTGTCAGATTCCTATTGTGTCTCTCTCCTGCCAAGCTCAGGGCCACCCTGGGAATTAAATTCACTGCACAAACAGCTGGGACACACTCCAGACATTGCAGAAACAGAAAGCAAGTCAGAGCGGGGGCAGAAGCCAATGGCTTGGAGGGGGGTCAGGTCCCAAGAGGCCAGTGATGGGCATAATGGATCATTACCAGCTCCAATGCTGTCCTCACAGACTGTCGTCACAGGAATCAGTAGTCGGCCGCAGCTGTGGCTCAGAGGGACAGCCCCGGGGGCCAGGTCCCATTGGGAGGATGCTGCAGTGTGAATGTGCCCCTGGTGTTGTGCCCTGGGCACAGCGGTCAGGACGGTGGGATGTGTCCAGGGTGGAACTGGGCTCCTTCTCACGCCCTCTCCTCCACCCCAGACACAGCCTCTGGAACTACCTGGTCCAGCAAATGCAGGTCTTCAACAAGTCACTCCACCTCCTGGAGCCTCAGTTTTCTTATCTGTGAATTGGGATGGTGATGTAATCTTTCATCGTTGCTATGAGGAATCAAAGAAATCATGTATGTAGAGGGCAGAGGGTCAGGTCCACCGCTAGTGTCAAGGCACCGGCCTGGGGAATATTATTGCGTATGGTTTAACTGAAGATTGCACAGAAACTCATTTGCTTTCTAACATAATGTAAACAATTAGACACACACAACATGTATAGAACATTTTCAATCCTCCAAGCATCACTCTGAGGAAACTGAGATTCAGAGAGGTTAAGTCTCTTGCCCAATGTCACACAGCTGGTAGGAAGTAGACTCAGAGTTCAAAGGCAAGTCATCAGCCTCCAAAATGTGGGCTTTTCCCCTACATCTGACTCTAGGATAAAGATGTTGCTCTGCCAGCCAGCCCTGCAATGGAGAGAGAAGGTCACAAGTTTTATCGTCCCCACTGGGTGGATGGAGGAAGAGAGTGGTGGTCCAAGCTCCTGCCCCTTGTTTGGCTATAGGGCTCACCCAGCCACCAGCCCCACTGCTGCCTGCTCCCCCTCCCCCTCACAGAGAGCAAGGCCTGCTCAGGGGCCCAGGGAAATCTTGGTTTCCATGGGGTGGGTGTGGGGACATCCTGGGAGCTCCCTGGACTCTCACTCTTGCCGTGAGCTTCAGCCAGGTTCAGGGGGGCCAAGTTTCCAGATTCCCCTGGCACCTCAGCTCAGGTTAGGAGCCTCAACAGACCCTTCCCAGGAAAAGCTGGGATGCTGATCTCACCCCAACCAGGAGCAATAGCTCAGAGGGAGCAGGGGGAGCCCAGGAACACGTGGTGAAGCAGCTTTTACTCTGAACCTGTAACCAGTCACAGTGGAACAGGTAAATATCGAGGCTTGATCATTATCATCATCAAGGAACAATAATAATAAAGGGAAATGAGGAGGTAGCCTATGAGGAGGGAGTTTAAATTATCCCCATTTTATAGATGAGGAAACTGAGGCACAGACTGGTGAAATCACTAGTCCGTGGTCACCCAACTAATGAATGGTAGACGTGCTACTCTCGATCCAGGCTCTGAGCTGAGCAATTCACACGCTCATTTTATTAAATACTCACAAACTCCCAAGAGGCATTATTATAGCCAGTTTATAGAAGAGAAAATTGAGAGGATCAGATGGGCGCGTCACAAAGCCCATGATCACACAGCTAGGCATGTCTGGGCCCAAGTCCCAGGCACTTAACCACAGGTGACCTGGTTCTCAAAGAACTGGGAAGCCTCCCTTTTGCCCCAAGACGTCCTGAGGACAGGACGGTCTTGGCTGTTCAACCCAGAGGCTGACCCCAGCCAAGCAGAATCACGGTGCTGAGGCGCCCTCTGCTGGCTTCAGTGAAAAGAAGGACTGGGGATGCTGAGATGAATAACGCATAATCCCTGCCCCAGTGGACTCATAGTCCCCTCAGAGGAAATTTATGAGAGAGGTAAGTACAGGGCTCAGAAGAAACACCTGACTGAGCCTGGGGAGTCCAGGAAGGCTTCCTGGAGGAGGTGATCTGCAAAGCACAGTGGGTAGCCTGATTCAGGAGTCCAATTCACTGAGGCCGAAACAATTTAGGTTTAATTAGCCAGGGCAATTGGCATAGGCCACCTTACCCATTATTTAAAAAAAAAAAAAAAAAAAAAAAGCCAAGAATGTTATCTGAGCTGAATCTTAAAGAATGAGAAGGAGTTAGTGGGGCCAGAAGGATGAGACGAACCACATGTGTAAAGATGCATAAGGACTGAAGAGGAAATCTCAGGCCAGATTCAGGAGGGTGGAGGAAGGGCTGGGAGCTGGGCTGAGCAGGTAGGAGAGAAGCCGCAAGTTCAGAGTGGACCGCGAGCGATGGTGGAGAAAGAGAAGTAGTGCTGGGCTGCCAGCCGGCATAGCTCGTAGCACCTTGTCACCTGGGAAATTGCTGGAAATGCAGATTATCAAACAAGGCTCTTCCCATCTATCCCCGACCCTCGCTGTGGGTGATGCTAAAATTGGATCACCACTGCTCTAAGCAATCCCTGAGGGTCCTGCACTCTGCTTCAGACTTCCAAAAAAACAGTTCTCGGTTGCACTTCTAATCCCCTTCAGACATGCATTGCTCAGTGGTGCTGGGCTGCACAGTTCGCCTACATCCTTTTAACAAGCACTAGCCACAGCAGCACCTCGGTTCTAAAGGTAAGGAGACCGTTTCAAGGAGGTGAAGGAACTCGGTCTAGTGTCACATGACAAGGACAGGACTGAGCCCAGCAGCAGGTTCTGGAACACCCCTACCTCCCACTGCCTTCCTGGGTCCTGATCCTTCCTCTCTTGCTCTTCCTTTCCTTGTCCTTAACATAATGGGGTGCCAAAAAGATCTTAAACCTTCTTACGACTCTAAAAATAATATAATTCCTAGGGACCTACCAGTCACTCCAATCTTCCATTCAACAAATGTCTAGTAGGGGAGACAGGATTCCACGGTTTACAAGGAAATGCAGAGGAAGCCGGGTCATAGGAAGTGCTGGAGGGGGAAATAAAGCCAGGAAGGGTACCTCCCTGAGAAGGTGACCCCTGAGCAGAGCTCTGAGGGAGACAAGGTCTGAAGAGCTCCAGGATGTCTGGGGGCAGCACGTTGCAGGCAGGAGGGACGGCAGGGCAAAAGCTCTGAGGACAGGGCTCTATTCAGCTTAGGGGACAGAAAGGGGGCCGTGTGGCTGGACCAGAGTGAACAAGGGGGAAGGGCAGAGAGGAGACAAGAGGAGTGAAGGGGAAATTGTGGAAGACTGAAATGTAGTGGAGGTCCTGATAGCTGCCCACCTCCACCTTTCATAGTCTTAATGTAACTTATAGCTCTGGAAATTGTAGAAAACCGATAGTGATGCAGATAATTCTTATACTAAAATGTAAATTGTGTCCTGGGAATACAGGTGATTTAAAGGTTCATCTCACTTATAAAGATTGGGTGAGAGCAAGGAGGGTTGCATTTAACTAGTTAGGGTTTTGCCTGATTAGTATCTTTAATGGATAGATGGATGGACGGATGGATGGATGGATGGACGAAATGGAAGGAAGGAAGGGAGGGAGGGAGGGAAGGGGGAAGGAAGAAGGAGACAGGGAGAGGATCTAGCTCTTTCAGAGCTTCAAATCCAGGACAAAACATTGAGCCATCCAATCAGAACCCCAGGAAGAAAAGAGCCTCAAAATGATCAGCCCTGGGTGACCAGTTCTTCAGTGGATCCGGCTCAATTTTTCGTCCAATATTAGTCAAGAGAGAACTAACTTTTTTTTTTTAAGATTTGATATACTTTTTAAATTGTTTTATTTATTTATTTATTTATTTATTTATTTATTTATTTATTTTAACATTTTTTAAATTGAGTTAAAGTCATTTTACAATGTTGTGTCAAATTCCAGTGTAGGGCACAATTTTTCAGTTATACATGAACACACATATATCCATTGTCACATTTTTTTTTTCGCTGTGAGCTACCACAAGATCTTGTATATATTTCCCTGTGCTATACAGTATAATCTTGTTTATCTATTCTACATTTTGAAATCCCAGTCTGTCCCTTCCCACTCCCCACCCCCTTGGCAACCACAAGTTTATATTCTATGTCTGTGAGTCTGTTTCTGTTTTGTATTTATGTTTTGTTTTTTGTTTTTTGCTTTTTTATATTCCACACATGAGCGATCTCATATGATATTTTTCTTTCTCTTTCCGGCTTACTTCACTTAGAATGACGTTCTCCAAGAACATCCATGTTGCTGCAAATGGCGTTATGTTGTCGGTTTTTATAGCTGAATAGTATTCCATTGTATAAATACACCATAACTTCTTTATCCACTCATCTGTTGATGGACATTTAGGCTGTTTCCATGTCTTGGCTATTGTAAATAGTGCTGCTATGAACATTGGGGTGCAGGTGTCTTTTTGAAGCAGGGTTCTTTCTGGATATATACCCAGGAGCAGGATTCCTGGGTCATATGGTAAGTCTGTTCCTAGTCTTTTGAGGAATCTCCATACTGTTTTCCACAGTGGCTACACCAAACTGCATTCCCACCAGCAGTGTAGGAGGGCTCCCTTTTCTCCACAGCCTAAGAGAGAATAACTTGTTCTTTTCTCTTTGGTACTAGTTCAAACTAGTTTGGTACTAGTTTCTATGGTCATCACGCCATCTGCAAACCTGGATGGGATTTCTGCACCCACTCCCCAACCCCATTCCAACATTATTATGTAGATTTATTTATTAGGGATTTGCAGGGGGCTGGGTGGGTACAATGTGCTGGCCCTGCAAATAAAGGACATGGAATTTAGCTGTCAAACCTTCCTTTAAAAGCTATTCAGAAAAAAATTAAAAATAAAAATAAATAAAAGCTATATGTTTGTATTTCATCTCCCACAGACATTTTTAAGAAAACATCAAACTTTCTGAGAACATTTGAGCCAGTTCAGCATGAAGCAAAAGTCATTGAATGACCTCTAACTCTTTGATTCTTCTTCCTAGAAACAGGCACCATCCTGGCTCTCACTGCTGCTTGCAGAGCATAATTACCAAGCATTAATTTGCCCTCTCATCTACCACTGGCTGGACAATCCTTACATTTGGTTTTGGTTTTGCAGAATTCAACATCACAAGGCCATTAGGAAACTTTGGTCGCCATCAGGCTCAGCATCGTTAAGAGTTAAAATGGGGAATCTGCATTTATTGGACAGGTCAACTGGGCACCCCTCATCCCTGGGTGCATTTGATCCTCACAGCCCAGAGAGGTTAAGTGTCTAGCCTGAAGCCACACAGCCATCTAGAGCTGGGCCAGGATCAGATCCCAAACTCTCTCTTCTTCCCCTTCCCTTTGTGGAATTGGCTCTTCCTTCACTAATCAAGACATCATTTGCGTGTCATCACCTTTCACTGTACCAAGGGAGCCTGGTAATTCTCTCAGAATTTGCCCCCACCTCCAGGGCAGTTTATAACAATGAGAGAAGCAGTCTCTGAGGCCCCCACTAGATATAAAACACGTGGCCGTAAAATGGTCCTCAGTGTAGTGATCAAAGCAATACATCTGGTTCTGGTCACCTCCCCCTGTAGGGGCCCCATTCCAGCTCCCTTCCTGCTACCACAGCTGAAAACAATTCTTTCCAGTAACTCTGATTCTCAACCGAGGGCGGGCGGGGGAGGCAATTTTGCTCCCAGAGAACATCTGGCAACATCTGGAAACACATTTCGTTGTCATGACTGAGAAGGGGGCGCTACTGGCATCGAGCGGGTGGAGTCCAAGGAGGTTGCCAAACACCTACTGCGCACAGGGCGGCCCTACCCTCGAGGCTAACCGGGCCCCCAGTGTCAGGACTGCCGGAAAAACCCCCGTATTAGCTCAAGAACACGAGTAAGAGCTGTTCACAGACCCAGGAAAGACGACGCTTTTCAGGAGCTAAGTGGGGAGGGAAATTCTTTAGCAAAGAGACTGGTCCCGAGCGGAAGGAAGCTAATCCGGGTTTTCCCACAAGAGACAAAACCCCCCAGACTCACACCCAGAGCTTGGCCTGAAGGATAGGGAAGGCCGTTGGATGTGTCCTCCTTCCCCACTGGCTGTGGACATGTCCCCTCAAAAGCATGAATTTGGAGCACAAGATTGAGCAAGCGGACCTTCCAAATCTTCACTGGGTCACTTCCGTGTCCCTGGTGCTGGACTGGGCCCCGAGCAGTTTACAGAGATGGCCAGCCACCAGGGTCCCGCCCCCAGGGGGTTATTCCTGCAAGAAGAAGAGAAAATTATGCAGGGCTCTTGGGGAACAGCAAGGCAGACTGGATTCAGGGACCACTGCAATAGGAGGGGACCCCCACAAGGAGGTTCCGCAGTAAAGGAGGAATCTCTCAACTCAGAACACGACCAGAAAAAGTGGGAATGGATAGCCAATGGGCAGAGTGGGGGTCTGTGGATGGGCAGCTACAAAGAGGAGACAGCAGTCAGGGGGATCCTGGACTGTGAAGAAAAACACACTTTTGTATTTGTCACCAAATGTGGTGGTGGGGTGGAATGGGGGTCCCAAACCGAGCAATTTTTCAGCACCAACTGAACGTCCTACAATTTAACTCCATCCTGATACTGTCTACCTGGAATTCACACCAGGTCCCACAGATTAAGGGCTCAGTCCCACCAAGCTGCTCACCTACACACACTCCAGACGCCAGCTGCAGTGCAGGTGGTTACCTGCACTTCTGACTCACAGGTTACAGAGCAGAGGTTCCCGTGACCCCCTCCTTGGGTTTGCTTAATTGGCTGGATGGCTCACAGAACTCAGGAAAACATTTTACTTAGTAACTGACTAATTCATTATAAGAGGATACAACTCAGGAACAGCCCAGTGGAAGAGATAAAGCAAGATATGTGAGGAAGGGGCACCAGCTTCCAGCATCTTCGTGTGTTCAACAACTCAGAAGCTCTCCAAACCCCCATCTTCTAGATTTTATGATTAAACCATGGCCATTGGTAATTGAACCCAATCTCCAGTATTGCTCCCCGTTCCTGGAGGTAGGGGAATTTGAGGGGTGGGGCTAAAATTTCCAAACTTCTAGTCCTGGTGGGTGCCTCTGACAACCAGCCCCCATCCTTAAGGGCTTCCCAAAAGTCACCTCATTAACATAAATTAAAGTGTGGTTGAAAGGGGCCTTGTTAGGGACAACAAAATTTCACATTTGTCACTGTGAGGCTATTTCAGGAACTGAGAACAAAAATAAACATGGCAACAAAAGATGTCCCTGATGGCTCTTCTATCAGAAATGACAGGGGTTTTAGGAGCCCTGTGCCAGAAACAGGAGGAAGGCTACCTCTTCCTCATTATAAATCACAGCATCACACCCACCTGGCAGGATTCCTGCAGAAGGCAGGTCAGGGTGATCTGACATCACCTGGGGGAGGTGGTGGATGAGGAACCCGATCAGATATCAAGGGTGATCAGATATCAATGGGGGATTCCAGCTGAACTGACTTGGCTGGATTCTTGCCGAGAACGCAGGACAATGCAGAGACGGACACAGAAGCCCACAAGTCAGGGCCCAGTTGAAAAGAGAATTCAGTGTTTCAGGAAATTGGGGGGACAGAGGATGGTCACGTCCCGGGTCCCCGGTGACTCTCTGGGACAGGCCGCCAGGTGAGGATCCTTGGCTTCACACAGGAAAGAATTTAAAAGCCATAGTAGAGTGAAAGGAGATTTATTCAGGGAGATGCACACTCCATAGACAGAGTGTGGGCTGTCCCAGAAGGTGAGAGGCCCCAGGGTGTGGGATTGTGGGTTTTATGAGCTGTATAATTTCATAGGCTAAAAAGTGGGAGGATTATTCCAACTATTTGGGGGAAGGGGCGGGGATTTCCAAGAACTGGGCCGCCACCCACTTTTTGGCCTTTTATGGTCAGGGTGCCTGCAGCGTACCATTTACTGTGCATGTATTACAGTGAGCGTATAAAGAGGCCGGAGGTCTGCTGGAAGTCGAATCTCCCACCATCTTGGTGAGAAAAGGAAGGAAGGGGATAGCGCACAACCTTTAGAAGAATATGGCACAGCAATCAAAGATGCGACTCCCAGTAGACTTTGAGCTTCATTACACGCTCATTGAAATATATTAGGATGCTAAGTGGTACTCCCACAGGCACCGTGACGGTTCTGAGGCTGGCCATTAAAAGGTCAAAAAGTGGGTGGTGGCCCAGTTCCTAGGAATCCCCGCCCCTTTCCCAAAGTTGTTGAAATAATCCTCCCAGTCGTTAGCATATGAAGTTACTGAGCCTATAAAAACTGACTGCCCCCACACCTCATGGCCAATCTCACTTTCTTAGATGACCCCGTGTTCTGGGGCTGCCTCTTGCCCTTTGAGATGGCCCACATTCTGCCTATGGAATGTGTATCTCCTAAGCCAGTCTGTCTGTCTGTCTCTCTCTCTCCCCTTCAGAGACAGCCCGCGCCCTGTCTACGGAGTGTGTATCTACTTTTACTTTAAACTAACCCCTCGTGCCTCATGGCCTCTGGCCTTCTGAGATGGCTTGCACTCTGTCTATGGAGTGTGCATCTCTCTGAATAAATCTACCTTCACTTTACTATGGCCCACTATTGAATTCCTTCCTGCACAAAGCTAAGGACCTTCACTTGATGGGGCGCATCCCAGGAACTGACCTGGGACTGGGACATGGCCATCTTCTCACGCCCCACTTTCCTACAACATTGGGGCTACTCAGTTCTAACCAGTGTTTGTCCTCTCCTCCATGGTTGTGTCCTGCCCCCTTCACTCCTGTCTCAAGAGGACCCTGCATAGAGTTTGGTCAAGAAGAGAATCTTTGTCACCACTAAATGCTGAGGACATATAGTGGCAAAGACCTGGAATCCAGAGTCTGCGCAGATGGGCAGAGGACAAAGAAGGTCCAGGGATAGTCCAAACATGAGAGGTAGCTGGCTTCCTGGAGGAGGTGGCAGAGACAGGGGACTGGGGAAAATGGAGCACTGGACCAGGAGTCAGAAGTCCTTCAGCCCCACCCGCCATGAGGCTGGGGGAGGTCACATGAGTGTGCCATGAGGTCACATGACAGTGCTAGGACCTGTGAGTCTTATTCATCATAAAAAATACAATAACAAGCTGGGTGTAGGAAAAGGCGCTGATCTTAGCAACCAGAGAATCATGGTCTTCCTAACTTTGCCATCAGTGAGCTGTGTGACCTTAGACTAGTAACCTCCCTTCTCTGAGCTTCCCTTTTTTTCCTGTGAAATTTGAGCATTGGATTGGTGGAGCTGTGAGAGGCTTTCCAGAGCTATTATCTGAGATTCTATTCCTACGTAATTTCAAGGCTTTAAATAGTACACCCACGCTGAAGCAGATGACTCATGCTTATATCTCCAAACCTCCCCCCAACTCCAGGCTCTGAGAGCCAGCTACCTGCTCGACATCTCCGCTTGGATGTCCAATGGCATCTCATGTCAGCATCTCCCAAACTGAGCTTCCAAGTGGTCCCCCTCTTCTAATCTGTTCCCCTTACACTCGGCTCCAACCTGCTTCTACCCAGGTGGGGCTTCCTCTCTCCTTTGATGACAATGACTCCATACTTCCCATGTCATCCTTTTGTCCTCCCCCCTAGCCCAGAGCCAATGAACCCTAATGGCACCATCTTCAAAAGATAATCTCCATGTGACCTTTTCTTACCACCTTCCCCGACCTCAGTCCTCCCTTGGATTTTCACATTGGTCTCCTAACTGACCTCCCTGATGCCTCCCTTGCCCCGTTCTCAACATAGCAAAGTAATCCATTTAAAAACTAAGACAATTGTGTCTGTCTTCTGCTCAGTGATCTCCAGGAGCAGCAATGTGATCCAGAGGAAGCCCTAGGTGACCTACTCTACATCCCCTACCTCTCCTACTTCATCTCCTCCCCTCTATTCCTCTCTCCCTCATCTCCAGCTACACCAGCCTCCTTGACTATGGGTCCTCAACATTGTAGGCGTGCACCTACCTCAGGGTCTTTGCATCTCCTTTCTTCCCCTTTGCCCAGTGTTTTCCCCCAGGTATCCTCCTATGTCCCTGCTAACTCCCCAGCCAGGATGTCTCCTTTTGGGTGAAACTGTCCCTGCCCTCTGCTGTTTGCAACTCTAAGCCTTTCAACATGGTCCTCTTTCTCTCCTTCCCCTCCATGGCATCCTTCCCTAACACCTGCTGCAATTCATTTCTTTATCGTGTTTAATATCTGTCTCCCCACACTACAATAGAAGCCCCAAGAGGGCAGAATCTCTGTCTGGTCACTGTTGTATCCCCAGCACCAGGAACAGTCCCTGGCTCAGTCAGTGTTCAGTAAATATTTGTCAAAGAAATACGTCCAAAAGCTGGTGCCTTGAAAGAATGGAACACTAGGGCAGGTGTCTAAAGGAAAGCAAGTGTAGGGGAGGAAATTTTCCTTTCCTCCCTTCTAGGTTCATTGGCTGGTCTAATAATTAAATTGACATAAAACAGACAAACAGGAGAAAAACACATTTCATTTCTTATGTACAGGTACTCATAAAAACATGAGACTCAAAGCAGCGACCAAAGCAGGAAGCCTTTATACATTTTAGACAAAGAAACAAGTTTGTGAAGAATTGACAAGACAAAGAAGCTTGGGTTTGGGCTAGTAAATGAGTGAGGAGGTAACAAGTTTTGTTTAAAGCTTCTCAGCCCTGAATTCCCTCTGGCGAGAAGATGCCCTTGTTCGTCCTGGTACAGGGAGGGCACCTTTCACGTGGGAGATTTATCTCCTACTTTCAGGGGACACAGGAGAGCAGAATGTTCTTCTTGCACTGGCTGTTTCTCAAGTAACTTTAATTCAAAACAATCAATATTGACAAAATGGTGTATTTTGGGGGTGGCATGGTCTGCTCCCCTTCAGATCAAATTAATTCTGAGATATTCACCTTAACTCTGAACAAGTGTTTACCTTTTAATTTTATCCTTTCACTTCTGCCCCATCTCCACCTCTCAGTTTCCCCCCCAAAAAACTAATTTACATGTAGGGCGAACCCACCCCCATTTGCAGAAATACTCTAAGTTTGTCTCCCTGATCTGGGCCAGGGGCAAATAAACATCATGGATAAATCAGGTGAGCCTCCTTCCTGGCAGGGGTACCTATTAAAGAAAAATTATTCACCTGCCTCACTCTGCCACTTGGCTATAAATCCACCCCCTCCCCACCACCATCTGTGATGTATTCAGAGTTGAGTTCAGTCTCTCTCCATATTGCAGTAGTCTCTCCCCTACTGCAAAGTTTTGCAAAATCCTCCTATGATTTTTAACTAGTGTCCAGTGCAACTTTTCTTTCTTTAACAGCATACATTGTCATGGAGGGGTTTTACGCACGCAGACACACACACACTCGTAAATTACCTGGCCTCCCTCCCGCATTTTCCCCATAGCTAGAAAGGCCCTCTGCTGGGCTATTTCTGTAGCTCACATCAACCTCTCATTGCCTAGGTTCCCACGTAATGAAACCAGGCAGCCCCAAGGAGGCTAAGGCTGAGTATCCCTCTGCTCCAAGACGATAGAGAACAGGCACCCAGCTCAGGGCCAGGCACTGGACCTCTGGGTGGATCACTCGGCATCCTGTGAATGCCCTCACCCAGGGCTCACGAAGGAGAAAAGGGACCAAGGGGACTTTCTGGAGTGATGGGCACATTCATCATCCTGACTGGGGTGCGGCCTACACCGTTGTATGCATTTGTCCAAACTGATCAGACTGTACCTTAAAATCCACACATTTCACTATATGGAAATTACACCTCAGTGAAAAGAGTCTTAAGGGGGAAAAAAAGGAGGAGGGAGAGAAAGATTCCATTTGAGAAAAAGAGGATGGGAGAGCAAAGGGTTAACCTCCCAGCAAGCCTGAAGGACCTGGAAGGTAGAAAAAGCTGTTTCCGAAAAGTGCTAAAACTCTTAACTGAGAAAGCAGACATAAAACCCACATAGGGAGCCTGTTTTATTCACCAGTCCTGAACGGAGGTGGGGCCAGACGTGCAAATTCTTGTGAGGAGCCGGGCACACGATCTCTCAGACTTTGCTGAAAGATAACCACTCCACCACAGGGAGGTGGGGGTGTCCCTGGGAGAATCTCTGAGGCTCGGGAGCCGGTGCCCTTCTCACGGGAGACCCGGGTGGTCCCCAGGGGTAGAAGCTGAATCCCCCCGTCCTGGCTCCTGCCTGAGATCAGATGGAATCATTTCAAACCCCAGACCACAAGTCTGCCCATAGCGAACTTGCTAGTGTTATCCACGTGATAGAGGAAAACTGGGGCACGAGAGGAGGGCCAGGCCCCAGGTCCCAGGAGAGTCCCTGGGACCCGCCCCACCAAATGAGGGTCCTTGGCTCTGCGCAGGAAGGAATTCAAGAGCAAGCCATAGTTGGATAAAGGTAGATTTATTCAAAGAGATGTGCACTCCAAAGGCAGAGTGTGGGCCATCTCAAATGGCAAGAGAAACTTTCTTCTGTATAGCATGGGGAACTATGTTCAATATCTTGTAACAACATTTAATGAAAAAAATATGAAAATGAATATATGCATGTACATGCATGACTGGGACACTGTGCTGTACACCAGAAATGGACACATTGTAACTGACTATACTTCAATAAAAAAATTAATTAAAAATGCAAAATCAGCAGAAATTGACATTTAATGATCACAAGTGAAAAAAAAAAAAAGGCAAGAGAAAGGCCAGGAGGTACAGGGTTGTTACTTTTTATGGGCTCAGTAACCTTATACACTAACAAGTGGGTGAATTATTCCAACTACTCTAGGGAAGGGGCTAGGGTCCCAGGAAGTGGGCCACCACCCACTTTTTGACACTTTATGGTGCCTTAAAACTGCCATGGCACCTGTGGGAGTGCCAGTTACCATACTAATAGATTCCAGTGAAGGTATAATGAAGCTCAAGGTCTACTGGGAGTTGAATCTTCCACCATCTTGGTGCTAATTGCTGTGTCATTCTTTTAATGGCTGTGCCCTGCCCTCTTGTCTCACTTGTACAGGGTGACTGGAGAGAGGGAGGGCTTTAGAATCAGCCCGTTGGTCGGGGGTCAGGGTAAGCCAAAGGTTAACAACAGGTGGTGTGAATGACCTGGGTTGAAGTCCTAGCTCCCCTGAGGACTAGCTAGGCTGCTTTAAGACAGGCTCTCCCTGTTTCTCAGTTTTATCATCTGTAAAATGGGGATATGATGAAAATAGTGCTCATCTCATAATGTTATTAATGAGAATTGTATAAACGTACACATCTATATGGTACATGAACCTTTGCCCAGCACCTAGTAAGTGCTCAGTATGTACGACCATCACCATAATCATTATCCCTGCTTTATTCTATTCCTACTGTTTGAGCTGAAGCTAATCAATTCATCTCTCTGAGCTTCCATCTCCTGGAAGTGACAATTGGAAGCCTACTTCCAATAAAATAACATGTGCTAAGTACCCAACGTTTCCTAGAAAAAGCACTAATCTTGATTGATTTCTCAAAACAGGTGGCCTTTGTTTGCCAGCTTTCTTTCCGGCCCTTGATGGGCCTCTGCTTAGCATTTAGATCCCCTCGGGGCAGGAACTAAATGGCTTTCCAAGGGCCCAGCCCCACTGCAACGGGAATTTGAGGTTTAGCCACTGGTCCTTGATCTGGTCCCCACCCAAACAAAATCAGCCAAAATGGATACTGGTTGTGTTTAGGTTTTAAAAACTGAAGGACATCAGATGGAAAACATTATTTGGCTGAGTTACTAGGGGCAAGGGAACACAGGGCAGTGGAGAGACATACCGCGTGGGTTTGGGAGGGGGCGATCAGTGGCTTTCAGCCCTGGAAAGGGGGTTCATGGTGTTGTGCAGGTGAAGCCTGGAAAACTAGGACCCTGGAGAGGCCCAAGTGAGGCCCTGGGTCTGTAGGTGGTTGGTGGAAACAAGCCCCACTGATGTAAGTCAGATCGTTATGCTATACAGCTCCAACTTACACAGCGCTGTGTGTCAATTATATCTCAATTATGCTGGAAGAAAAAAAACTCTGCTGTTCATGGTGTTGCCAAAAGATCGGCCCCCATCCCTGATGAGCCAGATAACCCAGAGACAAGGTCTTGGAGCTTGGAAGAAAAGAGGCAATTTTATTGCTTTGCAGGGCAAAGGGGAGTCACAGCAGGCTAGTGCCTTCAAAACTGTGACCCCACCTTGGGGATGGGGCTGGGTGGTTATATAGCCAGAGCTCAAACAATAAAGCATTGGTAACAAGCAACAGAATCATTTTCTCATCAGAAGACAGAATGGCGTCAGGATGCCTCCAGGCGACCAATTCTGTAGAGGTCAGCGGTTAGATCTCTTTATCTCATAAGTACTCAAGGTGTGGTCTTCTTGGTAATTCGGGCTATTTTGTAAGGTTACAGTCCTGTGACCTTTTCCTTGGAGAAGGACTCAGAGACCAAGCTTGATTACTACCTTCAATTACTGGAATAAAGTAGAAACTGTAAGATCAATAGCTTTAGTGTTAACGATGGGCCCGGAACCGTAAGTAGCAACTGGTCAGATGAGTTGACCGTTTTAAGGGCAAGCACAAGAATAAGCAATCTGTTAGCCTAAGTGCGGCCATTTTATTAATCCTCCTTCAGTGGGTCAGGAAAACGTCTTCAGTTAGGTCTCCTGAGTCTGGCCCCAGGCCACTCCAAGTTCATGATCTTTTATCAGTTTCAACTCGCTAGAGCCCCTTGCCATGAAATGCAGCCGTTTTGGTTTTTAACTGAAGTATAGTTGACTTATAATAGCAGTTGGCTTTGATGGTTCCCGGAAAGTACCGCTGGAAAAGGAAATACACACATATTTTCAAAGTGATGGGTCATTATGATGCAGGAAAAATGGATGTGGGGCGTGAGGAGGGCCATGTCCCAGGCCTCAGTTGAGCCCCTGGGACGTGCCCCGCCAAGTGTGGGTCCTTGGCTTCACGCAGGAAAGAATTTAAGTGCAAGTCACAGTTGAGTAAAGGTAGATTTATTTAGAGAGAGACATACTGCACAGAGTGCAAGAGAAAGACAAGGAAAGAGGTGTGGGAGTTGGGTGCTCACGTTAAAGTAAAAGTAGGTACACACTCCATAGACAGAGTGCGGGCCACCTCTGAAGCGGAGGGAGCGAAAAAGGCCGCCAGGCGTGGTGTTGCCAGTTTTTATGGGCTCAGTAGCTTCACACGCCTATAGGTGGGATCATTTCAACTGCCCTGGGGAACGGGCTGGGATTTTTTTGGCCTTTTGCAGTTAGCCCTGGGGCTGTCATGGCACCTGCGGGCATGTTATTTATCACGCTGTTACAATGCGCACACAATGAAGCTCAAGGTCTACCAGAAGCCAAAGCTCCCGCCAACTTAATCCTCAAGGCCAATTGGGAGCTGAATCTTCCATCGTTTTGGTGTTAAATTGCTGTCATTCCTTGAATGGCTCTGCCCTGCCCCCTTCCCTCCTGTCTCAATTAGACAGTCTTTCTCCTCCCTCCTTTCCTGTTATCTTTCTACTTTGCTTCAGCCATCTCAGCATTGTTTTCATATTTAAAAATGACTTTCAAGAAACTTCGTATCCATTTACATGATGAGTCCTAAAGTAGTCAAAACCCCACGGACAGAAAGCGGAAGGACGGTGGCTGGGGGCTGGCGGAGAGAGAATGGGGAGTTATCAGTTTAATAGGCTGGAGTTTCAGTTTGGGAAGATGAAGAGTGTGGGAGATGGTACCGAACAAAAGCTTGTGTGCCTGAAGCGCAGTGACCCAGCACGCGTGTTACACGGCACGCGTAACAAACTGACACGTCGTAGTTTGGAGCTGAGAAAGCTTCAGCACAGGGCCAAGCAAGGAGAAGGGGTGGCTCCTGCTCAAAGCCCCAAACTCTCTGATGGTTTTTGGGGAGAAGTTTTTAAGGGCAAAAGGTGGGGTGAGGGCTGCAGGGTGCAGGGCTTTCTTCTGATTGGTTAGTGGTGAGGTAAAGGGCAGTGCTGCAGGAATCTTGGGCTGAGCCTGAAGTTGCCATCCCCCACCTGGGTGGGGCCTCAGTTCCTACAGAAGAACTCAGAGATATTTTTGTGCTTCTTCTGGAGAACCAGGCCCCTGCCCAAAGGCTGCACTATCGTGTTCCCCACTTCCCTGATTAGCAACTCTTTGAATCTGCCCTTTGGAACTCAGGGAAGGTCAAGGAGGTTGAATGAAACCTATTTCCTACAAACAAGGGGTGGGGTGGGGAGGGGACACAGAAAGGACTTGTACCAGAGAGGACCCCACAGGGTCCTGCTCTGTTTCCTTGGATGGTAGTGATGGCTGTGAACTTACTTAAGGCCACTGAACTGTACACTTAAACGTAATTAAAGTGATAAATTATATGTTAGGTATATTTACCACAGCCTAAAACTTTTAGTTGAAAAAAAGAAACATCGTAGCAAGCAAGCGAGGTGAGCTTCACTGATAACAATGATGGAGGAGTTGGTACCACTCAAGCCCTTCCACTGAAAACAACCAGGTAATTGGACAAAACACCTGAAGCGGTTTTCAGGCATTGAAACAGGCAGCATAAGCCTGTGACCCCCAAGACCCAGAGGAGAGAAACTCACACCCCCTCCCACTTTGCTCCTGAGGACATTTCCCAAAACACTGCACAGCAGCTGAAACCCAGTTGAAGCCTGGAGGTCCTGTCTTTGGGGTGTGAACAAAAAATACTGCAAACCATATGAGTAAACAAAGAATGCTGAAGCCATCAAGTCATCAGCCGCTGCCGCCACCCCCCACGGAAGACAAGCCTGCAGCCCAGCCTCTGCAGCCACTCACGGTGGTGCACTCTGAGGAAACTCAGACTAAGAAAGGACAAGATACTGGCCCTAGATAGCTGGATGCTTGTCAAAGGAATGAATTCAGTGAGCCCAAATGCTTGCTTCCTCCCATACATAGAAAAGCACTAAATTCTTTTAACTTTAGATGCCTGGTTTTCTTTAGATAACAAGTAATCTTTTATTGTTCCAACTACCTGGTCTTTGTTGTAAAGCTCCTGTATATCCTAGCTCCTCCCCTACCTCTTCAGAGCAGTCCCTCAGAGCCATCTGAGAGGCTGTCATCCCGGCTCGAGTCCTCCCGCCAAATAAAACATAACTCTCAACCTTTAAGGCTGCGCGTGTACTTCAGTCGACAGGGGCAACGGGAATGGCTGGAAGTGGTGGGGGCAGGCTCCCCCGGCCAAGCCCCTCACTTCTGGGCCTCAGTGTGTTGCCAAGTCCAAACTTGTTCTGCTCGCCGCACGACAGGCCAATAAATCAGGAGACGAGCTGTTGGGGCAAGGAATAGCGACTTTATTCGGAAAGCCGGCAGACCGAGAGGATGGCAGACTGATGTCTTGGAGAACCATCCTGCTCCAGTCAGAATACAGGCTCCTTTTATACAAAAAATAAGGGAGGGGGTGTGGTTGATGGTTGTAATCTACTTGCTGCAGGCATTCTTTGTTCTTGCAGCCATCCCCGTGTGGTAGGTCACTCAAGGTGTCCCTGTAAACCTCCAACAAAACAAAGGTTATTCTCTACAATTTTCCCCATCTATAAAATGGGGAGAATGAGTACCCTCTTCATAGGATCATTATGAGGCTTAAATAACTAAGTTAAAATATACAAAAGCATCAAAACGTTTATATGGCACATACTAAGGGCCACACAACTCCCCTTTACATGTTCAATAAAGATGTGCTAGTTGTAGTTTTATGCAAGGTATTTGGCATTAAGAATTTAAAATGCATCCTCCAATGACGATGCCAGTAAGCTGCACTGCTTCTGGCAGGGTCCGCAGCACCTCTATGCTTTTGGTGTGCAGTCTGCATCAATGGCTTTAAAAATGTGCATGCCCATTGCCCCAGTAATTCTACTTCTGGAAATAAGCCTGAAACAATATTCCTAAATACAAACAAGTTCTGTGATGTGTTTAGTCATTGATTCAGAAATTGTTTTTTAACACATGCAGGAAATTGTTTGGAAAGGAGCGGTTCGGAAAGGTGCAAGGTGTAGTAGGGACTGAAGGAGGTCGCTGTTTCTGGTTGAGGTTCTGGTTTCAACGGGAATCGTAGGACAGAGATTTTCCAGGTTTCTCTGGCTGCTGGCCAGAAGAAGAGCTTCAATGTTCCCCCCCACCCCGGTACATGCCTTTCACCTGCAAAGCCTAGGAAGCTGGCTCCTGCATGCAGGAGTTTTGCCTGAAGCATCCTCCTTGGTCCCTGGCATAGTCAGGCTGATAGCCAGAGAGCCACGAACCCGCCATCCCACTCACACCCTGTTGAGAGTCATGCTCCGCAAGGCAGTCTGACCTTGGTACCTCTCCAAAGGCTCTTCCCCCTCACTCTCACGCCACCACCCATGCCACTCTGGGTACTGGGACCCAGAGCATCCTAGGCTGAGCTGGGCAGGAGGAAAGCAGTGGCTTTGGGGAAGCTGATTAGCTGCCAAGGAGGTGGCAAATCCAGAATTCACCATCCAGATGGTGGTGGACTCCAGGGAAGGCATCACACCCAGGGAATTCTCCTGGATCCCCAGGAGAAATGCACGTGGTTCTGGGATCCTACAAGCCTGAGTTGAATCTGACTCTGCTGCTTAGTGGATGTGTGACTTCTGAGAACTTTGCTCACCTCTCTGAGCACCAAAAAAGTAGCAATGATTGGGGTAAGGGTGTAGCTCAGTGGTAGAGCACATGCTTAGCATGCTTGAGATGCTGGGTTCAATCCTCAGTACCTCCCCCCCCAAAAAAAGTAGCAATGGTAACAATAACGATATCTGGCCCTTAGATTTTTATGAAGATTATGTGACATACAATTCACAAAGCACTTGGTAGGGATTTGAAACTTTTGAACACAGACAGTGAGAAAGTATTCATTATCACTCTAGAAGCAATAGAGTGTGTGGTTGAGATCACTTATTCTGAAGCAATTTGACCTGTATTCAAATCCTGCATTACCAGCTGCTCAACTTTGGGTGAATTACATAACCTCTCCGGGCGACTTACATAACCTCTCCGGGCTTCAGTTTCCTCACCTATAAATGGAAGTTGGTAACAAAAGTGCCAAGTCACAAGGGCTGTTGTGCACAATAAAGGCAAAAATACATGAAAAAAAAACAAGGCCAGCCCTATCATCATCATTATTACCACCATGATTGGTAAATCAGAGAAGATTTCTGGAAAGATGTCCCCTTGGAAGGGCTTTGAAGGGTGAATAGGAGTTTGAAGGACTCAGAATGGTGTCAAGCACATGACCAACACCTAAGAAGTACCTGTTTGTGGTTGCCAGACGCAGGAGAGCAGGTTCTGCAGGACTTGGGGTAGTAGGAAGGGACAGCCCCACCTTCTAGAGACAGCCTGGTGTCTGGGAGAGAGACTGGGCTTGGATGTTGGTCAGTTTTGTGTTTGGATCTTTATTAGTTAGGGTTTTCTAGAACAGAATGAAACAGAACCAATAGGACATATATAGATATATAGAGATCTATTGTGAGGGATTGGCTCTTTGGTTCTGGAGGCTGAGAAGTCCCATGACCTGCTGTCTGCCAGCTGGAGGCTCAGGAAAGCGGGTGGCATAGTGTCAGTCCAAACCTAAAGGCCTTGAGCACTGGTGGGGGCAATCGTGTGAGTCTGAAGCATGACGCTAATGACGTTTGGAGAAGTTGGATGTTGAAGCTCCAGCTCCAGCAGAGAGAGCAATTTGTCTCTTTGTTCTGTTCTGCCCTCAAGGGTTTGGATGAAGGCCATCCACTCTGGTGAGGGTGATCTTAACTCAATCTATCCATTCAAATGCTAATCTCTTCCAGAAACCAGCTCACAGCCACACCCAGAAATAAGATTTTTACCAGCTATCTGATCATCCCTTAGCCCAGTCACGTTCACACAGAAAATTAACCATCACAGAATCCCCAGCTCAGCCTCTCACTGGCTGAGAGAAACTTCTCTGCCTCAGTTTCCTCCTAGGAAAGCAGGATCCTGACAACATTTTCCCTGCATGTCAGGGGTCTATGGAAAGCCTCTGGTCCCTGCCGGGTGCTTTGTAGATGACGGTCACCATTATAGGGTTGTCAAAAAAAATTCAACTGCGTAAATCTGAAGATCTAATTGGCTTTAGTCAAGCTTTGGTGAACGGGGCAGCATCTTGTCCAGCCACTGGAAGGGCCACCAAGAGGTCGTACAAAATGGAATGTTTTTATTTAAAAAAAGGGGGGGGCAAGGGAATTAATTATTAGCAAAAGAAAAGAAAGGATTAATTTTAGGCAAGGATGGCTTCTTTTGTCGGGGGAAGGAAGTGGCAAGGATTTTAGTCTGCAGATGCTTCTAATTCCTCTGGGGGACGGGGGGACGACCAAAAAGTCCCACGGGACAGATGACATCATTGGTGCTGAGCGGATCACTCCAGACTGGTTGATTAAGATTACATTTCTGGGAAAGGATGAAATTGCAGTTAGGTCAGGTATGAAGTCTGGGTTTGGTATCATGCACAGGGGTTTGAGCACAAGTGACGCCATCTAGGGCGGGTGATTTTCTCCTTTACAGGGTCTTTGGGGAAACAGCAGCCTGGTCCCCACTCCTTACAGCCGCTCTCCCCTCCTCCTGCCACCCCATCCCCGCTGCCCAAGGATACAAAATCTGCCACCCACTTCATAATTTTATCTGGATGCCCCCAATGCCTGCCTTAAGCCCAAGTTTTCCTCTCTCTGCAACTGGGGTTGGAAAACTTTTTGTGTAAAGGCCCAGATCATAAATATTTCAGGCTTTGTGAACCAAGAGGCACACCTGTGGGTACTCTGTGGGTACTTATATAATGAGAGAAAATAAATGTTCACAAATGCTTTATTGTTTGTTGACAAATTCTAAAATAATCAAGTAGAATTTTTTTTTTTTTTTTTTTTTGGTAACAGAAGTCTCCCAATAAGCAGAATGAAATTCTTTGGGGGAGGGGATAACATTTTGCTTACCAGGGGTTCAAATGTAAACACCATTTTTAATTCCCAGGCTGAATTTGGTCTCCCTCTCAGTGCCTTTCCCTTTTCTGAAGGTCCTGGGCCATTCATCACAAACTCCTTCCTATCATTTGTATTTGGCTGAATCTTGCTGCAAAAAGAGAACCGTCAAGACTGTTCATTGGAGCTCTGCTGCTTGTCTGACGAGCTTCATTATCTTGAGCATTCCTTCGCTCACCTGCAGAATATTTACTGAGTGACTACTGGGTTCTCAGCTGTGCTCACACCTTGGGGACAGCAATGAACAACACAAGCCTAAGCACTCCCTCTCAAACCTCCTGGTCTAGTGGACAGAAAGTTAAAAGGCAAACCACTTGACTTTTACTAGGGGAATCTGGGCCATTCCTGAAACAATGTTAATCCTGGTGCATCTACAGGTATTGGGGGTGAGGGTGCAGAGGGAAGTATTCCACATGCCCCTTCAGGCCTCTGCAACTTCTCCCGATTCAATTGGGTCCTTGAGTGGCTGGAATTCTCTCCTAACATCAAAGAGCCTGTGGACTGAGGCAAGAATTTAAACTCAGATTGTGAAGCCCAAGTCCTCAAGGCCAGGTCTTCCCCTTGATCTCCGCCCCTTCATCTAAGTTGCCAGCTCTTAATTGTTCCTCCCAGGGCGGCTGCTTGCCTCCCCTGCAGGCCCATGCACCTGGCCAGGGATGTCATTTGTCCCACTAATGAGCCTCCAATCAGAGAATCTGCTTCTTCTGGGGAGAGAGGCCCCAGATGGTGAGAAGAGGAGGTCCGGGAGACACCTAGATCTTGCTGAGGGACATGGGGGTCCCTTTTCTGGGGGACTTCAGCTGCTGAACTTCATGCATCACCCAAGGCCAGATACCTTAGAACTAACTAATAAGATAATTAGAGCCCGGGGAATGTTGGCATCTTCTACTTCAATCGTTTTCAAACTATTTTAGCAGTGCATTTTTTTCTTCAAGCGAGATCCTGCAGGGAACACAAATATATAAAGCCTAGAGGTGGCAGAGTGTCATGGATTTAAGTCCATGTCCAATACAGGAGGGATAGTCTTTTCAACAAATTGTGCTGGCGTCATTGCATAGCCACACCAAAAATGAACTTGACCTAAACCGCAAACCTCATATAAAAACATGCAAAAATAAACTCAAAATAGATCACAGACTAAAAGGTAAAATATAAAACTATGAAACTTTTACAAGAAAACATAGGCAAATGCCTTTGGGACCCAGGGCCAGGGTTCTCAGACATGATGCCAAAGCAAAATCCATAAAATAAAAAAATTGATTAACTGGACTTCAAAATAAGAAAATTTTGCTCTATGAAAAACCCTGTTAAGAGGAAGAAAAGACAAGCTACAGACTGGGAGGAAATATTTGTAAACCACAGACCTGACAAAGGACTTGTATCTCAAATATATATATATATATATATTTTTTTTTTTTAATTTTTAATTTTTTTACATTGAAGTATAGCCAGTTTACAATGTTGTATTCAAATGTATTTTTTAAAAAAACTCAAAACTCAACAGAAAAAAAAATACAATTAGAAAATGGGCAAGAGACACTTAAAAAATTTTTTTATTGAAATATAGTTGATCTACAATGTTGTGTTAGTTTCTGGTGACCAGCATAATGATACATATTCTTTTTCACATTCTTCTCCATTGTAGGTTATTATAAGCTATTGAATATAGTTCCCTGCAGGACCTTATTATTTGCATGACACGTCTGAAGAGGGTTTACGGATGGCAAATAAGCCCGTGAAAAGATGTCCCACATCACTAGCCATTAGGGAAAAGCAAATCAAGACCCCCCCAGGAGACATCGCTACTCCATATCTACAAGAACAGCTAAAATAAAAAAGATAGTGACAAGAAATGCTAGCGAGGGTATGCAGAAACTGGATCTCGCATGCATTGCTGGTGGGAATGTAAAATGGTACAGTCACTCTGGAAAAGAATTTGATAGTTTCTCAAAAAACAAGCAAAAAACTAAATAGACAATTACTTTATTATCCAGCAATTATGCTCCTGGGCACTTATCCCAGAGAAACAAAAACTTATGTCCACACAAAAATTGGTATACAAATGTTTACAGAATCTTTATTTGTAGTAGCCAAAAACTAGCAATAAGCAAGCTGTCCTTTATTTGCCTGAATGGTGCATCCACATCACAGGCTAGCATTCGGTAATAAAATGGAACAAACTACTGATACACAGTAGTTTGGATAGACTCTCAAAGGAGCACTCTGAGTGAAAGAGTCAGCCTTAAAAGTGTATGGCTCTATTTCTGTAACACTCTTGAAATGACAAAATTATAGAGATGGAGAACAGATTAGTGGTTGCTAGGGGTTAGGGCTGGCAGGTAGGAGGGACATGGGTGTGACTGAAAGGGCAGCACAGGGGAGATCTATGTGATCATGGAACAGTTTCCTATTCTTGATTGCTGTGGTGGTTACACAACTCTACCCATGTGATACAAACTGGCACAGAAATAAACAATACTTGTATGTACCATGTCAGTTTCCTGGTTTTGCTATTATATCATACTTGTGTCAGAGGTAACCACTGGGGGAAACTACCTGAAGGGTACACAGAATCGCTCTGTACTTTCTATGCAACTTCCTGGGAAGCTATAATGATTTCACGATTAAAAACAAATAAATGGGGGGGGGGTGTAGCTCAGTGGTAGAGTGCATGACTAGCATGCACAGAGTCCTGGGTTCAATCTCTACTACCTCCATTAAATAAATAAACCTAATTATCTACCCTCCTGAAAACAAAGGCAAATAAATAAATACCCAGGCTCAGAGGTCACTCAGAATTGAGTTTAAATCTCAGCTCCACCGTTAACTTGCTTATACTGTTTGTTTTATGAGGGGGAAGTAATTTGGTTTATTCATTGATTTCTGCTTGGAGGAGGTACTAAGGATTGAACCCAGGACCTCTTGAGTGCTGAGCATGCGCTCTACCACTTGAGCTATATCCTTCCCCCACCATTAACTTGCTGTGTGACCTTAGGCAGATTGCATAAACTCTCTGGGTTTCATGTCCCCATCAGTAATGTGGAATGACCTCAGGAATTTGTAAGGGTTAACTGTATGCATGTAAAGCACCTGGTACTTGGTAAGGATCTCACAGATGTTTGTAGCTACTATAAAAAGGAATCTGCTCTGATTGGAGTGGGGCTGGGGAGCCACGGCACAGGCATCTCCAAGGAGACCTCCCTGGAAGACCACTCCTCTTTGTACCCATGGTGGGGCTGAGGCCCTGGAAGTCATCCAGAGCCTGTGGCGCTGGGAGACTCAGACCCAGTGCTCCTGGCTCCTACCCCTGGGCTTTTCCCACTTTACTCCTCTGTTGTCCCCTCCTCACTCATGCAGCCAGAGACATTCACTCCTGAGGGTCATCCTGAGCAGTCCCTGTGTGAGGCCAGCAAGATTCCAACGATACACAGGCAAGAGTCTTAGCTCACACAAGTTCCTCTTTTTCGAGGAACCAGGCTCTGTGCCAGGCTCTGGGTTCAAGTCCCTGACTCTTCAGAACAATCCTAAGAAGCAGTCTCTGTCATCACTCTGATTTTACACATGAGATAAGTGAAGTCCAGGGGACCGCAGCAGGTGGCCCAAGGTCATGGTGCAAATGGGGCTGGAGCTTTGGTTCTGATCTGGCTCTGTGGATCCAGGTGCTGCCCTCCTAGGGTCTGTGAGATAGCAACCCAATAGTACTTGCTACCTGCTAGCATCATTCTAACACTAGCTCACTTGGGCTCCTGAATGAGGCTCCAAGGTAGCTTCTGTTGCCATCATTCCCACTTACAGAGGAGGGAAGAGAAGCACAGAGAGGCTATTTAACTTGTTCAAGATCACACAGCAAGCGACAGAGCTGGGATTTGAACCCAGACAGGCCAGTTCCGTCCATCTCTCTCCCTTGCTGTCACTCACCCAAGTCCACCCTTTCCAGCCTCCCTGGAAGGGCCCTGTCTGCATTCTTGGGGTCACCTGTGCTCATTGCTGTCCTGTGAGTCACTGGAAACCCCCTCCCTGCCAGACCAGTTACCCAGAGGTCCCCAGCTCACTGTTTTGGACACAGAGCATTAGGTAATGATGGCATGGGAGGAGAATGCTTCTGTGTCCAGCAAATTCCTTCCTTCCCTCCAAGGCAGGGAAGGGGAACCAGCCTAAGATGCAGGCAATTTAATGAGGCTTGGTAGTAAACGTACCCTTTTGAAAAACGTGCACATAATGATAGTTATTTAAACTGCCCAGAAGATAAAAAGTAATGAGTGGTTTAGGTGTCAGGGTGGCTCCTGGTGGAGCGATGAGGAGTCAACACAGGGTCCTTCATCCAGCTCAGACTCCAGACAGCTCACCTTCCCTAGGTCTTAGTTTTCTCATTCCTCAAAGGAGGGACTAGATGCCAGCCAGAAAATGATACTTTCCAGAGCAAACTAGTGGACACAGAAATGACTCTATTTCCCACAGACACACTAGACTTGACAGGCCAAGATCACGTTCCCACCTGCAAGGCTTATCCTGCTTCAGTGCCAGCTTCCTGCTTTCTAAGCCCTGTAATCACACCGGTGTTTGATGTCAGGTTGCACACCTGGCTACATATGCAAAGCCAAAAAGTTTACCATGGATCGGGTCCAGACCTGTGTGATCCAATGTGTTCATTTAAACAGTCCTGCTTCCTTGTCCACTACCTGATTCTCTGTCACAGTGGGTTGTTCTAGACAGTTGAAATCTGTTCCATTATAGACCTGAGAACTTCAGAGCAGAGAATCCAGGTTTCCCAGGACAAGGTTGTTTGTGAACCAGCTTCTCCATTTTTGCAAAATCTATATAACACCAGATTGAATATCTCTCTTTAAAGATGCACCTATTTTAAACTGAAATGAATTATTTTAAAAAGGAAACTCTATGTCATTTATTATTGAAAACATGGATTTAATGGTGAGTTAAATGCACATACACATATTTCTTTTTTTTTTAAGTTTTTATTTGTTTTGGGGGGGGAGGTAATGAGGTTTATGTATTTATTTATTTTAACATAAGTACTGGGAATTGAACCCAGGACCTCCTGCATGCTAATCATGCACTCTACCACTAAGCTATACCCTTCCCCCTACACATATTTCTAAAATGTACAGAAACAAATGTGTAGCATTGGGAATTTTAAAAGTGTTCATTTCAGGGGGTAGGGTATAGCTCAGTGGTAGAACGTATGTTTAGCATGCATAAAGTCCTGGGTTCAAACCCAGTACCTCTACTAACAAAACAAACAAAAAAAAAAAAGAAAAAAAAATCTTTTAAGTATTCATCTGTGTACTAACCAAAAAACCTCCAAGTGCACAGCCATGGTGCCCGTGTATGCTGTGTGTCCACGGACCACATCCACAGTGCGTGTCCGGAGCATGTCCATGGGACATGTCCATGGAGCACAGACCCATCCCCTCCATTTTGCAGTGAGGATGCCCAGGGTCCAAGAGGTTGCTCACAGCCCATGCCTGGCATCACTGATGAATATTTCCAAGAAGAGGCCCAGGTCTCAGGGTTGAGGGGTAGTGAGGGGTGGCATAAAGGATGTGGGCTTCAGAATCATAGACTACCAATCTTCCCCTTAGAACTTATCAGCTGAGCAACCTTCAGCCTCAGATCCTCTCTGAGCCTCAGTTTCCTCATGCCCGTTACAAAAATTAACTGCTGCAGCGCCACAGGGCATATCTCACAGGGCTGGCACCTCCAGAGCACTTGGTCTATAGTCAATCTCTTCCTCCTCCTCCACTTGGCCCAGAGGAACAAAATTCATTCCTACCTCAGAGCCTTTGCACATGCTATTCCCACTGCCTCACTTGTTCAGTAAAGAGGAAGCTGAGGCTTGTGGTCCCCATGCTTCCATGTTGGTTGTTGTCTAGGGTCCCAATCTAAGGTCACGATGCAGTGGAAATTATATTTCAAGATGGTGTCTCTTCTTGAGACTCAAAACCAAAGAACCACACATGCCGTTGCTATTCACTCCAAAGAGAACCCCTCTGTTTCCAGCATCAGAACCCAACCAAGATAGCTGTCAAGATTGCAAGATAAGGAATTAAAAGAAGGGGTCCTAGGAAGAGGGAGTATTTAAGAAAAAGGGCGTGGGGGGAGGACAGCAAGGAGAGGGCTTGTGGGGGACAGTGGAGTAAGGACAGGAGTGGCTTGGGTGGCAGTCCTGAAGTCCACAGCTTTGAGAATAGACAAAAGTTAACCTTTCCTTCATCTGCCTGACTCAGTTCACTCAGTGAAGGTGAAAATCAGACAGTCCAGGTGGTTGGCACTGTGGGGACCCCCATCGGCTTGGTTTGTTCATTTTCCAAAGGGTTGTTACAGTTTTGGATGACATTACATGGGCTGAAATGCAGTGGTTCCCAGCCACCAGGGCCACCTGACACATTAAACAGGTTGCACTGCTTGCTTTATCTCCAACTTTCCAGGCAAATGACCCAATTCTGTAGCTGAGTGCAAAGCCTTGGTTTCTCTTGTCCATTCAAACTCTGACTCTTGACCACATTGGAAAGTTGCCCGGCCTCTCGGCTGCATTACACAGTCTATGCTGGGCGCCTATCTGTAAGGTCCACAATTTGTCTGTCCTTCCATCTCTTTCTCTAGTCTCAAAACCATACGTCCATCCTGCCCATGGCCAGGGAAAAATGGAATCTCTGCAGTAGACGGCTTTGATTTGCAAGCTTGGATGAAGGATGGTCTTAAAAAATGACCAGAGAGCTGTTGATTGGGGACCCATTCTGCAAACTGTGATTCTATCACAGGCCAGCAACGCACCGTGAATTGCAAACGCTCGTGCAGAAGCAGAAAGGGAGGGACTGGTGGTTACACACAACATGCAGACATTGATGGAATTGATTTTGATCTTGTTTTTCCCAGGTCTGAAAAATTAGATTGAACCCCCAAGGTGTATCTGTTTTCATTTCCAATTTCTCCTGGACTGTCTTGTACTAAAGTAGGAAGAATGGGACCAGCGGGGGGCAAACTTGTGAAGGGCTGCTTGTTCTTTGAGGTACAGGTGGTTGAGCTACAAAAGTGGGAGCCCCTGAAGCCCTCAGGAAAAGAGGCAGGTGCAGTGGCTCCAGGTACTGGGCAGAGTAGGGGCTCAGGCAAGATTTGGTGACTTTCCTTAAATCATCAGCCAGCATGTTAGTCTTGGTGACGAGCATCCTGTACCTCCTCACCCTGAGACTAGACTTTGAATAGCTTCTGCCGGGCAGGGACAGAGGCTTTCCTTGAAAAAATGGCATGACTCTGAGTAGCACTTTTCATACTTTAAGATACATAAACCTCACCTGGGGGATCTCAATAAAAATGCAGGTTCAGATTCAGTCGGGCTGGGGCCAGGCCTGAGATTCTGTGTTTTTAACAAACACCCAAGTGATGCAGCTGCTGCTGGTCCAGGGACCACACTCAGGATTTCCTGAAGTGGTTCAAGAGGCTGTATTCTTCTTGGCTCTTCTACCAGCCAGCTGTGTGGCCTTAGATGGTTTCAGTGCCTCTCTGGGCTTCAGTTCTTTGTTTGGATATTATACAGGTCAACAAACATAGATTGATAGCTTACTACATGCCAGGCCACCCTGGGTGGTTGCTGGAAAAACAAAGATGAATGAATCACAAGCCCAGCCCGGGAGGGGTTTACAGATCGGGGAGCTTAAAGGTCCAATGATAATATTTAAAGATCACTTGGATTCTACAATTTCTTGGCTCACTGGGAGGAAAGGCTTTACAGATCTTCCTCTCCCGGAAAACGTCTTTCCAAGCAGTATAACAGGGACCCCCCACCACCAACTATTCTCAGAATCAGGGAATATTCAATCCAGGAATAACCCAGGAATAACCCCAAGAGATATTTAGCCCAAACTCTATCTTGCCTTTAATAGAAGGGGGACACTAGAGAACAGGGCAGAAAGTGTTGGGTCCAGAGCAAATTACTGTTTTCCTGCTATGCTTTTGAAGGTCATGCTCTCCAAGAGAAATAAATTGTGTACCATGAGATTTTAAATACATAATCAAAAAATTTGTGCTAACCACGTGGAAGAGATGAACAAGAAACAGGTGCTATTCATTTTAATACTACATTTACCTAAAATGTCAAAAGTACTATCGTTTCAACAGATGATCAATATAATAAAATTATTAATGAGGCATCTCACACTCTTTTTCATCGTACTAAGACTTAGACATCCAGTGTAAGTGCATTTTACAGCACATCTCAGTTTGCAATAGTGACATTTCCAGCATGGCTGCTGTGTTGGATGGTTAAGATCTAAGCTGTAGCATCCTAGCCTCACCCAACTGTACAAACACAGACCCATTTTCCAATGGGCAGTAGCATCCTTCACGTGATCAGTGATCATTTTTTATAGACACTGGATCAGAAAAGTAATCTTCCAACAGGAGGTACTGCTTTCTGTGGTCAAGTTAAATAGCATTCCACTTCTGGGAGAGATCTTAAAATTAGCCTATCTAGGGGGAGGGATAGCTCCGTGGTAGAGCACATGCTTAGCATGCATGAGGTCCTGGGTTCAATCCTCAGTACCTCTATGAGAGAGAGAGAGAAAAAGAAAGAAAAAAAGAAAGAGAGGAAATTCCACAAGGGTGGGTAGAGGGTATAGCTGAGTGGTAGAGAGTGTGCTTAGCATGCACAAGATCCTGGGTTCAATCCCCAGAACTTCCATTAAAATAAACTAACTGAATAAATAAAAAGCCTAACTACCCACCGCACCCCCCAAAAAAGTAACTTAATCTAACCTGAGGTATGACTTTATGAACACCACAGGAGGCAAAATTGCCTGCTGTGGGTCTCGGTGACGGTAGGCTGGCAGTTGGAACCCACACTTCCATAGTCCTGTGTGTGAAGTGCTTATCACACAGTGCCAGCCACCCAGCAAGTGCCTGAGAAACCTCGGCCAACTTCTTTCCCTTCTCATCTTCCAGTTTTGCTCCAAACTGGTGTGTCCCCAGAGAAGTTGCTCGATTCAAGTGAGATACAATTCTGAGCACATCTTGGAGGCGGAAGTGTGGTTTCCAGCCTGCCTGGTAGGTGTGTCTCCCTAGGTAACACTTGTTACATAAGCAGCAGGGTGACACACCTAACTGATGAATGTCAGTCAGCAGCACACCCACTCCAGCCAGGAGAGCCACACTGGCTTCCCCCGGGAGAACAGTGGTGTGGAATTGAGGCATGCAGTTGCAAAAACTACTTTTGCCATCTGACAAGCAGGGCCAGTTCTCGGGTGCTATACCCAAAGCGCCTTTCCACTGCAGCACAACCTCAAGAAAAACCAGTTTCAGGACCACACCTAGGATCATATGATGCAATCTGATATTAGCGTCTCATTGCATCAGTGTTTCTGACGCATGTGTCTTTTGCAGCCCGCAAAAAGCTTTATAATGGGGAAGGAGAAAAAAAGAAAAAGACTCGCTGGCTGACATCTAAAGATACTGTCAGTACCGCTCCTAATTGGCCACACAGGGTGTTTGAAGGATAAACACCCACCCAACCACCGAAGCCTGACAAGCATCGGCACGCTGATTCCCTGGAGGGGACCTGATGGCATATTTAGGCGAAATTCTTGTCTGGTTGGCTCTACTTATGTTTTATATCAAAATATCAGGCTTTAATCTCTTAAATCTTTTTAAATGCAAGACTATTAAGAAGAGGCTTTCAAAGGATGCTTCTATTCCCTGTCTTGACCTTTCTGAAAATCTCTGAAATGTACCAGTTGATTTCTCATTTACAAAATTCTTTTACATAAGTACTCTTGGCTCCCTGGACACACAGACTTTTGACTCTGATCAAATATCTCAGATTTAGGCCTCTTGGTTTCTCTGGTTCCCTTTAAACATCTGTTGCTTCCTTAATCCTGCCTCTTGCTGTAACAGTTAAGGAATTAATTGATTGCAAAAATCCTAGCACTCTAGCCTTCTTCAGGAAGTTGCCTAAAGAAGGAACTTCCTTGTGCAGGATGCCTAAGGAAAAAGGAAGCAGGTAAAAATTTTTGGTAGCAGACCAAGTGATACTGAGGTTATAATGTAGGAGGGGATACCAGTAGGAAGAAAGACAGCCCTTTTTTCCCCCTTTCAGGATGAGCTAACAAGATCTTCCAGCAAAAAGTGATCCTAAATGTGACTACGGGGCTCTGCATAAGCTAGCCCTTGCCTGCCTCTTCAGCTCGAGTCATAATGTTCTTCTCTCCTGACCCCACAGGACACTTCTCCTCCCAGGAGACATGTCTCTCAAGATCCCCGGACTTTTGTGTGTGCTGTCCCCTCCACCTGCCCTGGAATAATCTTCTCACCCCTGTTCATCTGGTGAGTTTCACCCATCCTGTCAGTCACTCAGCTCAGCTGACCTTTCTACAGCGATGCCTTCCCTGACCCCAGAATAGGATGGACTCGCTTGCCATGAGGGTCCTACACAGGTATCACTTTGCAACAATTACGTGGGGGAGGAAAAACTTTCCTTGACCCTCTTCCAGTCCCTGGCTGGGTCTGCAAAGTACGCTGAAGAAGACAGATTAACAGGAAAAAGCATACACATTTATTTGAACAGAACTTTTACATGACACAGGAGACTGTATAAGGGGTCCAAGTCCCAAAGAAACAGATCTGTGGATTTTTCTGCTAGGTGTGATGAAGAGTGGGCAGTCCGGGGGACGCAGGAGAGGTTAAGGAGTTTGAGGTAAAGTATAGCAGAGTGTGGGAAACTCTGCAAGGCTTGTCTATTAGGATTCTTCTTGGTGTCCCCTGTCTTCAGAGATAAGAATGTTCCTGTCCTCCTGGAATGGGGACGGCACCGATCACCTGAGGGTTTTATGACGGGCTTTGGGGAAGGGGAGGAGAGGGGCGGTCAGAGCGACCTTCCTGCTTCTATCTTTTTCTCAAAACTCAACTTAAAATATTCAGTATGCCAAGATGGCACAATTTGGGGTGGGGTGTCTTGAACCTCATCACATACCGCACTGGCAATTACTTGTTTAATTACCTATCTTTCCCGTTAGCCTGTCATTCCACTAGGGCAGAAATCTTGTCCTCTGGCTTTATATCCCCAGCACCTAGCACTGTGCGTCTTGCATGTATTGGGGACTCAGCAAATATTTGTCAAAAGTGAAAATTTTCCATCAAAACTAGCTTCTAGGACATCCTTGGCTTCCAAATCAATTACTTACGTAGCAAACCTTTATGTATGGAACTCTACTATGTAACAGCACCTTGCTACATACTGGGACACATCCATAGGCAAATAAAATACAGCTCTCTGCAGAGGAGAAAATTATTCAAATTGTATTCATCTTTCATTTCCAATCACTCAATTAGGGCAAGTCCCTTGTTGGCAGATTTGTGAGCAAAGTGACTATTTTCCAGCGAGTGTCCTCAGGTGACCTGTCTAGACATGCCCGGGAAAAACAATCTAACACTCCCCTAACCCCCCAAAAAATCTCTGACGCGCAGGACGCTCTGCGTAAAAGGCCCAAGGTTCGTTGCGCCGCCTGCGAAACGCGCAGGACCGGGGAGTGAAGTCTGGCGGCGTGGCGCCCGGCGCAGGCTCCGGTGGGCCGGGCTGCCCCGCGGGCGCGGGCGGGGGGCCGGGCCGCCGCGGGGTCCGCCGGCCGGCAGGGGGCGCAAGCGCCCCGGGCCCCGCGCCGCCCGCCCCGCCGCGCGCTCGCTTGCCGCCCGGCCGCACATGTGTTTCTGTTTTGTGTTGTAGCATTTGTTCTGGAAGCTCGTATTTACATTTTAAGTGTATCTGGTGAGTGGGCTGGAGCCCTCGTCTGGGCTGGGGAGAAAAAAAAAGCCCTCGTTTCGTCATTTAGTCGCTTCTCTTCCTTTTTCTCTCCGATTTCTCATCACTCCAAGCAGGTAGGGGCTGAAAATGAAATCGATAATGATCAGTTTGCGGGGTCTGGGAAAGTTTTTTTTTTTTTCTTTCTTTTTTTTTGAGAAAAGGTAAAAAAAAAAACCTGTGGAAGGGGGGTTGGGGGAATTGAATGAATAAAAAGGGGAAGGAAGGCGGATCCACGTGGTTTAATCGGAGACAGACAGAGATCCCATTGTTCAAAATTAATAATAAAAAAAAAAAAAGCAGACGGGGCGAAGGCGCAGAGGACGCTGGGGGAAAGTAGCGGCGGAGCGGGGCACTTTGCAGCTGGGATCAGAGGGATCGGCTGAGCCACACGCTCCGGGAGGGGCCGGGAGAGAGTTGGGCACCATTAAAGTTTTTATTTTTCGTGTCTGTGCGAGCAGGTGTTTGGGTTTGGGGGCCAGCTTTATTCGAGCCACCCCCTCATTTCCCGCCGGGGACAGCCCACCCTTAGGGATTCGGCTAATTAGAGACCGAGGCCAGAACCCCCAGGCTAAAGCAGAATTGGGGGCTCAGGCTGCGGGGGGGTTAGGTGGGGAGAATTGCCTTTGAGTGGGCTTGGGTAAAGAGACGCGGAGACAAAAGCAGCAGGTGGGGCAGCTGGGGAGGGGGGAATTCCTTCACCAACCAAGGTGCTAAAGGGGGACCTTCGAAGTGTCCCGAAGCCTTCTCTAATGAAAACCTAGGGGATCAGAGACTCTTTTCCTCTCTTTACTTCTTTGGGGACCAGGCTGCAATTGTGATGCGATGTAGGCAAACCTAACTTAAGGATGGGCCAGGGGAGTGGGGGGGGGTCCTCCATTTTTTTTTTTTTTTTCTTTCTCTGAGCGAACTGCAGTCGGGCACCTGGGCTCCCGTGCGGGATTCCCCGGGGGAGGCGCGCCGGGGTCCAGGAGGGGCGCGATTTCCTCCCGGCTCGCCCCCTCTCCGCCCACCCCGCGGCCGCCACTTTGGGGAGGGCAGGGGAGGAAGTGGAGGCCGGTGGCTCGGCTGGCTCCCCTCCCCCCGCGCAGTTTATAACCCGTCCATTGTGCGCCGCTGCCCCGTGTCTCCTCCAGCGCGACCATGCCCAGGAAGAAGGCGGCGGCGGCTTGGGAGGAGCCGAGCTCGGGCAACGGCACGGCCCGTGCCGGGCCCAGGAAGCGCGGCGGCCCGGCCGGCAGGAAGCGCGAGCGGCCCGAGCGCTGCAGTAGTAGCAGCGGCGGCGGCAGCAGTGGCGACGAGGATGGCCTGGAGCTCGACGGGGCCCCCGGTGGGGGCAAGCGCGCGGCGCGGCCGGCGGCGGCCAAGTCGGGCGGCGCGGCTGTGGTCATCACCGAGCCGGAACACACCAAGGAGCGCGTTGTGAGTGCGGGGCCGGGGCTGGGGGTCGGGGTGCCAGGGCCGCGGCGCGTCACCGCGTGCGTCCTGACTGGGGGCGGCGGGGCCGGCGCAGGCCGCGGGCTGAATCATCGCCGCCGCCGCCGCACAACAAAAGGGCGCGGGGTGGGCGCGGGCCGGGGCCTAGCCGACCCCGTCGCCGCCCGCCCGGGCGGCAGTTGGCCGTTAGGGCGCGCGCCCCGGGCCCCCCACCGGGGGAGGGGCGGCGGGAGCCCGCGCCCGCCCGCGCTAGGGGGTCATGGCCCCGCCCCCGGCGCCGCTCGAGCCGACTCCCTCCGCCTCCCCTCCCCCTCCCGCCCCGGGAAGGGAGACTTTTGCAAGTTGTCTCCGGCCGGAGGAAGGGATGCGCGCGCTGGGTGCGGGGCAAGACGCCGCGTGCCCTCGGTCGCCTCCGGCCCCCTGCGGCCACCGGTCGGCCCGGGCGCCGCGGGGGAGGGGGCCGCCGGCGCGCTGCGGGGAGCGGCAGTTCGCGCCGGGGCTTTGAGGTTCCCGCCGCCTCGGCTCCGGCGCTCCGGGGGGGCGGGGCCTGGCGGCCGCCGCGCATGCCCCATGCGGCCCTGCGCCGTCTCGCGCCGCCGGGGAGGCGGGGGTGGCGGGCGCCGGGGCAGGGTGCGAGGGCGCATGCTCTGGAGAGCCCTCCCCCTGGAGGTCTGGAAGGCCCCCCCCCTTCACCCCCCTCGGGGCTGAGAGGTGTTTGGGCTTTGTTCACCGTTTGTGGTCCGAGGACGCGGGCGCTCCGCGTGGGCTCTATACAGCCCCCCAAGGAAAGAAGCATCTCCCTTGGTATGAATGGGCTTCAATTTGCTTATTAGAGTCGGGCCTTCAGATCTTAGTTAAGATCGTGACCAACTCATGTGCCTGCAAAACCCTGCGGAGCCAGAGTGGGCTCAGCGATCCTAAAAACCCACAAGTTTACTGTGGGACTTGTGTTTAGGGAGAGGGTCAAAGCTTTCACCAGATGCTCATATAACCCCAAAGGAGTGAGGACTTTTGCTTAGGGTCTGGAGTCTGACGATCTGGAAAGATCCTTCTCTTAGCCGGTACAAGAGTGCTGTTTCCTGCAGGCAATGTTTAAATGGTTAAAAATATTGCATTTCTAGGTCCACTTTATAGATGACAAAACTGGGGCAGAGAGTTTTAAGGGCCTAACCCAAAATCATATGGAGCTAGAATTCCACGGGGCTGTTTTTTTCTGATGTCATCCTCAACACCTCTGCAATTGTTCATGTTTTATAACTGCCCTCTCAGATTGTGCAGGAGAGTGACGTGAAGGAGAACTGGTATCACTGAAATGTCTTACCTGGGGTTGGGGACGAGGCCAGTGCCAGGGAAATGACCACAATACTGAGAAAACGGAGTGCAGGAACTGTTTTCCCTTAGCACGTATAGTCTTCTGTGCGATACTCCAGACATTTGTCCTTAATTGGGTGTGTTAGGAGAGAAAGGAAGAGAAAGGCCGTCTGGGCTCTGCCTCTGCTCTGCTGTGTCTTGAGCATTTCCAGTCAACCTTTTAGAATGGTGGGTTTTGTTGTCAGGAAGTGAATGTTTTACCTCGTGCCAAGATTAACCCAAAAAGGCAGCATGAAGAGAGTGTGCAGTGGACTGGCCAGCACACCATCCTAGGCTCAGGCCTGCAGGAGACAGAGGGTTCAACAATTGATGCTCCTCTGTGCCTCATGGAAAGTGCACACACCAAGTTCTAAGTTCTTTTTAGCATCTGTTGGTCCTGGGTCAAGGTCAGGCCCACACTGGCCCATTGCCTCGCCAGTGCCTTGCCCTAGGTGGGCATTGCCCCCTGGCCTCGGGTGTGTCCCTGGCCTCAGGTTCCTGGACTCTAAGGGAAGCACCTGGTAAGCAGTCTTGGGGGTCCTGTCTGCTGCTGCAGACAGACAGCAGTCCCCAGCTTGTTTCAGAATTTTGCTTGTTTCAGAATTTTGCAAGCCTTGCCGCTGTTCAGGGCCGTTGGAGGGAGGTGTGTGTGAGAGCAGCTGCCAGGAGTTGTCTGAAGCGTGTTGCCTTCAGTTAACACAAAGCTGCAGATGGTGAGCTTGTGAAAGATGAGCCCCAGATACTTGTGTGGTTGAGGGACAAAGTTGCCTTGAGGATGAGATGTGTATTTTTATAAAACATTCTTAGCATTTCAGTCTCCGGAAGTGCTCTCTCCAGTGACCTCAGGTTTCTGTGTAGTTGTATCAGATGAGTGTTTTCCGATTGTCGAGGGTTTGCAGCCTGAATTTCCTGTGAACTTCATAACCCTGTAGATAAAACAAGCAGCCTTGGCTGAATCCTAGAAGACAGGTGAGTGTCCCAGCCTGTCCTGGTCTTCATAGTTCTTCCAGTGTCGGGTTGCCCAGGTTTTGTGGAACCCTGAGACAACTCTGTCTGGTCTGAGAGGAGCAAATAAATACAGCTGAACGCTGAGCTTGAAGCCTGTTGTAGCTGATAGCCCGCTAGGGAATTGCTGTTGCTGGCATTTCTGAGCAATCTTCCCCCTGCCGAGAGCAGCAGCCTCCTAAATGGATGTATGTTAAAGGTTGACTCCTGGACTCATAAACATGCTCCTTGCACTTGAGCAATAATTCAAAAATCGCTTTGGACCAGAAACTCCATTTTGTTGATTGAAGAAGCTCAGTGCATGTTTCTGCCGTTCATCTCGGCCAGCTTCTGGGCCTGGGCTGTTGGAGGCCGCAGGGTGAGGTGAAATTCACACGTCCTGGTGGGAGACCTTTTTCAGCTTTTCTGCCGCATGGCCTTTAGACAAAGGCAGTATGGTTGCTGATTTCATCCCCCCAAAAAAGATCTCTTGGCCCATTAGCGAAGGCCATGTCACCCCTGGAGGGTCCCATAACCTCTGACTCTGACAGCCCTGGCAGCCATCCCTGGAGTCCTCTGGATGGAGCCCCCATGCATCTGGGATCTCTCACCTGTGAATGGGTTCAGCTCTGTGATGAAGAGCGGTATGGGCTGTGATTTTAAGAGATGTTAGGACTTCTAGTCCTTATTTAAATTTTTTATTTCATGTAAGTGGAAGGGAGAATTAAACTATAAAGAAATAAAGGTAAGTCGCCTACAGCAAAGACTTACGGAGGTAATAGCACCTCACATGAGGAAGCGAGGCCCATGACGTAAAAGCCCGAATAAGGGATGCTTACTGCCCTTCCCGGGACTCAGACCTCTGTCACTGGAGTAGACACAGCGACCAGTTTGCCAGGATTTCCCACAAACACCTCGCATCAGGCAGCTTGGGATTTTGTATCAATGCTCAGCTGGCTCGATGGGCCGCAGGCCCTTGCCCACTTGTACAGGTGCTGTTGGCATCTCCAGGTAACAGAGGAAAGCTCGCTCGTGCCCAGGGTGAGGGCAGCAGGTTCTGGCAGGCTGGTGGAGCTGCAGGTCCCGCAGGGGCCAGCAGCGCTGGTGCACTGTTGCTATGTTGAGTACATCTCGGTGGGGGGGGGGTAACTGTCTGGACGAGGTCCGCACCCAGCTCCATTGAGGCAGGCAGGGGTGGCCTGGCCCGAGGTTGCAGTCCTCCTGGGACCTTCTCCCCACTGTCCTCAGGCCGGGCAGCTCCTCCCACTGTATCCTAGGTCCATCCCGAGTCTCTCATGCTGCACGCGGGCCTGAGCATTAGTGGAGAGCAGGTCGGTAACGTGGGCAAAGACCCAGGGCTGCTTCCTCCCCTGGAACTTGATGGCACCCTCTGAAGCCTTTTGTCTCCTGCACTAGATGTGTAGAATGTTCCAGCCAGGCCCGCCAGTTAACAAAGAACGGGAGATAACCAGGGGAAACTAGGCTTCCATTCAAGTAATCCGAGTCTGTGGGTGCTGCAGGGTTGGACTGTACCCCAATTGAGGTCATTCTTTGAATAATTGAAGTGTGGCGAAGACATTCTCCAGTCCCGGCTGCTTTGTCGCCCCTTTGCACGCTGACTGCAGGGTGCGTCCTGTAGGAGACTGTTTTCCTCCAGCCACCTACATGGGGGTGAGCCTGACGGAACCTTCCCCCCACCTCCGGGGGGTGGTGCCCGTGACGTTGGGTTTGGGCCACGCAGGTTCCCTAAGAGTTGGAATCCCCCACCACGAGGATGCGTTCCTCTTACACGTACCCGCCCCAGGCTGCTGGAACATCCCGCCAGGGCAGTCACCACGTGGGAGTTAGAATGACTAGATTTGGAGCTGTTTGGTCTTTTTCTCTTGAAGCCTTCCAAGAACGATTCTGGTCACAGAAGGAGAACCCCTTCTTTGCTTTTAATGTCCTGGGACAACGATGATATAAAGGATGAAAGCAGAAGGGGAAGTTAACTGCTTCCCTTGCCTGTGGAACTGAGTGGAGAGTTCAGGGTTGACTCTGAGAGTCGACTTTGAGAAGTGTATTGGGCATCTCAGAAACAGAGAGGAGGGCTGAGAGCATCAGAATGAGTGCCACGCAGAATCGGACAGGAGTCTTTTTAAGTGACACGTACTCCCCTCGACAGTGAGAGCATGTTGCCCTAGTGGCTGAGGGTGGGGACTAAGTGTACTGGCGGGGATGTCCCTCGTTCTGCCTGCTGTCGGTCCCTTGGCTCTTGGGCCAGAGGTGAGGACGAGCTGTCAGATCTGCCCAGCCCCACTCAGGTCTTCCTCCAGTGGAGAACTGAACACGGTGCTTCGATGTTTTCTCCACGGAAGGCCCCCTGGCAGTGTGGGCAGTGCACCGGGAGGGTGGGGAAGTTGGCCCACATGATTGCTGTGCGAAGATGCCACGGGGCCCGAAGGCTGCAGGTCCCTGTGCGGCACTCTGCTTGCGATGGGAAAATGCAGCCTTGGCCCCAGGGACAGCGGTTTTAACACTCACCCCCTGTGTGACATGGCAGCTCTCCTGCAAATACCTGTATGAGGCGGTTTGCAGAGCAGAGGGGAGGAATGTCACGATTGGCTATTTTGTAGTGTTTGCAGGTGTTTTATAAAGAAAAGCCAAAGGATGAAAATGAGCCTGAGCTTAACCAGTGAGCTCCTGGGGCTGGTTGACATCCAAGTGGCTGACAAGGTGGTGATGACAGCGGCCCCTCTGTCCACCGTGCGAACTGCTGGGGGAAAGTGCTAATGATGAATTGTTTTTCTTCTGTTTTCTGCTGTTGTGAGACAGACTTGGGAAGCTGGAAGCAGCGTTGCAAGCTAATTCTTTTTTTCCCCTCTCTCTGTCTCTGTAGAAACTTGAAGGGTCTAAGTGCAAAGGGCAGCTTTTGATTTTTGGGGCAACCAACTGGGACTTGATTGGTCGAAAAGAAGTGCCTAAACAACAAGGTATGAGAAAGTTTCTAAAAATAGAAGATGCTACTTGTATTGAGTGCTTCCTGTGTACTGGGTGTTCAGTGTGATTCTGGTGACCATCCTCCAGGTAGGTATTCTCGTCATGTGCAGAAGGGATCAGAGAGGCCTTGTGACTTGCCCAAGGCCACACAGCCACTCTAGTTTTTGTGGGACGGGATTTGAACCCTGGTCTTGGGCAGGTTTCTCACTTCACAACCCTGCTTTTGAAAAACCATTTCTGTTGAGAAAAATACAAAGTAGCTTCATATAAACACCAGCACCTTTTTTCCGTCTTTCTTTAAAGTCATTTTTGTTAAAATGAAGAGGCTGTTGCTGTGGGATGTCAGAATGTCCTAGATGTCTGTCGCAGGTCAGATGGCAAAGTGTTAGGCAGTTCAGAAGAGTCCGTGTTTCTTTGCAAACTGCCAAATGACTGTGGAAACTGGTTTGACATAGCAAGTAACAGTCTGGAGTCGGCAGCAGAGAAGTCCTGAGAAGTAACTTTTAGTCCCTAGATGCTTTTAGAAAATTGGTGTGGTTCCTCACGAGAATACCAGCCCATCTGAGAGAAGTGAGGCTGGCACTTCGCCATGTTTTATGGCTTCTTGATTTCATTTGGAAAGATTCCCAAAGTACTTTCCAACATTGCCCAGTGAACAAATATTTGCACACTGACACTCCCTAGTGCCTCAGGACGGGCCGTGGAGATCATCTTATTCTGTGAAAACAGTGGGTGGAGTTTCAGCAGCTCTCGGGGTCCAGCCGAGTTGGAAATGGGGTTTGGTCATTGTCTTCCTGTGGTGGAAAGTGCCCAGCCTTCAGGACAAGCTGTCAGGGCCAGAGCCGCCTGACAGCTGGTGTCACCTGGAACCCCTCCCAGGGTGCGATAGCATCAGTCTCCCTGCCAGCCCCTGGGCATGGGTCGTGTTGTTTCTCGAGGCTGCTCTTTGAGTGAGTGGCCCACTTGCAATTAGAGATGCGCGGGCCCAGAGTGGAAAGTGGGTTCCAGTGGGGAGCCAGCGCACAGCAAGTCCGCCTCTGCTGGAGGGAATTCTGCCCTGATGGGGCCCATTTTAAGAGCGCCTTTTTGTCTTCTCCCATTCCTGCCTTTGCTTCCCTGATGTTTCTCCCTCAGAATGAAATTTTATATAATTAAAAATTTTTTTCTAAGTGTTTTTCAATGTTTTTGAGCTCTCTGACCTTGCCAATAGATGTGAAGGGCTGGGAGGGAGAATTTGTTTTCCCTCTGGTGCCAGACCTGAAGGGAAGGGTTTTCCCTCCCACCCAAGCCTTTCCCAGTCCCTCCCATCCTTGCAGTGAGCCTTCCCTCCCGGAACCTGTCCACCCTTGAGTCCGCAGCACTGTGGATCTCCTAAAGTCAGCAGCGCAGTGCCTCCTTCGTTTTCAAGATAGCACAGTGATTCGTGCTCCACCTCTGATTAGGTCCAGGCCCCGGGCATGAATGACCCCCTCCAACTGGCCAAGTTGCCCGGCACTGCTACTGCTGTGCATTTAATTTGACTTGGATCCTTCTGACAGTTCCCTGGGAGGCCAGGGATGCAAGCTGTCTGCATCTTGGGCGTTGACATTCATGGAGCTCATACAGGGGAGATGCTTTGGTAATTCTGACTCTCTACCCACCCTGGGTCACTTAGCCACCCTGGGTCAACTGTGGTGTCCCCTGGTGTCTCCCGGCACTGTGTGTTGTCCACAAACGTGGTACATGTCAACCATGCCATGCACATAGGTGTGAAGGCTGTTGTTTTTAGTTTGCTCTTTCCCAGGAAATTGCTGGGGTTTTTTTTTTTTTCAAACTTTTAGTGGTAGAGGAGTGTCTTCAGACGGAGAAGCTCAGGATGTCTTCCCTCCTTTACCCAATCCCTTGTAACTAAATGAGAGGCTGTGCCTGGTGCCCTCTGCTGGTGGGGTACAGGCAGGGAAGAGTTTTACAGATGCTTTCCCACTGAGCCAGGTACTGGATGGAGGAATTAGGACTTTTCAGTCAGTTTCTGCATTTGGATCAATCTAACAATTGATTTGGCAGCAGCTAGCATTTCATACTAGTAACCATGGGCCTAGAAGCATGCTCGTGTTTTCTGTCCTTGAGCCCCAAATTGAGAGCATTAAGCCGAAATTTGGCCATGCCCTGTCCACCGGTAAGGTGAAGAGGGGTTGTGAAGGAGACGGCTGCCCTCCCTGACCCCGCTCCCTCTGTTCCAGGCACATGGAGGCCCTGGACTAGAGGGGGCCACAGCCCTGGCCCTCAGGTTGCTAGTACTAGTAGGACAGTGCTGTGATAGGGTTCCCAGGGCACCAGGGTGCAGAGAGTGACAAATTAAAAGGGAGATGCGGGCAAGGAGGGCTTCCTGGAGGAGGGGGGTGCTTGACCTGAGATGTGAAGAACATGCAAGGGGGCAGAGAAAGGCCTTCCCAGGGGAGCAAATTCATGGGCAAAGCTAGGGGTTATGACCTGGGCAGCATGATGGGACCCCTGAGGAAGATGGGGAGGAGGATCTGCTGGGCCCTCTACAGGAGGCCTGATAGCTGTGGAGGATGGGGACTGTCAGAGTTGGCCCAGAGGGAGCCTTGGGCTGGAGGGCGGGAGGGAGCCGTCGTGAGGGTGAGGAGATCTCTGGCTGTGAGGGGGCAAGGGCGACTCAGGTCCGCTGCCTGCTCTTGTGAGTCAGCCCCTCCCTGGCAGGTCTGCCCAACGGAGAGTGCCCACTTCTTGGTCACAGTCACCTGTGCGTGGCCAGCTCAACAGCAGCTGCCTGTGGGTCTGAGGTCCCCGCGGGTCAGGACCAGAGACGGAGGTGGAGCAGCATCTGTCCAGGAGCCCCCACAGGGATACTTACACGGGGGTACCCTATACGGGGGTGGGCCCTTTGAGGGTGGCTCTTCACCACCGACCTCGGCTCCGCGAGTGTCTGATGTGCGTCCTTGTTCTCTCTGCAGCTGCTTACCGCAATCTCGGTCAGAATTTGTGGGGGCCCCACAGGTATGGGTGCCTTTCGGGGGTCCGGGTGCGGACAGTGGTTTCGGGGTCATGCGCTGCCCACAGCCTCCTCATCACCACGGAAGGGAAGCTGTGGAGCTGGGGTAAGTACCGAGCAGGGCCCGAGGGTGGAAGGGAGACCCACGCCCACCTTCTGGGGCGGTGCTGCTCCGTTTGCGACCCTCTTCCTGATTCCTAGCTGGCCTGTGCCCCGTGAGTGCATCACCTCCACTTTTCTGCCAGGTTTTGCTCTGTGTGTAGCCCCCTATCTCTCTAAATCCTCTTTAAGTCACCTTTTCCTGAGTGTTCTCAGTGCGCCTGAATCTTCCCGATATCGAGGTCCCTAGAATTGAATTCCTATTTTAAGCCTGCTGTCCCCCCAACACTGCCCTCCCCCCCGCAGCACAGTGTGATGTAGACCTCTGTTCTTGCCACTTTAAATGCCACCGGCTTTTACATCTGCCACGTCGTGACATCAGTCTCTGCCATCCTGTTTCTCTGTCTCTGACTACGTTTCCCCAGACAGTTGAGTTTACTTTATCCAAGGTGAATTGCTTGTCCTTCTGAACTCCCTCGCACTGGACTCCCTGGCCCAGGTGCAGGGGCGGCCCCCCGCCCTCACCTCATCTCTCCCGTTTCTGTGTCCCCTGCCAAGGGCTAACGCCCTGCGCTTGTTTCCTCTTCCATATCATTCGTACAGGTACTGGCGAAGGCTCACGCACCCCCATGCCCTCTGGAAGCTCCTGGACTCTACTTCCAGTGGGGGGTTGGCATTTATCCTCACCCTTTGTTTCTGGTCCCTTGGCCCGCTTTGAGTCCATATGACTGCATTTTTATTTTGGTCTGTTCGAACCATTTTTTGCAATTTCACGAGCTGCTGTACCAAAGTCCAAATATATTAACATCTGTTGTCTTCCCTGCACTCTTGCTAATTTTGTAATTCTGCTGAAAAAAAGCTAACAAGTGTGTCTGGCCCAAATTTAAACTTTATAGTTTCTCAGTGACACGCTGACATTGCCACGATTTTCATTTTCTCCTGGTTGGCACGGAGGTGTGTCCCTCCCCCAAAGCACCCCTCCTTCTTACTGTGCCAGCCCCGAACACAGCCTTCTGTGTCGCAGTTCCGAACTTCAGGTATCTTATTTCTGATCTCTCTACTGAATTTCACTTATGTGGTGCTTCTGAAAACGTCCCCTGTGCTGACCCTGTTGGCAGGGAACTATTCTAAAGGCTGTGCACCTGACCTGACCCAGAGCAAAGATGTCCCAGGAGCAGACTTGCCGCTGCAGGGGGAGGAGCCAGTGGGGATGTCACGAGTCCACTGTGAGTCACTGGAAGGCGTCGGGCCTGGTCCAGTGTCCATCACTCACAGGGTCTCCAGTTGTTGGCCACTCGGGCCTCACATTTGCCGAAAAACTGCTGCTGGTGCTTGTACCCCTTTAAAGTGCCTTTCACAGTGAACTTGGGCAGTTTCCATTAGAAGCTGGTGTCTGCTTGTCCTGCCAGAGCCCTTAATCAAACTGAGGACAGTTTTCCCTTGTAGCTGGAGGCCGTTCACGCCTCATGCCCTCCCAGGACACCTGGGGCTCATCTTTGTGACTCTGCTCACCACCTTTCATGCCTGAGAGGTCAGAGTTCATTGTTGGCAAGGATGTGGAAACATGACCCCCACCCAAATTGCCTGGCTTCCTGGCTCTGTAGAATCTCCAAAAATCTCCCCAAATGTTCAGTTACAAGTATAGTTCAGTAGAGAGGCCTGGGAGAGGCCCATGGAGGTGTTTAATTTTGGAACTGTTGCAGCCTGTGTTGGAAACAAGGTAACTTTTAGGGGTGTCCAGCCTCTTGGCCCTCCCAGCCCTCCATGTCTCCTTTGAACTGAAGGGCTTGGCCTGGGGGTGGGGGGGCTGTGCATTGCAGAGGGCCTGGCAGGGGTTGGCTTCCTGGGGCCTTCCTGCCACCTGAGCCCACGCCAGCACAGCCCAGAGGTGGAGGAGGGCCGGTCGCCAGGGAGGGCTTGTATTCAGGGCAGGTCTGGCCTTTGGCCATCATCGGGGTTCACATGGCTAAGGGTCCTGTGAGTGCTGGGGTGAGATAGAAGGAGAGGAATGAAGGGGTCCCAGGTCGATGCCCAGAGCACTGAGGTAGCCAGCTTCCTGTGAGGCAGGTGTCACTGTCTTAAAATACATCTCGGAGTGAAGCGGATGAGGGAATTGGCGTCTGGCAGGTACCGTGAGAAGCAGGTTGTTTCCTAGGACTCGTCTGCTCGTATGTGACATCCGGGCTGAACCGGGCGTTTCTGCCGTTGCCCTCAGGGTTAGAGGGCTGGGGAGAGTGGGTCCCAGTCACTGCCCCAGAAAAGAGAGTCAGAGCAGGTGAACAGGCGACTTTGGGGACAGCCCCGCCCATCTCACCTGGTCACCCGACCCCACTCAGCAGCCCGGGAAGGCTGGCATTGCCTGCAGAGCCAGCTTGCTTTCTCGGGCTCCTGGCTGCGGGTGCAGAGGACCCGGGATACTCGCCCCTGCAGCTGCTCGGGCTGCCCTCTGTCTCCTTCCCACTTGAACCTGCTCTCAATCCACAGGGCGGAATGAGAAGGGGCAGCTGGGACACGGCGACACCAAGAGAGTTGAAGCCCCCCGACTCATCGAGGGTCTCAGCCACGAGGTGATCGTGTCCGCGGCGTGTGGGCGGAACCACACCTTGGCCTTGACGGGTAAGGAAGGGCTGCTTCCTTCGAAATGGGGTCAGAGACCAAATGGTCCACCTGGGGCAGGCAGTGGAGCACCCCCGTGACTCCTCATCAGAATGATGGCCCCAGGGAGCCCGGGGGTGGCTTCTCCAGGCCTTGAGCCTCACCTGCAGGTCAGCTTTGAGGCACCTGGCCCACCCCCTTCTGGAAAATTGTCTCACTTGCCTTCTTCCTGGCAGAGGAGCTGTTTTTATTATTTTAGAGCCTTTGATTCCAAATCTAGTTCAGAACACTGAGCATTATCTTCCCTTTTGTAATGAACGTCACTCTTTCCTTCTAGAAACGGGCTCCGTATTCGCGTTTGGGGAGAACAAGATGGGGCAGCTGGGCCTCGGCAACCAGACGGACGCTGTTCCCAGCCCCGCGCAGGTACCGCCCTGCTCCGGCGCGAGGACCGGTGCTTCTCTCTGCTTTTGTGTTGGGTTTGCTGGGTGGCGGGAGATCGGGCAGTCCTCCCCATTGTTTGAGTTACTGGTCCCTTGTAAGAGCAGGGTCTTGATGCTTTGAGTGGAGCAGGTTTAATATAGGGTCACAGTTGAAGAACATTCTGAAAAACGGTTTTTCATTCCGACTGAATTTGTTACAGAGGCCTCTTTGAAGCACGCTCCTATTCCAGAGAAAGTGAAATTGTTACATGGGCATGATTTGTCCTTACCTGCAAACACCTTGAGTTTTGATTTTGTAAGAAGTCACCTGCCAGGTGCTTAGAACACAGATGGGGGGGGGTGTGGGTGGTCTTATTCCCAAGACGCTTTGAAATAATTGGAGGGGTGGGCTTTATGCCAAAAAAATAAGCTACTAGTATATGGCAGCAGGATGCCAGGGAGTGTCTGATGAGGGCGGGGACTCGGGTTTCTTGATCTTAAAAAGAGACAGTGGCCAAGTGCAGTTGTAGTTGGGAGGGTTTTTGAGGTGTTGCCGTTTTGCCAGTCATTTGCTCTGCGTTGGAACATGACAGTTCCCAGAGTGAGCACGGGCCCGGGACGGAGCCCAGGACTCAGCATCCTGTCTCCAGTCTCAGAATTTCCCTTGATGCCGGTACTTCAGGCCCCGCCCCGCCGTTCCTCCAGTCTGGACTTTCCCAGACTAATAAGTTTGCAATAGCAAGCTTTCTAAGTGCTTCCTCAGATTTGTTTCCAGGTCCCTTGTTAAATTACTCGGGGCCTTTGCTGTCGTCTTCTAACTTCTTACTTTGGACCATTATGTTTCCTACTCACGTTTCAGTGAAGATTAATTAGCAGGCAGCTGTTACAGTGGTACAGGAGAGTGTGAAAACAGTTCCTTTTAGTGGTTGGCAGTAACACTTACAAAAACTTTTCTTTTTAAAGTTGCCTGACATCAGAACTAGTGACTAGAGTGAGATTTGAGTACCAAATGTGCTTGGTTTCTTGTTTCTCGTGCCCTGGCCTCCATGCTGGCCAGTTGAATTCAGTATTCAATGGGCACCAGGATGCGCAGGGCACAGTGCTGGGCGTTTTGAGGGCTATAAAGACCTGGGACATGATTTACCTGTCTTTGAACTTGACTCTGTACTGGGAGGTATTTCTTTACAAACATTCTAAGCCTTTGTCTTCAGCATTGTTGAGTCCATCAAATATCCTTTGTAGCCTAGTAATTGTTTCTCACCAAGCTGTGGAGAGGTTGTCTTTTTATCAATTGAAAAATAAAATGTCTGAAAGTCTACTGTCTTTTCTTTTCAGATAATGTACAACGGCCAGCCAATTACCAAAATGGCCTGTGGGGCTGAATTCAGTATGATAATGGACTGCAAAGGAAACCTCTACTCCTTTGGGTGCCCTGAATATGGTCAGCTGGGTATGGAAGTACATTTTTAAAAGCTCTGTAATCTGTATGTTTAGAACCAGAAGTCGGTGTGGGGCTGCACACACATGATAGAAATGTGGGTAATTGATCGCAGATAATAGCCTTGAGCCATTAAGTGGCTGTCCTGTTACTTAGCGGACCAGCATGGCGTAACTCGCGGGATTGTGGAGTCTTACAATGACTTGCCTTAATGAAAGTCTGGGCTTGAGTCTGACAAAAGAGTTTTTTCTGATTTGGGAATTCATTTTTACATAAAAGGGTTTCAAAGTTTTTTTTTTTTAATCAAACCACCTTCATTCATTTTCATATTTAAAGATTTACCTTTATTGGAAATGTGAAAATTACATGAGAGTAAGGTAGTCCTGGAAACCCTGGCCTGGGCGATTATTTCAAGTAGCACATGAAGACCCAGTATCGTGTAAAAGTAGGATTCCCTTCCCGTTTTTCATCCCTAAACAGAATGTATCCGTCCCAGAACATGCTTGTATTTCATTGAGCAGAAGAGAAAAACTCAGTAAGTGGAAAATGCCTCCCGCTCCTGATTTTACAAGGTCTCCATTTTCTTTTCCCATCTGACACCAAAGTGTTTTTTCCCTTCTGGCATCTTCCCACCTCCCGGCTCCTTCCCGGTGGGAGGTGAGGAGTGGGCGCCCTCTGCTGGCTCCTTCGCTGCAGGCCGCTCCGGATCCTCGGCAGCCCCCGGATCTGGGTTGCCTGGGTCTCCACGTCATTAAAAGCAGGCAGATGGAAGACAGTATAAATAGCACGAGCAGCATCTCGCTGGCCTTTAGACTTTAGGGAACAGTGACTTTGTGAAACTAAATATACCTAAGTCAGAAGTGAATAAGAAAGAACAGCCCCTGTGCACAGTCAGTGTTGGTTGCCAGGGAGTTGCCAGAGACGGTTGGAGAAACCGTTTCCATGGCCACAGGCCCCGGTGCCATCCCCAGCCCCGGGCAAAACACCGGAAGCAAGTTTCTGGTCTACTTCCTGAAGCGTGTGTGGCTCCCCTGCTGCCCGTGGCTGCCCCAGATCTGCGGATGGGCAGCTTGACGTAGCAGGTTGATTTTCCTTCAGGGAAATGAAATGGTCTTGGTGGTGGTGACACTGGCTAACATCTAGTGAGCCGTTACTGTGAGCCAGTCCCCATTTATGCACCTTCTAGCAATCTCATCTGCCTGGTTGATACTCATTTAAAGGTAGTTTGAGAAATTCACTTGATTTATGCCTATAGAATCATTCTTAACTTCCCAGCTAATTTAAAAACCAGTATTCAGTCTCATGGTCCAAACCCGGAGAGATCCCTTTTCAAGTTAGAAGGTGACCTTGGAGATTACCCCTGTCCCCCTGGCACACATGCTTGCCCCCACACTTTCTTTCACACATTTATTGGGTCAGGCAAGGCAGAGAGAAGAATGTGATTTTAACTGTTTTAACAACCACGATTGATATATCAGGTTACTGGTAATTCATAAAAACGCAAGTCTGAGGAAGTGTGTTGAACTTTTGTCCTGTCTCAGTCCACCCTGGGCTCCTCAAGGACCCTGCATGGGGCATAGAGAAGACGACGACCATTCCTTTGGTTCGGCAGCTTCCAACCTTTTTGACTGCAGCCCTCAGTGGGAAATGCGTTCTGTACACAGCCCAGCTGACGTAGAAGCGCATACAAAGAATTTTCACAAAATCCTGTTACAGTGTCCTTGGGTGTTCTTATTCTGTTCTATTTTTTTTTTTTTTTAAACAAATAACTGGTTTCAGCCCACAAACTCAATCGATTCTCTGCCCTGCTAACCAGGTTGTGCCTCAGATTGGAGGACGCTACCTTGGTTGATAGGTGTCTCTGTGAGGCCTCAACTGGCCAGGCTGGGCCAGGCGTTCTGCTGACGGCTGGTTCTCTGTGGTCGCTGCAGGACACAACTCGGACGGGAAGTTCATCGCCCGGGCGCAGCGGATAGAATACGACTGCGAGCTGGTGCCCCGGCGAGTGGCCATCTTCATCGAGAAGACAAAGGACGGCCAGATCCTGCCCGTCCCCAATGTGGTGGTCCGGGATGTGGCCTGTGGCGCCAACCACACGGTAAGGCTCAAGGGTTTCTGGCTTTTCCTCTGCTTCCCGGGGCTCACCACAGGGGAGACGTTCAGCTCTGCATGATCAGGAGCTGAGCCGGGCATCCTCAGCACCTGCCCTCCTCCTTGGGCTCGGCACCTGGACTTGTTCATGGGAGTCATCTGCAGACGTAGCTAAAGCACAGACGCTTCGGGCTGGGACCACCGAACGTTCTTCTGCATTTGGCTTCTGTGCTGAGTGTGTCACAGAAGTTGTTCCGAGTCAGCAGACGATAACCCAGACAGGTGTTGAGCAGGTTGTGTCATTAAGACTGTTTACTTAAAAGGTCCATCTGGATAAATGGCAGTGAGATTTTGGTATGTGCATCTTTTTATCTTAGTTGCCTCCCTACGGTTATTTTGCCCCTTAGAGTTGGTTGAAGGAGCAGGGACGGGTCTGGGCTTCAGAGACAGGTCAGTCTCGTGCGTGCGGCCGGCTGGCTGAGTGATCTCAGGCACTAGGAGATTTTAGTCCTTTCACGCCCGAAAACTGCTTCTCTCCTGTACAGTGTAGTCAGGAGAAATAGTTAGATCTTGTTTAGATCTCTGACATCAAATCCTGTTAATGGGTGGTTCATTCACACGGTTCAAACGTGAGATGTCAAGGGTACTTCGGGGGAAAAGAAGATGAGTTTAAAATTGTTGGCATGTAGGCGGGGGTGCCGCCCCAGTGACCAGGTGGAGGGGTGACCGGGACGGGCGGGGCTTCCCCGGCTCCGTCCGCAGTTCAGTCAGGAGTGAATTGGGACGTGCAGGGCCTGGGCTGCTCCTGAGACAGAAGCCTCATGCTTCTGATGAGGGCAAGGCAAAGACTTGTGACTTTGAGCCATAATAACAGGAGTGGAAGGTAGTGTCCCTGGCGGAGAAAGGGCCATGCCCGCTGCTGGGTGCCTCCCCCCACTGGAGGTGGGCGTGGGTCATCTTGGGTGTTTCTGTCCCTGTGTCTTTCCCCACTGCCACAGGCTCTTGGAACAGCAGGGACCCCACTTGTCCCCGCTGGGGGCCGGCCTTGCAGTCTGCATTTTCTCTCCTGCAGCTGGTCCTGGACTCCCAGAAACGTGTCTTCTCCTGGGGCTTCGGTGGCTACGGCCGACTGGGCCACGCTGAGCAGAAGGATGAGATGGTCCCCCGCCTGGTGAAGTTGTTCGACTTCCCTGGGCGCGGGGCGTCCCAGATATATGCTGGCTACACGTGCTCCTTTGCCGTCAGTGAAGTGGGTCAGTGACTCCCCATCCCAGCCTCAGGAGGGAGGTGTCGGGAGCCAAGTTTCAGGTTTCCCTCCCTGGCCACGTGCTCCAGTGGGGTGTCACAGAGTCCTTGTCCTATTCGAGACCGAGAACCTTGATTTCATTGACTTCCTGGTTCTTTGAGCCGAATGCTCCTTGTCACCCGGGCCAAGCGCTGTGTGTGGCGGGCCCCGTTCTCTCTCCTTCCTGAGAGCTTGTTTGGAGGTTCTAGCCGGGGAGTGCAGCTACTCGAATACCCTTGACTGAGAACGGTCCTCCTCTATCGGGGATGGTCATCCTCTTCAGCTGAGCGTGCAGCTTTGGGCTCTTGCCTTCTTGATACTGCTGAGATGAGAATCCAGCCTTCGAGGTGACTGGGCACAGTGGAGAACATGTTTGTCTTTCCCAGGTGGTCTGTTTTTCTGGGGGGCCACCAACACGTCCCGAGAGTCTACCATGTACCCGAAGGCCGTGCAGGACCTCTGCGGCTGGAGAATCCGGAGCCTGGCTTGCGGGTATGTGGCCCTGTCTCCTCGTGAACGGGGTGGGGTGGGATGTCTGTCCCCTCCTGGGCGTATTGGACGCACCTGGGAGGTGCCCTTTCCCTCGTGGGCATCAGGTGCACTGATTGCAGCGTCGGGACGAGGGGAAGGACTGCGCTTGGGAAAGAGGGCTAGGGAGGTACTAGAGCAGGTGACTGGCTTCACTGCCTTCACAGAGAGAGAGTCGCTTTAAAAGTTTCATTCTTTAAAGGCTCAGTGTCCCCTCCTCGTGTTGAAGGTTCAAAATTATATTTGGTCAGGAAATTTTAGTTACCCTGACACGTTGGGAAGAAGAAAGCACCGTTGTCAGTGATTTCCAGATTACTTAGAGGACACCTGTTGGGCTGTCCAGCACTTCCTGGTGAGGAGGTTGGTGGCATTCATCACCTGCCCGGATGTGTGGGGACGAGAGTGTAAGTTAGTTGTTAGGTTTGGTGTGGCTTTAATCTGAGATCACTGGCCCCACTCCAGTTACTGTTTGGTGAGTTCTGCCCCCTCTGCAATGAACTGTCACTTCATCCTGATTTGGCCTCTTCTCCTTTTCCCAGTGTGTGTTCACCCCAAAAGTGACACCGCCTCCCTCCCCCCCAGCCCTGGACCCCCACTTGGGTCCTGTGTGGTTCGTGGCGCTAAGCATTTGGGGCCTGCACGGGATAGTGTGTAGGCTGCAGGAGAAGCTGTTGGCCTGTGCTGTGTGTGTGTTGTTCAGAAATGAGACCCCTGTGGAGTTTTTAATGGGACCTGCTTGATTTAGTAGGTCACCTGTGCTCTCGAGCAGGGAGCCCACGGGAAGCATCCAGGGCCGCTGGGTGGGGTGCAGGGTGGGCTGCTGGCCGTGGTGTTGATGGCCTCTGCCTGTTTGCAGGAAGAGCAGCATCATCGTGGCTGCGGACGAGAGCACGATCAGCTGGGGCCCGTCGCCCACCTTTGGGGAGCTGGTAAGCTGGTCCCCGCGTAGGGGAGGCAGGACTCGGTCTGGGCTCTGCACCGCCTTCTGAAAATACAGAGAAGGAAAACGTGTGTGTGTGTCTTTCTCTTGCATTAAGTTCTGCCGTATTCCCTAATGTCTGAGGCACTTCAGCTTTCAAAGAGGATTCTTTGCCCATCAAATAATTGTGCAAGCTCTCTCTGTCCACATTGTATGTGGAAATTGGGAAGTTTCAGGTCCCATTTCCCCTTGCGTTTTGTAAACTGTAATTGTGGAATGACGTCAGTAGGAAAGAGGTGGTTTCTCTTCCCGCTCCCCAGGAGGGTTTCAGTCAACAGGGACAGCATGTCCTTTTAAACCATGTGGCCAGTGGTGACTATGCATCGACTCTTCCTGGTTTCCAGCCTCATAGGTCATTTAGGGACATTTCTTCCCTAATTTTTTCCAGATAAGTTTGTCTATGTTCCCTACTTTTAATCTGTTACTTGAGAGATTAGACCCCGTGGCCCTTGGTTTCCCACACACACTTGGCCTCCCTGTCTGATTCTTAGGTTCTGGGGCGTGGTGAGTCCTTAATTTCTAATTTCTTCATCAAGAAGAACAGGCGGGCCGTGGAGCTCATCCTGATGTCTGCCTGTCCTGGTTATGATTTGATCGTCAGCCTGGCTCTTTGACTTCCTGCTGGGAGCATGGCCTGTTTCCCTTTCCTCTGCTCTCGTGGGTGGGAGCTGATGGGGGGACGGAGGGGAGGGAAGGGCTTGTTGACCCCTCGCACCATCTCCAGGGCTTGGGGGCTGAGTCCTCAGGGCTGCGCACATGCTTTAGCAGATAGTCGGGCCCTTCAGAGGCGGCCCCGTGTGGAACCTTGACAGAGACCCAGAACCTGGCCCAGTTTTTAGGGGCTATTCATAGAGGAGGACAGATGTTCTTGGGGACCTATCAGAAATAGACTCCGAGTATCAATTTTGAGACTAGAGGGGTACGAGGAGGACTTGTGGGGCAGCCACAGCTTGGGGTGAGGAGGTGGTGTGGCACTTGGCTGGTAGCGGGTGAAGCTCACTGGCCACGTGGCCCCACTTTAGGGCTGAGGGATCTGCCCGCCTTGAAGTCACCCACCTCCATGTCACAGCGCATGACACCCCCCCAAGCAGCCCTGGACCATCCTTTCAGCCCTTGGTGTCTGGAGTCCACTGATCATGGACTCGGGGTGGGGACGGGGCGGCCAGCACTCTCTGACCTGGTAGCCCCGGGGGGCCGCGGCTGCCGTTTCTTCCTGTGCTCACGATGGTGTCATCTAACCAGTGACTCCCCAGATGGTGCCTCTACCACACAGACCCCTGCAGCTTAGATTTTAGCATCTCACTCTCTGTTGGGTTAGGAAACTGGTCCCGGCCCCGCCCCTGCCCGGCAGCAGTTCTGTGGTGCATTGCTGCCCAGACCTGGCCCTGTGTCTTGAGACCTGGGGGCTCGGCCACAGAGGAGCCCCGGGTCAGCGGGAGGCCCAGACTCGCGGCCGTCCTTCGCTCCTTCCAGGTGGCCAACAGCGACCCAGTTCAGTGTCCCTCTGTTTGCCTCGCCAGGGCTACGGGGATCACAAGCCCAAGTCTTCCACGGCTGCTCAGGAGGTGAAGACGCTGGACGGCATTTTCACAGAGCAGGTGAGGACCCCTGTGCCGGGAGCAGAGAAGGAGGTGGGGTCGATTCACACCTCTTCCTGCTTCTGGCCTTTGCAGCCTGTTTGAGCCTCGTCTGACATCTTGCAGCATCTTTCCTGTGCCCGTGCTAGAGTTTTTTCTGGTGGGTGACTCGGAGAGCATAGAGGTGTGCTGGCCAGACCCAAGGGCTATTTGCTGTGGGGGCACCAGCCACGGTGCACATTTGCTCCTGGCCGAGTGTGTGGCTCAGTCTGCTTTGCCCCTTCGCCCAAGACTCTGCACACCCTTAAGCTGTGGGGCAGATGGTGGGGAGAGGCCCCTTGCTGTCAGTCCAGCAGGCTGCCAGCCCTCTGGCCGAGACACAGATGGGGCTTGTGCCTGCACACGAGGCAGGATCGTGGTCCAGAGATGGAGAAATGGAGCAAGTCCGCGAGTCCCTGCCGGTCTCTGCCAGCACTCAGTGCCCAGGCTCTGCCTGTGGGGGGCCTTCTGCCATCTCGTCTCCCCAAGACGTCCTGGAAGGCAGGCTGGCAGGTCACACTGACACTGGTGGTCTTCACTGAAGGGCTTTCTTAAGCTCTTCTGGACGCTTCCATCTTGACCTCTGTAGTGGCCTTGTGGGCCAGCCCAGCTTCCTGGCGTCCCACTGTCTGCCTTGTGCTTTTTGGCCCCAAACTCCGGGACTAGCTGCAGTGTTCTTGCCCACCCAGCGCTGGTTTATCCCCCCAGGTGGCCATGGGTTACTCACACTCCTTGGTGATAGCGAGAGACGAAAGTGAGACGGAGAAGGAGAAGATCAAGAAACTGCCAGAGTACAACCCCCGGACCCTCTGACTCTCCTGGAGCCTGCAACTCCACACCTCTCGCGGCAGCTGTCATTTCCACGTGCACTGGGACGGGAAGTCGAACGAGGAATTTTAAAAAGCAAAAGTTGACCGAAGGTGCATTTTTGTTAGACTCCCTGAGGTTCCGTTTTATAAGTGATTCAACGTCAACTACCTTTTCTGTATGCTTTCCAAAGTGGTTTTTTTCCCCCTCTTAATGTTTAATTAAAATATTTGCTCAGAGTTGATTTACCATTCCTACAAAAGAGGCAGAAACTTTGAGCAATCTAGATTTTTTTTAAGTTGTTTTTCTTTCCTCCCCCCCTGCCCCCTCCTAAATATACTTCTCTAAACACCCCCTTTTCCGGTTGTGATTAGCATTGTGATCTGAGTGGGTGCTGCCTGGGAGAGCAGTCACCACGTACTCAGAAAAAAATGTCCCTTGTGGGAGCCGGCAGCATCCATGCAGAGACGGTCCCTGGTGGTCGATCTCCATCCAGAATTACACCTGCGTGCTTGGAAGCATCTGGGTCACTTCCTTCTTGCTTTTCCTTCTAGACCGGCCGAGGCCGCGTGCGTTCCGCTTCTCCCCTTGGCTGCTTGTAAGCCCCACCGCCTTTTGGCTGCAACATTAATAGAATCCGCCGTTTCCCCCCTGGTGGGGGCTCTCGGATCTGTGTTTAGCCATTTCTATCTACTTTAGCTGTAAAAGAAGTCCAAATGAAAATCAGGTGACCGTGGAACCAGTGAGGACTTGGGGGTGGGCAGATGTGGGGACAATGTATCTGGTTCAAGATCTGGCTTGAAGGCTCCTCTGGTGAGCCGGGGCCGCCTCGCCAGCACTCGCCGTTAGAGATTGATCAGCCAGCAGTGAAAAGTGCATTCTGGAATCCTTGCAAAGAAGGATCAGCCCTTTGTGTACCAGCCCCTGTTGCCTCTGTGCTTCTGTCTGTATTCCGACCCCCTCCCCTAGCCGGATCCTGCTGGAACGGGCGCAGTCTGTTCCTGAGGCTCAGGGTCCCGCTCGGCCAACCCAGCTCTGTAGTCGCGTGCAGCTCGGCTGAGGTACCAAATAGCTGGGACGATGGAAGAAACCCCTCATCCCCGCGTGTCAGCGCAGAGGCTGCGACTGCCACCCGCCTCCCCGCCACGTGCCCTCCGCCAGAGCCCGTCAGCGGCGTTGCGCTGCTCTGCGTGAGTTACGAGGTGCCTTGCCCGGAACCCTCCTCTCGCTTGGACCCAAGAGAGGCGACAGCTCTGGCTGGGGCTCTTGGTTTCGAGAGGGTCTGGACTGGTTTGGGTGCTTTAAAATAGATTTTTTAGTTCAGTGGTGCTTACGGGGGAGATGGGGATAGAACTCCAGTGTGAGACTTGGGTGGATGGGAAAGTTAAATAACTGGTCTTTTTTATTTTTTTGCTTTGCTGTTGTTACCACGTGTCATTGTCTTGATGTTAAAATGCCAAAAACGATCTAGTTGTTGTTGCATTTTTCCCTACTCGGCCCCCCTGTCGTTCCTGCCTGGCTCCTGCCTTTGCAGGTTGTGTAACAGTGTCTGTCCTGGCCGGGAAGAGGCTGGCCTGCATCTTTCTAAGATTTAGTCTGACTTCATGCTCGTCTCTACTGTCCTGTGTTAATAGTCCAGGGGAGAAGCTTCTGCAACTTCAGAGCTTCTGCTAAACTAACCTACCTTGTCCAAGTCACCCAAGAACCACCATCCCTGTCTCAAGCTTCCCTGTGTCGAGCCCATCAGTTTCCCCGGACAGGTCTCTTACCCGGAATGGGCTTAGGTGCAAAGCACTCTTTGTGCCTGCCCAGCCTCCCTGCGGGAGCGGTAGCCTGGGTCCTGGCCTTTGCAGGAACTGCCCTTGGCCAAGCGGGACTTTGATCTTCAAGTAGACTCATCTGAAGCCCAGCACCCACCTGCTTTAGGACCCCCTTGTCCTGGGACTGGAGTGGGAAGGGGACGGCCCTTCCGAGTGGAGACTGCCCTGTGCTCTCCCACAATCACTCCTTTGGGCTAAGGCTTTTAAAATAAACTTCCTAATGGGGGGGAAGTCCTTTAGAACAAGGAGTTGTGGGAGACGGTCCTGCACTCCAAGAGGAGGGGAGGCAGTGACCCTGGCCAGGGGTGTGCTTTGCAGTGACCCTCTGGGCACCTGACCTGTCTTCCAGCTCAGGAAGGAGACTGTGGTAGAAGAGGCTTAAAGAGAAGGGGAGAATCCAAGAAGAGGTTGTGATTTGGTCGAAGGTGCCTGGTTTAGTGCTGTAATTGTCTTTTTATATATATATATATTTCTGGGAGTAAACATTTTAAATAAACGACATCATTGTTTACTCTGTTTCGGCTTTTGCACTTCTTTTTCAGCAGAACACAACACAAGTGAACACGGAACTATTTCCTGTGCCCGCTCCCACTCTGGGCCCCAGGGGGAAGCCACACCAGAGTTGGGAGGTGAGTGCAACTCCCAACTCTGTCCCATGAAATATGTGACCCGCAGGGAAGCTTCAGCACCTCACTGGCCCAACTTAAAAATGGAGTTTTTCTTGTTTATCACACTGGCTTTGAGAGGATAAGAGGCATGGAAAGCACCTGAACCGTGATATACCACAGGTTCCCCACATTTCCATCCACTCCTGATAAGAACTGCGGGGGTCAGGCCAGTGCTGGCCCCTTCCTGGCAGTGTGGTGAGCTGTCCACCAGGGGGCACCAGGAGGCCAGCCACGTGTTCAGAGGCCCCAGGTCTGTTCTGTCTAGGTTGACAGCCTTTGCTCCCAGGCTTCTCCAGGCCTCCAGCCACCAATGTTCCAACACCGGTCCTCATTTTTGGAGCCTCTGGGCTGCGTGCTGCTTTATGCTATTAGATCAACACCTCCCACAGGCACTGACTGCCCCCATTCTAAGTGCCTCCGCTGCTTGGAGCTTCCCAGCAGCAGGAGGAGGGGTAGGGTGGGGCAGCACTGGTTAAACCTCAGGATGGTTACTTTTCTCGTGCCCTTAACGTGCCCTTAACGTGCCCTTAACGTAAGTGTGGGCAGAGAGATGGAAATAGGCAGCTTTGGGTCCCAGAGGGGGCAGTTCCTCTCCCCTGGACACTTCAGGCTCAACAAGGGTCTATGCAGGCCTGTCCCAGCTACTCCTGTCTCTGAAGCTACACCTGCCAACCAAGGAGCCCAGGGCCTCCCTGCTGAAGCCAGCTGTCCTCAAGGCACAGGATCCCCCCCACCTTGGGGGCCGGCCCCCTGCAGCTCCTAGCAGTCCCCAGAGGGAGTCCTTCCCCCCTCCCCCCAGCCTGGATTCTGTCCCATTCTGCTCAAGCATCTAGAACCAGCTAGTCAGATGCTTAAACTGGAGAGTTTGATCTAAGCCTAATTATATCCCACAGGCAAAGATGACGAAGATGAAGGACGCCAACCCCACATTAGCCCAGCCCCCCACTCCCACGAGTGAGACGGCTTGACCACAGCTGTCCCAGCTGCCCTGCTTTCCGACCTTAGCTGTTACTCACCCCCTTCCCCGAAACAAGGAGGCCACTGCCAAAATGCATTCAGAAGGGCTAGAGCTTTAGTGGACATTCAGCAACCTCTCAGCTGAAGACTTTTCCATCTTTTTCCAAGGGAGTCAAGCTGGCAGCATCACCACCCCAGTGGATACTGAGGGACAGGTGAACAGGATGAGGGAGGGGTGTAGCACCCTGACTCTCCAGGGCCCCCGAACAGGGCAAGAATTGGATGCTGTTAAATGGTGATCATGGACCATTCATGCTGGCGTGGGGCTGGGGTCTAGGGCACCATCCTCCACCATTTGAAGGCAAAAGGCACCCGGCGGATGTTGGCACAGGAGCAGAAGTCTCCAATTTCAGTCAAGTAGCAGTCGAAATCATCGATGAAGGTGCATTGGAATCCCAGGGGCTCCAGCAGCTGGCAGACCTTTTCCTCCAGGCAGCAGGTGCCATTGATCCGGGGCCCGAAAGGCTTGGGGATGCCCAGGTTTGTGCCCATCACGATTATCTGCAGCTGTCAGAGAGGTGTCAGGATGAACAGGGGGCAGAGCTGGGAAGGAAAGGCCCCATCCTTCTTCTAGATCAGGAAGGTCACTGGATTCAGTGCAGGGGAAGACAGCTGCCTCCATGTGGCTGGGTGGAACCAGGAATAAGTCCAGGGCCCCCTGCTCCAGGCCTGTGCTTGGACAGATGGCACTCAGCAATTGGAGCAAACTCCAACCCACTTCTTAGCCCTCCAAGGGCTCCTGATGTGTTTCAGTAACACAGCCAAACTCCTTCGTGGCCGAAGTCTTGGCTTTGCCAGCTTCCCCTGCTCCTTCCTCTGCTGCCTTCTCCTGTCCTGGCCTTTTAGTCTTGTCTGGGCCATAATCTTGCCTACTTTGACTGCACTGCGCTCCCACCCCCAGCTCTGTCATTGGACTTAGGTCCATTTTTCATATCTCAACTCCAGCATCTCTCCCTCAAGGAGCTGTTCCCACCGCTACCCACAGCTACTCCCATCCCAGGGTCTCTGATCAGCTCCATTTCAGGCCCAGAGGGCCTCACTGGACTTACAAAATGAAAAGATAACCATGTGTGATGGATGAATGCAAGGCCTGTGTCCCTGCGGCTCAGAGTACAGGTCTGCAAGTGTTCAAGGAATGGATGAGCCCAAGCGTCTCAATTCACTCCAAGTGCTGACATGATGGGTCACAACTGTGAGAAAGGTTGGGTGTAGGCCATGTTTGGAATAGACTTAGTGTAACAAGGGCCTCCTACATACCCACACCCAAATTCTCAATTCCTACTCTAGATAGGTGTTTAAAAACTTCTGAGTTCTGAGTAATGGGGCTCAGGTGAGTGGACAGGAAGACCCCATCAGGGAGTTCGCCCGTGCTCTCATCGCAGATGGCTTACCACCCTCAGCTCTCCAAGCGCAGCGCCCCGTCTGAGGTGGGCCGCCTCGCGTCTACCTCGTAAGTGTGGGGATTAGCCCGGGGTCCGACCCAGCCTGGGCCCTGCTCACCTGCTTCTGGGAGGGGGGCCTCCCGCACGGCAGAGGGCTCTCATGTCGCTTCCTCTCAGCCCACCCCCCACCCCTGTAGTCTAGCACCATGTACATCAAGAAAGCCAGACAGCCCCCACCCCCACCGCGGGGACGCCTGGCTCGCCCCCTCACCAGGTCCGGGAAGTAGGGCCTGGCGAAGAGCTTCTGGGTCTGCTCACTGGAGGGGACGTTGGTGAGCTGCTCCAGGCAGAAGAGCTGTGGGATGTCGATGATGTCCTTCTCCACCAGGCCCAGCTCCCTTTTCAGGATGTCACGATTCAGATTAATGCAGTTCTGAGGGGCAGGAAGGGGCCGGGAGGGGCGTGAGCTCATGGGTAACGAGACAGCTGCATCCTCTCTTCACTGACTGCGGGCCAGGAGCTGCACTTGGCGGGCCAGCCCACAGAAATAGGGGCTCAGAGAAAAGGCCTGGTCTCAAGAGGCCAGGATCCCTCAGCTGATCAGGGCTAGGGCAGCTACTGGCCCCAATTCTATTGTCATTTGGGGCCCCTTGGCCCTCGGTCCTGGTCAGAGTGGGGAGCCAGGGCAAGAATAAGTCCTCAGACCAGGCACTCGCTTCCTTCCTTAGGAAGGGACATGAGCCGTGGACCCCTGGGCACTTCCCTGCTCAGACCAGCTAATACCCGACTCCTAACCATCTCGTGGGTCTTGACACAGGGCTCACGACCTCGCACCCAGGGTGTGTGTCACCAGGGCTCAGACATGCTGTTTTGACTGCACTCCTGGCCGCTGCCCGCACTGCCCTGCTGGGGGGCCTCCCCAGTTTCAGCCAAGGCCAGGGCATGATGCACGCCTTGGCCAGGAACCATGAGGACTCGGTGGGCCAAGTGGTCTTGGGCTGACCAGGTGACCTCAGGCACGTCATTGCCCTTCTTCAGGCCCTGGCTTCCCTGTTACAGGTTGGATTTTTTTTGGGAACTGCTTCTCAGCCTGTGATTCATGTTGAAAGAGAGCCGAGGTGCTGGGTGATTCTGAGACGAAGGGCTGCTTCATCCAGGAAGCGTTGAGAAGGCCCTGGTGTGTTCAAGTCTCAGGTGCTCAGTGCTTCCTAGGGAAGTTGTTTGTGTGTGTGTGTGTGGGGGGGGGGGTTGGTTGTGTGTGTGTGTGTGGCGGGTTGGTTGTGTGTGTGTGTGTGGCGGGTTGGTTGTGTGTGTGTGTGTGGCGGGTTGGTTGTGTGTGTGTGTGTGGCGGGTTGGTTGTGTGTGTGTGTGTGTGGTGGGTTGGTTGTGTGTGTGTGTGTGTGGTGGGTTGGTTGTGTGTGTGTGTGTGGTGGGTTGGTTGTGTGTGTGTGTGTGTGTGGTGGGTTGGTTGTGTGTGTGTGTGTGCGTGTGTGTGTGCACGCGTGTGCCAGGTTGGGGGTGGTCCTCTGCCGGGAGGATGCTGAGCCACTGCACTGGCTTCTGGTCACACACTAGATGACTTGGGAGTCACACTCCGGTTCAGACCTGGTTCCCCAGCTCATCAGCTTAAGTTGGTGGTTTTCCTCTGAGCCCTTCTCTCCTCGTAGACAAGATGGCTCTTACCTGAGGGTAACTTTGAGGACCAGAGTTAAGGTACTGTGTGTGATGCTGGGTCCCAGCTGTTGCTCAGTCAGGGACCCACTGGTGGGATTGCCATTGCCTCCCCCTGCCTTTTGGAGAAGGTCCCCCACATCCTTGGCCCCTACCTCCACATAGTCAGTTCTGCTTTCTCATGTTTTCATCAGCCAGAAGTTGGTTGATGGTACTGGCCTCCCTCCCTGTAGAAAGAAGGAGAGGGTGGACAGGCCTGCAGGCCAGGGAGCGGGCAGCGTTGTCCAGAGCCGGGCACACTCCCGCCCTGGGCACAGCCAGCCGGTGTCTTCTCAGACCAGTGACTATGGTAGATGCCCAGCTCAGCTCTGGGGACCCATCTAGGTCAAATGTCACATCTGAGGACCGACATCTGGGGTCCGTGGAAGCCCAGGGAGGACTTCTGCCACAACCAGCCACTCAGTCCCTGGTAGGAGGGGAGTAGCCTCTGATGGGCTTTGAGAGACAGCCTGGGACAGGTTAGCAGGTGACGTCAGCCTCCACTCACCTCTCACCTGGGCACCTCTGTGTCTTCTGACCAGTACAACCTGGCTGCCTCCCACCTGTGTCTTGACCAGGTTAACTTCATCCCTCAGTTGCCCAGTTCATCAACTGAGTTAGCACCAGGTCTTCAGCATGTGGTGTGTGACAGGCGGCTCATGCTCAGTGTCACCTTCCATGAGCACTCCTGGACCATGTGATCCTGGGCCCCACCCCAAAGGTTGGCCCAAAATTCTGCATTTCTAACCAGCTCCCAGGTGGTGCTGGTGCTCGGGCCACACTTGGAGTAGCGAGGTTCTTGAGAACTCTGACACTCCCACTCCTTTTCTAGGTCCCCCAAAGATTTAGGAAAACTGGTGTGGCACCAGGCTCCACAATGTGTGCTTGTCCACTTATGTCTTCCTTCAGGGTGACCAGGAGACCCTGAAGTCCCCACGCCCAGGTACTGAACCCAGCACTCCCTGAACAGGTCCAGACACTAGTGTTGGTAGCATCTGGTTTGTATCTTACTCCCCCTCCCACCGCCACGTGGAGCTGTCTATTTGCTAATGAAGGTCCCCTTCACGTATATTCTAGGGATGCTGTCATACAGCACGTGTGAGGCTTTCATGCTTCCCTGAGATCCCTTCTACCAGGAGGAACCAAGCGGAAATGGCTCTCTAGAAAGGGCATCCGGGTCAGAAGGGGCTGCCTCTGCTCTATTGTGAAGGATCCTCTTACCATTAGAAATGAGCTGATCTTTTCTAACCTCTTCAAACAGAGGCATGTCTCCATAGCCCTCCTTCTGTTTCTCCTTGAACAGTTTGTAGCAGGAGCTGGGGCTAGCCAGGAGTAACCGGAAGTCCTAGGAAACAAGGAACTGGAGTCAGATGCTAGCTTCCCCTCCAGAAGCTTCCAGGAGTCTCCAGAAGAGGGCGGGAGACATCCTCTCCAGCCCCCAACACAAACCTTTCTCTCCCTCCTGCTTGTACTGTGCGGGGATGAAGCACATGAACTCACAGATGTGACCCGCCATCAGCCAGTCGGAGAAGAGTTCCACCGGCGCTTGGACTTGCTGGGCATAGAGGAAGTCCCGGAGGGCCTTACTCATGTCCCGGCCCTCCTTGCTAAAGGGAAGACGGAAAGAACAGCTCTCAAGCCAGGCATGGCCCAGGTGAGCTGCCAGCTCCTCGGTGAGTGCCAGCTACCTTCAGGTAACTGGCCGCTCCAACCACTGACTGGCCCATAGATGGTTATTAAGAATCCCTAACTGTGGCTCAATTCATGACTGAGCCAAGGTGTTCTAGATAAAGACTGAACCCTGGGACACAAGTATTTCCTGGATTTGGATTAATGGCCACCAAGAAATCTAGCCACACATCCTGTGGCAGGAACAGCCTGTCAACTGCCAACCAAATTTTTCCTGTTTCAGTTGAAACCCTGAAATCACCACTCCAAATGTGTCCTTCATCAGCTTTTTCTACCTCAGTCTCCCACGTGACTGGAAGACACAGATGTCTTGACATGACCGTTTAAGGTCCAGAGCAGATGACCTGCCGAGTCCTCTGGGAATCAGGTCCACCCAGCAGAACTACCAGGGTCCCTCCAATTTTAAGACATTTGGCCGCCACCTGGCCTCTTGCCTCACCTGGGGTAAAAACTGCCGCCAATGAGGATCCTGCCTAGGGGGTACTCTTTCCCTTCGACCTTGACAGGTGGGGACACCATCAGGTTCCCAATGGAATCCATGCTGGCCACCCTATGGTCCTTGGTGCGCTGGATTATGTAGCCAATCCCCGGGCTCTGGAGGAAGACCCAGCCGGGGCAGGGGTGTTAGGAGGGATGGGCCTTAAGCCTCAGTTTTACCCTAGTCCAGACTCTCAGGTAGACTCCCCCACCCCCAGTTCCCCGAGGCCGCCTGGGCCCTACCCCACCCCGGCATCCGTCACTTCTAGGCAGGCACCAGGCTTGAGAAGTTGGACTGAATTCAGATCAGCCAAACTGAGCCCCGCACCAGTGAATATTTCATGGGGAAATCTTCAAGCTTGAGGGCCCGAGGGGTGTCGAGGACCAGGGAAACAGTCTTGTGGGGAGCCTGGGTGTAACAGAAGGCCATTTCATCCTGGAGGAGACAGAGAAACAAGGTGTGAGTTGCTCTTGCGTCATCAACTACTTTCCTTGCCCCAGTTTTCCAGCCACAGTGCTCACCGGACAGGGGCCACCTCCAGAGAGAGCCCCCTTCTTCCTGCCAACTCCTGTTCAGCCCTCAAAACCCTGCTCAGTCATTCCTCTTTCTTGGGGGCATTCCCTGACCTTCTATTCATCAGGTTCAAAACCTGATGAGTCACTGAAGATTCTTCTTTTCCTCATCTTCTGCAACTCAATCCATGAGACCAACCTTGTTGGCTTTATTTCCAAAACATCTCTAGTACCATTCAGGGGAAGCCACCTAGGCGAAGGTCACCTCTTCCCCATGCTCCTACATGGCCCTCCAATCGGCATCCCTTCTATTCTCCCCCATTCCTAAAGCTGGCTCTCTTTCTCAGCCAGAGGGTTTTTTTTTTTAATTGCAATTTTGTTTTGTTTAATTTGCAATGTTGTTTTAGTTTCTGGTGTATAGCGTGGCCATTCTGGTACATAGCATAGTGATTCAGTTATACATACATTTATTCTTTTTTGTTATAGGTTATTGCAGGCTATTGAATATAGTCACCCATGCTATACAGTAGGACCTTGTTGTTTATCTGTTCTGTATATAATAGTTTGTATCTGCTAATTCCAAACTCCTAATTTATCCCCCCACCCCTACCCAGAAAGTCTTTTTAAAACCTAAGTCAGAACGTTCGACTCCCCAGATTCATACCATTTAATAGCATCTCATTTTGCTTTGGATTTTTTCCTTCTCTTCCTTACCTTGGCTTAACAAGGTCCCTGATACATAGTTTAGCTCTTACCTTTGACGTTTGTTCACTCTGATCTGGCCACACGAGCCCTCCTGTTCCTCAAATCCTCCAAGCCCACCCCTACATGACGATCTTCAGTCCGCTGGTCCTGTGCCCGAAGGGTTCCTACTTCCATGCCACCCCACAGCCACAACCTTTGCATGGCCAGCTCCTTGTTTCCTGAGTTGGACAATTTCCCTGACTACCCCGAGTCACCTAGCGTTTGCTCTAGTAACTCACTAGGTCATCTCACTTTCTTGCTTTCACAGCACTTAGAGTTCTATTACTGTAGGAGCAGGAGCAGTATCTGTCCCAGTCTCTTTCATCTCTAGGACTTAGAAGGGTGCTCATTATTTGCAGAGAATAGAGCGCCAGACCTCAAAAGATTGGGCTCAAGAATTCCTGCTCTGCCAGGGTTGGGCTGGATCCTGGGGCAGTGCCCTGGCTCTGCCAGCCTGGAGCTGTCAGCATCAGACCCTCACATGTCTGGGGCTCAGGGTTAGGTATTCTGTCCTCTTGAACACGTACATTCCGGAACGGGAGGAAGTTGGACTCTAAGCTTTACCCCCTAGTGGCTGTGACTTAGAAGGTCATTTCATCTCAGCCCCCACTGAGATCCTAAGAACAAAGATGCCTCTGGTCATTCTCAGCTTCACCAGAAGGTTAAATGTAAGCTGGTGAAGTCTGTATGTGCCGCCCGTGGTGTCTCCCCCACCCCTCCCCCGTTACCTGGAGCCACCTGCCCAGGCGGTTGGGGTCCTCGTAGACGGATGCCACCTGGCTGTTACTCCTCTCACTCAGCAACGTCACCGTGTTCACAAACCCCTGGACCTGCAGCTCTCTGCCACGGGAGAGAAGCCGGCTCTGGGAAGACTTTCGAGGCTCCCCCACTGGTGGTGACCTCGCTGTCCCAGGGGAAGGGGGCCCCCACCTGTGAGGTCAGCAGAGCTGCTGTCCCCCCACCTCATGGAGCACCAGCTGGTAGCTCCGGGTGTGTCTTGCCAGTATGACTCGATTTAGCTCACGGCAGAGTCAGGTCAAGAATCGCTAATGTCCGTCTCTGCTCTGGTGGCCTAGGACCCTGCTCATAGCCTCCTCTGCAGTGACAGTCTACCCCTGCCCAGGCAACCTAGGAACCACCCCAGGCTCTCCTGCCTCAGTCTACCCAGAGGGCTTTTCTCTCCCTGAAAGGGTTGTATTTTTCTCCCCAAGAAGCTGAGTGCCCCCTTGAGATGGCTAATGAGGTTGTCCTATTCATATAGGTGGCAGGGGGTGGGTCTTGAACCCCAAGGTCTTAGTGCCATCATGCACAGCACCAGGCTTATGGTCCACAGTGGCCTTTCATTTCTTGTTGGAGATGAATAGTGATGTCTGAGGCTGACGTTAAGGTCTCCCATTTTATAAACAGTCCTCATGAGTTGAATGCCAGCAACGTCACCACTGGGAGTGTCAAAATTCAGGTTCTTGTCTAGTTCTAGGTCCAAAAGAACTTGAACTGCTATTCTATGCTATTCTTCCAAAGAACCTATTTCTTGAGTCTACACAGACAAGACTACAGGGAACTGACCAGCCTGATGAGGTCTGGAACAGTCTGACATGTGTGTTGGGGGAAAGGAATGTAGCCCCAGTCTTATGGGCCATCTGTGGCTAAGCTGGATCAAGCCATGCCTGAATGCCACCACTGTGGGAGAGTCTTAGAAAAATCAGTTTTAGCAGATGACTCCTGTGAGTGAACTTCTGTCTTCAGATACAAAAGATAAAATATGGTATCTGGATATCTATTATCAGCAAAATCCCTCAAGCTCTTCCCTTTTACCATCTCATTCTGAAATCTGGTGTCCCTCCGTGGACCCTACTTCCCTAGCAGCCCTCCCATGGAAGAGCCATTTTTCTTCCCTCAGTGCAGCCAGGTCAAACTTTCAAACCCACCCCTTGGGATCACTTTCTGCACAGCGACCTCCATCTTGCGAAATCCAATGGGTATCTTACTCGTTTCCTCTCGGAGTTTCACATGGTTGGCCCCTTACCTGGTATCACCTGCTCTTAACCTCTAGGTCTCTGCTCTCCTGGTTTTGATCTGAACTCCCTCTTCCTTCTCAGGCTTCTTTGCTAGTGTCTTGTCTGGAGACAAGTGTTGGATTGCTCCAGAGCTCACTTCTCAAGCATCTTCCCAGAATACACTCCCTCCTGCCATGAACTCAGCCAGGCCTGTGCCTCTGAACCCTCTCCACTTGCCAGGGGTGCCCAACTCATCGCCAGCTGCCAGACTTTCCCTTGGACTCCAGATACTTAGAAAGCTCCTGGATGTCTTCAACTTTAAGTCACCAGAACCAAAGCACTGATTTCCCTGACCCCAGACATCACCATCTTGTTACAGACCCCAAACCCAGGGGGCACGCTTGGTTTTTGCACCTCATGCATCAGCTAACCTTGCAGGTGAGGCAGGGTTGGGGGGTCCGGCCCTCTACCTTCCAAGCAATCCTGAATCTCACCACTGTGCTCCTGCCACGCCAGCCCAAGACGCTGCTGCATCTGGCCCACACTATTATAAGAGCTGAACTGCTTTCTGCCTTTTATGTGTACCCCTGGTTTTCCGCAAGGCCAGAGTGCTTGTACAGACAGAACCCTTGATGGTTTCCCGTGGGTTTTACCTGCCAGGATCTTTTCTCCCCTTCTGCAGCCACAGAGCCAGAGACCCATCCTGGCTTCCCTGCTGTTGTTGTGGCCCGTACCTCTTCAGGCCCTCGGCCATTCAGGAGACTAACAGACCCCAGACCCCAGCCACAACAAATGGGCAGCTTTGCCCAGACTTTGGCTCCTCCCCTTTCCTGGGGGTGGGGCCGAAGCCTTGAGACTCCCCGACCTCAGCCTCCATTGTCAACATGAGGCTGTGGCCCCAGGGGAAAGCGTTATCCCCAGACTGAAGGAACCAGAGCCCCTGATTGCCACTGTAGGCATCTGGGTGGGAGAAGGTAAACTTCAAACCACTGGGTTTGGGGGTCTGTTACAGCCCCGGAGGCTGTGCCCAAACATACCGAGTCCACGAGGCCCAGCTTACCCAGGCCCTGTCGTCCCTCCCTCTGCCCCGCTCCTCCTGGTCAGCAGGCCTCCTTGCTGTCCCTGGAAAAGTCTCATCCTTACCACTCCATCCTTTTTCCCAGCTTTCTAGCGCTTGATTCTACCTGAAACCATGCTGTTTGCGTCTCCCCATAAGAACAGAGGGGGACTGTCTGTCCACTGCTCCAGCCCTAGCCCTGGAAGTGTTAAGTATTCAGACGAGCATCATCGGATGACTGTCTTGGGGGTGGGACCAGGCGGCTCGGGTGGAAGGACGTCACCTTCCTGGTGAGAAGTCTAATCATCTCTACCCACCTGGCCCCACCGACCAACAGGATGACGCAGCGGTTATGGAAGTGACCCGCACTGGCAGCTGGAGGGTTTCTTACCTGCACAGGTAAACCTCTAGAGGCATCTGAGTGGTGGGAATGAAAATGCAAGGAGCTACCCGGAACACCACCGTGTCTTTGTACAGCAGGGTCTCTGGAATTAACTGCGATACAAGATGGGGTCCTGCTGGTGACCTGGTTCCACGTCTCCCGTCCCTACCCCACCCCTCACCCCAGGGCCTGCAGCTGCTCAGCCCAGCACACCCCGGGCCCTCCCCGTCCTCTGCAGCGCACTCTCCCGAAGGTGGCCTGACACCCTAGCTCCACTCACGCAGCCCCAATTTCCTGCCTCCTCTGAGGGCCCTGTGCCCCCCCGGGGACGTACCAGGTCTTGAGACTCTTCCACCAGGGAGACCGAGTAGGAAATCAAGCCCGAGAAGCTGGCGGATGGGAACTCCACGGCTTCAATGTAGAAAGTTTCCATCAAGTTCTTTTCGAGGGGGGCAAACGTATAGGTATGCCAGTCAGGCCCCAGCACCAGCTCGAAGGAGCTGGAGCTGTCTTCTAGGAAGGAGAGAAGGACAGACCGGCTGCTGAAGGAGCCCAGTGCCTGTCACCACATCTGATGGCACGTTCCTCAGGTCGGAAGCCAGGCCCGGAGCCCCAGGAGAGCGGGGGCCAAGCTGCCTTTCTGGTCCCTGCGTCTCTGGTGTTTCAGGCTTAGTGGACAACAGGTCTTTGTTCACAAACCAGGGCCAGTTACTCACCTATTCTGTGTCAGGAGCTGTGACGCAGGTAAAACGCCAGCCTTCAAGGGGTGATGAATCAGTGGAGGGTTCTGGGCTTTGACCAGTTTTGGGGAGAATGTCCTGAATCTTAAAGGTGAGATACTGTGTACAAAGGTGGGCTTGGCAGCCTCGTCGGAAAAGTCTGATACAAGCCTGGGCCCTGGCCTGGTTCACTGGCCTCCTGCTCTGGATTGTAACACAGCAACCACCTGAGTGGGGCTGCCCCTCCCCAGGCAGCCTTGAGTGACAGGCAGTTCTGCAGAAGACCCTCCTCACAAGCGCTGGCCACAGGCTTGCCCTTGGTCTGGCTGGGCCGGCTGGACAGCCCCAGAGCTGGGGGAGAACCCGTGTGGCGCCCTGCTGCTAGTCCGCCCGGAGGCTTCCTTGCTGAGCCAGGCCTCGAGGGGGGCGAGACCTGACAACTCCACCCGCATCTCCATAGGCCCCCAGCCCAGGGTTCTCAGCAGGTGGGCTGCGAGGTTCCCAACCACATGCACTGGGTCATGGTTGGCCACCACCTGGGCTCTCTCCAGCTGCTGGGGGCCTTCTCAAATCTCTGCTTGCTTGTTCTCAAGCACAGCTAAAGGTTCCTTGTGGATTTATTACAAGCCAGCAACTGTGGCAACAGATTCATTTGAATCCTCACCACCCTTTAGGGAAGGTGCTGGAATGATCATCTGCCGCTATGTGGAAAAGGTGGCCTGAAGCCCTAGGACCCGGCCATAACACGGTGTCCTTTAGAAGGCCCTTCCTGCTGTCAGCCTCACAGGCTGGCCTTGCTCCCACTCACTGCTCAGCTGGGCTTCTCTAAACTCTCCCTGCCTCCACTCCCTCAGCCCCTGCTTGGTCCTCGGCCATCTGTCCACCTGCTCTAGGCTTTTGGAGTAGGTAACGTGCCTCTTCTTCCAGAGCTGGAGCCCCAGGGCCCAGAGCCAACACTTCTTTGAACTATGTTCCTTCCTCTTGCCTTCCAGGAACCACTGCGCCTGGAGGTGTGGCAGGTACCTTCTGACCTTTGCTGGCACTTCTAGACCATTTCTTCTTCAAGAATCCTAATCCCTTGGAAGGGCGTGCTCCCAGGTAATAATACCTGAAAATACTGCCACCTGCCTCCTTCCCCGCTGTCCCTGACTGCCACCCCTGCCATCCTCCGTGGATTGTTCTAGCACTGGCTTGTCTCCACCGCTAGTGTAGTCATTACCACTGACACCATAGACCAGACCATCCAGTCTCTTCTTCGACCTGACTTCAGTAAACTCAAGTTCTGCACCATCTCAGACACCAAAGTCAAGGCTCATGGCCCCGACACCACCTCCAAACAGATCTGACATCTTCTCCCAGCCTTTTCAGCTCATCTGAGCTCTCAGCCCCAAACTTTCTTTACTGCCAGTTCCCACCCTTCACCCTCACTCCTTTCCACCCTCCTCACCTTCCAAGATCCATCACTCAACCCCTCCCTGCACACACGGTCAGCTCCCACACCAAGACCTCAACTCTGGCCTCAAGAAGCCACCACTCTGAAAGACCTTTCAGGATATGATCCAGCCTCAGAGAGGGGCCTCGACACTACACAGAAGCACCATTTTGTGTCCATGAACACTGCTCGTGTTCCCTTCTCAGCCTGATGTACTTGTTTCTACAATTTCCCTAAGTCTCCCCACCTCCGTGGGATCAGTCCTGTCTGCACACAGACGTGCTGTGTTCCACCGTCTTCAGATACCGCCTCCCCCACGCCAGCCCCCACCCAGTCATTGCCTCCAGTGGTTCCCTCTATGTTAGGTTCCTTCCCTGGTCTATATTCACTGTGCCTGCTGCCCATTTCACTTCTAGGTTTTTTTTTTCTTTTAAATCCCCACTGTTCTTATCAAGGTCACTAATGATTGGCTTTGAAAACTGAGACTTTCCCATTGATGCAGCATCTTAGTATCTTAATAGCACTGGCCACAGTTCATCACTATGTTCCTTTTGTTTCTAGAACCTTAGGCCCTTTCAATTTCTCTGAAACTTCTTAAACTCCTATGCTATATCTTTTTAGACTAGTGGCTCTCAAACTTCAGGTCACTTCAGAATGACCTGGAAGACGTGTTAATGCAGTGTGCTGTTTCCCTGCCCTAGGTTTTTGAATACTCTTAAGTTAAAGGCAGGTAGGTAGCTCGAAGTACAGAATCCTGAGCAGGTACACAGATCGCTGGACTCCTGAACATGCTCCAAGGACCACCCAGCCCAGCCCACCTAGAGCTGCCTGGACGTGGTGGGCTTCGTGGGGCCAGAGCCATCCTCATGGCCCGAACCGGGCCTAGACCCGTGGTTGTTAGGGCTCACTTCTAGCCTGCCTGTAGAAGGACCACATACAGCCTGGGCTGCCTTTTCTGCTAGACCCAGGTCACTTCCAAGTCCAGCTGTGACCTATGGTCTGCGGAAGAGACGGAGCGAAGACTTGGAGCCGAGGCCTCTGAGTGTGGATGAAAAGTAGCTAAGATGTGCCCTCCCATCCTGGAGACAGAGAAGGTCCATTATAAATCACAGGGCTCCCCTAGTTGCCCAGCTGAAGCAGCTGGCTTTTGAAAAGGAGGTAGTGGGGCGAGGGGGTGGTGATATAGCTCAGTGGTAGAGCTCATGCTTAGCATGCACGAGGTCCTGGTTTCAGTCCCCAGTACCTCCTCCAAAAATAAAATAAACCTAATTACCCTCCCTCAAAAAGTAGTTTTAAAAAAAAAAGGGAGATAGTAAAGGGTTAAATCTCAACTCTGAGGCACTGAATACCAAATCTGTTTAGGTTTGTTCAAGGGCATTTTGCTGGCATCAGACATGTTCCCTTTCTAAACAAGCAGCCCTCTGTGCCTTCATCTGTAGAACAGAGACAAGCCGCCTGCCTGCCAGGTAAAGGGCTGTGGTGTGGTGCCTGGACGGACAGGCTGGCATAGCTGCGGCTCTGGCTTCCTGGACCCTAAATTCTAGAAACCTAACGTAGTGGAGTCCTGGTTAAGGAATAGATGGATTTGTACAAAGGCAAATAGGCACATGAAAAGATGCTCAGTATCACTAATTATCAGAGAAATGCAAATCAAAACTACAATGAGGTATCACCTCACACTGATCAGAATGGCTATGATTAAAATGTCCACAAACGAAAAATGCTGGAGAGAAGAGAGAACACTCCTACACTGCTGGTGGGAGTGTAGTTTGGTGCAGCCACTATGGAGAACACTATAGAGGTTCCTTAAAAAACTAAAAATAGTTTCCATATGATCCAGCAATCCCACTCCTGGGCACATATCTGGGGAAAACTAATTCGAAGAGATACATGCGCCCCAATGTTCCCAGCAGCACTATTTACATTAGCCAAGACGTGGAAGCAACCTAAACATCCATCAACAGATGAATGGATAAAGAAGATGTGGTACATATATACAATGGAATATTACTCAGCCATAAAAAAGAATGAAATAATGCTATTTGCAGCAACAGGGGTGGACCTAGAGATCATACTAAGTGAAGTCAGACCAAGAAAGACAAAAATAATTGATATCATATGGTATTTGAAATCTTAAAAAAAAAATGACATAAATGAGCTTATTTACAAAACAAACAGACTCAGACATAGAAAACAAACTGTGGTTGCCAAAGGGCAAAGGGAGAGAGGGATAAATTAGGAGTCTGGGATTAGTGGATACAAACTATTGTATATAAAATAAACAACTAGGTCCTACTGTAGAGCACAGGGAACTATATTCAATATCTTAGAATAACCTATAATGAAAAAGAATAAGTGTAACTGAATCACTTTGCTGTACACCAGCAACTAACACAACATTGTAAATCAACCATGTTTCAGTTAAAAGGAAAAAGCATGGATTTGCACGGCAGGAAGACTGGGGAGAAGACAGTCTCTAATCTCTATGGGGCAACAGCTACCATTTCAGCTAACACCCATCGCTCCTCTTCCAGCTATGAAAATCCTGCAGGCGGGACCTATCCTGGCCCCCACTGGGGAAGTGCTTTGGAGGCACAGTGACTCACCCACGTGTACAGACTTAGCCTATGGTGAAGGAGCAGCCAGAGAATCCCAGGGACACAAGTCCGGCCATAACAGAACCTGCCCTGCAGCTCTGGGTCCCCAGCAGGCTTCTGACAGAGACCCTGCCCGGAGTAGATGTGGCCACAACTCGCCCTGGCCCGCTGAAAAGCACTCACTTTTTGGCCGGTAGACTCTCGCCTTCTCCGACTCTTCCTTGGAGGTGTGGAGAACCAGCCGGTATTTCTTTAAAACGCAGCTGGGCCCCTCAACTTTCAGTGTCATCTGGGACAGACCCTTTATTTCTGAGCAAAAGACAAGGATAAAGTTCAGGGCCTTCTGGAAGCCAGTGCTCCATGGATGGAGGGAGCAGCTGGGCTGGGGGCTTGTATACTGGAGCACCGAGGACCCTCTGCCTCCCGCTCTGGTCCAGGCCTACATAACGTCTATTACTTGCTCCCCGCCTGGCCACAGGCAAGTTGCCATCCCCGGGGCCCCACTCTGAGTGTGGCTGGCATTTACCCCATCAGTTGTAAGGAGTAGATGGTCCCCCCACCAACACCTAGAACAGGGCCTGGCACGGTCAGTTCAGTGAGAGTTCCCCTCCAGTTTTGGTGTGAGCCAGGACATCCCGTTCTACCACTGAGACCTGGAACCTAGGTCCCAACCACAAGTCAGGACCAGATCCCAGAGGGCTTTTGGTAGGACAGTCAGGGTCCTCACCCTCAGGCTATGAGACAGTTTTTAGGAAGGGTCTCGCCTACCCCTCTCGTGTCTTCATTTTATCTTCAACCACCTACAAGGCTGACTGTATCATCCCCATTTTACAGATGGCAAAACAAGACCAGGGAAGTTAAGACACTCAAGTGCATGGCCAGGAAGTAAGTTTGTTATCTGATATCAGAGCCAGTGCTCTTGCCATGGGGCCAAGTGGCCCCCTTTCTTTCCAGTTGCAAGCTTCAAGCCCTCAAGCCATTGACCAGAGACTGGATGGGCCCAGGGCAGGGACATCAGCCTGGAATCAGGGTTTGCTGAGGGTTGGGGCCATGAAGCCCCAGGGGAGGCGGAGCCCAGGGAGGAAAGGGGGTGATGCTCCCTGGTCGGCGGCCTGTTCTCACCCTCCATAAAGAGCACGTTCCCGCTCTTCTTGTCCACGAGCTGGCCCATGTCGGCAGGGCTACAGTTCACAAGCAGAATGGCACCCCAGCCACTGGGGCCCCAGACCCAGTTTTTCTGTAAAGAAGACAGGAGTGTTGGTTCAGCCGGAAGCCAGGTAGGTCCTCTGCTTCCCCACGTCAGGGGCAGAGTCAAGCCTTTCTCCAGACCGACAGAGAGCTTTAGATCAGAGTTCACCAACTCAAGTGCCTACAGGAACAGGACGGTACCATCAGGTAAGCAGGCCAAGAGGAAGGGATCTCTACATGTGGGTTACAGTTTCCTATCTTGCCTCAGTGCTGGGGTGGGCAGGGTCTGCGGCAAACCGGAGGAGACATATACCCATCAGAATGGGGGCAGCTGATCCTCTGGTCTAGTTGGCTACACCACTAAGCTAGGATGCGAGCTGGGTACCACCAGACATTCTAGTTTTGTTTTGTTTTTTTAAAAAGCTAGAAATGGACATCATTTGTTCTGATCTGTATTGCAGCAGTTTGACTTAAGAGACACTATGAAGGCCAAGTGGAGTCCGTGGGCCAGATTCTGGCTCCTGGGTCCCTGGCCCTCTCTGCTCCCTGCCCCTGGCAGCCTCACCTTGGCCTGTTTGTCACTTGCCATCTCGACGTGCCCGCTGCGGTAGATATCCACGTCCAGGGAGATCTCTGCAACAGGAGGGGAAGGTCTCGGCCACCTAGACCTGCAGATGCAGCCTTGGAGGTATGGCCCCAGGGCTGCCCAAGGCTGGCATCAGGGCCCTCCAGCCTTTGGGGCATGCTGCTGGCTCAGCAGAAGAATGTGCATCAGAGGCAGAGGGCTTCTCGTGAGCCAGCCTGGGGAGGCCCAGGTATTCATAAATAAATAAAAACCTAACTACCCCCCCAAAAATTTTTTAAAGAAGAGGGTGGGGAGTTGAGTTTGAAGACAATATAGAAGTAGGTCTATGAATACATTGTAACATACATGCACCCCAATGTTCATAGCAGCACTATTTACAATAACCAAGACAGGGAAACAACCTAAATGTCCATCGACGGATGACTGGATAAAGAAGTTGTGGTATATTATACGTAATGGAATATTAGTCATTAAAAAGAATGAAATAATGCCATTTGCAGCAACATGGTTGGACCTAGAGATTCATATTAAATGAAGTAAGTCAGAGAAAGACAAATATATGATACACTTATATGGAATCTAAAAACAATGATACAAATGGACTTACAAAACAGAAACAGACTCACAAACATAGAAAACAAATTTACGGTTCCCAAAGGGGAAGGGATGGGGAGGGATAAATCAGGAGTTTGGGATTAGCAGATATGCTACTATATTTAAAATAAACAAGGACCTACTGTAGAGCACAGGGAACTATATTCAGTATCTTGTAATAACCTATAATGGAAAAGAATCCGAAAAAGAATATATATAGTTTAAAAAATGATATTCTATCTTGTCCCTTAAGAGAATAGACATTACAGCTTGTTCCTATTAAGGGAATAGATGTTATAGTTTGTTCTGGAACAATCTAAAAGAGGAGGGGGAGGGGTAGTGGATTCCTACATCAGTAAGAATTGCTGAAGGAATGTTCTTGAACAAGTGAGAGGGAAAAGAGTCTGGTATGATAAGATTAACTTGGGATCAGATGTGTCATCCATTGTAACAGAGGAAGCAGAATGTAGGACCCGGACACGGGTAGGTGGGTGATGTGAACACGTGGTCGTTCTGATTGCCTCTTGGAATGAGGTCAGTGGCGAGCATGGCAGAGAGGTGACCGAGCTTTGCAGGACCGTGGGAGTGGGTACTGAGTGAATCCACGGGACCCACCAGAGGCATCTTGGTCCAGGTAGAGCTCCCTTCAGCTCCTCTTGCCTTGGCAAAGCCCACCCCCCGTCTCCAGGGATGGGAGCTGCACTCACCAATGCCAGTCAGGTAGAGCAGAGCCGTGGCCACGGGCACTTTCTCATTGCACTGGTAGTAGGAGACCAAAATCTGCGGAGACAGCACCCAGAACCCATGGGAGCACTGGAGGGTAGGAGCAGGGCCCCAGGACATGTCCCCAATTCTGGCCATTTGACCTTGGTCTCACATTTCACCTTTTGAGCATCCAGCATCTCGCTGAGAGCCAGTACAGGACCATGGACTGTAATAACCCTTGTGTACAGCCTTCCGTGACCCTCCAAGCATTTCCACACTGAGGCTCCACAACCCCCCACCCAGGTGGGCTATACTCCCAAGGGCAGAGAGATCGAGGGACTAAATCATTCAGCCAGAAAAAAGCACAGCATAGGATTTATGGTCGGGGCTGTCCAGCTTTAGAGGTCAAGACTTAAGTTCTGCTACATGTCTTTCCCACTACACCTGCCCTCCGAGGATCCCACCTGTTGCCCCCCTGAGATGAGCCGTGAGATGTGGGGCCTCCAATGGGTTAAGCTGTTCAAAAGAAAGTGGGACACCTGGGTGGGGACTGGAATGGGAACTCAGTCTTTCCTGCGTCCCACACCAACCTCTGCCTCCAAGGACCCTTTATACTTTAGGCAAAGACCTGCCCTTCAGCCACTGGCCTTGACCACAGGCCTTCATCGTAAACCAGGAAACTAGCCATTAGCTGCGGCCAGGAGTAAGCATCTCACTCTCGATGGTGCTGGAGGCTGAGCCCTGGGCAGAGAAAGCGCCTCAGGTCCTCTGGGCTCAGCTGGGACCCATCACAGCCTTCATCTTTATCTGTGAGATGCTCAGTCTTATCTAAGTAGACTTCCTGCCTCTTAGGGAATTGCCTGCCCTTGGCACAGAGTGTCGAATGGGATGTGTCCTCACCCGCCACCGCCCCGTCATCCCAGCTTAACCCTCTAACTACCAGCAGGTTCTGCTGACACAAGCCCCCTGGTCCTGAATGGGCTTCCTCAGCTGTTCTCACCCTCAGCTTCACATTGGAGTCACCTGGGGAGCTGTGAACTCCAGAAGCCGGGGTCCCACCCAGAGAGGTTGATTTGATTGGCAGGGGGTGTGGCCTGGGTACTGAGTGGTTCTAATCACCAGCGCCTGACCTGACGAGCCTGTTCTACCAGGTGGGTATCTACCTCCCCCGACCCCAGTGCCCTGTTAGGGAGACAGCTTGCCCAGGAGGAAGGGCCCAGACTTGGGCTCAGGTGCTGGATCTGTCCCACACTGGTTACACTGTTTAGGTTCAGACAGGTCTCTGTGCCTCTATTTCCTCGTATGTAAAAGGAGGTAAAGCAAGCCTCCTGAGATGTGACTCAAGATACCTAGTCCTCAGCATTTAACACATGGTAGCTCTTCGGTTTTATTAAGACCTCCTCGTCGGAGGACCAGCCTTAGCCAAAAGGCCCATTTGAGTTCTGTTGCCGAAACCTTTCAAACCAGACTTCAAAAGCAGCAAATCTGGAAGCTAGTGTCGTGGTTGAAGCACATTCAGAGACACACATACCTGAGCTTAAATCCCTGTTCTGCAGATTACTGGCTTGGTCAGAGCCCTTCCCTGACTCAGAACCCCGTATCTTTGTCTGTAATATGGGGTCATGGTGTGCCCCCATCACAGGTTTGTCGCAAGCACTGAATAAGAACAGACATGCAAAACATTTGGCACTGGATTTCTCACAGACTCAGGGCTTGGGAAACGCCAGTGGTCAGGAGGGAGGCCCCCAGAGTGTCAGCTCCTTCCCTGGGAGAGTCCCCCTCACCTTCCCCCAAGACCTACCTTTTCCTCATTGATGGCAGAGCTGGGGGATGTCATCTTTACCAGCACGTCCACGGGATGAGACAGGGGCCACCGGGCCATGGCAGCCTCCTCCTTGGCCTTTCCTGGGACTGTATTGTGGATGTCGACCAGAACGCCCAGAGAGCCACTGATGGTGAAGGACTCACAGCTGGGCGGGGCACACCTGGTTTGCCGACAAGGAGATAGAATTTAGGGCATGAGAACCTTACCTTCTCAGCCTTGAGTGCAGTTGGCATGATAGGGGACTGCCCCCCATCATCTCTCCTCTCAGGTGCTGAAGCACCCTTACTTATAGTCAGGGCAGTTTTGGGGGTCCTTGCAACTTCAGCCTTACTCTTACATGCCCTGCTGCAAGGACCCCCGTGTCCTCCCTCCAAGCTCCAGCCCAGACCACACTCTCCCACCGATGCTCTAGAAATTACCAAGCTACATCTTATTTATAAGCTCCCAAATCCCAAGAAGGGGAAAACCATTTGTCTGAACCAAAAGGGATCCCCATAGGTGAAAAACATGGCCTGGGACTTGGAACATCTGAGCTGTGACGTAGGGGGAAGACGTGGCTCCTTGTGAGCAAGTCCTTACCTCCCCACTGATGGTTCAATCTACAGGGGCCTCCTTCACTTAATCCTCATGTCTGCCTTGAGAGCAAATCTCACCCCCATTTCACAGGTAAGGGGACCGAGAGAAGGCAAGGCACTTGCTTCTAAGTCCCCATGGACCATGAGAGGCAGAAGCCAAATTTAGGTCCAAATCCCACAGCATCAGGACTGGGAAGCCCTTAAAGACCCAAACTAGGCTCTCTGAGATGAGGCAGGACGGTGGGGGAAGATACAGAAGATGGAGGTAACCCCCGACTTGCACATAGTCCAGGGGCAGCCCTAGGAAGGGAGCCAGGCACCAGCCTCCCTGCCCAGACCTGCCCCCAGCCAGCCTGGCAGAGCCCCCAGCTCCTCACCCACTGAGATCTAAGCAGATTTCCATGCCCACCACACAAATGGCATGAGCAGGACTGTCCAGGGAGAGATGGACAAGGCTCCGGAAGGACATGGCACAGCCTTCCAAGCTGACCACCCCCAGACCTGCACAGCAGCAGCCCTCAGTCAACACAGTGGCCTCAGATGATTCTGGGACGCCCCATCTCCCTCCCCTCTTATGGGCTCAGGGCATCTCCAGCCCGCCCCCTTGTTAAGGAGGCTTGAGTAGCTGCCCAAATGTAACTGATTTTCTCCAGGAGGCTTGCTGGTAGGAGCAGAGATGCAGAGGAGGATGCTGGGGAGAAGCAGCTGGGGTTAGAGTCCGTGCATCCCTATTATTAAGCAGCTGGTGCCTGCAGACCTGAGGAGGCTGAGGCTGGCTGCCTAGGTCTCTGTTCTCCAGCTGGGAGCAGAGAGGGGATCTGGGAAGCTGGTGCTTGGGACTGGTCAACCCGGCCCTGGAGGATTGACTCAGCTGGAAGTTGTCAGAAGCAATTATCTGCAGGCGGTGCGTGGGGCTGTGGTCAGGATAGGGGCACGTGGCAACATCTCTAGCTCTGGGACCTCAATTCTAAGGTGTATGTTTTCTGGAGATTGACTAGGTAAGGTACAAAATGCTGGACCCCTGGTTCTCAGTGCTCTGGTGGTTGCAAATATGATCCAGGATCTGGGGCTTGTTAAAAGTTGCAAATTCCTGATCCTGATTGGTCTGGGATGTGGTCCAGGAATCTGCATCCCCTCTTTCATGTGATTAAGGGATCCTTGTCCACAGCTGTGTTACCAGCTTCAAGCAGAGGTCTGGCAGGTATTGGTGGAATGAATGAATGGAAGAGACCCACTGAGCTGAGGTCACTAGCTGCTCCCCATCTCTGCCAAGCCCACTGAGTGAAGAAATCAGAACATCTGCTCCAGCCCAAGGGCCTTACCAGCTCACCTGAAAACTGTTCATTTTATATTTTAAGTGTGAGTCATGGTTATTTTCAAATAGGTATCGCATTCACACGGGTCCAAGTTCAAAAGGGGCTTGCAACACAATCTCCCTCCCTCTGTCTCTCACCCACTCAGTTCCCTTACATGGAGCCAGCCAGCGGCATCAGGTTCTTCTGTCTCTTCAAGCAAATGTTACACGTGATCAAGCAAACACGAACATATATCCTCCCCTCGTTCTTCTTACTTTTACATAAATGGGAGTCTAGGTGACATAGTATTCCACACCTCACTGTGTTCACTTTGTACTACAAATCAGAGAGAAGTTCTTCCTTTCCTATTGTAAAAAAAGCATCCTGATCCCTTTTTATGGCTGTAGAGTATTCCAAGGAGGGCTGTCCCATCACCTATAAGCGTTTGTTTTCATTTCAGTCTCTTGCCCTGACACACGATGCTGTGTTGAGTAACTTGTGTGTGACAACCTGGGGGACATAGCTGGGTACTGAGCAAAGACTGCTTGGGGAGCCAGGCTTGTTCAATTCAGTATTAAAAATAAAAACACCCTTCTTTGGGAGTTTTAAGCACGCAGCATAACTGTCAGGAGTGGCTTGTTTGGGGGGCTCTTGGAGGCAGGGGGTGGCCAGAAAGACCCTAAAAGCCCCTCTGGCAGGAGGAGCTCAGCATGTGTATGGTCTCACCTCAAATGGTTCAGCCACACCCATCTGCCCATCTACTTACACACAACACGACCACAGGTGGGCTGGAGGGAGGGGATGGTCTGACTGGGGAGAGCTCGCAAGGGCTGGGCTTGGGATTCTGCAGCAGAACAGCTTGGGAGCTCTGTCCCTCCCACCCTCCGGCAGCCCTGCCTTGAGCAGGGCTCTGAATATAGTGGGGCGGGGTACTCTCAGCCTGGTGCATGGAGAGCTCTCAGGGCACGAGATGGACCTGCAGGGATCTAGAGTCGGTATTGCTCCCCTCCCGGGGGCTTCCTGTTCATCACTGAATCCCCAGTGCCCACACAAGTGTCCTGGACACAGTAGGTACTCAATAAATTCTGGTGGCCCAAATGAATAAATGACCCTCACCCCTAAAAAGCTAACCCAGCAGGCTTCCGCAGGACTCTTCAGTGAACTGAGTGGTCTGTAACCCTAAGGCAGCTTTCCATGGACTCCCACACTTCCTTTCATGCTTATTCAGTGTAGGACGTCCTCCCTCAGCTCCTCAATGAGGTCATCAAGTCCCATGGTCACTTTGGGTCACTGGTGGGCACTGTGGTGTGCCATCTAACCCCACTTCAGAGTGGAGGCACCAACTGCCCAGCTGCTACAAGTGTTGGCTTCTGGCTGCTCACAGCAAGTTGCTCTCCTGGAATCATCTACTGTCAACTCCCAAGGTTCCAGCCCCTCCTTGGGGGCAGCGACATCCAAGGTAGGGGGACAAAGGGCAGGCTGCTTGTCCTAATTCAGGACAACTCTGAGGGCCCAGACTTTGTGGCCACTCCATCCCAGTTCATTATCTCCTGCGGACCCCAACACTCCCTCCCAGGTGTGGTTCCTAAAAGCACCCTCTCGCCATTCCCACCCCCACCCCCAGAAACCTCCATCTCAGAATCTGTTTCCAGGAATCAGACATAAGTCACCACCAACAATCTCAGTTCTGAAGTTTAAAATCTGAACCGCACACAAAAGAAAACGCCCCAAACTTGGTTTAAAAAATTAAATCAGGGGACAGGGTATAGCTTAGTGGTAGAGTGCATGCTTAGCGTAAACGAGGTCATAGGTTCAATCCCCAGCACCTCCATTAAATCAATCAATCAATTAATCAATCGATAAAATGCTCATGAATATCTTTTTAAAAAATGAAATCTGCCCCCACAAAAAAGAAGTGATAATTATGTGATGTGATAGAGGCGTTAGCTAACACTACAGTGGTAATCATGTCGTAATATATAAATGTATCAAATCAATAACAATGTTATATGTCAATTATATCTCAATGAAAAAAAGCTAAGTCTTGCCTCTTTCCTGTTAGGATTTAATGCAGGTGCAAAGCTTAGAACCCTGGAAAGGGCACGCTAGGCTTCTTTCTTCCCCTTCTACCTGCCCAGCTGTCAAATGGTGGCTCCTAACATGTTATAGGTTGAATAATTGCCCCCTCAAAGATATCAGGTCCTAATTCCTAGAACCTGAGTTATCTCATCTAGAGAGTCTTTGCCGTTGTAACTAAGTTTGCAGATGTGACCAGGAACCTTTGCATGGGGGAGATGATACTGGAATATCTGAGAGAACCCTAAATGCCATCACAAGTGTCTTTGTAAGACAGACACTGGAGGGAGGCAGCCGGGCCATGCCGGCAGCCAGCAGAAGCTGGAAGAGGCAGAGTGGATGCTCCCCTAGGGTCCCTGAGGGGACACGGCCCTGCAGACACCTTGATTTCAGCCCAGTGAAATGGGTTTTGAACTTCTGGCCTCCAGGGCTGAGAGGGGAGCCACCAAGCATCATAAGATGCTCTATGGGGCTGGTAGGGCTTACAGCTGGGTGCTTCCTCTCATGCCCCAGATCCCCCGTGAACAGTTAGGGGAGGCTCACCTGCATTTACCTCTATGCAAGAGCTGCTTTAGCCATTAGCTGTCTCTCCAGCCTTCTGCAGCCCCAGGAATCTGGTAAAACCTTCAGCTTTCGTCTGCTTACGCCGTTCGCTGCACCAGGCTGCCCTATTAATCAGGTTTGTAGACGATCTCACACCAACTTCGTTTTGAGCACGTCCCCCTTCTCCACAAGAAACACTCATGCATCTTTGGCTGCAGCAAATTCTGGAACGGGGGGTGGGAGGGGACAGCTGATTCTCCTCAGAGAAGCACACTGTGGCCAGTTTACGGACCCCTGTCTCCTTAGTGCGTGTGAGGGCAGAGCCTCTGAGTGACCATCTTTCCCCACTATCATGTTCTCCACGACACACGTGAAAACAGTATCTCTGGGTGTTTTCCGAGCTTCTTGGGCTCTACGGAGCCAAAATCGGGCCTCAGTTTTAGAGATCCCAAATCACCAAGTTTTATTTTCAGCTGAAGAATCTAAGTCCCTATGTCAGGGCCAAAGAAGAAAACAGACAAAAAGGACACAGTGGGGACTGACAGCCTCACCCCACAAAACGCATGGCCCCTACTACGTGCCATGTCCAGTGGCGCAGCTGCAAACAAGAGGGACAGAGCTCACTTTGTGGGGCTTTCAAGCTGAGGGAACAGAAATGACAAAGGGGCAGGACAATGAGCCTTTGCTGATGTCTGAGTGTGTTTAACAGGAGTCAGTTCTCACGTTCCCTCTGGGTCCTTGCGTTCCGCGTCTTTCTCAAAGGACAACACGAACGGAAATCCAACTCTGATGCTGTGCCTTGGCCCTCGAACCTCATCAACGTCACTCAGTGTTCTGCAGAGAAGCCCAAGGCTGACACTGCTTCGTCCCTGCCTTGTGTCCCTGTGAGCCAGTCTACTTTTTACAATTTTATTTTTTTTTTACCACGAAATAGACACACACTCTTCAGTGCGTTTTACATGCACACACATTAAAGCAAATCATCCAGTGAACATTCACTGACCTCAGGATTCAGGCTGTTCATCTGGCTGACAGTTCGGGAACTGACTTCAGTGCAGCCTTGGGGATGTGCTGCACCCCGGTGGTGGGGGCTCAGCCCATTCCCTTCTCCCTCATTTTCCCTCTAAATCTCCTCAGGAAGCTTAGAATCAATTAGGCTCAGATCATAGGAAATTTTAGACACCAGGAATGTTGGCCTTCAACGTATCCTGATTGCAACTTCAAGTTTATAACAGTTTGACCATGATAATGACAAGGAAGGAAGGAAGGGAGGAAGGAAGGGAGGAAAGCAATAGCTTGACCTCACGTACAAAGTGATTAGACTTTATTGCAGCTTCTCACAGAACTGGGTTTTCAGTGCCAGGACCATCTTGGGATCTTTGGTGGGGGTTCCAGGGGCCAGGGCACAGGGGAGGGAATCAAGTTGCTGCCTGGAGAGTGCCCCCTCCCCCTTGCCCCGGGGTAAAAAATGTCCCCAAGAGCTCTTTCCCTGCCACACTGCAGGGGACCAGAGCCTCTGACCAGGAGCTTCTCGAGGGAGAGGACAGGGCAGAGGGACGGGCTCAGGGCACCATGTGCCACCACTTGAAGGAGAAAGGCTGCCGGCGCACGTTGGTGCCGCAGTGCACATCCCCCTGCTGAACATGGTACGAGGTGAAGTCATCGATGAAGGTGCAGTGGAGGCCCAGCGGCTCCAGCAAGGCGCACATCTTCTCCTCCAGGCAGCAACGGCCGTTGATGATGGGCCCGAAGGGCTTGGGGATGCCCAGGTGCTTCCCCAGCACGAGCATGTTCACCTGCAGAGAACGGGGAGCCCAGGTCAGGGTGGTGGCATGCAGCCTGTGCCCCTTTCCTCTTCTGAGCTTTGGAAACAACAGCCCCACTTCACAGACGAGCAAACTGAGGCCTAGACAGGTAACGTGAGCTACCTAAGGCGACCCAGCGAGTCTAGGACTTACACCCAAGCTTGTGGGAACTCCTGGGTCCATGTTCTTAACACAATTCTCTCCCTCCCCACTGCCACGTCTGGCAAACTATTCCCCAAGGCCCAGCTCAAATACCACCTCCTCTGGGGAGCTGCCTGTGAATCCCCGATTAGTCGTCCTCCTCTGTGTTTCCATAGCTCCCAGCACAGTGCCTGGCACATAGAAGGAACTTAAATATCTGTTGAATAAATGAGTAAGTGACTACTTCTTTTGTGGCGCTTTCTATACAATATACCTTACATAAATGACTGTTTCCTCCATTATATTTGGAGATGGCCTGGTGAGGTGAAAGGATGAGGATTTTGGCTCCAGGCCATCATGGGCTTGAATCCCAGCTCTACCATGACATAGCTGTGTGGCCTTAGGCAGTCACTTCTCCTCTCTGAGCCCCATCAGCAAAAAGAGCCCAAATCCATTCCCATTGCTCTGACAGTTAGATGAGAACACGTATGCAGAGTCTGCACCAGCAGGCAGAGTCAGCGCAGAGTCAGTCTCCAGGGCTTATGAGTCACTGCAGGGGCACCTCATTCTCTGTCACCCCTCAGATGCAGCCCATGCTGAGTGCCTGGCACTTTTAAACGTTGATCGCCATGTCACCAGAATCTGGGTTACAGCTTTGTTTCCTCAGGGGCCCCCTATCCACAGCGGGTGAACAACATGTTAATTTCTCCACCTGTTCTGCACCCAGGCTCACGCCCCCACCTCCCATCTTGGGCTCCTGGGAAAGTCGTGGCTCAGGCTCCAGGGCCCTCTGGGGCCTCATACAATGAAGGCACCGAGTGGGTCCTCAAGGCAGCCAATGACTTCACCTAAGATGCCTCATCCCCCAGCCATCAGCATCAGCTTTCTTTCCTGGCTGGGCGAAACTGGAGAAAAAGCAAAATGCATGGGGCCCAGGAATCTCACAGAGGGGAGTGAGAGGAGGGTATGCCCTCCTGTCTTGTTTTAGCCAAGGAACCCTTTATTCTAAACGAAATCTTTTGCAACACCTCAATGCATAAAACAGAAAAAAAATTGAAACTACTGTATTTGAGGCCCCACCTTAGAATCCCAGAGCCCTGGAGAACTCAGTGTGAAGACCACTGTGCCAGGGGCTACTGGCTCCTCCCTGAACTGTAAACCCCAGCTGCAGCAGGAGGGGCGGCGCCGGCAGAACTAGGTGAGGTTTCTGCCTGGCCCTTGGGTGTTCTTTGAAGAGACAGAGTAACAGGGGGAGAGCTGGTAAATGTACACTAGAATGACTTCAAGACAGTGCTGGGGTCACAGTTAAAATTCTTAACAAAGGTGGGGTCCCCCTCAAGTTCATCCTTCAGGCAGGTGAATCTCACTTAGCCCAGGCAGTTCCAGCCCCACCTTCTCCAAGAAGACTTCTGGGACACGTGGTCTGAAAAGGTGCCCTCCCTTTATTCCCTTCCTGGCGCTTTACTCCACCTGAGAGCATTTTGCTTGTTGCTTCTTCTCCTCTTCCTGCCCCCACCCCCACCCCACTCCTACCTCACCGCCGGGAGGAAAGCCCACAGGGGACAGTGCAGCCAGACCCCCTGTCTGAATCCCAGCTCTGAATACCTTCTCTTGCCAGCTGTGCGTTTTTTGTGCCAGAGACCTGGCTTCCCTGTGCATCATCTGTTATAGGGTGGTCCATGGTAGTCTCCGACTCCCGGGGTGGTTGTGAGACGCCTAAAGGGGCTTTGTAAGCCGGCGGGGCCGTGTAAACCCCGAGCTGGGCGGAGACAACCAAGCCTCCTGGACCCAGAGCCCCGCTGGCGTCTCAGCCACTTAAGGCCACTCACAAAGGGGAGCCGACTCAGAAGGCCACTTCCTCACCATGTTTGGGAAAAAGGCTTCGGCCTTGAGGGTCCCTGTTAAGTCTTTTTGGAGCTTGAAGAGCTGGGGGATGTCCACGATGTCGCGTTCCGTCAGGCCCAGCTCCTGCTTCAGCACCTCCCGGTTCCAGTCGATGCAACTCTGGGGGCGGGGACGGGCGGTGGGTGGGGCGGGGCCAGCAAGGGGCGGGGCGGGGCCTGCTGTGGGGGCGGGGCCTGCTGTGCGGGAGGGACGGTGGGACAGAGGCCCGGACAAGGGGAGGACCAAAGAGACGGTCAGGAAGGCAGTGACGGGCATCCCTTTGCTTCCCTCCTTCCCTCCCTCTGCTGCGCTCAGTCCCTCTGCCTCTCGCTTCTGCTTCTGTGTCCCTGCCTATCCTGCCACTCTATGCTTGGCCTCTCACTTGCCTCTGTCCCTCTGTTTCTGGGATTTTCACCTGTCTTTCCCTGACTCCAGCTTTGCTGACTCTCTCACTTTCTGTGCATCACCTTGTGTGTGTTCCTGTCATGGTGACTCCCCTCTTCCTCTCACACACATTTACCCAAATCCCAGGCCATTCACCACCGAGTCCATGGAAGACTTGGACTCAGTCCAAGAGGCACAAGGCAGACCTTGTGCCTTTAACCTCAAGGAGGGTGGCTGAGGGTAAGGCGGGGGCGGGGAGGGGGAGGTGTCAGGTCTGCCCGGGATGTGGTATCTCCTGGGCGGCCAGGCCAGTACCTCCACATATGAATTATGTTCTCTCAATTTCTTGTTTGACAGAATGTCCTTGATTTTCTGTTGGCTTTTGTCTGTCATGGAGAAAAAGAAAAAAAAAAAAAAAAAGCAGATGAATTCAGAGGTCCATTTCCCTCTTTCCAGAAGGTACAATGGGGACTCAGTTTTCCCATCTATAAAATGTGGGTAGCAATGATTCCTAACATATAGTTTTGTTATGAGCAATGGGGAGGCAAACGCTTTTAATAAATAATTTATCAGGATAGGTTCTCCTTAAAAGGGTCACCTTCACTCCCTTGAATTCTCTTATCTCCAAAGGGATCCCATTTCCTGAGGGGCAAATGGAGGTCTGACCATTGCCTGATGCGACATGACATTTACAGATATTAGGTGAAAACTCTCGGCCATGGTGACTTCCACCTCTGACTCTGGCCTGTGTCTGTGGACTTTACTGAAAAAAAAAACAAACCAACTTCATTCTGTGCTCCACCCAGAGTGACCTTTTTTCAGGTCCCCAAACACATCTTGCTTTCTCCTACCTCAGGTTTGCACTCACTGTTCCTTCTGTCTGGAATATGTCTCTTCCTCTCACCCCACTGCCCCATTTAACCAACTCCTACTCATCCCTCATGCTCTTGCTTGATCTTTGCCTCCTCCGGGAAGCCTTCCTTGAGCTCCTCCCAGACACCTCTCAAAGCCCCTGTGTTTAGTTGTTTCCTTGGCTCACTTCCCCTGGACTGTGAGTCCTGAGGACAGGGAGCTATTCTGCCCAGTCCACGCAGCATCCCTGGGGCCCAGTAGATGCTCAGAAGATATCTGTTGCCTGAATGATTCCATTTGGCAATAGGAGACCACGTGAAGGCAGAGGAAGGTTCCCAGGTAAAAGAACAAGGCATGGTCAACTTACTTTTGACGCCTTGGAACAGCAGAGCATCCCCGTGGCCCTCCTTGAGCTTCTCCTGGAATAGTTTGTAGCAGGACCTGGGGCTGGCCAGGAGCAGCCGGAAGCCCTGGAGGCAGAAACCCTGGGGTCAGAGGTCAGCTTTCTCCCTGGGGCTCCCAAGAAAGAGGGTACTGCTGAGGGTGCAAGAAGTGTGGGCTTGGACCCAGCCTGGCCACCTCCTCCATGCCCCCTCCTGGGGGTGAGGGAAAAACAGAGTCAGGCATGTAAGGTCAGTTCCCCTAGGCAGAGGGCAGAGCTGTGCTTGGGAACCCAGGAAGGAGGCATGTGGCTTCTTCCCCCAAGACTGCACCTTCTTGTGCACTGGAACAAAGCTCAGGAACTCGTCCACGTGGCCCACAGACAGCCAGTCGGAATAGAGTTTCACAGGGGCCTGCACCTGCTGGGCACTGAGGAAATCCTGCAGGGCCTGGTTCATCTCCTGGCTTTTCTTGCTGCCAACACAGGGTTACACAAGTGTTACGGGGAGGTGGGGGTGGGGGAGTCAACAGAGGTGGGAATTAACAAGGAAGTCTCTGGGGAGACTGGGACTTGGCCAAGGGGTCAGGGTTCTCCTTCAGGGAAGCGATCCAGGGCCCAGGCATGCCTTTATTATATCTCCTAACAACTGAGGAATGTAGAAATTGCCATCCCCAGTTTTACTGGGGGAAACTGAGGCATGGAGTCAGGAGGGTAAGCAGGACCAGAGCTTAGCCCCAGAAATCACTGCCTGTTGACTCAGCCTAGATGCTGGTGTTGGGAGAAAACATGGGGTTTGGAGCTGGCCGCACTGAGTCAGTGATCTCTTGTTGGCCGTGTGGCCTTGGGGACATTCCTTCACCTTTCTGAGCTTCAGTTTTCTCCTTGCCCTGACCTCCAAGGTCCTTAGTGATCTAGCCCTTTGTTCTTCCTCATGGTCAGTCTGTTTTAGTCTCTCTCACCTTCTTGAATCCACTAAGCTCATCCCTGCCTCAGGGCCTTTGCTCATGCTCTTTTATTTGCCAGGAACCCTCTACCCCAGATCTCCATGTAGCCATATCCTCCTTGTCATCAGGCCTCAGCTCACAAGTCCCCTCCCCAGAGAGACCCTCCCTGGTCACCCTGACTGACATAGTTCCTATTCCTCCTCTGCCTCTCTCTTTCATGTTTTCTTCACTATTTGAAATTATCTTCTTTGTTTACTTTTCTGTTATGTGTCTCTCCCACTAGAAGAGTGGCTGCCTTCCTTCCTAGCTCCTAGCACAGTGCCAGGCACAAAGTAGGTGCTCAGAAAATAGTCACTGACCGAAAGAGTGTAAGTGGCAGAGCTGGAAATTGAACTTGGGACAGTTGGGCCCCTAAGTTTCTATTTCTTGCTGGGTACTTTGGTTTTTCTCACACTCCTTCAAGTGTGTTGAGCCCTCTTGGGCTGAGAGCAAGTAGGAAGGCTTCTGCTCTGGCCTGTTTTTCCTCTGCATCCCTGGAACCTGGCCAGCCCTCTCCACCCACCTCTCCTTACCTGGGGTAACCACTGTCCCCAATGAGAATCCTCCCCAGGGGGTACTCCTTCTTCCCGACGGCGACTGGGGGGCTCACTTCCAGGTTCCCAAAGGAGTCAAGGTCAGTCACCTTCCCTGCTTGGGGCATTCGAGTCACGTAGCCAAAATCTGGACCCTGCAATGGGAGAAGCAGGTGCCAAGAGTTAGAGGACTTAGTCCCTGGGTAAAGAGAGGATGGGGTCCAGGTTTAAAGATTAACCCAGTCACAGGAAGGAATCCTGTGATTCAGCAGCTGGTCCAGAGCAGGTAGTGTTATTATTTGTGGAAATGTTGAAGAAATGCCAAGTTGGGGGCAAGAAAAGGGACCAGAATTTGTAAGACTCTCTAGTGTGCATCAACCACTTCATAAATCGTAACTTGGGTGTAGTGATGAATCTGTAAAATATCATTTTATCCTCATTTTCAGAGCAGAAACTAAGGTGGGAGGGAGGGGTGTGTGAAGACACCCCTCCCCCTAGCCAGTTGGCAAAAGGATTGGGATTTGCGCTGTCTCTATAGCAGGCCCTCTTGGTCCACTCTGGGTTGCATCCTGACCTCGGGCTGGAATGAGCCTCCGTGAATGGCTGTGGCATCTCCATCTTCATGAGAAGACCGGGTGGCTGGCCCATCTCTCAGCCCTGGTGTTGGTTTCCTCCTGCTGCTCTAACACATCCAGTGGCTTCGAACACCACACATTTTTTTCTCTTATGGTCCTGAGGTCAGAAGTCTGCAGTCGGCTTCACTGGGTTAACATCAAGGAACAGCAGGCTGGTTCCTTCTGGACGTCTGGGGGAGAATCCACTTCCTTGCCTTTGTCCACTTGCAGTGATCACCTTGGTTGGTGGCCTCTTCCTCCATCATCAAAGCCCATCTCTCCAACCTCAGTATCCATCATCACATGCCTTCTCCACCCCGACCCTTCTCCCTCCCTCTTATAAGGAGCCTTGTGATTTCATAGAGCCCACCCAGATAATCCAGGGGAATCTCACATCTCAAGGTCCCTAACTTAATCACATCTGCAGAGTCCCTGTAGCCACATAAGGTAGCATTTGGTTCTGGGGATTAGGACATATTTGAGGGGCCATCATTTCGTCTGCTTACTGCACCTCTAACCAGCTGCCTACGAATCCGTGGTCTGTACCGCGGGGGCTTCACAGGGAACACGGACTCCCTGAAAGTAGATGCCAAATAGTGAGCTCAGGTGCATTTTTCTGTGTGCATAGTCTCAAGGAAGCCTGTGACTCCACAAGTTTCAAAACCATCATTTCCAATTCCCTTCCTCCTTTTCTCTCTAAAATCCATGGCAACCTGACTTCCTCCCCTACTGTGCCATCAAAACCACTCATTCGAGGTCACATGACCACACAGCTAAACCCAATGGGCGATGCCCAGGCTTTCTCGCCCACCAGCAGCATCTGAGTCAGCTGGCCTGCCCCCCACCAACCCACCCCATGTCCTTCCCACACTTTCTGCACTTGGCCTTCAGGAGACCGTAAGCTCTTGGGCCACACCTCCCCATTGATCTGTCTCAGTCTCTTGTGCACTGGGGGCCCCATGCCCAGTCCTTGTTTCACTCCCCTCTTTGATGAGCTCACCCCATCTCATGAAATACCGCCCATGCGCTGACCACCCCCACATTTATATCTCAGTCTCCATTTTTCTCAAGTGCCATACATGTATCCACGGCTAGCCTGACTTCCTACTTGGATGTTGACCAAATATCTCACATTTGCCCCAAACAGAACTGTTGATCCCTTCTTCTCCCACCCTACCCCATCCCCTGTTCCTCCCTCAGTCCTCCCATCTCAGGGAATGGCACCTGCCACTCACCAAAGTCAAAGCCTAAAGTCACCTGAGGCTTGTCACTCCCTCACAGCATCAGGAAATCCCGTTGGCTCTGCCCTCAAAACATTCCCGGAATCTGGCCACTTCTCACCCCCTCCCCTGCTCCCTTGGTCGGCAACCCTATTATCTCTCACTGGCCTGCTCCCCACTCTTCCTGCTCCCGCCCTGTCCCCCATCCATTCTCAAAATGCCACAGTCAGAAGTTCCCTTTAATAACATCAATCAAATCAGAATCATCCTCAGTTTAAGACTCTGCCATGATTCCCCAGTTTCTCAGATTCTAAACAAATGGCCTCACAATGGCCAAGAAGTCCACAGGGTCTGTTGTCTCCACTACATCTCATCCCTGTCACCTCTGTCTCTCCTACCACTCTTCCTCTTGCTTACTCTGCTCCATCCCTTTGGGCCTCATTGCTATTTCTGGACCATGCCAGGCATGCCCTGCCTCAGGGCCTTTGCACTGGCTGTTCCCACCACCCAGAGCACTCTTCACTCAGACATCCATATAAGCCAACTCCTTCACCTCTTTCAAGTTTTTGCTCCAACGTCAGCCTCTCCACGAGGCCTACCATGACCATTTTATTTAAAATTGCGATGGAATCCCCCACCACTCTGGGACTGTGAGCCCCTTGATTGTGTTCTTTCCTTTTCTGTAGCGCTTGATTTCACCTCCCAACATAGATGTAACTTATTCATTCGTTATACTTATTGTTCATTGTCTCTCTCTGCTCTAGAACATCAACTCTGTGAGGGCAGGGACCTTGGCTTTGCTCACTGACGCATTCCAAGTGCTTAGAACAGGGCCGGGCAGAGAGTAGGTGCTCAAAGAATGTTTGATGAATGAATGATAAGTTCCTTCAAGCCACTGCCCTGGCTGTCACCATGAGAGGAAGTCAGCTACATAGGCTGCAGGCTTGGATTTCTGCAAGCAAGTGAAGTGGTGTCCATTGTCTGCAGAAGGGCCCCCCCAGGGCTGGATATATGGGAGATGCTCACAGGTGCTACTTGCTGCAGTTTCCAGCACAGACTTAGAAAGTTGTCCAAGTTCTCCTCCAGTCTTTCAGGTCCATCAAAGATGAAACCTGAACAGGTCCATCTACCAGAGTAGATGGTGCAAATCCAGCCTTAACCCCTGCTAACCTCTCGTTTTAACAACTGCAGAGCGAAACCTTGATTCAGAGTTCATGCAGTCATTTGCATGGGGCTGGCTTTGATAGCATCCTTTTATTTTCATTCGGTTTAACTTCAAGGTTGCCTTCTATTTACATCAAGTGCAACTGGTGTTCCACTTACAGCGTCAGTATAAAATGTACCGAGTGTGCCAAGCTAAGTGCCTGGTGTACAGTGACGGGCACCACAGCCCAAGGCCCTGCCGTCGTGGTGTTTCCACCTAGCAGGGAGGCAGAGCATGAAAAGTAAACAGGTCTTTGATTTATAACAGAGGCTCCAGAAGGAACCAGCAGGTGCAGCAGCAGAGCCTGCCAGGGGCCTGGGCTGTGTCCTTCCGCGTCAGGACGGCCTCACCGAGGAGGCCATTGAAGCTGAGACCCAAAGGTTGAGAAGCAGCCAGACGCGTGAGCCAGGAAGAGCATTGTGGGCAGAGGGAACAGCATATGCAAAGAGTGCAGCGTGAGCACAAGTTGGGCATGTTTGAAGAACAGGAAGGAGGCCAGCAGGGCTGGAGCTGGGGGAGGGAGAGGGAAAGTGGCCCACGATGGGACTGGAGAAACAGATGGGGCCGTTGCCTGGTGAGGAGTTTGACTTTTATTCCAGTTCTTTTCCTGAGAAGTTTGTGTCGGAATACCCCAGACATGCAAGGCTAAGAGCCTGCCTCCATCCGAGGCTGTCTGTGGGAGGGGTGAAGACACCTCTGCTGAGGTGTCTGTCTGTCTGCCTGGTGGTTTGGCTTGTGATGTCAGAGAGTCTGGCCTTGGAGATGCGGCTACTGAACAGAGTAGGACAGTCACCAGCGAGAAGAGCCGAAGTCTCAGAGCAGCTGGAAAATTCATCCCAGTGCTCCTGAAACAGGACTGACCTGATTCCATGGCAGAGAGACACCATGACCCAGCTGGATCTCTGCATCAGTACCACTCAGCACAGGAGAGTGAGACTTGGACAAGATGCTGAGTTAAACCCAGGTTTCCCTTCAGAGCCTCCTGCGTGGGCAGGGCCGCCTCCTTTCCCCCTGGGGCTCAGGGTGCTCACTGGAAAGTCATTCACCCCAGCAAACCTCACACCCCACACTCTTGCCTCCGTTTTCCCTGGGCATCTGAGGTCAGGAGGCTGTCAGGGCTCGGAATGCAGGCTTGGGGTCTTCCTGGGAAAGCCAGGAGCAAGGCGCTCATGGAGCCAGACCAGCCTGGTTTGAATTCCAGCTTCTCTACTCTCTTATTGTGTGACCTCGGGAAAGCTGCCTCACCTCCCTGAGCCTCAGTTTCTTCATCTAAAAAATGGGCCTGTTGATAGCATCCACATTAGAGGCTGTCAGACAAATTAAACGAGTCAGTTCATGTAGAAGTTAGCACCGTGACTGCCACAGAATGTGTGCTCAGGAAATGTAACCATCACGATCGTTATTATTCTGCGCTGACTTTGCATGAAACTGCCAAGTAAGACACGTGACTCACCAATATGTCACCCTCACCCCGCCCCCTCCCCAAACACATATAGAGAACTTTGCCTGTTAATTCACACCTAGGAAATGACCACTCTGATCCTGAAAACCCCCCGTGTCCCAGAATGAGCCCCCCTGAAAGGCCAGACCCCCACCCAAAAGACAGAGCCTCCAGCTGGTTGTTGGGGAGGGTTCTGGTCCCGGCCCCACCCCTACCTTGCAGCAAAAGCACCTTCAGTGGAACAGGGACGCCCACTCCTGGCCCACCTCCGTGGCAGGGTTATCTTGAGGACAAGGTGAGTTCCTGGCTGGAGAGGGCTTTGGGAAAGGCAGAGCCAGATCGCATCACATAACAAAATGCCCTGGCCACCTGTGAGATTGCTGCTAGAGCAGGTCACATGCCTGCCAGATGCTCGGCAGTAGGGGCGGAGGCAGGAGACAGGTAATGAGGAAGGAGGCCTCAAGGCAGGGCGTTCAGCGCTGGTGCCCCCAGCACGTACCAGCATGCACTTGACGGGGAAATCCTTCAGGCCTCGGTTCCTCGGGGAGTCAAAGACCACGGGCATCGTTTTGTGTGGGGCTTGGATGTAGCCGATCTCCATCTCATCCTGTGCAGAGTGAGTGGAAGGGAGGCTGTTACGCATGCTGCTGGGGTCTTGACACCCAGCGCAGGGATGGGGAGTGTGGGACCAACCACACTCTCCCCTTCTTGTGGTCAAGGGCAAATTTGCATGGGCTATTCAACCCCAGAAGAGGGGATCCAGGAATCAGAGCTTATTGTCCTGTATTTGCACCAACATGTAGTGGAATCGCGGGCACGCCCTTCACTCCCGCTCCTGGTGAGTGCCTGGGCTGGGTGCCAGCAACCCTGGTGCACGAGCCTCGGGCCCTGTCCTCCCGGGGAGACCCAGGAGCAGGGCACGCCCCACCCAGTACTAGGAGGTGATGGGAGGGGAGGGAGGGGTCTGTGGAAACACAAGAGGCGCTCCTGATGCGATGGGGACAGGAACGAGTCAGAGGGGACTTCTGGAAGAAAGCACTGCTAAGCTGAGGCCCGGGGGAAGGTGGGAGTAGCCCTGCCCCAAAGGAGGGCGGATGAGGCCCCAGCCCAGCCCACGGGGCAGAGAGGGCGAGGGCGCAGAAATGAATTGGGTGCAAGTCCTACCTTCTAGCAGATGGATATTGATGTTGGACATGAATGACGATGAGGTTGAACCACATGAAACTGTCATTCTTGGAGGTAAAAAATGGTGGCATATCAGCAGTTTCATCTGGTTCAACCCGATTTGGCCCAGACGGAATGACGAGAAAGGAAGAGAGGGTGTTATTTGTGGGTTTAGAAAAAAGAGGAATGAATTCCCACTGGAGAGCTCGAGGAAGTTTCTGCAGGGGATTCGAGCTGGGATTGGACAGGTAGGATTTGGACATGGGGGATGGGAATAGGGAGGGAGGTGGGAGAGAAGGAACAGGGCTGAGGGAGGGGGTGGGAAGGGAAAGCAGGGGGGAGGGCGGAGTCGCCCAGCACAGCCCGCCCACTGCCCCCCCCCGCCCCCACCCACCCATGCCAGGCGCTGAGCTGAATGAGACTCCATCTCTGCCCCTGGGAGGCTCACAGCACAATGGGGGAGCCTGGCGCAGCAATGGAATGGTGAATCAGTGTGGCCAGACTGGGGACAGCCAGGTGGAGAGGGCCCTGCAGCCAGGCTGAGAAGGAGGAGATGGGGGCCATGGACCCTGCTGGAGCAGGGGTGTGGCCTGGGCTGTGGCTGTGCCCAGGATGGCTGGCTTGGAGGGAGGGCCACTGGAGGGACTGTTTAAGTTCCAGGCCCCTGAGCTTTGCAGCATTTCCTGAGGTCAGCTGAGAGTTTTCAAGCAGGACCATGGTTTTCATCTTGGTGACCATGGTGGGCATGCTGTGGCCACAGTAATGTCAAGTTGAGTCACTTGCCCGAGCCTCTGTCTGTGAGGACCCTCAGAGGCTCCTAACTCCTTGCCCATCCGAGGTAGGATGGCTAGACAGGGGATGGGCCCAGCCCTCAGAGCCAGGGTCCCCAGTGTCCCTTGACTGTCAGGGATATGCCTCCTGTGTGTCCGGCCAGCCTGCCCTGAGGGTCACAGACCTGCATCCACCGGTCATCCATGCTCTCCTCCTTGGCGCAGACGATCAGCTTGCACCTGGCTTTCTTGGCCAGAGCAGCCACTGACTTCAGGAAGTCCTCATTTTCCAATATTCTAGAAAGAGCAGAAAAGAAGCTCCTTAGTGCCATTGATTCAGTGGCCAGTGGCCTTGGCTGGGTTGCCATGGGACAAGCTGGACCCCTAGGGGTTCTCTAGGGGTGAAGCAGGAGCTCAGGCCTGGAGGAGCCGGGGAGGGGCACGGTGGGTGCTCTGAGACACCTGGGGCCTGGATGGAGACCCCGGCTCACCTGCCTCTCTGCTCTCAGCAAGCTTATCTCACTGAACTTTTGTTTTTTTAAATTAATTTATTTATTAAAAATATATTTTTTAATGGAGGCACTGGGGATTGAACCAAGGACCTCATGCATGCTAAGCACATGCGCTACCTCTGAGCTATATCCTCCCCCACATCACTGAACTCTTGTAACAACCCAGGAGGGGAACTAGCAGGTACTCACCCTACACACACACACACACACACACACACACACACACACACACACACACACACACACGACAGCATGAGGGAGTCAAAGCCTAAAGTCACACCACCTGGGGACAGCACTGGGATTTGAACCCAGACCTTGCTGGCTTTCGGCCTGTGTCCTGAGCACCAGGTTATATTACTTACACCCTCAGCCCTTCTCTCCCGAAGTGATGGGAAGAGGAGAGAGGAGGGTCCCCTTGAGACCCTGCATAGTTAGTAGGTGTTCTCAAACTGCAGGATACATGCCGAAGTTCTCTAGAGCAGCTTGTGAAAAAGCAGCAGGATCGCACATATACTAAAATGCAGCTGGACCTGGTCCCCTGAGTTGAGACCCAGCTGTTCCGAGGTTGGCCAGGAACACGCGTTTTAAACGAGCGCCCAGAAGTTTCTGGTGCTGGAGGCCCACAGGTCACACTCTCAGGAGCCCTGGAAGCCTGGCTCGGGGACTGAGGGTTCTCATCTTCCCGGTCTGGCCAACTCGGTAGGCCCCCAGGAGCTAAAGCAGCCTCAGCCCACATCAGGGCAGCAGAGCAACAGTGAAATCAACAACAATGACGATTTCTCCTGCCTTTTTATGGCTCCAGCCGGCCTCAGCCCTCAGCGAGTCGCAGCAGGGATACAAATTTTTCCCCATTCTCACAACAAGCGCGTGTTGGGCCTGCGCCCCAACACAGGGCTCCTGAGGGCTCTCCCAGGTGTGTCTGGGCCCCGGCCCCAGCACTCCAGGGCCCTCACCTGCACACGTACACCTCCTTCGGGGGCTGAGTGTTGGGGGTCATGATCCAGGGGGCCACGCGGAAGACCACGCTGTCCTGGAAAACCAGGGCTTCAGGGAGATCCTGTAGGCGGAGGGGCAGGGGAGGGGCTGTCACAGCAGCCATGGCCCCACACCTGTTTCCTGGCAGCTGTTTGGAGCCCCCGCCCCAGCTGGGCTCTGTACCCCCCACCCAAGCTGGGCCACCACCTGGAAGTCCCGTTCCCCCTCTGGGCCGCCATCCTGGCCTACCGGGTTGGACGTGTCCAGCAGGGAGAGCTTGAGGGAGACAAGCCCTGGGAAGCTGGCGTCTGGGAAAGCCAGGCCCTCCACGTAGAAGTCTGTGCTGTGCTGGCCGCCCGGGAGCTCCAGTGGGTGAGAGGGCTGCTGCGGCCCCAGGACCATGCTGTACCTGGAGGGCTGTTTGTCTGCTAGAGAGAACAGGGGGCACTCAGGTCTGCGTCCCCTCCTCTGAGATCCTGTCTTCTTCTCTTTGGTGCTGTGACACCTTCCCAAGGCCACCGTACGTCACCCATGAGGGCCCCTCACAGCGCATCTGGACAGAGCCTCCCCTAGGAGGAAGGGACTAAAGCCTCAGTTGGGACATTCCCCTCGCCTCCCCATGGAGGTCTAGGAATGGAGTAACGGGGGTGCCTGAGCCATCCCCAACTTTATAGAAAGGTCAATATACATTAAGATTCATTCATTCGTTCAGTCAGTCATTTATTCATTCATTCCTGAGCACCTGCTCTCAGCTAACACCTGGAAAGACCAGGGAGACAGTCACTGCCGTGGTTCCCAGGGAGCGCACAGCCTCCGGGGTGAATAGGGAGGTGCAAAGATAGTCAAAATCACAGATGGCACTAAGTGCTGGGATAGAGGCAACCCCAGAGGGTCAGGGAAGGCTTCCTGGAGGAGGTGACACCTCAGCAGAGGCAAGGAGTAGGTTTGCGGCCCAACCAATGTCATTCTAATAACTTTGAATGGAAGTAAGTCAGATCAAGCTGTGCCTCTGCACAACCCTCAGATGGTCTGCCTCCTGCTCCTGCAAACTAGGAGCTGCAGTCATTCCCTGCCTCCCTGACCTGGCCCCTTCCCCTGTGGCCTTTCTTCTCCAGCGTCATCTACCCCCTTAACCCTTGCGTGATGAACACCAGCCTCTCTGCCTTCCTCAAGCCCACAGACACTGTCCCACCTCAGGGCCTTTGCACTGGTGGTTCCCTCTGCCTAGAGTGCCCTTCCCCTGGGTGTCTGCGTGGCTGTTCCCACCCCTCCTTCTGCCCATATGACACCTGGAGGAAGCCTTCCCCGATCACCTTCTCCCCACACCCCCAGATGCCACCCCCATCCTCTTCTTCCCCTTCCCCGTTAAGTTCTTCTGTGTAGCATTTAACACATCTGATGCACTAGATGTTTTACTTAATGATTTTACACATCATCCCTTTCAACCTCTCAACCCACTGAGCTGAAAGCAACAGGAGGGCAGGGACTCTGTTATGTTCTTTGCTCCCTGCTCTCTACCTAGAACGGAGCCCAGCCCTCCGTGGTCTGTGCTCACGAGCCTCTGAGAAGTTACTGATATCTTTGATCAGCAGGATGCTGAGAATAAATTATTACATAACATGTGCAGTCAGCTTGGAATCAGAAACTTCTGCAAACAAGAGTCCTGTGTGTGTGTGTGTGTGTGTGTGTGTGTGTGTGAGAGAGAGACAGAGTCAGCCACACAAGGAACAATTACAACACTCCTTGGGAGGGAGGTCGTTTCCTTCTCTGCACTCACCAGCACCACACAGCATCTTGTTTGGCTCTATTTTGTGCCCTTTCTAGAAGGCAATGGACAGAGAAGCTGTCCATCTTGCTCACTGCCTCATCCTTGGTTCTTAGAACCTGGCACATGGTAGGTACTTGGGAATTATTTGCCAAAGTGGGTGTGAAGGGGTGGTGACCCATTGGCTGGGGCAGGAAGGGAACACGAACAGCCAAGGACAACTCACGACTGGCTTGAAACACCCTGACTTTGTCCATCTCAGATTTGGCCACGTGGAGCATCAGCTGATGCTTGCTGAAGAAGTCCCTGGGGGTCTTCGTGCTCAGGGTCACCTGGGACATGTCCTGCAGGTCTAGAACGAGAAGGGCATGGCCTGAGACACATGTCCGTGAGACCACCACCCAGCCCAAGACCCTTCATCATGTCGCCCAGTTTTATTGTCTTTACACTCTTTCTGGTATTTAAATGACATTTTTCATTTTAGAATTAAAGCAAGGTTTTGGTCCTCTCTCACCAGTGAGCTTAGGATGTGAGCTCAGCGAAACAGAGACCACATTGATATCAATTGTTGCTCTGTTCCCAGCTCCTAGGAGCACCTAGAACAATGTCTAGCGCAAGGTGGGTGCTCAATAACCATTTATGGAATACGCGAGGGGAAAGGTTCCTTCCCTGCGCCTGCGTGGGAAGTCAACCAACCCAAACCGTGGCCAACAAACGTGTGAGGGGAGCCAAGCTGGCCACGGGCCACATGGTGAAGGGCACTGGAGCTGGCGGGGTTGGAACCCGGGATCTGTGTTAGCCCGGGGGAGTTATTTCAGCTCTTGGTGCCTCTGTTTCCTCGTCAGCAGACAGGGCAAAGCGTAGTGCCCATGTGGAGGGAGGAGTGTCCTCGTGTATATAAAGTGCTAATTACAGCACCTGGCACCCTGGGAGCGCACAAAGGCTGCATACGGACCACGCGACTATTACTGGGTGCCGGGCACCATGTAGAGGCTGCTTCTCAGCGTCAGGCCAGGCCCGCTGCAGGCAGCTTCAAAATGCATCCATTTCTATGCTATTCTAGCAACATCCCAGGAGGGCTGCAGCCGCTGCCCTGGCCAGTGGACCTCACCCCCTCAGCGCCCTCCTCCAGGGCAGGTGGGCAGTGTGTCCTCCATCCCCGCCACATCCCAGAGGTGAGACAGCAGAGACCCTGCACCTGCCACCATCCTTGTGTCCCTAAACCTGCCCCAGTGTAGGGATGTCCGCGTTCAAATCCTGAGCCTGTGACTTACTAGCTGTGACCTGGAGCAAATTGCTTAACTTTCCCATGCCTCGGTTTTCCCATCTGTAAAGTGGGGATGAGGACCATACATACATCTGAGCCCTGTGCTGAAGGATCAGATGAGATAAAGATTCCGAACTGCATACAGCGGGGGCTCGGGCTGCTCTAACCTGAGTTGGGGGCCGATGTCAGGCTTTGATTTTGAATTATCTCAGGCCCCAGGTTTGACCCAAGAGCAAAAGTTTGGGTTGGGCAGTGGGCCAGGGCATGGCTACTGAGCCCTGGAGGAGGCATTTGGAGACTCAGCCCTGTTCCCAGCTCGTCCCTGGCTGCACTATGACCTTCAGTGGGTCACTTGCCCTCCCAGGACCCATGTCCATTCCTCCACCTACATAACAGACATCCTAACAAGAACACACTTCCAGTAACTCCAATTTCTTCAGGCTTTTACAAGACTCAGGACCCAGGGCTTTATGAACAGACAAAACTCTATTCCCATTGGCTCTTGGGGGTCTTTACCGTGGCTGTCAAACACCTGGTCATCCGTGCAGTCCACAGTGGAAGAATCAGGATTGTCCTTGTCACAGTTCACCAGCAGGATGGCACCCTGCCCACGAGGGCCCCAGGTCCAAGTCCTCTGTGGACACCCAGCAGAGATGCAGTGCGCTTAGGACCCTGCCTATGTCCCTCCAACTCTTGGGAAAGCACAGCCCCCTCTCCCTAGCCCCTCGATAGCCTTGCATGATTTACACACCTTGCTCCCACATCAGGTAGTTTTTTGTTCCCAACAGTGGGCTCTGTGCCTGCTCTCAAAGTCATAAACACATTCAATTCACTTTTAAAAAGGAGCCCAAGACAGTAAAATTGACATCAACAGCTCTGAAAAACTGTTGGATTGGCAAATCAAACTGAGCTAAATATTTGTGTCAAGATTCTAATCTAAATAGTTACTCTTAGGAGAACTCTTAATTACTCGTTCATCAAAGTGTGGGTGCTATTCTTAGCAGCCACTTATTGTCTGACCAAAGATTAAAGCAAATTAAGCAGCCCCTCCCAGCAAGATCTAATAGTGGTGACATCTTCTGTTTGTAGGAGAGCGTTCCCCTCAGGGAATGACTGCATTTTGAGTGGAAGGTAGGTTGGATTCCACTCCTAGAATTGTAATTCTTCCCCCTGCTTAAAAAAAACCTTTTTGTGGGGGGCAGGTAATGAGGTTTATTTATTGTTTAAAGGAAGTACTGTGGATTGAACCCAGGACCTCATACATGTTAAGCATGCGCTCTACCACTTGAGTTATACCCTCCCTCTTCGTCCCCCGACTTTTGATTGACCCCGCAAAGGGATCTTAATTTTTGACAGGTCATATCATCCTAGAGTGCATAGCAGCATAAAACTGTGCAGGCAGCTTTGAGGTTCAGGGACATCCTGAGGTTCGTCAATGTACCCCAGTTAAGATTACTCATCACCTACATGCCCCCCCACCCTATATTTCCTCAACATACACGCCCTGCCCCTACCTGGCTCCTTCCCTCCCGCACGCCAGCCATGTCTTCCTTTCTCTATTATTAACCCCACGTGAATCTCTCCCATCAGTCATTATCAGGGGATTTTTGAGACAGAGTCGACACCTGCCTACAAATTTTCTCTCTGCCATGTATTTACTGGGTGAATCTGTAGTTTCCAGTTTGTCGGACAGCACGTCCTCTGAGCCCACAATTATGAAAAATTAGCTTTTTAAAAGGGCTGAGAACTATATAAACCAAAACGGTAATGGATATTGGTGATTTTAATTTTCTTATTTTTGTTTTGTTCTTCCTAAATTGTGTTTCTTTTACTATTAAAGTAGGATACATGAGATAGACTGCTGTTCACCCCATCACCACCAGGGGGAGCCCAAGGAGAGCCCAGTAGAGTTTCGAGAGCATTTGGGGTGTCGGTCAAGGCTGAGCCATACCTGATCTTTCTTGCCTCCTGTAGGCTTCATTTTGCCAGTGCGGGAGATGTCCGCGCTCAAGGAGATTTCTGAAATCCCAGTAAGTAAGAGGAGAGGGTTGGCGAGGGTAAAGGGTCAGGGCACTCAGCCTGGCCCCAGATGGACAATCCTTCCTCCAGGAGACTATCTGCACAAAAGCTTTGTTCCCTCATTTTCAGAGGAGATACAGGTTCAAAGATACCCCCATGTTTCCGAAGAAGTTTGACTGCAATTCAGACAGTGAGCCAGGGCTTCTGACCACACCCATTCTCCTTGAGTTGGGGGCCATGCCATAGCTGTGATGCCAACCAGACCCTGCACACCTGGCTACACCCAGGGGTTTCAGAAAGAGTTCCCGGCCATCCAGTGGATGTTGGGTGCGAAGTCCCTGCAAGGACACCTTGCCAGGCTCTCAAAGGTCTCTGGCCCCAACTCCAGCCCCCTTGGGGCAAGGGACATGGTGATTACTCCAGCCCCACCTGGCGCTTCATTCTGTGTATTGTGACTGCACTGGGGATGAATCATGGCCCCAAACATACCCTGCTCTGTCCAAATGGCATGGCTGAGAAAGCCTATGCTCATTTCTAAATCCTTCCCTGCTCATCAGAACACATGACTACACGGTCATTCCAATGACACTGCATGCCCATGGTGTGATATAGTGACCTCATAAGCTCACAGTATGAGACTGATCTGATGTTCTTTTAAATGTATCCATAGCCACGGATCAGTGCTGGACCAGAGAGCACCATGCATGGTGGCCTGGACTTCTTCGCTCCTTCACTAACCAGCTGCATAACCTTGGGCAAGTCTGTTTACCTCTTGTACCTCAGTTTCTTTGTCTATAAAATGGGATAAAACACTACCAATTTCATTGGATTGTTGTAAGGTTTCAGTGTAAAGTCTTGGCACACCACCTGGCACAGAGTGAATGCTACATAATATTAATAATAATAAATTATCATTAATTATTAAAATGTGTATTAATGGAATAAATGAATGAAATTCATTAATGAAATGAAAATGAAACATCCATATGCTGTTCATACAATTAATATAATAGTAATATCATGATATTATTGTTCAACATGAGGTCAAGTTAAAAATATACTTTATTTAAAAAAGAATATTAAGTATGAGTATATGTAGATCATTGATGCAACAAAAATGGTGAAGACAGGATGTAAATAAAGGAATTTGGGGAACATTGGTCTATATTCCTGTGTAAGACAGTGTCATCATCTACTTTTCCTCATAAATATCTGAGGTCTCCAAAAGGCATAGAGACTCATATATTGAAAATCCACGTACCACTTCCTAAACTGATAAATAAAATATTGAGATATAATTGGAGCTCCCTACAAATGCCTTCTCTCCCAGTTGTATTTGCATTTCACTGACTGGGGAAGGAATATTTATGAACTACTAGATGTATGACTGGCTAGAAATTGTCCTTTTTCTCTGCTCTGTCTAAAGTAAGCTTCAGGGTATAGTTTCTTGGGAAAGATACCTTGCAGGTGTGTGTGTGTGTGTGTGAGTGTGTGTGTGTGCGCAGGGGTAGGGGGCCATGCTCCAAGATTCTGGGCATCACTTACCGACCCCGGTGATGTAGAGCAGGGCTTGGACTGGGGCAGTCTTGGGTCCATAGTATGAAATCTGAACCTGTAGGACAGAAGGAAACCATTAATGACTTCTCTTAGCCATTCAACAAATACCAACTGGCCTGCTATGTACCAGCTGAGAGCAGGATGCTGAGGAGACAAGGCTGGGATTCCCAGCCTATTAGGAACACCTCCATTGGTGGGAGTGGAGGGGTAGCAAAACACTGAAGTGACTGTGATGCATAGAAGAGGGTCCTCTGGGAGCCCAGGGATGTGGGGGCTTACTCTGCCTGTGTGGTGTCAGGGAGACACCCTTTGAGGTAGGTCTTGGACGGAGAAGTCCAGCAGCAGGAGCAGGAGTCAGCAGCTGGGGATGTGGGGGAAGAGGCATTTTAGCAGGAGAGTGCTGGTTATAAGCCACATAAAGTGGCTGGCAAGCCAGAGGGAGGGAGGAGACCTGAAGGACCAGACTTTGGAGAGGCTGGAGCCCCAGCCCTCTGAGGATTTAGGGAGCCGGAGCTTCGGGTGGGTGCTGGTCTCTTTAGGGCAGGTGCTGCTGAGATTAAGAAACACCAACCCCCATTGCCCAAGGTGCAAAATCCAGGAAGACGGGGGTGATTGGCCCAGTCTGGCCAGAGGAGGGCAGGGCATCAGGAACCACACTTCCACCAAGATGGAGGAGGGATGTTCCCAAAGCCAAACCAAAGAGCTGCCCCCAGCAGAAGAGGAGCTCCTGAGGGGACGCATTGAGGTGTCTGGCCCTGTCCTGTAGGTGGTGGAGATCCAGGGAAATGTCACAGCCACTGTCACCTGGAGTCTGGACTGTGGCATCAGCCTCCGGACTGGTCTCCCTGTCCCCTGTCTACCATCTGGATCTAACCTACTCGCTACACTGCTGCCAGTGGGGTCTTTCTAACACAATGTGTGGTCTTGTTACTCCTGTTCGAAATATTTTCATTGGCTTCCTGTTACCCCCAGAAATGAGCTCCCGGATGCAAAACCCTCTAATTCTGGCTTCCTCTCTCCCCCATCTCCCCCTCCACCCTCCTTTCTTTCCATGCAGATCTTCCTCAGTTTCCCCACTACATGCCTCTCCCTCTCTTATCCAGAGTGTACACACAGGCCACATCCTCTATGGAGGGCTCTCACTCCTCTTTCCCTCTCTTAAGCAGGTCATTCGTACCATCCTTCAGCTTGCCACTTCTCCCAGGAAGCTTTCCTTGATTGCATCCTCCCTGACCAGCTTTGCTGCCCAAGGTCTGTGTTCCTACAGCAGGCAACACCTCTGCCCCAGGGGAGCCTGCTTGGCCTGTCCTGTTGGGAACAAGTGGTTGTTGGCCCAGATCTCTGCAGAAATACTGGAAGGTTCTGTTGAACCCATCTATAAGTCAGTGCGGGTACAGTGAGTTGAATGGTGTTTCTCTGAAAAGGTATGTCCACATCCTAATCTCTGGAACCTGTGACCGTGACCTTATTTGGAAAAAAGATCTTTGCAGATGGAATTAAGGATTTTGAGATGAGATCATCCTAGATTACCTGGACAGGTCTTAAATCCCAAGACAAGTGTCCTTAAGAAGAGTGAGGTGGGGGAGAGATTTGACAGGCTGAGGAGGAGGCAATGTGACCACGGAGGCAGAGATTGGAGAGATGCGGCCGCAAGTCTAGGCACGCCCACAGCCACCAGAAGCTGGAAGAGGCAAAGAGCTGATTCTCCCCTGGAGCCTCCAGAGGGATCGTGACCCGGCCAACACCTTGATTTGAGACTTCCGTCCTCCAAAGTATAGGAGTATACATTCTATTGTTTCAAGCCAATAGAGTGTGGTCATTCGTTACAGCAGCCATAAAAAACTAAATCCACAGGCAAGGACCAGGGCTGCCTGGCGCTGCCTGGCTGTGGTCTTCCTAGCCATCACCACCACTTCTAATTGTTTACATTGTGTTGCTCTTACCCAGAGGCTGTAAACCTCATGAGGGCTGCAACGTCACCTTTCTCGTTCTTTTCTGTATCTCCAGTGTCTGGCAGTGCCTGGCATGGAGGAGGTGATTATTAAACGCTTACTAGATGCATGAATTTAATCAAAACCCTGACCTCCATACACCCTTGGCATCCCCATATTGTCCATGAGGATGCTACGGCTGGAAAAAAGCCATCACGAGCTTTTCTAGGGAGAAGGGGGCTCTGCTAGGGCTGGGGCTGGGGGTCAGTGCAGGATGGACTGAGTGGCTGATCCGCTGTGACCCGCTGACCTCCTCCTCCACATCCCAGCCCAGGCTGCCACACTCACCTTCTGGTCACCTGTGCTACTGCTGGCAGCTCTCACCCTCAGGTTCACCTCCAGCCCTGGGCCCAGGGGCCATGTGGAGGAACCCGTGGGATTCTTCTTGGCTGGAGGACTGTGGGCAACATCCACACCCACTCCTGGGGAGGCGCTGATGCTGAAGGATGTGTAGCCCTGGGGGGCAGAGCTGTGGAAGAGACAGATGGAGAGGATGGAGAGATGCAGTGAGGCAGAGCCTGGCCCACCACTGCTCTCTCCAGCGTTCTGCCTTTTCCCAACAGGTGTAACACCAGACGGCAGCCAGTCTGACCCTGACCCTGACCCTGACCCTGGGAGTAAGTACTGTGAGGTTGGCGGGAGCTAGTGAGAAACAGACAGGAAGACCCGGAGGGCTTACACTTATACTAGGAAAACTACAGAAAGATGGGCGCACCAAGGACACACGCATGGATGGATGCATAGAGTCATGTGTACACCATGAGGTTTACATTGAACAAATGTGCACACACGGGGTGGTGCATATACAAAGAATCACACAGACTTCTGCTTCTGGAGCTGTGGCAGCCCAGTTCTCTGAAGGAACTTCCTCTTACAAAACAACTGGCCATGGTTAGAATATACTTTTTAAAGCATTGCTGAGCTCATGAGAAGTGAGAGAAATTTCCAAGGACTCTGTTTTCTGCATGTGCGTGTGCACGCGCACACACACACACACACCCCAGTGGTTGAGAATACCAAAGACAAACAGGTCTTAAGTGTATCCACAAAGAAAAGTAAGACCATCTGTAAAGGAATAATCATTAGATTGAGAGCAGATTTCCCAACAGTAACAGTGAAATCCAGAAGACAGGTGAATAATATCTTCAAACTATTTTGAAAAGAAACCTGTTAACTTAGAATTGTGTACCCCCAAATCATAATTTAATAAAGACATTTTTAGATGAAGAAAAACTGATATTTAAAAATCAGCATCCTTTCCCCAAAGAACTTCTAAAGACATATTTAAGGGGGAGATACCTGATGCCAGAAGCACAGTCTGGATGTAAGAAATAATGGTGAACAAATAAAATGGTAAATATTTTGGTAAATCTAAAACAAATTGTCTGCATTTTAAAAGTTTATTAAAATATCCAAATTGCAAGAATTAAAAAAAAGAGCAGAGTGTAAATTGGGAGGGGTAACAAGAGTTGAAGTATTTTGAGGTTCTTGATTGGAGAGAGAATTAAAATAGTGTTTAATTCTAGATTTTATAGAGTTAAAAATGTATGATTGAAATGTAAAGCTGTATTCTGACCACAGGTGGTATGACACTAGAAATCAATCACAGAGAGAAAAATGAGGAAAAAAATGAGTACGTGGAGAGTAAACAACACGCTACTAAAGAAGCAATGGGTCAACGATGAAGTCAAAGAGGAGATCAGAAAATGCCTTGAGACAAATGACAATGAAAACGCAATCTTACCAAAGCTGTGGCATGTAGCAATAGCACTTCTAAGAGGGAAGTTCACAGCAATACAGGCCTTCCTCAGGAAGCAAGCAAAATCTCAAATAAACAACCTAACCTACCACCTGAAAGAATTAGAAAAAGAAGAACAAACAAAACCCCAAATCAGCAGAAGGAAGGAAATAATCAGGATCAGAGGGGAAATAAATAAGATAGAGATTAAAAAAAAAAATAGAAAAGATCAATAAAACCAACAGCTGATTTTTAAAAAAAATTATACTTATTTTTTATTTTAGTTTTTTGGGGGAGGTAATTAGATTTACTTATTCATTTCAACCGAGGTATGGGGGATTGAACCCAGGACCTCATGCATACTAAGCATACACTCTACCACTCAGCTCTACGCTCCCCCAAGAGCTGGCTTTTTGAAAGGAAAACCAAAATCAATAAGCCTCTAACTCAGCCCACCAGGAAGAAAAGAGAGAGGACCCAAATAAACAAAATAAGAAATAATAACTGATATTGCAGAAATACAAAAAAATCGTAAGAAAATACTGTGAATAGTAGTATGCCAGCAAACTGGACAACCCAGAAGGAATGGACAAGTTTCTAGAAACATACAGCCTGCCAAAACTGAGTCAAAAAGAAATAGGTAATTTAAACAGGCTGATCACTAGAAGTGAAATTAAATCTGTAATAAAACACACAAAAAACAAAAAACCTCTCTGTAAACAAAAGTCCAGGACCAGATGGCTTCACTGGGGAATTCTACCAAACATACAAAGAAGAACTTACACCAATCCTTCTCAACTCCTCCAAAAGACTGAAGAGGAGGGAGCACTCCCAGAGTCATTCTATGAAGCCACCATCACCCTGATACCAAAACCAGACAAAGACACTATAAAAAAAGAAAATTATAAGCCAATATCTTTGATGAATATGGATGAAAAAATCCTCAACCAAATATTAGCAGACTGAATTCAACAATCCATAAAAAGGATCATGCACTATGATCAAATTGGATTCATTCCAGTGTCACAAGGATGGTTCAATATAAGCAAATCAATTAATGTGATACACCACGTCAATGAAAGATAAGGCAAAAACCACGTGATTATCTCAATAGATGCAGAAAAAGCGTTTGATAAAATTCAACATTCACTCAACATGAAAACTCACCAAAGTGAGTATAGAGGGAACATATCTCAACATAATAAAAGCCATTTATGACAAACCTACAGCCAACATAATAATAAACAGTGAAAAGCTGAAAGCCTTCCCACTAAATTATGGAACAAGACAAGGATGCCCACTCTCACCACTTCTATTCAACATAGTATTGGAAGTCCTAGCCACAGCAATCAGACAAGAAAAAGAAATAAAAGGTATCCAAATTGGAAGGGAAGTGGTAAAATTGTCATTATATGCAGATGACATGATATTCTATATAGAAAACCCTAAAGAGTCCACACAAAAGCTATTAGAACTAGTGGGGAGGATATAGCTCAAGTGGTAGAGCACATGCTTAGCATACACAAGGTCCTGCGTTCAATCCCCAGCACCAACTCTAAAAATAAAACAAATAAGTAAACCTAATTACCTCACCCCCCCTAAAAAAAACTATTAGAACTAATAAAAGAATTCAGCAAGATTACAAGATTAATACACAGAAAACTGTTACATTTCTTTATAGTAACAATGAAATATCAGAAAGTTAAAAAAAAACCTGTTTAAAATCACATCAAGAAAAAAGTTTAGGAATAAACCTAACTAAGGAGGTGAAAGAGGTATACACTGACACTTATAAAACACTGATAAAGGAAACTGAAGATGATTCAAAGAAATGAAAAGATATCCCATGCTCTTGGAATGGAAGAAAGAATATTTCAAAAATGGCCATACTACCCAAAGCAATCTACAGATTTAATGTGATCCCCATCAAGTTACCCAGGACATTTTTCACAAAACTAGAACAAATAATTCTAAAATTTATACAGAACCACAGAAAACCCAGACTTGCCAGTGCAATCCTGAGGAAAAAGAACAAAGCTGGAGTCATAACACTCCCAGATATCAAACAATATTACAAAGCTACAGTAATCAAAACAGTGTGATGTTAGCACAAAAATAGACATGTAGGTCAGAGCAGAATAGAGAGCCCAGAAATAAATACAAGACATGAACCATCGAAGAGAACATAGGCAAAACATTCTCTGACACAAATCGTAGCAATATTTTCTTAGATCAGTCTCCCAAGGCAAAAGACATAAAAGCAAAAATAAACAAATGGAACCCAGTCAAACTTAAAAGCTTTTGCACAGCAAAGGAAACCATAAACACAACAAAAAGACAACCTACAGACTGGGAGAAAATATTTGCAAGCAATGTAACCAACAAGGGGTTAAGTTCCAAAATATACAAACAGCTCATACAACTCAATATCAAACAACAACAACAACAACAACAACAACAACAACAACAACAACAACAACAACAGCAAGTAACCCAATCAAAGATGGGCAGAAGACCTAAATAGACATTTCTTGAAAGAAGACATATAAATGGCCATCAGGCACATGAAAAGATGCTCAGCATCGCTAATTATAAGAGAAATGCAAATCAAAACTAGAATAAGGTGTCAACATTCTAGATTTTGGCCATGCCAGTATGTATGTAGTGATATCTCATCATCGTTTTCTTGTATTTTTCTAAGGACATACACAGAGCATCTCTTTATATCCTTACTTACCATCTGAATCTCTTCGTTGGTGAGGTGTTTGTTAAGGTTTTTGGTCTATTTTTCAATCATATTCTTAATGCTGAACTTTAAGAGTTCTTTGTATATTTTGGATAATAGTCCCTTATCAGATAGGCTTTTTGCAAATATCTTCTTCCAGTTTGTGGCTTGTCTTTTATTCTCTTGATAGTACTTTTGGCAGAGCAGAAAACTTTAATTTTCATCAAGTCCAGATTACCAGTTCTTTCTGTCATGGATCATGCCTTTGGTGTTGTATCTCAAATATTATCATGAAACTCGAGATTATCTAGATTTTCTTCTATGTTATCTTCTAAGAGTTTTATAGTTTTGCATTTTAATTTAGGTCTGTAATCTATTATGAGTTGTGAAGGATGTAAGGTCTGTGTCTAGATTTATTTTTTGGATATGGATATCCACTTGTTCCACTACTATTCATTGAAAAGGTTACCTTTTCTCATTGTATTGTCTTTGCCTCTTTGTCAAAGATGGAATTGGCTATATTTATATGGGTTTACTTCTGGTCTGTATTCTGTTCCATTGATTCATTTGTCTATTCCTTCATTAATACCACACTGTCTTGATTACTGTAGCTTTACAGTAGTGTCAGTCTTCCAATTTTGTTCTCCTTCAATATTATGTTGGCTATTCTGGGTTTCTTTGCTTCTCCATATAAACTTTAGAATCAGTTTCTTGATATCCACAAAATAACCTGGTGGGATTTTGATTGGGATTGCATCAAATCTATAGATCAATTTGGGAAGAACTGACAATATTGAGTCTTCCTATCCATGAACATGGAATAGCTCTCTATTTGTTTACTTCTTTGATATCTGTCATCAGAGTTTTGAAGTTTTCCTTGTCAGATTTTATACATATTTTGTTAGATTTATACCTAAGTATTTAAATTTGGGGGGTCAAATGTAAATGTTATTGTGTTTTAAATTTCAAATTCTATTTGTTCTTTGCTGGTATATAGGAAAGTGATTTTTGTACATTAACCTTGTGTCTGGCAATCTTGCTATAACAGTTCATTAGTTCCAGAAGTTTTGGGGTTTTGTTGTGTGTGTGTGTGGTTTTTTTTTTTTTTTTTTTGGTCAATTCTTTGGGTTCTCTACATAGATGATCATGTCATCTGTGAACAAAGACAAGTTCATTTCTTTTGTTGCAGAAAAAAAATGTGTTACAGCTCAGTTGTGACAACAACCCGGATCCCCGCGAGAAACCAAGTAGCAGTCGCAGAGTTGGAGAACTCAGGTTTATTACACCAACAACCCAGAAGAGTTAGCACTCCAAGCTCTGGACCCCATCTGTAGGTTTACACAGGCTTTTATAGGCTGCCAGTTTACACTTTGCAACATCATCATATGCAAATAAGGTATAACTAAAGTTGACTAATTAGGAACAAGCTTGTAGAAATGGACCAATCAGGAGTGAGAAAAATAACCAATCAGGAGTGAGCTCCATGTAAATGAAGTACTACAAATAGACCAATCAGAAGTTAGGGAAATGGACCAATCAGGAGTGAAGGAAGTAACCAATCAGGAGTGAGCTCAGGGAACCAACAGAATTTTAGGGGTAAGTAAGCCGGTTCAGAGGCAAAAAGTGAGATAGAGCCTCTGGGCCAGGGAACTGGATGGTGCTGGCAGGGAGTAGCAGTGATGCCTGGGGGTCCTGCTGGTCTTCTTATAGGGCTTCCCACCTTAATTTCTTCTCCATAGGTATTCCTCTTATTTCCTTTTCTAGTCTTAATCATTAGCTAGGATTTTTAGTATCATGTTGAAAAACAGTGGTGAGAGGGAACACCTTTGCTTTGTTCTTGACTTTAGTGAAAAGGCTTCAAATTTCTCACCATCAAGTATGATGTTACCTGTAAGCCTTTTGTAGATATTCTTTATCAAGCTGAAGAAGATCCCCTCTATTCTTAGTTTACTGATTTTTTATATCATGAATGAGATTTTGCATCTTTTAAAAGGTGTCTGAGACATTTTTTATGCCCTTTCTTAAACAAGCCCTTTCTCAAAAAATCCATAAACAAGAAAAAAAAGATTGATAAACTCAACTAGATGAGAATAAATAACTTCTGTTGATCAAAATGCTCTATAAAGTGAAAAGACAAGCGTAAGCTAAGAGGAAGATATTCACAGCACAAAACTGACAAAGGCTTAGCTTCTACAATATTTAGAGAACCTGGGCTAATCAACATGAAAAAAACAACCAACTCAATAGAAAAAAATGAGCAAAAGACATAAGCAGACATTCATGGAGGTTAAAACACAGATGGATGATAAACACATGAAGATTCACTCCACCTCACTAATCAGTAAGGAAATGAAAATATTGAGGGTTTTATATTCACTTGACTGATGAAAAACACCATAGACTATGTGGTTCAAAGGAGACTCTTAACACCCCACTCCTGGGATGGGAAGTTAACCACTTTGTGAAACAACTTGGTGTTATCTTGTAAAGTCAAACGTTAGCCCTCCCCAAACCCAGCAATTCCACTCCTAGAGAATGTCTTGCATGTGTACATCAGGAGGCACATCCAAGAGTGTTCAGAGCAGCCCCTCTGTGACAGTGAATGACCAACAGAGAGTGAAATCCCCATGAAGAAATGCTAATTAATTGGAGCAGAATCAAACTGTAGTGGAGACTCCCCCGAGAGGCAGGACTCACTCCATAAGGCCATAAAGACATGGATTTTATGATTACATTTTCTATTTTTATTTATTTTTAAAAGTTTTCTATTTTTAAAAAATTTATTGAAGTATAGTTGATTTACAGTGTTTCAGGTGTAAAGCAAAGTGATTCAGTTTATACACACACACACACACACACACATACATATATTCTTTTTTGGATTCTTTCCCATTATAAGTTATTACAAGGTATTGAATATAGTTCCCTGTGCTATACAATAGGCCCTTGTTGTTTATCTGTTTTGTATATAGTAATGTGTATCTGTTGATCCCAAATTCCTAATTTATACCCTGCTTTCCCCTTTGGCAATCATAAGTTTGTTTTCTATGTTGGTGAGTCTATTTCTGTTCTCTAAATAAATTCATCTGCATCATTTTTTTAGATTTTATGTATAAGTGATATTATACAGTATTTGTCTTTCTCTCTCTGACTTACTTCACTTAGTATGATTAGCTCTAGATCTATCCATGTCAATGCAAATGGCATGGCTTCATTCTTTTTTTATGGTTGAGTAATATTCCACGGTGTGTGTGTGTGTGTGTGTGTGTGCACGCGCGCACGTGTGTAAACTTTTGTAATGAAGTTCTTTGTCTCCATATCAAAAATTCTGTGCATTCATTATAGAGAATTAGGAAAATACAGGAAGAGTATGTGGTAGGCAGACTTCTTAGATGCCTCCAATAACTGTCACCTCTGGCGTCCATGCTCTTGTGTAAGTTCTTCCTTTTGAGAGTAGGATGGACTTAGCAACTTCCTTCCAACCAGTGGAAAATGGCAAAAGTGATGGGCTGTGACTTTCATGGTAAGATTACAAAAGATCTCTCTCTCTCTCGCCTTCTCGGCTGGCTCACCTTGATGAAACCAGCTGCCGCATTGTGAGTTATGAACAGCCCCACATGGCAGGGAACTGAGGGGGACTTCCTGCCAACAGTGTGGAGGGAACCAAAGCCCTCAGTCCACAAGCCCACAGGAGCAAAGTGCTGCCAGCAGCCATGTGAGTAGTCTGGTGCAGCCACTACAGAAAACGATTTGGAGATTCCTTAAAAAACTGAAAATAGACTTACCCTGTGATCCAGCAATCCCACTTCTGGGCACATATCCAGAGAAAACTCTGATTCAAAAGATATGTGTACCCCAATGTTCATAGCAGCATTATTTATAATAGCCAAGACATGGAAGCAACCTAAATGTCCATTGACAGGTGACTGGATGAAGTTGTGATATATATATAGAATGGAATACTACTCAGCCATAAAAAAGAAATTAAAAAATGCCATCTGCAGCAACATGGATGGACCTGGGGATTGTCATACTAAGTGAGGTAAGCCAGAAAGAACAAATACTATATAATATGTGGAATCTTAAAAAAAAAAAAAAAGGACACATATGAACTTATTTACAAAACAGAGACAGACTTAGAAAACAAGCTTACCGTTACCAGGAAGGAAAGAGGGTGGGGAGGGATAAATTGGGAGTTCAGGATTTGTAGATAAACACTATTCTATATAAACTAGACAAAGAACAAGGACCTACTGTACAGTTCAGGGAACTATATTCAATACCTTGTAATAGGCTATAATGAAAAAGACAATGAAAATAATATATATATGTATAAATGAATCACTATGCTATACACCAGAAATTAACACAACATTGTAAATTCACTATTCAATTAAAAATATGTATATAAATTTTTGTTTCTCTGCCGAAGTCTGGAGGTTCCTTCTCTGCTCCGTGCACAGCTGTTTACCACGATGTTCACAAAGCCAAGGTGGGAAGTAGGGCCTCCCCAGCTGCCAGGTGCCAAGGCAGGAGGCAGACAGGACAGGGATATACTGTGTGTCTACCACAACAGGAAGAAGAACAAAGGGCTCCAAGAACAACGGGGAGACAGAGACTTGGGGACAGAGACAAGGGGGTACAAAGAGGGAGGCAGCACCTGACCTGTGGGGCGGGGATCCCCTCAGCTGGCTGTGCTGGGTGTGGCTTCCTCGCCAGGGGCAGGGAGAAGGGCGTGGACAGGTGGCTTTGCCACCTGCCGGGGCTTCACAGCCATCCTCTCTGCCCTACGAGGAAACTGAGGTTCAGAGAGGTGGGGCCCTGAGAGACCACCAGACATTTAATGCTGTTCTCCTGCTGCCTGGGTTCAAGGAGCAAGTGACAATTTCAAGGAAATGTCACAGACACTCCTGTGGGCACCAATCTAGACCACAGATGCTCAAGCCTGGGATGGAGGAAGCTAGGGGCTGCCACTACTATTACTGACAACAACAATAACGCCAACCATGCACACGCACCGCGAGCATTCCTAGGCCATCTGGATTAATCAGGGCTTCCACATAATAGGTTTTCAGCTGGCATTTGTAAAAGGCAGGCAGGCAGGCAGGCAGGCAGGCAGTCATAAACAACTACCACGGACAGACCCAGCACTGCGCTAAGTACTTAACAAACATTTTCGTGTTTCTTACATTTAACCCCTACAAGCACCCTACAGAATAGGTAATACCCCCCATTTCACAGATGAGGAAACTGAGGTTCAGTTGCCCAAGGCAGCCCAGTCAGCCACTAGCAGGGCCAGGTCTCCACCTTGGCCTCTCCACGCCAGAGCCCGTCCCATCACACCCACGCTGTTACACACCCACGGAGGGAGGCTTGGCTGAGAGGTTTGGCGTAACAAACTTCAGGGTGAACCAGGTCTAGGCCACAAAGTCCAGGGTCAAGCATTGCTTCCAGGCCACACTTGCTGTGTGACCTTAGGCAAGTCACAGGCCCTCTCTGAGCTTCCATTGCCTCCATAGTTAAAGGAGATGGTCCTGTTTGCTCTATAATAATTCCTTTGCAGTGAGACCCTGGGGAAGCCTCACTTGTATGTGGCAATGAACTCACTGCCTTGAGTCCAGGCACATCCCAGGGCCACTTGGGTCTTAGCTTTCCAGCTTCTCCCCTGGCAGTGGCTGCAGAGGCTGGAGTTTGAAGCTTGAGCCAAACACACATCTTGTGTCAGCAGAACCTGCTTATCCAGCATCACCAGACCTGCCCCTCAAAGCCAGGATGTCCCTCGCTTACCTGTAAACGTCCAGCTGAGTCTCGGTGCCCAGCACACACACAGCATAGGTGGGCTGCTCTGGGGCCACATGGATCACTGCCCCCTGGACCATCGTGTGGCTAGCTTGTCCCTCCGCCTGCAGGAAGTCCCTGGGCTGGTTTCTTTACAGCGCCCAGCACCCAGAGGAGGCCATGAGTCAGCACCTGTGGTTTGTGGCCCAGCAGCTCAGCCCCTCCCCACTTCAGGTCCCCGGCATATCTTCTCACTCCTCCTCTGCCCCAGAGCTGCCTCCTTGGACCCAGCCCCTGCACGGGCATTGATGCCAGAATCGGGGGCAGCCTGGTTTTGTCAGGTTCCTGGGAAGGGCAGAGGGCTCAGGATCCAAATCACCTTCTCTAGGTTCAAAGCCCATTTCTGTGCCAGACCTGATGCTCTGATGCATTCACATGGCTATTTGCACACAGTAGGTCTTAATAAACCCAATTTCTCTGGCTGGTCATATGATTAGGACTAGTCTGAGATTCTAATGGAAGCTGGAGGAGGGAGGTTGGTTTCCTGGATCCCCACTTTATGCGTCACACGGTCGCCTTTTTGTAGACTCAGGCCTGATCTTGTGTGGCAGCGCAGGGGCAAAAGGCTCTGTGGTGACAGAGATGAGGCCAGGGGGCCGGGGTCAGCAAGACAAGAGGCAGAGATACCCGGGTGTAGCGCAGGGTATCACCTTTGCCAGCATGTCCAGCTGCGTGATTACATAGCTGCTCCCTGCCTTAGCTCATCTGCCATAAACAGGGGAACGTAACAACAGAAATTTATTTTCTCACAGTTCTGGAGGTTGGAATTCCTAGATCAGGGTCCCAGCATGGCTGGGTTCTGGGGAGAGCCCTCTTTCCAGCTTGTAGATGACTGTCTTCTTGCTGTGTTCTCACAGGGGTAGGGGGCAAGGAGAGAGAGAGCGAGCATGCTCGAGGGTTTCTTCTTTCTAAGGGCACTAATCCCATTAGATCAGGGTCCCACCCTCATGACCTAATCTAACCTTGACTATCTCCCAGAGGCCTCATCTCCAAATACCATCACATTGGGAGTTAGGGCTTCAACACATGAATCTGAGGTTGTAGGGGGCACAATTCAGTCCATAGCACTGTTGGATGTGAAGTTTGTTTGTGACTTCAGTATCATAAACCAGGCAGCAGTGCATTCATTGTGGCAGCGTCTGTGGTTCTTTGCAGGGACTTTGTGAATTTACCTTTGTCTCCATTCTGTTGCAAAAGTATTTGGTTCTTTTCCTGAAATTTGCTACAGCTTGTCATTGTGTGTGTGTGTGTGTGTGTGTGTGTGTGTGTGTGTGTGTGTGTTCAAATGTCTATTCTCCGACTAGCCATGAGAGCAGGGCCTTTGACAATCTCGGCTGCACCCCTAGTGCCTAGAACAGCTCCTGATTCACTAAATATTTGTGGCTGAAGATTGCAGTGTTTTCCAGCACCCAGCTCTGCTCTTGACCCACGGTGTTGAGGGGGAGTTAGAGGGGGGTACTGAGGACAGTTTCCAAGAGCTACCCTCGCAGAAGACATTAACCCTTTCATAGCTGGAAGGGGGCCCTAGGGCTTGGGAAGCAAACCCTCTTGCACATAAGGGCAGCTGGCTCAGAATTCAGGCCAGAAACCCCAGAGGAAGGGGCCCTTTCTTTCTGCTGAAAAGCAGAATCCCCAGCCCAGTGGAAGCTCGGCGGTGGGAGGGTTGCCCAATGCCCTCTGGGCGTTTGGGGCCTGGGTCACTGGGCACCTGAGCTGACGCCCCAGTGACTGGCCTGGCTATCCTCCGCCAGGTGGGTGGGATGACATCATTCTGGGAAAAGGCATCGGCGTCGGGGATCTTTCCCAGAGGCTGCAGGACTGCAGATGTCGCACAGTTGTGTTTGGAGGAGATGGCCAAGACATTTCTTTTCTTTTTTGAAGAGGGGATAATTAGGTTTATTTATTTATTTATTTTCTTACTGGAAGTAAGACATTTCTTCATTCATAGATACAATTCAGATTCAATTATTTCACTCTCCACTCAACAAATACTCATCAAATGCCTCCGAAGTCCCTGGCATTCTCTTACAGGCTAATTAGGCTTTGTCTAAATTGACCACCATCAATTAAACACCCACAATGTGCCACACTTGTCACCAGGTCCCTGGGCTGTATTATTTCTCATTCTCACAACAACGCAGTGGGCAGGACTTACAATCTCATTTCTGCAGAGGAGGGAAGCACGGTACTCAAGGCCACAGGACTTCTAAGTGGGCTTCAAACCCAGCTTTGTCTAACACTCTGCTTTCTGATGTGGCCCTTACCTGTGTCAGTTCACTGATAAGCATTATCTGTAATCCTTATAACAAACTTAATGCCTTAGTTGTACTCTCCCCATTTTCCAGATGAGGAAACTGAGTCTTGGAGGGGTTAGGTAACTCGCCCACAGTTGCACAGCCTGGAAGCAGTGACACTTGGGTTTAAATTTGCCCCTTGTCCCACTCTGGGCACCATGCAGCTGCCTCCTGGTCAGGTCCCTTGGCCAATGAGCTCTGAATTCCCTTCAAGCACAAAGACCCTCCAGTCTCTCCAGAACTTCAAGTAGAAAATGTGGAGTGTCAAGATCATCCAGACTGACCCAAACTGGCAAATCTCCGTCTCTTACCAAGATGTTCATCTACGAGCTGTGTGCCTGTACTTTCTTCCTCTCTGCTCCCACAGCCCTGCAGCATCCTCAGCACCTCTCCCTTCCCTCCTTCACAGAACCCCTCCAGGCCCTGGAAGGATCTGGGCACAGAAGAGCAACATCTGACTCGAAGATGCACCAGGCCCCACCCTGCGCCGTTTTTTAGAACATGCCTCTTGGTCCTGTAAATTCCAGGGCCCAGAAGCCATGATGAAAGATGATGAAGCCTGGGGTTGCCACTTGGCCTTACATCTGGGGTTGCTGTCCTGTTTTACACTGCGCATGGCCTCCGATGGCTGCATCACACTGTCTGGGCACCATCCTTTCATTCAGTGACTAGGCATTTGTTGTGTGCCACGCCCTCTTCCCAGGTCTTAAGGAATCCAGGGAGAAAGCCTTGATTTTTCTGGGATGTTCTGCTATCAAGTATGCTATCCCTACACACACTTCCTTAACTGCTTCTGTGTGGAAAATGGTACAGCCTGGTGTTCCCAACCAATAGCACTGACTGGCGGGTACCGAGCTCAGGGCAGGCTCCAGGTCTAGCCCCTGACACGCACCACCTCACATGATCCCTCCCTCCACCCCATGAGGAAGGGGTTATCACCCTTGTTCAGTAGGCAAGGAAACTGAGGCTCAGAGAGGGTGAGTGGCTCAAATGAGATCACACACTGGTGGTCAAAGAAATCAGGATCTGAACCCAGATTGAGCTGATAGCAAAGCCTTAACCGCAAATCTTTACTGGCTAATTAGCGAGGAGAAGGGAAAAGACTCCAGACCCTCTGGTCTACTGATTGAGATTCATTCTACAGACATCAGCTGAGCACATCTCTGTGCCAGGCATGGCCAGGTTTTAGGGACACAGAAGACAGAAGGGTCCTTGCCTTCAAGGGACATGAAACAAAAGTCAAAGAAACAGAACCAATAGGAGATCTCTCTCTCTAAGAACATAAATACATATATATATATATATATATGTATATTTCATGTGCACATGAGAGAGAGAAAGAGCTTAAGCGTGAGAGTGATTTTAAGGAATCAGCTCACCTGATTGTAGAGGCTGGTGAGTCCCAAATCTGCAGGGCAGGCAGGTTAGAGACCCAAGGAACTGCTGATGTGCAGCTTGAGTTTGAAGGGGTCTGCTGGAAGAATTCCCTCTTCCTTGGAGGATGTCAGTCTTTTTTCTTCTTAAAATCTTCAACTGATTGGGTGAGGCCCACCCATATTATGGAGAGTGATCTGCTTTACTTGAAGTCTACTGATTTAAATGTTAGTCTCATCTGATAAAAAGTACCTTCACGGTAACATCCAGACTGATGTCTGACCGAATATCTGGGTGCCACAGCCTAGCCAAGGTGACACATAAGATTAACCATCACAGAGTACGTAGTTTAGGACAAGTGTTAATTAATACTTCTGGGGTTACTTGTCCTTTTGAGCATTTAAAGAAGGCAGTAGAGATGCCCTTAGCATTCCTTCCCTTGCAGATGGGGAAGTTGAGGCTTGGGGAAGAGCTGTTACTGGCCTAAGGTCATGGGCAAGTTGGTGCAGGACCAAGATGGGAGTCTCCTCTCCCGACTCCCTGTTAGTGCTCTTCATCTTCTGGAAGCTTCTTAGTCTGGGTTTCCCCAGAGGAGACTCTGAGACAAAGATCTGAGTGCAAGTCGTTTATTTGGGAGGTGCAGGATACACTGAGAGGGGATGGGAAAGTGAGACAGGGAGGGAACTCTCAGTGATGGTGTGTTAGTGAGATGGTTACAATGGTTACCACTTGGGGGTGACTGGGGAGCCCCGAGAAGTGGTGTGGAGCTAGTGGAGCCCCAGAGCAAGCCCACCCAGGAGCAAGGGAGCCTGAGCATCAATGCACCCACTCTTTGGTTAAGGGCTGCTCCTGGGGGGGCATTAGATCCCTGCACTTTGATCAGCAGGCTCTGGTGGACAGAGAAAGCCTCTGGGCAGGTGCTGGCACTTGAGAGCTGGGCCTCTGTGAACTGAAGAGGGAGTGGGGGCCACCGACAGCAACTGTTACAGGAGGTGGGGGACATCCCCATCTCTTCAAGAAACAAGACAGCTGGGGACACATCCCCTCTGAAAAAGGCACATGGAATATTTTGCCTACAGTTTGATGGATTCACACACCCCTGGGGATTCCGGTTGACGATCTCTATCTCCAGTGACTCTTCCTTCCTCTCCCCACCCACCCCCGCCAGGAGGTAATCAAGGCTTTATTGACACAGCTGCCCTCCACCCACATGCGCTCAGGGACTCTTCCGGAGAAAAGTGGCTCAGTGATGACATTGTAGTTTGGTCACCAGCGTGTGGGTGCCCTCCTCTTCCCTGAGCTTCAGAGCACCTGGCCCCTGGCAGTCCATGCCCAGCATCCCTCTCCGGGGGTTGGCAAATCCTCTGCCATCTGCCACTGGAGGCGGGGATCTGCTCTTGTTCTGGCCAGTGTGAACCGTGTTGATGAACTTGATCCACTCCTGCTCTGTGGTTGCCTTTATATTGGTGTGCCTTTCTTCCAATTGCAAAATATATCATGCCTCCAGAGGAGTGTGTAAACATACAATCATTTTAGGAAATAACAATAAAGTGAACACCATGTAAACACCACTCAGGTTGAGGAATAGAAAGTCTTCGGTACCTTTGAAGCTGTTTAAGGACACCTCCCTCACACCATCGCCCCTACTGCAGAGCAAACAAGGATGCAAACTTGTCATCATCAGTCCCTTGCTTTCCTTTATGGTTTTTACTTTTTTAGTTTTGCCTACTTTGGGACTTTACATAAATGGAAGCACACGTTATCCCTTAGTGACTTGCTTCTTTCACTTAACGTTGTGTTTGTGAGATGCATCATGTTGGTGTGGGAACCATAAGTGTTTCCTCTCCATTGCTAATATTCCACCGTGTGAATATACAATTGAGTTATCCATCCTACTGGCGATGGACACTGTTTCCAGCTTTTGGATCATTTGATAAATGCTGCCATGAATATTAATATTTTATTTATTTATTACTGTATTACTTAATTTTTTTTTAATTTGGTGGGGGAGGTAACTAGGTTTATTCATTTTTTTAGAGAAGGTACTGGGTCTTGAACCTAGGACCTCGTGTATGTTAAGCATGTGACCTACCACTTGAGCTATACCCTCCCACCCTGCCATGAATATGTATGTCGCTTCAGACACAAGGGCAAGAGTTTCTCCAGGTATATACCTAGGCTTTGAGTTTCTGGCTTAGGGTAGGCGCATTTTCAACTCACTGGGAAGTCACAAACTACTTTCCAAAGTGGTTGTACCAGTTTCATCCCCATCAACAATTTATGAGGGTCCTGGTTATTCCATATCCTCACTAACAGTTAATTCTATTTTACGTATTTTTTTTTTTTTTTGCCTGTCTGGTGAGCATGTCATATTACACCATTGTGGTTTTCCTTTGAATTCCCCTGCTTACTAATGAATGGAATAACTTTTCATCTGTTTATTGGCAATCTATGTTTTCTGTTTTGTGAAGGACCTCTTCAGAGTTTTATCCTATTTTTCTCTCAGATTATTTCTTTTCCTTTTTCTTATTTTTATTGAATGGCAGGAGTGATTCATACCTGTAGCTTAGATCTTGGTCCACAAAGAACAAAATGATAAAGAAAAGGAAGGATAAACTTAGCTACATTAAAATTAAGAACTGCTATTGACTAAAAGACAGATTAAGAGAGGAAAAAGATAAACCACAACCTGGCAGAAAACATATTTGTAATACATGTAAATGGTGACAGACGAGTATACAGGATTTACAAACAACTTCTACCAGGCAATAATAAAATGTCTGGCCCTCTGTTCTGTGTAAATGGGCTATTTGTCTATCTCTGCATAAGTTCTAAAAAGTTCTACGTTTTTATACCTGGTAGAGCAAGTTCTGGACCTTTCCATCTTCAGGAGTGATTTAGCTGTTCTTGATTCTTTACACTTCTGTATAGTTTTTAGAATCAGCTTGTAAGTTCTACACACATACACACACGCACACACACCCTGCTGCAATTCTAACTGGGTTTGCGTTAACCTATAGATCTTAGAATTATCCTTTCTTTCAATATTAACCTTTCAACCTATGAACATGGTAACTCTCTCCATGAATTGAGATCTCTTCTAATGTTTTTCAGTGCAGTTGTATGTACACTCCATAAAGTTTTTGCCCCTCTTTTGTTAGATTTGTTCTTTGCAGTTTTGTTTATTGCTATGCTAAGTGGTATATTTAAATTTTTTTCCCACGTGCTGTTGGTATCTAGAAATACAACTGATTTTTGTATGTTGGTTTTATAGTGATAGCCTTGCTAAACCCTCTTATTAATTCTTATAGCTTGTAGATGCTTTTGGATTTTCTACCTGTATAATCATTCCTTTCCAATCCTTAAAATAACTTTCTCTTGCTTTACTGCACTGCATGAAATTTTGATTCAAGGCTGAATAAAAGTGATGGTTATGGGTACTCTTGCCCTGTTCTGATCCTAGAAGGAATGGTTTCAACATTCCATCATCTTGTATAGTTTTTCGTGTCATTTTCTTGTAGATCAGGTTTGTCAAAACTCTAACAGCACCAGTAATACCAGGAGAGCTTATTAAAACACAGATTGCTCCCCTCCACCTTCCCCAGAGTTCGATTCAGAAAGTCTGGGTGAGGCCTGAGGGTTTTCATTTCAAACAAGTTCCCTGGCAGTCCCATTGCCCTTTAAGAATTGTTGCAGAAAAACGTGTTACAGCTCAGTGTTACAGCACAGTTGTGACAGCAACCTGGATCCTGGTGAGAGACCAAACATCACTCCGAGAGTTGGAGAACTCAGGTTTATTATGCCAGTGAGCCCAGAGAAATTAACACTCCAAGCTCTGGACCCCATCTGTAGGCTTACACAGGCTTTTATAGGCTGCCAGTTTACACTTTGCAACATCATATGCAAATAAGGTATAACAAAAATTGACTAATTAGGAACAGGCTTTGTAGAAATGGACCAATCAGAAGGGAGAGAAGTAACCAATCAGGAGTGAGGGAAATGGACCAATCAGGAGTGAGGGAAGTAACCAATCAGGAGTGAGCTCTATGCAAATGAAGTACTACAAATGGACCAATCAGGAGTGAGCTCTGCTTTCCTAGAAGTTAGCCCTTTCAGAGGCAAAAAGTGAGATAAAGCCACTGGGCCAGGGAACCAGATGGTGCTGGCAGGAGAGTAGTGGCCCTGTTTGGGGATCCTGCTGGTCTTTTTTATGGGGCTTCCCATCTCAGAATCACTATTGTAGATATTTTTCCACTGTTTTTTTCTGATTTATTGAGATAATTGTATAAATTTTTTCTTTGAACGACTAATCTACTGAACTGATTTTCTAAGGTGAAACTTCATTCCTGGGATCCCTTTCATTTGATCTGATATTAGATAATTTGATAGCGTTTCCTTTTTTTTGCATGCGATTCACTAAGAGTTTTACTTAGAATTGTTGTATTTATGGGTTCCTTACCGTGTCTCTAGGTTTCCTTTCTCACTCTGTTCTTGTCAAGCACTGTACCGAGCTCAGATTAAGTGCTAAAAATGGAGGTTATGGTTATTATCGTGTTCTACCATTGTAATTTTGTTACCATGTTTCCATTGTCTGTTTCTTGCTTCTCTGCTGATCTGTGAGCTTCCTAAAGGCAAGGTCCATGCATATTTACTCATTCTCTGCTGGATCCCCAAGATCCACCAGTGAGCTGAACACACAGTGGAAATAATTGTGTCCAAATAAAGTAGCTGTGAGGATTAGCTAGCTATATAATAAGGCACGAATAATTATAGTAAGGTGCTATATCCCATGCGGGTTGGAGAGAATAGAAGGTAAAGAAATGAATTTTGGTTGGGTGCTTGCTGTCTGCTAGGTGCCGGTCTAGTCCTCCAATCATCCGAAAGGTAAGAATTGTTCATGTTTTACAAATGAGCAAACAGAGATTCAGCCCCAGACAGTCTCTCATCATACTTGCTGCTGCAAGGTGGCTGAGGACACTGACTACTCCATGTCCTTTTATAAAGGTCCACGTGTGGCTGGAATCCTTTGACATGCTGCCTTCCTTCTGATAATGAGAATCCAGTGGTTAACTCCGGCTCCTTTCTTGCATGGGCAGCTGAGAAGCTCATCCTAATATTGAGCTTAACCACACAGGTGCTAGTTTGATCCTCATGGTTATAGATACATTTGTCCTTTCCCATGGCCTTTATGTCCTAGGTTTTTCCTACTTTGATGTCTTTATTTTTCTCTCCTTTTTAATGATTCATTTGCTGAATGTTTCCTTTATGTAACTGACCTGGAATCCCTTGACGCATTCCTTAAGGGAATAAAACAATTTAAAAAATAGAAAAAAAGTAAGCATAATGACTGAGCCATCCAGTAGCCTCTTGGGTCGTGTTACTCACGTGAAAACTCATTTCCGAAGGATGCTCAGGTCCCTGCCTGCCGGAGCCCTGGGAACTGCCTGGGGCAGCTATAATTTCTGCAATTGAGATGTTGCAGATTCAGATAATTAGCACTGAGATGCTGTTTCTCAAGATGCCCAGACTCATTTAAAGACCCCAGAAGGGTTCAAGAAAGAAACTACGGAAATGACTTTCATGTTGGCCTTAGACCTCCAAAGATGGCTTTGCTTCAGAGGGTCATTGGTGGTGATTTCTTTGCATCCGCTGGTTCACAACACACACATGTGACGAGTGCCCACACTGGCAACGCTCACCCTAGGTTTTCCAAGCAGGCGTTCCTTTCTAGGAACTCCAAGGGTGACTCCTGCTCCCTGAAGTCCTATCGGCAACCATTTCAAATCCTTGCTGCCCACATAACAAGAAAGTGCTGGGAAGCAAGAGACCTGGGTCTGGTGTCCAGAACTGAGGTGATGGACTTGGGGGAATAGGGAGTCCAGCCCCTCTCTCGTCCTGAGCCTCCTGAAAACTTGCCCAGCACTTGTTTCAGCTTCAAGTCACAAGGAGAGAGGCTGCTAGCACATGGTGATGGGCAAACAGGAGACACCACTGCCTGCCCCCAGGGGGCAGAAAGTTCGTGTTCCTGTGGTCTTCAAGAAGGCTTTGCTGCCACCCAACTTCTTATATATCCAGCTTGAAATTAAAAAAAAAAAAAAATAATTATCATCAGGAAAAAGTGGGAAAGAGACTCTAGGTGGCAGTGCAGAAAAATCGAGGCTTCAGAGCCAAATACATCTGTCTTTTTAGCTTACTCGGGCTAGTTACTTCAAGTTACTTCCTCCCCGACACTTAGCTGCAGTTTGCTGAGTGCCAAGCTCTATGCCAAACGCCTACCCGGATCTGCCACACTGCTCACAACATCCCCCTGAGATAGGTACTATCTCTATCCCATTCTACCAATGAGGAGAGTAAAGTTCAGAGAGGTTAAGTCATCTGCCCAAGGTCACACAGCTGGCAGTGGCCAAGCTGGGAAACACACCTCGGCAGCCTGGTCCTGGGGCCCAGACTATGCTATCGTCCTTGTTGCTTATTGCCTGGGGACACATAATACATGCTCAACAAACATTCATTGGATTAAATGAAAGTGCACTTGAGAGTCAGCTCCTGGTTCCTTCCCTATCAGCAGTGCACTCACTCATGAGCAACAGCAGGGACAGACTGGCAGCTCAACTACAACCTAATTCCATGTTGGCACACCCGTTGCTCCATCGCCCCAAACAGGGAAGCAGGAAATGCAGAAAGTGACACTTCCCTACACACCTTCATCCGTCACCAGGCCCTTCCCGGGGCTCTTGTCTACTGACACTGGAGAAATCCCTTGACTCATCCATCTTTCTCCAGGAAACTCTGCTTACTGTGTCCCTTGCTCAGGGGGCAAGACCCAGAACTGCAGCATGAGTGGGTCTGGGCTGGGGTGAGGGCTCAGACAGAGAGGAACCTGCAGGGGCGGGCCTGCGCCGTCTGGCCACAACTGTGGGAAGAAGGCCGGCTCTGAATCCCTAAGGGCAGAACAACACCAAGTGAACAGGAATGAAACTTGACTCTGGAGGTGGCTTCCCATGAACAATCCCATTTCCCAGAGTCCCCAGCATCCCCAGGGGCCACTGAGTTCTCACTGTTGGATGGTCAACAGAAGTGATATGTGACCCTTCTGGCCCGAGGTAGTTCAGAGGCAGGTGTGTGTTCTCCAGCCTCTCTCTTCTCTTCTGCAGGCTCAAGGTCCATGCCAGAGTGAAGCCAGCAGAGCCTCCATCAGCCTGGGTCCCTGAGTGACTGTGTGGAGCAGAGCTCCTCCCATGCCACCCCAACACATGTACTTAGCATTCAGACCTGAACCACCTTAGTCTGTTGGCCTGAACAAGAAATAAACACTTGAGCCAGTATACATTTTATAGTCTATTTGTTAGAGAAGCTGGCCTCCCTGAATGCATACTTCCTCCCAAACTGGTCCTTTCCCTTTTTCCCATGGCCTCACCATTCTCCCATGGCCTCACCATTCTCCCAGTTAAGAAAGCTAAAATCTTCTAGATCTGTATTCCAGAGAGACTCATAAATGTGTACACCAGGAAGGATCTCCAAGAATGGCGATAGCCACATTGCTTGTTACAGCAAACTTGGGAAGGACCTGAGACACATGGATGGAAAGCTGTATAAATAGATCTTACTCATAGAATGGAATATTACACAGTAGTAAAGAGGAATGAGTTATGGCCACAGGCAACACAAATGAATCTTACCAATACAGTGCTGAGTGAAAAAAAAGCAAGTCACAGAATAACAGAATGAATATGGTTCTATGCACATAAATTCTAAAAGCAGGCAAAATGAAAGAGTAGGTAGTTCAGAGATACTGACATAAAATGAGAAAGAGAAGCAAACTAATGATAAACACAAAGTTCAGTGGGGGAGGGTAGAGCTCAGTGGTAGAGCACATGCTTAGCATGCACGAGGTGCTGGGTTCAATCCCTAGTACCTCCATTAAAACAAATAAATAAAAACCTAATTACCTCCCCCACCAAAACAAATAAACAAACAATCCAGATTAGTGAGACTCCTGGGTATGGGAGAGGGGTGGGAGGGGTCACCCATAGGACTGCAGTGGGGTTCGGAATGTTCTCTTTTTTAATGAAAACAGTGTTGAGTACACACTTCCTAATTATTCTTTAAATCATTTAGAAACATCATAAAACCTCTTTTGGAGCCTTGATCGACTTCATTTAAAAAAAAAATCAGTACGTGGGAAATATGGAAACCTGGCAGGTACTTGGCCCTGCCTCTCCGCAGTCCCACGGCCCGTCTGCCAGCAAGTTGTTGCTTCCTGTTTTCACATGAATGGTGAATTGAACAGTCATTTCTCTCTGGCTCAACTAGTGTGCAGCCCTCTGACCTGCGTCTTTGCTCTCACCCTAGTCCTTAACCCAAAATCTCACACCAAGCTGTTCCCCACTTAGAGGATTCTTTAGAAAAAGACGTAGCCCAAATCATGTCACCCATACCTCGAGCGCTCCCCACTGCATGGGGGTGACAGCCAAGCTCATCACTGGGGCCTCCCAGACCCCAGAGACAGGGACTTGCCTTCTATGCCACCATCGCCCATGTCACGCCCCTGGCTCCCTACGCTCTCTGCCTGCTGCGAGGTCTTCAGCCATGTTCTAGAACACGTCGAGCCAGTCCCTACCCAGGGCTTTGGCACTATCTCCTCTCTCCACCTGGCTCCTTCCAACCCAGTCTGAGATGTCACCTCCTCAGAAGGGCCTCCCTGATTGCTTATCAAAGGCAGGTCCCCTCTGGCTCCCAACTCCATGCCCCGTTTGTCCCCTTCCTGAGCCAGGTGTTCTTTGGCGCTGAGTTCCTGTGCTGTCTGCTCCAGACACTAGACTGTGGGCTCTATGGAGTCAGGGGCTTCACCGTGGCCTCTGTTGTGACCAGGGCCATCTTGTCCTTTAAACTCTCCCCAGAACTTCAACTTTAACTTCCAAGGGCTGCCGCAGTCTTTGGCCCAAAACACAGCTCATTTTTTTTTTTAAAGCTTTTATACATAGATATGCCAATACAATTATAATAAATAAATCACACATGTGGCCAAATCACACCCTCCTTTTAACTTTTTTTTTAATCCATTGTCTGGTTGGCTTCTTCCAGCTAACATCTAGTGTGGACCAGTCCATATTTTCCTCTGTGCTCGTATAATCATAAATTGATACACACACACACACACACACACACACACACACACACACACACACACACACACACACACACACACACAGTGGGGGTGTGTGGCTTTGAGGTCACAGTGACCATGCTGCCATCATTATGCACACACTATTTTGTGCCCTGTCTTTCTCTCTCTTGTGAAATCCCTCTAAGTCAAATGGGATATTTACTACTAGTTCTTGTTAAATGATAGTCCAAGGGGTGGAATATATCAGAATGTGTTCAAAGACACCCTCTTGATAAATGTTCACTTTGTGTCCAGGTATTTTGTCACGATGAACAGGAAGTAGTTGGGATTTTTAACCCACATGAGCATCAGAACCACCTGGGAAGCTTCACAATGTGCAGATACCCAGGCCCGGGGATTTGGCCTCAGGAGACTTGGCTCAGGGCAGCAGGGATGAGGGCACCCAGGAATCTGTATCTTTACAAGAATCATCTGGGAAATCTCGCGTGCACTCTGTTTAAGAACCACTAGCCCAGCAAGAAAATTTGAACGTAACAGAAACTGTCTGGTTGTTGGAGGTGCCAGCATGCCTGAGTGGCTACCACAAACTGCTGATCCCAGAAGGGGTCCCAGGGCGGGAATTGGGGGAGACACTTAGGAGAAAAATATGGCGAGGAGGGGCGTGCTGTTGCTCTGCCCTGGCTGCACGTAGAGGCACAGGGCAGCTTTTGCAACATCCCAACACCCAGAGTCTCCAAGGGGGAGGAGGACTTAAAAGCCCTCCAGGTGATTCTAACTGGCAGCCAGGTTGAGAACTGCTGGAGCGGCTGGTTAAGAACCCAGGCTACAGAGATCACCTGTCCAGGCTCAAACCTATCCCCCCGACTTAATAGCTCTGGAATCCGGGCAAGTTCCTTCATTTCTCTGTGTCTCAGCATCCTTGTCTATACAGGGAGGGTATAAAATAGTAACTACCTGTTAGCCTGGAAGAGCAAGCGGGCTGGCACCTGCCAGGTGTCCAGCTTGCGGCCGGCACGCGGCTCACACTCACCACCGTTGTGCTGTAGGAGACATGGGATGATGCTGACTCCGTAGGAAATGACTCTGACTCTGTCCAGTTGCCCGGAATTCCTCTCCGGCCATCCCCGCCCCCTACCCTCACCCTCCAGAGCCCCAGCCATCCCAGCCTGACACGCCCACCCTCCAGGGCTGCCCGGGAGGGTGCAGGGGACCTTAAGATTGGGCAACCTCCAAGGCCCTGCAGTTACTTTTTCCTTTCTCAATAAAGCAGGAGTCAGGCAGGCCCAGTGCCGCCAGAGCTGTAAATCCCCAAAAGAAAGACAAGCTCTCACTTCCTGTCTGGGCAGGAGCCTCCTCCTGGGCTAATTTTGTGCAGCTGAGCCCAGCAGGATGCAACCTGAGCATTCAGTTCGGGAACAGCCTTCCTTTCCCCTCCTCCCACATCTGACCTTTGGGTCTCAAAGGGTCTCCGTCTGCTGTGAGGATGCAGGAATTGGGAGTATCCGTATACATACAGCAGTGGCTTGGGGAGGGTCTGGGGATAGTCTGTAACAACAGTCCACATTTCTCGAGCACTTACTTTGTGCCCCGCACTGTGCTACTAAGCACCTCACTTAAACCCCATGCAGGCTCTGTGGGGCAGGCACAATGATTATGCCCATTTTACAGAGGAGGAAACAGACACAGAGAGGTTAAGTGCGCAGCTGAGACGTGCCAGTTTAGCACTGGGTCATCCAACTCCGAGGCACGTGGCCTTTCCTTTGTGCCCTGTTGCTTTGCCCAGGGCAGGCTCTACCCAATCCTGCCCAATCCCGAGTCAGACCCTGGGGATGGGGAGTGGAGGGGGGCAACATGCTTCACGGTGGGTGTAGTAGGGCTACAGGAAAACAAGCCTCCACCCCCCCTCCCACCATCCTACCTGTGCCACCAGTGCTACCCTACCCCCGGGCCTTTGCACGGCAGTTCCCAATGCCCAGAAGCTTACTCTCCAGCTTGCTCACAGCTCAGTGTCCTCCTTCAGTCCTAGCCCAAATGTCAAGTCCTCTGAGAGGTGACGGTTTTTCTACTGAAGTAGGTCCCCATCCCCTTTATTCCCTGGCCCTCGCTTCCTCCACTTTATGACCCTTATCTTAATTTTTAGTTATTTGTGTTTCTTTACTTACTACCTCCTTAGATATAAATGCCTGAGTCCAGAGATTTTGCCTGGCAAAGAGTAGATGCTCATTGAATATTTTTTGAATGAATGAATGAGGAATTAACAGAGGGTGTTGAACAGGCTTTTGCTAGGGTATAAACAACTGGCTCAGCCTAGCAGTCTTCAGGCTCCCTTGGGACCCCCATTCTGACCTTCCCAGGATCAAGGCTGACCCCTGTGTTGGAGGGACCATAATATGAGTGGGGAGAGGGGAGAGGGAGTTCCCCCACAAAAACTCAGGCCTCATCCTGGTCTCCCTGGGGATTTTCAGGCCTGAGAACCAGGCCCTGGGAGGGACCAGGTAGTGCACCACAGGCCGCTGCCTGGGAAGGCAGTGGCCTGTGGAGGACACCCCTGCCCCCAGGCTTGGTGAGACAGCCTCCAGTGCTTTTAGGAGCTGCTCAGCCTGCACCAGTGAGATCCCAGGTCTCAGCCCAGTGTCATCGAAGGCCCAGGACTAAGTGCCAGCCCCGGAGGCAGCCCGTTGATGGCACCTTGCTCCCGCTGACTACGTGAAACTTGTCAGGAGGCCTAGCTGCATACAGCTCAATAACAAAAAAAGAAATGACTCAATTGGAAAATGTGCGAAGACCTAAACAGACATTTCTCCAGTGAAGACAGACAGATGGCCAATAGGCACATGAAAAGATGCTCAATATCGCTAAATGTTAGTGAAATGCAGATCAAAACCGCAATGAGGTATCACCTCACACCAGTCAGAATAGCCATCATTAAAAAGTCCACAAAAGATAAATGCTGGAGAGGCTGTGGAGAAAAGGGAACCCTCCTACACTGCTGGTGGGAATGCAGTTTGGTGCAGCCACTGTGGAGGATAGTATGGAGATTCCTTAAAAAACTGAAAATAGGGTTTCCATATGATCCAGCAATCCCACTCCTGGCACATCATCTGGAGAAAACTAATTCGAAAAACCACATGCACCCCAGTGTTCACAGCAGCACTATTTTCAATAGCCAAGACATGGAAGCAACCTGAATGTCCATCGACAGATGACTGGTAAAGACGATGTGATATCCATATACGCAATGGAATACTGCTCAGCCATAAATGAAGAATGAAATAATGCCATTTGCTGCAACACGGATGGACCTAGAGATGATCAGACTACGTGAAGTCAGACAGAGAAAGACAAATATATGAAATCACTTATATGTGGAATCTTTTAAAAATGACACAAATGAACTTATTTACAAAACAAACAGACTCACAGAGATAGAAAACAAACTGTGGTTGCCAAAAAGAAAAGAGGGGGAGGGATAAACTAGGAGTTTGGGATAAGCGGATACAAACTACTATACATAAAATAAAGTCCTACTGTAGAGCACAGGGAACTAGATTCAATATCTTGTAATGATCTATGATGAAAAAGAACATATACATATATGTGTATGTATGTGTATAACCATGCTGTGCAGCAGAGACTAACACAACATTGTAAATCAACTATACTTCAGTAACAAAAAGAAAACCTTTTTCAACATTTATTGAACCAATTGTCAAAACCTCTGGTATTGATCAGAGATAAGGATAGCTGAAGGCTTGTGGAAAGAAAAGAACGAAAGGAGAAAGAGAGAGAGAGAGAAAAGAAAGAAAAGAAAGGAAGAAAGAAGGAAAGAAAAAGAGGCCAAGCTGGATTTCAAAGAGGGCATATGTGGTCCAGAAAGCCAAGGCAGGGCATAGCTGGAGGCGTGGCATGGGGCAGAGTAATGGCCCCCACAAAGATGTCCACATCCTAACCCCCAGAACCTGTGAGTATGCTACCTTCCAGGGCAATGGGGAATCAAAGCTATAGATTGACTTAAGGTTGTGGATCAGCTGACCTCAAAATGGTAGAGGGTCCTGGCTTGTCCAGCTGGGCTCACTGTAATCATAAGGGTCCTAAAAAGTGGAAGAGGAGGGCAGAAGATTTGGGGAAATATTTGAAGATACAACACTGCTGGCTTTGAAGATGGAGGAAGAGGTCACTAGCCAAGGAATGCAGGATGCCTTTAGATGCTGGAAAAGACAAGAAAACAGATTCTTCTAGAACCATCAGAAGAAACAGCCTTCTAGACTTCCAGAACTATAAGACAATAAATTTGCATTGTTTTAAGCCACGGAGTTCGTGGTGGTTGTTATAGCAGCAATAGGAACCCAACACACTGGCTGTGACCTTTGCCGTGTGGACGGGTGAATGTCGTCTTCAGTGGACTCAAATGAAGCTTCCTCTGCTTTGTGGTTAGGTTCCTAGGCTGCCGCCCACCTACACCAACCTGGAGCAAAGAAGGCAAACTTGAGGTGCGAGGAGTTTCCAAGGCTTTCCGCTGGCTCCACCCAGAGCCTCATGGCCAGTCTGGGAGCATCCAGGGGTGAGAAAAGCCTGCTTGGAAACTCACCCTTGCCTTCTAAAGCCACGCTCCCCAGCCCAAACCCTTTCAAAAATGATTTTCTCAGTTATGTAAAACACCTCTCGGTCTCTGTGTCTTGGAAGGAAAGTCCTGCTAGCTAACTGCCAATTCTAAGCACGGAGAATTAAGGTAAATGTGTTTCATGCTTTACACACAAATGCAGAGTTTGTATGACCACAGGACTTCACAGCTGTGAGCTCCAGAAAGAATAAATTTCTCCTTTATCTTTTTCTTGCAGTTAATGGAAGATTACTCTGAATCTCCGAGGATCTGAAGGTGTTAGAGGTAGAGATGGTCTAGTAAAGATGTAGTTGTAATTAAATATATATATGTATGATTTTCACATTTGTCTCAGCATCTGTTGGACGTGGGCTTATTCCATCCAAATCCGGTCACGTGAGGGGCACTGGGAGTCTGTTTCAGAGATTCTAGGTAAACGGTGGTGAGCAGGGTGAATTAGGGGAAGGCAGGCTGTAGTACCTTCTCTAACCACCTAGAAACACCCCAGCCCTGGGGCCAGTTTGAGTTGTTTCTGAATTCTGCACCTCTAGAGAGAGTATGGGGGCTTGGAAAGGACAAGCATAGAGAGCCATTTCCTGGGGCTCTGCAGCCAGCCCACCTGGCCTTTATGGGGTGCCTGTGGCCTCCCCGTGGGCAGGAAGGAAGATGTCACCAAGGGCACACAGCAGGCCTCCCCGTGTTACACACACACAGGCTTCCCACATTGCCACACTCACAATGCAACCTTCTGGGCTGTGGTTGCAACCTTCTGGTTGCAAGGTTGGTGAGCCCCCGCCCTGCCATGCTCACCAGGTCCCGGCAGCCTTGCATTTTACCCGTGGGTTGCATTTTTGCATCCATATTATTGCCACGGTCCATGGCAGTCCTAACTCCTCCCATGACCAAGACAGAGCTACCTCACAGTCTTATCAAAATCAGGGCTTGTCAGCCTCAAATTCTTGCCACGGGGGGGGGGGGGGGCAAGGCAAGCAAATGTTTCAGCTGCAAGAAACTCCCCTGTTCCTGCGTCGTGTTCTAAGACCAAAGCAGGGCCCCAGTTAGACTCAAACCATTTGTGTTTCTGTAGGTTTATTAGTTAGTGATGGAGACAAAGCTGGACCCATACAGAACATACATGCAACTGACACACACATCTGGAGAAAACAACCCACCCCTCCCCTGACTCCCCTGTGCTCAGAGCAGTTCATTCCCAGAGTGGTCCCGTTGTGAGCGGTCTCGGTGGGTCTGCCCCGCCGGGCCCCCGTCTCCTGAGGCAGAGCAGGATAGGGAAATCTTGACCAGTGGTCAACAGAAAACCTAGGACTGGCTCCCCCACACCCCCAGAGAGAGGCCCCGAGGCCACGGAAGCGCCTTATGTATTATAAAGGACACTTTTCTCCCTCACACGCAGTTTTCCCAGGCTCCAGGAATTCCCCAGATACTTTCATCACCAAGAAATTCCAGGAGGTTTTGGAACCAAGCCAGATTTCTGAACATCAGATGACAAGGTGTTTCTAAGGTTAAGGGGGGACTATCATTGCTTCAACATACACCTAGAAGCACCTACTACATGGAACCTCTGGAGAATGCTGGGCAGGGCAGAGGTCAACATCTGGTCAGGAGCTTGGGAATCGGAAGGCTGGTCCCACCTTGACCTAAATGGACCTCTGCTCCTTCCCTGTGGGTGAGGCTATGGGCCTAGTGTCTCCTGTCCTGCGACCTTATGGCTGTTCCCCTGCACAGTGATAGGCAATCAGACCAAAGCAGGACCATGGGTTCTTCTTCCATCAGGACACACAGGTCAGGAAAGCAGAGGAGATTCATGGAAGTTTCTAGACCACAAAGTGAATTAGGCTCCAAACGGAGGATTTGGGGGTGGGGAGGGGGAGTATTTGGAAGAGTCCTCATGGGTCATGCTGATCGACATGAGAGGCCAGAAGAAATGAGGTCCTTCTTTTTGGGAGGCCAAAGGGAATCAAGTCTGAGAACCGAATGGGTTGCAGGTGAGGCGTGAACACTTCTAGGGAAAAGGCTTCCAAGAGGGGGTTCCATCTGGAACCTTGGGGTTCAAGAGCCTGTCTCAGTCTCCATCACCCAGGCCGATGTTCCTCCCCAGGAGGAGAGGATGGGGGTGGGGCATGGGCTCAGGGCACCATGTTCCACCACTTGAAGGAGAAGGGCTGCCGGCGCACGTTGGTGCCGCAGTGCACCTCCCCGTGCAGCATGTGGTACGAGGTGAAGTCATCGATGAAGGTGCAGTGGAGGCCCAGCGGCTCCAGCAGGGAGCGCACCTTCTCCTCCAGGCAGCAGCGGCCGTTGATGATGGGCCCGAAGGGCTTGGGGATGCCCAGGTGCTTCCCCAGCACCAGCATGTTCACCTGCAGAGAACGGGGAGCAGCACTTCATCATCCACTCGCACCCCAACACTTTCACTATCCCTGGCAGGACCTGGGTTTGTCCTTTAGGCAGCCTTGCAAGTAGCTACTCGCCCCTTCAGGCAGTGGGAGAGGAACTTGGGTTGGTAAGAACCCTAGACAGCTGTGCATTCCCATGGGTGCATCTTCAGAGCTCACAGTGACAACTTATTTCTCTGGCGACTGCCCTCCTTGTGGGTGGATTGTCGGGGATGCCGTGTCTGTGCTACACAAGCCCCAAACCCCCAGGCTGTAGCTGACAGGACCAGGGTGACCGTCAGACCCAAGCTGGGCCAATCAGGTTCTCTCTCTCCAGTATTTGAAGTTGACATGGTGGAACAGTGGAGTCAATCTCTGCCTGGTCTGTGTCTGTGCTTCTGTGTGGCTGTATTAATATTCATCCCCAGGGACAGAGAAGCAAAGGAAGCCAAAATGGGGGGAGGGGATGAATGACGCAGATCCAGAGACAAGAGATGGTTTCAGGCCCTCCTGATGCCCCAGAGCCCTGCCCTCAGCTTCCATGGTATCTTTATATTAAATCTTCTGCACTGGCTGAAGCCAGCTTGGGTAGTCCTCTATCTCCTGCAATCCAAGAACCTGGACCACTGCACAAGCTCCTGGGGGCACATACATCCCTCCTTAGAGATGCAGGAAGGAAAGGGCGTGATGAGAGGCTTTGCAAGTGGGGAAATCAAAGAGGGCAGGAAGTCAGCCAGAAAGGAGAAGGAAAAATGGGGGGATGAAGCAATGGTGGTGTGGACAGGCTCCCTGCAAGACTCTGACGATGGGCAAGTCTAGTTCCTCTGAGGGATGGAGGTGAGGAAGGGATGGAGGGGGAGGGAAGGAGGGGTGGAGAGGCGAGCTGGGCAACTGACAGCAGTGCTACTCAAAGTGCGGTCCTCAGAGAGCAGCATCAGCGCCTCCTGGGTGCTTTCTTGTTAGAAAGGCGGCAGCATCTCAGGTCCTACCTCAAACCTGCTGGATCAGAACCTCTGAGGTGGGCCCCGACTGTTCCAGGTGTTCCAGAGGCAAGTTCAAGTTTCAGGGGCACCAGAAGTAAAGCCTCTAGGGCTCGATCAAAGGCCACTTCTTCCATGAAGCCCTCTTGGATCTCCAGTGCTACCTCTTAGGCCGAATGTGCTTTGTCTCATCTCTGAACTGCCACATCACTTTATCACACAAAATAGATTGCTGGGACATGCCCTCAGAGAGGTGAAGAGAGTTTCCTCCAACCAGATTTGATTGGACGCTCCATGGGAGCAGGGAGCTGCTTGAAACATCTCTGTATCTCACGCAGGGTACCCTAACATGTGAGGGATGGATGAATAGCTGTGAGCTGGGAAGAAGGGAGCAGAATGGGCATCTGAGTTTCCAGTGGATGCTATGTGCTTTACATGCATGGCCTTATGAAATCTTTTGTTCACTCCATAAATATCAAGAGAATCCGTGGGTGGAGAGAAGGGGCCTTCCCTGATGGCCTCTGAGCAAGACCTTTGCCAACGAGCATTGTGTAGTGACCATGACAGCCAACTAGTCCTTCTGCTGGGCACCATGGGACCTCTGATTCTCCCCAACCAGTCACTGCAATCCCAAACGTGGCAGCGACCAAACGTCTTGTCCTCTGGGCAGCGGAGGCTTGGAGCCTAATTTAATGAAACCTTAAGTCACAAGTGGGAGCCTCACCAAGTCAGGGAAGAAGGCCAGTGCTTTTCTCCTCTCCATCTTGAAGAGCTGGGGGATGTCAATGATGTCACAGTCAGTCAATCCCAGCTCCCTCTTCAGCACCTCCCGGTTCCAGTCAATGCAGCTCTGGGGGAGGAGGGGGGCAGAGTTGGGGAGACGTTGCCAGTGTTCAGGGAGACCCAAAGGATCATGTCTGGTTAAGGATGGGCAGGATGTCCAAGTACCCATGGGCCAACTCTGCACACAAACCCTCTTTGTGCCCCTTCATCAAAATATACCTGCCCCATGTCCCACCCCTCACAGCCCTATCCCCCTACTGGGGCTCAAGTGAGAGTGTTCCAGAGTGTTCCTTCCTTAGTCTCCTCTCTTCTCCAGATCCTTCACTCCTTAGGGGATCCCCTACAGTCTCATGGTTTAAAACACCAGATAATGACAGCTCCCAAATTCCTATCTCCCAAGCGCTTTATAAAGCCCAGCCTCTTTCCTGAGCTCAGACATGTAAGGATAACCACCACTCTGCATCTTTACTTGGATGTCTGGCAGGCACATCAGATGTGACGGGTCCAAAGGCAAATTCTTCATTTCTACCTGCCCCTCTGCCATGTTCTTCAGTTCAGTAAATGGAGCCGCTGCTCGGGCCAAAAGCCTTGGTGTCATTCTCGCTGCCTCCTTTCCTCTCACTCTATATCCGTCATCAGCGAGTCCCATGGGCTCTGCCTCTGAAATATATCCCTAATCTGACCTCTTCCCACCACATCCACTGCTTCCACCTGGAGGAGAGGCATCCCCTCCCACCTGGCTGCCTGCAGCATCTTCCTAACTGGCCTCCTTGCTGCTTCTGCTCTTGCTCACGTGACAGCCGTGACAATGCTCCTCGCAGACCTTCAACTGCGAGAGTGGAATTGACCAAGAGCCCTTGCTGCCCAGCTCCAGCTCCAAAATCTTTTCCGTGTTGGCGTCTGAAGCCACACCTCCCACCGGCTGCTAACTGCCCATGGCTGAGCGCTACATGGACACGAGGGCAGACTGTTTCTGGGAGACGGGACCCCTCTGATGGTTGACAGGCTTGCAGCATCCCCCACAGCTTTGCCAAACCTGACTTAGACTGTATGACAGTATAGGATGCATCCACCCCCGCTTCTGGCCCTGTCCTTCCCTCGGGGCCATCTCTCCCAGCCCCCTCCAGCTCCCTTCCTCTTTCCTTCCTGCAGGTATTGTCCCTAAAGCAACCCTAGTGTGTTTAAACCCCCATCTTCGCATTTGCTTCTTGTAGGGCCCTGTGCTGGATACAGTTTGCTCTTCTGGGCCCACTGTCCCCACTTCTCTCCTCTGTGCCCTGGGAGGCTGACCCTTGGGAATCAGGGACTCCCATACCTTCTGGCTTCCAGTTGGGTCAGCCAATGGGGGCACTGGCCAGAGGTGAGGGGCTGAGAGTGCAGTTGGGGTCTTTGTCCCCACCCCCTCCACCCCCCCGCCGCCACGCCCTTCCTTCACTGGGGGTTGCCTGTGAAGTCCCAGCTCTCGTCTTTCAGCCTCTTTCTGTAGTGACCCCTCCAGATTCCAGGAACAACTTCCTCCCCTAATTCCTTCAGGACTAGCGGTGGTGACAGCTCCCCTCTTCCCAACCTAGGGATACAGCACAGTCCCTTGCTGATTTCCTCAAATCTCCCCTGTGCTTTTGGGAATACCCCCTTTATAAACTCTGCTGTCGTTCTCCAGCTTGAAGTGCTGCATGTTTCCTGCTTGGACCTGCTATCACCTTCCCCCACGCCCCACCGTGAGAGGTGATATTTTCTCAACACAGCAACAGAGAGATCATTTCAGAGCATAAGTCAGATCAGGTCCCTCCTCTGCTCAAATCTCCCAGTGGCCTCCAATCTCACTCAGAGTCACAACCAAAGTCCCAGTGATACTTTACAAGGCCTTGTGTGACCCCATCTCCCTTCACCCAGCATCGGCCTCTTGGCTCATCCTTAAATACTCCAGGCCCCCAGGGTCATTGTCTGTGCTGTTCCCTCTGCCTGGAATGCTTGTCCTCCTCACGTGCACCTGGCTTACGCCCTCATTTCTCTTGGGTCAAAGTCAGGGTTTAGAGGCCCTCTGTCTGGGCCTGTTCCAGCCTGAGCTTTCAAGAACCATGAGCCTCAGACCTCCATTTATATCCCTGGCCCCAGCCACACCCGCCCTCCACTCAAAGCCCACGGCCCTTGTACCTGCACAAACTTGTTGTAGCTGATGAGGTTTCTGTTGGCGAGGACCTGGTTGATGGAGATGGTGTTGACCTGCTGGTTGCCTGTAAAGGAGAGAGAGACATGAAGGGCCAGGGTGGGAATAGCACCAGCAGTGAGGGCCACCAGCTCTGGGAAGCAGGCAGGCAGAGGCCAAGTTCGCAGGTTCCGGTCTTGCTGAGTCAGCAGCTCCCTGCCGTTTCCGCTTGGCCCCTGCGCACGTCTGGGTGTGTGAGGACAGCCAGGGCAGGTTGCTGCAGTGCTGTGAACTTCAGACCTTCATTCAGGTGCACTGGAGTGGTGATGCCTGTTATGGGAAATGTACAAACACCCCACCCCACACCCCACACCCCCAGGGCACTGGATGATGATTGCTCTTCTTCTGGCTAGTGGTGGGGTGGGGCAGGGGCTGGGTCACCCACCTGCCCATCAGTGCCAGCCCTGATGGACACCGTCGGCCCCTGTCCCTGATCTCCAAGAGGTGACTGCAAGGCAAAGGGGCTCCCTCAGGCCCAGCTCTCCTGCCTGCTTGAGAGGGTGCCTGTGGGGACAGGCAGGGCAGGGAAGGGGAGGTTAATGCCAATGGCTCACAATCCTCACAGCTGTCATTTATTAAGCTCTTACCACGTGAAGGCCCTGAGCTCAGTCCTTTCCATTCAGCACCTTATTTAGGCCTCACAGCAACCCCACAAGGTATGCATCATTACCCCCACTTTGCAGATAAGGAAACTGAGGCTCAGAGAGGTAGGAAGACTTGGCACAGATCTTGCAGCTAGGAAACGGGATGTTTGTGATTCCAACCCAAGCCCAGGGCTCATGAAGGGCTGAAACCTTGACCAAGGGAAAGCGGAGGGCTTGCTGGACCCACCCGATCACGGGCAGGCTTGGCCTCCCCCTCATCCCAGTTGGAGTCAGACAGCTGAGGTCCAGTCCCAGCTCCACTACATTCTTGCAGAGGCCTCTGGGCCAGCGACTTCCCCTCTGTGAGCCTTTCATTCTTGGGTATGAAGCAGAGAGACAGTAATCCTCACAGGCTCTCCTGAGATCCAGTGGGATAATGTGCATGGACCACACAGCTGCGACCCGGCACACGCAGTAGGTGATGACTGAGGTGCGCTGGGTCCCCAGGGTCAGCTCTCCCAGGCAGCGAGGTGGGGATGCATGGCCCGACAGTGTGAATTCCCTCCCCATTCCTCCCAGCTGGGCCTTTGCAAAAACTGCTTAGCTTATTTTTGGTCCTTGTTCACTGTAAACCAGGTGCTTCCAGGAAAGTTGAAGATGGCTTTTCCCTAGCCTGGTGCAGGAAATTTGGGTTTGAGGATTTTTCAGATTTGGTCTGGGCTCTAAGGAGTCTATTCACGGTCCCTAAGGGAGCAATGGGGTTGGGGAAAATTCTATCTCTTCCACTTTACAGCTGGGCTCCGAGGTGATGATTGTGGATGGGGAGTAAGGGGTCATGGGAAGTTATATTTAGGAGCTTCTAAATTCTGTGGAAGCTTTTCTTTCAGTGGTAGTTTTGGTCCAGGGTGGGACTGTTCATGAGCCCAGGCTCCAAGCCCCAATAGATGCTCCATTGATCAATCAGATTTCACTCACAGAACCCAAATTATTAAGATTTCCAAGACAGCGAGGGCAAAGCATTAAACCCCAAGTGCTGGGACCTTCTGAGCAAAGGGCCCAGTCTGACTGAGCTGGTCACATGCCCACGAAGCCGGCCATGTCTCCACTCCGTCCACGCCCACCCCAAGCCCATCCGTCATCAAGGCGCTCCCTGCCAGCTCTGCCCCAGTCCGGAATGGTTGTGGCTGGTGGAGCAAGGGATCTCAAACCTGGGGGGACAGCCCTGCCTTAAAATGTGCCATTCCTTTCTCAAGCCACGATGTGCACTGATCTAGGTGAAGGGGGCGGGAAAGCTGGGATGAGGGACACAGCACTGGTACCCACCAGCAACCCCTTGGAACAGGAGGGCCCTGCCGTGGCCCCACTTCTGCTTTTCCTGGAAGAGTTTGAAGCAGGCGCTAGGGCTGGCCAGGAGCATCCGGAAGCCCTGTGTGGAGAAAGCAGACTTGGCTGAGCTTCCTGGCCTCAGCACAGCTCCCTGGAGCTCATCCCCCAACCCAGAGCTGTCCCCCAAGTCCTTACCTTCCCATCTGGGGCAGGGACAAAACTCAGAAACTCATCCACGTGGCCCACAGTCAACCAGTCCACAAAGAGCTCCACGGGGGGCTGCACCTTCTGCGCGTGGAGGAAGTCCCGAACCACCTGGGTGACCCTGCGACCCCTTGACCTGGGGCCCAAGGGGTTAAAAAAAAGTTGCTTAAGACAAAACAAAATAAAACTATGCAGAAATGGAATGACAAGAGTCCAAGATTTCTGCAATATCTGCCCAAAAAATGCATCGCTTTTGTAATCAAAAAAGACAATAAAAATATATATTTTAAAATTACACTCAAGGTGAGTTCTCGATGAGGCAGACACAGGACAGGATCAATCACACCAGGTCAATGATGCACCCAGGTCTCACCATCCAGGCACATCCTCAGAACTACCCTGAGACCCCATCCTCACACTCTCCAAGAGACTTATTTCACCCCCATATTCAATCAATGGCTGGGCAGTTCTTCCTTGAGTTTAACTTACATCTCTCTTGCTGCAGCTTCACCTTCCTGCACCTCAGTGGGGAGAGAGGGTGATCTTGTCTCACAGCCCTGGCATTTGATGTTCATGAATTTAAACCCCATTCTTCTTTTGCCTTCTGAAAAAGGATCTAATGGCATGACCCAAACTTCCCCTTTCTGTGAGATCATGTGTCTGTGGGCAGTTTGTCCCCTCTGAAGCTTCTTGATTCATCTGTTATTTGATCACAAGTCTGTTCTAACTGCTTTGCTGAATTTGGTTGACTCTATGTCCTGGTCTATAAATAATCATTAACTATAACCCCTTTTCTTCTCCAGCAGTACCCCTGTGTCACATGTTGAACAAGAGACATCATGTTACGCTCTCTGTGCTACTGCCATTTCACTTTTTGTGTCCTCTATTTCCCTTCTGCTCTCAGGAAAAGAGCTGACATTAGTCATTTACATCATAGTATGAACAAGCATTGATTTAAATGCAATTTCTTCCAGGACTGTTGAGACTTAAAGTTTTTCCTTCTGTAACTATTAATCAATAGCAACATCTATTTATTTTCTGAATCAGAAGACCTAAGTCTAGTCGTAACTTTGCATCCTGTGTGAACTTTATCAGGTCACTCACCTTCTCTGGGCCCACTTGTGAAATGAAAGTGTTGGACTGAACGATGTCTGGGTCTGGTCTTCTCAAACTCCCCGAGGTAAGTGTGGACAGTGTCTGAAGAACATCCCACTGCTCCCACCACCACCACATCCAGGACTACCTTTTTTCTGGTTCTCTTCCTGCAGTAGAATGGCCCCTCCTCCAGCCACCATCAGCCCCCGCCCCCCCTCAGCCTCCACCCCAAGAACACCTCTCCGTGCTCCTCTCTCACCCAGGCAGGTTGCCCCCAATGAGGATCCTCCCCAGGGGGTACTCCTTCCCATTGGCCACCACTGGGGGGCTGACCTCCAGGTTCCCAAAGGAGTCCAGGCGACTCACAGAGTTGTCTCGTGGCTCCCGAGTCACATAGCCGAAATCTGGACCCTGTTAGGGGAAACTGAGTCAAGCTGGGGGGTGGAGAGGGCTCACCAGGAAGAGCTTGAACCAACTTGCTGGGCTCTAAACACCTTAAAGACGGGGTGGGAGTAGCCACCCATTCTTCAGATGGAAATACTGAGTCAAAGATGGGGCTCCAACCTGTTGATATTTCACGCATGCTCAGAGATGCATGCCTGCCAAAGTTGGGAAACACACAGCCCTCTAGCCCTGCTGCCGGATGTGATTCCCCATGGTCACTGGGAAATAGCAGAGGTTGCTCCTACACTCCCCATTAGACCTGGAGCCTGAGGCCACAGCCACCCCTTACCCTCTGCACAGTCTTCCTGCCAAGTCCAGCTCTAGGGCAGGTATCTGGCTGCTCTAGAGTGGCCTGTTCTTGGGGACCAAGAGACTGGTGATGGCCCTAGGAGAATCAGGTTTTCAACTCTGGAAAAAGGGAGAACTCCCCAGGACCACCTCTTAGAAGGAATGTAGACAATACTGAGAGCTGGAGGAGAGCGCCTCTCACTTTGGGACCCACTGAGGGCTTGGAGAGACCTTCCGATCTCTATGGCAACAAGGGAATCTCCCCTCTTTCCTCAAGGTGGGGGGTCTGTTAAGACACACTATTTTATTGCCAATAATAACACCAGCTAACTGTGCTATACGCTCCCTCTGTGTGGGCATGGAGAAGCCTCACAAGCACCTGGGATTCCAGGCTAACATATCGTTATTACTGATAAGAAAACTGAGGCTCAGAGAGGGGAAATTACTCGTGCAAGATCACACAGCATGTGAGTGACAGAGCCACACTGTTTTGAGTCCAAAGCCTATGTTTTTAACAGCTGTACTGTCCCACCTCCCCCTGGATAAGGCTGCCAGATTTAGTAAACAAAGAGACAGGAGATGTCCAGTTCAATTTCAATTTCAGATAAATAACAAATATATTTTTAGTATAAGTATATCCCATACATTGTATGGGATATACTTATCCTAAAAAGTTACTCATTGCTTAGCTGAAATTCAAATTGAACTGAGCATCTCCTGTATTTCACCTGGCAACTCTACTCCTGTCCCTAAAGAACACAGTTCCCAATCTGGCCTTCAGGGTAATGTCCCTCAGCCCTCAGGGCTAGGCTGTGGCCGGGACCACTCACCAGGATTCTTTTGTAAGGGAAGTCCTGTAGTTCCCCATTCCTGGGGGAGTCAAAGACCACAGGGAAGGTCTTGTGCGGTGCCTGAATGTAGCCCATCTCCATCTCGTCCTGCAAACATGAGGGACACACAGCTGAAGTTGGTATCCAACAAGAAGCTCACTATTTTGTGCCTGGTCCTGCTCTTTACAAATATTAATTCCATTAGTCTTCATGACACACCCACGTGGAAGCACCATGATTACCCCGTATTACGGATAAGGACAGTGAAGAATAGAGAGGTCTAATTATTTGTCCAAGGGCACACAGCTAACCAGCGGCATAGTCAGGATCTAAAACCAGCCACTCTGGCTCCAGAATCCTGCACTGAATCACCTCGTTGGATGAACCCCAAGCCGAAATAAAAGCTTCTTAGCTTGGCATTCGAGGTCTCCCACGTCAACTCTTGCCCTTCACAGAAACTTGGCCCTGGCCAAAGAGAACACAGTCCTTTCGCCTGCCTCCCACCTCTGGGCCTTTGCACACACTTGGCACTCTACCAGAACCACCATTCATTGAGTTCCAGCACAGCCCTTACCAGTTCTGTGGCCCTAGACATTTGTCCCCTCTGACAGCTCCTTCTGTACGGGAGTGTTGACAGGTGTTGTCAGGAAGATGAAATGATGCTACACATGGCCTGTAGCAAGTGCTCAATAAATGACACAAATCATTATCCATTCGCCAAATCTGGTCCAGCTCAGATGTCCCCTCCAGGCAGTCTTCCCTGATTCCTCCAGAGAGAGGTGATGCCACCCTCCTCGAGACCTTGCTGGCACTTTGCTGGAACCCTGCTACCTCTTAGATGGTTGGAGTGGGGGCTTTTGTCACACCCATTCACTACGTCAAGGCTTCTCAGCCTCAGCATGACTAACATTTGGGGCCAGATAATTCTGCGTCGTGGGGGCTGTCCTGTGCATTGTAGGCTGTTTAGTAGTGCCCCTGGCCTCTTCCCACTAGAAGCCGGTAGCATCACCACCCTCAGTGTAGCAACCAAAGACGTTTCCAGATATGGCCAAATGTCCCCTGGGGGGACAAAAATCACCTTCCTTTGAGAATCACTGGTTCAGGCTGTTGAGGGCAGGAAGTATGTACCCCACACCCCACCTCTGCCATCCCCTTCAGGTCCCGCCCAGTGCCTCGCCCAGATCCTATGCATGAATGGATGCTGAGTCCAATGTCAACAGTGTGCCTGGCTCTCCATATAGTCGTAGAGAGAGGGAAAGAGCTCTAGTCTAGAATCGGAAAGAGCAGGGCCCTGGGGAGGGTGATCCCAGCCCTGGTCCTCCTGGATATTCCCAGCAGCACCCGCGTTGGGATAGGCCAGCCTCTCCATCCAGGAGAGCGTCCCATGAGGTGCCGCCCAGCGGCTGCAGTACCTGGATCCAGCGGTCATTGCGGTTCTCAGCCTGTGGGCAGATGGTCAGCTTGCAGCCAGCCCTCCTGGCCAGCTCCGCCACCGAATCCACAAAACCCGTGTTGTTCTTCACCCTGCAGACAAGCCAGGGGAGAGTGGCTCAGGACAGAGCCAGGCCAGAGGGGCCACCAGGGTCAGAAGGACACCCAGCACCCCCAGACTCACTGGCACACGTACACCTCCAGGGGTGGCAGGGTGCTGGGCGTCATGATCCAGGGTGCCACGCGAAACACCACGGTGTCAGTGAAGATCGGGGACTGACAGAAGTCCTGCAGGGGGAGACCGGGGGAAAGGGCAGTGGCCTCAGGGTGCAGAGCCTGGGTGATTCAACAGCCACCGAGGTCTTGCCCAAGCTGCTTGCTCCTTAGTTTCTTCCCTTCCTTTCTTTCTTTTTTTAGTTAATGGAGGTGCTGGGGATTGAACCCAGGACCTCCTGATGCTAAGCATGCACTCTACCCCTGAGCTGTACCCACCCGCCTTGCTCCTTAGTTTCTAGACAGGCACCAGCCAGGTGGCCGGGAAGCCTGGGATCTTCCAAGCCAGCAGTTCCCATCTATCCCAGGAATGGGGGCACCTTTTCACCCTCTCTGTCCTGGCCACCCCTACCTCATTGGAGTAGTCCAGCAGGGTGACGTGGAAGGAGATGAGCCCCGAAAAGCCAGCATCGGGGAAGGAGAGCCCCTCCACGAAGAAACGCTCCTCGTCCCCGTGGAAGCGGGGCACCTCATACGACAGCTTGTCCTGGCCCAGCACGTGCCTGTAGGCCTCGCATGAGTCCTCGGGACCTGGGAGGGGACAGAAGGGGTGGCTGTAGCTCCCTAGCAGGCCTGGGGTGCATGAGGGATGCAGAAAGGTCTGTTCAACCTCTCTCAAAAAATATAAGCCAGACAACAACACCTGCCTCCTGCCTCCCACTGGCAAATGAGAGAAAGATGCTTGAGACACAGCATGAGCAGGGCTGGGGCAGGGAAGGGAGGGCATTCCTTTCTAAGATAGGTGTTCAGATCTTTTGGAGGGCAACTTGGTGGCTATTAACGAAGTAATTTTACCCCTAACCAGCAATTCCAAGTCTAGGTATCTTTCCTACAAAATAAGTGTACAAGGATGTTCACTGTTACTTATTCACTTGTTGAACAAATATTTACTGAGCACCTACTGGGCACCTATGAGGCATGGTTCTGGACTCAGGACATAGCCGTGAGCAAGGTCCCTGCCCTCCAGGCACCTATATGGTTGTAAAATCAAAACACAGCAAAAACTATGCGTTCAGGGTACCAGGTCAGTTACAGCCCCTCCGTGGTGTGGAATTCCATGCAGCCGTGGTGGAGACTGAAGCAGAGCTAAATAAATACACAGAGAGATGTGTAGGAGATACAACTCAATGAAAGAAACCATTTGGAAAGCAGAATATGTCCATACACACAAACACACACCATGCACATTTAGTGCATATAGGAAAACAGTCAGGAAGAACCAAATTGTTAACAGTGAACACATTTTAAGAGTCAAGATTCGGGGTATGGATAGAGAACTTTCATTTTTTTACTTTACATACTTCTATATTTTAAAAGGAGCATATCATACATATATGATATGCATTATACATCATATACATTCGTATTTTAAGGGGTATTTAATATCCTTGCTTGTACTTGTGATAATGGCATTGGGACTATGTAAAACAATAGTTTGGGGTTTTTTAGGGGGGAGATGCAAATTGAATTATCACCAAGGCAAATAGCCATGGTGTCTGGGGCTGCCTTTCTTTACTTATTTATAAAACATTTCAGGGTTTTTTCCTTTTTTAAATTTTTCTTATCGTTCCATTTATTTTTATTTTGGGGGAGGAGGTAATTATGTTTGTTTATTTATAAAAATTTTCTTTTAGCTTTGTCAGTTAATCTTTCCAAATATTTGAGAAAGAAATAACACCAGTCTTGTTTATTTATTTTTAATGGAGGTACGGGGACGGAACCCAGGACCTCATGCACGCTAAGCACACGCTCTGCCACTGAGCTGTACCCTCCCCTGCCGGGACTGCCTTTAAAGCCCTTCAGTAAATAGAAAAGGGTTGATGAAGCAGGAAAGACAAAATAGTGACAACTGTTGACTCCAAGTGGTTGGCATGGTGGGCTTTCATTACACTGTTCTCTACTTTGGTGTATGTTTGAAAGTTTTGATAATAAAAATTTCTAAATGTGCTTAGAACATGTTTTAAAAATGTATTAATCCAGTAAAACAACCTTGGGCATGGCTGTGCAGGGGATGCTAGCTGACCGGCTCCAGAGCCCCCACGTCTGACTGCGCTTTCTCTGACCCCCCGACCAAGGCAGCTCGGGAAGAGCAGTCAGCCCTCCAGCCCCGGGGGGGGGGGGGGAACTAAGGCCACTCTGGCGGGGCAGGATGCGCAAGGACTCACCACAGGCGTGGAAGACCCGTGCTCGCTTGGCATCACGGCTGGAGGTGTGGAGGATGAGTTTGTGGTCATTGAAGAGGGCAGCGGGGCCTTGGGTCCGCAGGACCATGACGGACATGTCTTCCAGGTCTGTGGAGCCGGGCAGAAGGCGGGAGCTCAGGGGGCCTCTGACACCCCAGCACCTCCAACTCCTGCCTGCCGCCCTCCCCAGGGCACAGGGTGCCAGGACCTGGGTCTCTGAGCCCCAGCTCTGCCCACCCTGTGGAAACACTGAGAACCAACAAGAGCAAACCACGAAGATGTCCATAAGTGTGTGACGTGGTGAGCTACGTCCCACTCTGTGCCTCTGTTCCCTCATCTGCTCAGAGGAACAGGAAGTGGAGAGTGGCCAGCCCAGTGCCTGGCACACGACAGGTGTTCGGGAGATGCATTTAGGGTAAGAAGGCCACCTGGGCGGCAAGCAGGTGAGGAGCGAAGCCTCAGTCCCAGCATCACTCGCTGCTGCCCGTGGCCAGACCCTCCCTCCCTGGGCTTCAGCCTTCCTGTCTCTGAAACCAGGGACAATCATGCCCGTTTTCAGGGTAGCTGCAGGCATCTTGGCTGTGAAGCACCTTCCCTGGCCCACATCTTTTGGGATGGACTTCCCTGACATCCAGGCCTGTGAGGCCTGGGGAGGAAGCCAGAACTGGGTTGGAATAGGAAACCTTGGATCTGCCACAGACCGGCTGAGTGACTTCAGGGGTCTCCTGACCTCTGAGCCTCAACAACTTCATCTCTGAATTGTGGAGATGCTGCCCTCCGGCTTGGATGGTTAGAGAATTCTGGGAAAGGGTCTGGCTCACGGTAAGTGCTTAAGTAATGTTAGCATTCTCCACTGCCCTAGAGGGAGAGAACGGTGAGTCAGCTCATTTCCAGAGCTCTGCCTCAGTGTGTGGGTGCCCACTGGCACTGGGGGTGTTGGGGAGGGCCAGATGCCAGCCTGAGGCAGGTTTGAAGGAGTATCATGGTGTATTAGGAGCTGAAACTATGGCCCCAAGCTCTGCCTTCAAGAGCTGCCCATGTGGGTCAGAATCCCTGCAGGATAGCTGAGCAGTGACCCTGGAAATCCAGGACCACGAGCTGCCCCGTCACCCCCTCACCTTGCAGGCAGTGCACACGCTGGTCACAGTTGTCCTGGTTATCACAGTTCAGATTGTCCCTGTCACAGTTCACCAGCAGGATGGCTCCGTACCCACCAGGCCCCCAGACCCACTGCCGCTGCCAACGACAAAGCAGATCTGATGATGGGGGCTCAGACCAGACCAGCGCCTCCCTCCCCAGTGTCCCCGTGGCCAGCCTCTGAACCCCATCTCTTCATCTTCACCCCACCCTCTGAGGATAGGTCCACTCCTGCTCAAGAAATGGAAATGGCTCCCTACTGCCCGCACCGTCAAGCCCAGCTACACATCTGCCTCTCATGGCTGTCTGTGTTATGCCTCCAGCCAATATCCTTTCTCCATAGGCAACTTCCTGATTACTAGATCCATTCCTCCCTCCGGGCCTTGGCCCCTGCTGTTTCTGCACCTGGAATGCCCTCCCTCTGGCATCGCTTTGCAGCCCAGCTCAGGTGGACTTCAAAGTCTTCCTCGCTCACAAAACCCATCTTGACCCTTCTCCTCTGAACTCCCAATGCATTAAATGCCACCACAATTCAGCCCAAAGTTCTTAGTTTCATACTTGGTAGATTTCCCTTTTCACCTAGATGAGGGGGTCGGCATACTACTGCCGGTGGGCCAAACTTGGCCCACCCACTGCGTGTTTTTCTAAATAAAGTTTTATTGGAAAGCTGTCACGTCCCTCTGTTTCTGTGTTGAATACAGCTCTTTCATCCTAAATGGCAGAATCAAGTCATTGCAACAGAGACAGTACGGCTGTCAAAGCCTGAAACGTTTACTATCCTGCTCTTACAGAAAATGTTTGCCAACTCCCAATCTAGGTTGAAAACCCAGAAGGATTTTTCCCTGCAAAGGAAGGCCTAGCCTGGGGCTAGGCACCTGTGTGCTTGAAAACTCTTGGTGATGATTTTTCTCTCAGTGAAAGACCCCCCCAGCTATGCCTGGTTCCTCTTTGGCTCCCTGACCTCGGCATCAGCTGGGAGGCAGGGGGACACGTGAGTGGCCTCAACCCTCTTAACCCAGCCTAGAGCATCTCCAAACTCCAAGCCCCTTTCGGGTCCCAGGCAGAGATACCCTACCTTGTCCACAAAGCTCCTGTCCTGCCTGCCTTCACAGTTCAGGTCGCAATCCAGGGTGATATCTGTAAGGGGAGGGCAGAGGATAAGTCATGACAGGATTCCCAGGAGCCCAGCACAGGCCCATGGCCTCCAGCTTTTAGTCTCAGTCTCAGGACCCGCCTGGGTCCAAGCAAATAGAAGTCATTTCCAAGAAGACACTGCCCAAAGGTGAGGAGCATCTGGAACTTCCCTCCCTGGGCTAGGGAAAGAGGCCTTGAGGAGGAAGCAGGGTCAGAGAAAGGTCAAATGCTGCCCACTCCAGGAAGCCTTCCCTGAACTCTCCCTCTTCTGCATCCCTATGGCCATCACTGTCTGGGGCACACCCTGTACTGAGCCCAGGTCACGCTGGATACTCTTGGTCTGTATGAAGCTGACTCATCTCCTTGGGATGGGGCAGTGAGCCTGGACTTTGGGGTCTAAGAGTCGTGGATGTGAATCTGGGCTCAGCTTCTTCACAATTTCCCAGCCCCCTTCCCACCTTCTTAACCGTTCTCCCTAGAAACCTTTCTAAAACCCTAGAGATTTTACGATACCAATGAAACATTCAAGGAGGAGAGGGAGAGAGAAGACCCCCAGCCCCTAGTAGAGAAATAGAGAATTTGAAATGATTTTTAATCGTGTGAAATGAGTGATACCCAGCCACCACGCAACAGGGTGTGAATCTTACAAACATAACGTGGGGCAAAAGAAGCCCAGCCCCAAAGGACGTGTAGAATATGATTCCATCCATAGAAAATTCAAATACAGGCAAAAATATATTATTTGGGTGTGCATACTTAGATGATCAAACCATAAAGAAAAGCATGAAATACTTATCACAAGATAGTAGTTACCTCTGGGGGAAGGAGGGAGTTATGATCAGAGAGGAGCTTGGAGGCAGGGTGTACTCTGGGGCGCTGGTCACATTCCACATTCTATTTCTTGGCCTGAGTGATGGTTGCCCGAGTGTTTGCTTTGTAACTATTCATTACTGTGTGTATGCATACACACACACACACACACACTCACACACATAAAGCTTTGTGCACCTTTCTGTATGTGTATTTTCTTTTTTTTAATTAAAAAATTTTAATTGAAGTTATAGTCAGTTACAATATATCAATTTCTGGTGTACAGCATCATGTTTCAGTCATACATATACTTACATACATTCATTTTCATATTCTTTTTCATTGTAGGTTACTACAAGATACTGAATATAGTTCCCTGCACTCTACAGAAGAAATTTGTTTTTTCTGTATGTGTATTTTCCAACGAACAAGGGTGTGTATGTGTTCTGGGGTGGGGTGGTGCAGAGAGGTACCCAACCTCAATCCTAATGAAAGGCAAATTAAAGCAACAGTGAGATACCAACCTCTCAAATTGTCAAAAATGGAAAGGGTTGACAATGTACAGTGTGGGCAAGGCATTCTCATGTGCTGTTGGTGGGTGTGTAAAGTGGTGTGGTCTTTTGTGAACAGCCATTTGGCAATAGCTATCAGAACTTTAAATGTATGTTCCCTATAACTCACCGGATCTGCTTCTCAAAATGCCTCCTGCACGCAGAAAACAAACTAGGGTTACCAAAGAGGAAAGAGGAGGCAGGGATAAATTAGGAGTTTGGGATTAACAGATACACATGACTCTATAGATAAACAACAAGGCCCTACTGTGTAGCACAGGGAACAATACTCAATCTCTTTTTATTATTATCTAATTTTAATGGAGGTACTAGGGATTGAACCCAGGACCCTGTGCATGCTGAACAAGCACTCTACCAGTTGAACTATACCCTCCCCCATATATTCAGTTTCTTGTAGTGACATACAATGGAAAAGAATCTGAAGAGAAAAAATATATATGTATGTGTATGTATATGTATAACTGAATCGCTTTGCTGTACACCTGAAACTAACATTGTAAATCAACTATACATTCAATAAAAAATAAGATTTAAAAAAATGTAAAAATCATTTTCAACTTTCTTGCTAAGTGTTCTCCAAGTATTTGTACCAATGCAAACCCCCATCCCCAGTGCAAGGAGCTCCCGCATCCATATCCTTGGCGACACTATCTTCCTTTCTAAAAAGTTTTAATTAATTAACTAATAAGTTTCTTTTCACTTGGGTTCTGATCCTTGGGGCTTTCTCAACTGTGAATTGCTAGTTCATATTTTTTGCCTATTTCTATTAATTGTTTTGTTTTCCTTTCTTATTGATTGGAGTTCTCCATCATCTACATACACCCATCAGCCATTCGCATTGCAAATTTCTTCTCCCAACCATAGTTTGACTTTGTACTTGTACAGAAATTTTTTATTTAAAACATTTTTTAAATTTTAATTTAGCAATCCTTCCCCTCATGGCCTGTGCTTTTGTTTTGCCTTGTTAAAACATTGGACTACGCTGAAGTTGAAATGATATTCTCTTACAAAAGCTTTAAAATTTTGAATTTCATTTTGAGATTTTTTAACCCACCTGAAATTTATTTACTTTAAAAAATTTTCAGAATTGAAGTATGTTGATGTACAAGATTATATATATAATATAGGTATATAATATAGAGATTCACAATTTTTAAAGGTTATACTCCTTTTACAGTTATTATAAAATATTGGCTATGTATCCTTGTAGCTTATTTTATAACTAATAGTTTGCACCTCTTAATCCCCTACCTCTATACTGCCTCTCCCCCTTCCCTCTCCCCACTGGGAACCACTAGAGAAATTCATTTTTGAGTATGGTCTGAGGCAGGGCTCCAAGTTCATTGAGTGTCACCGGACAATCACATGAGCCTGGGTCTCTGTCCTGGTTCTCTATGTGACCCCTTGCTCTATATTTAACACTATATTTAACCGATTTCACACGTCCCTTGGTTGAGGCCCCCAGCTTACCAACACAGGTGAGGTAGAGCACCGCGTAGGCCAGGGGCAGGGGCTCATGGCTGGAATGGTAGGAAATCTGAACCTGTAGAGAGATGGGTCCAGGGTCAAGCTGGCTGAAGCCAAGAGCTCTACCCCCAAAACACAGGTCTCGGGGGAATCTGGCAGGGAGAGGAGGAGGTCTCAAGAAACTCTGTGCACTCAAGTTGAGTTTACTAGCCCGGCTCCTCCTTTAGCCTCCTCTGTGCCATTTATTTTTCCATGCCTCAATTGGCCCACCTGTAAAATAGGAACTATATGTGAGGGACTCCATGGAGACCCGCATTGCAGTGCCGCCCAGGACTACTGCGGGGTTTGAGCGAAGCCTCTACTCCCCTTTGGGTCTCAGTTTCACCAGTCATAAAATGAGGACTTTGGACTGGGCAGGATTTAGCGATTCTCTCTTCACAGTGGGATTCAGATAAGCCTCGACTGAGCCTGGCAAATCTGGGTTCTATGACCTTGGCCAAGGCCCTTCTCCTTTCTGAGCTGCCTCAGTTTCCTAATCTGCAAAATGGGGACCACGCAGGTCTCCACCTCCGAGGATGGTCGTGCAGCTCTGAATCAATCCATGTAAAAGACTGATCCCGTAGGAACTGCCCAAGAACTCCCAGTCATTGTTACTAGGGGGCAGGTGTGGCAGTGAGTGCAGAGCGCAGGAGTCAGACGGCCTGCGCTGGGATTCAGGACCCACCGGGCGAAAACATCCCGAGAAAAGTTACTGTTCTTGCTGGGCCTCAATTTCCTCAGCTATAGAGTGGGGATAATAATAGTTCCATAGGACTGATTATAGGCTGTGAGGATGAAAGAAGGAAACATGTGGCATGCCTGGCACAGTGCCTGGCCCACAGCAGGCACCCAATAACTGTCAGAGGTGAGGCTGAAGATGCGGGTGATGATAAAGCAATTCCAGGCGGATGCATCAAAGCCCCTTCGAACCCTGGCCTTCCATGTGGACATTCCCTCCCGATGTGGGTCCCTCAACTCTCTGGCTCCGATATCCTCATCTCAGCCAGAAGGTTCAGGAGCTTATAGAGGCCACGCACCTCTCAGTCCTGGGAGCCCCGGAATCCTGCAGTTACTGAGCCCCAGCAATGATGCTTGCCTCAGGCAGACAATTAACTGGATCTCGGCCAAAAGTGACGGGAGGGAAGTAGGGGGACAGTCTGACCACCCTCCTCAATCCCTGTGGTTCTTGGGGTCAAAGAACTCAGGGTGGGGAGGTGCCCACATGGCCTCGGGCTCAATGAGGGGCACCAGGAGGGGCCTCTTACAGGCTGGCTGGTTCCCTTGCTCTGCCCCGGGGCCTCTGTCCTGGCTCTCACTGATCACCCTCCTTGGTGTCAGTTTCCTTGTCTGTAAAATGGGTTCATGGAGTCCTGCCCCCATCTGCTTCATAGAGCTCCCTGGGTAGGCTAAATCAGAAACATGGATGGTAATGATGTGGGGGTGATGGAGGGAACATGCCCCCAGTGGTCAGACAGGTCTGTGATGAGTTCTAGTTTTCCCACTGATCAGACGTGGCCCTGGACAGTTACTCTGAACCTTGGTAGCCCCACCTGTGACATGAGGATCAGACAGACCTTGACTCTCAGGGCTGTTGTGAGGGCTGGAGGCAGTCAGGGCACAAAGTCGGTGTTCCTTAAAGGGCCAGTTTTTCAAAGCATGATTCCTGACATGGAATGGGGACCTGTTACCCACACAACAAGGCCTAGTTCCCATCACCCTTTTAAGGGGTGTCACCTGTGCCAAGCTCAAGGGCCATCCCATTTCTCCCACTTTTTAAATGCCCCCTGCCCTGGGGCCGGAACTTGGCCTCCAGCTGGGCCTTGTTAAACTCACCCTCACTGGCTGAATGAGCAGAGAGAGAAGAGGAAGGGGAGCCATCCTGCCTCTGAGAAGGGAACTGGGGTCAGGAAGAGAGTGGGTTGGGGAAGACAAGGCGGCTGGAGGAGGGGGTATCTCTCCAGGCAGCAGCACCCATCCCCCATCTCTGCTTTCTCTCCTTCATTCAGAGAGGGAGAGCTCATGTATCAACCCTCAGCCAGCAGATGGGGAAACTGAGGCCCAACCCGAAGACCTGACACAACTCCCCCCATCACAAGGGGTCTTGAGAAGCAAGAGCAGGAGCAAAGCCTGGCTCACATCCTGCTCCACACCACCTCCTAGGAGGGAGGTGCTATGACTATCCCCATTTTATAGATGGGGAAACTGAGGCCCAGAGGGGGGATGTGACTCTCCGGTGGACTCACAATTGGTGTTTGTAAGTCACAGAGCTGGCTGGCACCAGGGCCAGGCGCTGACCCACTGTGCTACCCTGCGCTCTGGGTAAAGAGATGGCGCCAGGCCCTTATGAAGCTAGATCACTGCCTCCCCACCATCCCCCAGACCAGGGGACCCACTCACATGACTGTCATTGAGGTCGTTGCTGGGAGAGTTCACGACTACGATGATCTTGAACCCTGAATCAAAGTGCCACCGCCTGGTGTCTGCACGCTCCCGCTTCTTCTCCATGCTGGGAGAGATGTAGATGTCCACGCCGGGGGTCCCATAGACCTCAAACATCTCCGTGCCCTGGGGTACGGCCCTGGGGAGGACAGGAGCCGTGAGAAGCGCCAGGAGGTGGCCCTTGTTCAGATGCTTGAGTTCTGGCTCAAACATTTGCTTCCTCCAAGAAGCCTTTCCTGACTACCTTTGGCCTCTCAGATCCTCACAGCAAGCCCCTGGGAGCCAAGCCTGGACCCCACACACGTTACACAGTCTCACATTCTAAGGTTCTGTGTTTATTAAAATTTCCCTTGTGGGTTCTTTAGGCATTAGTTGTAGAGTTAAAAAGATTGTTGTCCTGCGGACTGCAGTCCTCCAACTCCAGCTAGTCTTGGCGTCTGAAGTCAGCCTCTTCTTCCTCTGACTGTCTAGGGGGTGCTCATTGTGCACGCAGGCACTGCCGCGCTGTGGCAAATACACCCGCTGCCCTAGAGCCTTCAATCACTCCAGCCAGATGGGGCTCAGGACCATGGGATCGGTGGGATCCCATGTAGGGAGAGGCCACTGTAAACCAGAGGGGCCAGAAGGCTTCCTGGAGGAAGCAGTACACACATCCAGCTGGGGGAGAAGAGCAGCTGACACTGGCTGAGCCCTTGCCATGTGCAGCCCGATCTGAGTTTATGTGTATTATGTCATGTAACCCACTCAAAAACCCCAGGAAGTAGGTACTGTTATTGTCTCCCATTTTACAGATGGGAAAATTGAGGTTAAAGTAACTTGTGCAAAGTCATGGAGCTAATAAGTGACAGGACAGGGATCCAAACCCAGGCCTTCTGGCTCCTGAGTCCACATTCTTACCCAAGAGTACTACCATCAGTCATCATAACCCCTGGCCCCTGGCCCCTGCACACTTATTGTGGCAGGTTCGGCTAAAGACTTTCCAAACACCAGCTCATCTAATCCTTGGCTCCAAGAGGAGGGGCTTATTACTCCCATTTACACGTGGGGAAACTGAGGCTCAGGATGTGCAAAAGGCTTCTTCAAGTTGGCACAGTCAACCATGAAGCCCCCACTCCCAGGCCTTTTCCCTTTCCCACCTCCACCCAGAGGAGAACAGACCTCCTTCAAAGCCCCCTCTTCATTCCTCCACCAGCAAGATTCTGACACTTCTCGACATGGCTTCTTTATAAAAAGAGAAATAAATGAAGCTCAAACTGTACTCCCCCAGGGGGCTCCCACTCCAGGGCTTGGCCCTGCCGGAGATCCTCACCAGGTAGGCGGGGCTGGAACACCTGTGTCCCCTCCCAAGCAGGGCCGCCAGCTTTCATAAAATACAGAACATGCAGTTGGACATGAATTTCGGATAAACAGCAAACAAGTGTTTTAGTTTAGGTATAGCCCATGCAATATTTCAGACATGCTTACACCAAAAAATTATTCATTGTTTATCTGGACTTCAGGTTTAACTAGGCATCCTGGATTTTATCTGGTAACCCTACTACCAAAGCTATAATTTCCAGGGCCCTGGCCTGCTGTGCCCTTGGTGTGTGAGCCAGACCATCAGGGGACACAGAGACCCTGGATAGAGAGGCATGGGGACATGGAGACAGAGAGAGACAAGGAGACATGAAGAGATATGGAGAACCAGGAAGACAGAGACTTGTGGAGATGGAGATAGAGTTGGGTACGAAGGGCCCCCAGTACCCTGCCCTCAACCCCAAACTGCTCCGCGGACCCCAGGCCTCCACAAGCTCAAGCTGAACACCTTCGCTGGTCCTTCTTTGATGTTGTTAAAGTCCACCCAGTTCCCAGGCCCCAGCCCCTGGCTTGGGGTATTTCAGCCCAGCTCCCCTGCACCTCACTGGCACAAGCCCTGTGTGATACCAGGGGACCCCTGATGAAGATGGAAGCGCCCCTGCCCAGGAGGCTCCCAAAGAAGCCGGGGGCTCGATGGCACCACGACCAGGGTCAGGAGTCAGGTTCTAGACAGGGCTGGGTCACACATCAGCCAGGTCACCTTGAGTAAATGACCTGGCCTCCCTGGGCTCAGTAACCTCGCGCTATAAAGTGGGATAATGACACCTGCCCGACCAACCTCACGGGCAATTGTGAGGCTCAAGTGCAATAATATACGGGGGAGTCTTGGAAAACGACCAGCCCGGGACAGGGGAAGGGTTTATTAAGGTAAATTAGGGCGCAGGAAATGGATAGATGGAAGCAGGTTGAGAGGGTGGGTTGTGTCTGGAGAAGACTTCCCAGAGGAAAGCAGCTGAGCCAAGGATGAGGGGGATGGGCTTCCACTCCAGAGCCGTAGGAGGTCAAGTGTAAACTCAGGCTGCAAAGAGCTCATTTTCATTTCTCCCCTATGTAATAGGGAGCCAGCGATGGTTCTTGATGTGAGCAGTAACACAATGGAGCCACGGCAAGATGGTTAAGCCTGTGGACTCTGGGGCTGGGCAGTCTGGTTCAAATCCCAGCCCTATTGCTCACTAGCTGTGTGACCTTAAGGGAGTGATTTGGCCTCCCTCTGCCTCAGGGTCTACATCTATAGCGTGGGGTGATGGAAGGTGAAAGAAGTGGGTGTGTGTGAACAGTTGGGATGAAAGTTGGAAGCACTTCAGCTCATGCCCTTGTTTCACTGCTGGGGAAACTGAGGCCCAGAAGAGAAGGGACTAGACTAAAAGGCCACGTCCTAGACTGCACGCTGTCCACAAGCACTTAGACCCCAGATGGGCTGGAACCAGAAGGCTGATGAAATTGACTCCCAATTACCTCACCACCAACCAATCAGAAGGATGTCCTCGAGCTGATTACGCCCCCTACAACCGCTTTCCCTCACCCTGTCTTTAAAGACTTCCCTGACAGCTTTCGGGGAGTTGGGGTCTTTTGAGCCCTAGCTGTCTGGACTCCTTGCTTGGCGCCTGCAATAAACAGCACTTTCCTTCACCACAACCTGGGGTCAGTAGATTGGCTTTACTGTGGGCGGGTGAGCAGACCCAAGTTTGGTTCCATAACGACTCTGCTATGCCAACATTTTCAGGGTACATACAGGGAAACTGAAGCCCAGGATGGTGCAGAAAGTTGCTCAAGATGACAGAGCAATGGGTGACAGAACTAGGAGCAAAACTCAGGGTTCCCGGCCCCCAGGTGCCCCGAGCCTCCTCATTCTGTTAGACCACCTCTGCTGAGCAAGGGGTTAGCTAGTTGCCCTTCCAACCCAGGGCAGTGGTTCTCAACCCTGGCTGCACATCCACACCCAGTGCCTGGCTCAGCACGCCTGTGTATTACTCCTCCTTATCCTTCCCCGCTAAGAATCCCCGCTCAGGAAGGCAAAGCCCCCTTACCAAGTCTGGGTCATCTCCAACTCAACGGAAGGCGGGAGGACAGAGTTTAGTTCACTGCCACAGATAGAGAGGAGTCTTAAAGGTCTTGCCTGTGCTCACCCTTCAAGGCTCTGGTTGGTGCCCTTCCTCCAGGAAGCCTGCCCTGACTGTTCAGCCTGTGCTAATTTCTCTTTTCTTATCTCCTTCTTCTCCCAGGAGGGCTCAGAGGTTGTTCCCCAGCCACCTGGTGGATGGCAGGTTTGGGAATGCTTGAGGCTGTCTATGGGGCCAGAAAAGAGCCTTAAAATGATGATGATGATGAATAATTCACACACCAAGCATCGCCTATGTATTCCACATGCACAATCTCATTCAATTGTCCCAATTGCCCTTTGAAATGAAGGCCAAAGTGTTTAGGCTGCTTCCTGGCTCTGCCACTCCTCACTGGCTGTGTGACATGGGGCAAGTTACTTAACCTCTCTGTGCCTCAGCTTTCTCATCTCAAAAATGAAGATAAAGATGGTACCCACTTCACAGAATAGTTGTAAGCATTAGTTCACATGTTAGGGAAGTGACTGGTATGGAGCTGGCTTTAAATATCATTGCTGCTATTACTATTATTATCTTCATTTTACACATGAAGAAAGAGAGACTCGAGAGGTTGAGTGGCTTTCTCAAGGTCGCACAGCTGCTAGGTCAGAGAGCCAGGGCTGAGCCACCCCTCCCACTGCCCTTTCTCTCGTTGGCCCACAGTCTGAGTGCCCAGGATGGCTAAATCACAGCATCTCTAAGCTGGAAGGGATTTTGGAGTTAATCTGGTCCTGCTCCCCTTGCAAGACAGGAATCATTTCTGCAGAACCCCTGCGAGGTGGTCCAGCCCCTGCTAGAACTGCAGGACAGGGTTCTCAGAGGGCAGGGACCATGCCTGCTTGTTCACTATTGAGTCCCCGTGTCTGGAACACGCTAGACTGCAAAGAAACACTTGATGAACATGTGTGTGAACATACTAGGAGCTCTCCTGCATCTCCAAGGTGGTCTGGTCATCGGAGACCCCAGAGTCCCTTGTTTAAGGGTGCCAGAGTCCCCATCCCCCACTCTGTGACTGTCCCACTTACAGGCTCCTCTGCGAACCCCAAGGTGGCCCATCTAACCACATCATCCCAAGACACTACTGCCTTCACCTCTCGTGACCCAAATCTGTCCTCCATCCTCTGCAGGGGAGGAGCCAGGCCGGGGCTTCCTGGGGCAGGTCAAGCTAGAGACACATCTGCCCGATGCGCACTTGGCAGCCAGGGCAAGTGAGTCACCCCCATGGGCATGCAGTGTTGGAGGAGGCAGTGGCGCCAGCTGGTATGAGTACCCCCTCTTCCATCCCCCCTCTGTGGCTGCCCCCAGCTGCAGGAGCAAATGAATCCCTTTCCCACTCACTGCCCACCCACCCTCAACCAGGCTTTAGCTCCCGCTACCTAGCTTGGCTGGGCCTGCTCCAGACTTGGTTCCCTCCCATGACCCACTTCTCACCTACTTTTGTCTAATGCCCCGGAACCAACCCCATCTCTACTTCTGACTAAGTTCACTCTAATTTTTGAAGTCTTAGTCCGGAATACAGGTTCTCAGCTGGGGGTGACGTTTCCCTCCAGGGCACATTTGGCAATGTCTGGAGATGTTTTTGGCTGCCACGAGTAGTGTGCTACCAGCAGCTAGTGAGCAGAAGCCAGAGACGCTGCTCAACATGGCACAGCGCACAGGACGGTCCCCTCGCCAAGGAATGACCGTGCCAAGATTGCTGAGGCTGAGAAACCCGGTCTCAGGAGAGGGTGGGAGACCTGCGAGATGGGAACAGTGACACGGTTCTGCCTTCTCCCCTCCTAGTCCCCTGATTACCTGTGTCCCCCACTCAGCCTTGGAGCTGGGACCCCTGGAGACTCCTCAAAAGGTAACGTAGCTAGTTCCCTGGTGATTCCCAGAGCCCAGCTCCTGCAACTCTGCCCAAACTCTCCTTTTCTTTTTGGGAGAGGGCGATAAGGTGGGGCCTGACCTCCAGGCACTGGCTTTAAGGACACGGCTGTGGCCATGGCGCACAGCAGGGGCATAGTGCATGGGTGTTCCTCCTCAAGTGGCAGCCAGCTGAAAGCACAGGACACTTGACCATGAACGGGTTTAAATTCTGGGTTTGCCACTTAGTAACTGTGTGATTGAGCAAATGGCTTGCCCTCCCTGGGCCTCAGTTTCCTCATCTGGCAAACAAAAGGAAGCTAATAATAAAGTTAGCTCCCAGGGTTGCTGTGAAAGTCAGATTCGAGAGTTAAAATTCAAGGATTAAATTCAAGAGGCTTGTCAAGCTCTTAGAACAGTGCTTGGCACATAGTAAGTGCTATGTTAAGTATAAGTGAGTTTTTTAAAAAAATGAGTGATGCTCTGTCTTCAGAGCTCATAGGCTGGGGGTGGAGGGTACACTTCTTTCTGTTCTTGTGTGCCCAGGGAGACCCCCGACCCAGCCTGCAGGATCCTCTGAAAAAGGAAAGTAACCAAGATCCCACAGCACCAGCAGCCTCCAAAAGCCCTGAATCAGAGCTCTGCCACTGCAACCGTCTCTACCCTCGTTCAGCCTCCCACACTTCAAGTCCCCAGCTGGGGTCTTTAAGAAGTCTGGCTGAGAAAGGCCAGGACCCAAGCTTCCGTGACTGGCTGCTGTTCCAAGGCCAACGCTCAGGAGAGGGCAGCCAAGCCAGGAAGCCCCACATGGCTCGTAGGGAGAGCCCAAGGGGGTCAGCACCAGGGGCCTGCAAACCCCCAGGCTTCTGGCTCTTACCCATAAATGTCCACGAGGGTCTCCACGCCAGCCACACACACAGCGCTGGTGGGATGCTCCAGGGACACACGCACGATCCTCTGTAGAGACATGTTGGCCTTGGGCTGAGCTTGGGCCACAAAACCCCTTGGCCTGTGGTTTAAAAGCCCCTGGCCCTGCCCCTGCAGCCCAAGATGCTAGCTCATTGGCTCTAGTCCTGGAAGCCCGGCCCCTTTCCAGAGCCAAGAGCTCAGGATTGGCTGGAAGGAACCCAGTATTTGCATATGAACCTGTTACTCCTGCCTCAGGCGCAGAGGGAGTTAATTTCTCACTTTACTGGGGAGCAAGTAGGTTCCCTACAGGTACCTACATGGCCAGGGCACCAGGGCCTTGGAGGGGTGCAGAGATGTGGGGTATTGATCTGGGGACCTTCCTCACTTTCAGCACTCATCCTCTTTACGCACTTTTCCTGCATTTTCAGAGATGGGGAGCTTCTCTACCTAGCTGGGGGAATGGATGAAAATGCAGATTCCCAGGCCCAATCTCCAATTTAATAAGCTGCCTGGCAGCTGGGTTTTTTTTTTTACTAGCACCCCTAAAGCATTTTGATGCTCTTTGAGTAACACCAGCCCTTTTTTTAAGAGCATGGATTTTAGAGGCAGGGCTGGATTTCAGCCCTGCTTCAACCACATCCTGACCGGGTGATCGGGGCAAGTCCCTTCGTTGCTCTTTGCCTCAACTTTGGCATCTGAAAAGTGGTTGTTGTAAGACTTAATAGGACAGTGTGGGTAGAGCTCTAGCATGGAGCTCAGCATAATTTTATTATGAGGGTCATTGTTTTTGTTGTTATTATTAGAGGTTCAAAGCCTCTGGAAAAAAGTAAGTGATGAAGGTGAAAACCCTCTCTGGCCAGGAGGGGCTTGGAATGTTCGGAAGGAAGGCTCACTGGTCAGGTGGGGAAATTGAGGTCAGAAGGGGCATTCAGCAGCTTGAAACAGCAGAAGCGAGGGCTCTGGGGAGAGGAGTCTCGGGTTCAGATCCAGGCTCCACCAGGCATTGGTGTGTGGCCTTGGGGAGTTTTGTTCCCTCTCTCGAAGCCTTGGTTTCCTCATCTGTAGGAAATGTGGCTAATCACTAGCCCTGGCAGAGATAATAGCGGGGTACACCCTGCCCAGCAAGGTTCAAAAGGTGCTGAATAGAGGTTTCCTCCCTCCTCCCGGGTGATGCTGAAAGCCTGAGGCAGGGTGGGCACGAGGACCTGCTCCCCAGAGTCCCCGGCTGGTGTGTTTGCACCAGTTCGAGGATCACAGCAAGACTCTAAGTAAGGATGATTTTAAGGACAGCTGCTGAGCTACTGGGTCCAGTGACAGCTTCACTTTCTTGGCTGTAAAATGGCTCAGTGGCTGACTCAGCTCTGGGTCAGAGTCAGAGCTCAGGAGGAAACCCCAGGCAGGCACAGTTGGGAAACAGATGCAGAAAGTGGGGGCTTCCCTCTGGGAATTAAACCAGCCGCCCCCTCAGAATTCTGTAATTTTCTTTGGAAGTAGACTTATGCCTTCACCTCTCCCCAGTTAATACATGCCAGCTTTTAGAAAGAGATCTGAGGTTCATTCAGACTAAAGTGTCAATGACAGATGGGCAGCAACTCTTTGCCAATTAGTCCACAACAAAAGCTAAAATAAAGTGAGTGAATGGGTGAGTGAGTGTCAAAGGGAGCAATCTGAGGCCGCACCAAGTATGTAGGATGAGGGGGGTGATGTTTTCAGACCACCAAGGCTGGGTAACTTAGTAGCTACAGAGGCAGAAATGAAAAGGTGTTACAGTGGCCTGTGGCCCTGGGTACCAGTCCTGCTGGGAAATCTCCCTCTCTGCCAGTAGGGCCCAGCCGGCCTGTCCTCTGAGAGATGGACAAGATAGTCCAGGGAAGGGAGTGAGAGGAAGAGGTAGGCCCCACCCTCCCCTGATAGCCATCTCAGCAGGGCAGGCAGCCTCATGGCAATGGGCCAATGCCAGCCACCCTGCCGCGTCAGCCTGCCTGCCCGGCACAGGCCCTGGGGGCTCTCTCGGCCGAGTAGGAGCTGCCCATGGCCGGTGGAACGTGAGCCAAGCAGCTGGGAGCGTGGTGGGTGGAAGAGAAGGCAGCCCCCACCCTGCCCTTTCCTCCCCTCCTCCCCACAGCCCAACGAACAGAAGCTAAGGAGGCAGCCACTTGAAGAAATGCATGTTGACATTTTAATTAATCAGAAAGGAGGTGACCGGTCACCCGGAACATTCTCTGAGGGAACATCAGGGCTCGCCCCTCAACAGCCCAGCAGCAATTCCAGAGCTTCCTGTGCTCAGTGCCACTCTAGAAGGCTTGCTCCCCACCATCCCCATCTCTGCAATGCCCACTCCTCTCCCCTGACCCCCGCAGCCGGGTCCCTGGGGAATCCCAACCCTGGCTGCACCCCTCTGGCCTCTGAAGAGCTTCCTTCTCTTGGCTCAGTCTAGGCTGCATCGTGATTATGAGCAGAAAGTGCACAGGTTAGACCAGGGACTTGCAAATGGGGTTCCACAGGGCCTTCTGGAAGGGGAGGATCCAGGTACAAGGCCCGCACTGCCTTAAACCAGAGCAGTTCCTTTTTCATACGTTGGGTCTCCATGGTAGCCTCTGATCGCTCAGGGTTAAAAGAGTTTAAGGGCAGCTGGCTCAGCCTATGTCTCACCTCGGGCCAGTGAGAAAACCCAGAAGGCAGGGGGCCTGGGGGCTGTGAGCCCCCGAGGAGGGCAGGCTGGTTCCCTCCTGCCCATGCTTGTCTGGGGCAGCCTGCCTGTACACATCTCGGTGACCTCACCTGGGGCCAGGCTATTAACTCCCAGTGGCAGCTCAGCCTTCCCTTCCATGGGAGGGGACACAGGCCTGCCTCAGGCTTTTACTCACAGGTGAAACCCCAAATACAGGCAGGGTCTCTGGGCTGCTGAGAGAGACTGGGCGAGCCTCCCCTCCCACTGCCTGCCGAACGAAGGGGAATAATTAAAGACTATTAAAGGAAATTAAACTCCACCCTCAGAGATAACCTAAATGGCTCCCCCCACCCTCTTCTAACATCTGGGCCCCACCCCTTTCTGCATATGGAACGGACAGACCCCTTCACAATCAGTCCTAAATCCAAAGCCTGGGAGCCCTAGGGCGCAGAAGCCAGGCCCTGGCTTATCCTCCTGTCTCAGCCTCCTCTGCCATCCTGGCCTCCTGGCCTCCTCCACTCCTGCCCCACCTTCCTCTGTGCACCTGCCTCAGGCCTCACTTTGGCCTCTCAGCATTTTTGAACCGGAAGCAGCCAGCATTCCTAATTAAAGGCTTTCCAAACAGGTCACAAGCACTCTTCTGAGGCTGGAGTTGGGTATTAAAGGGGGTTGTTGCTTTTTCTTTTTAAAACAGGCCTCCAGATGCTGAGGTTTTCTGTCCTTATTTGTCTATGTAAATATGATGCTAGGGGGTCACCGCCTGGGGGTCCCAGGCAGGAGAAGACAGTTGATAAAGGCAAGAGGGTGCCTCAGATCCTTCTTCCTGGTCTTATAAGAGCCACCGGTGGCCTAGACCCAGGGCCCTCACATCCAACCCCAGGCCCTGTGGTTCCATTCCTGGTGCAACCACAAAGGGAATGTCAGAACAGGGGAGCGGCTATTCAAAGTGGGGCACCTGTCAAGGCCGCGCACAGCCTTCCTTGAACATGCTAAGGCTTTGGATCTTTTCCAGAACTTCTGGGAGTTGTGGATGGGGAAGAGGAGAGGGAAGAACAAAGACGGTCCTTCTCGAGCTGGGTAGGCCACTCCCGAGGCGAGGACAGGCAGCATCCGTGTGTCCTGGTACCCACCGTGACCAGCACATCTGCAGGCACTCGGGGGAAGCACCCAAGGCTCCCCCAAAAGGATGGAGGCCAGGCAAAGTTTCCTCACCCTGGCGGGGTTCCCTGGCAGGTAGGCAGAGAGGATGGCAGATGGGGAGTAGGCTCAGAGCACCATGTGCCACCACTTGAAGGGAAAGGGCTTCCGGCGCACATTGGTGCCGCAGTGGATCTCTCCAAGCAGCTCATGGTAGGACAAGTAGTCATCGATGAAGATACAGTGGAGGCCCAGAGGCTCCAAAAGGGACCGCACCTTCTCCTCCAGGCAGCAGCGGCCATTGATGATGGGCCCGAAGGGCTTAGGGATGCCCAGGTACTTGCCTAAGACCACCATGTTCACCTGAAGAAGAGAGAAGGCAAGAAAGAGACTTGGTTCACTGGGGATGCTCAACACAAGGGGCCTCTTCTGGGTTCTGGTTCTGGCAGACCCATCCCCAGGGCCAGTCCCATCCTTGCCAGCATCTTTGGGCCACCAGGGCTGGCACTCACTCAAGAACTAGAATTTCTGGAAGCAGAAAAGACATAGATTCCTAGTTGGAAGACAGGATTAATAACAGGCAGGGCTGCCAGTAACATACCTGGTAACTTCATATAAATAGAAGTCACCCCTTCTTCCGACACTTTCTTCCATCTATCAGAAAATTAGATTATAACAGCTTTGTTGGACCAAGACTTTACTGTCATCTGCCAGAAACTTGTACAGCAAATGTACTCCTGTACAAGGTCCACAGTGTGAATGTCGTAGGCGTGGTGCATTTGTGCAGTACACATCTTGCTCAACTGTTCCTGGAAGCCCTGATAATTGTTACTGTTTATTGGGCATTATCTATGTGCCAAATATAGCATCACTAAACCCCACAGCCTCCCTCCAAGGCCATGGCTTAGACAGCTTAAGTAACGTAATCGAGGCTACACAGTCAGAGAACGGGGAGATTGAAATTTGACTCAGGTCTGACTCATGCCACAGCCCGTGCTCTTTATAGTCTGCCAGAGTGTTGCACTGTGGCTGCCTGGAGTGCTGAGGAGTTGGGGTAAGGGGCTGGGAGCCCTTGGGAACAACTGTGTTTATCTCTGGTGGCACCTCTGCTTCCCTGGCTGAGGGCCCTAACACAGGGGAAGGGAAGTCTGCCCAGTGCAGGGTGTAGAGGTTTCTTAGAGGTAACCTCTGGCCCAGATGGATGGCCAGAGAAGCTGTCCTTGGTGCTCAAAGGGGACACTCTGGACTCTGGACTTGCTTTGTTTGGTACTAGGTCATCTCAGTGTGGGGTGAGCTTCCCTCCTGATCTCCATGCCCTGACCCCTCACCCTCAAGTCTGCCATGCAGGGCCATCCACTACTGGGACCAACATGGAGCTGGAGGGTCCCCCTGGGGTCAGTCCCATGGCCTTGGTCCTCAGCTGCCTAGTTGCCCACTAATGGGCCAGAACATGCTGGGGTGGGAGTAGGGCCAAGAGCCAGATTCAGAACCACAGGCAGCCCGGTTTGCTTCCTCCTGGATGAGGACTCGGGAGGTTGGAGGCTGGCCCACTTGCTTGCTGGGTGACCTCAGGCTCTCACTCTCCTCTGAGGGTCCCTTTCCCCGTCTGACAAATGAGGGGTGAACTGAGTGTTCCCTAAGGACAGTGAGGACACACTGGGATCCTCTCACAGGGCCTGAGCTGGAGCTGGCAGATTCCCACAGAGGGGGTGTATGTTGGGAAGGGGGCTCCCAGCAGGTGTGGGCAAGGCCACAGCCCAAGGAGGGCTGACCAAAGTCCTGAGCCCTCCCCAACCCTCAGCCAGCACCAGAGCCAGGTGCCTCCTTACAGCTTTGCTCTTCAACACTGTAGCCATCAGGCACTTGCAGCTGTTGGACTTAAAATAAAGGTAAAAATTCCATTCCTCAGTCACAGTCGCCACATTTGAAGTGCTTAGTAGCCTCATGTGGTGGATTCCATGTCACAGCGCACAGATGTAGAACATTTCCATCATCTGGGAAAGTTCTAACAGCCCTGACTTAGAGTAATGTTTCTCAACCAGGGTGATTTTGTCCCCCAGGGCATTTTGCAACCATCCTGTGATGCATAGGGCACCGCCCAGAACAAAGGATTCTTCAGCCCCAAATAGCAGTAGTACCGAGGCTGTGAAGCCCTGCCTTCCAGGTCTCTGCCAGGACCCCACAGCGAGGAGTCAGGAGTGAATACAATCCTGGCAGGGAAGCCCCACCCACACACCTGCGTCCAGTCAAGACCCCTGGATTCCCTGGATTCACTCCCAACCCTTGGCTTGTCCAATGACAGGGATTCGAGTTAAAGGCCCCAGGCTGAAGAAGGAGGGTCTCTCATCCTGGGGAACCACCCCTCACAGTTGTCAATACCCCCCCCATCTTTTCCCAAGGGGTTAATGGGCACTCTGGGCAGCACTGTGCTGATAGCATCGCTCACGCCCTCCCAGGGGCCACACTGGTGAGATCACATCTGCTCATCTGCTTGTCAGCTGCCTGAGTTAATGACAGCCAGGGAGGCAGGTACCACCCACCCCAGCTGCCTGATTCAGGAGCCCTACTGGGGAGCAGCCGACAGGGTGCCAGGAAGGGGAGCAGAGCAGGCAGCCTGAGGCCCAGAAACAGAAGCCTGAACTATTTGGAACCAAACCACGCTTCCTTTTTCTCTTTGGGGGAAAAAAACCCTTAGCTGTGAGGGTTGCCCTGTGCACTGTAGGATGTCTAGCTGCATCCTTGGCCTCCACCCACTAAATGCCAGTAGCATCCTGCTCAGCGGCCATCAAAATGCCCTGGGGGGCAAAATCACCATGGTTGAGAACTACTGATGGAGATATTCTATATCTGCCCAAAAAGCAAGCACTAGGAGAGGTTCACAGGGCCTGCCCCAGCCTCTGTGCCAGTGTCTGTGGACAGGGACAGGGACCTCTGGAACCTCTGCTAACTGCCCATCAGGACCCTGTCAGGCCCCAGGGACAGAAATGCTCCATCCTGCCTCCTCGTTCTCACCATGTCAGGGAAGAAGGCTTTTGCGTAGGAGCCCGTCAGGGAGAAGAGCTGGGGGATGTCCACGATGTCCCGCTCGGTCAGGCCCAGCTCCCGCTTCAGCACCTCCCGGTTCCAGTCGATGCATTTCTGGGGGTGGGAGGAGAGGCACAGGCACGAGGGAGCCAGGAAGGAGCCAGCGCTTGCTGAGCACCTGCTGTGTGCTGGCCCCCGCGCAGGGCCCTCTGTGTCCTTGAGCTCCTGTGATCCTCACAACGGCTTTGTGCCATTGCTGCCCCAGACGGGGAAATGGAAGCTCAAGTGACCTGCCCGAGTGCACAGAGCTAGGAGGTAGTGGGGCTGGACTTTGGACCCAGGCAGTCTCTGGTCCCAAAAGTGCTTGCTGCCTCCCGAAGCTGTTCCAGCCACAGCTGGGCTTAAAAGCCCCTGCCCAGTTGAGGAGAAGCCCAGGGCATCCTCCCATTTACTAAGCAGGACCCCGTGCCAGGCCTGCACCACTCACGTGGCAGGCATTAGCTTCGCCTCTTCCTGAGACCTCCTTCCAACCTGTCTCCTCACCTCCTCACAGGGTCTCCCTCGCCCCTACAGAGCCCTATTTCCCAGCCACATCTCTGATCTCACCAGACTTCTCAGGGGAGAACGCATCTGCTCCCATGGAAACCTGTCATTTCCCCAGAGCACAGCAAGCTCTCCCCCATCAGACTGGCGTGGCTGTGTCTCTTCCACCAGACTGTGGGGTCCCAAGGGCAGAGGCCCTACCCTACCCACAGGTCTCAGCAGCACCCAGGACAGTCAGAGGTCCAGGGCTGAACCCCTCACCCCCACCCCAGTGGTTCCTGGGGCTGTTTCACCCTCCACCCCCCTCACCTGTGCATGGAGGTTGTTACTCCTGAGGCGTCTGTCTGCCAGCATCTCGTTAATGCTTCTCTTCACCTGGTGATTTAACCCTGCAAGACAAAGAAGACAGTAGCCAGCTCAGGGAGTCCTGCCCAGAGCTACCTCCAGCCTGGGCTGCAGGATCTGGGCCAGGACTTTCCTCCCACCTCAGCACCAGGGTCTGAAGCTTGGATGGAGAAAGCCAGAGACTGGAAACCCAGATGGGACCAAGCTCGTGCAGCAAGTAAAACCTGGTGATGGATTATGGACTCCTTGGGAAGGGACTCCTACGCTCAGGGCCTAATAACAGTACGGCTACCCTGCTCTGGGCCTTCGATTATAGTTATTTTTTATTTTTTAATATCTTGGAGGGGGGAATAATTACATATATGCATTTTTTTCCAAATGGAAGTACTGGGGATTGAACCCAGGACCTTGTGCATGCTAAGCACATGCTCTACCACTGAGCTATACCCTCCCCCGCCATTATATTTATTATTGATCTTTAAAACAATACTAGGTTGGGTTAATTATCACCCCCTATTCAGAGAAGAGGAAACAGGCAGCAAGTGGCAAAACCTGGATCTGAATCCAGGTCTATCTTAGCCAAAGGGTACGCCATATCCCGTCCAGTGCTCCACTCCTCAGGTAAGAACACTGAACCCCCCATGGTGGGGAAGTGGGGGTGATGCTCAAGGGGGCTAGCCCGGCCCTTGGAGGGTCTTTCAAGTCCCAGAGGAGTGTCAACAGAGGGGTCCTGACCATCCTCCTGGCTTGAGTCCCTGCTGCTTCCTGCTGCTTAGCCCTGGGCAGGCCACTTCTCCCTGAGTCTCAGTTTCCTCCTCAGTGAAAAGGGGTAAGGAGGAGGGGGTTGGCGATCTGATTGGTCAAGAGCATGAAGCGCCTGCACAGACAGGCACATGGAGCGCTCTCGGCTTCCTGTTTCTTTCCTCTCCTGGGGTGTGGCCAGGATGCACCGACTCCTAGGGAGGGGGTCACACCCTGCATGTGCCGGGGACAATCCACGGGTCCCTTGGCTTCCACCCCTGGCTCAAGAAAGGGAGAGCCCTCATCCTTTGGTCCCATATGAAGGTGTTGGGAGAATCAGTGATGTTGGGCTCTGAGCTGAGAGCTCAAAGACAAAGAGCCTATAAACAGAGCACGACCATGAAGGGCACCAGTGGTGCCCAGGGCTAGCAACGGGAGCGCAGGGTCCAGAGGGGTGATGGGCTCGTTGGCACTCACCGTCAAACTGGGCCGCCTCCCCGTAGCCCTCCTCCTTCTTCTCTTGGAACAGTTTAAGGCAAGCGCTGGGGCTGGCCAGGAGCAGCCGGAAGCCCTGGCAAAGAGGGAGGGAGAGCTCAGTGTATGGGATCCCCCGACATGCAGAAGCCCCCAAACTCAGGAGAGGCCTGAGTTCAGAGGCTCAACCGCCCATGGCACCCCTGCTCAATCCCACCCACCAGCCACAGAGAACTGTCTGCAGATCCCCCAATCCTCCAAGCTGGTTCACACCCCCAGGCCTTTGTCCATGACCTTCTCCTTGCCTGGAGGCCCTTCCTCACTTTGTCCACCAGGGAACTCAACCACTGGGCACTGGGAGGCCTCCTCTCCCAGGCTGCCTGCTCCCTGTGGGCTGTGCCCTCCCTAGACACCTCTGCAAGGTGGTGGAGCTGAGGGGTTAACATGCTGCTCTAGAGCCCACCATCTGGGTCTGAATCTTACCCTATTGGTTGATTGCCCTTCTGAGCCTCAGTTTCCTCATCTACAAAGTAGGGGCCATGATAACAGTACCCACCTCATGGGGCTGTTAGAGGATTTAATGGATTAAAACATGTACATCTCATAAGTGCTCAGTAAATGTTACCAATTATTATCGGTGTCATTTATGGGTCTTGGCTGAGAGGTTTGAATCAGAGCGAACACCCAGTAAGAGTACGAGTAGTGAGCAGATGAGTGCCCTCGTGACCTGAGCTCTGGCCTCCACCAGGAAGCCCCCCCCCCCCCCCCGATTAACACCACCTGGCCCGCAGGCTACCCTGACTCCAAGCTCTCTATGGACAGAGAAGGGTGAGCTGGTTTCAGGTGGCTTTGCCCTATCCCAGCCTATCCGGTCAGAGGTGGCTCGGGCGGGAGGAGAGGGGATGTACCTTTTGATCGGAGGTGGGCACAAAGCTCAGGAACTCGTCCACGTGGCCCACGGAGAGCCAGTCCGAGTAGAGTTCCACGGGCGCCTGCACCTGCTGGGCCTTCAGGAAGTCACGCACCACCTTGGCCATTCGCCGCCCACCTGACCTGGCCGGGGAGGGAAAGAGCAGGGCCGTCGGTGCCGCCTGTGTCCTGGTTCCCTGCAGCGCTTCCCTGCCCGAGACTCATGACGACTCTCTGAATGGGTCTTCTTTTGTCCCCACTTTCTGGCCCCAGCCCCCAGGTGCTCCCAGGGACTCACTGTCCATCCTGACCATCGTCCCAGACAGTGACCCTCCCTCACCCCAAAGCATCCTCCCCAGGACCAGGGAAGTCCTGCTGCCCCTTCCCACAAAAGAGAGTCAAATGAGAGACCACCATCTGCCAAACGGAACCGAAGACACTCATCTCACATCCTGGGACTCAGACAGGTTGATTCTTTACCCAAGGCACCCAGCCACCCCTCACCAGACTTAGTCCAGTGTTTCCCAAAGTGTGGGATCCGACCATCTGGGGTCAGATTCTGCTTCCGGGGAGGGGGAGGTGTGTTTGTTTAGACTGAGGATTCCTGGGCCCTGACATCCTCCCCATCTCAGAGTCTTTGAGGATGTGGCCCATCTGAGGATGTAGGATCTGCATTTTGATACTCATCCTCAGCTGATTCACACACAAGAGAACTGCTGCTCCAGTGGTTTTATGTTCAGCACTGACTGTCTAATCCCCAGAAGTCCTTGAAATGAGGTTGGGACATTTTCAAACCACCCTTTATTAGCAGAGGGAGGAGCTGAGGTGGCCTAGGACAGGGAACAGGGGGCAGGAGCTGGCATCCCAGAGCGGTGGGAGGAGACATTACCAAAAGTTGAATGTCCATGCAAGGATGCTGCCTTAGGCAATGGCCATGTCCCCATTTCACAGATGAGGACACTGAAGCCTAGAAAGTTCAAAGAGGTGACTTGTCCTAAGTCAGAACAATGTATTACACTCTGGGCCCTTTTCACTTTTCCCTGGCACATGTAACCATGTGTAAACACACACATACACACACACACAATCTGTATAGAGATTTTTTTTCTCAATATGTTTTACAAAAAAGGGATCACATTTTTTTGCCTTTGCTTGTCCAGCTTAGGGAGATATCATGGATGAGCTTCCTAGCCCACATCCAACCTGGTGGTTCTATCTTAAACAGAATTTAACTCAGCCCTTCCCCTTCCTCCTTTTCTGCCACCATCTGGCCACGGCAACTCCATCCCTTAAATAATCCTGGTGGTTTGTCCTTTTTCCTGGTCTCTTTGCTTTCACCCTTGCTGCCCTGCAGTCTAATAAGAGGGAGGCTTCTTAGTATGTCAGCCATGTCCCACCTCTGGACAAAACCCTCGCATCACTCACATCTCCCTCACCATAAATGCAAAGTCTTCACAACAACCAGCACAGCCCTAGGCAATCCCAACCCCCTCCTGCCACAATCCCCTTCAATCCACTCAGTTCTAGTCATGCTGGGCTCCTGCTGTCCCTTGCATATATCAGGTACATATATCTGCCTCAGGGCCTTTGCACTTGCTGTTCTCTCTTCCAGGAATTGTTGCCCACTCCCCACGTCCCTCACTTTCTTCAGGTTTTACTCAGATGTCACCTTCTTTCTCTGTGAGGACTTTGGAAATAGCAACAACAACTCCTCAGCTCCCTTCCCAGCTTTATTTTTCTTTACAGCATTTGGTACTATTTGGCATCCTTGACGTCTTGTCTATTGTCTGGCATCCCACTAGAATGGATGCTCCAGGAGGCCTGGGATTTTTGTCTAGGTTCACAGCTGTAGCCCAGCACCTTTTATTGAATAGACACTCAAAAAATATTTGAGAATGATATTAAGGCTTTTGAACAGCTGTGTAAGAGTCCATGGTCCATATAATTTGAATACGTTGTCGACAAAACTAGAAGAAACACCCAGCAAGCAGTGACCATGACAACATTAACCTGATTTGAGGGATGGGAACACAGAAAGTATTTTTCTTGTATTTCTGGTATTTTAATATAGTGTTGGCAATTTTAAAAGACCTCTTTAAAAAACAGAGAGATAGCAGAGAAGAGTGAGGTTTCAGAGATTGTTCATGAGCAAAAAGTGGCAGGAATCAGAAACATATAAGATTGGAGGCAGGGCAGAGTCCCTCCCTGAGACTCTGCAGCTCTCTGCCTGGAGGCAGAGGGATGGACCAGATGACTCCAGCCCTGGGAAGCCTCAGACCTGGTCTCTGAGTCACATCAAAGCTGCCACCAGGGGGCAGAATTGTTCAAAGAGTCTTTTAAATGTGAGAGCAGAGCATGAAGAACCCAAGATAGCAGAGAATAGAGGGGGCATTTACTGAGCACCTACTATGTGCCTGCCTAAGGCTCCTCACACTGAGTATCTTGTTTAATCCCCATAATAACCCTATGATAGTCCTACAAATAATGGGTCCAGGTCATGATCTGAACTCTGCCCTACCAAGCTCTCTGACCTCATCCCCTTCCACGCCCCCTTGTTCCCTCTGCTCCAGCCCCACTGGCCTCGTTGGTGTTCCTCTAATGTCTCCAACACAGCCCTGCCTCAGGGCCTTTGCACTAGCTTTTCCCACTCCCTTGCACATCCTCCTCCCAGATAGCCACATCTTTAACTGTCTCATTTCCTTCAGGGAAATCTCAACCTCTCACCAAAGCTACTTTTATCTAACATACTAGACAATTTACTTATTTACTATGTTTGCTTATTGTTGGTTTCTCTCTGCTAGAATGTATGTAGGTTGTCTGTTTTGTTCACTGCTGAGGTCAAAGCCAAGATAGGAACATAGTTCTGCAGCTTGGGTGTTAAGTTTTAACTGGAGGCCCAAGGAGAAGACCTGGATTCTGACCATTGTACTAACTTGCTGTGTGGTCCTAGGCAGTAGCTGTCCCTCTCTGAGCCTCGGGACCCCATCTGATCACCAAAAGCTTTATTCCTAGTTTTCAACACAATGGCCAATGGAGTGGGGCCCAGCTATACTAGAGACCCCACACCTTCCCTTCTGGGGTCCTTGCTCTGAGCTTGGGAGTTCCCAGAACATTTTTTCATCCTCAGCATGGGGCCCCAGCCCTGGTATATCAGAAGTCTCAATAAATATTTATTGAATTGATAAATGAATGCATGAATGAGGGTATTCACTTCACTTACCTAAGCCTCAACTTCCTCATCTGTAAAATGGGGATAACAGTTGTCCCAATTTTATAGGGCTGTTATAAGAATTAAATGCGGTAACCTGGGTAAAGCACTATGGCACATAGTTCGTGGCACATAGGTGATCAATAACTTTTATCCATTGAGTTCCAACCTGCTTCAAGGCAGATCCACGGCTAGAGATCCAGCTAAACAATTCTTAAGCATTTGGAAGGTAGTTAACATGAATCCTTTATCCCCAGTAATGGCAATTATATAGCTAAGATGGAGATTTTTTTTTGTAGGCCCATTTTACTGATGAGGAAACTGAGGCACAAAATATAAAATAATTTGTTCAATTAATAATGTATCTTTGTCACCTGATATAGCCTTACTACCTTCAACAGTGCCTGGCACTTCGTAGGCATTCAATAAATATTTTAAATGAATTAATCAAGCACCTACTATGTGCCAGGCACTGTGGTAGGCACTAGTTAGGTGACACACCCCCAAGTCACGTGGCCAATAAGTGGCAGAGCCAGGACTTGAACCCAAATCCATTTGATTTCAAAGCCTGTGCTCCTTGCTCCTGAGTCCCTCTCCCTGAAGCACAGAATGACTGCCCAGAGGTCCCAAGTCCCTTCTATCCCCAGGGCTGTGGGCAGGATCTAGCCCCAGAGTAGTCTTGGGCATGAATCACCAGCAAGGTGAGCAGACACACTCCTCTTGCCCTGGCCAACCTCAGCCCCGGGCACCCAGCCTGGGCACCTGGCTTTGCACCCGGGGTTGGTGCCAGGAAGACTCACCTCACCTGATCCAGAGCCCTGAGGCCACCAGGGTCACCACGTGAGGCTGGATGACCTTCCCAGGACTTCCTGGCTGCTCCCGGCCCACGAGTAGGTAGTCAGGGCATGCGGAGGCAAGCTGGGGCACATCTGGGCTCCACACTAACCCCACACAAACAGGAAGGTGGCCTCTGGGGCCTGTGATGGGCTTAATCTTTGGGGCAGGAAGCAGGGGATGCCATCAGGATCCCTGTGCTACACACCCCATTCTTCAGTTGCCCACAGGCGGGGTGGGACCTACTCAGGGGGATTTAACAGATACCTTAAACCCTAAATGCTGTGTTTCCTGCCCGATGACAGCTATCCAGGGTGGGAACCATCGAGTCACCTCTGTCACCCTGGTATCCTGGCCAGCCACTCGCTCACCTGCAGCCGTGCGGTGACCTCTGTGCCCTTTCATGCTGTTGCCAGGACAGCAGCTGTTTTGATCTCCTCCTGGGATCTGTCTCCTGCCTCCGCAGCTGGATTACACATCACCTCCCAGCCCTTCTGATTTTTTCAAAAGAAGCCAGAAATCTGGCCTTTTGTGTGAGGCCTTCTGATATAAATTGATTTAATGTTGGTGACTAATTACGCTCATAAAATACTAGGCAGGGTTCGAAGACCGTGGGCCACTAGTTTGTGGGTTTTTTCCTAAAATTCTGTGATTTTTCAAATCTAAGATGCTAGGACACTGAGTCTTTGATTCTAGGATTCCATGCAGGAAGTTAAGACCACTTCTCAGATGGAGAATTGTGTTTGTGGTGCGGGAGCTGGAGGTGGATGCTCTAGTCACTCCCTCCTCCCTCGTCCCCCCCCCCCCATGCCCTCCAGTGACCTCCGCCACCCTTCCACCCTGGTTTCTCACTTGGGAAAGCTGCTGCCGATGAGAATACGGCCCAGGGGATACTCCTTGCCATCCACAGTGACCGGTGGGCTGACATCCAGGTTGCCGAAGGAGTCAAGACCGGAGGCACCAACGAATGGGATTTCCCGGGTTACATATCCGAAGTCAGGACCCTAGGGGAGGACCAATGAGACCATCCCCAGAAGGAGGGGTCAGTGAGGACAGGAAGAGACAGCTCTTGGGGCAGGGGGGCGAGGGGTGATGGGGTGGGGGGCTCCCACTCCCTGAAAATCCTCCCTGTGCTCTGAGCATTGTGCTATTAAAGTCTAAGCCAATAACGGAACCGTAACTAGAAAATCCCCAAATGTTTGGAAATCAGGCAACGTCACACTTCTAAAGAACCCATGGGTCAAAGAAGAAGCCAAAGGGAAGGTTAGATAATATTTTGAGCTAAAAGGTAAGGTCAACACAGCACATTAAACGTGTGCAAGGCCAGTGAAGCTGCACTTCTAGGGAAATGCCCTGACTCTAAACACACATATAAGAAGGACAAAGGGTTGAAAAATCTTAGCTTCCACTTCCAGCTAAGAAAAGAACGGCAAATTAAACCTAAAGAAAGTAGAAGGAAGGAAATAATGAAAAAGGAGCAGAGACTGGTAGAAAATGCACTGTCCAAGTCAAGCCCAGGGCTCGGGTCAGGCTCCTTGGTTGATGCAGAATCACCTCCCCAGGGACTCGTCCCCGATCCCTCCAGGCTGGGGAGAATGCCCCTGCTCTGTGTGCCCACGAGCTCCTAGACTTTCCCATTAGAGCCCCTACCTGGACCCTGGCATCATCCTGATGGTGGGGGATGGGGGGCCAGTAAGTGGGACACAGGCCACTTCAAAAGGTGGTTTAGCCTAGCAGTGAAGTGCAGGGGCTGTGGAGGCAGCCCCTCTAGTTTTGCATCTTGGTGCCACCGCTAACTGGCTGTGTGGCCTTGGATAAATTGCTTAACCTCTCTGAGCCTCAGTAAAGAGGGAATAATAACAGTCCTTATCCATAGGAGTCCACATGGATTAAATTAGCAACCATGTAAAACTAGGAGGGAGGGCCTGGAACTCAGTACACAGTTGCCAGAGCTGCTCTTGTTGCCCTGCTGTGTATAGGGGGCAGCATCGTGCCTGGCACACAGTAGGTGTTCAGAAAATATTCATTACCTGAAGAGAGGCCCCAGGTCACAAAAGCAAGAGCCATGAGGGTTCACTGAGGGTGCACTTCCCTTAAAAGGCAGTTTGGTCCCCACAGAGCTGACTCCTCTGTTCACTCGGAGTGAATTCGCCTAGGAGAATTTTGCTGGCCTACACGTCCCAGAACAGGGGTGATTTGCATGTGATTTGCATTCAATTTAAATAATCATCCCAAACCTCCCACTAACTCTCCATTTGCCAGGCCTCACCGCCTGTGTCCTTTTGCAACCCCTAAAACACTAGGACCAGGCTGACTGAAGGGTCCTATAGAAGGAGCCACCCAAGGTTTCCCCACTCTGTCCTTGGCCACATACCAGGATCCTCTTATAAGGGAAATCCTTCAGGCCTCTGTTTCGAGGGGAGTCAAAGACCACTGGGAAGGACTTGTGAGGGGCCTCGATGTAGCCAAACTCCATCTCATCCTGGGAGAGGGAGGAAAAGACCACAGTGACCACCTGGGTGTGTAGTATTAAGAATGGGGGTATCCCCCAGGCCCAGGGCAGGGCGGGGCCTGGAGGGTGCAGGGGGCAGGGAACAGAGGTGGAGTGAGGCCTCTCAGGACCTCAGCCAGGAGAGGGACTCTGCCAGGGACCAGAGTATCTGGACGGCAGCAGGAGAGACTAGAGGCGATGCAGGCAGTGGGAGAGGGTTCCCCTAGACTGCACGCCCCAACCCTGAGTCCAGGCACTCAGCCCAGCCTGGCTTCTCTAGGGAGATGGAAGCCAGGTTGGAGCCTGTGCGCACCCTCTTTCCCAAAAGCCAGAGTAAAGGATGGGGCTCAGGCCTCCAGGGCTGCCTTCCTCTCTTCCAGGGTCCCTCCCGCTCCCACCTGGATCCAGCGGTCGTTTCGATTCTCGATCCGAGGGCAGATGATCAGTTTGCAGTTGGCTTTCAATGCCAGGTCAGACATGTCCTTCAGAAACTTCTCATTTGAGCCATGAAGGTCTACGACACTGCAGAGCACAGGGAGAGGGGAGAGAAATGACTTTGACTGTGGCCTTGGCCTTAGGGCCAGAAGGCAGGGATGGATGGGGTGGCCAGTCTGTGCTAGGCCCCCTGTGGCCTCTGGGTACAGGAGTTCAAACACAGCCCCTGCACTAGAGAGGCTCATGACAGAGATGGATAATGTCCCCAGATCACATCAGGTGGTAGGCACAAGGGGAGGGAAAATCTACTGCTGGTTAAGGAGGTAGTGGGGGCAGGTAGTCCCTATCTTCTCCAGTTTCTCACAATTGACCTAAATAAACGAGTGAGGGTGGGGTTAGTGAGCAAGCGGAAAGAAAGTGTTTCCTTCTGAACACCTGCACGCACCTGGATCCAGGTAAGCAGAGCAAACCTGTTTGGCCACACCCTTCCTGGCCTTTTGACTTATGTTCCAAGTCACCTCTAGCCTTTTCCATTGGTCCAGCCTCGGATGCAGGGGCCTGGAGTAGCCTTGCCAATCAAGGCTCACCTGTCCATCAAGGGGCCTGACAAGGATTCTGAGGGACGGCAGAGGGACCAGGACTGCACTTTGGGGCAGGGCTCACAGCAGATCCTGGAGGCTGGGTTCCCAAGTTCTCTAAGGCCCAGGAGCACACTGAAATCAGAGCAAGACTAGGTCTCACGCAGCCACTAGCAGCCTGAACAGGGCCTGGCCCCACGGCCTAGAATCAATCCCAGATGCTGCAGGGCTGCTGCAGGCAGGGTAGGGGCAGGATTGCTGGAGCTTGAGCCAGTGACTGTGGCCAGGGCCTTAGTGCTTAGAGCAGGTGGGGCTGAAGGCCCAGCTTGTGCCTGTGGGTGTCCTCAGTGAATCTGTCCAGAGTGAAGGAGGGGCCAACCCCAGTACAGCATTCTGCTCCCATCTCTACGAGTCCAGAGATGGTGGGGGAGCTGCAGGAGGGGCGAGGCCTCACCTGCACACATACAGCTCCAGGGGGGGCTGGGTGTTGGGGGTCATGATCCAGGGGGCCACACGGAAGGTCACGGTGTCTGTGAAGAGGGGCACCTCGGGCAGGGTCTGGGGGGAAAATGCAGGGAGTCCCATCAGGCCTCAAGACTCCCCCAGCCTCCAGCCTCCCAGCCCTGGAGGCTCCAAACTGGTCCCTGAAGCCCCTCACCCCCATCCCAGCCCCCAACGCCCTATGCACCTTGGTGTCCACCAGGCTGACGCTGAGAGAGACCAGCCCCAAGAAATCAGCATCGGGAAAGGTGAACCCCTCCACATAGAAGCCGATCTTCCGCTCCCCCAGCTGCCGCTCCACCTCGTAGGACAGATGCTGGGGTCCCAGCACCTGCTTGTAGTCGGAGAGGGAATTCCCACCTAGGGGCAACCAGAGTCAGCACCGGGGTGGGGGTGGGGTGGAGAGCAGTGCTGGGACAGGGGGGGTGGGGCTGTGAAGATGGGAGGACAGGGAACCTGAGACCAGAAATCCAGGGGCAGAGTCACCTTTGTGTTACAACTACTTGGGCTCTTCTCCAGCTCTGCCACGTGCAAGCCGCATGACCTCAGCCCAATGACTCAACCTCTCTGAGCCTCAGTTCCTCATCTGTAAAATGGGCTAACATTATATGTTTCTCATGAGGTCAATGTAAGCTTTAAATCAGATAAGGAAATAAAAGCAGCTGGCACAAAAGGGGAAGACAACCCAAATGTCCATCACCAGATGAATGGATAAATGAAATGTTGCATATCCATATCCTGGAATGTTATTCATCCACAAAAGGAATGAAGTACTGAGACACGCTACAGCATGGATGAGTCTTGAGACCATTATGCTAAGTGAAGGAAGCCCAACGCAAAAGGCCACACACTGGATGATTCCATTTGTACAAGTTGAAAGAGTAGGTACATCCTTAGGGACAGAGAGCAGGTCGGTGGTTGCCTAGGGCTGGGGAGTGGGGGCATGGGGAGTGACAGTGAGTACAGGCTTTTACTTGAGGGTGATGAAAATGTCTTGCAACTAGAAATTTTGTGGTGGTTGCACAACATTGAGAATGTACTAAATGTCACTGAATTGCTCACTTTAAAATGATTAATTCTATGTTATGTGAATTTCACCTCAATTAAAAAAAAAGCGCCTGGTTCGAGATTTGCAGATACTAACTACTACATATAACATAGATAAACAACTAGTTTCTTCTGCATAGCACAGGGAACTATATTCAATATCTTCTAGTAACCTATAATGAAAAAGAAAAAGAAAAGGAATATATGTATGTATATGTAAGACTGAAACACTATGCTGTACACCAGAAATTGAAACAACATTGTAAACTGACTATACGTCAATAAAAAAGAACCCAAAAAAAAAAAAAAAAAAAAGCACCCGGCACACAGGAGTTCTGGCCCGTCCCCTTTTCTCCTCCCCTCCAAGGGTTGTCTGGGAAGTGTCACCCTGGCACGCTCTTAGTCACAGCAGGAAAGGTTGTCAGTTCACTTAAATGAGATTTTGCTTATGTTCTGGTATCACAAGTAAATGTTTTCAGGCTGGACCTCTGCCTAAACTTCCACCACGAGTGCAGAGAAGGAACATTCTGGTTCCTATCAGTCTCATTTAGCTGGAACAAGTTCTGGGTCAGTTTGAACAGAGGGTGAAAAGGAAGAAGGAAGGGGCAGGAGAGACTTCTTGCTATTTATAAAAATGAGTAAGGGCACCTCAGGGTTAAGGATTGTTTTCACTTTGTTTTGTTTTTTTAAGCCACAGACTTCAATTAATAACCTCTTTGGCAGAACAGCTGGATTTTTAGCTTTTCTAGTCGCTGCTCCCACCTCACCCAGCCCGGACAGTACTGGTCATACATGGAGAACCCATTCCAGGCTGACAGCCCAGAGAGGGGACGGGGTCGGGGGAAGGGTCAGCGGCTGTGGAAAGAAGAGGGAGGTTGGGGGAGGGTATAGCTCAGTGGTAGACAGTGTGCTTAGCACGCACGATGTCCTGGGTTCAATCCCCAGTTACCTCTGTTAAAATAAATTAATAAATAAATAAACCTAATTACCTCCCCCTTCCAAAAAAGAAAGAAAGAAAAAGAAAGATGAGGGAGGCTTTGGTATTGAAGAGCAGGCTTTGATGCCTGCTCCACCCACAATTGGTTATGTGACCTTAGGACAGTGAATTCATGGGTCTGAGCCTCAGTTTCCCCCTCAGTAAGATGGGTCTAGTTTGGGACCCTCTTTCTTGGGCAATAAGTCGTGTCCTGATGGAGTGGCTGTTTGTAAGCTGTTGGGAGAATTACAAAAAGATGATGGAGAAGGGAGAGATGTGGATCAGAGAAGAAAGAACTAGTTTGAGAAGCAGAGGATGGAGCAGGGAGGGAAGAGGACCCTCCAGGCCACTCACCCCTAGCACAGAAGACCCCCACTCTTTTGGAATCAGAAAATGGCACGTTCAAGATCAGCTTGTGGTTGTCAAAGAGCTCGTCAGGGCCATCGCAGCTCAGCACCATGGGGGACATGTCCTGCAGGTCTGGAGAGAGTGGTACCCATGAGACAACCCTCCCGCCACCCCACACCATCACCTTGGACAGCCCTGCACATCCCTTCTGTTACTCACCATCCAGTGATGTCAGCTGGGTGTTGGTGAGGTCCAGCCCCTTGGACCTGAGACTATCCCGGTCACAGTTCACCAGCAGGACAGCCCCATAGCCCTCAGGGCCCCAGCGCCAGGATTTCTGTGGCAAAACAAGAGGCCTTGGGGTCAGGGGAACCCAGGGGTCTCTGGGAAGGGGTTCTGCTTTGTTAACTTCAAGGCTTGTATTCTGGGTTTGCTTAAAGATTTAAAGAGGGGTCATAAATATGGGGACTAAAGCTCCAGGTCTCTAGACCCAGTGAACAGCCTATACACCCCCACCCAGCAGCCCCACCCAGCCATCACACCAGAAGAGGGTGATGCTGCCGAACCCAGAAAGGCCTCTGCCAGCTGCTTAGTGTTGGCCCGACCTGGGGGACAGAGGCTGCCTCTCCCTGACCTTGATGGGGCTGGAGAATCCCCACCCCACGTCTCTCCTGGGGCTTGGCCCACAGATGTCTCTGACATTCACTCATGGTCCTGAAGGCCCTACAGGGAGGTCCAAGCTAAGGCAAGAAAGATGGCTGGAGCCCTGCCTCTGTGATCCAAGCTCTTCCTGATGTGCCTCCACTTTATCCCCACCAGACTCTGCAAGGCAGGGCTTATTTTCCCCATTTCACAGACATGGGAAAGAGGCTCTGGGGAAGTGAGCCCCAAGTCACATAGATGGGACTCAAACTCACAGGGCCACTGCTAACCTATATGGCATTCTTGTTCACCCCTCTGGCTAGATGCTGTTCTGTACCAGTGCCCAAGACATGGTTTGCATCATAGGCCCCACCCACCACCTTGCCCAAGCAATCTTGTGCAGTGAACAACCTGCACAGCCATCCATGGCAACCCTGCTCCATCTTGTCTACAAAGTCTTGTATGTGAGCCAGACTTCCTCTCTGGGGACTTTCCCTGCAAACTCTATCTCCTACCCTCCCAGAATGGCTTTCAGACACTTCCTATGGGATAACGCCTTGAGCCTACCCCATCCTCCTCCTCACTCTTAGAGTCCAACTGGGGCTGTCTACTCAGCCTCGTCTACTAAAAGCCTTCATTCAGTCACTTTACAATCTTTTATGAAGTACCTGTCATGTTTAGGGGTTTAAATACAGCCCAGGAAATAGAAAAGACATCAAGCAAAAGAACCAATCCCAGTTCTAAGGTGGCACAAGAGAGACTCTGAGAGGGTAAGCTATTTTCCAGTAGTCACACAGCATTTTGATCACACTTGTGCCTACTTGTGCCGATTTGGCAGTCCTCAGATGACTTCCCTACCCTGTTGGATACCCCAGACCTTAGAATTCATTAGCCTTCTGGAAGGAGAGCCTACCCCACCCCAAGGTTTGCCTGTCAACTCTGCCTTCTTGGGCTAGCCAGGAGAGTCCCACCTTGTCACCTTGGCTCTTCTTCACCTTGCCGGCACGGCCCATGTCGACATCAAGGGAGATGTCTGAAAAGGGATGGAGAGGGGCTACCAGGGGCTCCCTAGTCCCAGCCTCACACCCATAATGTCCAGGTTGGGGCAAGCTCTGCCCCCTCCCCAAGCCCATGAGAACCAGGAGGCCCTGTTCTGGGGACCACACCCAACTCCTGGGAGGCCCCTGTGGCAGCCCCCCATGGTTCTGGGTGTTGGAGGGAATCGAGTCTTTGGCTGTTGAATTCCTTACTCATCAGCGTGTGCTGAATTGCTGCCTCTTGGTGGCCCTGACTCTGGTGGTCAAGATGAGACTTGGAGCCAGCTGCCCCGTGCCCCGGTTGAAGGCGACATGGGGCCCTCCGAGGTCTAGTGATTAAGTCTTGGAGTTCCAGTGAGGGTGACAGGTGGGATTCTGGATGAAGGAGTTTAGCCATTGACCCATGGGCAGTGCAGTTTCTAGATTCTCGTGGCCCTTAAGTATGGCTGGGGCTCTACCCCCGAGGTCCTAAAGAAGATGCACAGCCTCTTAAGAAGCCAGACTCCTCGACAGAGGAGGAAGGTGACCATCAACTTGCACTCAGGGGCTCCCCTAAGACCCTCAAACGGCCAGCCAGGAGGTGGTACTTACCAACGCCAGTGAGGTAGAGCACGCTCTGGCCCAGGGCACCGCCCTCCTGCTGCCCGAAGTAGGAGACCTTCACCTGCGGGGACATCATTGGCCCTGAGCCAGCACGGCCGCCCCTTCCAATGGCCGTGGCACAGAGAATGGGGGACACCCCGACGGCCCTGCCTAGAGGCAGGGGAGGTGTGGGGTCCCCCCGTACTCCCTGTTGCTGAAGGCCCAAGACTCATGGGCTTCCAGCTTGGATTCAGAGCTGCCTTCTCCAGCTGGAGAGGCCATGGATGCCTCCCTGGCTCCCAGGGCTGAGCTGAGGGACAGGGTGGGTGCAGATCCCAGAGGGAACAGCTGGAGCCTCAGGAATCCATGCAGATGTCAGAGAGAAAAAATGAGGGATGGGGAAGCTGTCATCATTGACTGAGGCAGGTTGTTCAACCTCTCTTGGCCTCTGTTTCTTCGTCTATAAAATGGGAATAACAATCCCCACACCCACAATAACAGCCAGTGCTCATGGAGCCTTCCCCAAGGTCCAGAAGCCATTCCAAGTGCCTGACCCAGGCCATCTCAACGACACCCCAGGACGGCCCAGTAAATGGGGCCCAGAGGTACGATTTGAGCTCCAGGGCCCCTGCCCTTAACACCTGTCGCTGGAGTAGAGGCTGAATCAATGAATCAGGAGTCACTGTGTGTGTGGCGGGCACCTGGGCGTGAGCAAGGACAGTGTCCTCTGTAAAAGTGGAAGCTTCCTGCTTCCTTAGGTGGGAGACACACACACACAGCCAGGTATGTACCGGTGAATGTATCACGCATGTGTATGAGCATACACAGGTCCTGCTGTGGGCTCAGTAACTGGGGGTTTGTTTGGAGTCTGTGTGGAACTGAGTACAGGGATCAACGGGGGTGATTGTGAATTTGAGGGGTGAGCAGACCGGCTGTGCTTTTATGGGAGTTTCATTTGTGTGTGTGTGAGATGCTGGGGCGCTGAGGTGGCTCTGCGTGCTTGGGGTGTCTATGGACTGTATCAGGCTGTGTTGTGTGGATGTGGGTGGCAAAGCCTTATGGGGATTGGGTGGGGGGGAGATGCGCGAATAGGGTGTGCTCTGTTGGGGGGCTCTTACCTTCTGTGGGGAGGTGGCCTCTTACCTTGAGGTCATTTAAATCTTTACTGGCTGTGTCCACGGATACGATCACGTCCACGCCGGCGCCCAGGGGCCAGTGGGTCTTGCCTGTGGGCTTTGTCACCCGTGCTGGATCGTAGACCATGAAGATCTCCACCCCAGAGCTCCCAGAGATTCCGAAGGTCACAGAGCCCTTGGGCACATCACTGACAGAAAGGAGAGAGGGAAGGGTCCAGGGGCTCAGGAGAGAGACCAGTGGGGTAGTGGGCTGGGTTGGGGAGGAGCAGTGCGGTGTGCCACTGGCCGGGAGACCAGCCTGTTTGGGCCACAGGGCTCCATCCCAGCTCACCAGTGATTCCCACGTGACCCACCCTGGGCGCATCGTCTCCTGGCCTCAGGCTCCCCATCTGTAACCTGAAGGGCTTGGAGCAGAATAATGCCTGTTGAGCTTTGTTTTTGTGGCTGAGCCCTTTCAGTGGCTCTAACGTGGAACCTCAGAGATAAGACAGCCAAAAGGGAGCTAGGGTGGTGCCACGCCACGCCTTTTAACCCTTCCACTGAGGCTCCAGGGAGCAGAGACTCTGGAGTTTTCACCTCTGGATAGCCCACTCCCACCCCAAAGTTTCATCTTCTGATGCCTCTGAATTCTCTAGCCCAACAGGAAATCCATTCAGGACCCCATCTCACCTCCTCCACTGCCATCCCTGCCCTCCTAGACTGCTGGGCAGTCTCCTCACCCATTTCTCTAGGCCCATCTGTGCCCCCTCCAGTCTGTTCTGCACACAGCACATGTTGTTCCAATGCTCAAAAGCAAATTCTCACAATGACAGTACAAGGCCCCTCCTGATCTGCCCTCTGCCACCCCCTAGAACCTCCTCCTCCCAATCACGCTCAACCCTCACTCACTCTGCTCCAGCCACACTCACCTTCCTGCTGTTCCAGGAAGCTGTCAGGCTGTCCTGCCTCAGGGCCTTTGCACCAGCTGTTTCCTCTGCAGAAAATGCTCCTCCCCCCAGATATCCACATGGCTCACTCTCTTACCCGCTTCAGGGCTCTGCTTAAATGTCACGCTCTCAGTGAGCTCCCCCATCACTCCATGTAACGCTATGCCTTTCCCCACCCTCTCCCTCACTCTCCCTATCACTCTCACTCTGCTGACTGTTAATCATGCTGTTATTTACTGTGCATCTCTCCTGCTAGAAGGTCAGGCCCACGAGGGCGGGCAGTTCTGTCTATTCTGCTCACTGCTATATCCCAGCACCTATAACAGTGCCTGGTGTGCAGTCAGTGCTCATAAACACTTGTTAAATGAATGAATGGACTCAGTTTCCCCTACTCTGCAGAGAGATGCAGGCCCATCTGTCCCAGGTGGTACAAAACTTGACTGATGCCAGGACCCAGAGCAAAATTTTCCCCATCCGCCTGATATAGCACATCCACCTGATGCCCTAGAACCCTACATTCCAGAAAGGGGGTGGGGAACCCTCAGTCCACCAGACCCCAGCCAGGGGCACTCATCTCCCGGGCCTCCAAGCTGCTCCTCGGACCACCAGCTACAGCAGGGAGGGACCAGCCTTCCTGGGCCGTAGACTCAGAGGGGATGCCCTGCAAACTCGGGCTGCAGGGCACCCAGAGCTAAGCCAACAGGACTTCCACAGGTGCATCTTGTCCTTCATCCCCTGAGTAAGCCTGAGCTGTGTGCCTCCCTGTCCCGGCCCTGGGCTAGGCCCTAGGGTTCCATGAGGCCCTTGGCCATGAAGCCCACACCCTAGAGGGGAAGTCAGACCAGGGAACTACATGTCAATGTTTCTCCCTCCATGACGTGTCAGGGGTCTCCACTGACAGACCCCAGGGCAGAGCCATCAGCCTCAAGGCCATCACCCAAGGTACAAGTCTACTTGCAGACATCCACCTGACTGTAAATATGCACTGTCCTTTGACATTTCCTCCCGCCTTCATCCTTTCCTGGACCCCTGAGAGCCCTGGAGAAACCAGACACCCCTCTCTAGCCCCCACCATGGTCACTCAGTCCCCCAAAGCAACAGCCCCCTTTGACCATTGTGATGATGGTTACAGTTCGAACAACCCCAGGTCCCACTCAGTGCCTGGCTCTCTGATGTGCACCATGGCTCCACAAGGCAGTTCTGAATCTCCTCGTTTTAAGGATGAGGCTGGGGTGGAGGGGGCCCCTGAGCCCTGTAGGCTCCTGGCAAGATCCACGTCCCCTACGCCCCACTCTTGGCCTCACCACCCCCAGTGAGGCACGATCCCTTCAGGCAGCCTCCCACCTTACCCTCCCCTCTTTGTCCTTATTTAATCAGTTGCCAGGGGAACCCAAGTCTCCCAGACTTTCATCCGCTAACCTGACCCCATCTCCCAACCTCCTCCAGTCTCAGTCAGTGTCACACGCCATCATCAGCACGGGGGCCTCAACCACATCTGGGAGAGCTTCCTGTCACAGACACCTGCTCCCCGCATCCACTGGGCCCAGGGGTGGGCCGGGGTCTGGCTTGCTCCTCACTGTCCCTTCCAGGCCACTGTCACTCTGTCCTTGTTCCTTGAGGGTGTCAGCTCCTGCCACCATCTCCAGCGCTGCTGTCACCACTTTTATTTCAAAGGCCACAGGGGGTGGTGAGGGGGTAGCCTGGCCCCTCAGTCCCTTGACCTCCTCTCTTCCAGTGGTCCTGTCCTCTACCCGGCCTCTCCCGTGGGTGGACCCCAGACTTTGTCATGGCCAAGAACTGCACCCATGACAAATTCCCCTACTAGCCACCCACCCTGATACCACCTCCCAACCTGCCCGCTCCTTCTGCCACGCCAACTGCAACAGGCCTTCAAGTCCACAGGGACCTGCATCCATGGAAGTCTGCGCCCACTCTGCCCCTTCTTGCCAGCCCTCACTCCTCCTGTTCTCTCTTCCCCTCCCCGGGCTTAGATTCCATCATCCCACATCAAGGTCACTCCCTCCTCCACTCTCAACTCCCCTGCGTGTCTTTCTCTCCATCATACTGGCTGGCAAAGCTCCAGCCACTGTCAAATCCACCTCGCCCCAATTCTACATCTGCACCCATGCAGCTGGTCACTTACAACACTTTGGGGCGTTCTCTTCTCCTTTATGGTCCCAGATAACCATTCCAGGCCTCTCCTCTTTCACTCCTCCCCTCCTCTTTCATCTCTTCCCCTCATCACTCAGAGCTGGTCACCTCCCTCTTCCCAGCGTCGCACCTGTCAGCCCACTGCTTCTGAGCCCAGCGCGCCTGCCCTCCTGGACAATGGATGGGCTGCCCCAATCCTCCCCTACTGGAGGGCATTGCCCCAGCCTTGCCCCTTCTCACCCTCACTCACGACCTTACAGATATACTATAAATATCATCCATCGTAACAAATCACGCCTCATTTCTTCTGCTCCCATCTTAGCAAATCTCCTCAAGACTGAAGGCTATTTGCTGCCCAGATCTTTCCTCCTGTCCTCTCCGTGACCTGCCTCTAATCAAGCTCTCCTCTGCACAGTGCCATCCAAACCACTCTGCTGCCAAATCCAAATGTCCTTTCTCTTCTTCCTCCAGGTGATCTGTCAGCGGCGTCTGACCCAGGTGACCAACTATCCTCCTGGAGACACTTTCCACTCGGCCTCTGGGACACAAGACTCTCCTGCTGTCTCACCTCCCTGGCTGTCTTCCTCTGCTGCTTCCTTCCTGCATCTTGTTCTAACTCCAGGTGCCCCAGGCTGTGGTGCACAGGCACACATTTAACACCAGCAGCTGGGGTAGGAGGAGGGAGCAAAGTATGCACAGATATAAGTTTACTATAAATGTTACTGATATAGATGACATGTAACACACAAGATACAAACAACAGTACAGCAGACATTACTCTTTGTTGTAAAATGTGTTGTCAGTGCTCCGTAGCTCACTGACTCTTACAAAATGCCTCTCTTATCAATGGAGCCAACAACCTATGGTTGCAATTCAGTCATGATTCCAGAAACGGAGTTGCATCTGGATCTGCAAATTCTTCCCCCAGCAGGTTTACTGCCGAACATTTATAGTGATGTGGATGTTGATTGATATTTTCTTTTCTGCTCGAGAGTAAGAGGAAAGTGAAACTGTGACGATGTGAGACTTCACTCCTTCAAGGCCACGAGCGACTTCTTTGCCGGGTTAGAGGTCACTGAAGAGCACCTCCTCACACATTCGTGCTAATCTCAAGGGGACAGCTATAGACACCATACACCTTCCAGTGACATCTGCGTCATTAATTTTTCTTCATTGAGAAAACAATCAATGGAGTCCTGACTCGCCTTGGCTAGTTTCCATGGTGTAAATACTCCCAGTATGGACAATGTCAAGTTACCATTGCAACGTCATTGAACTCAGGTTTGCAAAGAGGTGCACGTAGCCCCCCCATGGATAACTCTCCTACCACATGGAGGGGAATGATCGCAGATACTGATAGAACATAGTCAAATAATTAGGAAGCGATGCGCTTTGAGTATTCATTACCTTTGAATTTTATATAATTTATTTAACAGTAAGTATATGTAGTTTAATTTAAAATAAGGGCCTGTGTTTGATGACAGGCTCATTAACTTCCTTAAAACAATGGACAACCAGGTCCCTTTGGGGAAGGATCCTGCTACACTGATAAAAACTTGTGCTTGTTCTCCTTTCTCCCAGCCGTCCCCAAAGGGACTTACAGCCTTTTACCAGGGTGACTCTACACTGGGGAAAAGGAAATGATCAGACTTTTCTGGTTTTCATGGACACTGGCTCTGAACTGACACTAATTCTGGGGGACTCAAAGGGATCCTGCAGCCCACCAGTCAGAGCAGAGGCTTGTAGTGATCAGGTGATCAGTGGAGTTTAGCTCAGGTCTGTCTCACCACGGGCCCAGTGGGTGCCCGAACAAACCCAACCCGCAGTCTTATTCCCCCAGTTCTGGAATGCGGGATTGGAATGGATGCGCTAGCAATGGGCTCGCGCTATGGCGAGTGCACTCAAGTGGCTACAGCCGGCCTGGCCCCAGGGGCTCAGTGCTGGGCTGTCCCCTCCTCTCTGCCGACACTCGCCCCCTGAGTGATTGCCACCTGCCACAGCAGTATGCTGAGAACCCCCACTTTTCCATCTCCAGGCCCTTACAGCTGTCTTTTGAACATCCCCCTTAGGGTGTCTAATAGGCGTTTTAAACTTAACATATCCAAAACCAAACTCCTCCTTCCCCACTCCTGCTCTGTCGAAACCTACCCAAGTCAGTCCATGGAGCCCCATCCTCCGATCAGCCAGGCCCTCTCTCCTTCCCTCACGCTCACATCTAGCCACCAGCGAACCCCATCAGCTCCGTCTTCACAGCATCCCCCTGCTGACCTTCGCATCTCCTCCATGCCTAACATCCTGGTCCAGGCACTAGTTTTTACATGTGAGTTTTTACAACAGGCTGGTCCCCTTGCTTCTTCTCCTGCAGCCCGCGGTCTGTTCTCAACACAGCAGCAGAGGGATCCTCTTAAAACAAAAGTCTACGAGGTCCCTTCTACTTGCAGCCTTTCCTTGGTGGGGGCTCCATGGTCTGCCCCCAGCTGGCCATGACCCCCTTGCTCCCACAGACCCAGTTCCTGCTCTCCCTCCAGCTGCCAAGCTCCCTGCTGCCTTAGACCCTTTGCGCTCAGTACTCTTGGTTCAGAAAGTCCAGCTCGCAGGCATCTGCTGGGTACTCATCCCCTCCTTCCCAGAGGTCCTCCTGGCTGCCCTATTTAAGGCAGTGCGAAGTGGATGACCCCACGAATCCCACGCTCCCTAAACCCATGATCCAGCTTCATTTCAAGCCACAGCACTTGTCACCTGATGTGTCATCTTTATTTGACGTATTTCCTTACTGTCCATCTCTCCCTCTAGAACACAGAGAACTTTTCTATTTTATTTTCACTAAAACTACTGTCATCTCAGTACCCAGCGCAGTGCCTGCCGTGGCCGAGGAGTACAGGAAACCCTTGTTTCACAGATGAAGACAAGGCAGTCCAGGAATGTGGAATTGTAACCAAACAGGACCCTATGGACCTTTCCGGGACAGACCCCCACCCCGTGTCCTTCACCTGCCTCTTGTTTGTAGAAAAACGTTAGCCTCCTAGGCCCTCCCCAAGTTCCAACGAATAAATTTAATCAGATAAGTGAGAAAATCTAGGAACAAAGGAAAAGAGTCAAGCAACTTAAAGTTTTAGCCATTAAACAAAGTTAAGGACTTTAGTTTCTTCTCAAGGGCCATAGATAATATTTTGAGCCATGTCCTTTGAACTGTTGTACAGAGCCTGAAACCCCCACCCGGTGACAGAAGTTAACTGCATGCTGCCCACAGCCCTGGCCACACAACCCCTTATTTGGAGTCTTGGTAGAAAAAATAGTAATAAATTTTTTTTTTAATAATAGAAGAGGGGCTATCAGGACCTTCTGAGCCCAGCCTGGTGTCCTGCAGTCTCAATCTACCCCCCCACCTTGCTCTGCAGCTCACTCCTAGTTCGCCCCTCTCTGGGGCGCTGGGATCCTGGTCTCAGCTTCCTCCCTTCCCCCTTGCAGGTGCCAGGTGAGCCCTGCAAGGATGGACCTTGGGGAAAGGAGGCTTCCTGCACGTGATGGGAAGGGCTGAGCCCCAGGGCAGGTATCACCTGCCCTCCCGGAAGGGGCTGTTCAGGTCCTAGCCCCGCTGCCTTCCAGGCCCCGTCTCCCCAACCAAGCCGCTCCCCTTGTGCTGCCTCTCAGGGTGAAAAAGGTGCGGGGAGCTGAGGCTGTCCCAGCAGGAACTCTGCAGGCTGAGGGGGGAGCTCTTAGAGGGTGTAACAGGCAGGTGTGGGAGTTGGGGTGAGCTTCAGGCTGCCCCCCAGTGGGATTTGCCTCACCAGTTCTCCCAAGCGGCTGGGCAGGTTCCTCCCAATCCTCGCCTCCCTCCCCCCACGCCCCCCCCTGCTTCTTGGTCTTAGGATGCAGCCCCCAGACCCAACCAAACCCCGGGAGGCAGTCCTGGCATGCCCCCAAACTCAGAGCCAAGTGAGGTAATGGATTTGAAAGCACCCCTTTATTAAGCGAAAGGGACTAAGTCATTACCATACAGGAGGTGCCGTCTGGCAGGTGGCATCATTCTTAGCATCTGTATCCTCATTCCCATTGTTGCACTGATGGGCCTGTGCCCTCACCTTGCCCTCGCCCTTCTCTGCGGAGGTGGGGTGGGGACCGGGAGAGGGCGATATTTTGCCTTCTTGAAGACCCACTTCAAATGCCACCCCTTCCGTGGAGTGGAGCATGAGCTGTGTGTGGAGTGTGGCTTTGAACCTGGTCACTGAGCCACTCTGAGCCTCGATTTTCCTCCTCTGTAAAATGGATATAATCCAGAGCTACTTCCTAGGACTGTTGGAAGGATTTCATGAGGTGGTACATTTAAAGTGCTTGGCACACAGTAGGTGCTTAATAAGTGTTAGGTTCATCATTGCTGTTACTCTTCCCAGAGCCCCAACAGCCCAACCCACTTCAGCCAGAACCCCGTATCCTTTCCTCTGTGACCCCACAGCACCAGTTCAGACCCTCCTTCCGACCCCGTGACAGTCTGTGTCACCCAGAGCAGCACCCTGACTCACCCTGTCACATCTCCACGCCCCATGCCCAGAGCCAGGCCTGCTTTACCACGTGAATAAAGAGGCTGCAAGGAGAATGGAGTCAATTCTCACAGAATCTCACAAAAGGAGGCGCAGAGGAAGGAACGAGGAATTTCAAATCAACAGGTTAATTCCCAGCCAGGCCCACCTGCTTTGGCAAGGTATGTGCCCACCTACCTGTTAAGGCATAAGGGCAGCATGTTTCACAGGTAACACTGGAATCGGGTAATATTGGGGTGGCATTTTCAAGCACCTACTATGTGCCAGGCACCCGCTCAGCTTTTGGTACCTGTGATCTCACCTACACTTCACCACAACCCTCTTACATATGTGTTGCTGTCCTCATTCAGCAGATGAAGCAATCTCCTCAGAGAGGTTAAGTAACTTTCCTAGGGTCACACAGCTGACACAGGGAGGAAGGAGCAGCAGGTTTGTCTTCTATCTTTTGCTGTCCCGGCTGACATTCAAATGGGTGTATGTGCCCTGAGCATGTCCCCGGCAAGGATCGGAGGAAGGAGACAGGGAAGACGCAGGAAGGAAAAGGAAAACGTTGAAACTTTGCAAGACAAGCTTCTCAATAGACTCCTGTAGGAGCTGGCAGGATGGAGGCACTGAGGCAGGAAAGCCATGTCCCCTCCTCCCGCTCCGCACACCCAAACTTTGCAGAGGTGAGGTCCAGACTGGGAGAGTGGCACCCATGACTTTCTGGCCCCTTTCTGCCCTAAAACAATGAGACTGTGGAGTATCTGCACAGGCCTTGAGTCAGAGAAGGGTCCCAGAGGTCATCCTGGCCGGCTCCCTGCCCATCACAGGACTCCGTGCTTGAACACTTCCTGTGACAGACAGCTCACTACCTTACACCCTCTGTACTTTGACAGCCCAGGGAATTAGAAAGCTTTTCTCTGGCTTGGCTGCAACCTACATCCAGAAGCTTCCTCCCACTGGGGCTCCACAGGACACACCTTATCTCAACTGCTCAGAAGTTGACCACCGGGTCTCCAGGGAGAAGAGAAACACCGCAGTCATGGAGAAGTTCCCTCCCGTGCCCTCCTTCCTACCTGCTTCTTGGACAGCACCAGCCCCAGGACGAGCTTAGGGGTCAGGGGCCCCTCTGCCCGTCGAGGGTGTGGGCAGGGAAGGCAGAGTGGTACTGACCTAGCCTCCAGCTGGGTGGGTGGGTATGAGAGGTGGTGGCAGAGGACCAGTGTGCTCTGGAGGCTTGTCCAGGGCACTGGGGTGGGGGAGAGGTGAAAGCAGAAGGGAGAATAGTGAAGAATTGGATGGAAGGACGGGAGAGCAAGCCAGTGGGCCACCTTTGAGCAGACCAGCCTGCCAAGCCTGTGGATCCTCCTTCATACCTAGCCAGCCACCTGCCCTCCCGAAGTCCCAGAGGTGTCACCCTCCAGGGGGCCTAGACTTGACATTCCCTGGACTGACGCCACAAGAAATGCCATGGGACCAGCCAGCAAGACCCAGCAAGTCCTCTCTGGTGCATCCAGCTCTGTGGCGACTCCTGTCAGGAGCTGAGACTCACTGTGAGTCCCACAGAGCTGGCCGACCACCTGTGTGCCGTAAAGGATGGCAGACCCCTCCCCAGGAGCACAGGGAGCTCCGGTTACTGCTGTCAGCTGCTCCACCTCCAGGTGCATTTCCTGAGCACCTACTGTGTCACGTGCCACCCTGGGTACTGGGAAAGCAGGGATGAGTCACCCCTGCCCCTGCCCTCTTGGGATCCACCCACGGCAGGTACATCATGGTCTGCAACATGCTTTTCCACCATTCTCCTTCCACCCACATGGCTCCTGTCTGCTGAGCAAGGCAGTTTTTATTCCTTTCCCCATTTTACAGAAGATGAGCTGAAATTCAGAGAGAGGCCACACACAGGGCGACAGTGGAGAGCTGGGATATGACCCCACTCAGGTTTGACTACAAAGCTCATTCTCTGCCCTGCTCCCACGCACCCCTAGAGCTGACCCGACAACATAAAAGATTCCCAGATAATGGGCTCTCTCGGGATTGGGCTCAGAGAATTTGGGCTCAGGCAGGCCTGAGTTCAAATCCCAGCTCGGCTATGTGCAGGCTGTGTGACTGTGGGCCAGTCTCTTGACCTCTCTGTATCTCCATTTCTTTGTCCGATAAATGGAGATTAGGTGTTACTACCTCATAGGTTCGTTGTGAGGCTTAATTGAGAGAGTGCGGTGAACACGTAACACAGTGCTGCCGTCACTGTCATTACTGTCACAGGGGACACGGGGAGCAGGCAGACCCTGGGGAAGAGGACTCTAGCACCTCCCTTCACTTTCTGACCTGCCTGAAAACCTGGTTAGTGATGCAGTTGTCAGCATCCACATCCTGAAGTTTTTTAGCTCCCAGACTAAGATGGGAGCCCCTCAGGGGCGGGTGTGGGTTGTATCATCTCCAAGTGCCACAGCCCAACAGAGCCAGACAAGGGGCAGGTGTCCAGTAACATTTGTTAAGTGACTGCAGCAGAGTAAAGGCCACAGAAGGTTCAGACCCTGGCACGGTCCTCCCTGGGTGCTGGCTGTGCTGACAGAGTGCGGGGAGGGCGATGGCTGACAACCCCCTGCCCCCGCCCAGACCCCACACTGTGGGCAGGAATTTTCCCCTAAGTGTAGAATCACACAGGGCGTGGCTATGTCCTCTCCCTCTTTCTTTCCTCCCCAGAGACAGTAATCATGGGTGCCTTATGCCCTGTCATCGCTCAGCTAAGGGCGCATCCAGAGTGCCTGCAAGGAGGGTCTGGGCCCGCCAGGCCTTCTTTCAGTGGACCTCTGCCTGCCCAGAAATGGGGGCTGGAGAAGGGGAATGATGGCTTTCATCCATGGGCCTTCCCAGCAGAGGCAGACAGGGGCTGGGGGCCAGAATGTCCTGAGAGAAGAGCCCTGCATGGAAAATCACAGTCATGAGTCACTTGTCTCCTTTCAGCCTGTTTCCCCATCTGCAAAATGTGCTCTGCGGATGAGGTAATTTCTCATCTGTATAACAGGGGCCAATTTCACAGGTACAGTCGACAGGTGAGAGTATCCCCATCTAGCATGGGAGGAAACAGGCTCAGAGAGGCTAAGTAACTGGCCCAAGGTCACACAGCCTGCAAGAACCAGCCTAACCCCCAGCTGGTGGTTATAACTACCAACCATCCCATTCTTAGCAGTCACTGAACTGACTCTCAGACGGTCCCACCTCAATTCATCGTCTTCTGGGGCTGTCGGGACAGTGCCCAGCCTTCCTTCCTCCTCACCCAGGTCCAGAAACCCCAGCCCCCTCTTCCTGTATGCCTGGCAGCCTGGCTCAGACCATATCTTCTGCAGGATCCTACTGAGGAATTTCTGGCCTTCCCTTTGCCCACTCCTCCCACCATGGCAACAGAGAGCCAGGTGCGGGGAGGAGGGGGCATAAACGTGGCTGGAAAGGTATGATGGAGAAGCACTTGGCAGGGCTTTAAGTAGCCTTGGACTCAAATGCAGGGTGACCTAGTTCTCTGTTCTGTGGCCCAGGGTGCATTTGGGGGCACAACACAGGTCTGTACCTGCTAAGAGGCCAGGCCCCTATCAAGTTCCAGCAGATCCCAGCCTCCTCAGTACTGGCCCCTCGGCAGCAGCGTTTGGAATCCCCCCACCGCTCTCAGCCCACAGCTGAGCACCCCTCCTGGGTTCCCCAGGTGGCTGATATCTTGGCTGGGTGTGGATTTGCCAGTTCCTTCCAGCCCAACATCCCACCCTCCACATATCTTTGAGCATCAGGACCACTTGGCGGAGCTGAACAGCTGCTTAGAAGCCACAGCAAAGGGAGTGGAAGCTTCTCTGGACAGAGCAAAGGAGAGGACAACACATCACAGGGAAAGCATTTTGGGATCAAGGAGGAATCTGCATCACGGGTAAATGACCATAATTCCATTCCCTGTATCTCATGTCTTTTCTCAGGGCCCATCAGCTGGCCCCTGGGACCACTGAGAAAAGCAGGGAGAGGGCTGGGGTGGAAGAGAGAGAAGTGGGGGTTGGAAGTGATGGGAACAGGAGAGGGATGAGAAGTCGGTGGAGGAGGAGGGGAGATTCTAAGACCAAACGGATGGGAAAGAGAAGACTGGGGCAGGGGAGGGGCTACAGGGACAGAAATGGGGAGGAAAGAGAGACTGATGAGGGATTCCCAGATCTCAAAACAGGAGGTGGCAATGGGGACCAGGGAGGTGAGGACATCTGTAGACTTAAGAGGAGGCTGACCTCTGATGCCCTCCCTGATGCTAATATTTTACACATCAAGATCTCACTCACTCCACCATTTCCCATTCAGATTCTGTGACCTCTGACCTCTCATAGCTCCGTGGATCTTACGGGGAACCCCCGTTTCACATTCTCCAAGAATCTTCAAATTTAAACTTCAACATTACTTCCAATAAAGGAATGTGATGCAGCAGCAGAATGGAACTGGGAGGAGCTGAGGTCCTCATCTGGCTTTAAACCCAGGTCTCAGCCAGGCTCTCGGAGCCTGTCAGTCATTGTGAATTAGTATTGGCATCAATCCTATAATTATCCCATGAGAAGCACAATTATGCTTCATTGTCCTTCTGTGCAAGCTAAAACCATTAATTTACTCAACATAAACATTAAGAATATATATATATCTCACAAGTTTTATAACTCTGTTTGGGTATTTTTGTGTCTTGAAATACAGGTAACCCCAGAAAAAGGAAGTGGCCTGTTCCTCTCTCCCGCTTGTCTGAGAGGCCCCACAGACACTCCTTTCTCTGTGAGCCTCAAATCCCAACAATCTGGGATCTAAAGGGTCTCTTCTGCTTTGATGCTTTTGCTGGGCTGGGGGAGACTTAGAAAAACTCCAGGAGAATGTCCCCAGCCCCACCCAGCCAGCCTTCCCCTCCACCCCCAAGAATAAACACTCATATGGCCTCCAGCTCTGATTCTGGCCCCTGGGCAGACAGGGAGCCTAGGCTGGATCATTAATGGATTCCTCACATCACACCCCCTCATTTTTGGCATGAGACCTCTGGGGGCCACCTCCAGGCAAGGACAGGGACAGCCAAGGCCATCTGGCCAGACCCGAAGGGTCACGGTGGTGAGCTAGCCCGCTGGGATGAGTGTAGGATCTGCAGCACATGCTGGGTCAGAGGATTTCTAAGGGTTCCTTGGGCTGGGACACCCTGGGGCACACAATTACCCCAGTACAAATATTTCTCCAAATAACCAGTCGACAGAGCACATGGGGGAATTAATTACTTCCCATGATGTCACCCTTACACACCCATCTCTACTAAATCTGGAGGGCTCAGACTCCGGGCAGCTCAGGCGACTGGTACACCTCCTCTTTGGTTGGGGGGGGGGCTTCCCCCTTCAACCAGCAAAGCCAAACAGAAGGCCCTTGTTTGTCCTCAGCTGGAGCCAGGCACCTGGCAATGAGGGTGGGGAAGCCCCAGGGTCACCATCAGGTGTAGCCCCTCCCTCCAAGCCAGCCCAGGCCCGGAGTTAGCTTTAGGCTCCCCTTAAAACTATCCCAGGTTGACCATTCATGGCCCCCCGCTTCCACCTCTCTTGACAATTCCACGTTGCCTTTCTCCACCTATCAAAGACTTCACTGGCAGGAAGTTCTTCTTTAGGTCTACTTTAAAACCAACTTGCTGCAGAATAAACTTCAGTTTTCTAATTTAGCGACTCTCCGTGGCTATGACCCTAGTCACCACCAATATCCAGGGTGAAGGTTCCTGAAGGTCTCTTACTGGTGCTCACTCAGGACCCGAGCAGCTCCCTACCCACAGAATCAACCAGGGCACAGAAGCTTCGGACAATCAGGCAACTTCCCTGTGCCCCTCACCTGGGCTGGGGCCCACACCTGAGGATACCAAGGTGCCTGGTGATCTCCAAGAAGATTTACAGATAGCATCGCCCCCATGTTCCCACTACACACCCCCTGATCTGTCCTCTACCCCACCCTCTCAGATGGGAGGAACAGATAGTGGGGGAAACGGAGCTCAAGGAGCTGTGGATTCAGAGCTGTAAGCACCTCCCTCTTCCCCGGCACCGGCAGAGCAAGGCCCTGCACAGGCACACTCCTATTTCTCCTGCCCCAACCCATTAACATCAATGTTATTGCTGCCCGGCTTGTCAGATGAGGAAAGAGTCTCAGAGAAGTAGGGTAGCTTGCCCAGGGTCACACAGCTACGAACAAGGCTGGGATGAGGTAACTGAGTCCGTCCAACCTCAGAGCGTGGGGGCCCTACCGCCACCCTGAACTGCAGAGGTGACTCGGGTCATCCTGTCAGAGCTCAGAGGAGGGAACGAGGCCCTTGGAGGACCAGTGACTAGTCAAGTGCTTCTGGCCTTAGACAGCAGAACCTCAGCCCAGGGCCTGGGGTTCTGAAATGACCTTCCAGAGACAGACATCCCCTGGGGTGAGAACAGGGGTCTGGAATTGGGAAGCTAGGGGCTCATTAGAGACCCCCTCTCTGCTCTCGGTGTTGAAGCAGAGTTGCCAAATAAAGTACAGGGTGCCTAGCTAAATTTGAATTTCAGCTAAACAGCCATTTTTTTTCTAAATACAAGTATGTCCCATGCAACTACTAAAAAAAAAAAATGTTTTTTTTTAAATCTGAAGTGGAAACTTAACTGGGCATCCTGTATTTTCGTTTGCTAAGTCTGGCAACCTTGTGTTAATTTAAAAGGGCAGGAGAAAATGGGATCTGCTGGTCACCAAGGGAACCAGCCCCACATCAGGGCCCCCAGGATGACTTAGAGCCTCCAGGGCTCCTGGCTGTCCCTCCTCGGCTCCCGGCCACTGCCCGAGAGAGGGGCAGGGAGGCCTTCTGGGGCAGAGGCTCACCTGAAGCCAGGTGAAGCTGGGCCCAGCAGTTCATTAACCAGATTGGGAGAGCACAGGGACTGAGACCCAAGAGGGCCGATGTGGGCGGGAGGGGAGGAAGGAGAGGCTCAGATCCCACCTTGTAGCAGACCTCAGCCCCCACCTCCTCTGGGAGGAAGGCTCCCCTCCTGACCCACCCCCCATCCGCTAGGGCTCTGGCCCCAACTGTTCCAGTAATGATGGAGTTCGTAGACAGTGTGTCAGAGCCAGAAGGGCCCCCAGAGATCCTCAAGCCCAACTCCCTCAGTGGCCAGCTGGGGAACCTGAGGCTGGGGCCAGGCCAGGGAGACTCTAGGCCCATGGGAGAAGCTGACGCTTCCACTGCCCCTCAGATGTAATCATTGCCACTGTCACCACCGTCATCACCATCAAGCCCCAGGCTGGTTCCCAGCCTTTTACTTTATTAATTCATTGAATTGTTCCCTAACCACTCCCTCCTGATCCCAGTCGCCTCTGATGTCCGGCCTCCGATGATCAAGCTGCCACACACACCACCCCTCCCCCTCAGAGAGATGGGTTGTTGGCAAGAAACTGAAACAAATCAGTTTGTTGGTAAATCAGTTTGTTGGCAAATCAGGGGAGGTCCAGTCCTGTCCCTTGTTTTGAGCAACAATTCATTTTGATGCTCCATACGAGTTCCGCTTGGACATAAGAATGCAGAGCTCAGACCCCAAAGCCTGGTCCCACAGCTCACAACTGGAACCCTCATCCCAGGACTTGAGGCCAAAGACTTGCCCCCCTCCCCGTGCCAGAAGCCAGAGCCCCAAGGTGGACCTGATATCCTCGTCCTACCCTCCCAGGTGCTACAGCCAAATCCGCCTGCTCTGCTGTCAAAACAGCCTCCTGCCAGCTTCCTCCAAAGTGTCTGATTTCGTCCACCCAGTGCCCACCCCTTGCCTCAGGTCCTCCGTTCCAGCCCAGCCCTCCGCAGCCAGGTGGGCGCTTCTCAGTTCTCACCTGTAAACATCCACATACGTTTCGACTCCCACCACACACACAGCATAGGTGGGCTTCTTCAGGGACAGCTGCACAGCTCTCTGCGGGGCCATCCTGTCCCCCTGGCTCTCAATCTCCAGGCTCCCTGGCTCCCCAGCTCCTCTCCCCGGCACCTCGTTGCCAGGAAGGAGAGTGAGTTCTGATGAGCCGGTGCCTTCCTCCTCCCTTTTAATTTCAGCCCTATGATTTGATTAGCCTGCCTGAACCTCGTCCCCACCTCCTGGCTCCATGCCCATCCCTCCTCACTCAGGCCTGTTAATCGAAGAGGATAAGGGAGGAGGTACCCAGGGCCTCTCGGAGGATGGGGAAGGGGGGGCTTCAACTGGGGCCCCTGGTGGAGCAGAGTTCAGCTGCCAACAGAAGGCGACCAAGCTCCCCAGCAGCCCCTGTCCCCCTTCCTGCAGTTCTGCCTCTATCCTCAGATTGTCAGTGCCTGAATCCACACGGTAACGATGTCAGTGTTTTCTGAGGGCTAACTACATGCTGGCTAAGCGGTTCGCAGATCTTATCTCACATGTTAAGAGATCAGCTAGCACATAAACCACGGTGCAGTCAGACTGCCTGGGTTCAAATCCCAGCTCTGCCTCTTAAACCCTACGATCTTGAAAAGTTATTCCACCTCTCTGAGGTTCCGTTTCCCTGTGTGTGAGACAGCAGTCGTAGCAGTAGTTACCTGTTCCATTGGATTGATGTGCAGATTATGTGACCTCCCAGTAGGAGGTTCAGCACGGTGCCTGGCACGCAATACTCACCAGAAGAAACACTGGGCAACCACTGCCGGTACCCTCATGTCACAGGAGAACCCCGGATGCCGATCACACTGCTGGTCAGTGGGGGAGCCACAGGCAGGTCGGCTGACTCACCACACTGTGCCACCTCTCAGGGGGTGAGGTTGTGCCTTTGTCCCCCAACTCCAGAGATGGCAGAAGCTACCCCATGTCAGTATCCTTGGATAGCCAGTGGGGAGGGAACTTGAAAAGGAGCTCAGAACAGTGGGCTAGGAAAGACTGATTTCTTTTTTTTTTTTTCAGTCTTTTTTAAAATATTTTTTTATTTTGGGAGGAGGTAATTAGGGTTTTTTTTTCAATGGAGGTAGTGTGGATTGAACCCAGGACCTCATGCCTGCTAAGCATGCACTTTTCCACTGAGCTATACCCTCCCCCTAATTTGTTTCTGAAAAATCCCCTCCTTTCAGCTCTGGAAAGCACTGGCTCCCACCTGTTCTCAGGACGTTTGTGGAATTTCATTCATTCACTCGATAAACATTCGTTGAGCACCTACTCTGTTAGGCACCCTATTAAGCAATGGCGACACAACTCTGAGCAAAACAGACCACAGTCCCTGCTCTGACAGCATTTATATTCCAGGGAGACGGAGGATGAGTAAAGTTGCATAAGTCAAGTACGGGTAACATCAGACAGAGTCAGGATGCTCGTCCCCCTCATCCAGGCGAGAAATGACGGTGGCTTGGTCCTGGGGTAACAGTGAAGGTGGTGAGAAGTGGTTGGATTCAGAATGTATCTTGAAGACAGAGTTGAGGTTTGCTGATGGATTGGATGTGGGTGTGATAGAAAGAGAGGGGTCAAGGATGACTGGAGTGGTTGAACCCCAGCAACTAGAAGGATGGAGTTGCCCTCAGAAAGATGGGGAAAGCGGGGGGTGGGCAGGTTGGGCAGGGGGTCCAGACATTCTATTTTGGACCTGTCAGGCGTGAAATGTCTATTGGGCCCCTGGGTAGAGACCAGTAATTACAGGGGACATGCTTCCTCTATATTGGGCACCAGTGGGTGACAAGGAGGAGAGTTCCCTCAGGAATCCCAGGATGGCCCTTCTCAGCCATGCAGTCACTGCACAGAGTGGATGCACAACCAGAACACCCACATCCACAGGTCTGGGGTAGAAGGATGGCAAAGAGAGAGAGGGAGAGAGAGAGAGAGAGAGAGAGAGAGGAGAAACACCCCTTGCCTAGGGGAACTGTCAATCTGATGGGGCAGGAGAGGACACAGTCCCTACCTCCAGAAATGCCCAGCCTGGTCAGGGAGAAGGGAAACATAAAAATGGGATAAACATTTATCTGGTTATTTTTGATTTGGAAGACTTTCCTGGAATGATCTTTCTTACTGCCAATGTACCTGATTACGCATGTTCCTGATCTGCAAAGTTTGTTACACCCAAAGGCACCAAGGCAGAGTCTAGATTTGCCCCATGGATACAGAACCCAGCAAAACAGCATGGGATGCACGATGGTTTCATTTCCACCACCCACACCCCTCTGCATTAACCAGGACCTGAGCCATTTAGTTTATATGTAATGTAATGTGGAGTGTAAAAAGCAGGTTCCTGAAGAGCACATGGGTATGTTCCCATTACAGAAGGATGGATGGATGGATGGATGGATGGATGGATGGATGGATGGACAGATGGATAGGTGAATGAACAGATGAGAAAGAAGGAGGAATGCAGGTTGGTGTATAAACGGCTATCTGCAAAGATGATGATGATAACCATGATGATGATGGCAGTGATGACGATGGTGAAGATGATGTCAAATGATGGTGAGATGCTAGCAAACACATACACAGCCTTCACCATGTATGTACCAGGCACTGTTCTAAGCCCCTTCCATGGATTCACTCATCTAATCCTTACAACAATACTGAGTGACAGGTACCGATTAAACCTAGAATCCCAAGTTCAAACAGACCATAGCCTGGGCGTGCAGAATGTACTCTTTGTGGGCTGTGGGCAGGGCAAGGGCCCTTTTAGGTCATGGTGTCCTAGAAAGAAATATTCTCAGAGCTGGAGGAAAGAAGGAGGAAATAGCAGGGAGTGGGCAGAGAGGCTAAGAGGAACACCAGAGCATCCCCATTTCACAGATGAAGAAATCAAGGCACCAAGAAGTTAGGGTCTGTCACTGGAAAGTGGTCAAGCCAGGATTTGAGCCCTGGCCATCTGATTCTAGCCAGGCTCGTGTTGTGGACTAGATTTCCGGGAGGTAGAATGTCGTGTCCTTTTTACATTCTTCCTCATGCTTCTGTGGCGTGTTGACACAGTTTGTGGCCAAATATTTTTATTGTTGAAAAAAAGAAAGTCTCTCTTGGAGGAAAAAAAATAAGAAGAGTTTCCTGCTCTCGGCCTCCCTGCCCACCCTTGGCAGATTGCAGCCTTCCTCTTTGCTTCGTTTCTGAGAACACCTAAGACACCATGACCTGCCCGGGCCCCTGCCCTGCCCACAACCCGCAAAAGGTACATCCTGCACATCTAGGCTGTGGTCTGTTTGAACTTGGGATTCCAGACCGGACTGGGGAGCAGGGGTGGGGAGGAGCAGGGGTGGGGAGGAGCAGGGATTGGGGAGCTGGAAGACATCCCAGCCCCTCTCCCCTCTGGCACGTAGAACACGGATGGGTGAGCCTCAAACACAGCAGCCATGCAGGGGGAGAGAGCTGCCAGCCACTGGGTGACCATGGGACTCTAGCGTGACTCCAGGATGTCCAGGAACAACCCAGGGAAACTGTAGCTGCGAGAGGTTCTGGGCTGGCGCTACCATGTCCAGATACCTCATTCTCCTCATTCTTCAACAATTTTTTTGAGCACCTACCTTTCACCAGCCATTGTTCTTGGCACTGGGGATGTAGCAGTGAAATAAGACAAACCAAGTCGCTGCCCTCTTGGGGCACAGACAGTAGCCGGGGGGACAGGGAATAGACTGGGAGGCTAGAGACTGGGGTGTCAGGAAGTGATGACGACAGAGCAGGGTAAGGGGCAGAGCAGACGGGGTGCTGTTTTGAGTAGGCTGGTCAGGGAAGGCCCCTCTGAAGAAATGATATTGGGGCAGGTCTGAAAATGAGCCCTTCATGATTTCAAGGCCGCTTCCAACCTCAGATCATCCAGGGTTCCATCCTCCCCACTCATCTCCCTGCTCACAGGTTGCTGAACTAGCTCAGTTTCCAAACTCAGATGACTTCGGGGGTCAGAGGATAACATAAATGTGTGACACTACCAAGTACAAGACCACAGGGAGGAGTGGCAGCTGTGACAAAGGGAAGGCAGCCTGCTTTGGCAGATGCATTAAAATGCAATATTCCTTAAAAACAGAACACCATGGGTCAAGCCAAACTAACTCACTTGGAAGTCAGATCTGACCCTTGGGCCTTTAGTTGGAGACCCCAGCATGGACTATTTATGAATTGGTGGGTAAGCAGGGCGGTGGAGGGAATGACTTTGGTCGGGGGAGTCATTTGATGCCTGTGAGGATAAGCTATCTGGGCCCAGGTGAGTCTTGGCACCATCGGGACATGGAACCCGCCTGCGTCGGGCCTTGTAACCTGTGGGAGTGGCTTCTGGGCTGTCCCCATCATTGCTGACACCAGCTGTGGGCCCTTCCACTCTGGGGGAACACCCCCCCAACATACACACACAGTTAGTGCCTGAGCTTACCTGGGGCAGCCAGGGAGGGAGGGTGGGAGGACCTGCAGAGCTCAGCTCTCTGGACTCTCCGCTGTGGCCTTTCTCCACTGCCTAGCACCCCTGAGCACCACAGGGCCAGTCCCATCTGCTCTCTAGAATCCTGAACTTTAAGCTGGAAGGGTCCCTGGGGGCCATTCATCCAGCCCCTCCACTTTCCAGTTAAGTTAAGTCAGGCTCAGAGAAGAGTAATGACATTTCTGAGATGAAACAGCGATCACACTGAATCCAAGGTTTTCATGCATTCCTTCCTTCATTTCTTCCTTCCTTCCTTCACTGAAAAACAGCTACTGGGCACTTTTTGTATATAGATGCTATTCTAGAAATCAGGGCTTTCACTCCCTGTTGAGTCTTCTCAGCTTCTTACATGGAGTCATCCCCTCCAGGATCTCCCAGGTCACCGCCAAACTCTCCCTGTGCCCCTGACACCCAGAGCAGGATCCTGGACCCCCAAGTGGGTGGGGCCTCGTGGGCTCTGACTCAGCCATCGTGAGGAAGCAGGAGACCCACTGACGCCTGGGGCTAGTGGCTGTAATGGCAGGAAGTAGTGAGGGCCGTGAATCACCCAACTCAATCCACACTGTCCCCTCGGAGTCTGACACCCCAGCCCCGGTCTCCACTGGGCACCAGGGACCTGCAGGAATCACCGACTCCCTCCTCTGCTCTGGGACGGCCAAGGCTCCATGTGGCAATGTCAGCAGAGCTAATGACACCACAGGAGGGGCTGGGCTGGGCACAGTCCAGGCCTGGGGGTGGTTGCGGCCAGGTGGAATCAGCCCCGCCCCCACGGGTGGCCGACTCAGCAGGCTCCTGAGCACATCTCCTCTTTCCCTGCCCTCAGCTGGCTTTTTTCCATCTCAGCAAACAGTGCTGCCTCTACCCCAAGGTGCCCACGCCAGAGACCTAGGCAACCTCTCTGGTCACTCCCAGCACCAAAAGTCACCTCATCTGACCTGTCAGCTCTACCTTCCAAATCTCTCTTGGCCCCACCCTTTCCTCTCTGACCCTACTGTCACCCCCATTGCTGGTCCCAGCCACCACTGACTCTCAGCAGAGATCTGAGCAGCCTCCTGGTCCCCCAGGCCCCAGACTAACCCCATTCCCTGCCACAGGCAGCAGTGATCTGTAGGAAACATGCATCTGATCGTGTCATTCCCTTGAAAAGCCTTCAGCTTCCTACGGTCCCCAGGATAAAGGAAAGTGGGCAAAGCCTAGATTGGGGTGCCGTTCTGTCTGAAGTTCTAGTCTGGGCTCTGACATTTCTTAGATTTCAGCACCCTAGGCAAACGATTTACCTTCTCTGAGGCCGTCTCCTAATTCACAAAAACCTGGAATAATGGAGAAGTTATAAATGACATGCATAAAGTGCCTGGGGTATAGCTGATCCTCAAAAAATAGAAATTCAGTCTAGCATTAAAGATCCTCGGACCAGGCCCCTGATGACCCCTCCTTCACTCAGTACCTGACCCACATTTTGATCATTTACCTCTGGGCTGCCCTCCTGCCCCTACTGGGGGCTTACTCACTGACCTGGGCTTTTCCGTGAACCTCTGCCCATTACCAGCCTTCCTTCCCTCCCCTTCCCTTCCCCACTCTCTTCCTCCAGCACCCACTCCATGGGAAGACTCAACGCTTCTACTTCTTTCATGGATTTACAGCCTGCACTGTAATAACAAAGATTTGAGACAGCTTACAAAATGCAACCTGGAGAAGATTGCTATTTTAAGCGAGAAAATGGAGTCAAACAGCGGGGAAAGAAGGAAAAAGACAGGGAGAGACATCCTGTCTGGTTTGGTAGATTTCACTGTGAGTTTCCTGGTGGCCCAGGAAAAAAGGGAAACATCATCAAGTCCATGAATCATGATGCTCATGAGATAAAACTAAAACAGTTGAGGAAGAGAAGCCCAGCTCTTCAGGCCCTGAGAATTGAGGGAAATACCCCTGCCCCCACCCCTGGGAGAGGCGTTTAATAAATGGGGCAAGGGTGGGATATTAAACTAAGTGATCCACGACATTCTTATGGTTGGGTCTGGCTTGATCCACAGGTAATTGCGGAGGGGACTGTCTATAGAAATATGGGCTTTGTATCCTTCCAACTCTCCTCCATGAGCATTCTTCATTTATTCAAGCCTTTAATTGAATAGGGAGGGAATGGCGGAGGATTTGGGGGTGACCTCTCTGATGGCTCTTCCTGGTGCTGAGAAGGCAGAGATCCAGTATCTTCCAATGTTGGCCAATCTGGCTGCAGTTGACATTCACTGTGAGAATCATCCCGGGTCCAGCACCTTCCACCCACTTACTCAGAAATGGAGAATCATTCGTGGAAAGGGGGTTGGGGAGATGCTTCAAGTCTCAGCAGACCCCTACAGAAAACTTGGTCCACCTGCCTCATCAGACACACACAGACAGAGAGGCCCAGAGAAGAGTAGTGACTTGCCTCAAAACACACAGCCGGGTGGAGGCAATGTGGGGTAAAAGAGGGAGAATCGACCCCAGAGTTAGAACCTTGGATTCTCAGGCCAGCTGATGCCCCACCTACATCTGACCCGTCCAGCTGCTACTCTCACCATCTATGTTACTGATGAAGCATCATCTGCCAAGACCCCCAGTAGAGAAACCATCACACAGAGGGTTCAGCATCTTTCCCCAAATCGCTCACTCATTCAATCAAATATTTCTTGGGCATCTACTGGGGGCCAGTCCATAAGCAGATGAACAAGACCTGGTTTCAACTTGCCTTATAGGAGAGCGTAGTTTATGGAGTACGCGGTCTGTGAACATGCTGTCACTGAGAAGTTTTGTAAGAGCCACAATGGGGATGTTCTGAGGACCAGGAATGCGTGCACGGCGGGGAGGGATGGTAATGCCAGGAGCCAGCGCTGACTGAACACTGACACTGAGCCAGCTCTGCTAAGCGCTTTGCAGGCATTATCTTGTATTCTTGCATCTAACCCAGGAGATGAGCACTGCTGCTGCCTCTGATTGGCAGGGGAGGAAATCTAGTCTCAGAGTTTCAGCAACATGTCCAAGGTGTCCTGCTACTGAGGATGGGAGCAGAGTTGCAACCCCATCCAGGGGACTCAGATTGTGTGTTAATTGCTACGTTCTACTGCCCCCAAGGAGGGTGAAGCCAGGGTAGCTCTTGTGCTGTTGGCACTTATAGGCTTTGGGGGCCACTGGCCTCAGCCTCTCCTGTTGCATCCGTGTACCCCTTACCTACTTCTGCCCTGGGAAGGGTGAGGCTGTCCTGGGTCTGGCCTGCTGGTCCCAGAGCAACCCCTTTTCTGACCCCCACACAGAGGCCTGATGGCAGAAGAACTCAAGAGATACCCAGTTCCCAGCTGCCTCACACCATTAAGGTCCTATGGACATCAGCCTAGGTCACTCCATCACTCTGGAAACCCTTCAGGCCCTGGGGCCTCCCAGGGCAGGGCCAGGACATCCTGTCCCCACTGGCCTTGGCCTGGCCTGAGTCCTGGGGTTGGGGGCTAGCCTGGGCAGAGAGGGCCCTGATGGCTGGAGTAAGGGCGTGGGAACACGTGCCCTCCTAGGAAGTCAGGGCAAGGGGAGGCTTTAGAGATAACCTGGAAGTCCAGGAGGTCACACTGAAAACTGATTAAAGAGTAGACACTCAGGCCCAAGCCGGCTGGGGGCTCAAATCCCACATGATCACCCCTTCCCCCTCCAGCAGTCCCTGAAACCCTACAGCAGGAGCCTGGGGCTCACAGATCCGCTCAGAAAGCTACCTGCCTGATTTGCCACTGGTCGTAAGCCCACAGTGGGCCAGCCACAGACCCGAGGTCACTTGGGGAGGGAGGAAGGGCCCCTAGGGGTGTGTAGGGGGTCAGCAGTTGGGCAGGCAGTACCAACACTGCACAGAGCATGGGTCCAGCCCTGGCCCATCATTCACTGGCCACATGACCATGAGCAGCCACCTGACCCCTCTGGGGCTGCTTTAGCTTCATCTGCCTAAAGGGACTTGTTACGTGCACACCTGGCCCAGGTGCTGGGCTTTACAACAACCCCCCGGACATCTCCCAGGTAGTTCCTTCACCTGCAGTTTCTAAAGCACCTAGCATAGGTCAGGGCCCTGGACATGCTAGGCTCCCTCCTGGTCCCTCATAGACTGCTTCCTCCAGGAAGCCCTTCCAGATGGCTCTGGCTCCCAGGAGTGTTCTGTTCTCTAAGTGACCCCTATAGGCGCTGCCCTGGGAAACTACCTGCTTCAATCCCATGTCACTCTGGCAAAACTGCACATTTCAGAGGACAGAGAGTGGCCATGTCTTTGACTCTGGTGGCGGTGGGGGCAGGGGCTGAGAAAACTGGCTTAAATGAAAAGATCCAGACTCACAGAGGTACAAGAGTTCACGGCCACCCATCCCACAGCCAATCAGCAGCCCCCATGTTCCCCAGGCAGAGGTTCTGGCCATCCCTTGACACAGCTCTTGGGCTGTCTGGCCTTTATCTCCTTGACCCTGGCACTAAGCTGAGCATCCTCAGGGGCCCTGAGGTCACCTGGGAGCAGAGCTGCATCCTTCTCCCTACCCAGCCTGGCCTGGCAGTTCCATGAAGCCAGAGGGCCTCCAGAGAGGAGAGAGAATGGGAAAAGGGGACGGAAAAACAGACAGAAACAGACTGAAAAACAGAGACAGACAAAGAAGGCCCGAAAAGAGAGAACAAAGGGAGAGAGTGAGGAGGAGGAGGGGCACAGAGAAGAGCGGGGACCAAGACAGCAAGATGCATAGAGAGGCTGAGATGGAGACAGAGGGAGGGACCGAAACAGAGAATGAAAGGCACAGAGACACTGAGGGAGGAGCAGGAGGGAGTCCTAGAGCCCACAAGATCCTCTCTCGCCTTCCTGCTTCCCGCGGGGTCTCTTCCCCAAGTCTTCTGCTCCCTGTACCCAGGCATGTGCTGATTACTTACTTTGCCCCTGGCCTGGGAGCTGAGGACAACCCCTCCCCCCGCCACACCTCTCAGGTGGTAGCTGTGTTTATCCCCACTCTGCAGATGAAGAAAATGAGGCTGGGAGCCATAGATGACTCATCTAAATAAACTGCTGCTAGGGTGCTGGCAGGAAGGTCATGGACAGGGAGACTGAGGCCCAGAGATGGGTGGTGACTGGCTCTGGGTAACGAAGCAGCTAGCCACAGAGCCCAGGCTGGAACCCAGCTCGCCTGGCACCTTGCCTGGCTCCAAAGAAAACAGATAAATCTCATGAAGTCTTTGGCAAGGAGGCTCTAGGTTTATCAGAAGGGCTGTGGAAACTGTCACCACCCACCTACCAAGATCCGTCTTGCCCACCCACCTCAAAGATAAGAGGACTGAGGCCTCGAGACGGGAGTTGGTTGGCACATGGCAGGCCGGGAGCAGGGCCCAGGCTAGAACCCAGGCCTCTCGCACCCTGCCCAGCATCCTCTGCCCTCCTCTGCCTGCTATCACACTTCTAAACACACTGCCCCCAGCCTGCCAAGGCCCCACTATCCGCGCACTGATGGGCCATGGATTTCTCTGTGGCCTCGGCCCCCCTTCCATGCCAGACCCATTCGAAAAGCCTCCACTTGGCCCCTTTGCTCCAAGGGTTGGCCTCTGTCCCTCGTCTGGGTCACAGCTTCCCAAGTCCCCTTCAGATGGGAGGGGGAGTCTGGCTTTGCCTGACATGGGATGCACTGACCCCAGGACAGATGAGGAGTTCTAAACTGGACCCAGCTTTGCAGAACATTCATGGGGCCTGACCCTACCCCTGCTCCCCATCCTCCCAGCCATTAACACACAAAACCAGGGCAGAACCCAGGGGACAGGTCAGCGGGTGAGGTTCAGCCAATGGGGCTTGGGGAGTCAAGGAAGTACCTGTAAGCAGGGCTTACTGATTTAAAGACCCAGCCCAGAAAACAAACAAGAGGAAACCTTGCTTTTCACTCTACCTGGGTTCTAAAGAAAGTGTTGATAGATCTTTTGTAAAGAAAATCATGTTAACCTGGGAAGAAGTGGCCTTTCTTTCTTCCTCATTCTAAATGTCCGTCTCATCCCCTAGAGGTGTGCTCTCTGTGAGGACGGGGTCACATCACACGCACCTGGGAACCCCGGTGCCCAGCATAAACAGGGCTTGGCCCATTCGTTACTGATGCTCCCAGAGTGAGCTGATGACAAATGATTTCATTTTCCATGTAGGAGAGAAGATACTCGTAATCCGTACATCTGACAAAGGGCCCCCATCCAGACTTTGTAAGGGGCGTCTGCAAATCAGCGTGAAAAAGAGAAGCCACCAGTCCTGCACGGTAGAGCGGAGCTCACAGGCTGCAGGTATTAAGCAGGAACCTTCCAGGAGATCCTGTGCTCACAGCTGGCTTCCCAGGCTGCGACCCCAGAACCCCTCCAGGGCATGTCTCTGGCTGTGCCTTTACTCAGGGGTAGATATTGGCAAGTGTCAGGTGACGTGTCCTTGGTAAGAGGGCCTGGGAAGTCTCGCAGACAGCGCCCAGACTCTTGCCCAGGTTGTCGGGGCTCAGTGTTAACTGTGGGGTGCGGATAGGGGGCTCCATCCACCCTCAGATGGGAGGCAGTGCTCGGGTTCTGTCTCCCACAAAATAGGCAGGCAGAGTGGAAGGGGCACTGGGCCAGGAGTCGGAGCCTAGGGCTCCATGTCTAATGCCCTGCAGACTGGCAGTGTAAACTTGGGCACCCTCTTCACGATCTGGGTCTTTACATCTGTACAAGGAGAAGACTGGGTGGCTGATCCCAGAGCGCTGACCAGCGTGGACTCAGTGCAACTAGGCGAGGCCCACACCTCCTGGTACCCCCCTACTTCTCCTTCCTAAGAGCATCCCAGTGCCCCCAGCCTCAGTGACCACCCCCCCTCCACTCCAAATAACCCACAGTGACGCCAGTCAGGGTTGGGTTGAGTCTGAGAGCCAACCAGCCCCAGGGCAGGCCTGAGTCACCCAGCCTGACCCTGACCCTCTGCCTGAGCTCTCGGTGCCAGCGTGGCCTGGCAGGGCGGGCACCTCATTCCGAGCCACAGCTCTGCTTTAATCCGTGCTTCCTGCTCCACTTCCCCGAGTCCACGTGTGGCCTCCTTTCTCCCTGACGTCCAGCGCTGGTCCCCAAGGGCCAGCCCCGCGGACAGCAGCTGCCCACAACATGCCTCCTAGGTGCTGGCTTTGACGGAGATGGACAAAGAAGGACAACAGGGGTCCCCAGTCTGAAGGAGGAGGCACAGGCCATGCTCTGCGGAACCTGTTTGACAAATGGAGAAACTGAGGCCCAGAAGGAGAAGTGGCAGGGCCAAGGCCACAGGAAGGCAGGACCAGAGCCCAAGTTTATCTCTGGAGGCAAAGAGGGAAGGAGAGAGGTAGGGAAGAGGGGTGGATGACTAAGGGAGCTGGTTCCCCACTCCCTTGGCCTGGGAGGGCTGGGCAGCCAGCTGGAAGCCCTCTGCCCCACTGCCCCGCAACAGCTGACTCAGGGCTGCCCAGAGCTGACCTTTCTCAAATCTGTTTGGAAAACACTTTATCTGAAGGAGTCCTGCTGCCCTGCCAGGCATTTATGAGCTCAGTTTATTGGTCTGGCCCAGGGAGCCTGGGGCACAGCTCTTGCGTGAGCCAAGGAAAACACCTGCTAGGGTGCAGCCTTGGCCAAGGCCACTTCTCTGAGAGCCATAGCTGGGTGGAGGCTTAAAATCTCCAACGATCAGAGCCAGAGGGACCCCAGGGCTGAGTTGGCCCAACCCCTGCCTTTTACAGAAGGGAACAGTGAGGACCAGAGAAGGGCAATGATTTGCCCAAGGTCACACAGCACATCAGCAGCAGAGCTCGGACCTGCCACTGGCCCCCTGACCCTTGACCAAGGCTCTTGCCAGCACTGGGGCCACGGGGAGCAGCTCTTCATCTCAAGCTGCCCTTGTGGGAATAGCTCAGGGGTCAGAAAGATCTTCTGTACTTGGGGTATTCAAGGATTGCCTTGGGGTTGGACCTGCAACTCCTGGCTCTGCACACCACCCCTCCTTAGCATGCCTTGAGGGGACTGACCCAGGTCCTGGCCATGGTAGGAATTTGCCAAGATAGGGGTTGTGAGGCTTAGAGACTCATATCACCCGCCTGCCCATCGCCACGCGGTCAGCCGGCAGGATCCCCTGCACAGGGGAAAGGCCCTGCTGAGATAGCGGGCAAGGAGCGGTACTTGCTGTGTACTGGGCACCTCCTGTATACGGACCCAGAGAGAGCCCTTGAGCATGACCTCATGCGAGCCTCACACCGTTGTGAGACAGGCACCTTTATGAGAGGAAACAGAGGTTCAAAGATGTTGAGACGCTTTGCCCAAGGTCACGCAGCACCCCCGTGGGGAGCTGGGCTGCCAGCCCAGCTCTGTCTGCCTCCAAAGCCCATGCTTTATTTCCCCATTGTACGCGCAGACTCCGAAAGGGCCCCAGGGGATGCCTGCCTCCTCTGGAAAGTGTCTAGAGCCTTCTGTCAACCTTAGTCTGATGACTTGGTCCTGGGGAGGTGGACTCTCCCCATGGCTCAAAGCTGGCCTTGCTGACCGCCCTCTAGCCATAGACCTGCTCTTGGAGACCCCTAAGCTTCCTGAGGAGGAGCAATAAAGACAGTCAGACCTGGCCTTGGTGTATGAGCGATCCATTGGGATCCCCAGTTCAGCACAGGGCAACATGAGAGGCCCAGGGGCCTAGCTAAAGGAGTTCACCAGCCAGACTCAAACTTGCACAGTCCCAAGACTGGAGTGGGAGGCTTGGGTTCCAGCTGAACTCTGCCATATGCTTGCTGTGTGACCTTGGACATGTTGCTGGCCCTCTCTGAGCCAGAGTTGGTCATTAACATCCTGTGATGCATACTTCTACACATGCCTGGTTAGGTTCAAAGGTTCAGACAGGACCATTGCTTAGTATCAGTCCTTAGAAAGAGAGCCAGGCTAGGAGTGGTTGTGAACTCCTGAGCTGCCCCTCTCTGGTGGGACTCTGTCAAGGTCATCCCTCACTAACTGCAACATCAGTGACTACCAGAGTGGAGGGCGGCTTGCTGGGGCGTCCTTTGCAGGAAGACATGACAGATTTCCAATTCTCATGTTAGAACTCAGAGGTGCGCTAGCAGCTGCCTCTACACGCAGTGATGTCAGATTGGTAGCTTGAAACTGGCCAGAGTGGTATTATTTACACAATAGAAATTGGTAAATGCTACAAATGAGGGGATTTGTGTGTGTGCGTGTGCGTGTGTGTGTGTTTGGTTGGTCTGGAAGGCCAAATGTTAAGCATTTACCAGCACACCACTGGTTGTATGGAAAAGTTACATTTTTCTAGACATTTGTCCAGTTTCCTCTAGGTTTTCACATTTGTTGGTATATATTTTCTTTTCATTTACATTTAATTTTAGCAACTAAAGAAAAAAATAGATAAATTGGACTTCACTTAAATTTAAACCTTTTGTGATCCAAAGGACAAGATCAAGAAAGTGAAAAGACAGTCTGCAGAATGGGAGGCAATGCTTACAAGTCTTATCTGAGGAGGGTCTAATATTCAGAATATATGAAGAGCTCTTACAACTCAACATTAAAAAGACAACCCAATTACAAAATGGACACAGGATTTGAACAGACATTTCTCCAAGAAAGAGGTACCAATGGTCAGCAGCACATGAAAAGATGCTCAACATCATTGGTCAGTAGGGAAATGCAAATCAAAACCACAATGAGGTGCCACTTCAAATCCACCAGGATGGCTACTATCAAAAATTAAAAAAACAGATGATGGCAAGTGTTGGTAAGGATGTGGAGAAACTGGAACTCTCATATGCAGCTGGTAGGGATGTAAAATGGTGTCGCTGCTTGGAAATGCAGCTCGGTGCAGCTTTGTGCTAGTTTGATAGTTCTTTTACCTCTCAGCAAGAGGAGAGTGAGGCAGGAGGTGTAAGAGGAAGGGAATGCTACGCCAGGGGCTTTCTTCTGAGGAAGCAGGCACCTCTCTGGAGGCCTGGAGGCCTGGAGTCCTGCGTATTTGTAAGTAGGAGTGTGAAATTTGGCTTCATAAGCTTGGCTTTCCCCAAAGATCACAGGACACGGATGTCTCCCCTCCTGGGGTCATTCAAAGGCCGGTAGATCTGAGATGGTACCCATTTCTCCACTGCAGGCACCAAGGTGGCTCCCTTGGGTTTCCTATGTACATCTTCATCCTCTCCTGTGAATCTCTCATTAAATCCCTTTATTTATACTTTTCTCTTTCTCCTCAATGAATCTTGTCAGAAGCTTACCAATTTAGCTAATCTTTTCCAAGAACCAATTTTTGGATTTTTTAAAAATCCTATTTCTTTTTACCAACTCCTACTTTTATATTTATCTTTCCTCTCCTTGGGTTAATCTTATTTTTCAAACTTCCCAAGTTGAGTGCTTAATTCATTCATTTCCTGCCTTTCTTGTTTCCTTCCGCAACCATTTAAGATTTGTTCTAAGAGCCATTTCAGCTAAGTCCCTGGGTTTTCATAAGTTGTCTTTTTGCTATTGTTCAGTTCAGAATTTCCATCCCCGTCTCTTTTGATCAGTGAGTTCTTTAAATGACTTTTTAAATTTTTCAGACAAATGGGATTTTCTTATTATCCTGACTGAGTTTTAAGTTAATCGCTTCTGAGTCAGAGGATGTGGTCAGGATGGTCCGATTTATTTCGATTTTGTTGAGACTTGCTTTACGGCCAGGATTCACAGTCAGTTTTTACATATGTTCACAGTGCTTGAGTGGAATGTGTTTGTCCATGGTTGATGCAGGTTGCACCAATGTTGGTTGGATGGAGCTCATTATTGGTGTTTGTCAAATCTTCTACTGACTACTGATTTGGGGGCAGGGGGCTGGTTTATCCATCAGTTTATCCATAATATCTTCCACTCTAAGAGTAGATTTTTCCAGCTCTTAGATGTCAATCCATTTTGGTTGCCTGTATGTTGATATTAGCACTAGCTTCACAAAATGAACTGAGGAAGGACCTCTCCTCTTCTGTTTTCTGGAAGAGATTGTATAGAATTGGTGTTCATTATTCAACAATTTGGTAGGATCCAGTGAAACCATCTGAGCCTGGAAATGTCTTTTTCAGGAATTTCTAAATTGTGAATTCCATGTCTTTAATAGATACAGGGCTATTCAAATTGCCTATTGCATATTGGGTGAATTTCTGTTATTAGTGTTTTTCAAGAAAGTGATCCATTTCATTCAAGTTTTCCAATTTAAGTGTGTGGAGTTGTTTGTGGTGTTCCCTTATCATTCTTTGATGTCTGCAGATCTCGTATCACTGGTTTCATTCCTCATATTGATCATTTGTGTCTTTCTCACTCACTCTCTCTGTCATTTGATCTTTTCAAAGAATCAGGTTTTTGTCTAATTGCTTTTCCCTCTTGTTCTTCTGTTTTCAATTGCTTTGATTTTGCTCCTCTCCTTATTTTTTTTTCCTTCCTTCTGCTTGCTTTGTGGGTTTTGCTTTTTTGTTGTTGTTGTTTTATTTTGTTTTTGTTCTTCTTTTTCTAATTTCTTAAGGTGGGTGCCTAGAATATTGATTTGAGACTTTTTCCCTTTTTTAATGTCAGCATTTAGAGCTATAGATTTCCTTCTCATCATGTATTTTGATATGATGCATTTCCATTTTCATTCAGTTTAATGTATTTTTTAATTTCCCTGAGAGCTCCTCTTTGTCCCATGTATCATTTAGGAGCATATCATTTAATTTCTAAGCATTTGGAGATTTTCCTATTATCTTTCTGTTACTGATTTTTGTGTAGTCAGTTTACAATGTGTCAGTTTCTGGTGTACAGCATAATAGTTCAGTCATACATACATGTACATATATTCGTTTTCATATTCTTTTTCATAATAGGTTACTACAAGATATTGAATATAGTTCCCTGTGCTGTACAGTATAAACTTGTTGTTTATCTATTTTAATCTATCTTATATATGATAGTATCTGCAAATCTCAAACTCCCAATTTATCCTTTCCCAACCCCTTCCCCCAACCCTGCCTCCAGTAATCATAAGTTTGTTCTCTATGTCTGTGAGTCTGTTTCTGTTTTGTAAATAAGTTCATTTGTGTCTTTTTTTTTTTAGATTCCACATATAAGTGATATCATATGGTATTTTTCTTTCACTTTCTGACTTACTTCACTTAGAATGATGATCCCCAGGTCCATCCATGTTGCTGCAAATGGCATTATTTTATTCTTTTTTATGGCCGAGTAGTATTCCATTGTATTTATATACCACAACTTTCTTTTTAAGGAGTTATTTTGCTGGTGCTAGGAGAATGTTGTTCTTTATAGTCGAGCAGGTATTTCTGCTGCTGGGGAGGCCTGTTTGATGTGTAACGCAGATACACACGCACAGTAAAGGGGAGAGGAGGCCAAAAGGCAGAGAAAATTTTTTATATTTAAATTTTTCTTGACTTGCTTTAGAATATGAATTTTTATTTCATCAATACATGTATAATGTATATATACATTATATATGAAATCATGTAATTATTAATTAACCTCATAGTTAATATTAATATACATAATTCTCTATAAGTATATAAATAAATATATTATCAGTAAATATATAATGTACGTTATTAATAAATGTAATAATAAAGGGGTTACTACATAATGTTACAATGTTCAACACATTGGAAAGCTGGAACAATTCTGAACTTGTATGGTTTAACAACGTAAGTTCAAAATATACAAAGCTGAGTTCCCTGAGTTTTCTTTATGACTGTATATCCCAGACTGAGCACTGGAGAAGCCAGCAACCCAGAAACATGAGACCAAAAAGCCCCACAAAACCCTGCACTCTTTGGCCAAGTGACCAGGAAAGGGGTAGCTGAGTAAGACAGGAAACTTTGAGACAATAACCACCTATTCCAGCCAAACAGCATAGAAAAAACTGTGACCCCAGGCTTACCGTGCCAGCAAAGGGTGAGTAGGGGACCTTGACCCCCATCTCTGTCAGACTGTAATAAGGTGCCCCAACGGCTCCGCTGTGCCACTGTCAGAGGAATCAGAGGAGCCAGGACTTGCATTTTCACTGGGAGTTAACGACGTGCCTCCCTGATGCTGCGATACCAGAGGAGACCGTGTGAGGGGGCCTGGTCTCCCAGCACCCGGCAGGAACAGGGGGCTCCTCCTTATGGGGCAGTGTCAGGGGAAGTCTAGAAGAGGGTCAGGACTTCCACTACCATTCAGGGTAATGAGGCCAACCCCCATTCCCAGGGTGTAAGTAGAGACCATATAGGGAGCACCCCTAAACCTCCCAGCCTAGTGAGGAGCCTAAGGTGCCAGTCACACACAGCCAGGTGATCCAGGCCAATATCAATGCTAAGATGTGGTCATCAACGCCATAGAACAGGGCAAGGTCATTGTATTATCCAGGGGCCCAGAAGCCCCTCTAGCAGAGTGACACTTGAGTGGGGACCTGAAGGAAGCGAGGGAACAAGCAATGTGGACATGTGGAGGGTCCAAGTGTCAGGAAGGGGAACAGAATGTGCAAAAGCCCCAAGACAGGAGCTTGGTTGGTATGCTCAGGGACCTGCTGGGAGACCCATGTGGCCAAGGGGTGGGGGGAAGGGGCCAAGGTACTAGGAGATGAGGTCAGAAAAGTACAAGGTAGAATCGTGTTGACCTTGAAGGCCAAAGGAAGGGTCTCACTCATGTGAGTGAGATGAGGCATCATTGGGAGAATTTAAGCAGAGAAGAGTCATGATTTGCTCCACGTTTCAACAGAATTCCTCCGGATGCTTTTCTGACCACAGATTACAGGGAGGCAGCAGTGGAAGCAGAGAGACCAGCTGGAGACAGCGCTAATAATCTCAGCCAGAAACAAGCAGTGGAGCAGGTAAAAAGTGGTCAGCTTGAAACTTTTTTTTGGAGGCAGATCCAACAGAGGTCACCGATGGAGTAAATGTGGGGTATGAGTGAAAGCGAGGAACCAAAGATGACGCCACGTTTGTGATGTAAGCAATCAGCAGCGTGGAGCTGCCGCTGATTGGGATGGGGACTCTAGGGGGAGGCGCAGGGTTGTGGGACTGCAAACCAGGAGGATGGGTTCACAGGAGTTGAGACTGAAGTGCCAATTAGACCCTCAAGAGGTGACACGTGGAGGGGACTGGACGATCCCACTGGAGTTCAGAGATGAGGGCTGGGCCGGAGATACAAATGTGGGAGTTGTAGGGCAGTTTTGAAGCCAGAGTCTGGGTGAGAGTGCTAGGGGCTGTGGACTGGAGAGAGACGAGGCCCAGGGACCACATCCTGGAGTCCTCCAACCATTAGAGGTTGGGGAGAAGGAAGGAGATGAGAAGGAGCAGCCAGGGAGGTAAGAGGAAAACCAAGAAAAGGTGGGCACGACCCAGAAGAGAAAGGGTCCCCAAAAGAGGCATGATCAGCTGCGGAAGGCTGCAGATGAGTCTAAGGAAAGGACTGAAGACAGACCTAACCAAGCCTCCCAGCGTTTTCCATGTGATGGGATACACAGAAAACACCAATATTTGTGTGCCTCCCAGGGAAACAGACAAGGCTGTCAAGGATGCAGGTGACCGACTTGAGACTTCCAGCCACCCCTGGCCCTGCCCAATGCCCCAAGAGCAGAGAGAACCCACATCTGGGCATCTGAGACCCTTCCACACATGGGACTCCAGTTGGAAAACTCTCGACAATTGGGCTTACTAATGTGGAAATTATTGGTACCCTTGACCAGAGCTGAGACAGTAGGTCATGGGAACAAGCACTTCACTGCAGTGTTTTGAGAAAAGAGAGGAGAGGCGAGGTGTGGAGACTATGCATGAAGCCACCTCGGCAGGGCTTTGCTGAAATGGAAGCAGAGAATCGGGCAGTGACTAGAAGCATTTGGACTTACTTCTGCCGTCTTTGTACTTTCTATTATCTTGATCTCCTTTAAAATTTTTCTTTTTTTCATTTCTTTTGGATTGAGTTTTCTCCTCATGCTTTTGTCCCCCTCAGTTTGTTTAAATGTTATATCCTCTATTTCTGTATTTTCAGTAGTTAAAAACCTAAAAGCAGGCATCTGCAAACATTTGCTACAAAGTGCCCAGCAGTAAATGTTTTAGGCTCTGTGAGCCATACTGTCTCTGCGGCAACCACTCATGGAAACAGCCACAGACAATACATAAAGGAATGGGCATGGCTGTGTGCCAATAAAACTTTATTTATAAAAACAAGCACTGGGCCTAATTTAGCCCTAGAGTCATAGTCTGCAGACCTCTGTCCTAAAAAGCATATGTAATAATCACTGCATTCACTCTCCTCCAAAATAATCCAGCAGCCTTAGAAAGCTTTAAATCTGATCACCCCTCTTGACTTAACATGCTATTGCTGCCTGGCATTTTCATTCTCTTGTATTATTTTATGCTCTGAAAAAAGATATTACCATCACTAATTATAGATTTGGTATTTAGTTGGATTTAGCCACATGTTTGGCATGTTTATTATGCACATTTCCATCTGTGTCTCAGACATTCCTTTTAAAATCATTTTCTTTCTTTTTGAAGCACATCCTTTTTGATTTCCTCTCATGTGTCTCCTTTGGAGTTAAACTCTCAGCTTTTCTTGATCCAAAACTGCCTGAAACTCCCACTCACTCCTCAGAGATAGTTTCACTAAGTATCTGGTTCTGGTCAGTAGCTGTTTTCTCAGCACTTTGAAGGTATCATTCTAGTGCCTCTGGCTTGCACTGTCTCCGATGAAATGTCAGTTATCAGCCTAATTGTTATTCCTCTGTAGGTGACCTGACTTTTCTAACTGCTTTTAAAAGTCTTCTCTTCATCCTCGATATCCTGAAATTTCTGTATAACTGTCAAGATGTATTTCTTGTTAGTTTTCCTGGCTGAGTTTCTGAATTTGAGGATTCATCTCTCATTAATTCTGGAAATTTCTCAGCCTTTAGCCTTTTGAAAAATGTTTTCCTTTTATTTTCCCTATGGTCCCTGTCTAGAATTCTGAGTTGGCTTGTTTTAGACCTTTTCGCGTCATTCTCTTAACCTCCTTTCATGATTTCCATCTCTTTGTCTCCCGATGCTGCAATCTGGAGATTTATTCAGCAATCTTTCAGTTCACGAATCCTCTTTTCAGCTGTGTCTAGTCTACTTCTCAACCTATCTCTTGTATTTTCTATTTTGATTTTATATATTTCACCTCCAGAACTTCAGTCTAAGTCTTTTTCAAACTTCCTGATAACCGACTCTTTAGTTTTGAAATTAACTTTACTGAAATATAATTTACTGAGGTGTAATTATATTGCCTAAAATTTGCATACCATAAGTGCATCTGTTTTAAGTGTACAGGTTTGACCAATGTATACACTTAGATAACCACCAATACAATCAAAACATAAAGCATTTCCAGGGGGAGGGATAGATTATGTGTTTGGGATTCGCAGATACAAACTACTATATATAAAACAGACCAACAACGAGGACCTACAGTATAGCACAGGGAACTATATTCAGTTTCTTGTAATGAGCCATAGTGGAAAAAATATGTATGTATGTGTGTGTGTATATGTATAATTGAATCCCTTTGCAATTTACACCTAAAACTAACATTGCAAATAAGCCACACTTCAATAAAAACTAAGAAAAACGAGCATTTCCATTATCCCAGAAAGCTCTCCTGTGTCCTTTTGCCCAATGCCAACCATTAATCTATGTTCTGTCACTATAGCTCAGATTTTGACAGTTCAAAGAGTTCATACAAATTATACAGTTTGTACTCTTTTGTGTCTACCTTCTCTCTCTCTGCATAATGTTTTTGAGATTAATTCAGATAGTTCAAAGTATCCATAGTTCATTCCTTTTTATTGCTAAGTGGAATTCCATTATATACCAAAATTTGTTCCTCCATCTATATGTTGATGGACATTCGTGTCATTTCTAGTTTGGGGGTATTATAAACTGTTACAAACATTCATATACAAATCTTTTCCAAGACATATGCTTTGATCCCTCTTTGGCAAATACCTAGGTGGGGAGTTGCTGGCTCATACAGTAAATAGATGTTTAATTTTATGAGAGTCTGTGCCTGGTTATGTTTAGTAGTTTCCTGATCCGTGTTCATACTTTCGGTACTTCCTTTTATTTGTTGAAATTGTTTAGCACCCTTATTTCCTAATATGAATGCTCTAACTCCAACACCTGAGGTGTTTGCAGGTCTGATTCTGCTGTTTCTTGTTTCTATTAAAACTTGCTCCTGGAATCTTGGGTTTTGTGTGTTTTTTAAATTTTTCATTGTAAGCTCATGATCATTAGGACTCTATCTGGAAATTGTATAAGGCTTTGACTATCATGTTTTCCTCCAAAAAGGATTTTAGTTTGTTTTTCATTGGACACCTGGGAGCATTACTCACTAGAAACTACTTCAAACTAATTCTCAGCCTGAAGTTTCCAGACTAAACAAAAAGTAGAAATTTGGGCTCTGACCTCACCTGAGGGCTAGCTCAGGGAAGAGTTTATTTCCCCTTCCATCCTCAGTCAAAGTCAAGACCAATCATTTTTCTCACCATCTACCTTTGGAAAATAGGTATTTTTCAAGTTTGCCCTTTCTTTAATGATGTTGTCTGCAGAGGTTCTGACTTTACGGGGGAGTCTCAGATCCCACCTTCTGTCCGGTGAGGTCTCGGGTTTTGTCTCCTGCCTCATGCACATCTGTTAAAAGCAAAGGTCTACATGCTGGTCAGGAAGGGGGATGCAAAATGGCACAACCCTTTGGAAAACAGTTTGGCAGATTCTTATAAAGTCAAGCTTGTACTTACTATCCCACCCAATAATCCCACCCCAAACTCTTTACTCAAGTGAAATAAAAACCTGCATTTATACCACTACCTGTACACAAATGTTTTTAACAGCTTTATTCATACTCACTAAAAACTGCAAACAACACAAATGTCCTTCAACAAGCAAATGGTTAATCACCCTGTGGTACATCCATACAGTGGCGTAAACTGCTGACACACACAACACCAAGGAATCTCAAATGCACTATGTTAAGTAAAAAAGAGCCAGACACAAAAGGTGACCTAGTATATGATTCCATGTATATGACATCCTAAAAAAAGGCAAAACTAGAGGCATAGAAAACAGATCAATGTTTGCCAGGGATGAGGAAAGAGATTAGAGGGACATGGGGAGATTTGAGGGCAGATGAAACCATTCTACATCTTGATTGTAGTGAATGGTACACAACTATATGCATTTGTCAAAACTCAAAGAACTTTATACTGAAAAGGGTGAATTTTACTCTGTGTAAAGTTGGCCTTAATTTGAAAACAAGCAAAGCTCTAGTTTACAGGACTCTTATAGGGGAGGTGCCAGTTCAGAGCTCACAGACCTCTCTCGGCTTGTGCACACATTCTTTTCTATTTATAATTTGTTACTGTTTAAAACTTATTTATCTATGTTTTGCTTTGGAGTGCTTCAACTTTCTTGCCAGCTGAATCATGCATTTTAAAACATTCTTTTAGATCTTTGGTCCAGAATACCTGCCCAGTGAGGGAGATACCATCTTTATCCTCAAAGGGCTGCTAGTGCAATGGAGGAAGAGGGAACAGGCCAGCAAGGAAAAGCCTCGTCCCCACATCCATGGAGAGCAGCTTCAGGGCTGTTTCAGGGCTTCCTGGACCTGCGAGATCACATAACTTTTTCATGATGACAGTAATGGCTGTAATTAACTGACATAAAAATGTGACGCACAGCAGACAGCTGGCCTGGCTCACGGGCAGGGAGGCAGCGCTGCATGACTCACATCACTGCCCTGGGTACCAGTGGGGCAGGCCAGAGGGACAGGTGACCCGACCAAGCTCCAGAGAGAGGCCTGGAGAAGGGCAGAAGTCCTCTCGTGCGGGCAGGCATCAAGGTACAGCCTGAGGATGGGCTTGACTCAGTCCCAGTCAGCATCCAGCAGGTTCCCGGGCTCCCTCTGCAGGGGAAATAAGTGCCCACAGCCTCGATTTCACTGGTGACCCTTAGTACTGAGTGCGCACCAGGGCCAGCCGTGGAGACTAGCCCTTCACCAGCAAGACTGTGCGGAATCCCTCTGTGCCTGTTTCAGTAGCACCTGCCACATGCGGTGGCTGTGAGGATCCAGTTGGCTGCATTTGTAAAGCACTTAGCACCAGGGCTGCCGCTTATTGAATACTGGCCTTGTTAGCACCACTCCCATTAAACAGATGGGGTAACTGAGGCCCAGTACTATTAAGGGACTTTCCCATGACCACACAGCTTGCACTGTCCACAGGTTGCAGAGTTGGGTGTTCCTGGCTCTAAAGCCTCCCAGGATGGCCCTCCTGGAGCAAGGTCACACCTAGACAGAAGTTTTCCAGCCTCAGGTGGGGGCGATCGTTAAACTATTCCAAAGAGGGAAAAATGGCTCCCCTGGGCCTTCTCCACCCATCTTCTTTGTATCTCTAACTTATCCTCCCTGTCCACCACCCATACCAGCCCTGCATTTGTTTCCCAGCTCTGAACACCTCCTCCAGGGAGCCTTCCTCGATTCCCCCAACCTTCCTAATCTCAAAGCACAGTATGGATTCTGTACCATTTAATGAGGGTCTATTTGATGCCGGGCACTGCGTGAGGTTCTGGGGATGTGGCAATAAGAGACAGACAAGTTCCCTGCCCTTGTGGAGCTGACATTCTAGTGGAGAGAAGGAATAATAAATTTTAGAACAGAACAGGGAATTGCAGATTGTGATTCAGTCTATGAAGGAATCAAATAAGGAAGTCTGAGAAAACCTTAGACAAGGAAACACTTAAGCTAAAACCTCCAGAATGAGAGGGCCCCAGGCATTGTCAGGAATAGAGTGTTCCAAGCAGCTGGGAAAGCTTGTGCAAAAGCCCTGGGGTAGAAAACAGCCTGGAGGGTTTTAGGAAATTGCAAGGAGACCTCTGTGGCTGGAAAGGTGAGAGACAGAAGGGGTGAGGAAGATAGAAGCCACAGGCAGGGGCCGGGTCATGCCAGAGCCTCTGGCAGCTTTGACTTTGAATGAGACGGGAATCACTGCAAGGTTCTGAGCAGAGGATGCCAGGCAGGGAGTGGAATCTAAGGAGGCAAGACAGGAAGAAGAGGGATGTAGCGATCCAGGTAGGGGAGATGGGGGCCTGGACCAGAGCAGGGTCAATGAGGTGGGGAGAGGTGGGTAGGTTGAGCCCTGAGAACCCAGGGCTTACTCCTCTCTCTCTGCTGACCACTGGTACCACCTATCCCTTCTCTGGATTTATTTCCCAACTGCAAACACCTCTTCCAGGAAGCCCACCCTAATTCTCACACTCCCTCAGCTTGTATCCCAGGGACCCCCTTCTCCATCCATATTGCTGGTTGTTGAGAAGACTATCCTGGAGCCACATGCACCGTCCTCGCCCAGGGCCACCCCATACATCTATGAGGTCAACAGCTTCAGCTCAGGGTGGAGTCCAAGACTGGAGACAGTTCCTGAGGCTGGAAGTTTAGGATGAGCTATCTTCAGAGGGGATCTGCTTTCTCCAAATCCCTCTTAGTACCCTTCTGCTCCAACAGAGGCTGCAGCTTGGATCCAAAGGGCTTTGGAAAGACTTTGCGGAGGACAGAGCCTCCCAGTGCTGGTTGGTTTCATGTTAATGCCCACCCAGCACTTTCCCCTATAGCCACCCCCACCCCTACTGCTGTAGTCCAAACTCTCCCTCCAAAACCTCGCTTACATCTTTGCCCTCCTCATCACCCCCATGCCAGAGCCCTCTCTCCTCATTCTCCCAAGAAACACTTACTGAGCACCTATTGTGTGCCTGGTTCTGGGATCAGAGATAGCCAGGGCATAGCTGTGCCTCGCAGTCTAGGGGAGGCAGATGGGCAGACTGATGATGATGACGATGGTGGTGACGGTGATGACAATGGGGATGATCGGTCCAAATTGTTAAGGGCTCACTGTGTGCCCAGCATGGTGCAAAGCACTTGACATGTGTTAACTCATCTAATCCTCATAACAGCCCTATGAGGTAACAGTAATTATTTTAATAATGGATAACATTTACTACTTACTAAGTGCCAGGCACTGTTCTGAATGCTTTACAAGTGTTAGCCCATTCAAGGCCGTACCATTATTATCTCTATTTTACAGATGAGGAAACTGAGGCACAGAGATGTTTAATAACTTGCCCAAGGTCACATAGCCAGCTATTGGCACAGCAAAATGCATTTGCTACAATGGATGAATGTGTGGGGCACACAGGAGAAAGGAGCCCACTCCTCTTGGGCAGATCAAAGAAGACTTCACAGAGGAGGTGACTTTTAAGTCTTAAGGGATTAGCAGGGGTTTTCCAGGTGGGTGTGAGGGAAAGATCATTCCAGGAGGAAGGTCAGCAGAGCAAAGGCCAGAAGCATGTTGAGGGACACGGCATGGTTCAGCTTGGCTAGGGGGTCAGGTGGGGCTGCTTGGGTCAGAGAGATGGGGAGAGGCCAGGTCACAAAGGGCCCTGGGTAGGGGAGGTCATGCTGAGGGGCTTGGACTGGTCCTGAAGGTCATGGGAGGCTGCAGCCCCCTCATCTCTTCCCTGAACTGCTAAAACTAACTCCCAACCCAGCTTAGTGCAGAAGAGATGATAAACCTTCCTTAAATCAGGCCCACTCAGCGACCTCCACCTGCCCCCAGAAGGCTGTGGGCCCTGCCTCCCACCCTGTTCTTGTGACATCCCCCAAAGTGTCCCTGGCAGCCCTCCGGCCACATCACTGCCACCCCCTAACACTGTCTCCAGGTTCAGTGTATGGATATCACCCCTCCTCCATGCTTCCCTGCACCTCATTCCCCTGCCTGAATGCCCTCCATTCTCCCATCCACCTGTCCACAGCCTGTTCCTCCCCTGGGCAAGGTTGAGGGATACCCCTCCTCCTCCAGAAAGCCCTCCTGGATCACTCTAACCCAGGTGAGTTTCTGTCTTAACTCTTCCCAGTTGCACATCACTTGGGACCCACATCATGGCTGGAACTATGGGCTCTCAGCTTGTTTCTTATCAGTCCATCTCCTTACCTGGAATGTGAGATCCTTAAGAGTCTAAACCCTACCGTATAATTAAGTGTAAGAGGTAGGTGCTGTTTCCTGAATGCTGCACACTGTGCCCGGCAGCGTGACCATATGAGGCTGTGCTCCATCCTCACTGAGTCCTCACAGTCCCCCTGCATCTTGAGGAAACTGAGGCTCAGAGAGATGAAGGGGTTCCTCCCAAGTCACCCTATATTCTGTCTGACTCCAAACCCCACATAAGCAACCGCCTCTCACATCTTACCCACACCCCACTGTCCCAGGTGGAGGCCCCCAGCAGATGCTCAGTAGAGAGTCAGAGACTGATCCAAAGGCTGGTCCAACCCAAGGAGTCACCTTCTGTGCAGGTCCTGCTTCAGCTCTGTTCTTTCAGATGGCATCCTCCTGAAGGGCTCCCTCCCTCCCCGTTACTGCTATGGGAACTGGCCAACAAGAACACTGGGGTCTGGGTGGCCCACAAGTCCCCAGGAGCTGGAGGCTGAGACTCGGAGGTTCCAAGGTCTTCCATCAGATACCGACCTGGACTCATTCTGAAAGGCCATGGGCAGGAATCTGAATCAAGGCCCAAAAGAAACCAGCAGAGTGACAGGTGCAAGCTCTCATCACTTCACCCTGTCAAACTGCAGCCAGCTAACAACGATCCCCGTTGCAGCGACGGGGCACTTACTGTGTGCCAGGCGCTGTGCTAAGCTACTCACAGGCATTTCTCATTTCTCCTCCCAACAACCTTGAGAAGTCAGTACTGTGACCCTCCCCATCGCACAGATGCCAACGCTGCATGCACTTACTCCTCCATCCGGTCACCCATCGAGTCCACAAATATTTATGGAGCACCTACCACATGCCAGGTGTGGAACCTAGACTGGGGGGTACCAAAATGTGCGAGATACACACAGTCCCAGCTCCACAGAGCATACTGTCTGAAGGGCGCCTGGCTTTGGGTCCCAGGCACATCCTGGGAGCAAGGGATGCAAAGACCTCACTGATTACTGAGGATGGGGAGGGGAAATAACTTAGCATCTCCAGAATGGGGCATGAGGAATTGCAGTGAGCATGGAAACCGTGTATCCTGTCGGGCCGCACGGGGGACACCCCAGAGGGAAGGCCCCGCGAGCAGCTGGACACGCACCTGGGAGTTGCTCTCACAGAGGGACATCTGAGTCTTGCAGAGTGTCCCCCCACCCCCTGCACCCTGCCAAGGGTGAGGGAAAGGAGGTGATGGGGCAGCAGGAGGGAAACCAGGAACCTGCCATGTCACTCAACCCAGGAGGGACAGCTGATGAAATCAAAGCTGCTGTGTGCAGTCTAGGACCGACCTTTGGCTTTGGCGGCAAGGACTTCCTCAGAAGGGGGTCTTTTAGCGGGCACTGAGGGCTGAGAAGGAGCGGGGAATGGAACAGGACAGGAACCAGAGGCCGAGGGGACTTCAGGACCACATTTCCCAGACTGAGGGCTCCTATGGGTCAGTGGCCTGAGGCAACTGAGCCACAGAAGGAGAAAGGCTATTCAGGGCTATTCCCCCCATTGGCAGATGCGGAGACTGAGGCCCACAGAGGAGAAGGATGGTCCAGGGCCTCGAAGTGAGTTGGGGAGGGGAGCAGCCTGGGCAGATGGTGGAGCCAGCCACACACCACCCTAGAGGGTAGCTCCTGAGTCACCAGGTCCCACACACCGGGCCGTGTGGCTTCCTCATGAGGCCCCATCACTGTCCTTGTGACTGGCCTCCCAGCCCCCAGGCAGGTACTCACAGGCTTGTTACAGAAACCCGAACAGACAGGGAGGGGCGAGGCAGGAGACACTGGCCTTGACCTTGGCCTCTGGCCGATTCCCTGCTCCAGCTTCTCCCCTTCCTCGGCCCCTTCTCACCACTGTTTCCTCCTTCCTAGGGCCTCTGTTGGCACCCGAGCTCCCCACCGCAGGGAGCAAGGGCCGGGACAGAGTTTCCCTTACTAGATTGCGGTCTCCTCCAAGGCAGGGCCGGTGTTTCTCCAGCCACACCGGGAGCTCCCCTCAGGACTTCCCGCTTCAGACTGGTGGTTCTGCTGGGACAGAGGCTGAGCCTGCCCATCAAACTGCACAGAAGAAGTTTCTCCAGCGTGGACCTGTGTCTCCCCGACGCCCTGGGAACTCCCTGGATCCCCTGCTCAGGAAGCCCTGGTAAAGTTATCTTCTCTGTTTGGGATCAGTAACTAGAATCCGAGAAGTGGCTGTTTGAGGGCAGCTGCTGCAGGGCCTCCTCCTGCTGCTGGCCTCGGGGTCAGGGTCACCCTCCAGACTCACACTGACCTGGGTTTGCGTCCCACACAGCCACCTCCTGGCCCTGGGACCTAAGGCAATTTACTTAACCTCCCTGAGCCTCTGTGGCCTCATCTATAAAACACAGACAGCAACAGCTGCCTGCCTCATGGGGTTGGTGAGAATAAATGACATAATGTTTGTCAAGTGTTTAACGTGGGGCCAGCACACCACCAATGGGTGCTATTATCATCATTGTAAAGAGAATCACGAGCAGCACTAATTATCAGAGAAACGCAAAGCCAAACTCCACCGAGGTACCACCTCGCACCGGTCAGAATGGACTTCATCATTTGTAGACATTAAAAGGTCTACAAATAATAAACGCTGGAGAAGATGTGGAGAAAAGGGAGCCCTCCTACACTCTTGGTGGGAATGTAAATTGGTGCAGCCACTATGGAGGACAGTATGGACATTCCTCAAAAAACTAAAAACAGACTTACCATATGATCCAGCAATCCCACTCCTGGGTATGTATCTGGAAAAGAGGAAAACTCCTATTTGAAAAGGTACATGCACCCCAGTGTTCACAGCAGCACTGTTTACAATAGCCAAGACGTGGAAGCAACCTAAATGCCCACTGACAGATGACTGGGTAAAGAAGATGTGTTGTGTATATATAGAGAACCATATTCAATATCTGGGAGTAACCAATGGTGAAAAAGAATATGAAAATCAATGTATTTATGTTCCTATATGACTGAAGTATTGTGCTGTACACCAGAAACTGACACAACATTGTAAACTGACTGTACTTCAATAAAAATATATATTTTATTTAAATAAAATTGTATTTAAATTAAAAAAATTTAATAAAAAAGTAAAAGTAAATCCTAAGCGTTCTCATTGCAAGGAAAAGGAAGGAAGGAAAGAAGGAAGGAAGGAAGGAAAAGTCATGAGAGATGACCACGCTGCAGAGGTGCCCAGCACACTACAGTTTACAAAGCACTTCCTTCTGTGGTCGCATGGGAGCCTTGAAGGAGCCAGTGTGGTGGCTTGGATGGAAGTTCTCAGCAGAGGTTCCTAAGGTCCAGGCTCCTTGCCTGGAGTCACGGAGCCCATCCTCCTGGCTCTGGCCTCATAATCCTGATCCACCAGTTGACACGTATCTGTACTGCATCTTCATATTTACAAGCTGGTGCCTGGAGCACATTACTTAACCTCTCTGAGCCTCAGTTTTCTCTTTTGTAAAATGGGGACAATGGTAGTGCTTTTCTCATAGACTTGTTTTGAAGAATAAATGATGTTATGCAGGTAAAGGGTACAGAACAGGGTGTGGCAGAGTCAGTGCTATCTATTTAAGTGTTCACTAATATTATTTACTAAGCACCTGCTAGGTGCTGGATATTTCACTTAAAATATTACATTTAACCCTTATAACAGTTTGTTTCAATTTTACAAATTGAGGGAACTGGCTTAGAGTGTGGGTGAGGTTAGGTTCCCTGGAAACAGACTCTGTGATGGAGATCTGCATGCAAGCAGTGACTGAGAAGTGCTCCCAGAGTGGACACCTGGGCGGGGAGTAGGGCGGGAAGCTGGCCAGGGTGAAGGGAGAAGCTGGGCTACGGAACATTCATAACAGGGGCCTCAACTAACCCCTGGGAAGGCTCTGGAGTTGGAATGTCCTTCTGAGATGTCCTACATGGAGGCAAGGGGTGGGGCTTTGCACCCCCACATTGATGAATCACTAGATACGGGCTGCCCCAGGAAAGAGGCATGGCCTTGGCCGAGGGCGGCTCCCTTTGGTTAAGGGCAATTCCTGGAGAGGGATTCATCTGACAGCCGTCAGCCACCAATATTCCCCAAAGCCAGGGCACGTGTACTTCAGGGATTTTCTCTTTTGCTGGGGGCGGGGGAGCATCTGGGCAACACACAGCAACATCTACCACAGAGAGTTTAAATGACTTGCCCTATGTTTCTCAGCTAGAAAGTGGCAAATCTAGAATTTAAACTCGGGACAGATCTTCATTCTTCTACATCACACTGCCTCCCATTAAACAGGGGAAGAAAAAACATTTAAAAATGAATCAACATTGCAGGGCAGGATGATTTCACTAAGTATGAAAGTATGAAAAAGAATGCTGAAAACCATCCATGTGACAGACTGCTAGATGCACCTCCCCCAGATCCACTCTCCCCTTCTTTAAGAGTAAAAGCTTCAATTATCAGAGAAATGCAAATCAAAACTACCATGAGGTATCACCTCACACCAGTCAGAATGGCCATCATTCAAAAGTCCACAAATGACAAATGCTGGACAGGCTGTGGAGAAAAGGGAACCCTCCTACGCTGCTGGTGGGAATGCAGTTTGGTGCAGCCCCTGAGGAAAACAGTATGGAGATTCCTCAAAAGACTAGGAATAGACTTACCATAGGACCCAGGAATCCTGCTCCTGGGCATATATCCAGAAGGAACCCTACTTCAAAATGACACCTGCACCCCAATATTCATAGCAGCACTATTTACAATAGCCAAGACATGGAAACAGCCTAAATTTCCATCAACAGATGACTGGATAAAGAAGAGGTGGTATATTTATACAATGGAATACTATTCAGCCATAAAAACCGACAACATAATGCCATTTGCAGCAACATGGATGTTCCTGGAGAATGTCATTCTAAGTGAAGTAAGCCAGAAAGAGAAAGAAAAATACCATATAAGATCACTCATATGTGGAATCTAAAAACAAAAAAAACAAACAAACAAACAAAGCATAAATACAAAACAGAAACAGACTCATAGACATAGAATACAAACTTGTGGTTGCCAAGGGGGCAGAGGATGGGAAGGGATAGATGGGATTTCAAAATGTAGAACAGATAAACAAGATTGTACTGTATAGCACAGGGAAATATATACAAGATCTTATGGTAGCTCACAGAGAAAAAAATGTGACAATGAATATATATATGTTCATGTATAACTGAAAAATTGTGCTCTACACTGGAATTTGACACAACATTGTAAAATGATTATAAATCAATAAAAAATGTTTAAAAAAAAAAGAGTAAAAGCTTCAGCTGAGCACACAACCGTCTGGCTGAAGACGCCCTTGCAGCTGATGTGATCATGTGACCAAGATAGGTCCAAGTCATGTGATAGGAAGTGATGAGTGCAACTTTTGGATGGTGCCCTTAAAAAACAAAAGAAACAAAGAAGCCTGCCCTCCCTTTCCCCTTTCTCCCTTCTCAGCAGATGGAATACAGATGTAATGGAGGGACCAGGGACAGCCAGATTAGATCATGAGGCAGAAGTCAAGTATTGAAGAAGGCAGAGCAACAAGACAGAAGGAGTCTGGGACCCAACCTGTCAGTCAGCCTCTATATCACTCCTAGACTGTGTGTGTTCTGCCCATGCCTCTCCTCTCTTGTGAAAGCCACTGCTTTTCCGGCCTTTGTTACAGCTACAAAACCCAGGAGCCAACTGACACAAACCAGGGTAGCCCCATCCAAAGGGAATCTGTGTTAACATTTGATGTCTCTCCTTTGATTCTTTTCCCTCATGTATCAATATATACATGAATATTCATCTATGTATGTGGGCACATGTATTTGAATATGCAGTGGGTATGGATTTCCCAGGCTACAAACTCAGGTATACAAGAAATATAACTTTATTTTCCTGCAACTGAATGTAGTTTATGCCTCAAGCTCCTTTCCTGCTAGTAGAAACCTAAACTGGCTAATGGATAACCTTGGTCATTTCAGATTAATCTCAGTTAAGGAGTTGTTTGCCTTGAGCAAATCAGGGTGAGTTCCATCAATTTAGGGTTCTTCCTCCCCATCCCTCACCCCTTCCTCCTTCCTCAGTAGCATTTAAGTCCACTTAATAACTTAAATAGCGCATCAGAATATCACTGACCAGAGTGGGCCATCTGGCATTTGGGCAGAATCAGAGGTGGACATAATGCTATGGAGTTCGTGGCCATTCTAAGTAACCTGCATCCCTGCCTGGTTTCCAGCTGTGGGGTCTCAGCTGCCTTGGCCCAGTGTCATCTTATCACGATCCCACAGCATCACCACACACCTTCCTTGGAAGTTTCACCTGCTCTATACCCTACCTGAGGTCAGAGAACTTAGGCCACTGCTGGGCCATCCCCCAAACCCCCGATCATCACAGCTTCCTGGGTTAAAGAATCATGCCTTCTCTCTTCTGGGATCCCCAAATTTCTGTGGCCTCATCCCCTGCCCTCTGAGCTCCTTTCAAGGAGGTGGCAGCAGGGTACAGTCTGTCAATTTTCTACTGAATCTCTCTGCCTTATACAGACGCAGCTTTTTTGATGCTTTTGCTCTTAATTCCCAGGGCCAACTCTCCTCCCTTGGCCAAAAGAGGCCTCATGTCTAGGACCGAATGCAGGAGGGTCAGGGGTTGAAAGGAAGTACAGTGTAGGACAAGCTCCCTTTTAAGAGATGCTGCCCACCGCACCTCCACACTCCTGCAGGCACAGAGAACACAATCAGGGGAAACATGGTCCCCAGCAAGTATGAGTTGAAAAGTGATTCAGAAAAGTTGGATTCTGAATGTGAAGATGTTTATGGAATATCTTAACTAATACATTTTACTTATATTTTCCTTTTAATATATGTGTAAGACTGATTAATAATAAAGCACATTGCCTGAAAGGGCTCTTTGAGTGAGAATAAAATAAAATCCAAGTGATAAGGAAGCATCACGTCCTAGCTTAAGTGGTAGCCTTTTTTCTTTATTTATAATACATAACATATTGATGTTGGATAATTGAAGGGAGTCTTAGACTTGATGAACTTTGGTTGTTTCTAATGCTCTCCCCATTTTGCAGATGAGGAAACTGAGGCCCAGAGAGGTGAAGTCAAGGTCATGCAGCTAGAAGACAGGGGAGCTGGGACTTGGAACAGAGGCAGTCCGCATTCTAACCATGAGGCATTCTGCCTCTATAGGATGTCCTTCTTTTCCCCCTGTCCAGTTTTGTCCTCATGGTCTTATTTGTTTTTCACGAACATCTCATAAGGAAGGCAAGGACCAAGGCAGAGATGGCCCCTGTTTTACAGTTAGGGGAACTGAGGCCAACTGGAGAAACGTGACTTGGCCCCAGTGATGCAGCTAAGGAAGAGTAGAGCCAGGTCTAGACCCAGGTCTACTCTGGGGAGGGCCCTACCCCTGCCCAGTGATACTCCCAACACTTGCAGACCCTCCCCCGCCACACACACACACACACACACACACACACACACACACACACACACACACACACACAGAGCACACCACACATACCCAAATGTGCAAACACACCCAGACATACATACACACAGAGCAGAACAGGCTTGACCTCCACTCGGTGGCTTCAGCCCAGAACACAAAAATCACGACCCACCACTCGTGTTCTACCTCCCTCTCTGGGTTGCAGTGCCGGATGCCGGCAGGGAAAGTGGAACCACAAAGCTGTGATTAATTCTCCACCCCAATTACCAGCAATAGTTTGGGAAGGGCCTGTTGGCTCCCAGAGCCAGGAAGAACAACATCAAACACAGCTCTTAAGTGCACCAGAAGGAAGTCTGGTGCATCAACCAGTGGGTGGCTACTGGGTGGGGAGGGAAGAGGCCACGGATCTCAGCAGCAAAGGCTGGAGGCTCAGAGTTCAAGTCCAAGCTCCACCAATGTGTAGCACTGGGAACGTCACTACTCACTCAGGCCTGGCTGGGGAGACCCCCCAGCATCACCATCTTTTAATAATAACAACAACTTCTATGCTTGGGCAATTCTGGGTCCTCTGAGTAAGGAATCACATCTGTCTTGCCCATCATTAGCGCCCCAGCACGGGGCCTGGTACATGTTAGGTGCTTAATAAATGACTGTTGAATGATGGGATGGCCACCATTTTCTATTCACACAAACTTTTATAAACTTCCTCTCATTTGATTTCATGATCCAGGGTTAGTATCCACATTTTATAGATGAGGAAACTAAGACTCAGAGAGGCTGAGACAAAGTAGAAGCTTGTGACATTAATCTCTGTGTGCTATTTCTCCTTGGCTTTACCCTACTTGACCTTCATTTTCTCTTCCTCCTAACTGCTTTTTCATTTGAGCACCCCTTCCCGCCTCCCCCACACACGAAAGTCATGGTGTCCATAGGTACAAACATGCCCATTGCCCAGATTGTCACACATAGCAAAGCTGTGTGTCTTTACAAGGGGGGACATGATGATGACTAGGAGGGTGATGCCTTAGCCACCACAGCATCCATTCTCCCTTTCTAATGGGACTCTGAATTTGCCAACCTGATGCTTTGAGAGGAATTAACCCCACCCTCAGCTTCAGAGGCAAGTGCCAATTAACTTAAGTCAGTTAGCATGGCCCATTCTTCTGGCCATAGTTACTGACTGGGAGATAGACAGATGGCCCACAGCAGGTCAACTGAGGCCAACAAGACCCCATTCCAGGCAACTTTCTCTTTTCTACTGCATTTGAATCTAGAAACAGAGAATCACAGAAACTTCTTGAGTCATCTATAAGAACACAAGGGAAGAGTCTGACTGTGAATGGAGCTAATGTTGAGGCTACAGAATTGAGCATGTATGAGCTGCTGGATCAAGCTATGCCTGAAGGTTAACTTACCTCTGGCTTTTCAGTACCATGAGCCAATAAATTCCCTTTATTAGTTGAGCTGGGTTTTCTACACCTTGTAGCTGATGAAGAGTATTCTAACAACTATAAACAGTTTAGTTTAGTCAGTAATATCCCTACAATAAACACAGTGACTGTTTTTATAGGTTCTCATAGCCCCACTTGTTACTAAGGCAGGTTGTAGGAAAGTCAGAAAGTGGGCCCGACTATTCATTCTCCAGCTCCATCCATATTGCCACTTCTTTTTGCACTTTTGCTAAATAATGACCTCAAAGTTATGCCCCCAAATGCAAATCTAGGATGCAGCCTTGGTAGAAAGATCAACTTTCCATGGGCAGCAGTGACATGGGCAGTCCAGTTCCTCCATCCCATCTTTGACATTTCTGTCCTCCATCTAATCATATCTACTGGGCAAGTACCCACTGAGACATCTTAGTTTCATTTGTTTGTTTGGGGGGGAAGTAATTAGGTTTTTTTGTTTGTTTCACATGGCGGTACTGGGGATTGAACCCAGGACCTCGTGCATGCTAAGCATGAGCTCTACAGCTGATCTATATCCCTCCCCGAGACATCTTAGTTTCTAAAAGATTTATTAATTTAGAAATTTCCTGAAACCTTCGAGTGAACCTCATCCAGTCAATAGACATTAGAACCAGAGCAGCAGAAGGACACGGGGAGAGACATCACTGTGGAATTTGGTGCTTGGGGTATGGGGTTTGAAATTCAAGTCTTGGCTCTGCCACTTCTGGGATGTGTGACTTCAGGCAGATCATTTCACCACTCTGTGCGAGGCAAAATAATGCTCCCTCATAGACATCCACATCCTAACCCCCGGAACCTGTGAGGATGGCAAAAGCTACTTTGCAAATGTGATTAAAGTTAAGAATTTTAAGATAATATTATCCTGGATTATCTAGGAGGGCCCAATCTAACCACAAGTCCTTAAAAGTGGAGAACCTTGCCCCAGCTGTGGTCTGAGGGAGATGTGACTACAGAGGAAGAGTCGGAAAGACACAGCATCGCTGACTTTGAAGTTAGAGGAAGGAGTCTGTGAGCCAACAGAAGTGGGCGGCCTCAAGAAGCTGGACAAGACAAGGAAACAGATTCTCCCCTAGAGCCTCCTGAAAGGAATGCAGCCCAGTTGACGCTTTGATTTTAGCCCAGCTCAGGTCGGAATTCTGATCTCCAGAACTCTACGATGATAAACTTGCATTGTTCAGCCACCGAGTCTGTGGTCATTTGCTACGGCAGTTGTAGGAAGCTAATACAGACACAGCTTCGGTTTGCTTATTTGGGAAATAAGTAACTGCACCAACCTCCGCGGATTCCTGGCAGAACTAGAGGTTGAGAGCTCAGCCCTGACATCCCAAAGTCCAGGGTTCCAATCCAGACCTATGTGGGGGTCTCACTCCTCTCTAGCCAAGTGGGGCATCCCTGGGAAGCCTGTCCCCCACCTCAGTGAGGCACCACCCCAACACTCTTAGACCTTGGATCTTGAGCTGCCTCACCTGGCCAGGCCAGAGCAGCAGGATTAAGGGAGAGTCTTGGGAGGGGCCGGAAGAAACAGGGGCAGGGCCCAGGTTCTGGCCCCGATGCCAGGTGCAGCTCTCAGAGCCTCAGTTCCTCCCTCCTTCTATCCCAGCCCATGGCTTTCTCCAGGGAGCAAGCAAAAGAGAACCTCTGACCCCATGTCATTTCAGATCCAGCTTAGATTCCCTTCTCCCCAGTGTCTTCATGGACTGTTTTCCCCAGAGACTTAATAAAGAGGAGACAGGGTCACACAGCGGGGCAGAAAGACAACCAAATCCAAAGTTGGCCACCTACCCGCTGTGGGGACTTGAACCAATGACCTGATCTTTCTGAGCCTCCGCATTTTTCCTCATCAGAAAAATGGCAGTAACTGGAGTACCTACCTCACTCCCATGAATAATCATGTCACATATTTAGCAAGGATTAGAAACACAGTAAGCGTTTAATAAAGGCGATCATTAAATTCCCTTTAAGCACCCCCCCCAAACACGCACACAGATAAAGGCACAATGGCGGGGGCAGCCCAGTCCTGTTGGACAAACGCTTAGTAACGACCTACTGTGGGTAAGACCCAGCAAAACGTGTCCCCTCCTTGGTGGGGGGACTCGGCCTTTGGGAGAAAGGGACGCCGGGCTGCCGTGAAGGTGGGAGGGGATTCACAGCCCCAAGGCACGGGGCTAGGGCCGAGCAGCCTCCCAGGACAGGAGAGCGGACCGCAGCCGGCAGCCGGAGAAGCAGCAAAGGTGGGATGTGGGAGCCCCTCCGTGCTTGGCTGTCATTTACAGAGTCCTTATTCTGTCCCAGGCGGTGTTCAGTTTTTTTAATTTTTAGTTTGTTTAATCCTCACTACATCTCTCTAAGGCACGCTATCCCCATTTTATAGAAGAGGAAATTGCACCCCAGAGTAACCTGTCTTAACTTAGCAGCTGGTAGGAGGCAGACAGGGGTCGGCAGGCAGGTCCTGGCACTCCAGTGTGTCTCAGACTGCACCACGTGCTCGAATCTGCTGGGCATCTTGTGAAAATGTGGTCTGGCTCAGCAGGTCTGGCTGGAGCTTTCTAACAAGCTCCCAGGAGAGGACGGTGCTCCTGGTCCACAGACCATACTCAGAGCTTCCAGGCTCTATAATGCCTCTTAATAAGTGTTCACTATTGTTGTTATTATTAATAATGAGTTTTGCCACAGTCCTGTAAGGAATGTGGGGGCTTGGAGAGCTTAATTTGTCAAGGTCATGGAGCAGGCAAGCAGCAAAGGTGGGATTTGAACCCATGGCCGGGGATCGCACCGGTACACCAGGCTAACAGGAAACGGTAGGATGCCTGGACAAAGGATGCCTGGAACCACTGACAAAGAGGTGCTTCACTTGGGGCCACAAGACCATGCTTTGGGAAGCACAGATACCTGCAGAGTAAGGCTTGACCCGGGGTCTTTGTGGAGCGCCCTCTGCATGCCCCAGGCTCACTCTAGCGAGTCCTGGGGAGATGGAGGCGCCTGGTTTGCCAAATGGCAACGCGGCTGCCACCAGCCATTGGGCTCTGGCATTTCTTCAGCATCTGGGCCTAACGACATCTCCCGTCCTTCAGAGCTCGGATGCCCCAGGCAGTGGCTCAGGCCTCGAACACAGGCTTAGTCACTAATGCGCTTGCTGCCCGTCCTAATCCCTGGCTAATGCCATGCTAAGCCTCACTGCGAGCTCACTCCCAGGCCGGGCTGGGCCGTCATGGGTCAGTGCCTGGCCAGGCGCATCTCTCTCGCCCTGCTCACACCACGCGGTCCACCATTCCCCAACCCCAGCCCCTTAATAGCACCAGACACCCCCCCACCCTCTCAGGGAGATCAGAGGAAGGGCTCCTGCAATTCTGGTCCAGGCCGACATCCCCATATCACAGATGGGAAAACTGAGGCCCAGCAAGAAGGAACTTACCCAGGACCAGCAGAGCTGGACTTCCCTGTGGAATCACTGATCCTCTGACAGTCATTGCCTGTACCTGTGTGGACTAAACTTGTGCCCTAGTGCTTAAGCCAGGTCCTGGCACATAATGGGTGTTGAGTGAAACTGGGTCTTTGAGGTCATCCCAGAACTCCACATTGTACAGGTGCAGAAGACAAGACTGTGGCCCAAAGACTTAGTGGAAGAAGTGAGGAGATGGAATATTCTGGAAGGTGCAGAATAGCAGTAAAATGTGCCTCTTTTATATGTGTATCTGCTAGAAATACCAACACTATTGTCTTTGGAACCAGAATCTGCCCGTTTTTCTTTTGTTTCCACTTTGTAAAATGTGAGCTCCTATTTTCAGTGTCAAGCACTTGCATGTTTCATTTAAACCTTTTAGCTGGAGATGATATTATCTTTGTTTTACAGATGTGGAAACTAAATAGAATCAGAGAGTTCAGGTCACTTGCTCAAGATCACGTAGGTAGAAAGAGAACTGAGATTTAAACCCAGGTCTGTGTTTTTTTTCCAACTAAATTGAACTAAAGTCTGCTGAGGGCTTTCAGACTTGAAATTCTGTGGCTCTGCTGGGATATTTTATATACTTGAATTGATCTTTTTGAAAAGGGCAAAGTCAGCCCTTCTGCAGCCTGGTGCCTGACCCTTTTCCCAGGCTCTCTGCCCAGGTCAGCCCACAGCTGCCGGGAGGAGGCACCACTCTGACTCCCCAGCCTCCTCTGGGGGCTGTTCCTTGGCGGAAAATCTCCCAGGAAATGTGCAAGCGTTTGTGCACCAGACAGCCATTTGTCCAGTTTTAGCAGAGAGAACATGAAACTGAGACTTGGGAAAACTGGGCTTTTAGTCTCATACAAGTCAGTTGCATAGACTTTTCCTGGCGCTGCGTGACAGATACTGTCCTGGGACTGGAGATAGAACCACTAGGAGGCACTCTGACTCTTTGCTCCTCAGTCTCCCCATCTGTGAAATGAGAGCATTTGACTAGGTCAGAAATGGCAAGATACTAGCACACAGGCCACTTTTGCCCCTTCCAACAGTCATGGCAGACATTGCTAATTGATCCCAGCACACTTTCCTGCTGAAACATATCTCAGCCTCAGCTACCTAACTCCCAATAGCCACCAAACACCAAGGATACAAGTGCCAGAGAAGATGAAATATTTTGCCCTCCCAGGACTAAGGCAGCTCAGGTTCTGCCCAGTTCTGCCATTCAGTCAGCATCTTCCAGTTCTCCCAGAGTTCCAGCCCTGTGGTTTCTCTGCTCCTGGAAAGGGTCCTCCGCCATGATGGATGAGACTGTTGGGCCAAGGGCAGAGAGGAAGGAGACTTAGCAGGTCTCCTAAAGACCTACCCCACCTCCAGGGAGCACCTCCTTGCAGGGCTGTTGCCCAGCCTTACCCAAGGAGGCTCAGCACCCCTGCCAACACATCGTCCACCTCCCCTGCTTCAAGAACACACTGGCTCAGGCCAAAGTCAGGAAAGGAAAGAGGTAATGGAAGTTGGGGTGAGACAGAGAAGAATCCCACAGAATTGTCATTTTCCCATATCTACTGTGTTGTTGCATGCCTCCAAGCCTTTGCACATGCAGTTCCCTCTGCTCTGATTGTTCTGTCCCCTTGTCTGTCTGACGAACTCATATTCATTCCTTCAAACCCTATTCAGATGTCACCTCCTTTGGGAAGCTTTCCTTGCTCTCCTTCTAGGCCATTACCCATTTCTTCTTGGGTTTGATGTCTGTGCTTTGTGCACATACTTATTTCTCATAGCCCCTCTAATGATATACATACATGTCTCTCTCTCTGGACTGTAAACTCCTTAAAGGCAGAACTATGTCTTATTCCTTCAGGGCCTTGGCACAGAAAGGGAACTCACTAAATAAATATTTGTGGACCTGTTGATCCAACCCCAAAACCTACCATCTAAAAAGTTTAAAATACCCCAAGCTGATGAACCAGGGACAAGCATCATTATCCCCAATTTGCAAGTGACTCAGCTCAGGCAAAGAGACATGCCAAAAAGTCACCTGCTCACGCCACTAGCTAAGTCAGGGCAAGGATCTGGGTCTCCAAGCTCCCCAGCATTCCATGGAGGGGAAGTGGTCCCACCCTTTGATGCTGCCAAAGAGTTGGCCAACCCTGGGTATTCATGCATGTTTTTTCACTGTTCATATTCCGAGGCTGGAGCACTTAATCCAAATGGTAGGAGCTAGGTACTCACACTACTGTAGCCCAAAGTTTGCACCATTTGTTTCAGGAAGCACCTCTCAAGAAATCAGAAAACAAAGTGCTAATATCCTTAATAAACAAAGAGCTCTTACAAATAAATAAAAATAATAACTCAATACAAAAAATAGGTAAAAGTTACAAAGAGGCAAGCCACATAATTTTAAATCAATTCAATGATTACTCATTGAGCAACTACTGGATGCCAGGCACTGTTCTAGACATTGGAGGTGCACAGTGAGCAAGACAAGGTCCCTGCTTTCTTGAAACGGCCTAGTGAGGGGACGCAGCAGTAATGAACAAATAAACATATATATCTCACATGGCAGCTAATGATAAGTACTATACAGCAAAGTAAAATTGAGCGATATGATAGAGGTGACAGAGCTACTCTAGGTGAGTGGTCAGGAAAGACCTCTCAAGAAGGTGCTGATACAGCACAGGGAACTATATTCAATATCTTGCGGTAACCTATAATGAAAAAGAATATGAAAATGAATACATGTATGTAAATGTATGACTGAAACATTATGCTGTACACCAGAAACTGACACGTTGTAACTGACTATATACTCAATAAAATAAAATAAAAATAAAAATTAAAGAAAGAAGGTGTGATATCCAAATGATAAGAACAGGCCAGCCATTCTCTGGGGAAAGCACTCCAGAGATGGGACCAGCAAGGAAGCACAAGGTCTCTAAGTAGGAATGAGCTCTAATGTTCAAGAAGACAAAAGAAGGCCAGTGTGGCCAGAGAGAAGTGGGCAAGGAGGGGAGTGTGGAGTATGGGAGGGGTCAAACGTGCAGGGCTCTGTAAGCTGGGGAGAGGGCTGAGGTCTGAGTGAGGTGGGAAGCCATCGGAAGGTTTTAAGCAGGAGAATGACATGATGTGGTTGCATTTTTTTAAAGACCTCACTTTGGCTGCTGTGAGTTGACAAAAGTAGGGCCAGAAGGGAAGCAGGGAATTGAGTTAGGAGGTGCGTACATGGGACCAGTGGAGAAGTGATGAGGACTTGAAATGAGGTGAATGCGTCGGGGTGGGGGTGAAGGATTCAGGATGTAAGGGTAGTAACTGACAGGATTTACTAATAATGGACTGGATTTGGGGATGAGTGGAAAAGGGAAGTTAAGGATACTGCATGTATTTTGCCCTGGGTAGATGGCGGTACTTTTTCTTGGATGGGAAAAATGACAGAAGACAGGGTGGGAGGTGGTGGGCAGGAGATGGTTTGGACAGAAGTTTTCAAATAACAGTATAATATGTACAACTGAATCACTTTGCTCTATATCTGAAACTAACATTGTAAATCAACTACACTTCAATTAAGAATAATTAAATAAATAAATAAAATAAAAATAATAAAATAAAATAATAGTATTACCTAACATTTGCTGAGCTTTTCCTCTGTGCCCGGCACGCTTTACATCAGGGGTTTGTGGGGCTGTCTTGAACACTGTAGGATGTTTAGCAACATCCCTGGCCTCTGCCCACTAGATGTCAGTAGCACATGTGTACACACACACACACACACACACACACACACTCAGCTGGACAACCAAAAATGTCTCCAGATATTGCCTAATAGCCTCCTGGGGTAAAATCATTACTGGTTCGGAACACTGCTCTGCATAGGTTCTCTCATATAATCCTCACTAGCACTCTGAGTTCGGCTATCATCCCCAATTTACAGATGAGGAAAACTAAGGCCCAGAGTAGTTAAGTTCTTCTGGGGCCAGATTGGGCTCAAGTGCCTGCTGACCATCCATGGAGAGATACCGAGCAGGCAGGTGTATGGATGTGACTGGGGTTCGGGCAGGCAGTTGGGGTGAAGAGAGAGCCTGCAACTGGGAGTCACTGGTGTCTAGATAGGATTTAGACCGTGGGACTGGGGGAGGTCACCTGAGGAGAAGAAAATGGCCCCTCTCTTCTTTTGAAGGACTTCATTCCTCCTGTTATCTCCACTGTCTCCTGCGTCATCAGTTTCTCTCTCTTTGCTGAATCACCCCCATAAGCAAACACAAGGAGTGTCACCCTTCCTTGGTCTCACTTCCCCCTCCAGTCCTGCCCCAGTTCACAGCAGCATTCCTGAAATAGCTGGGATGGTCCATATCTTCGAAACATCATCTCCCATTCTCCCCTCCACCCACTGTGATTGGGCCACCATCCAACATGCCACGAAGACTGGCCTCTTTGCCAGTAAACCCACTGGTCACTCCTCTGCCCTCATCTTACTGGCTCTCTCAGCAGCCTTGGACACAACTGGCCTCCCTCCTTCTTGAAGCACCTTCTTTCCTTGGCATCCATGATACCATGCTGTCTCAGCTTTCCTCGACTCCTCTGCTCCTCCTCCCAATGTTGAAGGGTCCCAGCATGTGGTCTTGGCCCCCTTCACCTCCTATTTACACAGAAGAAAATATATAGATGGACAGCGCACACAGAAAAATGTGCTCGGCCCCAATTATAGCAAAAGAAATGCCCAAGGAAACAAATGAGATATATATTTAACTTATCACAATGTCAAAAATTCAAAAGATTGATAATGCTCAGTGTTAGTATAGATATGGAGAAACTGGCACTTTCCTTCACTGTTGGTGTGGAAGATAAATGGTATCATCTTTTTTGGAAGGAAATTTGCCAATATCAATAGATACATAAAATAGAATGATCAATCCTCTACTTGTCTTCAAATTTCTCTGTTGATATAATTTCAGATTTACAGAGACGTTGCAAGAATAAAACAAGGAATCTGCAGATGCCCTGCATCTAGGTCACCCAGAGTCCCCAAATAGTAACATCTTACTACATCCGTGTTCTCTCTCTCCCACTGCATATATTTATTTATAGTTTATATATATTTATATACTGTATATTTATTTGTGGTTTATATATTATGTATTTGTCGATTTTCCAAAACTTAGTAGTAAGTTGCAGGCATGATGTCCTTTTACCATAAATACTTAAGTATGTATTTCCTAAAAGCATGGAATTCTCCTACATAACCAGAGCACAGTTAGCCAGACCAGGACATTAACACTGACACAGCACTATGACCTAACCCACGGATCTCACTGGATTTCACCCAATGCGTATCTCTTTCATGCCCTTTACTCTGGAGCAGTTCCTCAGACTTTCTTTGCATTTTGTGACTTTGACATTCTTGAAGAGTCCAGGCAATTTTTTCATAGACTGTCCCTCAGTCTGGGTTTGTCTGATGCTCCCAGGCGACAGCAAACTACAGCTCATGGGCCAAACCTTGTCCACCGCTAATTTTTCTGCAACACCCGAGCTAAGAATGGTTTGAATGTTTTTAACAGGTAGGGGGAGAAAAATCAAAAGAATGTTCCGTGACATGTGAAAATTAAATGAAATTCAGTCCCAATGTCCATAAGTAAAGCTTCGTTGGAACACACTCACGCCCATTCGTTACGTCCTGTCTGTGGCACTTTCGCCCCGCAACGCAGAGTTGAGTAGCTATGACACAGACTTGTCCTCTCACCCCTGTGCGTGGCTGCTCAGAGCATGACAAGCCACAGTGGTACAGCTGTGCCTTGACAGCATGCATATCACCGTAGTGCAAAGTTTTATTCTTTTATTACCTGTGCACATCCATCATGTCAAAACAAGAAAAGTGAACACTGAATGCCACACTTTTTTTTATTGTGGTAAAACACACAATGCATGAAATTTATCATCGTAACCATTTTTAAGTTATGGTTCAGTGGTGTTAAGTACGTTTCCACTGTTGTGCAGCCATCACTCCATCCATCTCCAGAACACTTCACCTTCCAGAACTGAAACTCTGCCCCTATTAAACAGTAACTCCCCATTCCCCCCTCCCCCTAGCCCCTGGCAACTACCATTCTACTTTCTGTCTCTATGCATTTGACAACTCTAAGCCCTTTTTATGACTGGTTTCTTTCACTTAATATTCCCAAGGTCCAACCATGTTATAGCATGTATCAGAATCCCCTTCCTTTTTTAAGACTGAATAATATTCCACTGTATGTATATATCACATTTAGTTTATCAACTTACCGTCAAATGTTGCACTTTTAAGGTACAGTGGAGTGTGTGTTATTTTTTTATCTGATTAGATGGCAAAGCATTGTGCGTATTAGGCAATGACACTATATCTGTGCTAAAAGAATACAAGATATGTCATGGTCCACAGCACCTAAAATATTTACTGTCTGGCCATCTACACAAAGATTGGATGATATCCCCTGTTTGGGTTTTTCCTGGCTTCACAGCACCTTGGGGTTGGACTGTTAGTCTGAATTCATTGCATGTCAATGTTGGCATGGTTCCCGTTTCAAATATAGGCTCAAGTGCTCAAACTTTTATCTGCAGTTTCGTGTGGGCTTCCCACAAATGCACCTGACCCTTTCCTCTTAACTGTGCCAACTCGAGCCCTGCACCTGGCCCAGAACCACCCCCAGCCCCCACCCCAAAGCCCCAGCTGGCCCTGTCCTTTCTTACCCAAACATCAATCATTCTGTAAGTATTTCCTGATTCCTCTTCTGGACCCAGCCCTGGGGAAGTTGACACCTGAGGAAGGCTGGGAGCGGGGAGGGGGTGATGCTTATGTACCAGACCAGTCCCTGCCTTCCCCACCCACACATTTAGCATCTTCCTGAAATTAATCATAGAATCTTCAAATTACAGGATCTGAGACACAAAGGCTTTTCAGCAAGTGTGAATTATAGAACCTCGGAGCTTTTAAGCTCTTGGTTTAATAGAAGTTTAGAACATACAGGACCTTACACTAGTGAAATGTTGGGATGAGGAAATCTTAGGGTGCCAAGTTGTTAAAAATAAAAAACATTAAAATGGTCAAGCCTCAATCACAAGGTCTCCTCTGACCAGCTTGACTGTCCCCTCTCTCCTCACCTCCTACCTCTCCCTGTTGACAGGCAATCCACTCAAGGGTCTCCCCAAATGTCACCTCCACCAGGATGTGCCCCTTTGCTCCCCTGGGCAGAGGTCACAGCCCCCACTCTATCCTCAGGTTCACCTCAAGCCTACAAATCACTTTAATTCTCAGAGTCTCAGTCTCCCATCTGCAAAATGGGAAGAAAAAAAGTGCACCCCTCTCAAAGGATTCTTGTGGAAATGAAATTAGAGAACATAGGAAACATGAGCCCAGTGCCAGACACAGAATATTAGCTGAAGAGCTCAGGGAGGGGCTCTGAATGCAGAGTCCTTGTTCCAGGCACACAGCCTCTATGGGCACATGCAGAACCAATTGAACACGGTGTTGAACCTGAGCCCAGGGAGAAGGGGAGTGCATGCCAGGCAGGGAGGTGCCCAACCGGGAAGACTCCCTAAAAGAGGGTGGATTACCTTTGCCAGGATCCATTTAGATGATGGTGGAAGATGAGGGTCAAATGTGGGGTGAGGCCAGCACCTGATTTGGAGTGAATGACTGCCCAGAGTTGGAGTGAAAGACAGGTCAGGGGGAGGGGCTGGGGAGGAGTGGGGGGACTCCATCATCTAGCCTGGTGGAGGGGTTCAGGTTTCAGCTCTGAGAGAAGTCACCCCAGCAAGCAAGGAAAGGAATGGTGCATTTATTGAGCACTTACTGTGTTGAGCCTTGAGATCAAAAGTGCAGCAGAAGAGCCAGGTGGATCTGGGTCCAAATTCCAGCTCTGAGACTTCCTGGCTGTGTGATGCTGGGCAGATCACATCCTCTCCAAGCCTCAGTTTCCTCATCTGTAACACAGAGACAAAAATATTAGACTAAACTAAATAAATTTGTCAACATCTGACTATTTGGACCTATAAAAATGGCAATTTCATGTGGTTCAGATGAAAATCTACCCTGGCAGGTTGCTGGGAGGATTAAATAAATGAATCCAACTAATGTCGTTGGCCCAGTGTCTGACACATAGTAAATAGTCAATAAACAGTAGCTTGTCTTTTTAATTGTCTTCCTTGTCCTCACGCAGCAGGTGAAAACACTGAAGCTCAGAGAAGTTAAGCAATGTGTCCAAGGCCACACAGTTGGCAGGCTGCAGAAAGAAGATTCAAGCCCAGAGGCAAACCCAGACCCCTCTGGAGCGGGTGGGACAGAGCCATGCCTGAGTCTGTGCAGCTCAAGACGGGCCTTACTTCCACACTGCCAGCTGGAACTGGGGGTACCAGGGGGCTGGAACCCACATTCCATTAACCACCTCCCTCCGGCTCCCTCCCTGCCAGGGCCTGAATCACAACTGGGTGAGAGGCAAGGGACCACTGCAGCCTGGTAGGTGCCCTAGGACAGCATAGGGGTGGGGGATCAGAAGCCCCTCACAGGCAGTGATGGGATGACAGGAGAGTGGGGTCGCGCTCAGAGCCGGCCACAAGCTTTTACTCACACTCAGCCTCCTTCCCAGGCGCAAAGAACCTGCTTTGCGTGGGAGACTAGGAGCGTGAGCGATCGTGTGCGCATACGCACGTGGGTGGGTGGGGGTGGGGCGTGAGCGGGTACACAGCTCGTGGTGATGGAGATGCAAGTTCCTTATGCGTGTTTCCTGTGTGTTTGCCGGTAGCTGTGGCGGTGTGCAGGGTGCACGCGGCTACAACAGGCAGACGAGCAGAGGGTCTCAGCCCGGACTCTGCCACTTGCTACCTGTGCGACTTTGGATAAGCTATGCCAAATCAAATCCAACAGATCCAGACCGAGTAAGGACAGACTTTATTCAAAAGGATTATCGTGGGGGAGGCACTATTGCCAAGGGGGCAAGAGGCGACTGTGGCACCAGGAAGACGTTCTGACTGTAAATTCTGCAAGTATCTCAAGAATTGGGCAAAAGGGAGTTTTCTTTTACGGAAAGGAGGAAACAAGGCTAGAAAGATCTGGTGTGGGAAAGTGGGATGAAAGGGTGGGTGATGGAAAGATAGATCAGAGAATGTTCGATCCTGAGGCCGGCCTGTTCTGGGGATGGCGGAGCTGTCTGCCGGCTCCGGCTGAGGGTGGGCCTGGAGGAAGGAGAGAAACCTAAGTTTGGTTAACAAGCGTTTTTTCTGCGTGATCAGTAAGCACAGGCAGTCCGTTTATCGGGCAAAGGATGGGAGTTGGGAGGGTCTGTGTCTGGCTTTGCCCTGGGGAAGCCAGCCGGGCTTCTGTGAGTCTTAGTTACTAAGGCATCCGGCCCAGGGGGCTCCACGCAGTAAACCATTTTCTGAAACCCAAGGGTTGGGGTGTTTCTTAACCTTCACGGTTTGGCGGGCTCCCAGGGCTCAGGTCATTTCACCATGGTCACCACTTAAGCTCTCTGTGCCTCAGTGTCCTCCTCAGGAACGCAGGGGTAATAGTAGTAGCCACTCCGTAGGCTTCTGGAGAACACTCAGTGAATTCATACCTGTAAAGAGCTTAAAGCGGTGCCGGGCCTGAAGCAGGTGCCCAGGACTTAATCTCGCTGCTTGGTGGGGACAAGGTCTCTGATCTCACCCTCATTTAGTGGTTACTGAGCATTTCTAAGCCCTGAGCCAGACACTGGGGACAAAGAGAAATTGGAGGTCCCTGACCACCAGGAGCTCACCTTCAGGGTGATGTGTGCCCTCCAAGAAGGGGTGCTGAGTCCCGGGGAGGGGTTCAGGGAGGGGCCCAGGAGGCTTCTGGGAGCTGATACTTATGGGGTTAACAGGACTGAGGCAGGGTCAGCTCATGTGTGAGAACTCGGGGTGGGAATGAGAGAGACTGTGTGTGCACGTGTGTGTACGTGTGTGGAGCACACACGTGCCTCTCTGGGCTGGCCTGTGAGGGTCAGCACATCTGTGCACATGGAGTTTGGTTCATGCATGCAGAGGCCGAGGCTGCCACCTCTCACAGGCCTGACCACCCCAGCAGGGAGCCATGCAGCCCAGCCCCATGGGGACCCCAGGACCCAGCCTCAGAGCCCACAATGGCCTGTGAGGGTAGGAGGGTCACCCGCCTGGCCCCAGGAAAGAGCACATTCCTGCAGGCCACACGTGTGACCCCTGTTTTCTCTCTTGGGCACCCAGAGTGGGACTAGCAGCTGACTCAGCCGGTCCACGGGGCCCAGGATGCACCCAGCCCTGCTCTGGGTGGCCATCTCTGGCCTCAGGGTGGTGGAGCAGACGGAATGTCAGGGCTCCTCACCACACCCTGAGGTGTGGAACTCTTGGGAAAAGTCGGACCTGCCCTGTTGCGGCACTCACCCACCACTGGCCCTGGCTCTGCCCACCCAGCCAGCCCAAACTGACACCATTACAGAACCAAACCTGGGTCCCTCGCCTGCATGCAGTAAAGCCAATCTACTGACCCCGGGTTGTGGTGAAGGAAAGTGCCACGTTTATTGCAGGCACCAAGCAAGGAGTCCAGGCAGCTGGTGCTCCAAAGACTCAAACTCTCTGATGCATTTTAGGGAAGGGTTTTTAAAGACACGGTGAGGGGTTGGGGGTTGTGGGGGGCGTGACCAGCTCATGGACACTCTTCTGATTGGCTGGTGGTGAGCTAATCAGGAGTCAACCTCATCAGCCTTCTTGTTCCAACCCTTCCAGGGTCTACTTGCCTGTGGGCAGCATACAGTTAACTTCTTCCACCTCGTGGGGGTTTCAGCACGTGCAAAACAGCTCTAGGATATGGCTCAATATATTATCTATAGCCCATGCGGAGGAACTAAAGGTCCTTGACTTTGTTTTATGGCTAAACTATTATTTTGTCTTGTTTGACTGTTTTCCTTTGTTCCTGCATTTTTCGCATTTCTCTGATCAAATTTGCTCTTTGGAACTCAGGGAAAGCCTAGGAGGCTAACGCTTGTCTACCAACAAGACGCAGGGGACACAGCAGAGTCCTGCTCAGTTACAATGCCTGTCTCAGCTCCTTTATTCACTCATTCATTCATTCAGCACCTTCCATGAGGTGGGTCCTGTGCTGGGACCAAGAGCAGAGCGGTGAAAGACAGAGGGGCTGAGCCCTCCAGGCTCACAGCAGAGTTGAGGGGAGGGTGCAGGACAGGCAGTTCTCAACACAGATAAGTAGGGCTGCCAGATAAACTACAGGACATCCAGCTGAACTTGAATTTTAGATAAACAGTGAATAATTGTCCATGTCCTGAGTAATATTTGGGATCTGGGATAATTATTCATTGTTTATCTGAAATTCAAATGTAACTGGGGATCTTATGTTTTTATTTGTCTACATAAAATGTTTTCAGCTGGTAACAAACAATCTGAGGAAACTAAGCTAGGGTGATTTTTGCAATAGTATGGGGTGGGGGTGGGGGGGCCAGGGGAGCTGAGGCCTGAATAAGGAGGAAGACCCCACCCCAGACACCATCTCTAACCCCACCCACCTCTGATTTCTTCAGGTATATTCTGGCTTCTTAGGATTAGACTCATCATCACTGTAAAAACCTTAGAATTGTCCCCAGGAGCCAGGCAAAAGCAGAGAAATTCAGTTGTGTGTCATTTCAGTGTCTGTAACAGGGAGGGCCCCAGAAGAAGTCTTAGAATCAAGCAGTAAATCCATCAGTTAAACCCAAACCCAAACACAGACAGTTAGCCTCAAATCTGACGTGAGAAGTGGGGGAAGACATAAATGGAATTCACAGGAGCCAGGCTATGTACCCGCGCCCTTTTTACATGGTGGGAAATCCTGTTTGAGTGGAACTTGAAGTGGGACTCATGTCTTATCAAGGTTATGGGGCAAAAACCTACGACTAAGCCTGGGGCGTCTGTGGACATTAAGGAATCTTAGAGGAGATGATTACTCCACAATGGCTTGGGAAGTCAACCCCAAGAATTGGGATGGCAAACCCTTAGTGAGCCCACGTCTCTTAAGCATGATAAGAATTGAGCAAGAAAAAATAAGAGAATCGAACATAGAGTATTTACCTATTTGTGTTAAGAAATAATGGGTGCATGTTTGGAATTTTAAGTGTTTGTAATATTTAAAAGAATATTCTCTATGGGAATAACAGATCAGCCTTGAATTTCTAATTTAAAGTACATAAATGAATCATTGATTGATTTAGACTTGTGATTTTTAAGTCAAAATCTTACTAAATTTATCAACAGTATTAAAATAGTTGTAAGAATTTAAATTCACCATATCTTTTTTCTTAACATTTTTTATTGAGTTATAGTCATTTTATAATGTTGTGTCAAATTCCAGTAGAGCACAATTTTTCAGTTATACATGAACATACATATATTCATTGTCACTTTTTTTTCACTATGAGCTACCAAGATCTTGTACACACTTCCCTGTGCTACACAGTATAATCTTGTTTATCTATTCTACATATGCCTGTCAGTATCTACAAATTTTGAACTCCCAGTCTATCCCTTCCCACCCCCCACCCCCTTGGCAACCACAAGTTTGTATTCTATGTCTATGAGTCTGTTTCTGTTTTACATTTATGTTCTTTTTTTTTTTTTTTTTTAGATTTCACATATGAGCGATCTCATGTGGTATTTTTCTTTCTCTTTCTGGCTTACTTCACTTAGAATGACATTCTCCAGGGACATCCATGTTGCTGCAAATGGCATTATGTTGTCATTTTTATGGCTGAATAGTATTCCATTATATAAATACACCACAGCTTCTTTATCCAGTCATCTGTTGATGGACATTTAGGCTGTCTCCATGTCTTGGCTATTGTAAATAGTGCTGCTATGAACATTGGGGTGCAGGTGTCATCCTGAAGTAGGGTTCCTTCTGGATATATGCCCAGGAGCAGGATTCCTGGGTCCTATGGTAAGTCTATTCCTAGTCTTTTGAGGAATCTCCATACTGTTTTCCACAGTGGCTGCACCAAACTGCATTCCCACCAGCAGTCTAGGAGGGGTCCCTTTTCTTCACAGCCTCTCCCACATTTGTCATTTGTGGACTTTTGAATGATGGCCATTCTGACTGGTGTGAGGTGATACCTCATTGTAGTTTTGATTTGCATTTCTCTGATAATTAGTGATATTGAGCATTTTTTCGTGTGCCTATTGATCATTTGTATTTTTTCCTTGGAGAATTGCTTGTTTAGGTCTTCTGCCCATTTTTGGATTGGACTGTTTGTTTTTTTCTTAATAAGTCCTATGAGCTGCTTATATATTCTGGTGATCAAGCCTTTGTCTGTTTCAGTTGCAAAAGCTTTCTCCCATTCCATAGGTTGTCGTTTTGTTTTACTTCTGGTTTCCTTTGCTGTGCAGAAGTTTGTAAGTTTCATTAGGTCCCATTTGTTTATTCTTGCTTTTATTTCTATTGCTTGGGTAGACTGCCCTAGGAGAACATTTTTGAGATGTATGTCAGATAATGTTTTGCCTATATTTTCTTCTAGGAGGCTTATTGTATCTTGTCTTATATTTAAGTCTTTGATCCACTTTGAGTTTATTTTTGTGTATGGTGTAAGGGAGTGTTCTAGCTTCACTGATTTACATGCTGCTGTCCAGTTTTCCCAGCACCGTTTGCTGAAGAGACTGTCTTTATTCCATTGTATATTAAAATAGTTATAAGAATTCAAATTCACCACATCTTTTTAAAAATTTTTTTGAATTGAAGTATAATTGGTTTAGGCGGTGTTAATTTCTGGTGTACAGCATAGTGTTTCAGTTATACATATATATTCTTTTTCATATTATTTTTCATTATAGGTTATTACAAGATATTGAATATAGTTCCTTGAGCCATATAGTAGAACCTTGTTGTTTATCAATTTTGTATATAGTAGTGTATATCTGCTAATCCCAAACTCCCTATTTATCCCTCCACCCTCCACCCCCTCCCTTTGGGGGAATTCACCATATTTATAAACATAAATTATTAGATTTCTAAGAAGTATTTAAGTTCTTGAGAAAGCTTTGTTTGTCATTAAAGCAAGCAAAGCATTTAAAAAATAAACTGAATATATTAAATTTATAAATGTAGTTTAAAATATTTCAGCATGTTTAATTAACCAACATTAGAAGCATTCATCCAATGTCCCCTTAAAGTTATTTTTTAAATTGCTATATTCATAAAAGAAGATATTTAAGCTTACTCAGACTGAAGTGGGGTTGTTGAATTTATAAATATAATAAACTGAATATCATAAATTAGCAATTTTTGAAAACCAAAGGAGAATCTGAATAATCTCTTCCAGGCGGAAAAGCCACCCAAAAACTCACATTGATGCTCATGTAACAACAGCTGTGGAAATTAAAAGCAGGTCACCCACTCCCACTTTCCCAGTGACTTGAGATCCCCCCAGGGGTCACTGGACTGTCCAGGTGCACTGGGCACCCTCAGACAAGGCCCCGAGTCTCTGGACGGCTCAAGTCACCTTCTCCAGATGACCAGCCCCTTGGTCAGCCTCTTGGCTTCAGCCCTCGTGGGACGTGCCCACCAGTAACAGCAACAGCACCTGCTATGAACCGGGGGCTTTATGTGCTGTAGCTCATTTCATTCTTAGAACAATCATGTGAAGAAGATACTTTCATCACCCGCATTTTACAAGTGGGAACACGGAAAGGTAAAGCAGTACTAGGATTCAAATCCAGAGATCTCCTGGCTGTGTCTTGGCAAGCTCCCCTCCTAAAGCATGGAATCCATCTAATTAACTTGCTCAGAGCAGCCCCTCCTTTCTTCCGGCTTTGAGCTCTAAGAGGCTGAGATCCTTGCTGTCGTTGGCGCCCCCTGCTGGAAGATGGGCATACGGCACAGCCTTTCACAGCCGCTCAGAAAGAACCTCGTCTGAGGCTTCTGCCCTGGGGGAGGGACAGAAAGGGCTCCAAGCTCCGAGATGGGACCGCCACCCACCCCCGGAAGTTTTTTAACCTCCAGTTTGCCTCTAAGGTCAATTCCACTGTCCAGTCTGGGCTTTCATCACTTGCCATTTGGAGCGCAGCCATCCACCTCCTCCTCTAGGGAGTCCTTCCCACCTACCCTCACCTGCAGCAGAGAAAGATCCTGCTTTCCCTGGCTCCCTACTGCCCAAAGAATCCAACCAAAAGGCTCTCTGGCCCAGCACTCAAGGCCTCCGTGGCCTAGCCCCAGACTGTTTTCTTGGCCTTGCCCACACCCCCAGATATTCCGCCCACAACTTACCTGCACTCCCTGAGCTGTCACATTGTCCTCCCTTGGCTGTGCTCTGCCTCCTGCCAGGAACACCCTTCCCCTATCTCTGCGTGTCAAACTCCTACACATCCTTCAAAGGGGAGCTCCAAGTCCCCCTCTTCCATGAGGCCTTCTTTCCTTGGCTTGAATGAACTTTTCCCTTCTCTGCTGAAGTACAGGCTTTGCCTACCAGCCAGACCTCCAGCAGCAACTGGACCTCTGCCTGAAGGCTTTCTCTTTGAGCAGACAACAGACCAGGAGTTCTGGGGAATTACCCCAGCCCCCACCCAGGCACAGCCCTCCCCCGTGATTCAGCTGGAGGATGGAGGATGAACACCCAGCTCCCTCTCCCCTGGCTGGGGTAGCTCTGAGTTAATGCTCCACACTGCCCCCCAGAGACCCCAGTAGGACCCAGCTGCAATTGCCCACCAAGGCAAATCACTTTATACTACTCTCCTTATTAACTCCCTAACCTTAACTGCCTCAGTTTCTCACTCCCTTCCAGGTGTTTCCTGGAACTGACTCTCAAGTAAACAGCTCGTCCTGAATTCCTGCCACAGGATCTGCTTCCAGGGCAACCCTCAATAAGCTGTCAGGGCATTCTCTTCGTGGTACTTGGCTGGTGCCTTTGCCGTAGCACTGGTCAGCAGAGGCCTTGAGGGATGACCATGAAAACCACAGGCAAGATGAATCAAGCACTTTCTATGTGCCTGGCCCTTTATATGCGTCGTCTGGTTTAAACTTCATGACAACCTGGGACATAGGTGCCATGGTTACCCCCATTTCACAGATGAGAACATCAAGACTCAAGTAAAATGACTTGGTCAAGTTCTCAAAAGCCAGCAAGTGTCAGGGCTGGGGGTTTAAATTCGAGAGGACTGCTTCTAAAGCTGGAGAATTTCACCACCTTGTGGGGCGTGGCAGGAATGATTATAGCACCTGTGTCCAGGTGTAAATGCCTAAGAAGAACTCTTATAAAAGGGGATGTGTGCCTACACACGTGTTTGCATAGAGCCATGCACCTCCTCCTGCCCAGCCCAGTGCCTGAGCACTCAGTGGTTGTTTATTAAGTGCTTGTTAGAATGAATCAACAACCCAGGCTCACAGGACCAAGGCACTAAGGCAACAGGGCAGGCATAAAAGATGAAGCTCGAGAGACCTGGCTTTGCTGCCAATAGGCTTGGGCAGGTCACTGCCCTCTTTGGGCCTCACTCCATCTTCTCTGGGCCTCAGTTGCCCCTCTGTCCAGGGAGAGAGTTCCAGTCTAAGGGAGTGGACTTCACAAAGAGTCCCTGAGCCCTGACTCCAACCACCTATTCAGGAGAGAGTCCCAAAAGCTAAAGGAAGGGGCTGAGTGAGGTTGGAAAGAACCAGGAGGCATCCTTGATCTCTCAGTTTCATGCTGGCTCGTTCCTTCTCTCCGGTCAGAAAAACCTCCCTCCTCCCTGCTTCTAAAATGGGGATCTGGCGCCACCTTGTGGTCACCACCTCTTCCATTGTCCACTACGTTTTCTCTTCCTCCTCTCTTCTCGTCATTGACACCGCTGATGGACATTTCTGGAAACTCCAGAGTAATTCCACCCTCTTCACGAAATATGTATTTACTATGCCCAGGCACCAAGGCTCAACCCAAGAGAGACGATCATGAACAAGGTAGCCACAGTTCCTGCCTAACAGTTTAGAAGAATCTGGACAAGCACGTCCAATGGAAATATGATGCAAGCCACAATTGCACACCTCACATGTACTTTTGAATTTTTCAGTAGCCACATTTTTTAAAGTAAAATAAATAGGTGAAATTAATTTGAATAATATTTTTATGTAACCCAATATATCGCAAACATTATCATTTCAACATGTAATCAATATATTTTTAAAAATTGTTTCCCCTTTTTTTGCAAACAAAGTCTTCAAATACCTGTGTATTTACACTCACAGTGCACCTCAATTTGGACTAGCCACATTTCAAGGGCTCAGTAGCTCCAGGGGGCAGCAGCTACCTACCATGCTGGACAGCACAAGGCTAGACAGTCAGGTCAACCTACTCTGGCTCCTTGACAGTTGTTGAGAGATTCAACCCATCCCATCTTCTTCAGGGTCCACATTTGTAGCTTTGCTTTACAGGTGTGGAGGGATTAAGAATCCAAGCTCTGTCCTCCCACTGAGCTGGGACTGAATCTCAGGGTCTAGGGATAGGACCACGGGCAAGTCATGTTACCCTTTGAAATGCAAAATGAGGGGCCCTCTGGGGTTGCAGCAGGAACACCTGGCAAGAAGTGAATACTGCATAAATGGTGACCTCATGTATCAGAGCCATAGCCTCCTTTTGGCACTGTGGTAGTTAATTTTCCACAGCAACATCTCAGCTCTGGCTCCCTGGTTGTTTTAGTGAGACGCCAGACTAGGTGTTGCAGTGAAGTTATTTTTTATTGAGATGTTATTAACATTTAAATCAATAGACTTTGTGTAAAGCATGTCACCCCTCCTGCCCCCACCCCATACTGTGGATGGGCCTCAACCAATCAGTTGAAGGTCTTAAGAGCAAAGACTGAGGTTTCCGGAAGAAAAAGAAATTCTGCCTCAAGACTGCATTATAGAAACCCTGCTTGAGTTTCCAAGCCTGCAGATTTCAGACTCAAGACCGTAGCATCAACTCTTTGTAAATTGCCACCCAGCCTGCTGGTCTACTCTACAAACTTCAAAATTCCCAGCCCCTACAATTGCATGAAGCAGTTCCTTAAATTCCTTTCGGTGATGGTAGCCCCTGGAAGTCTTTGAAGGCTGAGTATAGAGCAGGACACCTGTCCCTCATTCTGAATACCTCTGGTATTAGAGGTTGAATAACTGCCTTGCTCCAGCCACTGCATGAATACAACAATGTAACACCCCAGCCCTGCCCTCCTTCTCAGTGAAATACCTTGCAGGACCAAGGGCTGAATAAGAAGCAGAAGTAATACCCCCTGAAGGGGGAGCAGGACTCTGTGGGCACCCCCAACCCCTGCATCTTATTTATAGAAGAGCTGGCCTCTCCCAGGCCTCCCTGAGTCATAGAAGAGCAGGCGCAGGCAGTTGATCAGGACAAGCCTGCAGGCACTGGGGGATGGCGACAACTCTGACCACCTATCTCAACGATTAACTGAGAGTATTCCTTCATTTCCCTTTAAAACTTTCATGGCTGAACAGAATCTTTGGAGATGGTTTTTGTTTTTTGTTTTTTGTTTTTTTCCAGGGATGCTGGGTCCACCAGATTGCGTGCATTCTGGTTAAAAGCAACATTCTTTTTTTTTGTCGCCAAGGCTGTTGCCTCCAGGAACGTACCCCTGCTCCTCCCTCAACTAGAAACCAGTTTCTCTTATCTAAGTCTCAGGAGGCAGCTGCAAAGAGAAGAAACAAGAACTGGTTAGAACCAACACCTGAGAAGGTGGAGAATTTGACTTCCAGTGGACCTTAGGCCTCAGCATACACTCATTGATTACATGTATTAGTAGCAGGCGAGGTGACACTCCCACCAGCGCCAAGACGTTGACAGTTGCCATGACAACTGGAAAAGCCCATGCAAGGACTGAAGAGCCCCTCCAAGGACTGACTGGCTCCATCACACCCAGAAGGAGGACAGGATGACAGAGATGCCCATCAAAGCCCATGTGACCCAGCCTGGCTGGAGCTGTCTTACCACCCTTCTTGGCTGCCAGCTCCCTGCTCCAGCGGCTCCCCGCCCCGCTCCCCGCTCCCGCTTTCCTTCTCCCTGCTCGACCATTTTCCTTCCTTTTCTTCTTTTGAGAAGTAAAAGCAGTTTTTCCTCTGTCCCTCTGCCTCAGCTGTGAATTCTTTCTGGCCGCCAGGCAGACTCCTGATTTAGGGGTCTTACTGTTGGTTTAACATCACCACTCTGGCTTCCTACCAGACCCTGTTGAATTCAGCTCCACAGGGCAGTCGGAGTGATTTTCCTAAAGCACGCATCATGCCATTGCCATGTTTCAAGGTCCTCCCCAGGCTTTCCTGTGACCTTAAGATAAAGCCAAAATATTTACGAGGCACTGTGTGATGTGGCTATGGCCAGCCCGGCCTCCGCCACCGCCATCCCCCAAATCCTGGCCAGATGTAACTCACCAGGCCCTTGCACATGTACTTCCCTCTGTCTGGAACACTCTTCTCATCCCCCGTCCCGCGCGCAGCCCACCTTCCCGGTCTCACCTTGGACACCTAGGTCTACCCCTTTATTCTGTGTGGCAGCCCTGCTCCCCTCCTCCAGGCCCCCCAAAACCCTGGCTCCATTGCCCCTCCAGAATTTCTGTATCTGAGGATCTTAGATGCAACCATCTGCTTGGGGTGGCTTTGGAGGGGCTGGGAGTGATCACAGGGCACTACCCTGCTCCGGCCCTCCCCTTCCCTCTCCCTCCCACAGCTGTACTGCAACTGCCTGCTTTCACATCTCAGACCGCCTGGTACTTAGTACAGCCTGGCACATAACTGTGCTCACTCCTTGCTCTGGATTCCTCCATTTGCTGTCTGACTGGGTGACTTGCACAAATTCATTCCCCCTAGACTGTTTCCGTAGTGTAGTGGTTATCACGTTCGCCTGACACAAATTCCTTCCCTTCTCTGAGTTTCCTTGTCTAATTAGAACCTGGCTTTGATTTGCAAACTCTGAAATTCTGGACATGAAGGGAGAGGAATGCATGCTTGTGACACACTGCAGACGTTTTTTAAGTGTGTTATCAAATACTACGTACAAGGTGAGGGATATAGCTCAGTGGTAGAGCACATGCTTAGCACGCATGAGGTCTTGGGTTCGATCCCTAGTGCCTCCAATTTAAAAAAAAAAAAGGAGCCAAATAGCAACATACAGTCAGAAGCCTGTTTTTACAAAAACTTAACCATATACACGCGTAGGAAATAATTACCATCTACTAGGACTTGAGTCTGTGCCAGGCCTAAGCACTAAGCACTGTGTCTCATTATTCCTTACAACCCTGTGCGCTGGGCACCGCTAGTATCTCTTATACAGAGAAAGAAACCGAGGTCCAGAGAGGTCCCCAAGCTAGAGAGGGGCTGAGCTGGACTTGACCTCAGGTTTGCCAAGCCCAAAGGCTATGCATGCTCTTCACCGCCAGGCTGGTCAGTGCCTCTGTGCAAATTGGGGATAATAATAGCTCCCACCTCACAGGATTGTTAGGAGGATTAAATGAGCTAAGAGGTGTGAAGCCCTTAGAGCTGCTCTTGGCACAGGTTGAGGGCTCAGTAACTCATTGAGCGCAAGCAGTACCGGACTGCCCCTAAGCAAGCGCTGTGAGATCATACACAGAAATATTAACAGTGGTCGTCTCTAGTCATGGCTCATGAGTGACCTTTTTTAAAAATTATTTTTCCAAAATGATCAAGGATTACTTGTGTATTTCTTTCTTTTTAAATTCTTGCACGTATGAGGCCCAAAGTGAACTTGAGGACAAAGCAGGCCCATGAGATATCCGGGTCACCTCCCAAGGTTCCCCCAAGACCTGGCATAGAGAGAGACACACACACTCCCCCACCCACCCAGGAAAGGATCAGAACAGCTCAGATGAGCTTCTCCCAGGCCAGCTTTTCTGTCCACGTGCTTGACAGGAGCCAGAGCGAGTTGGGGGTGTGGGGTGCGGGTCAGTGCCAGAGCTGGCCTGACCTAAGCCTGCCCTTTGTTGGCATCCCCCGAAAGGCACAATGAGATGTCTCGTGGCTCTTCCAGGCCCCAGGGGAGCAGCCGTCATGCGTGAGACCTCCGGCCCTGAATCCACCAACAGCTGTGACCACTTCAGTTATTTTAAACCCTTGGGCACCCGGAGGCTCCCATCCCACCAACCATGCACTGTGACCCAACACCGCAGGCCCAGAGCCAGGGACAGGAGCCCTGAGTGTAGGTCAGCCAGGTCAGGGTAGGATTTTTTTTTTTAATGGAGGTAATGGGGATAGAATCTAGGGCCTCGTGTATGCTAAGCATGCCATCTACCACTGAGCTATACCCTGAACCCCAGGGGATTTTGTGTGTGTTTGTGTATGTGTGTGTGTGTGTGTGTGTGTGTGTGTGTGTGTGTGTGTTTTAAGAAGAGGGAGTCTGATTTCTTGATCAATCACTATATGTCAGAGACCGTGCTAGTGTCTTCCACACATGGTCTCATCTACTGTCATCCTTACATCTGTGCTGAGAGATCAGCTGATTCACAGATAAGAAAATGAGGCCCCAAAGAGCAGGCAGGGTGAATTGTCCAAGGGTCTACAAAGGCAGGGCTGCACTAGAACTTGGGTTCTGGGACAACATTCCTTCTCTGCTTCTATTTGCTTTGCCCAGCCCCGCCCCTCCCCTTCCCACTGCAGCCATGCAAATTCCTCTCCTGGCTCTGCTGCTCTTAGGAGCTATGAGATCAGAGGCAGGGCAAATTCTTTAACCTTTCTGCATCTCGCTTTCTTCATCTGTAAAGTGGTGGGGTTGGTGGGAGGGTATAATGATCTAACACATGAAAAGTGCCGCTGGGCCAGCGCCTGGCTCACAGAAAGAACACATTAAGGGCCGGCTGTTACTCCTTCTCTGCCGGCAATCACCGCCTTTGTCTGACGTTATCACTCCCTGGCTCCTGTTAAGACCTGCCCAGGCCTCAGTTGCGGGGGGGGGGGGGGGGGGGTGCACCACCCCTCCCCTCACTCTGGACCCCGGTTTCCCAGCAGGTGAAATGAGGGTGCTGTGCACTATGATCCCCATGATAATGGGCACCCTGGCCCACGCCCAGTATCTGCCACATAGTAGGAGCTCAAATGTAGTTTCGGATAAACAACAAGGTCCTGGTGTTGTTTATAGCTCAGGGAATTATATTCAATACCTCGTAATGGCCTATGATGAAAAAGAGTGTGAAAAGGAATATATGCATGTGTAAATGAATTAGCGTGCTGTACACCAGAAATTAACACATCATGAATCGATTATACTTCAATTAAGAAAAGAAAAGGAAAAAAAAGTAATTCTGGTCGAAGGATGCCCAGACAAGAGCCCACATCAGGGGCCTCGAAATCAGCTCCAGGCTGCACAAGTTTTTACCTCTTTGACAGAAGGCCACCTTGCCTCCCAATTACAGGATACACTCAGTGACCACCAGGAGCCTATCAAAAGTTACCAGCATCTCCCTGGGTCTGTGTGTCAGAACACAGGCCTTCCCTCTTCTCCACCCACATTCCTTCCAAGTTCCCACTACCCAGGAGCAGCTGGGCTCTTGGCCATTTCCTAATTTGGGCTGCCTCAAGGAGGCCGCTGGGGTCAGGAGTCTAGGTGTGTCTCAGCTCTGGGCACTTGTGAGCCTCAACCTTCTTACTCAGAGGTGCACCCCGTCCCAGGGCTCTCATCTCCGCAGCAGACCACCTACTACCCAAATATGCATCCCCTCCAGCCTGTCACGTCCTTCTTATAACCTCTGCCTTCTCACACCTCTGTTCCTGTCTCTTCTACCAAGGACAACTCAGTCATACATGCTGAATTATCTGAACAGGCCCTGTCCTGGCTTCAGAGCTGGAAGGGTCTGGAATGGGATAGGGGCTGGCTGCTTCAGGCCCCCACTGGGTGTCATCCTGCACCTCAGCCTCCACAAGCCACAAACTGACCCCTGTGGCGGCACCTTCCTGTGCCCAGTGGCCAAGGCCAACATGGTGCCCCTCATTGTCAATATTTCAGTCCACAAACATTAGTCAGCTCAATCCCTTTCTCTCCAGCGCTCTGGGCAGCCCCAGCAGGGGTCTTCATCCACCCTCCCCAGGGGCACCTCCATCCAATGAGCCAGGATGGCCTCCTTCACTCCCACTCCTGACCACTCCTCACTGAGGCATCCGTGCCAAGGCTCCCATCACCCACCCACCAATGCCTTGCCATTCTGGCCCGGCAGGCAGCCAGGTCCCCCATCCCACTCCCTCAGCATCTTCGCACTGTAATACTGATCCGATTGTTGGGAAGTTGAGATGGATGTCAGGCTGTATCTGGTTTCCCGGTTTGCTCAGGAAGCTCCCTCTCCCCCCTTTTCCCTTGCTTCGAAAACCCCTCCTTTAAGAAGGCTCTGGTCTGGGACCCTGGGCTGGGTTAGGGCACCCACTGGTCCTGGGCTCCCGCCACCTCCCGCCCCCGCCCCTATGATAGCTCCACATTTGTATGATCTGCCCCGCAGGGCTAGGGGTTCCCAGCGGGGAGACGGGCCCCGTGTCCTGGCGCCGGGCAGCTGGGGGCCCACTGAAAGTATGTTGAATGAAAGAACGAGCAAATCAACCATGGAAAGGCGGAAACTGGCAACTCCTGACCTCATCCCGACCACTGGGCGGGGGGCGGAAAATAGCTGGGGGCGTGGCCACGTTTGACGGACTGGCCCACAGCCCACTGCGAGAGGAGGCCGAAGGGCCGCCCCGCCCACCGGCGGCAGGATAAAGGCAGAGCGTGGGGCCGTGGCCTGTGCGGCCAGCGGGGGGGGCTCTTTTGCGGCAGGTGCTTCGGCCGAACCCCGAAGAGCGAGGTCGTGCACGGGACCGGACACAGGGAAGATGCTGCGCGAGCGGACCGTGCGGCTGCAGTACGGGAGCCGCGTCGAGGCGGTGTACGTGCTGGGCACTCACCTCTGGACCGATGTCTACAGGTGAGCCAGGTCGCTGCGCCGCCCTGAGACCCCCTTCGACCCCCTGGGCTTTTCCCGAAATCCGAGCCACAGAAATCCTGAGACCTTCCCCGGATCGGGGACACGCACAGCCCGAGTTGTCCCTCATCTGAGCCCCCGCGCCCAGAAATCCTAAGAACCTCTCCCAGAAATCTGACAGCCCCCAAACCCTGTGTCAGACTCCCGGAAATCCAGAGACCCTCCCAGACACCCTGACACAGCCCCAGCTCCCTCGCTACTCCTTTCTCAGACCCCTGCCCCTTCACCACACTCTTCCGACTGCCTGACCCTCTCCATCCCCTCAGGACGACCTCAGCACCCCAGCAGCTTCCTGGCCATCCTCTCCTCTTTCCCTTCCCCGCTCTCCCCTCAGCACCTGCCTAATGCGGTCCCTTCCCTCAGACCCTACTGGCTCACCACTCACCTCAGCCTAGCCCCTCGCCCCACCCCCCAGATCAGCTGAGCTTTCCTTCAGGACTTGCTGAGGACTGGGGCAGGGCCAGAGGGGAGCTGCCCTGGGGCAGAGCCTGGCCCTGGGGGTTGCTCACTGGCCGTGAGTTCCATGTCCCCAGATGCCTTCCCCGACTTCACCCTGGGGTCAGGGAGGGACCTTGTTACACCAAATGGAGGGTGTGGAGGTAGGGTCTTTTATCAGAAGAGCTCTCTTGATTCAGGACCCTTTCCCACCCACCCTTTTCTCCTGTCCATGAACTTTGGTGGGGTGCAGGATTTCTGGGACAGCAGACATAGGGTGGGGGAATTGAAGTCAGAGCGCCACCACTATCCCCAGCCCCCAGGAAGCAGCCAAGTCTAACGATCCACCTCCCTATGGTGCGGGGGGGGGGGGGGGGGAGAGGCCTGGCAAAGGTGTGGCTTGTGTGAGTGAACAGTTGGAGAGTCCAGGGTGGGATCCTGCAACCCTCTATTCCAAGCATCTGAAATGTTCCCCACTGCCAGCGTGGGAGGGGTCAGTGCTGAGAGGAGGGAGCATGCTTGACTCAAGGGTGGGACCCCATGCTGTTACCTTTGAGCAGGTCCCCTAGACCGCTCTGTGCCTTGAGCTAAGCTGGAGGTGCCAAAGTGGCTTATTGTCCCCAAATCGTTTTGTCATCTGGAGCACCCTGCTCTCCCAGGCCCCCACCAAACCGCATCCCTGTGTCTTCCCATACACCCTCCCCAGCGCATTCTCTCTGTCACCTCCAGCGGCCCTGGCAATCCTGCTAGGCTGGTCCCTTGCCACCTCCTTAGCAGGCACTGGCCTTCCCCGAGAGCAAAGGGTCGGTTACTGTGCAGACCAGGGACCTTCTCCACTCATTGGCTCCTGGCCTCAGTTGTCCACATGTAAACCTCAGGGCTGGTTTCTGAGGGTCATAACACAGAAGAGGAGTGTGGTCCAGGCCTCAGTGGCCCGGGAGAGCTCCCCTCCCTTCCCCACCCCCAGTCCTAGACTGGGCACTGCCAGGAAGTGGGCCAGAAGCCAGGACGGTCAGGTCTCTAAGCCTCAGCTGTCAACATACCCGCCTGTTTGTTCACTGGGGCACTTTTAGTGCAGCCTAAAAGGCTGGCGTGGTGCCTCCAGTAGGGGGTGATGAGTAAAGAAAGGGTTCAGACCCGGGCCCCCTCCCCATCCTCTGTCCTGGCAGAGAGGCCCAGCCCCCGTGGGGGCGGTGTGGACTCATCTCCCCTCTGGCAGGGGCAGAGGTGTGATGATCCATTTCGTCCTTTCTCAGTCACAGTGACCCTCCTGCACCTGCACTTCACTTAAGACTCTCCACCACCCCCAAGAGAAGCAGTGCCTTCTAGACCTACAGGGTCCAGCAGAAATAGAATGCAAGCCACAAATAGAGCCACACGTGTAATTGTTAATTTTCTAGTAGCCACATCTTTAAGGTTAAAATAAACAGGAGAAATTAATTTCAATAATGTATTTTATTTAATCCAATAGAACCCAAATAGTATCATTTCTATATGTAGTGAATATCAGAATTATTAATGAGATCATTTACATCATGTGAAGTGTTTGAAATTCAATGCTGTATATTTATAGCACATCTCTATGTGGACTCACTGCATTTCAGGTGCTCAGTAGCCACAGGTGGCTGGTGGCCACTGTGTGTACTGAACAGCGCAGGTCTGGAGCAGGGCTTCTCAGCCTCGGCACTACCACATTTGAGCCCAGATAAAACTTTGTTATCAGGGACTGTCCTGTGCATCGTAGGATGTTTAGCAGCATCCCTGGCTTCTAACCCCTGGATGCCAGTAACAACCCCCCAGTTGTAACAACCAGAAATGCCTCCAGACAATGCCAGCTGTCCCTGGTAGGACAGATCACCCCCAGTTGAGACCCACTGGGCTAGTGGAAGGAAGCCCCTTCTGGAACTAAGGAGCCGGGGCTCCGCGCTATTGGTACTCCTGACAGCTGTAGTGGGGAGACTCCGGTCAATATTAGCAGCGGGAGGTAACAGCACTTCCAAACCAAGTGCATTGTCTCTTCTCTTCCTCCCACAGACCTTGGAAGTCATCCTAGGAGCCTCCCATTTTGCAGGTGAGGAAAGTGAGGCTCAGAGAGGTGAAACCATTTGCCTGATGTCACATAGGACTCAGGTCCAGTTCTGTCTGACTCAGAACTCATGCTCTTAATCTGTACGATAGCCTGTGAGACCCTAAAACGAGCAGGTTGGACTGGAGGGCCTGTCACCCTCCACCCAGGCCATGAGCCCACTGCCCCCAGAGACCTCACCCACCCCCCATCAACCTTCCGCTTCCCACCGAGACCTTCCCCACCCAGAGGAACTGACTAGTCAGACACACATCCTGACTCATGACCCCATGTGATGCCCCAGGGTCTCCAATCTCCAAGGAGACACCAAGCGACAAGGCCTGGTGGACCCTGGGTCCAGTTAGTAAGGCAGTGGTGTCTTTTTTTTAAATTTATTAATAGCTTTTCTTAAAATTGAAGTGTAGTAATTCTACAATGTTGCATCAACTTGTGGTGTACAGCCTAATGTTTCATTCATATGTATACAAACATATGTTTGTTTTCATATTCTTTTTCATTATAAGTTACTACAAGATATTGAATATAGTTCCCTGTGTATACAGTAGAAGTTTGTTGTATATGTATTTTTAAATAGTAGTTAGTATCTGCAAATCTCAAACTCCCAGTTTATCCCTTCCTACCCTTTTCCCCCGTAGTAACCACAAGTCTGTTTTCTATGTCTGTCAGTCTGTCTCTGTTTTATAAATAAGTTCATTTGTGCCTTTTTTTTTTTAGATTCCACATATAAGTAATATCATATGGTATTTTTCTTTCTCTTTCTGGATTACTTCATTTAGAATAATAATCTCCAGGTCATCCACGTTGTTGCAAATGGCATTATTTTTTTATGGATGAGTAAGTAGTATTCCATTGTATAAATACACCACAACTTCTTTATCCAGTCATCTGTTGATGGACATTTAGATGGTTTCCATGTCTTGGCTATTGTAAATAGCTGCTATGAACATTGGGGTGCATGTGTCTTTTCAAATTAGAGTAGGGGGTGGTATCTTGACCCCTCACTCCTGAGTCACAAAGGTGAACAGATCTCAACACCCACCCCCTTTCCAAGGGCTCTGGGCCCCCTTTCCTGAGATGTACACACGCTTCCTTCCCCTCCAAACACACAGACAGGGCCTTGCCTGCCCCTTCCTCAGCAGGCCCTGTGGGTCACCACCCTCTCCTAGCAAAACTGGCCCTTTGGGGATGGATACCCTGACCCAGCCACACTCTGAGTGCTGGTATCCAGCAAGCTATAAATAGATGCGCAGAAACAAGGAAGTAGGATTTTTTTTTCTAGAGATTTACTTTGTGATAGTTGTTAAGGATACTTGCTTGTTCCTCCCACCTCTCTCCGTGTCCTTATCTTGAATCTGGCACAAGTACATCCTGTCTACACACTCTCCCCCGACGGCCCCTCTAGCTGGCAGCTGCTTCTTCACTAGGGCTGACCTGGGTCCCCATCTGATTCTGGCTTGAAGTTGGAGAGACGGGACGGAATGAGTGGCATCCCATGTTGGTTTCCCCTCCCCACTTACCCCTGCCAGGCACCCCCAGAGCCTGGAGGGATTGGAGGAAGGGCAGCGTTGGAGTAAATTAACGGAGGATCGGACTCTGCCCAGCTCTCCCCCGACCCACAAACAAAGCTGGGCAGACAGCTTCTCCTATCCCTCCCTCGGTTTATGCATCTATCCAGGAGGGTGAAATTTCTCCATTGGGCAGCTCTCCCCTTCTCCCTAGTGGAGAGAGGTCAGGACCAGTATCTTGAAGTCTTCAGGAGCTTCAGGGCAGAGATGATATTAACAACTATCTCTTGCCTCTGCAGAACTTTCTTCTGCTTATGTTTGAATTCGTGATGAGCCCATGAGGTAGGCTGTCGGGGTGATCCCCTGCCCCTTTCTCTGAGATACCCCAACCAGTTAGAAAAGGCTAACCAGCCTTTTCTCCTGGCAGAGCCTTCCCCATCACTCTCTGGCAGAAGACAGGAAAGGGGGTACCAGGGCGGGAGATCCTAGATGTCAGCACAGTAAAGTGCTGGGTAAACAGGGCACAGGACAGTTGTGTATCCTGCCTTGGGGGAGAGCCTGGAGGATCTAAATTCATCCCCACCTCACTCCCAGACTTCCTCTCTCCGACTCATGGTTGGTGTGAGTGTTTTAGAAAGTATCCCTAGGACAAAGGCCAGGGAGGGTCTGCTCACGGCCCAGGTAGAGGGTGGAATGGACACAGGGCCGGTTTGAAGTAATGGGGACTTGGGATGCCATGGTCTCCCCTCCCCATAGGATGCCAGGCCCCGCCTCACTGATCCCATCTCCTGCTGACTCCCCTGCACACCCCAAACTCCAGCCACATTGGTTTTGTGGATGCTTTTGGCCCTTGAGGGCACCAAGCTCATCCCCACCTCAGGGCCTTTGCAGGCGCTGTTCCCTCTGACTGGAGCACTGTTCTCCAGACCTCTGCAAGCCTGGCGTTTCATCCATCAAGTCTCAGCTCACATCACCTCCTCCAAGCAGCTTTCTTGACTCCCCCCATTTCATGGTACCCTACCCCAAGCCCCACCAGGCACTCTCTACCTCATCACTATTGTCTTTTTTTTTTTCAGATCTCATTATTTACTTAATATTACAAGCTAACATTTATTGAATACTTATTCTGTACCAGGCAGCCTTTGGGCACCTTGCACACTCAGCTCGTGTGTATTTAATAATTTACACGTGTTCAAACCTCACAACAACTTTATGAGTTAGGTACTATTATTGGGGAAACTGAGGTAAAGAATGTTTGTCCAAGATGGCACAGCTGGTAGATGGTGGCGGTGCAGAGCCCAGGCCCCTGATCGCTCGGCTGGGCTGCCTTCAGGGACTCGTGTTTTAGGCGTGACCTCCTCCATGCTCGCTGCCTTCCTCGTTCCCATGAACGTCTTGCCCTCAGGTCACTGAAGGGCTCCTTGGTTAGGTGAATGAATGGATGAATGTGGCCAGGGATGCCTGTGGACTGGCCTGTTGTTGGGCTGAGCTCTCCACCCCCAGCCTCAAGGGATGGGTACCACTGGACAGGCCCATGGAAGGTCAAGAGCAGATGGCCGAGCTTGGCCAGAGCAGCACGTATTCTCCAGAGAATGACAGTAAGTGGAATTCAGGGCAGGTCAGGTGGCCCATAAATTAGAACAACACCCAGAGCCTTCAACCCTAAACAGGAGGCCCAGCCAGGAGCCGCTCCAGGGCTCAGGTTTCAGGCTAGTTCCCAGGGCATGGCAGGGTCCAAAGGAACACCCGGCACCCTGTGGCTTGAGCCCACAGCCCCCTGCACAGCTGGGGTCCCTGAGAGCCTTCCTTCCCTACTCACAGAGCCCTGAGTCAGGTGGAACATGGTGGCAGGGGTTCACCCAAGTGCCCACCCCCAGCTGGACAGGCACACCTGTTAAACTTTGGGGGAGGCCAGTTTTCAGAGGCAGCTCTGTCCAGCCCAGCCATGCCAGGCCCTGTGCCCCAGGCTTTGGCTGGCCTAAGCCTGCTTCTCTTGGTCACTCACCCAAAAGCCCAGGGCAGGAAGCCAGCCTTTTGTGTCCCCTCTTTGGCCCTCTGATCCCCACCTGCAAAATAAGTAGGGAACTCTAGAGGTTCCTAGGGGCTTCTCATCTGATCCTCTCCTGAGCCAGGCCTGACACTCCTCCTCACCACCAAGTGTCCCTACCCGGAGGACCTTTAGAGAGGACTGTAACCTCTGGATCCTCTCCCTGGAAGGGAGCAGCCAGGCTGGGAGCTCAGAAAGTTTGAGTTTACCCCACACTCTACCTGTTACAGTCTTTCCCTGAGACTTGGAGCAAGTTCTTGCCCTCTGCGGGCCTCAACATGCTCATCTGCAAAATGGGATAATATTAAATACAGGCCTCATGGGGTTATGGACTGAGATCAGGTGGCCCAAGGACTTGGAACAAAGCCTAGTACATAAGACTGAATAAGTAGTTATAGTATGAATTAGTATTGGGTTTATCATAATAGGATTAAAACAAATAATGAGCTATGGCTTCAAAGCATTTACAATGTTCAGGGGAGAGAAATGTTGGATAAGTGTTGTTTGAGGCACCCACAAAGGGTGAGAGAGAAGAATCCGGGCTGATGGAATCAGGAAAGACTTCTTGGCCGAGGTGGCAACCTAGCTAAGGGATGGACAGGGGTTCTCAGTGTGACCAGGACATGCCATGCAGCAGCACAAGTACTGGCAAGAAAGTTGGGACATGTGGGGGCAGAAAGGGCATAGTTTCCATGGCCTGGAGTGCAAAACTAGAGCACTGATAAGCTTAACCTGGGGCTTTGAATGCCAGGCTCAGGCATTAGACTTTGTTCTGCAGGCAGTGGGGAGTCATTGAAGGTGTTTGGGGAGGGAGTGACAGTGGATTAGATTGTTTCTTCCCTAAGGAGAGGGCCCCTGGGCAGCTGGAAGCACCAATGCCTAGCGAGGGTGGCTGCTGAGCTTACGAGGCTCAGGAGAAGGTGGTCTGAAAACAGACCTCATCGTTTGTCTTCAGTGATCCCTGTCCAGGCCAGTGACCCACCTCAGGGCTCTGGCCACCACAACTCCAGGCAGCTCCTGGAGGGTGCTCGCCATAGGATTGCATGCCAGGTTGGCATCCACGAACCCCCTCAGATTCCTGCAAAGACCCAAGGACAGGATGTCACACCCAGGCTGCCAGGAGCTGAGTTCACTGTGGAGTAAGCCCCACTGGTGTTAATGAGGCCCAGGGCAGTCGGACAAGCAGAGAGAGCCAGATGCCAGCAAGTAGCAGGCACATTGTGCCTTCAAGTCTGGGGCTGAGTGAGTGTCCCAGCCCTGACAAGCCAAGCTGGGGACCCTCCCCACTGACTAAGAGAAGACCAGAGAGGCTGACTTAGTTCCCAGAGGCTACACAGCACTTGTGGGGCTGAGCAGATGTTAGGTCACAATGCCCAGCATTCCCATTCTACATCTGATACTCCTTCTACATCTGATACAATCTTGCTCAAAGTTCCTTTGTTTGACCCCAACCAAGTGGCCATCTCTCTCCATTTCCACGGCCGCCACTGGGTCCCACTCAACCAGCATCGCTCACTTGGACAGCTGCAGCCAACTTCTCCCTGGTTCTCCTTTTCTCACTGTTGCTATCTGGAATCCATTCCCCACCCTGTGCCCTGGGTGATTTGTCTGCAGTGCAAAAATGATCATGTCTCCCTTGCCCAGAGCTTCAGTGCCCTCGGGGGAAAGGCCAGCTCTCGCCTTGACCTGGGTCATCTCCACCCACCACTCTCCCTCCTCCTCGCTTATAAACTCCAGCCACATTAACCTCCTTCCAGTTTCTTGAGCATGCTGGGCTAAGGTCTACCCCAGGCCATTGCCCAAGATGTCCTTGCCGCTTGGAAATCCCTGCTCCTCTTCCCTCCTCGCTTTGTCCAATTCAGTGGTTCCCTGGACCAACAGCCACAGCATCACCTGGGAGCTTGTTAGCAATGCAGTTTCCTCCCACCGTATCTGTATATCAAATCATCATGTTATACACTTTAAATACACACAGTTATATCTGACAGTTGTTCCTCAGTAAAGCTGGGGTGGGGAAAGAAATGCAGTTTCTCAGCACCCACCCCAGATCTGCTGAATCAGAAATTCCGGGGGTAGCCCGACAACCTGTATCTTAAATGGCCTTTCAGGTGACAGTGATGCACACTGGAAGTTAAGAACCACTGGTCTAATTAATTTTCATCTGTCGTTTAGAGTGTAAAATTTAAACCGCAACTCTAATGCCATTTCCTCCAGGAATCCTTTCTTGACCTCCAGGCCAGGGCCTCTTAGCAATCCATACTTCTCCTTTATAGCAATTATCACAGCTGTAATCACACAATTAATTGTGTAATCCATTGAAAGTCTCCCTCTTCCACTAGAATATGTGCTCCATGGGCCACAGGAACATTTTATCTCTTTTGCCCTGCCCCAGCACCTAGTATATGCCTGGCACATAGTAGGTGCTCAATAAATGCATGTTGGGTGAATGAATGACCACATAAGCAAGCCCCCTCTTCCAGCCCTTCCTGCCTTAAGCTATACTCATTGTGTGCCTATGCTAAAGCAGGTGCTAAAACAAAAATAAAATAAAATCTCTACTTTCAAGGAGCTAACTGTCACAAGGGAAGATAAATATGGATGGAGACAAACTGATCTGGTTGGGTCTTCAAAGAGGGATGGGCAGTTGCCAGGCAGAGAAGTCAGGGAACAGTATGCAGGTAAAAGGAACAGCATATGCAAATGAATGGTGAGATGAAGCAACACAGGGAGTTGAGGCAGGGAGGAGATGCAGGAAAGGAGGCCGGAGAGTCGAGTTAAGATGCGGTGGCTGAATTCCACTGGGTGAAGACCAGGCTACAGAGTTGGATTTTATTGTGTGGTAAGCAGTCAGGGGCCACTGAATATTTTCAAGCAGGCAAGTAAGCTGATTTCATTTTGTTAAACCACTCTGGTAATACAGTTTGGGAAACCAAGAAGGGTGGGTTCATTCATTCATTCATTCCCAAATTATATATTGAGCATGGCCATGTCCTGAGCACTGGGCTGCAGTGGAGGGCCGAGCAGACGTGGTCCCAGCCTGTCCTTCTGTTCACATATCTTTAATCTCTTTCCCATAAGCAGGAGACCATGGCCACCACCATCCCTGCTTTATTTCCCTCTATTCCTCCCTGGGCCCCTCCCTGCAGCCTCCAGGAACATTTGAGGTGCCGGCGGCCCCTGGCTCTTCGGTTTCTGTGGGGGGTTCTGAGAGGTTCTTTCTGGGGAGGGAGGCAGCCAGCAGGATCTGCAGGGGACAATGGGTGCCTTTGTTGCTTCAGCCAGGGCCTCTCTAAGAATAGCTGTTTACTCAGCTCAGAGCAGGACTGGTGCTGGGATGGGAGGGTGTGGGGCCCCAGAGCTCCAGTGTGGGCGGGGCATTAGCTAACCCCCATCCTCTGGGGCCTCCTCCAGTTTCTCACTGGCTCAGAGGGATGAAGTTGGCGGGAAGCATCATTTACAACAACTACTGTCAGAGTCGGGGCCTTAAAAGATCATCCTGCCCCATGAATTTATAAAGTTTTTTTTTTTCTAAATAGAGTTGTATGCAGAAACCCAATATATACAAGCGGATGGAATAACAGTGCCTCCCTCCCACCCCTTTGCCCAGGCCTGCCCTCTCTGTGCTCCCCAGACTCCAACCACCTCTGACCTGGTCCCATCCTCTCATTTCACACTTGATGAAACTGAGAGAGGACAAGCACCTTGCCCCAGGCCATCCAGCAGGTTGATGGTCAAAGCCAGGACTTGCACAAGAGGAATGTTTCCCAGACCTGAGCCCATGGTTGTCCAGACTCTCATGATTTTACCAAAACCATATTCCAATATTGACTTAAAATTTTTTAAACCAACTCATATTTTCTTAGAACTTTAAGTGGAGATCTTATAATATTACTGTAAATGGCAAGCCTTTATCCATTGCCATAAAAAGATAACACATTTAATTAATACATAAGTCCAATTTCAATTTGTGCATCCTAAAAGCTAGGCCATGCCCTAGGGGCTTACAATCCAGAGGAGAGCAGACACCCTGTGGCAACACCATGAGGCAAAATGCAGGCACCATCCTGAGGAATGAGAGACAAGGCCTGAGGGTCAGGAGGGATGGACAGTCATCCTGCACCTTATAGGTCAACAAATGGACACTTCAGAGGTGCAAGGGACACACTAAAGTCGCCATCAGTGCGTCAGTGACAGATGAACCCAAACCTTCTGCACATGTGCACCTGATCCAGGCGTTTCTGTCCGGACTCTGTGCCTCTCCTGATGATGGACGTGAACGGAGGGCAGCAGACCACAGCCAACAAGTGTCCAGCCTCAGATCAACCCAGTGTCCCCATGATGGGCTGAGGAGTTAGAAGGGCACAGGCGAGAAACAGAGTGGTGCTGGAGCTTCTTTTACGAGTTCCTTTCCCAGCACTGGCCATGGGCTGCCAGACGCTCGTCCACTCTCTCCTGCCAGTGCCCGAGACCAGTGGTCTTTGCCAGTAACCCCTGAAGCATCCCTGTGGCCTGGATCAGAGGCCCTGCCTGGTGGCCTCTACAAACTCCTACTCAGGGCCTTGGCCATCCCATCCCAGGGCTCTAAGCACCACAGTGCACCCCTGCACATCTAGACCAGTGGTTCTCAAACTGTGGCCCCTGGACCAGCAACACCAACAGTTCCTGGAAGCATGGTAGACATGCAGATTCTCAGGCCCCACTCTAGGCTTGCTGAGTCTGAAACCCTGGGAAGGAACCCAGCCATCCGTGTTTTGACAAGCCCTCTGGGTAATGCTGCTGCTGCCAGTCCTAACTTTGAGAACCGCTGATCTGAAGCTCTCGTTCAGCCCTGGCCACTGCTCACAACTTCAGCGGCCCCAGCCGTGCCTCCGTCATGCCAGCCAAACTCTCCGGGGCTAGGATCCACAAATCTGTAACCCTTAAAAAAAACACCTGAAGATTTAAACAGCACCCCCTGATGATTCTGATGCCCAGAGCCATTCTAGAACCCAAGAGCACCAGGCCTTCAAAATAGCAGGCATGCCTTTGAGGCAGACACTTGTCCCTACAGCTTAGTCCCAAAGCCAATGAGAATCCCACCTAAATCCCTCTGAGCACTCTTCAGCCTTTGGGAATCTTCAGACCAGGGGCTGGAGATCCAGTAAATCTGTCAGCCCTGTCTCCCTGTCCTTCCTGTTACCTCCCCTCAAGCCAGTATCTTTTTTTTTTAATTAGGTTTTTTTTTTATTACTGTCATCATTAGCCTCATTATTATATACAGGGAGATCTAACTTGAGACCATTCACTTGGGATACTGTAGACAAAGAAACATGGTCTCTAATAAAATACGGTATTCTGGCCTACTTTTTAGGGTCTGAGCCACAAAAGCATCACAAAATGTTGAGCTGTGTTTAAATGAAATCTTATTTTAAATTTGCACTTTAAAAACCCTGGAAGGAAAATCTAAGTTGAGATCTCAAACTTGTTACGGAGGGAATTATAAGGCCCTTTTACAATACACTCTAAAGTAAGAACATTAACTTGAAGATGAACCCACAGTGTTAGGTCCTTTTTTTTTTCAATTGAAGTGTAGTTGATTTACAATGTTGTGTTAGTTTCAGGTGTACGGCAAAGTGATTCAGTTTTATTTTATATATATATATATATATATATATATATATATATATGTATGTATGTATGTGTGTATATATTATATATATATTCTTTTTCAGATTCTTTTCCATTATAGGTTATTACAAGATATTTAATACAGTTCCCTGTGCTATACAGTAGGTCCTTGTTTATCTATTTTATATATAGTAGTGTGTTTATGTTAATCCCAAACTCCTAATTTATCTCTGTCCCCTTCCCCTTTGGTAACTATAAGTTTGTTTCCTATGTCTATGAGTCTGTTTCTGTTTTGTAAATAAATTCATTTGTATTATTTTTTAGATTCCACATATAGGTAATATCATATGATATTTGTCTTTCTCTGTCTGACTTACTGTACTTAGTGTGGTAATCTCCAAGTCCATCCATGTTGCTGTAAATGACATTATTTCATCCTTTTTATGGCTGGGTAATATTCCATTGTGTGTGTGTGTGTGTGTGTGTGTGTGTGTGTGTGTGTGTGTGTGTGTGTGTACACCACATCTTCTTTTTCCATTCATCTGTTGATGGACATTTAGGTTGCTTCCATTTCTTGGCTATTGTAAACAGTGCTACTATGAACATTGGGGTGTGTGTATCTTTTCAAATTAGAGTTTTTGCCTTTTCTGGATATATATGCCCAGGGGTAGATCATATGTTAAGTCTATTTTTAGTTTTTAGGGAACCTCCATACTGTCCTCCATAGTGGCTGCACCAATTTACATTCCCACCAACAGTGTAGGAGGGTTTCCTTTTCTCCACAGCCTCTCCGGCATTTATTATTTGTAGACTTTTTGATGATGGCCATTCTGACCAGTGTGAGGTGATACCTCACTGGAGTTTTGATTTGCATTTCTCTAATAATTAGCGATATTCAGCATCTTTTCATGTGCCTGTCGGCCATCTGTATGACTTCTTTAGAGAAATGTCTATTTAGGTCTTCTGCCCCATTTTTCAATTGGTTTGTTTGTTTGCTTGTTTTAACTTTTTTTAATTGAATGTTTACAATGTTTTGTTAATGTCTGCTGTACAGCAGGATTTTTTGGTTTTTTGATATTAAGTTGTATGAGCTGTTTGTATATTTTGGAAATTAATCCCTTGTCAGTCACATCGTTTGTAAATATTTTCTCCCATTCCATAGGCTGTCTTTTTGTTTTGTTTATGATTTCCTTTACTGTGTGAAAGCTTTTACATTTAATTAGGTCCTATTTATTTATTTTTGGTTTTGTTTCCTTTACTTTGGGAGACAGATCCAAAAAAATATTACCGTGATTTGTGTCAAGAGTGTTCTGCCTCTGTTTTCTTCTAGGAGTTTTGTAGTATCTGGTCTTACATTTAAGTCTTTAATCCATTTTGAGTTTATGTTTGTATGTGGTGTTAGAGAATGTGTTTGGGCTTCAGCACCTGAATTTGAGGAGACAGTCAGTCCTTAGCAGCCAGGTCAAACCGGTTAGTTCCCTGCTCTGAAATCTTGATGGCTTTTCAAGAATTCCAAAATTATTTCTTTCAATAGAACACCACTTCCCAAGGAATGACTCTCAGAGGGGAGAATTCCAAGCCATGAAAGCTGTGGCTGAAAAGAGGGGTCTTTATGTGAAAGAGCCAGCCCACCCTTACCCCTTTAAGACACAAGTTCCAGGCTCCATGCTGTATGCATACCCAGTGTTTAATGCCTGCCTCCTCACTGTCCGCTGAATTCTCCTGGCTTCCAGCTCAGACACTGGACAGGGGTTGGGAGACAGGGTTGTAGGCCTAGCACTGTCCTCGGAGCAAATTCATTCCTCTCTCTGGGCCTCAGTCCTCCACCACTACAGAACCATGTGGCTCCAAAGCTGGTTACCCATCAGAAGCACAAAAAAGCTTGTTAAGAATGCAGATTCCCCAGGTCCCACCCTGGAACATTCTGACTCAGTGGGTATAAGATTGGCTGAAGGAATCTGTATTTTTAACATGTGTGCCCTTCACTACCAGGTGATTACAGTACAGTTGGGTCCTTGGGGGCTCCCCTAGACCAGGAGGCCTGGGAGGGTCCTTGCAACATTGCCTCTCCAGGAGTTTCCTCCTGAAGCCCCTTGTCCTGCCTGCCCAGGGACCCCCATGACCTGTGTCCTCTCTCCCTACAGCGCAGCCCCAGCCGGGGCCCAAACTTTCAGCCTGAAGCACTCGCAGCGTGTGCGCGTGGAGGTGGTGCGTGATGGGCAAGCCGAGGAGGTAGCCACCAATGGCAAACAGCGCTGGGCCCTCTCCCCCAGCACCACACTGCGGCTCACCATGAGCCGGGCGAGCACTGAGGCCAGCAGCGACAAGGTACTGTGGCTGGGGACATGTCCCTCTGAGGGCCGTGGGAACCAGGGGCTGTGCATCAAGACAGGCTGGACCACTGCTGCCCAATAGAAGCAGAACTCGAGCCACGTGTGTCATTGTCCGTTTTCTAACAACCACATTAAAAGAGCAAAAAGACAGGTTGACTTAATTTTAATAATATCTTTTGCTTAACTCCATATATCAAAATATTATTTCAACATGACATCAATATAAAAAAAATTGATGAGATAGCTTACATCTTTTTTTCATATCAAGTCTAAATCTGGTGTGAATTTCACACTGTAGAACATCTCAATTCAGACTTGCCACATTTCAAGTGCTCAGTAAACACCTGTAGCCAGTGACTACCATATTAGACAGCCTGGTGTTAGACCCTGGAATGATGGCTTCATGGAAAGTTAAAATCATGGGCCGCTGAATGATGGACTATTAGAATCATTGGAAGTTACAGCCACAGACATCCTCCGTCTTATCGTGTATCAGATGGGATGCTGAGCACCCACACAGCAAAGTGATTAGCCCAAGTGGTGAAGCTGAGACCAGACTCTCTCTTCCCTGGGTTCTCTAATTATAAACTTCACCGCATGCCCCCATGGCAGTGATGGCGCTGGGAATTATCCAAAGAGAACCACCTAAGCCCCCTGGTTGCATATCAGGAGGCAGACATACAGCATGGCTGATGTGGGGGCCCCCTGCAGGCAGCAGAATGCACCTGCGGGCAGGTAGGCAGACAGCACCCTGGATGCACTCAGAGAAGGGAGTCCCCTATCTAGTTGGATAACCTGAGAGAAACAGCCCACCAACCCAGGAGTACTTCCTGGAGGAGAGAATTCAGATGTTTAGAGAGGGTTGGCTTCACAGGCCGTGAGGTGTGAGACAGGGAGGGTGGTCACTGGATCTTCCCGCCTGTGATCTGTGATCTCTGCTCTTCTCTCTCTCCCAATGTGCCCCACCCCCCATCAAGGTCACCGTCAACTACTATGAGGAGGAAGGGTTCATCCCCATCGACCAGGCTGGGCTCTTCCTCACGGCCATTGGTGAGTTGGCATGGCTCTGGCCCAGGTGCCTTTGTTCCCCAAGGGCTGGCGTTGCTGCCCTTCTCAGTGTTTTCAGTGCTACAGTCCTGGCACTCAGAGCTCCCTCTAAATAATGCAGGCCCGAGGAGTGATACCACACGTGCCCAGGTCCTCTGTACTGGGGTGAGGGATGTCCTGCAGAAGGAGGCATGCTTTGGTCCTCCAGCGACTCACCCCAATGTCAGGGTCCCCATCGCAGGCACTGTGGTCCATGGAGGAGAAAGCGCAAAATCTGTTTCTCCCCCTGCCTCTTCCCTGCCACCCACCCAGAGAAGAGCTTGCCTGTCACAGTGAGGGAAATGACCTGTCTACAAAGCCTGTAGTGTCCCTGACAATCTCAGCTACACTCTTTCCCTCCCCAGACCCAGCCTTGGGGGCACAGAGATGCAGCCTGGGTCCTTAACTCACCTGGTCCAAGCCCTTTGATTCACAAGGACACTGAGGCCCAGAGAGGTTAGGAAACTCATTCAAAGTCACACAGCCACTCAGTGGCAGGTTGGGTCCAGAACTCAGGATTCATTTCCTCCTGGGTTCTTTCTATTCCCGTGGCACTCCCCTGCCCTGGGTGCCAGGGCACGTGGGGTGTGGTCTTATGAAGCTTCACTCACTGACTCTTCTGCAGTGGGGGTATTGCTTTTTTTTTTTTTAATTTTAAATCATATAATGTTTAAGCCAGAGGGACATTTCAGAGTGTCATTTTGTCTATCCTGTCTCAGTATAACATTGACAGAGCTACCACTTGGCAGGGGGAGAGAACTTCCAGTTATTAAGAGTCAATCAAGTGCTGAGTGCTTTAAAAATAACAGTGCTGTTGTCTATTTACTGAACACCTGCTCTGTGTCCAGGACTGTATCTGGCACTTTGAGGAGGAAGTGGGGGAAGAGAGTCACTTGACATTTATCGAGCACCTACTTTGTGTGCCAAGACTAGACGTCTTACTCTCATGATCTCAGTACATTCTTACATCTATTCCAAGAATACACACTCTTATTGTCCCCATTTTACGGATGAGAAAACCAAGGCTCCTAAAAAGTCAAACAAATAAATAAAAATTTGCCTGAAGCCACACACCTGGAAAGTGGTTTGTGGGACACCCAGCTGTTTCACTGTCTCACATTCTCTGGGGGTCTTCAGACTGCCCCACAAAACAACTAGTTCCCAAGCCAACCCCTCCGTCTCCAGCCCTGTGCCTTTAGCCACTGAAATAGGCTCAGCATCATGTGCTCTCCCACTTCTGAGCTTGTTCCCAGATGGGCTTAGTGGCTGGTCACCTGCCCTTCTTTCTGCACCGAGGGAGTGAGTGCCCAGCCTAGAGGGCAGGGTTTCCTCAGGACAACCTTGGGGAGCCTTGGGAGGTGATACCGAAGCCTCCCCAGTTACAGCTAAGGACTGGCACGTGTGTGAACCTCACTGGCACACCGTGCCCCCCAGGGGTCTCAGATGACCGTCCCTGGGGAAACCTAATCCCACAGAAGAAGGGACACCTGAGGACATCAGCAGGAAGGGCAGTGGCCGGAGGCCTGGCGAAGGAGGGAGATCCCAGAGGGCTGACTACACCACTAACACAAGCACAGCCTGACCTAGGATGGACAGGCAGATTAGCAGCACTGGAAGGAGACAGGACCGGCCTGCTCGTCTCCACTAGAAGTCTGTAAATCATGTGCTCAGAGGAAGCTTCCGAGGGAGCAGCAGGGCTGAGACCCCAGGAGATGCCAAATATGCGCACGATGAATGGCCAGGCTTATCCTTCTGAGGCTCCGAGGTTGTGGTCTCATTGAGCAGTTATTTCTTTAACTGCCACAAGTTCCAGGTTTTAGGCTCCAGGGGCCAATTAAATGCCCCTCTTCCCCACCCCCCAACCACCTAAAACACAATAAGCCTAACAATTCTGATGCTTGGCCGAAAAGAAAAGACATTAATAATACCATTTGCCAGGTGGGGGTTAGAGCTCAGTGGTAGAGTGCATGCTTGGCATGCACGAGGTCCTGGGTTCAATCACCAATGCCTCCGTTAAGGGGGGGAGTAAAAATAAAACAATTTGCCATTAGCTATTACCGTCATTTTAACATCTAAAAAATAAGCAGGGCGTAATTTCAGAATAAAAGACATTCATTTACATTGTAGAAATAAAGCTTTATAATTTACACTCACCCCATCAAACAAACTGATGTTTCCTGTTCCACCAGAGATCCTGGTAAAAACTGGGTTTCCCTTGGGACTCACTGGTCTGTCTGACCTGCTCCAGGTCCTGTCTTCCCTCAGGAGCCTTTGAGCCCCATGCCCTGAGTAATTATTCAGAAGCAGCACCTCAGAGGCAGAAACTCCCTGAATGCCTCAGGGTGGTGGAGCTGTCCTCCAAGGGTGTATCTGAGTCCATCTCACCCTAGTTTTGTCTAGAGTCCACGATGAGCAAAAAAATCCCTAGCTTCAGAGTGAGCAAAGTTCTGGCCCCGCCTGCTCCAGCCACATTGTGACCACCTTCTGCTGAGCCTCAGTTTCCTCATCTGCAAAATGGGATTCACGGGGCATACTTGCACAGTGCTTATTAAGAGGATTCGCTGGGATAGTGCATCCCGAGGGCCCGGCGTGGACTAGGTGCTCAGGAGATGCTCTTTTCTTTTCTCCCTTCTTCCTGGGGTAGCCCATTTTCTCACTGCTTGGGAGAAACTGGAGAACTTTAGCGTACTTCAGTCTTACTCCTGGGATTTGAGAACAAAACTCTGATGCCCTTGGCCAAATCAGGCTGTGGCCCATTGATCCCTGAGGGCCTCCAAGACCCCAGTTAAGGCTGACCTTGCAAAGCCTTCCTTGTTAAGGGGGAAAGTGGGAGGGGAGGGATGGCGGCAGGAGGAACAGTCTCACCCTCTTTGCTGTGGTCCCGGCAATGAGAACAGTACGTGTACCTGAGCCTTGAGAATTTTTAGCATCAACCTAAGGCCCTCATTCCTGGTGCCCCCTCCCCAGGGCCTAAGATTACTGCCCCAGTTGGCTGTTGGGGAAGAGAGCCCTTCCTCCCCACCGCACCCCAAGCTGGCTGGTTAGGCAAGACGGCCAGGCACCCTGCCACTGTCCACGAGGGCCGGCAGCCCACCAGAACGCTTGTGCCTGTGTGGAAGCCGAGGCCTCCGTGTCTTGATTCTCAGGGCAGGCTGCCTTGAACCCAATCCCAGTGACATTTCCTGTTAACTGCCCCACACCCCAGGTTGGACCTGACACCTTGGGGCTATTCTGGGGAGCTGAGGTAGGATTCAGAGCCTTGAAGAGATGTTGTCTGGAGCCCAGAGGTCCCTAAAACAGATGTCTTCTCCCTCCTACCCCAGGGGAAGACAGAGACTTCCCAGGAGGCCAGAGCTCTGGACAGGCCATGCCTGGTCTGTTCTCCGTCCCCACGGGAATCATCCCATTGGAGTCTAGTTAAGTTGGACATTGGGGGATGTTCTGAAGGGGAGAAGTCCTCAAGGGATGGCTTATAGCTTGAGGGGGTTTCTGAGGAAGGGTGGAGGGGAGAGGAGGCCATTCCAGTTGACTGTGGAGATGGTCATGAGTCATAAAAGAGAAAGTGAGAAGCACCGTAGGACATTGGGAGGTGGGCGACAAGGGAGCCCAACTACATAAAAAGTTTCATAAGGGGAAGTCAACTTACCTGAGTTTAACAAACCAAGAGAGAGTAATAAGCATATTATTTACTATTACAGAGATAGTTTCAGGCAGGTGAGGGGGCAGGCTGGACAGGGAGCTGCTAGGTTTTTTTAAACACTGCTTGGGGGTGGTGGGGGTGTAGCTCAGTGGTAGAGCACATGCTTAGCATGCGCAAGGTCCTGGGTTCAATCCTTAGTACCTCCATTTTAAAAAAGAAGCTGTTTGGATACTATTTGATTTTTTTTTTGCACTTGTGCAAATATTATATTGATAAAAAAATTTTAATTTAAGAAATTCATGATGAAGTAAAGCACCGTAAAGTGCTTCGTAATTTCTCTCCTGTGACCCACTGCTTTCACGGACACACCACAGGAGCCACCTTGCAGCCTGGAGATGAAAACCACACAGCTGCCAGGGTGGGGATAGTGGCCAGGTCCTCTGGGAATGACCTTTAGGAGAGCAAGTCTTGGGTCTTAGAAGGCAGGGTTGGGTTTTGGAAATAGCCCAGGGCGGAGGTCAGCTTGAGTCAGTGGAGAGAAAAGCCAAGGGCAGGGGTCAGGAGTCAGAGACCCAGGTGGGACCCCTCGCTCTGCACTCTCTGGGGACTTTATGGTCACTGCCCTGCTGGGTGCCTCGGTTTCCTCATTTAGAGGCGGGGGTGGCCAAGGGGGTGATTGAGTGTAGAACCTGCATGTAAGTGCTCTGCTGCTGGCAAAGAACTGTCCACACAGAAGAGATCGTTATCTTGAAAAGCAAAGAGTGATTCCTGAAGGAGGCTGGCTCAGCAGCTGGTGCCCAGGGAGGAGCTTCAGGAAGCCAACACTCCCTGAGAGGCAGTGTTCCCTGGGGAATGTTCCACTGGAAAGTTTGTGACAGGTCTGGGAGTCAAAATCAAGTATTGTTCCTCCATCTGAGCCTTCAGCCTCTTTAACAGTAGCTGGTGGTGCCACCTTCTCTGCCTTCTCCCTGGAATCCTCATCCTGCACCAGCCTTCCAGATCATCAGCCCAATTTGCTGATAGGTGACATGTCCAGGTCTGGATTTGCTCACCTGTAAAATGGGAACAATAATATTTCTCTCATAGGACTGGGGGCTTCTTGAGAGCAAGCCCTGCACCCCAGCTGCCTACCACCAGGTCCCCACACCTAGCATGGTGCCTGGGACACACTGGATGCTCAGTGGTGATTTGCTGCAGTGAATGGGCTCAATGTGAGGAGTTTATATAATGATTTCCTACAGTATCGAACTGAGAGTGGGACTACAGAAATTGGGAGTGCATCTCTCCCAAGGACTAGGCAACTTTAAAGCCTCCCCATCTTACCTCCTTCTAGACCCAGAAGAATCACATTCAGGGTTGGGAGGGAATTGGGCTGTGGACAAAGGGAGACCTGAATGTAGTTCCCGGACTTACGAGAAAGGGAGGAGACACATCTGCCAAGCGGTCTGACCAGGGATCCATTCATTCCCACCCAACTCCTACATCGGTCCAAGTCATGCCCAGCACGAGGCCGAGCCCACTGGCCAGTTCTGGGGCCTGGACCCATCTCGTCTCATTCTGTGTGTGGCTTGTGTCACCTTCCCAACAACTCCCTGCCTGCCTGTTAGTCTCTAACTCAGGGGGCCATATCACCCACCAAGGGATTTCTGGCAGTATCTGGAGACATTCTGGTTGTCACAGCTGGGGGATGTGACTGGCATGCAGTGGGTGGAGGCCAGGAATGCTGCTAAACACCCTCCAATGCACAGGACGGCCCCCACAGCGAAGTAGAATCTGGCTTAAAATGTCAGTAGTGCCTGCGATTGCAATTAGTGCAACTCCTCTAACTGGAAAGGGCCCCATTTTTCAGGTATAGAAACTAGGGCTCAGGGAAACTGAAAACCAACCCAAAGTCACACAGCTTGTAAGCAGAGAACCAGAGTTTGAACCCAGCACTGTGTGATGCTAAATCATAGGCTCACTTCCTTGCCCCACACAGTCCCCACAGCAGGCCTAGGGATGGCGAAGGCCCCTTCACCTAGGGAAAGGATAAACAGGGACCCCGCCCTCGGTCCTCTATCTGGCGCCCTGGCCTCTCGGGGACCCTCAGATGGAGAGAGGTGGAAGAATGAGTTTCCCACCCGAAGTAATACCCTCAGTACTTAGAGGCGGGGTCTAGACCACTGTACATTCTGAGAGACACACACACATGCACGTGTGCACAGGACAGGCTGGGAAAGGCTGCAGAAGGTAGTTTTCACAGGAAAACTTTCCTTCAAAAGTTTTCAAAATATGAGCATAAATACAGTGTGTGCTTCAGTTCTGCTAACATGACCTATGTGACCCTGAGCATGTGTGTTGGCCTCTCTGAAAAGAGGCTCACAGATCTGTCCAGTAGGGATTATCTTGCCTACCACTCAGAACTGACCGAGGAACGGTGAAGGGGTGCGAGACCCCCACCTGACAGCACCTTGGTGAGCTGCGCAGTCTGCACGGTGTCTACTTGAGTTTCCAGCCTGCAGTGGGGTGTTGAGGCAGGAGATTGGATAAGATGGCCTCAGCAAGGCCCTCCCCTTCCGGGGACCCAGCCAATGGGTGAGCTGCACCCTAACCCCTCAGGTCTTCTTCCTGCCCCTGCCCCACCCACCCTGCTCAGCATCTCACCCACGTGTCTGTCCCCAGAGATCTCCCTGGATGTGGATGCAGACCGGGATGGCGTGGTGGAGAAGAACAACCCAAGGAAGGTACGCCAATGCCGGGGCAGACTGCCCTGAATGGGGGTGGGCTTCTGGGGCTAGAGCCCCAGGCTGGTCTTGCAGGCAGCCATGGTCCTCCCAGCAAGCTCAGACAACTCCCATTTCACAGATGAGGAGACAGGCTCCAGGACACACACACAACAATGACAGAGGCCACCAAGGAGCAAGCTCCTTGGAGAAAAGCTATGGAGTAGGTTCCCGAGTCTCAGTTTCCCCATGCACAGGATGGGGACACCCAGTTCACAGAGTTGTTGGAAAGAATGCACGTCCTGCTGCAGAGGAAGTGCTGCCAAAGCATTTGCTCTTATTATTTCGCCTTTTTTTGTCGTTGTTGTTTATTTTAAAACTGAGTGGGGGAGACCATCGGGAGCAGAAGATCGTATTCATCACCCACAATTCAAGGCCTGTCGTCTTTCATGGTGCGTGCGCAACCAACCCCGTCCTGTTTTTATTTATTTATTTTTATTTATTCATTCATCATTCATTCATTCATTTGTTCATTCATTCACTTCCTCTTTGATCCTGCCTGCCCCCCTCCCATTCTGCTCCCCTACAAAGGACCGTTTTAGTGGTTTTCTTGGGTCACTCTCTCTTCTTGTGATTCTTGTGAAACATGTGGTGTGGTTGGCGAGCGGGCGAGTATTTTTAACCTGTGCAGATAGCACTGTGTTCTTCTCGTCATTAATTCCTCCTTTTCCCTCAACCCAGTTGTTGAGCTCCTTTGGTTTTGCTCTGTGTATGTCCAAGCTGTTGTTTCTATTTTCCATTTTCTGCCTTTCTTTATCACTCAAAAGTTTTCCATGGGCATATGTTACTTTTATAATAACAATCTAAGGCCTGGTTTAAATTACATGTAGATGGATATTTTAAAAAGCTAAATAAATACAGCCCAGTGAGAAGCCTGGGGCCTAGTAGCCGGCCCCAGACTCTCTGCATGTCTCCAGCGGGTCCTCAGGCCTAGTGGGGAACCTCTTCTCCCAGGTTCATCAAGGGGCTTTGCCCCAGCTCTGTCTTCCCTGCCTTCCCGAGGCCGAGTCAGCCCCGCACATACGTTCTCTGTGTTCATGGCCAAGTGACATGACGGAGGCCTCTAAGGCGTTCGACCTCCCCTGAGGATCTGGGGAATCACACAGTCCCTGTGTGGTCCTGAACTTACTCAGACTTCCTCTTTCTGGGCCAGTGAAGTTTCATATTTTCTTTACTCATTCCGTAAAGATGTGTTGAGCACTTCTTATGTCCCGGGACTAGGTGGAGCCCTGGGGATGTGAGAATGAGAGAAATGCAGCTCCTGCCCTCAGGGAGCCCATAGTCCAGGGGGTAGGGTGGGATCCCACGTTAAATAAATAAATGATGTGGGTGGCTGTTTCATCATAACTGTCCTAAGTGCTCCCCAGAAAGAACGTGTCTGGTGCCATAAGTATAAACCCAGGGAAACCTCTCTGGTCTGAAATGCTGTGACCAGAAGGAGGGGTGGAGTTGGCCAGGGGAAGAGGAACAGGGCAACCTTCCAGGCAGAGTGCTGGAGGGCTTGGAGTCTTCTGGGAGCTGAAAGGTGGCGAACATGGGGTAAGCAGAGAGAGCAACAGGGAAGGCGGAAGGGAACAGATGCAGAGGTGGGCAGGTCTCCCCGGCCTTGAAGGCCACAGTGAGGGGTTGGAACTTTATCCTGAGTCAACAGGGAACCCCCGACAGGGCTTAAAGCAGGAAAGCAACATGATCTGGCTGGAGTTTGCTCTAATATTCCTCTGGCTGCAATGTTGAAAATCAGTCGCCTTGCAGGTCCCATTTGGAGCGCTCGGAGTGTTTTGAAAATGGCTGGGTGTCCGTTCGTCCAGGCAACTCCCCTTGAGCCCCTCTGGGCACTTTTTTTTCCTTCTGGTTTTATTGAGATATAATTGACACACATCACTGCATAAGTTTAATGTGTACAGCATAGTGATTTGACTGACATACATCATGAAATCATTACCACACCAAGTTCAATGAAAAGCCACCTGTCCTCTCATGCAGATGCAAAATTAAAGAAATAGAAAAAAAATAATTTTTCCTTGTGATAAGAACTCTTAAGATTCACTCTCTTAACAGCTTTTGTATATAACATATAGCAGTATTAATTATATTACATTGTATATTACATTCTTCATACATTTTGACTGCCTTCATCCAATTCCCCCTCTCCCCACCCCCACCTCTGGTAACCACAAATCTGATCTGTTTATGTCTGAGTTTGTTTGATTGTTTGTTTTTGAAGTATAATTGACTGACAATACTATGTTCGATCCTGTTACATAACATAATGATTTGATATTTCTATACATTTCAAAATGATCACAATAAGTCTAGTTACTACCTGTCACTGTACAAAGATATTACATAATTATTGACTATATTCCCCACACTGTACATTTCATACCCATGACATTTATTTTGCCATCGTAAGTTTGTGCCTCTTAATCTCCCTCATCTATTTCTCTCCTCCCCTGCACCCAGCTTCCCTCTAGCAACAACCTACCTGTCTGTTCTGTGTATCTATATCTCTGTTTCTATTTTGTTATGTTTGTTCATTTGTTTTGTTTCTTTTAGGCTCCACATATAAGTGAAATCATAGGATATTTGTTTTTCTCTGTCTGACGTATTTCACTTAGCATTATACCCACCACGTCCATCCATGTTGTCGCAAACAGCAAGATTTCATCCTTTTTTATGGTTGAGTAATATTCCAGTGTGTGTGTGTGTGTGTGTGTGTGTGTGTAGAGTCACATTTTATTTATCCAGTCATCTATGTATGGGTGTGTAAGTTGCTTCCATCCCTTGCCTATTGTAAATAATGCTGCAGGAACATACAGTGCATATATCTTTTCTAATTAGTATATTCATTTTCTTCAGATAAATACCCAGGAGTGCAATTGCTGGATCATACAGTAATTCTATTTTTAATTTTTGGAGGAATTTCCATACTGTTTTCCATTGTGGTTGCACCAGTTTACATTCCCACCAACAGTGCACAAGGGTTCCCTTTTCTCCACATCCCCGCCAACACTTGCTATTTGTTGTCTTTTGGTGAATAGCCATTCTGACAGGTAGAAGGTTTTGATTTGTATTTCCCTGGTGATTAATGATGTTGGACGTCTTTTCGTGTGCTTGTTGGCTATTTGTATGTCTTTGGAGAAATGTCTGTTCATCTTCTTTGCACAATTTTTAATCAGGTGGTTTTTGTTTGTTTGTTTGTTTGTTTTTGATGTTGAGTTGTATGAGGTCTTTGTATATTTTGGATATCAACCTTTTATCTGATATATCTGTTACAAATATCTTCTCCTATTCAGTAGGCAGCCTTTTCATTTTGTTGATAGTTTCCTTTGCTGTGCAAAAGCTTTTTAGTTTGTTTTTTCCCATTTGTTTATTTTTGCTTCTGTTGCCCTTGCCTGAGGAGACAAATCTAAAAAATTATTACTAAGACTGACAGTCAAAGAGTGTACTGCCTATGTGTTCTTCTAGAAGTTTTATGGTGTCGAATCTTGCATTTAAGTCTTTAATCCATTTAAAATTTTTTTTTGCATGGTATAAGAAAATAGTCCAGTTTGATTCTTTTGCATGTAGAGGTCCAGTTTTCCCAATCTTATTTATTGAGGAGACTGTCTTTTTGCCATTATATATTCTTGCCTCCCTTGTCATAGATTAGTTGTCCATATAAGTGTGGCTTCATTTCTGGGCTCTCTATTCTGTTCTGTTGATCTGTGTGTCTGTTTTTTGTGCCAGCACCATACTGTTTTGATTACTGTAGCTTTGTAGTATAGCTTGAAACCAGGGCATGTGATACCTTCCCTCTGGATACTTTAGAGCCTGTCCTAGAATGTCTGCCTGTTCATTTCCCTGGCCGCCCTCTGCCTCCCTGCCTCCACCCACCTCCAGACTACAGCACATCAGATGTGAGGCTCATAAATGCCCCAGTCAGCCTTCTGTCCCTGTGTCTCTCTCTGCCACCGTCCCCCTCCTGAACTTACCTCTGATGCTTATACAGACCCTCTCTGGTCATCAGACATAGGACTCACATTTGCCAGCTCACAGCTGCCCCAGTGGGTAGTGGTTGCTCTTGAGTCTCATCCAGGGGCTTCCTCTCTGGTGTCCTGTGGGGTCTGCATGGGGACTGGGAATTTCTAACAGAAGATGGAGAAGACGGCACTGACCTCTCTCCCTGCCAATGCAGGCATCCTGGACCTGGGGCCCTGAGGGCCAGGGGGCTATCCTGCTGGTGAACTGTGACCGAGACACACCCTGGTTGTCCAAGGAGGACTGCAGCGATGAGAAGGTCTACAGCAAGGAAGGTGCCGCAGATCCATACTTGGGGTTGGGGGGCCGGGAAGGGCAGGGGGGACAATGGAAACATGCATGCTAAGCCTTGGGCTGGGCCGAGAATGAGGCAGGAGTGAACTTAGGTCTCCTGAGGATGATGGACTCTTGCTAAAAACAGAAGACAAAGCTATCTATACAGTTCATTTGCAACCATGTTTTTAAAAAGTTGCACTTACGTAGAAAAAGGAGCAAAAGGAAATTCCCAGAAGGTTATAGGAGGCCCTCTGTGTCACTGGAGATGACAACTGGTTTTTAGTCTTTTGTGTAGCTTCCATAATACACGTGTGTGGGGTTGCTTTGTCCTGAGTATAAAAGTAACAGGCATTTCTAAGCTAACATTCCAGCCACAATTCTCCTTTTTTTTTTAGTTGAAGTGTAATTGGCATACAACACCATGTAAGTTGAAGGTATACAGAGTAATGATTTGATGTCCATGCATCATGGAGTGAATATCACAATAAGTTTAGTAAACATCTATCATCTCATATAGGTACAAAATTAAAGAAATGGAAAAAATTTTTTCGTGATAAGAACTCTAAGGATTTGCTCCCTTAACAACTTTCACATGTAACATACAACAGCGTTAATTTATTAATCATGTTGTTCGTTACATCCCTGGCACTTATTTATCTTATAACTGGAAGTTTGTACCTTTGGACCACTCTTATCCAGTTCCCTCTCCCCCCAACCAGTCACAATTCTCTTAATTCTAACCTCCCCGCTCAGACCTCAAGGACATGTCCCAGATGATCCTGCGGACCAAAGGCCCGGATCGCCTCCCCGTCGGATACGAGATTGTCCTCTACATCTCCATATCAGACTCAGACAAAGTGGGCGTGTTCTACGTGGAAAGTAAGTAACCCCAGCCTGGCCCTTGGGAGCCCAGCTCTGCCCTCTAAGGCTCCCCAGACACCGCCCCTTAGCAGTCATGGTCCCCGCAGTTGCAGGTGACTGGAGAGGGCCAGGACTGGCCTCTTGATAATGGTAACCAGGACCGCTGTCGGCCTGTGAAGGCAGGAGGCCCCGTAGGATAGATCTCTCCTCCCTCAAAGGAGTCGGCGGTGATGCTAATTTATGTGGCGCCCAGAGGCCCTTCTACCCTGTGAACCAGGAGAGGAAGGGCATTTGAGATCCATCTATTCCCAGAGTCGCAGCATTTTCATGGTCCTTGAGGCAGGTGCCCTCCCCACCAGGAGTTTTCTGCCCACCACAGACTTTCTGGAGCTGAGAACTGCCTCCGACTTTTACAGAGCCCCTGATGATGCTGTGGGCCCCCTTGAAGAGGGGACCCCTTGCTCCTCTTAGTGGTGACAGGGCATCCTGGGCCCCCAGTGTGTAGGGAGCGTGCTTCCGCCATGGAGCTAATCCTCGCAGCTGCCTGCTCCGTCCCATTCTTTCTGTGAATGTGTGTTGAGCCCCCTCAGTGTCAGGTGCTGATCTGGGCACTGGAATCCCTGGGTGAGCTCTGCCATCACACCCTGGCCTCGGGGAGAAAACAGTCTCCTGAGGGAGACATAATAGTTAACACAATTGGAGGCAAAGACGCAGACCAAGTAATAGAGAATGGCAGGGGTGGGGGTGAGGCACCGCTAGCCTATGGTCTGGAAAGGCCTCTCTAAGCAGGTGACATTTGAGCTGAGACCCAAACCAACAATGAGAAAGAACCAGGCATTCATGAGCTGAGGGAAGAGTGTTCTAAGCAGAGGGAACAGTGCGTACAAAGCAGGAGGAGGGAAGCAGCTTTGGGTGCTGGAGGAGCAGACAGAAGACTGGAGCAGGGGGATGTGTTAGAGGCAAGGTCAGCAAACTGGGCAGGGGCCAGGGCACACAGACAGAGCATGCAGATTTTATTCTAAGTGCAGCGGAAAGCCATTAGACAGTTTTAAGCAAGGGACTGTCAAGGTCTGATTTATGTATTAAAAAGCTCTCTCAGCAAAATAGTTTGCTTTGCAGTTTGCTGTGGTGGTGGTGGGGGGGGGGCTTCCGGCTGTCCAGGGGCCCAGGATCTCCGGCCTAGCTCCAGGACCCACCTCTGCACTGACCCACTAGAACCAGGGCAGTCGCCGTGAGGACGTGGTCATGGTGGCCCTAGACCCTCACCTCAGGGAGTGATTTAGTCAGGACAGCAGTGGACAGCTGTCACCTGAAGCCAGTCCTCCTGATTCACCCTGGGCTCAGGCAGTGACCTCACACAGGTTGGAATGTCCCGAGAGTCAGGCCGGCTCCACTGCCCCAGGGGGCCAGAGATGTTGATATTTACCCCGTCCAGGCCAGGGTTGCCACAGTGGGGGGTGGGGGTGGCTGCCAGCAGGAGGGGTACAGGCAGGACCTGGGCATCTCAACCAGGGCATTGAATTGTGATGACTGCCCTGTTGCTAACAGTGGCACTTGGACATTCTCTAGAGGGTCTTTTTGTTGACTGGCATTGGATTGAGGTCTGGCCCGTAATCACATCCCTTCTGCTCACTGACACCTGAGATGGGTCCTGAGCAGACAAGAAAAAAAGGAACCACTACTGTGAGTGCTTAGAGATACTGTTTCCCACTCTGTCTTCTCTGGGCTGCCATCCTGCAGGGGAAGGCGTTACTGACGCAGCGACAATCCCAGGATAGCCAGTTTCACACAAAATTGGAATCCTGGATAAATACTTAGTACCACACTAAAGAACAGGATGAAAAATAACCCATCTGTGGCACAGTTTCCTTTTTCTTCCTTTTCTTCCATGCAGGCATCTTGGGGTTTTGTCAAAATCCAAGTACACCTGTCAATGAGAATGTGTTGTGTCACATGAACGTCATGTCATCTGTGTCCCCTAAGGGCAGGGGCTGGGCTGGAGACCAAGCCCAGGAGGTTCAAATCCTGGTTCTGGGCACAGTCTACTCACCAGACCATGCCTTGGGCTCCTCATCTGTGATGTGATGTAGGGCTACTGAGAGGCCTGGCTGTCCCTGCTGATGACAGGGATTAAACAAGGAACATGTATTAGGCACTCAGTACAGTAGCCGGCCCATGGAACGTTCTCTATAGAGGGCACTTGTTGCTTGGGGAGGATTATTATGATTATTAATTATAATCATTGAAGTGGACAGGAGTCTCCAGTCCTCCAGGAAAACCCAGGTGTCTGTGCTCCAGCTTCACATCCTGCCCACGATCTCAAAGTTGGGGCCTGACAGTCTTCCTGCAAGGATACAGTGACCAGCTTGTCCCCGTTTGCCCAGAACCAGAACTTTTGGTTTTAGCACTGAAAAGCCCGCATTTCAGGGAAACCCCTCAATACCAGGTAATCCAGGATGTTTGGTCACACTTCTAAAGAGTCTCATTGGGAGGTGGAATGGCTCCAAAGTGACCAGAAGGGTTATGCCAAACCATTCCATGTGCCAGCCTGCAGGGGCGATGCCTGGGGCTAAAGAGAGGTCAGGGTGGCTAACAGGGCCCAGTCCCAAGGCACGTGGGCTGCTCAATAGAGGGACATTGTTGGTTCCTGCAGGGAGAGCCGGCCACACTCAGGCAGGCCTGCACCCAGCTGGGGCCCGGGGATGGGGGAAGGAGGTTCCTCGGGACAGTGGCTGCATTGTCCCCACCAAGTAATCAATCCGCCTGGAGCTGGCCCAAGGCACCAGAAAGATAGGCACATGTAAATTGTAGGCCACAGGAAGGAGAAAACTGCTTCCAGATGGGCAAGAACGTGTACTTCCACCTGGTCTTGCTCCCCTGCCAACACACACACACACACACACACACACACACACACACACACACACACACACACACACTCTCTCTCTCTCTCTCTCTCTCTCTCTCTCTCTCTCTCTCTCTCTCTCTCTCTCTCTCTCTCTCTCTCTCTCTCTCTCTCTCTCCCTCCCTCCCTCCCTCCCCAGGCTGCCCAGAGCCCTGGGAAAGTTTTGGAGCTTTCTGCAAAGACAAGTCAGCTTCTAGGCCTCGGATATCTTTCCTGAGCATCAGTTCAAGTGCTACCTGGGACATGTGGACAGGGAAGGACCTGGTGCCTGGGGGAGAATTTTTTAAATTATGCAGATCCATCTGGATCGACTCAGTGACTGGGACACAGGGCACGTGCTGTCTTTTCTGAGTGAGGAGGACTTCATCTTTATGTCGGGCTGTGATGAGTTCCTTGGAACAACCAGTGCTTCTTTTCTTGGGCCCACCCAAGGAAAGGTGAAGTGAGGTATTTTTCTTTGCCTTCTGGTCCTAAAATGATCAGTGAACATGTTGCGAGTTGTACAATAAAGTGTGTGCCGATTCATTCATGGGCTCTCACAGTAGCAACACCAGCAGTTCCCAGCTGTGTTACCGATGGTTACTCTCGGTTGCCAAGCTTACTTCAGTTCCTGATACTGTGTCATTTTATCTTGCAAGGACCCAGTAGCATAGGTATTATTATCCCCCATTTAACAGATAAGTAAACTGAGGCTCAAGGAGGTTAAGTGAATTCCCCGAGGTTTCGCAGCTCATAAGCCTGAGCGGTTCTTGAACCCACATCTCCCTGACTCTGGAGGTCACAACCACTAAAGTGACCCGCCCTCAGTGAAATGCATAACCGGGGTCTAGTTGAGCACATTGTCATCCTGAGCCTGGGCTTCACTGGTTCCTATGTTCATTTTGCAAATTTGAATCAAGCATCCTGTTTATGCCAGGACTGTTCTAATTGCATGTCCTAGCCCTTGGGTGACTGGTCGTTAATCGTTACCATTGTTGTCGACAACAATACTAAGCTGAGCCTGATTCTGCCCTTCCAGCTCTGCAGGGCAGAAAGAAACTCCTCCGGGGAACTCCGTAGGGTCCTACCTCCATGCCTTTGGCAATGCAAGTATCTCCTCTCCTCACTGTACCCCACCTCTGCTGCCCCGAAGGGCCTCTCAAAGGCTGCCTTTCTCTGCTCACACTTCCCAGCCCGCCTCCTGTCCCCTGCCCTCCACACCCCACCCCACTATCCCCACGGGCTCTCTCACCCTGTAGCTCTGTTATGCTTCCCACATCTGCACTAGCTTATTGTCACCTGAGCGCTGCTCTTAGACACACAGAAATGCTGCATCTTGACCATCTCTGTCTCCCCCAATGCGCCTTGCTCATGCAGGTCACAGAGGAGTAATTCATTATTTGTGCTCTGAATCAGCCTGAAAATTCTCCTGTAGGGAGTGGTGGGTGAGCCATTGGTTTGTTCAGTAGACATTTATTAAACACAACCTGCTCTGGGCCCGGCCGGGCCTGTCTGCCCCCACGCAGGTGACAGTCTCTCAGGGCCAGCAACTAATTTACTGAGATCATATCCATGTAAAGGCTGTGATAGGGAAGAATAGGGGCTGCGGAAGCTCCAGACGGAGTCCCTGGCCTGGTCTCTGGTGGATCTGGCACAATTCCCAGAAGTGATACAAAGTAAGGCTTGAAAGGAGGAGGGAGACAACTGTCCCAAGCGGGAGGGGACAGCACTGTGAAGGGCTGGCGATTTCAGGGGGGCAGGGAGAAGCTTGCCTTTCTTCCCACCTGCAGAAGTGTGTAGCCTGAGACCCAGGTGCCAACATGGCTTCCATTACATGAAGGGGAATTTTTGGCACAAATGGGTGCATTAGTGTTTTATTTATATAAAGGGGAGGGAGGTTGAGGTTCAGAATCGGGCTTGGTGGGGAGATGGATGTAGCTCAGCTGGAGGGGAACAGTATAGCTCAGTGGTAGAGTGCATGCTTAGCCTGCACACGGTCCTGGATTCCATCCCCAGTACCTCTATTAAAAAAAAAAGAAAAAAGAATTAGACATGGATTTGAGTCCCAGCTCAGACACTTACTGGCTACGTGACTCCGAACAAATCACTTGTCCTTTCTGATACTTGGTCTCCGCCTCTGTATAATAGGACCAATAATTCCCTTCCTCGACACCACTGTCTGCCCAGTCCTCACCTGCTACCATTGCATACGTGCCCTTCCTGGGAGAACGAGCTCACTTTATAGACGAGGAAGCCAGAAGCCAGGGAGGGTGTCTGTGCCCCACGGCTAGGGCACAGCAGTGCTGGGACAATGACCGGGCCGCGGCCCTCCTGGTGGCTTTTTCTGCTTGTGCTTTTCTCTCTGTTTCTAGGGGACAAGTTACTCTGCCATCTCGTCCCCCATCGGTGACCCCGCCCCACTGGCAGGATCCTGGCTGGGGGCGGGGCCTGACTCTGGTCCTTCTCCCTCTAGACCCGTTTTTCGGCCAGCGTTATATCCACATCCTGGGCCGGCGGAAGCTCTACCACGTGGTCAAGTACACAGGTGGCTCCGCGGAGCTGCTGTTCTTCGTGGAAGGCCTCCGTTTTCCTGATGAGGGCTTCTCGGGCCTGGTCTCCATCCACGTCAGCCTGCTGGAGTATATGGCAGAGGTGAGGGTTCCAGGTCTCCACCCTGGGGGCCTGGTGGGGTCCTTCTGGAAGGGCCACTCCCAGGAGTCCCGGCTGTGCTCCACTCCCTTCAAAGCTCCAAGGGTAGGGGTGTCCAGTCTTGGAGACCGAGATGCCCCCACCACCCACACATGTCTGCCGGGGCCTCAGAGCTGTGCTCTGGGGATCCTCTTTGCTGTACCTATTCCCCAGGAGTCTCTGCGGGTGACTTTTTCTGACATCAAGCCCGTCCCCTGGTCTGCCCTCCCTACAGAGGGCAGGCCTAGTTCTGAGGCCCAGAGCCCCAATGGTTAGCACAAGGAACAAACGAAGCCACACACGTGAGGCTTACTGACTGCCTGTGTGCCCTGTTTGTCCCTCCCTGACTGACCCCTCACCCTAGCTGTGGGCTCTGCTGACTCTGACCACAGGCTGAACCCCAAATCCCAGTCCCAGGCCATGTCCCCTCCCTGGGGCCGGACATCTCACCCACTTTCGTTCTTGGTTTTGGGAAACTGGATGAAAAAGAGAGCCCCACTAGAGAAGAAGCCCCATTAGCTTAGGGTGTGTCCTGCCCACAAGGACCTCTCATCAAAGACTGCAGCCCCAGATCCCCACCTCTCAGGCACCCCCGCTTTGCTCAATATAGGGAGTAACCTGGCTGCCCTCTCAGACGCAGGGGCTCCTCCCCACGTTTCCCCCCAGACCACTTTGGGGCAGGATGCAATGGGCTCTGTAGAAGGTGAGCGGGGTCTGGCTTACATTGAAGAGAAGGGGCTCTGGAGTCACACTGCCCAGGTTCGAGTCCAGGAGACCTTGGGCAAGTGAACTTTCCCCCTGTGCCTTAGATTCTCCATCCGTAAAACAGAACCAACCAACACTTCTGCTTCCTAGGATGGTTTTGAGCATCCAAACTTGTGAGAGCTCATTCGCAAAGCACCCTCAAGTCCCTGGGAAGAGGGAAAGGCAGAAAAAGCAGAGCTAACAGGATGGGGTAGGGAGGGGGCTTCTCCTGCTCCCACTGGTGCCTGGAGCACCCTAGCCATCAGGGTGTCTCAGACTGGCCCCTCCAGCAGACACCAGCAGAGACTGGAAAGGCAGACCCATACAGGAAAGGCCAGCCTGCCCTAATCTCACCCCCATCCTCCCCACCAAGGGCAGGGGCGGGTTTCCTCTCTTTCCAAAGCCAGCCATGCAAAGAAATCATATCCCATCTTCCCTGAGATTTCAGGTGAATTTCCCGAACCTTCTCTTAAAGAATGATCTGGACATAGCAAAATACTCCCCAATAACATTAAGATGCTCGCACATAGGAAAGGGCAAAGTGCCCAGAGCCAAAACAGAGGAAGGCCGGGGCTGGCTCAGCCATCATGTGAGCCAGTTTCAGGAAGAGAAGTTTGATAAGGCAAGATCCAACAGTGGTCAAGAGTGCAGGGCTCAGCAACCAGGCCTCCTGGGTTTAATACAGGCCGTACCACCTACTAACCATGTGCACCTGGCCGGCTGTGTGACCGTTCTGGGACTCTGAGGTCTGTGACTCGGTTTCCCCATCTGTAAAACAAGGATTAAAATAGCATCTCCCCCAAGGGTTGTTGTGAGGCAGAAATGATATCTCATTCTAAGCGAAGTAAGCCAGAAAGAGAAAGAAAAATACCATATGGTATCACTCATATGTGGAATCTAAAAAAAAAAAAATTGCGCAAATGAACTTATTTACAAAACAGAGACAGACTGACAGACATAGAAAACAGACTTGTGGTTACCAGGGGGATAGGGGGTGGAAAGGGATAAATTGGGAAGTTCGAGATTTACAGATACTAACTACTATATATAAAATAGATATACAAAAAAATGTTAAACTTTAAAAAAAATAGTAAAATAAAATAGATATACAAGTTTCTACTGTAGAGCACAGGGAACTATATTCAATATCTTGTAGTAACCTATAGTGAAAAAGAATATGAAACGAATATAAGTATGTGTATGTATGACCAAAACACCAGAAATTGACACAACGTTGTAAACTGACTATACTTCAATTTTTTAAAAAAATTGTTAAAGGGGGAAGGGTATATAGCTCAGTGGTAGAGTGCATGCTTAGCATGCGTGAGGTCCTGGGTTCAATCCCCAGTAGCCTCATTTAAGTAAATAAATAAATAAACCTAATTACCTCCCTCCCAAAAAAAAAGAAAAAAATTTTTTAATCATTAATAATTAAAAAAAAAAGAAAAATAGGACCTGGCACACAGTAAGTGCCCAATAAGGTACTATTGTTACCAGTTTCACCCACCTTGGAAGGCAGGAGTGAAAAGCACCCTGACAAGACTCTTTGACCCCCTTCCCTTCTCCCCCACACCCAGGCGATTCCCCTGACCCCCATCTTCACGGACACTGTGACCTTCCGGATTGCTCCGTGGATCATGACCCCCAACATCCTGCCTCCTGTGTCGGTGTTTGTGTGCTGGTAAGCAGTAGCCACAGCGCAGAGGGTGGCAAAGGCAGAGTGGCTGAAGCCGGGGCTTCTGGGGCTCTGTCACTTACTAGCTGTGTGGCCTTGAGCAACTCACTTGGCCTCTCTGTGCCTCTGTTTCTCTGAGATGCAGATATCGCAGAGTTACTGTGGGGATTAAATAAGATGAAGCAGGCAAAGTATTTATCCAAGGTCCTAGCACAGTTTGTTTTTGTGCTCTGAAAATAATAATTCCCGCTTCTTTCCTGTATCTTCTTGGCCTGTGCCGTGTAGTTGGGAATCTCCTGTACAATGGATATCTAGCTCAGCTTATCCATGCAGCAGTTTTTGATTGAGCATCTATTACATGCTAGGCAGCCAAAGCCAGATGAGAAGCAGGGGGAAGAAGTGCCTGCCCGTAGATGCTGGTCACACCAAAAGGGACCCCTGGGACGGGGGTCCAGCCGCCGCCTCCGTGCTAGGCACAGCACTTCTTTGGAAATTTGGGGGGATCAGAGATGCTTTGGGGCAGGTAGGGGTGAGAGTTCCCCTCCTCATTGTATTTATTCATGACCTTGGCAAACACCGTGTGAGGAGGTGAGTTTGCTGGGCCTTTGCAAAGGAGCCTGTGAACACAGATGTGGCCACATCTGCCCAGTGCAGTGCAGAGGTGCCAGCTGCTATTGCCACCTCCATGGGCTGGCCCTCATCCCTCCTTACCCCTCCTCCTGGCCTCCCCTTCTCCCCTAAACTTCTTAGCATGAAGGACAATTACCTGTTCCTGAAAGAGGTAAAGAACCTGGTGGAGAAAACCAACTGTGAACTGAAGGTCTGCTTCCAGTACATGAACCGGGGCGACCGCTGGATCCAGGTGAGGAACCCCAGGCCGGGAAGGACGTGGCCCTGGGCTCAGGCAAGAAGGGTGGCTTAACATCCATACCCTGGCACCCAACAGCGCCACATATGGGAGTTCTGCCATCAGATCACACATGCACTTGTGCATAGGGACAGAAATGTCTAAGGCAACTCACTGCAGTAGCAAAAGACTGTAAAACAACCTAAATGTCCATCCACAGGGGACAGGGTGACCCTATGATAGGACAGCCTTACCATGGAGTACTATATAGCAGATAAAAAGAAGTCAATCTATAAATACAGAACACACTTCAAGTTAAGATGTTACTTGCAGGAAAACATATGCAGGAGGTTACCAATTATGTTTTTAAAATGAAGTCAGTATATATACAAAACATGCTTGGGATGTACAGAGACTGTCTGAGGAAGGATATGTAAGAAACCAGTGCTGTCACGTGCTGGGGAGGAGAATGAGGAGGCTGGCTGGTATTCACTGGTGGCCCCCTGGGCTCATCTAATGGCTCTTCCTGGTGTCTCCGCAGGATGAAATTGAGTTTGGCTACATCGAGGCCCCCCACAAAGGCTTCCCTGTGGTGCTGGACTCCCCCAGAGATGGAAACCTGAAGGACTTCCCGGTGAAGCAGCTCCTGGTGAGATACTGAGGGCCACATTGGGGGTGGGGGGAGGGCCCAATCCTAAGGACTCTTACAGGACAGAGCGGTCGGGAGGCCCTGGGCACCCTTGGCTAATTAGTCTGTTGCAAATTAGGCTGTTGCCTCTGTCTCCTCATCTGCAAAATGGGTCAGGTGGGATAGCGACCTCTAACATCCTTTCCTGCTTTGATAACTGGTGGTTTTCCAAAACATGGAGGGTTTTCTCATTAGGAAATGGTTGCTATGGGAGATAGAGGCCTAACTCCTGCCACAACCCCACCTCCAACTTGCAGCAAAATAAGTTTCAAAGAGGAAAATTATAGTTAAGCAATTGTTGAAAAGGACTGTTCCAACATCAAAGCTCATGAAAGCTGTGGTTTTCAGGTCATGTGTTTTTTCAAAGCAATCTGACCCCACCCCCAAATCTAGAGGTCATTACCACTCCCCTTTTATGCCCTCAACAACCAACTGCATGAAGACAGAAGCCAAATCAATCTTCTTCGTCCTCACCTTCCACCTTGAACAGACAGGGGGAGGCTTGGACAGAGCACAGAGCAGAGGCTGGGGTATGTCCAGGGGCTTTCCCACGGTCACATGCAGGGCAGCCTCCTGGGAGACATCAGGGCTGCTCAGAGGCAACCCTTTGCCAGGTCCACATCTACTTCTTGAGAACATCCACTAACCTGGTCCCTCATCATGGGAGAGGGTACAGCCCCATGGTGTGAACACCAAGCTCTGGATGTCAGTCGGACCTGGCCTTGAGTCCCGGTTCCATCTCTTAGCACAATTTGACCTTGGGCAAGCAACTTAAGCTCCTCAAGCCTCACTTTGCTCATCTGTAAAATGGGGATAGAAACAGTATTCATCTCACAGGCTTGCTATGAAGATTGAAGGCATTATATCAGGCATCTGGGCTGCACCTGATACAATGACTATTATTAGATGTTGTTCTGGTCATTTCACAGCCCTGGACACGGTCCTCAGTGAGGACTATTCACTTCCTCCAACACTGTGAGGGGTAGTCAAACCAGCCAGCCATTGCCGCAGGCTTGAGAACCAAGGCCTCTCACATCCTGCCCTTACTCTTTCTTCCTGGGTCACCACCTACCTTCAGTGTCCCAGGCTGGCCAGGTTCCAAGAGCCCCAGGCTGCATTGTTCCTGGAGGACTGGGCCAAGCCCAGCTTTGTGTTGCGTGCCTGTCTGCCTGTGTGAGGCCATAAATCTTCAGCTGCCCCAGCCTTTGGCAAATCGCACCTGGCCATCTGGGACTCCCAGGCGAGAAAGCGCTAAGCTGCAGCCATCCACCCACTGGCATGGCTGTCCCTTGAGCTTCTCGGCCCAGCTAGGATAAGCCACATCTTCTCACTCTATGGTTTTTATTAACAAGGATTTTTGCCAGACAAGCTTAGTCCCAGCCCCAGTGCAAGCTCCCAAGCAAGACCTCAACTTTTTAACCAAAAAAATCATGGAAGGAAACTTAAAATTCAGGGGATCCCTGGGGTTATATCATATAACTTCAATCTGTTGGAGCTCTGTGCTAAGAAGGATTCTGAAACTACATCTCAGTAAACAAATATGGTTGGTTGGGAACTTGTTGGGATGATATGTATGTTATATATCTACCATTCCTGTGTGTATTGGTCAGCTTTCACTAGGTAAGGCTGCAGTAACAAACAGCCCCCACATCTCAATAGATGACAGCAGCAAAGGTCCATTTCTTGCTCGCACTCCACGTTGACTGCTGGTTGGTTGTCTGCAGCTCTGCTTCCTCGTCCCTTCCTCATCCTAGAGCCCAAGATGCAGGAGCAGCCCCAGTCTGGGAAATGCCATTCTCCTAGCACAAGGAGAAAATAAAGGGATTTGACAAGCATACACAGTGAGCTCATGGCTTGTGTTCTGAGCTGGCATGTATCACTTCTGCTCACATTTCATTGGCCAAAGCAAATCACATGACCAATTCTGATGCTGGGCAGGAAGTATATTCCTGCCACAGGGAGCTACCAGAAGTTACACAGCAATGGCATGGGATGCAAAACCCTTACTGTGAGTAGCAAGTCTTTAGGAATAAGAATACAATCTACCACCCTGCCCCAGGTCACATGATCTGATGCCACTTTTCCAGATGGGGAAACAGAGGGTGAGAGAAATTGAGAGATGAGCAGGGACATCAGTAGCACAAAATGAGGACCAGTCATGAAATAACCAATGCATCTCTGTGTTTGGGAAGCAGGCACGTGCAGAGACCCAGATGTGCCTGCATACACACACGTGCACACTCAAACACACTCATACACTCACATTCATCCCGCACTCACACCAGTGTAATCACAAACTCAGCCTCCCCGTGCCAGGGCCCTGCTCTTCAGTGGGAGTAAGAAGACCATGGTTGATCCCCCTAGATCTCAAGTGCCCACAGTGCCAGTCCAAAGGTGGTGAAAAGTGGTCATTAGAGGGCAGCTGGGTTGGGGCTAAGGGCTCCTGGCCGCAGGAGACTAATGACGGGTGTATGCCCTCTGCCTAGGGCCCAGATTTTGGCTATGTGACCCGGGAGCCCCTCTTTGAGCCTGTCACCAGCCTTGATTCCTTTGGGAACCTGGAGGTCAGTCCCCCAGTGACCGTGAACGGCAAGACGTACCCCCTGGGCCGGATCCTCATCGGGAGCAGCTTTCCGCTGTAAGAGAAGCCAGGGAGGGGCTGGGGCAGAAGGGGAAGGTGGGGGTTGGGGGTGATGAGCGTCCCGGGTGGCTTAGGCATGGAGTGATTGGCTGAGAGAATTACCCTCTCCCGCGACTCTCTTACAAGATACAGACACTCTTGGAAAGAAAGTTAGCCTCTACATCTTAATATGAATTAGAATCTAATATAAAACTAAATAAATAACCCTCTTCCCCAAATGGGAGGGTATATAAAGAGATTATAAGCCAGGTGGGGAAGGGATGAAGGAGTCCAGAGAAGGAACACTGAAAGATGAGTGGGAACACACCAACCAATCATCAAGGGTGCCTATACACAAAGACACATGAGAAGACATGGCCCTGCCCAGTCCCTGGCTCCCTGGCCTGTCCACAACACCCTCACTCCCTCCCCGGGTGACCCACCAGTCAATGAAAAGGCAAATTCTTCCTTGGTCAGGGCATTTGCTGGGGAAAGAATGAGTACTGTGGACCCTCAGTTCACAAAAGGGCTGCCAGGAACCTGCACATATGGGATCAGCCAGGATTTGGACACCAAGTCCTTCTGAGCCACATGAGATACTCTGCTTTCTGGAGGAAGGCCACTGGCACTGGCAGTGACCATTTGCCCACCCTACCCTCCTTCTCCCTCCACTCAGTAGTCACTGATCCATTCAGCAGCTATTTCTCAAGCATCAGCCAAATGCTAAGCCCTGTGTCAGGCGTGGGGTTCCAAACAAGAAGCCCAGCCCATACCTTCAAGGAGATGGTGGAGACCACAGACATGAAATAGGGAATATGTACAGTGATAGAATGGAAGAGAGCCAAGGAAACCCAAGGAGGGGTCCCTAACCCTCTTGGGGAATTTAGGGGGAGCTTCTTAGAGACAAAGATCTAATAAGAGTTCTCTCTGTGCCAGGCTTTATTCTAGGCTCTGGGGAGACAGCAATGAACAAAACAGACAAAATCCCAGGTCTCAGGGAATTTTCAGATAAGGGCCAGGGAGTGTCGAAAATAAACATGGAAGCAAGCAAGTAAATAAGATACTTCTGGGTGCTGAGCAGTGCAATGAAGAAGATAAAATAGGGTACATGATAAACAGTGACAGGGTGGGGGCACTTTAGCCCTTTTGCGGTTTTGAGGAAGTGATTTTGGAATTGAGGCTTGGATGATGAGAAAGAAGCAGCCATGGGAAGGTCAAAGGGGAAGAGCATTCCAAATAGAAGGAACAGCATGAGCAAAACCTTGAAGTGATAACAAGCTTAGCACGTGGCTGGAGCAAACAGAACAAGGAGGAAGGGAGGAATGAGGTAGGAGAGCCAGGCAGGAGCCAGATCAGAGAGGAATTTTTTGGCCACTGTAAGGGCCTTGGGTTCTATTCTAAAGGTAATGGGGAGATTGAAGGCCTCAGTGAGTGTAGAAGTCAAAAAGGGCTTCCTGGAAGAGGTGTCACTTGAATTGATTGAAGATTGAAATTGAGAAGTTAATAAGCAAAGAGATACATGAGCTGGGGAGGATTTTGGAAGCATGCCTGTGCCCTAGCCCTCTCCAGCAGTCCAGGAAGGATCCCTGAGCTCAGAAGCTGGCTTCCTTACACCCACAGACACCCTCAGGGGCTGATGGCTGGGCTTAATGCCCTTTGCACAGGCCATGGCTACAGCTAACTCCTTCTTTCCCCTTGGGCTCAAATGCCTTTCTGCCTGTGCCAGGGTCTCTACAACTGAGGCTCCTTCCTGTGACTTTTCTGCTGATCCCACACTGGGTCCAGGCTGGGTTCTAGAGGCTGAACGCCTCCTGCAGGCCCTCTGGTGAGGCAGGCACAGTGGGCATGTTCTGAAGAGCTGCCTCCTCTCCATCCCCACCCTAGGTCCGGTGGTCGGAGGATGACAAAGGTGGTGAGGGACTTCCTGAAGGCCCAGCAGGTGCAGGCGCCTGTGGAGCTCTACTCGGACTGGCTGACCGTGGGCCACGTGGACGAGTTCATGACCTTCGTCCCCATCCCAGGCACAAAGGTGAGCTGGCCCCTGAAGCTGGAGTGAATAGAATCTCAGAGAACCCCGTCCTATCAGGTCTTGTCATCCAAGAGGGTTACCTAAAGGAAGTGGACCACATAGAGGAAGAAGGAAGTAGGCTGGAGCTAGTTTGTATGTTGTTGCTGTGGCAGGTAAATGTTTAACCCAGTATATCCCAAATATTAGCATTTCAGCATGTAATGATTATAAAAATTATTGACGAGATTTTATGTTCTATTTTTCATACTAAGTCATCAAAATCTGATATGTATTTTACTCTTAGCACATCTCGACTTGACTAGCCACGATTCAAGTGTCCAGTAATCCCACAGGGATAGGGGCTACTGTACTGGCTGCAATGCCCTGGAGAGCAATGGGGTATGAGCCTGGGGCTCTGGAAAAAATTCTTCATTTTCTGAAGTTAAAGAAACTGGGCGTGCCCTGGAAATTTTGTGCAAATGGCCTGGCCTCTCGACAACTTGGAGAAGCTCTTTCTCTCTATCCAAAGCCACCTTTATCCCTGAGCTTTGACTCAATGGTGTAGCTAAAGTGGAGGAATTGCTGTAGCAGGAGGGGTGAGAAATATTCCTCTGAAACAGAGAAAACCCTGCCAGGCAGCCTTTGCCACTTAGCCTGGGGGCGGCTTGAGACACAGACAGATAGGGCCCCGGGTCCTCAAGGCAGGGGCTCCCTCATGCTGCTTGGCCACTTCCTCTCTGCTGACACCATCCTTCTGACGGTCTCTCACAGAAATTCCGGATGCTCATGGCCAGCACCTCGGCCTGCTACAAGCTCTTCCGAGAGAAGCAGAAAGAGGGCCATGGGGAGGCCATCATGTTCAAAGGTGAGTGCCCACAGGGCCTTGGCAGGGAGCAGGGAGTTGAGCCCCCAGAGGGACCCTCAGAGAAGACTACCTGCCAATCAACAGATGCTCCACGAGTGTTAAATGTTACCAATCAAGCCAGAAACCACATGGGCCATCATGGTGGGAGAGGAGGCAAAAGTAGACACAGACCAGGGCAGAGGCCAAGTATGAGGCAGTTCTGGAAAACAGGAAGGGTGACACCTCTGGGCATCCTGCTTCTGCCACACTCACTCGGGTCAGCTGCTCATCCTTAGCAGCAGGCTCCAGGTGGGAGACCCAGGTGGCTACTGGGCCACCTGATCCTCTGGTCAGAGAGAGAGCAAAGCAGCTTCCACCTATTCCCTGGCCCAGGTGACACAGGCTACTGTGGAGAGCATAGTGTGTGCTGCCCTCCCAGGCAGAGGGGGCTTGGCTTCCCCTGAGGTTGCCCTCCTGTGCCCCAGCCTGTCCCAGCCCCATCTCCCTCATCCTACAGTTATCCCAGAGGCTGGGGGACCTTGGCAAAGGGGAGCACTCAGGCTGGGTACCTAAGGCTGGACTGTCCCCTGTCCTTTGACCCCCCCTCCAGGCTTGGGCGGGATGAGCAGCAAGCGAATCACCATCAACAAGATTCTGTCCAATGAGAGTCTCGTGCAGGAGAACCAGTACTTCCAGGTGAGGTGGGGCAGGGACCTGTGGGTGGGATGAGGCTGTGACCAATGACACCTCTCACATCATCAGGGTTTCCATAGCCAAGGGTTCAGGGCACATGGCAGAGGGGACAGCCCCAACAAGCATTCGGTCCAGCCTTCCTGCTCTACTCCTGTGCTAAAGCTGGAGGCTGAACGGAATGACAAAGGCGGAAGGAACAGGTCAGCGGAAGCTAGAAGCAGACAGGAGCCCTGGGAAGGAAGGCGTATCAGGCAATACTAAGGAGCCAAGGGCTCTGTAAGGCAAGAACTCACAACATTTGGAGGAGACACGCATTCACTAAAATATGATGAAACTGCAGACTTGTTCTCCAGAAAAATACACGTATGAATATATGCTCTGAATTTTAATTTGTTTTAGGGGATCAGAGACCCCTGAAGTTTTCTATCTATGGATAAATCCCACCTTCTGAGTACCTAAGTATCAAAGATTGTCTCCAGAAGTAGAAACCAGTCAGCAGGGTCATATTTACTTGAATTAGTTCTGTCTTTATTTGCATGGGCATATTGAAAGTATCAAGTTTTTTAAAAACTCAAACTGATTTAAACAAAAAGGCATGGTTGGCTCCTATAAGTGGAAAGTTCAGCAGTGGTATGGATTTCAGGTGCAGGTTGATCAGGGCTCCCACTCTATTTCTCTGTACTTCTTCAGTTCTGCAGATTAGCTGCAACAGTTCAAGGTCTCGCATCTACCCAGCACACCATCCACAAAGAGAGAGGTTTTATATGCCTCCAACAATTAAACAAAAGCCTTGCATTTCAATCTGATCGTGCCAACCTGAACAAGTAACTGTAGCCAAGGAAATTCCATACACTGATTGCCTTAAACCTGGCTTACTGCCCATCCTTGAACCGATCACTGGAGCAAAGAGGGAAGGGCAAGAGTCCACTAATTAACTCTCACCAGACGGTAGGGTGTGTTCCATTCAGTCCAACCGCATGCTTCTACATTTCAGGGCAGCAGGTGGAGTGGCTGCTGGAGAAGTAACTGTAAGGTTTCCCAAAGTTCACAGAACGCCTCACTGGCTATTTGAAAGTTGACTTTACTATAACTCCCCTCAAATGGTCATTTTTTGGCATCAGGTGGGTCTGGAGTCAAATCATGGCCCCCCACTTTTGGCAGTAGGATCTTGAGCAACCCACTAAGGACTCCATGTCTTGGGTTCCCTCATCTCTAATAAGGGAATAATAATAGTGTCTACCTCATGAGGTTGAGGCTTAAATAAGTAATACATGTAAAGCACTGAGAACGGTACACTTAAGGTACATATTAACTTTTATTATTGTTAATCAAAATCATTGTCACTGTTACTCTTACATCAAAGGGTGGCCTGAGGATTCAGGGAGACACCACTTAGCAAGCACTTAGCCCAGGGTCTGGCTCATAGTAGGTGCTCAGTAAATGAGACCTTAGTAGTGTCTTTATTACTGGCATGACTGAGCCCTGGCGGAGGAGCGGGAGGGGCGGGAGGGGCCCTGGAAGTCTCCCTGGAGTGCCAGGGCCCCGGGGCTGGTGCAATGACGAAGGTGGCAAGGGTCTCCCCTCACTCGCCTGCCCTCTCTCCTTCCCCTTCGCTCAGCGCTGCCTGGACTGGAACCGTGACATCCTCAAGAAGGAGCTGGGACTGACAGAACAGGACATCATCGACCTGCCTGCCTTGTTCAAGATGGACGAGGACCGCCAGGCCAGAGCCTTCTTCCCAAACATGGTGAGGCGCTCCGGACCCCAAACCTCATCCGGGCCAATCAGGGACAGCCAGATCCAGAGGAACCCTTCAGCTGAGGCTGTCCAGCCGGGAGGCCCAGGTCCCAGTCCAGGCTGAGCTGCTTTGTGGCCTCCTACCCACCCCAGGCATGCGCCCTCTCTGGGCCTCATTCCCTCCTGGGGTCATATGCTTATCCTAGTGGCCTCACTGGGGTCCTGGGGGATCCTTGACCTTCACAGATTGGAAAGTGCTTTGGAAATTGAAAAGGCCTTTATGGACAGGAAGGATCCTTGTTATCACAGAGGAGAGGCTTCTATGAGATAGAGAAGTTAGAACACATACACACCTACACACAGATACATATATACACACGTGTACATGCATGAAAACACACATTCGCATGCATGCAATGCACACGCTGATGCAGACATACATCGCTGCATGCACATGCGTGGACATACACGTACACATGGACAGGTTGGCTGGTTATCCCCTTCAGCTCTGCCATGGATGAGTTGCTTAGCCCCCTCTGAACCTCAGTTTCCTCACCTGGTGGGGATAAGGTGGGGATAGTCACAATCCCTACTTCACAGGGTTGTTGGGAGGGTTCAGAGAGCTGAGAACAGGGCCAGGTGTAGTAGATGCTCACTAAACAGAGCTGTTGCCCCGCCCCCATCACAGGTGAACATGATTGTGCTGGACAAGGACCTGGGCATCCCCAAGCCGTTCGGGCCCCAGGTTGAGGAGGTGTGCTGCCTGGAGACGCATGTGCGCTCCCTGCTGGAGCCCCTGGGCCTCTGCTGCACCTTCGTCGACGACATCTCCGCCTACCACAAGTTCCTGGGGGAGGTGCACTGCGGCACCAACGTGCGCAGGAAGCCCTTCACCTTCAAGTGGTGGCACATGGTGCCCTGACCTGCAGGGGGGCTGTTGTGTGCCAGTGTGATGGCTGGACCAGCCCTCGTGGTTCTCTTATTACGATTGCAAGATGCCCTTTAGCAATAATTATCTGGACACTTGGGGAAAAAAACAGAGCGTATTACTTACAGGACCTGGAAATTACCTGGCACACCTGGGGCCACACAGTGAGGTCATGGGAAGAGAGAGAATTCATAGGATTGGGGTTCTGCTTTTTGTGGGGGTTGAGGGGAGATGCCTAGAGTTTTGAGGGCTCTCCCATTATTAGTGAATTTAAAACGTAAGAGTGGGAATTTAAAGCGAGGTGAGAGAAAAAAAAACAAGTGGCCCAAATGGTCAGTTATCAAAATCAACCAAGATCTCTAAAAGAAAGGAGATTCCACGGTGGGAGGCAGCCTGGCTCTTTTTCTAGTCGTGTGGCTGCAATACATTTACCTGAGATAGCCGTCTCTGAAGTGGTAGCCTCAGCCATCAAAGCTGAGTCAGGCACTTGTATTACAAACAGGAGAAAACCCACCTGTTGGGGCTTACACGACAGGGAGCTTGGCACCTCCCTTCTTCCCCAAGTCCTCCAGACTCTTCATAACCCCCAGAGCTTCCCCCCTGCCTGACATGGACTGGAGGGCCCCATTAAGAGAGCTTTAGGAAGTGGGAAAGGATTTGGGGTATCCGTGCCTTGCCCTCCCTTGGAAGGGCCTCAGCATCCACCAAAGTCACCTCCAGTGAGCCTCAACTCTGTCCTTCCTGAAAATAGCTGAACATTTGGCCAACATCTGTATAGCCCTGACATGAAAAACAAAATGAAACAAAAACCCATGTACCCAAGCCATTCCTCAGAGAATCCTTAGCCTCCTGAACAAAATCAAATGAGGGGAGAAGGGAAGGAGGTTCTGGGATGATCAGTTCTCTTGGTAACCATACCTGAAGGTCAAGGTAGATTGCGTGGAAAGGGACTCCGGAACCTCCAGATATACCTTGAACTGCCATCATCATTTTAAACCCTTGAAGTGTCCAGGTGCCACCCCCAATTATTCATTCCTTACCAGCCTCCTTCAGATCCCCTTGGCTTTCTCTCTGCAGTGTAGACACCATTGGCTAGCCTCCCCATTCCCTAAGGGTCCAATAATTGAGCTTAGAACCTTCCCTGGAAGCAGATTTTATCAAAGCAGCCTTCTCCGTTTTCGAGATGCCTCTACGCCTCATTTTCTCATGGACCCAGGCTCTCCCAGATGCTTGGAGGTTTCTCCCCAAACCAGCATCCTTGTGGCCTGAGAGTTCGGTGTGTAAAAATGCCGCAGGGTGAGCCTTATCCATCTTCTCTTGCCAGGTTCTTGAGTCTCTGGCCAGTCCCTGAGCTCCCTCCTCTCACGGCCTCCACTTCCTATTCCGATGCCATCTCTCCAGGCAGCTAGACAAGGACTTCTTCCCCACCAGCCAGGCTCAGACCAGCCCCCAGGACATAATCCAAGACCCACCCCTCCTCTCCAGACATCAGCCCCCACACACAAAGATCGTGTCCTAGCTCCCAGCCAGAACAGCCAGTTCTGGGCCAGCTGCTGGCCTTAGAAATAGGCTGATTATCTCATTGAAGTTCACCGGTGCATTTGCTGAAGACCTCATTTGGGCATAATCACATTAATTCTTTAGCTCCAACTGAAATGACTCAGTTTCAACCAAAAAAAGTTCCTTTAGGGCCAGCCGATTCTGGAGAATAAGTGAGTTATAATTCCCTTTTGAGAGTTAAAAAAGAACTGATTTATAACCAATGAAAAGTTTATAAATTTGTATTCTTGGAGAAGGCAGTTTTCTTCTTGGATTATTCACTCATTCAACAAACATGTTGTATGCCTACTAAGTACCAGACAGAGTGGGCTCTGAGGATACAGTGTTTAGTAACAAACTGGGTTTGGTCCCTGCTTCATGGGGCTGGTCAGTTCCCAACCTATGGCACCCACATTTAAATGGCCAGCATTTGTTCTTTCAGTGTAGGGTCTTTAGAAATACCAATCTGCTACATTCAGGAAATGCACAGGACACAGATCTTCCAGAAAGTACTATCTCAGTGAAATGAGAGGGGTGGGTCTTCTTTAAACAGGCCTCCTTCCCATTCAGCTGGGCCAGTACCACCCAACAGATCAGACCCCAGAGACTTCAGAAGCTGTTGTCCCCCCTTTGGGGACAGTGGTTCCTGCCTTTGGGGGCCAAACCCCCAGATCTCTCCAACCCCAGAGCTGAAGACACCAAGTGCCTATTTGTGGGTGTTTATCTGGAAACTTAGAGTTTGTCATGTGCGTGTGTGTTTGGTTCATTTGGGGTTTTGGGCTTTCTTTCATTTTTTTCTAGTCTACCTTAAAGGGAAGTGAGTGCTTCCCACATGGAGACAGCATGTTTTTATAGATTTTTCTAAGGCTCTCCCCATCAATAAGTCAGTAATTTCTAATGATTCTGGAGACCCCAGGATTCAGACACCCATTCCCATCTTGCTTGCCCACTCGTGTGACTACCTTTGACATGGATGTCCCCCCAGCCGCCTTGGATTTGTTGCTCTCCCCCGCCCACCACTTTCTATAAATGTAGGCCAAGAATACACTTCTGTGTTGCAAAACTCAGCTAAGTTCCTGTTTCAGTCATTATTTTGAAATATTTGCCTATAAAGAGGGCAGGTGGTGTCGTGAAGATGGCAAGAAGCAGGCCACTGTTTCAACTTTCTGGACAAGAGGCCATGATGGAGATCAAAAGATGTTTGGGGAAGAGCCTGATTAAACAGCAATAAATAAAATTTTTAAAAATAAAATAAATAGAGGGGAAATCATGTATGTGGCTGTTGGTGCGACATTCATCACTGTTTCGTGGACACTGCCTGGAGTGAGGCAGGCCACACAGGGCCCTCTCCTGGTCCTGCAGCTCTTCTGGGCGTGGGGTCAGGCATTCAGAAAGGATATCTCAAGGGTTTAGAATCCCACACACACTGAGTGGATGTGTATTACATGGCCACCACCCAAGGTCAAGACCAACACCCACAATAAAGTCTGACTTTTCTGGTGAGGTTCCCCAGAAGCAGGCCTTGAGAAGAACATTTGGTAGCAAGTGATTTATTAAGGAAATGCCTCCAGGAGAAACCAGAAAGGGAGTGGAGGGAGCAGGACGAGGAAAGGGAAGAAGCCAAACAAGGGTGTGATTTCAGGCGGAGCCTTGGCCTCATCACTGGAGAGTTCTGGAGAATGTGTGGCAGCTTAGAGTCGTTCCAACTGGAGGCAGAGTTTCATGCCCCTGCACCAGTCAATCATTGGCTGTGGGGACTTTGGCCCTCTGAACAGGCAAGGGGGCGGCAGTAGCCCACAGGCAATCACCTAAAGAGGATCACAGCTATAGGTGTTCACAGCAAAGTCACAGAAGCTGGGGAATGGTGTCCACCAGTGGAGTCCACTGCTCTGGGTAATATGTTCTCATCATATGGAATTGTTATATGTAGGTAATTGTGATTTGACCCATGGTATAAAAATCCACACAACATAGCCATGATCTAACAGGGGCTTTGTGAACAAACTCCTGAGTCCCTAAAATAAAGCCATCTAGTTTGTTGCTGAGCCTCAAAGCCACCTCCAAGCTTCTTACCCCTCAGCCCCAGCTTGGGCTTCTGGACTGATGTTTGGTGCAGCTATTTTAAAGGACCACTGCAAAATGAAAATCACTAGTTCTCTTACTCCCGGACTTAACCCATGGGCCCAGCCCTCTGAGGTCACGCTTCCCTTTTATACCCAGCTAAGGTGGCCCAAGCCACAGCCAGGACAACCTTTAATGGCAGTTTCCTGACCCACCCATTTCTGAGACCCCCCAGGGGATGCTGGTGTGTTAAATCCAACCTGCTGGAGTTTTCACATTTTGGCCGCTCACCCAGCCCAGGATTGCTGAAAATCACCCCGAGACGTCTAGAACAGCACCTTTTAATAGAAATATAACACAAGCCATACGTGAAATTTTACATTTCCTAGTAGCCACATTTTAAAAAGTAAAAAAACAGGTGAAGTTAACTTAATAATATGGTTTTTTTATCCCAACATATCCAAATTATTATCATTTTGATATATAATCAAAATTTGAAAATATTGACAAAATATTTATGTTCTCTTTTTTGGTAGTAAGTCTTTAAAAGCTGATGTGTGTTTTTTATACCTACGTCACATCTCTGTTCAGACTAGCCACATTTTAAGTGTTCAAAAGCCACGAGTGGCTACCATTTCGGAAGGCACAGTTGTAGAATCTTTGCTATCAGGCTGAGTCTCAATTATAGAAATAGGTACACTCCTTAAATCCCCAGAGTCCAGTCAGTCTGACTGCAATGGCTAGCAAAGGTTGATTGTTATAATACCAAAAAGAGAAACACAAGGTAGACATTGGCCCTCCTTAGCCCTGGAGTGCAGAACCTTGCCCCTCCAAAAGGTCCTCTTGCTGAACCGTGGCTGCTGCCATGTAACCAGGACTGGCCTCTGTCTCAGCAAGGGGAGTGCCTTTGGCCAGGTCCCTGCTGCCCATGGTCAAGATGAGAAACCACATCAGCCTCGTTTAAAGGAAAAGCATCACTCCCTCACCTCTGGCCTCCTTCCCCTCACCCTTCCCTGGGACACAACTTGTTTTTGCATTTTAATAAGGTAATCTTCGGTTCCCAGTGAGGGGAGTTGAGGTCCCCATTTTTCCAGCCTCTTCATTCCAGGTGGGACCTGATCCATACCCTGGCATAGCTAAAAGCCAATGGAAGTGGGGTCCCTCCCCCTCCAAACAAAAGAGCATCCAGGGATAAACTCTGCCTTCCCAGAGGGACTTATCCACTGGGATCCTCACCCAAGTGGCATCAAAGTGACATCAGGTCCAGGGGGCTGATGGCAATGTTATTGGTAACTAAATACAGTGGGTGATACCAAATGACAGCACATGGAACCTCTTCTCCAGCTGGACAACCAGAAAAAGGACATGTCCAGGCAGGAAATTCAGCTCTGCAGCCTTCTTTCAAGCCTGGCTGATGTCAGAAATCTGATTTTTCATCTGTGCCTCACCATCCCCCACCCCGCCCCAGCCAGCCAGCCAGCTCCTGTTCAGCCCTGATCCCTGAGAAAGCAAAGATCTGGTCTTCTTTAGCTGGTCTCCAAGCAAACTGTCAGGTTCAAGTCAAGCCTGCCTTTGCCTCAGCCCCTCACATTCTGCAAGCTAAGGCCCACTTTATCACAATCGTGGGTAAACACCAAGGTGACTCTTTAAGGACAGTCTCTGACTGGCATTCTAAGGCCCTTTTCACATATTCCACTGCCACTGAAGTATTGGGAGCTACCTTTAAAAGGATTGCTTTGTTTTCCTCCTTTTGGCAATTGCTGACGCACAGTGCTCAGAAAATATGTTTTGAATGAAAGAATGAAACACCTGTTCAGTCGGGCAGAAATATCAGCAGAAATATCAGCCCAACGAGATGCGGTAATAAAAACCACCATTTCTTAAACACTGACTACCTGCCAGGCTGAATAAGACGAAATGCCGTTTGAAAGGTCAAAATGGTCAGAGAGAGATGATTTCATATGGTTCAGCCCAGTAGTTTACACTCATCATCTCACCTAATTCTCACAACAAAGCTGTGAGGTTCTTATCCCCATTTTATAGAGGAGGAAACTGAGGCTCAGAGGAAGTGATTTGCTCAAGTTTACACAGCAGGAAGCAGCAGAACCCAGATTCTCACCCAGGTGGTCTGACTCCAGAGCACTCCCGCTGAACTCTTGTCTACTTCGTCTTAGGAATGACTTCCTAACCCCAAGTTCAATGAGTTGTCATTCTTTTACTGATAAACATTGTACCAGTCATTTTTTAACACGCTAGATGTCCTATTTGAATCTTAGAACAAGAACACGCACTACCTGCAAGCAACATGTCTGGAGATCAGAGGAATTCCTACCAACCCTTCAAAGGCAATAGAGCCCACATCGAGATGACCTCTACATAACACAGTATGTGCTCTCTAGCCTTCAGCTTGGAGTAAGAGGGCATCTCAAAATCATGAAAAGCAAATTAAAGTCATTCATCCACTCATTCATTCTTTTTTTCCGTTAACATTTACTAAAAAGCAGCTTTTGTGTGTAAAACTAGAGTGATCATATAATTCTTCATCTAAACCAGAGTGAAAGGGAACACTACCAATAATTCCACCAGTTTAACAGGTGAAAACTGGAACCATGCTGAGCAAACCAGGATGTCTGTTCTCTTCCTGGAAAACCCTGGTATGAGACATGATCTCATCCCTCAAGGAACTGAGAGCAGAGTCAGAGAGACAGATGGGAGAGCAAAGAGGTGGACTGATGGAATAGATACTTGACAAACATTTGCTGAATGGAAGAATGAAAAAGTACAAAAGCTGTGGAATCATACATATATATACACACACACAATTATTTCCAGCTGGAAGAGTGACCAAGGGTGGCCTCAGTGCTCATTTGAACTGGGATGAGTGACTGTTGAAAGGATGTAGGAACGCGTGACTGGGCAGAGAAGGGAGGAAGGGCTGCCAAGCTGAGTAGAAGTGCAAAGGGATGTGAGTGTATGTTTGAGAAATAGCAATCAAGGAACGTGGCTAAGATTTGGACTGAAGTCATGCTGGAAATATTAGAGTTTGAGCAGTGGGATGCCCCCGCCGAAGTTTCGCAACAGCCACAGTCACACGACCAATCCTGCATTTTAGAAAGAGGACGGTAACATGTATTTCTTTGCTGCTATTAAGAAACTACCTGAGAAATAATCAAACTATGGTACATCCCTACATTTGTATATTTTACAGCACGTAAGATGAAACCCATCTATGTGTACTGATACAGAAAGAGCTCCAAGATAGAGCGCTTAATGTTGGTGTTAAAAAAAAAATGTCAAGCCAGGTTGTGGATTTCTGTAGAAACATACATATGTATATACATGCAAAGAAAAAGATATGGAAGCAATCCCATGAGACTGACAACAGTAATCACCTCTGGGGGAAAAAGTGTGACTGAGGGGATTTAAACTTTATCTGTGTTGCTTGAAATTTTTACATTGTGAGAATTTAATTACATATGTATTTTTAAGGCAGCCTGAAACCCTTGGTATCTTATTTATGCTGAAGTCTTCCCATCCTGATTAGCATAATCTCTTTCCCCTAATAATTCACATTCTCTTTTACCTATTTTCTTCCCCCAGCTGGGCTTCCCATCACCAGTTTAAGATTGATAGCTCTTTATAGATGCTAATTCATTTACTTCTCCTCCCTGTACAGTGACTATGATTCTTTTTCTCCATTTTACACAATAGGAAACTAATGCACAGAGAGGTTAAGTGACTTGCTAAAGGTAGCACAGTAAATGGCTGATACTAGCAGGATTTGAACCCAAAGGCCTGCATACTTAACCATTCCACCTACCTGCCTCTCTAGAAGGTAGACTTGCTTTTAACATTTTACATCCCTCTGATTGTCTTGCTTTCGATGAGCCAATATCTAAACAAGTGAATATTTACTACTATTCTCTTTTTGCATTTTATTTACGTGGTTCTGTCTCTGATAGAAAGGGGTACTCAAAATTCAGATTCAGCTGGAAAGAGTCTTATCATACACTGCGTTTACAAAGCACTCACCCACACACACCCAGAGGACCAGATTAACTGCTAATTTGAGAGTATGCTGGTGATGTGGCAGACAGATGAGAGTGAGACAGAGGTTAGCAAAGTGGGTAAGCTCTAATTTTGCGTGTGTGTGTGTGTGTGTGTAGGTGTGATGCTATAGGGCCCAGAAACGTGACAGTCCCCAGAAGGCCTTGGGCCACTTGCTAAGTCCCAGCAGCTGAGCTGACATCAGCTGCGTGAAACGCAGCCCCATCTGGAGTTGGGGCGGCTTGTGACTTTTGCTCCGGGAGTTCCATAGAGACTGCTCATGAAATTGGAGAAGTCTGTAGCATATGATTGTCCCCATCCCACTCAGAGAGAATATTTTGAGAGTCTAATTATATGGTGAGGTTTGGAGGGAACGAGGTTTAGATAAGCCCTTTCTAAGGGCAGATTGGAAAGGGCTGTTAGGGAGCCCTGGGCAGTTCCATGAGGCAGGGGCACCCTCTGCTGGTGGACTAGAGGGGCTGCAACCACTGTGTTCCCACGAGCCTTGGATACATGTCCAGCCATGCATAGCCATGTATAGCCCAGCCATCTCCCTAGCAGAAGATGCTGACCTCCTAGCTGTGTGACTTAGGGTGAGCTGTTGACCCTCTCTTACGCTCAGTTGCCTCAACTGTAAATGAAGGACAAAAATCCCTACCTCGTGAAGTCGCTGTATTGATTAGAGAGAGAAAACGTCCCCGCACTGCCCTGAAGAAGGCCTGGTACGCAGTAAGTCCTCCGAACATGGCAGCTACAGCCAGCAGCAGCCACAGCAGGAGCAGCCCCATCATCGCTGTCGCTGGCATGTTGAACAATAGTAAAGATGACCACCGAGCGACCTAGCCAAGGGAGAAGGGTTTCTCTGAGAGCAAGCCCAGGCAGGGCTGGGGCAGGGGCTGGAGGAGATCAGGACCAGGTGGCCTGATAGCATTTGGATTTGCTAACGATGTCTGTTCCAACACTAGGAGATTGTTTTCACCTCCCCTTCTCCCTAGAACCCCACAGTGCCAAATTATGCTGCTCCCTGGAAGAAAAATACGGCAGGCAGAGAGCTGGGATATACTTGGAGGAGCCCAGATGTTTGCAAATCTCCCAGTGGTGGTGGGCCTGCCAGCATGGACCCACAGAAGGGAGTCCTTCCACAGCTGAGGGAAAGGAAGGCAACTCTGTCTCCTGCTGTGACTCGGCGCCTAGTCTCTCTGAAAGGTCTCCTGCTCCCCCCAATCCCACCCATCCCTTTGCTGTAGATCAGAGGGCTGGACCAGGTAGAGGCCAGGGCTGTGATCACCATCATCCCCTTCCTCCTCCATCCCTGCCCTCACTCCTTCCTTCACTCTGGTCCCTGAAAAAGCACCCAACCCCTTTGATGTATCCTAAAAGTTCTCCCGTGCCAACAACAGGGAAACAAACAAGGGTTAGCAAGACTAAGATAAGATGGAGAAGTTTCTGCAAATAGTAAAGGAAGGACAGAAAGGAACCAGGATGATTGCTCCCAGTTCCCTTGACTGACTCAGTTCTCTGGTTTTTCTCAGAGAATACTGCCTTTACCTAAAATTTTGATGTTTCATTCATCACGATTTTTTTGCATTTTGAATAGTGCATCAAAATATTATTTATCTTAATGACCAAGTTTTTTGACCATCTGAAATTCCATGCACTCACCTTGCCCTAGTCTTGACCCGGAGATTAAAGCTGCCTGGGTCTCCACTGGGCTCCCTCCTCCCCTAATCATCCCCCTACCCCCAATCTCTCCTTTCACCTTCTACAAGGGACAGGGACAGCTCATCCTCTGTTTTTATTTACCCCTTCATTCAATCAACATTGACTACATACCTACTATGTGCTAGTTCCCAAGCCAGTCACTTTGGAAACAAAGATGAATTTGTTCATTCATTAAATATTTATTGGTCACCTACTGTGTGTCAGTCACTGTGCCAGGCTCTGGGGACACAACAGTGAACAGGACAGGCATAGTTCTTGACTGCTGGCATGATAAATTTTAAGGATAAATATATTCATAGGGAATTAAAGCCAAACTTGCAAATAGCAATAAGTTCTACAAAGACAATAAGGTGAATGGGCTATGCCCTCCAAATGCTCACAGTTTGGGGAAATGGACATTTAAATGGGTAGTTGTTGACCCAGATGCTGATGCAGAGGATGTTTTGATGGGGGTGGTCAAGGGGTGATTTCCAAGGAAGGAGACAGTTGGAGCTGAACCTGAAATGGTGAAGAATTGGCCACGTAGAAAAGGAGGAAAGGGCACCTCAGATGCCAACATGGAAGCGAGCAAAGACTCGGAGGTGAGGAGCAGGGAGGGGAGAAAAGCGGGTGTTATCACAGGGAGAGATGAGACTGGAGGGGCCGGTGAGTGGGCCAGTCTTGGAGGCCCCTGGGACACCCGGGTGGAGATGCTCAGGAGACAGCTGGACAACGGGAGAGGGTCAGCCAGAGAGGTGGGAGAGGACAATGGTCCATGGGTGGAAGGCAAATGAAATCCTGAATTTTGGATGTGAAGGCCCCTGAGTCCCACCACAGGGATCTATTGGGGTGAGGTAGGTTTTTCTCGGAAGCAAATAAATCTCCCAGGCTATAAAATCATCAGCTATTCCGCCCCTGCTTAGCCCTCTGGCTGGGGGGACTCCTGCGAGGTTGCCCTAAATCACAAGACACTAGATATATAGTTGGTTGTACAAATGACAGTTGACTCTATGCTTTTTGGTTTTAAATTTTTTTGATTTCCAGCCCTCAGAGAAGAAAGAGGTCCTAAAGCAAGAGTCCCACCCAGGATTGCTCAGCTTGCTCATTATCCAAAGACGAAGAAAGTCTGTAAAATGGAGACAGGCATTCCAACCCAAAAGGGTTGTTATGAGGACCAAAGGAGACTGTTTATGTAAACACATTTGTAAGTGATGAGGTTGTGAATAAACATAAAGTATCTAGCTGACTGGTGAGAAGCACTACTTCACTAGCTAGACAAATGGAGACAAACAAAAGCACTTTGGGTCTTATCACAAAGACACCTTGGGAAGCTATGTCAGGAGCAGGCCGTGAAAATCTCTAAGTCCTCGTGCAGCTGTGCCTTTCTGGAATCCCAAAGTTCAGGGCGGAGGTACAGCCGCCCAGGAATTTATTTCTCCATAAATTTGAGCTCCCCAAATCCCCATGAAGCCCAGGAATGATGTGACTGCAGGGCGCGTGGGCCCATTGGCACCAAGAACCCCTCCATAAATCAAGGTCTCACTCCTGCGGGCCTCAGACTGCTTTTTCCAAGGTGACCTGGGCAAAGTAAAAGGGGAGTTGCTAACCTCAGAGTCGCAACTGCCTTTGAGATGAGAGAACCCTGAAAATGCCAATAGGATGAATTGTCTAGAAACACGTTCCTTGAAGGGAGAGGTCACTCTTCATCTCAGAAGGTAATTCAGCCAAGAGGACTTAGAGGGAGAGTGACATTCTTCCATGAGTTCATCCAACTTGGGTGGCCCCTTGTGGCAGCCTTAGGAGAGCCCTATTCCAGTGGTGGGTCAGCCCCAGTGAAAAGTCAAGGTGACCTCAGCCCTGTCAGCAGTTACCCCTAAGGTAGCCCCCCAGGGCAGCAATGTGAATCACAGAAAAATTTTTTTTTATTCTTTTCTTTCTTTTTTTTTTAATTGAAGTATAGTCAGTTTACAATGTTGTGTCAATTTCTGGTGTACAGCATACTGTTTCAGTCATACATATACATACATATATTCCTTTTCATAATAAGTTACTACTATAGGATACTGAATACAGTTTCCTGTGCTATACAGTAGAAACTTATTTTTTTAATCTATTTTATATAGTAGTTAGTATCTGCAAATTTCAAACTCCCAATTTATCCCTTCTCAACCTCTTTCCCCTCTGGTAAACACAAGTCTGTTTTCTATGTCTGTGAGTCTGTTTCTGTTTTGTAAATAAATTCATTTGTGTCTTTTTTCCCCCCAGATTCCACATATGAATGATATCATATGGTATTTTTCTTTCTCTTTCTGGCTTACTTCACTTAGAATGATGACCTCCAGGTCCATCCATGTTGCTGCAAACAGCATTATTTTATTCTCTTTTATGGATGAGTAGTATTCCATTGTATAAATATACCACAATTTCTTTATCCAGTCATCTGTTGATGGACATTTAGGTTGATTCCATGTCTTGGCTACTGTATATAGTACTGCTATGAACATTGGGGTGCATGTATCTTTTTGAATTAGAGTTCCCTCTGGATATGCCCAGGAATGAGATTGCTGGTGAATCACAGAATCTTAGATCAGCTGGCCCAACACCCTGATGATACAGGCAAGGAAACTATAGGCCAGAGATGGGGAGGGACTAGTCCAAGGTCACACAGCATCAAGGGAAAAGTCAAGGTTAGATCCAGGGGTCCTGACTGTTTCTTGTGGCCTCACTACATACCTCCTCTAATGAGTCCACACAGAAGGTCTAGCGCAGGACTTCAGAAACTAAGCCCCATCCACCAATTCATCTGGCCATCTTGATTTCTCCAGTAGCATCTAAGTGATGTGAGTGTGGAAACCAAAGACTGTAAAAAGGTGTCTTTCATAAGGGTAGGGGATTAAGAGATACAAACTACTATGTAAAATAAATAAGCTACAAGGACATAGTACAACACACGGAATATACTCAATATTTTATAAGTGGAACATAACCTTTAAAATTTGTGCATACTATGTTGTACCTCAACTATAACCTCAATTTTTTTTAAAAAAGAGGCCTTTCACATGTCAAAAACAAGTGGGTAGTCAAGAAAAAACATTGTCCTGGGAAACAGGACAGTACCTGCAAAGTTAGCTAACTACGTAAACTGCCTGAGGTGACTGAAGAGACTTGGAGAACTGAGGCTACTGCCACCAAGGTAATCAAGCCCCCAAAGTAAGGCAAGCTCTGAGATGACCCAGGCAGGGGTCTGGAAAAAACAGCTGAGATGACTGAAACAGAGATTTAAAACACACACACACACACACACACACACACACACACACACACACACAACTCTCTCATAAGACTGTTGTGAGGATTAAGTAAGATGATGGATCTTAATGTTTGGCACACAGTGGATGTTCAAGAAATGGTTCCTGATGCTAACTGACTAAACCACCAAGGATTGGGTTCCCTTCTGGTCCTTCTTTTGCAGAACAGAGCTTACTATATTGCAATTGTCTGGTTGCATTCCGATTAGAGAGTAATTTCAGTGAGGTTGGCAACTGCACCTGGCTTGCTCACTCGTTGTACCACTGTTGGCACCTCCGAACCCTGCTTACTGAATTCAGACTTGAGGACAGAGTTTTGGATGAAGTAGAAAAGGCAGCTTTACTTCTTTGCCAGGCAAAAGAGGTCACAGTGGGCTAATGCCTCTAGGACTGTGAGACTCCTGGGGAGAGAAGGCAGGAGGGGTTATAGTAGAAGTTCAGAAGTTCCAGGGGTGGGGTTAGTTTCCATAGAGATCATATACAGGGTAACCAATTCTTGCAAAGTTGTTCTTGTTTTTGCAGATGCAGTGGTCCTCTTCCCTCTGCTGGATATAAAGTTCACCTCTGGCTTTGGGACTCTGAATATTCCTGTACCTTGAACAAAGGATGCATAGGAAGGGGCTCCGTGGAAAAATGCTCTAGAGAAAACTTGTCCAGTTTAAAGTCAGGCTGATAAATGATTTTAGCCTTTTAAGCAGGCCAAAGCCTGGTACTTCCTGCTGCAGGCTGAGGCCTACAGCTCAAATAACAGAATACAAGGAAATCACAAGGGGTCAAAAACAGCTGCAGACATGCACAGTTATGAACAATAAGATACACAAAACACCCAACTGCTCTTTCTGAGGTGCCAGGGTCAAGAGGAGGGCACTGGAGGCAAAAGCAGGGCACTGAGCCCCATCCTCTCCAACCTAAACCTGGTCAGCAAAAGCATGAGAAAAACCCTTTAAACCATCATACGGTTAGGTAGTTACAAACACCATTACAGATATCAGAGGTCACAATGACAATAAGGTCCTGCTCTGTTACACTGCCCCAGCACATAGGAGATGCTCCATATGTATTTTTGAATGTATGAATGAATGAATGACATCTTTGCCCCATCAGCTTTAAAGTCCTCTCAGTTCATTCACCAACCCTCCTGATTTACCTGGGACTGATGGGGTTCCTCCAGACAGGGGACTGATAAAACCTCTACAGTCTCTGACACACTGTGACAGAAATGACTCGGGGACAGAGTTGAGCGACTTGATAAATTTTCAGGAAGAAAGGGGTTAAAATTGGGTTAGGGCTCAGACCAGATGGCCCCCCTCGTGCTCTTAGCCCCACCCCTTTCCACCGCCTTCCCTTTCAGACTCCGCCCCCTCCCTCTGGGAAGGTCACCTTCGAGGGCGGGAGGCCAAGTGGGCATGCGCTGGGCCTACCGCAACTGCGCGCGCTCTTGTTCACTGTCTCCGCCTTTCCTCCGCCCACTGAGGAACCGGAAGCCACCTCCCACTCGGTGGCTCCTGCGCGGCTAGCAGGTCCTCGGTGGATGCTAGCTAGGCGCCGCGGTGCTCGGCGGGACGCCGGCGGAGAGCGACCTCAGGGTTAAGGGGTGGGGCTCGACGTCAGGAGCCAAGATGGCGGCGGTGGTCGCGTTCTCCTTGAGGCGCCGGTTCCCGGCCACAACCCTCGGCGGGGCCTGCCTGCAGGTGAGCTCCGGCGCCGGGGGTCGAGTGCAGGCATGAAGGCCACAGAGACGGCTTGCACCTGAGGGGGCGGCGGAGGAGGCTGAGGGAGCACAGAACCGGGCCTCAAGGGGAAGGACGACCCGCTCCCACCTGCTTAGTGCTCGGATTTTGGCCGGGAGCATCTCTGAGGTCTTTCTGCACCTCCTCGCAGCATGTGTATTGGTCAGGGCGCAGAGGATTTTTTGGACAAAAGTAAAAAAGGAGTTCAGAGAGGGGCCTTGAATTGCCCAAGGTCACATGACGAGCTAGTGACTGGCTGGTGGAAGCAGAATTCGAATACAGATTTGGACTCCAAGCCTTTTTTTGCCAACACACAATCGCCTCTGGGAAAACCAGACCTGCCAGAGCGTGAAGGATAGGGCTGGGAGGCGAAGTCACTCCTCCCGGGTGCGAAATTGAGAGCTCAGTAAAGAGGGACTGGATCCGGGGTTGGTTAGGAAAAGGGCGGGTGAATTGTCCGAGACAGGGGAAGGGAGAATGGGAGGGAAATCCACTTAGCCTGAGGATCTGGATTCCTTAAAGTAGTGTCATCCTCTCAGTGTCCCTGCCTGTAAACGGTGGATCACAATACCGACCTCATTGAGTTTGGGCGTGGATTACATAGGTACAGAGCTTGGCGCTGCTCTTATTTATATTATTCAGGGTGCACTGATAGGTTTCCCCCCACCCCCTGCATTGTCAGGAAACTGCAGACTCCTGTTCTGCATTCTAAATGGGAACTTGTCAAAGAGAAAGGGAAATTGCTGTTGCAGTTTGTGTACGTAAGAGACTAAGGATGTTTAAATCCCTTTCAAATCTTACTCTTCTTCTGGGCTCCTGAAAAAACCCTGTAAGGTGGGCGAGCAGGGATTCTAGCCTCCTTTTTAGAGATTAGAAAACTGAGGCCCAGGGTAGGAGGGTATAGCTCAGGTGGAAGAACGCATGCTTAGCACGCACCAGGTCTTGGGCTCAATTCCCCAGCACCTCCTCTAAAAATAAATACATAAACCTAATTAAGAAAAGAAAGGGAAACAGTCCCAGAGAGAAAATTTTTTTACTTGCTCACAGTATCACAAGAACTGATTGATCCAGGATCTAAACCCAGTGTTTTGAGTATAATATGTGGCAAAACTCCTAGCACAGATCTGGGCATATGGTAGGTGTACGATAAACATTAATTCCTCTCCTCTTCTTGCATTCCCATGAGAATGTCTCATTTCTAAGTACCTGCTGTGGCTGCATAACACAGTGCATATGGACTGTCTTCTAATGCTAGGTCTTTCCAATATGCTGTACGCAAACTTGGAGAAGTCATTTCACAGTCTTTCTCAGAAGGGGAGACAGGGGAAGAGGACTGCCTCTCAAGCTGGTGCCCTCTGACCATTAAACTGATGATTGATAATGACCTTATCAGTTCTTTTATGGTTGCTGAGCAAGCAGTTAAGTTGTGAGAGCCCCACCAGTGAGAGTGAGCTCTAAAGCTGAGGTCTCTCTTCCAGGAATAAGTCATAGAGAAAGCTAATTTCATAGGTCAGTGTTGTAAGGTGAGGCCATTGTAGGGCTTTCTGAGGGCAGAGAAAATAGAAGATTCACCTCCCCCCTCCATACACACACACAAAAACACATACACACAACCTTGTAGGAATATGCATTCGTACCCACAAAAGCCACCTAAAAAAAAAAAAAAAAAAGGAGTCCAGTAATTAGCTTGGTGTATTACCTTACCTCTGGGCATATTCAAGTTCCTAGGAGTCTGGGGCATAGTAGGATTTCTCTTCTGAATTCTTTTTATGCATTACCTTCCACCACTGAACCACAGTTCTGCCGGTTAAGTATTTAACTGTACTGTATTAGCTGTTTGTATTGCCTCAATACTTCATCTGGACTATGTACTCCTTGAGGGCAAGTGCCACCTACTTTCTGCTGTGTATCTGATAGCTCCTCGCAAGGTCAGGGCTTAGGATTCCTGCCTGCCAATCAGAATAATACAAGAATTAATACTGTTATCCACATGGAAAAGCGGAAATTATTTTCTGAGCAACGCTAGAAGCCTGGCCCTTCAGTTAATCTTATGAGGTGGATTTTTAATACTTCCTACTTTCTTACAAAAGAGGAAATAAAATCAGGTTAAGTAATTTGCCAGAGTACATCCAGCTACTAAGCGTAAGAGCTTGGATTTGAACCAGTGCCGCTCACACATTTCAGAAACCAGCCTGCACCTTGTGTTTTACTTAGGTTTACACAGACCTCCCTGCCTTTCTCCTCTCCGGTTCCACACTTTTCTCTCCCACCTCCAAGCCTAAATCTGCTCTGTCTAGCCCCAAGCCTGCTCCTTAAGGGAGCATTCCTAGAGAAGTAACAGGCTGCCTTCCACACAAGCCAGAATTCACCCTTCTCATCCTCAGTCTGGTTTCAGTCCAGTCGTTGATTATCTTGCTTCTTCCCTTAAATTATAAACTATGAATTTAATCTTATGCAAGATGTTCTACAAAGGTATGCTCAGCTTTGAATGCACATTAGCTTTGTAGGTTGAGATAGAAATGCTCTTGAAGGACCCCTTCCATCGTAGATTTATAGGATAAATTTATGCATAGGCTACCAAAACCCTCAAATTTTTGCCCACCTTCCCCCTTCAGCCTGTATTCTCTCCTTTTCTGCTTGTTACTGTGGGGAACTGGCAGCACTCTGTGGCTGCCCTTCACGGCTCTGTGTCCCGTCGCTTATTCAGAGCTTGCTCTCCAGCAATTCTCCCCTCACCCCTGCGTTACAAGTTTTTTCTTCTCTATCAGATCAGCAGCAGCAGCAGCAGCAGCATTCAAACATGGTGTAATTTCTCCCATCTTGAAAAAAAAAAGCCATTATCTAACTATCACCCCATTTCTCTACTCATTTTTATAGAAAAATTTCTCAAAAGGCCTCTAAACTCACTGACCAAAATTCATCTCCCCTCCCCACCATTTTCTCACAAACCTATTCCAGACTTCTCACCCGTACCACTTCACAGAAAGCACTTGGGTCAGGGTCACCAGTGACCCTGACTTTGTTAAATCATTTCTCAGTTCTCATGGTACTTTGCCCTCTGAAGCATTCATCACTCTTGTTCACTCCCTCCTCAGAACACTTTTTGGTCTGACCTCCAGGATCTCCCAGTCTCCAGGCTTTCCTCCTCCCACGCTGACAGTTCTTTCTGTCTCCCTTTGCTGATTTCTCCTCATTTGCCCAAACTCTAAATACAGGGCTCGGTCCTTAGGCCTTGTCATTATAGACACTCCCTTGGGCTTTAGATGCCACTTACCATGTATGCTGGGAACTCCTAAATTCATGTCTGCAGCCCAGACCTCACCCTGGATCTTCAGATTGGCTTGGCCACCTAACTTCATTTTCAAGATTTCCATGTGGATATTTAGTAATTAATACATTTAATAAATTTTGCTTGCCCTAAACCAAAATCCTGGCACTCCACTTGCCACACACACACACCAACTTTCTTTTCCCACTTTACTCAGTTGATGCAGCTCCATCCTTCGCATGACTTGGGCCAAAAGCTTTGGAGTCATCCTTGTTCTTTGCCCCACATCCCTTCTGTAAGCAAATTTAAAAACTAACCACTGCTCACCATTTCCACAGCCACCAGCCTGGTTCAGGCCTTCATCAGCTCTCAGCCGGTTATTGCAGCCACTTCCTACCTGGTTTTCTCATGTTCATCTTTGCAGCTCTACAGTTAATTCTCAAAACAGAAGACAGTATGATCCTTTCAAAACTTGTCTGACTTGGTCACTTCTCTGCTCAGAACCTCACAGTAATTTCCCATCTTACTCGGGGTAAAAGCAGAAACCCCTCCAAAGCCCTCCGTGATCTGCCTCTCCTGTTAATGTCCTGACTTCCTCTCCTGTCCCTGTCCCTGTCCCCTCACACACTCCATTCTCAGCTGCCACTGGTGCCTCGTTGCTCCTCAGACACATTCCCACCTCATGATCTTTACGCTCAGTGTTCCCTCTGCCTGGTTTGCTCTTCCTCTAGATTCTGTGTGGCTTCCTTACTCACCTCCTTCAGGTCTTTGCTCAATAGTCACCTTATCGGTGGAGTCTTCCCTGGCCGCCTGGTTTAGAATTGTAGCCAGGATCCCTGTTCCCTGCCTCTCTCTCCCACTTCACGGCGTTTCTCACTGCCTGACAGACTGTAGATTTTATTTGTGTGTTTTCCCTCCAATCACAATCCACCAGGACCAGAATGTATGTCTGTTTTGTCCTTGATCCCCCAAAGCCTAGAACTGTCCCTGGGGCATAGTAACTGCCCCGTAATTATTTATCGAACAAATAAGTGAATGAGTGTATCTAGACCACCCACCACCTGAAAACCTTGCTGATTGTGTGAGCAAAGTAACAATTTCTCTTGTTCCTTGGATCTTTGGGGGGAAAGGAATTATCTTTTTGTGCTGTTCTATTTTGAATTTGCATTTTCACCACTGTACGGTGGCTAAAAGGTTGAGCTTTGGAGTCAGATGACCTGTGTTTGAATCCTGGCTCTTTTTTTGTTTGCTCATTTTTTAATTGTGAATAATTAAACTTCCCTTATAGAGATGTTGTAAAGGTTAGAGATAATTTAGTGCAACATCTGGCACGTGGTAAGGGTTCAGTGAATAAAAGCTATTTACTTCTACTACGAACACCTGCAGAACAAATTTTTAGACTTCTCTATTTGGGAATTTTATTATCATAATCCTGTGGATTAACTCCTAGTGCAGCCCTCAAGATGAGCAGAGCTCATCACTTTTAGAACCACAACCTGCTCTGATCATTCTGATTTCAGTATCTTCTCCCCTCATTCCTGTTAGCACCCCCTTCCCCACTAAGTGTTGTATTACGTACATTTTTAACTCACAGTGAAATTAAATAAGCTGTTTTGAAAAAAAAATGAGTGACACTTTGGCGTACCCTGAAACTTATGTTGGGACTTATCACTTTATGATACCTCGTTGTGATAAATCCTTGCATTGCTTTTGCCTTGCATCATTTTTATGATAAGCCTTTTTTTTTTTTTTTTAATGCTTTCTAAATGAGCCCAGTCCCTTTTGGGAAGATCTGCATGATCAAGTTTAGACCTTTGTGTCTTTGTACAGTGGATAGAAAGCAGATATATTAGGTATTAGAAAGAGCTGTTAAAGCGAGGACTCATTGCAGATAACCACGGTCATCTTTGACAGGTCTTTTTGGAGTGAAACTGAGCTTGATAGAGCTGGGGGCCTGATGCCCACTGACAATACTGTCAAGTCAGGCTTTAGAACCAAGAAGTGATAGCTGACAACCCCAAACCCCAGGTTCTGTTTAAACTCCAAGTGTTACTGATGTTTTGGTTAAAAAAAAAGAAGAAGATGTTACATATTTTTTAAGGCATTTTATCCCTCTCTCCCTACCACCTACCTCAGGCACAGCAGCCACCCACTCTAGGAAAGTTTAAGCTGCCATTTCTTAAAAAGTTAAACATGTAACTACCATACAGCCCAGCAGTTACATTCCTGGGCGTTTATCCCAGAGAAATGAAGACTTCTGTTCATACCAGAACTTACCCACAAATGTTCATTACAACTTCATTCATAATAGCCCAGAACTTGGAAACAGCCTGCAGATCCTTCAGTGGATGAACAGCTTAACAGACTGGTGCATCATACCGTGGAACACTCCTCAGTAATAGAAAGAAGCGACTATTGAGGCACACAGCAGCTTGGCTGAATCTCCAGAGAATTATGCTGAATGGGGAAAACCCCAATTCCCTAAAGTTACATACCAGATGATTGCATTAGATAACATTCTTCAAATGTGGCAGATTAGTGATTGCTGTGAGTTCAGGAATAGGGATGGGAAGCACGAGGGACATGGTTGTGACTATAAAAGAGCAGATCTTGTGGTGATAGAAATTATGTTCTGTGTCTTGTCCCTATCAGTGTCAATATTCTGGTTGTGATACTGTGCTGTAGTTTTGAGCGTTGTTCCCACTGGAGGAAACTGAGTAAAGGGTACATGGGAACTCAGTATTATTTCTTAACAGATGTGTATGGTTCTACTGTTATTTCCAAATTAAAAGTGTAATTTAAAAAAACTCTGGATATATGCAACAACATGGATGAATCTCAGAAGCATGATGTTGAGTGAAAGAAGCTAGACACAACATGTGCTGTCTCATTGCATTTATGAAATTCCATAAAAGGCACATTTGCAGTGGTAGAGAGCCAATCAGGTGCCAGGGAGAGGGAGAGGGCACTGATTGTAAACAAACACTGGAGAACTTTTTGAATGGAAATACTGTCATAATTGTGATAGTAAATATACAACTTTATCAAAACTCATCAAATTATACACTTAAAATTGGTGAGTTTTATTGTAATGAATTATACCTCATTAAATCTAACAGAAACAAAAAAGAAAGGGGGATGTATTAAGCAAGCAAAGGCTGCTGGAGCTGCTGTCTTAGGAATCTTTTCACTTTTTCCTAAGTACCACAAGGTGGCGCCAGCCAGATGTTCCTGTCAATTCACAAAATGGAGTCACTAGTGGAAAATGTTCCTATGCAGAAATGGCTTTCCTTTTATTAATGATCTTAGCCAGCTAGATGATAAGATAAAATACAGCTTTCATCCTCACCTTCACTTTCATTTTCTTCATCTGTTTTCTTCTTTCGTACTGACAGCTGATTTTCTATTTCCAGCTTCATTTAATTTGGGGTGCTTTTTGCCAGCAAGGTAACAAATGCCATTGCCTTTCCGGTAATTACTCAGTTAACTTTAAGAGTTTTTACTTTCTTTAACAGTTTATAAGAGTATTAGCTGGCCTGGAATATAGTCTGAATTTTTCTCTCCACAAATTGAGGGTCAAGTTATAAGTGCCACTCGGACTGGCAGGCCCCTGCCCTCCTCATCACCATAGTAGAAGCTCAGCGGGCACTGGTATGGTCTCTGCCTTGTTTCATCTGCCTAAATAGAAAAGGGCTTCAAGGACAATGGGATGGGGACAGCTGGCTGCCAACTTAGTTATTGGTAAATGCCATATACAGAGGGGTATTTTTGTTTTATTTGTTAATGGCTTGATGTCGGTTGCACTATTCAGCATTTTAAAGTGCATTTAAAGTAAACCACATGTGTGCAATGGTCTAATGCTCAGTTTTTGCTCTTCAGTCTTTCATAACCATGGATTGAACTGCTGAATAGAGGCCACGACCAGGCACGCTAGAGATGTAAATATAACCTGGTCCGTTCTGTTATATGTTACGTGTCCAGGTTGTCACTGGGCCCAGATTGTTGGTCAAATGTCACTCTGGGTGTTTCAGTGAGGGTGTTTTTGGATGAGTTTAACATTTAAATTGATAGACTGAGTAGTGCAGATTGCCCCCCTAACATGGGTACACCTCTTCCAGTCAGTTAGAGGCCTGAATAGAAGCACAGGCTGACCCTCCTCCGAATAAGAGGAAGTTCCTCCTGCCTGCCTGCTTTCAAACTGGGATGTCAGGTTTCCTCCTGCCTTTGGACTTGGAACATCGACTCTTCCTGAGTTTTGAGCCTGCGGGCCTTTGGGCTGGCACTGCATCATCAGCTGTCCTGATTCACGGGCCTTCAGGCTTGGACTGGATTTACAGCCCTGGCTCTCGTGGGTCTCCAGCTTGCCAGCTGGAGATCTTGGGATTTGTTATCCCCTATAATCACATGAACCAGTTCCTTATAATAAATCTCTTCATATATGTGTATATATGTACACCCCATTGGTTCTCGGTCTCTGGAGAACCCTGACTAAACACATGCCCTCAAGGAATTATGACATAAAGAGAAGAAAACAGCACCAAGAAGAGACCTGAGAATATTTTCAAATAAGTCAGACAGTACAGTGTTTAGGAACATATTTTGGAGCCAGACAGACAGACGTGGGTTCCAAATCCTGGCTCCACTCAGTTGCTCTGTAATCATGGGCTCAATCACTTGATCTCTGAGCTTTAAAAATGAGTATAAATGTAAATATAAATTTTCTTTTGAGCAACAGCACCGTTTTTTTGCAAATACAGTCTTATCAGGAGGCGGTTGTGGGTGAAGGAGGGAGGGAAGTCAGGCCCACCATCTTACCCTGATCCTCTCACAGCAGCCCTGGCTGGCGCTGCAGGACTCCTTGGCTCGCTGTGTGAAACCCACTGGCAGAGACTGTAAGGGCCCAGGAGATGTAAGAGAATCATCAGAGAGAGCAGGACTCAGCTGTTAGTTCACCCAATTTGTCCTGCTTTCAGATACAGTGTTCTTTATCTTGTTTCCTGCTGCAGTGCTGTGGACGGGCATGTTTATGTTCCTCCCAGATTCCTGTGTGGAAGCCTTAATCCCCAGTGTGATGGTATTTGAAGATGGAGCCTTTGAGGGGGAATTAGGGTTAGATTAGGTTGTGGGGGTAGGGCCCATATGATAGGATTAACGCCTTTATATAAAAAAGGAAGAGACATGAGGTCTCTCTCCAACATGTGAGGATACAGCAGGAAGGCGGCTGTCTACAAACCAAGATCTCCCTAAACACCAAGTCTGACACCTTGATCTTGGACTTCTGGCCTCCATCCAGAACCGAGAGAAGTAAATGTTGTTTAAGCCACTCTGTCTTTGGTATTTTGTGACCATGCTGCAGAATGAGATGCCTAATCTAAAAACACCAGTATCTCATTTTGACAACTGCGGTAGCTTTCTAACTGGTTTCCCCAGATGTCAGCAGACAATTCTTCCTTTGTAAACCAGTAATGTTCTTCTCAAAAATAAAAATGATTATGTCACCCACCTAATAAGTTCCTGTTAGCTTCTCATTGCTGTTAGGATAAAATCAAAACTTATAAGTCTTTCTTGACTTCCTCAAATCTGCCACTCTTCCACCCCTGCTAAGTCCCCTGCTTCACACTGGGCTTTCCTCAGTTCCTCACAGATGTCTGTGCTCTCCCCCATCCCGGCCTCTACACAAGTTGTTCCCTCAGCCTATAACACCCCTTCCTCCTGCCTTAATCCCTCCCTGTTCATCAAACCTCAGCTTAAATATCATTTATGGAGCCTTCCCTGACCACTTACTCTGCTTACAGTAAGTCTCTGCCGTATTCTTCCCTCTCTGCACTTTATTGTGAATATTTCATTTCTCTCTTGCTGACTGCAAAGTAGATTCTATGAGAGCAAAAAAGCTTTGTCTGTTTTATTAAGGGCCATTTCACCAGTCCCCAGCACCATGTGTGGCATATTATAGGTGCTTAGTGCTGTGTGTTGGATTTTGGATGACTGCTTTTCCCAAGACTGTGTTTCAGTAAAGTGTGGATTTGTATCTAGTGTTGCTGTTTATAAGTGCCAGCTAAATAGAAGGATTTACTTGCATTTTCAATAATTTAAATTTTTTCTTCTTGTGAACTTGTTCAATTTCAGGCTTGCCGCAGGGCCCAGACAGCTGCAGCCACAGCTCCCCGAATCAAGAAATTTGCCATCTACCGATGGGACCCAGACAAGACTGGAGATAAACCTCATATGCAAACTTACGAAATTGATTTGAATAAGTGAGTATCTCTGTGAAAGCTAGATATTTGAAAAATGAAGGTGAGCTTTTGATCTGATTCAGGGACTTGCTTTTCCCATCCTTGGAAGGTTTAAAAACAGATTATCCATGGCTCTGGAATTTATCATCGCTTTTTAAAACAAGAGTGAGGTAGGTACCTGATTCAAAAAGATAGTACCAAGAAGAATAACTTTTACAAAATTCCTTTCCTCCCTGCACATCAGAGTGTAATGACTTCTAGTAATACTGGTAGAGTTGGCTTTCTGCATAGTATTTGAAGTCATTTAACACATTACAATTTTAAAATATTCGATGTTTTCATGTTAATTTTATGTGTCTGGACCTATGTATTATATAATAGTGATGCATACTGTAATCTTGCCCAGAATGGTGATAGGACGAGATAGGGATATAGTTAAAATATTAAAAATGATCCATACATTAGCTTTCTATTTTTGTCATAACAAACTGCCACAAACTTAGTGGCTTAAAACAACAAAGATTTATTATCTTATAGGTTAAAATTCTGGTAAAGGTCTCACGACTAAAATCAAGGTGTCAGCAGGCTGTGTTCCTTTCCAGAGACTAAGGGAAAATCTTTTCTGTTCATTTGAGCTGTTGGCAGAATTCAGTTGCTTATTAAGACCAAGTTCCCTATTTTCTTGTCAGCTGTAAGCTGAGGGCCACTGGCAGCTTTTAGAGGCTGCTGCATCCCTTGGCTAATAGTCCCCACCTTCAGAGCCAGCAGCAGCAGGTTGAGCCCGTCACATTACATCTCTCTGCACCACTCCTCTTCCATCATCTTCCACTTTAAAGGATCACCCCAGGCAGCCAGAGGAAGACCTGGTGAGCTGGGCTCTAGCTTCGCGCTGCTCCACACCTCCCTCTCCCCTGTGTAACCAGACTGTCCTGTTTTATGATCTGCTTTATTTGTAAATGAGTAAGTGTTTTATTTCTTTTGAACAAAAGCTTCCATGGCATCAAAAAAATTATTTGAAACTACTAATACTCTAAAAGTCTTTTTTACTCTCTTTATCAATACATAACTCTGTTACTGAAATAGAGTTAACTGATATATAATCTTCTCAAGCAGACAAAAGTATCAGATACTCAGCAACCAAAAATTATTAGTAAAATTCAAAGAAAAGAAAATTGTACAGGCCACATTTGCTGACCATAATACAATAAAACAAAAATTCTTATTAAAAACAAAAAACCCAAATTACTTAGAAATTAAAAAGCACTCTTTTAAATAACTACTTGATTAAGGAATAAATAAAATATTATCAGATACTTAGAAAATAAAAACATTGCAAATTAAAACTTATAGAATGTGATTTAAACTGAAAGAGTTAAATTAATCATTATTTTTTGATGGTAAAAAATTTTAAGTGATTGCATTTACATCCAGTAATGGCAGAATAGCTTTCATCAGACTAGCCCTCCCACAAATAATAACTATTCACTCTGGTTTATAAGATAAATATAAGAAGCAGCAACCTGAAGGCACAGGAGAGTGACCAAAGCAGGCCGACACTGGAAGGGAGACGACACTTGGAAGAATAGAATGTTACTTGGGTAAATAAACTGTTCTTGCATGTTTTTTTTTACCTGAGGGCAAGCCCCAGTTGATGTGAGGGTGCAAGGGCTAAAGCTTGATTTAAAAAAAAAAAAAAAAACACAGTCTTACAAGCTTGAACAACCAGAAAATGAGGGGGAAATCCTGGAAAGAAGCACAGAGAGGGAGCCCCAAACTCTCTGCCCCAGTCTTGAGTTCAGCAATACTAATTGTTGCTTTAAAAAAAAATAAAATCAGCACTCTTCTGAGAAATACACAGTCCAAGGTACTACAACATGTTACAAGGTCCGGCATACAATCCAGAATTACTAATCTTACAAAGAAACACTGAAACATGACACGTGCTCAAGTGAAAAGACCGTCAGTGGAGACCAGCCTGAAGCAACCCATTTATTGGAATTAGCAGACAAGGATTTTAAGCGATGATAATTGTGCTTATAGATAAAGGAAGATACACTCACAATGAGATGTGAAGTCTTAGCAGGGAGGTAGAAACTATTTAAAAAGAACCAGTGGAAAATCTGGACTGAAAAATACAATATCTGAAATAGAAAATTGACTGGATAGGCTTAACAGTAGATTGGAAGTGACGGTGGGAAAATTCAGTGAAACTGAAAATGATTACTAGCAATTATCTGTTCTTAAGACAAAAAAGAAACAAAGATTTTTATAAAAGGAGAGAAACTTGTTTATCTATGGAACAGTATCAGAAGATCTAACATATGTGTAATTGTAGTCCCAGAAGGAGTGGAGTTGGAGAATAAGCAAAAAATATATTTAAGAAGTGATGGCCAAGAATTTCTCAAGCTTGTGAAAAACAGTTTACATACTCAAGAAGCTTAGTGAACCCCAAGCAGGGTAAGTACACAGAAAACCATTCAAGCACATCATAATCAAATTACTGAAGATCAAAAATAGAGGAAAAATCTTGAAAGCCATGAGAGAAAAACAATACATACAGGGAAACAATGTGAATGATTATCTACTACTCATCAGAAATTAGAGAAGCCGAAAGCCAATGGAATGACTTCTCTAAATTACCAAACGAAAAAACACTGTCAACTAGAATTCTGGATTCAACAAAAAGATTGTTCAAGAGGAAGATAATCTTAAGACATTTTCAAGTGGGGAGGGTATAGCTCAGTGGTAGAGTGCATGCGTAGCATGCATGAGATCCTGGGTTCAATTCCCAGGACTTCCATTAAATAAACAAACAAACAAACCTAATTACTTCCCCCCATTAAAAAAAAACTATAAAAAAAATTTTTTTAAGATATTTTCAGATAATAGAAAGTAAAAGAATTCATAGCCTGAAACCACATGAAAGAGGAAGTTTTTCAGGCTGAAGTAAAAATAATACCACGTAGAAACTCAGCTGTTAGGAAAGTAACAGAAAGCACCAGATGTGTTAAATATAAAACCATTTTTTCCTCTTAATTGTATTCAAGTAGATACAACTGTTTAAAGCAAAATTATAGTATTGCATTACGTAAAATATATCTTACATAGATGTAATGCATATGATAACTGTATCTTGAGAGCTGGGAGCAAGTTGACCTACAAGGTTGGAAGGTTCTTACATTACATGAAGTGATGCAATACTAACTCTAAATAGACTGAAAACTTAAGGACTTATTCCAGAGTAACCATTTTTTAAATACAGAGATAGATATATAGATATATATATATATATATATATATATATATATATATATATATATATATATATATATATGGAATTTTTATATATATATATGGAATTTTTATATATATATATATAAAATGGAATTTAAAAATATTTACTTAATCTAAAAATACTACTTAAAAGAAGGAAGGAAAGAACAGGGGAGAAAAATGTTGGAACAAATAGTAAAATGATAGACCCAATCCAACCATATCAGTAAGTACATCAAGTATAAAGGGACTAAACACTCCAATTCAAAGGCAGAGATTGTCAGAATAGATAAAGAAGCAAAGCCCAATCACATGCTATTTACCAAAAAAAAAATGCACTTTAAATATAAAGATGCAGGTTGAAAGTGAAAGAATAGAAAGCAATATTTATGCAAACTTCATTAAGCATAAGAAAGATAGAGTGGCTGTGGTAACGTCAGATAGAGCAGACTACAAGGCAAAAAATACTACCAGAAGTAGGAGGGGATGTTTCCTAAAGATAAGGGTACCATTTTATCAGAAGACATAGCAATCATAAATGTGTATGCAGGCATAACAGAGCTCAAAATTGACAGAATTAAAGGACTTAAGGAATTTAAGGAACACATAACCATCAGCAGTTATTTCAGCAACTGATACAACTAAATTTAAAAGTAAAGACTAGATAATCTGAACATTATCACCACCTCGATTTAATTGATATTTTTGAGACAGTACACCAACAGTTGTGAAATATGCATTCTTTTCAATTGCACGTGCTACATTCACTAAGACACTGGGCCATAAAGCAAATTTCAGTAAATTTCAAAAAGTAGGAATCTTACAGAGTATATTCTCTGGCCACAATGGAATTAAAATTTAAAGCAGTAACAGTAAGATAATTCATGCATCAAAGCAGAAACCACAAGGGAAATCAGAAACTATATTGAACTAAATGTTAATGAAAATACAGCATTTTAAAATATGCAAGATGCATCTAAAGCAATGCTTAGAGGGAAATTTATAGCTTCAAATGCATATATTAAAAAAAGAAAGGTTTAAAATCAGTGATCTAAAATTCTACTTTAAGGAGGTAGAAAAAGAAGAGGGAAGTAAGCTAAAGCAGGTAAAAAGAAGGAAATAATAAAAATAAAAACAAATAGAATGGGGGGAGACAGCTGATAGAAGAAATAAATGAAACCAAAAGTTATGTTTTTGGAAATAACAGATTTGATCGTCTTCTAGCCAATCTGGTCAAAAATGAGAGAAAACAAAATCCCAATATCAAGATAGAAGGGTTATCAAAACAGATCCTATGGATACGAAAATAATGCCGAGTGTGTTATGTATAACTTCATAAGAAATTCAATAATGTGATGAAATGGACAAATTCCTTGGAAAAGCATAACTTACCAGACTGCTATAACATGAAATAGAAAATATAAATAGTTCTATGTCTGTTATAGAAATTGAATGTGTTACCAAAAACACTTTCACACAGAAAACTCCAGGCCCAGATGGCTTCACTGGTGAATCATACCACACATTTAAGAAAAATCTAACACCAGTGTTCTTTCAGAAAATAAACAGGAATAATCATTTCCTGGTTCATTTTATGAGATCATCATAACCTGATACCAAAATCTAACAAAGACATTACAGAAGGGAAAATTACAGATTGGTATCTTTCACGAACATAGACACAAAAATCCTCAAGAAATCTTAGCTGATCTTTGAATATGTGTAACTGTCCTTTATGATTGGATTACCACATTCTGTTGATTCTTAGTATGTGGTTGGCCTTATTCCTTTAATAACTATGTAAGGTTAAAAAGCTAAAGCTCTAATCTGTTCTTAGAAACAATGATCAGTACATGTATGGAAACTAAAAAAAAAAAATATGTGCAGTATACTGTATATATGTATTCACATGCAATATAATGCACATGTGCAGTCAAACTGTAATAATTACCTAATAAAACTGAAAAAGGAAAAAAAAAAGAAAGAAATTTTAGCAGATCAAATCTAGCAGTCTGTAAAAAGGAATAATGCCTTAATGACCAAGTTTCAGTTTATCCCAGGAATATGAAGTTGGCTTAACATTGGAAAATCAGTCATTGTAATTCACCACATAAAGGATAAAGGAGAAAAACCATAATTGCGAATTAGGAAAAGAAGGGAACTTCCTCAACCAGATAAAAAGTACGGAAAAAACCTAACACAGCATACTTAATTGTGAATATTGAATACTTTACCCATAAGACCGGAACAAAGCAAAGATATCCACTCTCCATTTCTATTCAGCATTCTAGTGGACAGTCTTACCAGTGAGTAAAGGCAGGTAAAAGAAATAAAAGACATGATGATTGAAAGGGAGAAAATAAAATCATCTCTAGTCACAAATTACATGATTGTTTACACAGAAAATTCCACGGAATCTACAGAACTACAAGAACACAGTAAATTTAACAGGTTGCAGGACACAAGGTCAGTGTGCAAAAATAATTTTTTTATACCAGCATCAGCTGTTCAGAATTTTACTGGAGGTTTTCACCAGGGAAATAAGGCAAGGAAAAGAAATAAAAGGAAATTGGAAAGGAAGAAGGAAACCGTTTCTCTTCACAGATGACATGACCTTATATATAGAAAATCCTAACAAATTCACACCAAAAAGTTACTAGAATTAATAAATTAGTTCAGCAAAGTTGTAGGATACAAGGTAAGTATATAAAAATCAATTTTATTTCTATACCAGCAATGAACAATCCTAAAATTAGAAAATGATTCTATTTACAACAACATCAAAAAGAATAAAATACTTAGGAACAAACTTGGCAAACAACATGCAAGACTGAAAATTATAAAACATTGCTGAAAGAAATTAACAAATACCTAAACAAAAGGACAGACATTTCATGTTTCTGGGTTGGAAGACTTAGTATTTTTAAGGTGGCAGTGCGCCCCCAAATTGATTTACAGACTCAACAGAATCACTCTCAAACCCTACCAGCCTTTTTTTTTTTTTTTCTCTTTTTTTTTTTTTTCTCTCTTTTTTTTTTTTTCCCAGAAATTGACAAGCTGATCCTAAAATTCACATGGAAATGCAAGGGACAAAGAATAGCCAAAACAAGCTTGATATCTATGTACAAAAATGTTATTTGCAGCATTGTGTATTAACAGAGAAGGAGTTTAAGCAACCTAAGTGTTCTTCCATAGGAAAATGGCTAGTTAATTACAGTCCTTTGGTGGAGTCGTGAATGAAAAAAGCAAGATGCTATTATATATATATATATATATTGCACTTTTTTTTAAGTCTGAGAAAACTGATACCAAATTCTTAATAGTGCCTACCTATTATGAAATTTATCATGAGACAGTTGAAAGGAAGGGCTTTGGCTTTTTAACTAATTATATTTGAAATTTTTATAAGATGCAGATATTAGCTTTTGTAACTTAAAAAAATGAGTAAGTAGAATTGATGTACATAATTTAAAACATGCAGGACAAGAAAAGATAGGTCATTAGAATAAAAAAAGAGTCCCAAAGTGGACTTCACTATATATAAGATGCTAGTATAGAATGGGTTAGGTGGAGGGGGAATATCACAAATCAGAGGCAAAAGAAGGTTTAGTTAGTCATTGATCTGGGATAATTGACTAGCCATTTTTGCAGTTTTGGGGGAATAATTTTAAAATGTAAAAACTAGAAGAAAATTCAAAATATTCATCAGACCTCAGGAAGAGGTGTAGTCTTTTTAGACTTAAAAAGGGATAGTATCGTAAGGGGTAAAATGGTCAGCTTTTAACAATGTAAACACTTAGATTTTATGTGTGTTTTATAAATTCTGTTAACCAGAATTGGAAGTCACATAGCCAGTTGCGGGTTGAGGGCAGGGGCAGGATCAGCAATAGGTGTAATAGATGTGTGATGCTGTGCTATATGTTTGGTCTTATCCGGGATTTCCAGCTTCCAAAACCCTTGTAATCCTAAAGAATAAACGCTGTAGGGTTATCTTTTGTTATATTTCGTTTTTGTTCTCAGTTCCTGAAATAACTTCAGATAAATAGTAAAGGTGAAATGAGTATCTTTTGTTATTCATAACAAGGCCCTTTGAACCACACCTGAGTTTATATTAATGAGGTGATTCATTAAAAGCCTAGGTGACCACTGGTTGGGGGCTGGTTGCTAGGGGATCCAGCCATGCGATTAAAGGGCTGGAACTTTCAGCTCCCTCCCTGACCTCCTGGGAGAGGAGAGGGGCTAGAGGTTGAACCACTCACAGATGGCCAATGATGTGATCAACCAACCGTGTGTAATTAAAGCCTCTATAAAAATCCTTGAGGGACAGGGTGTTCAGAGCTTGGGCTGGTAGACTCCAAGAGGTGCTGGGAGAGGGGCCTGCAGAGGAGGAAATGGAAGCTCTCCTCCCCTTCCCACATACTTTCCTTCCCCTGTGCGTCTCTTCCATTTGATTGTTCCAGAGTTGTGTCTTTTTATAATAAACCAGTTAAATATTTGAATTGTGAGCCACCATAGCAAACCGAAGGAGGGGGTCATGAGAACCTCCGATAGATGGTGTCAGAACTGAGTTACATTGTGGGACACCCACTTGGTGTTGCAGAATTGCTTAGTGTGGGAAAAAGACCCACACATTTGATGACCAGAGGTCAAATACTGGGATGAGTAGTAGTGGAGTAGTGAAAAACAGAAGAGGTTTTCCTTTACAAGATGATAGGCTCAAATCTTTAATTTGGAGGAGGGGGAACCCAAGATTTCAGTAAACAAAGAGGCAAAGAACGTGGACAGGCTGAATTTATAGAATTAGGCCACTTAGAATAAACACTCTTTGCAGGCAGAAATTTTCATCTGTTTTGTCCTCTGGTGTATCTTTAGCACCTATAACAGAACCTGGTACAGAGCAGGCTTTTAATAAATAATTGGTGAAGATAGTTGAATTAATTTATGACAATTATTTGACCACTGTAGTATTCAAAGATCCCAAATTAAAATGCTGACAATAATAACATTTCTCCATTCTCAGAATAGCAGAGGTTTTTAAAGGTTACAATTCCCAGTGTTAGCAGAGATACAGTGAAAAGGGTGTGGCATGTTGATAGAAATGTGTACAGATAATGTAGATGTGTTAACTAACCTTAATATGGTAATCATTTCACTATATATATGTATCAGATTATCCCATTGTGCACCTTAAATTTATACAATATTATTTGTCAAAAATGATCTCAAAGCTGAGGGAAAAAGGAAATGGGGGGCATGCTTTTTAAAATCTAGAAAAATGCTAAGAGGAGTAGAGGGATGGCAACCAGGAAATAAATTTGCTAAGCACTTATCTGGGCCAGGTTCTATGAAAATCACATGTTTTTATTTAAACTTCATAATAATCCTGTGATATAAATGTTAATTCCATTTTAGAGATAAAGGCCTTCAAAGAGAAGGCCTTTCCATAGAATCATGGTCTCTGCGTGATGATAGTCACAGTTACACTGAATGTATATGAGCTAAAAAAAAAAAGGACACAAACGAACTTATCTACAAAACAGAAACAGACTCACAGACATAGAGAACAGACTTACGGTTACCAGAGATTAAAGGTGGTGGGAAGGGATAAATTGGGAATTCAAGAATTGCACCTCTTGAGGAGTGATGGAAATGTTAGCTATCTTGATTGTGGTGGTGGTTTCATTGGTGTATACATCTATCAAAATTCATCAGAGTGTACGTCTAAAGTATGTGTGGTTTACTGTACAGGAACCATACCACAATAAAGGGGTTTAAAAATGAAAATAAAAAAATAATAAATAAATAAACTGAATGTATGTGGCAGACTCTCCTCTGAGTGTTTCATTTTCCTGAGTGTAAATTCACCTGCAACAGTCCTATGAGACATAGGCGTTGCTCTCTGTGCTTTATAGATGGGAAGCTATTAACTAACCATCTAAAGCTACTTACTGGCTGCATCCAAAAAACAAAACTAAAATTTGGAATAAATTATTTGGGAAAACTTTTCAGGGAGCTTTAGAAGGAAAAACAAAAACTGCCAGTATGTGGAAATTGTTTCCTAACCTAAATACTTATCTACTTCTTCAGCTTTCCATTTCCTAGAGATGTGGGTGCAGTGTGGTCATCAGAACAGAACTCTGCAGTACTTAAAATGTGTAAGAATGTACAAAAATAAAATTATCAAAAAAAATTTCTGAATGTGACCTGAGAAAGCCAATATACACAGGTGTCTCAGAGCATATTATGATAAAAGTGTAGGGAGATTCAGCTTAACATACATACAACTGGGTCAGTCTGTTTGTTTTTTACTTTTGTGGATTTTTTTCTTTTTTGGTCAGCTGTGGCCCTATGGTATTGGATGCTTTAATCAAGATTAAGAATGAAATTGATTCTACCTTGACCTTCCGAAGATCGTGCAGAGAAGGTAAGCGTTTCCTTCCCCGTTAGGCTCGGACACTTTTGCTCTGGTTCCCAAAGGAGGCCTGGGCTGGCCAGAACTGAGGGGGGTACCTGGAGGGCAGCTGCAGCGCTCTGCCAGGTGACCTTGCCACCAGTCATAGTTTCTTTTCTTGGACAGAAGTGTCGGAAATTTGAACTGTGTTACGAGTTCTGGTTTCTGAGTTTGCTTCCCTTCAGGAGTTTTCACTTGCATATTCACTGCATCTGGCGGTCCCTGTGAGCCACTGTACCCTTAAAGGACCAGCACGGATATGCTGGCTGACCACCACGGAGCTCATTATTAGAGGGGCAGTGGGGGATTTCCAGCTGGTGCTTGTCACACTTGACTCTTGTCCAACAGCGGGACGTGTGTTCCCCTCCAGCTCCCAGCATTACATGTGCACAGAGCGGGTGGTCAGTGGGTATGTTCTGGGTGGGAACAGCAGTCCCTGCAGTGTGCTGCTGATGCCACAGGGGCTGATTCCAGGCAGTGTGCAGACCAGCATTTTTTACTTTAATAGCTATGCATTTATTTTATGTACTAGAAAAATATAGTTACTAATGATAGTGTAACTGATAAAAATGATTTTTAAAATACGAATTTAAGTTAAAATGAGTTGATTTAAAGAAAATTCCTAATCATTCAAATGGTACTCAGGTGTGGGGAAAGTCACACAGGGTGCTATGAAGGCTGACTGATCTGACGGCTGTGGAGCACAGACTATGTGCAGGCTCCATCCATGGACTTTACAGAGTGAGATGGACAGGTGCTATGGTTATTTACACTCAGTGTACACATGAAGGAACTGAGGCCCAGGGAGACTTCCAGAAAGACACATAGATAGATGGTGAGCCAGGAGTCAGCCAGAGTTGTCAGATTCCAGAATTGCACTCCCAGGCAGTATACTCCACTGGCCAGGCTTGGAAAACCTGGGATAAAACCAAAACAGGGCAGCTGGGGCCAAGACCAATGGCTGTAATCGAACTTTCTCCCTCAAATAACCTTCCATAAAAAAAAAGTCATTACAGCTATTGGCCCGTTGCTTTTTATCTTTGTTCTGCTGTGCATTTCAAGCATTTAAAGTCCTACTTCTAAGACATCTGTTTTGATTCAGCTAATCTTACAGGATTGGACTTCATGTAGCAAATGCTGACAGATAATGATAGTGTGGCTGGATCCTGCTATTCAAGGAACATTCTGCTGTAGTTAAATACCAACCTTCCCCACATAAGTCCTGGCAACACAGGAAATAAAGATGCTTTTCAGTAACTTTTCCCCGTAAAACTCTTTCATAGCCAAGAACATAAGGTGTGGCGCATATGAACTAAAAAGAATGAGGCAGAATGATATTAATTGCAACTACTTTTGTTTCCATTGTTTGTGAAGAGAAATTTCCAAGGAAGCCTTTTTAAGAGAGGTTTCATTGAATTTGTTTTTCTTTTTCTTTCTTTCTTTCTTTTTTTTTTTTTTTTTTTTTTTGTATACCATTTCTTATGAAAGAGTACTGCTCTAGTCGAATGCCAGGCATACGTAAATATATTGATAATACTCAATCTCTTGGGGAACTGTAGGAGTATTTGCATAAGACAGATCTGTATCATCTCTTTATTAACAGGAGAGGAGAGAACATAGTCCTATGGAAGTGACAGCTCTGTAAGTTTCACAGGTAGTCACATTCCTCTGGGCTGCTGTCTTCAAAGAACAGCTTCAGAGAAGTGGTAGCAGGGCTATAGGTTGCAGAGTCATTTTTAACACTGAAAAACCTAGGAAATTCCATACACAGGAAATGAGTCCGGGCTAAGAAAATTCTCATTTCTGGGTCTTTGGTCAGCACCTTATTTTTGCTTGCTGTGGTTTGCTTTGGTTTGGTTTCACATGAGTTCATTCTTCTTAAAAAGTCAGTGCTACGGCAGCTCATGTGGGTTTCACATCCCCAGTGCAGCCACTGCACTGCTCTGGGGAGACGGGAGAATGAGAGCTGTCTCTGGATAATCTGCATACAGCCCTCAACTTTAAGATGATCGAGACTGTTGATTTGCTTTGGGGTGTTGTATCTGTTAAAAGCTTGAGTTCAAATTACAGTGGCTTCAAAAAAAAAACAAACCAAAGGCTGATTTATCTCTCAAAACACATGAAGCAAGGAGCTAGGGTGGTGGGGGCACTCCACGATGCCAGCAGCGCCCCCAGGCTCCTTCTGTGCTCCAGGACCACCCTTAGCAGGCAGCTTCCAACCGCAGGGTTGCCTCGTGGTTTCACAGGATGGTTTTTGTAACTACAGTTGTTAAGTCTACATTCTGGGCAGCAGGAAGAAGGAAAAGGAAAAAAAAGCAGCAGGCACCTCTGCACAGGTATGTCCCACGTCAGCGCTGCCCCTGATGGTAGGGCAATGACAATGCAGGGGGAAGAATTTGAGGCTGGACTGACTGCACTTGGGGAGGGCGGCGTTGACTGTGTTTTCTCGCAGGTATCTGCGGCTCTTGTGCGATGAACATCAACGGAGGCAACACTCTAGCTTGCACCCGAAGAATTGACACCAACCTCAACAAAGTTTCAAAAATCTACCCTCTCCCACATATGTATGTGATAAAGGATCTTGTGCCTGTGAGTTTCTGCCCGTTTGCCTCTCTCTCTCCACTCCCCCCCAACTTTTTTTTTTTTTTGAGAAGGAGGGCAGAGGTACATGTGTTATGCTATAGATCTTTAGGGCAAGCCTTTTCCCTGCCTGACTTTAGTTAAGGAATTTGAATGGCAGAAGATAAGTGGCCTAGAAGATCCTCCAGCAGCTCGTCTCATGAGGATTGTTTGGGAATAACAGGGCACAGAAGTTTTTTGAACTTGAAACATTTTCAGAAATGAAAAATCTGGCCATAACTACAAAGAATTCATGTGGAAAATGCCAACTGGGAGAGCAGCCGTTGTTACATGTTTTAATTTATACCTCATCTGTTTGACCACCTTCCATTTTTCTGACTGAATGTTTTAAAGGACAGTGGCGAGACAGGACTGTGGGATTGGAAAGTTTCCCAAGTGGGCAAAGAGGAGATTTCCTAATCATGCTTACATTGTGACCGTTTCTCCTTTGGTGACCTTTGCAAGTATCAATGCCAAAGGAAGAGAGTGTCACAGGGCAGAAAAGTAGGCAGTGTCCAAGAAATGGGGTAAATAGGAAAGCTAAGGGGGTGGTGGTGGAATCTGACGCATTTCTTCTTCCTCTTTATCTCAGGATTTGAGCAACTTCTACGCTCAGTACAAATCCATTGAGCCTTACCTAAAGAAGAAGGACGAGTCCCAGGAAGGCAAGCAGCAGTACCTGCAGTCCATAGAAGATCGGGAGAAACTGGTCATTAGTCCCAATTTATTTTCTTGATTTGAGGAATTTTGTTGCAAAGATGTTTGCTGGGAAGTGTGACTTGAGGGCTGAGGGAGGGGCGGTGGCAGCATGAGATGATACAGACCATTTAGTGTCTTCTGGAAGGGAACTTCAAAACTGTCTGTCCAGGGTTGGATATCCATCCTCTTGGGGCCGGGTGGGTAATGCGAACCCATGCAGGGACCAGTGATCTACTGATTGTTGTGTGAGGCTGTGAACAGGCCTTCTCACTCTTAGACTTGCTCCTTCTTTGTACAGCCTGTAAAGTCACTGAAAGCGAAGGACTTACCGAGTTTTTAGTCTCTTGCACACTCCTCTAAGAAGTCTCTGATTTGCACACTCACTCCCAGCATACTCAGTGTCCTTTGGAGAGGAAGAGTTGGGAAGGGGACCATAGGTCCCAACAACGTGCCTGCACAAGGCCAAGGAACATGTGCTATCTCAGGGTCACCACTTCACTCATTTACATGACAACCCTTTAGCAGAACGAGCACACCTCAAGGGCAGGGGCTGGGTCTTACCCCTTTCTGGATTCCAGGATCCTGGTATGTGCTTTTTATCAGTAAATATTAGTTGTGTGAATGAACAAATGGATTCTCCCCTTTAGGTCTTGGGGAATACTTAACCCCTCTCCTTTTCCCCATAAAACATTAGGAAAGGAAAGTGCTGGTAAGAATGCCAAGCTCTGTCATCATGGAGATGACGAGGGCCGATGCAGTGATGTTGTAAGTCAGAGTAAGCAGCTGACTTCTCTTTCAAGAGTTTCTTGTTCTCAGGATGTAGCTCTGCCCCCAGTTTCCAACTCGCAGGGAGCCTGACGCATCCCAGGGTCCAGGTTGGAACTGGCCTCTCTGGCCCAGCGGGCTGTCTCGCGTTCCTCGGGTCGGCAGGCTTGTAGCTAGTAAACGCCTCCTCCGTGTGGTGGTACTAGGGAGAGGAGGTTCCCCTGAGCGTGTGCTCTAGTCAGAATTTACTCATTTAAATTCTAAACTGTGCTTATTCGGCCTTTTTCTCTTCTGTAAATTAATATGCTGAACCTAGCTTTTTCCCCATGATTTTAAATAAGCCATTATGCTCATAATGGATAATTGGAAAATACAGAGAACTAACTTTTAAATAATTTATAATTTTACCACCCAAAGATAAATCTCTGTCGACAACTACCTTTTTATAAGTGGACTAAAGAATATGATGGTCATTAAAGCTCTTAATCGTGTGACCTTATGCTTTCTAGACCAGTGGGGCCAGTTTACACTCCCACCAGCTTCCTGAACAGAACATAGGTTTTGTTGAAGACTTGTGGTTACAGTCGTAACCATCGACTGTCATCTGTTTTCAGCTGTCATTTCAGATGTCAGTGTGCCTTTCTGTTTTACCACTTTGAATCAGCTTCTGTTGTTCCCCAAATCAGAAAGTCCAGTTTATTAGAACTGGTTGGGCAGATTGAGTCAGTGTGGCAGTGTTAGGGTAGGGATTCCAGAGTCAGGCTGCCTGGGGGCCCATCCCAGCTCTGGCATTTGCAGCTGTGGGACCCTCAGCAAATGACCTACCCTCTCTGGACCTCGTGCCTTACCTGTAAATGGGAATCCGATAGCACTCACCCCAGGATTATTGTGACAATCAAATGAAGTAAAGTCAGTAAAGCACAAGGTGCTCAGTGTGGGTTGGCTGTTTAGGACGATGTTGGTGTTCCCACTGAAAACCTGAAGTGAGGTCTCTGTTGAGCCAGGGCAGAGAGGCTGGTGTAGACTCCACATGCCTCGCACCCAGGGCCTTTTTAATTTCTGTTAGATTGCATTGGGGGTGGTAAGGTTTTTTCATGTTTTCTTTAATTTTTTTTTTAAATAAATGGGGTAATTTATTAAAGAATAAGTACACTCAACTTAGACTTAAGAACTCTGGGCTGTAATTCAGCAAATTTCTAAATTTCAATTCCAAGATCTTTTTTATGAGTCGGATAAATCTCTGCAAACCACTCCTAGGATTTTGCCAAGAACGCTCACGGGCAAGTGGGCGCTTTGTTCACGCACTGACCCCAGACCTCACATTTAATCCGCTAAGGACACAGCCATGCCTCGGTCGCGGCCCCTGACTGCCCTGTCCTCCCCGCGCAGGACGGGCTGTACGAGTGCATCCTGTGCGCCTGCTGCAGCACCAGCTGCCCCAGCTACTGGTGGAACGGCGACAAGTACCTGGGACCCGCGGTGCTCATGCAGGTGAGGTGCTCCTGCCTGACTTTAAGAGAAACTGAAACTCAAGCATCCAGAAATCCAAAAGGACAGTGTATTGTTGGAAACCAGGTGTTTGAGGCGCAGCGGCTTCCTTCCTTGGCATTCGTTAGAGAGAAGTTACATGGCCTTTTAGTCAGTCTGGGGCTTCCTCTGCAAAATGCCTTCACGTCAGTGTGGGGAGGGTCGTGCCCGGGGTGGTGGCTGCGGGGTGGCAGCCGTGTCTTGCAGATGTTTACAGCGTTCTCCTGTGCAGCTGGCTCTTCCCTGCCCACTTGCCTGCTTTCACCAGACTGCATCTGCCAGAAGGCTCCCCATCTCCTTCCATTTTTAATGTGCAAGCAGGAGAGAAAGACATTTTGTTGAGGGGCAATTACCCGGGTGTCAGGTTGGCAGTAGTTTCCAGGCCAGTGAAAGCCTGGAACGCCGGGTTCAGGGCTTGCGTGGGGAGAGAGTGGTACCACATTTCCTTGCCGTCCACTCTGGGTGCAGCTCACTGCAGGGCCCCGTCTGCCTTCTCGCGAAGCTTACACTTTTTACATTTATAGTCAGTGCTTTTCACACTCTTAAGCAACTCAAAAATAACTTCTTGTTTCTCATTGTCCCACAAAAAGAGAAGTTCTGTGGTTGTGTGACAGTTAGCAGTACTGATTCCTGGCCAAATTAAAGACCGAACAATGAGGTGCACCCACAGCTGGCGCTTGTCCCAATGATCTGAGTCGCTGGGAAATGTGAAGGTCCTCTCAGGAACACGGCCAGGGCAGGCCCAGTGATCAGAAGCTTAATCAGTGTTCAGCTGGCTGGGCTCAGGCTTCTGGGATGGATATGCTAATTAAAAGAATATATATATATATAAGTAGAACAAATATTATCTCTTCAGAAGTCTGTTGAGTCATCAGTTTACTCAGAGACAATGGGTAGTGCTGTGAAGACAGATAAAGAGAGTCGTGTGACACAGGCCCTGCCTTCGCTCGTTCATAATCTGGGAGGAAGCTGATGAGCAACATGAAATCATTTGAAGACGATGCCTAGTTGTATATAATTAAGCACCAGGGTCCAGATGCGTGTGGTTCAAAGGTTTGTGGGGATCATTAATCAAGATGATTAAAAGGTGTTACAGAAGAGTTAGGAGACTTTCTTTGAAAAATGGCAAGAGCTAGAGTGTGGGGACAAGGCATCTAAGCTGAGAGTCCCCTTTCCTCTGCACGCCTAGAGCTTTGAGCTGAACCAGAGGGCTGCTCTGGCCACTTAGGGTAACAGCTCAGCTAACCAGTCCCTGGCTTCCCAGGCCTATCGCTGGATGATCGACTCCCGGGACGACTTCACAGAGGAGCGCCTGGCCAAGCTGCAGGACCCGTTCTCTCTGTACCGCTGCCACACCATCATGAACTGCACGAAGACCTGTCCCAAGGTGCGTGGGGCCGTGGCCCTCGGCTCTGCTGCGGAGCTGGCGTGTGCTGGTGGGGAGCAGACTGCACGCGTCGTGTCGGCGTGAGCCGCAGGCTGTCGGCACTTTGTTGCACGGAGCAGACTCTCCAGGCCCCTTGAGAACGATTTTTAAGTCAGGTTCACGGGGGATTGGTGGAAGTCAGGGATGCCACGGGGGCCCGTGAACAGGAGCCTGTGTTCAGCCCGACTGGGTAGGAGCCACAGGAGGAGAGCCGTCAGCACACAGGCAGCTGCAGGGGCCAGGTTCCCTCTCCCTGCCCCAAGGTCTGTCGTGACATCACTGCCGGTCTGCTCTGCTCCCTGGCAGCGGGCCTGCGCTTTCTCTCTTCTCTGTCTTTTCTCAGCCTCAGAGCTCCTGCTTACTTAGCCTCCACTCCCTCTTCTGTTCATACTTCCTGCTTCCGGGGCCCACCCTGACCTGTGGTTTCAGCGTGTGCCCGTCTTCCCTCAGTCTTTCTGGGCTCACGTTCCTCAGAGGGCATCTCAGTGGCCCAGCTCAGCTTTCCCCGGCAGCCCCGCATCAGAGCTGGCTAGGCCAGCTGTGGTCGGGCACCAGCCCTGGTCCAGTCAGGGCAGGGAGCAGCCAGGGCTGCCCTTTGAGCAGAGACTGTGGGCAGAGCAATTCCATTTTAAAGGTGCAATGAGCAGACAGCAAGATGGAAAGCTCTAGGACAACCAGATCGCAGTTAAAAAAAAAAAAGGCAGCATATCTTAACTAACATGAAACCCAGAAAGGGTAATTCCGCTGTGTTTCAAGGGGCCCCACCCTCCGCCTCTGTGCTTCTCACGTGGGTTCTCACGTGGGAGATCGGCTGTGAGGCCTGGTGGGGTCCCGACCAGCGGGAGAGCAAGGTTCTGGTGTCCCGCTGCCTACGTTTCCACCGAGGGTCTGCCCAGCGAGCTGTGTGACTTCTGAGGCAAGTCATGCCACTAAAGTGCTTAAAACAGTGCCTGGCACATGGTGAGCACTCCATAAACGGGACCTTCTGTTACTTCAAAAAACAAGTGGGTGCTTGGCCCCTTGTAGCTGGTTGGTCAGAAGACAGCATCTCCAAGGCTGGGGCCTGGCTTCTGTACTTCTTCCAAAGCTCCGCAGAGGATCCTGAGGGGCGTGCCTGGGCATGAACCTTTACATCGCAGAAGGCAGCAGACGGACGGAGGCTCTGTGGGACTGTCTCCGTGTCCCGCCCTCCCCTTCAGTAAAGCGGGGTGGACGCTGGGGCTGTGAGGCCAGACCAGACACAGGCCCAGATTGTTTGAGCTAGAAGGGATCTTGAAAATCATCAGGTGCAACCCTTTTACAGCTGGCAAAGCTGAGCCCAGGAGCAGGGGTGGAGAGGGGAGCAGCTTGCCAAGGTCACTGTCAGGTTGTGGGCAGGGCAAGGGCTAGACGCAGGCCACCTGCCTCCAAGGCCAGTGCCTGCCTTCCTGCACTGGGACTGGGTGTCATCTTGTTACCGACGGCCTAAGTCTAATACCCTTTCGATGAACAGGTGGGGCAGGGGTAGTCATGGTTCAGTGTTCAGAGGGTACGCTGTGCAGGGTCTTCCCCCCGCCCGGCAGCAGTGCTGTTACCAGACTCCTGTGTGCCCTCCCAGAGATACCTGATGCTACGCGCAAGTGTTGCCTGTGTCGTTTGTCACGGTCATCTTCCTTTTTCACTTAATGTCTCAGAGATGATTCCCTGTCAGTCTTCTGAAGTGTCTTCTCTGTCCCTTTTCTCTCTCTCCAAAGATCCTTTTTCTCTTTCTTTCTTTCTACACACTTTATTTCCAGAGTTAGAGTTGTCCTAAAATAAGGGGACCTTGCATTGACCCGAGATGAGTGTCTAATTTTACCGAATACTTGGTTATCTCCCTTCCTACTTCTACGAGGCTGGCGTTCACTGGGTTTAATTACTGTGTGTCCTGCAGAACAGATGTTTTGGCTGCAGGGTCACACTGTAGCTAAGGCCAGTGTTTTCGGCCAGTTGACTCATACTGGTGCTTCTGAAGGGTTGACAGAGGGTCATTTCTGACACGTGCCTTTGAGAGCTTGTGGGTGCTGATTTAATCATAATGATGTGACTGATGTGGGACCTTAAGAGACGTCTGGCTGGTTGTGACACGCAGTCATAGAAGAGATGGCTCTTCCCCGGCTTGTTTACCTGCTACAGTAGCCTCACCAGCAGAAATCCAATGAGACAGGGCTCTTGACAGAGAGAGCTGGCCGCTTTTCAGATATCTAAAAGCGGAAACAGAGGAGAGCTCTTAGGCCAGGTCTCCGGTATTAAAGGACTTGATCTGCAGTCACCGTGCCCTGAGCCTGCTTCCCCCAAGGTCGTGGGACGCTTCCATTCGGTTTCACTTACCGTTTGGTATTGATTCTCTTCTCTTTTTTCAAGGGGCTGAATCCAGGGAAAGCTATTGCTGAAATCAAGAAAATGATGGCCACCTATAAGGAGAAGAAAGCCTCAGCTTAACTGTTCCCATGCCAGACAAGACTGTAACCAGCTCAGCTGAACATAATTTATATCTAATTTGAGTTCCATCACCAGTCTTGATTGTCCACAAATACAGCATGTATAATAAACATTTTAAGAAATAAATAAATGTTATTCTACTTTGTTAACAACAACAACAACAAAGCAAGCCTGTTCCTTGTACTTGCTGCAGAGGGATGTGAAGTTTCCAGAAGGAGGAGTCCTTGTCCTTGAGGAGGGGGCCGGGGCTTTACAGTGGGTGCAGGCAAAGTTGGTGTCACACAGGACCTGGGGCTTGTCCCCAGCTTTGCCATTCAGCGCTGGACAACCTCGGGCAGATCCCTTCTCTTTGCTGCTCCGTTTGCCCGTCTGTGCAGTGGTGCCGTAGCTGTGCCAGCCTCACCCCCTTGGTGCGAGAATGCCCACAGTTACTCCAGTGCTCAGTAACAGGGATCCGTTACTGTACAGACAGAGCAGCCCGGCTTCTACAGCTCCCAGTATTAGAATTACTTAAAACCAGACCCTGGTAAGTCTGTCTGTCTCATTGAGGCAAGGTTACAGATTCCTGCAGCTCAGCTGTGAACTCCAGTTAGTTCCACAAATGACCTCCAGAGCCCTCCCAGGGAAAGCATGAATTCCCACCACCGCTGCCTTGGCTGGGATGCTTACTACAAAAGTGGTAACTGAAAAAACAGTGCAAAAGTGTGTCAAGTTAAAAGTGGAAACTGAAGCTCCCCAAGTTTCACATCCCCTGTTGACAGTTCACATTATTTCCTTCTGGACCTTCATGTCATCACAAGTGTGTGCATATATAAAATTTCTTCCCCTCAAAAATAAGATGTGAAATAATTGGTTAGCAATTTTCTGTTTTTTTCCTTTTTTTTTTTAATTATGGTAAAATACACATGAAGTTTACCACCTCAGCCATTTTTCAGTGTGCAGTTCAGTGGTATTAAATACATTCACATTGTTGTACACCCATCACTACCGTCCATCTCCAGAACTCTTTTCATCTTGCCAAACTCAGGTTCTACCCTTTAAACAGCAGCTCCCCATTTCTCCTCCCCCAGCCCCTAGCCACCATCCTTCCACCTTTTTCTGTCACTTTCTACCTCATACAAGTGGAGTTATATGGTATTTGTCTTTTTGTAACACATTTCACGTAGCATAAAGTTCTCAAGGTTCATCCATGTTGCAGCATGTGTCAGAATTCCTTTTTAAGGCAGAATAATACTCCTTTGTATGTATGTATCAGATTTTGTTTATCCATTTAATCCATTGATGGACACTTCAGTTGCTTCCATGTTTTAGCTATTGTGAATAACAGTAGCTTTCTATTTTTACCCCACAATATTGTAAGGGCCTGTTCAGTGCTAATAAAGATCTACCAGTGTATGTCAAATTTGTTTTCAACCTTAGCCTTTCTAACCACTGGTTACATGCTCTGTGGTGTAGATGTGTTGTAACTTATTTACCCATTTCCTCTGCGAATGCACTTTTGGGCGGACCTTATTTTCACTCTTAGGAATACTCCAAGGCTGTTTTTAAGTTGTAGCAGTGAGATCATCCTGAAAACAAAGGCTTCTTGTATCAGGGGGCTAAGAAAAATGTTTGACTCACTGAGAATGAAGCTTAGTGAGCATTTCTCACTTTAAAAGGGAACGATTCAAAAGCACTAGACGAGGCATTTTAAGAGGTGAGGTGCTGGGGGCAAGGATGGACAAAGTTCCCTCCCACCTAGCTGTCCGGTTTACCAAGGAAAAAGTAGCCAACATAAATCATTAGAAACTGAGAGAACAGTGTCTTTGCCCTTAAGTTGCCATCTCAAAAAAAAAATTTTTTTTAAATCATCTCAAAATTCTTGACCATCTTAGTAAGACCACACAGTACCCAGTCCTCAGCTCTTGTGCTTCAAATTTGGCAGCAAGAACTGGGGAAACAGGCAGGCCCCCACACCCACGGGGGGAGGGCAGGAGGGCAAACTGCCTTCCAGGTCTGTTCATGCCCAGCTGATTTACGTCAGCCCTGGGGAAGGTCACATTCCTTGGATTCATGGATAATATGATTTTGCTTCTAATCCCTAGACCTGCAGGGAAAGATGGGGTTTTCTCACGACAAATTTAATGGCTTGTAAAGATGAGTTTTGCACCTCCAGCTACTGATAAGAAACTGAGGCATTGCCACTTCAAATCAGCTTCACTGGCTATCACGCTTGCAACTGTAGGTCACTCTCATCCATTTAAACTCAAGCCAAATTAGAATGTTATCAACTGATAGCTTAATTTTCTGCGTATTTAATCTTTCGTTGGATTGCAGGCAATTGTTCCATTTCAAGTCACAGAGACTTCTCTAAGAAAACTGCAGACTTGAGCAGAGAAAGACAGTCTTTCGTCCTTTATGCTACTTCTGTGCCCTGATTGTGTCCAGCCGATGTGCTTTCATTCACAAAAACCATACTGTGGAATGGCTCTCTAGGACTGAAGCCAGCCGTCAATTCTCACCCAGTCCTTGGGCAAGCTGTTGAACCTCTTACTGCAGAAGAATAGGGCACAAGACCTGGTCGTGTCCCAGATCTCAGTCCCTGACATGTGTCCCAGGTCCCAGGTCCCAGGTTGAGTTCCTGGGACGTGCCCCACCAAGTGAGGGTCCTTGGCTTTGAGCAGGAAAGACTTCAAGAGTGAGCCATAGTTGAGTGAAGGTAGATTTATTCAGAGAGATGTACACTCAGACAGAGCGCAGGCTCTCTCTCCAAAAGCAAGAGAGCAAGAAAGGCCTTGGGGTGAGGCAAGGCAGTTAGTTTTTAGTTTTTATGGGCTCAGCAATTTCATATACTAACAAATGGGAGGATTATTCCAACTACTTTAGGCAAGGGGCAAGGATTCCCAGGAATTGGGACACCATCCACTTTTTAGACATTTTATGGTTAGACTCTGAACTGCCATGGCACCTGTGGGAGTGCATTTAGCATGCTAATATATTACAATGAGCATATAACGAAGCTCAAGATCTACTGGAAGTCATATCTCCGGGCCGTATTGGGCCTCAAAGTCTCCTGGGAGTTGAATCTTCCGCCATCTTGGTGCTAATTGCTGTGTCAACCTTGAATGGTTGTGCCCTGCCCCCTTCTCTCCTGTCTTACTCTGAACCTCTATTTTCCTATCTGTAAAATGGGAATTAAGAACATTCACCCCCTCAAAAAAAAACATTCACCTCTCAGAATTGTGGGTAAAGTCTACATAAGAATAAATGTGAGTTCTCGCCCAAAAATAAATAAATAAACACGTATGTGACATGTGGATGTGTTAATTAACTTGATGAGCAGAAATCCCTTCACAGTGTATAGGTACGTCAAATCATCACATCATACACTTTAAATACCTCACAATGTTGTCAATACATCAATTAAGCTGAAAAAAAAAACATTAAAAATTAAAACATATACTCATTTAAAATAACAATGATACATGCAAAACACATTTAGCCTACAGTTGAGCAAATGCTCCAAAAATTCAGTTTAATTGATTTGCCTCAAATACCTACTGTGTGGAAGGCCTTCTGCTGAATACTGCAGGGACTTCAAAGGTGATTTATTCCCAGCCCTCTGGACTGGACAGTTGGGTGTATTTGTGACATGACTGGCCAAAGTTAGAGACCTCCTGTTGGGAGGGTGGTTTCTCTGTGCAAGACTCATAATGCTCGTTTCTCATCTGTGAGGTCACACGGGCTGCTCGGGGCCGGGAGGGCGTGCCGCTGACTCCCAGCTCAAATTCTCTTCCAGTCTCCTCCTTGCCCGGGAAACTACAAGACAAACTGCTGAAGCTCCACTTTATTATGTGTCTAGACAGCCATAATCTTGTCATGGGGTTTGTCACTAGGTGAGAAAATCCTTTTTATTGCAAAAATCTAGTGAAACTAGAGAAATTGAGAAGTGAGGCAATACTGTAGAATAAACTGGTCCAAATTAAGTGACTTCTCAAGGCTTTTGCTACTCAGACTGTTACCCCAAAACCGGGTTTGCCTCTTGGTGTGTGTGGAACCGAAAGACACAACCAAGCTAAAGGTAGGGAGAAGGAGGGATTTATTACTTGCAGTAAGAACACCAGGGATTTTTCCCAAAGCAGTGTCTTCCCGAACAGCAAAATTGTGGAAGTTTTAAGCTAAGCTTTATGCATATTCATGAAGGGGCTTCAGAGGCAGGCAAAGTCCAAGCTTTAGTTGAAGTCACGAGGGTCAGAAAAGGTCAACATCATCAGCTTTAGGTTCCAGCTGATATGGGGATTGACAGCTTCAGAGTAATCCTTACCATTGAAAGAGACCTGGGAGTCTTTACAACTGATATAGTACCTTTGCTATTGTTAATTCTTCTCTTGCCTGGTAAATCTTTTGTTCTTTTGTTCCCTGAAGATCGTTAATTACTGACATCTGTTCAAGGGCAAGGATGGTGGCCAGGCTTAGATCACAAAATGGCTTAGGCCAAAAGTGGCTTCTCTTATGCCAAGAAAACCCTGCCTGGTTCTCCTTCTCCAGGAACCCCCTCCTCTGTCTGTTTACAGGACCAGGCATATTATGTCCTTCCTGTGGGCCCCCAAGGGAGGAGCAATCCCAAGAGGGAAACTCCTCCCTGGGTCGTGGCCCACAGAAGACTGCATCCCAGGCCACAGACCTCCCAGACAACCACAGCGAAAGCCGCTTCCTCTAAGGTAACCCCAGGCCTTCCACATCCTCCGTGGTTTGGAAGGGAGCTTCCTTTGGCCTCCTGCCCCGTGAAGACCATGGAGCAAGCGGCAGGTTCGGCTCCTTCCCAGACGGCTCCAGAGGATGGAGTCCCTTAAATGCCAAGTTGCTCATACGAAAAATGAGGGACAGATACTGCAGTGCAGTCCCCAAGCCCCCTCTTTTATGAAGCTTCTAGCCCATGCCATAGTCTCAAGAAAGCAACTGGCTTCTACCAAGCCCCCACCCCCTCATCTCATCCTCCCAACAGCTTTCATTTTTCAGATGAGGAGAGAGGCTTAGGGAAGGAAAGGGATTTTTTTTTTTTTTTTTTTTTTTTTTTTTCAGTGGAGGAGGAACTGCGGGCTCTGAGAAGTAGGCTGCCTCCACTGGGGCATCTGCAGAGGAAACAGGTCTTCTCACCTGAACTGAGGGAAGGTAGCCCCATCCAGCAAGTGGTCAACCTGCTCCACCAGCAGCTGCCCCATCTCAGCAAATAGCTCCACTGCCCCCAACTGCTCAGACTAAAATCCTGGGGGGCATCTTTGATTCCATTCCTGCACCTCCATATCCCATCCATCAGAGAGTTCTGTCAATATTCACTCCTTTATCAGATGTATATATGGAGTTCTTGGTAGGTAGCAGGTGCTGTTAAGGGCTTCCCTTCCTCTGGAGTCTCTCCCTCACCATTACTCCCTGTCACACCTCTGTCTCCTTCCAGCCCTTTCCACGACAGGTTACCACTGGAGTTCTCTGCTTGCCTTTGACTGTTCCCCACGTCTGCTTGTTCACCCTCATGTTCCCAGCTCCTAGAAACAGTGCTGGCCATGGCAGAAATTCATACTGGATTGGGAGAAGTGGTAGAGCGCAGGCTTAGCATGCATGAGGTCTTGGGTTCAATCCCCAGTACCTCCTCTAAAAAACAAATAAATAAGCCTACCCTTACCCACCCCCCCCCGAAAAAAGAATGAATTCATACTGGATAAACGATGATGGATCAGGCCCAGTCTTATCCTTGGCCCTAATGTGATCTTTCCCTGGTTTGACCCAGAGCCCACAGTCTCTAATCCTTTGGAGGATTAGAGAAGCCACCGACCCCAGGGTCAAGGGACACTGGATCTGTACCTGTCACTATAGGGCAACATGACAATGCTGCATACAAGCATGAAGTCTCCAGTGACTCTCAGGAGCCTTCTTGCTTCCCACCTGGGCAGGCGTGTCTGTGGTCATGCTGAGAGGCTTCTGAGATCCAGATTATGCCTCAGCTATCTCTCTGGCATTTTAGAGGTCTTCTGTGCATCACTGCGGAGCCTCCTTGTGTCCACACACATCTCTGTGGGACGCATCTGACCATGAGAGTCTTTGGGCAGGTGTGTCTTCCTTCTCGGACATTTATTGAGCAGCGCCAGGCACTGTCCCAAGTGCTTTACATGCTTTTGTTCATGTGAACCTCACAAAAATCCATTAAGCGGGTATTGCTAATGTCATTGTCATCCTACAGGTTAAGAAATGGGGCCCAGAGAGGTTAAGTGACTTGCCCAAGGTCACAGAGCCTAGAAGACATGGAGGCCAGCCTGAACTAGCATGTGACATCCTTAACCACTATAGTATGGAGCTCGGGTTGACTCCAGTGTAGAATGTGTGGCAGGGAGTGGGGGGGGGGGTGTTGTGTTTCTAAGTGTCACACTACTGGGTATGTGTACGCTGTCTCTAAGTACCACTTCCGGGTGTCAATCTGTGTGTTGTGTCTGCGTCTTGGGAATTTGGCCTCTGTGTATGTATCTATATGTGTGTCTGCGGTTGTTGTGTACCTGTGTGTTTTGTACCAAGGCTGTCCTGTTTCCCTGAGTATCCTGCCTCTGTGTGTGTCTGAGAATTATTGTGTCTGTATCTCCGTGTCACAACTCTGTATGTGAATCTGTGTAGGGTGGGAGGGGTGTTGTGTACTTGTGTTTGTGCATCTGAGGGCTATTTCTCTGAGTGTGTGTCTGTGCGCTCATGTGTCTGAGCGTTGTCCTGTCGCATTCCCTGAGTGTCGCCCCTCTGGGTGTGTCTGCCTGTCCGAGGTCTGTCTGTCTATCCCTCAGACCCCCACACCCGCACTCGCGCGTTGGCGGCGGGCTCGGACTACAAATCCCGGCAGCCCCGGCGGCGCGCGGACGGACGTGGCGCCGCAGGAGGCGGGGCGGGGCTTGGCCGCACTGAGCTGGGCGGCGCACAGAGCCCGACTGCAGCACCTTCGCCGCGGCACCAGGCGCTGGGTCCCGCAGGTGCCTCGGGCCGCCCAGCCCCGCAGCGCCCCGCGCCCTCGGCCTTCCGTCTCGACCCCCACCGCGGGGCATCACGACGTCCGGGCCCGGCGATGAGCGCGAGGAGCCGCGATGAGCGCAGGTGAGCGCGCAGCCCTGGCCGACGGAAACCGGGCGCGGTCCCCGTCTGCCCGTCGTCTCACCTGTCTTGGGGAGACACCCCCACTGCGGGGTCGCGGGCCCCTGGGGGATCTCTGCTCCCGCGCTCTTCCCCTTCCCAGAGAGGCCAGGAGCCCGGGGATGGCGCCGCGCAGAGCCATCGCCTCCGCGCCTTCCTACAGCCCCGGGAGAGGAAGCGCCTTGTGCGGTGCAAACCGGCAACCCCTTGGCCGCGGTAACGAGGCGCGGGGAGATATCCCCCTCCTACTGGACTCCCTCCCGTAGTGACGGATGTCCAGGTGAGGGAAGAGGCGTGGAGGCCGCTGCATCCGGGGCCTCTGAGCAGTTGTTCGTCTTGATTGAATGAATGAATAGGGTTGGAGGAGCCAAGGCCTCTGAGTACCTGCATCAGAGTGCCCTGGGGCACAAATACCAGTCCTGATCTACTGCCTCAGCCCCCCAGGAAACCTGTCAGCATCCAGGTCCAAGGACCACACCCTCCATGTTATCGGTAGGTCCCAGGCCGTGCTTCTGGAGGCCACACTTCCCCGAGTCTAATTTAAGTCCCACCTGCTGCAGATGGAGCCGGTAAACCTCTCCTATACAGAAGGATCTCATTTCCATGTGAGTCACTCAGAGCCCAGACCTCAGCCAAGGGCCACCAATGCTTGAGCATCCTCTCTGCACCTGCGGACCCTTCAGTTCAGGTCTCTCCCTCCCCATCTCCCACCTTACTCCCCACCACCCGAAGTCTAGGGCACACCAGGGTGAAGGAGGGAGAAAGGCTGAAGAAAGATGGCCTCTTGACTCCAGATCAGGGTTCTCCTGGTAGACTGTCCCTCACGCTCCTAGCCCTGCCAAGGAGAGGAGCTCCTGGCCACAGGAGAAGCGCAGCAGCAGAGGAGGCAGCACTGCTGCCCTGGGCTGCTGCCAGGTCACCAGCAGGAAACCAGTGCTTCCATGCTCGCTTCGGCAGCACATATACTAAAACTGGAAACCGGTGCTTCCGCAGGAAACAAGAGGTTCCCAAATGGCTTTGACTCAAGCCCCTCTGCTCTGCAGTGCCCCAGGGCCGTGGTATCAGGCTAGGTTCAAGTTTAGTCTTGACCCCTCAAGCTGTGTGACCTTGGACATGTCAATCAACCTCTCTGTGCCTCATTTTAAATGGGGATCCTAATCCACAGTTTTCGAGAGGTGACTGTGAGGATGAACTAAGAGGAATGTCTTCATTCAGACCCACTGATTTCCAGCTTCTCCCCTTTCAAACTGAATGACCCGGGGCAAAGGACTTTGAAGCTGTGTTCCTCAGTTTCCTCACCTGTAAAATGGGATAATCGTCCTTCCCTCCGAGGGTTACATGTGAAGATCAGTCACTGTTATTCAGAAGAGCAATGCAGTCATTGTGAAAGTATTCACATCCCAAGAAGCCTGCCTGCGCCTGCTCTGGGCTGGCCTGAGCTGGTGGTACCAGAAGAAATCAGACACTGCCCTGTCCTTCCTGTGCCATCCCTGTGGGGACCGAGATTGAACAGAGATAAACCAGCATTTCCAAGTGTTTTGACAGGTTTTTTTCAAGAACATGCCCTGGGCTTGACCCTGCCGAGAAACTATAGAGGGTACCACAGATGTGACTTCCTCCTTCAAGCTCCCTTCCTTTTTCCCCAGGTTGGCTGGGAGAGTGTCCTCATGAAATGGTGGGTGTGTGATAGGCACCAGGAGGAACTTCCCAGAGGGGACATTGTTTAGATCCTGGGGAAAATGAGCAGCGAGGGGAGCTCAAGATGGCCTTTGGCGGAGCCCCTCAAGAAGAGGCTCGTACCTCTGACCTCACAGCTGACCCAGAGGCAGGAGATGCACTTAGTGACTCTAGGCACTATCACTTCCACACTCTTTTTGTCAGTGAGGTGTGCAGGCCTTCATCATTCATTCATTCAGTGAATGATTTGTGAGTCCCAGCCACATGCCAGGCACTGTGAGCAGGAGGGCCACGACACCTGTGCAAGCCTGATGTTGTGATGGTGTTGGTGGATGTGGGTGAGGTGGGCAGAGAGGACGTTGGAGTGAGGCCCTTTCCAGCTGCAAGATAAGTTGGTGGGCAGACTCTGAGGCTCAGTTTTCTCATCTGTAAAATGGGATAAGTTGAATGAGTGTTGCAGGAGGATATCAGATCAGCGGGAGCAAAGTGACCCACCCAGGGCCAGCCCAGCTGCTGGCCTGAGGGTTTTAAGGCACAGGGAGGAGCTGTTGACCGCACCCAGGGGAGCAGTGGCACAGCTGTGGGTTTTAGAACAGGGTGATGGGAACATAGCCTGAGAAAAATGGGGCAGAGCAGAAGCCACACCTCCTTGACAGGGAAGCCAGCAACCACCCACCTGCACAGGCCGACGCTTCAGGAACTTCAAACACCCCGTGTGCCAGCTGCTTTGGGGGTTATAATCCTAGAGATGGGAAATGAAAGCCCAGAGAGGTTAAGCCGCTTGTAAGAGGGCCAGGAGCACAATTACTGATGGAGACGACAGCGATGGTGGTGGTAGTGCTGTGGTTAAGAGTGTGGACCCTGCAGCTACACTGCCTGGTTCCACATCCCACCACTTGCTGGCTGTGTGGCCTTTGGGCAACTTGCTTCACCTCTCTGGGCCTCAGTTTCCTAATCTCTAAATAGGGATAAAAGTAGTACCCACTTCACAGGGTTGTGGTGAGGAATAAATGAATTAATGTAAGTAAAGCCCTTGAACAATGCCTGGCCAGTGTCAGCCCCTGATAACCCCGAGGTGCTCTTTTCCCTTACACCCCAGAAACATCTCAAGAACAGCCCTCAAGAGTGTGAAACCACTCATGCCGCCCCACTCAGGGAGCAGGTCCCCCAGGCTGGTGCGGGGCTCTGACAAGGAGGACAGCTGGGACTCTGGTAGCAACTGGACTGTGGCCTTTTGAAGGGGGCAAGGAAAAGGCTGGGGCTTGTTGATGGCCAGGGACCTGAGACCCCAGGTTGCTAGACTGGGTCAGTTGTCCTGAATGCTTGTTGCTCTGCCCCCAGGCCAGGATCCAGGGCAAGTCCCCCCAACCACCCCCCACCCACTGCCACTCCCTGCACCAGAGAGCAGAGAGGCCTCAGCTGTTTGTCGTCTGCGGGCTGTTGGCAGGAAGAGGAGGAAATGATGCCCTGACAAGCCTTACTCACAAGCTGGACTGGGCCAGGACAAGAGAGTGAAAAGGACCACTCCAGGGGACCCAGGCTGGGGTCCTATGAGCCCCGGGGCAGAAGGCTGACCAGGCCTCCTCCTCTGGATTTGAGACTTTCCTGCTGGCCAGACACCTGGGTGATTGAGGGCTATAGGCTGAGGGAGAGGGAGAGAGAGAGAGAGAGAGAGAGAGAGAGAGTGTGTGTGTGTGTGTGTGTGTGTGTGTGTGTGTGTGTGTGTGTGTGTGTGTGTGTGTGTGTGTGTGTTTTCCCCAGAGACCAGGCTCTTCCTGGAGCTGATGGCTTCATATATTTTCTGAGTCATCCAGTGGTCGGGGCGGGATTGGCCGTGGGTGGGGCTTAGATTAATTTGGGTTTTGAGTCATCTCTCTGAGAGAGGCCTAGGAGGCACAGGCCATGTGCCCAGTTCTCTGAAAGTGCCCACTTTCGTCCCCAAAACACAGCATCTGGGCTCTGACTTCCAGGCTCCACCGTTTACTCAGGGGTCTTTGTGCCTCTGAGCCTCAGTTCCCTCATTTGTACAGATGGGAAAAGTAAGGGTCCCTCATGGTGTTGCTGGAGAGTGAAATGAGCTGATTTGTGTGGAGGCTTAGAGCAGCTCTTGTCACCTGGGAAGTGCTTAATGAACGTTGGCTGCTCTTATTATGGTCCTTACTGTAGTAATTATTACCACCATAGTTATGAGGTGATACGGGGGGCTGGGATGGGCGAAAACAGACTCTCTGCCTGGTCTCATGGGGACACATGGCCCCGATCCTCAGGGTGTTCCCGGGTGGTATGGCAGAGGGACTAAAATCCACTCTGAAGTCAGCCTTTCTGGGCTTGCATGCTGGCACTACCGGGTACTCAGCTGTGTGATCTAGGGCAAGTTACTTAACCTCTCCGAGCCTAATTTTCTTCTATAAAAAGGGGATAATTATTGTGCTTACACGGCAGGTAACTTGTGTTAACCGTGTGAAAAGGATCAGGAGCAGAGCCCGCACACAGTAGGCCCACGGGGAATGTTGACTGTCAGGGCTGCTTTGGGTTTGGGGAAGTTGTGGAAACCCAAGTATTGGGGGACAGAGCAGCTGAGGGGCTGGGGATGTTGTGCCAGGGGCAGCTGCCTGGGACACCCTGGGCTTGTTGGGTGGAACTTTTAGATCAGGTCTCTGCTGGGCTCTAGTTGGGGAAGAGGAGGGGAGGGAGGCCAGGAAGTCAGCAGGCTGCCCCCCAGCATGTGTAGCTTTCCCATCCCCCCAGCAAACTTTTCTGGGGGCTCCTGGGGAGCATGCAGATGCCCAGCACCACTGCTGTTGCTCCAGAAGGCCTGGGGAGGGGCCCAGGCATCTTCATGTCTTAACAGGTGCTTTAAGAGGTTGAGGGACACATTTAAAGAAACCCTGGCAGAGGCTGCCTGAGGGTTAGAGCTGTGAGCCCCACCCTTTCTGGGGGCCCAGAACACCTGCTGTCTGCCAGTGCTGCTCTACAGTAGGGGAGGCAGGAGAAAAAAAGAATTTCTGCAGTAGAGCCGTCTGGTGCGCTTCTCTGAGCCTCAGTTTACCTATCTGTAAAATGGGGGTGATAGTGGGAAGGAACCTGTTAACTGTTCACCTGGGCTCTGGTACATCAGGCCTTGGGGGCTCACTCAGCACAGCCCTCCTGTCTGGCCCACCCCCAACAGCTAGATTCTTCCCTCCCCTTGCCCCCACTTCACCTTTGGAGTGAGGGTGCCCCTTTCCCAGCTGCCCTCAGACAGGCCTGACGTTTTATCAGTCCAGCTTCAACTTCTCAGCATCTCTTCACTGCCAGGCTTGTGCTGGGCATGAGGCTTGAACAAGGATAAGCAGCCCTGTCCCTGCCCTCAGCGTGGAGGCTGGATGGAATGTGAGACACAGAGCTCCCAGGAAGCTAATAGCTGGATGTTTGGGTGCTGGGGCAGCTTGGGGTGCCCACCAGGCCTTGGCCCCCAACCCTGGCCCCCACACCCAGTCAGAAATCACCAGATGCACAAGAAAATAAGACACTATGAGTGCGAACCCGAGGAACGGCCAGATAACAGACCCATGAAGACGCGAGTTATTAGACCAGCTTTATAAAATGACTAGGCTCGTGTTATGTTTAAAGAAAGAAGGAGGAGCCTTCCCACCAAATGACATTTCCTCTTTCTGCCCACAGACAGCAGCCCCCTCGTGGGCAGCACGCCCACCGGTTATGGGACCCTGACGATAGAGACATCTATAGATCCCCTCAGCTCCTCAGTTTCATCCGTGGTACGTGGACAGGGGAGGGGTGAGGGAGCCCTGGGTGGGAACCCGGATACCTCGGCCTCCCGCCCCGCCCCCCCCCCCACTTTGGCCTCCTCTCGCCCATGTCCCCAGAGGCTCAGCGGCTACTGTGGCAGTCCGTGGAGAGTCATAGGCTATCACGTCGTGGTCTGGATGATGGCAGGGATCCCTTTGCTGCTATTCCGATGGAAGCCCGTGTGGGGGGTGCGGCTGCGGCTCCAGCCGTGCAACCTGGCCTGCGCCGAAACACTCGTTATCGAAATAAGAGACAAAGAGGTGAGAGGCAGGCGGAACAGGGGCAAGCCTGGAGCCGGAGATGGGTGGCGGTGGGTCGGGGACGGTGGTGGGTGGAGGATGCTTGGGCTCTCAGCCCAGCCTGGCTGCTGACTTTCTGTGGGACCTTACACAGGTTGTTGTCCTCCTGGGACCTCAGCTTTCCCATCTGAGCAGTGGGCAGAAGGGGTGGGTTGTGTGGTTCCTGAGGGCACCTCTATCCTTGCTCCCAGCCTCCTCCAGCAGGAACCACTGGGCCATGGGGTAGGGCCTGGGAGAGGACAGGTTTCTTGCAGGACTGAGTCCACACTTCTGTGTTCCAGGATAGTTCATGGCAGCTCTATACTGTCCAGGTGCAGACTGAGGCCATCAGCGAAGGCAGGTGAGGCAGCCCCGTGGCCCATTCCCAGAAGCCTCTGCTTCCCCTGCCCTCCTCCCGCAAAGGTGCTGATCCTGGTATCTCCCATCCCAAGGAGGGAAGATGGCTCCATGGGGATGGGGAGGTGCTGGGGCAGCCCCCAGGGCTCCACAGTGACTCCCTCACCCGCCTCCCCAGCCTGCAGCTGCCCCCACAGGCCCAGGCGGAGGACGGCCGGAGCCAGGTGGCTGTGGGGGCAGTACTGGAGGATACTTGGAAGGACACCACCCAGCTCCACAGGAACGAGGAGGCGGTAAGTGGACAGCTGGGTTCTGGACAAGTCCTTGGCCGTCTCTGTGCCTCCTTTTCACACCCTGTATGGTGGGGAGCTGGACTCCATTGTTCTCCAGACACCTCTGGTTTTGTTGTCCCACACGTCCAGGATGCTGGCTGACCACGTTTACATGTCCAAGCCTCTCCCGCCTCTTCCCTGTGCCGCTGGTCCCTGCCCCTCCCTGCCACGTGCTCACCCCTCCTGGGGCCGCCTCCAGCCCAGCCCCTCCTCTCTCCCACCCAGCAGCGGACACTGCGGTACTACCTCTTCCAGGGTCAGCGCTATGTCTGGATCGAGACCCATCAGGCCTTCTGCCAAGTCAGGTAAGGAGTCAGGGCCGGTGCTGCTCACGCCGCCTCCCCAAGCGGTGCTGGGTTGGGCCGGGGAGGTGGCATGAAGGTGGCCTGGCCTGGGCTTCTCTCTCAGCTGTGTGCCTCGGCCCCCTCGACCAGGGGCAAGTCGCTGAGCCTCTCTGGGACTCAGAGTCTCTTGTCTATAAAGATCACGCAGAGAATCCTGGCCTCCTGGGGCTATTTTGAGAGTAAAGTACACACGCTTCATGTAGGACTTGATACAGCCTCTGGCCCAAGGTGGCGACGCTGCTGTGGGTCAGATCACAGGCTCTGGACCGGGGCCTTCTGTGCCTGTTCTGCTGCCTACTAAGTGCTTGATAAATGTGAGCTCACTTTATGTCTTAGCTGAACCCCAAGAAACAGACCCCAAGACAGGGATGCACATGCAGGGAACCTGTTTGGAAGGTGATCCCAGCAGACACAGAGGAAGTGGGCCAGGGCAGGGAAGGTAGCCAGTGAAGGGGGCTTGTCATGGGCACCTGGAGCTTAGGCCCCTCAGGAGCTCTTTGAGCCAATGTAGAGCCCACACCTTGGGGTGCCCTCACCCAAGGAGTGAGAAACCACAGGTACACACCCGTCACCTCCCTACCGTTATGGGTTACGGGCCATTCCCGAGGATGTGAACTCTTCCGTGATTTCGACCTTCCTGGATCATGGGCTGAGGGTGTCCACACAGCCAGGAGAAGCCCTTAAGCAAAGGCAGGTGTTTGCAGTAAGAGGCTGCAACGTGCAAAGGTGAGTGCCAAAGGCATGTAGGGATGGCACCAACAGCCTCTGCTACACAAGAAGATGTGTTTGTTACTTAGTAAGTACCAGGCACTGTCCAAGCACTCTGCAAAAGTTACCTTGTTCAGTCCACCCGGTAGCCCTAAGAGGTAGGTGCCGACACTGTCCCCATTTTGCAGATGAGAAATCTGAGGCCCAGAGAGGTTAAGTGACTTACCTAAGGGGGCATCATTGTAAAGAATGCTCTAAATATCACTAAATTATAGCTGTGCTATGGTCACTATTGAGTATTATCACCTCTCATTGTTCTTCCTGGATGAGATGGTTTGGGGCCCAATCAGAGAAACGAAAGGAGAAAGTTAAGCCCAGAGTTAGTGAGGGACCTGCTTTCTCCAGGGAGCTCAGTGCGGCAGAAGTAGGCCAGAAGGGGTGGGCGGTGCAGAGCTCAGGCCCCGCCACCCACACAAGTGCCCCCTCTCTGTCTTCCCAGCCTGCTGGACAATGGCCGCACCTGTGACGACATCCACCACTCCTGCACTGGCCTCAGCCTCCAGGACCAAACCGTGAAGTGGGTGCTGCCCTGAGAGCTGGGGGCCCCTACTTTGCCCCCGCGGGTGTGGCCTTCTTCCAGGTCCCTGCCTTCTCTGGGCCTCAGTTTGCCCACTTGTAAAAAAGTGGGGGAGGTGGGAGTTGGGCTCAGTGGTAGAGCACATGCTTAGCATGCATGAGATCCTGGGTTCAATCCCCAACACCTCCATCAAAAGAAAAAGAAAAAAAAAAAAAGAAAGTCCCATCGCCCCCAGAGGGTTCAGCTGCCACAGCCCCTCCATCTGATGGTTCTGCTGCTTCTCCTTTTACAGGAAGACCATCTACGGCCCCAATGTGATCAATGTACCGGTCAAGTCCTATCCCCAGCTGCTGGTGGATGAGGTAGGGCTGTCCCTGGGCCTCGCCTCAGCTCTGGCCTGAGCTGGCTGTGTGACCTTGGCCAGGGACATGCCCTCTCTGGGCCATTATACAGTAGCAGACCAGACCAGTTTCCCTTCTTCTCCATAGTGGAGAACCATCTCAGACCCAGCCTCAGTTTGCTCAGGGCAAGGCTGGGGCTGGGGATTAGAGGCCAAGAGACAAACACACAGCCTGGAATCCCACTGTGCTGACAGCCAGGCTCCAGAGTCCAGGACCATTCCGGGCATTGTCCACTTTTCATGCTCCAACAGCCTCAGGGTAGGAACTGGGAACAGGGACACTCCGTTCACCCCTGAAGAACCCAAGCTTCAGAGCAGGGACGTGGCATGGTCAGGGTCACACGGGGACAAAGGGAAGCCACTGACCCAGACAGATCTAGAGTACACTGCTAACGTCCCGGCCCTCTGAGCCAGGGCTGGACGCCTGTGAGAGGGAGAGGAGGCCTTGGAGTCTGGCCTGATGTAAACCTCAGTCTGCCACTTGGGAGCTGTGTGGTTTCAGGCAAGTGATTTACCCTTTCTGTGCCTCAGCTTCCTCAGCTGTAAAATGAAGCTGATGGTAGCATCCGCCTTGTGGAATTGTCATCACAGTCGTGTGACACTTAGATGACGTGCTTAGCAGGGACCTGGAATGCCTGTGTCCTCTTTAGAGCAAAGAAGCTGGGGGCTCGAGGGATGTCTGGATGGGACTGACCAGGAGACAGGCCTGGCTTTAGTCCTTTGGCAGCTGCCAGGCCCTCTGCTCCTGTGGGCACAGGAGGCCCGGCCTGGGGCTGGGCTGCCCTGGGGGACGCGGGCCCTGACGCTGCCTCCCCACCCCGCCCCTCACCAGGCACTGAACCCCTACTATGGGTTCCAGGCCTTCAGCATCGGGCTGTGGCTGGCCGACCACTACTACTGGTACGCCGTGTGCATCTTCTGCATCTCCGCCTTCTCCATCTGCCTGTCGATCTACAGGACCAGAAAGGTGGGTGTTGCGAGGTGGACAGGACAGGGTAGGCGGTCCCCGAGCAGGCTCCACCCACCCACTCTCCTCTTGTTCTCCGTGCTCACAGCAAAGCGAGACCCTGAGGGACATGGTCAAGCTGTCTGTACAGGTGTGCGTGTGCCGACCTGGGGGAGGTAAGCTGGGGGAGGGAGGGAGGCTGGGGAGGGAGGTGGGGAGGGGTCCAGACTGTTCTGAGATGCCCCCACTTGCCTGCAGTGGAGGAATGGGTGGACTCCAGTGAGCTGGTGCCAGGAGACTGCCTGGTGCTGCCCCAGGAGGGCGGGCTGATGCCCTGCGATGCTGCCTTGGTGGCTGGCGAGTGCATGGTCAACGAGAGCTCTCTGACAGGTCAGCCCCAGCCCCCTGCACGGAGCCTCCCACCCCTCCTTCCAGGACACCAGCACACCGAGCCCTGCTGCTGCATCTTGCATCGGAACTTTTTGATTGAGTTCTCTTTCCCTTTTGCCCTCATGTAACGTGCTCACCCTCCCCCCTCAGTGAGGCACTCAGTGAAGGATCGCCACTCTGCCCGGCAGAGAGCTAAGGGCTTTACAGGTGTTTAGCCCCCTCGTGTCAATCTCTGTATTGATCTGAATTATAAAAGTGACACAGCTTGTTACAAAATAATTCCAACAGAAGGCAAAAAACGCTCTCCCCGACCCCTGCCCCCGACTCTGTGCACGCGTGTGCTCCCACACTTTCTGGCTCCGGAGAGATGCTTCCTGGAAACTGGCTGGCACACATCGTTCCCCGACTGTCTCGCTGCATCTGGGTCTTTTGCCCTTTCTGAGTCTTAGTGCACCTCTCTGTAAAATGGGGCCAGTGGTGTCTTCACACATGGTTACAAGAGTTAAATGAGACCCAGGGCTTATGTCACAATTCTGTGCATAACTTTGGGTCTTGGTGGGAGGGAGCGGCATGGAGGCCCTCATGGCCTCACACCACGTCCCTCCCAGGGGAGAGCATTCCAGTGCTGAAGACAGCCCTGCCAGAGGGACCGGTGCCCTACGTCCCAGAGACCCACCGGCGGCACACGCTCTTCTGCGGGACCCTCATCTTGCAGACCCGGGCCTTTGTAGGATCCCGTGTCCTGGCGGTGGTGACCCAGACAGGTAGGGATGCTCAGCCCAGCACCTAGAGGAGAGGTAACACGAAGCAGCATGGGACCCATCTCTGCCACTGCCCTGTTGTGGGACTCGGGCAAGTCCCACCCCAACTTGGGGTTGGCTGGAGGGGGCAGGGACACGGCAAAAAGGAAGGAGCCCACCCCGTAGGGAAAGAGCAGGGCTGTACACCTCCAGCAGGCTCCTGCTATGTGGGAACGGGGCCCGTTGTCACCAGGTCTGACTTTTCTCAGCAAAAGCTGCCTATCTGGATTTTAAGTGAAACCACCCAGTTTGTAGACACTATCCACTAATTCCTTGTTTACTGAGCCCCAGAGGACTGGGTAAGGCCTGTGGGGCTCTGGGTGTGACCCCCAGCTGGGTGGTTGCTGACCCCAGGAGCATCCTGCCTTACAACCGCAGAGGCACAGGTTGGGTGGAGTGTGGGAGAGGCTCATCCTGACCCTCAGCTTCCCCTGCCCCACTTTCCACATCTCCTCCCAGGGTTCTGCACGGCCAAAGGGGGCCTGATGAGCTCCATCCTGCATCCCCGGCCCATCCACTTCAAGTTCCACACACAGAGCATGAAGTTTGTGGCGGCCCTCTCTGTCCTGGGTGAGTGGCCCCCCACACCCTACTCTGCCAGTGGCCCCCCGGAGCCCCACCCCAAATCCCACTGAGTCCCCTCCTGTCTTCCCAGCTCTCCTTGGCACCGTCTACAGCATCTTCATCCTCTACCGCAACGAGGTGAGCTTTAGGGGCTGGGTGGGGGCTGCCAGTGATGGCCCCAGGCCCACCTGGTCTGGCCCTTGGCATTCACAGTGCCTCCTGCCAGGTGCCTGTGAAGGAGATTGTGATCCGGGCTCTGGACCTGGTGACAGTGGTGGTGCCGCCAGCCCTGCCGGCTGCCATGACCGTGTGCACGCTCTATGCCCAGAGCCGCCTGCGGAGCCAGGGCATCTACTGCATCCATCCACTGCGCATCAACCTGGGTGGCAAGCTCCAGCTGGTGTGTTTTGACAAGGTGGGGGCTGCAGGGAGGGGCTGACATGGGGCAGGGGACACCTGCATTCTTCATTCAACACTGACTGAGGGCCTGCTAAACCCAGAACCCCACCACCCACGGAGCCCCTGCCCTGAGCTCTGGCACCACCTGGTCCTGTGCTTGGACGGAAACATTCAGAGGCAACACTCCCCCTGCCCTGCTGCCCCAGCTCCCACCTATGTGCAGCTCACAGTCTGGCAGATGAAATGTCCAAAATCACTTAATTTGTTTGACAGCCATGGAGGGCCTCATGGGTGCTGGGTGCTGTCGTGAACACTGGGGATCCAACAGTGACCTACACAGAGATGTTCCCCACCAAATGAGTGCACTGGAGGACACAGAGAGCTGCAGATGGTGATGGGTTCTAGGAAGGAAGCAAATGGGGCACATGATGGGTGGTATGTGGGGGTCAGTCCCTTAGAGGAGGGGCAGACAAGGAAGGCTCCTCTGGTCCCTTGGTGACCTCTGAGGCCACAGCAAGAAAAGAGAAGGCCAGCAGGGTGGAAGGGAACAAACAGCGTGACTCATGGCTCCTTGGAGGAACAGACCATGTCCCTGGGGCACAGGGACAGGGAAGGGGGGAGGCAAGGATGAGGCGAGCAGAGTCCTGATGGGGCAGAGGCTTACAACCCCAGAGGAGAATCCTGGTGAGGAGTTTGGATGTCATTTAAACTGCAAGGGTGGAGCACGATCAGATTCACAGAGCTCCCAGGCTGCCAAAGGGGCCAGCTGTGTAACTGAGCAGTTGGAATACGGTATGGGAAATGCAGGCATCTGTTCACTCCCTCCCTCACTCCTTCATTCATTCATTCATTCATTCAGTAATTACAGTGAGAGTTGTCCATGGCCAGGCTCTCTCCCTGGTACCACTGTGAACAAATGATGGGGTGGTACAGATGCCAGGGGTGGGATTCCAGAGCAAGGACCACCTGACCCAACTGTAAGGTTAAGGAAGAAATCTTCCTGGAGGAAGTGATGCCAGATGGAGAAACCTGGGGGTTGGGGAGGGTGACCCGGCAGAGGGACCTGCATGAGCAAAGGTCTAGAAGCAAGAGGACCTCTTCTGATGCCTGGGGTTCCCACAGGCCCCACTGGTAGGGGATATGGATGCCCACCTCAGCAGGGCACAGCTCACCCCAGGACTCATCACTGGCCCGCGTGCTTGCCTCCTACAGACAGGCACCCTCACTGAGGATGGCTTGAACGTGAAGGGTGTGGTGCCCCTGGAGGGACAGAAGTTCCTGTCGCTCGTCTCAGAGCCCCGCTGCCTGCCCATGGGGCCCCTGCTCCGGGCACTGGCCACTTGCCACACTCTCAGCTGGCTCCAGAACACCTTAGTGGGCGACCCCATGGACCTCAAGATGGTGGAATCTACTGGCTGGGTGAGGAAGCTGAGCAGGTCCACCCCCTGCCTTGGGGCAGCCAGACCCTAACTAAGCCCACCTGGTCTTCATTCTAGGACTTCCAGGGGCAGTCTCTTATGGTGCCCACTGTCGAGAATAACAGTGGTCAAGGCCACATGCTGAGCACCTACTGTGTGCCAGGACTGCTGCACAAGCCTGTCTCATGTACTCCTCCCCGTAGCCCCAGGAAGGGAGCTTCAAACCTGGAGGTTTTCACAGGGAGGACACCAATGCTGAGGGAGATTTGGAATTACTTGTCCAAGGTCACCCAGCAGCTTGTAAATGGCAAAGCCAGAGTTTGAACTTGGGTCCACCTTACTCCAAAGGCCCACATTCTTGACTTTGGTTCTGTCTAGTTTCCCATGGGGGAAGTCTTCCATGAGTAACTTCAGTCTCTCCTACTGCCCCTCCATGGCCAAGGACTGGCTGCCCTAGGCCTCCCCTTGACGCCACCTTCTCTGCCTGCTTCCCAGGTCCTGGAGGAGGGACCAGCTGAACACTCGACATTTGGGACCCACGTTTTGGCTGTGATGAAGCCCCCGCTTCAGGAGCCCCAACTGCAGGGCTCGGTGGGCTGAGGGAGTGCCTGTGGGGTGTGGTCTGGGAGTTGGGCTCCACAGGCCAGCCCCTCAGCTGCCCCTCCAACCCTGCAGGAGGAGCCTCTGGTGCCAGTCAGCATCCTCAGCCGCTTCCCGTTCTCGTCGGCCCTGCAGCGCATGAGTGTGGTGGTGGCGTGGCCAGGGGGCCACTCAGCCTGAGGTTTATGTCAAGGGTTCCCCTGAGCTGGTGGCAGGCCTCAGTGACCCCGAGACAGGTGAATGGAGGGCCCCCAAGTCCACTGATTGGCTTTGGCACCGAGTGGGGTGGACACCCAGCCTCCATCTCTGCCTCCACCTCCTTGTCCCAGTGACACCTGCCTCTTTCTGACAGTGCCCACCAACTTTGCCCAGACACTACAGAGCTACACAGCCGCTGGCTACCGCGTCGTGGCCCTTGCCAGGAAGCCACTGCCCATTGCACCCAGCCTGGAGGCAGCTCAGCAACTGACGAGGTGCGCCCTGGGGACTGGGCTTCAGGCCCTGCACGGGCAGAGGAAGGCCCTTGTGCTGTCAGGGCCCAGGGATGAGGCTGCCTGCCCTGGTGCCTGGGGGAGGGGTCATGGCCACTGCCTGACCTCTGACCCAGGTCTGCCCACCCTCCAGAGACGCTGTGGAGTGGAAGCTGAGTTTCCTGGGGCTACTGGTCATGCAGAATCTGCTAAAGCCACAGACAACACGCGTCATACAGACTCTGCGGGGGAACTGCATCCGCACCGTCATGGTGACAGGTACCAGCAGGGGCCAGGTTAGGAGGGCAGAATCTGCCCCATCCTGGGCAAAGAGAATGGTACCCAGTGTCCCCTCCCAGGGCATCTCTTTGGGCCCCTGCTTCGGGTCAGATCCTTTTCACATATTTCAAGTATCTTCACAGTCTCCCTCCCAAGTGGTAATTGTCACCCCATTTGACAGATGAGACAGGTGAGGCTCAGAGGAGTAGAGTGACTTCCAAAGAGCCCAGGGCTGGTCTTGGACAGCCTGGGTTCCAGCTTGGCTACTTACCTGCTAGATGATCCCTCCCCAAGTTCCAGTTTCCACCTCTGAGAAACAGGGGAAGTTATGTCAGGCTTAAAGGTTGTGACAGGAACTCAGGGCCCCGGTTTCTCTTAAGTCTTTGATGCCTAGTTATGAGAGGTTCAGAGATGTCAATAACCTGCCTGAGCTCACTCAGCCAGTTGTGGCAAATGGATTCTGTCCTGGCTTCAATTTTCCCATCTATATGTGTCAGGGTGAGGATGGTCCCCCTCAACAGCAGCTGGACCCTGACCTTGCCCCCATACCCCTCAGGGGACAACCTGCAGACGGCAGTCACTGTGGCCCAGGCCTGTGGCATGGTGGACCCCCAGGAGCGTCTGGTCATCATCCACGCCACCCCTCCTGAGCAGGGCCAGCCTGCCTCCCTCCAGCTCCTGCCAGTGGAGTCCTCCACAGCCATGAACGGGGCCCAGGTGAGTCTGACCCAGAGTTCCAGCCACACACCCCACCCTGTCATCTGACCCGGGCCCCAGCTCTTGGGGTGGGCAAGGGGAGCTAAGCTGAGCTTCCTGGGCCCCCAGGATCCTGACCAGGCTGCAAGCTACACCATGGATCCAGACCCCCGATCCAGTCACCTGGCCCTCAGCGGGTCCACCTTTGGTGTCCTTCTGAAGCACTTCCCCAAGCTGCTGCCCAAGGTAGGGCTGACCCTGGGCCTCCCTGTTCACCCCATACCTCGCTGTTCTGCGCTCCCTCCTCTTCTTAGCTGCCTCAGCCCCTCCTCGTCTCCCTGGGCTCCCAGGTCCTGGTCCAGGGCACCGTCTTTGCCCGCATGTCTCCTGAGCAGAAGACAGAGCTGGTGTGTGAGCTGCAGAAGCTGCAGTGAGTAGCTGTGCGTGAGGGGCCTGCGGGCGGCCGAGCTGGTCCATGGGTCCCTGCCTCCCACCTCAGGCATCAGGGAGCCATCAGCCTCAGAGAACCCGGCGGCCTCTCCCGGGTCTGCCGTGCTAAAAGTAGTGCATCAGCCCTTGGTATCTGCGGGGGTTGGTCTCAGGAGTCCCTGCACAGCCACAACCCAGAGATGCTCAACTCCCTTACATAGAAAGTACAGTTGGCCTTCCATATTTGTGGATGCAGAACCTGTGGATGTAGAGGGCAACCTGTATTTGCACCTAGTTACCGAGCACCTACCGGGTACCATTTACTGGGTATGTACCAGGCAGTATGCGGGCAGCAGGGATCCAGCATCCCCATGAGGAGGTTCTGCCAGCAAGCCTGTGAGGTGGGTGGGTCATTCCACAGATGAGGAGGCCCCTCCCAGGACTCCTAGCTGGCAGGTGAATCCAGGCCACGCCTGCCCTCCCCTCTCTGTCAGGTACTGTGTGGGCATGTGCGGGGACGGCGCCAATGACTGCGGGGCCCTGAAGGCAGCTGACGTGGGCATCTCGCTCTCCCAGGCGGAGGCCTCAGTGGTCTCGCCCTTCACCTCGAGCGTGGCCAACATTGAGTGTGTGCCCATGATCATCAGGTGAGGCGAGCAGGGGGCTGGCGGGTGGGGACTCGGCAGGGCTCATCCACTGGCCTGGGCCTCCTAATGCCCGTACCCCGCTACCCAGGGAAGGTCGCTGTTCCCTGGACACGTCGTTCAGCGTCTTCAAGTACATGGCCCTGTACAGCCTGACCCAGTTCATCTCTGTCCTGATCCTCTACACGGTGAGTATCTGCAGGGCCTGCTGCCTACAGCCATACCCGAGAGCCCAGGGCCAGGACTGCAGCAGCATGGGGAGGAGCCCGGTAGGGTTCTGGAGTAGACAGTGGGGCCCCAAATCCTGCTCCAGCCTTGTGGCTTGGGCAGCTCCTAAGGCTCATATAAGGTGATGAAAGCACTTAGCACCTGGTGCACAGTAGGTGCTCAGAAACAGGAGCAGCTGTCCTGTGCTAATGTTTCATCCCTGTCATCTGGGAGCTCCAGTCTGCAGGGGAGACTGAGGCAGAGTCCAGGCAGGGGCGAAGGAGGCGGAGGCAGGAGTCGGGTAGAGCCAAGGCCTCTGCCTGTTTCCCTGCTCACCCTGGCCCAAACCTTGGCTGTGCCTCCCTAGTTCTGCTTAGAGGGTATCCCTCACCCTCTGCTCTGAGCATGCGTTGCTAGCTCCCACAGAAAGCAGGTGATGTCATGGGGCAATGCAGACTTTATAGCGGCTTCTGTCCCTGTGTCCACTTTAAACCTGAGGGCAGGAACCGTGTGTCCTCCAGTAACCTACGGGCTCCACAAGGCAGAGCCTAAGCCTCTGCCTCAGGCTGGGAGTTCCCTGCGGGTAACAGGAACCTGCCCCATCAGATTTAGGCCCCCCCAAGGTCAGCAGGGGTGCCTTCTCCCTCAGATTGGGAGAGGGGCTCCCTGAAGGCAGGGCAGTGTCTCCTCCATCAGACTGGGAGTTCCCAGCAGCAGGAGGGTGCTGCCTCCCCATAAGATTGCCTGGCAGAAGCACAGCTTCCCCATCAGACTCCTTGAGGGCAGGGCTGCTGCCTCCCCCATCAGGCTAAGAGCTCTCTTTCCTTCTCCCCCCGCCCCTGCTGGCAGGTCAATACCAACCTGGGCGACATGCAGTTCCTGGTCATCGACCTGGTCATCACCACCACAGTGGCAGTGCTCATGAGCCACACGGGGCCGGCGCTGGAGCTGGGGCGGGCGCGGCCGCCGGGGGCCCTGCTGAGCGTGCCCGTGCTCAGCAGCCTGCTGCTGCAGGTGGTCCTGGTGGCCGGCATGCAGCTGGGGGGCTACTTCTCGACTGTGACCCAGCCCTGGTGAGTAGTAGGGAGCTCACCCCTGCCCCGTCCTCCTCACACGTATTCCCTGACCCCTGGTCCCTGTGTCCCCAGGTTTGTGCCTCTGAACAGGACGGTTCCTGCACCAGACAACCTGCCCAACTACGAGAACACGGTGGTCTTCTTTGTGTCCAGCTTCCAGTACCTCATCTTGGCCACGGCCATGTCCAAGGGGGCGCCCTTCCGCAGGCCACTCTACACCAATGGTGTGATGGAGGGAGGGGCTGGGGGGGACTAGGGGGCACCCTTCGGGCCGTGTGTGAGTGTGTGGGGGCTCCCTGGCCTGACTGGCTCCTTCACCTGCAGTGCCCTTCCTGGTGGCCCTGTTGTTCTTGGGCTCCGTCCTGGTGGGCCTCCTCCTGGACCCCGGCCCCCTGCAGGGGCTGCTGCAGCTGAAGAACATGACTGACACCTGCTTCAAGCTGCTGCTGCTGGGCCTGGTTGCCCTCAACCTTGTGGGAGCCTTCATGCTGGAGGTGGGGCCTGCCCCAAACTGGGGGTGGATGGGGGCTCTGGGGGTGGGACTCAGCCACAGCTGCCCCTCTGCCCCATCCCTGTCCCCGGCAGAGTGTGCTGGACCAGTTCCTCCCAGGCTGCCTGAAGTGGCTCCGGCCCAAACGGGCCTCCAAGAAGCGTTTCAAGCAGCTGGAGCAGGAGCTGGCTGAGCAGCCCTGGCCGCCGCCCACTGAGCCCGTGAGGTAGCGCAGGCCCCGGCTGGCACCCTGGACACTGGATCTCCCTGCCTCTGAGCCACCCACTGGGACCCATCTCCAGAGACACCACCACCATCACTCCTGCAGCCCTGAGGTTGGCAGTTGTCACCCTCATGCCTCAAGTCTTCCTGGCCCAGCCTTCCCTGCCCCCACCTGGGGAAATGCTAACTCTCGATGTCCCCTTTCAGATGTCCCATGTAGTGACGGCAGCCACCACCCCCACTCAGAGCCGCTGTCAGTGTAGCAAATAAAGTCATAATATTTTCCTGGCTTGGCCCTGCCTGTCTCCTGCCTGATGCCACTGACCCAGGTGCCCGGCTGGCAGCCCCTGGCACGTGTCTGATCCCAGCATCCCCAGATTTTTCAGGTCACATTGGACAGCTCTCCTCTCTGAGCCTATGTTTCCTCATCCGACAGTAATATTTCTGGATTGAGCATGTGCCTGGTGCTCTGTTCAGCATTTTATATGCATCGTCATTTAATCGTCACGACAGCTGTGGCGTACTGTACCCCTCTTACAGACATGGAGACTGAGGCTTAGAGGTCATGCAGGTAGTCCGAGGTGGGGCCAGAGAGCTTTGAATCCAGAATCTGCGCTCTTAACCTTCCTACCCTCCTGCAGAGGCAGGAAGAGAATTGCTTGCCTCAGACAAGTGCCAGTGCCTACCAGGTATTTAACTGGGGCAGTTCCCGCTCTCCCCCAACATCCTGGGACATGTTTATCATCTAGTTCTTCCCTCAGATAAAAATCCAGGCTCTGAGCCCACGTCTCCCAGCCCAAACCACGTGCCCTGTACCCCAGGGAAGGGTGGGTGCTTCTGACCTCATCCCACCAATGGGACACTGGCCAAGCCCTGCTCTGGAGATACAGCTTGATCATCTGGTCCATCTGTGCTGGGCAGGGAGAACAGGAAAGAAAAGCCCCCGCCATTCTCATTACTGAAATTTCTGGTGCCATCTCCAGCCTCCCCTAGTGGGAGCCCAGTGAAAGTTGAATCAAACTGAGGACAAGAGATGTGGGGCATGAAAAGATAACTTGTACGCCAAGCGCATCCACAGACCTTCTGTACTGGCCACTGAGTCATCAAGCAGCAACAATTCAGGGTAGCAGATGCTGGGGAGGCCGGAGGACCCAGGGCAAGGCTGTGGGTTTGAATCCCTCCTCTACCCCATCTGATTAGTCATACATTTGCTCGGCAGTCATGTGCCAAGCACAGGAGCTACAGAGGTGAACAAAAAACAAAAAAAATGACCTCTGCCTGTGTGCAGCTTATAATGTGTGAGAGGCAAGCAGGGAAGGAACAAGTCTCCAAGAATATTGGGGAAGAGAGCTGTCACCCACTCCCTCCTACCCGACCAGCTGCCACCTCTGCTTGGGTCCTTAGGGCCAGGAGAGTGGGCGGAAGCAGCAGAAGCAGCAGAGAGGATCTAGGAGCCAGGACACTAGCGGTGGCAGCTTTGGGGCTTCAGTGCCCCCATTTTATCAAGTTCTGGGGGGCAGCATTTATGCCAGGCAGTCTCTTCTACCCTAGTGGGATTGCACCTGGCAGTAGGGAAGGACTAAAGGAGGGCAAGGAGGGCTGGGCTGGCCCCCAGGGAGCATTGTACCCCAGGTGACAAAAGTCCCTGCTATTCTGCCATAGACACTGGAGAGGGGATAGGCAGATAGTCACTCATTCATTCACTTGACAAACCAGCACTGGGAAACAAAGTGCATGGGACATAGTCCCTGCCTAATTCAGATTCAGAATCTAAGGGATCCACAGCTGTGGGGGTCGTGACTGCAGACAAGGAGATCTGAAGGCGAGGGCCTGAATCAAGGAGCATCTGGATCCTTCTCCCAGCTGAGCCCTGGTCTTAGGCCTAGACTCCTGTGACCAGGCAGCGCTGAGGACTGCCCTGGAGGCAGGGGTCCTCCAACCCCCACACCCACCAGTCTCTCCCAGGAGAATCCACTGTACATGGGTTTATTCATTCCACAAATGTTTACTAAACAGCTGCTCTGAGCCTGGCATGGTGCCTAATGGGCAAAAACTGAGGATAAGCAAAAGCAGACCTTATCCCTGTCTTCCTGGGGCTGACAGGTTCACTGGGGAGAGAGGCAAGGTCACATGGTCACAGACATAGGGCACCAGCTGTGAGCAGTAAAACAGAAGCTGCTTAAGAGCTTGTAACAGGGAGAAAGGGAAGGCTTCTCTGAAGAAGGGAGGATTTGATCTATGACCTGAAGGAGGAAGACCTCACCAGTGTTCCAGGAGGAAGAAACAGCTTGAGCAAGGGCCCTGTGGCAGCTGGAGGAAGGGGTTCAATGAGAAACTGCCAAAAGGCCACTGAGGCTGTTGGGAGACTAGGCAGAAGGAATGAGGAGGCAGAGCGAGGCTGCGATGAAAGGTAGGGGCTTTGGGGGCCCTTCAGGAGTTTAGCCTTGTTCCCAGGTACCATGGGAAACCAACAAGAGGCTTTAAGTAGAAGTCCCCCTACCCCAACCCTGTCTGAGGTGAGTGGGGGAGGGCAGGGCCCATTTGGGAAGGCCTAGATTGGAGGTTATTACAGAGTCAGAAATAGTGGTGGGAGTTTGATTGCCTGCAGAGGCTGAGGGCAGGGGAGTTAGCCTGGGTAATGGAAGGATGGTGGGCTCAGGTCCTGAATGGGAACATCTTTGAGGGCCAGGTCTGGGGAGGGTCGAGGGGCTGTGATTTTATGGATCCTTGTTGGATTGGCTGTGCCTTGGGAACATTTGTGGGATCAGGCCCGGTATCCTTAGCCCATGGGTTCAAAGAAATACTGGTTATGGAAGCCAGCTGTGGCCAGGAGCTGGCCAAGGAGACCCAGAAGGCACAGCCAGGGAGGGCGTTCTGGAAACTGGAGGGCAAGGCTTATTTCTCCCTGAATGACGGTAGGTGAATCGCCTTTACGAGCCTTGGTTTCGTCCTCTGTAACATGCCCACCTCGCCCACCTCACCATGTTGACAGCGGGCCAGATGTGATGAGGCGCTGAGGAGAAAGCGTTTTGCACAGTGTGAAATGCTGATCAGACGTGACGCTGGCTTAGCGGGGCGCCTCCTCCCCGCGGGGCCGCCCTCAGAAGAGGGTTTAAGACCCGAGGGCGCGGCGTGGCGGCCCCAGCGGCGGCGCTCGCGTTAGGACCCAGCGGATCCGGGCTGGAGGGCGGGCGCCGGCCCCGTCGGGGGCCCGGAGGGGAGCTCGGAGCGGGCAAAGGGGCGGCTCCGGCGGGCGGACTCGGAGCGGGCGGCGGAGTGACCCGGCCAGGTAGGCGCGGGCCTGGCGGCCCGACCGGGGTGGGGGCGCTCCACGGGCCGAGGTCGCGGGCCAGGACGTCGGAGGGCCTCCAGGTGCTAGGGGTGCGGGGCTCCGCGGGTCCCCGATGCTAGGGGCGGCTGCCAGGGTCCCTGAACCCGGGGCCGTCTGAGCAGATGCTAAGAGGGCACTTGGAAAGTTTGGGATCGTTCTGAGGGGAGGACGCGAGTTGGGGAGGGAGGGGAACCCGTTTGCTGGGAGCCAGAAGTGGGGGCGTCGGGGATGGGGCCGCTTTTGTTCTCCCAGGGAGGTTGGAATGTGGCGAGTGGGGTGGGGGTGTCCGGCGGGAGCCGCCGGGACAGAGACGCGGAGAGACAAAGAGAGATCAGAGACGGGAGAGCGCGAGGGAGCGCGCTCGAGCAAGTTTCCGTGGCTGATTGTTCCCAGCTGTGCGGCGCCTGCAACATCTGGTTTTCTCCAGCCGGACCCCAGCCCGGCCTCTGGAACAGACAGAGCCTCCCGCAGAGTGAGTCAGTCAGCGTGGGGGCAGGGGGCTCAGAGTAGGCCCCGCTAGTCCCCCTCCTTCTCAGGCACAGAGGGTAGGGGACGTCCCAGCTGTCGAAGGGGCCAGGGTGGGGAACAGGCCTTCTAGGCAGTCCTGGCCTCCACACACCCAGCAATCCATAGTCTAGAAGTGCCTGGAGATGTGGTCCCTTGGAGGGATCCCTTACTCCCACAGGACTCTCCTCCTTACCGCCCCACCCCTTGCCCTGGGGCCCCTTTCCCAATAAGCCTGGGCCTGGGTGCCCAACCTTCTAGGGGAGGAAAAGACTCCATGCAGGGGGCTGAGAGACCTAGGAGGGACTTTGGGGACAGACAGAGTCACCTTCCCCCAGCCTCTTAAGGCCCCAACTTGGGGCCTTCTGAGTAGTGACAGCTCCATCTAACCTGGCTGCCACCAGCCTGGGGGCCAAGCAGGGGATAGTGAGGCCTTGTGGGGAGTTGCCAGGAAGGCACTCCAGGCTGTTAAGTCCCCTTACTATGAGGAGGCCAAAGGTTTTCAGAATGGGGATGTGGGAGCCAGGTGTCCCCTGCCTGTGGGGCAGCTTGTCATGAGTCCCATCTCCTCGCCCTCACCTGGATTTCCTCACCCACTTCATCTGATTGCAGTAAGGGTGGAGAAAAAGAGTGAGAAGCTGAATGCATGAGATGGGCCAGGGGCCATATAGTCTCAGAATCGGGCAGGAGGGAAAGATGCCCATGTTTCTGCCCCTCTCCCTAAATTCCCTGGGTAGGCTGGGGGGAATGCAGCAAAATTAAGTTTCCAGTTAGCTGTCTGGAAGAACACCTTTTGTTGTGGTGGGGAGGGGGCTTTCCTGGATGGATGAGCCCATGGACTTCCTCCCAGCAGAATGCTGAGAGTCTTGAGGCTGCCCGCCACTGAGCTGAGACTGGACATGAGGACCTGTAAATTCTACCAAGTCCACTATGTGGCCAAAGACTGGAGGCTGGACTCGACCAGTTCTTGAAGTTCAAGAGCTTGGTGAAGGCTATGGACCACTGCCCTCTCCCCAAAAAACTACACACATAACACTTGTCATACAATGTGGGGGGTTCAGAACCCCTGGGCTGGGTGACAGCACGGTCTCCTTCAGCGCTGTCCTTTTAGGATCCAGAGAAACCCTCCTCAAACTCCACCCTAACTGCTTCCCGCTGCAGCAGACAAATAGACCTCAGTCTCGTGAGTGTGTGATGAAGTCAGCCAGGTCTTAGGAGGCCTGGAGGCCTGGCAGGAGAAGAATCTTCTCAGGGTGGGAGCCCTGCCCAGGCCTGGCTGCCCCAGGGGCCCCTGAGGCCCGTACACACATGTGGTTTCCTGCTGAGCAGGATGTTCAGGGCCCAGGGGCTAACTGGGAGCAGGCAGTGGGTTTGGCAGACTGCTGAGTCTGGGCTGTGATGTTGGCTGCGCAGGGTTGGGGTCCCAAGGATGGGCCTGGGGTCAGGGATCCGTGTGATCAGTGCGTTAGACACCCGGGGAAGTGCTGGACCAGAGGGTGGGCATGGGTGTGTGGGCAGGGTCAGGGCTGATAGGGGATTAGAATCCTCCATTCAGTGAGGAGGGCAGGGTAGGGTCTGTTTGTCAGGATCAGTCCTGAAGACAGGCTGGAGGCTGTGTCCCTTGGAACCTGAACACCCAGTAGGTCATCAGGAACCAATGTCCCTCCAGAGTAGTCCCCTTCCCCCTGGGCCCAGACTCCGTGACCCTCCATATGCCTGGCTTCTTTTCCTGGGCTCTCCTTCTCCCGGGTGAATTCAGGGGATCAGAAGTGGGCTCTGAAGTCCTGGGGTAGTGGCCCGGGATGCAGCTTGCCCCTCCTCTTCCTCCAGCTGTCCCCTGACACCAGCCCAGCCCACCTCACTGTGTAGCCATGAGAGCTGCCTACCTCTTCCTGGTATTTCTGCCTGGTAAGTGGCTTCTGGGGCTGGTGGGGCTCCCCTTATGTGGGTGGAAGTGGGGTTTGTGAGGGGAGGGAGCTGGCAGTGAGCTTTTGTTATGCCCTGTGGCCAGAACTCAGCTCCCTGGCTCCCAGGGCCTCCTACCTCCTGGACCACAGACTGGGCCAGCCAACCCCTCCCAAAGTCTGGAGGCGTCTCCTGGACCCTCCCCCCAACCCTCCACAGCAGCAGACTGGAAGGATTCTGGGGAGTGGGCACACACCCAGGCACCAGGATCCACACTTTTTCTTTTCCTTACTGACCCTCCCGGGAGCTGATGTGTAGTAACAGGGGGCGTCCAAGGCAGTCTGAAGGCCTGGGTTCTAGATCCCTTTGGGACCCAACTACCCTATGCAGTCTTGACCTTGAGAAGTTATCAGTGGGGATCACAGAGGCTGTGCAGGTCTAACAGTCTTTCATTTAATAGATATTTGTGGAGCTCCTAGTATGTGCCAGGCAGTGGGCTAGGCCCTGGGGATACAGTGATGAATCAGGCAGACAAATCCCTGTCCTTGTGGTGTTGCCTGCCAGTCTAGAGAAGGGAGGCTGATGTTATCAAGTAGATGTAATAAATGTCAGATTGAGTTGACTGCTACGGAAATAACTGGGAGGATGAGATGGAGAGGGTTGTGGGCCAGCAAGGGCCCCTTAGCAGAGCTGATATTTCAGTTGAGATGAGACTTGAAGGAGGAGAAGCTAACCAAGATCAGAGGTCCAGAAAGAGTCAAGTGCAAAGGCCCTGGGGCAGGCAGAAGCAGGCCCAGTTCCAGGAACAGCGAGAGGCCAGCATGGGGGAGAGGGTAGGATAAGGTCAGCGAGGTGACACAGGACCAGGGAGTATAAGGGCCTTCAGAGTGAAGGAAGGAGTTTGCATCCTGTGGGTCTAAGAGTCTGTTGTAGGATCTTCAGGTCTTATAGGCCTACCCTGGGGACCTCTACCTCCCCTCCCTAGAAGTGCCGTGGGGCCTTTGCTGTCCTTCCGTGCCAGGCACCACCTCAGCTTTGCCTTTTCCTCACAGCAGGCCTGCTGGCTCAGGGCCAGTATGACCTGGACCCGCTGCCTCCATTCCCAGACCATGTCCAGTACACCCACTATAGCGACCAGATTGGTAAGGCCTTACCACCCCCAGGCCTCCCCCATCCCTGCTCCCCAGATGCGCATGGCTCAGCCAGGGACCAGGTCGGGTAGCACAATGGCAATCTTGGGGTGTGGCCCCTGGCTCACTTGTGACCTGGGGCTGGGGACTAGTCTGACCCCCACCAATTACACTTTCATCTTTATTTTCAGACAACCCTGACTACTATGATTATCAAGGTAAAGGACGGGGGCAGGATAGGATGGGTGGGCAGCTGGGTGGGGAGCCCATGGAGACCTGCAGGGGGGTGTGGAGGAGGGAGCAGACCCCCCTATCATCTCCCATTGCAGAGGTGACTCCTCGGCCCCCCGAGGAGCAGTTCCAGTTCCAGTCCCAGCAGCAAGTACAGCAGGAAGTAATCCCAGCCCCCACCTTAGGTAAGCCACAAGCTCCAGCCAAACCCGGGAGTGGGTGGGGTGGTCTGTGCTGGGGCTGGGAGAGGGGACCTCTCCTGCTCTGAACAGACCCCTCCCAATGATCTCTGCCTGCCTCTCCCCCTGCACCAGAACCAGGAAATGTAGAGACGGAGCCCACGGAGCCTGGGCCTCTGGGTAAGAGCCTTCCTGACAACTGGAGAGACAGAGGCATGGTCCCGGAAGTTAGGGGGCAGTGGGGCATGGCACTGGGAGGACGGAGACAGCATGGGTAGATGGTGGGGTGAGGGGCTTGTAGATGTGCCCCTGCAACTCCAGGGCCCCCAAGGTGGCTCCAGGAGATCCCTCTGCTCCCTGGGCCTGGCTGGAGGCGGAGCTGGCTGCAGCCTTAGGAGGGGCCCTCTGCTCCCAGACACTGGGGTGGGGCGGGAGCATGCTGGGGGCTTACTGCCAGCAGGATGGGGTGGTGCTCATGGCAGCCGAGGTGAGGATGGGGCAGAAAGCCCAGGCTGGCTCAGCGGGCCTGCCCCAGCCAAGAGCCTGAGAGAGCCAGCCTGTGTGTGAGGGACCCTGTCTCACAGCTCAGTGTGTGAGTGTGTGCAGACCTCTCGTGAGGTTGCTGTGGACTGTTGTGACTGTATGTGGGTGTAGATTTGTGTTTGAACTTGTGTGTTTCAATATATGCTTCTAAGCGTGGCTGTGAATTTGTGTGTGTGTAAATACACTGGGTAACATCGGGCAGCCTGGGAAGGGCCAGCAGTGTGGTGTGTGCATGTGTTGGGGTGTGTGTCTAGGCTTGGCCTGAGGGTGCAGGGGTCCCCAGGCCCGGAGAGCCAGTCTCCACGGGTGAGGTGCTCTGAGCCTCAAGCTGCAGCCCCCAGTCTGACCCCACCTGTCACTCAGACTGCCGCGAGGAGCAGTACCCGTGTACCCGCCTCTACTCCATACATAAGCCTTGCAAACAGTGTCTCAACGAGGTCTGCTTCTACAGGTGAGCACGGGCTGGCAGGTGGGTGGCGGAGGGGGGATGACAGCTCGCTTCAGCGGCCAAGGTGTGATTGTGGGGAGAGATTGCCAGTCCTAAAGTTGAGCTCAGCTCTGGTTAAGCTCAGGCCTGGGGGCCATGACTTGGGCTCCAATGCCAGGTCCCTTCTGGGCTCGCCCAGTAGCGCTGGGTGAGGGTGGGGCTGACACCTGTGCCGGCCCCATCCCCTCAGCCTCCGCCGCGTGTATGTGGTCAACAAGGAGATCTGTGTCCGCACAGTCTGTGCCCACGAGGAGCTCCTGCGAGGTAGGAAGGCCTCCACCCCCGCCCTCCCCCAACCCCTACTTGTTGTCCAGCCATGTGTCCACCGACCTGATGTTTATGAAACATGGGTCATATGCTGGGGCCACTTCCAGGGGTTCCTGGGCTCCCCTCCTGGCTGCTTTTTATCTCCAGAATATCTCCTGTCACCAGGGATGGGGAGGGGGTGGCAGTTCCCATCACCTACCCTCACTCTGACCCCAAATCCTTCCTGCCCCCTCAACAGCTGACCTATGTCGTGACAAGTTCTCCAAATGTGGCGTGATGGCCAGCAGCGGCCTATGCCAGTCCGTGGCCATTGCCTGTGCTAGGAGCTGCGGGGGCTGCTAGGGTGGAGCTGGCACCCCAAGCCCTGGCCCCTCCTCGGATCTGGGGCCCTTCGGCTCTACCTGACCTGGTGCTTTTCTCCCCAGCCCAACATTCCTTTTATTCTGTAAAAAGTTAGTGGACTGTAGCCCTGGGGGGTTGCCTCAGGCCCCTCCCCAGCCTGTGGCCACCCCTGGGGCACAAGGGGGTGCTCCCCAATGCCCAGTCTCGCCCCCAGGTGGGGGACATCCCAGGCCTCTCTATGGGGTCTGGGCCCCTGACGTGCCTTCTCAGTCCCTCTGAGGACAGTCCCCCACTCCAGGCCCACCTCCCCCCAAGGTAGGCTCTGACCCTCACCCCAGCTGGTCTGCTTGGATTTCCTACAGCCCCTGGGCATAGATCACCTTTGTTTTATACAAAATTAAAAACAGGTTTTTACAAAAGATTCAGAGTCACTTTTTCAGGCGGGAGCACAGAGGAGATGGCCTGCGGCCTCCAACACTGCTCGTCCGCACCGAGAGGCTACCCGGCCGCTTCAGGAGAAGGCCATGTTCCAGCGACCCATGGCCTTGCCTCTGCACTCCCAGCCCTGCCTCCTCACCAACCCGCTTCAGCTCTGACCTGCCCAGAAAGATAGGCCATGACACCTGCCCCCTAGGGGTGTGTGTGTGTGTGTGTTGCAGAGGGTTGTATCAAAAAATAGAAGGTTCAGGAATACAGTTTTCTCATTGTCAGGGCTGCTTGGTGAGGCTGTGAATCCCCCATCATCGGAGGGGGTGCCAGGCAAGATGGGAGGCCACCCGTGTGGAAGGGTGTGTATAGAGTGTAAGGCCAGAGGTCAAGGTTGGTGGACTCTGATATCAGGGGCTTTTGCAGGGAGGGAAGGCTGGTGCAGTTCAGAGAATAGAAACAGGGAAGCCATTATAACACCTCCCTCTGACCAGCAATGTATGAAGGCTCAGCACATCATCTTATTTAACTCTCCAAACAGGCCTACTTGTTGGCTACACTTAATGTTCCCATTTTACAGACAGGCAAACTAAGCCTAGAGGCATTACGTAACCCACCCATGGGTCCACAGCGATGTGGTGGGGCTGGGGCAGAGCCTGACCCCACTGGACTCCATGAGATGAGACTGCTCCTTGGAAACACAGACTGAGCCCCTGGTTCCTTGTGTACTTCCTCACAGCCACCCTGGGAAGCAGACTCCCATTTTACAGATGAGCAAACTGAAGCTCTGACCTGTTAAGCAGCTTTGTGCAGGATCACCCAGAGGAGCCAAGGCAAGACCGCACGTCCACTCCCAGGTCTGCACTTGTTCACCACGTTACCTGGGAGGCCTGTCACTGTCCAGAGGGTGGGCCCTGTCCTCAGGAGGGGCCAGAGAAGAGGGTAGAAAGCTTCAGCTGCAAAGAGTTGAGCCATGGAGTTTGGGTCCCACCCCCAAGCCTCCAAAGTCCCATCTGTTCAAGGGGGTGGGTGGCGCAGGACCCCAGAGGCCTCCCCACCCTGATATCCTGGGGGGTTAGGAACAGGCCTTTCTGGGGGGTTCAACACAGGCGTTTCTGAAGCCTCCCCCATCCCCCTGAGCACCCCTCACCAGGGGACACCATCTCTCTTGCCCCAGACCCCTCCTGTTCCCCTCCTATCTTCTGGGTGGAGACATATTAATAAAGGGACACATCTGTACAAACCATTTTAAAAAATGGGGTTGTCTTGTTACAAAAAACAGAACAGTTCTGAACAATTAACATTGTAAAAAGGTACAAAAATACAGGGACTCTGAATTCTCTGAGGAATTCCCTGACAAACACTCTGAACTAAGGCGGAGACCTCTGGGAAGCCAGAGGAGGGCTTGGGTCTCTGGCCCCTGCCCCAGGCCTGGACACCCCTCCTCTTCCCTGTGAGCCTGTGCTCCAGGCCCAGCCAGAGACAAGGGGGTCTCTCTCCAACCCCTGGCTTTGGCTCTGTCACTCTCGGGGAGGATCACATACAATCTGCACTGGCTCATCCCAGGGGCGAGGGGCTGGACTGAGGGGGCCCACAGAGAGTGGGTGGCTCTGATGAGGCTGGGAGACCGCTGCTGGGTCTGGCTTGGTGCTGGAGTCCCCATCCCGCAGCACTGCCATCCCTGCTCCTCCTCACCCCTAGCTGTGCTCTGGGGGCCCAGGCCCTGGGTAGACGGTGCTGAGACGAGGCCCCTGTCCTGCCCTGGCCATGGGGTGGCTCTTCAGGACACCAGCCAGGAAGATGCTCACTTCTCTGGGGGGCCGGAGGAGGGAGAGAAGGATGCTGAGCTCCTTCGAAGCTCCTGGTGCAACTGTCCCTTCAGTGTGGACACCTGGAGAAGAGAGGAGGTAAGGCCAACCCAGGACCCCCACCTGGTTTCAGAGAAGTGGGAGGTTACTAACAGATGGACCCTAAGCTGCAGCTGGGACTGGAAGGGACCTAGTGCTGCCTGTTTCAGGAGAAACCAGGTCTCATTAAAAGCCAGGGTATGTCCACCCTTTCTTATTTTGCTCTGTGCAGCAGTTGGGTGTCTGTTGACTGCTCAGCATCTCTTTAGGGGCCACCCATCCCCTCTCTCACCACTAGGATAGGCCTGGCACCAGCCCGACTCCAGGGGTGGACCTGTGAGCCAGGCCAGGCCTGCCAGAGCAGCCTTGCCCTGCAGACATGATCAGGGCAGAGATGGTGACGAGGGGGCCTGCAATCTCAGTTGGCCAGTGAGGATCATCGTTGGGGCTGTTGCTGTTGCTCTCAGGAAGAAGGGTCCCTCTCTCCTCTGGGGTCAAGGGTGATTAGGATAATCTGAGGCTGGAGCTGCTGAGGCCACCTGTGCCACCCAGGGAGACCGCCTGCCCAGCACGGAGCCATGGCAAGGGGACTGAGTTCCAGTGACATCACTTGAGCCCCTGTGTTCAGCCATGGCTGACAGTAGCATAGATCCCCCTGGACCACTTCAGCTATGGGTGCCATCGACCCCTTATACCTAAGAGGTTAACTCCAGCCCCCTCTCCCTCTCCCACTTCCAGCTCCAAACTTCCACCCCAGCCCAGATTCCTGAAGGGGGAGTCCTGCTGGTACTGCATCCCCCTGGGGAGGGGCCGGAGCCCACCAGGCCTGAGTACCTGCTCTTCCAGCCCACGAACCCTCTGCCGGTGGGCCCGCTCCCGCGCCTCCAGGGTGCGCTCTGTCTGCACCTGGGCACTGCGTAGACGCTCCACTTCCTGCTGCAGCTCCAGCTGCTGCTCATCCACCTCCAGCCGGGCTGGGCTATGGTTCTGCTCCAGCGCCACCACCTGGGCCTGCGGGAGGGGCGGCTAGTCAGGCCTCTGGCTGTGTGTGTGTGTCTCTGTGTGTGTGTCTGTGTGTGTGTGTGTGTGTCTGTGTGTGTGTGTGTGTGTGTGTGTGTCTCTGTGTGTGTGTGTGTCTCTGTGTGTGTGTGTGTGTGTGTGTGTGTGTGTGTGAAGGGGTGTCAGGCACCTCCCCGGGGTGGCGGGGAAGCCTAAGGGTCCCTTGGGGCCAAGCATGGGATGCAGAAGAGATTCCTGTTTGTCTTCCACCCCCAGCCCTCCTGGCCTGCAAATCCTGGGTCAGGGTACTTAGTGATCCCAACACGCATACCTATTCAAACAGAGAAGCCCATGTACATATGGCCATAAAAGCAAGCATGTAAATGTGTGTGTTTACACAAATGCATGCATAAAAGTGCAGTACTTTTACATCTAAATACATGAAGACATCTATCTGCACCCAAAGGTACAGACTCCTAATTCACAGGCCCCTAAGACTTAGATCTGCCACATCCATCCATGCACAAGGTTCTCCCAGGTACACTCAGAGCTCTTCATGTCCACAACACACATGAACACACAGCCTTCTGTGCGGACAGGTCTTTAGCATCTCTTTTCTCTCCACTTTGGGGAGGACCCCTTGCTTGGGACGCGGCCCTGAGCTGCCCCCTCTTAAGGGTCTGGGCTCGTGGGTTGTCGGGGTTGAGAGCTCTAGGCTGACTGAGCCATCAGCTCCTCATGGGACGGCCTGGCACTCAGGCTGGGGGTGAGGTTGGGTCCAGGCCAAGGAGAGACGGTATCCAGGGCTGGGTGGGCGGGGGCTAGACCTCCAACAGCTGGATCTGCCTCTGGGCCTCGGCCAGCTCGAGCTCAGCCCCCGTGAGTGTGCGGTCCAGGCGGCCCTTCTCTGCACTCAGCCGCACCGTGTCCTCGTGACTGCGAAGCTTCTCCCGTTCCACCTAGGTGGGAGAGCAGGAGGGGATCAGGGTGCCCAAGAAAGGAGGGAGGTCCCAGGAAGAGAGAGAGGCTCAGAGAGGGATGTCAGATTAGAGGCAGCAGGATCATTTGAGGCCCCCTGACCCTAGGGACATACAGCTGGGACCAACCATGGCTAGAGCCCAAAGGAAGAGAAGGGAGGGCTCTGGGGGCACAGCTCACCTTGTCCAGCGTCCTCTTGAGGGCCACCCGGTCCTTCTCCAGCCGCAGGGCTGACCGCTCCACCTCCCGCTTCTCAGCCTCCAGCTGAGCCAGGGCGTGCTGCAGGCTGCCCAGGCGCTCCTGCAGCAGCCGCCGCTCGTCCTGCAGCTTCTGGACCGTGTGCAGGGCCGCAGCCTCACCCTCTTGCCGTTGCCGCAGCACCTGCAGCAGAAGCCAGTGAGTCCCTCATCCATCTGGGCCCCAGGGTTGCATCCAAGGCTTGGGGATGATGAGGCCAGCCTGCTGTGCCCCTTCGCTAGGCAAGGCGACTGTGAGGCCTACATCGGGGAACTGTCGCCTGAGGCCGGACGGTTCTCTCCCGGCCTCAGCTTCTCCATCTGTATAATGGGGATAGGGGCTGAGTGAATTATGCTCCCTCACAGGAGGCTGGGCCTGGGTTTGGGATGAGGTTGTGGTAGGTGGGAAGGTCCTGACCTTGTCCCAAGGGCCTCGTGGTCCCGGGGACGGAAGAGCCTGCCCTGACCCTCACCTCCTGCAGCTGTTGCAGCTGGCCCTCGGCCTCTGCCCGCTGCAGCTCCAGGTCTGCAAGCTCGCCCCGCATTGTCTGCACCTGCTCGCCCAGGGAGCTGCTCTGCTTCCGAGCCTCGGATAATGCCTGCCGAGCGGCCTCCAGCCGTTCCTGGGGGACAAGGGCTGATGGTGCCAGGCTGGCCTGGGAGCCCTGAGGCAAAGAGCTCCCCTCTACTAGGTACCTCCAAGCCAGGCTCACAGCCCACAAAACAGGTAGTCCTCTCACCTGGAGAGTGAGCCAGACAGTAGGCCTTGCCCACGGCCTATCCACTGACCTGTTCAAGGTGGGGACACCGCAGACCCCAACTCTCCCCCATTAGCCTGCCCCCTGGGTCCCTCAGCCCATCCTACTAGGTAGGCTTGGGCCCACCTCCCCCCAGAGCCTCCTCTCATTGGCCAATGCTCTTATTGGGTGCACCCCCCTCCCTCAAAGCCAGCTCTCATTGGCTCCTGGGTTCCCAGCCCACTGCCCTAGGGACTGGCTCTCCACCAGGGCCTCCAAGCCTGCCTTGGAGGCTAACTCTCTCACTGGGCCCACCCACAGCCAGACCCTGGAACCCCCATACTTGGAGCACTTGGCGGTCATGTTCACAGGCGGTCAGGGCCTTCTGCAGTTGTAGGTTCTTGTCCTGGGTGCTGGTGAGGCTGGCGCTGCTCTGGGCCAAAGCCTCTGTCAGGCCCTGCACCTTGTCCCGCAGGGTCCCCTCGCTCTCTTCCACCTTGGTCAGGGCCCCGCTCAGCCGCTCCACCGTCAGCTGCAGAGTCCCCGCCTTCACCTCACTGTCTGCCACCTGGAAAGAGGACAGACAGGATGGTCCAGTGACTCTGTTCCGTTTGTGTCAGGTGTGCCTAACCTAAGCCCTGCCCACCTCTCTTTGTCACTGATGCTTATTGTTCCTTTGCACTGCCTCTGGCTCCACTGGCTGCAACTTGGGCCCGGTCGCACTGCCAGTTCACCAGCACACGGGTGCCATCAACCTGGTAGTCCCAGTCCCTGTGGTCTCCTCTTTGTTCTCATTCCCCTCGCTCTCCCTGCTATGGAGGAAAAAGGGTAACCACCACAACCCTGATATTTTCTGTCTTCTTAACTTTGGTGACTGACAGTGTAGGGCTAGCAGAGTTACTGAACTCCAGTGAGAGCTGAGCTTCCTGGCAGCCAAGGCAAAAAATGAAAATGAGTGAAATCTATGTCTCTAACTTGTCCCATATGCTCCTTTGAGTACAGACTCCGTCATCAGACAGTCCTAAATTCTAATTTTGAGTCTGCTTCTTATTACCCATGTGATCTTGGGCAATGACATGACCTCTGTGAACCTCCATCTGTCCATCTGTGAAATGGGGTGATGATACTTGCCTCACCGGGTTGTTGGGAGGATCACATAGTCCCTGTAGTGTACTTGGCACAGGGCACGCAGATGGGGAGCCTGCAGCTGGGGAAGGGGACCCACCTGTCTCTGCAAGGAGTCCACCCGCTCCTGGAGAGCCTGGGCATGGGCCTCCCGGTCGCTCAGGCCCAGGCGGCTGCGCTGCAGTTCCCCCTCGAGTGAGCGCCGCTGCAGCTCCAGCTTTATGGTGCGGCTCTCGGAAGCGTCCAGCACCTCCTTCAGACGCCGCTTGTCACTCTCCAGCTTTCCCTCATTGGCCTTCATCTTGCTGATCTTTTCCTGTGGGGCGGGGAGGGCTCAGGCCCCATTTCTGCAGTACCCCCTCCACCTCCCGCATCCCTCAGGAGAAAGTGGGGAGCAGCCTCAAAGGGGCTGGTCCAGCCACTCGCTGTGTGATCCAGTGCTGGTCCCTGACACTTCCTGGGGCCTCAGCCTCCCCATATGTTCACAGGATGGGTTGACTTGAGGATCCCAGAGGACTTTCTAGTTTTGCCCGTCACAGAGGCTGTGTGACCCAGTATCAACTCTCCCTCCCTGCTCTCTGGCCCTATTTCACACTGTATGGTGGGGGGACTGGATTGGTCCAGGGATACCACAACCTGGGTATTTACAAAGCCCTGGGAGTTGGGTATAAAAATGCAGATTCCAGGGCCTCCCTCTCAGAGGCCGGCCCAGAGCTGCCTGCGGGACTTGAGCTGAGTCAGGCAGGAGCCTTGGGCCCTACCGGGTTTTAAGGGATGATAATCCTCCCTTCGCCTCGTGGGGTCAGCCAGTGAAGGAGACTTGGGGCATGAGGATGGGGCAGGAGGACAGACTGGGGTCCTTCTCTTCCTTTTACCATCCGAGAGACAGGCAGGTCAAGGGGGTGTTATTACAACAGCCCCCCAGGCCTGGGCTCTCTTCCACCCTGCTCAGAGCCCCAACCCTGCGATGTCTGGGCCCAGCAGCCCCACTCTGGCTCCTACCCAGCTTTGTTCCCGGCCTCCTCCCGCGGCCCCTGCGGCTGGGCCCAAGGCCAGACCTGAAGCCGCAGACACAACAATCCAGCTCAAGCTTGGCCTAGAGCCAAAGGCAGGGGGTGGGCTGTAGGGGCAGTCATGGAGGGCCAGGGGAGGAAAGGGGAGGGAAGGGGGCGGATCTGTGGCTGTAAGAAGGGCTCAAGGCTTCAGCAGCCTGGACCATCACCACCAGGGCCTGTGCTTCTTGCCCCAGACATGCACACGCACACACAGATGTCTCCCAAACCCACATAAAACCCCCAGAACACCACGTGTGCCTATATAGAGATGAAGGAAGCAGAGGTCCCTTGAGCACCATCTATGTGTCAAGAGTGTAGGTGCAGTCTCTGGGAGATAATTATTGGTCTCCCCATTCTGTAGAAGATGAAAATGAGAATCACACAGCAGGGCAAGGACTTGAACCCAGATCTGTTAGCCTCCAATGCCTGGGCTCTTTCTTCTATAGCCTAATGACCTCAATATGGAACAAGATGATGAAATCTGAATGTGCTTTTGGAGAGTCACAGGCTGGTCACTTCAGTGGCTGCTGAGAGCCCCAGGCAGATGAACAGGGATGCACACAGGAGGACTTACTGACATCCATTCAGGGACACACAGATCTGCCCCACCCCCTCCCCTTGGCCCTCAGCTCCTGCCCACCTGGCTGGCCCGAAGCTCACTCTCGGTGGCCTGCAGGCTCCTCTCCAGGGAGGCCACCTGGTCCAGCACTGCCCGGTGCTCCCGCTCACTGCGCCGCATGCTCTCCTCTTGCAGTGCCAGCTCAGCCTGGGCCCCACTCAGCCGCGCATCCACGCTGCGCCGGGCTGCGGCCCCCACCCAGCCCCGTCAGGCCTGGCCAGTCACAGCCCTGAGACCTGAACCAGGCCTGCCCTCCTCCTACCCCAGGGCCTGCCTCTACGAGGGTCTGTGGGTCTGGACATCGGGTGGGATTGGCCAGGGAGGGTCCCCCAGGGGAGGCAGCCCCTGACTCAGGCCATGGTGGCCAGGGCAGGAATGCAGCAGCAGCTCAGGCCAGTCTAGCAGCCTCCCATCTCAGCTGCTAAGAGAACAAGAGAGCAAGGACCCAGGTAGTCAGACCCACCTTCCTCACTCTCGGCCACAGCCTTCTGCAGCTGCCTTGCCCGTGAGCTTGTACTGTCCCTCTCAGCCTCCATCTCAGCCAGCTGGCGACTCAGGGTGCTCATCTGGGCCCGGAGCTCATCCTACAGCCCCAGTGTCGGTGAGGAAGGAAACATCCCTGCTCTGACGACCTGCAGCCCCTCACGGGGCCCTTAGCCACCCGGTTTCCTCTCCAGCCACTCACACCCCACCATACCCGTTCCCTCTGGGCACTCCGCAGCTCCTGCAGGAACTCCCGGAGGGCCCCCCGCACTGCTTCCGGGTCCAGGTCTGGAGATGCTGGGGAGGTGGCAGGTCCTGGAGATGGTGGCTCGGACCCAGGGCTGCGTTCCAAGGGGCTGGAGCTGCTGAGCCCTTCCCCACTTCCTGGAAAAGGAGATATGCTCAGGGATGCAGGAGGCACTGGCCTCTCCTGCTTGGATGGCGCCTGCAGGCTCCTAATGCATCTCATCCACCCCTGCTGTGGCCGGCAGCCCACGTGAGCTTCCCACAGCACAAACTGGGTCGCTTCACCCACTTGCTTAACCCTTCACCAGCCCCCACAACCCTCAGAATCAAGCCCAACTTCCCTGTCACCACCTGCTGCTCACTCCGGCATCACCCTCTCTCCCTTTACGAGCTGGCTACTTCACATCACCCACAGCTCCCACGTTCTAGAACACCCCCTCTTATAAAAGCACTAGGGCCTTTGTACATGCTGAACCCCTCTCTCCCTGTGGCTTCTCTTTGCCTGGCCCATTCCTTTAGGCTTAAATGTAAAGATCACTTCCCAGAGGCCTCCCTGACCCCAGGCTGGGTTTGGGTGAGCTCATCCCCTTACAGGGGTCTGATGTCTGCTTCCCTACCCAGACCCCAAGCGCCATGAAGGCTGCATCCCCAGGGCCCAGTCCAAGGACGGACACTCCATCACCTCTACGCCTCCCTGTACTGAGTGCTTACTGTGTGCCGGGCATGGGCCAATGCCTGCCCTACATCACCTCATTTCATCCTCACAGTAATTCCCTGAGACGTAAGGACCAATTTCCCCCTTCACAGGCTGGGAGAGCTCAAAGCAGTTAAATGATTTGCTTGGTCTCAAAGATGGGAAGATCCTGAGCCAGGAATTGAACCCAGGTGCCCCTATTTCCCAGCTGAAAAAAAGAGCTCTCCTTGGGAGATGATGGGCTAGGAAGGGGTGGGAGGGGGCGGGGTGGACAGAGACAGGACGGCACCTGGAGGTCAACACAGGAACTGCAGGCTAGAGGGTCCGCGTGCCCTTCGCATCCTCCTGCCTCTGCCAAGAGACACCCAAACTGCCCCACAGCTCTGTCAACACCCAAAGGACCCAGAGCAGGACGTCTACCCACTGCCTTCATCCCCTCAGAGTAAAGCCAGCACCCTCGTGGTGGCCTGCAAGGACTATGGGAGCAGGCCCTGTGCCTATGAACCCTGTGCCTCCCCTCTTACACCGTTCCACCTTGCTTGCTACACTCCGGCTGCTCTCGGGCCCTTGCTGTCCACAGGACAGGGGTCCTCCCACACAAGACCTTTCCACGGTCCTCAGTCTCTTCTCCCAATCTCCCCTTAGCTACCACCTCCTCAGGGAGGCTCTCCCTGCCTCCCACACAACATCCGAGCCCCGCCCTTGTCTTCTCCTTAAAAAATCTTTTATTGTGATAAGGTATATACAACAAAATATGACTTTTTGACCACCTTTACGTGTATACTTTAATTATATTCACGCTGCAATGTGAACATCACCACTGTTTCTAAATCCTGTCCATCACTCCTATTATGAGTTGAATTGTAACACCTCAGCATGTGACCTGATTTGGAAATCAAGGTGTGCTAGATGTCATTAGTTAAAATGAGGTCATAAGTAGGGTGGACCTTAATCCAGTATGATTGATGTCCTTATAGAAAGGGGAGATCTGGACACATCCTCGAGGAGAACTCTGTATAGACTGAGGTTAAGCTGCTATGAGTCAGGGAACTACCAGAAGCTAGGAAACCTGGAACAAATTCTCTTCTAATGCCTTCAGTAGGAAGGCCCTGCTGACAACCTGACCTTGGACTTCTGGCCTCCAGGCCCTTGAGGCACAAATTTCTGTTGTTTAAGCCACAAAGCCGCTCAGTTTGCGGTACTTTGCAATAAGTAGTCCTGGGAGACTAATACAACCCCAAACTCTAAACTGGTAAGAAACAACTCCTAATGTTCCCCTCCCCACAACCCCTGGTAACCTTTAATTTCTGTCCCAGTGAACGTCCATTCTAGGTATTTCATATAAGTAGAATCATACTGTATTTGCCCTTTTGTGACTAGCTTATTTCACTTAGCCTAATTTCAGAGTTTATCCATGCTGTAGCAGATATGAGAATGCCATTTCTTTTGAAGGCTGAATAATATTCCATTTACACAGATAGCACATTTTGTTTGTCCATTCACCCGCTGATGCACACTTTAACTGCTTCCACCTTTTGGCTATTGTGAATAGTGCTATGATGAACACTGGAGCACAATTTCTAGGCAAGCGTCTATTTTCAATGCTTTTGGGTATATGCCTAAGGGGTGGAATTTTTGGGTCATATGGAAACTCTAAGTTTTTGTTTTTTTTGAGGAACTGCCAAACTGTTTTCCACAGTGGCTGCACCATTTTTTATTCTCACCAGCAATGTTCCTTATTTTTTTCTTACCTATTTTCCAGCTCTTACCACCACCCATTAAATAATTCTATATTTAACTTACACATCACATTTACTGTGTGGTACTCCCACACCCAGACCGCAAGCTCCATAAAGGCAGAAATGTTTGTCAGTTTTCTTTTCTGCTCCATCCCCAGTGCTTACACTGTATGTGGCTTAATAAATAGAGTAGCTAAATGGACAAATTCAGCTAAATGGGCTTAATATGTCCTGAAGAGGCAAGGACTCAATGTCTCATAGTGCATTTCCCACAGTTCCGAAAGTCCACAGGTTTTCTAGGCCTAGGAATCAAGGTGAGATTGGGGTCAGGCTGAGACAAGATGAATGCTCCCAAAAAGGCTACCTGCACCCCCTGAAGCACCCTCCCAGCATCATCCACTGGGTCTTGGGAGCAGGTGGGGCTGGGAGGATCTGTTCCTGGAAGGGATTTCAGGCTGAGTGTGTATCTGTCTGGGAGAAGTATCGGGTTCATAGGCCTGGTATGAAGGGGTGTGGAGCCAGCGACAGAAGAATGCACAAGATAAGGTGCTGATGGAGAGAGGCAGGGGTCACGGAAGATGGAGGCATAAAGACTCAGAGGAGTTAGGAGCACTAAGAAGTGGAACCCTAATGGAAGGAAAAGGGAACCCTCCTACACTGTTGGTGGGAATGTAAACTGATGCATCCATTATGGAAAACAGTACGGAAATTCCTTAAAAAGACTAAAAGTAGACTTACCATATGTTCCAACAATCCCCGTCCTGGGCATGTGTCCGGAGAAAACTTTCATCCGAAAAAATACTTGCACCCCTATTTCATACCCGCACTATTTACAATAGCCAAGACTTGGAAGCAATGTAAATGTTCATCGACAGACGAGTGGATAAAAAAGATGTGGTAAATATACACAGTGGAATACTACTCAGGCCAAAAAAAGAGTAAAATAATGCCATTTTTAGCAACATGGATGGACCTAGAGATTGTCATACTAAGTGAAGCAAGCCAGAGAGAAAGAAAAATACCATATGACATTACTTATTTGTGGAATCTAAAAAAATGACACAAACATTTACAAAAGAGAAATAGACTCAGACATAGAAAACAAACTTATGGTAACGCGGGGAAAGGGGGTTGTGTGGAGGGATAAATTGGGAGTTTGGGGTTTGCAGATACTAACTACTATATGTAACAGAAAAATGGCAAGGTCCTACTGTATAGCAGAGGGAACTATAGTCAATATCTTGTAATAACCTACACTGAAAAAGAATATGAAAAAGTATATACATAAATGTATAAGTGAATCACTATGCTGCACACTAGAAACACAACATTGTAAATCAACAACACGCGAATTAAAAAAAAAGATGCGGCACCACCTACTTACTCCCTTTAAAGAGGAATCTACAGTGCGCAGCCTCAGTGAGGGGCGGGGCTGAGGCTAGGCTCAGGAGGGACGTGGCCCAGCCAATGTCCCCAGTGATCTAAGGGGCGGGGCCCAGGTGGGAGGGCCTCAGCAGGGAGATGAGACTAGCCGAGGGGGCGGGGTTTGAGGCTGGTCATCAAAAAAAGGGCCGAAAGGGCAGGCATGGCCAAGGGCAGCCCAGTAGGCGGGGCAGAACTAGACAGAGGCATCCAACGCTGGGGGCGGGGACTCTTCGACTGACTCTCCCTTTCTCCGAGGAGCTTGCTTACCTCCAGCAGGCGCACTCCGACTTGGGGAACTGGGCGCCGGCCGCTGGGGCTGGGCCGGGCGGGGCGCACCGCCAAGGCCCAGGCCCCGGCGCAGGGCAGAGCGCAGGCCGGCCAGCTGTGTCTCGGCCGCGCGCCGCTGTGTCTCCACGCGGGCCAGCTCGGTCTCCAGGCCTTGCGCCCGGCCCTCTGCCGCGCTCAGTCTCAGCCCCAGCTCCGCGGTCTCGGCCCGGGCGGCCTCCAGCTTCAGTTCCAGACTGTGGGCATGGTCCAGCTGCTGCTTCTGGGCGCCGCGCACCTCCTCCAGGGAGCCCAGCAGGCTTCGCTCACGGGTCCGGAACTCGCCCTCTTGCTCCTGCAGCTTCCGCTGGGCTCCCTGGAGCTGGGGCGGGGGCAAGGCCAGGAGGTGGGGGTCTGCAAGGCTGCCCCCTAACCCGACACCCTGCCTCGGGCCCACGGGCCCAAAAGTGGCGTGCGCAACACCTGTTCCATTAGTGGTCTCCACCCGAGCAGAAGATGCAAGATCATGGGAGTATGGTGGAAACCACTAGAAATTTTTTTTTTAATCTCTTCTTTCTATATATATGCCTTGCAATGTATACTGTTTATTAGTAATAAACTGACAGCTAATGCTTACATAGGTAGAACTTAGTGCCAGGCACTTAGTACTTTCTCCCCCAAAATCAACTCTAATTACCACTATGAATCATCTCTGTTTCACAGATGAGGAAACTGAGACACAAGGCAGTTAAGCAACTTGCCTAAGGCCACACAACTAGGAAAATTCGAGCTGGGATCCAAAGCCAGGCACCCTGGCTCCAGAGTCTGTTCTCTTAATCACTAAGCCACACTGCCTTTCAGTGCACATAACTTATCAATAAATCACACAGTGAGGGGAGGGGCTATAAAATTATTTACAGATAAAGTGCATGATCACACGTACACTCACACACACTTCTCTGGTCCAGAGAATGAGTCAACGTCTCACGGTCATCAGTTCCACTAGAAACCTCCTATAGAGTACCACCTGGATGCCAAGACCTGCACCAGGGCCTAGTATACATCTGTGCTGTGTCAGCCCCTAGCCCACGAATGCTCTAAAGCACAGAGAGGTTGAGTGGCATAGTTAAGGTCACATAGTAGAGTCACTGTAGTGAAACAACCAGTAAAAGCAGAGGGGAAAGAGTGCAGGCTTTGGAATCAGACAGACCTAGGTGGCTGTGTGGCCCTGGGTAGATCCCTTGACTTCTCTGAGCCTCAGTGTCTGGTTCTCTGTAAAGCTGGGGCTAACAGTACCTACCTCATGAGGCTGCCGGGAGACTCAGACAAGGTTCTGTCTACCAAGCTCCCGCCACCCCTGCTACAGTTCTTGCAGCTGTTGTTATTGTTATTATTATACCTGGGGGAGAAGCTCAAGGAATGGGGAAGACCGACAAGTCCTGGGCAGTGATCTCTCAGGGTGACTCCAGCATTGAGCACCACCACCTTCTCACTGGAGAAGGCACAGGGCATCCTGACTGCCTCCGAGGACCCTCCCCCTCCAGGCAGCCCACCCACCATCTAGTTACCTCCTGCCGCATGGCCTCCAGGCTGGCCTCGCCCTTCAGGAGCTTCTGTCTGAGGCCCAGGGCCTCCCGTCTGCCCTCCTTTTCTGCCCGTTCGCCCAGTGCCAAGCGGCCCTGCAGCTCCACCAGCTCCCGGCCCAGCCTGGCGTTCTCACTGTCCAGCATCTTCATCTGGGAGAGAAAGCAGACACAGACAGGACCTAGGACCCATTCTCAGCATCCACAGCCCCTCTGAGCCCAGGGTGTTGGTGAGCGCCCACAGGCTCCCACAGCAGCCTGTTCAGCTCTGCCCCATACCCTGCCTAGTCCAGACCTGGCACAGAGGGCACTCAGGACCCACTGCTCTAGGGACACATACATTGAACACCATTCCAATCCACTGGGAGCCTGCCCCTGATAACTCCACAGAGGTCAAGCCATGCCAGGCACCTGGGCACCAATGACCTCTGTGTACCACCTAATCACAACTACCTGTCATGCGGAGGCAGGAAGGGAGTGCTGAACCCCTAGGAGTTCTGCAGGGCAGGAACCACAGCTCTCTGCATCACCTTTCACTTCTACAATAATGCCTAGCTTTTATGGAGTACTTATCATGCATCCAGCCCTGTTCTAAGCACCGCACTTGAATTAAATCATTTAACCTTCACACAACTCTGTGTGGGGTAGGTACTAACATTACCCTACTTAACAGATAAGAAAACTAAAGCTCAGAGATGTGAAGTGACTTGCCCAAAGTCACACAGCCCATAGGCAGGAGACTGGGATTTGACCTCAGACAAGTGGAATCAAAGGAATGTTCTAGGCCCCCTATTTCCCCAGAGGAGCAGGTGGGGGGGTGAGGCCTACCTACCTCACTGTGCTGTAAGGAAGGGAACAGGAGAACACGCTATAGCACGTAAAACACCCAGCAAGAGCCTGGCACACAGACATGAGTTCCTTTCAGGGACTCTTGTGGCTTCCCAGGACATCAGTCCCAACAGGAAGGGGCCTGGGTAGAGGGGTGAACTGGTGGGAGGTGAACAGGGTTTCTCCTTCAGGCTGTGACATCTCTGGGGGAGGAAGGGCCTGGGCGCCAAATGGGGCTGTTTCCTGTTCTGCCGGCTTTCTAGAGTGGGAATGCCTGAGCCCTCAGTGTCCAGGGCAGTGCCCAGTATACAGCAGGCACTTGTTAAATGCTTGCTGTTGTTGATGAGCTTGGAGATCATCTAGTTCAGGGCTCAGCAAACTGTAGGCCAATCTCTGCAGGCCAAATTCCACCAGTCATCTGCTTCTGTAAAGGCCTTGGGCTAAGGATAGTTTGTACATTTTGAAACAGTTGAAAATGCCTTTTTTTTTTTTTTTTTAGTGGCAGTACTGGGGATTGAACCCAGGACCTCATGCATGCTAAGCATGAGCTCTACCACTGAGCTATAGTCATCCCTTAAAATGGCTCATTTTTAAATGGGTGAAAGAAAATCAAAAGAAGGACAGTATTTTTGACACATGAAAATTATATGAAATTCACATTTCAGTGTCCATCAACAAAGTTTTAATGGAACACACTCCTACTCATGTTGGTACCATCTAGGCCTGCCTTCTCCCCACAATGGCCGAGTTGAGTGGATGTGATAGAGACTGTAAGGCCCATAAGGCTCGAAATATTTACCATTGGGCGCCTTACAAAAACTTTTGCCAGTTCCTAATCTAGTCCATGGGGTCTGCACCTCTTTGTTGTTCACAGGTTCCTTTGAGAATTAGACAAGAGCCCCACATCCAGTCTTCAGAGAAATGTGAATGGGGAATGAGCGTGTACACAAACGTAGACACACACAAACACATGGTTTCAGGGTCTGAGGGCTCCTCAAAGCCCATCCATTCATACTAAGGTTAGGTGAGAAGCCTTGCTATAGTTCAAGCCCCTGGTTTTACATATGAGGGACTTTGGCTCCGGAAAGGGGGTACTGTCGGCCTAGGGACACACAGCAAAGTGCCCAGGGAAGGCGTGGAACTGGGGAGGGTACCTGCCGCCGAAGCTCCTGCAGCTCCCTCCGGGCCTCCAGTCGTGAGCGCTCCACCTCCTGCAGCCCGGCCCGCAGCTCCCCAGCCTCCTTGCCCACGGCCACCCGCGCCTCCTCCAGGAGTGCCAGCTTCTGCTCCTTGTCCTCATTGGCAAGCTTCAGGCTGGAGGAGAGCAGAGGCAGATGTCAGAGGCAGCCCCAGGTCCTGGCAAGAATACAGTGTGTGGCCCTACATGAAAGTCCCTTCCCCTGATTCCTGGAATGGTCTGGCAGGGTCCTGGCCGGGAGGTGCCCCATGTCCTCGCCTGAGCTGAGCCCTCAAGGGCTGGGGGCCTTGGCTGGGAGAGGTGAACCAGCAACTCAGGGTCAGGGGTGCACACTAATCTCCAGGCTGATGCCAGCAGATGGGGTCAGAGTCGGGGCCCAACCCTGCCTGGGGCCACCGTTCCCCTTCCCTCAGATAGAAAAATCACCTAAAGTGACCCAAGTCCAGGCTTGGTTCCAGGGCAGAGACTCCCCATCTGCACTATGTACCCAGAACCCTGGGGGTGAAGTTAGGTTCCAGGGATGAGATTCCGTGGGAAGAAAGGACACGGCTCGGTGAAGGGCTAGGGGCTGGGCACCCGGTCACCCCACCTGATACGCTCGCTCTCCGCCTTCTTTACAGCAGCCCGCAGCTCCTCGTTGGACCGCCGCAGGGCCTCCAGCTCCTTGGCCCCCTCGCTCAGGCTGCGCCGCAGCTCGCCCACCTCCTGGCGCTGGGCCTCGCGGCCGTCCTGGCTCTCGCGCACCTTGCGCTGGGCCTCCAGCAGCTCCCGCCGCAGCCCGTCGCGGGCGTCCTCCAGCAGGCGCAGCTGAGTCCTCAGCTCTTCTGCCTGTGATGACAGGATGGGGCTCAGGCCCCACTCAAGCTGGGCCTTGGCGGCAACCAGTCCATCCCCATATCCCTGGCCATGGGGCACCTGGCCACGGGGGATCTGCCTCATCCCTCTGGAGTGATTCAGACTGCAGGTGTGAGTTATGATTTCCAGCAAAACATGCTTGAGTCAGCAGTGTTTTGGCCTGAAATAATCATCAATCAGGATTATCCCGTGGCTGGACCTCAAGAGGCAGGGACCCCACCAGCCTCTCCTTGATAGCCCAAGCCCCACGCGTGTGTACACAGCAGGTACTTAATAAATGCTTGCTGCCTCCTTTCTTTCATTCATTCATTTGTTCTTGAATGCAGGGACAAACCTGGCACCTTTCTGGGCCCCCAGAGGCATTGAGGGTGCGTTGTGGGAAAAGGAAGAGGGCGGGCGGGCAGCTCACCTCGCGCAGGCAGGACTCCCGCTGCCTGCCCAGGTCTCGGGCCTGCTCCTGCAGCCGCTTCACCTCCTGGGTGTGGGCTGCAGCCCCCTCCTCAAGCTGGGCCCGCAGGTCCCGCAGCTCAGAGGTCAGGGTGTTCACAGTGCTCTAGGACGGATGGGCTCTTCAGGCTTGGTGCTTGGGCATCCCCCTCCCCTGGCTGATCCCAACTGGGCCAGCTGACTGTCCACTTCCTGCTCCCAACACAGCTGCTTCCACTGGCCTACCAGGCCCTCTGCTGACCCCTTAATGCCTAGAGTAGCTGGCCTAGCCCTCAGACTAGAGGCTGCCCCAGGGCAGAGCCATGCCTCCCCCTCAGGCAGGAGCCTCCTCCAAGGCTGTGTCTCAGATGGAGGCCTGCCTGCACCTCACCTCTGCCCCCCAGCTGCCCTACCCGGTCCTGCTCCTGGCGGCTCTGGGCATCTCGCTTCTGTCGCTCCATCTCCAGGGAGATGGCAGCCAGGCTGTGCCGTGTCCCCATCAACTTCTCTGACAGCGCCGTCTTCTCAGACTCTTTCAGGGACAGGGCCTGGGCAAGAGGCAGGGAGCAAAGGGCTCGGGCCCTACCCCCACCCTGCCCTGGGAAATGTGCTCCCTGGGGGCTTGGGGACCTGACTGGGCCCCCACAGGTAGAGCCATGGCAGAGGTGCAGGCTCACCCATCTGCAGCCCCAGGAAAGGGTACAATAGCCGTAACAATAACCTGGACATGGACACAACTTAGAGATTTCACTAACTTGCCACAACAATCCTGAAGCAAGGCGCTTCATTATTCCCATTTTACAGATGAAGTTGTTGAGGCTCAAAGAGGTAAAGTGACTTGCCCAGGGTGACACAGCGGGTGAGGAGAGGACATGGATGCAGCCTGCCCTGACTGTCTCCATGACATTATGGGAAAGTCAGAAGTTAGTTTTTTCTGAGGAGGGTCAGCTGATGCATGTGGGCTTCACAGGGACTGCTCAGAGGCGGTCATGGGGACGCCATGCCCAGCCTGGGGTGGGAGGATCAGCTTTTCCGGAACAACGCTCATTGTGTCACGACTGTGGCTGCCACAGTGGCTGTAAGCGTCCACTGTGTGCCAGACATGGCTCGCTGACTAGGGGTCTCAGTGATGCCTTGCAAACACCCCTCAAATCCCCCCATCCTACAGGTGAGGAAACTGAGGCCCAGAAAAGGACTAGCTCTGAGCTGCTGGGTGGCTGAGCAGAGACCAGCCCCAGAACAGGGGCCCCTTGGGCAGCAGTGGACGCCACAGCAGGGCTCACAAACCTGCTGCTTCTCACTCTCAGCCAGGAGGAGGCCCTCGTCACGCTCCTGCTGCAGGGCTGCGATCTCCTCACTCAGCTCCTCCTTCTCGGCCTCCAGCCGGGCCAGCAGCTCCTCCCGCTCCTGCTGCAGCTGACTCTGCAGCTGGGCCCGCTCGGACTCCAGCTCCCGCCATGCTGCCTCCTGGGGGCCAGGCCCAGACACATGTGACCCACGAGGCTGGGCCCAGGCAGCCCCTCACCAACCTCAGGGCAGCAGGGGCCACAGGGCAGGTAACCAGGTGACCACAAGGACTGTGATGGGGACACACCAGGGCAGTGTGAGCCCCAAGGAGCAGCAGCAGCCTGGCCTGGGGGAGGGGGAGTGTCAGAGAACATTTCCTGGAGGAAACAAGCAGCAGTCAGCCGGGTAGAGAGAGAAGAAAAAGAACCCCAGGGCAGAGTCCAGCCCTGGAGACGCCCGGAAGAAAGAAGAAACGTGATGTATGGGGAAACCACAGTATTTAAGGTCACTGGAGCTGGGACCATGAGGGGGACATGGTGAAGGATCAGACCAGAGCCACAGGCAGCAGCCAGGCCAGACTAGGCCACTGGGCTGCAGGGAGTGGTGGTCTGATTCTGAGGATGGTCGGGGCCACAGAGAGCCTCAATCAAGCCAGGGTGACAAGGAGCAATCTGCATTTTCAAATAGCAGATTTTTCAGAGCTTGTGGAAGAGGGACCGGGAGGGGGGCTGGGGTGGAGAAGAGTGAGCAGTAAATGGGCTTGGGTCTGGGGGTGGCAGAGTGGCTGGAGAGAAGGGTACAGATCTAGTGACATTAAGAGGCTGTCAGGGGGAGTGAGGAAGGGCACAGAAGTTTGTTTCCCTGGGGACTGGGTGGGTGGGGACAACCCACCGGCAAAGCCCACCTGGGGTCTAAGCCTGGCCCCAGCACTAGTCCCCAGCAGCTGTGTGAAAACAGAGGTGCCCCCGCTTCGAGTGCTCTGCCGCCACCTGCTGGAGACGTGTGGTACTACCCACCCAAATCCAGGACTACAGGGTGAATGGCGCTCCCTGGAGTCTGTCAGAGGCAGCCCGGCCCAAGACTTGCTCTGAAGAGTACCGTAAATACATAATTATAATTACCAGCATTCATGGCAGAGGGTATAGCTCAAGTGGCAGAGTGCATGCTTAGCATACACAAGGTCCTGGGTTCAATCCCCAGTACATTCTCCAAAAATAAATAAATAAACCTCATTACCCCCCAACTAAAAATAAAATCAACCTGCATTTATGGAGCATTTACAAAGCGCCAGTCTCTTCACTAAGCCCTTTTTATAGATTATCCCACTTCATCCTCATAATAACACTATCATTACCCCCACTGAGGAGACAGAGGAGACAGAGACAGTGGTTCAGAGCCCTTCGCCTGCCCCAACCCAGCTGCTTGAACCTTCTCTCGCTGAAGTCGCTGTAAGTCCTCCTCGTGGGCTGCCCGCTGCTCCCGCAGAGAGGCCTGGGCCTCCCGCTCAGCCTGCACCAGTTTCTGGGCCATCAGCTCCTTGTCCAGAGCCACTTTCTCCTCTGTAGTTGTCATCTGCTGCCGCAGGCCTGCCAACTCCCCTGCACAGGAGGGAGGGGAAGGAGGGTCAGGCTTTGGTTGGAACCTCCCAGTGGGCCAGCAGACTCAGGCCAGGTGGATCACATGGGCAAAATCCCAGAGGGAAGAGGGCCCACCTAGTATCTAGGCTGAGTTCCCTTGGAGAAGGTTCTCACCCTCTTCGGGCCTCAGTTTCTCTATCTGCTGCCCATTGACCCTGTCCTCCTCCCTATCTGCTGCCCACTGACCCTGTCCTCCTCCCTCCCTACCTGAAATGGCATCAAAGGGATGAAATGACTGATGAGGAGGACCCCCAAATGGGAAGGAGAGCAAAAATGTAACAGTTCACATCACTTAAGTGTTTACTATGGGCGGGCCCCTGGCTGAGCTCTTGACAGATCTAGCGGCATCGTAGTTTCACAACATGCCTAAGTAACTTATCTCATCCCCAATTTACACATGAGTACACGGAGGCTCAGAGGAGACAGGTAACTTTCCAAGGCTGCACAGCTTTCCTAAGGCATCTCCTTTAATGACTGATTGCCCTAAGCACACTTGGGGGACTGTCAGCACTAGTGAAGGGGACCATGGGGAGGGTGACCCCCCAGTGTGGACAATCTATAAACCATCCTCCAAGTTGGAAGCCCACCAGAGACTGTCAGCATTTCCCTTCCTGGTTCTGTCTGTCTCAGGTGTACGTGGGTGGGAAAATTAACTTTCATGATCCAAGTAGGTGCTCAGTAAACATTTACTGAGCAAGGAAAACCCCTGAGTTCAGAGACTGAGTCGTTGGAAAAGCTGCCAATGTCTCCGCAGAAACTCAGAACTCTCTACATGCCCCAATGACGGTAAACAACAGCCACCGTTGGCTGAGCCAGGCCCTGTGCCAAGGCCAGGCTTTTCTCACCTCATCCTGGCAAAGCCTCAGAAGGTGGGCATTATCAGAGAGGGAAGGGGCTGGCTTGGGAAAGTGGCAGGATTGGTTCCCAGGTCAGCTACATTCCAAAGCCAGTGATCCCAGCTTTGATGAGATCTCAGAACTCAACAGCTTACAGTCAGGCTGGAGCCTGGTGGTCCCTGCCATGCACCCCGGGCCCCCATACCAGTCAGGGTCTCCTTGGCCAGCAGCAGGGCCTGCCCATCTGCTTCCAGCTGCTCTCGCCGGGCCTCGAGCTGGACCAGCTGCCGCTGCACCTCAAACAGGCTGCTCTCCAGGGCTTCCTTCTCCAAGCTGCAGCATGCACGATCCCTAAGGCTTTGGGACTCAGCTTCCCGGGCCCCAGGAAACTGTGGATCCCAGGGCGTGGCCAGCCACAGGCCAGGTGCCAGCCTACCTGCCCAGCCGGGCCCACACTCCCTGGGGAGGCCTAAGCCCTCGCTAGATGAGTTGGCAAGCCGGCTCCTAAGTAACTGCCCCTGTGGGGTGATGCCAGGTGTGGCTGGTCATGGCGTGGCCCCAAGCAGACCCCCCAGGGTGGGGTGGGCAGTGCCCAAGGCCTTACCGCAGGCGGGTGGCCTCCTCCGACAGGGTCCGGCCTTCACGCTCAGCTGCCGCCAGCTGCACTGCCAGGCCGGCCCGCTCCTTGGCCAGTGCCTCCTTCTCCCTGGACGCCCGCTCCAGTGCCTCCACCTGCCTCTGCGTATCCCGCCGTGCCTGCTCCAGCTCCTGCTCCCGCCCGCTCAGCTGCCGGGAGAGCTGGCCCCCACCCCAGACACTGTGAGCCCCACCCTAGAACCCCCCATCCTGCTTATCATGCAGCACCTCAAATCCAGGCCTGACGTGGCCCTGGCAGGCAGGAGACCAGGTTCAAGCTCAGGCTCTACTCTGATGTGCTGTGTGCACTTGTACAAATCACAGCCTTCTCTGGATCTGCAGCGCACACACATTCAAAAATCAGGGTCCTCACTTAGTTTGGGTAGTAATCCAATCCTTTCTGTTCCCCAGAACATCCAGAGAAGCTGAATATATAAAAGAGACCGAAGGAGAGCTGCTCTGCAGGCTTCAAGAGTGGGACCTGGAGCCCAGCTCCCTGTCCCGCATGGTCTGTTCCCTAGAGGCCCCTCCCAGGAAGCCAGGACCTCCAGGACACACACCATATAAAGGCCTCTGGATCCCTGGAAATCTAGGGTCCCTTCCAGCTATGATTTCCCAAGTTTAAGATTCCAATTCTAAAATTCTCTGCCTATTATCATATCAGTAATGTGTACTGAGTGGTGATTCATCTCTGCTAAGTGCTCACTTACACGGTATACTCTTCAGAACAACCCTTTGTGATAAGAACTATTAGCCCCATGTTACAGATGGGGTCATTGAGGCACGGGGAGGTTGGGGAGCCTGCCCAAGGGCCCCAAGCTAGCAGAGGTGGGGCTGTATTTCAGCCCAGATCAGGCCCCTGAGCCTGAGACTTCTCCCAGGACAGAATGCTAGGAGCCCAGAACCCCTGCCTCACCTGCTCCCCATCCCCCACACACACCCACCTGGGCCAGCTGCTCCTGCAGCCGGCAGCGCTCCTGGTGCAGCGTGGGGAGCTGGTGCTCCAGGGCATCCCGGGCGTGCTCTGCCACCCGCAGGGAGCCCTCCAGGCCCTGCCGCTCCACCTCCTGCTCCAGCCGCAGCTGGTCCAGCCGCTCCTGCTCCTCCCGCGCCGAGATGGCCTCCTGCTCCACTTGCCGCTGCCGGCCCTGCAGGGCTGCCTTTTCCTCTTCTAGCTGAGGGGGCCAGGTGGAGGCGAGTGAGATCAGCCCAGCCCCTCATCCCAGGAAGAGGACCCACCTGGGATGCACCCACCTATCACGGCCAGCCCAGGGAAGGCTCCCTGGGGGGAAGGGGTGGTGCCCTAGGGTATGTGGACACTGGGGAGGAGGAGAAGGAAGGAAGGGCCTCTGGTGTCTCAGACCATGAGAGAGAAGACAGACAGACGAAGTCAGAGACAGCACAGAGACAGAAAGAGGCAAGGACCAAGACAGAGGGACAGAGGTATACAGGGAGATGTGGGGGTGCGGGCTGAGGTTGGGGTGCCTCCGTGGGGTCTCTGAGTGGGGGGACAGGTGAGCAAGGCAGGAGGGCCCACTGGCACACAGCATACCTGGGCGACAAGGCGATTCAGACCCAGCTTGTCCTGGGCGAGACTCTCGTTCAGGGCGCTCAGCTTGGACAAGGAGTCCCGCAGAGAGGCCTCCTCCACCCTCAGCTTGGTCATTGAGAGCTCGAGCTCCACGCGGCCAGCCTCAGCCTGCAGGACGGGGACCGGGGCGGCCAGAGACGGTCAGGCCGGGAGAGATGGAGAGAGATGGGAAAAGGTGTGCAGAGACGTAGAGAGACAGGAGGGAAGAGGCAGGAGTCATGGAGCACAGGGCCCACAGAGCAGGGTAGGGGAGACAAGGAGGGAGATACAACACGAGACAGAAAAAAATCACGGCAGGATGGCCTGCTGCCAATGAAGCCACGAGCCCAGAGCTGTGCAAGAACAAATGAGGTCAGCTCTAGCCAGCGGTCAGAGGGTGCCCCAGAGCAGGATCTCGGGCAGCACTGCTCAGGGCCCAGACCATAGGGATTGGTGCCGTCACTGACCAAGGGCTGTGCCCCTAATTCTCCCAGCCCCCAGGACCTATGTCCAGAGATGGGACTGGATGACCTGACCTAAGGGCACTGTCCCAGGAGCATCTGGAAAAGCTATGGCTAGTCATAAAGGTCAGTCACTTATGGCTGGGATCAGAGGTCAGTCTGTGGCCTGGGTCAAAGGTCAGCCTGAGTCCTGAAGGAAGGGATCAATCTGTGACCAGGGTTAAGAGGGTTCGTCTGTGGCTGGAGCGGGAAGGCCTAGGGTCTAGGGTAGAGGTGGGTGGGTGGTGGTGTGGCAAATGGGGACCCACCTTGGTCAGCGCCTCGGCCACCTCGGCCTTCTCAGCCTGCAGCATGTCCCGCTGCAGTGTGGCACAGCTCAGCGCCTCCCTCACCTCCACCAGCTCCTTTGCCAGCCCAGAGCGCTTCACTTCCAGCTGCTCCAGTTGCCTATGGCTGTGGGACAGAGGGTGAGGAGTCCCATGTCACTTCCTTGCCCTGAGTCTCCCACAGCCAGACATGCAGCCAGGGGGTAGATCCGAGGCAGGAGCCTCCCCTACAAGAATAGCCAAACCCACTGTGACCCTGGACCTCAGTTTTCACATCTGCAAAATGGGGCAACACCCACCTCATGAAGTTGTTATAAGGCTATGTGACCTTAGCCTATATGAAGTGCTTACAATAATGCCTGACATAACTCCCCACGGGCCTTAGGAAACAAGAATACTCTCCACTACCACGGTGTACTAAACACCACTGTTACTTATGCCTCAGAGAAGTGAACATCAAAGTGGTTAAGAAGGCACAATGACTGGGTTCAAATCCTGGCTCTTCCACTAACTAGCTGTGTGACCTTGGGTAAGTTACATGACCTCTCTGTGCCTCAGTTTCATCATCCATAAAATGAAGATACTAATAGCTCCTACACCGTAGAGTTATTGTGGAGGTTAAATAAGAGACTCTAAATGCTTAAAACGGTGTCCAGCACCCAGTAATATTAGTGTCATTATTGTAACGTTAAGTTCAGAAAATAGTATTCACGTTACTACTGTTACTTCAGTTATTGTCGTTATCATCATCCATATTCTACCTCCTACCAGTTCTCCGATCTCAGGTAAATGACTATACCTCCCTGAGCCTCAGTTTCCTGAAATGGGACTGGTTGAAGACCCTACATCAGAGGGGTGCCCTGAGGACTCCTTGAGACAGCAGGAAGCCCAGGACACAGGAGGTGTTCCCGAGCCCCCAGGGACACAGTCTGTAGCCCCATGGCCCACACAAGTGGCCTTGGCAGGGAGCCAGAAGCTGCTCACCTGCGCTCGAGCTCCCTGCGAGTCCACGCACTGTCCTGCGCTGTGTCCTCCCGCTCTTCCTCCAGCTGGTCCCGCTGGCGCCGCAACTCCTCCTGGGTCACCTGCATCTTCTCCCGCTCCTGCCGTAGCTCCTCAGCCTGCTGCTGGGCCGCCTGCAGGCTGTGGGCCAGGCTGTCCTTCTCCCTGCAGGACAAGGGGATGGGGAGCTGAAGGGGATGCTGGGGCCGCTCCCACCAGGGAAGATGGCCATGCTGCTGTCTTAGCCAAGAGCCATATCTCCCATCTTCCAAGGCACCTGCCTCTAGGAAGCCTTCCCTGACCCTAAGTATGGCCCCTTCATTTCATCCACATCTCCCTGGAGCTGACTCTTCCCAGCAGAGGGAACCCAGCTTTCCTTTTCCCCTCAACCAGCCCAATGGGAGGCCCAGTGGAACTGGGCACTGGCATTATCTCCAAATACCCCACCAGGCGACGATGCCAGGCTAGGCTCCTGTGACATTTGAGCAATGTTGCTGCCAGTTCTGCTAGCCTGTATGACTAGGAAATGCCCCTTACAGCACCCCATGCCCCTCAGTTCTGGGAGGCCCAATAGAGCTGGGTCTGTCCAGATTCCACAATTGCCTGCTGCACAGGCCAGCAGCATGTGGCAGCCAGGGCAGGGGAGGGAGCAGGCGCCTTCCAAGCCAGGGGTTTCCAGCCCAGGATTAGGGCTGACTGTGGTCATATCATCCACTGCCATCCCCTTCACTCAAAGTGACAACCAGCCAATACACTAGATGTGAAGGCTGGCAGTAGGTGGGAGAAAACATACAACATGAAATTAAGAAAAAGAATAGTAGAATGCAAGATGAAGTGTTCACTGGGAACACAACTACATAAAAAACCTTTCTCCTTCCAAGCCTTGGGAAGCAGAGCCAGTGCATCAACAGCGGTTAGGTTGGGCAGGGGAGGCTGTGAGGAGGTCCTGCCTTTTTATTTCCCCTCCATTTCATCAAACTTTTTATTATGCAGTTACATTTATGAAGAGAAAACCCCAAAAACAAGAACAAAAAATCAGAAACAACCAGGCAGCTAAGAGTGGATAATTCTTGTCTCCAAAACCTCCAAGAAACAGAGTCTGGAACAGCACTGTCAACAGAACTCTTGGAGATGATGGAAATGTCTTCTAGTCACATGTGCTACTGAGCCCTCGAAATGTGCCTAGTGCAACTGAGGGGATGAATTTTTACTTCCATAAATGTTTAATTAATCTAAAATTGTGACACATGTGGCTAGTTGCCACCATATTAGTGCAAATCCACATGCTCACAGGCTCGGGTTGGCGATAGGCCCAGAAACTGATTTATTCTCCCTCCCGGCACCTGCTCAGGAGGTCAATGGCACTGCGCAGGCGCTGGGCCTCGCGCTGCGCATCCTCTTGGGCCTGGGTGGCCCCGTCGCTCTTGTCCCGTAGGCGCCGCAGCTGTTCCTCTAGGGCATGGCGCTCACCCTCGCTGTCGCTAAGCTGCTTCCGCAGGGTGCCCAGGAGGTCCTGGCTGGCCTCATAGCGCCCACGCATGTCCTGTGGGAATCACTGAGTCTGGAGGAGCCCTGGAAAGCTCCCCCTCTGCTCTCTGCAGGATGTAGACCAGCCTACTCTGCGGCCCAGGCCCATGTCCAGGCCTGGGGCATGGGAGTGCAGCTAAGAGCCCAGAGTGGGTTTCCACTCCCCTTCGCTGTGCTTCACCCTTCTAAGACCTCTGCCAGGGCTCTGAGCCTCCATCTCCCTGGGGTCCCCAGCAAGTCTGACCTGGGTCCCCAGGGTGCCAGACAAAGCACAAAGCACAATCCTTCCTCTTCCTGCTTCTGACTCCCCCAAGGCTTCCTTGCTCAGGGTGGTAACCTCATCTCCCTTTCTATACCAGGACTGTAGCTCCACCCAGGCTCCGCCCCCAGGTGCTTAAGCCCCTCCCACTCTAGGCTCAGATTCCAAGGCAGAGCTCTCAGCCACCTCCGTGGGTTGTCCTTTCTCAGGGCTCTGGCTCTAGCGTAGGATGCCCGGGCTCCTCCCCTACGACCCTAGCTCCGCCCCTAGGCTGCCCATGTCCCTCCCCCTGGACTCTAGCCCGGGACACTCAGGCCCCTTCCTACCTGGACCTGCAGCTGGCGCTTGTGCAGAGCCGAGTGGATCAGGGCTAGCGTGGAGGAGTCAGAGCAGGCTGGGGACGGGCCTCGGCGTGGGGAGCGGCCGCGGCCAGGCGAGGAGCGCCTCGGTGGGGACGGGGTCCGGGCCCCTGAGAGCCCCCGCAGGCTGCCGTCCGATGCGTCGGCTGTCCGCTCAGAGCCACTTAACTGGACGCCGCTCTCCATGTCCGATAAGACGGCCTGAGGGTGCGTTAGTGAGGCAGAAAGAAGAGGGGAGCTAAGGGGTTAGTCGGGCAAAGAAGCCTAGGGAGGCTGCTGGGGACCAGGTGTCCAGTTTCATCCCAAACCCTGCAGCACATTCTAAGCTCCCTTCCCACAGGAAGTCTCCCTGGTTCCACCACCACCAGCTCCCAGTCCTCAGCCCACCAGATAAGGAAGGCCCCACTTATTTCAAAGACATGATTCAGCGTTTCTCACAGATGGGCTGGGAACAAGCGGTGCCTTTCCTCAGAAAGGGAGCTCCCCCAGGGGGCAGAGTTTGGGTTGAGCTCGCCGGGGTGTTAAACAGCTGCCTAGGTCTCCAGGGCCCCCACCCACTTGCAGTTCAGCTCGAGGCCACCAGAGGATGTGGTGGCCCAGGACTGCCTGGCCTCCCCCTGCTCAGGGCTCCCACCCCTTCTGGCTTCTCCCGGCTCCCTCCCATCTCAGACCTGTGCCAGGTCCCTCAGGGTCTGCTGCAGCCCCTCTCCATCCTCTGTCTCCAGGGCTGCCTGCTGCTGGAGCCGCAGGGATTCCTGGAGTGGTGTTGGGAAGACAAAGACCAGGCATGAATCCAAGTCCTGACTCCCCAGCTTACTGGCTCTGAGGCTCTGGACAGGTATTTCGCCTTGGGCCTTGGGGTCCTTATGTGTATAATGGGGACCACGCTACAGGGCTGCTGAGAGGATGAAATGGGATAAAGGGGGTGAGTGTGCTTACCACTAAGGCTGGCTCACACTAGGTGCTCAATTAATGAGAGGGTACAACTGAGTCTGAGTGGGATGCTCAGGGGTGGCCCAAGCAACCCAGCCCTGTGTCCATGGATCTGGTTGGTTCCCCCGTCTCCTCCTGCATCTCACCAGGGCCTCGAGCTTCTCCGTGAGGGCCTTGTTGAGCTGATCCTTCTCCAGATTCTGGTTCTGAAGGCGCTCCACTGTCAGGGCCAGCTCTGTCACTCTGGAGGAGGGGGAGCAACACAGGTGAATGGGAGACCCACCCAGCACGTCTCCTCAAAGCCACCAGCTCTGTGTTCTGCCTGCTTCCCAAAACCTGCGGCAGGGACCCTAGGACTCGCCTCCCTTGCTGTGGGACTTGGAGCAAGTCCGTCTCCTTCCTGAGCCTCAGGCTTCTCATCTATAAATGAGAATGAAGCAGCCATCCACTTTATCTCATGGGAAAGCACGCGGGGACTTGTCCAGACCACAGGAGCAGAGGTTGAACTGCTCATGATGTGCCCTGGGCAGGGGACCTCTGAACCTCCTTCTCCCCCTCAGGCACACGGGTGCCTGGGAAGACCAGCTGAGCTCACTGCAGGGGAAGGACCCGTCCCCAGTGGAGAGACACCCCCTCCTCCCCGCATCTCCAGGGGCACACTCTACAGGGAGGCCTGCCAGGCACCCACCTGGCACTGAGGTCGGCCTTGTCCAGGTTGGTTTGCACTTGCAGCTGGGCCAGGTCCTTCTCCTGGAGCACCTTGTCCCGCAGCTGCTCCTCCAGCTGGGCCTGAAGCAGGGCCTGCTTCTCCAGGGCTGCCTCGGCCCGGCTCTCGGCCAGTCGCCAGCCTGTGCTCAGCCCCAGGCCCGCCTCCTGGACGGCTCGTGAGGTCCGGGCCAGCTCCCCTCCCAGCTGCAGTAGGTCCCTGGTGGAGAGAACACAGCATGGGGATGGGATGGGGAGGTGGGCTCCTAAGCGTAAATTAAAACTACAGTGGGATGCTATTTGTCACTCTCAGACTGGGAACAAAAAGTCACATAATGCACAGTGTAGGTGAGGCTGCGGGGAAACGGGCCCTTCCCTACACTGCTGGCAGGAGGGCGCATTTAACCACACAGAGGGCAACCAGGAAGAGCTCTGAAAACCATAACTGAATAGGCTCTATGTCCCACCAACTCCACCTCTCAGAATTTACTCTACAGATATGTCCCAACACAAGGAAAATGACCCATGTATAGGGTGACCCCACACCCGCTTATACAGGACATACTGGTGGCAACCTAAATACCTATTGAAAGGGAGCTGCTGTTAAATAAATCATGATACTTCCATTCAGTGGGTTACTATGGAGCCAAGAAAAGTGAATGGGGAAGCTCTTTAGAGCCGGAGATGGAGCCACCTCCCAGTTACAACTATTAGCTGAACAAAGCATCTTCAAGAACCACAAAGATGAAAGTCTACTAGGAGTATATTTTTAAAAGCAGGGGAGGGGGGAGGGTATAGCTCAGTGGTAGAGCGCGTGCTTAGCATGCACGAGGTCCTGGGTTCAATCCCCAGTACCGCCATTAAAAATAAACAAATAAATAAAAACCTAATTACCGCCCCTCCCCCCCAAAAAATAAAATAAAATAAAAAGCAGGGGAGAGACGGGATGTGTATGATCTGCTGTATTTGCTTGTGCCAAATAAGCCTGAGTGTCTGGGCCAAAGGTGGGAGGGAGACTTTTTCAAATTTGAAATTTGAACCTTGTGAATATGTGAGTTATTCCAAAAAAAAAATGTTAAAATTTTAAATGCTAACTAAAAATAAAACATGGTTTATATACATCAAATAGGTTAAACCCTCCCCTGTCCCAAATGAGCTGCATCATTGGGTATCTCATGGTAAGGAGGGGAATTGCCTCATTATAGAAGAATTCTTGTCAATACAGGAAGAAGTGACAGAATAAGACAATCATGATTTTGCAACCTCTGAAGAGTGTCTAGACCTTGGCACTGAGCATCCAAGGGCTGCCAGTGAACAAAAAGAGAGGCTCCTGATGGCAGAGCACATAGCACTTAGGAAGAAGTCTTGTCAAAACACAACAAAACAGGGGGGTAGGTTATAGCTCAGTGATACAGTGTGTGCTTAGCATCCACGAGATCCTAGGTTCAATCCCCCATACTTCCACTTAAAATACATACATACATACATACACACACAATACCATAAAACACAACCTGAACCTGGATCTGATCAAGTCTTAAATCCAACATCCAATTTACAGGGACTACAGGGGACAAAGGTGTTAAACAATATCACGGAATCCAGACTGAGAATCTCTAAGGACAATTGTCCCAGTTTCCTGAACAAACATTATGAGACTTAAAAAGACCAATCAGCCAATCACATTTTGTGACTGTCTCTGGATCCTGATTTGAACAACTGTAAAGACAAAAAGTGAAGCAAAACTATCTGGGACACTGACAAGTCAACTGGAAATTCAGACAATGAGTGAATACAAGATGATTTTAACAAAAGATCATCAATTAGACAAATGTTTATGGTACCAAACAAAACAAATTGGTCCACCCGCCTCTGGGATCTCCCCGCAGCATCACCTGCTCAGAGATCCAGCAGGACCAAGTCCCCTGCTGCAGGGGGCCTTGGAGGCTCTTTTCCAACCTGACCTTCTTTCACTTGCTTTCTGCCTCAACCCCACTGGCTCCATTTCCTCCCACCTCTGTCTTTGCTCCTGCTGCTCTCTGCCTCAAGTGCCCCCAGCTCTGCCAGTTAAAAGCCACCCATCCCTTGAGGTCAGTGCAAATTCCACCTCCTCTGGGAAGCATTTTCTGACCTCCCCACCCCTCCCATCCTTCTGAGCATTCGGGACATCCCCCCTGTTCCCCATTCATGTCACTGACCACTCACTTCCTCGGTCAAAATTTTTTTTGGAAAAAGGTGTCTATATCTTTTCCTCACTAGAGCTTGTGAGGTCCTTGGTAGCAGAAGCTGAATATTCCAGTGGATTAAAAGCAGAAGCTGAGAATCCTGACTCAGCCACTTACTGCTGTGTAACCTTGGGAAAGTCACTTCACCTCTCTGAGCCTCAGTGGCCTCATCTGTAAAATGGGGATCATTACAGTTCTTACCTCACAGGGACACTATGGATGAGATAAAATAAAATGTACAAAGAGCTTAGCTCAGAGTAAACAGTATTTAGTATTTAGTCTTAGTCATTTAGTTATAAATAGTCGACTTAGCAAATACATTAGGTAAATATTAAATGACTGCCATGATCTTGGTAAGAGTTAATTATTACTAGTTGCCTCTGCATCTCCGGAGGGCCTGGCCCCCAGTAGGAATGTTGGCTTAGACCAAAGTTCAACTGAACTGAGTTGAACTCAACTTGAAAAGCAGGGTTGTCTCCGGGCTATGCAGCATCTCCCCGAGCCGCCGCCTCTGCCAGCCAGGCCTCACCTCTCAGTGGACATCTTCACCTCGCTGACCAGCCGTCGGACCCCCACAACCTGCCTCCAGAGAAGGAGCAGGCGGCTGTGCTCGTGGCTGAAGTAGGCGTTGAAAGACTGGAAAGCAGACAGGCTGAGTGAGGGGCTGGAGGGAGTGCCGCCTGCTTCCTCCCCCAGCTCTGACCATCCTGTAGGCACCGTGGCCCAGGGAACAGGTCTTCCTGTGGGCCAGCTCTGGGCCTGTGTGAGATCACCACCCCAAGCCTCCTGCTGGCACAGGGAACTGGATTTCAGTGCCTCCACCTGCTGCGAGAAGCAGCAAGGAAGGGCAGAAAGTGCCAGGGACCCAGGTTTGCATCCCTGCTGTGCAGCTGCATGCCTGGTCAGGCTACTTAACTTCTCTTTAGACGGAGGACAGCCTCTACCACATATAGATATGATGAGAGATGCAGGAGAAAACGCACTCCCTGCACGTGGTACGTGCGAATCAAGGCCAGCTGTTGTTATAACAGCTAGTTACCTCTTCTAAAGGGCTCACCTGAGCAGCAGGGCCCTCCCTCCCCATCTCCTGATGTCTTTGCTACTCTACAAAGGCCCTTTCCTTTGGGTTAGGCTGGACCCTCCAGGCCCCACTGGGCTCGTCGCTCCCCCATCAACACCCACCTCTCCCTCGCGCCTCCATGCTGCTTCCCGCTGCTCCAGCTCCTGGCGGCTGCGGGTCCAGTCACTGGTCACCTTGCGGATGTCCTCACTCAGAGCCTGGTTGGCCGAGTTGGCCTGGTCTAGCTGCTCTCGGAGCATTGCGTTCACCTGGGCCAGGCTGGTGCTTCTGGGCGGGGGTGGAGAAGGGACCAGTGGGTGGGTGGCCAGAGAGGACAGCCCTGCTAGCCATGAGCCCTCTCTGCTGCACCCCACCTCTGCTGTTCCTCCTCCAGGCGGATGAGGGCGCTCTCCAGGTCTTGGCTGTGCACTGTGTCCTGGGTGGGAGAAGTAGGGGCATCAGGCTGGGCACATGGAGGGAAGGATCTGCTCTGCTCCACCCTGGCACCCACCCTGAGCCGCTGCTGCTCCAGCTCCGTGGCTCTCTCCAGCAGCTGCTGCTCCAGCTCTGAGCACTTCTTCTTATACTGGAGAATCTGGGGATGGGTGGCGAGTGACTGGTTAGCCCCCGGGGGGGATGGGGGCAGGGCAAAGTGAGCGCATGAGCGGGCAGGAGCAGGAGTGGGTGGCCCTGACCTTGGCCTGCAGCCGCTGCACAAGCTGGGCCTGCCTCTGCTGGCCCTCCTGGTAGGCCTGCAGCTTGCGCCGGTAGGAGGCCTGCTCCTCCTGCAGCTGCCTCCGCAGCTCCACGCTCTGCCGGGCCAGCCCCCTGGGCTCCTGTGTTTCCAGCTCCCCAGACTCCAGCCGCACTGCCTGCTCCAGCTGCAGGGAAGGGCCCTGGGATAGAGTCCTGGGCCTCCCGGGAAGGCAGGCACAGTCCTCTGCAGGGGGCGCCAGCTTGGGCCCTGACCCACAACACCTTGCAGGCACATGTGGGCAAGCCCGATATGCAATGCACATGTGCAGGGGCTAATGCAGCCATGCATGGACACACAGACTGGGCGTGCAGGGACACACAAACAGGGTGTGCATGGACACATGCAGGTGGGCCCACAAACATGTGCATGCAAAACACAAAGATGCACCTTAGAGGCCCTGGGTACGCTGTGAACCTCTCCTCCAAAACACCCAACTCCCCTGTGGTGCATAATTATTAGATCTGTGCCCCTGTCTCTCCACCCCCACCCTAAGTGAGCTCTGGAAAGCCTGGATTTTGGTCCCCATTGTATTTTAGAACAGTGGCAGTAACATGCTAATGAATTAAAGCATGAGCACACGTGAATACATTCAGAGGCATCAATACACATACGCGTATATGAGCTTACAGACAAACACACACATTCGCACACGGCCGTCTCAAACATCCCCAAGGCGACATAGATGAATGCCCCATCCCGCCCCCACTCCCCACCTACACAGCTCTCAGATTTGTAAGGGGTGTGCACAGATGTCCTAACACACAGTGCGGCTTATTCATGCCCTCTCGGCCCACCTGGCCTCAGGCCCCCACCTCTCCGTCACCTCATGGGAAGCCTCTGCGGTTACTGTCATTCCCTCACCCCCAGGCAGCTCCTAGCTCCTTCATTATCAGACCCTGAGGGCACAGGCAGGATGTGGGGGGCTCTGACTGCCCCCACTAGCCATGGAATCCCCTAACTCCCTTAGGCACCTGCTAGTCCCAAGGGAACCCTCAGCCTCCTCCAGCTGTTTGTAGAAGGGAGTGGGGAGGGTACAGCTGAGGATGAGGGGGACTAACGGAGGTATGACAGTGCCCAGAGAAAATCAACAGAACGAGAGCCCAGGCAGGGTATTCCCACGCTCACCCACATCCGGTCCAAGGGAAGCCAAGGGCAAGGGCGACGACTTTCACTCACCCACGCTAATAACGGGTCCAGGCCAGGTCAGCCCTCCAGGCCTGTGTTAACTCAGTATGATGTCGGGAGCAGTTCAGTGAACCAGCAACCTGGGAACAACCTCATCTCCACCTCTCCCAACCCCTCCACTGCAGGGCAGTGCCCACTGAGGCTGCTTGGGAGCTTAAGCTTGTGATGGGGGACCCCGGTCTGAGGGGGTGGGAGAAGGGGTGGTATGCCAGGGGTCTCTGCCTGGAGGTGGGCTGCAGGCCCATAGCCAGCACCTGCATGATGTCCCCCTAAGTCAGGTGGAGGGCAGAGCATCCACCTCTGTGCTTGGTGGCGGTGGCACCGAGATGCTGTGTGCTGTGCATCGATGTGGTGCTTCCTGGGGTGGGGGTGGGGTGTGTTTTGTCATTTATCTCCACATGTCCCCCTTCCTGTGTCTGGACCTTCAGAGGGACCTGGGTGAGGTGGCATCTGCGGTCCAAGGTCTACGTTGTGGTGCAGGCGATGGGTGTGTCTGCATGTGTACCCATGTGTCCACGTGTTTGTACGTCTATGTGTCTAACCATTAAGTGGTGGGTCTGGGGAGTGTGGCTGGGCTCTGCGTGCATCTGTGGTGTGCATGTCGGCGACTGTGTGCTGTGTGCACCTGTGCATACCTTTGTCTGGCCGTATGTGTCCAGGGAATGTGACACAACATTGTGTGGTCTGCGGGGTGGGTGTATCATGGCGGTGTGACCATGCGCTTGGCTGGGATCGTGTGGTGTCTGGCTGTGGGTGCAGATTCACATCTGAGTGTATCCCCATGGTGGGTTTGTGTTTGTGTGATGTGTTTTGTGCATCTGGGTGTATGGGAGGGGTCTGATGGCAGCCTGTGTCGTGTTGTGTCTTGCATCTGTGTGAATCAGGTGCTGTCTGCTTCTCTGATTTAGAGGGGTTCTGGCATCACCGGATACTCCACCGCTTCCCTGGTGCTCACTGCCAGACCTCAGCCACTCCCGGGCACACTTCACCCCTTTCCACAAACTTTGCCCCTCACAAAACAGGCTTTCAGTTTTCCTTGTAATTCAAAAGGGAAGGAGGCTGCCATCAAGCCAAGGATGAAAGAAGTTTACTGTCTCCCCTAGCAACAGCTGCCCTAGCCCCCGCCGTTCCATTCACTCCATCCAGGTTGCCATGGACACTAGGGGAGCCCAGGGGCCTGGCCGGTGGAGCCGACCCCCTCCTTCCGATCCCAGCTGCCTTGCCCAGCACCTGCTCTTCCAGGACAGGAAGAAGGGGGGCCTCCGCAGGGACCTTGAGGTTCTCCCTCTGACCTGGGAGGTGGCCACTGGGAGCCCCTGCCTCAGTTTCCCTAATGCAGTCAACAGAACACAGATCCTGACCTCACCTCCACTGCCCTTTCCCAGGGATGTTGTGGGGTTTAAAGGGTCAGAACAACCTCACTGACTGCCCCTCAAGCCAGCCCACATGCAGCAGTTATGGCCACAAGGGCAGGCCCCGCCACCTGCAGCCGGGGACAAGTGGGCAGCAGGAAGAGACAGTGCCTCAGGACTACAGAGCCCTGGACCAGGGGTCTCATCCCAGCTCCACCACTGACCTTGGCCCTGTCATGCTCCCTCCCTGGGCCTGTTCCCCCACCTCTAATAAGGTAATCTCCAGGCTCTGATGTTCTCTGTGGACCCAGCCCCCTCCCCCCACCCCTCCAAAGGCCTCAAGGTCATTCTTATCCAACCCCGGCCTCCAGGTGGGGCTGCACTCGCCCGTCTCAGACAGAGGGCAGTCACACACCAGGCTCCCTCCACATGTGATCCAGGGGCCTCCCCAGCCACACCAGGAAACTTCCTACACTAATGCAGCTCCCGGTCCAGCTCCAGTAGCTGTGTCCTAGCAGAAAAGGCACCTGCTGCCTCCACCTCTTCTTCCCTTCCCCTGCCAGCCTGGAGCAGGGATGGTGCAGGCTTCATTGTCAGTCAGAAGTTGGCATTTAAGATGTAGCCCCTGGGGGCCTGACACTGTGCCAGGAGCTCAAAGATGACAGGCCTAAACTGGTAGGGGGCTGGCTCAGGGCCCACCACTAACAACGCAGACTCGACCCAGCCCGCCCTCCACACCCCCTGCAAACCCTGGGAAAACTAGCTCTGTCCTGTCCCCAGTGCTGGCGGCCACTGCGGGCCCCCTACCCAGCTCCTCTACAAGTCCCAACAAGTCAGGGGCTTGTCCAGGCGGGCGGATGCCAGGACACCAGCCTGCCCCGCAACCACACACAGAAACCACTACCACCCAGGGGACCCTAGGCCAGCTTCAGCCTCGGCTTCAGTCTTCCTTTTGTAACATCAGGGGCTCACATCTGAGGTCTTTTCAGCTTTCCTGGGGCCGGCAGCCCCCTGGAATCCTAGCCCAGTTGTCTCTTCCCACACCCAGGAAACAAAACTGCAATGCACAGCCCTTGGCTGTGTGACCCCCAAGCACAGTGCTTTCCCTCTCTGAGCCTCTGTCATCTCTGTTAAATGAGCATCATACTGGTCCCGACTTTGGTGCATTAAACATAAAGTACCCAGCACATGCTTGGCACACAGTAGGCACCGAATAATCATTAGCTACTATTATGATTGTTGTTACCACCCACACATCTCCCATGGGCACACACCCTCCCTCGTGCAACTCTCTCACCAACTCTCAGCCTCCATCAGTTCCCCAGGGCCACCTCCCATGAGCCTGAAGGCCTAAAGGAGACAATGCACTCAGAACAACTGGCTCACACTGACCTCCTGTCCCAGGCCCTGCAGGACCAGTCCCCACGGGATGTGAATCCTGTCTGAACTTGGGGGCCGGCCTGGCTTCTCCTTCCTTAGCTGGCTGGGACTCGCCCCCACGGGGAGCAGGGCAGGTCTGTGGCTGCCTGTGCCTACCCCAGCATCCCCTAAGACCCAGGTAAATGGGAGCACAGGGAGACGATGACCCGAGACTCAAGGGGTGGCAGGGGCCTCTAGGGGGCTTGTTCTCCGTGTCCTACACCCCAAGCAGGCCCAGGACAGACAGGAATGAAATAACCCCCATGCCAGGCACTTGATTTCATCGCTCATTGATGCCTCAGGACTGCACGTCATGTCAGCATCCCCACTACAGAAAGCAGACTCACAGATCGCAGTGATCTGCTCAAGGCCATTCAAGATGGCAGAGGCCACAATGGAGGCAGCCTGACTCCAGGGGCCACATTTTGCCCCATGTACGGGCCTGCCCTGGCTGTCGCCCTGCCCTCACTGCAGGGGACCCCTAGCCCAGTTCTCAGCCCCTAGTAGCACCCACCCTCTCGCTGACCGCATTGAACTTGATGGCCAGCTCATCGCGCTCGGCTCGGCTCTGAGCCAGCAGGTCCTCCACGCGGGACAGCTCCTGCTGCAGCAGCTGGTTCTCCTCCTGCAGCGACAGCATCGATGCCATCTCGGTGGTGGGCAGCAGGGCTGGAGAGGGACAGCGGGCACATGATTGGCTTCCACCTGTATCCAGAGGAACCGCCTCCCCCTACAGGTGCCCTACCCATCCCTGGAGGCAGGGAAGTGGACCAGGACCCAGGAGGAGCTGCAACTGAGGGGGCCCTTTCCAGACTCTCAAACCACATATGAGGTTGTGGGTGCCACCCTCCAGAAGGAGCAGGGTCCCATCAGCCCTCCTGCCCGGGGGAGAACAGACATTCCCACCCCCTTGGACTCCTGCAAAGCCCTGAGCTAAACTGAGCTTCCCTCCCCCTGTAATCTTGGGTTCATCCAGCTCACACCTTCCCCGGGAGAGAATGTGGGGTTTAAGTCTTTGCAGCAGGCTGCCTGCAAGCAAGGAGGAGATGCTCAGCCCTGCCTTCTAGCAGCATCACATGGGGAGCAAGTCTGGGCAAATTACACCTCCATACCTCCATGTTGTCATCTGAAAAACGGGACCCTCCATCACAGGCTTGTGCCTGCTTCACAGTGATTATTCAAGAAATGGAAGCTGTAATCACTACTGTCATTACGGCTGCTGAGGAGGGGGATGTGAGAAGAGGTGAGATGTTGGCAGTGTGTGCGGTACCTGGGCTCTCAGGCTGGGAGAAGTTGCGAGTGACAATCTCCCTGATGCGGGCAGGCAGGCAGGTGGGCTGAGAGTCCTGGGCCGGGTCCTGCACATTCAGGCCCTTCTCCTGGCCCGGCCCCAGGATGCTGCTCTCCAGGGTCTGTGAGGAAAGAGGGAGGGGCTTCGGGAGACCTGGGACCGTGGGCTCCCTGGTGTGGGTGAGAGAGAAACAAAGTCCTGCCGTTCAAGATGGGGGTGCCCAGGAGACCCTCTGGAAATCCCCAAATGGAAGGAAGCCTGGGAGTTAGAATCACAAACAGCTCCGTGGGAGGACACTCTGTGCCTCCCGCCTGGGGAAGGAGGCCCCTCAAGGGCCAGGAAGCAAACTAAACCCCATGGTCCACTCACAAGCCCATCGGGACAGCACGGAGTGTTGGGGGCTCCAATCCAGCTCCCTCCCTAGATGAGCGAGGATCCCACTTTGCCAGCAGAGGTCACCCCAACCCTAAAATCTGGAAGAAGGAACTCCCCCTTCCCTGGAAGGGCACTGGATAAGGGAGCCACAGAGTTGAGCCCTGGGCACCCCTCAAACCTAAGTCTTGCCAGGAGCTGTAAGCTGGGGCCCCTGGGGCCCGCCACCACACTTCTCCCACCCCTGGACCCCAAAGATATGCCCACTCCTCACCCACTCCTGCTAGGCCCATGCTCCCCTGTCCTGGACAGGATGGGTACAGCCCCTAAGACCCACCTGGATAACGGCCTCCAATGCCAGCTGGACCTCCAATGACCCTTCCAGCCCCAAGCTCATGGGGGTAGGCTGAGGGCACCCCTCTCCAAGCCCTTCTCCAGGGCCCTGGAGACCAACAAAGCCCGCCCACCCCTCAGCCAGACTGCTGTGTTGAGCACTGGGCAGATTAGGCTTAAATCCAGCGGCATCCCCACGTGATCACAGAGGGGGCGGGGCTGATGGAGGGGGAGGGGTGGAAAAGGAGAGGAGGGGAGGGAAAAGCCAGGCTGAGGGGAACAGACAGAAGGGAAGGATGCTGAGAGGGAGGAGAGGAGAGAGGGGAGGAGGTGGGGGAGAAGGGAAGGAATGGAAAGAAGAGGGAAAGGATGGAGAAGAGGGAAAGGATGGAGAAGAGGGAAAGGATGGAGGAGAAGAGGGAAAGGATGGAGGGAAAGAGGGGGTGGGAGGGTTAGGGTTAGACCTGGAAGTGAGGACACACACACACACACACACACACACACACACTCCACCCTCTCCAGCTGCAGGGTCCGAGAGCCCTCCAAGCCCAGGGGGAGTGACCAGCAACCAGGAGGCCGGAAAGGCCAGTCTTTGAGACTTTTTTTCCTGATCCAGAACAGGAGTCACACAGTTTGCTAAGAACGTCTTTACTGGGTGCTGATGGCGTTTTCCCACATCAGGTGCAGGGCAAAGAACTCATGCTGTGGAATCGCCCAGACCAGGTAAGGAACTGAATCCCCTTTCCTCCCGCTCCCACCACCCCTCCCGTCACTGGCTGTGTGCCCCAGAGAAATCAACTTTGCCTCTCTGAGCCTCAGTGTCTTCATGTAAGAAGCAAATATGGGCACCCATCTCATGGAGTCGTCTGGGGGCAGAGAGTGTGACTCGGCACTGGGCTGGGAGTGAGCATGTGATCAATACTGATTTCCTTCATCCGCAAATCTGAAATGCACAGTCCCTGTACCCCAGGGCCCTGGGGCTCCAAGGTCCACCCCCTGCCTCCTGTCATTCCCTCCCTAAGGCAAGGAGGCTGTGTGGGGTCGTGGTTAGGCCGGAACTCTGGGATCAGGGTCAGATCTGGGATCACTGAGCTGGGGTTTGTAAAGACGGCAGCTGCTGTTCCTATGTCATTAGCATCATGTATCTGGGCTCCTGCTACCTCTTGGCCCTCAGCCTCAGGGTGCCCTCTGCTCTAAGTGCCGTGTCCCATAGGAGGCACATTAGAGTTATGTCATTAAATTCTCACCTCAAGCCATTTCCAGATGAGAAAACCGGGACACAGAAAGGTTGGGGCCCTTACTTATTCAAAGTGGTGCCACTGCAGGGGAGTGGTGAGAGGCCAGGCAGCCTCCCAGTAAGTGCCTCAAGGGCAAGGCCAGGGCATTTGCACCCCAAGGCTCTACCACTGGGTCTAGGTCAGACCCAGGAATGCAGCAGGTGCTGCATAAATGCACATCAGTCCAAGCTGAGCCTGGAACCCTCACCCCCAACTAGGGAATCAGCTCTGGAAATGGAAAACCAGGAAACAAGGCACACCAGGACAAAAAAAAAAAAAAAAAAAAAAAAGTGCCACCAAGCTGCTATGGCAACCAAGGCCAGATTTAGGCAAAACTAATCTCAGCCAGAGGCAGTGAGCTGTCACTACAAAACCCTGGGACCCCATGTTCCTACATCCAGAAATCCTCTCCATGGGCTGCACACATGTAACCAGAGCAGGGGGAGGCCACAGACACCCCTAGGCCAGGCTCTTCACCCCTGCTTGCCCAGCTGGGCGAGAGGGTGCCCCAGATGTGCTTGGTGAGCGGAACTGAATTATTCTGCGCCTTCCCCCAGCCAGTGCCCTAAGGGATGGAGGGGAGCAGGATGCCAGAACCCTTTGCACTGGGCAATTCCAACTCCTGGCTCTGCCCACAGAGTTCTCCCCCTAGAGTCCTACTGTGTCTGTAGAGCCCGAGAAACCACATCTAAGCCCTGTGTGTAAGTACATGTCTCTCGCGTCTGCAGCTCCCATCCAATCCTCAAAATAACAAGTGGATTCCTCATAGTGAAGGTCTGGATGTTATAGCTTCAGCGTCTAACTGTTGGAACTCCAACCGGGCTATGCCTCCCCCTACCAGTTGTGTAAACCTGGGCCAATGACTTTGCCTCTCTGAGGCTCAGTTTCCTTACCTGTAAAACAGGATAATAACCATTTCCGATTCTTCTTAGGAAAATGGCTATAAGTCATTTCCCAGATTTCCTTGCCATCAGATACGACCATGTGATCAAGTTCAGGCCAGAAGAATTAAGGCAGAAAGAATGTGTGACACTTCAGACCTGGCCCATAAAAACCTCCCAGGAGGCTTATCTCCTTCCCTGTCCACCAGCTGCAAGGCAGTAACACTGAGCTCCTAGGTGGTCCAAGTCCGTGGGTCACCACGTAGAAAGCCACCTGCCAAACACTCAACAGGACTTTTCATGAGTAAGAAATGAACTTCTGTTGTGCTAAGCCACTGAGATTTCAGGGTTTCACTACCACACCAGCTAGAATTACCTTAATTATTGCACACTGTTACATAGTGAATACACGCTGGCTGTTACTAGTGTTATCAGCACTGTCACTGGTATCATTGGCTCCTCCTGGCACCCAGTCTAGAACCCTGTGCCTGGTACACGGTAGATGTTCATGTGTCTCCTCTGCATTTCTTTGCCCAACAATGGCTGCGGGTCTACCTGTGATGCTGGTACAGTTCTACCTGCTTGACAGATGACAACAACACTAAGCCTGGGTGACGTTAAATAACCTGCTCAGCATCACCCAGCCCTGAAGAGCTGAAGCCACAATGAGGCCCAGGTACGCCTGGTTCCAGTTTTAAACAATAACAGCAATGGCTACCCTTATGTAGCGCTTACTGTGTACCAGGCTCCACCCTAGGACTCTGATGTGTGTTATATAAGCCACTGCCATCTTTTGCCTGGACTGCCACTTCTCCCTACTTCCCCTTTTGTCCCCCCCCCCACCCCATCTATTCTCACACATTCCTCTTCTGTTCAACCTCCATACTGGCTACTATCACACTCAAAATAAAATTCAAAGTCCTACCGCAGGAAGCAAGGCCTGCCCGATGCAGCCTGGTCCGCCTCTCCACCTCATCTCCTTCCCTCACCCCCAGTTCATTCCACTCTAGCCAAGCTGGCCTTCCTCAAAGAAAGCACACTCCCACCTCAGGGCCTTTGCACCTGTCACTTCTCTCCCTGGAATGCCTTTCCCCCTTCCTTTCATGGCTGACTCCTGCTAGTCAACCAGACCTAGGCCAAAACTATTACCTTCTGAGAGTGTGAACACTGACCTCCCAGCCAAAGCGTTCCGGTCAGTAGTCAGTTCACTGTTTTCTCCAAAATGCATGTTGTCTGTCTGCTTCAAGGGCAGGGACCAAGTTAGCCTTGTTCACTGCTATCTCCACAGGGCCTAAGGCCCAAAGCACCATGAACATGTCAAGTGAGTGAATGAATGCTAGGAGACAAGTAGTAATATAGGAAACTAAACAAAAAAAAATAGAAAGGAAAAACAAAGTTCCCCTGGGTTTGGCAGGGGTCACACAGAGCAAGTCTTGGCCATAGATGATGTTACCCACAAACGAGGATCCCAAATGGACCCCAGAGAACACATATCCAACACCAGCCACATCCCAGGAGTTCAGGGTAAAAACTGTGCAGTGACTCCTGGGTGGGAGGGGTACCTAGTCTCCAAGGGCTGATTCCCATCCCTAAGGCTTGAGAGAAAAATAAGAGGGAAGGAGCTAAATCAAGGACACTCCCAAGATCCAGGAGTTCTGACTCCTGAGGTCTTTCCTGACAGAGGAGCCTGGCCTGGCCTTGGCCTCTGGTCTGATCCTGCCACAGGATTTTTTACTAAGCACCTGATATGAGTTCAGCTAAGGAAAACGGAATCTCAGATGAAAACAGACAGAAGGTACCCTCATAGCTCCCTCCCTCAACATCCCAATCCCCCAGCAGATCTGGGGACACTAGCCACCAAGGAGGCAAGACACTGGCCCAGAGCACTGTCCTCTTAGGTTTGCATAAAACGAGGGAGCGCGTTCAAAATGGCAACCCCAGAGACTGGCATAGCGGGGGAGGGGGGTTAGGCCCCATTTTGAGTAACCCAAGGAGGATGCAAGGCTTGTGCCAACTTGAGCAACTCAACTGACCACTCTGGGTGGGCCTTAGTTTCCTCATGGTAAAATGCAGTTATTTGAGACTCTAGATTGCACTGAAACAACATTCTACGCGAGGAAGACAGGCACCGTGTCTGGCCCATCGGAAGCCGCAGTAAAGGATTAGCTGTTGGTGGTGACAGTAGGGAAAGGCCTCCCACCGCAGCTAAGAGCGAGGGGACCCCCGGGGCGGAGAGACGCTTGTCTGCAGGCCGCTGCGCCCGGGCAGGCCACCCCCACGCCCGCCTCGTCCCGCCCACCCCAGCCCGCGGGAATCCGGGCAGGATTTGGAGCAGGACAGCCGGCAGGATGTCCGCAGGGGCCCTGGGCGCACTCTGCAAGAGGCCCGGCCGGGTAGCGGCGGGGATGCGGCGCGTGCGCCCTGAGCGCCCCCAGGGCCCGGGACGCCGGCTCCAGCCCGCTCCCTGGCGCGCGCCCGCTTTCCCGCCCTCCGCGCGCGCCGCAATCTCAGCCCCGCGGCCTCCTCTCGCCCTCGCGCGTCCTGCGCGCCCGAGTCCCTGGCCCGCGGGAGCGCGCGCCGCCGGCCTCCTACCTTCGCGCGCTGTTGCCGCCGCCGCCGCCGCCGCCGCCGCCGAGGTCGAGCGGGCCGGGAGGGGCCAGAAGGCGGAGCCCGCGCCAGACCCGCCCGCGTTCCCGCGTCGCCTGGGGTGGAGGGCGCGCCCCGGTCCGGGGCGGGGCCGGCCGCAGAGTGCGTGCGGCGGGATCCGTCTACCAGCGCTTGCTCGGGACCCGCACTGGACTGAGGGCTTTTCATACACGATCAGATTATTAGCTCTTTTTGCATAAACGGGAATTTGAAGATTACGCCAATTGCTCAAGGTCTCGCAGCTGCAAGGTGGCAGAGCAGAATCGGAGCGCAGACCCAGCTGCAGAGTCTCACTGTGGCCTAGGCTTTGTGTTCCCTGGCTTTGACCCCTCGACGAACCAGACAGGGGTCATGCCTGCCCACCCCTTCGGGGCCCACAGTAGCAATGTGAGGCTTCAATCACTTGACCTGTGGGGAATGTCTGTTTTCCTGATTGTCCTGCAACCTTGGATGGGACACTTTAGCCTCAGTTTGTTCATCTGTAAAATGGTGGAGCCCTATGTGCTGCCCATTCCTTCTCACAAGCTCAGGTCCTTCCCCAGATGTGATGGGGATAAACCCACAGAGGAAATCATGCTTTTGAAACTAAAGTGTGTCCTTTCTATTCTAACAATAGGTTAGGTTCCATCCTCTCACTGGCCTTCAACTTCTCTCTGCTCTAGGATCCATTTCAAAAGGGGAGGCTGGGCTGAATCTCTAGGGCTGAGGGAGGGGTGTTTTATTTGAAAAAGCATGTTTAATTTTATGGTTTTACATTTGGAAAACAGTAAACACCCAGAAAGAAAAGCAGCAGGACTACAGCTGATGGTTCTGCATTTCCCCACTGTCGGAGAGGATGAGTGGGAGTTTTATCTTTGTCAAAGAGGACCGACCCCGTTTTTTACATCTGAGAAATCGCACTAGGAGCTGCCAGTGTGCCTTCAGGCTCTGACACCTGGGGATGGCAGAGGCAAGGCTGTGGCCTGGGCCAGAGCTGACAGCTGTTGGTCAAAGGAGATTTGAGCCTATCCCTGGGGTCTGGGATGAGGAGGGGTGCGAGGTTGGGAGGAGAAAGGCACAATTTCCCTGAGGTGTCCCTGGCTCAGCCCAGGGAGGATTGACCGACCTCTGTCAGTAAGTAGATGGGCATGGCCCAGGTCTGTGTCACCTTGTCTGGAGTCCCCAGACATGCTGGATCCCTACCCAGGACCTGACAGGCTCATGGGCTCTCCAGTTCACTTCTGATCCTGCTTGTCCCTGCAGAGCCCTCACTCCAGAATGCTCCTCACAGCACCAGGGTCTGTGCTCAGGCCCCCATTCTTGCCCTCCTCCCTCCAGCGGACCTGCCCCGGCCCCTCTCCACCAGGTGTCCCTTGGTTACCAGTACCTGCACCTTACAGGAAGCCTACACTGGCTGCGCACCAGAGTGCTGGCTGGTCCCTCTTATGTTTTCTCATTCTGTCCTCAGTTCCCCCCCTTTTATTTATTTATTGTTTGTTTGTTTTTGATGGAGGTACTGGGGCTGGGGATTGAAGCCAGGACCCTGTGCATGCTAGGCACACACTACCACTGAGCTACAACCTCCCCCACCTTCAGTCCCCTTTGAACTCTTCTGTGAAAGAGAAGAGTAGGCCACAGGTTCTAGAATTACTTCCATTTTACAGATGAGGAGACCTGAGACAGAAAGGACACACAAGTTCAGTGGCTTCTCCCATGCTCTTTCCTCTACACCATACTGCCTCATGTGAGACTTTGGGAGGGACAGAAAACACAGCTCCTCTCCCTGACCTTACCCCCGGGACCCACTGTTGCAGGGAGGTATGTGACACCAGCCCTCCTGGGGAGGCCTTAAGCCCCTCTCTCTGTGAAGAGGCTGGGTCCCCTACCATGCTGACTCAGTGGCTCTCATCAGCTCAGCCTGGCCTGTGGTCACCTGAATCCCCAGGGCTGCTGCTCACTGGTCATGCTGCCCCAACCCAACATCCCCAGGACCAGCCACCAGAAGGGAGTTGGGACAGGTGCTCACCTGCTCACTGCAGAGGGTTCTAAATCTGCCAACTCAGGTAACTGGGAAACAAGTGACTGGGAGTTACCACCCCTAGGTTGCTAGGGCCAAGTGCCAGCCAAACCCAGGTGCTAGGCTGGGTTGGACTCTGCCTGCCATCAGCAAAACCACATTAACCAGGAGGCTTAGAGGACAGGTGTTCCGGTTAGCTGGATTTGCTGGGTATCTTAAGGCTAGGTGGCAAGGTCTTTTTAAAATGCCTGACTTTAGTAGCAAAAAATTAGAAAGACCAAAATGTCCAGCAATAGGGGACTTGCATATATGAGTTGTTCATTTAAGGGAATGCTATGAAGCCATTCCAAATATTACAGAAAAACATTCAGTGACTGGAGAAATTGTTACACGATATTAAGTGAAAGGTTTCAGAACAGTAGGACAGAATTAACTCATATTTGTAAAAGAGAAATATTTCCTATGTATAGATATAATAGGAAAAAGACGAGAAGACACTAAAATGTTAACCATGTGCTCTATCTTTGGGTGTTAAGATGGCAGATCACCTTTTAGACGTAATTTTTTTTTAACTAATTTTTCTTTCTTTGAAAAAATGGTACATTTATATGGTCTGAAATCAAATAGTACAGATAAATCAAATAAAGTAAAAGTGTCTCTCCCATGCCTGTCTCCCAGTCACCCAGTCTTACCCTGCAGCAACCTGTGGGGTGCTGTTCCCTGCATATCTTCCCAGAGATATTTTATGCACATAAATGACATATTTTTCCCTTCCTATTTTTTATGCAAAAGAGAGCATATATCCACCTTATTCTGTACCCCAACACTTAGCAGATTAACACGTTTATTGTCTCACAGCTGAGCTGGGTCCTCTGTCTCCACATCTCTCACAGGCTGCAGTCCAGGTGTCAGAAAATAAATGTGTTAAGCTGATAAGTTTTGGGGTGATTGTTACACAGCAACAGACAATATAGACATCTAGGCTGTTTCCAGTCTTTCACTATATTACAGATGGTGTAAAATATTCTTTGTGTTTTTCTGTTTTCATATTGCATTACCCATCCATAATCAGGTCCACTCTGCCCACAGAGGGTATCTTCCTGTCACTCCCTGCTCAGAGAAATCAACAGCTATTGAGCACCTACTGTGTGCCCATGATACATCACAGTGGCTTCCAATCACCTATGGAATAAAGCCCCACCCCTTGGCCTGTCATTCAATATTCACCTGCCACATTCGGGCTTTCTTAATCCGCATGGAGGCAATGGGAATTTCTGTGTATTAGGCAGGTCTTCGGTGGAGCCCTGTCGGCAGCACTGCTCAAGGTCATCAACCTGATCAGAAGCGTGGATGCTAGAGTCAGGCTGCCTGGGTTCCAATCCCAGCTCTGCCACTTAGCAACTACATGACTTTGGGCAAATCACATCATCTCACTGTGCTCAGTCTCATCATTTGTAAACCAGGGACGAGTACCTATCTCACAGGGCTGTTGTGACGATGAAATGAATTTTACGTTGTTAAGCGCACAGAACAGTGCCTGGCACAGAGTAAGCATCACACAAGTAGCAGCTGCTGTCAACATAAAGGGAAAGCGAGGCCCAAAGGAGCAGGATAAATGACCTCCCAAGGCCATTCTGTCATTTAAGTCTGTCCAGATTCTTTTCTCACACTGACTCCCACCTCCAATGCCCTTCACTCACCTCTTGTATTAGTTATCTACTGCTGCCTAAGGATGTTACCACAAACTCGGCAGATTCAAACAACACATTTACTAATTCAGTTTCTACTGGTCAGGGGTCTGGGCGCAGCTCGCCTGGGTTCTCTGCAAGGCTGCAATCAAAGTGCTGGCCAGGGCAGGGCTCATCCGAGGATCAGCTGGGGGAGGATGTGCTCCCCAGCCCAGGTGGTTCTGGCAGCACCTGGCTCCTTGCAGACTGCTGGCCTAAGAGCTTCAGCTTGTTGACTGCTCCTGCCGCCTTGACACTGTGACCCTGACTAGGGCAACTCACACAACACGACAGCTAGCTTCTTTAGGGCCAGCCAGCCAGATTCGCGATACAACGTAACATAATGATGGAAAACATCTTGTAGTCTGTCTGCCACCTCTCGGTGTATCCAAGTCCTCCTGCTGTACCCACAGCACCTCAGGTCTCACAAGCCCGGATCCCAGCAGCCATCTCCTACCACCCATCTTAGCCAAACCCCACCCCACCAACTTGGAGCTCCAGTCAGGGGTATCACTGAAGAGATGCCTGGCCTGGTATTGGGGGTTTTCCTGGGGACCCTGGTCCCGTAGCTGGGATTCCAGTTGGTGAAGAGCACCAAACTGTCCCTTGCCCCTCCCACCACAGACTCCTCAAGGTGCTTTTGAGATTAGATTTTTTGACCTCCGTTTCTTCATCAGCTGCCTTAACACCATTATGACTAATGGTTTTGGGTACCCGATTCTAGGTCAAGATTATTAAGGTCAAACTATAGGATGGGGACCTCCTAGTGCTTTATATGCCTCATCTAAGTGACACTAGGTTAAGGAAGGAGCCTGTGGTCACATATACACAGAGACAACCTAGACCCAAAGCCCAGGTCTGTCTCCAGAACCCACGTGCTTACCTTCGATGGTAAATGCTTCCAGTTAAGGGTCTCCTCTAAGTCTAAGCTTCCTCTTTTCCAGCCTCTAAGCCTTAGAAAACGGGAAGTAATGGGAAACAGACACAAAAAAATTTGCTATTCATGAGAATCCCATGACGCAATTTCCTTTTCCTTATTCAGAGGACACGAGGAGCCTCAATTCGTTTTCTTTGTCCTCCCTTACACTGTTTTACTAGCCAGAGTGCCCATTTCTGTAACCAACAATAAAAATGCATTTTTCTTACAGAACCCACAGGGGTGAAAAGCTCAGTGCCCTTTATCTTGTTTCTGGCCTGTGTGTGTCTGTACACTCTTACTATTTAGGGAGATGCTTCCATGGGGAGGTCTTGGTAAGAGGCAGGGCTCCCCCTTCCCACTTCAGAAGGCAAGGAGCCCAGAATGTCCCAGAATGGCAGAAAGACTGTACTCTTCTAGGTAGACGGAAGAGAAATTACTGGTTGCCTTAGGGCAGCAGGGCTAAATTCTCTTATTTTGGTCAGTCTGACACCTCTGGCCCCAGACTTTAAGTCCAGACACGTGATGAGTGGTGAGAGGTGGCTGCGAGTTTAGCTGTGACATCCAGGAGGGTTTAGCAGCCTTGCCGCCAAAAATATGTTCATCTTTGACATACACTGACAGAGTAAAAATATTTATTTATTTTTTACCTTAGAAATCTGGTCCCACAGAAAGGCCAACCCTTTTTTCAGTTCATCATCATGACCCTTCAAACAGGAAATCTTTCAATTAAGAGGTAACTTACATATGTCAATAAAAGCAATCTTAGAGGTGTGCTCAGATAAAATTCTTATAAACCAGTAATACAGGCAACCCTAAACTTCCAGTTGCTTCAGAACTCCTTCTGTCTGTCTGTCATGGACAGTCCCTGAAGGAGAAAAGAAAGTTAAGAGGCTGTCTGCAGATAAGGCACTTCAGAAACCAAGGAGAAAACCCAAGCCCGCGAGGAACTGTGCCGTGAGCCCTGAGCCCAGAGAGCTGCCAGCTGATGGGAAGGCCGAACCTCCCACCTCCAGGAGAGGAGCTACCGGTTTCTGGCTCAAACACGGACTGTCCCACCTGGCTCCCAGCGCCTGCTCGGCCCTGCACTGCCCACCTGGCCTGGCAAACATGGAAACCGGGCCACATGGCCGAGATGAACACAGCTTTCTGAAGCTTAGAGCAGCAGCTTCTGTGGCTGATGGTGAGGAATGTTTTCAGGGGCCCCTGCTGGGGCACACCGTGGGAACAGTCCCTTTTGCAAAGACCACGCGTTAGTGCAGATCAACACGTTAGCAAAGCAAGTATTATAAAAAAAAATGTTTTAAAGCTGGTTAATACTCTTGATTTCCCTCCTGGTTGTCTGTTCAAGCTGCAGCCTATAAACCTGCTTGAAATCAAGAAGGAATCCCTCCTCTAGAGGAGACTTGACTGTGAGTGGCTACATCCAATGGGAGTGCGGAAAGCCCCCTTCCAGGCAGTGATCACGTGACACATGTGACCCCCACCCCCACCCCGCAAAGGGCTGATGTGAATCCTGGCGGCACATTCAACCCTTCCTTTTGCTCTAGGGGCTTGTGTTTAATACGGGCCATTGTGACAGAGCAGTAGTCAGAGTCTCTCTCGTGTCAAGAGGACAGACAGGGGTAGGGATCCTGGAACTTTTCTTCGGTGTTCTGGCTGCATACTCGAATCCCAGGGAACAGTGTAATGTGGTGCCAATTTACTGCCTAACGTGTGCAGTCTGTCAAGAGAGTCCAGGCCAGGAAGAGAGGAGAGAGTCATGCTCCAAAATGAGGCTGGCCAGGGAGCGCGGCATCCCCCTTCCTTCGGCCCACGTGAGGTGGCTCCTTTCCAGAAGTTGTACGAAGAAAAAGAGTTGGGCTCAGGTCAGAACTGGACCCAGCCTGTGCCTGGCTGAGTCTGGCTGGAGGTCGACCTGTAAAGGTTAGATAGGGAAGGGTGGGAGATCTCAAATGTTTGAAAATACAAAGGAGATAAAATGTGACTTCTCTCTGGGCAGAAACAGCTTCCAGAAGCCAGTCCCCCAACGTTCTAGAGTGGGGGCCAGCAAACTACAGCACAGGACTAGACCAAATCTAGTCCCTGCCTGTTTTTATAAATGAAGTTTTATCGTTTCATAGCCACGCTCATTCATCTATATACTGTCTGAGGTACTTCTGAGCTACAAGAGCAGTACTGAGTAGCTGGGACAGAGACCACAGCACCTGCAAAGTCTAAGCCGTTTGCTTTCTGGTCCTTTATAGAAAACGTGTGCTGACTCCTGTCTGAGAACTTAGTCCATGTAAGTAACGGTGAGGTTGGTACTGAGCACCTTTTCACCTTGACCCCAAGGCTTGAAATTTTATGGAAGCAGAAAAGGCCAGAGACCTTGCCTCAGAGGATGGGCCAAGGCCAGAGCCCAGGTTAACTCTCAGGCCAGTGTTCTAGGGTAGTTGGCAGGGAGGAGCAGGGGAAGAGGGAGGTACTGGGAACAAGCCAAAGCACTTGGTGAGATGATTTAAAGACCAGAAAGAGTTGCAGATGGTGGCTCCAGGCCACCCAATAGCAGAGAGCAGCAAAAAGCCTTCACGGAGAGAAATGGGCACTCTGGGACTCTGTCCTCTGGCTGGCCTGAAAATGTCCAAATCAGAGCTGCTGCTCCCAATGTCAGAAGGCACCTGGGGCACCCCCAGGTCTTCAGAGAAATGGCCCTGGCCCCAGTCCCACCACAGACGTGACCCTCCTCACCCCGTGGATTTGGTAAAGTCTCCCCAGATGTCAGCGGTGGCAGTAGTGGCAGGCTTGGGCTGCGGCCAGGACACAGTGGCACCTCCTATTGATGTCCCCAAGTCCGAAGGGAAGGGAAAGAAGAGAAGGAGACAGAGGAGTCAGAGACCTCTGTTTCTGGTTGTCTCGGTGACCCTAAACTCAGACTCACGAGCCCAGATGGCTGAGAAAGACACCCACACAGATGTGCTCTGGGCAACAAAACGCCATCCAGCAGCTGCGTTCCCACCACCCTCTCACGAGGCCTGGAGGCTCCTGGAGAAAGAGCAGAAGGCCACATTCCAGGTGGAGGGGACGAATGCCAGCGAGGGCAAGGGGCACGCCATCTATCACTTGTACCTGAAGCTGACCTTGTTTCAACTGTTTTGTTGGAAACTGTTTAAAATTTACTATCTCCTGCCCAGACATCTTGGATGGAGAATGCCCACCAAAACTGCAAGGTCACCTTCGTATAAAGCCCTCAGTCCAGAGCCTAGATGAACCAGCTGAGAAAATTGTGTGCCAGACGTGCGCCAAGTCCTGGGAGCCAAACTGGTTAGGGGTTGGGGAGTGCCTTCCAGAAGAGCTAACAGAGAAGCTGACTTCTGTGTGTATCTCTTCACTGGGGTGGGTGGCATGATGGGACGGCAGCGTCCGCTTTTGTGTTTTTTGTGTTTTTTCTGGCACCACTCCCAGTGCTGCCAACTGTCTCTTCTGAAGGCCTTGTGCCTGCCACCTCTGTCTTCCCCCCAATTTGCTACTTCTAATCTGCTCTGGGCTGGGAAACCAGATAAAACTAGGGCCTTCAACAGTTTAGTTTTGCAGTTCACTGACTGCCTAACGGGTATTATCTCATTTGAACCTTGCCACAGTCCCTGGGGGAAGATAGGCCAGAACTTTATGCAGGAAAGTCTCAGTTTCCTTATCTCTGAAATGGAGACAGTAACTACTTCATAGGACTGACTGGTCTGAGGATTAAATAAGTTAATACATGTGGAATGCTTAGAACAGGCCCAGTACCTAGTGATAATGACAGTATTAATAAAATGACTACGAACATTCAGTGAGGACTTACAATGTTCCAGGTATTGCTCTAAGTGTTGTACATGGATTAGCTCATTTGATCCTCACAAGAAACCCATATTGTAGGTGTCGTTACTACCCCCATCCTACAGGTAAGAAAACTGAGGCACAAAGCAGTAGGCAATTTTCTGAATGTCATACAACTGGTAAGCTTGAATCTGAACTCAGCCAGTCTGGTTTTGGAGCACATATTAAGTGCTCAATAAATATTAGCTATTCCTGACTCTTACTACCTGACACCATTTTATTTGTAGACATACTCATTGTCTGTCTTGCACATTAAAACGTAAGGCTTTGAGAGCAGGGACTTGGGGCTGTACCTGCAGTATTGCCAGGGCCTAAAATGCTACCTGGCACATAGCAAGGACTCCATACAGGCCATTCAAAATGCACTAGCAATGGAGGGAAGGCCTAAGACAGTGGCTCTCAGACCCAGCGAGCATACGAATAACGTTAAGTACGCAGATTCCTGCCCCATCCCTGGTGATGCCAAGGCAAATGGTCCTATGATCTCACCCTGAGAATAAATCCGGGGGCCAGGGTAGGGGCCCTCCCTGACGACTCCTCCTGCCACTCTGCTAGGCTGAGGTATTCCCCATGGGGCTGAGGTTTGAAGCCTGACCTCCAGATAGGGGAGCCAATGCCTACACCCCTTAAAAGGGAAAGAAAGCAGGCTCCCTGTCTGGATCCTTCCCCCCAGTCCTGGATCCTGGTGAGAGCCGAGTGGAGAAAGTCAGCTGGGGAAGGCTAGGAGCACCAAGCTGGGCCAGGCAGGCAGGGTGGGGATGTCGAGGGACTGGGCTGGCATCCCAGCACTATCAGAGGCTGGCATTAGGCACTAACTTTTGGAATCCTGGCGTCTCCAAAAGGCAGTCCTTACACCCTGAACAAGCACCAGCGCGGCTTGCTGGGGGAGATGCCTCTCAGCTTTCCAACGCCTGACAGCCTCACTGAGGAGCTTGCTCCAAACTAAATCTTCAATTTTATTTCCTACCACTCACCTAGGCACTCTTATGCTGCATCTACCTCCCTGAATACACCAAGTGTTTAAACGTCTGAGCCTTCTTCATGCTCTTCTCCCTGTCTGGAATGCCAAGTGTCCCTTGCCCCAGTCTCCCTTTAAGGCCCATTCAATGCCACCTCTTCCATGAAGCCTCTCCAGGTCATGCCAGCAGGCAGTGAATCTGGTCTTTGTGCTCATGACTTCTCTCTCCTACTGGAGTGAGCTCCCTGTGAGCAGAGACCGTGTCCTCATGACTCACTCACTCAGTGAGCAGCCTCTGAGAACCAGGAACCCACACGCAGATGACTTCACAGCAACAAATGAGTTGCAGCCCCCGCCCATCGGGGAGGACAGACGCCCTGAGTGGGTAAGCGGTGGGAAGGGAAGCAGCCCTCACCCAGTGTGGGAAGGGCCAGCTCTGTGGTGCCCACCTTCCAGTTTGTCACACACAGGTACTAAGTGACGGACCACTGTGAGTGAAGGAGGGAAAGCCACGGGGCCCCCGCTGCCAGGGAGGAAGCGGAACCCAGAGGTGCAGGTTTAGCAGCAAGTACAGTCACCCTCGAGCACTGACCTGAACTGGGAGTACCTGCTGGCGGGACGATGGACCCCCCTACAGACGACTGCTCCCCAGGGGGCGGGATCAGGGTGGAGGTTTTCCCCCCTGGGGGAGGGGGAAGCAGGCTCAGTCCTCCTGTGCTGGCAGGCCGGGCTCGGGGAGATCCAGCTGTTCCTTCCTTCTTCTTCATATTCTAAAGAGAGGAAAGGAATGCAAACCAGTCAGTTCTGCTGGAGTCCCACTGCTACTGGAAAACTTGAGGAGGACCAAGGTGACCACCAGGCCCCAAACGACTGTACAACTGAAACACGGTCAAGAACCATCCATCCAGCATTCTTGTTGTTATGAGCTGTATTCAATGCATCACAATTCTAAAACTATCACAAATACATTTAATTTAAAAACATAGCACCGACTTCATTAATCATCAGGGAAATGCAAATCAAACTACAATGATATACCATACACACCTACCAGAACCGCTCAGACGTAGCATGTCAACACTGACAAGGGTATGGAGCAACCAGAACCCTCACACACTGCTGGTGGAAGTGTAAACTGGGAACACTCCTTGGAAAAACTGTTTGAAAGAATCTTTAAAGCTGAACATATGAACTGATGCCCCTGCCATTTCACTCCTAGATACAGACCCGACAGAGGTGCATACGTGTGTGTGCCAAGGGACGCATGCTTGAACGTTCAGAGCAGCACTACCTGTAGTAACGCCAGACTGGAGAGTACCCAACGTCCACCATCAGCAACAGGCAGATGATGGATACACCCTCCTAATGGAGTGCACCGCCCCGGAGAGAACAGGCGATCTACGTGCAGCGATGCTCTTACAGATTCTGCACTGAGTACAGGAGTCATTCACAAAAGAGTATGAAGTGCATGATTCAACTAATAAAACATAAAAATAAAATCTAGGGTGTTCACAGTCAGGATAGCGGTCGTGGAAGAGAGCCGGAGAGGGGCTTCCGGAGTGCTGATAATCGTCAGCTTCTTGATCTGGGGGCTAGTTTGTATGAGCAAAATTGGTTTTTAAAAACTCACTGAGTTCTGCATTTATAACGTGTGCCCTTTTCTGTATGTGTATTATACCTCAACAAAACATTAAAAAAAGAAAAACAAAAACTAAGGTGAACCACAAACCAGAGCAGCTACAAAGATGAAGACGATGTGGTTCCTACCTTGTAAGGAGAGGAGCAGCTTAATCAAATGCTAAGACCACAGTCTTGAAGCCAAAAGCCCTCAAAGACCTCAGTGTGAGTCCCTGTGCCGGTTACTTCTAGCTCTATGACCCTAGGCAAGTCCCTCACCCTCTCTAGACCTCCACTTGCCCACCTATAGAAGGGAGAATGTTTAATTCATATGCAAAGTACCTAAAAACACTACCTGGCACACAGCTGATGCTCATTAAATGTTAGTTTCCTCCCAGCAAGATACAGATTCATATCCCAACCAGTCCACTGGACATGCCCTGGATTTTCTCTTACGGGCCAGTTGGCCAACTTCAAGGGTCCCAAATCATCACCAGCATGAAGCAGAAAAGAGGAGAAAGAGATAGTAAAGAAGAAAAGCATTATGTAGGGTTACAAAGCTTCTTCAGAAAACAAATCCATTGGGTCCTTGGTTCCCCCCAGATCACTCCAACCCCACCCCCACAGCCAGGTAAAGGCCAAGTCTTAGCAGTCCAGCGCAGCCCAACCTTCCTATCCTCACCAGGAGCTAATGGGGAAAGCAGGAGGCAGGGTAGCTCAAGACAAAGACACAGGGAGCCAAGACAACATGGTGTGTCCAGCCCAGCAGAAGCTGCCCATGGCTCCCAGTGCCCGCCCTTTCCTGCCCAGAGTGCTCCCGAATCTTCCTTTCTCCAGGGACAAACCAAGACACAGCTTGGGATAAGCACACTGACCCCTGCTCTAAGAGCCAGGACAGAGACACCAGCCCTGGCAGCAAGTGACTGACGTTCCTTCTCAACTCAGAGGCTTTGTACATGCTGTTTCTTTTCCTTGAACCACCCTTCGACTCCTCTTCCCTTCTTTAAAGATCACTTTTTCCAGGAAGCCTTCCTTGGTTCCCCCTAACTCCGGGCTGCACACCCCTCCTCTAGGAGCTCACAGCACTGAGGACATCCCTAGGTGGTAGAACCTCTCCTGTCATGTTGTAATCCCATCTTGACTCCCCCATCTCAGCTCAGCTCTGGGCTCTACGACAGCAGAGTCCTCTCATTTGTCCCCAGAACAGTACCTGGCACAGGGCAGCTGCTCAGTAAATGTGCTGAACTGTGAGAAAAGAGTGGTGGGCTCTGGGCTGGGCTTGGTGTGGTGGCCAACACGGCCAAGCAGCGGTGGGACTCACCGCAATGTTGAGCTTGATGGTCTGGCCCTCCTTGAAGCCTAGGTCCAACTTGGGGCCTTGATCTGGGTTCTGGGCTTGTTTTGCAAATTCACACTGCTGTTTCACCCACCTGGGGAGAGAACAGGAAGGAAGAGGTGAGGAAGAGGCGAGCTGCCCTGCATTCATGCACTCACTTCATTCCTACCTGCCATCAGTCCAGGATGAGGCTTTTACTGCAGCAGGGTGGTAGGAATGGAGAGCAGCTTGGGAGTTAGGCCTGAATTCAAATCCTGGCTCTGACACGTAAGCAGCTGCATGCACATCAGTTTCCTCATCAGCAAAATGGGACAATTCTCTAAGCCTTAAAGACTGCTGTGGAAATTCCACGAGATCACTTACATAGAGGATCCTAATAATGGTCTTCAGGAAATCTGAGAACCTGGCCCTCTCCTCCTCAGCACGTGGTATGAAAACTGAGACAAGGTCTCCACATACCTCCCAAGGGCTTATAAAGTAGTTGGTGAGGCAACACAGACACCCAGGAAGTACAGAGCAACAAAAAGGTCCCCCACCCTCCACACAGCACCCCTCCAGCAGCCACGCGGAGCAGAGAAGAGCCAGAGGCACCCATGAGAACAGCTGCACACTCCCCAGTTGCTGGCAGCCAGCGGTGGAGGCCTGCAGATGGCAGGGGAACAGAATTTCCTGCCCTTTTAGCTTCAGAAAGGACCACCAAGGTGTGTGCTGGGTGGCCTGGGAATCCAAGCAACCCTTATCACATTGTGGAGGAACAGGCCCAGAAAGGCCAAAGGAGCCTGGCAAGGACACTGGCTGCTCAGGGGCCTGGCGGGTGAAGAGATGTGACACCTCAAAGGCTGGGCCAGCTGACTGAGGCAGCAGAGACGGGCCTCAGGAAAAGGAGATGACTTCAAAGCAGAGATGAGGACTGGCGGAGTGCAGAGAGGGCAATGTGCCCCGCAGGAGAAGTGAGTTTTCCTGAGGCTCTGCTAGCAGATAGATCACACACAACCACCTGGGTATCCTAACCTGGGAGATCATTGTCTGGGGAAAGGGGGGAGGCATTAGCACGGGTCTCCTGGAACCACTCACTTGAAATGGTCCTGCAAGGCAACATTGAAGTCAAAGGCATCACCTCGGTCCCCGAAGCCAATTCCAATAAACGCCCGGCGCCCTGGGGGACAACACACGATCAATCCCACTTTCCAGAGGCAGAGAAAACCCTTCTCAGAAGAGGAGGTGCCAAGTCCTGTGCGTACCGTTTCCATCTTCGATGCGGATAACGAAGTACCTGCTGGAATCCGTCACACTCTCCACAGCTGTGCCAGGAAACTGATCCACTGGGGCCTGAGCAAAGAGCTCCCCTGAAAGCATAAGGGAGGGTGAGCCTTGAGCCCCCAGCAATCTGTTTCCATCACGCTACCAGGGCCTTCATCCTGGGAGGCAGATGGGCAAACCTTACTCTGGGATTCAAGTCAAATCCATTTTGGCCAAAGGGAAAACTCAGGAATATAACCCAGGGAAAGTTTAAGTCAGAGGCGGTTAGCTTACAGGTCAGATCCAGCTCACAGTTTTAGTATTTTTAACTTAACATTTCAAAATCAAATTACCTGTAAAATAATCCAGATTTCTGGCTTCTCCTAGCCAGAGAAGCTGAGCAACCCAGGCCTCCATTTCCACATAAGAATGATGGGTTGGAGCTGTGGCCACCCATTCCATCTGCCTCATCCATTAACATCAATGGCCTGCACCCTGGGAGCCCTGGTCCAGGTAGATCACACCTTTAAAAAAGGCCTGGTCTCCAAGGAAGGACTCTAGAGGGCAGGTGAACCCACTGGAAAGGAGGAGGGTTTTTGCACTCAGAGAAGAATGTGAAGCAGGCAGATTTAACCTAATCTCAGCACAAAAGGGTGACTGCTTTTAAAAGGAGCCCTTGTGCTCACTAGATCCCAATCTTAGGAGCTGGATCATGGACTCAAATCATAATGTGGATAGGATACGGAGGATGAATTAATTACAAGGATTCATGGACCGGGATCAGATCATCTGGAACACGGATGTGGATTCCTGACCCAACCGAAGTGCACTCGTGTGGGTTTTTATTTTTAGTTCAACTTAATTGGCTATTCCAAAGGTTTTTTTGTTTTTGTTTTCCCTATTTTGGACAATTGGAGCCCTTAAGTTGCACGATGGAACTGTGTTTCACATTTTTTGATAAAAGGTGCAAAGTGAGGACCTGGAGATATATGCTAGAGCAATCTCCTTGGAATGATTCAGCACGAATAGATGGTAAACATTTAAAGGGGAAAAAGGGGGGGTTTGTTTAAAATAGTAAATCAGTAAGTCACTTCTAAATTTGAAGAAAGTAAAACTGGAGTTGAAAAATAAGCAGATTTCCAACTGGCTATTACTGTTTTTCTTTGGGGAAAAAACAAAACAAAACAAAACATTTAAAACAAAAAAAAAGACCCCTTGTGAAATGCATACTCTTATCAACTACAGCTCTCCAGGGCGCAGCACAACACACACCTGTGAGCATTTATGACTGGCGTCATTTTGGTGGGTGCTGATCTCTGTTGATGTTTTAAGTATTTAACCCAACAGTTTCTACTGAATTCTATGGTTCAGAGGTGCCTGTGCAATCAAGGCTGAACTGAATCAAAATCAGCGGCCCTAGAGTTTGTAGCTTCTTGTTAATCTCTCTGCCCCTCTCTAGTTTGGTACCTAGGGATCTTGGATTCAGCTGGATGCCTTCAGCCTAGAGCAGTGGTTCTCAACCATGGGTTATTTGTGCCCTCCCTCCCCCCAAGGGACATCTGGCAACATCTGGACACATTTTTGATCGCCACAACTTGGGGGATGCTATTGGCATCAAGTAGGTAGAGGCCAGGGATGTTGCTAAGTATCTTAAATTTGACTTAGACCACAATACTCAGCTGGCCCAAATGTCATTAGTGCTGAGGCTGAGACACTCTGGCCTAGAGTGATTGGAAGGTGAGAGACAAACACGACCCAGTGGGCATGACCCCAAACTAAGAGCATCTTGGGGTGGGTCCTGCAGGTGAGGCTCAACTTTGAGCAGTGGCTGTCACACTAGGTGGTCATCTTAAGCCAGTTCCCAAGGTCCATACAGAATAGGTGTTGCAGTTTCCTTGTGACACCCCCTGGGACATCCCAGCAAACCTCACAGCCAGAGTTCTCTGGTCTTGCCATGGCAACTGTCCCTTCAAACTCCTCTGCTGCCAATGCTCAATCACACTCATAACAAATTAATGCTTTGGGTCACCCTGCAGTTCACAAAGTGGATAAATATGTGTTCACTTTGTATTTCCAACAACCTTGTGAAGTAGGAGCTAATGTGATCTCCATTTCAATAAAAAGGAGGACAAGGTACCAGAGGTCATGTGGCTTGCCTGAGGTTCCACAGCTCAGATGCAACTGATGCAGATCTGAGAAAAGGCAGCCAGTTGCGCCTATGAATCTTTGTGCTTTATTTGCCCCACAAAGCAAAACCTCCACGTTAGAAAAAATAAATGACCAAACACCGGGGCACCTGACTGAGCACGCAATGCACCCGATCCCTGCTCTGGCTGCGGGGGTTGGGATGATTCCAGGCCGTGTCGCAGTCCACAGCTCACCCAGAGGCACTGGTGGTGCAGGGCTTCTGGAGCGATTTCGCCAAAGGTGACAACTGCCAGCTGACCCTGGCACAGCCCAGCGTGGCTTGTCCTCTCACCACAAAAAGAGCTGAGAAGGGCAGTTTCCAGCTCTTTCGGAATGGGTGTGGTCAGTCTGGGAAGTTACCATTTAGTCGATAAGCAGAATTCCTGAGACCGGGAGCTCCGCAGCAGAGGGCTGTGCGTCTTCACCCAGCCTGTCTTCCAGGCAAGCTCTGGGGCTTCCTACTGGGGACCAGCCTGCAGGTTTCTCTTTCCTGGGCTCCAAAATTCGTATTTTCTTAAGGACCCACAAAGAAGAGGTGCTTGACAGGAAACACTCCCTCTTAAACTAAAGCTTGGGGGAATGGAGACGGCTTCTAGGTATACTTGGGCCTCTGATTTCCAGGACAGGTTCCCACAATCCCTGAGCGTCCTGGCCAGGCCCGGGCTGCCTCGCCCTGCACAGGTGGGTGGTATGGTACCTCAGCCCCATGCCGGCCTCCCATGCGTTTACCTGACATCCTGTCCTCCAGCTTGATGTAGGCCACCTGCCCTTTTGCAGTGATCCGCAGCCGGCCACTCCATGATGGCTGGTCCAGCTGCCACTCCGCAGCCCTAAGGGGACAAAAACCATTGTGCCTCTGCCAGAGGCTCCTGCTCCATTCCCCCAAGGCAGGGGATGGGAATGGGAAGGGCACGTGGGCTGCCTGCTCTAGACCAGGGGTAGGCAAACTTTTCTGAGAAGGGCCATACGACCTCTATCCCAACTGCCTGCTCTGCTCCTGCAGAGAGCAAGCAGTCACGGTACATGAGCAGGCTGGTGCTTTAAGTATTTTAACCAAATATTTTCTACTGAGCATGGCTTGTTCCAGTGAAACTTTAAGGACAATTTAGACTTCACATAATTTTCACATTGTGAAATATTATTCTTTAAAATTTTCCTAACCACTTAAAAGTGTAAAAACTGTTCTTAACTTATGAGCCAGACAAAAACATAGTGGGCCGCAGTTTGCCAACCCCAGTTCTAGATTATAGAGAACCTCTCTGAAGTATGATTCCGGTTTCTCTCTGTAGAGGAAGCAGCTACTGAGGCCCATGGTCTGTTAAAAATCCTGCTAGGCTCAGGTCATCAAAGTGATCATTTGGGACCACTGAGGCCATCTTGGAGAAAAAGGAGAGAGGGGAGCAACCACCAGCGAAAAGGGAAAAGGAGAGCAACAGGACATGTGAGAAGAGTGAAAGAGTGTTCAAGAAATATATTCTCAAAGGTATCCTAAGCAGAATTGAACCCAGGAAACCATGGACCTATCACAATGGCCTCTTCTAAAGCATTAACTTCACATTTTAGTTCTAAGAAGCAGCTCAGTAAAACCCCCAAAGAGCAAAAACCTTGGGTGTTTCCAAGAGGCTTTTCTTGGAAGTCCCTAAGCATATGCCGTAACTGTGGACGCAGGCTGTTTTGAAGTTCACACAAAGTGCAGACTCTCAATTCACAAGTCAGCCGACTCAGTTTCCGTTCCTCTTCCTGGAGCAAGAGGCCTTAGACTCAAGCTAAGACAGCCCTGAGGATGAAGTACCAGAGTTGGCAGTTTCCTCTGTGCCAACCTAGCCAGCCCTGACACTTGGTAATCGCACTCTGAGAGACCAAGAGACACCAAACTCATCCTACAGAAACGGATGGGGGTAGACGAGCATCCCTAGTTTGGTGGCCCATCTCCAGTTGGATGATAGAAAGAAATGTGTTTTTGTTATGTTATTACCATTGCCTTCATACTATTTTAAAATTATGTCACCGACGTAGCAGGTGTTCAACAAAATACTTGTCCACTAGAAAAGCAGCTATGAGCCCTGTTAACACAACTGGAAAGGAACAAAAGGCCAGACATGTGGACACTCTATCATTCTTGTTGTGCAGGCCAATCTTGTATTTCCAAATCACTTGGACAAACACTACCTTCAAGAGCCCTCCCCACCCTCCTATGGTGGCACAAAATAGCCATAGGCCAGGTTGTCTATATCAAGTACATCTTTTTCTCTTTTTAATATTTTTCTTCTTGTGATACATGGTAACAAAATGCAAACAGTACAAAAAGATATACAGCGAAAGGAAATCTCCTTCCAACCCCCTTTTTCCACCGGTCCGGCAGTTTCCGGTGTTCCCTTCGAGATAGTCTACATCTACAAATCTATGCGTATTTATTCGTCCCAGGTGAACGTTTCACTAGAGAAGTGCGGATTGATTCCTTCCAACTGCCACAGCCTGTGAGAAGGGCTGGAGTTCGTGCGGTAACAGATGAGCCAAGGAAGGGTCCCTGGGTTTTTAACATCAGCTCAAAAATTCTCGGGATGGGTCCTGTTGACCGATTCTGGACTCCCTTCCTTCCTTCCTTTTCCTAGGGGATTTCTGGCTGTGACAGGGCCCCTCCCCCTTCAAGCTTTTCAAGGATCCCTTCAAAGCCATTAATTAGGGATGAAAAATACAGGTCTGTGACACCACTGCTCCTGACCACGTTGAGGGTCCCCAACGACTCACCGGAGCCCCCAAGCGCTAGATACGGCTTTAACGCCTTCCCCGCCGCCGGGAGCCCCATGCGTCGCACTGAGACAACCGAAAGTCTGGGTCCCCCTCTCTGCCCTAGCCTCGAACTGGAAGAAGCCACAGCATTACCTCCCCCCTCGCTCCTGGCCCTTGGCCCCTCAACGGGCCGGGAAGGGAGGTGTTCTCGGCTCCCACAGTGGCCGTGTCGGGGCGGCAGGGAAGCAGGGAAGGGGTTAGGTCGGGCTCTAGCCTGGCTCAACAGCGGGTGCTCACCTGTAACCACGGTTCGTGGCCCTCGGCGGGATGCGGTAGACGTGGACCTCTGGCTTGACACAGAGGACCGACTCGTACTCTCCCTCCTCCATCTCGACGCCCAGAGCCTGCCGGACTTCCGCCTCCTTCCCCACAGCGGGGGCGGCAGCTGCGCGACTCTATGACCCGCGTCAGGCTAGAGCGGCAGCTCACGGGCCTTGTCCGCTCATCGCCCGCGCGCCCCCTGCTGGAGGCCTGGCTCAAGACAGGAGGCGGACGGATCCAGAACTGACTTGATGAGGAATAGGGTCGTCTGGAGGCTTCCGCTTACAGGGCCACAGAGAAAACTGTAATCTGTTGTGTGGTTGTGGGTCAGCCCCATCGCTTCAACACTCAACCTGGTGTCCAACTGGCTGAGATTCAAAGCTGTAGATACCTAGACAGCTCACCCTGATGCCTTTTTCTTCTCCAGCCTTTGCTCCCTCTGCAGTTCCTGAATGTCCTCGCATTTTCTGATTCTGTAAGACTCCACTGAGGCTTTTCCTCCTAGAGAAATCCTTACCTGACCCACCAGTTAAGTGCGATGTCCCTAACCTGCCACCCTTTTGCTAACCCACCATGTGCCCAGAGGCCCCTGTGGCCTAGATTCAACAAAAGGTATTTAAAGAAGCAAAGTTTATTAATAACACAGGTAATTTTAAAAGCATCCAGTATTAACTTGAATTTCTCAGAGAATGTTATAGGAGTTACATCTAACCATAGTCACATTCTCAAAATCCCTTCTTCTCTGCCATTTTTGAAGGAGAAATAATAAAATGGCCACACTTAGGCTAATTCTTGGCTTTATGCTTACTGCTTGCTTTTAGAAAGATCAGCAAACCTGACTGTCCAGACACTGCTCCCAGCCTGAGGCCCGTTGTTAAAGCTGAAGTTACTGATTTCCCTATTTGTTTTACCTTACTCTGGCAATTGAAATTTAAAATCATGTTTGGATTCTGAGTCATTCCCCCAGGAAGGGAGTCACAGGACATTGCTCTTGGGAGAATGACCAGACCCTCCGAAGTTCCTCCTGGCACCTGATGAGTCTGATCAGATAAAAAAGGTCACAGATTGATGACCCTCCAGACCACTGAGTGGTCCCACGATGCTGGACAGGCTCGCTGGGATTTAGGAGGAAGCTTCACCAGAGACTCTTGATGATTATATCACCTTTTACATCCCAATTTGTTCACTGTGTAATCACTAAGCCCCAATCCTAAGACGGGTTTACAGTTTTGAAGGCACTAGTCTGCTGTGAGTCCCCTTTGCCTGGCAAAGCAATAAAGCTGCCTCTTTTATTCTGCACTCTAAGACCCTGTCTCTGTGTTATTTGGGTTATAAGGGACGGGGGCCAATCTTTCTGCAACATTCTCTCATTCATTACACAGATATTTAATTAAGTGCTTACAATATGGCAGGTCCTATATAGGGCACCGCTGATTCCAAATCTCTGATTCGCCAATTTCTCCCAAACTTTCTCCATCTCCTCTTCTCCTTCTTCTCTCTCTCTTTTCACTCACTGTATAAGCTCTTTATTATAGTGTTGATCTACCCTCTTAAATCAAAAAATTTTTTATTATGGTAAAACACACATAACATAAACTTTACCATTTTAACCATTTGAAGTGTACAATTTACTGAAATTAAATACATTCAGAATGTTGTATAACTATCACCACTATCTATTTCCAGAAATTTTCATCATCCCAGGCAGAAACTCTATACCCATTAAGCAATAACACCCCATTTCCCACTACCCCCAGCCCCTCGTAACCTCTGTTCTACTTTCTGTATATGAATTTGCCTATTCTGGGTACCTCATCTAAGTGGAATCGTATAGGTATTGTCTTTGTGTCTGCTTATTTCACTTGGTATAATGTTTTCAAGGTTTATCCACGCCATAGCCTGTATCAGAATTTCATTCCTTCTAATGGCTGAATGATATCCTATTATATGGTGTAAAAAAAATTGACAAACTGAAACCTCAATTAAATAGTCAGGAGACCAGAATTGGGAGCTGTCACATCCTGGGACCGTAGCAGAGCCCAACAGGAAAAAGAACGACTCCTCTTCTTTCCTGGCAAGTACTCAAGCAATGAAAAGCCATGGACCCCTTGTTTACTGTGGCCCTCCCAACTGCCTTTTCCCCACTGTCAAAGAGTTCTGCTTCCCCTGCCCTGAGGGAACTTGCACATGGCTGGCATGGTTGCAGTACTTGAGTTACAATTCTCTGCTGATTTCGAGTAAACCCATCTTTGCTGGAGAAATTCTGGCAGTCTATTTATGTCAGGTCAGCGATGGACACACCACATGTTGTTTATTCATTCATCCGCTGAGGGACATTTGGGCTGTTTCCACCTTTCAGCTATTGTGAATCACATTGCTGTGAACACTGGTGTACAAATTCCAGTTCAAGTCCTTGTTTTCAATTCTCTTGAGTATATATCCAGAGGTGGACCTGCTGGCCCATATGGGAATTCTATGTGTTGCTTTTTGAGGAACTGCTGAACTGTTTTCCATAGCAGCTGCATTGTATGTTTCCACCAGCAAAAATTGGAGAAAGGGTTCCAATTTTTCCACATCTTTGCCCATTCTTAATTTCCGTTTCCTTCGATAATAGCCATCTTGGTGGGTCTGAAGTTAACTTTTCTTTATGTGAATTGATTTAACCTCTAATTTCAACTTTGCTCATTACCCTGATTCTGCACAACAATGAAGAAACTGAGAAGTGACTCAGAAAATGAGATTTCTTCCTCCTAGTTCTTTGGTCCTGTCTCGTTTTCCTAAAGTCCTGCAGTGGCAAAGACAGAGCTCCCCTTAGAAGCTGGAGCAGAGAGATACTGAGATGGGAAGGGAGGGCACATGCCCACAGTGACAATCTTATACCCTTACTTCTCATCATTCTGTTTACATGTCTGCTCTCCCACCAGACTACAAGCTTCTTGAATGTGGGACCCTGTCCCTGCCACCTGTGGACCCCTGTATTCAGCAGCACAGGGTCTGGCACAGACTAAGTGCTCAGTTAGTAAATTAGTAAAGGAGTGTTTGTGTGTGTGTGCATGTTCCATTGGCTTCATCTCAAAGCCAAGAGGCAATTTCGGGATGGGCCACCATGTTTTCTTTTTCACACTCTGACTCTTAGCATCAGTATGTGCTGAACAACAGGGGGAAGTAGGGTATCCCAGGAATAAAGCACCTGGACCCACTTAGTTGGGGAAACTTCCAGCTGGGAGAGCATCTAGGACCAGCTCTTAAGAGCTAAACTTTGGGACACCCTCCACCATCAGCACCGAGTTCTATCACTTCCTCTCTGGAAGCCAAGCAGCAAGAAGTTGGCCTATGGTGACTGTTTTGGGCCTCCCCCTGTGGCTGCTGCTGGTAGGACACCTTCCTTTCATGAACCTGGAAGGGAATTCTCACTCCATATGGGGGCTGAGAGTGGGGGTGGGGGGATGGAGAGCAGCCAGATCTTACAATGTGTTCAGAGCACTTCCGGTTCTGGAAAGATGGACATTGAGCACCTGCTATAAAGCAGGTGCTGAGTGCTGGGGCCACATAGGTTAGGCCCACTCAACTCCTGCTTTCATGGATCCAACAGAGTGGAGGAGACAGAAAGAAAAAGTCATTTAATTTACAATGCATATGGAAAACGGCTATGATGTTGGAAACTCACAGGAGCGTGTGAGAGCCAAGTCTGGGGGCAGTCAAGGAAGACTCTCTGAAAGAGGTTACCTTGACACAATAATCCCTGTGATGTAGGCGAGGCAAGGATTGTTATCCTTACTGTGTAATCGAGCCACTGAAACAGTGACCAGCCCAGGGAAACTACACTGCGCTCTAGCTGTGAAAGGTCAGTCTTATTCCCAAACCGCAACCACAGGGCACGACCTGCCTGAAATGCATTTCTAAACCTTTGCTGCTGAGAATAATTGGGCCGACTGGCTATTTCCAGGTTAACTACATTATTTACCCAACGAATTCCGTTCAACCCAACAAGCAGAGTGTAGGCTCAGATAGAGCCCATGTCTCATATGTGAGGAGGTGACAGGGATGCAAATCTCGCCGTGATTCATCGAGCTGCATTCTGGTAGGTCCAGGGCCAAGGTGGGGGTTTGATGTGAGCAGCTTTCCTTGGTGGCTTCCAGAAGTGTATATGATAGATCACTTATCATCTTTCCCTGCTATATTTTCCTGCCATCATAGACATTTCTAAGAGAAGTTCCCCCATTTCTCACATGGGGAAACCACTTATAAAAGGACACTAGATAACAAGACAATCTTGAAAAAGAACGAAATTGGTGGACTCACACTTCGCTATTCAATACTTACTGCAAAGCTACAGTAATCAAGACAGTATAATACTGGTATAAGGATAGACGATAGATCAGTGGAATAGAATTGAGAATCCAGAGATAAACCTTCACATTTACAGCCAGTTGACTTTCCATGAGTGTGCCAAGACAACTCAGTTGAGAAAGGGTAGAAATGAGAAAGAATTTTCAACAAATGGCACTAGGACGAGACATTTACATTCCATGTGCAAAAGAATGATGCTGGACCCCTATCTCACACCATATACAAAATGTCATTCAAGATGGATCATAGACCTAAATGTATGAGCTCAGACTGTACAACTCTTAGAAGAAAACACAGACATAAATCTTTATGACCTTGGATTTATGGCATAATAAGATGAATCTAACAGATTCTTAGATGTGACACTAAAAGCCCAAGCAATAAAAGAAAACATAGACAATTGGGACGTTAACAAAATTAAAAAACTTTTGTGCTTCGAAGGACAAAAACAGTGAAAGTACAATTTATATAATTTGAGCAAAAATTTGCAAATTACTTATCTGACAAGAAACTTGCATCTAGAATATATAGAGTTCTTACCATTGAATAATAAAAAGACAAATAACCCAATTTATAAATGGACAATGAACCTGAACAGACATTTTTTTCCAAAGAAAATACACAAGTAGCCAATAAGCACATGAAGAGCTGCCCATCGTCACTAGCCATCAGAGAAATGCAAACCAAAGCCACAAGGAGATACCACTTTATACTTACACCTGCTACCATAGCCAGAATTAAAAAAAAAAAAAAGACAGATAATAAGTGTTGGTGAGGAGGCAGAAAATTAGAACCCTCATACATTGCTGTAGTAAGTATTGAAAGGCCCTTCCGTCTCCCCTGCGCCAGGCTACTGCTGGTGGGAATGTAAAAACGATGCAGCCACTTAGGAAAACAGTATGGCAGTCACTCAAGGGGCTAAACAAAGAGTTACCACATGACCCAGCAATTCCACTCCTCGGTACACACCCAAGAGAAATGAAAACATACCCACACACAAGAATTTGTACACAAATGTTCGTGGCAGAGTTACTCATAACAGCCAAGAAGTGGAAACAGCCCAAGTGTCTATCAACTGAGGAATGGAAATACAAAACATAGTATATTGGCTATAAAAAGGAACGAAGGGCTAATTCAAGCTACAACACGGATGAACCTTGAAAACATTTGCTAAGTGAAAGAAGCCAGTCACCAAGGAACACATACTGTATGATTCCATTTAAATGAAATGTCCAGAATAGGCAAATTTATAGAGACAGAAAGTAGATTAGTGGGTGCCTAGGGCTGAGGGTGGGGTGGGAGGATTGAGGTGATGGCTAAGGGGTGTGGGGTTTCTTTCTGGGGTGATGAAAATGTTCTAAAATTGGAGTGAGGATTGCATAATTCTTGAAATATATTAAAAGCCATTGAGGGAGGTGGGTATAGCTCAGTGGTAGAGTGGTGCATGCTTAGCATGCAGGAGGTCCTGGGTGCAGTCCTCAGTATGTGCATTAAATAAATAAATAAATAAAAGCCACTGACTTGTCCACTTTAAGTGGATGAGTTGTGTGATACATGAGTTAAATCTCAGAGAAGCTTTGAGCAAGAAAGTGCTTTGAAAGGAGGATATAGCCTTTATTTGCCTCCCACCCCACCCCCACTTCTGTCCTCAGATTCCATGCCCTTCTGCTGCTGGGGTTGGGGTCTTCCCCTTCTTGTCCAGACTCTCACGGAGGTTGTAAGCTCCAGGTGGGGACAGAGAAGGGGCCGGATCCCATCTGGAGCCTCTGGCCCCCTCAGCTTGTGGAACACTGGGGCCTGAGAATTCTGAGGCTGAGAGAGCGCTTGCTGAGGTGGAGGCAGGGGACAATGGGGGGTGTGTTTGAGAGGTGGGAGAGGTTTCTGGCAGATGGGTCATCTACCCCTGGGGCAGGAAGGCTCAGAGGAAAGGGGAATGCTTAGGGAGCCCTAAAGGGAAAGAAGCAGGGAGAAGGGAGCAACTCCACTGGAAGAGAGAGGGGCGTGGTCACAGCACTGACTTCTCTGTGCCAAGTGAGAGCTTGAGTCCTTCGGGAAGATGGAGCTGCAGCCAGGGTGGGGAGCGGAGGTCTTATTGGCAGTGCAGGGGTGCAGGCCTGGAGGGTAGGACGGCAGGGTAGGCAAGGTTGGGGCAAAGGACAAGGGAGAGGGGATCGGGGTCAGCAGCTGTTAGGGGTATGTCCCCTGTGCCCCTGGTAAACTGCAAGAGCCGTCAGGGCACCCAGTGTCCCCCCAAGGCCTGACACGGTGCCCCGCAGTGTCACATGCAATTGTTGATTGCATGGGTAAATGAATGAGTGACAAGCTTCTTTGGAAACAGGATAATATGTTGAGATAACCAGTCTTGGGAGTCAACCAGGCCTGGGTTTGAAGGCAGTGCCTCTGCCGACTTGCTGTGTGGTATTGGACAAGACATTGGGCCACTCTGAGCCTCAGTTTCCATATCTTTAAAACAGGGCTGAACCCACTGACCTCAAGGACAGGAAGGTTAGAATATCGTTTTGCAAACATGCCCAGCAAATAGAAGGTTCCCCTGTGGATGTTGGCTGGTCTGTCATGATTTAGAGTGAAAGAAGCACCATCAAGTCCCTCAAGGTCCTGTGGTCTCACTGCGGGGTAGGATTTAATCCTAGGAACTAATTAACAGTGAGAAGAGGTCGGTGGAGTCCCTGTAGAAATGTTGGTGTTGCCTCAAAGGAATTCAGAGGCTGGAGAGAGGGCTGAGGTGGTTGGAAGCTTGGAGAAGAGGTGGGAGCTTGAAGGATGAGGTGGGGGGTGTTGAAGAGACAGAGAAGTGGGGAGCGGGCACAGAGGTTGGAGGGGGGCAGTCTGTGGGATTGGGATCGAGGAGTCTGCCCAGATTCTACTGTAGAGCACAGGGCACTATATTCAATACTTTGTAATAGCCTATAATGAAAAAGAATATGAATATTATGAATATATGAATATATATATAACTGAATCACTATGCTGTATGCCAGAAATTAACACATTGTAAACCAGCTATACTTCAGTAAATTTTTTTTTTTAAAATAAGGGGGAAAAAAAGAAGCATTCTCACAGATATAGAGAACACACTAGTGGTTACCAATGGGTAGAGGGAAGGGGGAGGAGAAATGTAGGGGCAGGGGAGTAAAAGGTATAAAGCATTATGTAAAAAATAAGCTGCAAGGATATATTGTACAATGTAGGGAATACAGCCAATGTTTCATAATAACTGTAAATGAGTATAATCTTTAAAAATTGTGCATTACTAGATCGTAACCCTGTAACATACAATGTTGTACAACAACTATACTTCAATAAAATATAAACTGAAAAAATTAATGGGATATGAAATAAAAGCAATGCAGATGAGAAAAAAAAAACAGTGTTTGTGCAGCGGATGGTGGTACAGTCAAATAGGCTGGCTAGGAGAGGCAGAAGGAGAAACACTAAGAAAGGCTTTAGAAAGGGAGGTGTCCAGGGCAGGATGGGGGTGCTTTGGCAAACTACCCATTGCCATTGGAGACTTCAGGGCCATCAAGACAGATGTTCCCCACTCCTATTCTTTAGCCCCAAAAAGAATGGAGTTTCCATCTATAGAAGCAGCAACCATGACACTCTTGGGTTCTCTTTAAAATGCATGTTATAGTGGGGGAAAGGTACAGCTTAAGAGGTAGGGTGCATGCTTAGCATGCACAAGGTCCTGGGGCCAATTCCCAATACCTCCTCTAAACATAAATAAATTACCATCTCCCAAATAAATAAACTTTTTAAAAAGCACATTATGATATTAAAGGCTCTGAGAGATCCTGCAGGAAAGAGACCACTTTATTTTATTTACTTTTGGCAGAGAGGTAGGTCTATTTATTTATTTTTAGAGGAGGTACCAGGAATTGAACCCAGGACCTCATGCCTGCTAAGCATACACTCTACAACTTGAGCTGGCACTTTCCAGACATGTTTGACGTCAGAATCCTTTTAATGTGGTGTACCTCATGGGACCACTATTCCCAAAAATGTCTGTTAGGAAATGCTGCTGTTGGAAACATTTTTTGTTTTGGGGGGATCCAACAGGCTGTGGTTCAGTTCTTGCGTTGTAACCTGTTCAGATTTTTTTTCACTTGTTTGGTTTTTTTGGGGGGCAGGTAATTAGGTTTATTTATTTTTAATGGAGGTACTGGGATTGAACCCAGGACCTCATGCATGCTAGGCGTGCATTCTACCACTGAGCTATTAACTGCCCCCACCCCTGTAACCTATTTGGTGTTGAATCTTGGGCAACTCACTTTGCTCCCCAGAGCCCCCTTTTCCTCAGAATCATTGAGAGAATGAGGAAAAATATGTGGCAAGCTCTTGGTTTTCCTACGTGCCCCACAGGTGCCAGGCCTGGCACCACCTCCTCCTTTGAGCCAGGCTTCACATGGTCGGCTGAAGAGGCAGTTAGATAATGGGCTTGGTGAAACTTTGATTGGATTTCTCCTCTGGGAAAACAGCGTTTGATGCCCCTCACTTGGTACCCTTGTTGGCCCTGGCACAATGGACAACACAAATGCCCAGATGTACGAGGAGGGTAGGATGAAGTCTCCCGGGGCCCAGCCAAGTCTTGACCTGAGGACTGCCAGCAAGAGGGCTAGTGTTGAACCCATCATATCAGGAGTCATCCAGGTAAGAACCTGGCCCTCATGTTCTGATCCCTCCACTCCCAGCAGGCACCTTTCCTTTCCCCTGCCCAGGTTTCCTCCCCATCTGCTTTTATTAAGCCTCAGGTACAAGTGACACAAAATCCAGTTCAAGCTGGATTAGGCAGGAATGAGAAACAGCATGGGTAGCTGACAAATCTACATGTAGACTTCAGGTATGGCTGGATCAAGGTGCTAAATGAGTGTCTCTTGGCTCTGCCTTCCTCTGTGCCATCCCCAGGCAGACTCTTCGTGAAAAATGGCAAGAATTGCTCTGGTCCCTCCAGGCTTACATGTCCCCATCTTACATCATCAGGCTTAGCCTTCTCAACAGGAGACCCTCTTTGTAATAGGTGAAGAAAGTCTTTGGTATCACTGTCTTTGGCCCAGATTATAGTCACATGTTTATCCCTGAACCATTCACCATGGCAGGACAGAGTGGCCTGGATCTCTTGATATAATGTGGAGTCAGAAGTGGCACTCAGCTAGCTCTACTGAGCCCCATGGGCCAGATAGAGACAGGAAAGTTCCCATAAAAGAATGTTGGCTTCTGTTACCAAAAGAGATGCTGGCTGGGTGAGCAAAAAAAGAATTGCCTACTTACTCTACTAGGTGCCTTCCGTGGCCTTCAGCCTCCCCTACTTTAATTTCCTTTATTCCCCTGACAACTGCTCAAAGCTTCCATCCCTGACCCCACCCCCCAGACTGCAACCTAAGCTCTCATCACTCTTAACCTCTTCCCATCAAAAACATTTTAAGTGCCACGTGGCACGAACTGAAGAGCCCAGGGAAGACCCTCCTTCTCATCTACTTTTCCCAGAGCTAAAAATGTCACCATAAAAAAAGTTGACATTCCCCTGAGTTGAGTATCGCCCCCTCCCTGAAGCCTCTGTTATAAATCATGGCTTCTCCTGGACCCAAGAAGAGGGCTGAAGAGGGGCATCTTGGAAAGAGGCTGGGGCAAACCTTCAGGACTTCTTTTACTTGCCCATTTATTTTTTTAATGAGCATGGCCATGAGGTCTCAGTGCCACCACTTAACCAGCTGTATGGCCTGGGGCATGTCACATGTCACTGCAGCCCTTTGAGCCTCAAGGGCTCATGTGTGGGTAAAATCCCCAGGGGCACCTGGTACTGGCCCTGCCCCGTGGTAGATGCCCTGAGTGTTGGCTTGCAGCAGCATCTTGTAACAATTATTATCAATTGATTGAACCAGGTTGCCTGGAGTTTGCTGACTCAGGTGAAGCTTGGAACTGAGTCTAAGTCATCGGTTCAAGGTCACCCAACAGGGAAGCGATAGACCAAGATGGGAAGCAAAACCCATTCCAGGGCCTGAGTTCTGAAGTAGTGGAAGTTATGGAAGCCTCTCTAGGACTTGCGAGGGTATTGAAGTCCTCCAGGGTGCTCTACTCTGGACCCCAGGTTCAAGCTAGAGCCATCGGTGCTGACCAACAGCCTCTTTCCAATGCCTTCCCCAGTTAGGCACAGGAATTCCTTGTCCCTGAGGCCAGGGTGATACCCAGGGAATGGGAGGATCCTTGCAGAACAGGCCAATCCTTGAGCCAGTGCCATGGGCATCTTTGTTCTAGGTTGTGTTTCCAGATACTGAAGGAATGGGGATTGGGAAGCAGCCCTCATCAGCTCCAGGAGGGCCAGAGAATGGATCCACCCACAGAGAAGCATCAGAGGAGGGATCTCCAGAGCTCAGCACCCAGGAGCAGAGGCATCCGGCAGGACCAAGGTGAGCTGGGGGCTTCCCGAGAGCACGTCCAGGAGAAACACTTGTGACTCACCTGGTAGGGGGAGAGAGGAGAAAGAACTCCCAGACTAAGGTGGATCCGCCCAGTCACAGCCCCGAACTTCTTTCGTACCACAAATCACACTAAATAATTATTTGTGTTGAGTTTTTGTCTGCATTCCCCCACTACACCGCAAGCTTCTGTTACATGTCTTGTTCAAGGGGCATGGATGTACATGTTCAATCTCAAATCCCTCATGCCTGGGACTCTGACTGGCACATAGTAGATGCTCAGTAAATATGCATTCACCAAATTCATAGAAGAATGAACAAGAGAGGGGCTGAAAGACATGGAGACACACATTTGTGTGTTTTTATTGTTATTTTCCAAATATTGTATATATATTTAAACTTGTCTACAGTGAGAACGTATTCTTTTTAAAAAGAGAAAAATCGAGAGAGAGAGACGTAAGAGGCAATGTGGAAGATTTGGGAGACTGATCAAAGTATTATTGAAATTTGATTATAACCCCAAACCTTGAGATAATCTCTACTACATGAAAAGTTAGGGGAATCAATCAAAGCCAGGTTTGAGCACCCCTGAGACAGGTACTGCACCCTGGGCTGGCAGAAATAGAAACCATTTCAACGGATTTGCTTGGCATTTGTTTAAACTGCCTTAAGACTGTCTTTACCCCCATCTATTTCTAGAAATATGCCCTAAGAAAATAACTCCAGATTCAGGCAAAGTTTTATGCACAAACATTTTCACTGTCACATTATTTTAAATGCTAAAATATTAGAAATGCCAGTGTGTGCTAAATGCCCACAGTAGGGGCATGGTTAAGTAAATTATGATTATCTACAAAATATAGAATTTTATACTTTCCTTGAAAAGCATGTTTATGAAAGATTTTTGGCATGGGAAAATTTTAGGTTATAATGTTAATTGAAAAGCATTGCAAAAGTGTATCTGTAGTAATAACATGTAAAAATATGCAATTATTTGAAGATGGCTTTTAAATTAATCCCCATTAAAAATATGTATGTATATCCTTAGGCAGAAACCTGGAGGATATACTCCAGAATATTAAAGTGAGATCAGATAGACACAGATTCAAATCAAGAGCTGTCAACTTTAGCTTAATGACCTGAGTCTCAAGTCTCCTGACCTCTCTTATCTCCCCATTCTCCCAGATTTTTCTTTTTTTTCGAGAAAGCAATGAGTAATCATAAAAATATTATATCCTGACTCTCCTAAACATTGACATCAAAGTGTCTGTGATTGGGAGAATTCATGTTAGCCTTTTATTCTTTCTCCTACACATTAAGTATGAACCTATTGTGTGCCTAGCCCAGTGCAGGTGCTCTGGGAACTCCAGAGAAGTATATGAATATAAAACTCTGCCCCAGGCTGGAGACTGAGGTGTCCGTTTGTCTGTTCTCCCCAGGATGAAGGAGTCATCTTGGGCCGCCCAGGAGGTGCCCGTGTCCCTGCAAGCAGGCCAGGATCAGGCCATGCCAGGGAGTGAGCTGGGGGTGCTGCCTTCCAGGGTCCCTGCAGCGCATGAAGGGCTGCAGCAGCCCGGCACAGGGAAGGAGACCGAGGACCAACAAGGGAGCCAGCAGAACCCAGGGACAGTGGAGGGTCAGGCCTCCGAGAGCTGCCAGGTAATGTCCGCGGAGACCTTGGCGGGAAGGTATGGAATGATGACCCACAGGGGAGGTGAAGGAGTGGGGAAATGTTGGAGGCAGGGAAGAGATAGGGGGTTCTGTGTAAAATTAAAATTGGGACATGCGGGGTTTAACAAAGCTCAAGCGATTTTTTTTTTAATGCTAGGATATTCTAACCGCTGTTTCTTCACTGCTTCTTTGTGGGACCTTGCAGGAGATGGTTAGAGTATGGTGCCTTTTCCAAACATATCTTTTAATTTATTTTTATTTTAAGATTTAGCATTTTTTAACAGCTTCAGTGAGGTATCATTGACATACACTTGCACATACTTCAATTGTACAATTCGATGTTTTGGACATAGGTGTACACTCATGCAACCATCACCCCAATCAAGAAAACAAACACATCTGTCACCCACCCCCCACAGTTTCCTGACACCCCTTTGTCACAGCTCCTCGAACCTGCCCCCATCCCCAGGCAACCACAGATGTGTGTTCTGTCGCATTAGATGTATTTCCTAGAATTTTCCATAAGTGGAAGCATTCAGTAGCCATTCCTTTTTGTTTGTCTTCTTTCACTCAGCATGACTATTTTGAGATTCAACCATGCTATTGTGTGGATCAATACTTTGTTGTTTTTATTGCTAAGTAATATTCCATTGTATGAATATGTCACAATTTCTTCATTCTTTTATCTATTGATGGATATTTAGTTGCTTTCAAAAACTTTTTGACTATCACAAATAAGATTTACAGAAACATTCATGTCCATATGTACACGTGGTTTTATTTCTCTTGGGCAAATAAATGGCTAGGGGTAGAATGGACCATATGGTATTTGTAATATTTAACTTATTAAGAAACTGCCAAACATTTCTCCAAAGTGGCTCTGTCATTTTACATCCCCATCAGCAATGTATGAGAATTCCAGTTGCTCCACATCCTCCCCAAAACAATGGCCAGTTTTCAATTCTAAGCATTCTCATAGGTGTATAGTGGAATCTCATTGTGGTCTTTATTTTCATTTTCCTAATGACTAATCATATCAAGCATCTTTTCATGTGCTTATAGGCCATTTGTATATCTTTGGAGAAATGTCTATTCAAATAGTTTGCCTGTTATTTGAATTGAATTAGTCAGTTTATTGTTGAGTTCCAAGAGTTCTTTATATATTCTGGATACTAGACTATCAGATTTATGATTTATGGATTTTTTTCTTCCACTTCTATGGGTTGTCTTTTCACTTTCTGCCCTTTTGTTTTTCCAAATTGGGTTGTTTTCTTATTATTGAGTTTTGAGGGTTCTTATGTATTCTGAATACAAGTCCTGTATCATATATGTAATTTTCATATGTGTTCTCCCAGGCTGTGAGCTGTCTTTTCCATTCTCTTAACAATGGCTTTCAAAGAACAGAAATTCTCAATTTTGGTGAAGCCTAATTTATCCATTTTTTCTTTATGACTGTGCTTTTGGTATTATTTCTTAGAAATCTTCCTTTTCTTTTCTTTTTAAATGGAAGTACCGGGGATTGAACCAAGTACCTCATGCATGCCAAGCATGCACTTTGCCAACCAGGATATACTCCCAACCTCTCTTAAAAATCTTTACGTATCTCAAAGTCACATAGGATTTTCTCCTATGTTATCTTTAAGAAGTTTTATTGTTTTAGGTTTTATATTTACATTTATGATCCAATTTGAGTTAATTCTTGTACATAGTATAAGTGTTGGATCAAGCTTTGTTTTTTGCATATGATGGCCCAGTCATCCCAGCACCATTTGTTGAACACTATACTTTCCCTGCTGAATTTTCACCTTTGTCGAAAATCAATTTATCACATGAAATGTTGCAGAAAAACGTGTTACAGCTCAGTTGTGACAGCAACCTGGATCCGGGCGAGAAATCAAGCAGCACTCGGAGAGTTGAAGAACTCAGGTTTATTACACCAGCGGGCCCAGAGGACTTAACACTCCAAGCTCTAGACCCCGTCTGTAGGTTTACACAGGCTTTTATAGGCTGCCAGTTTACACTTTGCAACATCATATGCAAATAAGGTATAACTAAAGTTGACTAATTAGGAACAGGCTTTGTAGAAATGGGCCGATCAGGAGGGAGAGAAATAACCAATCAGGAGTGAGCTCCACTTTCCTAGAAGTTAGCGGTTTCAGAGGCAAAAAGTGAGATAAAGCCGCTGGGCCAGGGAACCAGATGGTGCTGGCAGGAGAGTAGTGGTCCTGCCTGGGGGTCCTGCTGGTCTTTTTATGGGGCTTCCCACCTCAACATGAGTCTATATCTCTACTTTTTACACTCATCTATTTATCTATCCTTATTTCAACACCATGCTGTCTTGATTATAGCAACTTTTTTGTTTGTTTGTTTGGGTGAGGGAGGTAATTAGGTTTATTTATTTTTAATGGAAGTACTGGGGATTGAACCTAGGACCTTGTGCATGCTAAGCACATACTCTACCACTGAGCTATACCCTCTCCCAATTATAGCAACTTTTGAAATCAGTCAGTACAGAAATCCCCTTTGTAGGAGTACCATGAAGGACTCTTGTTCTTTGAAACATCTGCTGGGAAATCCCATTTAAAGAGGATCATCTCAACTGGATAAAGAAGTTATGGTACATTTATACAATGGAGTACTACTCAGCCATAAAAAAGAATAAAATAATGCCATTTGCAGCAACATGGATGGACCCGGAGACTGTCATTCTAAGTGAAGTAAACCAGAAAGAGAAAGAAAAATACCATATTATATCACTTATATGTGGAATCTTTAAAAAAAAAAAAAAGACAAACTTATATACAAAACAGAAACAGACTCACATAGAAAACAAACTTATGGTTACCAGGGTGGGAAGAGGGTGGGAAGGGATAAATTGGGAGTTCGAGATTTGCAGATACTAACTACTATATATAAAATAGTATATAAAATATGTAACTACTATATATAAAAACAAGTTTACACTGTATAGCACAGGGAACTATATTCAATACCTTGTAGTAACTTATGGTTAAAAAGAATATGAAAATGAATATATGTATGTTCCTATATGACTGAAGTATTGTGCTGTACACCAGAAATTGACAACATTGTAAACTGACTGTACTTCAATAAAAATATATTTTTAAAAAAGAGGATCATCTCACTTTTTCCAGGGTCCCATTCTACCTGCGCAGAGAAGCGTGGATTATGATTTTGGGTAGGCCATGCCTCCTGGGGGCCTCAATTTCCTCATCCCTCAAAATGGGGGCATCTGTGCTACCTTCTAGGGGTACTGGGAGAACTCAGTAAGATCGTGCTTGCAGAGGTTGGACTGGAGTGAGTGTGTGACAACTCGTCTCTGGTTGATTCACCTGGGAGCCAGGATGGGGCACCCCCTCTTGATGTCCTTGTCCTTGGCAGGGTCCAGTGTGTCAGCCCACCCCAGGTCACCTGGCAGCAAATGAGTCAGACATCGTGCAGCCAACAGAGACTTGCTGCACCTTGGACAGCTGTGCACAGCAACTGGGAGACAAGCCTTCCAAGGAGGTGGACACCTCCCCCATCAGGCCACAGGGGGCTCTGCCAGAGCCTGGCCCAGGGGGACATGGGGACAGTTCCCAGGAAGCAGTGCCCCTAATGCCCACGGCAATTCTGGAGGAAAAGACAGCCCACTCTTTCCCACCATGCACACCAAGACCTAACACACCCAAAGAAAGGTAAGCCATCCTCTGATGGCACCCCCTACCCCACTCTCTGACCCCAACAAGGTTGCTCTTCTGCTAAATTACAAGTGAGGTGAATCTAGTCCTGACCACTCCTTACATAATGTAGGACTTTGGTCAAGTCAAGCTCCCCTGGGCCTCAATTTCCCCATCCGTATAATAGCTCTAATACCAGAAGTCTTTGTTCCGTGAGCCTATACTTCAAGGGCCACATCCCTACATGGGGATATGAGGCAATGAGGAGCCCCTCTGAGATTAGAAGTTCAAGGGAATGAAGCTTGGGTGATGGACCACCCAAGAGTGTCCCGGGCACTGAGAAAAGGTGGGTGTAAGGGTCAAGCCTTGAGCTGAGCCCCTCTGCCACCTGGAGGTTTCTTCCTTATTTAGGGGCGAAGCTGTGGAGACCGAGCCACCACTGGGGCCTGTTCATCCATCTGTAAGTAGAGCCATAATGGGGATGGGGACAGAGTGGGATGGGGATCAGGAGGAAGAAGGAGTAGAGAAAGAAATGGAGTCAAACTGGGGAGGGTGTGAGTGTGTGCCTGTGTGTTTGTGTGAGTGTGCCCATGTATCTGTGTGTTTGCACATATGCATGTGTGTACCCATGTGTGTGCATCTTGGGTGGGGGCCAAGGATGTTCTTCCACTCTGGAGTCCCTGGGTTCACCCCAGGTCATGGCTTTTCTTACATTGGCATGGATTTCTTCTGCAAATTTGCTCTCAGTCACAGCACACAACCCATAGCTTCCCTGAACATCTGAGAGGGTCCCATCTCCCTCCCACCCATCCCCACCTCTGCCAACTTGGCCACTTCCTAGTTCTTTAACTTAACTGAGGAACCTGTGAATGCACAGTCATTGTCTGCCTGGTGGAAAGGTAGGTTGGAAAAAGAGGAGTCAAAAGAGCCTTTAGGGAGTATAATCTACACAAATAATTGAATCACTATGTTATGCACCTGAAAATGATTCAATATTGTAAATCAACTATATTTCAGTTTTAAAAAAGAGACCTTAGATCTGGGGCCTGAGCAGCAAGTCGTGTCATTCACCAAAGGGATGACACTGGGGAAGGAGCAGACAGGAAGATACCTAAGGTTCTGCTTGGGTCATGTTCTAGACGCCTGGGAAGAAATGTCAGGAGGATGCCTGGAGTTAGGAAGGACAGAGAAGTCAGGATTGGACATGCAAATGAGAGGAAAATGGGGATGACATCTAGGAGAGTGAATACAGAGCAGGAAGAGGTCTGAGGACAAATCATTGGGTCTCCACAACGTTTAGAAATGGAGCGAGAGTGGGGAGGGACAGTGAAGTAGGCTGCGGAAGACTCAGGGAGGGGGTGGGAGTCTGGAGAAGAAAGCATTTCCAGAAGGAGGGAGTGGCCATCTCTGTCTATCACCACTGAGAGGTCAGCTCTAAGAGGCCAGAGATGTGACCAGTGACTTGCAACAGTCTGGCCGGGGAGTGGTAGCAGAAGCCAGGCTGGAGGCTGGAGGAAGTGGAGATGGAGTTCAGCCAACTCTTTCAAGGCATTTTGCTCTGAAGGAAGAGCAGGGAACTGGGATGGTAGTTGGAGGGGTTTATAGCGTCAGGAGAGTTTTTTTGTTTTTAAAGGACAATAATATAGCGTGTTTACATGCTGATGGGGGCAATCTGGTGGAAAGGGTAGAGCTGATACTTCAGGAAGAGTCAGTGTGTGGTAGGAGCTACATCTTTGAATGGGCTGTGCTGGAACCTGAGTGGTGTGGCCTGGTTGGTGGTGGGCAGGGGACGGCCCACCCCTCTGATGAGAGGGACAGATGTAGGAGGTGCTGGATTTGTTGAATGAATTAGTGGGAATTTATTAATTCATAATGCATACCACGTGCTGGCTGCTGGGTCGAAAGAGGCATCAAGGTCCTGCCCTCATGAAGCTCACTTCTGGTCAGGCGGGCAAACAATAAGCATGGATAAGGCCTTGGCAGGTTGTGTTGGTTGCAATGAAGGAAATAAACAAGTGGTGAGATGGGGAATAACTCACTCAAGACTGCAGCTCAGGATGGCCAGGAGGGGGCAGAGCCCGGGTTAGGGGTCAGGGAGGACATGGGGTGGGAGCCTGGCAGGATGCAGGAGAGATCTGGGCCTCCCCAGGGACCAGAGAGGAAGGGGCAGAGGATCCCCTGCAGAGTGGGTAGCAGGGAGGAGTTTGTTGAACAATCTGGCTGACTGGAGGCCTCCTGAATTCCCTCCCTCACCCTGTCCCTAGGAGGTGAGGGACATAGGAGAGAGGAGGGAGCTGGACCACATGCGGAAACAGCCTCAGGAGACTGTGGTGGCCACAGGGACCGAGAACCTTAGGAACCCTCGGCCGGGCTTCATAAAGTGCTTGCTGGCGGTGGAGGAGGAGGAGGAGGCCATGCATCGGAGGGCCACCAAGGCTCGGGCCCTGCCAAACCGGAAGTCCCCCAGGACCCTGACCCCTGTGCCCACCTCAGCTCCAAGCCTACCCCTGGCACTGCCTCACACCCCTGCCATGACCCCATCCTGGGCCCGGCTGCCAGCCCCTGGGCCAATCTCTGCGCCGGTGGGAGCCCCAGTCCCAGCTTCAGTACCCGTCTCAGTCCTGCCGGTCCCCACCTCAGACCTGGGCTGGAGAAGGACAGAACTTTTGCACCACAGCGGGGAGAGGAGACTGAACTACCCCAAGGCACGGTAGGAGCCACCCCAGGAAGGGTGTCCGGGATCAGAGCCTGTGTCCCAGGGCCCCTGGTGTCTCTCTTCCAGGCTCTTGTCCCTGTCGCTGCACCAGTCTATTCCCTCTAGTGAGTCCTGCTCTTCATTTCTCCTCACTGTCTACCTTTCCCAGCTCTTTATCTTTCATATCCAGGCCTCCTTTCTCATTGCAGACCCCTCTGTCCTTTCTAACCTTTGTGATGACGTCTCTCCTTTAGACTCCCCTCCCCTCTGCTTCACTCCTCCTCTGGGTCACTCTTACACTCTCCTGACCTCTCCAAGCCTCCCTCAGGGGCCCTCCTATGACCTCCTCCTCCCCAGCTTCCCCTCGCCTTCAGCTAGGTTTGGGCATTGGGCAGGGATGGGCGGCTGGATATGTGCCCTGGGCCCAGCTCTGTCCTCTGCAGGCAGGAGCTGGAGGAGCACTGTCTCCTGAAGATGTATCAGACCTGGGAGGAGAGGTCCGAGGAGCACCTCACACTGAAGCAAGAGGAAGGTGAGGGCGGGCCTGGCCAGGGGAGCCCCTCGCAGGGCAGGCAGAACCCTCAGTCCTTGGGTTTCTAGGTCCAGGGTGGGGTTGCAGATCACGCGGCTGCCCCAGTGCCCACCCCAGCCCTGCACTTGGCTAGGCGGGCTGTGCAGGGTAGGAGGCTGACCCCAGCCCTGGCACACCGCTGTCGGGGAGCCAGGACTCCTGCTGGGTCTTGTCACTTGGGGTCCAGTTCTCTTCCCTGGCCCAGAGCCACCTCTCTGAATGAATGAAGCAAGCCCTGCAAAGCTCTTTCATTTTTGGACACAGTTCTGCCTCCCCCATCCCAAGCCCCCTCTATCGGTCCTCTGTAGAGACTGCCTGGATGGGAGGCAGGGCTCCAGAGCCCCCGCCTGTCCTACATCCCTCACCATTTAACAAGCCCCTCTGCCCTGGACATGTTACGGAACCAAACTTGGGTTCACCTGCGCGCAGTAAAGCCAATCTACTGACACCGGGTTGTGGTGACGGAGAGCGTGGCACTTACTGCAGCCTCCAAGCACGGAGTCCAGACAGCTAGTTCTTAAAAGACCCAAACACCCTGATGGCTTTCAGGGAAAGGCTTTTAAAGACAAGGTGAGAGAAGGGGGTTGTGTGGGGTGTGATCGGTTCGTGGACACTCTTCTGATTGGTTGGTGGTTAGGTCATCAGGAGTCAACCTCGTTAATCTTCTGGTTCCAACCTGCTTGTGGGCAGCACAGAGTGAACTTCTTCTGCCTGGTGGGGGTTTCAGGCTCTGCAAAACAGCTCAAAGGACACAGCTCAGAATGTTATCTGTAGCCCTTGAGGAGAAACTAAAGGTCCTTGACTCTGTTTAATGGCTAAACTATTATTATTTTGTCTTGCTTGGCTGCTTTCCTTTCTTCCTGCGTTTTCTGACTTCTCTTTTATTCTTTGGAACTTGGGGAAGGCCTAGGAGGCTAAAGCTTTTCTACAGACCAGAGGCAGGTGGAGGACATGGTGAGGGAAATCTGTCCTGAGAAGGCCCCATGGGCTCCTGCTTGATTACGGACAGGTCCCCATTTTCCTCCACATCCCACCTCCACCCCAAAATTCAGAAGTTCTGAATACCTGCCCTGGGCAAGATGCCATGCCCTTTGCTCCCCACCATCCTTGGGGCTGGGCCCCGTGACTCCTCTTACCCACTCTTTGAGGAGGAGTGATTGCTGTTTCCTGCAGGCTCCGGAGGTGGCCTAATCCACCGTCCACATCACTGCCAACCCAGGCCACACCTGGCTCTGGCTCTGGATGAGTGGGTGTGTACCCTCCTTGCATCCGCGCCTCCTCCCCAGAGTCTGAGCCCCAGGCAGGGCCAGAGTGGCCCCTTCTTCTTCTTTCCTGAATGTGCTCTCTGGCTCCTTAGGACCCCATCCTTGAAGTTCCCTTCCTTTAGCATTACAACTCTCCAGGGCGCGGGGGTATAGATTAGCGGTAGAGCACATGCTTAGCCTGAGAGGGATCCTGGGTTCAATCCCCAGTACCTCCATGCAAAAATGAAAAAAAAGAAAAGCTCTCTAGCTATTTTGGAGGGCTTTTCTAGGTCCAGAACCCACTGCCCTGCCTGGAGGCAAGAGTTCATGGACAGCTTGCCACTTTGGCTTAGAGATTCAGTGTTCTCCCCAAGAGGCCCCCAAAACTCTCGGCCATTTCTGGGGAAGAAGGAGCTGGCTACCTGCTCGGATGGTCCAAACCACCCTGCATTTTGGATGATTGCATCTGCTTTTTTTTTTTAAGGGGGGGGGAAGGTATTAAGTTTATTTGTTTATTTATTTATTTATTTATTTATTTATTTATTTTTTAATGGAGGTACTGGGGATTGAACTTAGGACCGGGTGTATGCTAAGCAGACACTCTACCACTGAGCTATACCCTCTCAACCACATCTCCTTTTGAGAGTTGTTCTGGTTTTTCCCTTTTCAGCATGCCTGCCGGTGGCAGGTCATCACTTACTCCAACCCTAATCCTGGCCCTACCTCTACCCCACATTTCAATCCTGTGTGTCACAGACTTACAGAGTCTATGATGTGCCAAGTGCTGAATTAATGCAACCTCTCTTGGAGGGTGTACTGTTGTTGCTTCCATCTTACAGATAAGAAAACTGAGGCTCAGAGAAGTACAGTGACTTGCACATGACAACTGTATTAGTTTGCTTGGGCTGCCATAACAAAATACCACAAACTAGGTGGCTTAAAATTTGTTTTCTCATAGTTCTGGAGGCTAGAAGTCCAAGATCGAGGTGTCGGTATGTTTGATTTCTTCTGAGGCCTCTCTCCTTGGCTCGCAGGTGGCTGCCTTCTCTCTGTGTCCTCACGTGGTCTTCCCTCTGCACACGCATCCCTGGTGTCTCTTGTGTGTCCAAATTTCCTCTTCTCTTAAGGAAACCACTTAGGTTGGATTAGGGTCCACCCGAATGGCCTCATTTTAACTTAATCACCTCTTTAAAGGCCCTATCTCCAAATATCATCACATTTTAAGGTACAGGGGTTGGTTAGGACTTCCATATATGAAATCAGGGGGCAGGCACAATTCAGCTCATAACAGGAACCCAGTTTACTATTAAATGGTAGAACCATCTTCTCACCAGTTCTGTTGATCTAATCTGGGTTTTGCTGTAGGCAGTGAAACCAGATAGCACACACATTAAGGCTTTTCTATCAATTGGTGCTATTCTAAGAGCTTTCTCAGCATCCTCCCTGGTCCTCTGCTTTGGTCCAGACCCATGAAACTATCCCAGAGGCTATGTCTATGCAAATAAGCACCTGCAGAGCACCAAAATCAAGGCACAGACTGAGTCAGAAAGATTCGTCTGGTCCTCTAAACTTTTAGCCTCAGTTTCCCCATCTTTACAAGGGAATAAGCATTCTACTCTTTATAAGGCTGCTGTAAGAATTAAATGAGAACACGGCTATAAGGAGCTTCTCATAGTGCCTGGCACATAGCAGGGGTACCCTAAGTTGGGTGTGTTCCTGGTGTGAAGTGAAGGTGGCTAATTAGCTTAGCTCTTGCCACGCCAGCTGAGCCCTTGGCCTGACCTTGTACTAGAGAGTGAAGTGCGTTAACCGGCCCTCACCCCTCCACTTCCACTCTTTCAGTTAACTTTGTCCCTCCACCCAGTCACGATGATAGAAGACACTAGGCGGGAGGGTGGTTGGAAGGGATGAGATGAATGGTGGAAACAGGAAATGTCCTCACCCCACGTAACCCCGCCGCCCACTCCAGCCTTCCGCAGCTACTTTGAGATCTTCAACGGTCATGGCGAAGTGGACGCACAGAGCCTGGAGAACATCCTGCTCCTTGTGGGCATCCCCCTGACACCAGCCCAGGTGGAGGATGCCCTGACGAGTGCTGATATCGATGGTGAGTGTTGTCGGGGGGGTCTTCATTCTGAGCCCCAGGCTGGTCCAGCTTCACAGGCAGCATGAGACCTGTGCAGTCATATGGCGCCCTGCACTTACAGGGTCCTGAGTTTGGTTTAATGCTCTGCTGTTGCAGTCTCGAAATTCTTAATAATTTTTGAATGAGGGGCCCTGTTCTGCATTTTCATTTTGCACTGGGCCCCACAAATTATGTAACTGGTCCTGGCCCCCAAAGTTAGTGCTCCCTGAGCACCAACCTGCTCAGTGCCAGGTTCTGGGGACCCAGAGATGACTTAAGACCTAGCTCCTGACCTTAAGATGTAGGTGATCTCTGAGGTCACTCCTTTCAGGCCTTTGTATGTGCTTCATCATACATTCCTCCGTGATTTGGTCACTCATTTTACCAGCTGTATGATCTTGGACAAGTCCTGAAGTTCATCGAGTCTCATTTTCCCCATCTGCAAAATGGGGCTGATAGCAGGACCCATCTCACTGGGCTGCTAAAAAGATTAAATGAGCTAATCCAGGGAAAGTATTGAGCACAATACCTGGTGCACAAAATGCATCTAGGAGACATTAACTGCTAGTATTATTCATTCACTCAGTATTTATTAACTGCCTACTGTGTGCCCATTCCTGTGCTGGGCACTGAGAATAAACAGATGTGTAAGACCCAGGAGACCTACCCTTGAGGTGCCCACACAGTCAGTGACACAGAAGAGTTACCAAAGGAAGCAGCACTTAAGGTGGCTTGGAAGAAGGGATCAGGAAGGAAGGCTTCCTGGAAGAGGTGATGCCTGAGCCAAACTGTGAAGGTTTAAGCAGGAGTTAGTCAGGGAATGAAGAAGGAAGAAGGACATTCCTGGGGGCAGAAATAACCTGGACAAAGGGAATGAACAGAGGGTGAGGAGAAGGACATGTAGTTTAGTTGGCTAGATGCAGAGAATGCAGCAGAGCTGTAGGGACCTGGGCTCCCACCAGGTAATCAAATCTGCTTCCTCCACCACTGCCTGAGCTGAACTTACCTCAGTTTGGCCCCCCATGTGACCCCAGGCAACAGCTTGCTTTTCTCTGTGCCTCAGGCTTCCTTGGTGACATGGGGATCAGAGTATTAGGCACCCCTGGATGGTGGTTTTAAGAATTAGAGACCATTTATTAATTTGCCAAGTATTTCAGAGAACATTTGCCTGGCACCTAGCTGCCTTAAGCTCTGAGGACACAATTTGAACAAAACAACCAGTTCCTGCCTCCCAGAGACTCAGTGAAATCCCAAATCTTATGAGTGTCTGGTTGAAGCACAAGGGCTTTATGAGAGTATTTGACTGGAGATCTGACCCACGCTGGTCTGACTTCTCTCAGGAAGTGATGGTCAAGGGGAAGCATTAAGTAAAAGAGTTGGAGGGTGGTGGAGAGAATTCTAGGAAGAGGAAGCAGCATGTGCAAAGGCACGGAACAGGGAAGGATACGGCCCCTGGTGGGAGAGCAGGTTAGTGCTGGGGGTGTGTGGTACCAGGTGGGGCTGGAGACAGGTAATGGGCAGATCTAGTGAGGCTTCAAAGGCCAAAGTGGGAATCTTGTGAGTATAAATGTGTTCTCACGCCAAGACTAGCACATGGTAATAATAGTTGCTGGCATTTATTTTTATTTATTTTTGTTATTTTATCACATGGCTTGAATACTTTTTCTTTTTTTCTTTTAATTTTTGAATTTTGTTAGGTAAAATTGATAACAATTTGACTGCATGTATACAATATGTTGCACATAAATACATATATACAATACACTGCACATACAATTAAAAAATTTACATATATGTACTGTTCATTGTTTCTAAGAACAGCTTAGAGTTTTAGCTTTTTAAACTTACATAGTTATCAAAGGAATAAAGCCAACCACAAAATAAGAATCAACAGAATGCAGTAATCCATTCATAAAGGACAGTCAAATGTGCATACACATATTCAGGAAATCAGTCATATGAGTTATAATTAATACGTAGTTCATTTGTGTCCGTATTTTTAGATTCCACATATAAGTGATATCATATGGCATTCTTCTTTCCCTTTCTGGCTTACTTCACTTAGAATGATGATCTCCAGGTCCATCCATGTTGCTGCAAATGGCACTGTTTTATTCATTTTTATGGCTGAGTAGTATTGCAGTGTATAAATAGACCACAGTTTCTTTATTCAGTCACCTGTCAATGGACATTTAGGCTGTTTCCATGTTTTGGCTATTGTAAATAGTGCTTCTATGAACATTGGGGTGCATGTGTCTTTTTGAATTATATTTTTCTCCAGATATATGCCCAGAAGTGAGACTGCTGGATCATACGGTAAAGCCTATTTTTAGTTTTTTAAGGAACCTCCATACTGTCTGTCCGCAGCCTTAAGTGAGTAGGCCGTGGGGCCCAGGCCACAGTTCACAATAGCTTGCACCTGGTAAGAGGTAAATGTACGCATGCGCTAGTAGCATGAGTAAGCATTATGAACAATACGCATATGCGGGCAGAACATATAAAGGACAAGCGCGCCACGCCGGGGGCGCACCATCTTGTTGTACTAGAATAAAGTGCTATTTCTCTCCACGTCTGCTCGTCGCGCATTATGTTGGCTCTTCGTGCATTTTTCCAGCTGGAGGGGCTCACCTCTTCGGATCACTCTTCAGCCTCCCTCAGCTGACACCGTCTTCCACAGTGGAACAATTGCTGGCATTAGTGAGCATGCGTTAATATGCATGGCCCTGTGCTGAGCACTTTGCCTCATTTTCTCTTCCATGGGAAAAGTGTTACGGTCATCCTTACCCTTTAGATGAGAAAATGAAGGCTTAGTAGGGTTAAGTCTTTGCCAAGGTCACAAAAATGGTAAATGGTCGACCTGGGAAAGGAGCCTGAGACCTTTTGGGAGCTTCTAACCCAGGAGATTTTAATGTTCATCTTTTACTTTCCTGTGTGCACCGTGCTTTCTGCATCGACATGTGTTACTTTTATAATCAAACCCAATGAGTAAATGTTAACAGCTGTGCCTGGGTTGCAATGTCTGGACCTGCTCTGGAGGGCCCCTGCCCACCCAGTGTTCTTCTGGCCTCCGCAGGAGATGGTCACGTGAACTTCAAAGACTTTTTGGCCGTGCTGACAGACACCAAGCGCTTCTTCTGCTCTGTGGGTGAGCAGGGATGATCCCAGGGCACTCAGAGCTGGGGGAGGGGCCAGAAGGCTGGTGGGGGTTGGGAATACCGAACTGCCCAATAGTAATGGCAGCCACCATCCCATGTCCCCAGAACAGAATGCCCTGACGGACATGGTTCCCCCAAACCCCGACACTCTGCTCTTTGAGATCCTGTCCCTGCTGGTGGAGATGCTGGCCCTACCCGAGGCAGCCTTAGAGGAGATCACCAGGTGAGTAGGGCTGGTTGTTGGGGGTGGAGAGTTGCAGACACAGAAATGGCACCTAGAATTTTGACAGCTGAGGACTTTGATAGTTAGGACTTTTAGTTACAAGGGAAACCCACATAAAACTGGCTTACGCCAAAGGGGAATATATTGGTTCACATCACTGCTCAGGGCTTCAAGAATGACTGGATCCAGGAGACCAGATACCATTAGGCTTTATCTCTCCTGCTCATTTCTGTACTGGCTCAGCTAGGCTCCTCCCACAGTGGGATGGCAATGGGCAGCCCCATACTCATACCCTCCTTGTTTTGCTACCTCAGCAGCAAGAGGAATAACTTCTTGCAATATCCATATAGCAATCCCAGAAAAGGAATGTGATGGAGCCTGCCTAGGGCTAGAGATCACAATAGATGGAAGCCTCCCCATGTTTTCAGAGTGAGCTGGTGGTTAGTGGTTCACCTGAGGAAGAGATGACTGTGTACAAAAACAATATGAATACTCGAAGGTGAGAAGCAAAGGGAAACGGCAGAGCGGCTCAGCTGGTCTCTCGTAGCACACAGAGCCTTGTCCCTGTCGCTCAGTAAGTTGGATCATTTTTTCCTACCACAGACCAGCCCTTTTCGACAGGGGTGGGAGGAGGAGGAATGATTACTGGCTGTTCCATCAACACCAGCTTAACCACCCCAAAGACAAGAGATCTGTCTTTTTCTCCGCATCTATAAATCACTATATATATACACAAAACTCTGAAGAACACAAATGTGTAATTTTAAAAGCCATAAAACAAATTTCCCTGTATCCATTCCTCCAGTTAAAAGATAGGTCAATTCCAATAATCTTGAAGCCCCTATGTGCTCTGCCCCAGTAACAAAACGCTTCCTCCCTTAACAAGAACCAATCGTTATTCCCGTGCTTTTTGTTTTAAATTTTCATTGCTTATTTTCCCCCTTGTTGTTTATTGAAAGTTTCAAACACACAGCAAAGCTCAAAGAATTTTACAGTGAACATTTATATACCCACCGCCTAGATTCCACTGTTGCCATTTTGCCATACTTCTACCTACACATCCCTCCATCTGTTCATCAGTCTGTTATTTTTTATCATTTCATATTAAGTTAAATCATTTCCCTCTAAATACTTAAGCATACATGTCGTTAGCTAATGATTTGTTTAGAAATTTTTTCCCCCATCTTTGGAGGTACAATGTACACTCAGTGAAACGCACAAATCTTAAGTGTATCATTGTTTGAGTCTCAACAAAGCCCACACCCCAGCAATCCAAACCCCTCTCAAGATATGTAGAACTTGAGGGGGAGGGTATAGCTCAGTGGTAGAGTGCATGCCTAGCATGCACAAGGTCCTGGATTCAATCTCCAAGGCCTCCATTTAAAAAGTAAATAAGTAAACAAAATTTTTTAAAAGCCTAATTACCCCCAACGCCCCCCCAAAAGAATCATATTAAAAAAAAAAGATACATAGAACTTTACAATCACTCCAGAAAGTACCCTCGTGACCCTTCCCAGTTGGTCCCTGAACACACTGCTCCAGAGGCAATCACTCTCCTAATTTTTTTTTCCCATCACAGATTGGTTTCGCCTGTCTTAAAACTTCATATAAGTGGAAACACACAGTATGTAGTCCTTAGCATCTAGCTGCTTTCACTCAGCAAAATGCTTTTGAGATTAATCCACGCTGCTGTGGCAGCAATAGTCCACTCTTCTTTGTATTCCATTGTAGGAATTGACCATGGTTTGTTGATCCTTCGTGTCATGGTTAGGTTTCTGAGCAGCTTCCAATTTGGGGTTATAATGAGTAAAGCTGCTATTAACATTTTTGTACAAGTTTTTGTGTGGACATATATATTTTTTGTCTTGGGTAAACACCCAGAAATGGAAATGCTGGGTCATAGGATAGATGTATCTTAGTTATAAGAAACTGTTGGACTTTTTTCCAGGTGGTTATACCATTTTACATTCCCACCAACCATGTAAGAGATTTCCAGTTGCTCCACATCTTGTGCGAATTCGTACTGTCAGTCTCTTTAATTAAGTCACTCTGGTGGATATGCAGCTATAGGAGTGGACTCACGCAAGTCCTCTGATACTTGCTTTTTCTCCTCAATGTTACATTTTTGTGATTCATTCATGTTCTTGTGCATGGTGGTAGAATATTTATCATTTTCACTGCTCTATCCTATTACATGATAAGACTGTGTCACAGTCTATTCTGCCGATGGACATTAGGGCTATGGTTAGTTTCCAGCTAGGGTAGAAACAGTGAGAATATTTTGTATATGTCTTCTGGGACACCTGAGCAAGAGTTTTTCCAGAGCAGCAGTCTTTAAACTTTTTGGTCTAGGGAAACTCTGACAATATTTTTCTGTATTTGAGCTTGAAACTGAAAGGTTTGTTTTTTTTTTTTTTTAACATTTTTTATTGAGTTATAGTCATTTTACAATGTTGTGTCAAATGAGAGATTTTTAAAATACCAATTGATTTATTTAACAAGGACAACCCCCATTACATGTTAATATAAAAAAGTTTTAAATGAAAAAAATAACTGCATTTTTCAAAACAAACAAAAAACTTAATGAGCAGAATGGCATTGCTTTACGCTATTGAGAATCTCTTCCATGCCTGGAGTGGCAAAAGATGGCTGGATTTTCCTGTCTGCTTCTGCATTCAATCTGTTGCAGTCTTGTTGTTTTGGTTGAAGTCTATGAAGAAATCTGACCTCACACAAATACGTACTTAGAAAAAATATTTTAATAGTCTTTCCATTTAATAGTCACATATCATGTAGATATTTTTCTTTGATAGTACACCAAACTTAATGAGTAGCAGTGTCTTAAAAGTTGGTTGCAATATGGAATATGAATCCTATCTATGGACTGTTCATACCCTTTTAAATAAAAATCGATTGGTCTGTTTTATAGTTTAAATCCATCTTCTCCCATCAATTTTTTTTTGCCCATGAATGTTTTTTGAAACATGCATTGCTCATTTAGAAAATATTATGTATCCTCTAAATGTTGACACATTTCATTATAGTTACTCTATATGCTATATGTATAATTATTAATATCACCACTAACACCAGAAAAGCCTTTAAATATTATAAGTGTTGTGTGGAGCTATAATTCACTCATTTTCACTGCTATAAACTATTCTGTGTATGAACATGTATACAATACATGCTTATGAGAATGGATTTTTTTTTCAATAGTGGGGAGGAGGCAATTAGGTTTATTTATTTTAATGGCAGTACTGGGAGTTGAACCCAGGACCTTGTGCATGCTAAGCACACACTCTTATCACTGAGCTACACTTTCCTGCCCTACTTATGAGAATGGATTTAAGTTTTTCAAAATTCTACGTTTTACTTGAAAGCTTTAATGTTATCATAGGTAACAAATGCTGTCAATTGTTTTCCGTGAAATGATAGGCTAACTTCATCCATTTTCGAGACAATATCCACCAAATACTGCATAACCATAGTTTGTCCTTCTTTCGAGAAAAAAATGACACTCAGTGTGAAGGGGAGGTAAAATTTGCCTTTACCCTCCTAGAGTTTCCAGCTGGGCTCCACATAAAACAGACCAGCAGGAAAAAAGCCTGAGTTTCATTCGCATGCACGTGGGAGTCCTCCCAGGAATGACGAAGACCCAAAGAAGTGACAGGGCCTAGCTGCTTACATACTTGGTTGAACAAAGAGTAGCAACTGTAGAAAAGTAGCTAAAATACAGAGGCTGACTAAAAGAAGACAGGAGTTATTTTAAGCACGTTTGTACAGAGTTCTCTTCGCCTGGACTTTTCCTCTCTTGTGATAAGAATGTTTCTTCCTTCTGCTTCAGGGAGGGCACCTTTCACATGGGAATTTCATCTCCTGCTTTTAGAAAGAAAAAGGAGGGTCAGTGTACCTTTCTGGCATCTACTGTTTTTCAAGTGCCTTTAACTCAAAATAATCAACATGCCAAAGCGGCATATGTCGGGGTGGCATGTCCTAAACTCCTTTGTTTCCCCCATCTGGCACTTCCCTAGAAGTTTCATATATTAAAAGCTGAGTTGGTGGCTGAGAAAAATTCAGGTTGGAATTTGCAAAGTAAGAGATCTGTAAAAGGCAAAGGAAATACATAGATTGGAACAGGCAGAAAAAGAACAAATCTAAGCACACGATCACATATTTCCCTGAATCCATCTCAGTCCTGAGAACAGATCAGCTCAGTGATAGTCATAGCTCATTTTGGGAGGTGTTGGTGTAGGTGGGAGTAGGGCACCGACCTAAGTTAGGCCTCTGTGTGCTGAGCTATTAAGCATTTATTTTAATTTTTAAAACTTCTTTGGAAGGAGGTAATTAGGTTTATTTATTTATTCCTAGAGGAAGGAGGTACTGAGGTCTGAACCCAGGACCTCATGCATGCCAAGCATGCACTCTGCCACTTGAGCTATACCCTCCCTCAAAACTTGGCTTAATTTTTCAGATGAGTGTACCAAGACTAATGATGGATCAAATAGGTTCCTTTTAAGTTTGTTTTGCTGTGATTTTTTAAGAGGAATCTCAGATTGGATGTTTAAAAGTCCGTTGAGGCTAAGAAGCCAAGTCAGAAACTTACCATCAGACTTAGCCTGCAGATTTGAATGAATTCCTCTGTTTTCAAGGTCCCTAAGATGCTCTGAGGTTCCCAGGTCTGCAAGGAAGTGACCTTTACTCACCTTTAAGATCATGAACCATATAATTCAGGTACCAGGCCAGTATTTTAAGTGGGCTTTCTTTGTAAGTATTGCCTCAATGAAGTCAACTTTAGTTTCTTACATCTGTCTGGTCATATCTGATTCTATGTTTACCATTTTCAAATATGGCATGAGTGTCAAAACCTTGGTAATAAAACCAATCTTTCTAGTTATGTCCTGCAGCAAGAAGAACAGACACTTACTGAATTTATGTAAATAACTATATGGCCATGAAAACAAGAATATTTGGACAGAGTTTCTAAGTTCTGGATGGATTGGGTAGGAAGAAAAAGATAAATATTTTAATTCTGTTTACAAAGGTATAATTTACCAAATTGTTGTAAGTTATAGATAGCTTAAGAGGAAAAGAGAATTTGTTTTTTTAATTTGGAAAGCAAAACTTTAAGGAACCAGTAATGTTACAAACAAAAAAATCATGAAATTATCATCATACTCATCGGTTCAGTCACATGTAATTAATTTTTGTTCTGATTGACCTTGGGTTAGCAGCTTTACGAATCCATCAGTTTTCTTCATCAGAGTTCTGGAAATTCTTACCCAGTTCAGTGGTGTGATCTTAATGTTATCAGAAATCTATAATCCAGGGTACTTGTTAGAGTCTTTTTCATAAATTTCCCTAAAGAGGAAGCATTTTTGCTTTTAGTTGACTATAAAAGCTTTCAAAGAAGAATCAGAGTAAAACAGGAATAGTCTGTGAATGAAAGACTTGAAACGGCTATAACTAAAGATCTGATGAGTGTTCACTTAAATGCAGTTCAGAAGAACATTTTATTATATTTGTGACATACAATATTTTAAGATGATAATTAGAATTATGACTGATAACATTATACCAGAACATGTCGGATTTCTAAGAATTTTATAGAGTTTCTGAAACACCATATATTAATAACATACATCCCTATAAATATAATCCAAAGAAGATTTAATATCTCTTTTTATTTGACAGTGCTCTCCATGTAATTTAACACATTAAAAAAACCTAATCGGTTCAGCATCTCTCTCTTTATAAGGCAAGAGAACAAATTCTTTTGAGATTTTCCAGGGGCCCTCTGAGAAATCAGTATGAAGTCAAAAGACTTTAATTTAGAATCTGATTTTGGGAAGTTTGTAAAAAATACAAAAGATTTGAACACTTGATTAAATAGGATCACAGGTTATTATGCAACAATACTTAGGTACATATTTAACTAAAGTGACAAAAGATTTTAAAGGCAAATACAGAAAGTTACATGTTGTAAAAAACCATAACTTTTAATATTGAGAAGATAACCTGATAAAGATAACGTGAAGCACAGGAAATATTTTGATGAAACATCAAATCTTTGCCTTCTAGGTGAATTATTTAACAAGTAAAGAAAAATATTTTACAATAATGCAAGAAAATTTTACAGAGAAAGATAAATTCTAGTTTTGTATAGACACACTATTTTCATTAAAGCTCATCAAAACTTCATAAGCTAGGGGGAGGGTATAGCTCAATTGGTAGACTGTGTGCTTAGCATTCATGAGGTCTTGGGTTCAATCCCCAGTACCCCCACTGAAGAACAAATAAACCTAAAAAAAACCCCAACACTTATAACTATAATCAATCTTTTAAATTTTAGCCAGTGTGGCTACACAGGATTTCTCCCTCCCTCTTCCCCACCTGCCTCTCTGTGACTTCCTATACCCATTTAGGTTGTTTTCCTTTAGTTTCCTCTTCTTAATTTTGAAACAGCCTTTAAATACCCTTTAAACTAGGACAAAATCACTCTCCTTTTCTTTCAGCAAAAATGCATTTTTCCGACCTCCTACCTTCTCTTATCACAAGTGCATCTTATTTTCCTTGCATACTTTGTTTACAGAGAGATTTTTTTACCCTTAGTATTCTTAGTAATCTGATTTACTTATGTTGATTATAATTTTTAACTTTCAGTAACCTTAATTTCCAACGAAAATTAGGAAGTAAGCAATTGTGACTGTCATATATTAGTATCCTGTAGTAGATTAATAAATTTATGAATGCACCCTTTTGATGATTTGTAGAGACATATGATTCTTATTGCACAATATTTTTAATGTGGCAAGAGATATGCTTACTAATAGACCCAAATATCCTTAGTCTCCTATAAAAAAAAAAGTGAAGAAACCAAAGTGGATAAACTTATTCTTGAGTTCAGTAGTTACTGCTTTATTGTCTTATTAGGAAATTGTCTAGCTGTTTAATGAGTATCTTTCACTTAGTTTAGTATCATAAGGCTTGAAGTTACGAAGAAGATTTTGGAAACTAGCAGACATAGTATAAAACATAATTATTGTTGAAATGTTGATTTGTAAACTTTTATCCCACTTAGATTTATTTACCTTTTTTTTTTTTTAACAATTTTGCTTAGATTACTCATGAAAATTTCATGAGATGTTAAGTAGCTAGTCATCATCTTATTTATTTATTTATTTGTTTGTTTGTTTATGTTGACAAATCAGGCAGGTATCAGAAATCATAGAAACAAAGAATCTAAAAAGTTAAACATATGGCTCTCTTCCTTTTTTTTTTTTTCTTTTAATTTATTGTCCTGGTTGACATACATTAAGCAATTCACTTTAATTGTGCATTTTGTTCTTAGGTTGAATTCATAGCATTATAATGTTAAACATCTGGTAGAGATAACATAAGCTTGTTTGACTAGTCTTAATTTATATAATCTTTCTTTCTTACTTGCTTGCTTTCTTTCAAGCCAGTTAAATACAGCTCTCTTACAGGTTGATTTTTAGCAATACCATCTGGAGTAGAAAAACATTATTTACATATTATATATATATGTGTGTGTGTGTATATATAAACATAAACATACAGACAGATGCAAACAGAGGTCTTAAGGCTTTCACTTTAAAATCTTAGTTATGAGATAGGTACAATAACACAAAGTTCATCAGTCCATAAAAAAATAATTGGATCCAAATTATATTTCTAGCAGATGGAACAAGTTAAAGTTAGCTACCCAGAAGGCTAAAGCTTTTTACTAATATTTATGGAGAAGACTTAAAAGATTTTTCATTTGTTTCCACATGGCTCTCTTTTTCTTAAGTGCAGGATAGTTCTGTTCTGTTTCCAATGTCCTGATCTTAAAAGTGTCTTGAGAGTATCTGAAAGCGTCTTGAAACGAGTAAGGGAGATTTCGGGATTGGTAAGAGAGATGGGTGGGCTTTTAATTACTCCTGGAGCCACATTTATGTTTTTGTAAAGACTCATTTTGCAAGACAAGAACAGTTGGGGTTTTTGGTTTGTTTGTTTGTTTGTTTATTGAAGTATAATCAGTTACAATGTGTCAATTTCTGGTGTACAGCATAATGTCCCATATGTATATATGTATAATATATATACATATATTCGTTTCCACATTCTTTTTCATTACAGGTTATTACAATATATTGAATATAGTTCCCTGTGCTGTACAGAAGAAATTTGTTTTTTTAATCTATTCTTATATATAGTGGTTAACATTTGCAAATCTCAAACTCCTAAATTTATCCCTTCCCACCATCTTTGCCCCCTGTAACTGTAAGATTGTTTACTATGTCTGCGAGTCTTTCTCTGAAGAAGAGTTGTTTTTAATTCTCAAAGAATTGGGTGCAGCCTGAATGATACCAAGCAGGGGTGACCTGCACACCCAACTACATTATCTTTACTTTGTTTCTTTATATCAGGGAGAAGATTTTCAATTCAGATGGAAATTGAAAGATTCTATGTTCTAGATTTAGAGCTGTATGTCTTTGGAATGTTTTAATCATTCCACAAAGGCTTCAGAATGTTTTTTTTTCCCCCTCTGAGTACAATAGTTTCATTTTAGCTTAGGAAAGAAAGCCTTAAAAATCATTCCTATAAGACTGAATATCAGGCAAACTTCTGACCACATAGTCCCTTTAAAAAAAAAGCCCCTTCAAAATTTTATTATTAGGTTTCAGCTGGTAAATTTTCTGGCAGTATTGAGCTCTTTTTTTTTTTTCTCTTGAAACCAAGGATACACCTATTTCAAGTGACTCAAACCCAAAACTAATAAGCCTTTAATGACTAACCATGGATGCAAGAGGCATCTTCAAAGAGGGATGCAAAAAGGTAACAGCCTTCCCAAGATCCAGAGCCCAAAGACATCCAAAAGAAAGACTTAAATAACCCCTCTACCCCGTGAATTGGCAACAGTCCATAGGATGCTAGCCACAAGTGGGGTGCAACCCACATTTCTGTCAGGACGTCTACATATTCTCAGGGCTCCCAACCTGCCAGTTGGCCACCTGCAGACAGAGACAACCTGCACGCCCCAGCAGAGAGAAAGCCAAGCTAAGATCTCAGGACACAAAATGAGACAAGTGGGAAAGTAATAGCTGTCCCTGGGAGGGAAAGGATCCATAACCAATGGGTACCCAAAACCAAGTTCACAAGGGTCACAATCCAAAGAACTGATTCTTACAAACGTTTTTTCTCCTGCCTATCTGAATTTGGGAAGGAAGGGACTCTTGGCTAGGCACTATAGACAGAGATCCAGGAGACTGACATGGTAAGAATTCGTACCTTCTGCTGGTTTAGTCGGGTCCCACGATCTCTCAGCTGCAGCCCCCTGGAGTGAGCAGGGTGTCCCAGACAATGCTAGCCCATCCTTGTTAGAAACTTTAGGAGAGTTGAAATTTTTCTCTCCCCTCTTAGGGTTTTCAGCTGGGACTGACATGAGACAGATTAACAGGAGGCAAGCCTATGAGATTTATTCACATGTAATTATCAAGAAAAACTTTCATAAGAAAAATGAAGACCCAAAGAAGTGACAAGGCCTAAGTGCTCACATACTAGGTTGAGCAAAGAATAGCAATTGTAAGGGAGTAACTAAATGATACGGGGGTGGACTAAAGGAAGATACTTGATATTTTAACAAGGTCTGTTTGTACAGAGTTCTCTTGGCCTCGACTCCTCACCTCTTATGATGAAAATGTTTCTTCCTCCTGGTACAGAGAAGGCACTTTCACATGGCAATTTCATCTCTTGCTTTTAGAAAGAGAAAGGAAGGTCAGTGTGACCTTCTTGCATCTACTGTTTATCAAATGCCTTTAACTCAAAATAACCAAAGTGCCAAAGTGACATATTTTGGGGTGCCGTGTCCTGAACTCCTTCATAAGAAAAAAAATGACCACTGTAGCTCATAATTCAATTTCACAAGTCCTTTTCCTCAAGACAACCGTGGTACTTTAGTATCTAGCAGAAGGGTTTTAGAGACTATTCATAGAATATTAAACCAGTAAGTGCTCAAGAGTCAAGATTTAATACAATTAATTATTTTCATTTTCACCAAGGACTTCCTTCCTTCCTTTCTTTCCTTCCTTCCTTCTTTCCTTCCTTCCTTCCTTCCTTCCTTCCTGTCAGTACAATTGGCCGTGCACTGAAGAATACAATGACTTGGAGTTCAGTTTGGTGCCCTTCCTTGATTTATGCTAAGGCTCAGTTTTACCCACCATTTTTTTGTAGCTTCAGTGCAAATGTCAACACAAAAAGCCAAATATCAAAGAGTGAGAAGACAGGCCACAGACTGGGAGAAAATACTTTCAAAAGACATATCTAATAAAGGACTGTGATCCAAAATAGACAAAAGAATTTTTTAAATGGAACAATAAGAAAACAACCCAATTAAAAAGCAGGCAAAAGACTTGAACAGACACTTCACCGAAGAAGATGTATGACTGACAAACAAGCATATGAAAAAGTGCTCAACATCACGTGTTGTTAGGGAATTGCAAATTACAACAACAAGGAGATACCATTATATACCTATTAGAATGGTAAAAACCCAAAACACTGAGAATCATCAAGTGCCTGCGAGGATGTGGAATAAAAGGAACTCTTGTTTCGTTTCTGTTGAGGATGCAAAATGGTACAGCCCCTTTGGAAGACAGTTTGGTGGTTTCTTACAAAACTAAACAAACTCTTACAATATGATCCAACAATTGTGTTCCTTGGTATTTACCCAAATGAAATGAAAACTTAGTCCACACGAAAACTGGCACACAGATGTGTATAGCACATTTATTCATAGTTGCTAAAACTTGGAAGCAACCAAGGTGTCCTTTGGCAGGTGAATAGATAAATAAACTGTGCTACACCCACACAGTGGGATATTCTACACTAATAAGAGCCACCAGGCCATGAAAAGACAGGAAACTTAAATGCATATCATTAAGTGAAAAAAAACTGATCTGAAAAGGCTACCTACTTTACAATTCCAGCCATATGACATTCTGGAAAAGACAAAACAATGGAGACAGTAAAAACATCAGTGGTTACTGGGGTGAAGGGAGAGGGAGGAGGTGGAGCACAGATTTTTAGAGCAACGAAACCAATTCTGTATTACTGTAATGGTAGATACGTGTCATTTTACATTGGTCAAAACTCATGCAATATACAACACTGAGAGTGAACTCTAATGTAAACTATGGACTTATGGTGATAATATGTCAAAGTAGGTTCATTCGATTTTAACCAATGTACCACTGTTGATCATGGGGAGTCTGTGTGTGTTGCGGGGCAGGAGGTATACAGGAACTCTGTACTTTCCTCCCAATTTTCTGTGAATCTAAAACTACTCTAAAAAATAAAGTCTATTAAAAAATCTTAGTTAAGAAAAAAATACACTATAAATAGAAAGCCCCCCCAATCAATTGACCATATACACCCGGGTTTATTTCTGGACTCTTTATCTTCTTCCTGTGTCTATATTTCTGCAAATACCACATGGGTCTTTCTTTAAATAGTAGTCAGTATCTGCAAATTCCAAACTCCTAATTTATCCCTCCTTCCCTTCTCTCTCTCCTCTTCGTAACCATAAGTTTGTTTTCTATGTGAATGTGTTTCTGTTTTGTAAATAAATTCATTTGTATCATTTTTTAGATCCACATCATATAAGTGATATCATGTATTTCGCTTTCTCTGTCTGACTTACTTCACTTAGAAAGACAATCTCCCGGTCCACCTATGTTGCTGCAAGTGGCATTATTTCATTCCTTTTCATGGCCGAGTAGTATAGTATTCCAGTGTGTGTCTGTATTACAACTTCTTTATCCAATCAATTATCGGTCGATGGACATTTAGGTTGTTTCCATGTCTTGGCTATTGTAAATAGTGCTGCTATGAATATTGGGGAGCATGTAGCTTTTTGAATTAGTGTTTCCTCCAGATATATGCCCAGGAGTGGGATTGCTGGATTACAGGGTGAGTCTATTTTCATTTTTTTAAGGGATCTCAATACTGTTTTCCATAGTGGCTGCACATTCCCACCAACAATGTAGGAGGGTTCTTTTTCTCCACACTCTCTCCAGCATTGATCCTTTGTGGACTTTTTAGTGATGGCCATTCTGACTGGTGTGAGGTGATACTTCATTGTAGTTTTGATTTGCATTTCTCTGATAATTAGTGATATTGAGCATTTATTTCATGTGCCTATTGGCCATCTGTATGTCTTCATTGAAGAAATGTCTGTCTAGGTCTTCTCCCCATTTTTTGACTGACTTGTTTCTTTTTTGTTATTGAGTTGTATGAGCTGTTGATATATTCTGGAAGTTAAGCCCTTGTCATTTGCATCATTTGCAAATATTTCTTCCCGAGCTACTGGTTGTCTTTTCATTTGTTTATGGTTTCCTTTGCTGTGTGAAAGGGTATAAGTTTAATTATGTACCATTTGTTTATTTTTGCTTTTATTTCTATTGCCTTGGTACACTGACCTAAGAGAACATTGCTATGATTTATGTCAGAGAACATTTTGCCTATGTTTTCTTCTAGGAGATTTATGATGTTCTGTCTTACGTTTAAGTCTAAGCCATTTTGAGTTTATTTTTGTACGGTGTGAGAAAGTGTTCTAACATCATTAATTTACGTGCTGTTGTCCAGTTTTCCCAACACCACTTGCCAAAGAGACTGTCTTTTCTTCATTGTATATTCTTGCCTCCTTTCTTGAAGATTAATTGGCTGTAGGTGTGTGGGTTTATTTCTGGGCTCTCTATTCTAGTTCCATTGATCCATGTGTCTGTTTTTGTGCCAACACTATGCTGTTTTGATTACTGTAACTTTGTAGTACTGTCTGAAGTCTGGGAGGGTTATGCCTCCAGCTTTGTCCTTTTTCTTCAGTATTGCTTTGGCAGTTCTGGGTCTTTTGTGATTCCATGTAAAGTTTAGGGTTAGTTTTTGTTTCTAACATTAGTTGTTGTGTATTATCCTTTTAACATATCATTGAATTCATTTTGCTATTTTGTTAAGAATTTTTGTATCTATGTTCACAAAAGATATTGGTCCCTTGCTTACTTTTTTGTAATACCTAGTTTTCCTGTTAGTGTAATGCTGGCCTCACAAAATGAGTTAAGGGTTCTCATGTTCTGAAAGAGTTCATGAAATCTTGGTATTCATTCTCCCCTAAAGGTTTGATAAAACTCACAGTGAAGCCATTTAGACCTTGAAGTGTTCCTTGCGGGAAGGTTTTTAATTGTGAATGCAACATCTTTAATAGGTACGGGGCTATGCAAGCTTTCTCTTTCTTCTTGTGTATTTTTGGCATTTACTTCTAAATAATATGGATGTACTACAATATTTTGGTTAGTGATTTTTAGACTTGTGTCTATGGACTTCCTATTATAGTAAGAATTTAGCTGTCTGATACAACTATCCCCTCAGCTCCTCACTCCCCATTCCAAGAAACCATCATTTTTTACTAAATATTTGGAGTTTCTATAATAATATGGCTATACAATTATTCATAGATGAGCATTTTTGTATACTATGATTTTATTTCCATTCTTGTTTATTTCCTGAAAGTTGACAATTGCCTTGATGTTTTTTTCTTTGTACTACTCACTGATAATTCTTGTATCTTCCTAGAGTCTCCTTCTCTTGGAGGCATTTTCTAAATCATTCTGTTCTTCTCATTTTTGGATTAATTTCTTTTTTAGGTCTGTGGCAGAGCTGTCATCTTGGGAGTCTGTTGTCATCCTAGGAATTCTTTCTTCTTTTTCCCTGATTAGAATCCTGTTTGCTGGATCACATGTCTTACTTTTTCTTGGCTTGTTTACTCTTTCTTGGTTTGTTTAGTTTGCATAAGAACGTAATGGGAGCATGTTTTCCCTGTAGCTTTTTAGGGTTCAAAAGGCAGTAATTGAACAACAGGTATGGGAACGCCAATTGTTGAAATTTCCATCTTTTAAGTTATGGTGATCCAATCTAAACTGGTTGCCCTTCACGACAGTTGCACTGCCATTGTGGGATCTTCCTTCCCCATCTTCCTTTAACTTTGGCCTTTCTCCTATTTTCTGTGTGTATATCTTCCTTTCCTCTTTTGGTTTATGCCCGCTTTTTGGAAGAACATGTCTTGCGGTAGCTTCCTGGGAAAAGATGCATGGGAGGTAGAATTTTTGAGACTTTGTATGTCTACAAAAGACTTTGTATGTTTATTCTACCATCACACTTACTGGATAGTTTAGCTGGCTGGGTGCAGAATTCTAGGTTAGTGTATTAGTTAAGGAATAGACCCCAATGTACTATAGTTCTAACGATATAGTTTATTTCTCTCTTACATTGACGGTCTGGAGGCGGCAGGCAGGAAGACAAGGTCACCGAAGCACTCAGTTTCTTTCCAACTCATTGTTCCACCATTCCCTAGGTCAGTCCTAAGCCAATTTACCAGCAACACATTTAAATTCAAGCCCACAGGAAGGGGGAGGAGAGGAAGTAGAGAGCAAGCAATTTCCTTTAAAACTGTGACTGAGAAAGTTGCATACATTCTGTTCATGGTCTATTGGCCCCTGTGGAGTGAAGTTATTTTCTAGTCCATCTTTTTGCTCAGAATGTTGACTTTTCAAGTCCTAATTTTACACAGGGGTCTAGATCCAATCTCCATGTGAGGGCTCTGGTATTCATTTTCTATTTTCTGTGTGTGAAGCTCATTAAAACTCAAAATTCCAGGCCCCAGGGAGAGGCAGAGGCTCTAGCAGAGCCATCAGCTTAAGCCCCAACGGCTTCCTGACCCTCTGAGCAGCCTGCCCACCCCTCACCATTGCCTACAAAGCCCCGGTGGTCCGACCCTCCCATCTTGCTTCCCCTTACTATCCCCTTCTCCCTCACACACCAGGCTCTGGCCCCTCCTTGTCCTAGAGCTCACCAAGCTCTTTTCTACCTCCTGGCCTTTTCACAAGCCACTCCCTCTGGCTGAAAGGCTCTTCTCCCAGATATCCATTTAGCTTGCTCCCTCCCCTCATTCTGCTCCAATGTCACCAACTTCCAGACTTTCCCTGAAGGCTATGAACAAAATAGCTCATCACTACCCTCTACTCAGCTTTTACTTTGTCTCAGAGCACCCATCACTACTCAGACGGTCTCCTCGCTTATTTATTTGTTCATGGTCTGACTCTCCCACTAGCTCTGTGCCGAGGCAGTTGATTTGGAAAATGATCCCAGGGAGCAGAAGTGAGGGAAGGGACGTGAGCACAGGAGGGGGAGCCAGTACAGGGATGTGTTACTGAGTCAACTACCCCCAGGGTCTTCTGAGGAGACTATGAATGGTGGCTCAGAACTGTCAGGGGAAGAGAGAGAAGCCTGTAGACCTCAGCTGCTGGTTCCTTTGGTCAAGGGTGGCCCCCACAGGTGTTTAATTCCCCTGCACTTCTGGGCAGTATATATGTCAGAGAGGCTCTGGGGGAAGAAACAAGAGGCTTAGGTCTGAGGTGAGTCCATGTCAGGTTGTCCCTGTGCAAAACTGGCGGAGGCCCACGTAGAAGTGGTTGCTGTGGCAGTGGCCGGAGTAAGAGGTGGGGCTGAGAGATGACACAAAGACCATGTATGGCCATCTCCTGCATACCTCTTTCCCAAGCATTTAGATGAATGGCCAGCACGCAGTAAACGCTCAATGAATATTTGAGTAAATGAATGAATGGTGCTGAAGTCTACTGGAAAGAAGGCAAGTAGTGATGAGTTAATATTAAGTGGGCCATGGTTTATGATGGGGTAAGTACACGTTGCCAGGGGGCCTGTAGTGGGAACCTAGCTATTCTACTGGAGGAGAGAGGACTTTCTGGAGATAGTCCTTAAGCCGAAATCTGGAAGATGAGCAAGAGTTCACTGACTGGCTTTCAAAGCACATCAGAGTAAAAATATGAGTGATAGAAATCACAGGTAACATTTACCAAGCTCTTTCCCTGGGCCGATTTGCTGAGTGCTTCACGAGCCTTGTTATTTAATGTTTGTTTTTAACCCTATTAAACATGGACTGTTTGAGCCATTCAGAGAAGTCAAGTGACTTGCAGTGACTGGTAGAGATAACCGTTTCCCCCCACCTTTACATAGAGGTGACTGAGGCCCAGAGCAGGGCACTGACTTGCCCGCAGTCACAGGAAGTTAACAGTAGAGCCGGGACTAAAACCCAGATCTCCCAACTCCTGGGCTTGTGTCCCTGCTCCTGAGCTGGGCTCAGGGGCTCAGGAAGAGGGAGGGAGGAGGAGGGTGAATTAAACACAGCCAGGTTGAGCTGGGTGGGCACTGCCTCCTCAGCTATTACCAGAAGAAGCTGAAGGAAGGCACCTTTAAGGCCCGAGAGATGGAATCGGCCACAGGCCGGCTGCGGTCCCGGAAGAAGCTTGCCTACAATTCCCAGCAGGCAGACATCCTGGAAGTCCCAGAACGAAGAGTCCTCAGGATCCTGAGCCAGCTGAAGCAGCAGAACTACGGTGAGGGCCCTGGGCCCCGGCACAGCCAGGCCCAGGAGCCGAGACATGGTTTCCCACTTCGGGCTTAAGCGAGTACCTCAGGCAGCGGGCTGCGAGTCACCACCCACCTCCAGCCTTCTGACAGACTTCCCCCTGAGCACAGGTTGGTCCCAAGAGCCTGGCTTGAGAAGGAAGAGCAATCCCAGCTCATCATTTATTGAGTACCCACTGGGATCACTCACTGTGCCAGGCCCTTTGCATTTATGCTAGAATTTAATCCTCATAATCACACATTTATCCCACGTATTCACAATGAGAAAATTGAGGTTTAAGTAACTTGCCCAAGGCCCCACAGCTAGCATGTGTCAGAAAGGGAAGTTTATACTCATGTCTGCCTCCAAAACCTGTGCTGTTTTCAATGGGCAAGGTTACTTCCCCATAATAGTAAACTCCTACTGTGTGCCAAGTGATAGGCTAGGAGCTTTTCAGTCTCTTTAGTTTCCTTATCAGACTCTGCCTGGACTCATTACAAAGACAAGTGCTCCTTTAAGGCTGTTATTAGCCCTTACACTGTGCTCCGCTAAATTATCCCTTTTATCCTCATCATCAACTCCAAGGTGGGTACCACTATCATCTCCAGTTTATGTAGCTCAGAGAAGTGAAGTGATTTGCCCAAACCCACCCAGCTCGTTATGTGGCAAAACCCAGATTTCACACAGGTCTGCCTGCCTCCCAAGGCTGGGTGTGCTATGAAGCATTTCCCTTTCCTGCCTCTTCCACCTTTGCCAGCTGCCAACCTGCAAAGCCCCTACGCCCAGGTGCCTTGCATCCCGCTCTGTCCACAGCTGGACAAGAAGACGGCCCGACGGAAGCAGGGCAGCCACTACGTGCTGGACCAGAGCACCCCCACCAGCCTGGGCCCTGACACCCGTAGCCTCTTCTTCCACTCTGGATCTCAAGGAAGCAGGTGGGTGTCCAGAGGGCAGGGGCCCCAGCCCAGGCCCATCCACCTCCTTCCTTATGAAGCCCCTGGCCGAACTCAAGGGGAATCCATCCTTTCAAGAGATGATGCCTGGGAGACTGCTGGTCCAGGGAGGAAAAGGGGGAAAGGATGGAAGGGGGAAGAAACTAACCTTTGTTAAGGGCCTGTGTACCAGGTAGATTGCTCCTAAGTCAGGGTACTTATGCCTTTCTGTGCCCAGGACTTGGTAACACATACTTTTAAGCTGGCACTACCTGCCTTCCTTGCGCAGGGGGTTTACCTCTCAAGCCCTCTGCCTGAGTCTGGTTCCATCAGGAGTAGCAGGAAACAGTCTTAGCAGCTGGGTAGATGGATACAGCAGTCCCCTTGCAGACATCTTGGGATAAAAGAACACTGGACTTGGAATCAGGCCCCTGAGCCCGACTGCTGCCTCCATCACCTCCCAGAGGACTCATCTCCGGTTGGGCACATGGGATGGCTCATTTCCTCGCACCCTTCTTCTCCGCCACCTCTCCCTAGGGAACCCAGCTCTGACAGCCGAAGATGGCTCAGCTCTGTACCAGCTCGAACCCGCTGACCGTGGAGTCCTGACTCTGGGCAGCTGTTCAGGGCCTGCAGATGGATGGGCCATCAGGCAGGAACTGCTGCTAGATTTTGCTTTTGTGGCCTGGTAAGCCAATAAATAACAAGAACCTCAGCCTCTGTGCCTGGTGCCAGGGAAGGCTCCAGGTTTCCCCGCCTCCACTTGGCTCTGAGAGTGCCCGGCCCCTGCTTCCCTTGGGCTTGGGAGCCCCTGAAGCAAGACTCGCCTCAAAACCCTGCCCAGGGCCAGGGGTCCTGCTACAGGTTGCCCTGGGTGCAAAGTCTTGACCTGTGCCCAGAACTGGGACTCTCCTCAGATGAGTCACCCTCACCCTCCAACCTTGGACTAGGAGCCCCACAAGGGCAGGGATTCTCTTTCCCACTTACTCGATGGGAATGGTGAACTCAAGGGAAGTACCTGGAAAGACTCTGGCCCCTAGAAGGGACAGACCTCCTGGAAGGGCAGGAGGAGCCTCAGCCATGCTCTTACCAACAGAGCCCCAGGACCCAGAGGTCCCCTTTCCTTAGAGCCTAAGAGTTATGGGTCCTAGGCCCCAACCCACACACCACCCCAGTCCTATTACTCAAAGAGAGTAATATTACTCAAAGGCTCCCTCCCTGGGACTGAGTGGAGGCAGCTCCCCAGTGATAAACAAGCAGCCACAGCAAGAGGTTAGGAGGCTAGAAATTGAAATAAGGACAAGGCGCTGACAAGTTTAAAACATGTATTTAAAATACAATTTATAAAATGCTTAATCTGCCGACTCAGGAGCCCGCGGTGCGGGGTGGGGTAGGGTGGGCAGCTGCCCGCTAGACCAGCAGAGCAGGACTGCAGGGGTGCGGCCCTCCCTCCCATGCCCTTCTGTTCAGACACCCAAGGGGCCCATGTGCACCCCTGAGATCACATGGCCAAAAACAGGAACCCAGAGGTTTCCAGAGTCTCTGCCAACCAGGGAGGCTGGGGCAGCCCTGCCGGCCCATCCCTGAGCAGAGCATCCCCAGATGGGGCAGAGCAGGGTATGGCTGGGCTGGACAGGGCAGGGCGGGGCAGTGGGCTCTGGAAGGGGCTTATGGTAGCAGATAGGGTGTTGCCTCCTGCCTGCAGGTGGGGAGCACCCTGATTGAGTGGGCGGAGAAGGGTTGGTCACCAGGCCCAGACCCCCAGCTCCTTTGGTTATAGGCTGACATCAGAGTAGTGGCTCATGGGAAGCGGTTAGCTGGAAGGTCTGAGGCCTGGCTTACGGGGTCAGGAAGGAGCTGGGGGAAGGGGACAGTACCACAAAGGCAGATAAAGGGGCAGCAGCCTCAGGTTTCTGCCCCCACTCCTCTGGGGTTTTCCAAGCCAAAGCCTGCAGCTTACTTTTAAATTTTTTTTAAAAAAAAATAAAAAAAAAAAAAAAAAAAGCACTTAAGGAAAGTTAGACAACTACAAAAAAAAAAAAAAAAAAAAAAAAAGGAAAAAAAGAAAAAAAACACCCACAAACACACACAAAATCCAAACCGTTCTCCCATCTCCCCCCTCACCTCCCCCCAACACAATAGTTTCCGTTTTTCTTTCTTTTTAAAATTTTGCCTGCCACCTCCCCATCTGGGAAGCCAGGATACAACTGCTGGTGGGTGGTGACAGGCACACAGTGGGCAGAGCCCCATCTTTGGCCGGAGGGAGGTGGGAGCATCAGTCCCTACTACATCCTCCATCCACAGACACCCATCGGCCAGCCTTCCCTTGGCTCCCACGAGAGAAGGAAGCAAGAACAGGTGGTCCCAATGGCTGAGCAATCAGCGCTTCTGGCCTTCCCACCTGGCCTGCCTCTGCACCCTTCTCCGACTGAAAAGGATAGCCTTATCTTGGGCCAGAAACTACTATTACATAAGGGATGGACACTATCCATGTAGAATGTGGAAACTTGGTCAGGGCAGTGGAACTGTAAAGACAGCAGCAACCTTCTCCCTTGCCTACTCCTGGAGGTCATTTCCCCTTAGAATAGCCTGCAGGCATGATTCAACATCCTGTAGGTCTTTACTGACTGAAGCTTTGTTCCATCTCTGCTCATGGGCAATTTCCCAGTTTCACACAGTTGTAAGGCTGTGCTGTGGACTAGCTGCTGACTCAACTGACAGCTGGCTGCCCGTCTTCCTAAGGGGAAGGTGCAGTGGGCCAGGGCTTGCTGGGCCTGGCAACATCCCCACAGGGCAAAGTGGAGGGAGCCTGCAAAAGCTAGCTTGCCACCTTGGCCACCACAAGCTGCCCTCATCACAAATGTCACACCAACCACTCCAAAACTCATCTGCTGAGCCAAGAGGCCGTCTGGCTGGCCGAGGGACCTAATGAGCAGTACAACAGAAGAGATCAGAAAGCCTGAGGGGGCCAGACTGTACACATACAGAGCCGCTCTGGGCAGGGCCCTCTAAGCCTCGTCCACCTCAAAGAGCCAAAGCAAATCTCCAGGTTCCAGGGACAGAGGAGAAACTGCCTTCATTCTGCTCTGGAAAAAGGGGTGGAGGGTAACCTAGGCCAGTGGGGAACCAGTCTGTCATCACCAACCTTTGCAATGCACAGCCTGTCTTCTCCCAAAGGTATTCAGGATAGTCTGCTCCCAAGGTAGTGATTTCAAAAAGGAAACATACTGGGTAGAGTCACCAAGCTGATGCCATCAAGAGATGGCACTCCACACTCCACAGACCCTTGAGCATTCTAAGCCTTGCCGGAGTGGGAAGATCTACCTACCTTCTGACCACACTAGGCAGGAGGCCCAGAGTCCTGGAGTCAGACTGCCTCCTGGCTTTCCTTATGCTAACAGCAAAATACTGAGCAAGTCCCGCAGCCCTTACTCCTGAAGTCCAGGAGTGCAGCCTCACTCCCTGCTCTCTTCTAGTAGTAAGCCTGGCTGGTAGGGAACCACCCTGAGGAATTTTGGAAAGGGAAGTCTGTTTACTTTCCCTATCTCCCAAAATACTAGAGGTGAGGGGCTGGCACCCTCCCCAGGCTCTCTGAGCCTGCAGAGCTAGCCCAGTCTCCAGGTATGGCCCAGATGCCCTGGGACTTAGCTAGGGGAGGGAGGTATAGGCATGGGGTGCTCATCTGTATTGGGGGCTGCAGAGCCCTGCCCCTTTTCCGGGCGGCAGTAGGAATACAGAAGCTAAGCTCACCAAAATCCTATTGGTTAATGTTTCTAGTGAATTGCCCAGAAACATTTTTAAGTAGACTACCAAACTACTCTTTCTCAATTAAAAATTCATTAAACTGCTAAAACCCCTCCCATGCACTTTTTTTTCCAAATCAAATATTTGCATAAACAAACAAAAATAGGAAGGAAAGGAAAAAAAAGAAAGGATATTTTCAAATGGAACTTGCTTTTAAGTGATGAAGACATGCACTTGAAGGTGGGTGGACAGGAGTTCTCATCTGTGTTTTGAATTCCCAAATTAATGAGCATGATAAACTGTTATTGCTGGCACTGGCTTTACCCCAAGTGGCCAGGTGGCACTGTCGACTCTCTACTCTGAGTCCTTGGTGGGTCCCCCCAACCCTCCTCTAACCCCTACCCTTTCCCTTTCCATTGACTTGGGACAGCCCTTGTAGACATGCCAATCACAGTGGGAAGGGGGGGGAAGAGAGGTCACAGTGCATGGGGTTCAAGGTCACAGTGGGCGGAGCAAAGGGGATCACAGTGCAAGTAAGTCAGGTCGTTCCCTCTGCTCAAGTCCAGCTGTCTGCCACGGCAGTGCGACCCATGGCAGACGACCCAGGAGGTGGTGACGGCAGCAGCGGCGGCATCCTTTCCTGCCCGCATTTATCTACGCTGTTTGAAGCCTTGTGACCCATCAGGACCCAAAGGCTGTCTGATCACATTGTTGGGCTGCCTGCTGTCTTCGGGTTGGGAGATCCTGGTTGGCCTGAAAGGAAGAAGATCAGAGGGAGGCCTGAAAAAGGATATAAAAGAGGTCCCCAAATCTTAAAATCAACCACTCCTGTACCTAGGACAGAAGTCACAGCGGCCAACAGCCAACTCTGGATCCCTGAGCCTACTTCTTTGGCCAGCAGACTCAGCACATCGCCACGCTGGGAAGCCCTGGCGAGCAGGTGAGGCAGATGGTCCATGTTCACCTCTGGCGCCTGCAGCGCTCTCCCCCTAGGCTGGCTCGCCATCAGACACCTGGAGTCAAGGGGAGTGCTCAAGGGCCCACACTGTTCAGAGGTCGTGACTATGGATAGCACATCTTCCACATAACCTCGTTTGTCGCAGAGATGCCCCAGAGTGTCGGGCCAAGATAAAGACCTCTAACCAAGAGCTCAGCAGAGTCCCCTGGCACCCGCCACTGCTGCCTCCTGCTTCTCTCCAAATCATGGGGTCAACGATTGACTCACATTACTACGGAAAACTAAAAGAAAACAAACTTTTTCTACTTTGCCAAATGAAGGCTTAGAGGACAGATAATGGAAGTCTATCAAAATAATGAAGGGACAGAAAGAAGGTACAGAGATTAGTTCTTCAAGTCCCAGAACATCAACCCCAAGGAGGCTTCTCAAAGTTAGAAAGGGGCTGTTTTAACAAATAGTGCTTTACCAGGTGACAAACTTACATAATGCAATCTCTGGGGCTGCAAAGAAAAACATGCCAGGAATAAAAAAGAATTTAGAAAATTCACAAAAACATCACAGTGGGCTCTTATGATAACACCTAAACACTTAACTGGGCACTTTCCCATTCTGGCAGGCAAGGTCCCAGGGCCCACTGTCATTTAATTGCACAGCATACTGATGAGGCAGGTACACTCATGATCTCATTTTTCAAATTAAGCCATGAGGGCACAGAGAGGTTAAGTAGCTCTAAGTTAAGTAGAATTAAGTGGCAGAGGTAGGCTCAAACTGGTCGATTTTGACGCAAAGTCCATGCCTGTAACCTCTGTGCCACATTGCCCCCTGGTGCCTGCAGAGGCAGCATGCCAGCAGACTAGGACCTCAAAGCTTTCAGAGCAGTCCTGGAACCAGTGCCAGACAACAAACTAGCCCCCCTAGCCAGGGCTGGCACCTGGAGCCTCGATGGTTCCAGCCCTGATTCTGCCTGCTTCTCACTGCTCTGCATGCAGCCAGGTCAGTTTCCTCGGCCTCCACACGGTGGTCTGGTGGAAGGGTCAGCTATACTCACCTGTCGAGGATGGGTTTCTCTTGCTCCTCCTCGGGGCTGGCACTGCCCAGGATCCGCTTCCGGGCCTCTGCGTATTCTGCCTCCCGCTGGGCTAGGGACTTGACAGGAAGGGCTGGCCTGCTGGTGGAGTTGGGGCTGCTGACCACACCGTTGCTGGTGGGCCTCTTGAGGATGCGGATCTGTGGAGGGGGCCCCGTGGGAAGGCTATCGTCCTGAATCACAATGGGCACTTTGGGAGGAGATTTGGATTTCCTGCTGACAAAGAGCAAACACAGCTTCACAAGTCCCACCCTGGACTACAAGGGCCCCATCCATGTCCCTCACCCACCGTGTATCACTTTTCTCTCCCTCCCCCTCCTAATTCTATTGATTATTCTCTGGCCTCTGACCAGACATCAAAATTCTCACTCCTCAAGGATTTCTCAAAGAACAACCTTGCTTATTAAGCTCATGCAGCCCACAGGTCTGCTCCTCAGACCTAACCCCAGGCAAAGGGGGCAGGAACACCAGCTCCTTCTGGGACTTCTATCTCCATGTTCATCACAGTCACAATGACCATCATTTGGCCCTTGTAGCAAAACACTTCTTGTCCAGAGTCCACAGCCTCAATTAAAATCCCAGCTCCCCTACACAGACTGGAGTGTAACAGGCGGGTGCAGTGGGAGCCCCTGAGCCTGGGGGTCGGCAAAGTGTTCACTCCCAGTCACAGTCCCAAAACTTGTGCTCAAACCAAATACTACAGAGAAGCTAGCTCCGCCGGCCCTGCCTGGCACCAAAACAGGATTTACCAAACTGCCCCAGCCTTCTGGTGAGTGACCTGTGCCTCCCAGAGACAAGCTATTCCAAACCACGGGACTGCCTCTTCAGAAGAGCTGCTGAGCAGAGACCCCTCCCTCACTAGGGCTCTCTGGTCTGCTGGATGCGGCGGGGCTGGGTGCAGGACGATCCTTGAGACAGTTCTTGGCAGTGCTCAAAGGAAAAGCATTGTCCAAGGCTGGTGGATATGCACATCAGGTGATGTGTCCACAAAGGGAGGAAGAAAACAACACAGGAAGGGGAATAAACAAAAGCCACAGGAGAACAAGGGAACCAGGCAGAAATGACCACCCTTCAACAGCCACAAAGACCCTCCCCAGAGCAGTCAACTAGCTTCTCTTCAGAACCAAACAGCCCACAGGGGCCTGTTTGCTGAGCCTTGGTTGTCAGGAGGGGTAGGGACTGGAGGGCTGCTGTCAGGGGAACTGGAACAAGTCCTGGGTGGGACAGGAATGGCATGACCAGGGGGCTGTAACCAGGTGTTAGTGTGGTTGCTGAGACAAGCAGACAGACAAGGAGCCAGCACTCTGATCAAAGAGGCAGGGGGCCAGGAAAGCCGGTGGGCGGGCAGGGCACCCGCGAGCTCCCTGGGGAATGACTGTGCAGCCCATGAAGTGAGTCCAGAGAGGCCCTCTTCTCCTCCTCCCTGCTGCCTGTCCCTGCCAGAGGCTGACAGGTTACCCAGGGCAAAGACAGACTGCTGAAATCAACTTTCACCTGCTTTGGAAAACCACTTCCTCTGCTGCCTGGGTGTGTTGGGAGAAGCTATCTTAAAGGTCTTGAAGAAATCCTGACAATCTCCTCTTCCAGGATACCCTCATAATACCCAAAGCCATCAAGTCAGAGACGGCCCAGAGAACTCATCTGTCCGACCTCCTTATGTCACAGAGAAAGAAAGTGATGTCCAGAAGGGGAATCAACTTACTCCAAACCTCAGAGTTGGGCCTCAAACCCAAGCTTTCTGACTTGTCACCACTCAGTCTCCAACAGACCACCTCACACAGGGTGCCCACTAAGGTAGGAGGTAGGTGCAACACTCCAGGCTCACTCCCAAAGCCACCATGTCCCTAAGGGAAGGGTTCACTGCCCAGGAGCCTGACCTGCCAAACCTACTGGCCAGCTGGAGAATACCACTGACTGCCCAGCTCTCAAGGGCAGAGAGCGTGAGCCCTCAGACCAGACAGCAGCCTTACCTCTCCTTTTGTGTGATCTTCAGTTTTTTTTCCAACCGTCTGTCTATTTCCTAGAGGAAAAAAATGTATATAAAAAGTGGAAAAAAATCTCTCTCAAACAAAAACTTATGTCTTTATTTTCAGAGCTAAGGGCAGTGTTCTCTCTCTGACCAGGGACATTACTGTGTCCTTTGAAGTAACAGATGCAGCTCTCCCTTTATGAGAGTCTGGGGTTTGGGGCCCTGACTCCCTGCAGATTCGTCGTCCTCCATCCCCGTGGCTGTGGTGAGAGTTCTAGATCTCAACATTCTGCTGGGTTCTTTGTGTGACCTCCAACTAGTCTCCTGGCCTCCTATCAGTGGCTCTCCAGAGCCACTCAAATCAACTTTCCAAACATAAATCTGACTGTGTCACTTCCCCAGTTAAAACGCTTCAACTGCTTGTCGGATCAAGTCCAAGCTCCTGAACGTGCCTCGCTCACACATTCCTTTATAGCCTCCGTTCCTGTTTCACACTACAGCAAAACTGAGCTGTTGCTAACCCCCAGAATCCAGCTTGGATGTCCACCTCTCCTTTCTGAAGTCTTCTCTAATCTCTGCTCCTCAGACATAAGATCTCCCTTTTACATGCCTTCATGAGCATATGTATCACATATTTTATAATCTTTTTTTACTTGAATGGACTTGAACTCTGTGACTAGCACCCAGCAAAAGACCTAGAACAAAACAGAAGCCTAACATCTGGAGAACTGGATGGGAGTCTGAGTGCTCAGGCCCTCAGTACCAGGGACTCCATGAGGCCTCCACAGCCTTGTGTGCGAGCAGCAAAGACCAACCCTCCAGGCTCCTTGGCTACCCCACTACTTTTTCTTACAAAAGTCCCACTCAACTGTTTTCAGTGAGGGCAAGACCATCCAGCTATTGGAGAAGGGAGCAATTACATGCAAAAATTATGTATTTTTCTGAAGAGGAGATTTGTAACAGTGGTTCTCAACCAGGGGTGCCATTGGGACATTTGGCAATGTCTCAAGACATTTTTAGTCATCATTACTGGCATCTTGTGGGTTGAGTCCAGGGATGCTGCCAAAATCCTAGCCCCAAAGGCCAATAATGCCGAGGTTGAGAAACCCTGACTTACAAGATGGATGGGATTTTCAAAGGAGCCTATTACTTGAAAAATGTTAAAAATCACTGCTTTAGTAAAAAGTTTTTGAAATTTGCTAAGATCCACCTCAGAGCCCAGTGTGTAGCCAGGTGTCACAAATGCTCTTATGTCCTGAAATAACTGATGGACACAATTCAAGCTGGTTAACTATATTGTTCAAATCGTCTACATTCTTACTGATTTGACTGATCTATGGACTACAGAATCAAGAATTATTCTTTCTAGTACATTAAGTTTACCATTGTGAAGAGATGTTTTTTATCTTAAAATCTATTATTTCATATTAATAGAGCTATGCAAGTGTTTCTTTTGGTTATTAGCATTCCCTGGAATATGCTTTTCTCTTTTACTTCTTATATTTCCGTGTCCTTATTTTTGTTTCCTGTGAAAAATACGAAGCTAGCCGAACCATATGAAGCTGGGCTTAAATCGTGCCTGACGCTGATTCTAATTAACGTTGAGTTGTGTTTACAATTTCTTATTTTTAGGAAAGACCCAAAATATATTTAGGCAAGCACAACAAACTGTATTCTGAGGGCACCATCAACTCTCTGGAGGGGGTGGGTAGGAAGCCACAAGAACGATAACTTCTCACTCAAGCTTGTAACACAAGTTAGTGCCCATGGCTGTTTAATGACTGGACAGAAATGGTGCAACCTAGAGTAAGAGAATGACCTAGATGTTTTCTGAGAACTGACAGACATGCACTCAAAGGGAATCTACGCCCACAGCACAGTCTGTGTCAGAAATGTAATTCTTCTAAATTTTTGAATCAATACCAATATTACTGCCTGAGTAAATACTCTGTTTCACATTAGTCTAATGCCCATTACCTCTTAAGGGCTTTTCAAGGCTTTCCACAAATAACTTAACAGTTTTAAAGTTCCACACTATCATTTTGCTCCAATCTGAAAATGGGACTTCCTATTCAAGTTTCTCCGTCATGAATGCAAGATTTCACATCTCTAGGATTTAGATGTCTTCAAACGGGGTCAAAATCAAATGCCTCCAGAGGCTGGCAAGCAACCAAACTCTATATGTAGGGAGCACAGTGGGGAAGTGAGGGGGCTACAAGGCACAGTGGGGAAGTGAGGGGGCTACAAACAGTACTCGTACCCCTACAGACAGGCAGCTAAGTCCTGGCTGCCAGGGCCAGAGCTGCTATTTTAGGAGATTTTTATGGGAAAGCGCTAAATTTTTAAACTTCATTACATGGAACTCTCGTTTTCATATCATTGTGAGGGCCAAGTAAGACATACAGACAAATGGGCCTAATATTAATATGCTGGTTGATTTTTTTTAAAGTATGCTAAAATACACACTGCATTAACTGAATTTGAGTTCCCATCCAGGCTTCTGCTCAGGAGGGCAAACTGCTTCTTTCTCTCCCTAGGGCCTTAGGGAAGGTAGGGAATCTGCCCAGGCCCAGCAAATAGAGCCTGGGTGGAAAAAAGTCCTTCAAGAGGGCATATGGACTGTACCTGAGTAAATGGGCCTCTGTCCTGAAACTGGAACACGACCAGCACACTTGGTATATAATATAAAACTACTGGCTTATAAAATAATGCCTTACATCAATATAATGCTTTATGGCTGTCAATACACTTTCCCAAACACTCATTCTCTGGTCACACCAACCCTGTTTGACAGACAAAGTAGCTTTTATCCTTCTCTGTTAGATGAAGGAAAAGTGACTCAGGGAGGTTAAGGAACTTACCCAACGTCACAAAGTAGTACATCATAGAGGCAGCCCTAGAACGAAGGCCTTTGGAGGCCCTACCACATGCTGCCACCCCCCAAAACTGCTCAACCCTCTGGAAAGGCTGGTAAAGCCATTAGATATGGATTCCCTCTTCCTCCCACCCCCCGAGTTCTACACTGCTCCCTGATACTCCAATAATAATACTCCCATCAATCTCCAACGCATCAGGCAGAATGGTTGATCAGAGCTGAGGAATTCTTCCATCTGATGGGAGAACGGGATACAAACCCAACAGCTCTGGTGGAAAGCAGATCCTGGCCATCTCCAGGCAGCCAGCTAGACACCAGCACCTCAGAGCTGTCCAAGCAGGAGAGGGAGTGCTCTGCCAGCAGCCAGAGAGGGCACTGCATCTCACTCTGGAGTCTGTCCAGGTATCATGAGTCAGTCTATTCTCTCTCTGGACAAGGCCTTACAATCAATCTGCTGAAGAGCTGGACCAAGTGGAAACCTTCCTACAGGGCACACTACAAGGAAAATGCTTGTCTCCCGCAGAGATGCGATAGCCCAAAGGAATTAAACAGGCCTCAGAATGTGTGGGGAAGTGTCTAGATGTGGACCCCAACAAGGAATCCAGTTACCTAGCACAAATTCTCTTTTTACAAGGAAGCACAGAGCCCTGGCCCAAGGTCAAGGCTCCTGTGTTAGAGGCCCAACCTCCATGGCTAGTGAAAGAAACCCATATCTTCATCACTTTCTAACTGTGCTCTGAGTGAGGAAGGGTCACCAGGGCACAAGGCAAGTGTTAGGGCATAAGCATATCAAAGAAAGTTTGATTTCCTATGGCTTCTTCTGGAAAGGCTCTTTATCTTTTGTCAAGTAGCACTGAACAAACTCCAGAAGATGATGCTCTGTGCTCTGGTAAGTGGGGTGACCTCCTCTCCCTGGGTCAAAAATCCTAAGCAAAAGATCTGAAGTTATCAAACACAGATGTTACTTCCCCTGGGGAGCAACACCTCTACATGCTTCTTGGTCTGAGAGAACAAGCAAAACCAGAAAGAAAGAGTCAGGGAAGGAGGTCATGGAGAACTGCAGTGGGGAGCAAGGCGGTTCTGGACAAGACTGGTCCCTATGAGGGGTAAAGGAGAGGCCTCAGTCACAAGGTGAATGAAATGAGACATCAACATCTGCTAATCCAGTTCAGCTAAGGAAGAAGCACGGCTTCATTGGCTGCTGCTGCCCTTAATCTTGCAATGATTATGCTTCCATGAACCTCCAGCAGAAAGTTGGGAATGGAAGCTTAGGAGGGGAAGGAGACACCTCTTAACAGCCTCATTTGTGACACAACCACAACCTCCAAAAGGAACAAAGGAGACAAGGAGGATCAGGATGTCTGTGTAAAAGCAGGCAGATTACAATGACAGCTTTACTCCTGTAACACTGAGAGGTGGGTGAGAGGAAAAAAGAAAAGTGAGAAGGGGAGAGGTGAAGAACAAAGGCAGAGGAGAGAAACAGACAGGCTATTCTGGGCCTTGGTGCAAAGTACAGCCTGGTATAGGACCATTACAGCTGTGCTGTCTCAGACCTGAACGTTCAAGAAATAGACTTCAATTCACCTAGGGATGGTGAAAAAGATTCAAACCAGCCAGTCACAAGAGGCAGAATGAACAAATTCAAATTCTCATCGGTTACACTAGTGGGGAAAGGGAGGGGTTGTCTTGTCCTTTAGGGTGCCTGACCTGCTGCTACCAGCTCCGCAGGGTCCCCACCCTGCCCCACCCCCAGTGCCAAAAGACTGAACTGTACTGCTCCATCACAACATCCCTCTCTCTGACAACCAAAATCCTCTGGTCACCAATGCAGCCAACACAACTCCAAAGAATCCAAGCAATCTTGTATTGAATGGAAGTCTAAGAGGTACCCATGGTTCTTAGCTCTGAGTTAGGAAACAACCTCTTTTTATCAGCAACAGTTACTATTTAAATGACTTTTCTCAAATTCAAGGCATACTGACTGGTCTTGGGCTCCCTGTGAACCAGTATGCCCCACAGACTCATCTGGTCTTGTCCACCTATCCCAAATTAGGGAGCACATGTCTACAAGCAGACACTGGGGGAAAAGGAAGCTATCAGAGCTCTGAGAGTACAACAAGCATTTCTTTCAGAACTAGAGCCTGACAGGTCCTGATGAAAAGCAAAAAGAAGATGCTGTCAAGGAGTAGATGGTGAGACTACCTTCCAATACATTCTGGCCCCAGAACTCACACCATAGCAGGCAAAGCCCACGCTGGGCCTAATGTCTTGAAGTGTTGGGCAGGACATCACTGCCCATTCCCGTGGCTACAAGACTGCCTGTGTCAGGGTCTCCAGGGAGAGCAGTCTCCCCAGCAAGGTTCCTATGCCTCCCATACCATACACCTGGATAGGATTCTGGCTCCTCCCATGAGGGCCTCAATTTCATTTAGGAATAAAGCAAAAAGAATTCATGGGTAGAACTAGCAAAATCTGGTCTAAACCTATCAGGTAAAAAGATCCCTGTTCTTTTAAAGTGCACCACTGGCCATTTCAAGTCCAGATACGCAATCATAGAGACTTTCCCAAACAACCTTCATCGATATGAACTTGTTCAACTGTGTTTCACCCCTGCCTTATTTCTTTACATCAGGGGTGTGGCAGTGACAGTGCCCTGCCTCGACAAGGCTAGCCATCTCCAATGCTTCAGCTTATTCCACCTCTCCAGGCTAACTCCGGGAGGGAAGCACCCAAATTCATACCATCCCAAGCTTGATTCTACAGTGATGCTTCAGGATCACTGTTAGGTTCAAAAAATTAACTCCTGAGCAAATATGATTGGGTAAGTCAGAAAGAGCAAAAGGTAGAATTCATAAGTTGAGAGACAAAGATCTGCAGGGGCACATCTAGACCACGGATTTAACAGTTGCCCTTTTAATACAAACTCGGTTAGTCCATTTGAAGGTTTCATTTCCCACAAAGGTTCCATTCCCCTTCCTCTGTTACTCCCACAGCAAGGAAAAACATTCCACTTTAATCAAGTGGGTCACTGTAGGGCACAGGATATAGTTCTAAAATTCCCTCCCTAAGGAAGACTATGCTTTGTTAATGTATCTCAAGGCCATTTTCCTTTTGCTTCACTGTGACAAAAAGCTGGAGACAAGCATTTATGGAAAATCTACCATAAAGCAGGAGATGTGCTAGATGTTGGTGACCCAGAGATGAGTAAGGCACTCCTTACAGATGAGGAGAGCCCAGCCGGGGTGAGGAGGGGGGAGATTAAAAAAAAACAAAAAAAACCACAGTTGCTATATCAGTTGTATAAACATTGTTTTGCAAAGAGATATGAAGAGGAGATGATCTGGCCGTGAGAAGACAGGGAAAGCTGCTAGAACTTAAAGAGAGTTTCAAGAAGAGAAGGGGCATAAAAAAGTTGAGGAGAAAGAATAAAAACATGAATAGAGGGAAAGAAAAAAAGGGACCCCAAACAAGATACTTCTTAAATGGAGATATTCAAATCTAGAAAGATATCTTATAACGGACCCATTTTTTCTTTTACTCTAGGTTTAGAAAACCATCTGAGATTACTTTAGCTGTAGTCAGCAATGGTTTTTATTAGTTGGTATCAACACTATTCAAAAAGCTACTGTAGTAAATCAACCATAATTTTAAAAAAAGCTACTGTAGAAAATTAGTTATAACTTCTAGGGCCAGCAAGCTATGAACTGGAAGAAATTAGGGGCACCAGAAAACCACGAAGGGCTTTATTTTAGGATGGTACGCTAATAGAGACCAAACAATTCATACTTGATTATAAGGGAAAACGACTTTCTGCTTTCTGTTCCAAGTCTGCTACAGCTTTCAGGGTCTCTCTGCATCTACCCAGGAAGAGGGAATCCTTTGGGCACACTCTCTTCTGCACCAGATCTAGCTATGTCACTCAGTGCAGTGGTGACCGCCATATGTAGCTGGTAGCACTTGACACGTAGCCAGTCCAAACTGAGACGTGCTTTAAGTGCCAAACACACAGATTTCCCAGACTTAGTACAGAAAAAGAGTGTAAAATGGATCATTAATATATTTTCAATATTGGTTATATGTTGACATAGTACTTTGTATATATTGGGTTAAATTAAAATATTAAAATTATTTTCACCTGTTTATACCTTTCAAATGTGGCTTCTAGAAAAATTTAAATCATCTACGTGGCTTGCATGGAAAACTGCTTTATATCTAACCTTAGAATAAGATATATATATCTCTGCTGTACATTTCATCTTTTAGCAACTAGCTAATGATGTTTACTGATGTGCAAAACCTCCTCTGGTGGGTCCCATTTGTCAGGTCCTCATAACAGCAACTAGCACTAATCCAGTACTCAATGTTTGGCTGACACCCTGCTCTGAGAAAGGGGAGGGCCTTCACCACCTCCCTTTAATGCAACTCTCTAAGCCCTACTGTCCCACTGAAACTGTTCTTGCCAAAGTCGCCAATGACCTCCAGTGCTGCCAAATTCAGTGGTAAATTCCAAATCTTCACCTCACTCAACCTCTCAGCAGTGTTCAGCACTGCTCAGTGCTCCTCCCTTAATGCACTTTCTTTACTCAGGCTCTCAGACACCACTCTCCCAGGTAGCTCCTTTGCTCACTGCCTCCTTGATTTCTCCTATAACAGGATAGGTTCCTCTTCCTCTCCTGATCTCGTGAGGTTGGAGGGTTTGTGCCTTCTGTATCTATGCTGGCTTCTTACCTGATCTCATCTAGCCCACAGCTTTATAATCACTGATATACAACTGCTAACTCAACATTCTCACTTGGATTTCAAAAGGTACCTCAGCCTATTGTGTCCAAACTCCAACTCTTGATTTCACCCAATCACCTAAACCTGCTCCTCCCACATTCCCTTTACCATCCCATCTCAGCAATTCCAGTCCTCTAGGAGTTCAGGCCAAAGACTTTGGGCTCATCTCTGATGTCTCTTTCACATCCACATCAGCAGATCTTGTTGGTTCTATTTTCAAAACGTATCCTGAGTTTTCTTAACACTTCTGCCACCGGGACCACTCTGATCCAAATTACCAATAGCCCTTGAATGGTAGTTGCAATTGTATCCTAATTAGTCTCTGTGCTTCTGTTCTTGCCCCTACAGTTTATTTTACCCATAGCAGCCAGACCATCTTTCTGAAAACCAAGTTAGCCTGTTTCACACCTTCACATGGTTTCCTGTTTCAAGGCGATCTCCACTGTGGCCTCCCAGTCTCTGCTGGATCTGGCTCCCTGCTACCTCTGACCTCATCTCCTGCCACTTTCCCTTTCACCCATTCCCACCCAATAAAACAAGCACGATTTAGCCTCAGATCCCTGGCATTTGCCGTTCCCTCTGCCTAGAATGTACCCTTGCCAGCTTCTGCACGGCTTACTCTCTCACTTCCTTAGGTCTCTCTGCCTGTCTTTATTTGAGAGGCCTTCTCTGACCATTTTTAACAAAATGGTACTCCTGCCAGTCACTTTCTATGCCCCTTAATCTGTTGTATTTTTCTTCATTGTGTGTATGAAATATTACTTATTGTCCGTCTTTCTCCACTAGAAAGTTTTATGAGTAGGAACTTCATTTGCTACAGTTGTCTGTACTGTAAAACAGTACCCAATACATGAATTAAGTAACAATCATCCTATGAAACAAGCCTTTAGAGATACGTCCTCATTTTACAAATGATTTACAAACCAACTCAGAGGAGTCTGTAACTTGACCATGGTTCCACAGCTACTAAGGAGTGGAGCCAGAATATGAACTGGGTCTATCTGGGTCCAAAGGCAGTGACACTACCCATATTCAAAAAGCTAAGGCTGCCTTAAGCATTTCTCAGTGGTGGTGGTGGCAGCGCACTCTCCAAGCACTTGCCATAAGTATGTATGCGTAAGGAAGGCACCTGGTCCTTTCTTCCCCACCTGTAATCCTCACAACTCAAGGGATGTACAACAGCCTTGCTGCACGCTCAGAGGTTAGGTGACTTGCCTAAGGCTGCTCAACAGTAAGTGACAGAACTGGACCCTAAACCTCGAAAGGAGGAAGCAAAAAGTCTCAGGAGAGTGGCTAGTGGGTGACTGACAGGTAATACTAACCTGCTTGCCTGCCTCAGCACCCCAGGCCAGGTTAATGCAAGCCCACAGTTCCTAAGCAAGGACTACGGCAGTGGCAGACCACAGCAGAGCTGAACCTCAAAGTCCAGATCTTAAATCTAAGAAGTACGGAAAAGGAAAGCATTCTTCCAGAACAAGCCTTGCAGTTTAGATGTATCCCAGGTTGGAAGGCCTCAGAAACTCTGTAACTTGCTGTTTTGAGACAATGTATTATTCTGCTTTGAGTGCCTCTTCAAGAGTCTAAGTAGGGGAGGGAATCCACACAGTCCTTGATCTTTTTTTCCCCCAATGAAAATTTATATTAAAATTGAAGTTGAAATAAATATAGTTTCAGATAAACAAAAATTGACAGCATTTTTTCCACTTCAAAAAATACTAAAGGAATTTATGCAGAACAAAAATTCTAACAGATGAAAATTCATACATACAGAGAATAATAAAGAGCACTGAAAAGGGTCAACATGTGGTTAAATACATACAAAAATATCCTTCTAAAAATTATTTAGAAGTTAATTGGTTAAAGCAAAAAATAAAATATTTGGGGTTTATATCATATGAAGAAGTAAAATATATGATATTAGAAGGATTAGAGGGAGTGTACATGAAATAATACTGCAGTAAAGTTGAACATACATGATATGGTACAATATTAACTTAACATATATTGTTATAAGTCAAGGGGGAATCCACCCAGTCCTTTATCTTAAAGGAAGGGAACCAGCAGGGGTGGGAGTAACACTGGTGAGCCCTGCCCCTGGAATAAAACAGGAAGTAGGGTCTAATGGGGCTCCCCTTTCTCCAGGTTTATTACTGTTCTCTCCTTTCAGTTTTCATACAAAACTAAGCAACACAACTCTTAACCAGTCTACATATTAGTTCCCAGGGGCACCAAGAAAGAGATCCCTCAGCCAGTCCTGATGTACCCTAACAGGACAGAGGCCACACTATCAATGGCTGGAGAGAGGCCCCCACACTCAGAGTGATGGCACTCTCTGCTCCAACACTGCCTCTGAATGATGCTTTACTCAGTGCTTTATGTAACTCTCATCATCAGGCAACACAGATTTTATTAATCTAATCTTACAAATGAGGAAAATGAAGCTGAAAGACAGTGATGAAATAAAAATTCTTACTTCAAGGCAAGGCAAGAAAAATTTAAACATAAAAATTTCTTCTGCCCTTTTGGGCCTCCTCCCTCCCCTCTAGTGTGCATGTTACATCTGCATTATGTGTTAACCCCACCTCCCCAACGGCAGAAATACCTGCTCAACCATAAAGATTAATTTTTCTTCTAGCATTGGCCATTTAACTCTTAAGAAGATAACAGTCCTTTCTCAGTCCTTTAAGGAGTCAGAATGATCCACCATTTGCCTTGTACATGCAGACATTCTTGGTGAACTTTCTGTAAAATGCCAATATATCATTTCTCTTAAAGACAGTGAATGGTGCAGAACAGACTGGTCAGGCCACCTGGGGAGCTACTAGGCCACACCTAAGGGAAGTTCTTAGCTTAAATACCTACTTAATTATTAATGTCATTAGCTATGTTACTTGTATTCTACCTATTTTACAAGATTATCGCTTCTTGCATTACCAAATGTGTGAGTGAGCCTCCAGTAAAATTAGTGATGCCTAGGTGACTTGAAACAATTGACCAAATATACAGTTCTGTAAGATCAATGACTGTAATAGGAAAGCAACAAGAAGGAACCATTTCCTGGACCATAACAGACTAGTAAGACAGGTGGTCCAGAGGCTTTTGGCTACTACTACTAACAGGGCTCAGTCCAGCAACAGCACATTTAGTGGCCAATCAATGAAATCCGCCCGATCTGGGGATAAGCATTCCTAGAGCTGTGGGATAAACTGGTCATGAGATAGATGCCTCCTAAACCTTCGCTGAAATTAAGACCGAAAGGAAGGGACTGTAAAATAAAGAATTTTGCCCACCATCTAGTTCTATAAGAATCAAGCCCTTACCCACTCACTGCAGTCACTGACTTATAGCACATCTTGAAAGAAATTCAGGGTGAAGATCAGAATGAGCTATTTTGTGCTCTGGGAAAACTGGCAGAACTGATAGTTCTATATTTTTAGGAGAAAATTTTATGAACCCAGTTTCTTGCATCTTCCCATACTTAGAAAAGCACTAAAACCATTAACTGAGATATCTGTTCTTCACAACAGCAATAACCTTCTATCAGGATGTGTGCTTGAATTACACATACCCCTTCATCAAAATCACATTACTACTGGCCTTACTTCTTTGGAACTGTTCTCAGTTCTCACTCTTAGAGGCTGTCTCCCAGGTTATAATCCTCAGGTTGACTAGAATAAAAATTTTTATTTCTTTGACTGTTGATCAATTTTTCATCAACGGTAGGTAGTGAATTGCCCAAATATCAGACCTGGGACTTGAACCATTATCCTAGACTTCTGACTTCTCCTGCCATGGATGGAGATAAGTGGGTCACTGTCTGGCAGAGGCGACCTATCCTTCCCTGCTACCTTTTAGAATGAAGACAGCCAGGCTCCTCTCCCAAAGGAAACATTTAGGCATATAGACTTTGGGGGACGGAGCAAAGTCACTATTACCTCCCGACCTCAGCACCCACCAGGTTTTATTCAAACACGCAAGGGTGCCTTCATCATGGCACTCAGCAGGGGCAGCAAACAGAATGCTTCCAGGGCCAAGCGAATAAAGCAGGTAGGACAGAACACAGTAACACAGTAGTAACATGGGGTGGGGACTGCGGAGGAGAGGAGAGGAATCGAGATCCAGATAAAGGCATTCAAGTTCAAAATTTTTAAAAACGTGCACCCCAAAAAAGTCTATACGCTGAATATTCATAGGCTGTCAGTTTGCAACTACAGATATAGGGATCCTAAGATAGCAGAGTCATTGACTCTTCTTAACAGATCTGAGCAAAAATTATTTACATTATCTCTCTCCATTCTGCCAGATGTTAAAAAAAAGTTATTTTCCATTTGTAATCAAGATTTCAATCAGCATCTCATTTGCAGTCACTGTTCTTAATACTACAACTGCCAGCAGCACTGTCCTGTTGGCTCTAGAGCACTGAGTTCAAATCTCTCAGGTACACAAAATTTATTAGCTCATCATCCAGGCTACAGAAGGAGAAGGTCAATCCCAGGCAAAACAAGTATAATACTTCAGAGAAACTAGCAGCTAAGCATCCTAGAGCACTTAACTAGTTAACTATCTGCTGAGAAGCAATGGTAAACAAACTGCCCCAAAAATTCCTTAAGTGTGGGCTTAGGACGCCAATAGCCTGGGCTGAGATCAAGCATGTGATTTCCTCTCCTAGACACTAGGAATAACAGTACATACACTTCACACTGAGACGGAATGGGACAATGAATATAAAAATGCACCCCAGTTGCCCAGTAATAAGCCCTCAAGCCGCTAAGAAGCCCTTCCAGAAATGGCAAGTGGGGTTTGGGAGTTCACAGGTTTATAGGCACTAGTGAGATGTGCAACTAGGTAGCAGAAACAGAACTGACAGCTGGAGGGTCATAAAAGTTTTTATAAGCCAAGAAGGCCAGAGCATGAGGGCTAGGAATTTGGCTCTCAAGGTCTATGAAGAGTAATGACAGTCCTGGCCTTTCCAGACTGGGGTCAGAACAGTCCTGTACAATCTTATCTGAGGAGCACACCCCTGGAGAATACAATTTTAACTATGCATATTTATCATTCCTTTCAGAAAAGAATGACTATTTCCTGAATTCATTTTATAAGGGTAAGAGTTTTGGGTGTGGGGAGGGGATGACTTACTGTGAGGAACGTTTTTAAGTGTCCTCCCCTCAGGCAAAAGATTCTTTATCTACACAGACTGCTGACAGGATTTGTTGCTAACTTCTGTGGTGGCTGGTTTTAACCTTTATCTTTCAGAGAGCTGGATGTTAAGGAGAAAGATGCTTGGCAGAGGTTAGCAGAGTTAAATTCACTGCATTCTGTAATTTTGGCCACACATATAAGTAGCTAATCAATCTTCTAGGAAACCAACAAGTCAGTAGTTGTCCTGTCAGGAAAAAAAATGTCTATTTCCGTGGAAAGTATAAAGGAAAGAATCCACTCCACTTCATGAAGGCTAGCTAACTGACACAGCCAGAAGCTGATGTTAACTGTGCGGGTGCCCAACACAGTGTAGAGTGGAGATTGGAAAGAAAGAGCTGGCCTTTAGAACACTTTTTAGTCATCAGATCTCAATAGTGTCTTTTCTCTTGCAGGATTTTACCAAAAGCTTTAGAAAGATACACTTAGTTCTGTCCTGTTGTAGAAGGAAAAGCAACTTTTAAAATTCCAACCTACAGCAACCATGGCAGCTCTCTTAAATACGCAGAACATGCTGGGAACAAGCCCCCCATGCAGCCTCAAAGAAAAGAGCTGAGCAGTTACTAGTGAAAAGCTCATTATCCTCCTTTCTTTGAAATCACAGTGAAACATCTTTTTCCAGAGTCCCAGGGGCAGACCGCTTAGCACAGTCATGTCTAAACTAGCCAACTGCTTTATAGAAAGCCCCATCTGAAGACATCAGTCCCTAGAACTCAATCTTCCCAAAAGGACCAGGAATAGCTTAGAAATGGCTCCTCTGGGCAAGGTACACTTGGATGTGTGCTTTCTGATACCACAAATCTTAAATGCCTTCTTTCGTATAAGGACAGACATAAGGAAATCAGCACCAGGTAGCCCTCAAATAACTAGTATTTGCCCACTACCCACAGCCACTGTACACCTTCCACCACGATAGCGATTACAGGTAGTGCTGAAGACCCCGAAGTGAGGTGGCGGCCACGCTTCAGGGAAAACTGGCCACTTCTCCAAAGAAAGATAAATAAATCATAGTTCTTATCTCTTAGATTAAAATCTAACTATGTCACTACTCTGCTGAGAAGAAAAGAAAAAGAAAAAGAAAAAGAAAAGAAAAGGAAAAGAAAAGAAGAAGAAAGAAAAGAAAAGAAAGAAAAGAAAAGAAAAGAAAAGAAAAGAAAAGAAAAGAAAAGAAAGGAAAAGAAAAAAGAAAAGAAAAGAAAAAAGCCTCCAAAGCTCTTCCTGCTTTCAGGACAAAGTCCAAGATCCCCAGAACCAAGTACAAGGAGGCTCCTCCTGGTCTGGCCCCTGCATACCTCTCAGGTCTTATCTCTTTCCACGCAGCCCTGCCAATCCCCTACCCTCCAGCCAGAAGGAATACTTGTAGCTCTCCCAATGCTGCACACTCTTCTCTCACTGCCTCTTTGCCTATGTGTGCATTGGCCCTACACTCTACCTGCCCCTCATCCCCAAACTAATGCTTAATTCAGCTGGTCCTTTAAATCTTAATTTAGGCATCACCTTCTCTACAAGACTGTCTCTGATCCCAGCCACAGTATTCCATCTATGCCCCTTCCAAAGGAAATGCTGCCACACTTGTCTCACCCGTCTTCTCCACTGGATTGTGCCAAGTACCTGGTACACAGCAGGCATGCCATGTTTACTACAGAATTACACACCATCCAGCATCACTGAAGGGGTAATGTTTACATGACTGGCTCAGTGAGGGTAGAAAGTAAACATAAATTTAAATTCTTAGTCCAGAAGACCGGTATCCTTTAACTTACTTAAGATATATTTTCTTCCAATTAGCTACATGACTTGCCCCTGTGAAAAGAATAGAAGTTAACTTTTGAGATGCAAGGAAATTAGAGAGGTTGCCAATGCTTTATAATAACCACCATTCCAATTCCATTTATGTATGATCTGCCTTCCCCTAGGACTGGGTTAGCTCATTACCAATAAGATGGACTAGGTCACATTTTTTTGTGTGTCTAAACAAGTGAATACAAAGCTTCAAATCATTAGAAATTGGAAACGCAGTCCATTAACTAGCCTTTAGAAAAGCTGTGATTTTAAAATTTTTTCCCTTCTCCCTTTTCTTTTTCCTCCTCTAACTTCTATCCCATGCTTGCACAGTAATAACTAACCAGTACCAGATGTAATGTAATTCTGATAATATCACTGATGCACAAGACTAAGTTGTTTTTCAGAACAAGGTGACCTTTGCAGGTTACATGTCCAGACCACCAGGTCGCAGACCACAAGGCACGTAGACGTATGATTAAGAAATGTCACAAGAACGATTAACCACTAGTGTCCCCTCTTTCCCCTTTAAAAACTCGTACCTTAAATATAAAGTTGGAGTGAACCTGAAACTTGTCTCCCACTCCCTTGTCTGGCGCCTTGCAATAAAATCCTTACTTCACTACAAAACACCTGCCATCTCTGCAGCGGGCACACAACCCCTTTTCAAACTGAGCAAACTGCTGATCTGATTTTTGGGGGAGGTCAAAGGTATCTTCCAATTACAAAATGTAGTATTTGTCTCCTGAGATGTGCTTAAGACAAACGACAAAATTTAGAGTTTGAATCAACATTAATTTAATTTTACATTTTCGTTTTCCCCAAAGGCAGCATATTTTTAAAGAAGCATTTCCTTAATGGAATGTGAGTTATGTTTTTTGAATTGTCCTTTGACTGAAATGCAACTTCTTGGGTGGAACAGGTAAAGGGACAAGCCTCTACTTTCAAAGATTAGAACTGCCTCCAGATTGTATAAAGTTTGAATGCTCACTTTTAGAATTAGTCAACCCCCATTTGCTAGTCTTGCCATCCAGGGTTGCTGTTGTTTTGCAAGGCGGGGGTATAATTTAACACTCATTACTATGTATCAATTGGGGGACAGGGTAACCTGAAGCTAAGACTTTTACATATCCAACTGGCTACATCTGAAAGATACTGTATAGTTAGTTGGTTTCCCAGTGACATGGACATCATGCTTCATCCCCTCCCTGGCTCCCCTCCTTCAAAAGTGCATTTACAAGACCCTTTGTGAAATTTGCAAAGGTAATCAAATTCAAGAGAGCCTTCAAATATAAGCCCAAAGCAAACATACTAAAAATAAAAGTTAATACCCAACTTCCAAATTTTCCTCAGGACCCCAGGTAGGAGACAGCAAAATCCTAGAGAAAGAATCCAGCTCTAGAGTCAGACTGGCTTGGGGTCAAATCCCAGCTTCACACTTACTGTATATGAACTCGAGCAAGACAGGTTACTCCCTAAATCTCAGTTTCCTTGTTTATAAAAGGAGGATAATACGTCTACAGGTTATTTCAATTAAAGAAAAGCTATATATAAAGGAACTTGCATTTTGGCATAACGACTCATGGAGCCAATGAGACAAGGTTTGGGTTCCATTTCTGTAAATGGCACTTTCAAAGGGTTTTTACTAAAGTAAAGGATAGTACAAAGAATACTGGACAAGCAGCACGAAGATGTGTAAGTTAAACCTTACATCTCTGAGATGTATTCAGCTATAAAAGGCAGGAGTGGGCTAGCTGATCTCTAAGGAGCTTGCGCATTCTGAAAAACTAAAGCATACCTCAATGTCTGAATTCTATATTTAGTTTTGTTCTTTTTATTTTCTTCTCCTTTAACAAGACAAACTCAAGTCCTTTTGAAATAGTAGAGGGAAAACAAAGAAAGGACAAGCTGCTCAAGAAACTTATCACTTAAGTCATATCCAAATTGTTGGCCAACCTTTTTCACAGGGAGCAGCATGATGGGTTCTACATGATTCACTCATACTCGTGGGCAATAAACGCCTCTACTGGAGATTGTGAATTCTCTGGCACAAAGTCACTGGTAAGCACGCTGTCTAGAACACAGGAGACACTCCAAAATGTTTGTTGAATGAATACCTAGCTGATACCGGCTGCTCCCTATAAAATCTTTCAATTGCTCTTCTTACTCAAGTCAGAATCCTAGAAAGATGTTCAGCAGTAAGAACTGTACTAAAAGCCTTCTATAACAATTATTTCTTCAAATTCTCAATTATGCTAAGTGGAAAGCATAAACACCTTGAGAGAAATGCTGAACCACCACCGGGCAAAACTTCAAAGCCAAAGTTTCAACATTTCCTTGGCGATACACTCACTACTGCGAAGGTCAATTTCTCGGCCTCTTCAAGCGCTGACAAGCTTAAACCTTAAAGGCGCTTGGGGAAAAAGAACCCAGCTCCTGCGCTACCCCGGCACACTTGGCTCTCCACGCCCTACTATCAACACATAAACCTTCGGTGGATGTCAACTCGGGCCAGCACTGAACAGACACGAACACGGGGAGGCCAAAAAGACATCTCCCCATCTTCACAAGGGTCACCATAGAATAACAAACTCTGAAAAGACCAAATTAAACAAGAACCTAACCGAACTGGCCGTTCCAGCTTGGAATAAACGTATTTCCTATAGCTTCCGGAGGCAAACAAAACTCCAAAAAGCGAAATCGAACGGTCCGTTTTCCCCCTCCCCTCCCAGGAATGCAGCTACTTTACATATCGCACCCCTCCCCCCCGACCCCGGCGACCACACTTCGAGACCCTTGCCCGCTGCTCAGATCTTTGGGAGGGCCCCGGAGAGAGAGGCTGCCCGCTGGACTTTCGGTTGTTCTGGCGGGGGCCCCGGGAGACCAGCCTGCCACGGATTCTCAGAGTAAAACTGAAAGAGTAAAAAACCCACACTCGCCCACCGTGGCGGACAGCGCAAAGCGGTGGGGATTTTAGCAGAGCTGAGGGGCCCAGATATGACTCAATTTCCTCCTCCTGCTCTTCTCCGGAGCCGGGCTTGTCGCCCCGGTCGGCGCCCCCCCCCCCCCCCCCCGCCACAGTGTGTTGCTCCTCCTCAGAGCACATGAACTTTAAAATGGTGCCATGGGCTGGGGGGGCGCCGATGGGAAAGGAAGGGTCAAAGGGGCCTGGGGAGAACTAGCAGGCGCCAGAAGAGGCCCTGGACGGCGAGTGGGGCGCCCCGGGTGACGCGCACGTCGGTGGGTGAGGGGGAGGTGGAAGTAGGCGCACCAGGCAAAGGTGGAGAGAGAAAAGGAACGCGGCCCCTTTAAGAGGCCTTCACGGCGCTCAGGGGCCGGGGGCCTCTCCTTCATCCCCGGCCGGGAGTGTGGGGCCTTTCCTTGGGGAGAACCATCCACAGACCCGCTCCCCGGAGGCTTCCCTCACGCCAGGTCCCGCCCGGCCCAGCCCCGGGGCGGCGGCTCCTCCTTACCCCGCTGTCTGCCGCCTCCTCCCAGCTCTCAGCGACCTCCTCATCTTCCATCTTACTCGCCGCTTTCCCTCCTCCCCAACCCCCTCCCTGCGCCTGCGCCCTGAAGCGCGCCTCCGTCGCGGGCGCCGGCACGCAAGGCTTTGCTCAATGAACCACGCCCCCTGACAAGCCAGGAAGAAGCTCCAGGCCAAGGCCCAAGACCATAGAGGAAACCATCTTGGAAGAGGGCAGAGAAACTAGAAAGTTGCCATTTTTCTTAAGGGCAATGTGTTAGCTCTCGTACTGAATGGGAATCCCTGTGAAGTCACCGACCTGCGCACAGGAAGTGTGCTCTTTGGAACCATTTTTTTTAAGGGCATGCAGTTACTTTTTTGGTCATAGTTTCTATAAACCGCAGATTATATTTTTTTTCCCAAAAATCTGAAAACATTTTCATACCTCATCAAAGTGAAACAGCAGATAAAATATTGACCAGCTTAAACTGGCTTTGACTCCTTAAATGGGTTGTTGATTAATCAAACTTGAGATTTTTATAGAGACAGCGCTGCATGAGTGCTACAGGGGAGCGCATGTTTCCCGGAAGACATGTTTCCTGGGAAACCAAGAATCTGCAGTCTAGGGAACTCAAACAATAGAAACGTTGCTGCTAGAGTGCTTTATCAGTAGAAGCAAGGAGTCCTTTAGTAAGAAAAATCCGGCTTCCGGCTGCCATAGTACCTTGATTACCATATATGGACTGCTTTGAAACTTGCCAATCACGTTGTGCTGAGTTTGAAATTTCCCTAACCCCTTAAATTTTGCCCCATACCCTGGCTCGGAAAGACAGATTTGAGGCCTGCTTCCTGTCTCCTTGCCGGTGACCTCGCGATAAAGTCCTTTGTTTTCTCAAAACCTGATGCCCTGGAATTGGCTTCTTTGCGCACCAAGCAGCGAGCCCTGGCTAGGTAACACTTTCTGGCCATCTCCAAGGGATTAAAATCTTGTGACCACCTGTCCGAGGCACTGTAGCCCCCGGCTGAGTGTAGGCCCTCTCCAAGGAGCCTGAGTAGTCACCCAGACCGAATTTGTCTGAAGGCTGGTTGCTGGTTCCTGGTTCCTGGTTCCTGTGGCAGTGGCGCTCCAGGCTCCTCGATGCTACTTTCACTTTTAGGAAAAGAAACAGCTCCTGGATCTTTTGCGTGAGTAACCTCGTTAAAACGCGCTGCCTAAACTGTGTAATAACTTCATCAAGATCCCCACCCTAAGGGAGACAGTATAAAAAGGTTACAGCCGGCTGAAGTTCTCAAAATATCGGGATAGAGCCCCAGGCCTTTGGATTTTTTTGTCTATGTCTGACTGTTTTATTTGTAAGGAATTGGCTAATAGGGGTTAACCATTGGATGACTGCAGCAGAACTTTATTGACTCTGTTTTACATCATTTTGCTCTGGTCATCCTGAGGAAGAAAACCCTTCCAAAATGGGGAATGGTAAGAGCATACCTGACAGCAGTCCCTTGGGAAGTATTCTTCAAGATTGGTCAATGTTTAGCTCTGAGCCTATGAAAAAGAAGAAAATGATTCTCTTTTGTAACACTGACTGGCCCAGATATCAACTGGAGTCGGGGGAAAAATGGCCCAAGAATGGGTCTTTGAACTATGATACTATTTTACAATTAGACTCGTTTTGTAAGAGAAATAAAAAATGGGATGAAATCCCGTATGTACAATCATTTATGTCTTTACATAAGAGGAGAAATTTGCCTAAGGGATTTAAAATGATGGTTCAGAGGGAAGAACTTCAGAAAAAGTGTGTTTTACCTGTGTCTGAGCCTAATGATGAACTAGCCCCGCCGTCAGCACCTCTTGCAGGGGTCCCTCTGCTGGCACCTCCTGCGGTGGCCCCTCCGTCGTCACCTCCTGCGGTGGCCCCTCCGTCAGCACCTCCTGCGGTAGTCCCTCCGTCAGCACCTCTTGCGGTTCCCTCAACTTCTGAAGGGGATCTTCCTGCAGGCAGTGATGAGGCTCCTGCCAATCCTAGGGCTGCTGGTCCCACTCTCTATTCTCCCTTACCAAATGGTCACAAAGGAATAGTCTCCCTTCCCTGCACCCACCAGGGTACTCAGTTTGGCCCAGGGAACACTCTACCCCAGGCAGGGCAACTTCAGTTAAGGCAGGTCCCAGCAGGCTTAGATGACCCAGGCCAACCCAGAGCACTTGGATTCAGGCATTTTCCTTTATCAGTCACGGATTTACATAATTATAAAGCTAAAATGCCGTCTTATCAAGATGATCCTAAAGAAATGGAGAATCTGTTTACATTCATTTTTGCTTTTTATCATCCAAACTGGGCTGACATACAGACTCTCATGCTTATCCTCCTTAGTCCAGAGGAACGCAGAATGATATTAGAGAAGACCTATGAGGAAGCTGAAAGGCTCCATGAATTACAACCAAATAATCCAATCAGAACTCCAGCAGAGCAGGCCATCCCTAGATCTGAGCCAGGATGGGATCCCAATGACCCAGGGGATCAAGCAAGGCTAAATCACTATAAAGAATGTTTAATAGCTGGACTTCAAAAGGGGGCAAAGGACTTCAAGAGGGTCCAGAATGTATGGCAAAGGCCTGAGGAGAGCCCATTCATATTCCTTGAGAGGCTTTTTGAGGCTTTCCGAAAATATACTGATATTGATCCGGAACACCCGGATAACATGGGACTGGTCAATATAATCTTTATCAGTCAGAGCACCCCAGATATAAAAAAAAAACTACAAGGACTGGAAGGGGGATCGTGGATGCCAATGTCTCAGTTGGTCCAGATTGCTTTTGAAGTGTTCCAATCCCGAGGTGAAATTTGGAAAAAGCAAGAGCAACGCATCATGAGGCAAATTGCTCTGCTCAGCTGTGACCATTCAAGACCCAGCAGGATGTCTGCAGGAGAGGACAAACGACCACCGGTAAGGCCCTGGGGACCTCCAAAACCTGGCCGAAAAGGCCATCCATCTGTTGGGCCACAACAATGTGCCTTTTGTAGACAGAAAGGACACTGGAAACGGGAGTGTCCCAAGAACAGACAGGGCCCCCTCTCCCCCAAGACAGCATCCATCACTGGTATATCTCGGGAAGCCTCTCGTAAACCTTTTCTACGACCGCTTGAATGTCACATAGAGAAAACTTGCGTGAAGTACAGCTTTACATATGGGCATGAATGTCCTAGTTCCTCGTCAGGGCAAGTTCTACCAACAAATTTCTCAGCAGAAAAAGTAGATACTAAAGTATTCCCAGGTCGAGACTGCACCCTCCAAGCCACGCCATTAAAATTGGGAGACAAGCCTCAACCAGATTTCCCTGAAGAAATTCTGCAGAAGGTAAGAGCAGATGTTTGGGCTGACTGGGGCGCCAGGAAGAGCCAAGACGGCTGACCCAGTAGTAGTAAAACTCCGTCCAGGTGCCCAGGCTCCAAAGTTAAAGCAGTACCCTTTAAAGAGGCACATGAAGAAAGGTATAAAGCCTCTGATAACTACCTTTCTTAAACACCAATTAATCCGACCTTGTCAGTCCCCATATAACACTCCCATTCGACTGGTACAAGAACCTAGGACTGGAGGTGATCGTTTTGTGCAGGATTTGAGAGCCATTAATCAAATTGTAGAGGACGTACATTCAGTGATGCCAAATCCTTATACTTTGCTTACAGCTTTATCAGGAGACTTTTGCTGGTTTACAGTTCTGAACATAAAAGATGGCTTTTACTGCATACCCCTAAGTCCTGAGTCCCAGAAACTCTTTGCCTTTGAATGGGATGATCCAGAAACTAATATAAAACAGCAATATTGCTGGACGGTACTTCCACAAGGATTTAAAAATGCCTCTAGCATCTTTGTGGAGGCCTTAGCCAAGGACTTAAAGGATCTCCAATTAAGTGAAGGACTCTTACTCCAGTATGTGGCTGATATACTAATTGCTAGTAAAACTAAGGAAGCTTCAGATCAAAATACAATCCTCACTTTAAACTTTTTGGCAGATCGGGGATATAAAGTCTCCAGGGGAAAGGCACAAATTTCCCAACTAACTGTGAAATATCTAGGATTTGAGTTATCACAGGGACAAAGAAACTTACTGCCGGATCGAAGGAAAGCAATAGCTGGGGAGGCTGTACCTGCCAACAGAAAGCAATTGAGAAGATTCTTAGGAATGGCTGAGTTTTGTCGTATTTGGATTCCAAACTTTGGACTCATAGCAAAACCTCTATATGAGGCTCTCAAAAGAGGTGACAAGCCATTAAGCGGGGCTGCGGAATGCCATAAGTCATTCAATGCCATCAAGGAGAAAATTTTAACAGCCCCAGCCCTTGGTCTCCCAGACATTAGAAAATCATTTGATCTTTTTGTGCATGAAAGACAAGGCATGAGTCTTGGAGTGCTAACTCAAAATTTAGATACCACCAGAAGGCCAGTAGCTTACTTTTCCAAACAATTGGATGTTGGAACTCAAGAATGGCCAGATTGTCTCCGGGCTGTGGCTGCCACCTGTGATCTTTTACAACAAGCTGAAAAGTTTACCCTGGGCCATCCTACCACTGTGCACACCCCACATCATGTGCAACCTTTACTTGAACAAAAGGGCAGACACTGGCTTACTTTGAGGAGGCTGAACAAATACTGGGCCATACTATTTGATAACCCAAATGTAACATTAAAGGAGGTATCTGCTTTAAACCCAGCCACTCTGCTCCCCAGTACAACAGAAGAACCTGTTCATGATTGTGTACAAATAATTGAAGAAGTTTATTCTAGCAGACCTGACCTGACTGATCAGCCTTTAGAAAATCCAGACATGGAAATGTTTACACACGGGAGCAGCTTCATGGATCATGGAATCCGAAAAGCTGGATATGCTGTGGTAACTCATGAGGAAGTCCTAGAAGCAGAAACCCTCCCTCCAGGTGTGTCTGCCCAGAAGGCAGAGCTCATAGCCCTCAGGAGAGCCCTGCATCTTGGAGCTAAGAAAAAGGTAACCATTTATACAGATTCGAAGTATGCCTTCTCTGTCATGCATGCACATGGGGCCATGTGGAAAGAGAGAGGTCTACTAACATCAGGAAGGAAAAAAATTAAACACGCAGAGGAGATACTGGCCTTATTAAACTCTGTTATGATGCCAGAAGAAGTAGCCATAGTACATTGCTCATGCCGAAACACTGATAGTTGTATAGCAAAAGGAAGTAATTTGGCTGAACAGGCCGCAAAACAAGTGGCCAGAACCAAAAAACCTAGTACTCATTCCAAGTGTAGGCCTATCCCTGTTTAAGCCTCAGTATTCAGAAATGGATCTAGAGAGAGCAGACAAACGGGGATTTCATGCTGACTCTTGAGCCTTAGATAGTGATCAGTACCAAACAACCAAAGAAGGCTGGATATGTAATGAACAGGGACTAGTGCTTATGTCCAAGTATTTAATGGAAAGAATTATTACTCATCTACATGAAGGAAACCATTATGGGAAGGATGCAACTTATCATTGGCTACAAAAGTTTATTATTAATCCATAAATGCAAAGGACCATCCAAAAAGTAATAAAAATTGCCTGATTTACACCAGAAACAATCCTAAAACCAGGCCACCTCCAATAATAAAAGGGGTGAGGGGGGAGGTTATAGCTCAGTGGCAGAGTGCATGTCTAGCATGCATGAGGTCCTGGGTTCAATTCCCAGTACCTCCATTAAAAAAATAAACCTAATTACCTCCCCCCATAAAAAAAACAAAATAATAAAAGGGGTGCAAACTCGAGGAACAACCAGGAGATGATTGGCAAATAGACTTTACTGTTATGCCAAGAGCCATGGGACATTATAGATATTTGCTGGTATTTGTGGACACCTTCACAGGATGGGTTGAAGCTTTTCCATGCCAGACAGAAAAAGTTTCCTAGGTAAAAAGGCCTTACTAAAAAGAATAATCCCTTGTTTTGGGTCGCCTCTTTCAATTCAAAGTTACCATGGAGGAGCTTTCATAGCCAAAGTAACTCAAGGGTTATCTGGGGCCCTCGGAATACAATGGAAGTTACATACTTTGTGGAGACCTCATGACTGAAGTGATGAATCCTACCTTGAAAAAGATAATTGCCAAAGTATGTCAAGAAAGCAACTTAACCTGAGAGAAGGTCTTAACAGTTTTCCTGCTGAGGGTAAGAGTAGCTGCTAGAAGCAAGCTCCGGTTGAGCCCTTATGAAATGTCATGTGGGAGACACTTCCTTAAGACTAAGTATTACTGCAGTTTTGAAAATGATCACAATGTAAAAGAATTAAGTACTATGAAGTGTGTACAGCCTCTCAGTGCTATCTTATCTTCTGTACATAAGTATGCTTCTAGCCAATTAATGTTTCCTGCAGATGTTCCCCTGCACTGCGTAAGCCCAGGGGATTGGGTCCACCTCAAAACTGGAAAAATCACCACCCTGAGGATCAACTGCAACCCAAGTGGAATGGACCCTACAAAGGCCTTCTGGTTATAAAACATTCTTCAGTAAAGCTAAAGGGAGTTGAACCTTGAATACACCACTCCTGAGTAAAAATAGTACCCATTTCTAGCCAGGACCCCCTTTGCAATTCCCACACAGGGCGCACTCTCCACGGACAGGAGGAAGTAAGAGGACCCAACCCTCCTAACACCAGAGGGGCCTGGAAACCCACCACTGAATTCTTGGCCCCTGATTATACTTTTGAACCCTTAATAAGAGCAGTAATTAGGCAGGCTTACTGACCCTGCCTGATTAACAAGGGGAAGAAAGCTCCAGGCTGTTAAAAAAACAGGTTGTTTCTCTTATCCCGCAGCTGGCTCCTTGGTTCCAAGGATGTATCTGTACAACAGGATGTTTTTCTGTCCTGCAGCCGGCTCCTTGATTCCAAGGCCATGGCCATACAAGAAGACATTTTATGTCCCACAACTGCTGCATCAGTCCCAAGGACATGGCCCAGTAGCTCTGGTTTTGTTCTCTTTCCCACCGAAGTTTCTGTTTTAGAGCTGAGCTCCACAGGAGGAAAAAGCCAGTAACAGAAGACTGATTGGCACCAACAGAATGAAGATAACAGTGGCAGAGCCTTCCAGTAAAAGACCCCATGGCCCGATCAGGGGCTGTAACTGCCTCGACCAGCTACGTGGCTGATGACTCCCCACTTGTGTGTTTTCCTTTTTCCCTTCTGTCTCTGGGCAATAACGCAGCTCTTTTTCTCACTTTGTCCCTCTGCCTCTGCTGAGAATTCTTTCTCAATTGTCAGGCAAGGACCCGCATGTTTGGGGGGGACTTGCCCACACATTTGGTGGGCTTTTCAATTTGGGGTTTCTCTATATGCTAACAAGTGGCACCCCAGTTGGGACATCTTTTGTGACTGCTGCTCACTTAGGGTTGCCCACTGGACCTCATGAACAGGACTGAACAAAGCAGCCACCTCTAGGACTTCTTTGTCCTCTTTGTTTCCTCCTGATGCAAATTGCTGATCGGGGACACCCAACTAGGTAAGCTTCTGGCTGCTTTCTTGCTGTCTTCTTAGTCTTCTGTATTTCTTGCAGGCACCTACATCTCTCCCCCTACTCTCCTTTTCTCTCTCTCTTTCACTCCCCCTCCCCATTTCTTCCTTTTTTTCTTTTCTGAAGGGAGAACTTCACCAGGACAGTGCTAGGCTAGCCCCGACCTCCCAGGGACTGTGAGGCCATGGCCAAAGCTACTCTTTGATCTGCTCTCAAAACCTGCGTTGTTGGAAGACTCCACCCCTGGCCAAACGAGGTCCTCCTGAAAACTAATCTCAGGAGGCTCTTTGACTGATTTGAAACTTGGGCCTGGGACCACCAATTAAAAGCTGTTAGAGTGGTCACCACAAGTCTAGAAGTCTCCTGTGACAGGATGAACTGGGGTGTGGTCTGGGTTAGCTTTTAGTCTTGTCAGTCAGGAAAAAAAAAGACCATACTCCTTCAGGCACGTGGTAAAAAGCATCCATAAGCCCCAATTCCCCACGAAAAAATCCCTGTAGGTTTTTCTGGGGAGAGCCTCCTACTTTTTACTTACGATTCCCTTCTTACTTTTTACTGCCAGTTTCCTTTCTTTTCTCCCTCTTTCTCTCTTTCTTCTTTTCAGGGTCCTGGATGCAGGACATCAGGTGGAGATCTCTGGTGAACCAAGGAACCAGGGGCTTGATACCCCCCTGGCAGGCAGAGGACTCTCTTCTGTTCTGGTGGGCAGAGTTTGTGCCTCTCTCCAAAAGCACCTAGGGAAAAGTCCCATGACACCTGGGCATCTGGTGTGGCAACAGATGTCTGTAAGGCCACAGCTTTCTTTTCCTTTTCCTCTCTTTCTTTCACACTTGCTTGCTCTTGCTCACCCTTCAATTAACATGCTCTGGTAGATTTGGGTACTTACTGCCATCCTCTTTCAACTTCTTGTTTTCAGACTGTTTTAAGAGTGCCATTTTAGCTCTGCACCTCTACCTGAGAGGGAATTCCTAGTCAAAGAACCTAGGGAAAATTTCTAGGGAAGGACCTAGAGGGAATTCTCAGGCAGGAAGGCCTGGAGGGAATTTGGGAGTAAACTGGGTTGGCTGATGTTTCTTTAGTGTGGCTTAAAATTGGAAATTTAAATTTCATTTTAGACTTGTACTTTATAGTAAAAGAAAACTAAAAGAAAGCAGGAGGTTGTGCTTCTGAAGCCTGTCAGCTCCCAGATAGGCAGCCACCTGCTGGAACTCCAGCTGGCTTCCACAATTGACAGGGAGCCAATACTTGGAAGTATTATCTAACCCTAAAATGGCCAAAATGAGACTTTTTTTTTGACATTCCAAGACTGATTTTTTACATACGCTATTAAATACAGCTGGCTTGATAGAAACATTTTTTTCAGAATTCTGACCCTGAGAGAACAAAAATATTCCTAGGAGAAAACTTGAAGTTAACTCATATTATGTCCTTGAAATACAAACATGGCCTGCTCTGCTTGAGACTTTGGCCTTGGGTTAATTAGTAGAACTTCAAACCAAAGGGGACAAACGTAGAAAAGGGCCTTTTTAAAAACTCAAGCAGGAAAACAATGAGATCTCTGCGTCTATCTAGATATCATATATACGTCTGTGTACACATTATACATGTGAGATGTCTCTACCTCTAGAAAGTATTATCAAAATTAAATTTATAAAAGAGCCCTATTTGATTAACTTAAGAGCTTACAAACTAAACATTTCCAAGAGAAGCCAGACAAAATAACTCTCAGGTTCACATGAACTGGGAAATAGTCAAAATTAAGTTAATACCTGGTATTAAAATTAGTTTAAGTTCATTGACCTAATTAATATAGACATGTCTTTAGAGTTACCAACATTAAGTGTAATACTTTTATTGTACCTAGGTTTAATAAAATCAAATAAGATCTTGTTATATCTGCTGCAAATTTGTCAAGAAAAATAACTTGGTCTGATGAAATTCTTGTAAGTAAACTAAATACAAATAAGACAAGAGCTTTTGGGTGAACTCTTAAAAATAATTATGTTTTTAAAATGTCTACTTAAAAATGATCTCTCCAGATATTTGGTAACTTGAAGGTTTAGAGTCATGCTAAATTAATTAAGTTAAATGATAGAAGTTTATTGAATAACAAGATCATCTCCAAATAAAATACTAAAACATTAATTACTAAACATTGGCTTCTCTTTATAGAAAATTTAAAGTTATTTAGGACTATTGATAAATATGTTTGGTGCCACACTGAAATACTCTGTATTAAAAAACACATGTTTTTAGAAGCTATTGGTATTTATGTTTGCCAATCTACAGAATGCTAATGTAAAAGACAGTCCATAATTGTTTACTTCTTAGTTTTCACTGGAAATTAAGGGTTTTTTTTAAAGGTTAAAATTATATATAATTAAAGCTACTAAAATAATAAGGGAAATACTTCAGTATACCAGGAAAATAAGATGTGTGTTTTCAGTAAAAGAAGATAAAAGGAATGGAGTTGCATGTTATTAAGAAAAAAAAGTAGTTTTGTCCTAAAGCTGGTTGTTTCTAGAAAAGAAAAAAATAAGGGACAAAAATAATATTGATACAGAAAGTGATGTGAAAAATTTGTGAAAAAGGAACCCAGAGGGAAGTTAGGACTGTCTAAATTTAGGTTGAATTTGGTTAAGTAAATGAGTCTTGTTATTAAAAGTGAATTAATACAAGAGTAGATTTGGTTTTTCCTCTTTGTTAAGAGGACAGTTTTCTTGAAATGTTAATCTGCTTTTGGTAACAGATTGTAAAGTTTCTTTGCATATTGGGTGATCTGTTCTATGTTTGCCTTTAAAATCTTTTATTGTTATTTTGGTTTGATAAATACGTATTGTTTCACAGTGACTATGATCTTAAATGATCAGATGTTTTGAAACTTTCTGACAAGCTTCCCAAGCTTCCCAAGTATCAAATTTTAATTGAAGTTCTGTTGACCTCCAGGTAACTTTGGGATGCTTTGGAGGGCCTCTGAAGCATCCCAAAGAGAGATTTTAAACTAATTAGGTTCATTTGGCATGTTAGTTACATGGGAAGTATCATTTACATTATCAAGTAAATAGTAAATCTTCTTAGGTCATATTGTACAGAAGAATGTTATCAATATAGATACTCTAAAATGTGTATGGAGTTCCTAAAGATCTGGTATGTCTTGATGAAATGCTATCTGTCGTACTTTCAGTTATTATCTTAAAATGTAGTGTGTCACAGCAGTAACCAAGTTTGTCAATTACATTGTAATCAGGTTTTTAACTGTGCCTTCTTAAGTCTTGTCATTGATAGACAGTTATGGTTTTACTCTGATGCCTTTGCAAAATGCCTCCTCATCAAGAAAATTCATAGCAAGGACTTTTTGATAAATACAAGTTTCCTAATAACTTTTAGACCATAACTCTGAACTAGGTAAGAAATTTAAAAATTCTAATGGAAAACCTGGTGGCTTCATGAAACTGTTAACAGAGAAGGTTAATTACATGGTATTAAGTAAACCAATAAATGTGGTTATAATTTTTCAGTTCTGTAAAATATTACTGGCTTTTAATCTGTATTTATATATAAGGAAATTCTCCTTAAGCTAATTATGATGTATAGCAACTTAGTAAATTATACCTTTTAAGCAAAATTGAAACAGTTATCTTTTCTCTCTACCTGATCCCTCTAGAGATTAGAAACTCTTAGACTCCCAGCATCTTTCTCAGGTAAATTGGGAAGGCTGCCTCCTAACTGTAAGCCCCCAACTGTGGGAACGAAGGAATGAGCTTTGGGCTGGAATGGTAAACAAGTTGTAGAAAGCTGCAGACTCAGAGGTGAGAAGGCTGGTTAGCCAATGACGGGTAAGATCCCCAGAAGGGGGCAACCTAAGACAGGCACAGCCGCCTGAGTCCAAGAAGAATGTCTGAAGCAGCCATTTCTCATACATTCCGCCCTGATAAGCTGTAAGGCTTACTGGTGCCAACACGAACATGATACACCAAAACATAAAGAGTCTTCTGACCTTGAGTCAGACACTGCCTATTAATCATTTCCCTTGTCACTCTTCTTTGCTATATAAGACTGTGCAACTTAATAAAGCTTCAGAGTAGCCATCAGCTCTCTCTGCATACGGTGTATATGTGTACGTGGTATCGCAAAACTGACACTAACAAGAGCAAAAACCTCAAGGTATTTTGAGGACCTCAAAAAGGGTAAAGTTTAACTAAATCTGTAAGGCAAATTTATGACAAGCACTTGATGTGGCTTTCCTGGCCCTGGGATGCCTTTTAAAATTTCAGTCTGAGACTCCTTGTGAAAAGTTCTGGCACAGACAATTTAAAAAAGCCTATGTGATCAATTAATCAGACTTAATTTGCAGGCAAATCAGTCTTGATTCAACTATACTTGATTTAAAATGAGGGTAATTATAGAGAGAAAGATTATGTTTCAGTAGATATTATAGTTTTCTTATTTGAGGTCTGTATTTCCTAAGACTCACTTCCCAGGTGGTTCCTTGCTGTTATGTTATATTGTTGCAAAGTTTAATTGAATTGTTAAAAAGACACTCTAAGTTTGTTTCTGAAGCTCAGTAATCTATTTTTGGATGAAGATTAAATGCCCTATGGCCTGCAACTATGAGATTATGCATACTAGAAAAGCCATAACTTAAGGACTGTCTCCAACCTAGATGAAAGGACCCTTATCAGGTACTCTTGACTAGCTCCTAAACAGTGAAACTGAAGGAAATTGACTCCTAGATGAATATTTCCACTTACAAAGGGCCTTTGCACTGGACTGGCCTATGGAGAGGATTGGTGACCCAAATCACCTTAAAACAGTGCTCAAGCAGAGAAGAAACTACCAGACCAAGATGAAAGGAAATTAGGGGTAAAAAGCTGATGCAAGATTCTGGACCAGGCCTTTGCTCACACCTTTGCTTATGAACTAAATGTATCTTACAATCTTATGCAGAGTTAAAGTTAATTCAGTTGTTAGGTTTATGGTCAATTACCTATATTCAGTACTTCTGGGTTACCTTTGTGGACTTCTCCATTCCAAAGCTCTAATTGGATGGCCCTTAATTTTTTTTTTTTTTTATTCTAGAAGAAAGAAATTATAGTTCTGTTCAGGCCACTATTGATATTACTAGATGGGATCCCTTCACCTGGCCAATTAATAGTAACCTGCTCTGACCTTGGCCATAAATATGAATTTTCTTCTGAAGTTTACTCAAACTCAATCAGAGCAACAAGCAAAATTTCAGCCAAAGAGTATAGCCTCCCACAATTGTGGGATAAATTTATATGATTAACACTAGGTCATGGTCATTTAAATGAAAAGTCTCCCTTATGTTGAGGACAATTAAACCATACTAGGGATAACTAGCCTAATAAATTAGAAAGTTGGGCTGGGTGCCTTATGGACAATGCCAGTATGTACCGTCCCTTAAAGGTAAAGATTGGTACAAAACAGACTAAAGCAGATGACCTGGGAATATACTGGGCTATACCTAATAAAAGTTCTTAAATTCTTACTTATGACCTTACTTTACTGCTAGTTATATTATTTGTATATTGCCTGTTTTACAAGATTGTTGTTTCTTACATTACCAGTTGTGTGACTGAGCCACTGATAAAATGATGACTAGGCAGCCGGAAGCAGTTAACCAGATTTGTAGTTCTGTAAGAGACCAGTGATTGTAATAGTGTAACCCTAGATATGGGAAGAAGCAACAAGAGGGAATATTTTCCTGGACCATAACAGACTGGTAAGACAGGTGGTCCAGAGGCTTTTTACTACTATTAATAAGGCCTATTCCAATAATAGCACTTTGAGTGGCCTGTCAACCAAATCCTCGCCTGACCTAGGAATAAGCATTCCTAGCACCGTGGGACGAAATGATCATGAAATGCCTCCTAAACCATGGTTGAATTTATGACCATGAGGGACCCTGCCAGTTAAAAATTGGCACTTGCCATCTGCCTGTACAAGGATTCAGTCGCTAACCTTCAGCACACTCTGAAAGGAATTCAGGGTGAAGATCGGAAATAAGGCACTCAGTGCTCTGGAAAAGAACTAGCAGAATAGGTCTTAAGATAGTTAGGTATTTTCAGGAGAAGATTTTATGAGCCCAATTCTTGCATCTCCCATACCTAGAAAAACACTAAAATTGTTGATGGTGCCATCTGCTTTAGCCATTAAGGAGAGAAATACATTTGAAAGTCAAAATAAAATAACTGTAGTTCAGGCAGCTAAGGTAAAACTGGGTGGCCATTATAGACATAATTTCAGAGAAGCTTTTGTATTGCTGAGAACTTAAATTTTTCTGAGCTGTGTCAGACCCAGGGACACCTCTAGTCACTCTCAAAGCAACTGCAGCCTTGTGGTTGCAAGGTCTCCTTAGATCTCTTCACCCCAAGCCAGGGAGGAACCTATGCCAGATACAAAAAGAGATCACAGGTCTATTAGAACAGGCAAAATCATCAAAAAACAGGGTAAAGAACTCAGCTGATTCCTTGGCTATGCCCTTCCTAGGCCCTACCCTAATTATCCTGTTGGCTCTACTTTTTGGATGATTTTTAATTCAAATAGTTTCCTGCTTCATTTCAAGTTGTCTCCAGCAGTTTCAAAATAAGGCTCTGCTACTACATGACTGGAAGCCTATCCCAGGGTCAGATTGTCTAGGTTTAGAGAAGGTAGAGAGAGACTTCTACTCAATCAGACAAGCCATCGCCCCTTTTCAGCAGGAAGTAGCTACAGAAGATAGAGACCTCCGTCCATTTCCCCAGGAAGATTCTTGAGTATGAAGTCTCTCAGGGGGAATTGAGAGGTAACTAGATAGGCTTACTGACCCTGGCTGATTAGCAACAAGGGAGAGAAAGTGCCAGGCTGTTAAAAAAACAAAACGAAACAAAAAACCCAGGTTGTTTCTCTTATCCTGCAGCCGGCTCCTTGATTCCAAGGCCATGGCCATACAAGAAGACATTTTATGTCCCACAACTGCTGCATCAGTCCCAAGGACATAGCCCAGTAGCCCTTTTTTTGTTCTTTTTCCCGCCGAAGTTTCTGTTTTAGGGCTGAGCTCCACAGGAGGAAAAAGCCAGTAACAGAAGATGATTGGCACCAACAGAATGAAGATAACAGTGGCAGAGCCTTCCAGTAAAAGACCCCGTGGCCCAATCAGGGGCTGGAACTGCCTCAACCAGCTACCTGGCTGATGACTCCCTACTTGTGTGTTTTCCTTTTTCCCTTCTGTCTCTGGGCAATAAGGCAGCTCTTCTTCTCACTTTGTCCCTCTGCCTCTACTGAGAATTCTTTCTCAATCGGCAGGCAAGGACCTGCATGTTTGAGGGGGACTTGCTCACCCATTTTGTGGATTTTCCAGTTTGGGGCCCCTCTATCTGCTAACATTAACTGACCTTAATTTACTTTTCAAATAGAAACAGGACAGCTAAGACTCCACCTGTCCAGGAAGAGAAGACAAGGACATTTCAAAAATAGATGACTTCCACCCAGAAGTCTGAAACAGGCCTATATAAATCCAAATTCAATCACTAAAAAATGTTAAAAGTAACATATTTTCATGGATTCCCAAGGAATAAGGTCTGTTTTTAGAGGACTGTTAAAATTAAGAATCTTAGTTCTCTGTATCTTAGGGTTAATCCTTTTACTCACCAATTTTTTTTTACTTACTATTTGTTTTGTATATTAAAAAAGGCCTCCCCCACTCACATGATGATTGCCCAGGACTTAAGAGTTCAAGGTGGGATTTGGGAATCTTTACAATCAAGTGCAAATACAGTTTCATTCCTCTTGTAAAAATCCATGCCCCTAATCAACAGGAAGCAGCTAGAGTGGTTGCTGCCTATTTCCCTCAAAATTAAGGCATGTACAAAGAAAAAGGGGGGAATTGAAACAGCACATAAAACATTGACCTGCTTAAACTAGTTTTGCCTCCTTAACTGGGTTGTTAATTAATCAAACCTTGAGTTATTTTACAGAGACAGCACTGCACGTGTGCAAGACAGGAACCCTTGTCTCCAGGATGACTCGGGAACCAAGAATCTTCAGTCTAGGGAATTCAAACCATAGAAGTGTTGCCACTGGAGCCCTTTACTAAGCAAGAAGTCCTTCAGTAAGGAAAATCCAGCTTCCAGCTGCCCGAGTAGCTTGATTCCAATCAACTTCTGACCTTCAAGACTAGCCAATCAGCTTCTGCCAAGTTTGAAATTGCCTCTAATCCCTTAAAATGTGCCCTGAACACTGGATGGGGAGACAGATTTGAGCCCTGCCTCCTGTTTCTGATGGTGTACCTCACAATAAAGCTCTTTTTTTTTTTCCCTCAAAAACTGGTGCCATAGTATTGGTTTTATGTGTCTCAGCAAGCCCTTGCTCGGTAACAAAAGGATGAAAAAGATCTGCTGTATAAAACATTTTATGATTTCTATCTGATAGCATGAAAATGATACCTGTATTTCCTGCTCATAAAGTGGTATTTCAAGCATCTATCAACACTACTTTATATCATCTACTGTGAGGTGAAAACATTACTGTTAATTGATAAAATTGCACGACCAGAACTACTGAAGTTCTCCTGAGTCTTTAATGACAGATATATTAGCATTACCTTAGACTAACTATGTGTCTTTTCAAACAGTGCTCTGTTTTATTTTTCTACAGTATAGAATTGAAGATCCTGGACTTTAAAGTTCAGCTTTGGACACTTCCAACTTGAACATGCTGTGTGATCTTATGGAAATCACTTAAGGTTTCTGTGCCTCGGTTTCCCCAAGTTTAAAAAAAAAAGATAGTTATAATAGCTGCTTCAAAGGTAGATTATAAGGAGTAAATAAGTTACTGTGCTGAAAAGCTTAGAAAAATGCTCGACCCATAGTAAGATTTCCAAAGGTTAGCTATTGTCATTACGGAGTGTCTTGCCAGCCTTAAGGTTCATAAATCTCACTTCTTTAATCATACTGTCTTTCCCAAAACACAAAAGCAAACAGCATGTGTTTTTATTCTCACTGACATGTTCCTATAGGCCTCTATTAAAAATGTCATTCAGTAGTGTTGCATTTGGCTGCTGTAATCAAGCTATCTGACTTAGAATGTGTTCCTTCTCATGTTTTTAGCATGCCATTAATCTTTCTAAAGTGAGAACTTCCTGTTGAGAAATTGTGCAATCTGTATTCCTAATAATTCTTATAAATCACAGTCATGTATTAACTGTTACTAGTCTTTATTTAGAAGTTGAAGTAACATGCTTACTAATTCTCTGGTTTCATGATTTCCTGTCTGAAATGTCAGTTATTTCTGGATCTGTCCTCAGTCTAATGTTTTTAGGTGCTCATGATGTAAGGCCACTCACTGTATGCTGAAGATTCCCAAAGCTGATCTCCAGCCCTGAATTGACCTGGTGTTTCCAATTCACATAGCTAGGCTTCTTACTGGCGTCTTCACAAGGGTATTCCACGAGCAGCTCAGTCTATTCTGAAATACAACTAATGTTGCCAAGAGATAGGCCCCCATCCTTCTATTCTAAAATACAACTAATGTTGCTGATAGATCGGCCCCCATCCCTGATGAGCCGAATAACTCAGAGACAAGGTCTTGGAGTTTAGAGGCAGCTTTATTGCTGTCGGGCAAAGGAGACTCACAGCAGGCTAGTGCCTTAAAAACTGTGAACCCGCCTTAGGGCTGGGGCTTAGTGATTATATAGTGAACAAGTTGGGGTGTAAAAGGGAACGTTAATTAACAAAAGTCTCTGGTAAATCTTCCTCCGGAATCTTGGTGTGTCCGTCTGGTGTCATGGGGCTGTCCAGTGGTCTGGAGGGTCATCAGCCCATGACCTTCTCTATCTGATCAGATTTATCAGGCGCCAGGAGGAACTTCGGAGGGTCTGGTCATTCTCCTGGGATTATTGTCCTGTGACTCCCTTCCTGGGGGAATGACTCAAAATCCAAACATGACTGTAAATTTCAATTATCAGAGTAATGGAATTTGACACAACATTGTAAAATTATTATAAATCAATAAAAAATGTTTTAAATAATTCCCAGAGTAAGGTAAAACAAACAGGGAAACCAGTAGCTCTAACTCTAACAATGGGCCTGGGGCTGGGAGCAGTCTGATCAGTGAGATTTGCTGACCGCTCTAAAAGCAAACAGTAAGTATAAGGTCAAGAATAGTTAACCTAAGCATGGCCATTTTATTATTTCTCCTTCACTAATACTGTTAACTGTCTTAGTTACTGACCAGCTTCAAAGATAAAAGATTTTGTCTTGTTCTCTCTCTGGAACTATGTTTACTTTGAATACATCCTCCTGTGAACCCATTCTTTTGAGTAAATTATACCAACTGAGACTTGGCAGCAGCAAGGGATGAGACAGACCATTGATTAGACATTACCTAAGTCTCACTTTTGAGGTGTAATTAGTTTTTCATAAATGCAACTGACTCCTAGTCATTTTAGGCTTTGTAATTACAGCATGTTACCAGCAGAAGGAGATAATTTCTTACATATTTTGTTACATTAGGTAATGAGCCTTAAAGGAATTCGTTGGGCATTCCTAAGGCTGAATCTCCTAGGAGACCAGAAAGATAGTGATCTTGGAGCTCATTTGAGGATGCTGCAAAGGAAATAGCTTTTGTTTTAGCAAATGGGCAATCAGGAGGCCAGCCCTAGTTAAATTATAGGCCTCCTGTGATCTTGGGCAAGTCCCTTCCTCATCTGTAAAATGAGGGGACAGAACCAAATGAGGTCTAAAAATGAGGAAGCAGTGGCAGTTTCTTCCTCCAGGGGGAAAGGCCTAAGATTTGAGGCTGTGGCATAAGCAGACACTGACAAGAGACTCTAAAGCATGAGTTTCTCTGTCTTGTGAAATACATTTTTACACCATTCATGTTTGGGGCTCAGAGATTTGCACTCAGAACTGCAGGCACTTTTGATACACCACATGAAACACTAATATTTGATAGGAATATAAGAGCAAAGCCCATAGTGAGAAAACTTTCCATCTGATTTCCAAGCTGAGGCTATGTAGACAGTTAAGAAGTAAATGCCAACTTACCAATATTTAAAATGTACATGCCTGTTGACCCCACAATTGCATTTCTAGGAAATTTCTCTGTAGATACATTAACTCACATGCAAATAAAAGTACAAGGATATTCATTGCTGCTTTGTTTATAATCACAAAACACTAGAAACAAATTAAATGTCCATCATTAGAGGATTTGTTTTAATTCTTAAAATATATGGTACAGCTATCCAAAGGAATAGAATGCAATTGTTAACAGTTAGATGGTTCTAGATAAACTGACATCAAATTACCTCGAAGAACTATAGGTAAGTTAAAAAAAAGCAAGGTACAGAGCAGCATGTACAGTTCGCTGCTATATGAAGGTTTATTTATTTATATTTGTATGTGTGTGTTTGTGTATGCATCTCTGAAAAGAAATAAGGAACATGTAACAGTAGTTACCTTGGTGGAGAGGGAATGTTTACCAGATAGCAGGGGGACAGGTAGGACGGACTTAATTTTTATTATATGTCTTTTTGAATTTTGTTTTATGTGCATATATTACTTATTATAAATAAGTAGATATATAAGAAATGAATTTCAGTAATTGATTATTGGGATGGGCTCTGGAAGAAAACTAACTTTTCATTTATACTTAAGACCATAGCCCCTCTCTCATCCTAGCTTTATATCTTGCCTCCTCTTCTCTAATCGTGTCCCAATCTGTCTTCATACTGCGGAGAGACTGTTCGAAAACATCGTTTCCGGGGGAGGGTATAGCTCAAGTGGTAGAGCGCATGCTGAGCATGCACGAGGTCCTGGGTTCCATCCCCAGTACCTCCATTAAAAATAAATAAATAGATAGATAGATAGGTAGATAGACCTAGTTACCTCCCCGCTACTAAGAAAAAAAAAAAAAGAGGATTTAAATAAATGAATAAACGAAACGTCTTTTCATCACATAACCTCCCTGCCCCCAAATCTCCATGATCTAGGAGATAATTTCCAGTTGTATAAACTGACCTCAGTCTTGCCTCCTCTTGTTTGCTGGAAGCAACATTGTGCAGAGTTCAATAGCAAAGGCTTTGAGGTGAGACCACCCGAGTTCAAACCCTGCTTATGACCATGAGTTGAGCCACTTAATCCCTGTGTGCTTCAGTTTCACCATCTACAAAGTAAGCTCAACAATGGCATCGACTTAGCAGTGCTTGGCTAAGAGTACACAATATACATCAACTGTGATTATTACCAAAGATTTTGCTTTAATAAAAATACTTTTGTGCGTATCACAGGTTATAATTTTATATGGGCTTATTTACTTGTTGATTGTCTGTCTCCCAGTAAAACTGTGAGGCCCTTCATAAGGGCAGGGACTTTGTTGCTTTACTTAAAGACATATTGCTGTACATATCATGTGGTTTGGCATATAGTAGGTGCTCACTCAATATTTGACTGAATGCCCTCTTAGTTTTCAAAATCCCAATTCATTCATTCAACGAATACTTAGTGAGTGCCTCCTGTGTGCCAGTCTCTATAATTAGGTGATAAAGCAGTGAACAAAACAGGCAAAAATCTCCACTATCTTTGAGCTAGGAGATTCAGCGTGGAGTGCTTCTGTATTTGACCCTGTTCTAATATGATCCAGCAGTTCCAAACCTAACTGGGCATCAGAATCCCTGGGGAGCTTTAGAAGTCTGAGGTAGGGTCAAAAGTGGGCCCTGGAACCTGCATTTTTTCCACAAGTAAGATTTTTAAAATTTCTCACCATTCAAACTCTGAATTTTAAATTGATTTCTTAAAAATTGAAGTGTAGTTGATTTACAATGTGTTCATTTCTGGCGTACAGCATAGTGATTCAGTTATACATATATATATTCCTTTTCATAGTCTTTTTCATTATAGGCTATTATAAGATATTGAATATAGTTCCCTGTGCTATACAATAGGACCTTGTTGTTTATTTTATATATAGTAGTTAGTATCTGCAAATCCCATACTCCTAATTTATCCCTTCACCCTCCCCTTTCCCACCTTGTAACTGTAAGTTTGTTTTCTATGACTATGAGTCTATTTCTATGTTGTAAATAAGTTCATTTTTAAAGATTACATGTGTAAGTGGTATTATACGGTATTTTTCTTTCTCTTTCTGGCTTACTTCACTTCGTATGACAATCTCCAGATCAATCCATGTTGCTGCAAATGGCGTTATTTCATTTTTTATGTATGAGTAGTATTCCATTGTATGTGTATATATACACATACCACAACTTCTTTATCTAGTCATCTGTCGATGGATATTTGGGTTGCTTCCATGTCTTGGCTATTGTAAATGAACAGTGAGGTGCATGTATCTTTTTATTTGACTGGCTCACTTATTCCAAGAATGCTTGTTTTTATTTTATTTCCATGCTTACATTTTGTTGCAAATTTAGGTTTTTTTAATCTATTTTTATATATAGTGGCTAACATTTGCAAATCTCAAGCTCCTAAATTTATCCTTTCCCACCCCTTTTCCCCCAGTAACCATAAGGCTGCTTACTATGTCTGCGAATCTGTTTCTGTTTTTATAGATGAGTTCATTAGTGTCCATTTTTTTTCTTTTTTTAGATTCCACATATGAGTGATATGCGGTATTTTTCTTTCTCTTTCTGGCCTACTTCACTTAGAATGACATTCTCCAGGTCCATCCATATTGTTGCAAATGGCATTGTTTTATTCTTTTTTTATGGCTGAGCAGTATTCCATTGTAGAAATATACCACAACTTCTTTTTAAAAAAATTTTTTTGGTGGGGGCAGGTAATTAGGTTTGATTGTTTGTTTGTTTATTTATTTTTAGAGGAGGTACTGGGGATTGAACCCAGGATCTCATGCATGCTAAGCATGCACTGTACCACTTGAGCTATACCTCTGCCCCCAACTTCTTTATCCAGTCATCTGTCGATGGACATATAGGTTGCTTCCATGTCTTGGCTATTATATATAGTGCTGCTGTGAATATTGGGGTGCATGTATCTTTTTGAATTAGCATTCCCTCCAGATATATGCTCAGGAGTAGAATTGCTGGCTTATAGGATAAGTCTATTTTCAGTTTTTTAAGGAATCTCCATGCTGTTTTCCATAATGGCTGTGCCAAACTACATTCCTACCAACAATGTAGGAGGGTTTCTTTTTCTCCATACCTCTTCCATCATTTATTGTTTGTGGACTTTTTAATGATGGCTATTCTGACCAGTGTGAGGTGATATCTCATTGTTTTGATTTGCATTTCTATGACAACGAGTGATATTGAGTATCTTTTCATGTGCCTATTGGCCATCTGTCTGTCTTCATTGGAGAAATGTCTGTTTAGATCTTCTGCCCATTTTTGGATTGGGTTGCTTGTTTTTTTGTTATTGAGTTGTATGAGCTGTTTGTATATTCTGGAAATTAAGCCCCTGTCAGTCACATCGTTTAAAGCTATTTTCTCCCATTCTGTAGGTTGTATTTTTGTTTTATTTTTGGTTTCCTTTGCTGTGCAAAAGCTTATAAGTTTAACTAGGTCCCATTTGTTTATTTTTGCTTTTATTTCTGTTGCCTCAGTAGACTGCCCTAGGAGAACATTGCTAGGATTTATATCAGAGAATGTTTTGCCTATGTTCTCTTCTAGGAAGTTTATGGTGTCTTATGTTTAAGTCTTAAAGTCATTTTAAGTTAAACAGATTCTTGGACTGGTGGCTCATATCAATCGGCTCATTCAACTTTAGCACCTATCTCATCCCCAGTAGCTTTTCTGGAACTACTACCTTCACCATGAAACTCCATGAGTTTCCCCAATTCTAACTTGGACTTCTTTAGCATTTTAATTTTTCTAACAAAGAGATTGTGGAGTGGATAAATAGATTGGTAAGCCTTTTACGTCTTTTCCAATGCTCTCTGCAGTCAACTTATTGACCACTTCTATCTAGTCATTTGTTTGTACCTCTTGAGTCATGATTTCCATCAACTTCTTCCAGATTTGGCAGACCTGTTTGTGCTGAGCATAAGAGGTCTTTTGAATCTGATTGTTGTTTTTTTTTTTTTTTTTTTTTTATGAAACCAACAGAGAATAGACAAGCAAATAACCTTAAGTAGTCTCGACATCAATATGAGCTTCAGTCATGGTCTGCCATTTTTGACTGTGGAGCACATTTTGTCACAGGTAAGATCCATGCCACAGAAATTAGTTATGCAATTTTTTCCCTGAACATCCTCAGTAATTAGCCTGAATTTTCTATATGCAACTTCATGATTCTGTAGATCAGCAAGGCTCACCTCCAAAACACAACCCTTGAGGCCTTCAGGTGTGCTTTTTAGTTCCTTGTGACTAGTGTTTTTCAATACTTCTCCCAGTTCTTTTTTTGGGGGGAGGGGGTAGTAATTAGGTTTATTCATTTATTTAAGTGGAGGTACTGGGGATTGAACCCAGGACCTCGTGCATGCTAAGCACGCATTCTACCACTGAACTAAACCCTCCTCCTCTAATACTTCTTATATTGAACATAATTGGTGCTTTCACATCATACCAATATTTCTTAGAAAACAGATCAACTACTTTCTCCTTGGCTCCCTTTTTGCCACCTTTCATAAGGTGCTTGTTCTTACCTCCATGGTGCTGCTCAGAGAGCCAAAAGGTAGAACCTGCATTTTTAAAAGGAAGCACTTCAAAAGCTGCTCCAGTATTTGTTTCTAACATTCAGCTCTACAGGGTGTTTCAGCATGGGGAATGGGTGTTGTTCACAAGTTCTATGACAATTTTTAAGCTTGGGATTTTTAATGACACGATTTTAATATTTATTTTACCAATTACAATTGCCAAATTTTTATTTTGCAGTGACATTTCCTAACTGAAAGACTTGATCAGTGTTTCTAATACTAGGATTCCATGAGTGTTTTCCCAGGGATCTTTGCATTATTCACGTTTGTAGGACACAGATCTAGTGCTTTCTAGAGTGAGGTTAACCCAACTCTGTTCAATAGTGTTTTGCCTTCCCAGCTTCGGAGCAGACTTGGGTTCGTCCTAAGAGATATCCCAGAAGATCCATTTTATCCCAGGGCGGTAGGCTGGCAGCTCAAGGTTGCTACAATCTTAGGTGCAAGGAGTGAAGACTGAGGCCTTGGCCTCTGTATCTCTGGCACTTCCTTAGACCACATGTAGTACAGATGGGTTCATGAAGGTTCTCACCTTCAAACCAGGTTGCTCCCTTGGAAGGGGGATTTTTCTGAAATCCACCACCTGGTGATAGTGATAGTGGAAAACACAAGAGCCTGGGAACCAGACTGAGTTCAAATCCTGCCTCCCCACCCCAACTCCCCGTATTTGTGGCTTTCGGAAAATGATACATCCTGTGCCTCAGTTTCCTCATCTAAAAATGGAGCTAGTAACAAGACATACAGTGGTTGTTACAGTTACGGGAAGCTCTGGTTGCATAACCAAGGCACTGAGTTTCTCTCCTTCAATTGACATCCAAGAGCACTTCCATCTGCCACAGCCTATCCCTGTGCTCATCAGTCCCCCAGGGGTACAAATGAATTAATTCCTGGCTTAATGTCTATCATAGTCTCAAGCCATTGGGGAAACTGCCCAGTTGTCTCAAGCAGTGCAAAGAAGGGTGAGTGCAGCTTTCAGGCCATTTGTTGGCACCTGAGGAAGGCAAGAGAGGAAGCGCGATGTTCACTTACTCCAGCTTCGCTCCCCTAGGCGCTGTTCCTACCTTGGAGAGCCTCGTAAGGTGGTGGGTGTTGGGGAAACCAAAGACCTTCCCAACATGGCACCGCCCATAGGCCCCTTGCGCGGGCCCGCCTCGCTGACGTGTGTGGGGGCGCGCGCGCGTCCTCCGTGCCCGTCCCCGGCGCATGCGCGCTCCGCGCTGTCTTTTCCCGGCCAGAGCAGCAGCGGCGGCGGCGGCGGCGTTTGAGTGGAGGAAGATGGCGGCTCCGACCGGCTCGGTATCCCGCCAGCTGTGAGGAGCCCCCTAGTACGGCGGGCGCGGCCTGGGGCGGAGCACTTCTGCTCCGGTCTTATCCCCGGCTCCCTCACCGCCTTCGCCAGCGGAGCGTACCCGAGAGCGTGGCGCGGGCTGGGCCAGGTGAGGCCTCTCCCTCTCCCGGGGCCGCGGCGGGGAGCTGGCGCCTTCTGCCCTTTATGCCCAGGGTCCAGCGCAGGCCCTGCACCCCGCGCGGGGGTCCGTGCCGGCTGGCCTGAGGGCCTTGCCGCAGTCATCCTCGCCCTCCCTGCGTTAGACAGGGAGGAGAAGGAGGAGGTGAGCCCCTTTCCACCCAACCCTTGGGATGGGTGCGAACCCGGCCTCTCTTCTCTAGCAGAGCGATTCTCATTCCCTCACCGGGGCCACGAAAGGGTGTGTGACCAGGGTAAGGGTGTCTGGGGTATCAGATTATCTTCCAGCTCGACCCCAAATCATTAACGCCTTGCGAGAGAAGCTGGAGTTGGTGCCCTCCAGAATTAGGGCTGCGGCGAAGGGCAGCATCTCTGAAGCTGCAGCTGCAAAGGGAAGATTTTGTAATTGGCTTAAGAAGTAAAACACAAGCAGCCTTTCCTACTCCTTAGTTTTTTGAGCATTCCCCCAATGAAGTAGGAACTGCGGATCTCGTTGATTGAGACAGCAATCCACGTTGTGACTGGAATGCTTCTGGTGAGAATTATTTTTGCAGAGGGAACTGTGGAGGGTAGGAACCAATTTATAAACGAAGGAAGAACAATTGCAAGACCTTGATAGCCTCTGCAAAGTAACTTCGGTGCTAATGAAGTCCTCATTCCTTTGAAACCTTTGGATTGTTAGAATTCGGAATATCCAATTGTTTTTGTCTGTTAATCTCCCGAATTTTATTAGGAAAATAAAGGCTTCATTTCTTAATTGTCAGAGTCTTTGGACTTTTCTGTGGTGGGTTTCCGATTGCTCAGCATGAAGCTTCAGACACGTTACCAGTTCTCACTTGCTAGCAGGAACATTGTACTATACTTGTTACCCTTTTTGAGAACAACTTTTGTTATTGTTTGAATGCTAATTCAGAGACTTTGATTTGTTTCTCTCAGGTAGGGAAGCTGGATGAAGCTTTGTGGTCTCTTCCTTGAGGAATGATGGCTTCAGTTGGAATTGTACTGTGGGGAATTGTTGAGGCAATGGTTTTGACTTGGAAACACCAAATACCTTTTGTAACTTAAATTTGTTTTGCTTGTGCTTGATAATGATGACATCATGGGTTTAAAGGGACAAGGACAATTTGAGAGGAAATAGCATCATTTAGAATTGAACACTTAAGATTCAGTCTGTAGCTTTTACAGTGAATAGTGATGCTCTGTGTCTAATTCCTAATTTTGAGCATATTCATGTGTATAATCTGACTGAGATACCTTTCTATTGTATGTTGTCATTTTACACCTTGTAACTGCTTCTGACAAGCCCAGTACAAATATATTACTCAATCTACTTTGACCCATAAATGCTTTGTCTACTTCAAAAAGCTTTTTGATTGTTAAAATGACAGCTGTTTAGTTTAATACTGTCTAAATCTTTGACCATTTTTTTTCTTTTCTTAAAGCCTTTTCCATAGATTTGTAGATTTTCTTAATGCCTTTGCTAAGGACGTAAACCTAAACCAGCAACTTCTCCATTGTAGAAAATTGGAGAGCCACTGCACTTCAATTTGCTAATAAAGTCATGAAATTAATGCAGTAAAATATCCTGGTGGTTTGACATTATGTTTCTTGGCATAATGTGTTGCATTATTGTGCTAAATCATCATCAGGTATTGATGCAACTTCGTGACATCCATGACATCATTCACTTTCCAGCATTTTGCCTTTTGCAATTTCTTAGCTTCTCACAGTCACAAAAAATTGGATCAGGAAAAATAGCTTGGATGCTACTTAAATGTCTGATTTCTAGGAGCACCTTCTCTAACGCTGCTTTAAAACCTGTAGTTAAAATCCTTTTGTAAGATTCAGAGCTGTGTGATTCCTACCTATTGTGAGAATACTAGCAAAACCTCTGGGTTTTACAAGAATATTGAGGTCCCAAGGAGAAGTTATCTCAAAGATGAACAAATACATGATTATCTTCTTGATTTCAGGGTTGTTTTAGTCAGTCTCTATAAAACCAGAAACCATTGGTTAAATAATGCCCTTCCCCCTTCACAAGGTTGTTAAATGAAGCAAAAACAGGTAATGTTTGTGAAAGTGCTTTTGTAAAATAAAAGATAAATATAGGATTGATTATTCAGTAATCAATTTTATGAAAAGACACTGAGGGCCCTCTGTGCGCTGGACATTTTGGGAAGTAGGTACTAATGATTCTAAGATAAGACAGCTTTTGGTCTCAAGTTGCCTACAGTCTGGTTGGGGAGCCAGACTAGGAAACTAGTTAAATATATTGTACTGTAAGAAATGCACTGAATCCAAGCAAGGAAGTCAAGGAAAGCTTCTCAGAGCCAGGATGGCTTTCCCCAACCTTTCCTGTTATTCTGCAGAGAAATCTACCTTTTATGAGTGAACCTGCTTTTTATAAACACTTAAAAAAATTCTGTCATAAATTCTTTTCCCCTTTTATTCATTCACCATCATGATACTTCCCACACAGTATGCCCCAGTTATGGTTTCTGCATTCTTAAAAATCCACCAGTCTTGGGAGAACCTTTCTGAGAGTGAGTCATATGCACAGGCAATAAACACAAGCACTGCAGCTGCAATTAAAATATTTCAGATTACTAAGTGGTGACAGCTTTAGAGTGATGATGCTTTTGTTTTTGTTTTGTAAACTGGCACAAGAAACACTGTATGATTTTAATTTGATCAGTACTGTCTCGTGCCTCCCAATAATAAGTAAAATGAGAAGGTCCTTTTCCTTTTGGGGTAATGTTGACAGTTTAAGCCAGAACTATATTAAACTATTTTATAGAATCTGTTTATGTGGATTGAGGCTACTTAGCATCTCTGATATTGAACTTCTATTCAATACAAGTTCCTCATCTTACTGCTCTGGTATTTTATAGTTAATTTAACATGTTATCACCTACACTGCAAAAATTTTACGAATTTTTGAATGGAATGGAATCTGTATGTGGTGCAGTATTGAACGCGTAACATCTGTATCTTAACTGAAAATGAGTGCTTTATGGTAGTGGTTGACAGAAGAGTGAAGGTAATGTGTTCATTCTTCTATATTGTGACAGTTTGTTCTATGTAGAAAGATATGGTAGAGAGGTCATTTAAAAATAGCTCATAACACTGCAGCTTATTTTTAAAATTGTTTCTTGTGACATTCTTCTAAATGTCTACAGTAGTTTTTCCTTACTCATACCTGTATTGGGAAGCAAATTTGCTTTGAATTCTTATTCTTCCTGTATTAAATTTCTACTTTTCAATTTCTGAAGTTTTCTCCTAGATTTTTTGTTTGATTTTTTTCTAGTGTTGCTGTTCTGTTTTGCTTCAAAGATGGAAGTATTTTGTGATGTTTTGATACTTGTTTATATATGTGTGTGATAAATGTGCATGTATTATATACAGCAATAGTTACTTGTCAAATTTTACTACTCTAGACAGTAACTTAGCTTCAACAGTAACTTATTTCTTCTCATCTCCTAGTAATACATACATCTGAGGTATTTCATTTAATTTTTGTGAAGGCAGACAATTTTTAGTTTTAGCTACTAATTCTCCCTTAGAATATTTAATATTTAGGGTGCATTTATTTCACCTATTTTAAAGAATTCACTAGTATGGCATACTCTTCCCAATTTGTGTTTCCTTTATTATTCTCATCTTGAGTGTTTGATTCCTGTTGCTATATGGAGAACAAGACTTTTTTTTTCCAGAATGAAGTTCTTGGTGCATTATTTGGAGAAAGATTGATGTTAAATATGGATTGATCAGTACAGTTTTACTAATTGTTGCCTCTCCCATCTGCTGGTTTTTCAGACGGAAGTCAAGGGAAAATAGAATTTATCCTTCTATTTCAGTGTTTATTTTTAAAGCTTTTTTTCTAGTAATCTTGCTGTCTCTTGCCAAAAAACACCAGTGTCTTGTCTTTTTTGGTTGATCCGTCAGTATGATGTTTGCAGTCTGTTTTGCAGGACTGCTTTCTTAGCTTTTGCTTTGAAATACCAAATAACATCTTTCCAAATAGATCCTTTGGTCTAGTCAAAATCAAGCAAGCTGCTTTCTTACTACTGAATCTAAAGTTTTACTTTCCTGTGGACCCTTCAAATTTTGGTTTGTCTGTCTTCCTCATCTTTCCTCCTCTTTTTTTTTTTTCCCTTCCAGTAAATGTAGCTCCCTCTTCCAAGTGTGTTTCATAAATCATAATGGAATTTTGGGGTATAATTCCCATAGGGGTACATAATGATGTGTGGGTTAGAATTTCACATTTTATTTAACTTAAAAGGGACTTAATGGTAGTGAATCCTGACGACATTATACTAGGTGAAATAAGCCACAAAAGAACAAGATACAAAAGAACAAATATTGTGTGATTACACTTATATGAGGTACCTAGCATAGTCTAATTCATAGAGACAGAAAATAGAATGGTAGTTGCCAGGGACTGAGGAGAGGAGGGAATGGGGAGTTACTGTTTAATGGGTATGGAGTTTTAGTTTGGGATGATGACAGAGTTCTGGAGTTGGATGGTGGTGATGGTTGCACAACAGTGTGAATGTACTTGATGCCACTGAACTGCATATTTTAAAATGCTTATTAAAATGGCAGTTTTTATGTTATGTATATATAATGCACCCACACAGGAAGCTTAATGGTTTACAATGTTCTGTGGACTGGCTTGATAATCATTTGTTTTAATATAGTAATTAAAATTAAGATCATAGGCTTTGGCCCCAGGTAGATCAAGGCTCATACCCTAGTTCTCCTACTTTCCCTGGATATGGACCTTAGGTTCTCTAAGCCTCAGTTTTTTCATCTACAAAATGAGGATAATGCCCACGTTATGGGACAATTAAATGTGGGAACGCATGTGAACTTCTTAGCACATTGCCTAGCACATAGTAAACACTCAAATCTTAAAACATTATTATTACATTGTGTTATGGAACATTAAAACTGGGACAAGGAGAACTTATCTCCTTGCTTCCTCATAGTGTAGTTCTGGTGGCATACTTGTCCTGTATGCAAACATACCTGTAGCAGAAATACATGATTTCTTTTTTCCTCTGTGCTTTTCTTTCTGTCTTTGGAGAACTGGGCTTATTCATGTGTTCATTTGACACCACTGCCCTGATGTCTCTTAGATCCATCTGTATGTGTTCTTTCCCCTTTATACCTCTTGGTTTTCCAGGGGCTTTATAAAGCATATCCTCTAACTCAGCTGAGTCCATTATTTCATCTCTCTCCTCCCTTAAGATAACCTTCATTACCAAGTTCCCTTCACAATATCCCCATTTCTGTAGATAAAATAATTTTATTCTGGTCTGGTAAACCATAAAACTGGGAATCATTTGTTAATCCTCTTTTTTTTTTTTTTTAAATCTTTTGTATCCTGCCGTGTAGTTCTGTATTATCTTCTTCAGTGTCCCTCAGGTTCCCCTGTTCCTTGTTGTATTTGCTGACATGACTCTAGACCAGGCTTTCACGAGCTGAAGGCGGACTGACGTAATGCTATAGTTCTTAGCTGGTCTCTTTGCCAGGGCTTTGCTGTTTCCCAGTTGTATGATCTCAGTCTCCCTCATCTTCAGATGGGAGTTGTACTTCCTCCCTCATGACATACCTGTAAAATACTTAACTAAGTGTCAAACACATGGTAAACACTCCATAAAAAGTAGCTGCTGTTATTTGAGTTTTTCTTCTTGGTAATTTTTGTAAATGATTAAGATTGAAGTGACAGTATTATGACAGACCAATCTTAAAGGACTACGGTCTGAATATTTCTCCTCTGATCAGGAATGTATGATAACTCATTATTGCCTAGCTTTCTTATCTTTGAAGCTCTCCGTATGGCCCTCGCTGTCCCTTTCCAGCCTTAGTTTCCATAATACCCGTTATGCAGTCTGTTCAAGCCAGGCTAGTCTCACTGCCTCTCATATGTATCATGTTCATTTTTATAACTGGAGCATTCATTTTCCTAGGTCAGAGGCATTTTTTCACTTAACTACTCTATCCAACTCTGTAGGGTATCTCCTGTGTGCTCCACCATTTAACCACTGTTGCCCTTGCACAACTAGGTTAAAGTTAATACCCAAAAAGAAAATTATTCTGCTAATTAATTCCAGCCAAATATCTTAAAAGAGATATATTATGCAGTATAATTCATATGTAACATTTTTAGTATCTTATGGTCACATTTAGTACTTACATGTTAGGTACTCAAATGCTCATTCAGTGTATGCACTTGATTCTTAGGGGTGATGTTCCTTATGAGCTTCCTGAGGCATTGCATGATCCCAAGTGTCTGTTGAGTCTTTCTTGCCTTTTTCCTCATTGGTCCATTCATTCAGCAAACATTTATTGAATGCTACTGTGTGCTAGGCATGATTCAAGATATTAGGGTCACAGTGGACAAAATAGGCCAGGGTTCTGATTTCCTGGATCTTACATATGAGAATGAAGAAAGCAATTGAGGAATGAATAAAATTTCAGGGCGTAATAAGTACTTCAGATAAATAAAAGAGGGTGATGGGGGGAGGATATAGCTCAGTGGTAAGAGTGTGTGCTTAGTATGCATTAGGTCCCGGGTTCAATCCCCAGTACCTCTATTAAATAAATAAACCTAGTTACCTCCCCCACAACAAACAAACAAATAGAACTTTAAAAAGTAAGAGGGTGATAGGATAATAACATGCGGCTGAAAAGGAAGACTAAAGGAGATTGATTGGTTTAGAGAAGGCCTCAGGGAGAAGGCAATGTTCAGGCTGTAAGACACAAAGCAGGACATTTAACACGAAGTTTTGGGGACACAGGGAACAGCTAGTGCAAAGGTCTAAAGTAGGAAACAGAATCCAAATTGCGTTTGGCTGTTATTTAGTTCTTGCTTCGTAATATAAAACAGCCTCCTCTCCTTTCCCCCATTTTTTTTCTTTCCCTCAGTGACATTGACTTTTGGAAGGGACCAGTCTGGTTCTCTGGCAGACTCTCCCACATTCATGATTTGTCTTCCTATTTCCTTGTGTCAATGAATTCCTTCCTTTATCCTCTTTTAAGACAAATCTAAAGGCTTGATTATATTCATATTTGCAGACCTTTGTGATACTGTGTATTCATTCATATTGTATCACACTTTATGTCAGCTTTTACCAGTATAATAAAGATGCTAAATTTGATCACTTGGCTAATGTGGAAGTCCTCAGTATTTCCATTGTAAAGGTTTCCCTTTACATGGATCAAGTAGTCTTAGGGTAGCACTTTTAATGCAATGCAGTTACTCTATTCCATCTTTCACCTGTTGGTTTTAACGTCCATTAATGATCCTTGCGTGAATCAGTTGTTTCATTGGAGGTTGAATCAGTTTCATTGCAGGTTGTGAAAGGATGATTGTTATTATTATTATTCCTTCCACATTTGTTAGCTGGCAAGACACCATCAGCTGAGAATGAACTACTGTAAGTCTTCCCTGATAAGGCAAGTTGTTTGGGTTTACCTTTGCTCTTCATTGTAAATTCTCTTAGTAAAGAATTGGTCACCTCAGTGGTGGCAAATGAGTTTCTTTGCTATTTTCTGTACCACTGTAGGCACGTGGGTTTTTATTTATTCATTGTTTTACACTTAGTTGTAGCCATTAGTCTCTTTGATGCTGAACTTTGGCCAGTATAAGCCTCTTCAAGCTGGTGTCAGATCCTTTTGACATGTCCTGTTGGTCTTTGGGATGTTTTCTATCACAAAACAAAGATATCCCAGGTGCACCTTGTGTTCTCCCTGTTCTTGATCTGAAATCAGTCATTCTTCTAGGGAGACCTAGTTTCTTTTACAGAAAATGCCATTAGAAACCAAGATCTGAGGGCTAGGAATGCTCACTGCTATTGGGTCTTCATTATTTCTAGGTCCTTTTAATGGACAGAGATAGAAAATATGTTTTTAGAAATCAAAACTTTATAGTGATATTTCCAACTTAATTTGAACTGACTTTTTTCTTTAGCTTTTATATTTGTCTCTCTTTTCTTTAACTGAAAATCTTGGTTTTTAGTACTGTTCACATTTGTTTGCTTTATTCTAAAGTACACATAAATTTTAAAAATATTCATAAAAAAGAAAAAATATAGTATTCATATTATTACTAACAAAATTACTGAGGTAAGTCTAAAATTTGTTTGTAATTCTTTTTACCCTTGGAATATTCTTTTAGGATCGAGTCAAGAAAATGGAAAACATACTAGATATTTCAAAGAGAGGAGACTTAGTATAGATTGCAAGACTGAGAGAGCCAAGAAGAGTAGGGTAGGGTAACTTAGAGATTAGTAACAGGGTAAAACTGTTATCTCAAGGGTTGGGGGAAGAAAAGGGATAGATGGTATTACCAAAATGTTTAAAGAATCTGGAGGAAGGTCACTCACCCCCTCAAGCACTGCTGCCATCTTCAGATCTGGGACCAAGAAGGGAAATTGCCAAGGTACACCACATGGCTGGTGCTCGGAACAGCCTCCTCCTAATTTTTATTAGTTTCTGGTTTATTCTTTCAGTGTTTCTTTTTGAAAGAATAAGCAAATATCTCTATAAAAATATTCTTCTTTTTCCTTTCTTACATAAAAGGTTGCCATATTATGTACACTTCAGCATTTCACTTAATATATCTTGGAGATCATGACTTATTGGAACAAAGGTAATCCCTAATCATTTTCCCAGCTTCGTTGTGTGGATGTGCCAGATTTGTTCAACTAGTGACTTTTTGGTGGTCATCACTAAGTAATGCTTTATTGCTGCTCTTTTAAAAATGGATTTTGGTGCGTGTGTTAGAAAGAGCATTGGGCTGATACAGGTTCTGTTTTGCCACTAATTACATGACCTTAAGGAAGTCACCTAAGTTTTCTTACTTCGGTTTCCTCATTTGTAAAAATAAGGGTTTAGTTGCTCCATAACTCTAAGATCTCCTACTATAATAGTTTCTATTTTTCTCTCCAGGTTTTATTAGCCATATTTTAAACCTATTGCTTGGTAAAGTATATAAGGCATAGGAAAACTGTCAATGAGAACATGAGGTTAAGTTTTAGAAGTACGACTGAAGGTTTTCTGAACTTGAATCTGCTCTGGTGCTTGTTAAAAAAATTAAGATTCCTGGACCCATCCCTGTTTTCTGAAACAATCTCCAGGAAATGTACCTACTAGGTGATAATTTTTTTTTTTTAATGGCCAAGCAAGCTTGTGAAACAAAGATTTACTTCATGTGTATGTGCCATTGTCTTTTAGGTTTCCTGAGGGTGGGGAGTAGTCAAGACATTATTTACCCTTCATGAATTCCTTTGCTCTGACCACCACCAGAAAAAATATAAGTGGAAATGAAAATTTCCATTCTCTTACAGCATCTTGTCAAAATGCATTATGTTCTTTGCAGAATATTTTTGTGTTAGTGAGGTAGCTGGCTCTGTATGCAAACAGAGATTTGATAGGAGTGCTGTGCGATTGTAGAGTCCTTTGAATTCTGCTTCCTGAAGCACTATTTTCACCATGCTTCTCATTCGCTCACATTTAGTGAATTCCTTTCTTGGCACTTTGGAACATACTGGGTTCATATTTTGGCTCCTTTTCTTTTTACAGAGCTGGCTAATTGTGGGCAAGTTAATTTATCTAGGCCTCACTATCCTCATCTGTAAAACATAACTGATAACATGCCCCTCATAGAGTCGAGGTAGGGTTAAATGAGGTAAGGTGCTTGGCACATATTCTCAGCACCTGTTGAATCCCTTTCCTTTTATCAGCTAGTCTTGATACCAGCTGCATTTTAATGGATTCTTAAGAAATTGGTACTCAGAGGCTATGGACTGGCAGCATTGGCTTCACTAGGGTTAGAATGCAGAATGTCAGGTCCCACTGCAGGCCTACTAAATCTGAATCTGTAGTTTGAAATCTGCATTAAAATGTGAGAAGCATTGGAACCTTAAGAATTTCCAGTGAGATCTCTTTGTTCTTTTTGTCTGAGTTCCTGATGATTTGGTTGTTCTTTTACGTTTGGCAGGTTGTGCTGTGCACTATTAGCTGAAACTTTTAGATGAAATATGTGAGCACATGTTCAGAATAAAAGTTCACCTGCAGAAATCTTTACATATTATTATTAAATAGTATTAAAAATTAGGTTTAGCTAGAGTTTTTATATTGTGAGAAGTTCAGAAGAATGCATAAAATGTGTGCTACTTAAGGAATAATAATAATAAGCAAACACCTGTGTAAACACCATCCAGGTCAAGGAATAGAATATTGCTAGTGCCCCAGAGGTGCTTCCAGTGTACCCCTCTTTGATTACAGCCATTTTCCTCTTAGAAGTAATTACTTTTTTGTCTTTTGTGATAATTTCCTTGCTTTTCCTGATCGTTTTATCACCAATGTATGTATCTCTAAACAGTAGTTTAGTTTTGCTTGTTTGTCAGCTTCACATAAATGGAGTCATACTTTGTGTATTCTTTTGTTGTTTTCTTTTGCTCAGTATTAGAGATGTATCCATTTGTTGTATAGGTTTTCTTTTTAAAGTAGTAAAGCTCAAAAAGTCTGGCAAGTTTTGAATGGTTTTAGCTATAGTATTAAATCTTGATGTTTTTGAAGAAAATGAAAACACTAATTCAAAAAGATATGTACTTCAATGTTCATAGTAGCATTATTTACGAGAGCCAAGATATGGAAGCAACCTAAGTGTCTGTCAGCAGATGAATGGATAAAGAAGATGTGGGATATATGGGTGTATATATACACACACAATGGAATACTGTTCAGCTATTACAAAAGAATGAAATTTCGCCATTTGCAACAACATGGATGGACTTGAAGTGTATTAATCTTACTGAAATAAGTCAGACAGAGAAAGACAAATACTGTATGATGTGATTTATATGTGGAAAATAAAAAGTAGAGCAAACTAGTGAATGTAACGAAAAACAGACTCACAGATGTAGAGAACAAATTAGGGATTATACTAATGAGGAGAGGGAAGGGTGGAGGGACAAGATAGAGGTAGGGGATTAAGAACTACAGACTGCTATGTATTAAACAAATAAGCTACAAGGATATATTGTACAGCACAGGAAATATAGCCAGTATTTTATAATAACTATAGATGGAGTATAGCCTTTAAAGAATTGTGAATCACTATGTTGTGCACCTGAAACTTACTGTATATCAACTATACCTTAATTTAAAAAAAGAAGGAAAAAAACCTTTGATGTTTAATTTTCTTTGGAGAACACCCATTTATACAGTTTGTTTTTTCCCCTCTACTTAAAGATACATAGTTGTAATATCTAAACCACTCAGCACTTTGTTTCTAAATATTACAGAATTGCTAGTTTTGTTATGTCTATTTTTGGCAGGAATATTATGAACTCTCCAGGGTGTCTTTTGTTAGACTATAGAATAATCTACTTTTAAGTATGTATCTTTACATTTTAAAATCAGAACCAAGTTGGATTTCCTGAATATTTGAGACATTTTAAAAAATTACAGAATAGATGGTTGTTGTAATCAACTTACGTAAGTGAATCCTTTTTACAAACTACTATAGATAAGTACTTTTAACAGTCTGAAATGAAATTTTCTCTCTGGATACAAAAAAATTCACCTTCACAATTTTAAGCAGAAATGGCTTTTATGTTTATGTTTTTATTTATTTATTTATTTATTTATTTGGAGGTACTGGGGATTGAACCCAGGACCTCATGCATGCTAAGCATTCACTCTGCCACTGAGCTCTTCCCTTCTCCCCCAGAAATGGCTTTTTAAATTTCATGGTATGTTGTAGTGTATTCTTAGTACATATAAATCCACTTCCTTTTAATAGCTGCTTAAGATTATGATTGTATCATAATTTGTTTATCTACTCCCCTGTGAATGGATATTTAGTTTGTTTCTATTTATTTTTTAAATTTGCTGTTAAAACAGTGCTGCACAAATCCTTTCTGCAACTGTGTCAAGGTTTAGTTCAGACATATTCCTGGGTAGAATGTCTGGGTCATCTGGCATGTGCATTTAAAATGTTGACAGATAGCACTTTAAAAAAGATTTGAGCAGGTATGATTTAGTTTTCCTTGACAGCCCTCAGCTTGATTGGAAATTTTGAATTACTTTTATCTAAAATTTATCTTTATTCCTTTATTGTTGATCCATTTTAATTCATTTAACCATTGTCAGGGAATGTTCTCAGGAGTAGGTGGTGCTTGAGCTGGCCTCGAAGTGTAGGTATATTTGCACATAGGAAATAGTATTCCAGGGAGCAGCAAGTTTAAAGGATTATAGAGGTAGGAAGGAAGAGGCTCTGTTGAGATTCAGTTTGGCTGAATGGTAGAGGACTAGACTGCAGTGAGGAGAGATACACAGAAAGTGAGGTTAGACCCAGATTGTGATTGACTTTAAAATGATATGCCAGCTGGTAATTCTTCAAAAAACTAAACAAAGTTACCATATGATCCAGCAATTCCACTTCTAGGTGTATATCCAAAAGGGTTGAGAGCAGGAACTCAGACATATTTGTACATCAGTGTTTATAGTAGCATGTTCACAGTAGCCACAAGGTAAAAACCTAGATGTTCATTGATTGATGAATGAATTAAATAAAATATGGTGTATACATACAATGGAATATTATTCAGCCTCAAAAAGGAACTAAATTCTGACACATACTACAACATGGATGAAGCTTAAAGATGTTATGTTAGTAGTAAAATAAGCCAGAAATAGGGCACGTATTTTATGATTCCACTTATGTGAGATCCCTAGAGAGTAGTCCAATTCTTAGAGACAGAAAGTAGAATAGTGGTTACCAGGGGCTCACAGTAATGGGGAGTTAGTATTTAATGGGTATGGAGTTTGCATTTGGGATGATGAAAAAATTCTGGACATAAATAGTAGTCATGGTAGTATAATGTGAATGCACCTAATGCCATTGAAATATATACTAAAATGACTTAAATGTTATATATATTTTTACTACAATAAACAATAAAAAAATAAACACAGAAACGCAATGCTAAAGACCTTGGGTGTTGCAGAATAGGCACTGGGGAATCAGTGAGGGGTTTTGATCCATATTTGTGCCATGAAAATTCATTCTGAAGCAAAATAAAGGGTAGATTGGAGAAGGAAGGAGCAAGCAGTAGGAAAACCAGCCAATTCTCTTCATCTCAGTTTAGTTAAATGATTTTGGCCTTTAAGACAGCAGTGGAGGTAATTGGAAAGAAGGGAGAATATGAGAGAAATTTGTCGATTAATTAGATGTGAGAGGAAAGAGATAAAGAAAAATAAAAGATGACTCCTAAGCTTTGAGTCAGGTGGATGGAAGGAAGGAAGATAAGCAGGTAGCTGGGAGAATGTTCAGCATGAATTTGGTATCACCTGTCCAGATGGCAATTGAAAATGCGAAAAAGAGGAGATGTGGTTCAGAAGAATCAGGCCGAAAATAAGTGTTGGAGTGATTCATTTGTCCATCCACCCATTTTTTGAACAAATGTTTCATTAAATCTGCCTTTTGCCAGGCATATGAGATGAACACATCAGTCTGTAACCTCAAGGATCTCATGTCTAATGAGTCATTCTCTTACTGATGATGTTTGAAATCACATGATGCCCTAAGGAGAAAATGTAGCAAGGACAAAGAAGGCAAAAATGGAATTTTTGGAGCTGCTTCCACATTTAGGGTATGAAAGCAGAAAGGAACCTCAAAATGAGGGGTCAGAGAGGTAGTAGAAACCAAGGGGAACATACATAGTCATCAAGAATTAAACTGAAGTTGAGAAATCAAAAATGGTGCTAAGATTGCTAAGTTGGAAAATTTCAGAAATTTCTTTAAAATGAATTTAAGGTTTGCTATTTCACATTATTTTATCCATACGAGTGATGACAATGTAATCTTAAATTTTCTTTTTCTTTTTGCCATTTTTCATATTTTGATTTATAACTGATGGATGTAGAATCACATTAGTGTGCCAGTCAGCTGCACTTTTCACCTTTGGATTTTTGCTGTTAATCAGCAGAAATTCCCGCTTTGAACTTTTGTCCTTAGTTTTTATCTATAAATAAAATATTGTCTTCCTTCAGTCTAAATTGGTCTGGCTCATAATATACTTCTGTTTTGTTATGGTAAAATATATATAACATTAACCATTTTAGCCATTTTAAGTATGCTTCAGCGGTATTAATATTCATATTTTTGTGTGTAATAATAATACCTTTCTTCATTTATATTGCTTTTTAAGTCAAACTTCTTTCCTAATAATTTTTCATCTTTCCCACATAGAAAATTGATTCTGTTTATTTAATTTCACTACAATAGTTAACTTATTTAATTTCAAGTACCTAGTAGATTGGATGGCCTTGGAGAGTATTATGCTTAGTGAAATAAGTCAGACAGAGAAAGACAAATATGGTATCACTTATATGTGGAATCTAAAAAATAGAGCAAACTAGTGAATATAACAAAGAAACAGACTCACAGATATAGAGAACAAACTATTGGTTACCTGTGGGGAGAGGGAAGTGGGGAGGGGCAATGAGGGGTAGGGGATTAAGAACTACAGGCTACTATGTATGAAATAAATAAGCTACAAGGATATATGGTACAGCACAGGAAGTATAGCTAGTATTTTATAATAACTGTAAATGAAGTATAGCCTTTAAAAATTGTGAATCACTATGTTGTACACCTGAAACATATAATATTGTACATCAACCATACCTCAATAAAAAAATTTTTTTAACAAGAATACTTCATATTCCTTGTTTCTTTAAAAAAAGAAATAAAATGTTTTATATTTTATGCCACATTTTACAGAAAAATATTTTTAGGGGCAACAAAGTTTTTTTAACCTTTCAACTAGCATTATCAATTTTGTCCTTAGGCCATATTTGCTTCAGAATTTTTTTTTTTTAAAGGAGAATATAAGACACAAGTGGTAGTTGAAACCCTGTGTGTTTGCCATCCAATCCCACTGCCTTTGTCTCTAAAATAACCATAATGAAGTGGGTGTTTATCATTTCCATGCATGTTTGTATATTTTACTATATATTCATGTATAAATAACACTAGATAGTGGTTGTATCATGCAAGTATTAATATAAATGACAGTCAATTTTAATTTTTAAATGAGCAGTGTTGCACAAATTAGATTCTGTTTCATGAAGTAATTTTTGCAAATGTGAAAAATGAGTTGGAGCATCTTTACTAACATGTAACTTTTTTTTTTAACTAACAACTTCTCTGACATTCTAGGTCTAAAGTTAATGCAACTTGGTTTAAACTGAAAGTGTGCATTTTATGAAATATATATTTAATGAAATACACATAGATTTATTTCATTAATTTAATGAAAGTGTATTCATTATTACTTCAGCTAAATTTTGGATGACTGCTGCTGCCAAACCAACAGAGCGGTCTCAGCAATGTACAAAACTGCCAGTGTCAATTCTGACAGGAAAACTTTTAAAAATTTAGTTAAGAATAGAAGTAGGATAAATAGAAGAGTCTTTGTGATTCCATGTCTGCATATAAATGACTGCATCTCAATTGTTACAAATTTGATACCAGTACCACTGCAAGTGAATGTTCTTAATAATAAAATTCTAATATCTAAATCTTTAACACTCTCCTCTCGCTCCCAAACCTCTGTGTGTGTGTAATTTTTAAAGTTTTATTTATTTATTTATTTATTTATTTTATTTTATTTTATTTTATTTTATTTTATTTTTGGAGGGGGAGGTAGTTAGGTTTACTTATTTATTTACTTTGAGGCGGTACTGGGGATTGAACCCAGGACTTCGTGCATGCTTATGCACTCTACCACTTGAGCTACATCCTCCCCCACAGTGTGTGTAATTTTGCATTTCATTCTAAACTAGATTCTGGTTGGCAGTAAACATTTGCAGAATTTGGTGCAGTTATGTTGTTTGAATTCTGAAAATTAATCTTTTCCTTCAATTCTTTTAAGTTTGCAGATAGCTTCTTTTTCTGGTCATAGCCCTATGTAAATAGGAAGTAATAATGAAGATAATTAATTATGCTAATCTGCTGTGTTAGTTAAGAAGGCTTTTCTTTATAAAATTAAAATAATCCCTTAGAAGTATAGCCCTAGGCTTCCCTTAAGTACTGCTGTATTTTATAAAAATTGTTATAAACAGAACTTGTGGCTAAGCTTATTTTAAAGGAAAGTTTTCTTTAAAGGTATTGGGCTTCCCTAAATTGCAATACTTAAGTCTAGAAGTCAACTATGGAGGGATATAAGAGAGAAGAATATTATTTCTTTTATAGTGTAATACAAGCAAATGACCATTAGTGTAAATTGCATAGGTTTAATTATTTTATCAGTAAATATAGTTTCTATACTAATTGTTTGTAGAAGATCATAATTAGAAAATTATTTGAAATGTGAAAGGAAATGTTTCTTTTTTATTTATATACAGAATGTTCTAGTCCACTCAGAAGGCAGAAATAGGTATAAAGTAACAGTAACAAACTCTTCTATCAAAATGAAACTAGAAATTATAAAATCATTTGGGAATCAAGAAATAGATACTGTTTACCTGATGAAAAATAGTTTCAGATTTTAAAGCCAGCAGTGTGAGATTTGTAATTGTGGGATGATTACGTGACATTAAAAAGCTAAAACTACATATACTACATGCTATTATTTCTCTCTATATGCCTTGTGTATATACAGACATCTCCAGTGTTCCCTGACTAAAGGATTATGCTCATTAGAAGCTAAAATCAAGTAAAACTGACCTGAAGACTGTGTTTTATTTCCCTTTGGACCTGTAGGCACTGTTTTCCAGTGGAAATTTCTTTGCTAGGCTTAGAGCTGTTGGTATTAGTGATTGTAAAATGCAAAATTTTTTTGAATACATTTTGCCTCATTGTATTACAATATAGGGCACAGTGTTTTGCTAACCAGTTTGAAATAAGGCTGAATATGTTTAGATTTTTGTGCTTATTAAAGGCAATGATTCATCTAATTTATTATTTCAGAATATACTACTGCTTTTCTCAAAGGAAATTGTTTAGTAAACATCTCTTCTGGTGTAAAATTGGTATATATGGGTGAACAAATTTATTTTCACTACTGGCTTGTTTAAATGTTCTACTTTAACTGTTAACTTCTGCAAACAGAATGTAAAACAAAATGCAAATGTTCTTTAACATTTGAGTATTTACTATATGCCTTACACTTTTCCAAGAGTTTACACGTATTAAAGCATTTAATCCTCACAAAGACTCTATGAGATAGGTATTATTATTATCCACATTTTACAGATAAAGAAACTAAGGCCTTTTAAAGAAACTCTAAAATAGAATTTTTAAATTTAAATGTAATTTCTTCAGGCAGTTGTGATTTCAGGATATACTGTATTTTCCAGTCTAATTTTATTCATAGTATTATACAAAAGTATTTCTGCACATTTTAACAACTAAAATGGTACCTTTGAGGATTCTTGTCGTAGAATCACAGTTTTGCCACTGTTTTCAGTAACCCCTCATCAGTAGTATCCTTTCAGTTAGTGCACAGTAGTTCAATAAACTTTTCCTTTCTTCCTTCTTTTACTTTATGTAATGGAAAATTTCAAATACATGCATAAATACAGAGGATAATATGGTGACTCTCTGTACTCATCACTTAGCTTCAAAAATTACCAGCGTTTTAATTGTCTTATTTCATCTGTCTCCCCACTTTTGGGCAGACGGATGGTTGATTATTTTAAAGCAAAGTCTAGATATCCTGTTACATCACTCATTAATACCTAGATACTCATCCATCTTTAACTGATTTTGGGGTCTTGGAGGTATTTTGTTTTGTTCATGTATTTTGCAGTTCTTATTGAGAGTGTACACATTTAGGATTGTTATTTCTTCTTGATGAATTGACCTCTTTATCATTGTGAAATATCCCTCTTTTTTCCCTGGTAATATTCCTTGTTTTGAAGTCTATAATGTCAAGTATTAATATAGACATTGTAGCTTTCTAATGATAAATATTTCCCTTATATCTTTCCTATACTTGACTTTTTGCCTCTCTGCATCTTTTTATTTAAAATTTCTTGTAGGCAGCATAGTTAGGCTTTCTTTTTTAACCAGTCTGATTGTCTCTATCTTTTGATTGGAGTATTTAGACCTTATGCTTAGTTTATTTCAATATAGTTAGATTTTTATTTGCCGTCTTGCTATTTTTTTCTTTTGTACCATCTGTGCTTTGTTCCTTTTTATCTTTTCCCCCCTTTTTTTGTATTGCGTAATTGAGTATTTTTTAGTATTCCATTTTCTCTCTCCACTGTTGGCTTATTAGCTACACTTCTTTTGGGTGTGTGTGTGGTTCTAGGGTTTTCAGTATGCATTTTAAATTTATCATGGTCTACAATGTGTATTTTAAGTTTATCTACAGTCTGTTATACAGATAAAATGTTACACCTCTTCACATTGAAAACCCTATGCTTTCCTTGTTCCTTATCCTTTGTGCTGTTGTTGTCATGCATTTTATTTCTATGTATGTTGTAAACCACACAATACATTAGCTTTGCTAGTTAGATACCTTTTAGGGAAGTTTTTAACGTGATAAAACAAGAAAGTCTTTCATGTTTACCCTATATCTGTCATTTCCTGTGCTATCATTTCTAAGTGTATGTATATTCAAATTTCTAGCTGATATCATCCTTACACCTGAAAGATTTCCTTTAACATTTCTTGTCATGTAGATATACTAGTGTTATATTTTTTCTACTTGCCTGTCTGAAAATATTTTTATTTTATTTTTAAGGATATTATCATGCATATAGAATTCCAAAGTTGTTGTTTTTTCCTTTCATCACTTTGAAGATGTCATTTCATTGACTTCCGGCTTTCATAGTTTCTGACAGTCATTCTCTATCACTGGTTTTCAGCAATTATAATGTATTTTTGTGTGGTTTTCTCATTGTGTATTTTTTTTTCTGCTTGGGTTTAGATTTTTGGAACTCTGGGTTTATAGTTTTCATCAAATTTGGAAAAATTTTCACCATTATTTCTTAAAATATTTACCTGGCTCCCTTTCTCTTTTCTATCAAGACTCCAATTACATGTGTGTTAGACTGTCTGATATTGCCTCAGAGGTTACTGAGGCTGTGTTACATCTTTTTCGTCTTTTTTTCTCTCTGTTTCATTTTGGATAGTTTCTGTTGCTATGTCTTAAGTTTCAGTTGATTCTTTTGTATGCTCTAATCTGCTGTTAATTACCTACAGTGACATTTTCTTGTCATATATTGTATTTATCATCTCTAGAAGTTTTTTTTTTTTCCTTTTAAGTATTTTCTGTCTTTCCCTCTGTTATAGTCATGTTTCTCTTTAATTCCTTGAGGATAATAATGGGGTGCTTCTTATAGCTGTTTTAATGTCCTTATCTTCTAGTTACATCTGTCAATTCTGGATTTTTCCTATTGACTGAACTTTCTCTTAATATGGGTCTTTTTTGGGGAGAGGGTCTCTTGGCACATCGAGTAATTTTTGCTTGGGTGTTGGATGAGTGTCTGGATTTTGTTGTCTTTTTTTAAACAGTGTTTTGGCAGACAGTTAAGTTGCTTGCTGACCTGTTTCATCTTTTTGAGGTCTATTTTTAAGTCTTGCTAAGGTGGAATTAGAGTAGACTGCAATTCAGGGACAGTTTAGCACTATATTAAAGGTGAATCCTCTGGGTCTCCACTGAGTATCCCAGGTGATCAACAGGGTTCTCCACTCTGACTTGCTGGAACTAGAATGTTTTCCTGCTTGTGAGCTGTGGGAATAAATTGGCTTACAACTCCCTGTAGTTCTTTGCCTGACTTTGTGGAGTTTCACTATGTAGGTGTTGCCCAATACTAAGCAAAGATTCAAGAGGACAGTGCAGATTCCTGGAGTTCTTCTCCTGTATGGCTTCCTTCTTTCTGGAATTCTGCCCCACGAGTTCTAGCCTCTTCAGCCTCCCTGAACTCTGTTATCTGTCTTCCCAACTCAGAGAGGTTACCATGGGCTCATTTGATTCCCTCTGATTTCATTGAGGTCCAAAACTTGCCTTCAGGCAGAAGACCTGGGCAGTTGATCTTTTTAGCTTGGTCTAGAGGCATGATGAAATAAAAAATCTAGAGCAAGAATCCTTCACAAGCAGTTGGGCATACTTCCCGTTGTATCACACATGAAATATAATTTCTGGCGGTCTTACAGATGGACCTCTAGGTTCAGATGATATCAGCCTGATCTCTCATATTTTCCATCAGTCTTTCACATAATATTACCATCCTTTGTTGATTATAAATTATTAGAGTTTGCAAAATGGTGATTTTTTTAAATTCTGTCTTCATCTAAATAGAATTCCTTACAAAGTTCTTTCCCATAGTAACTATTTTTTATAGTTACTGCTCTTTTAATTTTTTTCTTAAAATAAATTTTTTTTAAATTGAAGTACCATATTAACTTGGTTACTCTGGTTAGTATAGGAAAGGCAGAAAAGGACTTGATTCTTTCCCTTTATTTATTAAGTTTTAGTAATCATGATGTCCCTTAGCAGCCTCTTCTGGTGACCAGTGAATTTTCTTTGATATCATTTTGAGCTTACAAATTTTTATGTATTTGATACGTTTGAATCCATAATCATTTTTTCAGGGTTTTGTGTTTTTTATGCTCAAATTGTTTCCTCCAGGCCCATGGGAGTGCCTTCAACTTGGGCCCCATGGTCTTTTATGACTACATTAGTCTTTAGCAGTCTCTTTGCTTTCAGACACAAGAAGATATTCCAGGCTCATCTTGTACATTTCCTTCCCTAGTGGTAGAAACAGCCATTTCTCAAAGTAGACCTACTGCTTTATAGTGGAAAATAGAATATAAAGACCCCAATCTAGGTGCTAGGGGTACTCACAGCTACTGAGATGTTTCTGCTCTGAATCTTTTTCATTGGACAAGTCTAGGAAATACTTTCTTTTAAGAGGAAAAAAAATGAGTTTCTACTGATAATTCTTATTTTTGTTTCTAATTACAGGGGTTTTATTTAATCTCTCTCATTTTATACTTGTATCTTTTTTCTTTTATGCTTTTTTTTGTGTTTTTTTTTTTTTTTTTACTGGAGTTAACGTGTTTACTTACTAGCTTTACACTATACTTCTAGTAGTTTCAAAAAAATGATGACCAGGTTGTTACTACAAATAAGACTACTGAATACAGCTTTATTTATTTTTTAATGGATTTTTTCATACTTAAAATATAACTCACAGAAGATACGTAGTAAGATATATTACTTTTTAAAGCTACTTGAACTGATTCCTATCTCTGTGGTGTTATGCCACCAACTTGTTATATAATTGGGTAATTTTATTTTTTCAAATATTTTCTTTTCTTTGTGATAACAGCTCAACATCACTGTTTACATTTCTGAAACCCCCTTTAATGAGTGTTTACTTTCATCCAGAGAATTTCATTGTACAAGAAAAAAAGAAGTTGAATGTTTCTGCATACCTGTTTGCTGTTTGGTTCATCTTCGTGTACTCTCCACTTAACATTTCTCCCGTTTGAAGTTTTGATTGTGGTTTGCAGCTTAAAAGAAGTAACAGAAGTACATAATTCCTAATAATCTTAGGTATTATCTGTCTTTTGTATGGTAATGCTATTGTGTGGGTGGGAATTCTATAAATGTATGTCAGTTTGATTTTAGAATTTGTAAACTGATACGAAATAGTAAATATGAAACAATGAAATTAGGGGCATTTAGTTTTATGTTCTAACCTATGTGTTTCTTTTAAAGAATATTTAAAAGTCAACTGTTTAGGCCATACAACTGACCTTTGACCCTAAGTATAAAATTTTGCCATCACATATTTCTTTCTGTCTGGAATTTAATATTATAAGCTTTCTTTGAATGCATTTGTATTTTGCACAACCTTCACTTATTTTTATAAAACTGGTACAAAACACTGCATTTTGACATTTCCGGCTTTTTTTCCAAACAGGACAATTGATACAGTATGCAGAATCAATTTCCCTGAGATTATAGTAAATTTAAAGAAGATCACAGATGGAAATTTGTTTCCCCAACACCATCCTTTTAAATGTGGATTCTCTAATTTGAATTAGGGTATTAAAAGATTTTCAGCCATCACACTATCCATCTGAAGTACAGTGTGATACAGCACATATAAAAGGGCAGTTGGCATTGGCAATTTCCACATGTTCCTGGACACCCTGCCTTAAGGCATATTGTCTGCCTTAAAGCCCAACTCTGGCTGTGCATGTTGCATGTTGCATGTTGATTGCCTTTTCTGCTCTTGCCTTTGTCTGGACTTTATTAGAAACCTCAGCGATAAGAAGTGAAATATGGGTTTTAATTAGGCAAGTTATTAATGAACAGAATTGTAACTTGTGAAGTGGTGAAAAGTAGAAACTATCTGTATTACCTAATGTTGAGCGAGGTCTTGTAGGCTGCCTAACTCAATAGATACTTATATAACACTGAAATAATGAAGATACTGTACAAAATGAATAGAAAGCGAGAAGCATGCATAATTGACTGGAGGGAATGGGTGAATCTCACAAAAGAAATAGCTCAAATAATGAGTAGGAATTTGCCATACTGGCAAGTAGGAGAAAGGTGTTTTAGGTAGAGGGGGTGTCTAGCAAGCACAGAGACCAGAGATGGGGAAAGGGTTTAGGTATTTCAGGAACAAATAGCCCAAAATGACTAAATTGAAATCTGTTAGAGTTGTTAATCATCTCATTCTTAAATCCTTGGCATGTTTTGGTAGCTATTGCCTAGTAATTTTACTCATTTTATTAAAATGTTCATTTTTTGATAGGAAGAACTGAACCAAATAAGATATATTTTCCAGGGTTCAGGAGGGTAACTTTATATACTTTTTGTCTAGGTGAAATTATATCAAAGCTTCTTCCATTAAATCTTTTCATCTATTCCATAAATGTTCTTTTTTGGAGAGAAATATATTTGATCTTCCTTCATTCAATAATAGTAATAGTAGCAATCTGCCTTCCTGTTATGTAGGAGAAATTTTAAAGTGTTAACCTATAAATGCAATACCGTTTTTAAGTATAAGCAAAGCTCTCAGTATGTGTGGTTAAATTTACTGAAGGTGGCAAAGGGACAGTGACATTTTTATTTAATTTGCCCCCCCATATCTGTTTGTTATCCCAGAAGCAATCAATTTATCAGTAAATTGGGGGGGGGGAGCAAAAGAGCACATACGAAACAGCATTCCTAAATCATTGGATCTTTTCTAGGTAAAAAATATGCTAGATCAGAAGTGACCAAATATTAAAGATGAAGAAATATGACCAGTAACTGATACTCTTATGTCCTTTAAAATGTTAGTTTATCATGCTATCAATCTGGTGTCACTTATTTCCTACATACTTATGTCAATGTTTTCTTTATGGGGTGTTTTAGAAGGAGGGTGTCTTGGCTTGCACTGCCATAACAAAATGCCATAGGCTAGGTGGCTTAAACAACAAATTTATTTTTCAAAGTTCTGGAGACTAGGAAGTCCAAGATAAGGTGCTAACAAAGTAGTTTCCTTTTGCGATTTCTTGGTTTGCAGGTAGCTGCCATCTTCTTGTGTGCTCACATGACCACTTTGGGAAGAGAGAGTGGGAGTAAGCTCTCTGGTATCTCTTCCTAATCCCATTATAACAGCCCCATCCTCATGACTTCATTTAACCCTAATTATCTCCCAAATGCTCCATTTCCAAATAACCATCTCATTGGAGGTTAGGACTTCAACATAAAAATTGGAAGGGGGCACAAACATTCAGTCTGTAACAGAGGGTAGTAAGAGTTCCTCATGTGTATTTTATATTTTTACCATTTCATGAAAATTCCCAAAGGAAAAGAAGGTCTTAAGAGTTTTCTTAATAATGTGATCAAAACTAGGCTTCAGAAGATCCTCTCATGGGAGTCAATTGAGTCCTTGCTTCTTTAATATTGATGTGCTTTTGTCATGTAGCTCTTTTGAGTTTTTATTTGCACAAAAGCTGAATATAAATAAATGTTGATAGCTCACTTCAGCTGAAGGGAAGAATAGATTGTAAGCAAGGGTTTTGTGATTTACTTAAAATGTCAGCTACTTAAACTAGCAGTCTGGTTCTGGGTGTGCAAATGTAAAGGAATGCTTTCAAGGGTAAACACAAGTGGGCAATCATATGACTGTGACAGTTGTAAGTGAGGTCTTGGGTGCTTTGGTGATGCTTTCTGATTGAAAGTAATGGTTGGTTTTCCGTTCTTTATTTTTAACCTTCATTTCTCCATTGTGAATTTCCTGGCATAGGAAAACAAAAGTTTTGTTTGCCCAAGGTATGAAGGATGAAGTATTCCAACTTCACCCTTCCAACCAGTATTCTGATTGAAATTATTTTCTAGCTCTCTTGGCCTTAGTGCCATCTTCTTAGAAACTTCAGCACCATGAGAGCCAAGTGAAGGAAGAAGCAAATGGGCCGACCAAAGCATAAAAGAAAAATGAGGCAGAGGTCCAGATAAATCACTAGCCTGTGCACCATGGAAGCCGTGTGAGCAGAAACAAGAAAAACCAGAGGCCAGGGACGCTAGTACAAATTGTTAGATTGTGTGCCTACTGTCTAGAGCTCATCTCAATGATTGTAGACCATCCATAGCCATCTGATCGCCTCAGCCACATTTGAGAAACCTTTCTTGCTCATACCAAGTAAGTCCCTTTTGGTCCTCTGTCCCGGGCTTGTAACATTCTGGACTAGTTCTTTTCTCAGTGTGAATAAGTGTAACAGGTGTATGATTAGTCATCTCTTTTGCTGTCTTAGCTGAAGGAAAAAAAGAAAAATTGTTTTCTATCCATTGTAAAACTAGTTTAGTATCTAGCTACATTATATGCTAATAGGAATTTTGCCTAGTTGGAGACAGATTGGGAAGAGAGAGAATCTATATGAATTATTTGGAAATTTGCAAGGGAGATTTGTTTCTCATCTTTTTTTTTCTTTTATTCAATCATTTATATTCGTATGAACTCATGGATATTTATTTTGTGCTCAAATTGCTTCAGCTTTGGCCATCAGGAGTTTTTTCATTTGTCTCCTATGTACTTTTGATATAATCCCATAAATGTTTTCTTTTTGGATCACATCCTCACTTTCTGGCACTACAGAATTATCCAGGATCATCTTGTATAGTTCCTGTCCCAGTCCTAGTTTTGCCATTTCATCAAGGAGCCCTAGTTCCTTTTATTGGCAACTATATTAGAAATCAAGATCTGAATACTAAGTATGCTTATTGCTACCAGGGTGTTGCTTCTAGAACCTCTCAGCTGAGAGTGCAAGGAGATATGTGTGTATCCTAACCCATTTATTTACATAAATCTTAAGTATTTCTGTATGTAACCATCTATATCTATATTGTATCTCCTCTCTCTTATCACATGATCATTTTACACTCCTCCCTTTGCTTATTTGTAAATTCGCACTCCAACCATGAGAAGCTTGGCTCCTGCCGTCCACCATTCATTTACTTAATTTTCAGTTCCAGTATACACATATAACTATATTAGAGTTATTAACTATGCTTCTGTGGGAAATGAGTTCATCAAGTAGAGTCTAGTGTTTATGTGTGTTTCCTTTTGCATTTAATCTTACAGATGCCACTCGTATGGTCAGCACCTTTTCATCCACCCATGACTGTCTTATATATTTGTAACACAGTTCGGTTTTTTTGTCATAGTCTCATTCCTTCCTAATACTTTTTTTTTTTTTAATTTTCATACATTAAGACTCACTTTTTGTGCTGTGAAGTTTTGTGGTTTTTGGCAAATGTGGATTGGGATAGTAAGTTTTACTTGAATTTTAAAATGCTTTAAAAAATGATTTGGCCAGAATGACTCTTTTAACTCTAATGTTTATCTTTCCCATTTTGGCCACCCTTAATGTTTTTCTCCTGGGACTTACACTGTTAAAAGTTGGCAGTTTGGGGCTGGCAGGGGAGATTGCTTATTTATTTGTTTTTTGTTTTATCAGCTAGGCCCCTGGCAACATGCAGATTTCCATAAGGGATTACTTATGTCTTCAGAGATTCCAGGTGCCTTAGAATCTGTTACTGAATGATGACAGTTATTCATAATTTGGCATGGCGTAGTATCCTGGCATTTTTCCCCCCGTGATCATTTTTGAGTTTTACAGTTTTATACTTAGTTGACTCATCTGGTTAGCAAGGAGTTCAGGTGCAGCAAGTAGCTCAAGATTTATTTTTATTTCAGTAACTTCATCAGTGAAGGAAAACCTGTTTTATAGTGTACTCCCAGCGAAGGCAAACTGTCTACAGATGTGCTTTTGGTTACAAGGAGGGCCATGTGAAAGAATGGCCTGATACGAGTTCTTCAACACTAAATACTTCAAGAGTACACTTGGCAGCCCAGAAGTGAGTCAGTAACATTAACCTCTTCAGGAAGGGACTTTGTAATCTTTATTCATTAAAAAAGTATTTATATTGCTAAGGTAACTACTAATGTGCCAGATGTACAAAGATGAATATGACTTAGTCCCTGCTCTCAAGTAGTGTACAGTGTAGTGGGGAAGAAGCAGGTCATAGAGATGGGGGCTGTATAACTGAACGGACTGGTGACATCTGTTGGAGTTTAGAAGAGGTTAGCTGGCTCATCATAAATTGAAAGTTTTCAGAGCAGATAAAACTTGTTTAAGGACATTTACCCATTACTTACATGACATCTGTGTAGTTCATCTCTATGTTTATTCAGTAGTCTAAGTTTAAATTGTATGGGTAATGAAACCTGTAGTTATTTCTGGCTAGTAAGACTAACTCAAGTAGTCCTGTTACAAAATAAATGGAATCAATGGATGGAAAAATTTCACAAAGAAAACTCCAGGCCTATATAGATTTGCAAAGCAGTTTCTGCCAGATACTTAAGAAACAGATAATTACAGTTTTATATAAATTCTTCTAGATAATAGGGGAGTGGGGAAGAACAGTCCCCAAATCAATTTATGGAAACTAGCATGATTTTGATTCCAAAACCAGAAATGGACAAGAAAGAAATTATAGATTGTGTCTCTCATGAACAAAAATCCTAAACTAGATAGTAGCAAACTAAATCTAGCATTGTAAAACATGGCCTAGTTCATTTTATCTGAAGAATGCAACCTTGTTTTAACATTAGAAAATAATTAATATAATTTATTTCATCAACAAACAGGAAACATTTTAGTAATTGCAGCGAAAACATCTGATAAACTTTTAAAGCCCATTTATGATTTTAAAATCATATCAGATTAAAATCGCTGGCTACACTGTAGGTGGGAGCATAAATTGGAACAATCACTTTGGAAGACAGTTTGACATTATCTGGTAAAGATGTACATGCCTGTAACCTACACCCAGCATTTTCACTCCTAAACTGTTTTTCAACCTGTGGCCAGTAGAATGAAGACAATTTAATGGCATTTGACTAACAGTTCCCGTAAGTGGTAAATACAATAGAAAACATGAGTGCACTTAACTGTAAGGGTATTATTTTGTGAAACTCATTCCCAGTTATGTATCTGTGTATGTTTAAGTGGACTGCTTAGTGAGGTAAAATGTATTTTCTTATTGTAGTTGCTATCAGGAAAATTTGAAAGACACTATGCTAGAGAAGCTAAAAAATGGTCATTATTTCATAAAAACAAAACATTGGGAACAACTGATTTCTTTCAACAGTAGAATGGATAAATTGTGACTGATTGATACAACGAGATTTTACACTGCAGTGAAAATGACCAAAAGCTACAGTCAGCAACAAAGCAGTATATTGCTTAGGAGTATATATGTGATATCCTTATGTGGTGAAACTATAAAGAAAAGTAAGGGACTGATAAATAAGGTAGCATAGTGATTACTTCTGGTTGGATCAGAGGTAGGTGGTAATAAGAGAGACATACAGAAGCCTTCTAAACGTCCTGTGATGTTCTGTTTCCTAATTTGGATGTGGATGCACAGTGGTGTATTTTATTATTTTAAAAATTGTACATCTGTGTTCTATGCAGTTTTTTTTAATTGTGATAAATTTACATAACGTAAAATTTACCATTTTAATCATTTTAAACTGTGCAGTAAAGTGGCATTGAGTACATTCACATTGTTGTATAACCAGTACCACTCTTCATCCTAGAATGTTCTCATCTTCCCTGGCTGAAACTATACCCATTAAACAATAATTCCCTTTTCTCCCCTCCCTTTAGCCCCCCTGGCAACTACCATTCTACTTTGCTGTATAAATTGACTACTCTAGGTACCTCATCTAAGTGGAGTCATATAGTATGTATCATTTTATGTCTGGCTTGTTTCACTTAGCATAATGTCTTCTGGCTTCTTCCTTGTAGCTTGTGTCAGAATTTCCTGCCTATTTAAGGCTAAATAATATTCCGTTATGTATATATACTAAATTTTTTTTATCCACTTTCCACTGACGGTCATTTGAGTTGTTTCCATCTTTTTGCTGTTGTGAACAGTGCTGCTGTGAACGTGGGTATACAGATACCTGTTTGAGTCCCTGCTTTCAATTCTTTTGGGTATATACCCAGAAGTGGAATTGCTGGATCATATGGTAATTCTGAGTAACTCATTGAGGAACTGCCATACTGTTTCCCACTGTGGCTGCACCTCTATATTGTGTGTCTGTTATGTTTGGCTGTTAAAAAATTAGTTTTAGAAAGGCAAAGCCTCCTTGTTTCCCTCCTCATAGGTGATGCTCTTAACTTTGATGTGTGTCTTTCTAGATCATTTTTCTATGTATTTATATATATAGATACCTATATGGATATATAATTTTGATTTATTCCTTTGTTGTTGAACTGGCTATGAAAGAGTTGTTTGGGTGTTTCATTAAAAGTAACCCCCCAGAGAGTTTGATTTGGTTGGTTTGAGTGGACTTAGGAATCTGAATTTTAATAGTTCTAATAGTTTTAATAGTTTTATAGTTTAATGATTCTGATGGGCAGCCACTGATTTATTCTTTAATATAAATGGTATTAACATATTTTCCCCATTTTTGGAGATCTCTTCATGCCAATATATGCTGACATACTCACATTTTAAATAACTAGTGCTTTAAATTCTATAGTTTAGAGATAGAATTTATCTAGTCATTCTTCTATGTATAGACTTTTAGGTTGTTGCAACTTTTTGTCACTACAGAGAAGATGCAACAAACCTCCACTTGTGCATATGTATGGATGTTTGTGTTGGAAGGATATCTGAAAAGTAATTTGCCGAGTCAAACGGTTTGCATATATTAAATTGTTAAATATTGCAAAATCCAATCCAGTATTGAAGTTTTCCGTCTTCTGTATAAACTTTTTCTTCTTCTAAAGAAGGAAATACTTACATAGTTGACCCTTGAACAACAGGATTGAACTGCATGGGTCCCCTTATACAGGGATTTTTTTCAGTAGTAAATACTACACTACTACATCATTTGGTTTGGATACAGAGGAACTGCATCTAGGGAGGGCTATTGGTTATATACAGATTTCAACTGAGTGGAGGGGGTTTGCCCCTAATTCCCACCTTGTTCAAGAGTACAAGTGCAATAGCAGAAATATTTGTATGAGATATGTTGATATATTTAGAAGAAACTGAAAATCAATTGCCTTTAATTTTTTTTTAATTATGAGGAAAATACTTACTTAATGATACAGAACTGGTTTTGCAAAGTAAAATGAATTTGATTTTTTTAAAACAAAATTCTTTCCATTGAAATAGTTCTGCAGTGGATGAATGAACTAGGAAGATGTTAGCCCTTCTTAGAGGTGAAGCCATGAAGTATTGATTGCTTTTGTCTTTCTTAACCCAGAGGAGAGGCTTTTTTTTTTTTCCTTTTTACATGAACTTTCCTTATCACAGATTTTCCTCTGGATCTTGAAGAGTTTTCTAACTTAAATCATTTTAGAATGAGGTTTGGACTTGTTCCTTTTTTCTTTTCTCTGTCTCTCTCTCTCTTTTTTTTTTAATGTAGCATAAAATAGCACCTTATGTGAGAACCTGATGTTTTAAACTTCAGCTTCTGTGGAAAGTTTTGAAACTCTGTGGTTTGACTATTATACTCCTAGTAACAGTAATAAAATTTGACTGATATAATCCATTGCAGTTTAAATGAAAAAAAAAAAGTGCTACAGTTAAGTCTTGTTGAAAATACAGACCTTAAGAATTTAGTAGGGGAAACACATGGGTGAAAAAGCATTAAAAATTCACCAGCCAATGAAACAAAAGAGCAGCAGCTAATCTATTTCTAAAAGAAATCAGGTTACATTCGTCTTTGGTGCATTCTTGCCAGTAGCCATCATTGTCTCTGCTTTTCTAGCGCTAGGAAATGGTTTCCCAGCGTACTGGGAACAGCTAGTTTAAATTAGCCTTTAAAAAAATTCAGACTGTATAACTTGTTTTAATTGTCTGTGGGATTTTCTTTTCACAAAGCAAATAAGGAGTAAAATGAAATATCATGACACAGTAGTGAAATAGTAGTCCTAAAAATACCGGTTCAAGTTCATATTGTCTTGAAGATTTGTGCATATGTGTGTTTATAAGGTTTCCTTTCTTGGGAAGGACAGCCTTCATTCAGAGATTATGGTATCCCAACTCATTTAGGTTTATAATTGTCCTTTTATGAAACTATGACAGTATTAAATTTGTGTGTGTGTATGTCTAGTTTTTTGGAGGTTTTTCTTTTTTCCCTTGCCTTATCTAGGAACATAAAAAGTTGTTGACCCAATGTCAGTCCCCTTCTATGTCAGTCCAAGAAAACTTGCTGATCTGTGAAATTCAGAGGTCTGGGAACCACTGTGATAGAACCTTTCCCCAGAAGGCTAGAGAATCCTGGCATGCAATGGTTTTTGCACACTCCTCCTTTGCTTTCAGAGTGAGGGTACATCATGACAGAAAAATCTTAACATCTTAAAAGTAGTAATGATTTGCTTAGATACTGTACATTTTAAATTTAAGAATAAAAACTCCTGCTGCTTTATGCCCCATTTTTAACCCTCTAGTTTTGTCTTTAGCTAGTCTGAAATCTGTGATTTTATTATTTTTATTTAAATTTTTGATATGAAGTTTCTGTTGTTTTCATCAGAATATCTAGAAATTAACATTTAGGTTTTGTTACTGACCCCAAAATGAAATCATAAAGCTGTGTTTGCTTATTCATTCAGCGGTCTTTTGCTGAGTGCTTTTTGGATGCAAGAAATAGGATTGTTTTCTGTTGTGCCCTAAGGGGAGAGGAGGATGCAGACAGACAACAGCAGTGTAGTAATTACTAGTATGAGGGCAGGCAGTTACTTAGTATTGTGGAAGCATAGAGGGAGAGGTAGTTGTGCTTTGAGCGTTTCTGCAGCCTGGAACAGTCAACTTTCAGTTAATACACTTTACTGCTGTTACAGTATGGATATTTGCCTCTTTTTGCATTTTCTTATTTTCTTAAATAATTATTTTCTAGAGGGAAATAATTTCCAAGCCTAGGAAGTTGCACCTTTTAATGCACCTTTTCTCTAACTCTCCTCTGATTCATACTATACTTAAAATGAAAGCCTTTTGTTTAAAATCATTCTTATAGTTAAATTATTACATTCAGAATTATTATATACTTTGTATATTATTACTATCTTCTCTTAAAGTCTAAAAATTCAGTGTCTCACAAAATATAAATTTGAGTATCAGAGCTCTGTTATACTTTTTTCATTTTATGCCAAATGGAACATTTTACTGAACCTAGAATATATGTTCTCTGTGTGGAATTTTCAGAACTTAGAATATCTTTATTGATGATTGAAAAACCAGTACATTTTTCTCAACCATTTATACTTAGTAAAATCCTTTGGGTGCTACATAAGAATATGGAGAATGGCCCTGAGAACTGGTCCAGTTCTGCTGCTATTCTGTAACAGCCTTAAAATGCCTCCACTTAGTATCAGCCATTGCAGAGAATGATAAGAAAATATACTGATGGGTAGTTTGAGGAAATACTTTTTTTTCTGTTTCATTAAAGGGAATCTTAACTTATATAACCCACTGATGTGTTAACCATTAAAAAAAACCCTCACTATAGCTGATACCTGTTATTTGGAATGCTTTCTAGAAACAGCTCTCTGAATTTACATGTCAAAATAGCTGACAGTTTGCTTAATAGCAACAGTAGTTATGCCAAATTATTCTATTTCTAGACTTTTTTTTTGGTCAAAACATTGACTGTCAGGAACTAAGGAGTCTCCAGATTATGGGCTTCTGTTTTATTAAGTAGTATGTACATGTGGTAAAATACCCATTGAGTGAAAAATAGTTTTTGCCCTTTTGTCCTAAAGGTAATTCTGTAAGTGACAAAAAAGTATCAGTACAAGAGATGATAACTTGAAAATCTTCTCTCCTCCGTCCCCAGTTTCATTCTCTGAGATGCTACCTATTCTTCAAAGCCCAAGTGCTTGCTTCTGTATTACTTCCTTCTCATACTAGTTGAAGCCATCTCTTCCTTCCTGGAACTGCTAGAGCTTCTTGTGTGGTACCACAGTTCGTTCTGTGTTAGTGTTCTTTATGTGTCTTTGGCTCTTAGCAGGTTAACCTTTTTGAGAGGAAATAGTGGCATAGCTTTTTTTTGTAACTCCCATGGAATCTAAGCACAGTATTTTCACATATAGCAAATCTTCCACTGATACTTATTGAGTGCATAAAGTAAGGTAGAAATTTATATTTTACTATTTTTTCACTTGTTACAACTTTTTCATTGACTTAGTATAATGATAATAATAATGGTGGTATATTAATAAGAAGGCTTATTATCATATTGGATTGGATCATATTGTGGTCTGTAAATATTCATTTGACAGCATTTTGTATTTTCAATATAAAGAGTAGCATTTAATACTTGTCAGCTCACATTAGTGCTGCTGAGGTGGGTAACTTCATGAGTTCATAATGACATCTGTGCAGGATTGCTGCTTTGCTCCAGAAGCCTGAGAGGCCCTCATGCTGACCAATGACTGGGTGCTTTTCATTCAATCCAGCTACACATTCTTTAGTTAAGTCTCAGTGCTTTATTTAACTATCATCATTAAGAAGTTTCCTTAATTGCACTTTTTAAATTGAGTTATAGTCAGTTTACAATGTTGTGTCAACTTCTGGTGTACAGCACAGTTTTTCAGTCATACATGAATATACATATATTCGTTTTCATATTCTTTTTCACCATGAGCTACTACAAGATCTTGAATATATTTCCCTGTGCTATACAGTATAAACTTGTTTATCTATTCTATATATACCTGTCAGTATCTATAAATCTTAAACTCCCAGTCTGTCCCTTCCCACCCTCCTCCCCACTGGCAACCACAAGTTTGTATTCTATGTCTGTGAGTCTGTTTCTGTTTTATATTTAAGTTCATTTGTTTTCTTCTTCTTTTTTTTTTTAGATTCCACATATGAGTGATATCATATGGTATTTATCTTTCTCTTTCTGGATAACTTCACTTAGAATGACATTCTCCAGGGACATCCATGTTGCTGCAAATTGCATTATATTGTCATTTTTAATGGCTGAATAGTATTCCACTGTATAAATATACCACAGCTTCTTTATCCAGTCGTCTGTCGATGGACATTTAGGCTGTTTCTATGTCTTGGCTATTGTAAATAGTGCTGCTATGAACATTGGGGTGCAGGTGTCCTTTTGAATTAGGGTTCCTTCTGGATATATGCCCAGGAGTGGGATTGCTGGGTCATATGATAAGTCTATTCCTAGTCTTTTGAGGGATCTCCATACTGTTTTCCACAGTGGCTGCACCAAACTGCATTCCCACCAACAGTGTAGAAGGGTTCCCTTTTCTCCACACCCTCTCCAGCTTTTATCATCTGTGGACTTTTGAATGATGGCCATTCTGACTGGTATGAGGTGATACCTCATTGTAATTTTGATTTGCATTTCTCTGATAATTAGTGATACTGAGCATTTTTTCATGTGCTTGTTGATCATTCGTATGTCTTCATTGGAGAATTGCTTGTTTAGCTCTTCTGCCCATTTTTGGATTGGGTTGTTTGTTTTTTTCCTACTTAATTGCATTTTTTAATCTTTTAAAATTGTGGCTAAACTTGATTGCATTTTAAATGTTTGGTTTCCTTTTAGGTAAGTGATATATATTCTGATTTTCTTAAAGATGTGTTTACTCAAAGAGGATTGTCAGATGTCTAGTTGTGTAGAAATCAAAGGCACAATTAGTCAAATATTGTACTAGGATCTGGCAGTGATTGTTATGTGCACAGCAGGGTAGTTTCATTCCCGTCTTGAATTTCTTTGAATCGATTTTAATTCTTCACAAATTAATTGATTTCTTCCAATGAGTTGAGAGTAGTTTGCTGATATCTGCTATCTTTCCAGAATAGGTGGGGAACTTTCATTACTTAGAGATAGAGAGGTTTTCCTGTCTTACTCTGTGTGGCTTACCCTGGGTCACACAGCCTTATAGCTAGACAGTAGCAAATCTAAAGTCTTAGCCTTAATTTATACTCCAGAAGGGCAAGGTATTTGGATTTTAAAAACTGGTTTGTATTTAGTTGGATATGGTATAATAGTTTTTCAAAGGAAAAGATACTTCTGGGACAAATAAATAGTTTTGTCAGTACCAACCCTCTTGACCCAGCAAGGGGTTATTGGGGATGGCTCAGGAGTCTGGCAGCAGACTCTCAGACCAGTGTACACTTTAAAAGGTCAAAATTCAAGGAATCAGAGAGGTATATTCATTCTGAGCAATAAGATACCTTGATAACATCCAGTGACATATAAGGGTAGGGTCTGCTATTTCCTGGATGTACTGTAAAATAATGTAAAGGGTGTTATGAGTAGAAATGTCAGTAAACCTTGGCCTCATTTGGATGTCTAGTGCTCAGAAGACAAGATGCCTAGGCTAGTGGTCTCTGCTCTCAGAGAGCTCAGATTCTAGTAAGCTGAGTTCAGTTTGTAGTTTCTTCCAAAGACTTGATCACTTTGGGGAAACTGAGAAGGCCTAACACAAATGTGAAGGGTGAGGAAGACTTTTTAAAAAGATTTTCAGGAAAACCACACTCATTGAGTTACTACACTTAGATGTGAAATGTTTTGTAGGGCTTCTTTTGGCATGAAAAAACAAAAAACTGTTTCAAAATGCCTCTGCATCCCCTGGGAGTATGAGTGATGATTTCATTACCTAATCATGGATGTGAAGATGAAGAGTTGTGCAAATTGGTGCTGGGCATGTAATTACAGAGGAATTGCATTTGAGCCCATCCCTATGTGTTCTCATTGGCATCTGTGCTCAGGGCCAAGTTAGCAAACATGCCCTCAGGGACATGGGGTTTGATGCTTTTGTAGACAGTGAAATGATTGATGAGAATTACTTAAAACTGGGTATTACAAAAGTATAAGTCCCTTTATTTAGGCTTGCTAACTGTACTCCCGAGAAGATTTGGGAAAAGAGTAAAAGTTGTTTTATTGAGCCAAACAGATTTATTTTGCTTGGGAAAAAAATAGTGTTATGAATAACCTTTTGCAGCCTTCATCAATACAGTTTGTTCAGAAGCAGACCCTAGGCTCACAATCTGTCAAAATGTGTGAGGGAACAATTGTAATTGTGATGCTATATTTAATTCAAAAGTGAAAGATGCAGCCAAACTCAAGGAATTTGTTTTTTTGGACTCTTTTCCTTGGTGAATTTCAGAGTTGAGTGAAGGTTAAAAAAATATGAGGAAGTCAATAAATTCGAGAATATAGCCAATGGAAGATGAACAATGATAACTTGCAAGGGAAAGAGTAAGAGGGATTATGGGTAGTGATTTTTTTTTGCAGTAGAAAAAGGCACTTTTGGAGGAGATGGGCCAGAAAAAAATTCTCATCATTGTTTTCTATTTTATGTAACTGTACTCTTTAGGGTAGGAGTTAGGGCTGGAAATGGAAGGGCCTTCCTCTGGCAGGTTTAAGCATACGGACGAACAGTTCACCCAAAGTGGACAGAGGTAACTAGGATCTTTTATCTAATACAGTTTATGGTAAACCTATCACAGTACTTCTCTGCTTTTGAGGAATGGAGGGAATTGGTGCTGCCCTTCCTCTGCCAGCACCCACCTCCCCCACCCAGGAGGATTTAGGCTACTCTTCTCCTTCTAATTAGCCACCAATTCATCACTAAGATCCTAGCAGCCATTTTGCTAGGACACATTGCAGCATCATGGGCTAATTTGGTAAATAAATTATGTTGGAAGCAATTTCATGAGTTTTGACTCATGTTTTCCTTTTTTAATGTGATTATTCTTCCAGTTGTTAAGATGTTGTGCATAATTAGTATGTAAATTACAGGAGTGGTAGAGATGAGGGGAGGATTCTGTTCTTTGCTCTCTGTGCACCACCCTGACCCCTCACCTTTTGGAACATTTCAGATCTTTCTCAAGGCCTCAAAGTATATTTCAGGATCACTCTTCTCTTCCTATTATTTCTTATTCTTTTCATCAGTGCCAGAGGGAATGCTGAAAATTTGCAAGGTGGATGGCATAGAGAATGGTCAGGATAGGTGCATATGGTTAAGAGAATGGATGTATTAAAAGATTATAAAATGAACTCAGATGCTACTTCAAAAAATGACTTGCTGCCCGTCTGTAAAGAGTATAGCTAAAGAAAGCTATTAGTCCTTTCAGGGTCTGTATCGGCATTGGAACCAAGGTCATGCTCTTCTCCAAGCAGCCTCCAGCCAGTGGTGGCGAGCAGAGTAGTGATCTGAAAGCCTTCCCTTCTTGCCCAGCACTGGAGTCCTCTAACTGGCTGTCCTCGCTCCTGAGCTCTCTGTTGGACAGGCTTTTTGAGATCTGCATCATGGTCTGATGGCTCCTCCTGATCAGTCCTACCCTTCTTCTCACAAAAGTTTTCCCCATTAAACCTTTTTCATTCCTTATCTTATTTTAACATCTGCTTCCTCTAGAATCTAACCTGTGACACATTTCTTACATAAATCACCTTGTTTCTTCTCTTTACTGTTTTTACCTCAGGCTTTGCATAGAACATCAGTGGCATGGTATAAATAAATTGCCTGCCTCTGTGTTTGTGTGTTTTAATTTGTACTCTTCCTAGAAAATTTAAGGAATACAGATAGCACAAAGATGTTTAAAAATTACCTATGATTTTTTAAAAATTAATTACCTCCACTAGAGGTAACTTAACAGTGTCTTACTTTGTAAGCTTTAGAGAAATGCATTAAGTTACCAGCTTGGTAAATTTATCATAAACTGAACACACCATGTAACCATTACCCAATCAGGAAGCTACCAGTACCGTAGGAGTCTCCCAGTGGTTACCTTGGTAACCACTACTCTCACTTGCAACAGCATAAATTAATTTTGCCTAGTTTTGAATTTGATATAAGCATGGTCATGTAGTGTGTATTATTCTGTCTTTTTTTCTTAGCATTTTGTTTGAGAGATTTATCTATGCATGTATCGGGTTCCTTGCTGTATAGTATTCCATTGTGTGAATGTACCACTCTATCTGTTCTGTTGGTGATGGATGTTTGTATTGTTTCCAGTTTTTTACTCCTTGGATCTGTTATGTTTTCTAGTATAAATATTGCCTTTCATTTGGTATTACAGCTAGTTAAGCCTATTACTGGGAAGTTTGTTATCCTCTTAAGTCACTTGTGTAAAAGCGAAAAAAACCTGTCATTTCTTATTCCCACATCCTCAGAATGTTCTTATTGCTCTTTTTGGACCCACAGTTAGTTTTTCCTTCTAAGTTTGAGGTCTTGAATTATGTTGTTAGCCAAGGGAAGCTAGTTGTTGTTTCCTTTGCTGTCTGCCAGTCAGATCCTTGAGTTACAGGAGTTGTTGTTAGAGAACAAGTTTTTTGGTTTTACTGTTGTACCAGAACTTGGCTGTCATTCTGGTTTTCATTGGGCAGAAAAAATACCATCAGAAGCCTTTAGGGATTTGTTAGATATTTTGGGATGGACTTGGTATTTCAGCTGTACCTGAGAAATTAAGGTGGTTCATAACTAGTGTGGGAAAGTGCTAAACAACAGTTTCCATATTGAGGATCTAAAAGAAATCATAAACAGCTTGGATGTATGTGCCTGAGTTATTTCAGAACTCCTGACAGTGTATACTGGTGTTTGTTTGTTTCCCACTATAGGTGTCAAGTGGAATGTCATGGCCAGCTCCTCAGACAGTGAAGATGACAGTTTCATGGCTGTGGACCAAGAAGAAACTGTGCTGGAAGGGACAATGGAGCAAGATGAGGAGCCCCACCCAGTACTGGAGGTTGAGGAGACTAGACATAATAGGTCCATGTCTGAACTGCCAGAAGAGGTTTTGGAGTATATCCTGTCGTTTCTTTCCCCATACCAAGAACACAAAACTGCAGCCCTTGTCTGCAAACAGTGGTATCGACTTATTAAAGGTACTGTGGAAAGTGAAAAGGTTTATTTATTTATTTAAAATTTGTTTGATTTATTTTTAGACTCTCAATTTCATCTTCTTTTCTCCCTTAAATTTCTTGTGGTTCTAAAATTTAATGTTAGACAATTAACACTGTACATTTTCCTTTCCTCTTTATCCTGCCTAGTTTTATGAACAGCTTGAATACTGTAATCCAATCTGCAGTTTTAAAATGAGGACTGTGTGTGTGTGTGTGTGTGGTAAGTTTTATTCATGGTCTTACCAAGGACTTTAGCTTGGGAGACAGCCTTTCAGCAGCTCTGAGAAACTGTTCCAAAGAGGTAAGGAGGAGCTAGTATGTAAATAAACTTTTTGGCTAGCATGTAGTCAAGCATATATCTTGGTAAAAGATTACTGCTAATCACAAAGAAGTAATTAGAGTAGAGACAAACTATAATATACAGTTTGAGAAAGATAAAATAGGTCATCTGTGAAACAAGAATAGTAAGCAATTTTTAAAAAGAAAGATTCAGAGGCAGAGGTAGAGCTCTCAGTTATTAAAAAAAAAAAAAGTTAATAGAAGTAAGAATTTCAAAAGAAATATTTGAATTGAGATCATTTCCCAGAAAGTGAAAAACAAAACAATAAAGAGATTATTTTTATGGAGATAAAAGATTTTTAAAATTTTAATGATTAGTCAGAGGGCCATTCTCTGATTGTTAGGAGTTCCAGAAAGAGAAAACAGTTTTTAAAAAATGAAGAGGATGAAATTACCAAAAATATACAATTTATTAGACATATGAGATAGGACTAAAGCACATGACTTTTCAGATTAAAAGTAATCACCAAGGTTTCCAGTGCAATTAAAAAAAAAAACTACATCAAGGAAGAGTATCATGAAATTTCAGAATCACAGATGAGGGTGGTGATCTAATCAAGTATATGAATTTATTCTTAGGTTTTATTTGGCATTCTTACCATTTTGATCTTTTTTTTTTTTTTTTTTTTTTTTTTTTTTTTTTTTTTTAAGAGAGAGGAGCCTTAACCTAGTACTCACAGTCTTAAATCTTCCAGGGAAATCACTGCCAATACAGTTTTTTTCCCTGAGTCATTATGTATCTGTCTTTTATTCATTACTGCCTCACCTCATTTCAACATTTGCAAATGTGTGTTGCTTCACCAGTGCATAGTGGCATTGTGGTCACACATTAAAAATGGCCATGTCTTTTTAATATTCCAGTTCCTAACTGTGAGTTCAAGCAAGAGGTAATGATCATCATTGGAATACATGTTCTGTGACCCTGCTTAAGGATCCACTAATGTAGTATTAATTCAAGAATGATACATTCTTTCAAAATGTAAATAATTGGTTATACTCTTCATTCAAAATGTTTCTCTTTGAAAAATAAGATAGTAGTTTCATGTGTTGGAAAAATAGATTGTTTCAGAAATATGAAGCTTTCACTTTTTTTTTTAATAGATTTTTTTTTTAGAGTAGTTTTAGGTTCACAGCAAAATTGAGCAGGTTCATAGATTTCCTGAATACCCACTGCCCCCTTACATATGCACAGCCTCCCCTGCTTTCAACATCCCCCACCAGAGAGGTGCATTTGTTACAATGATGAACATACACTGATGCATCATCATCACCCAAAGTTTGTAGTTTACATTAGAGTTCACACTTGGTGTACATTCTGTGGGTTTGGACAAGTCTATAGTGACATGTATCCACCATTACAGTAAAAGCTCTCACTTTTTTAAAAACAGCCTTCCCTAGTTATAAATTGATCTTTTCATAATGCACTGTCAGCTTATTATCTCCTTATTTAAGATGGACAGTACTTGGTTGCCACGGTCTAAATGCTTACTGAGCAGCTGTTGTATTCCAGAGACTGTTTTACCGGCCCCTTTGCTCTGGAGTAAGTAGCACCAGTTATTTTGGTATGTTGCCTCCTGGTATGACATAAAGGGGAGCAGAGTTAAAGTGTGAGCTGATTTTGTAATCTTGAGGGAGTCACTTAACCATTCTGAACCTTGGTAAAGTGAAAGGATTTGATCTTCCAGTTTTGAAATTCTGTGATTCTATTTGTATCTTTGCATGAGAAGTCAAAGAAATTTGGAGTTCCTCAAAGAAACTTATGTCTAGTAAAAGTGATAAGACATAAATGCAGTTTTAATAATTTGATTTACAAGTGAAGAGTCTAGGCTGAGGTATTTGTTATTTTTGTCTTTAGGTGTAGCCCACCAGTGTTATCATGGTTTCATAAAGGCTGTCCAGGAAGGAAACATTCAGTGGGAGAGTCGGACTTACCCTTATCCTGGAACCCCAATCACTCAGCGGTTCTCACACAGTAAGTATTTACTGTGAAAATAGGTCCCATCCTGCCAGTAGTCATGTTTCCAAAAACTTCTTTGGAGGGTTGGATTTTGTTTGACTTTTTAATGAAGAAAATGTAAAAGGAGGGTTTATATTAATTTTACCTCAGAATTAGGGAAGAGCATAGCCTAAGTATATTGTAGGTACTGTTGTATAAGTTTATATTCTGCTTTTTCATTGGATTTTTCTAGTATCTCCTGCTCCAAAAAGGTCAAGGTGTTACGCTTAGACTTTTAACCGTTTGACATCATGTAAGAGGAAAACAAAAGGAAGGCATGTCTGCGGCTTTCTGAGATCCTGCTTAGGGAGTATCCAGAGTTTAGTACTGTGTCTTATATTAAACTCAACTTTAAAATAGTGCATGTTCAGCAAACACTAGGTTTGACTGAGGACACACAGAAATTTTAAACATGAAGGGTGTTGATTATAAAACACAAATTTAAGTAGTAAAATTATAAATGTTCTGGCAAATAGACATAATTTAGGGTTTTTTACTTACTCTAAATTCTCCATCTTAGTTGATTTTTGTAGATACCATTTTATTCTGTTAGTGATTTCTATACCTCCATCAAAGTGAGATTGAGATGTGATATATCTTAAGCCAGTAAAGGTGTATTTATTAATAGTTTTGCATAAAGAAATTTCATTGAGAGGAAAGGAAGCCTCTTAGAAAGTTCTCAGAGTTACTGTTTTAGCTAATATTACTTCTCTTTTCAGAAACCTTCAGTGTCTATTCAATGCTACAAGATAAAAGCTAAACTTAGTCTTATATGTAAGACCCTCTTTAAGTTGACATTTGTCTAAATCTACCACTTCATCTCCCAGCTTTTTCCAAGAGCTCTCCTATTTCAAGTTGTCACTTGGCTATACTCATTTCTTCCTCCCTGGAGTATTCCTGTCCACTTAGCTGAAGCGTGCTTCTCCTTGAAAACTCAGTTGAAGTTCTAGCTCCTTCAGGAAGCCTTTTCTCAACTCTCTACTAGCCCACAGAAAAAATTTCCTTTTCTGAGCTTACGTTGTTGTCTAGAATACTAATTTGGTGTATAACTCACATTGTATTTTGTTGTTAGCTTATATGAACTTGTCTGTTTTTTGGGTTTTTTTTTTTAAGCCGTATTTTGAACTCCTGAGGGGAAGGAGAGTTACTGGCTATCCATGTTGCCTGGGAAGTCTGCTTCCAAGCTCACTCAGTAACCTTTGGCAGGAGACTCCATTCCTTACTACATGGATCTCTCCACAGAGCTGCTTATGACTTGGCAGCTGGCTTCCCACAAAATGAATGATCAGAGAGAGACAGAGACAGACACCAAGACAGCAGCCATGGAGTAATCTCTGGAGTGAATACCTTCTTTTCTGCTCTATTCTATTGGTTACACAGGGATTGACCAAGGGTGTGAGGATCATTGGAGGCCTCCTGGAGGTTGACTACCCCAGACCATATGCTATACTCTCATATCCAGAGGAGAACTCAGTAAATAATAACTCCTTGAACTGGATCTAAATAGAACAAAGGAGCAGCCAAAGTATTTGTTGTGTTTTTGGTCCTCTCAAAGAGCTGTTTTTACTCATAGGGGAGCTGTTGTGACTCCCCTGGAGTGTCGGATCTCAAAGTGAGATTCCTGCACTTTGAGGGAAGGAGGGCTTCTGTGAGACTCTTTGGGGTATCTGTGAAGTCAGAACTGGCTTCGTTTTAAGCTGTGGGTGTGTAGGAGTGACGAACACAGTAATCCCTAGAGTAGCTTAGCACCCTTACCTTGATTTTCCCAGCTTTCTTTATTAGTGCAGATGTCAACACAGTGAAATAAACAATTAGTTACTACTTCTATACTTTTTCTTCTCATTATTATTATTATAAAAATAGTTTTGAAAGAATCTCATGTTTTCAGGAGTCCACAGACCACACTTTGATAACTGCTGTGATGGACTAAATAATCTTTGTGGAAAATATTTAATGAAATTACAGGAGGATCCATATTAGGTCCAGTATTTATTGTTGAGGAAGGGGCAACTTCAGGTATCTACAGATAATTGGAATAGGAAGAAGAGACAAGGTTTCTAAGGACTAAAGACTTTTTTTTAGGATGGTGTTTGGAAACAAGTAGTTTTAGAACTGTAAGAGAGGGAAACCACATGAATTTGGGTAAAACAGAAACCAGACTAGGAAACAGGGGTGAATAATTATCAGAGCAACAGTTCAGCTTTCTGATGAGCGAGGGAAAAAATATTTTTCAGTTAACTAGTTTTTGAAAAGAGTATTACCACAAAACAGTCAGTATTTTTTGAAAGGGAAATAGAAAGGGATGGTACTATGAGTAAGCTCACAGAATTCAGAGGTTGGTGGGTTTTGATACTTGTTTTTGCTTTAAAATTTTTTTCATGTCCTTACTTGAAATCCAAGAAAGGGTGTCATAGTTTTTTTTTTTTTTTTTTTTAATGATGTTTGTGTGTTTCATTGCCTTTCGTTGTCTCTTTCGGTCTGTCTCATTGTTTCCTCCTATCTGTCTGTACATGCTATCTAACTGGCAGGCTGAAGAGGATTGTTACAGGAATGGGTGGATTTCAAAATAGGTTGAAAACAAGGAATTCCTTTAATTTTTTTCCTTAGCTCCTTCCTCTTCTAAGTCTGTATTTCTCCCTTGAGCTCTATTTTATTCCATGTACTCATGTTGAGTTTGAGATCCACATTTCCAATTCTTTGCTCATAGTGCCAAGAGATCCACAGATGTTTCTTATTTAGTCAGCTAAAAGTAAAATTCAGTAGTTCCCTCCCCCCCACCCCCGCCAAATTTTCTCCTCTCCCTAATTTAGTTAATGCCATTATCATTCTCTCAATTATACAAGCTTGAAATCTTGGATCCATCCTCAATTCCTCTCCCTTCCTCAACAACAAAAGTCAAAACTTGTTGATTCTGTTCTGTCTCTGCGGTCTCTCTCATACCTTTCCCTTCCCCCACTTTTACGCACATTTCTGATTTAATCATTCCATCTTTCCTAAATCATTTCTAAATGGTCTTCTTGCCTTTCCTCTCTCTTCGTGTGAACCTGGACTAGACACTGTTGGCAGCCATCTGTAAAACTGGGGACAGTGCCACCACCTAGGGCATTTGGAAATGTGTAAAGTCATTGTTTATTGTCTAGACTGGAAAAGTACTATAAGCAGTTGGTAGGCAACGACCAGAGGTGCTAAGTGTCCTGCTGTGAATGGGATGATCCTACACACAAAGAATTGACCTGCCCGAAGTGACAGGAGCCCCTGTCAGAAAACACTGCAAGTCTGAAATATAAAACCAGCCTCTGCCAAAAAAGCCTCAGCCTTTCAGCACTGCGTGTAAAAGTTTCTACTCTACTGGTATTCAAGGCCCCAGCTTATCTTTTCAGCCTGACTCACTGCTGCATCCTTACACAGCCAGGTTCCACCCACACAAGAATCCTTGTAGTCTTAAACTTCCCTACTTCATAGTTTTGCTTGTATTCCCTGATTTCATTCTCCCTTTCCCTCCCATTCCCTTTTCACTCTTAGACTCTTTCACTCCTTGTTAATTGACTGAAAATGTTCTGTTCTCTAAAACCCATTCAAGAGACAAAGCTGAAAGCCACCTTCTTTTACACCACTCTCAAATTCCCGACCTTGGAGATTAAGCTCTTCTCTTCCTCTGCTTAGACCCCCATTTTTTACTGTAAATATCTATTTAAGAGAGGCTACATGCAAAGGAAGAACTTTAGATTGGGAAGAGAGTTCCTCTGCTCCTCTAACCCATAGTTTTTTCATCTGTAAAATGTGTGTGACAAATTCTGTGTATGCCACAGGGTTGCTAGGAAATTTAATTGAGGAAACACTTGTAAAAATATGTTTTAACCTGCAAAATGGTAGGATGATAATGATGTCTCCTCCACAAGATTGTTATCTACTTGACGACAGTCAGGTTCCGTGTCTCAGACATCCGTGCACCTTTAACAACACCTGGTTCATAGCTGATAGTTAGTAAGTTCTGTGGAATTGTGTAACAAAGATAATGAGCAGTAGAGCTTTCCTATGTAAAAATCTGGGACAAAAAATGCAGGGGAAGAAAAATGAAGCCAGCTCTCCTAGTTTTTTGGTGAATGTGTGTGTGGCCAATCATGCAACCCTTGATTAATGTAGGATGTCCCTTTCAGACTGACATAGGAGTCTTTTGAGTCCCCAGAATCACATTTTGAAAAATATTTTAGTGTTTAAGCTGAAAATACGGTCAGGTCATTCCATACAAGTGCTAATTGTGCTCCTGCAGTAGGCAGCAGGCCCAGACTGGATAACCAGCCTTTCTTATTCCATAGTTACGTAATTACAAGCCTTATCAAGTATGTCCCGGCTTGTATGTGTAAGACACATGACAGCATAGTTTCTTTAAGCATGGGATAAATGCCTTAGGACCTTTCCCTGGGGACACACGGAGAAACAAAAGAGAATTTAATGTCTGAAAGTGTAAAAATTACAGTTCAGTAAACATTAATTTAGTGACCACCAGGCACCGTGGAAAATATGAAACAACTGGAAGACCTTGTACTTCAGAGAATTATAATATAGTAGGAAAGTATTCAGAACACTGAAGACCTATTTGCTGGTTGTGTGTGTAATTGTGAATATTTGACTTGTCTTTGAATAGGGATTATTAGATTTTAACCCGAGATATGTGACTTGCAGTAGGTGTTCATGCAGCAGTCAAGCACATTTCAGAAAACTTGAAGAGATTTAGCGATTGGGATAATCACATTCTTTATGTTAATTTCTTAGCAGAGTAGTCATACTGTACTGTGAACTGTAACTTTTGTATAGTACATTCCAATGGTCTAGATGTTCTGAAAAGAAAATATTCTGTTTGGGTGGAGAACTTTGGTAAAAGGAAATAACTACTTGAACAGTGGTATTTGCTGAAATACTAAATTCTTTTCTAAAAGGCCCATTGAACTTGTTGGGTCTCCCCAACCCCCACCCAAAACAACATGTAGGTGTCTTAAATAAAAATAGACAAACATAGTTCTTAGGATGCTTAAAATATTTGAGTGTGTTATTGATGGCTATTTTCTCATTCCCATTATATCTGAGTTCTAAACATAGCTGCCTAAATTGACTCCCTTCCTCTCCAAGCTTTGTTGATAATGACTGCTGGGTATTGAAAATACAGTGTGTGAAACATGTCATTTCAGTCCCTTAGCTTTGCGTAGAGTTTGGGCTGTGCCTTCCTCTTCCAGAAACCTTTGTTTGCTCAAAAAGAAGCAGGAAAATGCCGAGTGCCTTATTTTAGTTTAGGATTAAAAAACATGTGGTAAGGACCTCGTGGGGCCCAGCTACTGGCTAGGTTTTCAATCCAAAGAGAGAAGAAGAATGCTTGCTACCTCTTTGAAAAGTAAAGGCACTGTGCTCTTTTGCTACGTGAAGGAAGCCATTGCTAAGAGTTGATCTTTGAGGAACAGTGAGACGTAAATGAGCCCCTGACTCTTTCAGTTATGAAATCACGTATTTGTCTTGACATCAGTTAAGGTTTCAGAAGCCAGAGGACATTGCTAATTTCTGTTCTGGGGGTATATATTATCAAGACTAAGAGAATGTTCTTTTATACCGAGCATCAGTTGATCGGTTCAAAATTGTCCCATTTGTTGGAGTAGCTAGTTCAAAAAAGATATTGGTGGGGGGGGTATAGGTCAGTGGTAGAGTGCATGCTTGGCATGCATGAGGTCCAGGGTTCAATCCCCAGTACCTCTGTAAAAGATGTGAGAAGACCAAGATATCTAAAGCTCAGCTCCTTTAGTGGAGATTAAAACGTGGCTTCAGGAATTACACTTATTGTTTGTCTAATGTCATCTAACTTGATCCTTTGTTATTTGCAGTTCTTCGACCTGAAACATGAACAATGGAATTATGTAGGATTTTACTTCTTAATAGACTTTCTTGTTGGGATGTGGATTTAAAAACTGATTTAGATATGGACTAGAAGTTATTTTCAAAGGCAAAGAAAATCAGTGGAAAGTATAAGATCATTTAAACCTTCATATACCATTGTAGTGTGTCTGAGCTCTGGGAATAATTATTTTGCAGATGTGAGCTTATTGATGATTAACTGGTATTTCATTTCTTCACATCTCTAGTTTCTTTAATTTCTTTGTTAATTTGACAAGCCTGCAGCTCCATTATTGCACAATGTCTTATCAGATGTTTTGGATTTACTCCTGCTGGCTAAAATTATTTGGGTGTAAGTGACTAAACACACTGCTTTTATTATCTCTTAACTTACCCAGCTTTCTGACTTGTCCTTCCTAGTGTAGAAGTCCTCAAAGCCCTGTCGGGTAGACTGAGTTAAGAAAAAAATTAAAAAGGAAAGTTATTCCCAGAGCTAGTATTTATCACAGGGGTAATTATAGTAGTGACGTTTCCTTTTTTCTTAACTTGAATAAGTGGTGCCAGAGTTCAGAAGAGATCTTAAAAACTGGTGTGCTAAACTGAACTAGACATGTAGATAAACTGGATGTTCACTAAAACCATGCACTAGTGAATTGAATCTCTGAATTTCTTTTCCCTTTCCCATTTCTTTTATGTGACACATAACTATTCTAGCCTAATTTCGCATGATCCTTGTGAGGTCTTTTTTCACCACTGGTATGCATGAAATGAGTGAAAAGTTTTGTTTGGCCCTTTTCCTGAAATCCAAGATGATAAATGCAGGACCATAAGGAGCATGGTCATCTTTTCCAAAGAACAGAGGCTAAATGAGCTTTCCAATGAGAAGCAAGGTGGCAGAGCTTAGTTTCTATGTCTCTTGTCTAGACTCTGGCTTTGGTCTTTCTGGTTTTAGGGGAACAGACCCTCTCACGGTCATTGCATCTTTTCTTCAGAATAGTGCCCATTGGTGAGGTGTATATAATCATCTAATTAAAAAGGCTCTTCTTAAAGACCTGGTGCTTTTTTAATGTTACTTGCTGCACTGATTTTCTGTTCAGCACCAGTCAGTCAGTCTTGGTGGCTTTTGGATACACTTAGGGGCTTAATGACTTTTATGTTTTTTTCTCTCAGTTGTTTTAGGACCGTTCTACTTCTGAGATCCCCGAACTACATTGGTTCTTTATGTGTGGTTGCTTTATGACAGTTGTTTTCTGTCATTCTCTTTTGTATAAAGCCTTATTTACTGGTTTGTGCTTGAAAGCAAAAACAATAAGAGGAGGACTGGTAGAGAGAAATGGGAGGACAGAATACATCTGTTAGCGCTGACTGTCTTTGCCTAGCCCTACAGGATAATGATGCAGATTTAGATTAATTATGCAGCTGTGCTGAAATTTCACTCACTGAGCACCCGCAATCTGAATTCTTGTGTGCTCATGCTAGACTTATACTGTCTTATTTAATGACATCATTGTCACTTTACTTAGTGTGCTCAGAAATAACATTTCCATAGCTTTTCTCTGGACCTTATTTTAAAGTTTATTGTGATATTGACCAATCTGAAGACAAGAGGCTGGTTATAAGAAAGTTGGTACCTGATAACAGAATTGCAGTGTGTGAAATAATTGATCTTTGAAAATTATGGGCTATCATTAAGATGTTAGAGGGGCTTCAGAATTAGATATCAGTTATTCATTTATTACTTTCTTTCTAGGTGCATGCTATTATGATGCTAATCAGTCTATGTATGTGTTTGGAGGCTGTACCCAGAGCAGCTGCAATGCTGCCTTCAATGACCTCTGGAGACTTGACCTAAATAGCAAAGAGTGGATCCGACCTTTGGCTTCAGGTAAGAGATAAAATGCTGATCTTTGCCTTCTTACCAGGTAGCTCCCTTTGCATGGAAACTCTACCTGATCCTTTTTGGTGTTGGCTTCAAAGACAGATTATTGGCCCTCGATCCTTTGTCAAATCTGCTACTAAATGCTAAGAGTGATATGCTTGTGTAAGGTCTTTGAATTTTTTTTAAATTATGCTTTATCATTAGTATTGGTACCCTGCCAAAACTGCCATGCTGCTGTGTGAATTCGTTTGCGTGGTTTTCTCAAGTGCTGGTACAAGTGTGATACGCTGTTTGGTATGAAGTTGAAGTAAGAGTAGAAGCACGATGGTGAGAACTGTCGTTGACTGACAGAGGCTGTTGTCCCAGGGCTAAGACCTCTGAATATCTTTTGTTGTTGCCATCTCAGGTATTTGGGGAGTGTATGGAACATGCCTGTGCTGGTCACTCTTAACAACTCAGGAATGTGGGAAGATTCCACAGTAGGTGCATTCCTGTACAGTCCCACTGTGCCAGAATTCTGGCAGAAAGAAAGTAGACTATTTTCTCTCTTGACCTAACCTTTCTTGGGGGAAGAGACACACACAATTGTTTTCGCGCTTATGAGGTGGGACAGTTTAAAGGGCACAGTTAAAAGATTGGAGGGGCTGGTGTGATGGAAAAATAGAGTCCGCTGAATATCAAGTATTCTGCTAGATGTGTTGGCAAGCTTTTATCAAACATTCTTTATTTGGCTTTTCAAGGTTGGAATTCACTCTAGGACTAAGGAGACGTGGGTACGCCTTGGGCAGAGTCCCTGCTTATTTAGGCCTTGATTTACTTTGATTGCTAAATGGAAGGCAACATGGTATATTAGAAAGGGCACTAGACTAAAAGTGAAGAGACATGAGGTTCATTTCCTGGCAAAATTGCCATTCTCCGTATAAACCAAGAACGAGTTACTGTATCTCTCTGAGAGAAATACAGAGGATGACCAGAAGATTCTGTTTTTAAGTGGGTTGGAGAGGCTGGTTTATGTTTCCCTTTTTGTGTAATGATTGCTATGAATGTCTAGGCCAGAGGCTTAAAACCTTTTTATGAAAGGAAACTATATTCTGCTTCCCCAAAGCTGTAAGCTCCTGTTCCTTCCCTCTGCAATAGGCAAATATAGGAGGGAGCAGTCTACAGGTGGGGCTGCGTTTTGTGCAGATGAAGTTCTTGGAAATTACTGGAAAGATGAGGAAGTGTTAATCTTTAAAATTTTTTGAAGATTAATACTATCTTAGAGCCCTCAAAGCTGTGTGTTTCCACCACTGTGTCCCTTACGGCACTTAGTGCAGTGTCGATTAGAGTTTGGAATCACATTCTAAAATGTAGAGATCTTTTCAGCTTGAGCGTCCTGTTGCCCCTGTACTTATTGTCCAGGCCCCATTTCAGAGCACATCTGATGTTCCACTCACAATAATACTGCCCTCCTCTGCTTTGTAAACAAGCGTTTATGCCTTTGATAATTTGGATCGATGTTGCTCTTTCTTGTAGACGTGGAGCTCTGGACCTTCATAGCCTGTTGGCAACTACTTTTCCTGTTTTTCCTTATTTCTCCCTGTAAGATAGACATGGGATTTTTTTTTAAAACTACTAAGTTTAAAGACTATGTTTTGAAATCCTCGAGGTAGGAGTATCAGAAAAATAACTGAGTTTATAATTCATATTCTACAAAGAATCTGAATTTTTAAAAATATGATGTTAGACTGTTCCCTTTTATAAAACATATAAGCTTCTGAATGTTTAAAAGTAAGTTTCTAACAAAGATTCTAGTTTCTGCTTTAATTTACAATTAGAGCCTTTTTGGAGGAGGGGAAACTGAGCTTTTTGAAATATCTGCTTAAAAAAAAACAAACAGTAGTTTAATAGAGTTCTGTGAGATTCTCATTTAGGCAGAAATCCCATGGGAAGATTGCCTGAGGAAATGTTTCTATATGCTGTCATGAATCCCAACCAAAATTACTTCCTAACTGAAACATCAATGAGTCTTTCTTTTTTTTTTTTATTGAAGTATAATCAATTTACAGTGTGTTGTGTTAATTTTTGGTGTACAGCGTAGTGATTTGTTTATACACACATATATTCCTTTTCATATTCTTTTTCATTATAGGTCATTACAAGGTATTGGATATAGTTCCCTATGCTATACAGTAGGACTTTGTTGTTAATCTGTTTATATACAGTCATTAGTATCTGCAAATCCTGAACTCCCACTTTATCCCTCCCTACTCCCTTTCTCCCTGGTATCCGTAAGTTTGTTTTCTGTCTGTGAGTCTCTATTGTAAATAAGTTCATTTGTGTCTTTTTTTTTTTTTAAGATTCCACATATAAGTGATATCATATGATATTTTTCTTTCTCTTTCTGGCTTACTTCACTTAGTATGACAATCTTCAGGTCCATCCATGTTGCTGCAGATGGCATTATTTTACTCTTTTTTATGGCTAAGTAGTATTCTGTGATAGATAGATAGACAGACAGACACACACACACATGTGCACATATATATACATACATACGTACACACCACAACTTCTTTATCTAGTCACTTGTCAATGGACATTTAGGTTGCTTCCATATTTTGGCTATATTTTGTTAATGTTGTATCCTGCTACCTTGCTGAATTCGTTCATCAGCTCTAGGAGTGTTTGTGTGGAGTCTTTCTGAATAAAACACAGTTGTTGGTATGTCTTGGTGTGCCTGACACACCCCTTTTAGTGCATAGAGCTGGGTAAGTTGGATGGTGGCTGAGGGGAGGATGCTATCCACCTCCCTTTGGTACCAGAGGTGAAGTCTTCTTGTAGCATTTGAGTATTTGCAAGTTATGAGTGTCTTTATCACTGAAGAATGGTAGCTTTAACAGGGCTCAGTCTTCAAAAGTGTAGCTCTTTGGAGAACATCGAACAGTGGAGCAGTTTGGGTTACGAGCAGAGTTTTGAAAGAGAATGCCACTGTATCAGGTACCTTTTTACATGTGTATTTGGTTATATTGCAGATGAGACTGGAGCATCTCACTTTGGTTGGTGTCTTAACTCAGGCTGCCATAACAGAATACTGTAGTCCAGGCAGTTTTATCAACAGAAATTTATTTCTCACAATTCTAGAGGTGAGGAGTCCAAGATCAGGGTGCTGCAGAGAGCTCTCTTCCTGGCTTTCAGAGAGCAGCCTTCTTGCTCTGTGGCAGAGAGTGAGTACCTAAACCTAATTATCTCCCAAAGAGCCCATCTCCATATGCCATCACATTGAAGGTAGCGCTTCAACATAAGAATTTTGGCAGGCCACAGTTCAGTGCATAGCAATTGAAATTAATGTGATTTGCCAGCAAAACCTTGTCTTGCATTCCTTTTGAAATGATAGAAGGAGGGAGCATCTGGAGGGAGTATGGTGGCGATGAGCACTGGAATGACAGCTCTTACAGTTGAGAGAGACCTACCGTACTTAGACATTTCCAGTGAGGTTCCTTCTCCCTTTTGTACCTGCTGTTGTGATCCCTACCCTCATGGAGCTTATATTGTAATGGAGAAGAAACAAAGCACAATTATGAAGGAAACAAGGAATGAGGTATAGAATAAGAGGGGGAGAGCTACTTTAGACAGGAGGCCATCTTTCTTGCTGAGATGTGAAAAGTGAAGCGTGGAGGAAAATGAGAATGGCATGTACAAAGAATAGAACTTACTGGAGGGCCTGAAGGCAGACCTTTGTGGAAGTAGCTTAATGAGCAAGGGGTAGACTGGCGCATGGCACAGACGGAGTTGACATGTAGACAGAAGCCACATCATTCACAGAACAAGATCTGTGAGATTTTGAGATTTTAAGCAAAGGAGTATTATGATCCTATTTACATTTTTAAGAACACTTTTGCTGCTTTTAAGGAAATGGATTAAAGAAGGCAAGACAATAAAGCAGAGAGAACAGATAGGAGGCTATCAAAATAGTACAGGTGAGAGATTGTGATGGGTTGGACTAGAGTCCTACCAGTGGAGATAAAGAGAAGTGAGTGGATTTGAGCTGAATTTTTATGGTAGAATTGATGGGACTTCTTGATGAATTAGATATGGGAGGGTGAGAGGGTCAATCAAGGCTGACCTGTGTTTCGGGTTTATATACTTAGGTAGATAGTGGGGCCATTTGCTGAATGAGGAATAAGTATTTGAAAGTTATTTTTTTTAATCTCCTTAAACATTTAAGTGGTGGTATCAAGTAATTAGTTATTATGGGGAGTTTGGCATTTAAAATAGGGGCTTGACTTCCCTTAAGTGACAGTGCAGTCCTTCATTTTGTTCGGTTAATTCTTCTCTCATCCTTTGTTTATGCAGCAAATATTGATGGACTGCCTACTCTGTGCCTGGTATTGTTTTAGATTCTGGGGACATGTGAGTGAATAAAGCAGACAAAAATCCTACTCCTAATGGAGATTAAAACGAGAAGACATATTTAAAATGACAAGTACATAATGGAGATGATTAGTGCTATTGAAACAAAACTATAGCATTACTAGTGGGATCAGGAATAGGGGGATTTTAACGAGAGGGATCAGGGTAGACCTCATGGAGGTGTCATCAGAACAAAGACTTGATGGATACAAGAAATGAACTATGTGGATGTCTAAAGAAAGAACATTCCAAACAGAGAGAATAACCAGTGCAAAGGTTCAGAGGCGGGAGTGTGCTTGAGACAGTCAAGGGATAATGAGGAATCCAGGTGACTGGAACAGAGTGTACTAGGAGAGGCTGGACAAATAATGGAGGAGAGTATGTCATACATATAAGGCTTTCTGGCTGTTGTAAGGACTTTGTCATATCCTTTGAGTGAAAATGGCATTTAGGTTGCCGAGAAGACTGTAAGAGGGCAAGTGTAACAATGAGATCTGTTAAGAAATGGTAGCAATAATCTAGGCAAGAGATGATGGGGATTTGGACTAGGGTGTTAGCAGAGAGACAGAAATTGACTGGATCAGATCGAGCCCACAGTTTGGATGTGGAGTGTGAAAGAGAGGAGTCGAGGATGGCTGTAAAGATTTTTAGCTCAGGCACTTGAAGGAATAGAGTTGCCATTCACTGGGATTAGTAAGACTGTGGGTAGCCAGGGCTGGCAGAGTGCAGGAGAGATGAGATATTCAGTTTGAAATGCACATTAGGACATCCAGGTTGAACAAGGTATGTCTGGTATTCAGGGGAGACATACAGGCTAGAGATTTAATGTCTAGATAGCCAAATGGCAGTCGTATAGATGAATTTAAAACTATGAGACTGGATGAGATTACCAAGGGAGTAAGTGAAGATAGAGGAGGCTGTCTGGAAGGCTCCAACATTTGGAGATCAGGAAGGAGAGGGGGGAATAGCAAAACACTAGAAAAAGAGCAAGGGGTAAGATATGAGAAAACCAGCAGAATGTGGCATCTTGGAAGCTACCATACTTCTAAGTGTTTCCAGGAAAGGAGGAAATAACAATGTCATATGCAACTAAGTGGTCAAGTCATACAAGGACTGGGAATTGACCTTGAATTTAGTAAAGAGAGTATTTTGAATGAGTGGTAAGACCGAAAGCCTATTTGGAATGGCTTTAAGAGAATGGGAAGAGAGGAGTTGAAGACAGTAAGTATGAACAGTACATTATTTTTTTTTGAAGAGTATTTCCGTAAAGGAGAGCAGAAAAGTGAGGTGGTAAGTGGAGATGAATGTAGAACTGAGAGTTGCTGTTTTTTTAATATGGCGGATATAGCATGTTTATACGTTGGTGGGAATGCTTTTCTAGAGGGAGGAATTGATTTGGGTAAAGAGGAAGAATTAATTGTCAGGACAGCATCTTCGAATAGTGACAAAGGCAGAAATTACTATACAAGTGGAGAAGTTGGCTGTGGGTAAGAACACTGACCCTTTATCCAAAGGAACAAAAAGGAGTATATGATTATAAATGTTGGTGAATGGGTAGATGTGGAAACTGGTGGAAGTTCTCTACCGATTTATCACTCAGATAAAATAATTAAGGGTGGAACAGAATAGAAGCCGTTGGAAATCCTGGCCAGTGATTATGAATGTACAATTGTATACATTGTAGTCTTTGCCAGGTAGTTCTAGGAAGTTGAATGTTTTACCTTCTGGTATTGTCCTAAGGTAACACCTTAATTCTTTTTTTTTTAATATATGTTTTTATTGAAATATAGTCAGTTTACAGTGCTGTGTCAATTTCTGGTGTACAGCATAATGCTTCAGTCTTACATGAACATACATACATTTGTTTTCATATTCTTAATCAGTTTCGTTTGACTCAGCCTGTGTTCAGTTCCCAAAGCAAATGAGCAGTTCTTGGGACAGGTACTTTAAAAGACTTAATGTTTAAACCATTGTTTCTAAAATACCCTCTATTCAAACTGAGGCTAATTTTGGCATCTGTTTAATATGTCATATCATAAGTCATAGCCTATTTTGGTTACTTTAAGTCAGGATAGAAATTTTCAAGTAGGAATTTTTACACTTAATATCGGAGTGTTCTGATTTTCAAAATTTATTAAACATTAGTCCACACCCATTTACAAAAGGGAAACAAATTTCAGTTTTAAAACTACATGGTTATGAGAGTCTGTAAATATTGGGAGAGTCTATAGATGTTAGGTAAAGATTTAAAGCTCAGCCTGTTAACTCTAGTCCTGGAACACAGTTGATTTTCCCACCACATTCTCCCTGTAGAATCTTCTTTCCCAAGGGTTTTTTTCCCCTTTCCAGTTTCTTCCCTTTCAGTCACACATGTAGTTCCAAGTGATGGCTTGTGGTTCGGGCCCTTTGTTTTAAAAAAGCACACTCAAGGTCAGAGATACACAGACTAGATGCCTGTTCTAATCTTGGCCTTGCTTCTTGTGAGCTACTTGCTTTTGAATGTAATAATTTCTGCATTCTCTGGGTTTCCCTTTCCTTCCCTGTGTAAGGAGGAAAAGATAAGACCACAGTTCCTAAAACCACATGGCAGATCATCTTTAACCAAATCACCTGGGAAACTTACTAAAAATATACATTCCTCAGCCTCATAACACTCACCTAATCTCAAAGGATTAGGGATAGAGTGGTGGGATCTGCATTTTTTAAAAAGGGAAAATGTCCTAGTTGATTCTAAACCTGGCTAAATTTGGAAATCCTGGATCTCTACGAAATATTACTGTGCAAATTGTGGCCTCACTTTGTTGTCACAGTCTATCGGGTGTGTGTGTGTAATGTGCCAAAGTGGACTCCCTAACTCGTTAAGGAAGAAGAAAAATGACTGCTCTGTGCTCATTTAGCTGCTGCTTTATAGAAATAGCTACTGTTACCCTAATTAGCAGAGTAGCCTACTTTCTTTCTTTTTTTTTTTTTAATTGAAGTATAGTCAGTTACAGTGTGTCAATTTCTGGTGTACAGCATAATGTCCCAGTCATGCATATATATGTGTATTTGTTTTCATATTCTTTTTCATTAAAGGTTATTACAAGATATTGAATATAGTTCCCTGTGCTGCTATACAGAAGAAATTTGTTTTTTATCTATTTTTATATATAGTGGTTAACCTTTGCAAATCTCAAACTCCCAAATTTATCCCTTCCCACACCCTTTCCCCCGTAACCATAAAATTGTTTACTGTGTCTTTTTAAAATCTTTTTTATTGAGTTATAGTCTTGTTTACTGTGTCTGAGTCTGTTTCTGTTTTGTAGATGAATTCATTAGTGTTCTTTTTTTCTTTTTTCTTTTTTTTTGGATTCCACATATGAGTGATATCATATAGTAATTTTCTTTCTCTTTCTGGCTTACTTCACTTAGAATGACGATCTCCGGGTCCTTTCATGGTGCTGCAGATGGCATTATTTTATTCTTTTTTATCACGGAGTAGTATTCCATTGTATAAATACACCACAACTTTTTTATCCAGTCATCTGTCGATGGACATTTAGGTTGCTTCCATGTCTTGGCTATTGAGGTGCATGTATCTTTTTAAATTAGAGTTCTCTTCAGATATATGCCCAGGAGTGGAATTGCTGTATCATATGGTAAGTCTATTTTTAGTTTTCTGAAGAAGGAGTAGCCTACTTTCTAAGGAAAATGTTTATGAAGAAGGGTTTGAGGTAGGGTTCTGGTTGCCCCAGATTCTTCATACATACTATCTGACTTTCAGATCAACTCAACTAGATTGGCAGTACTATTATCCCCATTTTACAGATGAGGAACTGAAGCTCAGAGAATCACCTGATAATTTACCTAAGATCACATAGCCAGTAAGAGATGGAGCAGTGATTGAAATGCAAGATTTTGTTTCTGAATTTTGTGTTTTTTTCTACTATACCATACTGAGTAGGTTTTTTTTTTCTATTGTTTACTGGTTTTACATTGTCAATTTTTTTAAATGGACTTTTAAATTTTAGAATAGAACAGAGTTCCCACACCCTAATTTTCCCTATTGTTAATATCTATTTGTAATAGTACATTAAAACAATGAATGAACCAATATTGATACATTACCATTAACTAAAGTGCATACTTCCTTCAGATTTCCTTATTTTTTTATTCTAATGTCCTTTTTCTTTTCCAAGATCTCATTTAGGATACATTACATTTAGTCTTCGTGTCTCCTTAGGTTCCTCTTGGCTGTGACAGTTTCCTAGGTTTTCTTTTTGATGATCTTGACAGTTTTGAGGACTACTGTCAGATGCTTTGTGGACTGTCGTTCAGTTTCAGTTTGATGTCTTTCTTATGGTTAGGCTAGAGTTACGGATTTGGGGGAGGAAGACCGTGATGGTATAGTGCCCTTTGCATCACATCCCATCAAGGGTACTTACTGTCAGCATGATTTATCACTGTTGATGTTAACCTTATTCACCTGCATGAGATAGTGTTTATTGTATTTCTCTGCTATAATAATTATTCTTTTCTCCCTCTTTTAAAAATTATTTTTTATAGTTTATTTTCCTGTGATTCTCTTTTCTTTATTCATAGTTGCCTTTGTCCTTGACATACCATTCAGTTTTGGTGAAATAACTAAGCTATCTGACCATTATGTCTGTCATCAGCGTCAGGAAAGGATAATAGCAGAGGGTATGTCATTTGAAGAAACCTTTTCACAGCTTAGAGAATTTTAAAATATCAACATGATTTGCCTTTTTAAATTTTTTGGTGGGGAGCAGGAGAATACTGAAGACAGAAGTCTCTTTTATTATGCCCTAACACAATCAAGATCTTTCTAGCTATCCAGAGTCAGAAGCTCTACTGGAAATCATTTTGTTCCTTTGGGACCATTCCCTAAAAGAAAAAGTATGTTTTACAAAATTACTGAATAATCCTGCAGAAAAGCTTGTTTACTTTTGAAGTCAAGTGCAGGAAAAAGAAAAGAGTATTATCCATATCAGATGTCTATAGGAAGGCCAGAATATCCTTAGAAGCTGGAAGGTGCTGGAACTGCCCAGAAATAACTGCCCAGAGTGTCGTTGTTTCTCTTGCTGTGTAAATGATACCTTAAAAATGATACGCATAGGGCTCTTGGATCCATCGGTGAAGCTTTCTGTTCTGTGTCCTAGTAGAATAGCTTAGTCGCAGGTTTCCTACTGTAGTTTCCTGAGCCTGTGGTAATGTCGCCAGGAAATGTCAAAACAAAATAAAGGAGTCTGGGACTGATACCTGGCACCAGGTGTAACCAGAACAGCTGACAGGAGACTGTGTTCTGGAGTGGATCACCCAGTCCTTCCCTTGGCGTAGATCCCAGGTGTCAGTGCTGACAGTGAGATGGCTAGATGTTGAATTTTTTAGAGTAAAGTGTATTAGTGACTCATAGTCATGAGATTCTCCTTTTTAGCATCGTTTTGCATCTAAACACTTGATACATTTTTTAAAAATCACCATTATGTGCAGATGTCTTCTGAGAATATGGAGATGGGGGAGAAGTGGATGCTTATCAACTGGTAAATATCAGACCATGTAGCGAGAGGACACTGTTCATGCCTTTCAAATATACTCCAAGCTTCTGTTCTCTGTCTTAAAAACAAATCATTGATCTCATTGTTTTTGTTTGTTTGTTTGTTTTGAAGTACAGTTGATTTACAGTATTGTGTTAATTTCAGGTGTACAGCAAAGTGATTCATTTATACATAAATATATGTGTGTGTGTGTGTGTGTATATATTCTTTTTCAGATTCTTTTCCATTATAAGTGTTACAAAATACTGAATAAAGTTCCCTGTGCTATACAGTAGGTTCTTGATCTCACTGTTTGAAATATTGTCTTTGTGAATGAGAAGGCCTAATTAATTCTACCTACAAATCTTTTCTTCATTACCAAAATGTATTAAAATCTGTCCTTAGTTTTTCTCTTTATTTTGCAGATTCTACATCCTTTAACTTTATTCATTTGGTACAACTCATGAGCCTTTTCTATCTTTTCTTAAAACCCTCTAAACGTTTTTTTTATTTTAGATAGAAGTCCAGAGTGTCATTGAGAATAAGCAATGACTTTCCTTAGAATTCTGAGCTTCCATATCTACACATTGTGATCCTCTCTGCTTACAATCTTGACAGGCAATTTTTGGTTGCTCTTGGTTCCTTGTGTAGTAAGACTCTCAGACCATCTCATGTTTCTGTTTATTCTCAGGTATCCACATAATTCCTCCCCCTCAACAGCAACTCATGTTTTATGACCACAATAAACTTCATCTTGTATGATTTATTAGCTTTATGCCCTGAATCAAATTGTAGAAGGCTAATCCTGTATGGGGGAACACAGAAGGTATTATCCTTGAGTCTTTTTTAACTTCTCCTTCCCTGTGAATGACCCAGTTGGTTTCCAGGACACTCAGCAATACAGTGTACCAACTTATGCCCAGTGCGCATTGTTTGGCTGTTTATTCTCTATACAATCCAAGATCAGGCCAGTTTCTGAAATTTTCCAACTCTCTAACCTTGAGGAGATTTTGTGAAGTGTCTACAGGGTACTCATAGATGGGTGAAGGTTGTGTTTGGTCATTCATTAACTTAAAAATATCAGGTTGAATTCTGGGAGACTATCCTTTCGAAGCTCAGAAGCTACCTCTCATCTCTTCTTTGGGAGATGAACTCTTTTTTGGGGGGGGGGTGATAATTAGGTTTATTAGTTATTTTGATGGAGGTACTGGGGTTGGAGCCCAGGAACTCATGCATGCTAAGCATGTACTGTAACCACTGAGCTGTACCCTCCCCACCTTGGGAGATGAACTCTTGAACTGTGCTTTAATTGATTCTACTTTTCAAACAAGTAGTTCCTCTGATAATTTTCTCTTTTCCATAGTTCTCTCTGGAAGTGATTATGGGCTATGGATTTTATATTTAATTTGTTGGCTTTTTACACGGTGTTCCTTTTTTGCTTTTCCTTCCCTTTTTAGTAAGCTTTCTGAAATCCCTTTGCCCAGTCTTAAAATGTTTCTTGCTATTGCAGGGTGGCTACATATTATGTGAGAAATGTGTTCCTGAAGACCTCACATAATGAATTTTAATCCTGACAGTGGATTGCTAGTGTTTTTGTTTACTGGTGAAAGTAATGGGTGATGCCATGTGATAGCAGTGCAACATGCTTTGACATGAGCCATTCTTTCTCAACAATACTTTATCAAGACATAATTTACAATAGGAAAAATGAACAAATCTTAAGTGCCCAACTCAAAGACTTTTTTATGTATGTATATAGCCATGTGATCATCACCTAGGTCAAGATGTAAAATACTTCTGTCCCTTCAGAAAGTTCCCTGGTGCCCCTTTCTTGTCAGTACCACTCCCCACAGAGGTGATCACTATTCTGACTTCTAACAGATTTTGGGGGATTCATCTTGATTTTTTTTTAGATTCATCCATGTAGTTGCATTTGTCAGTGGTTTATTCCTTTTCTCTGCTGTGACTATTCCATAATGTGAATATACCACTTTTTTTAAAACCCATTCTGCTGTTGATGGATTCTTGGGTTATTTCCACTTTGAATATAGCTACAGTCAACGTTCTTATGTAAGTTTATTTGTGGACATATGCACTCATTTTTTACTTAGGATCTACTTGTCAACTTTAAGGAATATTCTAGACACAGAAAGTACCCAGAGAGTTCTCTGTTCACTTAGTCTCACATTAAGTAGGAAGATACAGTGATGTAAGTAAATATTATAGAGGTTTGGGGGGGAAAGACCACTCAGCTAGTAATTAAAGGTATACTCGTTATTAGGGCCTCATGACCTAAAGTGACGGGAGGAATGTGTTGTGGGAGGGAAGGAGGTAGTTGGTAGTACCATTAAGAGCATTGTTTTTGTGCCATGCAAACACAGGTTTGCATCTGATCTCTTCAGACTAAGTTGCTTAGTAACTGGGTGACCTTAGACAGATTAACATCTCATTTGCCTCACCTTTAGGGTAGATAGGGTGATATCTATCTTTCCTAGTTTTTGTTCAGATTATATATAGAACACTCAGATGGAGAGGGGATGTGGAAACTGATTGAGTTGATACCTTTATATATACTGAAGTACTAGCTAAGGAGTAGAGAGTGGGCATAAGTTTTCTTCTAGTTCCTAAAGCTTGAAGAGTGACTGTATTCATTCCTTTATTCATTTTCATGCCTTTATTTATTGTTTATGCCCAATGCTATTCTTGGTGCTGCAGATACAGATGTGAGTAAGCAGCCAGGACTCCAAGACAAAAAAACAAATCAATAAAAAGACCATATAAAGAACTAAGAAGAAAATAACGTGATGCTAAAGAGTAGATGGAGATGTTTAAATAAGTTACAAAATGTATATAGAGCCAGAACTTGTGTGGATGGATAGGTTTTTAAAGGAAATCCGATTCATGAGACGTAAAGTAGTAAACTAATGAAACAGGATTCTCTTCACAATTTGTTACAATTTATTTTTGATGCCAATTGTTTTTTATTAGGATTATGTGCTTTTGCTTAAAATGACTCTGAACTATTTGAATCTACATCTACATTTTTTTGTTTTCGTAGAAGAAAGGTAATGAGGGTCCGGACACCACTTAGATGTGCTAATCTCTGTGAAGAAGGCGTGGGATGTCACCTAAGTGACTACTACTGCTTTGAATTCTTTGTTGTATTAGCTCCTTCCCAATTCGTGGACCCGTTCCTGCTTAATCTTTATGAGTTGGTGATTTCTCCTTGTCTCCTCTAGCCCTATGCAATCCTGGAACAACTTGGACTTTGGTGGTCTCGGGAGATGTGAATGAGAGCAGAGCCAGTGGGTTCCCCTAGGAAAGGAAGGAATCCTTTGTGTTTATTTATAAAGTTCAGATCCTGGGACTTTCCAGAATACATGCTTTTCTAAGGTGGGTACACATTCTCTCCTGCTGGAGAGAAGAGTGGGGCAATTTGCATAGCACATATCTGGGTAAACTTTGGTCCTGCAGGGGAGAGAATAAATAGGATTATACCATATTTCAGTTTGGCTCTTTCCCGCCTAACTATGACTTTCCTGTTTTGACACCAGGCCAGAATCTTTATGACTAGCAGCATTGTTTTGGCTTCTGAACAGAGCCGCTTTTTAAAAGGGCATCCCCGCTCCCCCTCCACTGTTAGAACTGCAGTTAACAAATTACCAGATTAAGCTGAGACTCTGGACCTCATCTCCTTCCCCAGAAATTGAATCAAAAGGCAACTTGAAATGATCACAAGGAACTATTACTGGTTTTCGTGTTGTTAATTTTTAACTGATAAGTGCTGCCCTGTTCATCAATGGTCTTTCATGTGGGTTTGTTTAGAAGTGAAAACAATGCCAACAGGGAATTTTTGTTGTTGTTGTCCATGCCTGTGGCCTGTGTAGTTATACAGATCTAAAAGTTTCTCATGCCCATTACAAAAATTCCACTTGTTTTAGATGTTCTGTAAATGACCCAAGGAATGATGTTTTTAAAGACATGGGTATAATTGTAATAATAAAAATGTATGCCCTGAAGCCTAAGATCCAGACAAGCTTTGTCTAACAGTAGTGAGTTGTTTTGATATCTATCAGTAACTTTCTGGTCATGTTGCAACTGAAGAATGAAATAGGGCAAGCCAAAAAATAAAATAAAATTGGAGTGTGAGGGGAACACCCAAAGAAGCATTTGACCTTTCCCCTGCTGAAAGGCCTACTGATGCCTCCCGGGTAGACTGTGGTTAACTGGCGCCAGCTCTCACCCCAACCCATGAGGGATCCGTGGATGGGTTCAGTTCTGGAAACAGTTTTATAAGAAATAGTTCTGTCCTCTAGGATAATATAATAATATAATCTTATTGGGAAGCTATTTTATTGGCTCTTGTTGCTCACAGTAGTCTCTTACGATCCTTTGTATTCCTGTGGTGTTGGCTGTAACTTCTCCTTTTTCATTTCTGATTTTATTGATGTGAGCCCTCTCCCTTTTTTTCTTGATGAGTCTGGTTAAGGTTTATCAATTTCGTTTATCTTCAAAGAACCAGCTTTTAGTTTCATTGAATTTTTTTCTATTGGCTTTTTAGTCTCCATTTACTTCTGCTCTGATCTTTATGATTTCTTCCCTTCTACTATCTTCAGGTTTTGTTTGTTCTCCTTTCTCTACTTGGTTTAGGTGTAAAGTTAGGTTGTTTATTTGAGATTTTTCTTGTTTCATGAGGTAAGCTTGTATCACTATAAACTTCCCTCTTAGAACTGCTTTTGCTGCATCCCTTGGGTTTTGGATCATTGTATTTTCATTTGCCTCTTTCATTGCCTTCATTTTTATTTCCTCTGATTTCTTCAGTGATCCATTGGTTGCTTAGTAGCATATTGTTTTGTCTTCACGTGTTTATGTTTTTTGCAGTTTTTTCTTGTAGTTGATTTCTAGCCTCATTGGATTGTGGCTGGAAAAGATGTTTGATATGATTTCAGTTTTCTTAAATTTACTGAGGCTTGCTTTGTGGCCCAGCTTGTGATCTGTCCTGGAGAATGTTCCACATGCACTTGAAAAGAATGTGTGTTCTGCTGCTTTCAGATGGAATGCTCTATAAATATCAGTTAAGTCCATCTGGTCTAATGTGCCATTTAAGGCCTGATTTTCTGTCTGGACAATCTGTCCATTGATCTAAGTGGGGTGTTAAAGTCCCCCACTGTTATTGTGTCACTGTAAATTTCTTCTTTCATGTCTGTTAACATTTGCCTTATATATTGAGGTCCTCTCCTGTGTTGAGTGCATACATATTTACAATTGTTATGTCTTCTTGGATTGAGAGAGACCCCTAATGGATAATTTAAACACCGTAGTAAACGCTCAGATAGATGCAGGATGTCCCCTCTCCATTCAGCCCTCCTTCCCCTAGGAGGGTCTTTAGCCCAACATGGGAAGGGATGTACTGGCAGAGGTCCTGCAGAAAGCCATGTCTAGGAGAATTTAGTTCTTTTGCATCCAGTACCATGTCCTTGGTAACTAACTTAAATTCCTATTTTAGACCGAGTTAAACAGCACAGTTGGCTAGAACCAAGTCGTGGAAAGCAGTTTAGGGGTTCTGTAGTGACTTTGCCAAGGAGTAACTTTATTATTTACCTCCTACCTTTGTTCTTTAAAATAAGCAATTACAGTTTTGTATCTTCCATGAACATCTATATAAGTGCAAAGACATCATAATTATTATTGGCCACAATGATATTAAATTGGAAATGTTTTCAGCAGCAGCAGAGAAATTAGTATCTGTTCCAGATAGAACCTCTGGATACTTTGGAGTCCTGGCTGCATACTTTGGAGATCATTCTGAATAGTCATTACTCTTCAAGGTGTTTACAGCCCAAGACAGACTATATACTCATGATTTGTGAAGTGTTCTCTCAATTTTTTTTTTGTCTCCCACTTTCTCAAACCATAGTATCGTGAAATATGCTTTTCTTGTACCCGTTACAAAGTATTACCTATAAAATCAAAACAGTTTAACCAGTTATGGGGGTGCTACCAGTTATAGGGGTACCAGAGGCACTTGGGCATGAGGGGGTCTCATGTTACCATACAGAGAAACCCTAACTAATAAAGGAAATGCCCTCCCCCCCAAAAAAAATAGTTAAGAGATGTAAGCAGTTAAATTATTATAATGCCAGTAGTTTTTCTTTAAAGGGTCTCTTGCCTCCTAAGTTATAAGTTCCAGCCTCTCCCTCGTGCCCTGTAGGTTTTCTGATTCAGATGCTAATGTGGTGTTCTGGGAAATGCCTCTCCAATTTATTCTCCTCTTGACCTCTGACTCTTGCTATCAAGGTCAGTCACTTCACACACTACCATAATGACAGCTCTATCAAGCCAAAGGCTTGGTCTGCTTCCAAAGGCCCAGCTTGGGTCCTGTCAGCAAAATTCATCTCTCCCGCCCCTTATATAAACACCAAATCAAGGCTCCTCACTGCCACAGAAAAGTACCCACACAAAAGAAACTGTGAGGTAGGTAAGGCTGTTGGTTAATTCTATCTAGTCTATCTGGTCTTATTTTGCCCTCAAGGCCAGTTTTGTGTGGAAAGCACTAGGGTACCTCATATCGAGCTGCAAGTGCATGCCTCTCATTGGCCCTACCCTGGGAAAGTGTATGTGTGAAGAGTTGTTAACGTGAAATGGAAAGTATGACCTGAATCCTCAGTACCATTATTCATTCTTTAATGTCCCCTTTGGCATCATTACTATAAAATAAAATTATTTGAAAGCATCCAGGGAGGTTTTTGATTGCCAGTTAAGAAGCAGTTTAGACCATGCCCCTTTTAAAAAGCAGATCACATACCAAAACATTCTGTAATTCCATGAGCAAATTGGAGATTTTTTTTTTTTGTCCAGTTCTTTTCTTCTGGATTCACTGACATACTGTTGAGTCTCCTATGGTTAAATTTTTCATGTTCATAGTTTTCTTGTTTTCAAACTTTACCTCTTATAAGTACCTAATTCCTAATATTAGATCCTTCTTTTTTCAGAATCATGGAAAACTATTAGCAAGTCTCTTATGTTGCTGTAAATAAATCTTAAAGTGATTTGCCTGAAAGCCAGTAGAGGGAACAGTTTTGTTTGTTTATTTTGCAGAGTGTAGTTCAGTAACATGTGGATGAGTATGACCAATGAAATATTTATATATTGAAAATATTAAAGTAGTTCCTTTCAGCACCCCTTTAGTCAAAGCACTTGGCAGGCAAAACCTACTTTGGACCCTTGTTAATATAGTCATACTCAGAGTGTACATACGGAAAAAAGTCTGGATAGGTTCAGTGTTAAGGAAAATCATCTAAACTGGGAAGAAAGGCAAAAGGGTGACCATATGCCCTTGTAACGTCATACTGGAGCATTGTCTGACAGATTCACCCAAGAATTATTTAACTCTCTGCCACATAGTTCTCAAAGTCTAGTCCCCAAACATCAGCATCACCTGGGAACATGTTAGAAATACAACTTCACGGATCCCACCCCAGACCTACTAAATAGGAATCTCAGCCTGTGTTACAAGTCCTTCAGCTCCTTCTGATACAACTAAAGTTTGAGAACTACAGCTCTAGGGGCATGGTAACTATAAGACCTTAATAATAAACTAATAATAGCAATAAATAATGATCACAGTGTGGAGATACAAGAGTAACTTTTTAGTTATGCATAAAATACAGGAACCCCCAGTTAAACCAGGCGCTTGTTCTATCTTGTATCAAACAGGTGAGCTTCTCTTTTGTGCTGGGTTCTATGTGAGTAGAAACTACAGTTGTGGGAAAGTGGCGAAACAGAATTTGGAGTTGCTTCACTGTTTTCCAATCTTCTTTGCAAAAGTAAACAAGAATGCCTTGTAGTTCTACCACTGTCTTTTCATGTGTGAAATTTTCTTCTGATTTCATAGGAACCTTGGGAGACATCTGAACCAATTAGCAGTTTTAGGGAAGGTTAGTTCTGTGGATAGAGAGCCTATCTGATTATCCAGTTTCCCACAGCTGCCTTTTTGACTTGTGCCTTGTTTTGAAATTTCTGCTGTGGGATTTGAGGCTTTTGGTGTTTGGGGAGAGAAGCCTATGAGGATAACCATCAGCTCTGGGAGGAAGAGGCTTAAGTAACGTGTCTGTCCAAGTTTGGTGTGGACATATTTGGTCCTGTGGTGCTTGATGAAAATCTGCGTGGGAGTGATACCTTTTCTTTTTCCACTTTTGTAATACAATGATATTTAGACTGTCTAGAGGCCAAGTGACTTCATACTTTGAAGGCAGGCCAAGAAATGTCCTAATGAGTACAAAACCTTCATTTATAAGTTTTCTTGAGGGGAGGGTATTTATTTCATCGTATGTCACCATGATGATGATGGACCTTTTAACCACGGAGGATCTTCTTTTGTCACCTACCCTATATTGTACAAGATTTCCAGTGATTCATTCAGTCTCTAATGTCATTGGCAGGTGTGTTTTCATAAAGATATATTAAACAACTGTGTGATATCATTTTAGCTACTGTATGGAATGGATTGCTTGCACATAGGTGCAATTCTTCAAAGTTTAGGACCTGGTATTTTATCTAGGGCTAGTCCATATAAAAGTTAGTTACTTTCCTTGCCTAATAATGTATGGTCATGTGTTTGTTTTTTAAAATAAAATTCATAAATACTACTCTTTAAATAGTGTGCTTTTCTTGGAACTTTAAAACAATGAATTGAAAGTATGTAATTTGAAAATGAGTTTTCTTGTTTTTCTCAAAAATCTGGTAAAGACCTTGTTTGCTTTCCAGAACTCAGATAAAGAGATGGTCTATTCTTTAAGATACAGAAATTGCCAAAATTCATTGATCTCTGCAGTCTCTGACCTCAGCATAAATTCATTTCATTTCATTTGTAAACCTTGTATCAAGATAATTGGGAGGGGAATTGAAGACCCTCTGCTTTAAACAAATTCAAAATAGGAGATAGGCAAATTTTAGAAATGATTTAGTTAGGGACTCTTGGTAAAGACTTTACAATATTGATTCTTCAAGTAACAAGAACTTAGAAGTATCCAATTTGTGAAAAATACTATAAACATTACATGCATAATTGGGTCACAGAAAATTTGACAGACCAGTATCTTTGACCTCTTGTTGCTGAACTAACTTTTTAGAGATGGTATGTTGAATTCTGTGCCCTCCCTCCCCCTACTTCATTTGTTTCTGTGGGGTAATTTTCCCCCCACTTTCCTTATAAATTGAGGTGGAGGAGCACAAGTTAACTTTCAGTATGACTCTATGTAGCTGTCAAGATTAAGTAAAATGCTAAAATTAAAGCTATTTGTGACATAAAACAGACCTTAGAACTGCTGGATGGTGGGGTTCTCCCACTCCTTTGGATAAGAAGTAGAAGGAAATTTTGGGGCTTTCTTGAAATGAAAGTCCAGATATTTGAGAAGTCACTTTGGAAATCCCTTACCAAAGATAATCCTTAAGGACTGATTTATCGTTGTCATTGGTCCCAGTTTACCTTTCCTTGGAGAATCTGGAGAACAAATAAAGGGAGGTAGATTGTGACCCAGAGCCTTATGGAGAAAAAGGGGTTTTAAGAATAGCCTTCTGTTCAATTTGCTTATCTTTATGCCTAATTAGTGGCTTACCTAATTAGTTAAAATTTAGGTTTTGTAAATCAACTATATTTCAATAAAAAATAAAATACAAAGGAACTTCTTAAAAAAAAGATTTAGGAAAGAGCTTTTGCAGCTTTGAAACACTGAGACATTTTGAGGTGCCTGACTTGTTGTGGTTAACTACTCAGGAATGTATCTGTGTGCATGGATAACAATCTAGAGAATGAGTTTTACATCCAAACTAAATGGATTGGAATCCTGGTTCCCTCACTTATTAGTTCTGTGACCTTGTGCAAGTTTATATAAATGAGCATTGTCTCAATATTCTCATCTGTAAAATGGAAATAAAACTAGGAGTTTTGGAAGGAGTAAATTAGTTAATACATGCAGAGCACTTAGAAAGATGCTTTGCATATAATAAATCCTCGATAAATATTGATCACTATCATTTGTAGCAGTAGTAATAATTATAAGTAGCAGAAATTATAATTTCTCTTAAAAGTCAATCAAGTCACCCAACCATCCCTACCACCTTCCCGATATGATGTGAACATAGGCACATGGTTTATAAAGTCAAATTCTTTATCTAAAGTAGTACTGTCCAATAGAACTTTCTGTAATGATGGAAATGTTCTGTATCTGTACTTTACAATTCAGTAGTCACTGGCACGTGTGGCTAAATGGTGACTGTGTTGGGCAGTGCAGGTCTGAAGTGTAGTCTTTACTTGGGTTTGATTTTATATGTTACTATGTTTTACAAACATTCTTTTTAATTCTATGGCTAGTTTTTCCCCTTAAGAAGTATGTATTCTGTATAGCACAGGAAACTATATTCAATATCTTGCAGTAACTTATGGTTAAAAAGAATATGAAAACGAATATATTTCCTATATGACTGAAGTATTGTGCCGTACAGCAGAAATTGATACAACATTGTAAACTGACTATAATTCAGTAAAAATTTATTTTTAAAAAGAGTCTGAGCATTAAAAAAAAAAGTATGTATTCTTATACTGCGTTTGTAGTATCTCTGCATCCAGCGGTTGGTAAACATTGGTTTGCCTTGCCTCTTAAAGTATTGGTAATATTTCAAAAGGTGTTACAGGAGACGCATAGTGCACATGAAGGAGCAAACCCAAACTAGTCTTCCCATGTTAACCATTCTTTTTTGTTTCCAAATCATAATTCTGTGCATTTGATTGACCTTCTTGGGACTTGGGATGATCTCCCTTTTACATCATCTAGAATCAGTTACAGTTTTATTCTATTGTACTTTCTTGAGCTAAATAGTTACTCTGCCAGGAATATTCTAACCATATAGTAGCAGTTAAATATGCCCACCAGTTCAGTTCTGTTCTCATAAACTTGTGCCATGTAGAAAGCAATACTGTCAGAAGTCTGTGGCTAATTGACCTGGTATTAACTTCAAATTAATTTGCTTTAGCAATGATAATAACAATACCAGGCACTGCCCTAAATGTATTATATGATTTAACTCATTTAATTTTCTTTTTTTTTTCATTTTTCAGTTTTATTAGGTGAAATTGTTACAATTTGACTGCACATATACAATGTATTGCATGTAAATACATATACACAATATAATGCACATATTTCTTTAATTTACATATATGTACTATACATTGTTTCTAAGAATGTTTAGAGCTTTAGCTTTTTAAACTTACATAGTTATCAAGGAGTAAAGCCAACTACAAAATAAGAATTAATTTAAAAAGATACATACACCCTGCTATTAACAGCCACATTCTTTATAATTGCTAAGATATGGAAGCATCGTAAGTGCACGTCAATAGATGAATGGATAAAGAAGATGCAGCATATATATGTAATGGAATACAACTCACCCATAAGAAAGAAGGATATTTTGCCTTTTGTGGCCCTTCGTTCACTTTACTTTTTTTTCTTTTCACTTCAAAACCCAGAATTTTATAACTGGCATAAACATTTCCATTGCATCAAAAACAACAAAATACCTAGAAGTAAACTTAATCAAAGAGGTTACCTATACTCTGAAAACTGTAAAACATTGATGAAGGAAATTGAAGGTGATACAAAGGAATGGAAAGATATCTTGTGCTCTTGGATTGGAAGAATCGACATTATCAAAATGATCATACCTACCCAAAGCAATCTACAGATCCAGTGCAACCCCTGTCAAAATACTCACAACATTTTTCACAGAACTAGAACAAACAATTCCAAAATTTATATGGGGCCCTAAAAGACCCCGAACTGCTAGAGCAATCTTTTGTAGGTCTTTGTTTTCTCTCTCTCTCTTTCTTCTTTTTGTTCTCTTTTCTTATGGTTTGATGATAACTAGAGAAGTTCCTTTAACATTTGTTGTAAAGCTGGTTTGGTGTTGCTGAAATCTTTTTGCTTTTGTTTATCTGTGAAGCTTTTGATTTCTCCATCAAATCTGAATGCGAGCCTTGCTGGATAGAGCATTCTTGGTTGTAAGTTTTTCCCTTTCATCACTTTAAATATATCGTGCCACCCACTTCTGGCCTGTAGAGTTTCTGCTGAAAAATCAGTTGATAACCTTATGGGATTTCCCTTGTTGTATGTTATTTATTGTTTTTCTCTTGCTAATTTTAATATTTTCTTCTTACCCTTAATTTTTGTCGATTTGATTTCTATGTGCCTCAGTGTGTTCCTCTTTGGGTTGATCCTGTGTGGAACTTTCTGTGCCTCCTGGACTTGGGTGACTGTTTCCTTTCCCAAGTTGGGGAAGTTTCCGATTATTATCTCTCCAAAAATCTGCTCAGGTTCCTTCTCTCTCTCTCCTCTTTCTGGGACCCCTATAATGCGAGTATCAGTGTGCTTCATGTTGTCCCAGAGTTCTCTTAAACTATCCTCATTTCTTTTCATTCTTTTATCTTTTTTCTGTTCTGCAGTAGTGATTTCCACTAATCTGTCTTCTAGCTCATTGATCCATTCTACCTCATTTAGTCTATTCTTGGTTCCTTCTATTGTGTTTTTCATTTCAGTGATTTTATTCTTCAACTCTGTTTTGGTTTTCTTTATATTTTCCAACTCTTTGCTAAACACTTCACTCTGTGCATCTATACTCCTCTTGAGTTCTCTGAACATCTTCGCCATCATTACTTTAAACTCTTCCTCAGATAAATTGCCTATCTCCTCATCACTTATTTCTTCAGGGATTTTATCTTGTGTCTTGGCCTGAGAGATATTCCTCTGCCGCCTCATATTGTCTGTCTTTCTATTTGTATTTTTAGGTAGGTTAGTTACATTTCTCAACCTTGGAGAGGTAGCCTTCTGAGGGAGACATCCTACGGGTCCCAGCAGTACACTCCTCTCTTGTCACCCAAGGGCCAGAGTCCAGCAGGTCCTAATGTAGAGTCTGGTCTGTGTTTGTGGATTCCTTCCATGGGCTTTGGGATTGTTGTTTTCTTCTTCTTTCTCCTTTCTTTCTTTTCTTTCTTCTTATTCTTCGTGATTTGCTTCTTGTAGGAGGAGGAGGGAGGTCTTTCAGGGGAGGAGGAGGGAGGGAGGGAGGCGGGGATGTGAGGGCGGGGGTGGGGAGGGAGGATCGGAGTTGGAGAGGGGCGGGGGTGAGTGGATGAGTTCTTTGACTTTCTTTCTTCGTCTCTGTCTTTATGGAGGGATTTCTTGGTTCTTCTTCTTCTTGTTTCTTCTTTCTTTCTTATTCTTTTTGTTCTTTCTTTCTTCTTCTTTCTGCTTTCTTTCTTTCTTTCTTTCTTCTTTCTTTTTCTTTCTTCTTTCTTTCTTTTTTTTTTTCTTTCTTTCTTTCTTTCTTTCTTTTCTTTCTTCTTCTTTCTTCTTTCTTCTCTCTTCTTTCTCTCTTTCTTCTCTCTTTCTTTCTCTCTTTCTTTCTCTCTTTCTTTCTCTCTTTTCTTTCTCTCTTTCTTTCTTTCTTTCTTTTTTTTTGCCAGAAACAACAGTATTTAATTTTATCTTTTTAAACTTTTTTTTTATTGAGTTATAGTCGTTTTACAATGTTGTGTGAAATTCTAGTGTAGAGCGCAATTTTTCAGTTATACATGAACATACATACATTCATTGTCACATTTTTTTTCTCTCTGTGAGCTACCACAAGATCTTGTATATATTTCCCTGTGCTATACAGTATGATCTTGTTTGGGTTTGTTGTTTTCTTATTTCTGGTGTCTGCCCCCTAGTGGATGAGGCTGGACTAGAGGCTTATGTAGGTTTCCTGGCAGGAGGAGCTGGTGCGTGTCCGTCCACTGCAGGGTGAAGCTTGATCCTGGACCTCTGGTGGGCAAGGCTGTGTCTAGAGACGTTTGTGGCTTGGGGAGTCTGCTGATGGGTGGGGCTAGGTCTTGGTGCTAATGATCCAGTCAAGATGTCAGGCTCCAGGAAAGCTCATGTAGATGAACACTCCCAGAATGTCCGCCATCAGCTTTTATGTCCCCTGGGTGAGCCGCAGCCATCCCCTATGTCCCCAGGAGACCTTCCAAAACCAGCAGGAAGGCCTGGTCCAGGTTCCTATGAAATCACTGCCTCTGCCCTTGGACCTGGCACACTCAAGATTCTGTGTATGCTTCCCAAGAGAATGAAGTTTCTGTTTCCCCCAGTCCCATGGGGCTTCTGGAGCTAAGCCCCACTGGCTTTCAAAACCAGATGTCCTGGGGTCTCCTCCTCCTCCCAATGCTGGAACCTTGGCTGGGGAGACTGACGTGGGGCTTAGATCTCTCACTCCTGTGGGAGACCCTTTGCGACTTAATTAGCCTTCAGCTTGTGGGCCGCCGCACCCCTGGAGGGATATGGGGCCCGATTATATCATAAGCACGCCCCCCTCCCCTGTTCCATTGTGGTTCCCTCTTTATGTTTCCAGTTGAAGAAGATCTTTTTTGCTAGGTTCCAGTCTTTTTTTCGATGATTATTTAGCAGTAGTTGTGGTTTCATTGCAGTCGTGGAGAGGAGCTCGTGGTCCTCCTACTCCACCACCTTGACTGGAAAATCCTTAACTCATTTAATTTTCACGTCACTCTTTTACATGGGTATTCCTCAATCTGTTTCAACACTGGAGATGAGCATCCTTGTATATTCTCTTTTTTCACTTGGCCCGCTATCTCATTAGACATTAGATTAATCCCTGGAAATGGAATTGCTGATTCAAAGCATACGCATTTAAACTTTTTGGATACAAGTTGCTCAATTTACATTAAAAATTCTGTTTTTGTTTGTTTCCATGTTTTGCTATTTGTGGGACCCTTGGTCTGCTGCTTCACTTTGTACGCTTGATTTAAAAGCCAGAATTTCCAGTATCTCAAATTCAAATCCAAATTTCAGTCTGGAAAGACAAATTTTTAAGTCACTACCCTGCCAAAGTCTGTTACATATTTTATTAGCTTTTTCCAACCTTTTCACAGTACTTATGAGTTCCAAGGTAGGAGCAAGAACTTGAAGATTTGGTTGATATTTCACATGTTCTATTAGGGGTTTATGCTAAATATCTGATGCCACTAAGTGTTCTTAGATGCTTACTGCATATTCTGAGGCCTGGTACCTTCTGGTAAATCATGTTGTTACTCAGGGAAGACAGACCTCTGCTCTACGTTCTCAACCTCAAGACTGTGTAATCAACACCATTAAAGCAGTCTGAGCAGGGGTTTTCAAACCTGTGTACCCATAACTCCTTGCTGAAGGGGGAGGCCTAACTTGCCCACTTAAATTGGAGCACCTAAACTGCTATCAGGTTGATATACTGCTGGGATTCCTTCTTAAGATTTCCTTTGAAAAATAGATCCTATAGCTTTAACAACAACAACAATTCTTTTTAATATTCCAGTATTTACTGACACCTGGATGAGATGGGTTACTTTGGTCTTGAGCAAACTAAGGTGACATGTAGAGTAAAGGATTGAGAGAAATGGCAATTGTTTCAGAGATAAAAAAATGAAAAATTATGCTCCTGTGGAACGTTTGTTATTCCTGAAGTTTTCCAGCATAAGCCACATTTCTGTTGTTTTGACATTTGGTCAACATAGCCCAGAGGTCCAGCCTGGAGGGCCTTAGTAACCACTCTTGGCATAAGGCCTGCAGTTGCATTGGAATGCTTTCATGTCCAGCCTTGAATGTCTACTTACATTTGTGCTAGTGAGGCCCATAGCTAGGGGCCTAGAGGTCCCTATGTTAACATTTGACTTATAGGACAAACGAGAACTGCATTTTTTTTATTTGTTTTTAAGTTGCATCTGGGTATCTAGCAACTCTGTATATCCTCCTCCCTGGGTCCCTTACATGCTTTCCTTTGTGACCTCTGTTAAGCTCATTGAAGGGATGGACAGGAGAATCAACATTTATTGAGTACCTGCTATGTGCCCGGCACTGTGCTAGGTGCTTTGAGTATACTGTTTAAAACTCAGAACAACTTTATGAGATAGGTACTCTCATCCATAATTTCAGATGAACAAACTGAGCCTGAGAGAGGCTAAGTAACTTTCTTCTAACTCAGGTTTCTCTGTTTCAATTATAAAAGATGTATAAATTGGTGATTTTCTGTCAGACCTGCAAATCCAGTTTTGTCTCCTCCTCTCCCTTATGCTTTGTAGTATTGGTTCCTGTTTTGTCACTCTTCCAGAAAAGTGATCTATAGACAGCCTACTGTGGCTTGTTGTGAGGCCCCAAATCCTAACCATGGTATTATTGACTTCTCCCAGGGTCCTATCCTTCCCCCAAAGCTGGAGCGACTCTGGTTGTATACAAGGACCTGCTGGTGCTGTTTGGTGGCTGGACGCGGCCAAGCCCTTATCCCCTACACCAACCAGAGAGATTCTTTGATGAAATACATACTTACTCACCCTCTAAAAACTGGTAAGCCACAAGGAAAAGATCTTTTCAGTCTGGAGTAGAAGATTTCAAATGACTGGATTTCTCATCTTATTTATGTGCATCCAGGAACCTCTTTGAGAATTTGATGAAAACTTTGGACTCTTTTCCCAGAAAAATAATTTTACATATGCACAGATTTTGCCTATAGTTTCAGAGGGTGTACAGGACCCCCTTAAAACTTGAAGTTAAAGTCCCTTATTCCAAAGAGAAAAGATAGAATAAAAAAAGATTTATTTCTCTTGCAAGAATAATGAATGAGCCAGTTAAGGAATAGGGAGCTCTTCAACTTTGGCTATTGACTCCCCAGGAGTGCTGTGGATCCAGATGATTCTTTATTCCCTGTTGTGTGCCCAAGACTGACTCTCAGTTGTTTTTCAAACTTGTCTTTTTTTAATGACAGTAACCCCTGTTCCTTATAATGGACTACTTATTACAGGGCTCGTGGCAACTGCTACTGATCAGATCAGGACCGCAGAAAGAAGTAGCAGGTGGTACTCCTTCAGTCAACGAGGCTGAAGCAGGCAAGGAACCGGAATGGAGTCCCTTGTCATTGTTTTCTCATCTCTCCACTCTACCTCCAAGCCATACACCTTGAGAAGTTGAAAGTGAATATAACTGTAGCAGATTTGTAGAAAAGGCATAAATGCCTTATGCCATCCTCATTTATTACCCTAACAGTATCTCTCCTGAAGGTGATAGGTTTATTATTTTAAATGGATGCTTCCTTACCATTTTGCACCTTAAATGCATAAGACCAGAAGTGGAGGAGCTGACTTCTTGGCTTCCTCCTGTCTTTTTATATTAGGTGGAACTGCATTGTGACGACCCATGGCCCACCTCCCATGGCCGGCCATTCCTCCTGTGTGATAGAAGATAAAATGATTGTCTTTGGTGGCTCCCTAGGATCCCGGCAAATGTAAGTATATTTGGTTTGTGCCCTATCAACCTGAAGGTAAATTCTCCTGGAATAAATAACAGATCAGAAGAGCAAACTAGGCAGGGTCAGTATCCCTAAACATGGTTCTAATTAATCTAATTAGTTATCTCACCCTAGTATTCCATTTTTTGATTCCAATTATAGACCAATAAGTTGAAAAATAAATAAAATCCATAAAATCAGGGCTGTTATGTAGGATCTTTTTTGTTTGGAATGTAGTTCAGTTGAGTGAGATCAAATTCTTACGGGGCCTCCACCTTGTCTCTACCTACTTGTGCCTACAGAAGGCCCCCTTCCAAGAAGCAGAGCACTTCTATTTGCTCTCCTTTGCGGCGCAGCCATTCTCAAGAAGAGAGGTGGATTGACAGGGCAAGTGGCAATGGTTCACTCTCCAAATGGGCTGGGTTGAGGGAGAGGGTAGGAGCAAGAAAACTGTGTCAGGCCTGACACACCTCTGTGAGGTGGTTCTCCCTATCCACTGTCCTCCCTCTCTGGCCACGGCTGGCCAGCTCGGGTCAGGGCCAAAGCCAGAGCAGCCTGTTGGAACCACTGCTTGTCTGCTGGGCATTAGCAGCAGCAGCAGGCATTTCCCCTGTGCTGTGAGATGGAAGTTGATGAGCTGTCAGCAGTAAAACCATTCCAGACCCCACCCTGTTCTCTCTCAGGATACTCTCCTTCTTATTTTAAAACAGTTGTGCAGGAGACTGTAAGCTCTGCCCTCCAAACGAGAGGATTTAGGGCTTAAGGTATTGGCGCTCTTACTCCTGTGTTCCTTTGTGTGAATAAATGACCTTAGAGAGAGGACCGTAGAATAGAGACTGCCATTTAGGAGTCTGTCCTTCCCACACTGGTCCCTCGAGGGTTGGAGATGTCACTTTGTCCTTGATAAAACTGCAACTTTCATTAGCCATGGTAAAATTACTTTTTGTAGGCAAAATATATAGGTATCTCCTGGACGATGATAGAACTGCCTTTTGAATAATTTTTTTCTCTTCCTTGTGGGTTTTGCCTTTGAAAGAGTGTATTTTGACTAGTAGTTATTTCCTGCTACCACCAGTTAATTAACTCTTACTTGAGGTAATCGTGTTTGGCTACATACATGACTCAAATGTGGCCTTATAGGTCAGTGGAAAAGCAGAGGTTTGAATGTCTCCTTTCAGGGAAAGGAGGGGAAGAAAAATATAATCTGAATGCTAACTATGAAAATGACACTTTTAAGGGCATCCTTATAAATGTAACCTCATTTATATCAGTTCTTGTGATCCCTGAGAGCTCCCAACTCCTTCATTCTTATGTTCTTATCTTATAGGAGCAACGATGTCTGGGTCCTTGACCTCGAGCAGTGGGCGTGGTCCAAGCCAAACATCTCCGGCCCTAGTCCTCATCCTCGAGGTGGCCAATCTCAGGTGCTTAGGAATTAAAAATAACTATTCAGCAAACACTGTAGCATCTTTCAGTTAGGACAGGAGAGGGAGGAGGGAGTCAGGTAAGATGCCAACATATGTAAGCCCAAGAGAATTTATCATCCCTTTTTGCTGGTATTTATTTTTCAACTTCTAATGCATTGTAATTATTTTTGGTGGCTTTATATTATGCCTCTCTCAAAAGCACTTACTTTTTTATTTTTCAAGAGAAACCTGCATTTTATGTGGTTGGCACTCTCATGTTAATAATATTTGATCAACAAAGAATCCATTCAGGTGAATCATCAGTAATTTGTTTACAAGGATCAGAACTGACTTGGTTTGGGGGAATGGAGAACCTATGGTAAATAGAATACTCTCAGTTGGGAGCTAAGTAGACTATTTTTATATACCGCTGAAGTATAAGAAGTCAGATGCCTGTGTCTTTGTAGGTTTATTTTAAATTTCTTCCTCTCCTCAGATTGTCATAGATGATGCAACTATCTTAATCCTCGGAGGGTGTGGCGGTCCCAATGCTGTGAGTACTGCTGGTGTGGCTTTCTCATGGACATGCTGCTGTGTTCAAAACTTGCTTCCCCTGTCTCATCTTGTAAGAGTGTAAAATATGGCCATGTCTGTGGTATTTTCTGGCCTTTCTCTCCACTCTTTTTTGTAGGGAGGAGGAGGGAAGCTTTTCATCAGAAACATTCATCTCTTGAACATGCATGTCTATAGTCTTCCTACTCCACTTAGTCTTTAGGCTATGAAGTTTACTGCTGTCATTCTTTCAAGGAGGGGTAGGACAGCAAAGCAGGTTGATAACAGCCAGAGTTCACATGGAATTTATTTCAGAACGCAGATTCAGACATTTGGGTATGTATTATCTACCCTGTCCATCAACACACACACACAAAACCGCAGGCAAAATTCACTTAAAACTCTTTCATGGGGTCACAAGTACAATTTTATGTGCTAGGCCAGTGGTAATAAGTGAATGAATGAATGGCCAAAGATTTTGCTGTTCTCTCTGAAGAGCCCACACACTCTCTTTACCAGATAGCACAAATTTGAGATTCCAGCTTTGTGTGTGTGTGTGTGTGTACTTTGTAACATGTACCTGACTCCTGTTGTTGGTCCTTCTCTTACAGCTGTTCAAGGATGCTTGGTTGTTGCACATACACTCAGGTCCCTGGGCCTGGCAGCCACTCAAGGTAGAAAATGAAGATCATGGGGCTCCGGAACTGTGGTGCCATCCAGCTTGCCGGGTAAGCAGAGAGCTGACAGGCCAGCAGAAGGAGAGGCCCATAACTGGGAAGCCAGAGTAACTCGTCAGATTCCCAAGCAGCTTTGTATGGAAATTGAAAACACCCTTGATGTCCCAAAAGAGGTGGACATTAACCGTAGCTACATGGGCATTTCTGACATACATCAGCCGCTAGATGGAAAAACTTATGTGGGTCCTGCTCATCCTTTAGGCCCCAGCTTTAAGCATCTCTTTGTCTGTAAAACTTGCCATAGGGTCCCCCAAACAAAAACCTGTTCCTTCCTCCACTCTACCCTATTCTGTAGACATAATTCGAATGATAGCATGTGTCACACTATAGCAACAAATTGTTCCCATGTCTACACCTACTTCTAGCTTAAAGGGCAGGCTACATTATTTTCATCTCCATATCTCAGGTACTTACAGAATGCCTGGCACATTGCAGATGCTCATCATAAAATGTTTGATGGTTAAATGATCAGAACTGAGCACAAATCTTCTGTCTTCCAGGTGGGGCAGTGTGTGGTGGTCTTCAGTCAGGCTCCTAGTGGGAGAGCCCCACTCAGCCCCAGTTTGAACTCTCGCCCTTCACCTATCAGTGCCACTCCCCCAGCCCTGGTTCCCGAAACCCGAGAATATCGCTCTCAGTCTCCAATAAGAAGTACGGATGAAGCTCCCTGTGTTAATGGCCGCTGGGGAACACTGAGGCCCAGAGCTCAAAGGCAGACTCCCTCAAGTTCTCGAGAAGGAAGCCTTTCCCCAGCCAGAGGAGATGGTTCTCCCATCCTCAATGGTGGGAGTTTATCTCCAGGATCAGCAGCTGTAGGTGGCTCTTCCTTGGACAGCCCTGTACAGGCTATCTCTCCTAGCACACCATCTACCACTGAAGGATATGACCTAAAAATGGGACTTTCTTTGGCCCCCCGACGAGGGTCACTACCAGATCAGAAAGATCTAAGATTAGGATCAATAGATCTGAGTTGGGATCTGAAACCTACTTCCAGTAGCAATCATATGGATGGTGTGGACAGCAGGACAGTTGGGGGAAGTATGAGACACTCTTCTGAACAGACGAATGGTGTGCATACACCACCGCATGTGGCCAGTGCCCTTGCAGGAGCCGTTTCCCCAGGTGCCCTGCGTCGGAGCCTAGAAGCCATCAAAGCAATGTCATCCAAAGGCCCCCCGGCCTCTGCAGCACTGAGTCCTCCTCTGGGGTCTTCTCCAGGCTCCCCTGGGGGCCAGAACCTGAGCAGTGGAGAAACAGTGCCCGTTCCCCGTCCAGGGCCTGCCCAAGGAGATGGACATTCCTTACCTCCCATTGCCCGCCGTCTGGGCCACCACCCTCCGCAGTCCCTAAATGTTGGCAAACCTTTGTACCAGAGTATGAACTGCAAGCCCATGCAGATGTACGTGCTGGACATTAAAGACACCAAGGAGAAGGGGCGGGTCAAATGGAAAGTATTTAATAGCAGTTCTGTGGTTGGACCTCCAGAAACCAGCCTGCATACAGTAGTACAGGGCAGGGGTGAACTCATCATATTTGGAGGACTCATGGACAAGAAACAGAATGTGAAGTACTATCCAAAAACAAACGCCTTGTACTTTGTGCGAGCAAAGAGATAATGTGTTCTAAATCCCTTTCCCTTCCTGTGGCTTTTAATTTGGAATTTTCCAGCGTGCAAGCATTTGGACTGAGAATTGAGAAAACAGAGGAAAAATTACTCTCATAAACCAAAACGCCAATTCCCAGCCTCACTCACTCCAGGCTGGGATCAAATCTCCATTAAGAAAAGAATTATATAAATATATAAATATATATTATAGAGCCAACTCTGTTTACAAAGAGGGGGAGATCTCCGTCCTGGTTCAGATAAAATTGTTGCTGTGTTTTAGCAGAGGCTGTGCTGCCTTTTTCTACTTTGCTGGTAACTAGACCGAGAATTTAGGGAACAGACTAATACCAGAACTCTCCTAAAGACACTGAAGAGCCACCTGTAAATCTTATTTGGCCTTCTCGGAGTTAGAAAAAGAAAGGGCATGTGTAAGATGCACAGTGGAGGTTTCAGGTTCACATGCTTCAGGTGCTGGCAGGGTACAGTAGCCTATAGAAAACTCCGCTCCCCCCGCCCCCCAGCGAGGACCTGTGAAAAGCTCTCTCTGCTGGGATGCCCAGTGCCAGGCCCCATCCTGCCCTTTGTGACTGAGGAGAGTTACCCACCAAGGGCTTTTTTTTCCACATTTGTGTGCCAGGGTCATCATGAAACAGTGTTTATGGAGCAGCAGCTGTCCATCTAGTGTCCACTGGTCTTTGAGTGCTCCCTCCATGTCTCAGAAAACATTCTGGTGTCTGACTGGAATTTTCTGACAATTGTATTTGGTTGCAGTTGCCAAAACCCACATTTGTTCTCTTTCCTTCCCTTAAAACCTGATCCTCAGAGACTGCCTTTTCCATTTATAGGCTGCTTTCCTTCCTGCCTTCCTTCCATCCTTCCTTCCGTCCCTCCTCCCTCCCTCCTTCCCTCTCCCCCTCTACCCTCCTCCCCTCCCTCCCCTCTTTTATGTGGGTTTTTTAAGCCCTAAAACCTTTTTCACTTTCTTATCTTTTACAAGGCTTGGGTACCCAGAGAAACCTCTTAGAAATATTTCTGGAACCCTGTTTCTGGTGTCACTAGGGGACCAGTAAGGGATCCTGAGATGCCAGTATCATGAGAGATCCTTAAAGCATCAAAAGATACTGTTTTACCTTATGGACTTCTTTTTATTTGCAAAGCACATTGGACACACCCATCCATGTTTATAGAACGTGGCAATTGATCTTGGAAGAGAATCCCAGGAAACAATTCCTTCTAGAAGTGATTTTTGCCGTTGTTTGTGACATGCATTTTTCTGTCTGGCTGTTGACTGGTGATTGGGTTGGGTATCACATGCTTGGCCTCTTTGATGCACGACTAACGTGGGAGCAGCTCCTTTTTTTGTGATTGTGGTGTTCACCTGTCACCCAGACAAGGCCTGGGTTTTTACTTTCATGTCATTTCTGAGATAAGGTGTAATTAGCTAGAACATTTCTTTGGTTGATACAGGAAATTACAAGATACCAGTCTCTAAACCATGGCCTGGACATAGGAGATATTGGCACCACTTAAATGTGGACTTTTGAGTTATTTCTTATCAATGGAAAGAGGATTTTTATTTTGCCTTTAGGATTTAAATTTCAAAACACTGCATTTCTCATCCGCACACTCCCCTTTTTCATGTTAGCATTTCCCAAGCACAAGCCTGCTACAGCTGGCCCTGAGTCCTGGCTTTCAGCCAGCTCTCACCAGTCTGTCTGATAAGTATGTTTTCTCCTGTTACATCATGTTGAATCCTTTCCCCTAGCTATTCCCTTTTACAGTGCGGTCTTGGTGGGAAAGCCCCCCGGTGCCAAGCCCAAGAAAGGGCCAGCTCACAGGGAGCGTGGTATGTGTTCCAGAAACTGCTCTGTGTGTTCCCTAAGATGAGGAAACTACCATGTGCCTACTTACTGTGGTGTCCAACTGCTTGTAGCTCAGCACTTAGCCTTCCAGACTCTCTGCTCTGGGCCTGTTGCCAGTCCTTCTTTGGCAAAGACTGTTAGATCAGGTGGGGTCCTTATCCACAAGAGAAAGCTAGCCTAGAAGATTAGCAGTTTTGGCATTATTGCTGTGGCTGAACCTTGTTTATGACATTGCATTTGTGCATGGATGGTGCCTCCAACCTCAGTTCCCGTTTAAATATAAAGTCTTTGGAAGCCTGAAAGTTAAGAATCTCAACTTTGTAATCTTCCCCTTTGTCCTGTGGCCTTCCTAAGCTAGCTGTTAACTTGTTGATTCCTTCTGCTTTCCCCAAGTAGGCAGGCAACAGAGATGACGATTCTCTTAGAAAGTAACCTGGCTCCTTGGAGCTCTGTGGCATCCCAGTATTACCTGGACCATTTGGAACTAGACCGTCTGTTTACAGCTCTTTAAGAACAGTTTGCCTCTTCTGCAGGTGGTGGTTTGGTCTTGGTGGCTCCTGGGCATTGTGGGCACACACCTTGGAGAGCGACTCAGCACAATCAAGGCGATTGTCTCCTTAGGCCCTTGTGAAGCCACACGTGCTGTGGAGCTTCAGGCATCTCAGCTGAAGTGACTGTTTCCACAGCACCTTGGATGCTTCAGTCAGATCAGATACAACCACGACTCGGGTTTGACGTGATGCCAATTTTGTCTTAAAATTCACTGAGGAAATTGAGACAAAATATTTTTTTAAACCCTCAGGAGCACCTAAAGTAAATATTTATCAGTATTTAAGTATTTAAAATACATTTTGTTTCTACTTGAAGCTTTAACCCCTTCCATTCCTGCAAGTGTGCCTTTGAGAGCCCCCATGTCAGATTGACTTCACCGGCCACCTCACTGACCTCCTGAGAATTTTAATCTCTTCCTACCCTCTTGAACAGAGCTTCCTGTTTCCTCACTTTGCAGGCTGTACAACAGAGAGGGTTCTGTATTTTTGCTCATATTTCTACCCTTCTTCTACACTTGGGTGGGGGCCTCTGGAACCCCCGACCCCCACCCCACATTTGGGAGCACAAATTCGGTGTCAGAACAAGCTTAAATTTAGTTGTAAGGGCTTACTCTCCTCCCAGCCCTCTGGATTGATTTGATTTTAATGTTTGAGGTTGGTATCAAGAGCTGAAACCATGAACTGTCCTAGGGACTGTGCTGAAACTCTTTAAAGTAAGAGAAGATGAGGAAGAAAGAAAACCAACTTAAGAAATCGTGACTTTGGAGGACAGAAAGCCACCAGCTGATGGAGAACAAAGGGATGCTTCCCTTTCACTTTAATCTCCTGGGTTTCCTTCTGCTTTTGCTGCTTTCCTTCCCCTTAAAAGTGATATTCCTGGTTGGTTTGTTCGTCTGTCCTTGTCCTTTCGGTGACCCTGGCACGGTGATGTGCTCTGCTTTGCATTATCTGTGGTTTCTTGCCAGCGCACAAGTCAGTGGGGAGGATCTGAACACATACAGGGGCAAGGAACCTGAAGTTCAAGGCCTGCACCACCTGCAGCCTCCCCATGAACTGCAGAAGGCATGATCTGCATGGTCGCCAGTAAGTGGCTGCCTCTCACCACGTTCCTTGTCAAATGCGAGCAACCCTTAGGCATTGGCTCCACTGTACTCTTTCCTTGCTCTGCTCCCCTCCTACCAACCAGGGTTCATGTCAGTGCACACCAGTTGTGCCCTGGCGAAGCCGGTGCTGTGAGTGATGTTTCCCATACAACTCAGGGGTCCTGGGTGGCTTACCCTGAGATGATCATTTTAGGCACATAACAGCGTAGGAATGAAAAGTGGATTTGATTTCATTGGTATTTAAATCTCTGTCGATTTTATTTTTTGTTAATGTTTTCCCCTGATGACTTTTTAGCAGTTTAACAAATAAAAAGAAAGTGGACAGAATTGTCTTAACTGTTTCATTAGTATAAAAGAAAGAAAGCAAGCTGTGATGGAAAGCAATTGGAGATTAACGTTGGAAGCAAAGTCGTTGGAAAGATACTCTTCCCTCCTCTAGGAGGGTTGCCTGTCCCTGAGGACAACGGCATTTATGATAAAGCAGCTCTGTCCGTCATACTTGAAGGACTCTGTTTCAGAGCCTCAGTTACCACCCTGCAGTGGAGACCCAAGAGAGGTGATGAGCTTGGAGCAGAGGCCCGGGGGCCAGGATGACATCTACGCCTTTACTGGCCTCCTAAGCAAAGATGAGGACACAGAGCGTCAGGGTCTTGAAACAGCATAGCAAGTGGGGGTTAGGAACACAGGCCTGAAGCCGAGAGGCCTGTGGCTAATCCTGCCCTCCCCTGTTTACTCCTTAGCCTTGGATACGAGTCTCGTCATCTGTGAATGTAGTTGTTTCTACTTTATAAGGATCATGAGGATTAATTGAAGTTGTACATGAGAAGCATTAGCACAGTGCCCGGCACACAGTAAGTGCTTAATAAATGGTGGCTATTATTTATAATTAGCCCTTGAAGGAAATACATGATCTTAAAGGAAAGTGCTGGGGTCAGTGTGCAAATTGTTAGGTGCATGCCCATACTGAAGGATTACGCACGTCCACAGTTGTCTGGGTCATCTTTGAGATGTCACCACACAAACCTTTGAGGCTTTTGCCTCGAGAGCGGTACATTGCAGCTGCTGCCATAAGTCAGGCCAGAATGGTCTAGTTGTTTCATCTCCCTTTGGACTTTATTCTTGGTTTGCCAGTTGAATTTGGCCTCTAGCACAAAAAATATTCTGCCTGGATTTGAAGGCACACTTAGTTGGCTCCCAGTCTGAAAGTGTGGTTTGGGGGCTGATGATATGAGTCTGCCCACCCACGTGGGGACCTGGGAGGAACCCGGCACCACGAGGGTAGGGGCTACAGCCCCTGGGTCTTTTCACCAAGCACCATTACGTTTTTTTTTTTCATTTAATGTGTACTGATTGTTGACCTTGTCCCAGGCTCAAGTGCTGCGAGCCTGCAGCTCATCCTGTCTGCACGTTTGTGTTTCCCAAGCTGCAAGATGAAACTTTTCCATTTCTAACAACATGTGGTCTGATGCTGTCTGTTCTGTTTACTGAGGCATGTAGCAGACTAGACCGTGATAAGAGGAAGGGTCTCGGTACAGGGGGCCCAGCACTGTGTGCTAGCAGCTACTGATTTGATTTGGTGGTGGTAGGGGTAGAGTGATCCTTTTGAATGCTTCCACAGTTGTCCCTGCAGAAAGGTTGGGCTAGCAAGTCCTTGTGACTCTGTTGGGCTAAGCAAGCTTTAGTCGGTAGAAGCTGTAGGGAAGAGATTTCAGGGTCGCTGGGGAGAACTCTGTATGGTCAGAGCTCTGTGTAATGAGTGGAACCAGTGTGGCATCACTGGAGGACCTCAAGTGTTGCCTGGATAGTCAGCCTGTGGGATGTTGTAGAGGAGGTGATGTTCAGTGGGTTACGGTGCCAGTGGTGATTGGTGGCCCTGGGGAAGACCCCACATGCCCAGCCTTCAGGCCAGGCCAGTCTCACAAGGCTCCATGACAGCTTCCTAACTCCATCTGTCCATGCCAGGAGCTGTGCTCCTGACTACTGATGAGCAGGCTCCCGCTCTGGAGGAGATCAGAGTGTGAAGACAGTGATGTGATTGGCCCCAGGTCAGAGGATGTGTGGGAGCAGAGACGAGGGGACTTGCCAATTTGGGGAGAAAGCTTAATGTCAAGAACACAGCTCAGAATGGAGCCGTGACTCACCCCAGGCCTTGCAGTAGCTGGCAGCCTCTGCCTTCCCCTGCAGTCCTAGCACAGTGCTCCCTGGCCACTCCCCTGGGGACTGAAGGGCCTGAATTACCAATCCCAGCCAACAAAAGGGCAACGCCACACTGTCCTTTCTGCTTCCCTGGTTTCTACAGCTCTTCTCCAGTAGGCCCTGTGGGGAAGCACTGCAGGATTCACTCAAACGAGGAGATCAAGGCCTTGCACGTGTTACTACTACCTTGAGCTAGCTCCTCAGCCCACGACTTTGCCTCCCATCACCCTAATCTGGGGAACCTGGCAAAGACCAGGCCGTGAGCACCCTTGGTAGGAGCATCCAGGTAGGACAGGAGACATCACTTTGGAATCCTGCAGGCTGATTTGTTTGTAGTGTTGCCACAAGGACTGGGGTTTACCCTTCTCAGCACCTCCAGGCAGAGGGGAGCATCCCCAGCTAAAGTCAGCCTTCTGGTCTCAGTGGTCGTAACTATCACCTCCTCCCTGCAATATACCATTGAAGAAAGCAATCCAGCATCCTTGTGGATTTTTTTGTGAGGTAATGAGTTCACTGTTGCTGGAAGTATTCACACAGAGACTGATAACTTGCATGGCAGGGGATGGCAGAGCTGATTGATAATGCATCAGATCAGTAATGGGACCAAAGGACCTCTGTATGCCCTTTCAATTCTTAAGATGTTCTGTGGACTGAGAAGGGACTTCCCAGAGAGGCTGTGGGACAGGGACATAGGCACAGACTTTGAACTGGGAGAGACCTTGTTTCAAAAGCTAGTCCTGTCACATTAAGCTGGGGCGAGTCATCTCACCTCTCTGAACCTCAGCTAAAATGGCAATGATGCTGCCAGTCTCACCGGTTAGCGGCTTAGCTGGAGCCAGCAATAACTTGCTAGTCTGTGGCATGGCTGTGATTACTTAAAAGACCATCTGGGGGCACCCTATGAAAGGCTTTGAGTCCTAGGCACTATCAGAGGCAGTCTTGAGAAGGAAGTTGAATGGGCTACCTCCATTGGTAAAGCCTGAGGAGGACCCCTTCTCTGGCCTCTGTTGCACTTCTGAGCACCATCCCCAGGCTGGCCCTCTCTGCTCCAGCCCCCAGCTGTGGGAAGGCCAGTGTTTTCCCCATGGGGCTAGGCTCTGGACCCAGACCCCGTCCACATGCAAAAGCTGAGCTGATGTTTTAAGTAAATGCCAAAGAGGCTTGGCAACGTGTGCCATGCCCCCACCAGGGAGCCTGTCTGCCCACCCACTGCAGGGAAGAGGGCTGCAGGGCCAGGACTTACCAGGCAGACGCCTGGGAGGAGGAAAGAAGCTTCTGCCTGGTGGGGAGGCCAGGGGACTTGGGCTGCCACCCACTCACTGCGGGGGTGGGAGGATCACTATTCTCAGCACACATTCCCTGAGCATGGACTGACCCCGGATGCACCAGACAGATGAATCAAAAGAGCTCACAACCTCGTCACAAACCAGGGAGGTGTCACTTTGGGCTGAACAAAGATGACAAATCCTGAGCTTCTGAAGCCAAAAAACAGTCTAGGTATGTCATACTAAAAAAATAAGGTGGAGTCAGTAGAACAGCCCACACACCCAGCGGGGGCAGGACATCTGAGAAGAAGCCAGACAGCAAGGAAGCTCTTGTCCTGTCCTCACCCTGCTAGACTGAGGCAGGGGCCCGTGAAGACAGAGCCTTCCTAGGGTCCCCGGTAGGTGGGGTCCAGGTCTGGCCTCAGACTGGAAAGACAGACTCCCTCTGCTCCAGGAAGGATGCAAAAGGGCTGGGGGGTGGGTGCTACCTTATCCAGAGCAGCCGGTATTCAGGGCTGAGGACAATGCAGAGTGACCAGAGGTCATCCTCTCAGATGTTGCAGGGACGGAAGCTCATAACCAGAATCCATGATGGGAGGAGAGAACACCTCTGAACAGAGGCCAGCACATATGAGGCCATGGCAAAGATGTAGAGGAGAGTTCTCTCTGGAGCGGAAGGCCCACCCCCGACCTCTACTCCACCATGGTTCCCTGGCATTTGGGTAAGCGCCTCCCACCAACCCCACTGAACATGAGCCCCAGGGCCAGAGAAGGGGGAGATTAAACAACACTGAAGGCTGAGTGTTTAAGCTGTAGAGAATGAGGAAATCACTGAATTTAAGTTTACCAGGAAATCGCTGGATTAAAATGTTTGCATGGCAGAGACAGATTAAATTGAATCAGAGGAAACAAAGCTCTATTTCTTAAATGCCTGAGTCAGTGAAGGTAAAAACTTGTACTTGCTCCAGTTAGAAGGAGAGGAGTCAGGTGAAGTGCTTGGGAGTCACAAGAAAAGGATGAGAGGGGTTATGGCAAGTGCTGGACAAAGGAAAGAAAAGGGTCTTCAAGTAGAGGAAACAGCCTGTGCAAAGGCACAGAGCTCTGGGTGTGACTGGAGTGGACAGGGCAGAACTGGAGAATGAATTGGAGATGGAGGACAAGAGGCAGAGCCCAGGAATGAGTGTCCTAACCCAGTAGTGGCAATGAAGAGAAGATATAGAAACATAGGGAAAAAAATCAGCCTCTGGTGGCCGGCTAGATCTGGAGGTGGAGGAGGAGGTGTCTAGCCAGCACAGATTCCTGCATTAAGCAAATAGATGGTACCCACTGTCAGGGTTACTGCCAAGGCACTGTCTGCCCTGTGGAGTTTGCATTTCAGTGGAGCATGAGGAGAAGGGATGACATATAGGTGAACAACTAAGCAAGATTATTCCAGGTGAATACCATGAAGAAAATAAAAATGCGACGTGACAAAGTGTGATGGGGTTGGATCATCAGAGCAGCCTTTTGGAGGAGGCAGCTGAGACCTGAATGTAAGAAACAGCAGCTGTGGAAAGATGGCAAGGAAGAGCATTCCCTGCAGAGAGAACAGCAGGAACAAAGGCCCTGAGGTCAGTGTGAGCTCGACAAGTTCAAGGAGGAGAGAAAAGCAGGGTGCACAGGTGGGCCTTGCAGGCCATGGTGAGGGAGGGGTGTGGACACTGGTGCAGTGGGAAGCTGTCAGAGGGTTTTAACGGGAGTGACACATGAAGCTGTCTGAGTCAAGGACACTAGACTTGCCAGCAACCCCAGACTCGAAAGAACTTCCTGGTGATGATTTGGTAGCTCCAGCCCCAAATCCTGTATATATGTATGTATGTATGTATGTATGTATGTATGTATGTATTTATGAGGGGTCAGTAATTAGGTTTATTTATTTTAATGGAGGTACTGGGGATTGAACCCAGGACCTCATGCATGCTAAGCGCACACTCTACCACTGAGCTATACCTTTCCCGGCAAATCCTGTATTTAAAGAGAATCTGGACACATTAAACCTCCCAACTAGAGTCCTCTCTACCCTACTGCCCTGCTTATTAATCTCCACCAGAGTGTGGAATACACAGGGCGAGGTTTGTATCTCATTCACTGTTGTCTTCCCAGTGCCTGGCCTGGCACCAAGAATGCTCATAAATATTTAACAAATACATGTCCTCATCCCCTCGTGCCTGGAATGTTCGCCCTGCTTCCTAACTGATCCTTCTTCCAGGCTCACTCTCTTCGGGCCATGCTCCATGCTGTAGCCGTAGCCAGTCAGTCAACACATTTTTATTAGGTTTTTACTACATGGCAGACATATTTTAGGTATTCGGATTATTATGGGCTGAATTACATCTCCCCACCCTGAAAAAAAATGCATATGTTGAAGACCTAACCCCCCAGTAACTCAGAATGTGGTATTTGGAGAGAAGATCTTTACTAGGATGAGTAAAGTAAAATGAGGTCATTAGGATGGGCCCTAAACCAATATGACTGGTGTCATTATTAAGGAGAGGAAACTGGACAAGGACTCACACAGAGGGAAGTGATGTGAAGACACAGGGAGAAGACAATCACCTACAAGTCAAAGAGAGGGACCTAGAGCAGATCTTTCCTTCTCAGCCCTCAAAGGCATTAACCCTACAACACTTTGATCTCAGGTTTCTAACCTCCAGAGCTGAGAAAATACATTTCTGTTGTTTAAGCCACCCAGTCTGTGGTACTTTGTGGTACTGCAGCCCTAGGGAACTAACACAGGGATGGATATAACAGAATAAGAAGACAGGGCCCCTATCCTAGCTTATGTCCTAGATGAGGGGGACAGGCTGCATTTGAAAATTCCCAGGATGATGGGAAAGAGTGAGCCTAGGGCATGGGGACACATCCTTGAGTGGTAGAGGAGGAAGGCTTCTCTGCAGGAGACATTCACTCAGAGACCTGAGGGGAAGCAGCCATCCAGGTGAGGCACTGGGGATAATGCAGAGAGCCCCAGGTGGTGGGAAATGCAACTCAGAGGCCCTAAGTGGGAACAGAAAAAGGCCAGGGTCACTGGAGTGCAGCAGGCCAGGGAAAGAGGGTGACAGTTGAAAGCAAGAGGTGATCAGGGGGTCACAGGAGGCCTTGGAGGCATGGAATTTGGATTTTATTCTGAGCTCAGTGAAAACTACTGAAAGACTGTCATCATGAGTGCCCTGGATTTATGTTGCAAAAAGATCATTCTATAAAGCTATTTAAAAAAAAAATCAGTCTGGTACCTGGGTGGCATCCCAGAGGGAAAGCAGAGAAACCCTGAAGCAGCTGCAGCATCCTGGCGAGAGATGGAAACTCGAATTCGATAGTGTCCCTTCACTTAGGCTCCCTAGGCGTCCCACCTGCCCCCGCCTCTGCCCTCCAGGTCCTCAGATCTCTGTGTGTGTCTGCCCACCTGGGCCATGCACTTCTCAAGGCTGGGGACTGTGTCCCTGCCTTGACAAATCTTCCTTTTGAGGCCTTCAACCAGGAGGTGCTCAAACTGAGGGGAAGACCAAACAATGAAGAAGTAAGTAGATTAATCAGAAGGTTCTACACTAGAAAGGTCTTTAGGTAGATGATCCGCCTGTTTCACCTGAGACCCAAAGAGGAGACCCTTATGGGGATACACAATTTAGTGGTCAAAGGGGCACATGAGAGAGGAACTCACTAGACCATGTTCACAGCATCCTTCTGAAACGCAATTCCAACCACCCTACTCCCTGGTTTCAACTGTTGACTGGCTTCCTGTCCCCAGCAGTGGTGATTATGTAAGTGAGGTCTTTGGGCATCATTCAAGACTGAATTGTGTCGCCCTCACCCCCATGCTCCAAATCCATATGTTACAGCCCTAACTCCCAGTGTAACTTATTTGGAGATAGGGCCTTTAAGGAGATAATTAAGGTTAAATGAGGTCATGAGGGTGGGGCCTTAATCCAATATTACTAGTGTCTTTATAAAAAGAGGAAGACACACCAAGGGTGTGTGTGTACAGAGAAAAGGCAGTGTGAGGACTCAGAAGGCAGCTGCCTACAAACCAGGAGGGAAGTCTTCACCAGAAACCAACCCTGTTCCATCTTGATTTTGGACTTCTAGCTGCCAGAACTGTGAGAAAAATTTTTTTGCTGTTTAAGCCACCCAGTCTGTAATGTTCTGATGGCAGCCCAAGCAACCTGACACAGAGCCCAGGTTCAGAAGTGCCCTGTGCTCTTGTTAAATGGACAGGCTCGCAGACCCAACCAACCCCCCGAAGTAGAATCTCTGGGGGTTGGGGCCCAAGAATCCATGTTTTGAACAGGTTCCTAATGCTCACTGAAGTGTCCTCTCCGCAGGCTCCAGAGGGCAGTGAAGACTGATTCCCCTACCCCTCTGGCCACTAGCTCCTCTGATCACCAGTCTCCCTCTCTGTGCCCAAGAGGACTTCACATCTTATCCGGCCGCCAGGTTAACTAGCACACTCATTCTGCCTAGTTGCTCCATTTCCTCACACTCTCCCTGAGCCCTCCACAAGCCAAGCCAGGGCAAGGCTGGCTGTGAAGTCTGGAAACCTAGGGATAAATCAGGTCTGAGCCCTGCCACTGAGGCACTCCTGGGCCACAGCGAGAGCTCCACACAGCTGACTCCGGTGGATAACCTGACTCCGGTGAGATGCAGCAGCAACTGCAGGGAGGGGAGCAGAGTGACCTGGGAGTATGGGCAATGGGGTCAAGCTGCAGAATCCTGCTGGAATGGTTATTAATTGGTTGTATTCCTGGCTAGCGAGGGAAGCAAGCTGCAGGCAAGCGCCCTTTCACATCCTCGTCCCTTCTACCCCCTAGGGGCCTCATAATGGGCCTCAATGATTTGTGGGTTCATGGCCCTCTGGCTGCCTTCTATTTTACTAGAATGGCCCTCCTAGTGGCTGAGGACAACGTTTTGAAAACACAAGACCCAGTGTGGCAGAAAAGAGACGTACTTCAGAGTCCAAGAACCCTGGGTTCTGAGTCTGGTTTTCCTACTGATCACTGGTATGACTTCAGACAATCACATTGTCTCTGAGTTTCCTCATCTATAAAACAGGAATAATACTTTCTACACAGGTTTGTTTATAGAATTAAATGAGCTAAGCTCTGAAAGCCCCACTCTCTGGGACTTAGTTGACTTTCAATAAAGGTTAACTCTTAGATTATTCCTTACAAAACAGTGATTTGCCCTATTTGAAGGCATGGCAAGAAGACACTAGTAAAAATGACGAATAGTGGACAACCTCTCAGTAATGACCCACCTGCATCTTGTTCAACTATGGGGCGTTTACTGAGCACGCATCTTCTGAGTAACGGGCCTGGTGCCCAGTGTTGGAACAGTGGAGAGGGGCTCATGGCCTCAGTGCTGGAACATCAGCTCCAGGAGGGCAGGGACTTACTGTTGCCAGTGCATTCCCAGCAGCTGGAACGGGCCGGGCACATCGTAGGCGCTTAGTAATTATTTGTTGAATGAGTGGCATAAATCAATCAATTAATAAATGACTGGAAGGCCTCTGACTCATAAGAACTTGAGCAAATCTCTTGACTTCTCTCATCTGCGAAGCCAGAGGCGTTTAATTATTCATCTCGAGTTAATTAATCTTGAGCTGCCGAGCAGGATTAATAATAATAAATTATTAATTATTATCTGCGCGGTGGTAGCTGCTGAGGTGGGAGAGACCAATCCTGCCAGGAACAAGGCAGCTCCGCCCCGCCCCCGACGTCTCCATGACAACGGCCTCCGCACATGCGCCTCAAGCACCGGCGCCTGAGCAGGCGGCGTGGGCCGAAGCCGGACGCAGGCAGGGCGGAAGCAGGCCGGGAAGGCTGGGTGGCTGGAGCGCCGGGCGGGCTTTTAAAGGGACAGTCTCCACCCGGGCCTTTTCTCCCGCGGGGACTGCTGATGGTGACGGCTGGGTGGCCCTGGGGGTCGGGATAGAGGAGGTAAAGAAGAAGCAGGGATGTATGACCGCCCCGTCCCGGAGGTGACAAGGGAGTGAAGGGCTGTGTAAATGCCCTCTGGGGCATTTATGGGATGGCTGTCCCCCAGGGAGCAATACAGAGGAGAAAGGACTATGGAATTCCGCCTTCTGGGTAGTAAGAGGGAGACAGAGCTTTGTAACTCCTCAGGATATTGAAAGGGAGCTTGGATTCCAAATTTGTTGATGGGGATAATAAAAAGGGTGGGGCCCCATAACTACTTCAACCCCCAAGGAGGGGCTGGGGCTCCAAGGGAGAGTCCGAGGGCTGGTTAAAAGGGGTCACAGGTACAGCTTGGGACAGTTACCCTCTCCCCTCCGTGTCGCTTGCCCAGCCATGACCAGACCAGCCGCCCCGGGCTCAGTGATAGTCCCAGACTGGCAGGAGAGCGCCGAGGGCAAGGAGTACCTGGCCTGCATCCTGCGCAAGAACCGCCGGCGGGTGTTTGGTAAGTGCCCCCCTCCCCCAGCCTGTCAGTTGCCACTCCCTGGGGAGAAAAGTGTCACCTGTCCCTCCCTGTTGGGAGGGTGGGGAGCAGAGAAGCGGGGCAGTGAGACCCTGCTCCACTGCACTCTTCAGCCTTGGGAACCCCAGAAACCCTATCCCGGGGAGCCCACCCCCAAATCTCCTTAGAGTTAATTCCATCATCAGAGCCAGGAAGATGGAAACAGCCGAAATACTGCCAGGAACCACTATCACCAGAGAGGCTGTTGATTGAGCCATCACCCGGTGCCAGGCCCTCTGCTGGGCACTTTATACAATGGACTCCAGTTTAACCTCAACAGCACACTGCAGACTTGTCCAAGATCCCCTAGTGAGTAGAGACCAGCCGCTTCCAGATCCTGCTGTCTCCAGGATAAGACACACATGTTCCCCAGGATGAAGCTAACTCGTCCAGGCAGGGCCAGCTGACAGGCTGGCAGAGGGGCCTGGCATTGTTTACAAGAGTCCAGCTCTAGCCAAGAGAGACAAAGCACCAGAAGGCTTAAGACCAGAGAGTGAGAAGGCAACCCACAATTTAGGACTTCCAGGCATTACACCTGTAGGTGTATGGCTTAGACTTTTTTGGGGCAAGTTTGATATATTGATTCTAAGGAGTTTATTTATAATAACTAAGAATACTTTTGCTGATATTTCTCCACTGAGGAAATAATTCTGAAAAACCTTGCTTTTACATGTGGGAAGTCTAGGATATGTGATAACGTTATCAATAAAAGCCATCTTGTGCATCAAACTTAAAAAAAAAAAAACGGTGTTATTTGGAGTAGGTGCTGGCCCACTTCACAGAGCACAGGTGTTTCCAGCAGAACTTCTCCTCCCGGGATGTTGCTTGTATCCCAGGCCTCTGTCACAAGTGTAGAGAATGGTTTGTTGGCACTGAAAAAGCCCTGAGAGATGAGGTTGTACAAGCCAGGGTCTGATGGGGCAAGTGCAAGTTGACCCCCTGACCCCACCTGGCTCCCGCCTTGCCCCAGGGCTGCTCGAGCGACCAGTTCTGCCCCCCCCTGTGGCCATCGACACTGCCAGCTACAAGATCTTTGTGTCTGGGAAGAGTGGCGTGGGCAAGACAGCGCTGGTGGCCAAGCTGGCTGGCCTGGAGGTGCCCGTGGTGCATCATGAGACCACTGGTAAGTCCTTCCTAGGAGACCTTCCCTGGGGCGGAGAAAAGACTCACCTGGAGCACATAAGCTGGGATTTGTAACCAGCCCCACCATTTACTCTGCAACCTTGGAAAGTCACTGCACCTCTCTGAGCTTACATTGGCTCCTCTGTCCAGCAGGGATAATAGTACCAACCCCTTGGTGTTGTTGTGGGGTTAGGACTAGAGATAGTGGTGGTAACATGCCTAGCAATGAGCTAGCACTCAGTAGGTGCTCAGAAAACACTAATCTTCCTTTCTTGTTTCCTTCCACTGGTTGCTAATTGACCATCATGTTGCAGCATATGACAGTATTCTGGGACCTTTGGGTCTCCATGTTCACAAGAGTTAAACTAGTTTGTCGTGGCTTGGGCTAGGGCTGCATCTCCCCGGTAGACTGGAGGCTCCTCCCAGGCGGGGCAGTTCCCCCATCGACTAAGAATTCTCCCACATCAGGAACTAGGCCTTCCCCATCAGACTGAGGACCCACCAAGGCAGGGACGTATCTCCTCCTCCTATTCCCTCCTGGCCCCTACTCCTCTCCACCTCTGACTCTCCCATGCTGAGTGGCTGACCCCGGCCTCCCCAGGCATCCAGACCACCGTGGTATTTTGGCCAGCCAAGCTGCAGGCCAGCGACCGTGTCGTCATGTTCCGCTTTGAGTTCTGGGACTGTGGGGAGTCTGCGCTCAAAAAGTTCGACCACATGTTGCCGGTGAGCAGGCAGGTGGGCCTGGGTGGGTCCAGGAGGGGCTGGTTATCTGAGGTGGGCTTCTGAATACAGGTGGCTAAGCCTGGCCTGCCTGGTCTGCGGGAGCCAGAATTGGGCATGACTGTACTGAGGATGCTGCCATCCTGGCCTAGGAGTGCCCGGAGCTGGCACGGGGGACTGGGTCCCAGCCCGAGCTCTGCCCTGGGACCAGCCACTCCCTGCTCTGGGCCTCAGTTTCCCAGGCTGCAAAAGGAAGGATGGTGCTGAGACTTCTCAGGGCCTGAAGCTGATAGGTGCATTCTGGTCCTGAGGTTGTGAGCCTTGCATCAGCCTCTCATCGGCCTCTCCATCCCCAGGCTTGCAAGGATAAAACGGATGCTTTCCTCTTCCTCTTCTCCTTCACTGACCGTGCCTCCTTTGAAGACCTCCCTGGACAGCTGGCCCGAGTAGCAGGCGAGGCCCCTGGTGTGGTCAGGATGGTCATTGGCTCCAAGTATCCTTTGGTGGCCCCTACGACTGTCAGAGGCTACATTTGGAAAGGCCAGAGCAAGGGGGTCAGTGACCCTGCCTCTGCCCAGCCATGGGGTCCAGCCCCATGTACTTTACCTTAAAGGCTGTAGCTGAGCCTCCCACAGACCCTGGATGTGGATGGTGAGGGAGGAAAGAGAAAGCTGGGTTTGATGAGGTGGTAAGCAGAGGTCCCTGGACAGGCTCCTTGACCCTTCTCCAGATTTGACCAGTACATGCACACAGACGTGCCTGAGCGTGACCTCACAGCCTTCCGGCAAGCCTGGGAGCTGCCCCTCCTGCGGGTGAAGAGTGTGCCAGGGCGGCGGCTGGCAGATGGACACACGCTGGATGGGCGAGCTGGGCTGGCCGACATGGCCCACGTGCTCAACAGCCTGGCGGAGCAGCTGTGGCACCAGGACCAGGTGGCAGCTGGCCTGCTCCCCACCTCCCCAGAGGACACCCCCAGCTGAGAGGTGATGGCATTGTGAATGGGCACTCCTAACCCTCAGGTGACCTAGGGCCAGACCCAGGGCCTAAGGCTGGGGCAGGAATGTTGATCTCATCCCGAGGACTGGCCAGAAGGGCCTGGTCAGGGAGGATGGGGTCCTGAAGGCTCCTGCCCCAGCAGCACTTACCTTGCGGAAGTCATAGCAGGGGGCACAAGGCATCTGACCTAGATGTCATCTGGCTTTCTCCCTCTGCCCTACAAGTCTGGGCTCTTGGAAAATGACGAACTGAATGGGCAGGGCCTGAGGGCTCAAATGTCTCCCCCAACCTCCCGCTGCCCTCCCGCTTTTGCAGCATCTGTGGAGGGAGAGGTGATGCCTCTGCTGGGCCCTAGACATTAAGTGACTTCAATCAACAGTTTGTGTACTGGAGGGAGGGTATAGCTCAGTGGTGGAGTGCATGCCTAGCATGCACGACGTCCTGGGTTCAATTCCCAGTACCTCCTTTTAAAAAAATAAGCAAATAAACCTCACTCCCTTAAGAAAAAACAAACAAAAAAACAGCCTGTATTAGTTGAGGAACACTATCTGCTGCTCCAGATAAATCCTTAACTCTCAATAGCTTAACCTTGTAGTTTTTTCTTCCTTATGTCTCACCTCAGGTGGAGGTTAAGGTGGGTATGGGGGCTCTGCGCCAACCACTCATTCAGAGACCCAGGCTCTGAGATCTTCAACACGTGGATTCACCCTGGGGCATCAATATCCAGTCAGCAAACTGGGAATGAGTACAGGTCACTCTGCAGGTTTCTGTGGACCTGGTGTAGGGTGCTTTGCCTCATTGCTGCCCACATTCCATTGGCGAGCACCTAGTCACATGATCACACAGCTGCAGGCGATGCTGGGAAATGTAGTCTACTTGTGTCCAGGGGGTGAACCCCTCAGTCTGTAGTGCCTTTCTTGACTATGAAGCTGTCAGACTAGGCTTAAGACAGGGGCCCTGCTAGCCTGGGGGTATCAGAAAGCATCACTGGGCAGGGCCAGGGACTGGGCCAGGTTGGGATCGGGGCATGAGTTGGCCTGACAGGCAGCTCAGCCCTGCAGGAGGCCAGCAAGAACAGGAGCAGGCGGGTGAGTCAACTTGTGTCCCTGTCCCATTAGCCAGACACTGGTGAAGGCAGGCTAATGGGGGTGGGGGGAGACATGGGGTATAAACAGGGCATTTATACTTTCACTCCCCAATGACACCGTATCCAGTTCCATAGATGGACCCCTGGGTAGAGGGCTGGCCTGAGTCTGGCCCACCTGGAAGGGCCCTGGATGCCAAGGTCAGCCATCTGATCCTCAGAGCCCCCTCTTGAGAAAGCAGCTCCCGTAGCTCTGCACACTCCACACTCACGTGCATGATCATGTGTCCACACACCCCAGCACTTATCCTAAAATGCTGCCCCACTCCTCCATCCTGGCACACATGGGAGGCTCCCCGTGCCATCTCTGGCTCATGCTCCTGAGTGTGCTGATGGCCTACATGGCACTTCATGCCAGTCTGTCCACACTGGGCACTGCCCGCAGGCTTGTGAACCCTTCTAGGGCCTAAAGGATTGATTAAAACCTTCTTACCTCCAGCTCAGGTTCAGAGCTGAGGCCTGAGCTTACCCCATACCCCAGAAAAGGAATATTGCTGGGCAGGACCCCAAGCCTCACAGCTTGCACAGCCCATAGGCTGGCTCCCGCTCTCGGGTCACAGAGTGTCGCACTGCTGCCTTCAGCTCTGCTTTGGCCCATTTTCCTCTGTTCTTAGCTCCAGTAGTCCTTACCCAACCAGGCAGAGCAAGGTGGGACCCAGCGAAGGTATCCTCAGGGCCTGGATGTGACTTTCCAGCTATGAACACCCGTGTTGTGGGCACCAGCTGGGGCACTAGTTACCCCACATCCTAGTCAGTTATCTCTGGCCTTAAAGCTTCAGCATCTTTCTTGGGCACTGGCTTAGCCAAGAGCCAGAGTTTGCTCTGTGGAAATAACCCAGATCCTCCCCAAGGCAGAGCAGGGCAGTTTTCTCCCAGTTAGCACTGCTCCAGTCCTAGAACCAACCCCTCACCCACCTTCACTCCAGACCAAGAGGGGAAAGATTCCCTTCTCCCCGAGTAAGAACAAAGTGGGGACCACACTGACGATGGGCCTTGGAGCCAGCCACCTGCCACCCCAGCACTGCTTTCTCAACCCCTCCATGCCCAGGCCCAGTGCCACTTTCTTTTTTCTTTCTTTTTTTTAAATTGAAGTATAGTTGATTTATAATGTTGTGTTTGTTTCAGGTGTACAGTCCAGAACTGGACTGTGCTGGTGCCCTAATCTTGGACTTCCCAGCCTCCAGAGCTGTGTGAAAGAAATTTCTGTTGTTTATAAACCTACCCAGGTTGTGGTATTTTGTTATAGCAGTCCTATGGACTAAGGCAAGGAGACTGAAGCCCAGAAAAGGTCAAGAATTTCTCCAAGGTTGCAGAGCCATGGAGCAACTCTGATGCTCTTAGCCCTCTGCACCCGTTTCCCCGGGCTGTTCTTCCTCCTCATCCCCTAATGCTGTCTTCTGCGTCTAGCCCCTCACAGGTTCCCACTTGGTCCTGCTTTTCCAACCAGAAGCCTGGGGCTGCCTGTAGGAGGGGAAATACATACCATGCTGGTGCCTCCCCCCACCTCACCATCTTCCTGGAAGTCACCGCAGTCCCAGTGGTAGGCCAAGGTGATGCTCCTGTGCTTTCAGTGCTCCAGGAAGGCCATGGCCCAGAAGGACATAAAGATGTTGAGGAACACAGTTCCCAGATGGTCAAAGAGCTAGCCCAGCTGCGAGGGAGGGAGAGAGGGCACACTGCAGGGCCTGGCCCAGCACTGCCTTCCCAGTAGCCAGGCCCAGGTACTGGGTCCCAAACACCTATCCACTCCCTGGCTCACCTTGGCCATGGGGCAGATCTTGGAAATATTCCATGTGGCACAAGTATTGCAGAGTGGGCACATGAGGAATGCACACCTGCTGGCACAGATCTCCTATGAGCAAAGGGTACCCATCTTGGCAGGGTCTATCCTCAACCAGACAGCTGACTCTGCCCACCCATCTCCCCTTTCCCGCTCCCAGTCACTCAGGCCGGTATGTCGGTGCCCGTGGTGACTAGGCCAGAAATAAAGACCAGGGTGCCCACAAGAGAAGCAGGCAGCAGGCTATGTAGAAACCTGCAGGGGTGACAGCACGCTCGTGAGCCCCCATCTCTGTGCTCGACCCCAGCTCTCAGCCCTCACCCCCAGCACCAGACTCACCTAACCAGGCAGAGTAGATAGCCACCTTCTCCTCAGAGTACTCTCGTATGTGGTCCAGGGGCTGGTACTTGTACCAGCATCCCCAGTGCGCCCACTATGAATACAGTTAATTGTTAAGGGTTGAGGTCTGCACCAGGCACCTGGTACCCCAGCAGTTCAAAGGAGCCCTAAAGGGCTGCAGCAAAGCCCCAGAATTCTCTCCATATGCCTCCACAGTGGGAGATGGCTAGGCTTGCCTCATCTCTCCCTCATGCAGTGGGGAAGGCTGCAGCATAGACTCCCTCGGCCAGCAGATGAGCAATGCCCATCTCTGCACATTTCTGTTTCCTGTAGACTGTTCGGGCCTGGATCTCTGCCACCTGCCAGAAAGTATTCTGGCATCAATTCTGCCCCCTTAAGGTTCCAGCTGGACCTTCCTCCACAGGCAGTCTTCTCACCTCTTGGTGCCTCTGTGTGTTAGAGAAGTAGGAGTCGTGGGAATCGCTGCCCAGGAATCTGTGAGCAGAGCAGGGGTCAGAAGCTGAACTCTCTGTCAAATCCGGGGCTCAATACAACGGGAGTGCAGTCTCTACGCTGAAGACAGGGATAAAACTTACCAGTTGCTAAAACCAGAGAGTCCTACTACCTACAAAGCTCAGCCTAAGCTGGGTGCGTTCCAGTCAGTTGAGCACCTGAGGGGGATTGAACAAGTGGGAATCAGGGACGGGGAGCTGCTAGGGCATGGCCTGGACCCCAGGCTGCGGAAAGGGCAGGCCTGAGACCTAAAGTGAGTTAAGCAGGAGTTGCCTCCCTGGCAAACCAAGAGGGAGCAAAGGAGCCTTGATTTGACTAAGACTGCGGCTGGCGCCCCTCGCCTCTATCGGAGGCCCCGCCCACCCGGGGGCCACCCGTCAGCCTCACTTGTCTAGCTTGGCGCCGCGGAAGGTGCACGTGTAGAAGTCCAGCGGCTTATTGGACAAGCGTTGCTGCAGAGCTTTGCACAGGCGCAGGCGCCGCAGCAGCTCTGCCGACCCGTCCGAGTCCGGGTTAGGTCGCGCCTGGAAGACAAGTGCAGAGTCACAGGTAACTGGGAAGACCCCGCCCCCCGGGCTGACCCCTCCCTGGCCCTCTGCTCCCACCTGCAGCTGCGCGCGCAGGCTCAGTGCCTCCGAGTAGAACAAAAGCAGCTCTCAGGCCGCGTTCAGTTGGGCGAAGTGCGCCCTGTCGGCGCGGCTCTCGGCGGTGGAACTGCACTTCTTGGGAGGCCAGGGCCTCTGAGTGGGCCAGAGCCCGGAGCCTCTCCCGTCGCGATCCGCCCAGGGGTGACAGATACGGTTCTGCGGGCGCGGGCCCTTGCCGCCTTCAGAAGAGCTTTGAACTAGCACCCTCATTTTACAAACGTGGAGATAGACCCTGAGTAGGCCAGCGTCATACAGTAGTGGCTGCTGTTTCCCATTTATTGGGCACCGCCAGTGTGCAGGCCCTGGGCTGAGTGCTTTACATTTAATCAATACAGCTCCTTTATGGGGTTGACACTACACTACAGTAAAGCCCATTTTACAGATGAAGTGCTGAAGTCGCTTGCACAAGTCGAAGAATCATCTGCCCAGAGATGCACAGAACCCAGACCCTCCAGGAAGTTGCCTTCACTTTCAAAGTCTTCATCTTCCAGTTTGCCAATTTCTACTCTTCTCCCTTCTATGTGGCATTCTTCAAAGAGAAGTGAGGACCTCCCCCTCCCCACAAGGCTATTGCGTCCCAGTGAAATGATCCAGCAGAATGGCAGCATCCTTGATGCTCTACCAAGGCCTTACTGTTGACCTTGAAGTTGGTCCTTGATTGCCCTGGGCCTCAATTTTCTTAACTGTAATATACCAACACAACATTGGGTAAATGTGAAACTCTTAACACCTGAATTCATTCATTCACTCAACCCTCATTGATGGCCCAGGCCTGACACCCACCTCCCACTGCTGACATTTGGGTTCATGGCCATCTTTATGGTGGCCTTTCCATAGCACCCTGGACTGGATGCTAGGGACACAGGAATGAACCAGATCTGGGCCTTCCCTTCAGGAGCTTCCAGTTTTTAATAAGGATGGGTCAGAGATCCTCATGAGCTAGGCTCCCAGGAGGTTGTGTTAACTGTTTAATTGCCATTGTCATTTGGCAGGAATCAGAGGGAGAATCACCAAAAGAACCCATCCCCCAACAGCATGACTCCCTGTTCCTGGGCCGGAAGTAACTATTGGCTTCTCATGGGTTGAGCAGTAGGTATAAGCCATGGTCCCAACAGGCCTTGGGAACATAGCTTATCTGGGGGTGGTGGAACAAGGCCTCCCAGCATCTAGGTCACCAGGGTTATCTCTCAGTGGATGGGAGGCCAGAGGATCAGGAGTACAGTGGAGAGAGGTGTCAGCCTCAGCATGGAGTTTAGCTGTGGCCTGGCTCCAGAGGGAGAGAGCACATTGCAACAGAGCAGTGGGCCTACAGTTTTGTGGGATATCCCGTTCAGTATGGCGCACTGTTCGGCACACAAAACAAGGATATGAGTACCCCTAGAAGGGCCAGCTTTTGAGGGAGGTTTTGGGCATCCCTCCCTCAGGTCTGGCAGGGGTAGGATCTGCCTCTGGGGCCTCCAAGGAGGAGGGAGCAAGACCCTAAACCCTGAGTAAGGTGCCTTGTGTCTGCCAACCACAGTGTGGCCCTGAAACCTGCCTTCTCAAGCTCGCTTAGCAGCTCTTCATCATCATGGTGGGCAAACAGCTGATCAGCAACGTGGAGAGGTTTGTCGTGCAGTGAGCACAAGGACTGACCTGGGATCACAGAGTTGGGTCTAATCAGGTGGGAGTTGGGGGAGGCCTTTTTATGAGAACAAAGCAGAAACCCTCCCTGACCAGAGATCAGGACACAGACAAAAGTCCTAGTTCTGTCTCCTGTAAGCTCTGGCATTTCTTCTCTCTAAGCTTCAGTTTCCTCACCTGTACAAAGGGGGTGATACTACCTCTCCAAGAGAGTTGAGTAGATTAAGTGATATGCTGAACAGGAAAGAGGAGGGCTTTCTGTTAGTATTTTAGAGGGGGGAGGATATTCCTGAGATGGAGAATGGCCATGTAGGAAGCACAGAGTTGAGAGCCCTGGACTCCAAGACTGGATTTGAGCCCTGGACCCACCATTTACAACTTGAGGAGCCTTGGGCAAAGTCTCTGACTCTCCATTTCCTCATCTGTAAAGTGGGAGTGATCATGGTACCTATCTCAAAGGGATATGGGAAGGATAGAATGGCATTGGCTGGTCTCCCTGCCCCCTGCACCAGGAAGCTTAAGGCCTGATGGCAGAAGAGACAGGGAGGCGGGAGACCCAGATCGGGCAGGAGGACTATAAGCTCATTGAGTGTGAAGGCCTGTTTGACGAATACCTGGAGACGGGTGAGCAGTGGCCCCGCAGTACCAAGCCCAGCAAGGTCTCTGGGGGCCTAGCCCAGCAGAGGAAGTGACCCCAGGCCTGACACTCCCCAGCTCACAGAGCTGCAGTTTGGGTTCATCACCATCTTCGTGGCGCCCTTCCCACTGGCACCCCTGTTTGCTCTGCTCAACAACTGGATGGAGATCCGACTGGATGCCCACACGTTCGTGAGCATAGGCAGCCGGTGGCTGAGCGGGCACAGGGCGTTGGGATCTTGCTGCCCCTGCTTGAAGCCAAGGCCCACTTTTCCATTATTGTGAATGTGAGCCTAGGGCAAAGAAGGGGAATACAGGGTCAGGGGAAATGAAGATCAGAGACTAGGAAGAGGGAAACGGGGGCTGAGGCTGGAAATCAGGGTCAAAGATTGGGAAATAGAGGCAGAGAGCTAGAATCCTGGGGTGCAGGCTCATTCTGTCTGCGGGAGTGGGTTTGGACTCAGGTTGGGATGAGTTAGGAGTTTAGGCCCTGAAGCCCCTCTGCAGGCTTTCCTCATTCCTTTCACCTCGGACTTCCCGCCTCGTCCCCTGTACCAGTACGAACACCACAGCCAGCTGCGTGGCCACATCAGCTTCGCACTGGCGCCCGCACCTCCCGCTTACCTCGCCCAGGGCAACCACACACCCTGCAGGCGGGAGCACCACCGGGCGCGGGGCGGAGCGCGGAGGGGCGGGGCCTGCCTGGGAGGGGCGGGGCCCTAAGCCCGTGGACCCGCTGGCCTGGCTGGGGGCGGGGTGCTGAATCTAGAGGCGGGGCGGGATCCTGTGGGAGGGGTGGGGCGGGGCCTAAGTGGGAGGGCAGGAAGCTGAGTCTGAGGGGCTGACTAGAGGGTAGAGCTAGTTCAGGATATGTGCTAACCGGGCAGGGCCAGGCTCTAGGGCGAGGAGGCGCGAGAGTGCCAGGCGCGGAGTCGAGAGCCTCGCGGCACCCCACGCCCTTTGCTCCCAGGCACAAGGCCTTTCGCGACACGCAGGGGAATCTCATCCTCTTCTACTGGAAGGAAGCTGCTGGCTGTGCGTCTGGGCTTCATCATCGTCTTCGAGGTAGGCTCAGCCAACTGTGCGTTGAACAGACCAGGGTCCAAGTTCAGGCTGTGCCGCCGAATGGCTGTAAATGGGGTATATTACAGAATAGGATCTACTTCATTGGGTCGCTAGGAAGATTCAGTGGCAAGCATCTGCACAGCATAGTAGGTGCTCAGTGAATTAATGTCATGACTATACTAATATTATCTCTTGGCAGCAGTCCTGGAGGAAGGAGAGGAAGCATGCCCCTTCCAGCTTTGCTTAAGATCTTCTTTCTCTAGCCCTGACTCTAACAGGGTCCCTAAGGTTAAGGGGTTCGAACTATACCTCTGTGTCTTTCGGCAAATGACAACCTCTTTATGCTTCAGTTTCTTTACAGGTAGAACAGGAGAAGTAATCTACTCACCTCCTAGAGTTATTGTGAGGATTAAGTGAATGAATACCCGGAAATCCTCAGAATAGTGTCTTGCATTTAGTAAACGCTCCACAAATTAAGACTGTTAAGGCAATCGTTCTCTTTGGCCTCCCTTCTCCCCAGCACGTGGTGTTCTTCCTGAGCCTCATCGTCTGGCTCGTGCCCGACGTGCCAGCCATCCTGGCTACCAAGATCAAGCGCGGGCGCTACCTGGCCAAGCTGGCACTGGCAGACAACCGGGTGGCACTGCTTTCGGTCAGCGCTGCCCGCGGACCCTGGCCCCATCCCGTATGACCACGCCCCTCTAACCGCCCTCAGGGCTAAGCTCAACTTTCTTGCTCCGCCCTTCGTTCGGCCTCGCCCAGAGGGAGGATTGGCCAGATGCCCTCTAATTTCCACTTGGCCCCGCCCTTCACCCGTCCTTGTCACGCCCTTTCTTTTAAATTATTTCCACCAGAGTAGTTTCTGCTCTGGAGGGTCCTCCTGCTCAGCTTAACCTAGCCATGCTTTCTGTTTGCTGCAGCAGGGGCGCTGTCCCTGGAGCCCAGGACGTAGAGGCGAGTGAGGAGAGACTGCCCTTCCACGACGCTAGTTCCCCCAAGATGCTTCCTTCATTGGGGTCCTCTGCTTCCAGCCAGGGGTCTGGGCAGTACCTTGGCCAGCGGCCTCAAGGTTGCCTGGGAGCTGGGATGAGAGGGTTAGGGTTCTCTGAAGACCCCTAGTCCTGCCTTGCCTCTCCATGTTCCCAGTCTCCTGCTCTATGTGCGGTGCTGACAATAAACCTCTCTTTGTGCCCCATTGTGACATCTCTCCATGGACACCTGGTCCCCACTCACTCTGTGCAGTGTCTTCTCATTACATGATGATGCTCTGAGGGGCCAAAGTAGACATGAAGGAGTGAAGGGACCTAACCACTCTGAACCGAGTGGTCACCATTTGGTAGGGAGAGTTCATTAGTGTCTGGGTGTGGACCTCTTATCCCATGTGCTAATCAAAGCCTATAGTGTGTAAATAACAATAAAAGAGCTTAGCTAGATCAGCTGAGATACTTCCCAATGGATTTTCACACACTTTTCACCAGATCCTTCCTAAAGCCCAGTGAAGCAGTACTGGGCAGTGGTTAAGGACACAAATTGGTGGTGGAGTCAGACAGACCTGGGTTTGAATATTAGTTTTGACTTTTATTTGCTGTGTGACCTTGGGCAAGTTCAATGTCATTATCTGTGAGATAGGGATTTCATAGAGCTGATGGGAGATTTAAATGGGATAATGTGCTTAACCTGTGCAAGCCTCCTTTCCTCATTTGATTAAGTGGGAGAAATAACAGTATCTATCTTCTAAGGTTGCGGTGGAGATTAAATGAATAAATAGATGTGAAGTGCTCAGAAGGGTGGCCGGCACATAGTCAGTGTACAATTAGAATTATTAGCAACATGAGTATTAGTATTTGTATACATACTTGTATTAAGTGCCTGGCAATTACCAAGTGCTCATATAAATGGCAGGTAGTATTAGGGAGAAAGCAACTTCCCAACTTTCTCAGGTTTGTGAAGATTGCATGCCAGGTACAGAGTAGGCCCTCCTTACTAAAGGCTGGTTCTACTTGGGCTATTTGAATTGGTTTTTTGAGGGTTCATTCAGTGTGGGCTAGAGCCTGGGAAGTCTGGTGGAGGAGGCTGCTGGAGGTGGTGAGGTGGGTCATTATAGGCAGCAAGGGAGGATGGATGGTTCATGAGGAACTGGGATGCTGCAAGGGTGACCAGGATGGTGCCAGATGGTCACATCACAGACTTCCACAATTTTCGTCTCCCAACCATAGAGACAAGTGTTCCCATTTTATAGATGCTGTAGCCCACTCTGAGAGAGTCAGTACACTACAGAGTCCTCAGGGTCCCTGAGAAGTCTAAGGCATGGGAGTTTCTCTGCAAAGGTCCCAGGATGCTCCCCAGCCCCAAGAAGCCCCCTGCGGACGTTTCACATTTGGGAAGCTCCAGAAGATGGGTGACCTGTCCCCTGGGAGGAAAAGCAGTGCCTCTTCCATCTTTAAGATGTTAGTCTGGGGTCCTTCAGAGCCTCTCCTGGGCATAGGACTCCCATTGTTCCAGCCCCCCTCTTGTGCCTCAGACTGGCCAAACCGGTTCTGGGGAAGGGGGGCGGGGAGCAGGCACGTTGAGACAGCCGCCTGCCTGCCTGCGAGGTTCCCTCCGCCCTTGCCTCCCCTCTCCCTGCCCCACACAATACCTGGGAGCTTGCATTGCCTGGCTCAAGGGCCATGCTGACATCGCCCCCTGAGGACCTGGCTGCAACCCCAGAGCCCCCAGGGTGGCCTGGAGCCCTGGACGTGCTGGAGGCTGGACGGAGCTCCCTGGCTGAGGTAGGGCCCACCTGGCTGCCAGCAACCCCATCCTCCTCCCGCCAGTTTTCCCAAATGAGTCCTTTGTGCTGCCTGCCTGGCCTCTTATCCTGATCCCCACACACTTACGGCCTCTTGGGGCTCCACAACCTTCTTGGCCTGGATCCACTTTCCAGCCATGATCTCCCACTTGGCCTTGTTGGTTATGGAGAAGAGGGGCCCTGCCCTGGCCCTACTCCTCTGAGCAGCAGGGCAAGGGGTACCAGGGAGGGGGCAGGGAAAAGCTGGGTATAGGAGGCCAGAGCCTCTTTCTCCAGACTGTGGTAGTGGCCAGGACTCTCTCTGCCAGCCTTGCCAAATGGGCCCATTGTCCATGTGATTAACAGGGACCCTCCTTGGCCCTGCCCATCCTTCTCAGCCTGCAGAGACATTTGTGATGACACAGGTTTCCTAGATGTGGTGGCTGGGGTCCTACAGATGGGGACACTCAGGCCCAGGCATAGGCTATGATTTGCCTAAGACCACACAGTTGATCAGTGTCAACACAGGGCCTTGAACGTTGGCAGGGGTTTTCCCCTGTGGGTTCCAGAATGACCCTTGCCTAGTGGGCACTATAGTATCCTGTGTTCATATCTTGGGCAGGTAATGTCCCTGTTACCTGGGGCTAGTCTCTTCCGGAGATTCTTTTTCTTCTTATTTTTTGCCTAGCAGAGATAAGCTATAAACACTATGAACATAGTTCTGCCCTCTCCTTGGTCCCCAGCATTGAGGTTGAGTGGATCACATCCATGGAAGGCCACAGAGCTGGCATCCCAGCTAGATGGGTCATTCCCATTGCCCCTTGGCCAGGACAGAGGTGGAGGCTGACTCCCTCCTGACTTCCTCCCTAGGGACCAGCCTCCAGCCTGTCCCTCCCCACCCCCCCACCCCCACCAGAAGCCTTACACACCCCCCTCCATTTACATAGCCTTCTCCTCTGAGACTTTAACAGTGGGTGCTCCTGCCCCAAGGGTCCCATGTTTTGCTCATTTCTCCCTGCAGTTGACAAGGGTGAGGGGTTCTTCCTCACCCTCCAGGGGCTTCCAGAACCCAAGTGGAGAGAATCTCCCAGAATACAAAGGAGCAGAGGTATGTGTATATTCTGCCACATGTGGACCCACAGATGCAAGGGGGACTCCTGTGTTAAGGACTTGATTCTGGCAGAGAAAGAGACCTGTCTGCTGGGCAGTGGTCCCCTGTGTCTCCTGCCACATGCTTCTACAAAATAGGGTGTGTCTCACTGTCACTGCCTCAGTTTCCCTATCCATGTGATGGCCCAAGCCATCCCTCAACAACAGAAAGACTAATAATCCTCAAAAGAATGATTATCAACTACAAAGCTCCCACTATGTGCTAGGTGCTTTATATGCATTATTGTTAATTTTCATATTAGTGTTGGCATGACTATCTTATTTACCAGATGAGGAAACTGAGAGACTTGCTTCCTGTGGGGAGGGCCTGGAGGAGGAACTGTTCCTTAGGAACAGCCACCCCACCCTCACTCCAGGCAGGGGATGAAGAGAGCTGGGGGAAAGCAGGTTGAGGGGCTGTGCACAGTGGGGCCCAGTCACAGATCCAGTTGTCCCCTACTGGGTCCTCCCCTCCTTCCCACTCTCCCAGGGTCATTGATACTGTTACTGTTTCTCTCATACCAAAGTTTTGTCTTTCTCTCTGTGCACTGAGTCCCTGGGTTTTCAGCCAGAACAGTTAGCTATTACTTCCTCCAGGAAGCTTTCCTGGAATGCCTGGATCAAGATGAGCCCAGCACCCTACTCTGAAGTTTCCTCTGGGTTGGCTCTTGCCAACCTGGATTGTAACTGTTTTCATTTTTGGCTTCCACACGAGACTGGAAACCCCCCAGGGCATGAAACATTTGCCCATCTGTCTCCCCGAGTTTTTCTGGGCTTCACATCTGTCTCTGAGTATCTAGTCTGTCTGAAATTTTCATTGTCTCTGTCTCTCTGTCTCCATCTCTGGATCCCTGAATGTCTCAGCATCTGTGGTTTTCTGGTTTTGAGTGTTTTAGGGTCTCGGTTTCTGGGTTGCTGTCTAAAAGGTCTGTGTTCTCCAAGTCCCAATCCCTCAGTCTCTCCGTCTCTGTCTCCTGGGTATCCTGGCCCTGCCAGGCTGGGCACTACCCCTTTGGCCTGAGGGGGCCTCTGGGGGGGTCCTTGCTGCCCAGCCTGCCCACAGCGAGGCCAGGCTAGGGTAGGCCCCCGCCCAGCCCGCTCCCTGTTCCCTCCCTCCCTCCCCGCTTGCCTCACCACAGGGTTTGATGAATCAAACTCTTTGTCTGGGTGGGATCTCCCCCAGCCAGCTGGGCAGAGAGAGGGCTTCCCCTGCCGGAGCAGCCGAACAACATCAGCAGCAGGCCTTGGCTGGAGAGGTGAGGGGCTGCGGGAGGGCAGCCTGCGAAGGGCCACGGGGCAAGGGCTGGGGGGCTCAGACCTCTGATCATTAGGTCTGTCCTGAGGCTCCAGCAGCCTCCCTGGGGATGATTTACTGCCCAGAGAAGGCCCGTTCAGCCTGGCCCAATCCTGGGGCTGGGAGCTAGGGTAGGGAAGAACCCCTCTTCACCCCAAGCTGGGGGGCTGGGGCACTTTCCTGCCCTTCTCCTGGGATGACCCAGTCTGATCTGGGTGGTGGCCCGCCTGCCAGTCTGTGACTCTCCCAGCCAGCTTGGCATGGGTGTGGGCACCACTCAGGGCTAAAGGCTGCAACTCCGGGCCTGGGAAGGGAGGTTGGATAACACCAAAGCAAGGACTTCTGGGTCTGTGTGTTTGTATCTGCAGCAGGGTGTGTGAGTGTGAATGGAACAGCAGTGTGAGAAAGCTTGAGTGGATAGGTGACTACCTGGTGGGTCAGCATGTGTGTGTGAAATCCGAGTGAATATATGGACTTCTGTAAAAAAGTGTGCAAATGTATGAGCCTATGAATTTGAAATGTCTGAGTGTATCTGTGAAAGTGTGTGTGTCAATGTGTGTGCTCGGGAGAAAATGTGTGTGCATGAGTGTGGACAGACAGGAGTTTGTGTGACAGTTTGTGTCGGATCCCATGTCCCAGTGAGAGTTAGGAAATGTGCAAGGTGCCTAAAAGCACCGATTCAGAAGCTAGACTGCCTGGGTTTAAATCCTGGCTCCACCATTTATCAAATAACAATTGCTGTGCCTCATTTTCCTCACCATAAAATGAGGCTAGTAATAGTATCAGTTCAGGGTTATTGTGAGGATTAAATGAAATAATATGTAGAAAGTACTTGGCCTGTCATTCAGTAAATGCCAAGTAAGCCTTAGCTTTTACTATATAATTAGGTGTGAGAGTGCTTATACAGATGTGTGTACACATGTGTACACAAGGGTTTGTCCAGGCCTCCAGGACATGGTGGCTTGCTGGCCCGCCCTGTTACCCTGTGTCTTGCTCTGATGCCTTCTCCTCTGCAGGCCCAGGTGGGTGGCAGAGCAACAGAGGAATGGACTGTGGGCCACCTGCCACCCTCCAGTCCCATCTGGCTGGGCCACCTGGCACTGCCCACTACCCAGTAGCTGTGTGCCAGCAGGAAAGTCTGTCCTTTGTACAGTTGCCCACCCTGCAGCCCCCAAGTCCTGTGTGTCTGGATCTCTTCCTCGTCGCTCCAGAGGAGCTGCAGGCGCCTGGCAGCTGCTGGTCCCTGGGGACCCCTGCTCCTCTCCAAGGGCTGCTATGGCCATCATCCCCAGGAGGCCCAGACACTGAGATCTCTGCCAGTGCGGGAATGCGGCCCAGCAGGGCTGGCAGCTGGCCACACTGTCCTAGTGCCCAGGCCCCAGCTCCAGAGGGACCCTGGATTTCCCAGCACCCACAGCCACAGCGCCGGGCCAGCCATGGCTCAGAGAAGAAGTCAGCCTGTGAGTCACTCTGGGTGGGGGAGTGGTAGCCTAGTGGGGCAGATAGGGGAGAGCCTGGGTGGCTCTTTTAGGACTTTTAAGCCCCAGAGTTCCCCAAATAGGCAGGACAAGTGATAGATTTTAGCAATAAGGGAGCTGGGGCTCAGGGAAGGCAAGTGATTTGTCTGAGGTTACAAAGTGAGTGGCTATCCTGGGCTCCTTGGCCCTTTGCCCACTGCAGTCAGGCAGTCAGGCAGTCAGGCAGTCAGGCAGTCAGGCAGTCAGGCAGTCAGGCACGGTGCTTTCTCTCTACCCCTCTTGTTGATCCCATTACTCTGGAGAAAGATCCTGGCAAAAACATTGGCCATTCTCTTGGGCATGTCCCCCAGATGCTCAGGGCCATAGAGCAGCTGCAGGGAGAAGGTGGGGAGAGACCCACTGGATGCCAACCTCTGCTCTCACCCCGCCGCTTGCAGGGCGCAAGATGCGGGTGTACCAGCGTGAAGAGGCCCTTGTGAGCCCCGAGGCCCATCCTGTCTTCCTGGAGCCTAGCCGGGTGACAGAGCAGGCACTGAGCACAGAGGAGCCTGGGCCGCTGGAAATGCCTGGGTCCACCCGAGTGGGCCTCGAGGGGCCTGAGCGGAGGCGCTTCTCAGCCTCTGAGCTGATGACTCGGCTGCACTCTTCCCTGCGCCTGGGGCGGAATTCTGCAGCCAAGGCACTGACTCCAGGGTCAGGCACTGGAGTTGCCCAGGAAGGTACCAGCTCCTCCCCTGGGCCCTAAGAGCAGCCCAAGAGCCAGATGTGGGGTGGGGCACAGCTCACATTCACTGGATACCTGAGATTGGGGGCTGGTTAACTGGAGTGTGGTGCCCCAGTGCCCAGCACCACTCCTGGGGCCACCCTCTCTCAGCTCTTGCCCTCTCCAGGGAAAGCGTCTGCAATGGAGTCGCGCAGTATAGAGATGAGGGTGGACGCTATGGCGATGTCAGCCCCTGTTGACCTGAGCAGGGGCCATGGCAGCTGGCCCGAGCCCAGGTACTACTTCCCACTCCGGGCTCGGGTCCAAGGCCGGGTACCGGCGAAGAAGGGCCCCGACACTTCCTTTCCTAGGCTGGATGCGCAGGAAGAGCCGGCTCTGGGTTCCAGGAGCGCCAGCGAGCGGCGCCAGTCACGGTTCCTCCTTAACTGTACGTGGGACGTGGAACGTGATCATGGAGGAAGGGGTTGGGGGCTTGGGGGTCCTGGGAAGCTGGGATTTGGAGAGTTGAGAGGTAGGGATTTTGTGAGAGGGAGAGAACTGAACTCTCAGTATCCAGCACAGGGGCTAGCATACAGTTGGTACTCAAGCAGTGTTTGTAGAATGAGTGAGTGAATGAATGAATTCACTGTGTCCCGCTATACGAACCGTTGAAATGGCTAGTTAAGTGAGGCGGGCCCTTGGGTGAGACGGGGTGGGAGGGGGAAGCCAGGGAGGAGCCGGGCCAGGCCGGCAGGAGCCCCACGGTCCTCCTTCGCCCCTCTCCCCGCCCAGCCGTCCTCTACCAGGAATACAGCGACGTGGCCAGCGCCCGCGAACTGCGGCGGCAGCAGCGCGAGGAGGAGGGCCCTGGAGAAGAGGCGGAGGGCGCGGAGGAGGGGCCCGGACCGCCGCGTGCCAACCTCTCCCCGAGCAGCTCCTTCCGGGCCCAGCGTTCGGCGCGAGGCTCCACCTTCTCGCTGTGGCAGGACATCCCCGACGTGCGCGGCAGCGGCGTCCTGGCTACGCTGAGTCTGCGCGACTGCAAACTGCAGGAGGTGGGCGCGGGACCCCGCGGGGTGGGGCCGGCGGGGCTGCCCGCGGAGCGAGGTGGTCCTGGGGCCCACAGTGGGAGGTGCATAGAAGGGGCGGGGTCAGCAGTAGGTGGTTGGCAAAGTCCAGCAGTAGGTGGACTTTGAGGAACGCGGGCCACGGGGGTACCCAGCCAGCTGGCCTGCAAACTGCAGGTGGGCATGAAACCCAGCGGGGAAGGCGGGGCCATAAAAGAGGAACTGTCAATGAGGAAGGTGAGTCTAGGACCTGACAAGGTGGGGCTGGCCTCGTGCTAGGACGCAGGAGCCGTGGAGCCAAAGGCGAGAGGGGAAGCTCGATGGAGGGGCGGTGTCAGGGGCGGGGCCAAGGGGCGAGGCCTACCATAGGGCAGGGACCGAGAGGGGAGCCATCCAGAGCGCAAAACGTAAGGTGTGCCCGGGACTAGGTGGGGCCAAGGGCAGAGGCGGAGTCGGCAGGGGGGCGGGACTAATGGAAGGACGCGCCACTGAAGGGGCAGGGTCTTCAGAAGGCTAGGGCTCGGCCAGATGGGCGGAGCTGGGGACGCAAACTGGGTTTGACAATTGCAAGCATCAGGAGGCGGGTCCCAGATCCCTGCCTGGCACCAGGTTAGGGGAGGGGCTAGAGAAGGGGAGGAGACACGGGAATGCAGCTGTGTCAAAGGAGGTGGTGTCCAGGGCTTGGGATGCGCGTGGTGAGCGAGGCAAGGGCGTTCAGGCTGGTGTGGGCTTTTCAACCCTGCGTCCGCCCTCGCTCAGGCCAAGTTTGAGCTGATCACGTCGGAGGCCTCATACATTCACAGCCTGTCGGTGGCCGTGGGCCACTTCTTAGGCTCAGCTGAGCTGAATGAGTGCCTGGGGGCCCAGGACAAGCAGTGGCTGTTCTCCAAACTGCCCGAGGTCAAGAGCACCAGTGAGAGGTGAGGGAGTGGTCTGTCCTCGCTGGGGTCAGGGACCGAGCCTGCAACTGACTGGGCCCCCAGGTCTGAGGTCTTATCCGGGTCCTGGCCCTGACCCCCAGCTGACCTTTCAGGTTCCTACAGGACCTGGAGCAGCGGCTGGAGGCAGATGTCCTGCGCTTCAGTGTGTGTGATGTTGTGTTGTACCACTGCCCGGCCTTCCGTCGCGTCTACCTGCCCTATGTCACCAACCAGGCCTATCAGGAGCGCACCTACCAGCGCCTGCTGTAGGGCTGGGGGCTCTGAAAGGGGAGGTGGGGGAGGATAGAGAGAGTCTCAGGCAGCAATAGGTACAGAGGATTGGGTGGGGAGGGGTGACCCGGGAGGGGAGGGGTACTGGAAAAGGGCTCTGTGACCAGGATAAGGCTAGACTCAACCCCAAAGGACAGGAAGGGTGTGCTGAGAAGGCATCTGAAGAACCAATGGGTGGCTGGAGTCATGGATCCCAGGGGTTCAGGTTTACCTGTGATCGCAGACTCTCCCCATTCTCCAGCCTGGAGAACCCCAAGTTCCCCAGCATCCTGGCTCGCCTGGAGGAATCCCCCGTGTGCCAACGCCTGCCCCTTACCTCCTTCCTCATCCTGCCGTTTCAGAGGATCACACGCCTCAAGATGCTGGTGGAGGTACCCGGAGGGCACCAGGCTGTGATGAGGGCTGGGTGGGGGAAATGCTGATGTGCCCCCCACAGCCTTTTCTGGGCACCCAGGGCTAGGCAGTGTCACTGGGGGAGGTCACAGACTGCCTCATTGCACTGACCCCACCCTCTAGAACATCCTGAAGCGGACAACACAGGGCTCTGAAGATGAAGACATGGCCACCAAGGCTTTCAATGCACTCAAGGAGGTGAGCTCGGTGGGGCAGGGGATGTCTGGCTCCCAAGGGCCTCCCCCAAACCCCTGAGTGTCTCTAGAGGAGCTCCAGCCTTCAGTGTCTCTGGTCCCTAGGTGGGAGCCTGAGGCTGGGCCAGGGGAGCCAGGGTTGAGGGCTACAGGGGTGCTGCAGGTTACCCACCTATGGCCTCCCCAGCTGGTGCAGGAGTGCAACGCTAGTGTGCAGTCCATGAAGAGGACAGAGGAGCTCATCCACCTTAGCAAGAAGATCCACTTTGAGGGCAAGGTGCATACCCTGAGCTGGGAGATGGGGTGCACGAAGGGGCATCTCTTGTCACCTCCTTCCCTGGGGGCTGCAGGCCAGTTCTTCAGTGTCCACACCCTCCCATCCCCTGCCCTGTGCTCCCTTCCCTGCTGCCCCTGGCCTGATGTGTACTCCCCCTTGCCTCCTCCATCCTCCCAGATCTTCCCGCTGATCTCTCAGGCCCGCTGGCTGGTTCGGCACGGGGAGCTGGTGGAGCTGGCACCACTGCCTGCAGCACCCCCTGCCAAGCTGAAGCTGTCCAGCAAGGCGGTCTACCTGCACCTCTTCAACGACTGCCTGCTGCTCTCTCGGCGGAAGGAGTGAGTTGGGGTGGTGGGGCGGGAGGTAGATTGAGGTGGGGTTCCCTTCTTCCCCACCACTGGGCTCACAACCTATCACTGGGCCCAGGAGCCCTCACCTGTGTCAGGCTGTGCTGCCATGGCGCCCTGAGCCTTGGAGGCTCCCCCAAGAAAGGCAAAGATCAGGCAAGTTCATCTTCTGAACCTGAAACCAGGGTTGGACTATGTGCAGAGGACTTGAAGCTGCTCTGAGCTTAAGCCAGTTGGAGCAGAGATTAGGAAGCACAGCCCTAGAGTTCTAGCTCTTCCCTGAGTCATAATGATAATCACCAACGTTTACTGAGCACCAGTTCTGTGCCAGGCATGCTATGTGGGTTGTTCCCTTTAGTCCTCTAAACATCTTCCTGGGAAGTAGGCTCCCTTGTTATTCTCAACATCATGGAGCTAGTAAGTGCAGGAGCTGGGAGGAGGCCTGGTCTGTCGGATGCCACATCCCAGCTCTTAACTACTGTACTATCCTGTCTTCCATCTAGGAAATAGAGACTACCATGTAGGGAGATTCAATGTGATAATAACACATGAAGAGTTTAGCACAGTGCCTGGCACATACTGACACTCACTCAGTATTAGCTGTGCTTATTATAAGTTTAGAATGAGGGAGAAGACTTCTTGAATGAAGTAAGACTTAAGGCTGGATGGGATGAAGGATGGACATCTTATGCTATGGAAAGAGCTCATTTCTGATTTATTTGTTCATTCAATAAAGCATCACTGAGTCTTTGTTCTATCCTGGGCTGTCCAAAGGGTGCTGGTGACATGATGAATGAGACTTATTCTCTGTTCACAGGAGCTCTCAGATCAATGAAAATACATCCTAGTAACCATCTGTTCAAAGTTTTGATGGAAGGGTAAACTGTACTGTAATATCCCCTGATTTGGGATGAGAATCAGTATAAGCTTCAGAGAGGAAGGGACATTTGATTTGGGTTTTGAAGAATAAGTAGGAGTTTTCCAGGTAGAGGAGTTTGAAGGGATATAGCTAAGTCACAGAAGAGTATAAGAGCAGAATGTGTTTGAGAGATGATGAAGCCTGATATGGTTGGATTTGTAGAGGGGAAGGGCAGGAGAGGGAAGCTGGGATATTAAAAGTCATGGCAGAGAGGTTCCACTTTGTGAGGGCAGTAGGGAGCATGGAGAGTTAAGCAGAGGAGTGACACTTTACTCCTGGCCAATTTGGAGAATGGTCTGGAAGGGGAACAGGAAGAGACAGGAAGCTCTGGTAATTGCTCAGATGAGAGTAGATGCTCCAGAAGTGGTAGGGGGCTTGGGAACAAGTGAATCCTGGGGACAATAAGGAGACAGACAGATAGGATATAGCTGCTGTTTGGGTGTGAGGGAGAGGGAGGATAGAGCTGAGAACGAGGACTGAGTTTCCTCTTGGGCAACTTGGTGGCATCCTTCACTGAATTGGAGACAATGAAGGGACTTGGTTTGAAGTGGGAGATAATGGTTTTATTTAGATGGGTTGAGATGAAGGAACCTATGGAACATCCTCTCCCCACCTACCTATCCTTCCCATAAGGACCTATCAGACCCAAACAGCGGGCCTGGCCATGTTGGGCACTGGGATACAGTGGCAAATAAGAGACAAAATTCAGCTTCTATACCAGTCAGAGTCAGACATGAAACAGCCCATTAGAGGAACAGCCCAGTTGGCTCTTTGAAACAGGGGCTCTGGGGAGAGATTCAGAGAGAAGTAGAAAGCGTGCCTGGGGGTCAGGGACTGGTCTCCAATACCTTCCACCTCTGTCAGTGAGCCAGTGGGAATGGAGCTCTGGATTCCCTTTAGGGGCTTTGCTGGCTGCTGGGGGGCAATGCCCTGTGCAGCCAAGTTCCCTTAAGGGGGTCCTAGAGGGACCAATGACCCCTTCTCCTCCCTGCCAGTGGGTGGGGTAGCTGGGAGCCTGCGCATGGGCCAGGCTGACCTGGCCTCCTCTGGTCCTGCAGACTGGGCAAGTTTGCCGTTTTTGTCCACGCCAAGATGGCCGAGCTGCAGGTGAAGGACCTGAGCCTGAAGCTCCAGGGCATCCCTGGCCACGTGTTCCTCCTTCAACTCCTCCACGGGCAACATGCAAAGCACCAGTTCCTGCTGAGGGCCCGGACGGAGTGAGTGGGCCTGGGTATGGGGAGAGGGGACCCCTCAGGTAGGCACAAGGCCCTTTATCTCTGGCTTCAGGATGGTGGCATAAGGCTGGACATGGGCAGAGCTGGCACCCAGGGTGTTCTGGACCAGTTCTGTTCTTATGCTCAGAGCTGGATGGGGCACCAGCTTGGGAACAGTGCTGTGGGGGACTCTGGGGTAGAGAGGACATGGCCTTGGTTCCAGGTCTGGACATCATACCCAGTTCTCCCAGCCCTGGTTTCACCACCCTGGCTCTGGGAGACTGCAGTTTGCATGTTGTGACAACTCAGCCTCCCTCTCCACAGAAGTGAGAAGCAGCGATGGATCTCAGCCATGTGTCCCTCCAGCCCCCAGGAGGACAAGGAGGTCATGAGTGAGGGGGAAGGTAACCGATGCTACCTTCCCCTCCTAGGGCCACATTCCCTCGGCTGGGTACCTCCTTGCTCTCCCGTTTCCTCCAGTCCTGGGTGCCATGTGGCCATCGGGGGCGGGGGGGGAGAGATCAGCTGGCTGGGGGCAGTCAGGGGCAGCTCTGCGAAACCTCGAAGGACAGGCAGGATTGACATAGGACAGACCAACCTCCACGTACAGGCAGCACCCTGGAGATAACGTTGCCTTTTACATCCTCCCATTTCGTCCTCTCAGAAGCCCATTTTACAAATTAGAAAACAGAGAGTCAGAGAGGTAAAGTGACATGTCCGAGTTCATCTAGTAAGTGGCCGACCTGGGACTGGAACCCAGGTCTGTCTCTAGCTTTGCATCAGTGGTAGAGAGGACAGGCACCAGAGCGGTGGGGGTGTGCGGGTGGTGGCGGCAGGGCAAGGGATCTGCTCTGTTAATACAGAGGCTTCTCTAGGTGTGAAATGAGGCTGGTAAGCCAGGGTGCAGAGAGCAGCTTGATACAGTGGGGACCAAGTGGCTCTGGAAGGTTTTTGAGCAGGGTGTTAGGGCTGAGCTAATGAAGGAAGGAAGGGAACTCATTTCCAGCTGGTATCTTCCATGTGCCAGGGTGCTGGGGGCTTTGTATACGCATTTATTTTATTTAATCCTCGTGACAGCCCTATTAAGTAGAACCATTTTTCATATCTGAGAAAACTGAGGTCCAGTAATGTTAGGTAACATGCCCAAGGTCACACAGTCAAAAAGCTGGGATTCCAGCCTGGTCTGGCCCCAAGGCCTGTGGTTTTTCTGATATTCCCAGCCCACCTAGTGTGGTTGAAGGAGCTGAGGGCTCGGATTGGAGCAGATTCTCTGGTTTGAGCTAAAGGTCTTGTTTGGGCTGGAGGGTTAATTTCCCACTCCAAAGAGGTGGTCAGGGAAGGTCCTTGAAGGATGGTGGTGGGAACCATGAAAAGATCCAGGGAAGATCATTCCTGGAAGGGGGAACAGCCAGTGCAAAGGCCCTGGGGCAAGAGGGAGCTTAGAGTGTTTCAGGAATAGCAGGGCAACAAGTGTGGCTGGGCTTCATGAGCGAGGGGGAGGGGGGAAGATGAGGGCAGGTGAGGGGGTTAGCAAGGGGGCAACCCCAAATCATGCAGGGCTCTGCACACTCTGGAAAGGACTCTGGATTTTATTCTAAGAGAACTGGGAAGCCCTGGAGGGTGATAAATGGGGGAGTGATGAAGCTTGAATCCCAGTTGAGAAGGATGGACTGGAGGGAACACCAAAGTAGCATCAGGGGGCCTATGAAGGGACCATGGCTGTTTGTGGGGCTGTCTGGGGGCAGTTGAATTGACCTGGAGGTCAGAAGCAAAACACTGAATTGAGCTGGGGAGATGACAGCCCAGGGCACAGAAGCAGTAATCCAAGCCAAGAGGAACGGATTCACCTAGAGCTTGTGTTTAGGGTGAGAGAGGAGTGGCCAGGGTGGGCAGAGGAAAAGCAGCAGCAGCGGCTACCCTCCCACCCCTTATTTCCTCCTACTGCCTCTCCCTGCCTCACCCTGCCCCATCCTCCCCTGGAGACTCCCTCACTCTCCCTTGGGCTTTCAGACTGCCCCCAGGTTCAGTGTGTCAGGACATACAAGGCACTGCAGCCAGATGAGCTGACCTTGGAGAAGACTGACATCCTGGCAGTGAGGACCCGGACCAGTGATGGTGAGACGGGCCTCCTGGGAAGGCCTCCCTGATGGGGCTTCAGTGGGCAGGAGGTAGCTAGATAGCTAAGACTTCACAGGAAAAGGTTATGCAAGTGTTGGTCAGCCACAGCATGCAAGAATCAAGTTAGATAAGAGGAGGAACTTCCTGCTTGCAAAAATGTAGGATTGAGAGTAAGTGATGAGGGAGAGTGGGAAATCCCTCCTCAGAGGATATCAGGAAAAACAGGTCAGAATTTCATCCACAAGTCTGCTAGAGGCATGCTCCTTCCTGAAGCTGGGAGATGCTGAGATGATGTCGCCTCGGCCACAGGGGTGCAGACGAGGCTTGCATCAGGGCCTAGGCGTTCCCTTGCAGACCTAGCCCTGGTGTTCCTTTGATGCCACTGATGCTGCTCCCGGCCTGTGTGCTCTTAGGCTGGCTGGAGGGGGTCCGCCTGGCAGATGGTGAGAAGGGGTGGGTGCCCCAGGCCTACGTGGAAGAGATCAGCAGTCTCAGTGCCCGCCTCCGAAACCTCCGGGAGAATAAGCGGATCACGAGCGCCACCAGCAAACTGGGGGAGCCCCCCATGTGATGGGCAGCCGTGGCCTGGGACACCAGCTCCACACTCGGCTCCCGGACAGGTCTGGAGGCGCCTGCGGTGCCTCCATGCCCCAAGCTGCTGCTGCTGGGGCTTCTGTTCTGAGGCCTGGCATCGAGGGTACAGGCTGGACACAGGAGGGGTTGTCTTCGTGCTCCTTGGCGTCCAAGATTCAGAGCTGAAGGCAGTTTCTTCCTCTGGCTTGGGGGCCACGACATGTGACCTCTGATGTCTGGCAAGGACTTGGGCCCTCTCCTTTTCCTGCTCTCGACCCTGCCTGACTCTGGGCCAGCTCTGGTGCTGCTGGGTGCTGGGCCTATATGTGTATGTATATCTGGAGTCTTCTGGCCTGAGCCCTTGTGGGCCCTGGTTGCTGTGACTTGTCTGTAAATAAACTCCCATAATGCCTTTGCTTGGAGTCTGTGAACCATCTGATGCTGCCTCCTCTCCAGCCCCGTTTCTCCAGCTAAAAATCAGGAAGGTCTCTGGCTACCTCCCAGTGGGGATTTGGCCTTCTGCAGAGTTCACCTCTAAACCAGAGGAGGGTGAGAGAGGGGCTGTATATCAGTTAGACTGCTTATGGCTGCAATTAACAAAATATCCGATTCAAATAGGCTTAAATATTAAGGAGAATTTGTTAGTTCTTAGATTTATTTCTTATAGCTTCTTTAACAAATTACCACAAACTAGGTGACTTAAAACAAGAGGTTTATTCTATCACAGTTCTGGAGGCCAGAAGTCTGAAGTCAGTATCACTGAGCCCAAACCCGGTGTCAGGAGGGCCATGCTCCGTCTTATAGCGGAGATGTACTCTAGGGGAGAATTGTTCCAGCCTCTTCCAGCTTCTGGTGGCTGCCGGCCTTCCGTGGCTTGCGGCCGCATCACTCCAATCTCTGTCTCCATGGTCACACTGCCATTTTTGTGTGTCTGCCTAATCTCCCTCTGCCTCTCTCTTATAAAGAGACATGTGGTTGTATTTGAGGCCCACCCACATAATCTCTCCAACCCATAACCCTTCTTTAAATCCTATCAGCAAAGAACCACCTCCCCTCTATCCTATAACATTCACAGGTTCCAGGGACTAAGATGTGGATATGTTTTGGGGGGCCATTTCTCAGCCAACTGAGAAGTGTAGCAGCAGGATGGGCTTCAGGCAAGGCTTGATCCAGTGGCTAAATGATGTCACTGACATCCCAGCTTTTTCTATTTCTCTGCTCTGTTGTTCTTGGTATTGGCTCATCCTAAAGTTTCCAAGGGCTTTTTCATTCACATCCAGCTTGGAAGAAGAGAATTGTCTTTGTCCTAGCAGTCCCTGTCAAAGTTCTGGGATGCTTTAGACCTGCTTGGGTCACATGGCTACCTCTGGGCTGATCACAGTGGGCAGGGAATGGTGTCGGCTAATAGACCTAGCCTAGGTCATATGCTTTATCTCTGGAACCAGGTTATCTTCTCTGAAACCCCATGGATCCCCAAGTGGAATCTAGTGGCTGCTGCAAAGGAGGGATAGATGCTAGGGAGGTCAATGTTCACTAAAACCCAAGTCACCTAAGAAAGTGAAAGGACCTGGGAATAATGGATGTGGAGATATGAGCACACTTGGGTGGGAGAAGGAGAGGAGCATCCTTCATCTCTCAAAAGATGTCAAAGAAATCAGATGAGTTGAGGTGGTCCTAGAGGCCCAGCATGGGCAGATGGGGAGAAGCTCAGACCCCTGAAGGAGGTTTGGGGAATGACTTTCTAACATGAGCTGGTGCAGGGAGGTTGGAGTGCATGGGCTCAGGAGCCCTACCTATTTGAATTTGACTTCTGGTCCGTGCATTTATACCTCGTGTGATTTTTAAAAATAAAACTTTTACTTTGGAATACTCTGAGATTCACAGAAAAGTAGCAGAATTGTTCAGAGAGTTCTGTTCACCCCTTCCCCAGTTTCCCTAATGGTAACATCTTAAATGACTATGGAACAGTTGTCAAAACTGAGAAACCAACACTGGTACATGACTATTAACTGAATACCAGATTTTATTCAGATTTCACCAATTTTCCCACAAATGTCCTTTTTTTGTTGTTGTTCCATGATCCAATCTAGGATCCCACATTGCGTGTTAGTCATTACGTCTCCTTAGCCTCCTCTGATCTGCCACAGTTTCTTAGTCTTTCCTTGTTTTTCATGACCCTGCCAGTTTTGAGGAGTTCCGGTCAGTATTTTGATAAACTGTCTCTCTGCTTGGGTTTGTGTGATGTTTTGCTCATGACTGGGCAGGAGTTGTGGGTTTGGGGGGAAAAGACCACAGAGGTGACCTGCCCTTTTTGTCACATCATCTCAGGAGGCATGTGATGTCCACGTTACTTATTACTGGTTATGTTAACCTTGATTACATGGTTAAGCTGGTGTCTGCCAGTCTTTTCCACTGTCAACTTACCATTTTCTCCTTTTCCTACTCTGTTATTTGAAGCAAGTGGAGCCCACACTGAAGTCGGGGGGGAAGGCAGGATCCTCCTTCTGGAGGCCATATCTACAAATATTATTTTGAATTCTTCTGTAAGGCAGACTTTTCCTCCTCCCTCCCCAATTTATTTAATCAATCATTTATTTCTATCAGCATGGGCTAATGCCTTTATCTATCTTAAACCTTTGGGTTGTAATTCAATGCTAAATTATTTATTTTATTGTTCAAATTGTTCAGCTTTGGCCATTGGGAACTCTTCCAGATTAGCTCCTGTGTCTGTTACATCCCCCATCCTTTTGTGTGTTTGTTTTTTGAGAGTTTCCTTACTTTCTGGCACCACATGACATTCTACGCTCATCTTATATTTTTCCTTTCTTAGTACCGAAATCAGCCATTTCTCTAAGGAGCATGGTTCCTCTTACTGGACAGTGGTATTTAGAAACTAAGATCTGGGCACTGGATGTGCTCATTGCTTTTGGGGTGCTACTATTTCTAGGCCCACCCACTGGATAGAGGTAGGAAAAAAATATATATATATGATTTTAGACAAGATGCTTAATGGCTCTAAGCCTCAGTTTCACCTCTGCAAAATGGGGATGGTGATAATAGTACCTACTTCGTGGAGCCATTGTGAAATAAAATACATAAGGTTGACACCATAAGAAGGCTGTTCCATAAGAAGTTGCAAAAAATGGTAGCTTTTATTGAGTCGCAGCTGCAAAGCCAGGACAGGCGGGCCCTTGTGAGGTGGTGAGGCCTCTGTGTCTTGAGGATTTAAGGAACTCTGAAAGTCCAGGAACGATATTCCTGCACTGAGTAAAGCCCAAAGGGCCTCTCTGCTTCCTCCAGGGCTGAATCTGCATGGCAAGAGCCAAGGTGGGCACCGGGATGGCAAAGCAGAGGAGACAAGCTCTCCTCATTCAACCTGCCCTGGCACAGCTGGATTCTGGCCACCGCTCGAGTCTGGGCTAGGCTGCTGGGGGCTGGGGTTGGGGTGTGGCTGTCTTTAGGGCCATGTTGCCAGAGAGGCCAGGCTGCACAAGATCCTATGGGGCCCACTTCCCCTCTTCCCCACCTGCCCAGGAGGTATATTCCGGGGAAGGCATCGTGGGGGGTCCCCTCTCTCAGTGGTACCTGCCTCTGCCCAGGAGGCTCTGCCCTGGTACCTGGCCTTGGCCAAGGACCCAGGGCCCTGCCCCTGCTTGCTGCAGGAGGAGGAGGCAGGCGGGGGTGGTGTTGGGCAGGACAGATGGGCGGGCATGTCTGGGGCAAGGATTTTGGCCTGAAGCTGTCTGCTCAACTGGTCTGCAAGCCAGGTAGCTTCAGGGGCTCCTCATCTCAACGGCCTCCCACCCAGTGCCAAGCCCCTTATCAGCAGTGACTGCAGAGCCTCTGTCCTCCACCACTGCCAGTAGTCCTCAGACTCTAACCTACGGCTTAGAAGACTTCATCCTGAAATGAACTGTTGAGAAACGTATTCAGCTGTTCCTTTTCAGGGCACAGTGAGGTTTCAGGGGGAACCAGGAGCCAAAGCTTTAGCCCCAGCAGGCACTTACCTCCGGGGCAGCCAGCGTGGAGCCCACAGCATGGAGATACTCACCTGTTTCTTTGTTCGTTCTCTCCCTCCCTCCTTCCTTTCTCTCTTTCTTTCTCTTTATTTTTCTGTCCTTCTTCCCAATCCCCTTCATTCTCCTCTCTCTCATTTGTGTCTTCTGTGGCAGAGGTGGTGCTTGGACAGCACCCTCTCACCCTAACAGGTGAGACAGACAAGTGGACAGAGGAAATGCGGCGGCCGCCACACCACACTGAGAGCTGGGAGGACGCGGGGCAGCAGGAACAAGCCTCCTCTGTTGGCGGAGTATAAATTGGCACAGCTACTTTGGAAAACAGTTTGGCTGCATCTGCTAAAGCCAAGCACATGCCTACCCTCTGACCCAGTAATTTCACTTCTTTCTTTGCATTTACACCCAACAGAAATATGTACATATGTGCCCCAAAAGACACGAACTAGAATGTTTATAGCAATACTATTCATTAATTCGCAAAAATACTAGAAACTCCCTAAATGTTCATCAATGGTAAAATGGATAAATTATCAATTCACACATGGGAACACTATACTGAGAATAAACCATCTGCAACTGCGCCTAAGGACATAGTCTAGGAAGCGGACTCCTTAGATGATCGTATTTGCATGAAGTACAAAACCAGGCAAAGTGAACTGAGGGGTAGAGATCAGGGTGGGGATGCCCTGGGGCAGGACTAGTAACTCTTGGGGGAGTCTGATGATGCTGTTTACACAGGCTATTCATCTGGGGACAATCCATTGAGCTGCCCACAGAAGATCTGTGTCCTTATGCATGTGAGTTAAACTTTAGCAGAACCTTTACTCTGGTATCCTGGTAGGAGAAACCCTGGGGCTGTGGGTGCACAAAGAAGGGAGCAGCCAGCTCTCACAGGTCATCAGGGCAGACTTCCTGGAGGCGGTGTCACCCACGCTACATCTTAAAAGCTGAAATGGAGGTGGCAGGACAAGCACATAGCAGAGCAGAGACCCAGGATTTGCCCTCCTCTGGGAACCAGCAGCTAGAGAAGATTTTTCTTTTTGGGAAAAAAGGAGTCAGCGGCTCAAGTCCCTGACCTGACCTTGACTTTGGCCTGTTCCTGCTTTGCTTCCTTTATGAGAGGGCCCAAGGATGCTTCTTGCTCCAGTATTTTTTCTGGGTTTAGATGGAGACTCGCCTTCTGATTTCAACAGAGATTAGTTATGAGCCGGAGCCTCCCAGTCTTAAGGATCTATGTGGCTGGGAAATGATCCTTTCTTCAGATGAAGGAAGTTTGGCTAAGAAAGGCCTTTGGGATTTGAAAGTTCATCGTGGAGGTATGAGTGGCAGGCCTTGGACCTGACATTCTTTGAGCACCTGTTGTGGGCCAGGGACTGCAAGACGCTCTGCCATCCAGTGACTCCAAAGATTTCCACAGCCACTTAATTCTGCAGGGCAATGGAAGGATGGGAGGAAATGCTTTACAAACTGTGAAGTGCAGTGCACTTGCACAAGACCTAAACCCTTCAGTACCTGACTGAATGGTTGGGCAGCCCATGTGGGTGGTGGGGGTGGTTTTGGACTGGGGCATGATGTTGAGATTAAACCCTGAAGGATGCCATGGATTACAGCAATGATAAAGTGCCAGGTACCATTTACTGGCCACTGACCAGCTTGTGGGATGAGGCCTGTATGTCCATCTTCATATTAAGCAGGTATTTTTGATCCCATTTTACAGATAAGAAGACTGACACTCAAAGAGAAAGGCACCTTGTGAATCCACACTTGAGAGCCCCATGCGGGCCCGTTGCCCTGGCCCTCTTTCTAACTGATCATCAGACTCCAAGCTCATTCCAACCTTGGGGCTGTTGCCCTGGCTGTCCCCACCTCCTGGCATGTTCTCCCTTCAGACATTCAGATCTGGCTCCTTCTTGTCATCCAGGCCTTGACTCAAACGCCACCTGCTCAGGAGACCTGTGATCACCCTCGCCTGCGTGGCCTCCACACCTCCCCGCTCACCACTCTGGGATTCCTTGCTTTTTTATTTATTGACTTGTTCACCATCACCTCCCCATTGGACTGTGAGCACCATGAGGGCAGGGACCTTGGCTGTGGCCTCAGGGCCAAATGTAGCGCTTGGCAAAGAGGAGAAGCTCAGTAAATGCTTGTTTACAAGGGGTCAAGGGATTTCAAACCCAGCTCTGCATGCCTCCTGAGCCAGAGCTCTTCACCCACTCAAACCCACTCTGCTCCTCAATTCCCATGCCAGCCCCCATCTGGGAGCCACATGGTGGCAGCGGAGCAGGGGGTGGGCCAGGTGCCCTCAGGCTGTGGGTAGGGCTACCCCACCTCAGCCTGTGTGATGCTGCCCTGGGCACCAGGAGACCAGCTCAGCCACTCTTGCCGCCCTGACCTGGATTTGAACCTGGGCTCAGCTCTCACTTCCTGTCCCTGAGTGACCCTTCCCCATTCCAAGGTCTCTTTGGGCCTCAAGTGTCCTCCCCAGGTTGTATTTCTGACATTCCTGGGAGAAAGAACAAAAGAAAATTGGCTAAAACTGCAGCAGGGGGACTCTGGTTAGACATAAAGTAGGACTTCCCAACTGTGGGAACTGTAACAACAACCTGGGAGGGAGAAGGAAGTGGCTTTGTGGAATCTCCTCCCCTGAGCAGCGTGAAGAACAGGATGAACAGTCATCTGCTTGGGTGGGGTGCAGGGGTATGGACAGGATGAACTTTGGAAACCACTGTCAAGTTCTTGGCTAATGAGCTGCCTAAGGCCTGGGGACCTGGTCAGGAAGGAGAGAAGGGGTCAGCCGCTGGGCCTGGCATTCTGAATGCTGGCGTGGGTGTGGGAGAAGGTGGAGAAAGCAGCTGAAGAGGGCAGAGGCTGTGCCTGTTTATTAAATGAGGCAATAAGGACACGGAGAATTCTAAGGCACTTTAGAATTTCCCAAGCAGGGTGGGGTAAGTGAGCACTGGAGTTGGAGTCGGGCAGACCTGGCTTTGAGTCCGGTTTTACCACCTATAAGCCATGATGCTCTAGGCAAGTTACTTCTCCTTTCTGAGCTTCAATCCCCTCATCTGTTAAATTGGAATGATAATACAGTTTAAAGGAGGTGACACTTTGGAAAAGGACTTTGCAAAAAGCATTAAGACATGCACAGGATGTAAGGCAGACTGGGCAAGTGTCATTATGCTAACAATTATGGTGTTTTGTTTTCAGTTCAAACTCTGCATCAGGCATAAGGTCATTTAATCCTTACAACAACACTATTTTTTTTTTACCCATTCAACAGATGAGGAGCCTGAGGCTCAAAGAGGCGACAGGACTTGTCCAAGGTCACAACCTGTTGGAATCTGACTCAGGACTTAAATCCCCATCTGATTTAAGTCCACATCCTGCACTGCCCCCACACCCCGCAGCCTATGATTGACTGAGAAGGTGCTTTAGAAATTGTAAAGTTATGAATATCATTATCATCATCATTTTATTTTTTATGGTAATTGCTGTTCATTAACTAAGGTTCCTCTAGAGGAAGCAGCAGCCTTCTCAGTTCTGCCACTAGAGGGCAGCAGAGTCCTGGGCTGGGACCCAGGGGTCCTGAGGGTGGTGCCCTGCCCACTCCTCACATCTCCGGGGCTTGAGCCCTCCTGATGCTTAGCTATGTGTGGGTGGTAGGGGGCATGGGGCAGGGGGCCGGGCAGGAGCAAATGCCTGGTCCTGACCTCAGCTCTGAAAGGAAAAATCCTGACAAGCAAGATGGTGGTTGGTCATGGCACCCTCCTCCAGGAGGCTCCATGCTGACTCCAGGGCTGGGTCAGAGCCCTCTTCTTGCCCCCATAGCCCTGGAATCCAGAGCATCAGCATCACAGAACATGTCATCTTCTCCATGCTCCCACTGGACACCTTGAAGGCAGTGCTCTCTGACTCCTTCAAGGGTCCCAGCATGGGCCAAGCACCAAGGGGTGGGGGGGCTTAAGGCTTATTGAATACATTTATGGGGTCCAGAACTGCTTCCTTCTGAAACTGCCCCAAAGATGTGGTGAAGGGGAAGGGGGAATTCCTAAGACTGAAAAGATGTTTATCCCAGAGGTTCTAGAGACCACCCCCTTGGCTCTGGGATGTCCAAGTCTTTGTGCCAAGTTCTTGGATATACAACAGGACAATAAAAATCACCACCACCGGGTACTAAATGCCACTTCATCAGCATTGATTACCTCCTGAAGCGCTGTAACAACCCTCTGAACAGGTTCTATTTGTACCTTCCAAATTTTCCAAAGGAGGAAACCGAAGCTCAGGGAGGGGAAGAGACTTGCCTGAGGTCACACAGCAAATAAAAGGCAGAGCCTCTTTGAATCCAAGCCTGCCTGACCCAGAGCCTACCTCTCGAAGCCATTTGCTCTAACAACTCCCTCCTTCCAGCTCTGCAGTGATTCCCAGCACACAAAGCCCAGGCATGTCCACCAGCCACCACGATTCTCACAGCAGCTCTGCAAGGTGGGCTGATGGGGATGGGGAGCATGAGCCAGTGCTGCACTGGAGCCTACTCAGACTGGCTCTCAAGAGCAGCTCTTCCCAGCTCTGCATTCAGTGATGTCAAGCAGGTGCTGGGAACTGGCCATGCTAGGAGTATTTACAGAAACCAGCCGCCCCTCCAATCCCCGTCACCAGCCTGTATCAGAGCTGGTTGTTAATCTTTCGCCAGCACACCACCATGTGACTAGGAGCCCACTGAGCCTTAGAGAGGGGAAGTGATGATACTGAGATGCCCACTGGCTCTCTCTGCTTCCCAGCCAGGCTTCAGCCCCTCTGCCTGGCTCTCCTGATGCCTCTGCCCTCCCCCTCTTTGCTCACACCCTGCCTGGGTGTGAGAACGAAGCCGTTTGCAGCTGCTGAGCCCCTGATCCTATTATCCCCTCCGGGGCGTGACCAGGGCTTGTGATTGGCCCCTGCTGGGCCCCCTGCCCCTCCCTCCTGCCCATGGACTTGGGGTGCTCCTGACCCAACCCCTCTTCTAGACTGCAGGTGAAGTCTACTTCATAGCTGGGAAGTGGGATGCCTCGAACCCGACACTAATGCCCCTCAAGCTGTGACCCATGGCAGAGAGGCACTGACATCCTCCAAAGAAGAGTGACACCAAATGGTGTCACATCTACCTTGTCTCTACGCCTGTCTGCCCCTGCCGCCTTCAGGGTGGGGTGAAACTAGGCTGTGTAGAAGGCAGGTGTGGACATGCCCTGGGAGGCTGTGCTGCTTGGCTGAGGTGGTGGCCGTCAGCACTGGTCACTCAGGGCCCCAGTGGCACCCTGGACTCAGCTCCACAGCCATTCTGGCTGCTGGATCCAGTGATTTTGGGGGCCGAGCATGCAGCAGGAGGCTGGCCAAGCACCTGGAGGTGAGGCCATGTGGGCTGGCTGGGGGAGGAGCCGCCAGACAGGACAAGGTGCCCACACCCCATTTTCCCATACAGGTGCCTCCCTCCCAGACATCCCCACAGTGTCTGCTGTTTTCCAGGAAAAGGCCAATGCAATCGCTGAGTCGACGGATCGAGGCTGGTATCACCCTGGCAGCTCGACAGGATGAGCCTGCTGCTTCGAGGGCCCAGCGGGGCCTGCCCAGGAGCCCTGGACCTGGCGGGGCTCCCATTACCCGTCCTGCACCAGTTCCTACCTGGCAGCCGGCCCTGCCCCTCTCACTCTCCTTCTCTCTCGCCCCTCCCTCTAGCCCAAACATCACCTCATGCCTAAACCCAGTCTCTCTCCAATTTCCCAGATGACAACCTTACTCGTCCCTGGAGTAGGAAGGAGGGGAGATCAGGAGACCTGGGTTTGAATTCCAGGGCCACACCTACTGGCTGTGTGGCCTTGGACAAGTCCCTTTACCTCTCTGAGCCTCAGTTTCCTCACTGATGAGATGCAAGTTGTCATCCCACTGTGCCATGCCGTTCAAAGCCTAGAAAGGGCCCAGAGGGTGTCTGGCGTGCAGGAGGTGTTCAGGAAATGGTTTTGACAGACTCTTCCCCAGTGTGACCTGTTCTCCCAAGACCTGTGGGGAAGAGGGAAGTTGTGGAATCTCCCGCTTGCCCATCTGACATTCATCAGCAAGTGGTCATTACGCTCAACACGGCGCTCCCATTATTCACTGGTGAACCGGGTCTAAGCCTCTGAGCTCTCACCTCGGCCAGCTCTGGGCTCCCAGCGGCAAGGCTGGCTTGGGTACTTGGTCTGGGGCTCCCGGCTTTAGCAGAGCCTGAGGTGTGGGTAGAGAGGGAGCACTGCCAGGGGCTACCGTCTGGGTGAGGTGGGGACTTGGAAGAATCCAGCCTGTCTAAAAAGGGAGCTGGCAAGGCTGCCCTGAGGGGGGCATCAGCCGGACACCCCCAGGGTGGGAGGTCTGGTCCTCTCCAGGGCAGCTCTGGGGGATGGCCCCGGGCCAAGGAGGCTGGGTGGGTGCCCACACCCTGGTGCTGGTCTTAGCACGTCACGCCTGCTCCAGACAGCTTCTTCTTGTTTGTCTAGGGTTTGGGAGGAATGAATGAAATTGTTATGTAATTAGCAGCGTGGTGGGCCCCATCCAGGACTGGGGGGGGGGGGGCTGGGAATGCAGAGGGAGAGAGCCTGGGAACGGGGGTTGCTCAACAAATGACCAGTGAAGAAGGAAGGGTGGGAAGTGAGTGGTGGATTGAATAAAGGAGTGAATCAGTGAATGAATAAGTGAGTGAGTGAATTAATGAGTAAGCTAATCCTAAATTATAGTAGCAAACACTTTCCGAGCTCTCGCTTTGCGCCCGACATTGTTCTAAGCGTTTTACTTGTCTGAGCTCAGTCTTCACAAAAACTTTATGAAGTAGGCTGTGCTACTACCTCCGTTTCACAGAGGCACAGAGAAGTTAAGTAACTTACCCCAAATTACACAGCTGGTGAGTGACTGGGTTTGGACTTCAACCCGTCCAGGCTGGCTCGAGTCTCTGGGTACCAAGTGGGAGCATAGCTCCAGGACCATGAGGAGAGTTCCTAGCTGAAGCGTGGGAAGATGGATTTTGCATTCTGGACCTTGAGACTTCAGACTTTACCTTATTCAGTGAGTCATTCATTCGTTCCTTCCTTCCACATATCTGCTGATCACTCACTCACTTGTCCACTCATTGAGTGCTGGCTCTGGGAGAGGGAAGGGTGAGATTAATGCCTCTGTTCTGCCCTAGCAAAATTTGTCCTTCAGGGCTAAGCTCAGGTGCCACCTCTTCCAGGAAGCCTTCTCTGACTTCCTCTGCAGAGGGCCCACAGGCTCCTGGGCTTCCCTCAGTATTACTCACCCACTGGGCAGTGCTTTCGTCTCTGAATTCTTGGTATACCATGAGTGCTCAATAAATGCTTGATGAGGCATCCTGTTGCTGCTGGGCCTCCTCCTGGGTACTGCCAATTCTCCCTGCTCTCTGCTGCTTCCTCTTCTCCCTCCAGCCAGGAGGCTCCGGTGTCTGGGCACACCCCTCCAAAGACCCTCCCATCCTGCTGGTGAGTGGAAACTCCCGGGCACTGGTTCCAGCCAGGGACCACGGTCAGCACAGCTGGGATTCACCCCTGGCCCCGGGTGGGAGGGAACAGGGTCCACCCTAGCTCAGCAACCGACAGCAGCCTCTTCTTTCACTGGCTACATGTTTGTTTTCAAATTCCTGAAGCCTTTGTCACCCTGCACCCCTGTCCCCACTGGCCCCCGGCCTGCCTTTGCTTCCTTCCTCCCGTTGCTTGATCAGGCTGGTCTGCTGGGTGGGGCACCGGGCCAAGCCTCTCTCTCCTGCTGCCCACCAGCAAGGGCCTGAGTCTTGAGCTGGCTGACCAGAGACTGAGACAAGGAACTCAGGAGCCCTCCCCAGCCCCTTTGCACGGAGTATAAAGACTGTCTCTTTTTGCTCTTCAGGGAACAGTGGTAAGGAATCACAGGCTGGTAGCCAGGACTAGTTACCTTCAAGGCTGGGTTAGCCAGGTTGGGCCAGCCTGATCCTGGCCCAGAAAGCCCAGCACAGGTCAGACTTAATTCAAATTCTTCCCACCTGGGAGTCTTGGACAAGTAGGGCAGTAGGTCTCAAACATGAACTCCTGTGCATCAGAATCGCCCAGGGACCTTGACCAAAATCCAGACAACTGGGCCTCATCCTCGGAGTTTCTGTCTCAGCAGATCTGAGGAAGAGCCTGGGGATCTGAATTCCTAGCGTGCTTCCTTAGTGATGACACACAGTGCTGAAAAGCTTCAATAAGACAAAGCCAAGTTAGACAAACGTGGGTTCTAACCCCAGCTCAACCACTTACCAGTCATATGACTGACCTTTGAGAACTGTACTGTCCCGTTTGGGAGGCACAAGCCACGGGTGGCTATTTAAATTTAAATTAATTAAGATGAAATAAAATTAAAGCCAATTCCTCTGGAGCATTGGCCACATTTCAAGTGCTCAGTGGCCACATTTCAAGTGCTCAGTAGCCACATGTGGCTAGTGGCCACCATATGGCACAGAGCAGATACGGAACATTGCCATCCACCCGTCATTCCATCCACAGAAAGTTCTCTTGGACAGCACTGTTCTAGAATGTCAGCTCCATCCACGAAAGCACAGATAATCATCTGCTTTAGTTACTGCTGTCTAAGGCATCCAGCACAGAACCCAGAACGTAGTCGGGGATCCATAAACACTTTTTCATTTTTTTTTTATTGTGGTAAAATATACCACATATAATGTCAAATTGACCATTTTAGCCATTTTTAAAGTATTCAGCTCAGTGGCATTAAGCACATTCACATTGTTGTGCAACCATCACCACTATTCACTTGCAGAACTTTGCCATCAACCTACACTGAAACTCTGTCCCCGTGAAACAATAACTCCACATCAAGAAATAATGTTTTAAAATTTTTTATTGAAGTGTAGCTGATTTACAATGAATAAATAGTTTTTGAATAAATGAGTGATCTTGGTTACTTCCCCGCCATGGGCTTGATCTTTCTCATCTACAAAACTGGTATCTACAAGTTTCCGCCTTGCTAGTTTGTAAAGGTTAAATGAGCTCTAAAACGTGTGTTTAACACTGGCCCTAGTGTACAGTAAGTGCTCATCAGATGTCCACCATTACTGTATTATTATCCCTTCAGGAAGTCTTGCCTGAGTATCCCCCACCTCCACTCTCCGAACTCTCCATTCAAATAAACAGAAACAGGGACAACTGCTGGTGTGAATTACATGGGTGTTTCGTTTCCGGGGCCTGGGCCGCTGCTGCCTTTGTGTCCTCTGCCAGGCTACTTACCCCGGTGACCATCACTTTCAGTTCCCAGAGTGCTTTCAACCAATGATCTGTCCTGGGACCCTGCCACACCCCCTGAGACAGGGGAGGAGTTGGAGGAGTCAGATGATGTCAAAGTACAGATGGGAAGGCTGAGGCCAAGGTCAAGTGAGAAGCCAGTGGCAGAGCCACGACTCAGAGCAGGAATGCTGATCCCAGTCTTTGCAAGGTGCTACCCTGGCTGGCACATGGGAGCCACTAACTGAATGGAAAGATGGATGAATGAATGAATGCTGTCAGGTGGATGAGCCCCGTTTTGTAGCTGAAGAAACAGGCTCAGGAAGGCTAAGTGAGGTGCTTGGTAAATGTTTGTGGAATTGACTGCACACTGTCAGAGAGCAGGCCATGCTGGCCAGGCGCTCTGAGTCCAGCAGTACCTTTAATCCCTGCCCCAGGGGACAGCCAGGACAGTCTCTTGCCCTGGACAGGAAGTTATCCTGGTGGAGTAGAAAGACAAGCTAACTCTTGGCATCATGAGAGAAGGAAGGAATTTCTTTGGCTTTGGAGTCAGACAGGCTCAGATCTGTCACAGATCTTGAGGCGCAGGAGCAGTCTTGCTAAGCTCTTAAACTTTCTAAGCTAGGGACCTTTCTGAGACATTATAAAAGCTGCGGCCTCCAGCCAGTGGTGAGCTGGTAAATGTTTAATAACAACTGGCTCTTTGAAATGGGGGAGAAAAAAGCCCTGGTTTGCATTATTTGCTGATTGCTGTGGTGTAAATACTTCCACTCACAGTTATTTCAAGGTACCAATGAACCCTGGCTCACGAAATTCATGAAAATTTAACAGCCTGCTCTCCCTGAGCCAGAAAGAGCCAGCTCCAGCACAACACTAGGTCTGTGTAAACTCAGGCCAGCCTCTTCCCCTTTCTGTGCCTCATCTCCCTCATCTGTAAAGTGGGGCTGCTAATGGTGAGGATGAAATGAGCCATTTCCATGCTCCAACTCAGAGGCTGAGAGATCAGCAAGACTGATGGGGTGATGGCTGTGGAAGATCACACCTTCCAGCCCTGGCTGGGGCATGTTGGGGGGCCGAGAGGGCAGGCAGGAGCATCACCTCATCCCTTTTCCACCCCTGGGCTCCCGGGCAGCTTCTCCTTCCTTCCTGACCCCTAGCCTAAGGACCCCTGGGTTGCCCAGTGGAAGTGACCACAAAGCCCCCTGCCTTTCTGTTTGGGCCACTTCCTGAAACCAAGCTGTGGGTGGGGCAGTGGGGAGGGCAGAGCAGCTCAGGGGTGATGACAGAGTTTGCCCAAATCTGGAAAGACAGGCTCATCTGCTAGAGTCTGGTTAATCCCCCCTTGTTTACCATGGCTTAACTCCTGCCCCATGGGAGCGGGAGGAAGTCCCCTCTGTCACCCAGGCGGCCCCTCCTTTCTCTACCCCAGCACTGGCAAGACCCTGGGCACCCGAGGGGGCAGTCCTTTGACAATGGGGTACCAGGTCATGGTGACATCCCCCATGCTGCAACTCCCCTCTTGGTTTTGGCACCCAAGGTGCCTGAATCCAGGGGACAATGAGCCTAGAAGTTAGGAGATCTGGTCATGTTGAGAAGGGTCCTTCTCACTTTGGGAGGGAAGACTGCATTCCTGGCCAAGTGTTTCAGAAATTTCTTTGTAAAGGTCATGAGAACACAACAAAATATGAGGGCAGAAAGGTGTATACGGCAAAGACAAGTCTTCTGCTACAAAGATGGGGAAACTGAGGCTGGGCAGGGGAAAGGTCATATTCACAGTCAGTCACACAAGGACTTGAGCTGGGCTGAGCTGGGACCTGGACCCAGTCCCTGGATGGCCAGTCTCTCTTCTTTGCTACCTGGTAAGTGGCAGAAGGGGCTAGAAGGCTGTGGCCCAAGAACACAGCTGTCCTGGGTGGGGAAGAGTGACCAGCCAAGGCCTACGATTTCCCAGGGGGTCCCTCATGCTGGTGACCACCCTTCTGGAAGACCCAGGCCCTGATAAGTCGAGTGATTGTCAGTCTGGAGGTGGAACACTCCCCTTCCTGGGGTATAGGTGATGCTGCCTGCAGGTGGGGACCTGGGTCTGCCTGGCTTTGCCCCTAATTCCCTGTGTGGCCTTGGGCAAGTCATGGTCTCCTTTCCCCTTGACACCAGTCTCTCTGGCAGCAAAATGGGTGGTGTGGACCAGATCAGTGGTTGAAAACTTGTTTTAAGTTGCAGAATGATTATTTAGATGTCTGGGATAGAAAACAGACACCAGAAGGGCAGATCTGGGGTTTGGGGAAGAGGAAATGACAAGAGGGTGGGAGATTTGGGTCCTGGAGCCTTAGCTGCTCAGACACCCACCCTACACCACAGCCAGAGGGGACTCTTAACCCTCCTGGGGACAGAACGCCCTGGGGACTGTATCTTTGGAAAGGGGGGGATGCCACGGGCCTGGGCCATACCCCGAAGGAGGGAGTCTGGTATCACTCCTGACCCCTGAAAGACATGGAGAGAGACAGAATTCAAGAGATAGAAGGGGGTGTGTGGGGGGGTAATAGCTCAAGTGGTGGATTGCATGCTCAGTATTCACCAGATCCTTGGTTAAATCCCCAGTACCTCCTCTAAAACTAACTAAATAAACCTAATTACCTACCTCCCCCCGCCCCCCAAAAAAGAGACACAGAGAGGCAGAGAGAAACAGAGCAATATAGAGAAAAACAGAGAAAGAGAGGATCCCCAAAAGAGAAATATTCAAAAATGAATAGGGAGAGAGGGAGAGGGGGAGAAAAAGAGACACATGTTTCCACTCAAAGTTCTTTTTTGTTTAAAATAAAATCGACCCAACAATCTTTGCTGCTGATGGTTGGCCGGAGCCCAGGCCCCAGGCAGAATGTGACCACAGGCCTCTGGCCCTCTGCCTGAGAAACTCAAGTCATAGCTGCCTGGGGCTCTGCTCCGACCACCTCCGACACAGAGCCTTGTCCCCTGGCATGGGCTCAGGCCTGAGGCGCCCAGGGGAGACCCCCAGCAGGCAGGCCTCTCCCCAGTAACTGCCCAAGCATGCTGCTCCTGTCAGAGCCTTTTGGTCATTCCAGGCTGGGAGCAACCAGGCACCAGGAGGCTTGGGTCTGAGGGCCAGGCAGGGCACTGCGGCCAGGAGGAAGGCCTGAGAAGGGATAGGCTCAGGATGGGCTTTAACTTGGGACAGGACCTGGTCAGCAGGGGTGCAGCACCCCCGGACATTCAGAGGCCCTCCACTCCTCCTCTCTGGAGACACAGCCCAGGTCCCTGTAGCCCCGGGCTCAGGGCACTTGGCTGGGAGCAAGCTGTGTATGGTGGGACTGTGGAGGGTGTTATGTGAGGAAGAGCAGGGCCCTTGTCACCCAGCACACCTTGCCAGGCTGGCTCAAAGCCCCTCCCTCTCTCTCTCTCTCTCTCACACACACACACATACACACACAGACACATATCTTGCACTCAGACCCAAGATTTGATCTGGCCTCAGCCCCACATGCCCCCGCAGGAACCAAGCTAATCTAATAGCAGTGACCATTTGTAGAGCACCTGCTGGGCCCCAGAAATGGCCAAGCACTGAATGCATCATCTTATTTAATCCTCATACCCCAGGAGGTTGGAGCTATTATAATGTCCATTTTACAGATCATGAAACTGAGGCTCAGAAGAATTAACACACTTACCTAAATCTCTTAATAAGTAAGATGTGGGATTTGAACCTGGATTTTCTCACCCACCACAGCCCTACACCCTGGGTAGAGGGGAGTTTTCGAGTGTGGGGCCACCCCTGGAATCCCAGAGCCCACGGAGGGGGCACGGTTCGCTCTCAGGCCCTGGCTCCCGGCCGTCCCTTCCGGAGCTGAGAGAGGCAGGTCTGAGAACAGCTGATCCCCCGGGTTTTGTTCTTGGCACAAAGGCGTCCGGATCCAGGCTTAGTGGTGAATGGCGTGAGGCCCGTAGCCCCCTCCCGCGGGCAGCCCTGGCAGGCTCTGCCCCTGCCGGCTTCCCCACAGCCCTGGAGCCCTCAGCTTCCTATTCAGAACCCCAGCTCATCCATCAACAGGAGTATCAAAGGCAGGCAGATCTGGGGGGATTAAAGGAAGCAGTGAGAGGTTGGTGGGGGGGCTGGGGGATAGCTGGGGGCACTCACGCCAGGCACTTCCTGATCTCATGTAGGTAGTCCTCAGGGCCACTGGCAGTGCAGGTAATGATGGGAAATGGAAGGCCAGAGAAGGAAGGGACTGGCCTAAGTTCACACAGAAAGTCAGAGGCAGAACCAGGGTTCAAATCCAGGTGACCCAGCTCCCAGTCAGGGCTTTTTTCATGAAACAAATTTCCTCTGTGCTTAAGACACCCTCGTCCTGTGGCCTCTTCCAGAGACAGAGAAAAGGACAAAGGCAGACAGAGAGAGGAGAAGGAGACCCCAGTTGGCAGGGGCAGACACAGAAGGAAGGAGAGGGTCTCCTAGCAGAAGCTTCCCCTCTGGACCACCTCAGGGGGGCGCTGGGGACTGAGGGCTGGAGTGCCAGGGGCAAGGCCTGGTCTGGTAGAAGAGGAGAGGAAGGGCTGGGGACCACGCTTGGAAGGAGCCCCGGGAAGAGGGGAGACGAAAGCCCAGGGCTTCCTCAGCCAGAGCCTCCTGCAGCCGGGTCTGCCCTCGGGCCACCGTGAGGGGTGGGATCTGGGCGTCCTTACTGACCTGGGACTCAGACTTGTCGGGGAGACAAGGGAGTGTGGGTCTTGCTAGTGAGGGCTCTGGGTGGGTGTGGAGGACTTGGGGACAAGCACAATAGGCATTTGGGCCCTGGGGTGTTGCCCTGCTGTGTGGCCTCAGGGAGGTAAAAGTCCCTCTCTGGGCCTCAGTGGCCTGCTAGGGCCCTAGAGTCAGAAAGCGTCCTCATTCTGTCATGGTAATGTGGGTTTGATAACTGAGGGTCCACTGAACCCTTGGGGTGAGGCAGGATTTTGCTGAACCCTGAACCCGCATTCTTTCATCCAGTTCTCATAGTAATTCCACCAGAATTATTTTCTCCCTACCTGACAGATGAGGAAACTGAGGCTCAGAGAGGCCGTCAAAGCTCCAAGGCCACACAGCTTGTAAAGATTTCAGAGCCTCAAGACCTCAGTTTGGCCCCTTCCCCTCAGGTGCCAAGCCCTGGCTGTGCGCTGGGACCCTGGCAGGCTGACCCCAGGGCCTGGGCAGTTGTGAGGCCCGCCCTGGGCTTCTGTCTGACGGTCCCCTCTGTCCTGGTGCAAGGTGGCAGAGAAGGGTGCCTACCTGCCCCCCCCCCCCAGTTGCAGGCACAGGGCCACCCCCCAACTCCAGGAATGCCACCACATTCCTGCGGCGGGGGTGTGGCTGCCCGCAGCTCTGTTTGCTGGAGGCCTATGCTGTTGCTAAGCAAGCCCCAGCTCTGGGGCTGAGTCAGCAGGCCGGGCAGCCCCCGTCACTCCCAGCAAATCCTGGTCACCAGGAAGGTGCTGGCAGGAGGGGTGGAGGAAGCTCTCCTTCCCTTGGAGGAGAAGGGGTTGCCTTGGGAGTCAAATCCAGGAGTAGTGGGGGAAGTTGGGCCGAGGCTAAGACACTCCCTGCAAACAGGGGCAGTGGAGCTCAGGGGCCGGTGTTAGGACTTCAGACCGGAGGGGAGGCATTTGTGCTTTCCGAAGCATCTTCTGTGTGCCTGGCGCCGTGCTGGCTGCTTTGCCTGAGTCTCTTATCTCATATAATAAACTGACTCGCTCTCTTTATCCTCCATTTTGCATATGGGGAAACTGAGGTGCAGCCGGGTCCTAAGTGAGTGAAGGGCGGGGACAGGCCTATGACTCAGAGCCGTGCTCACCATGCAGGGGGCAGAGAGGGACCCCTGTTCTGCCAGGCCTGCCTGACCTTGTGAGCCTGGACTGGGCCCTTCCCCATCTCTGCTGGGATCACCAAGGGTCTCTCCAAGCCCTGAGAAGAGAGGGAAAGTGCGGGGTGGGGGGTGCCTACCACTTCCTCCTCAGGGCTGTTTACTGTGGATTAGGGACAAGTCACTTCCCCTGGCTGGCCTCACCCTCCCGGCCAGCCTTTGATCTCCTGGCGGTGACTGCCTTCAGATTCCCTTTATCTTTATGGGCAATGCCCCTGAGCACCACCCTCACCCCATCCCCACCCCACACTGGCACCCAGAGGGCAAAGGCGGCTCACCCAGGAGAAACAAGAATGTGTGGCAGGAACCCCAGGCCAGGAACGGCCAGGACTCTCAGGGGTCTCGGAAGTTGGCCTCATGGTGCCAGTTCTGCTCCTCTCCGGGTCTCCTTTGGAATGGAATTGGCAGGTTGTGGGCACTGGGAGCCAGGATTGGGCAGACGGGGTGGGGCAGGGTAGGGGGTGGGTGTCAGGAGGCCAGGAGTTTCGATGGTTGGTTTTGGTGGTTTGTGATAAGAGAAGGAAGAGGTGGTCAAAGTCCGTGGGAGACAGGGCGGGGGTAGGAGACAGAGTGGGACGGGAGGGAGACAGCAGGTCTGATTCTCAGCCTGCCTGGTGGTTTCGGCCCCACTGCCCGAGGCCGCAACCCAGGTCTGAGGACCTGCACCCCCCCGTCCTGCCTCCCCTCTCAGGCTTATGGGAGGGGACTCGAACAGATGACCATGATTTGGGGGGTCAGGGCTGAAAGAGGCAGTGTCAGTGGTGCCTAGTCTGAGATGTGGATCCTGAGCTAATGGGCTGGAAGGTGGTCCCTGCCTGATGGGGGAGTGCTCGTCCCCTGTCCTGGGAATACCTCTACTCCAACGCAAGAGCCACAGCCCCTGCCCTCAGAGGGCTCCTAGTCTGATGAAAGGGCACAAGGGCCATTCCTGGAAAAACTCCCCCATCTGCTAGGGAGGCTACTGTGGCCTTCCCTTGGGGGGTGCACTGTCTGAGGGCAGAGGCAGGCAGTCATGTCTGCTAACCAGCAGGGCTGCTTGGAGTCTGGCCCCTTCACCTGCTGAGCCTGATCAGGCCAATTTGGAGGTGAGGACGGCAGAGTAGGGCCCAAAGACACCCCCACCTCACTAGGGATCAGCCTGGGGTCAGGCCCTGGCTGAGGAGGGGGGCCTGTCAGGCTGGCCCTGAGGCGCATGCTCAGGCTGTGACATGAGTGGATCTGCTGTGCAAAACAGTTATTACCACCTGCTTCTCTAGGCCCCGACGAGACAGGGAGGGTCTATTACAGGGTTGGAGATGCAGGCAGCCCTCCTTCCTCACCCCACCCCGCCACACCCTGCCCACTGCACACACACACATACCTGGGCATAGACACGCACCTGCACACACGTGCAGTCAAATAGGCAAGTTGTGTGATTCTGAGCAAGTCCCTTCACCTCCCTGAGCCTCAGTTTCTTCAACTGTGAAATAAGGATCATAACAGGATGCATGTCTGGATATGCAGAGTCTATGTAAGCCACTGCCTCCCTCCCCTGCTCAGTTCCCTTACACTAGGACACACAGACATGGGCACATATGCATCCTTAAACATGTGGACACCTACATAAGCCCACGCAGCCCTGCTCAGACCCCTCCCAACTCACATGCAACATCCCCACACATCCTTGCTTGTGAACCTTCACACAAGTGCGCACACACATATATATACGTAGTTGGGGGACTGTGGCAGGGTCCCCAGGATCACAAAGGGAGCCCTCACCCTCCACCAGCAGCATTCTCTCTCTGGGGCAGACTCCCAAGTTAGCCAGGCCCCAGGCAGGGTCCCCAGGCTCAGTGCCCCTTGCCCTCTCTCTGGGGAAAATGCCACTTTGGGCCAGGGGGAGGTTGTGTGTGAAAGACATGTAGATTTGACTTCAAATGCCAACTGCCCCCAGAGCCTTGGTTTCCTCATCTGTCATGTGAGGATGCGAGTAGTCATTAAGATGTCATGGAGTAGGGGGTGGATTCCATGCGATGATCTACATCAAGTGTGATGTGTGGTGCCCAGGACACAGTAGGCACTCAATAAATGTTGCTGGGGTTGACTTGAAACAGCAGGACCTACCTAGAGTGTAGAAGAGAGCAGATCTCGTCAGTGTGTTCCACACACCTGTTATGTTCCAGGCCTTGAGCTGGGCACTAGGGCCTCAGATTTAAAACAAAGCCAAACCAAACCAAACCCTGTTCCCTCCCTTCCCTCAAGATGCTCACCCAGTCCTGGAGAAGATGTGTCAACAGCCAGTTCCCAGTCAGAAGGTACATACAAGGTGTGTGCTGGGAGACAGAGAGGCAGCAGGGTGCTGAGGGAAAGAGTAAGGTTACCACTTTTCAGGGGTTGTCCCTTTTTGAACTCAGTTTCCCCATTCATAAAATGGGCATGAAAATAACTAGCTCACTGCTGGTCACGTGCCAGGCAAGTAGCTCACTTAACAGAAGGGGTGATGATTCTGGTGTGATGGTGACCTAGGACGTGGCCCCTGGGCCCCTTTCTCATCCTCCTGAGCCTGTGCTGGGGAAGGGTCTGGGGGTCTGGCGAAGGGCTGGCACAGACCCCTGGGATGTGCTTGTCCATGGACAGACATGGTCAACCACCTCAGCTACAGGAGTCTGCACACTTCTGGTGACCACAGTCCTGGGGGAGTGGCAGAGATATACTGACACTTAGGAGCACTCAGACTAATGGGAGCAGCACAAAGCCCCCAGCCCTCCCCCTTCCCCAGCACCCAGTCAAAGTGGGGAGGCAGCAGAGCAAGTTACCCGAGTGATGACCTAAGACTCTTTGGAATGTTGGAGCTGAGAGGTCCCTTAGACTATCTCTCAAGTCTCCAGGGGCTTGGCCTGGAGAGACCCTCTCAGAGTCACAGGGGCGGGACACACATGGGGACTGGGTGTGCTGAGCGCAGGCGCTGGAGCAAACTGGAGGCTGCATGCTCTCAAAAGCCCTTCAAAGTCAGGGTTTTATGCATAGCCCACCAAACCCACCAACCCAGACCAGTCTGATCAATTGGAAAGCCCATCCCAGCTTCGCTTTGTACAGATGGGGAAATTGAGATCTGAACGAGGAGGTAGTGTTCTAGCTGTGAGACCTTGAGCAGATGTCTGCAAGCCTCAGTTTTCTCCTTTGCTTTCTGCGCAGGGTTGGTATGAGGCCAAAAGGTAATAGATGCTCAGGACTAGCTCAGTGCCAGGCCCAGAGATAAAACCCAGCTAATCTAGCTGTGAGTATTATTAATTATTATTGTTGTGAAGAGCTAGTGAGGCCCCAGGCCAGGCAGCACTGGCTGAAGGCTTCCTGGAGGAGGTGATTTTTAAAGGCGGGGGTGAGGGGGCTTAGGGAGGAGGGGCGGCTGGGGCCCGAGGGCAAGAACCAGCAAACTGTCTGCAAAGTGCGCACCAGAGCTCCTGGGCCGGGATGCCCCGGTCCCCTGTCGCTGTCCCCAGGGCCGCCCCTGTTTCCATGGCGACGGGGGCCGCCCCTGCCGGGCCCCCGACCCGCTTTACGAGGCGCAGAGGCCGAGGCGCAGAGGCGGTTCCTCGCAGCGGGGAAGGGACTCGGCCCAGCAGTAAACCGCACGCGGCGACCCTCAAAGGCGGCACCTGCGGGGCCGGAAGCCGGGGAGCGGGCGGTGCGAGACAGGGGCGCGGGTGGGGGATGCTGGGCCCGGGCTGCCCCCTGCGCCCCCCCCTGCCTCCCTCCCCCGCCCAGGGCCCCCTAATTCACTGACCCCTCTCCTTGGCAGGTGGGCGCCCACCCCGCAGGGAACCGGAGTCGGACACCCGCCCCCGTCTGCCCCCACCCCGCTCTTGTCTCGCTCTGCTTTCCCCTCTCTTCTGCCCCCTCCCAGGCCCTCTCTCCTGCCTCCTCCCAGGCCCTCTCTCCTCTCCTTTTGGCCCGGGCTCCTTCCAGACTTTTCTGGGCTCTCCCGCAGTTTCCATCACTGTCTCTGCTGGTCTCTGTCCCTCAGCAGCTGGAGAGGAGGGGGAGTGCCCTTGAGGGGAGGAGGACAGATGGCCCCAGGCTGGGACTCCAGGGTTGGTGAGTGCCTGGGCCCCCAAGCATGGGGGCACTAGTCAGGTTCCTCTTAAGGAATCAGGAGATAGGAATATAGGTTGGATTTCTTTTTCAAATTATGTATTTAGTTTTGACTAGATCATTGATGCATATGGTGAAAATGCAAACAGTGCACAGGAAGAATACACAATAAAATAGCCAACCACCTCCCCCCCAGGGTTCCTGGTTTCCCCCCCCCACACACACACACATACAACACACACACACACAGGCTCCCCAAGGCAGGGCTGTGTCCAGGCCCCTAGTCCCCTCATGCTCAGCACAGGATTCAGTACAGTGCATATCAGAGGTCACAGAGATATCTGTGAATGTGAACACACGTGTGTCCATACACACACGTGCACAAACACCCCTACCCAGGGCTGGCTGAGGGGCACCTCAGGGGGCCCAACCAGGGAACATGTGACTAGTGGCAAGTTTGGACAAGTGGCTGTGGCATGATGGATGGGATGGCAGATGGATGGATGGGCTGGTGGACAGACAGACAGACGGGAGCTGCCAGGAGGTGACTACCTGGCTGGGAAGAGCTGTCTGGGAAGTGATGGATGGGACACAGAGAGGACTGAGAGGGGCTGGGCTGATGGGGGAAGGAAGTAAGGATGGATAAATGGACAGACAAACTGACAGATGAGGGAGACAGATGAGGGGGTGAGGGAGACAGATGAGGGGGTAATGGAGCGATGGGTGGTGGGGTAGACAAGTGATGAGAGACCCTGCTGAGAGAGGGGACAGGGTCTTGCTGGGGAGATTGTGACAGAGATGATGCATAGGGCTGGGTGAGGACGGATTCTTCACTGCTGGGCTGGCTACAGACAGATGGACAGACAGATGCACTCATGGATGAATGGGTGGGTGGATGAGGAGGATAGCTGGAAGGAGTGACCAGGGCCCTGCCGGGGCTGGTTGATAGAGACACCTAGACAGATGGAGGGAGACAGGTCAGGAAGGAAGGGCTGGGGTAGGGTGGGGTAGGAGCCCATGTCCTGTCCCCAGGTGGTCCCTACAGAGCCCCCAAGACCTGCGTGCCTGGACACACGTGCCTCTGTGTGTGTGTGTACAGACATGTGTGATGCCAGGGTCATGGCTGGTTCACAGCACTTGCCAGTGTTTGTGTAGGCTTGTGAGGGCATAGGCCTTGGGATGGACATGGAATAGAGGCCTGGAGTGTGGAGTCCCTGCCCTTCCCTTGGGGGCCAGGCGGGGTCCTGCTGGGTTTATCCAGAGCAGGGTGGGAAGGGGGCCTCGGGCAGGGATCTGGTGAATGAGGCCTTGTGTGCTTGTCAGTGGTGTCAGGGGGGAAAGGGGCTGGGGTCACATTCGGAGACTTTCAGAAAACAAACAAGCCAGCTTCCTTACCCTTCCTCCCTTCCTCCTGGGCCTCTACCAGGCCCGTGGCCAAAATGACAGGACTCAGGCGGGGGGGTGGGACCTGGCAGGTTCTGTGTGCAGGGCCCCCAAATACAGTGTCAGTGATAAAAATAATCATGGCTGCCATTTGTGGAGGACTCGCCATGTGCCAGGCACTGTGCCAAGAGTTTTTCACACTTTCACGGCTCCCCCCACAAGGTGGGTATTGTATTATTTTTATCTCCACTTGACCAAGGAGAAAACAGAAGCTGGAGAGATATGCTCCTCAGAGGAGGTGGTGGCCACGGGAAGTCAGGAGTGTGCCTTCACCCACCCATGGCCCCGTCCTCCTTGTCGCATGTGCACAGGGGCCCTGGTAGACAGGGGGACCCTCAGAACACAGAGCAGGGAGCAGACCAGGGTGGAGAAAGGACAGGAGTGATCTCCGGAGACCCACTGGTTAGCCGAGTAGCGCTGTGGGCCACAGAGCCCGACGGGGCTTGGATCCTGATCCTGACTTTGCATTCGTGTGACTTGAGGAGGTCACTTCATCTGTCTAAGCCTCAGTTTCCTTGTGTATGAACTGGGGAGCGTGCCACTCACTGGGGCTGTTGTGAGGGTGAAAAAAGATAATGTAGGAAAAGCAACTGGCAGGTCAGAGCACCCTAGGGCCACAGCAGAGAATCCTGGAACTCAGGTAAAGCCACTGGAGCCCTAGGGCACTAGTCTCCGCATCTTTTGCAGTAGCAGGAATCCCCCAGTAGTCTCATTAGCTCTGGTCTCCGGAATTCACCCTCCGGGCGTGGCTGAGCTCTGTGCTCATATGGTCACCTGGGCCATCATCACACCTCTGATGTGGCTGTTACCCCTCAACAGTGCTTTTCCCATCAGGAAACAATTTCCCCATCAGGAAAGTGAAGGAGAGAGAGGGGAAGTGACTAGCCCAGATCACAAGGCGATGTGAAGCCACCATGCTGTGTGCCCATTCATTCCACAAAGCTCCAGGCTAGGTTGTTGGGGGTGAGGAAGAAAGCAGCCAGCAACTGGCCTTCTTGGAGCCGAGGCACTACTAGGGAGTGGGGCGGAGAAGGGAGACAGACAATAGACAAATAAACAATCCTATGTAGAGTGTTGGCAGCGGGTGGTGAGTGCAAGGGAGAAAAACACAGCGAGGAAGGGAGGTAGGGAGTCCAGGGGTGGGGTGGGTGTTGCGAATTTAAGCAGAGTGGTCAGGTAAAGGAGGTGAGGGACCCAGCCCTGAAAACTGAGTTGGGGGGAGGGAGTGATCCAAGGAGTATGCAAAAGCCCTGGGGCAGGGCTGCCCTATTCCAGTGTTCAAATTCATTTCTGCCAAAGGTTGTGATGAGGCACCTCCCTGCAGCTGATAGCCTTTGGGTGCTATCAAGAGAAGGTCAAGAGAAGTAATTAGTGAGAAGTTGTTTGCAATGAGGTAGGAGTCCGGAGGCCAGGGTTCTAATTTTCCTGCTGTCTCTGTGACCTCCAGCAAGTCCTTTCCCACCCGTAGGCCTCAGTTTCCTCCTTTGTAAAATACACAGCTTGGACTTTATCTCCTAAGACTCCAATTCCATAGACACAATGCTGTGACTAGGTCAAGGGTGGCTGGGAAGGCAGGGGGTCCCAGCAAGGGCTTTGGAGACACTTCTGCCCCCTCAGGCTCCTGACCTTGGCAAGTGACTCTGACTTCTCTGAACCTCAAAGTTCTCATCTGTAAAATGGGGGTAGAATCCCTTCTTCTCAGGATGCTTGTGTGTATATGAGGTGGTGCCCCAAAGCTCTCAGCTAGGGGCCTGGCACATAATCAGGGCTCAGCAAGTGGGCACTGCTTTTACTTTGATTTTTAAAACCTCTGGCTAAAGACTGGCACCCAGAGAGAAAAGGGAGGAAGGCCAGTGGTCTGGTGGTCAGGGAAGGCTTCTGGGAGTGGGGGGCCTAAGCTGAACTTGGAAGGGGAGGAAGATGTGGCCAGGTGGGAAAGGGAAGGGCAAAAGGAATGAGGGGTGTCAGTCAGGAGTGAGAGGAAGAGATCTCTGGATCCAGGTGGGAAGTGGGCAGAAGGTGGCCCAAGCCACACTGGTAGGGGAGACACCCCGCCCCGCCCACCCGGAGGCTCCGCCCTGTATCCAGACCTTGTGGGCAGGGATTTGCAGGGAACCCACTTCAAAGGGTCCCAGGAAGCTTGAGCAAGCCCCAAAGGAAGCAACACAGCCTCTAACCCAGCTCTGGGGGTGGGGGAAGCCCCACAATTATTGGGGGGCTTCATTCCATGCTGCCCCCCTCCAAATGCCGGGAGCCCACATTTAAGTTCCCCTTCCTGACCTCAAACCACCACACTGGGGGAGGGGAGCTCAGTACCACTTCTGCTCAGGCAAGTTCACCCCAAAAACCTCACCTGAAAAGCTGAACATCATGTCCCACTTTGCAGCTGCAATGGGGGCCTGTGTTCCTTTGAAAAAGATGGAGCCCTAGTACCTGCACGTGTGTGCAACCCATCAACATTTACTGAGTGCCTACCGAATGCCATGCTCCATGGGGCAGGCAAGGTGGAATAAAACTGGGCTTCTGTCCCTCAAGGCACGCCCTGCCTAAAGGGGAGGGAAGGTGAGGAAGTAATTATAACACAGTGTGAGAGCTAAGGGTTGTTCCAAAGTGAAGTGATTTATTTGCTTGGGGGAGCCCAGCTGGCTTTTCAAAGTGGCTTTTGATTGTCAAGGTAAATAGTAGCTAAGATTTAACACTCACTCACCGTGTGCCAGACACTGTGCTATGGGCTTTACGTATATAATCTTGTTTAATCCCAGCAGCAGTCCTGGAGGTTGGAAACCATTATTATCATGCCCATTTTACAGAGAAGGCAGCTGTACAAGGCTTGCCCAAGGCTACATCGTTGGTTAAGTGACAGAATCTGGGTCTGCTGGACCCACCTTTCATTCCTTCATTTATTCACCCACCACATCTGTCTTGGCACACTGCAGACCAGGTGCCCTCCTACCTTTGGGGCCTCCAGTGTTTCTCCCTCTACGTTTCTCCAAGGTAAGTCTTGAAGAATGAGTAGAAGTTGGCGAGATGGAAAGGGCATCCAGGGAGAGGCTAAAGCTTGGACAACAGGGATGCAGGCATGAAAACCCAGGGTGTGCTCAAAAAAGTGCAGCTAGACCAGGCTCTGCAGTGAAACACACTTCACTTTTTAATTCTACCTCTGCTGTGTCCTGGCTGTGTGACTTTAGAGAAGAAAGTTCTCTCTGAGCCTCACTCTGTTCACCTGCAAAAATGAGGACAGTATTAACTTTTCCTTCCAGGGCTGCTAGGAGGATTAGATGGGTTCACATGGGTAAAGGTGGCCTTGGCGTATAGTAGGCCTTCAAGAAAATGAAGTGAAATGAATAGAGGGAAGTGATTTAGAGGGTCCCCATCAAACGTGAGCATCTATTGAATGACTCCTGTCTCAGGGACACTCTTCTAGCTGGTGCCAAGAATGCAAAGAGGTGTTGGATTCGTTCCTTGCCTCAGGGAGCTTATGGTCAAGTTGAGAGGGAGTTCAGAGGCTCTAAAGACGAGGAAAAGTTGAGCTGGCTGAGGCTGGGGTCCTGGGGGGCATGTTGTATGGGGGCTCCGGGGGCTCCACGGGTTCAAGGGGGGGCCTGATCCCTGGGGGCTTCCCCGAAGAGGTGGTCATTAGATTGACCTTGAGGACTCCGGCAGCAGAGCAAGTCACCTCATTCCAGGCCAGGGCCGGCCCTCTGGATTCTGTGGAATTCAGGGCTTCGAGAAGCAGTGGAAAGAGGGTTTGTGCCAGATCCAGGCTGCCTGGGCTAGAACACTGGTTGTTTTCCAGCTTTTAGGAGCAAGTCTGGTCCTCTGCGAAAAGGCACAACAACAGTGGTCACCTGCTGGGGTTATAATGAGAATGAAGGGGTTAGTATAGGTGAGGTGCCTAGAACTGGGCCTGGCCCATAGTAAGCACCTTATAACTGTTGGCTACAATGCCTTTTTTCAGACGTTCTTGGTCAGAGACAGGCACAGATCAAAGGTGGTGTGGGTGAAACTATTGTTTCAATGTTTATATTTGTCATCTGCTTGTCCCGAGCCAAGTCCTAGTAAAAGCGGGCACCTGAGCGGGCTGGGGGGCTTGAGGTGGGGATTAGCTGATGAGGCCAGTGCCACCATGCACACACACTCACACACACTCAGGCTCCACCTGCCTATACAGGAAGCCTTGCTCGCTGCAGTGGCACTCAGGCCCCGAGGGCTCTTTGGGGCCTTTATGGGGTAATTCCATCTCCATTAGGGCTTATTATGTCACTATAAATACCACCTTTCGGTGCCGCTTTATAAGACACACCAAAGCACTTTCCTTCTCCGCATCCAGTCACCCAGAGCGGGAAGGACTCTGAGTTGGACAGGAAGAAAGGGAAGGGCGTGTCACCAGGTGAGTGACTAAAGACAGAGGAACTGCCCCCACCCAACACCCTCCTGCCACCTCACACACCACTCTTCCCACAAGCCTCTGCTCACATCCCACGGGTCCCATGTCCTAGATGAGTGACCACTAGCTCTACACTCTCAGCCCTGAGCTGGGCATATACCTCCGAGCATTCAGCCCACAGCCAGCAGGGCCTGCCTGCACCCCAGCACGTGGGTTCAACCTTGTGGGGCCACGCATGGAAGCCCACACGTGCCACACAAAGGATCAACCAACGACTTGCAACATAGAACTTGCCAACATCTTCATTCACTCATTGGACAGTATCTTCTAGTGATGCACCCAACATACAGAGCCTGCAATGGCATGTAACACACTTGGACACACACAGTCTTACATACAACACACATGAAATCTTACACTCATCACATATTGTCCATGACCCAGAGGGTCCAACACAACCTGCAAAACACTTATCCGTAGCATGTGCTACACACACACACATATTCACACACCATGGGCCATCTGAGGTGCCTTGTGAATACCACCTGCCCCACCTGCCACAGATGCCACTTCCTCTGGCTGCACCACATGTAACCATAATAACAGCTGAGATTTAACAAGCGCGTTCCATAGTCATGGCCTATGCGGTTAACATGCATGATCGTATTTGGTCTTCACAATAACCCTCTGAAGTAGGTTTATACATCTTCCAGATTGCAAATTGGGGCCAAAGAAGTGAAATGTCCAAAAACTCATAGGCTGACTCCATAGCCTGCGTTCTCAACCACTGCCAAGTCCAGCACATTCAGTCACACACAGATCCTCTCATGTCCACACATGCTCACACACACACACCAACACATCCACATACTCACTCTCATGGACAATTGCATGCTCACATACTCTCGGAAGACCAAGTCTCCCCTCCCATCATCCTGGTCAAAGGCTTTCATTACACTACCCTAACACCTGTAATTAACCCTCCTCCTCTTCCAGGGGAGATGTCTGGACCCGCTTCCCAAGGGCAGGCGCCAAGGCCAAGAGGCCAAGATGTCCACCTCTAGCAGGGAGGTACCAGAGTAGCCCAGCAAGGCTGTTGGGTGAGCAGGTCCAGGAGAGTCAAGGAGAGGATGGGGTGAGAGAGAAGGAGGTGGGCAGAGGGGGCTGTAGCCTCCCAGAAAATCAGGTCTGCTGCAGCTGCTCCTCCTGGACTGGACTCGCCAAATGGCTATTGGGCAACAGGCAGTCGTGGGTGGCCTGGGCAGGCAGGCGGGAGAGAGGACATTCCCCGTTTGTTTCACTAATGCCAGTCACTTCCATCATGAGGGGAGATGAGCTCATGTCTGAGGAAACTTTGGGGAGAGGCACCTTGGGAAGCAGGTGCCCCCAAAGTGTCAAAACAGACCAACTGCTTCTGCCATGCCAGTGTTGAGGGATGGGATCCTCTGCACAGCCTCTTGCCCACTCTTTCCCAGTATGGGCAGCAGCTAAAGCAGAGACTACCCAGATTCAAATTCTGATTCTACTATCTTTGAGCTATGCAGCATTTGGGCATGTTGTTTAAGCTCTTAGAGCCTCAGTTGACTCTTCTGTAAAGTGGAGATAATGACACCTACCTCCCACATGAGAATTCAGTGAGATCACCCATGTCTGCCTCGCTCGCTAGTTGAGGTGGTTGCTCAGATTACCGCATTCTTAGAGGGCCCTGAGCAGAGAAGCTCTCCCTGACCTCCAGTGGTTTGGTGCATGGATCAGAGATCCCAGAAAGGGCGATATCTGGATCTATTTCGGAGCTCTCTTGGACCTCCAGGTCACTTCAGCCCAAACCTTCAGGTCAACGTTGAGCTCGCGCCCAGAGGGCAAAGGGTGAGAGTGGGGAATGGCTCAGTGCAAAACCATCCTCACGTCTGGGCCAAGGACCTTCAGCTCAGAGATCCCCAGGACTAGCCCTGGTGGCAGTGGCGCTTTGAGGTACTCAAACTTGGGAGGACCTGGGGGTGCCAGCGAGTCCAGAGGGCCCCAAGATCCTCCCCAACGCCCTCGGGACTTCCCCTCCCTTCCCGCAGGGTGCCAAGACGGCCCCTTTAAAGACATTCCTGAGGGCGTGGCCTTGTTGACGTCAGCGCGGGGCATGAATGAACAGGAGCCGGTTCTCACTCAACTTCCATTAAGCAGTCGGGGCAGGAGGGGCAGAAGTTGCAAGCAGGCAGCAGGCGGGAGCCGGACACCGAGGCCAGCGCGCGGGCGTGCGGGACCCGGGCTGAGAGGATCAGGCCGAGAGCGAGCAGCGCGGCATGGAGTGTCTGGCGCCCCGCGCCTGTCTCGCCCTGCTGTGGGGCTGCCTGCTGGCCGCCGCTACCGCGGCGCAGGGCAAGGAAGGTGAGTGTGTGCGCGGCGGCCGCCCTGCCCGACCCAATCCAACCCCGGCGGCCAGACCCCTGGACTCCCGCTTCTTCCGGACCCCAGCGAGGGTTGACCCGCAACTTTGGAAACTGAGCTGGCGCCTCCCAGTCCCTGCGTGCTGGGGTCTGGAGCGCTCGTGGGCTGCAATCAGGACGAATCTGGGAACCCCCATCCGGGGTTCTAGGGGCGCCGGGACCAAGGGTTTGCGGCCCAGGCGCGCGGGGCTCGAAGGCCTCCGTGAAGGGGACGCGGGGCCCGCCACGCGGTTGCGGCCCGGGCGGCAGCTTCAGGAACGCGTCCCGGCGGGGGCGCGGGGGTCCCTTGGAAAATGGGCTATCTGGGGGGCCTTTCCGCGGGCTCAGCCTCTTGGTGACCTGAATTCACTAAGCCGCTTGCCCCGATTTTGTGGAGAAGGCCTTTCTGTGGAGGCCCCTCATTTTGGGGAGGGGTCTCTTCGGCCGGCGGGGAGCTCTCTGAGGAAGCCCCAGCACCCTGAGATTTTCTGCACGTCCCCTTCTGCCTCCAGTCCTGGAGGAGAGCATGCGGGGAGTTTCGGGCCAGTCTGCCCACGCACAGCCTTCCCTCTTTCCCACTTCGCACTCCCAGGTTCGGGGGGCAGGTTCGGGGCCGCGAGTGCAGACAGGAAGTCCCAAAGTCAAGCGTTCTGAGCAAGGGTTGACTCAGAACGAGGAAATGCGGCAGGTGGGGGCGCGGCCTCCCAAGGTGTGGAGCCGTCACCCTGGGGCCACCAGGGAGTCCGGGCACCCGGGTGTGAGGGACTGAATCACCCACCCCCGCCCCAGCGCTCCCGGTGCCGCGCTGGGTGAGGGGCGGTGGACTCTGCCCTGGGCGGGGCGGGTGGTGGATGGGGGTGTTGCCCCTTGGCTAGGGCCACAGAGGATGGGGGCTCCTGCCCTTGGCCTAAGACCTTCCTGTCCACCTGGCCGAGGCCGGCTTCAGTTTCCGAGAGATCAAGTTTTGCCCACCCGCCGGGGCAGAGGGAGGTTTCCGCAGGCTCCGCCAGAGGGAAGTGCGGAGGAAACCCTGGCCTGGTGAGAAGTTTCCTTGAGCCTTGCCTTCTTTTTCCGCCCCCCAAACCGGGGTTGGAGGTTTTGCCGTTCTAAGCTGGGAGGCCAGAGCTGGAATTCTTGGTGGAGGTGGGGGTGGCATCCTGTCCCCTTCCCTGAATCAGTCAGGATTCCTGGTACAAACTTGCAGGAGGAGTGGGTAGCTGGGATTTCTGTGACCCTCAATACCCACCCAACTCCTGCAGCAGCATTTGGTCCTCCCTCTTCCTGGGGGGATTGTGGTTGGAGAGAAGGGGAGAGAGGCTGGATTCACTACAGGCCTTTCCTGAAGGCTGCCTGCGGGGGAGTAGGGGGATTAAGCAGGGTGATGCTACTAGGTGATAATTGTGCTCCAGCCTTGTCCTTGTGCTCCTCTGTCCAGCACTCCCCAACCTTGATGACTGGTGCCCCACCACCCCATGTGATGGAGGAAAATGACAGGGAAACATACTTGCTGAGGCTCCAAGGGCCCTTGTGAAGGACTCCCTAGGAGGTGCGCCAATGGCGGGGATGGGGGCAAGTGATAGCCCAGCTGCTGGTGTGTTGTGCTCCCAGGGGTTCCTAGATGTGGCTGATCTCCCTGGTCATGGGTTGGGGGTGCAGAGAGGACACATGCGCCTTCGTCTACCTTTCACCTAGGCCACTGCTCACTTCCCTTCTCTTTTCTTGCTGCTTCCCTGTGAGTGGAGGAGCCAGGCTGCATTTGGAGACCCAGATGGAGCCTGTTAAGTTCTCAACAGCCACTGAATCCGTCCTCCTTTTACAAATAGGGAAACTGAGGGAGGCCCAAGCCGTCGCCTGGCAGGGCCCTCTGCACAGAGAGGATTAGGTCTGAGCATCTGACTTCTTGGGCTGCCAGAGCCCAGGGCCCCTGCGCCATGGTTTCATGGTGGGTTTTCTTGAGAAGTGAGAATTGCTGTGCAGGGGTGCAGGGGTTGCTGACTTGAGGTGCAGCTGGGAGGTGGGCTGGAGCGTGCCCAGAGGCCTTGGAAGTCACTGGCTTCTTGATTCTGTAAAAGCCCAATGTGCCCTCTGTCCCTTTCCCTTTTTGCTTCATCCTTCCTCCCCACAGAGTCCTCTGCCTCCCTGTTTCTTTACGAGTTAGCTGGTCTTGGTTAAAGAGGCATGGGGGGAGCAGGGAGGCGACACTAGGGGAGTGGGTGGTAGTACTGGATTTGAGTTAAAAGCCCTAAAGCAATATGGACCCAGATGGATGACGTTTATAATGGAACTTCAGGCTGAGAGGGAGGTTTTCCTGGGGTAGGGTGAGGGACAGGGGGCTCCTGGATGAGCCCTACTTAGCCCAGGCCTCTCAGTGAAGCTTTTGGGGTCAGCTGAGAGGCTCTTAGGGCCCTGCCCCTTCCAGGGAAGCAGGAGCCTCAGCCCCTGTAAGCGCCCAGGGAGAGGCTGCACCCGTGTGAAGTCAGGGTGGAGGGCCTGGGCAGGGCGCCTGTTCCTGGTGATCGGTTCTAGGGAATTTCCCCGGGAGGGGGCTCCTTCCTCTGTGAAGGCTTCTTTTCTTCTCAGATGAGACCTGTGATAATTCTAGAGCCAGGCCTGGGGCTTGAAGGGGAGTGAGCCCTGGCAGGGGTGGTGGGCGTCCCTCCGTGCCAGGTTAACCCTTCAGAGCCTGGGCGCCATGAGCCCCCTCCCTCAGGGGCAGCTGCCTACCCCTCTAGGGAAGGAGGATGTGCAGGCCCCCTGTGAGGAGCTTTCACCTTTGTCCTCCTACTTATCCAGCAGGAGCCAGGAACCCCCAGATTCCTTCCTGTGTAGCCGGAACATTCCATTTGCTAGTGGGGTTAGTGAGTTTTCCAAGCCTGAGCCCTGGGCATGTCCGAACAAATCCCTGCCCCTACCCACCCCCCAGCCACCCTCCTCCTCCCCCTCAGCCTTGGGGCTGGTGCCACCTCGGATTTCCTCTCCCTGTCTGGGCTGTGAGACCCTTCCTAGAGAGATTTGGCCCCGGTCAGCAGCAGTCAGGTGGCAGGGCTTCACGCCCAGGCCCTGGGGCCATCAGGAAAGGGTTTCTCAGACTCCTCTCAGGCTCCTCTCCCCTTCCCTCTCCATCTCTTTAAATCAGGCCCACCTCTGCTCCCTGCCAGCCCAAGGTTCCACCCTTAGAGTCTCCCAGGTCCTGGCCTTAATGAATGCTCCTTCTTTAGGCCATATTCCTCAAGGTCCAGGGTCCAAAGGAAGTAAGCACTTGGTCCCTTCCTCCCTCCACCTTAGGGCTTTACTCTGAATCTGGGGACCTTATAGAGGGTCTGTGCCTCAGTTTCCCCAATCTCCTTACCTTCTAGGGAGGGTGGCTTCTATTGGCAGCTACCTGGACCTTACTTGGAAATGGAGGAGGGGCTGGACCAGGGGTCTTGGGTCTTAGGTCCTGGCTGCAGCTGCTGAGCCTGGCAGAGCCAGGGGTGGACTGATGGGAGGTGCCCAAGGGCAGGCCTGGATCCAGGGAAGCCCCTGGCAGTGTATCCTTCCCTCAGGTTCCAGGTGCTTCTTGGGGGCAGCATGGTCCTGGCACCTGGTTCTTCTGGGCCTGGAAGTCCCCTATTAGGGTTTCCATCCTGGGTGCCCCAGGCACCCCTGGCAGGCATCCCTGGCAGGGCAGTGGCCAGGGTGTGAGGGACAGGCAGCGGGAGCAACCTTCCCAGGGAGGGGATCTCACCAGCTGTGTGTATCTTTGGGTCCCTCCTAGAGGCCCCTGGGGGTTCAGGGCTTTATCCCGCCTGTTCTGTGGCTTTTGTGGTGAGAAGATCAGTTTCCAGACACCCCCCACCAGTCCCCCTCCCCTCCCTGGAGCTGTTCCCACCTGTTAACAGCTCTCTCCTCTTGGAGTGCCATGAGACACGTGTATATACGTGTGCTGCATATGTGTGAGCCACGTGGCCTGGGTGGGGTTGAGGGTGTTTTGCGCTGTGTGGGGGGGATGTGGCAGGAGCGGCCAAGAGTACCCCCAAAGCCCACATGAGTGTGAACTGCTGCGGAGGGGCCTTGTGTCAGGAGGCAGATGGGGCAGCGTGGTGTCACTTAATAGCCCCACTCGCCCCTGCTCTCTGCCCAGCTGCTGTTCCCCTGCTGGGCTGAGCTCTGTCCTGCTCTGCCCAGCTGGGGGCTGCTGAGGGGGGCGGCATGGCTGGAGTCATGGCCTGGGAGACAGGAAGCCTAGTCCTCACTGAACCAGCTCTGTGGTTTTGACTACATCCCATCCCTTCCCTGGGCCTCTGTTTCCCTATTTGTGGAGGGCCAGGTCTCTTGCATAGGGTGACCCTGTGTGTTGTGGTCTCTCTCTGAGGCTGAGGAAGGCCTCTTGGGATTCCTGGGGGCCTCTCGCCTTTTCCACTATAGCCTGACCCGTGAAGATGCCCTCGAGCTCACCCGGCCCCCTCTCTCATCTCTTCCAGTTGTACTGTTGGACTTTGCTGCGGCTAAAGGGGAACTCGGCTGGCTCACACACCCATACGGCAAAGGGGTAAGCCTTCAGGCTCGGGTCGGGGTGTGGGAATGGGGAAATTGAGGCCCAGGAGGATGGGGCCTGGCCTAGATCGCACAGCTCAGCCAGGGTTCAAACTCAGGATCCTGCTTCTCACACCAGCTGGGCAGGATGGGGTTGGAAGGTGGGGAAGGCACCTGAGTGGTAGAAAGAGCTGAGGAGACAGCTGGGGGCCTGAGCAGAGTCAGACCCTCGCTGCCCCAGAGGGCTGATGGTCAGAGGGAACCCCTGTGGCTCCCTCCACTCCCCTCTGGGGAGGGAAGCAGTTAACGGTTCCCCCTGTCTTCGAGGTCCCAGCCCAGGAGGTGAGGGGTTGAGACAGAGGCAGGGAACAGTGGTTCCCAGGTCCCCACAGCCCCAGGAAACCCGATCAAGTTCCTCCCACTGGGCCCTCTCCCGGCCCCTCCAGCTGCTACTTCCCTTTCCTGCTCAGGGTAGAGTTTGTTTTGCCTCCTTCCCACCCGGGTTCATTCCCTCCCCTCTGCCCTGCCTGGCTGTGACCTGGACTGGTGGGCAAGACACTAGGATCCTCTTCCTGGCTTTCCGTGTGACCACTGTGTGGTCTTGGCGAAGATACTACTGCTCTCTGAGCCTCAATTTCCCCCTTTGTATAAGGGGCCCTTGTTGATTTTGTTCTGGGGCCTGAGCTGGGGAGAGCAGTGTCTCCAGAGGGCTACTTGGGACAGTTTCTATTGCTGGCCAGATCCATGTAAGTCAGGCGCCTGTCCCTGGTCCCCTTAGCTCTTAGGAGGCCTGGAGTGTAGCTCTAGTGGATTTCTAGGATCCTGGAACATTCAGCTGGGAGAGAACACAGATCATCTAATCCAACCCAGTCATTATACAGAGTGGGAAACTGAGGCCCAAGGGCATCTGAGGCCTTGGCCAATGTCACAATGCAGCCCAGGCCTTTTTTTTTTTTTTCCTTTGTCCTGTCTACTTTTCATTCATTTAACAAATACATTCCTGAGTACCTATTCCATTTCACATAGGCCCTGGGGATACAGAAATGTATTAGATGCCATCTCTGCCCTAAGGAGCTCAGAATCTAGTGTGGGAGCCGGGTGTAGTTGTCACCACATAGGTGCTATCATAGTGGAGACTCTGGGAGCCAGAAGGGGGCATTTACCCCAACCTTACTTAGCCCAACCTGGGAAGTCTTCCTGGAGGAGGCTGAGCTATAGTCTGAGGAGGGATAAACACATGTTGAAAAAGCCAAAATCTAAGTGATGGGGGCTCATCCATTGTTTCTGTCTTAAGCCCTTCCCCTGCCACTCACACATGTCTATACATACACATGTACAGTGAATAACAGTAATGATGATGATGATGATACCAGCTGCCTTGTATGACTGTCACCCACTCCAGACAAAGTGCTCAGTATTTGTCCTCACAGCAATGCTGTGAGGTAGCTCTTGCCCCCATTGTACAGTGGGGACTTGGAGGCTCAGAGAGATTAAATCTGCCTGAAGTCACGTGGAACCCCCAGCTTCCACCCTCAGCTCACTGTCTCATATAGGGGTTCAACAGCCCAACTATGGGATCTGAGACACCAGGAGGTCAGATCCCAGCTCAGCCACTTGTAGTGTTTGAGGGCGACCTGAAGCACATCCCTGGGCCTCAGTTTCCCTCCCTGCAGAATGAGAATAAGCAGGAACCACAGAGTATCTTCCTGGTGCCCAGCTCTGCCACCTGGGCGATGCCCCTGGGCCTCAGTTCCCACGTGCCTGCCCACACTAACCTGTTGGCCCCTGCGCAGTGGGACCTCATGCAGAACATCATGGATGACATGCCCATCTACATGTACTCTGTGTGCAATGTGGTGGCCGGCGACCAGGACAACTGGCTCCGCACCAACTGGGTATACCGTGGTGAGGCAGAGCGCATCTTCATCGAGCTCAAGTTCACCGTGCGTGACTGCAACAGCTTCCCCGGTGGTGCCAGCTCCTGCAAGGAAACCTTCAACCTCTACTACGCTGAGTCGGACGTGGACTATGGCACCAACTTCCAGAAGCGCCAGTTCACCAAGATCGACACCATCGCGCCCGACGAGATCACGGTCAGCAGTGACTTTGAAGCGCGGCACGTGAAGCTGAATGTGGAGGAACGCTCCGTGGGGCCGCTCAGCCGCAAGGGCTTCTACCTGGCCTTCCAGGACATTGGTGCCTGCGTGGCGCTGCTCTCTGTCCGTGTCTACTACAAGAAGTGTCCCGAGCTGCTGCAAGGCCTGGCCCACTTCCCCGAGACCATTGCAGGCTCTGATGCACCCTCCCTGGCCACCGTGGCTGGCACCTGCGTGGACCACGCTGTGGTGCCACCTGGGGGTGAAGAGCCCCGCATGCACTGTGCGGTGGACGGCGAGTGGCTGGTGCCCATCGGTCAGTGTCTGTGTCAGGCGGGCTACGAGAAGGTGGAAGACGCCTGCCAGGGTGAGTGATGATGCTGGGGTGGCAGGGAAAGGGGGTGCTGGGGTGGAGGCTGTGTTCCCAAGTTCTAGTCTTGGCTCTGGAAAGTGGCAACCTTGGTAAGATTGTCCCAGCTCTGAGATGCTGTGATTCTGTTAGGTGAAATCTCAGGGGCTTCCTGGACTTATGACTGGATTCACTTATTCACTGAAAATGAATAAACTGGGAAACAGTATAGCATGGAAGCCCTATGCTAGCTAGCCCTATGTTCTACCACTAACCTACAGCCTCTTTCTAGGACAAGAATACCTGGCTTCCAGTCCCAGCTCTGCATTTAGCTGTGTGATTTTAAGCTAATTCCTTAACCTCTCTGTGCCCAGGTTTTCTCATCTGTAAAATAGAGATGAATACAGTGCCTATCTCATAGGGTTGTTATGATAATCTAATGACTTAATACTCATAAAGTGCTTAAGTCAGTGTCTGACACATAAGTGCTTTTTAAATTTGATTGTTATTTTTGATTCATCCCACAAGTATATCTTGAGTATCTATTATATACGAGCACTGTGGGCACACACTACAGTTCCAGGAGCTAGTTCCATCTCTGTTAACTCACTGTGTGACTTTAGGCAAGTCACCTAACCTCTCTGGGTCTCAGGCTTCTCTTTTGTACATGGAAGTAAATGAACTGCACCCAGGATTCTCACCACCTGGCTGTACCTGACATTAGCCTGGGGAGCTTTTGAAAAATGCCTGCATTGAGGGAAGAGGTGCAGGGGATGCTCAGGGTCTGCCCTCCCTGCCTGACCCTCCCCGGGGCCATACACTCAGATCCCCCTGTTGGGGCTTCTACTGATGACAAATTGAGCCCAGAGAGGGGGCAATTAAATCAGGCTGTCTCTGGGAACAGGGCCTGGGCATTAGTGAGCTCACATTGGGAGGCTGTGGCTTGGCACGGCTGGGGCCTGTGACAGCGGAAATATCTAGAGCAACGTGGATTTTTTTCAATGGGTGACTTTTTCTGGAAAAAGCTGTGGGGCAGGGCATTTGTGGAATGTAGGCCAACCTTTGGAAGGCCAGCTCATCCCCTCTCTCTGGGAGCTTCTTTGCTGAGATAAGCAGGGTGTTGAGAAATTGGGGGTGTAGGCCCTGTAGCTACACACACCCACTGAGTGACCTTTGGTAAATCTCTCTTCACCTCTGGCTTCTTGTCAGTAAAACGAGAAGTTCAATTATACTAGCGGACTGGATACTTGGTTTTTAGCCATGGATCCTGCAACCCATGAAAAGTTTTCAGATGTTGGAGGAGCCTGAAACCCTTTCTGATGGTCTCTACTTGCCTCATAAAATAAATCCTCAGAACCTTGCTTAACACAGCCTGCACACCCCTGAATGAGAAGTTCTCTAAGAGCCTTTCTGTGCCTGTGGTATAGTCTCTGCTCTGGCCCTTCCCACCACCCTGTTGTCTTCCCAGCTCGCCTCTGCTCCTCAGGCGGCCCCTGCTTTAGGTGACCTCAAGTGCACACTCCCAGTTTCAGACAATGACTGTGGGGTGGGGGGGGCCGAGGCAGCCCAGTGGGTCGAGCAGACTCCTCCCACATGACATCCTCACACAAGAATGCGGGGGTGGGGGGTGAGGGGCAGCTGAAAACTTTCCACAGGCTGGTGATTCAGGCTCTACAGAGATAAGTGGACAGTTGGGGTTGGGGGGGTGTCTGTCCAGGAAGGGGGGCAGGCTTCCCTCCCCGGAGGTGGGGGGGTCAGGACCTAGCAGGCTTTGTTTGTGAAGAGTTGAGCCTCTCCAGGTTGGGAGGACTGGTTTCCAGGAGCGGAATTTTTGACCTCTCAACTGTCAGCCACCTATGCCCTGGTTTTTCCTCCTTGGGAGGCCTCTAGAAAATTCCCTTCAGTCTGGTTTAGGGACCCTCTGCGCGGCTGAGAACCCCTAGCCTGGCTATTCTTTATCCCTCCAGACCTTTCCCAGGAGCCCCTGACCATGATGCCAGTGGGATAATAGTAACTCCCGCAGAGAAGTGCTTTCGAAGGGCAGGCACAAGCCAGGCAAGTGCTTTATCTGGATGTTCCTGCTGAATCTGCACCACCTGAGAATAGGGACTGTTATCAGTCTCATTCAACAGACAGGAAACCGAGGCTCAGAGAGGTGAAGAGACTTGCCTGGAGTCACACAGCTAAGATGTAGTTGCATCAGGACTGAATTCAGGCAATGCAACAGCATCCAGGCTGGAGGATGGGTCAGGAAATAGGGCGGGAAATGACCAGTTCCTTTGGAATCCCTGACTCAGCTCCTGGCCCTGGGACAGGTTCTCAGGGCAGCCCCAGGATGACAGGTCCTGGTGCAGGAGGTGAGGTGGTTGGGGGGCTGTTACAGAGCACGTTATGGGAGAAAGGGAGGGAGATACAGGGCCTGCCCCCCTGCCTGGCCCTCCACGGAGACGTGGACCCAGATGGGGTCCCACTGGGGCTTTCATTCATGACAAACCAAGCCTAGAGAGTGGGTGTGAGCATGCCAGGGTCACCCAGCAGCTGGTCCAGGTTATTCCCAGTGTTCATTTCTCCTCAGGGTTCTTTCCCCAGGAAGCTCCAGCTCAGGAAAGAGTTAAATGGACAAAGGAAGGGAGGAACCTCCCAGGTGCTGTGTGGACAGGTGGGCACACTGCCCAGAGAGCTCTCTTGAACTATGTCAGGAATGAGCCAGCTTCCCTCCAACCACCCCTCCCCCGCCCTCCCCCAGCCCTGTCCGGGGATGGGGACAGCGGAGTCACTCAGGCTGACCATCATCTCCCCTGGGGCGGCTTTGTCTCCCTGTTTGTCTCCGCTTCCTGTGCTGGCATCGGCAGCTAAGCTGGCGGGGCCCTGGCTGGCGCCTCAACCATGGGGACTGCCGGCCAGGTGAGCAGGTGGCCAGCGCTTTGGCCAGAGGCTCAGCCCAGCAGCTGGGAGGCCAGAGCTGGAGGGGGAGGCTGTGAGGGTCAGGAATTCTTTCCTTGGAGGCTCCTGATCCCTCAAGGGGCCCAACCCCTCTCTGCCCCAGTTTCTCTATCCCCTAGCTCATGGACACTTCATCCCAAGTTGAGTCTTTCCCAAGTGAGGTTTCCTTCAGTCTTCACAAACAACCCAGAGAAGCTGAGAACTTTATCCCCATTTTACAGATGAAGAAACTGAGGCCCAGAGAGAGGAAACAGTGACCACAAGTGCTGAGGCATGGCATGGGGAGGGCAGTACACTGTCTCTAAGTGCCGCTGGCATTTATCTTTCTACTCAGAAGCTGTGTGATCTTGGTGAGTCCCCTCTGGGCCTCATTCTCCCCACCTGTAAAAAGGGTGCTTTTGAAACTTGCTGCTGACTTAGCAATGAGTCTACATCCTGTGACTTTCTGCTGTGGCTCCATCTGAGAACCTGGATTACTCCAGCAACCTGTAGACTGGGTGACCTCATCATGTGTGGCAAGAAGTGGGGCCCTAGTGCTGGCATCCTGAGTGGCCCAGGCCCAGGGTCCGTAGCTGAAGAGGAAGCATCCCCTGGGCAGAGGATGGCTCCAGTTGAGGTGGTCCTTAGGCAGGGTGGCCCTGAGCCGTGGCAGGGGCTGTTGGCAGGAGCCCTACTTTGTCAGGGCAGGGCTGATCCATGGGGATGGGGGCTCTGTGAGCTGTGACTCTTGGGCTTGTCCCTTCCCTGGGGAGTGCCACCGGCCTTATTTCTTTGGAGTTTCCTCTGGCCCGAATGGGTGGGTGGGGTGGGTGGCAGCCCCCACCTCTGTGCCCTGCCTGCCCTGCCCTCAGCTCACAATGGGGCAAATTAAGGTGCTGGCAGCTCCATGGGAGGCCCCTCCCTCCCTCATGGAGGTAAGCGTGTCCCCAGAACGGAAGGAAGGAGGCAGGGAAAGCAAACAGAAGATAAAAGGCCGGTGGAGGGCAGGAGGCTGGGGGTGGGGAGCCCAAGTTATCCTGCTTATCACAGCTTGGGTCAAAGAATGTGCCTGAAGATTATTCCCCAGGGTGTGTGGGAAAAGGGCAAGGTGCTAGCAGCACTCGGGCCACTGGGACGCCTGCTTCTGTGGGGACGACAGCGCCTGCTGCAGACAGAGAAGCCACCAGGGTCTGGAGTTATCAGTTCCCCTCATTTGCAGGGTCAGTAACTTACAGGGGTTGCAGTTTGCTGCCTGTCCAGGCATGAGACAAAGTCCAGGCTCTGCATACTGGGGCTAAGGTGGTGCACGTGGTCGCCAGCTGGGCACTGCTTGGGGAGGTGACCGGCCGCAGGTGAATTGCCACCTCAACCTCCTGACCCTATGACCTCGCCACCACCAGCCTGGGAGGTGGTTGGGCCTGGAGGGAGGGCCTCTGCCAGGGGCTGGATTTGCGTCACGCCAAAGGGTGTCTGTCCCTGTGTCACCCCATGCTGCCACCTGAGGGGCGGGCATTGGGAACTGGAAAAACGGGGTGTAGCCACCGTGCCCCAGTTCTCCTGCTCAGAGTGGCCTGGGCCTGCCAGGAGGCCAGGGACAGAGAAGTTCTCCACAGGTACAGGTATGCCAGAGTCAGGTTCTGGTGCCAGGCAGGTGGTGTTCCTGGCGCACCATCCCCGCGGGGTCTCCCTGGGCACTGAAACACCTGCTCATTTCTTTTTGTTTTTTTTGTATTCTTATTTTTTTTTGAAGTTTAGTTGATTTACAGTGTTAATTTCAGGTGTAAGCAAGGCAATTCAGTTATACATAATACATATATATTTTCAGATTCTTTTCCATTACAGAAACGCCGTTCATTTCTGTGGCCCTAGAGCGCGTGTTTAATGTGCACGTTGTCGGGTTTGTCTTTGCTCACACATTCATTCATCATCCGGTCAACAAACATTAGCCAGGCACCTCTGCTTGCCAGACTGCTGGGCCACGGGACAGGTGAATGGGACTCCATTCCAGCTCCCCAGGAGCTGCCAGTCTCAGAGGATCCTAATATGTGCAGAAACCATTTTAAATGGAGCACAAAAGCCAGGCTGTGAATACCTCTGGAGCAGAAACGGTGTTTATTTACCTCACCACCGTATCCCAGCACCCAGCGTTGTGCCAGACGCTTAGGAAGTGCTCAATTTCTATTTGGTAAACATAAGATTGAGTAACAGATGCCTTAGTGGTCAGAAGGGGGCCAGAAATTGGGCAGTTTAGGAGGGCTGTGTAGAGGAGCTCAAGCTGGGTACTGAAGGATGCATAGGAGTTTGCTGGTTGGTGAAGAGACAGTGGGTATTTTGTGTATGTTTGAATATGTGTGAATACCCAGTGAGTGACTTCTGTTCCCACTTCCCTGCCCAGAGTGCCAGGAAATCCAATCAGGCAAAGTCAGGAAGACACAAGGGTCTGCTGGTGTCAGACACATGAACTCTGGGCCCCCTGAGCAAGGGCACATTCTGGCGGGGCCCTGGGAAGGCCCCTTGTAGTTCTTTGGTTAGAGGAGGGGGCAGTACATTCTCATCAGGCAAGCACATGCCCTGTTGATGCTGCCTCTCCACTGTATTATCTGGCACATCCGCAGCGGAAATCTCTCCAAATTCCCTCTTTCCTGCCGGCAGCAGGCGGGCCACCCCCAGGCTCTGGGACCAAAGAATGGAACCCGACTCTTCCCCCACTTCCTCCTCTTGGCATAGGGCTGGGGGGCTGGGGAGCAACCACGTGGTGGGGAGTGAGGGCACTGGGGGGCGGTTTGCAGGTGGCTGAAGCCTTCAGCAGAAACAAGCCTGAGTTATGGGGGCTTGTGTTCCGCTTCAGCCTGAGAACCTGAGCCAGGAAGGTGTGATTTTGATTCTAGGGGCCCCTGACACCCTAACTCTGCTAGGCCTGGGCCACTGGGAACCAGGACTTACCCAGAGTGTAAGCCCCTGGGGTGGACAAGTCAGGGCATTTGGGAGAATTGAGATCCCAGGATAAACATGGCCCAGCTTTCTGAAGTATCCTTTTTACTTGAAGATTTGGGGGAGGAGAGAGCTATTTTTGTATTGTAACAGATAAGTTATGAGGAGGAATTCAAAATACACATGGATTTCTTAAATACAGTAGGAGACTTGAAAGATCTTTGGGGACTGAAGGAGGCCACGTTGACTGTCCCAGGTTGAATTCCACTCTTTTCTCCCCTAGGACATAATTGTGCCCAGTTTGAGAAGACCTATGTTAAGAGGTGCCATGCACACACCTCCCCCAGCTGCTCTGAAATTAGTCTTGGGATTTTCTGGCTTTTGAAGCGGATCAGGCCTCCTCTCCTCCCTCTTCGGGCTTGTTTCAGAGCGTTAATTTTTCTTTGCTCCAAACTGAGATGTTTATGGGAAAGAAGAGGGGTTTGAGGTCAGACATCCAAGTTTAGGCTTTGACTTTTGTGTCTTAGGAGCTTGTTGACCTTGGCCAAGTTGTTTTGCCTCTCTGAGCATCAGTTTCCTCACCTCCAAAGTGGAATGAATGATAACAGTGCCCAGTATAGGAGACTTATTGTGAGGACTAAATGAATGTCAAGTGCTTGGCCCAGGAGCTGCACACAGCAGCTGCTTAATCAGTGGTCGCTGTTTGTCAATGGGGCTCCAGGCTCTGCATAGAGCAGGAGTCAGGCCTCCTCTGTCCTGTACAAGTCCCCTGCCCTACGGCATGTGCCCGAATGCTTTCAGGGCCTGTGCTGATGCTCTTATGTGGCAGGACGGGGTAGGGGGGGTGGTGAGAGAGGCTGCTGGGGTGGCCCCTGGGGCCCCTCTGCAAGCAGAATCATTAACAAGAAGTCACTCTTCAGGACCTTAGGAACTGGGTGTTCTTTGAGTCCTGTCCCCTGACTCCCAGTCTTCGGTCCCACCTCTGCTTGCATGGGGAGCTAGACAAGGAGGGAAGTTGTCCAAAATTTTTTCCTGACAGCGTAGATCTGACTGTGGCATTGCTCTCTACATCAAACCTTCAGTGGCTTTCATTGCCCCCAGAATAAACTGAAGTCCCTGCTCCCTGACCTGGCGTTAAAGGCCTTTCTCAGTCTGGTCCCTGGAGACCGTTCAGCCCTTAGTGCCTGCTTCCCCCCAGATCTGGTCCCACAAAGCCACTCATACTTCCTGTGTTAGTCTTGCTCTTTCTCACCCTTAACTCCTCCTTCCAATATTTCTGCCCTGCTGAACTCCTACTCAGTCTCTAAGCCCCAGCTGAAATATCCCTCTGACTCCACAGACCTCTGGCCAAGGTTGTCTCCACCCTCTGCCCTTCGCCCACCCCTTTATGGTGGACATTGTCATGTGCTCCTGCTCCCTAAGGTTAGGGGCTTTGTCTCATCTCAAGGTCTGTGCCCAGCACAGGGCATGACATTGAGGTTGGAGGTATCTCAGGGCCCTCTCCATGGAGTAAGCTGAGGAGGGGGTGATAATTGTAGGGTTGGGGAAGAGGTCCCTAGGGTGCCCCCCACCCTGCCCTGGTCACTTTAGCAGCTGCCCAAGGCCTGCACTGTGTCTGGGTAGCTTCCTGCCTGTGGGGCCAGGAAAGGCCTGGGGCCCACGGCAGGATAGGGCGGTGGGAGGAAGAAGCCTCTGGAGTCAGGTGTCTGAGCCCCTAACTAGCCTGGCCAGGACAGGACCTGCCACCGGGGGAGGAAGAGCTGCTTCCTGGCTGTCCTTGTGAGTGGCGGAAATGACTCGGTCCTGGGAGCAGATCCAGAGAAAATGCTGGGGGCCTGGCCTTTCCTGCTTCCTGGTCAGTCAGCCCCGGAACAGGATGGTGGGGAGGTCCCAGGGTTGGGGGGAGCACCTGTAGAGGTGACATCCTGATGTGGCTGGCTGATCTGCTGGGGAGTGATGATAGTCAGTCAACAAACACAAATGGTGAAGAAGACCCAGCACTGCCCTGGGCAGCTTGCAGTCCAGGGGGGGACCCGCCAGGCTGGTCTGCACAGATTAAAGGAGATAAGGCAGGCCAGCGGAATGCTCTGTCCGGTGCTGATCCAGCTGCAAGACAGGATGCTTAGGAAGTTGAAAGGGGAACTATGGGCCTTGAATGCCAGGCTCAGGGGCGTGGCGCTTCTTGCAAGAGCCAGTGGTGAGGGATGCAAATGTTTGGAGGATGCAGGCGAGGCGTTTCCTGGGTGCCCAGCCTGAGCTAGGTGCTTACCATGCATTTTCTTACCATAAGACATTTTACTCATGAGAATACACGCTCAAAGAGGTTTAGCGACTTTCCTGGGGACCCATAGCAAGGGAATGGAAAGGTCACTTGGGGTGGCAACAGGCTGAACTGATGTCTGTGCCTGTCCCTGACAGCCTGCTCGCCAGGGTTCTTCAAGTTCGAAGCCTCGGAGAGCCCCTGTCTGGAATGCCCTGCACACACCCTGCCGTCCTCCGAGGGGGCCACCGCCTGCGAGTGTGAGGAAGGCTACTTCCGGGCCCCCCAGGACCTGTTGTCACTGCCCTGCACTCGTGAGTCTTGCAGTGGGTCAGGGAGGGATGACTGAGGTGGGTGAGGTGATGTTGACATGTCCACGGCCACCTGGATCCGAGCTCTGTCCTCTGTGCAGGTCCCCCCTCCGCCCCGCACTACCTCACGGCCGTGGGCATGGGCGCCAAAGTGGAGCTGCGCTGGACGCCCCCCCAGGACAACGGAGGCCGAGATGACATCACCTACAGCGTCACCTGCGAACAGTGCTGGCCTGAGTCAGGCGAGTGCGGGCCCTGCGAGGCCAGCGTGCGCTACTCCGAGCCACCCTACGGGCTGACCCACACCAGTGTGACGGTCAGTGACCTGGAGCCGCACATGAACTACACCTTTGCTGTAGAGGCCCGCAATGGCGTCTCAGGCCTGGTGACCAGCCGCAGCTTTCGCACTGCTAGCGTCAGCATCAATCAGACAGGTGAGGGCCTGGGGGTGGCAGATATGCCCTTGGGGCCTGGCCTGGGTGGGGTTCAACAGGATGGCCACTCAGGGCTTGGCTGTGTTCAGAGAGGCAACAGCATGTGGTTAAAGTCATGGTGCCTGGAGTCACTTCTGAGCTCTGTGACTGTGGGCAGGTTACTTAACCTCTCTGAGCCTCAGTTTCCTCACCTGTAAAATGGGGGTTATAGGGGCTATTGAGAAGATTTAATAAATTCTTATATATAAGGCTCTTAGAATAGTGTCCTTGTCCATAGAGAGGTTATAGCAAGGATCAGCTATTGTTTTACTTTTATTATTTATGTACTCATAAATACGAGGTACCCCTGATGTGCCAGCCTGTGATGGGGCCTGGCCTGGGGCTTTGTACTCTGGAGCTGAAAGTTGAGAATCCCAGATTGGGATCTAAAGAGCCTGGGCTGTAGGTGGGACTGGGTGCACCCCACCTACCCCCTTGCCCTTGGGTGACTTCTCACACCCCTCCCTCCCACCGCCCTGCCCAGAGCCCCCCAAGGTGAAGCTGGAGGGCCGCAGCACCACATCGCTGAGCATCTCCTGGAGCATCCCTCCACCACAGCAGAGCCGCGTGTGGAAATACGAGGTCACCTACCGCAAGAAGGTAACTCACAAAGAATCAGGACTGTCCCTGCTGGGCTTTGAGCAGAGGGCCAGCTGGTCACATAGATGCTCACTGTACTACACAGTCACCTGAAGAAGCTCTATTCTACAGATGAGGAAACTGAGGTCTGGGGTCTTTCTGAGAGTCACCTCTCCCAGGCCAGCCTGGCAGAGATGTGGGGGAGAGGAGACACAGTGTTCTGGAATCCTCGGAAGAGATAGTTGGGGGTTGGGGAAAGAGCCAGGTCTTGGAGATAAAACCTGGGTTTGAGTCCTGGGTCATGCATTTGCTGGCTATGACCTTGAGCAAGTCACTTCACTTCTTTGAGCCTCAGTTTCCTCCTCTGTGAGAAGAGCCTCAGGTTTGCTAACATAGCAGCCAGCTTGCTAAGCTGGGAGTAGTCTCTGATGGGCTGAGATGATGCCCCTGCCCTGACCTCATGGTCTGCCCTTCCACCCACTAAACACCCACAGGGGGACTCCAACAGCTACAACGTGCGCCGCACCGAAGGCTTCTCCGTGACCCTGGATGACCTGGTGCCAGACACCATCTACCTGGTCCAGGTGCAGGCGCTGACACAGGAGGGCCAGGGTGCCGGCAGCAAGGTGCACGAGTTCCAGACACTGTGTGAGTTGGGGACTGAGGTGTGGGCCGGGCCAGGGTCCTGAAACAGTTAGGACATCTTGAGCAGAAGAAATGGATCAAAGAATTTAGAAGTGCCCTAGCTTGAGCCTAGAACAGTCCTGAGTGGGGGGGGGGGGGGGAATTGAGGGCTGGGGGAGGGGACCAGGGCCAAGCATTCAGGGCAGTGTTGTGAGAAGGAAAGACGTGGGCTCTGGCATTGGCAGGCTCAGTTCAAATCCTGCATCATGGAGAGAGTCCCACGCACCTGAGAGTACCCACTGTGTTCCCCGTGGAAGGCCTCTCGTTTGCCATCTATGAAACGGGAATCAAATTCTCAGGAATTTGTAAAGGCACCCAGCACGTGTCCTCTTGGATGCCTAAAGTGGGCCTTGGGTACCACTGGGGGCGTTACCATGATTTGAAGTGTAGGGGGCTCCCTTGTCACCGGCTGGTCTCCCCCAACAGCCACAGAAGGATCTGGCAACATGGCAGTGATTGGCGGTGTGGCTGTTGGTGTTGTCTTGCTTCTGGTGCTGGCAGGAATCGGCTTCTTCATCCACCGCAGGTTCGTCAGAGCCCATGCCCGGGTTCCCCAAGGACTTCGGTGGGACACGGAGGGATGGGAACCTCAGTTTCCTGTCTGGAGGATGGGGCCGATAGGAGTCTAACCCCTCCTCGCCTGGGGGTATGAAGACACAGTGAGCTGTAAAGTGCTCAGCGAGGCGCCTGGCATGCGTGGCAGCTCGGGGCGTGGTGGTCATTATGACGGTGTGTCCACACTTCCCCTGGACACGCAGGCAGGAAGCTCTGGAGAGCGCTAATGAGGAAAGCCCTCATTACAGCCATTTAAGGGGCCATTACGGGGCGTAGATCCCAAGGAGTGAGCCCGGCTTGCTCATTTCCTCTCCCCTCTGGCCTTCCCCCCGCCCTCTGCCCGACTGAGTGGAGTGCTGAGCACGCCAGGCCCCCCCACCAAGGACCAGAGGAGGGTCTGGAGGCCCCCCGCCGGTCACTGACCTCCCTGTGTGTTTGGCTTCCCACGGGGTCTCTCAGGAGGAAGAACCTGCGGACCCGCCAGTCCTCCGAGGACGTCTACTTCTCCAAGTCAGGTGAGACGCAGCCCCTCCGTGGCCAGCCGCTCTCCCCACCACCTCCCTAGCCCTGGGCGAAGGTGGGGGCGGGCAGGGCACTCCCTTGGGCAGCTCAGAGGGCTGAGCCAGAAGCTCTTTGCCCCACAGGCTGGTCCAAGTCTCCTGAGGTCTCTGGTCTGTTGCCTCCTCCTCCTCCCCCTCGTCCTATTCCTCTAGGGCACCCCCTCATAGGGGCCCCTCCCCGGGCTGTCTGTGATCCTGCCCCTCCTTCCCCTTCCAGAACAACTGAAGCCCCTGAAGACGTACGTGGACCCGCACACATACGAGGACCCCAACCAGGCTGTGCTCAAGTTCACCACCGAGATCCATCCATCCTGTGTCACACGGCAGAAGGTGATTGGAGCAGGTGAGGCTGGCGCACCCGCCGAGGGGCCTGGTACGGGTTGGGAGTGTGCGATGCCTGGGCTGACTGGGGTGCTTCTCCCACCTCGCCTGCCTGCAGGAGAGTTTGGGGAGGTGTACAAAGGGACACTGAAGGCTTCGGGGAAGAAGGAGGTACCTGTGGCCATAAAGACGCTGAAAGCCGGCTACACAGAGAAGCAGCGGGTGGATTTCCTAAGCGAGGCCAGCATCATGGGCCAGTTCAGCCACCATAACATCATCCGCCTGGAGGGTGTCGTCTCCAAATGTGAGGCTTGGCTCCACAGTGGCGGCAGGCTGGGTGGGAGAGCCTCAGGGGCCTGACCCACATGAGGGATGGGGAGGGCCTGCACACTTGGGCCACCAAATAGGGCCTCTGTTCATAGCTGTGTCCATCACCCAGACCCACAGCTGTGCCCATGCCCCCTCCCCACCTGAGCCAGCTCCCTACAACCATGGCCACCCCCTTACACCTGTGCTCACCCTTGCAGACAAGCCTATGATGATCATCACCGAGTACATGGAGAACGGGGCCCTGGACAAGTTCCTTCGGGTAAGGACGTGGGCGGGGCAGGCCAGGATCCACGGCCGGCGCTCGGGGCCCTGGCGGGCACACGGCTGGCTGGTGGCTGAAGTCTTGTGCTCTTGGCAGGAGAAGGATGGCGAGTTCAGCGTGCTGCAGCTGGTGGGCATGCTGCGGGGCATCGCGGCCGGCATGAAGTACCTGGCCAACATGAACTATGTCCACCGCGACCTGGCTGCTCGCAACATCCTCGTCAACAGCAATCTGGTCTGCAAGGTGTCTGACTTCGGCCTGTCCCGCGTGCTGGAGGACGACCCCGAAGCCACCTACACCACCAGTGTAAGTGCTGCGGCGGCTGTCATCTGGGGTTAGGGGCCTCGAGATGAAGCGGCCTTCGCCACGCTCCAGGGTCCTCTCCCCTGCGCACCTCCAGGGAGCATGGAGCAGAGGCCCCGACTGAGATCGTCCTGGGGATGGCCGAGGAGACAGTAGTAACTGGCTTGGTCCCTGCAGGGCGGCAAGATCCCCATCCGCTGGACGGCCCCAGAGGCCATTTCCTACCGCAAGTTCACCTCTGCCAGCGATGTGTGGAGCTATGGCATCGTCATGTGGGAGGTGATGACCTATGGCGAGCGGCCCTACTGGGAGCTGTCAAACCACGAGGTAGGCCCCTCGCCCTGCCCCGCCCTGTCCGGACCTGAACTTAAACCGTTTACTCATTCCAGAACCCCAGGGGCAGGGCAGAAGAGTTCGGGGGGCTAATCCTTATCTGATACAGCCCTTCATGGTTCATTCAGTGAATGTTTATTGAGGACCTACTGCGTGTCAGGGCTTGTGCTGGGCTCCAGACCCAGTCCTGCTTGCACTCAGTAGAAAGACAAGGAAACAAGTAGTGGGGTCGGGGTGGGAACGTGTGTGTGTGTATGCATTTGTGTGTATATGTGTGTGTGTGTGTGTATTTGTGCCTTTGTGTGTGTGCGCACACAAGCGCCTGGTGCCTCATGCAGCTTGGAGGCCTGGAAGGCTTCCCAGAGGAGGTCATATCTCAGCTGAGACTAAAGCACAGGAAGGCAGCAGCTAGGTGAAGACACAGGAGGAGGAATGCTCTGGCTGAAGGGAGCAGCGGGTGTAGACGTCCAGAGGCTGCAGGGAGGCTGGCTGCTGCCTGGGGTGCTCTGTGAGGGAGCAGGATCAGGAGACCCTTCCTCCATGGAGCTCTGGAGACAGCCTCTTAGCACTTGTCCTTTGTATGACAGTTGTGTGTTGGGCTCTCCCCTTCCCTCCTCTGTCCACCACCATGTATGGGAGTTCGGGGGCTGTGAAGGCACCCCTGAGCATCCTGCACCACCCCCACCCCAGGTGATGAAGGCCATCAACGATGGCTTCCGGCTCCCCACGCCCATGGACTGCCCCTCCTGCCATCTACCAGCTCATGATGCAGTGCTGGCAGCAGGAGCGCACCCGCCGCCCCAAGTTCGCTGACATTGTCAGCATCCTAGACAAGCTCATCCGAGCCCCCGACTCCCTCAAGACCCTGGCCGACTTTGACCCTCGGTGAGTTCCATACCCTCTGTGCATGGAGGCCCCCAGTTTTACTCCTGAGCCACTTCAGGGTCGTAGTCAGCCAGGTGCAGCAGGCAAAGGGTGCAGAAGTTGTGCGTGGGCTTAGACTGGATGGGGGAGGCTCAGGTGATACTCAGAGAAGCAACCAGCGTACGTGGTAAATGTGCCGGCACAGCACTCAGCACTTGACATGTTTTAACTCATTGAAACAACTTAGGAGATGGGTCCTATAATTATCCCCCTTTTGTAGATGAGGAAACTGAGACATGGGACGAGGAGGTGTCTTCTGTGCTGGCAAGTGGCCAGACTGAGACCGCCTCTAGAAACCTGAGTCTCTCTCTTAAGATTTTTTTTGTGTTTGTGTTACGGGTGGTGGTATTGTCAGTAGGAGTAGGGGGCATCGCAGCTATAAACACTGACTGCTCCCGATACGCCAGGCTGTCTCCTGGAACCCTGCCCGACTTGGTTTCCCCTTTGCCCGGATGAGGACACTGAGGCTCAGGGGCTGCTGGGTGAATTGCTGGGTTGGGGGCAGCAGGCTCGGGGTCCACGACAGGCTGGGTTCTGCCGCCCCTCACCTGCAGGTGGGTGTGTCCTGTTGCAGGGTGTCCATCCGGCTACCCAGCACCAGCGGCTCAGAGGGGGTGCCCTTCCGCACGGTGTCCGAGTGGCTGGAGTCCATCAAGATGCAGCAGTACACAGAGCACTTCCTGGCGGCCGGCTACACCGCCATCGAGAAGGTGGTGCAGATGACCAACGAGTAAGTCTGCACTCTGGCCCCACCGGTGCCTGCCCTTTCCCGCCTCCCGCCTCCCCAGGCTGCCTCTGGCACCAGCACCCATCTGCTCTTCTCTGTACCGTCCCAACACTCCCCTCTTTCCTCTTTCTCTCTCTTTCTCTTTGGGGAGAGAGGCAGAACCAGGCTGGCAGCCAGCAATTCTGGGCACTTACTCTTGGCTCCCTCCTCATTCCTACATCTTTTTTCTAGACTGAGAAAATAATAGTAATTGTATCATAACAGTAGCATTTATCAAGGGCTGACTAGGTGCCAGCTCTGTGCTCAAGCACTTTGAATCTGTCCTCATGATAACCTGGCAGGTGGTCCCACTGGACAGGTAAGAAACCGGTGCAGGGAAGTATAATACAGCCTGGAGGCCTATGGCCATTAGGGGCAGAGTAGGATTCCAGCCCTGGTCAATCAGGGTCTGGAGCTCAGGGACCATGTCAGTCATTAGTGGAGAAACTGAGGCTCAGAGAGATTACGTGGCTGACTCCAGGTCACACAGTTCGTAGCTGAGAGAAGAAAGGCTTCGCTTCACAGCCACCACCTGGCTGAATAACCTAGTTGTCTTGTGAATAGATGCTATTGTTTCACATTTAACAAGTAGAGAAACTGAGGGTGAGGTTACATAGCTTGCCCGAGGTCACACAGCCAGCTAGGGGCAGCATTCTCCTCTAGGATGCTGAGAAGAAATGGCAGAGCCCTTGGACTTCCCTGGCTGATGATGGGCCAACCCATCCCAGGCCTCTCTTCCCGTGTGGTTGACTCTCGGTGACCCCTGGCCCTGGCCCTGGGTTCTGCCTTTTGTCAGGCTACCCCGTGGGAGCTCTTCCCTCCTCCCAACTCCTGCAGCAGGGACCCTTCCCAGCACGGCCTTGGCACGGACACCTCCTCCCACCCCAGGAGGGAGAAGACATTATCCTCTTAGCCTTTTGTGCCTCTAAAAATAGTGTTAGTTCCCAACAGCTCAGTTTGTGTAAGGTCCAAGGTCATAGTGGGAATGAGACTTGGGGCCAAGAGGTTTTGGGAATCACATGGAAGGGACGACCCAGGCGTCCCCTGGTTCTGGGTCACAGTTCTGGGATTTGGGCCTGTGTATAAACACTCTCCAGGGATTCTGAAAACTGCTCAACTGTGCTTCTGACCTGCTGGTCGAGGCCTCTCAGATCAGGCCACCGCCTATCCCAGGGGACGGCTGGGGATGAAAGTCAGGCAGGGACAGAGCTGAGCAGAGGGAGGCATGGAGCTGCGGAGAGAGAGGATGAGCCCCAGGATCTCTTTTGTTGCCAGACAACTGCAGGGTCCCACGCTTGAGCTCTGCAGTCACATCGGGGTTCAGGTCCCACATCTGCCACTTCCTATCAGGTGATTTTGGTCAAATTGGGTTCCATCTTTGAGCCTTGGTTTCTGTTTCCCCCCTGTGGGGATTGCATGGGTGCAATGTAGATGGTAGGCCTGGTACGCAGTAGGGGCTTAGTCCATGTCGCTCTCCCCTTTCCCTCCACTCCCTTGCTTCCCAGGGAAGCACCCAGACCATGTGCAAATACCAGGGTTCCTGAGCCCCCTCCTTTTCCCTGGGGAACCTGGAACCCTCTGCCCTTCCAGGAGCCTCCATCGAGGACAGCACAGCTTCCCTCCTGGGTGAGGAGAGCTGAGGGCACAGGGAAGTACTTACAGGAAACATGTGTTCTTAGAAGCTTCCCGAAATAGCCCGGGGTGCTCCTGGGCCAATTCCTTTCCCACGAGCAGGAGCAGGGACAGGGCTGTCCTGGATCGATGGAGTGTGTGTACGTGTGTGTGTGTGTGTGTGTGTGTGTTTGTTTGAAAAGGCCTGGATAAAGGCAGGAAGTCATTCCACACTCCCTCCCCCTCCTACCAACTCCACTGGTGCTCAGATCTGGGGCCTGCGTGACTCATACCGCTGCCTCCTTTATTTCAAATAATGGGGGATCTTAAAGTACTTTTCCCCCCTGAAGGCTGTATCTGCACATGCTGTGGGTCCCAGTGGGAGGCTCTAAGCTGCTCTCAGAATTCAGCCCTTTCCGGGTAGGATCTGGTTTCAGGCTTCAACATCCTATCCCCACCTTGGCCTCCCTGCTTCCTTTACCCCTTCCCAAGGGGCTGGCTTTTTGGTCCCCTGTAGGCCCACAGCAGCCACCTTTTCTCAGCTTGAACATTCATCATGAGAGCTGGGAGTCACTTGAGTTTCTAGCTAGACTAGTGGCTCTAAATGTTTTTCGAGGAGCTAATGTTGCATCCCAGCAAAGGACCCAGTCCACCGAAAGGCCTGTCTAGTGTCCAAGGCTGTGGCATACAGCATCCTGAGGGGGCGTGGGACCGCAGCTGACGGGATGTTTGCTGAGAAGATGAATGATCCGGCCACCTCTCACTCCACTCTCCTTGGGCCAAGGGACAGCACACAGTAGGTGCTTACCGAGGAGCTGTGGCGTTTGAATCTCCCAGGGCCAGGACTGGCATCACAAGTGCGAGGGGAAAAAGTGGCCTTGGTCATGTGTCGCCTCACCCCCCGTAATGGGAATTGATGGAAGTGTCTGCCCTGGATCCCCGAGGTGGACACCAAGGCGGGGGCAGGAATCAGCTTGGATGGTCTGTGACCCTCGTCCTGTGTGCCTCTGTTTGTGGTTAGGAAATGAGGCAGGGGAGGTTTGGGGGGCTTTGTGAGAGTAGGGCTGGGGTAGGTGGCTCGGAAGCATCTAATCAGAGCCTCCTATTTTACATATAAAGAAACTGAGGCCCAAAGAAAGGACAGGAGCCATCCAAGGCTCTGCTGGAGTCCAGGACTAGAATTCAGCCTCCTGCCTCCCAGCCCAGCCCTTTTGCCTCCTAGACAGGCCTCAGAAGCACCTTCAGTTCCCACCCTGTCAGACGGATGACACTAACCTGGGAAAGGGGCCCACGGCAGCCTGGGCAGTGGCTCAGTCTCCAGAAAAGCATTCATTCGTTCATTCATTCATTCAGCAGACACTTCTTGAGGGTCTACTGTTTACCAGCCCTATCCTGGACCCTGGGGTGAAGGTGAGCCCAGGGAACTGGATCTCAGCCTTTGCCCTCCTATAGCTCACATAGCCCGCTGGTCCTTAAAGACCCATCAGGGTCTTTGCGACCTGATCAAATGCAGACTCCCTGCCCACGTTCAGAACTTCAGTGAGTCTGGAGTTGGGCCTAGGAACCTACCTTTTCAGTAAGTGCCTCCTTCCCTGGTGATCCAAAGGCTTATGAGGAGCACATTGAAATAACTTGGGGGGCACATTGAGACCTACAGATATGGGGAAAACAGTGCTGCTTTCTCAACACCCTCAACTTTATAGGTTAGGAATGGCACTGCAGTGGTAGGTTAGGAAGTTCTCCCAGATGTCTGACTTCTGGTCTTCCTGATGCAGTGGGAGCAGCCAGCCCCATCCTGGAGGTCCCTGAGCCACCTCCCCACGCACCTGGGTCGGCCCTACCTTGTTCAGCACTTCTCTGAGGGCTCCCAGAGCCTGTGGGAAAGTCCTGTCTCCAGAATTGCAAATAGGAGCTTGCACCATATAATTAGCTCTCTTTACAGCCAGGAGTTGGCCCATAAAAACCTGAGTGTTTTCATGGGTTTGGGCTGATGGGTGAGGATGGTGAAGGAGGGAGCTCCCAGAGTGAGCAGTAAAGGTCCAGGGCTCCTGAGAGTGTAAGTGGTTTTACGAGGGGATGGAGGGACCTGAAGGCGGGGCAGGGGAGGGAGGGCTGTGGGTTTCTGGGCACATCTTTCTATTTGGTAACGATTCCACTTCCCCCTCTGCCACCAGTTTCCAGGCTCTCCCACTCTCCAGTTAGGCACTGTTATCCCATTTTACAGGTGAGGAAATTGAGGTTCCTAAAGGGAAAACTCCTGCCTTGGGGTAACCTGGTCACCAAATGTGGTGACCTGTAAGCCCCTGGTCTCTAATGGGAGGGGCCTCTCAGCAAGGAGTTCCTGAGTCTTTCCTCAGTTATGAGAACTTGGAGAGAGTGGGGATGAAATAAGGCAATGGCTGTGAAGAAACCTTGGGCAGAGAGCTTTAAGCGATACCCCTAGAGGGTCCCTGGCCAATGTGCATCTGGTGATTGCATCAGTGCCACCTGGGGAGGAGCCTTAAACGGGGGAAACTTTAGGACAGACACCTCCCCGGGGTTGGGGAGGAGAGGCATTTGTTCACAGCTGGCTTGATTCCCAGCTCCTCCATCTCCCAGCTGTGTCACTGTGGGCAAATCACTTCACCCCTCTGAGCCTCAGCTTTCTAATCTGCAAAATGGGGGTATAAAGAGCACCTACCTTGCAGATTTGATTAAAAAAAAAAGCTCGCATTCAATTCATTTGTCCTAACTGTCGGTGCTGGCAGGCCTTCAGGATGCAGATCCTCCTGTCAGGCCTCTGCTTAATGAGCTCTGCCCTCCCAGATGCCCAAGGCCCCCTTCCCGCTGCTTCTCCCTCCCACTGCCACCTGCCTCCTCCAGAGCAGACCCCTAACTCTCCCTCCCTCCCTCCCCACACAGCGACATCAAGAGAATCGGGGTGCGGCTGCCCGGCCACCAGAAACGCATCGCCTACAGCCTGCTGGGCCTCAAGGACCAGGTGAACACGGTGGGGATCCCCATCTGAGCCCCGACAGGCCTCACGCACCCGCTCAGCCAAGAATACTTGAAGAAACAGAGTGGCCTATGGCCCAATCCATGCTGGGCCACCAGGGACCTTATTTATTTCTAGTTCTTTACTGATGCCACCCTGAGGCCTCTGCTGGGGGACCTTAGATGATACCTTGGCCTGAGCTGAGATGAGGCTCAGGGACCCCAGGCTGGGGGGGTGGCCTCCGAACTCTTCACCTACGAAGGACAGACTTTGTGGACACCCCCACATGCTCAGCATCCCTCTAGCAGGAGCCTCGCCAAGGCTTTCGGACATACACACAGGACATGGCCAAACTAACCTCCCCTTCGCTGTCCGGGGAGGTGGGGCAGTCAGCCCACGGCCATAGGAACAGGGTACCTCACAAGAAGAGAACAAACAGCGAACTCCGCTGGACAAGACCCAGAGTGGTTCTCCCGTCCCTCCAGTGCCTTCAGCCCCCAAGGCCCCGTCCTCAGCCCCCACGGGCCAAACTCTTGCTTCCCCAGGGCCCTTGCAGGATGCTTGGTTGTGTTGAGGTTTTTTAAATATATATTTTGTACTTTGTGGAGAGAATGTGTGTGTGGCAGGGGACCTAGCCAGGGCCGGAGGTGGACGATGGCCTGTGTTAGACATTCCCAGGCTGGGGGCCAGCCCCTCGGGTCCCCTACCCCTTTAAAGAAGATTCATTACTCTGTCAGTGTTAACGATTTTGTTTTGTTGTGTTTTTTTTTTTCGAACCTTAATTTATTATTATTTTTTTATATTTATTGTTAGGAAATGACTTATTTCTGCTCTGGAATAAAGTTGCAGATTGTTCAAACTGAGCTTGGTTTTAAGTCTTTGGAGGAGCAGTGGGGTTGGAGAGGCCTTCTGGGTCAGAAGTGAGAGTGGGGAGGGCTCACCCCAACCCAGAGTGTTTAAACACAGCTTCTTACTCAAGGCACACGTGTCATGTAACCCTGGGAGTTGTGGTGGGTGGGAGGTGGGCAGGGGGCCAGGGAGCAGGCCCTGCCAAGCCCGTCCTCCATGCCAACAGGCCTCTGTCACCTTTGATCTCAAGGCTTCTGGAGGGCTAGGGGACTGGAAAGTGCTGAGAGCAGCCACTCCCTCCCACGCATCTCCACGGAGCTGTTGAAATAGATTCTTCGTCCATGTAGGGCTCTGAGGTTTACAAAAGCTTTTCACAAGTTTTGGCTTGTTGGAGTTTTTTGGGCAGCCCCATTTTACAGAAGAAAACTGAGGCTGGGCCCAGTGACAGGGCTTGCCCAAGGCCACACAGCAATTTAGACGCAGAGGCCAGACTTGAAAGCAGGGCCTTGAGTCCCAATTAGATGCTCTTCTCATAGAGGAGGCTCAGAGATGTGCAGTGACTTGCCCTAACTCACACAGCAGGAAGGAGCAGAGGCCTTGAGGGGAGCCAAAGCCCTGATTTCAAACCATGAGCCTTCTCCACTATACCAGGTTGCTACCCTGCGTGCGAGAGGTCCTTCACAGTAGGCCTGAGGAAGGTGTCATACACAGGTGACCAAAGACAGGACCAGATGAGCAGAAGTGATCCGGGGCACAAGAGGAAGACTTCCTGGAGGAGGTGATCCAGAGCTAAGACCTCAGGGGATTAGCCAGTGAAGCAGTGGGAAAGGGTGATGCAGGCAGGCAGTAGTGGAGGTGTGAAACCGTGCGGTTGTGCAATGAGGAACCACAAGCAATTTGATGTTATCAGGGCATGATGCAGGGAGCTGAAGAGGTCTCTGGGGCCTTGTAAGGCAGGCCCAGGAGTAGGGATTTTAACTTGAGGGCAATGGGGAGCCACCAAAGATTTTAAGTAGTGTGAGACATGATTACTGTGCCCCAAACGGAAGTCACTGGTAGCGGCAGGCCCAGAACTCCCAGCCTGGAGCTGTGTAGAGACAGGAGACATTCTGGCAAAGCTGGGAGGGGGCCTAGCTTGCCTTATATGTCTGCTCTGCCCTGACTCTACAGCTGCAGGAGAGCTGCCTCTATGGGCAGCCGGCTCTGGGTCGTGGCCTACCGAGCACCAGAGTTCTCTGAGTGTTGGACAGGGCTGGGGTTGGGAAAGTAAGGGCGCACAGGGACACCTCGGCAGACCTTCCTCCTTTAGCACGGGGCTGCCTGGGTGTGCTGGGCCTGGTGTCTGAGTCAGGCCTCCCTGGGACCTGACCTTTGCCTGGCCTGCCCCAGGTGGCCACCGTGGCTCTGTTACTGGGCTATGGCCCCTGCCACTACCACTGACAAAGCTGTTGGTCCAACAGGGAGCCAGCCTACAATCCCCCAGCAATCTGGGCTGCAAGGGCACCTAAGGCCAGGCTGAGTCCCATTCCCAAAGGAACTCAGCCATCTGATGGCCCCACTGGTCAGCAGGAGTGGACACAGGAGGTGGCTCAGCATGGGGGAGGTGGCCACATGTCCTCTCTCTCTCTCTCTGTCGGAGTGCCAGTGGACATAAGGCCCTCTAAGGGCACATAAGATTGCATAGGCCTGTGGGCCACAGACTGGGGTCTGTGCTCAAAATCTGGTGGGCAGCTGTCCAGAGCCTCCAACAGACCCCACGATTGGCAACAGGGGAAACTTAATTTTTTTTTAATTAAAAAAAAACAAAAAACTGTTCTCCCCCATAGAGGGCCTAGAAGTAGTGACGCCCCAGTAGCCATAAGCACATCTAGCTCCCAGATCTTGGTTCTTAAACACCACCCTCTAATAAAAGGAACCAAGGCTCCTTAGAGAAAAGACTGATTCCAGGGCTGCGGCAGGGAAAACGCAAGATGAGTCTGGAACATCTTGTAGTGCTGGAGAATAAGGAAATGCTCAAAAAACAAACAGATGAGGGGATATCAGAACAGGAGCCAACTTGAAAGAGATCCCAATCGCCAAAGCTAGACCAGGATGAGCAATGGAATAAATAACATAATTGTATTGTAATCTGAAGTATAAATATCCATGAGTCCATGCAGATATAATGATTGAAGAAATAAATAAATGGGGGAGACTAGACAAGTCTTCCTTACAGAAGAATTCCAAATAATTCATGTAGGTTTTCCCCCTCCAGCAGGTGAAGTTTAATTCCCCACTTTTTTTTTTAATTGAAGTACAGTTGGTTTACAATGTTGTGTTAATTTCTGGCATACAGCACAATGATTCAGTTATATATATATATATATATTCCTTTTCATATTCTTTTTTATTATAGGCTATAACAAGGTGTTGAATATAGTTCCCTGTGCTATACAATAGGACCTTATTGTTTATCTATTTTATATATAATAGTTAGTATCTGCAAACCCAAACTCCTAATTTATTTCCCCACCGCTTTGAGGGTGGACTGGACCTAGTGAAACCTTCCAAAGAAAGAAAGTATAAAAAGGGTTTAAAAAAAAAAAGGGAAACATTTTTAACAGTAGAGAAACCTGGCAAACACTACTGTAACCAAGTTAACATCATCGGTGAAAAAATAAACAAACAAACCCAGGTCAACAGGAATATTTTGCTTTAATTTGATCAGGTGTCAGCAAACACTTAACACAAGAGTTGCCGGGTGCCACTCACTGTTCCAAGGGCTTTGCCCGTATTTACTCGTTTAATCCTTCCAACAACCCTTCCAGGTGGGTACCATTGTTATCCCATTTTACAGAGCTGGACCCTGAGGCATGGGGAGGTTAAGTAACTTGTCAGAGCCACTGGCTCATGCAGAGGTGACAGGAGTTGGGCCCAGGCAGTCTGGGGCTTGATAAAATGGTTTTCCATTTGCCGCCTTCAACTACCAAGACAGAACATTCTTCTCTCTCTGCTTTGATGGACACCTCCCTAGATATGGTTTGAGAACACTGGTTCTGGGGAAACTGAGGCCAGATAACCTGCGCAAGTTCTCCAAATGCCACAGCAGCCCACAACCCAGGCGTCCAGGTTGGAGTTGGGAGGGGAGAGGATGGAGATGGCTTGCTTCTTCCTCTTGCTCTGTGCCAGGCTGGGTGCTGGGGCCGCAGAAAGGAAGATCTCTGCCCTCATGGAGCCCTTGCTCAAGTGGGAGCAGCAGGGGCAACAGAGCGGGACCCAGGCCAAGAAGGAGAGGAGCTGGGTCACAGAGGAGCCAGAGTAGGGCACCTGACCCAGCCTGGAAGGGTCAGGCAGCTTCCAGGAGGAAGAGGAGCCATCCAAGTTGAGACCAAGGTCAAGTGGGAGTCCACCAGGTGAGGGGGAGAGAAAGGTCCCCAGAGGAGCCAGTCTCTGCCCTCCACACTCTGTGACGAGGGTCCGAGTCTCCCCCATCTGGCCAGGACAAACCCTGCTGTGGCTCCAATGCCACCCTAGCCTCTGGCTGTCATGTCATGAGCAGCCCTGTGACGCCAGCTCTGCTCTCTTTCCCACCCCAAGCAGAACTTACTTCTCTGGCCTCAGTCATCCCAGCTAGGAAGTGGGCCTTCAGCCCGCTGCCCGCCCTAGGCTCTGAGCTGCAGAGGCCATGGCAGCCCTTTGATACACCCAACAGAGCCCTAAAGGAGGCGAAGGCAGTAATTATGAGGATGCTGGGTGGGGAGCTGCCGTCTTTTCCCAGTCTGGATGGCAAGTTCAAACAGTGTCACCAGGCACCAGCCTTGGGTTTTCTAATTAATTTGCAAATCCTAGAGGGATGGGCAAGCTCCCTGCCCCTCCTGCCCTTCCTCCTCACCCCTACCCCCAACCTCGAGCTGTGGCCCAGGGCTGAGGATAGGGCCTGGCACACAGCGGATGCTGCTAGAACAGAGGATGCTGCTAGAACAGAGGATGGGTGCGTGTGGTGCATAAAGTTCTTATGTTCTCAGCTCTGGCCCTCTGTGTCTTCACCCACGCTGTGTCTTGTGCCTCGACTGCTCTCTCCCCACAACAGTGTCCAGCACCCAGTAGGCCCTCAATAAGTATTTATTCAATGAACAAATGAATGAAGGGGAGAGGGGCCAGGGTTTTGGGACCTGGCGGCCCAGTGGAACCAAACAGAGCTAGATTATTCAATATCCCAAAACATGGATTGTGTGGGGAAGACACGCTGTGCAGATAGCCCAGCTACCGCTGGCTGGCCAGGACCATGCAGCCAGAAAAGGTGGAGGAACCGAACATTTCTGAACACCTACTATGTGCCAGTCAGCATGCCAAGCCCAAGACCCGCAGTGTCTTATTAAAGGATCACAGTGATTCTGCAAGGCATGGATTAATCCCCATCTTACAGATGGGGACACTGAGGCTCAGTGCGGTTATGGTCTCAGACCAAGATCTCACAGCTAGGAGGTGACAGGGAGGAGTATGAGACAAGGGCCATGCCATCCCACTGGCTGCTGCTGAGTGACATCTGGGGGCTTCGGGGGGTTCCTAGGAAGCAGGGCAGCAGGAAGACCCTTGGACTGGAAGAGGAAGAAAGGGGCTCTGCTGGGCACCTCCTGATAGCCTTGCTGGGGTCCTTGGGCATGTCCCTCAGGTGGCTGGGTCTCAGTTTGCCCATTGGTAATGTGGAAGGCTCGAGGAAGTCCATCCAGGCTGGGATGAGGGCTCCTGCCCCCCCACCACAGATTGCCCCCCCCCCCCCCCCCCCCCCCGCCATCCCTGGCGCCCTCTCCCCAGGCAGCTCCAGGCAGCGGGCCCCACTCCAGCCCCTGGGGTTTGGCTTTCTAATGCAAACCTTGTCAGCTAGTCTCTGTCTGCAGAACCAGACCTGGGTTTCTGGGAAGCTGTGGCTGTGCTCCCCCTGCCCGGGGCCCCATTTCAGCAGCCTCATCACATTCCCCAGTGGCCTCGGCAGCCTGGACAGACGGATGCTGTTTCCACTCTGGTCTGGCAGCCAGGCAGCTGCGTGACCAGGTCTCCTGCTGGTGGAGGGGGTCTTCCCCCAGGGGCCAGGCCTCGGGGCCAGGCAGGCCAATCCAGACCAACCCCAGCATCTGGGCGCAGAGAGTCACACTGCAAAGCGCCAGGACGCATCTACCAGGCCTTTTCCCCTAAACTCTGCACCCCTCCCATTGCTCTTTGCAGACTCCCAGCCTGCCCTCAGTTCTCCATCTGAGCCCTCCCCCCTCCCCACACAGATTCCCCTCCCTTATTTGTGCTTGTGGAAATTGCACTCACTTTTCCAGGTCCCACTCAAAATTCTCCATCCTCCAAGAGACCTCCAGAACCACTCCTGCTACCACCTGATTTGGGAAAAATCAGCTCCATTCTCCCATGCCCCCATTTTAGCACACGGACCGCAGTGGGGCTGGAATGACACTCAGAGGTGTGTCCCTCTGGCCCTGACTCACTCCTCTGAGCAGCCCCAGTTCCTTTCTGCATATCACTTTCTTCAAGAACTCCATGAACTGTATCTGTTATTATCCACCCAGTGGGTGGGGCAGACTGCATACCCCATTTGCCCAGGACCTGGTTTAGGTCAATTGTCCTGTATAATTAGTAACAGTGCCCCCTTTCAACTCTCCATCCCTATTTGGATGCTAACGTATTTGGTCCCTACTGTGGGGTATACAGAAGGAAAAGACTTGCCCAAAGCCCAGCAGCTAGCAAATGGCAGAGTCCGGATCAGAACCCGGCACCTTGCCCCAGAGCCCCGCTCACTACTGATGGGTTTCCGAGTGAACGAGCCTCGGCCTTCTCCAGGAACTCTTCCCTACACCTTTGGCACAACCCACCAGCTTCCTCTGACCTTTCAAATTCAGGAGAATCCCCCATCAACCAACTTAAAGTCACCCTTGCACTTTTGACTTTGCAGCTACAGGTTCACATGATGAGATCATTATGTCATTGACCCCACTTCCTGCCCCGCAGCCAGTTCCATGAAGGCAAGGACAGGTCTGTTTTGTGGCTCCTGGATCCCCAGACCTGACTCCTCCTGGGGGCTTCCCCCATATATTTGATGAAGGAATCGATGAATGGTGTGTGGCACCACGGAAAGGGTGTGGAGAGATAGAACCCAGGTGGTGCCTTCACAGACCCCCCCTATCCCTGTCTGCCCCAGGGACAGACATTCATGGAAACATGGAGAATACTCAGAGGATAAATTCTGTGCTATGACAGTGTGGGGGCTGCAGGATCCAAAGAAAGAGCAACTTGCTCCGTCGGGGGTGGGTCAGGGAAGGCTTCCTGGAGGAGGTGGTTTCTGAGCTGACTTGAAGGATGAAGTGGCAGAGGATGAATGAGGGTGTTCAGCTTGGAAGCTGAAGGCAGGCCAGTGTGGCTGCAGCCTTGAGGGCAGCCAGGAGGGTAAAGGCTGCAGGGGTGGGCGGGGTCTGAACTGAGAGGGTCTTGTTGCCCTGCTAAGGATTTAATTTTGATTGCAAGGCTAGGCCCCAAGGAGCAGCTCAATGGTTCTTAATTGGGGATGGGGGAGGGAGACAGGCAAGAAAATTTCAACTTGCACTTTTTTTCAAACTGTGCTATTCTCTTATAAAAAAAAATCATCTAAATGTTGACCCCCCAAAAAAGAAAAGTCGACTTTTTTGCCTGCCATTTTTAATATCAGAGCCACTGCCTGCCTAGCCCTGAAGGGCCTGTTCTTCAGAACAGGATTGAGCCACTGAGGATGCAGGTGTCCTGGCCCCGCCCCCACCACTCCATCCCCAGCCATCTGTCTAGGAAGTTCCATTGTGGTGGCCTCTGACATCACAGTGGGGGGCAGCGTGATGTCACAGGGCCCCTTTGTGGCCATGGAGGGGGAGGTGCCCCCCCATCAGAGGACAGCTCCTCACCCCCCACCCCCAGCCCAATCCTATTAAGCATCGAATGGGGACAAAGGAAGGCGCTTTGTGTTTTAACCCTGTCTGAAGTGAGTCACAGGCTGCAGAGGGAGGGGACATCAAGAGCTTATGCATTCCAGAGCCTGCCACCTCCCCTAGCTGGGCCTCCAGGTCAGGCTGAAGGCCTTGCTGCCACCACTAGTCACTGTCCCCATGCCCTCAGCCCTCCTTACAGGGCTCCCAGCAAGTAGGACAACAGAGATAAAGAGATTCCCACCGCATGTCACCCTCAGATCGAGGGCCAGGGCCTGTGAGAAGGCTGTAGGCAGAAACTCCTCCTGGATCCCTGATGTGACACTCAGCCTTGAGAGCAGGAAGGGAGGCCCCGCGGGCTCCAGGGGACCCTGGGCAGGGAGAAGGAGGCAGAGTCAGCTGGAGTTAGAAGGCAAACATCCCTGAAAGACCGAGCAGGGTGGGGGTTTGGGCGGGGGGAGCAGCCTGAGTGCACGGATGGGGGACTGAGCCGTAGAGAGGAACAGGACTTGTCACCCAGCAGCATCAATGAACATTTGTTGAACACCTACTGAGAACCATACTGGTCTGTGCTGTGGGTTGATCATCTGATCCTTGAAACCCTGGAAGGTGGTGGCTAGCACCAACCTCGGATCTGGCTATTTTGGACCGGGACTCAGCCAGGGACGCCTAGCCTGGGGACGGCTGGGCAGCCCCCTCCTCCCAGGTGTCCCTGAGGGAGGAGGGGGGCAGGACTCCCTGAGGCTCAAGCTCTAGGGTTGGGGGCTGGATTTGCAGTTTCTCCTCTGCCACTAATTTGCAGGCCCTCCACTCACTGAGACTCCACTTACTTCTCCGTAAAGTGGGACTAACAGTGACCGTCTCCCATGGCTGTCATGCGGGCTGGACAAGACAGTACGAGTGCCAGGATCACTGCCCCCAATCATTACCCAACCCCTCACCGCACCCCCAGCTGGAGGTGGGGGTGGGGGGACTCCTAGTCCTGGCACCTCCAGCCTCACCTCCATCCTTGGGCTTCAACCCCCAGCCAAGCCCCACCCCCTTCCAGGACTGGCATCTGCACCCTTTGAAGGACTTGTCTGGGCCCTGAGCTGGGAGAAGGGTGCAGCTGACCAGGGACACCTAGGTGGGGGCAGGCAGCGGCTCTGGGAGGGGCCTTGGCACCCCCACCGCCTCCCGAGTGGGTTACTCCATCCTTGGCAGAGTGCCCCAGCATGCAAGGAGGCCAGGGGTAGCTCAGTTTCCGACAACAAAGTCCTCTTTCTCCCTAGCTTGAGGAATGCCGGGCACCCCCGCCCCCCCGCCCCATCCATATCTATTACCCAGACCCAGTGTTCACCCCAGGGGGCCCAGGCTGGGCCCTGGCTCTGCCCTTTATGGTGTGGGAGTGCCACCCCTGCAGTCTCCCCTTCCCACCATGGCTCACACGCGCACACACCCACCACCCCCTGGGAGCCCAGTCCTCAGGTAGGAGCCCTGAGTCCGAGGCTGTCTGGGGCAGAGGTGTCTGCAGCAGGCTGGGAAGGAAGAGACCCACGGAGTGTGAGTGCCCCGCCTCACCTTGCTGTTCCTGTCTTTGCACTTGATGAAGTTTTTAAAAATATCCTAACTTGGCAAAGCAAAAAGTCACAGCCTCACCTACGCCTGCCCCTATTTTTTGAATTGTATTGGCATGTGAAGTTCCAAGGTCTGAGCCTCTGATTCTGTTCAAGCCCCTCATTTTTACCAAGGAGGATGCAGAGGCCCCGGATGGGTGAGAGGTTTGCTTACGGTCACAGAGCTTGGTGGGGTGGGGGCTAGGGGAGGCTACATGCACACTCTGGTGGGATCTCACTCTGAGCTTAGCCGGGGACAGAGAGGAGAACTGGCCTCCCTGGTGATGGTTGCACCCTTTATACAGATGAGAACACTGAGACTTGGAGAGGAGGAGTGGCCTGAGGGTACCCAACATGGAGCAGAGCAAGGATTTGCACTTCAGCCTGGGGCCTCATGGATGGGAGGGATCGTCAGAGGCGTGAACCCCCAGATCCCCTCCTTGGCCACCGCAGACCCCAGTATAGCCCCAGACCTCAGCGAGGGAAGGCCCAACTGGGAGGTGGGAGGAGGGTGTTCAGGCCCAGGCTGCTGGCCTGGTCTTGACCCTTGGGCAGGGATCTGCCCCTCCTGCCACAGCCCTGGCCAGATTCTGCCCAGACGCCTCAGGAATGTGGGGGGAGGGGGACTCAGGGACGATGGGGCCTAGGGTCCAAGGATGGACAGTGGACAGAACAAAGAAGCCACGTGTCTGGGCTCTCCCTGCATCCCCGGGCTGAACCACAGCTGGGAGGGGGGCCCCCCCGAGGGCGGCACAGGCGCGTGTCCCTGAGTGCTGTGTGACCCTTGGTATGCAGCTGCCCATCTCTGGTTTCCTGGGCTGCAAAATGGACTGCAGGAGCAGGGAATTTAAGGCTGAAGGTCTGAGGTTGGGACTTCTGGCAGAGAGAAGTGGGGGGCCAGCCCTGCAGTGGGCTCCTCTCCCTGCCTCCTGCCGCAGCCTCAGGAATCGCCTTAATTATAGCGTCAGCCTCGCTGTGCTTCCTGCCATAAACCCAGGAATCTAAATTAGAAGGCAAGAGGCCGGCTCCCCCTTCCCTCCGACCCCCCAAGTCTGCCGGGAAGTTCTCCTGGAGACAGGCCGCCAATGGGGGGCTAACTACAGAGGTGCCCAGGCAGATGGGCGGCTGTCCCCAGAATCCTCGTGCCTGTCTCTGCACGCTGTGTGCCCGCTGCGTGCCAGGCACGGGGCTAAATTAGCTCATTTGATCCTCCCAACAGTAATGCAAGACTGATGTCAAGTTCCTTCTTATAGAGGAGGAAACTGAGGCATGAGCTCGGGGTCACCCAGGGTGTTGGAGGCTGAGTCAGCTGGACCCAGTTCTCCAGCTCCCAGGCCAGGACTGGCCCCTTCACAGAAGGCAGAGAGGAGGATGGGGGACAGTGGAGATGGCTAAGTCCATCCTGGGGAGTGGAGGATGGGGTCTGTGATCCATGAACCTACCCCAACCCTCCACAGCCCCAGGGGAACTTGGGAGGGAGGTTGATGGGAGGGGGTTGAGGGGCTGCTGTGCAGAGATGGGGCAGGGTGCGGGCCAGATGCAGTGAGTGTGGATTGCTTGCTTTCCTCCACGCTCTGACCTGGCCAGCTAGACCAGGGCTGGGGCTGGGGCTGGGGCCTTTCAGATTCAAAGTGAGACCCAGCCAGAGCCCACTGTGAGTGCATATGTGCACATGGTTTGTGTTTGTGTGTGCAGTGAGTGTGTGTGTGCAAGCATGTGGTGGGGAAGTGAGGTCATCTGGGCAGAAGGGAGCTGAGCTTGTCCAAACCACTGGAGCCACTGGGGGAGAGAGAGACAGACTTTGGAGGGGGAGGTGGTGGTGGAGGGGGGAAAGGAGCTGAGGGAGGGAAAGAGACCAAGGCAGAGAGAAGAGAAACAGGGAAGGACAGAGACACAGCCGGAGGATGAGGTGGGGTGGGAGGCAGACAGACAGGATGATGGAGGGTGTTGGGATGGTTGTGGGGAGACAAGAGGTGCCCAGAGAGGGGGAGCAAGGGAGCAGAGATGGGGGAGGGGTGGGGCACCTCTGGAGGGAAGAGAGCTGCAGTCTAGGTGGCTTCCTACCCATGTCCTGCTGAGGTAGGACCAATTATGTCTGCTTTTGTTCTAGTCAGTGGGTTTGAGATCACCCATCCCTAAGGCAATATTTTGAGGACCTGTTACCTGTGCATCCCAGGGCTGTGGCCTACCTAAGGGGGCAAGAGCTCAGGTGCTGGAGAGGCACAGGGTGGTCCCAGAGCATGCCCCGAGAGCATGGTGGACAAAAAGGGGAAGCTGGGAGGGACAAGAGGGGCACTTCTCCGAGGTTATCAAGGAGGCTGGTGCAGAGCTGGGCAGGGACCAGGCATCCACACATCACCAGCCACATCCCAGTCGCTCTTTGACTCTTCCACCATGAAACGCCCTTAAGCGGCTTATGAGGTGCCATGGGCCCAGCAACCTGGCTGACTCACCTCTCACCATGTTCTCCATAACCCATTGGTTCTCAGCCACGGTGATTTTGCCCCTAAGGGACATCTGATAATGTCTGGAGACATTTTTGTTTATCACAGTTTGGGAGGGACTGGGCTGCTGGTGTTTAGTGGCAGAGGACAGGGAGGCTGCTAACTATCCTACAGGACAACCCCTGCAACAAAGGATTGTCCAGCATACTCATCCCCTTCTGTTCCCAGGTGGGCCAAGTTAGTTCCTGCCTCAGGGCCTTTGCAGGTGCTGTTGCCCTGTCTGGAATTCACTTTCCCCAGATCATCACACGGCTGCTGCCTCCTCATCCTTTCAGTATCTGCTCAAACATCCCCTCCTTAGAGTGGTTTTCCCTGACACCCCGACACCCTCCCGTACTCTGTCATAAACCTCTGATTAGTTCCCTCCCAGCACTTACTCCCAAATCATGAAGGCTTGTTTATTTACTCAAATCCTTATTTATAGTTGTCTACCTTCTGCTTGGCCGTGAGGTCCATGAAGGCCGGGGACTTTGGCTCTCAGCAGTACCCAGACACTGAGTACTGGGTGATGAGATTGAGAGTTCACTTAGAACAGCCAGGGGCTGTTTTAAGAACTTTGCTTAGAACACTTTGCATATATTAACTCAGTCCTATGAGGTAGGCCCATTTCACAGAAGGGGAAACCTAGGTTCAAGTGAAGTGACTTGCGCAAAGTGACACAGCTAGCCAACGCCTGAGCTGGGATTTGAACCCAGGCAGGCTGGCATCAGAGCTCATGCCCTTAATGGCGCCACATTACAGCCTCTCTGCAAATGTGAGTTGAGTGGATGTGTGACCTAGTCACTAGGATGCATGTCCCAGCAATCCGGGCCCCCATCTTTCTCTCCTCCAACTGTCCCCTTGCTCCCCACCCCAGGTCTGTGGTGCTGCGGTCAGTGGAGCTGAGTCTTCTGAAAAGGAAGAGGTCAGGGTGCTCTGTATCTCCACTCCAAGTCAGCAGGGCAGATACCTACAGTAAGGAGACGTGGGGACCTAGACCTAGGGGCTCCACACCATCGGGATCCCCCACCATTGTCACCACACTAGGGCCACGTCCACTGCCCTGAGTCACTGTTGACTCTCCCAGGCACCCCTCGGTGCTGGAGAGGCGGCGTCCCCCTTCCTTGTGCCTCCCTGGCTGGGCAGGGTGAGCTGAGCACAGGCTGAGTCTGAGGGCTGTGCTGAGCCCCACACTGGGGCCCTCCCTCCCCCACTTGGCAGCCTACAACCAAGAGGGGAAGTCACAGAAGCGAAAGGAGGATGCTGTGGGTGCCCTGGCCTGTTGAGGACCGGGAGAGGAACTCAGAAGGCTGCCCAGATTGCTGGCAGGAGGCCCGTCCCAGTCCAGAGCCCACTGATCACCTCTCTTTCTATATCACTGCGCTCTGTCTGCCAGGCACTGGTACCTCTCAACCTACCCAGCAGCTGCATGATCATGTCCCAGTTTCCCTAAAACTTCTTTCCCTGGTCCTGTCTACTCTCCCAACATCTGTGGTGGCAATCAAGTGACAGTCTGGGCCTGGGGTCTGCCAGGGAATGCCTTAATTCTCATTCATTCATTCATCCATTCGTGTACTCTTTCATTGTGTTCCGGTTAGAGCATGGATGCTAACTCCAAATGGCTTCACCACTTACTAGCTGTGTGGTCTTAGGAAAGTCTTATCATCTCTCTGAGCCCCCAGTTTTGCAATAGTAAAAAAGGGGGAAGATCCACAGGGGGCGTTTGGAGGTTTCACTGCGATGAGGCACAGAGCGCTGAGCATGGTGCCCAGCTTGTGGTAAGTGTTCCATCCTCAGAAGCTGTTCTTTTTTCACAAAAAATTCCTTTGCAAAAACTTTCCTATGGCCTGTAGGGACACACAGACTCCTGACAGCAACCCTCAACCCAGATAAGACCTGATTCTGAAGGCATCCTGAAGGAAACCAGGCAGGAGCCCTGGGTTCTAGTCCTGGCTTTATCATTGGGTTGCTGTGTGACCTTGGTGAGTCATCGCTCCTCTCTGGGCTTCAGGCTCCCGGGTTGAACAATAACCGGTTGGTTTGGATGACCTTGGGCAAGTGACCTCTCTCCATTTCAGTTTTCATCTGTAAAGTAGAACAGTAACAGTACCTTCCTACAAGAATGCTGAGAGGAATAAATGAATTGATACATGTAAAGTGCTTAGAACAACTCTGATACATAGTGAATGCTCCACAGACCTTAGACATTATCATCCGCTAACATTATCTCTGAGGATCTTTTCTAAAATTGAGATATAATTTACATACCATAAAATTCACCCTTTCAAAACATATAATTTAGTCACTTTGAGTATATTCACAAGATTGTGCAACCATCAACATTATCTAATTCCAGAACATTTTCATCACCCTAAAATGAAATCTTGTACCTGTCAGTCATTCCCCATTGTCTCCCATCCTCCACCCTGGCAAACACTAACCCATTTTCTTATTTTTATTTTTTAATTAAAAATTATTTTGGGGGGAGGAGGTAATTAGGTTTGTTTGATTGTTTGTTTGTTTGTTTAATTGAGGCACTGGGGATTGAACCCAGGACCTCATGCATGCTAAACATGCACTCTACCACTGAGCTGTATCTTCTCCACTATTTTAAAAATACTTTAAATTGAAGTGTAGTTGATGTACAGCATTATGTTACAGGTGTACAATATAGTGATTCACAATTTTTAAATGTTATACTCCATTTATAGTTATTATAAAATATTGACTATATTCCCTGTGTTGTACAATATATCCTTATAGTTTATTTTATACCTAATTTTTTGTACCTCTTAATCACTTTACCCCTACCATGCCCCTCCCCTCTCCCCTCTCCCTGCTGGTAACCACTAGTTTATTCTCTATATCTGTGAGTCTGTTTCTTTTTTGTTATATTCACTAGTTTGTTGTATTTTTTTAGATTCCACATATAAGTGATATCATGCAATATTTGTGTTTCTCTTTCTGACTTGTTTCACTTAGCATAATGACTTCCAAGTCCATCCATGTTATTGCAAATGGAAAATTTTCATTATTTTTTATGGCTGAGTAGTATTCCATTGTGTGTGGAATACTACTTCTTTATCCATTCCTCTGTTGTGGACACAGATTGCTTCCATTATCTTGGCTATTATAAATAATGCTGCTATGAACACTGGGGTGCAGGTATCTTTTTGAATTAGTGTTTTGGGGCTTTTTTTTTTTTTTTTGGATAGATACCCAGGAGTGAAACTGTTGGATCATATGGTAGTTCCAGTTTTAGTCTTTTGGGAAACCTCCAAACTGTTTTCCACAGTGGCTGCACCAATTTACATTGCAACCAGTAGTGTCCACATCCTTGCCAACACTTGTTATTTGTGTTCTTTTTGATGATGGCCATTCTGACAGGTGCGAAGTAATATCTCATTGTGGTTTTGATTTGCATTTCCCTGATGATTAGTGATGTTGAGCATCTTTTCATGAGTCTGTTGGCCATCTGCACATCCTCTTTGGAAAAATGTCTATTTCTGTCTTCTGCTCATTTTTAAATGAGGCTTTTTGTTTTTCTGATGTTGAGTTGTATAAGCTGTCTATATATTTTGGATATTAACCCCTTAATGGTCATATCACTTGCAATATTTTCCCTCATTCTGTAGGTTCTCTTTTTGTTTTGTTGATGGTTTCCTTTGCTGTGCAAAAGCTTTTAAATTTAATCAGGTCCTGTTTGTTTATTTTTGCTTTTATTTCCTTTGCTTTAGGACACAGATCCAAAAAAATGTTGCTATGATTTATGTGTCACTAATCTACTTTCTATCTCTATGATGTTGCCTATTCTGGACGTTTCATATAAATGCAATATGCAGTTTTGGATCTGGCTTCTTTCACTTAGCATAATGTTTTCAAGGTTCATTCAGGATGTATCAGTACTTCGTTCCTTTTCATGGCTGAATAATATTCCATTGTATGAATATACCATATTTGTTGATGGACATCTGGGTGATTTCCATTTTTGACTATTATGAATAATGCTGTTATAAACATTCAAGTAGAAGTTTTGTGTAAACATGTTTTTCATTCTCTTGGAAATCTCTATTGGAATAGAATTGGTAGATCACTGTTTAGCTTTCTCAGGAACTGCCAAACTATTTTCCAATGTGGTTGCACTAGTTTACATTCCTACCATCAATGTATGAGGATTCCGCCACACCCTTGCCAACACTTGTTAATGTCTGTCTTTGTTATTGTAACCATCTTAGTGGGCGTGACTGGTATCTCCTTGTGGGTTTGACTTGCATTTTCCTAGTGACTAATGATGTTGAACATCTTTTCATGTACTTATTGGCCGTTCATATGCCTCCTCTGGAGAAATATCTATTCAAATCCCTTGTTCAGTTTTTAATTGGATTGTTTGTCATTTTTACTGTTGAGTTGTAAGAGCTCTTAATATATTTAAAATACTAGGCCCTTATCAGACATCTGAATTGCAAATATTTTTTCCAGTCTGTGAGTTGCCTTTTCACTTTCTTGATGGTGTCCTTTGAAGCATGAAAGTTTTAAATTTTTCTTTTTTCTTTTTTCTTTTTTTTTTTAGGGGTGTGATAGTTAGGTTTACTTATTTATTCATTTTTAGAGGCGGTACTGGGGATTGAATCCAGGACCTTGTGCTAAGCATATGCTCTACCACTTGAGCTACACCCACCCCACAGAAGTTTTAAATTTTCATGAAGTCCAACTTATCTATTTTTTCTTTGCTTATGCTGAGATGTCATATCTAAGAAATCATTGCCAAATCTAAGGTTACAAAGATTTACATCTGCTTTCTTCTAAAAGTTTTATAATTTTAGTACTTAGATTTAGGACTTTGAACCATTTTGAGTTAATGGTAGATGTGATATGTGGCATGAAATAGAGGTCCAGCTCCGTTCTGTGGCATGTGAAAATCCAGTCGTCCCAGATTTATTTCGTTGAAAAGATAATTTCCCCACTGTGTTTTCTTGTCAAAAATCAATTGTCCATATTGTATGGGTTTATTTCTGGACTTCTGGTTCTATCCCATTGGTCTATATGTCTGTCTTTGTGCCAGTAATGCACAGTTTTGATAGCTGTGGCTTTGTAGCAAGCTTTGAAATTGGGAAGTGTGAGTCTTCTAAATTTGTTCTTTTTCAAGATTGTTTTGGCTATCCTGGGCCCCTTGGATTTCCAGATGAATTCTAGAGTGGGCTTGTCCATGAGGATCTTTGAACCTGTGACTTTAAGGCCATAATTTTTAATAATTCCAATATCTGAAGTCATTGTGCTCTATTTTTATTGTATTTTTTAAAAACTTATTAGAATATAATTGACGTATAACATTGTATAATTTTAAGTTGTACAACATGTTGGTTTGATACATTTATATATTGCAATATGGTTACCGCTTTAGTATTAGCTAACACCTCTAGCATGTTACATAATTATTATTTCTGTTGTCTTCTGTTTGTGCTGATTCTTGCTCATGGTGTGTTGTTTCCTTATGTGCCTAGCGATCTTTGACTGTGTTCTGCTCACTGTATTTGACAATTATTTGTGAAAATAACATGAGGTTTAAAATGACGACACCTCCCTCCAGACAATTTTTTGTTTATTTCTACCAAGCACCTGGAGATACTACTAATCGAAGGCCACTGTAATTCAAGTTCAAGTCTTGAGTTTCATGAGTCACCCAGGCGGCTGGGTTCAAGGCTTGGTTTTCCACTGGGTCACTCTTATTCTGAGGATATCTCTGCTTAAAGAAGATTTGAGGTATCAGGCTCCCCATCTTGGACAAAAGTCTAGGTTTACCTTTTATTCTTCCTCCTTCCCTGGCTCCCTTGAGGCCCTCAGAACCACAGCTCAGTTTCAAAGTTGTTTCTTCCAGATTGGCAAATGCCTTCGGGGCAAATGTGATCTCCACACTGGGCTTTCCCCTCTGGATTTTTGCCTTCTCCTAGATTCTCACTAGAGAATTCTTCAATACCTTGTTCATTGTGTGATGGTCTTAAGAAGGTGGTCTTTTTGAATTGGATCTAGGGACTTCAGTTATCTTCAGCAGGAGGGTTGGTCCAAATTAGGTATCCCACCAGTACTGGAGGCAGAAGCCCCTGCAAATCCATAATTTCCCACTGGTGTTTCCTTACCCTTGCCCAGGCTGTGCCCAGAATATACCCCCTCTCTACTCATCTCAGGCACTCTTAATCTCAAAGCCCTACTCAGAATTTTGCCACCAGAGGCTCTCCTCATTCAAGGTCCCTTGCTCTCAGCCCTGGTCCTGAGAATACCCCTCTCCACCACTGTATTTACTCGAGGAGTGTACTAAACAGTTGGTTGCAATTCAGTGGGATCAAGGTTGGGAGGAGGAAGCAGAAGGAGTCTCAGGGTACACTGCAAGGAGACCCAACCAGGGGAGGCTTCCAAGAGGAAGCAATATTTAAGCTGAGGCTTGAAGGATGTGTAGCAATTATCCAGCAAACGGAAGTGGGGGAGGGAACGGCGTTCCAGGCAGAGTGAAGATCACCTGTGAAGGTGCAGCTTGGAGCTGGTGAATCAGAACGGAGTGCGAGGGAGGAGGGGACCGATGGGTAAAGCGGGGAGGTGGGTCCAGCACCCCCACCGGCTTTTTGGATTCTCCTTTTCCCTCTTCCCCTCCCAAAGACAGGGCTCCGAGGAGTAGAAGACCCCATATTTGAGGGAAAGCAAATTCCCTTGACCTTCTGCATAAAATGATTCCTTTCAGGAAAGGTCACCGTCCTTGGCTCGCCTCAATCCCTCAGCCCCAGACTCCTTCCTCTCGTCCAGCCTGGGGCAGAATGGAGAATGGCACATCCCCTTGTCGCAAGAGAAGCAGGATGTAGAGCTGAATGCAGCTACAGAGACTGTCTTCCTCAACTGCCCCTGCCAGACAGTCCTCCATGCAGGCCCCGAGGCCCTTCCTGCAGCACCTCCGGCTCCGTCCTCACCGTCCTGTTTGGCTTGGATGTGGTCCCTGATCTCAGGGACCTGGAGGGACAGGGGATGGCAGGGTGCAGAGGCCAAGCCCTGAGCCTTCAGGAACAGTCTCATGTAATATAGCTCTCTATTCAGCCAGGATTCTAGTGACTGGGGACATAAAGAACCCCCTAGCCCTTCAGCTGCCCCCAGGTCACCGCAGCATCAAGCAGGGATGGGAAGGGAAGGTTGGTTAACCCTCAGGGGACCAGGGGTTGAAAAAAGGAGTCTAGAAGACTTCTGTCCCGACCCCTGAAGGGTTATAGCAGGGAGTAGGGTGAGTGGTCCTAACTGGGGAGGAGTCCCTTCCATCATTTATTCCACTCAGCCCCACCCCCGCTATTGTCCAGATGAATAAACTGAGGCTCAGGTCACTTGGCAAATGAGAGGCAGAGGCAAGAGCTGAACCCAGGTCTCCTGACTCCCGGCCACTGTTCATTCCTTCTCTGGTGCCCCCAGTGCAGATGCCCAATGCCCTACTACGGTGGCTGTGGGGCAGGGAGGGTGGGTTTCAAGGTTCCCATCTGGGCTGTGGTGGATGGGACAGCAGGTGCTGCAGGAGTCAACCAAGGAGTTAACTGTTGTCCAGCCCCGGAACCTGACACTCAGCCTCCTGGGAACAGATGGAGATTACAGGCTCCTCTCCCGCCTTTCACGCTTCATCAGAGGCTGACACGTTCCTGGCCCCGAGGCTCCAGGGCCATCAACAAAATGGGCTGAACAAAACATGCCTTGTGCAGTTCTTCTAAGACTTTATCAATGCCTTCCAGCCAAAGACCACCAAACGCACCTGATCAAAGCTGGGCTTACTGCTCGTTGCAACGTTGCAATGAGAGGGAGAACACACACCTCAGGAAACCACGGGGGCGGATCCGGGAGAGGGAGTCAGGCAGGTCTTGGGAGTGGATCTGGGCTGGTGTTAGAAGCCTCAGGGAGGGCTCAAGGGAGTGGAGTTTTGCTCTGGGTTGGACGCGTCAGGAAGCTTGGGTGCTTCTGTGATTGGGTATCTTGATCATTTTAATCTGGGAGGGAAGAGGGATGAATTGAAGCTCAAGCTGTGATTGGCAAAGAAGCAGCTGTCGCTTGTTTAGCCAGGCTAGAGGGACGTTTGGTCATTTTTGTGGTTTGGACCATGTTCATTTTTTTGACTGTGTTCATACATGATTGTCGAGTGGTCTTGGTTTTTGTCTTGGTCCATCACGGTCACTGAGGGGCCTTGTCTGATGCTGGTGATCTGTGAAATTGCTTATGTCTAACAGGAGCGCACGGTGGCCTAGCTGGGAGGGCTGGGCCAGCTCCCGGCTGTCAGCAGCTGCTTTTCTCTTTCTCAGTGTGAAAAGAAACAGCATGGAGCCCTGAAAAGCCCCATGGCCCCATCGCATGGGGGGCCCGCGATGGGTAAATGTCAGCCATGACTTGTCTGTGGGACCCAAGGCTGCAGAGGAAGTTCAGTTGAGACAGGGAAGCCAAGAGCCTTTGGAGACAGACCTGGGTTCAAATTGTGCTTCTGTTCACGCTCTTGGACAGGTTACCTCCCTCTCCCTTGCAATTGCATCCACTCAACAAGCATTTAGCTAATGTCTATTGTATGCCAGGAATGGGGACCTTGGGCAAGAGCCTTAAATCTCTGGGACTCAGTTTATCCCTCTAGAAAATGGAAATAAGATTGGTACCTAAGACACACCAGTGCCCATCTCCCAGGGTTGCTGTGAGGTTCAGTGGAAAACTGCGTGAAGCGTCCCAAGCATAGTCTGGCACGTGCCATCCGGATTTCCCAGGGATCCCTACCTCCCTGACCACCCCTTTCTTGTGGGCCCTTTATCAGTGGGGAAGCAGGAGGGGCCCACTCCAGGTCCAGCCTGCTTTGGCCAGTGAGTCCCAGGGACCTAAGACACCGGCTATTCCCCACACAGGTCTGGGACTACATGAGGCAGGAGGAGGTCCTGGCCCCCCGGTCTGCTCTTCCAGCCGCTCCCGGGGGCTGGACCATGTGACAGTGCGCAGTGGCCCTGAAGGCAGCCGAGCCCCCAGTTCTGCCCAGGTACCAACTCTACCACCGGGGCCGGGATGTTGCCTGTTCTTTGGCCCAAGTATGACCATTTGTACACATTGGGGGTGCCCTCTTGGCACTGACGTTCTGTGGCTCCCCAGCCTCCTCCAGAGCAGTTCCTGGGGCTTGGGGAGGCAGAGAGGGTGCCAGGGCTATGGGGGTGGCAGAGGGCATGCACCATCCTGCCTTCTCCAGGCGCAGAGGACGGGAGTGGTGACAGAGGAGGGCATGAGGCCAGCACAGAAGGAAGCTTGTGTACCTGCCGGAGGTAGCGGTGGGGGGGCCCATTACATGGGCTTGAGTGGTATGGCAAATGGGGGCTCTCAGTTGAAGGCTGGGTGTGTAGGTGTGTAGAGGTGTGGGGGCAGGACTCTGATAACAGAGGGGTGCACATTCATGTGTGCGTGTGTGATGCCCCAACCTGGGTGGGTGGGTCTCAGAAACTGCCCAGATTTAGGATTTAAACTAGCCTAGGTCAATTTCCAGGTGCGCGACCTTCTGGCTCTGTGACCTTGGCCAGATCACTTGTCTTCTCTGAACCTCATTCATTCACTCCACAAGTATAACTTGGGCTCTTGCTGTGTGACACGCATCGGGGAGTCAGGGGTCAAAGAAGGCAGAGTCCACCCCTCACGCAACTGCTGGTCTCACCTTCGTTTCCCCATCTTTGAAGTGGGGGTGGCAACGCCCATCTCCCGGATAGTGTCTGTAAAAGGGCATCGGTTCTAAGTGCTCTGTGGAGACTTGTTCTCTTCCTCCTGGAAAACTTGGAGCTGTACCCCTCCTTCCAAGGGACACAGCTCTCAGCTGGTGAGAATGGGGAGCCAAGGGGACCCCCCTCAGGGCACGATCCAGCTCCCAGATGGCCCTTGTACTGCTCTGTTGGCGTGGGCCCTGGGAGTAAGTGGCAAAGGCATTTGGGGTGGGGTGGATGGGATGGGGGTTCAGCAAGAACCCTGGCGCCTGCCTTCCCAGCACCAGCCGAGAGAAAATGTGGGGTGGGGGTGGGTCTGGAGGACAAAGATTCTCTGTGGGCCCCCTTCTGTCACCTCACACACACACCCAGTGTGGGCACAGGTGTGGGATGGAAACTCCTCCAACAAGTTAGGACACCCTCTCTTCCCTGGGCGGGGCTCATGGGGAGGGGGTTGGTGAAAGGGCAGAGGAGGTAGCTGCCAGCTTCCCACTGGGCTGCTGTTTACACGCAAGTGATGAGCTGGCTCTTGGCTTCACTGCTCTGCTCACCTGGCCAGGTGTGCCAGAAGAAGCTGGCTGGCTCCTGCCTGGCTCCGATCGGCACTCAGTGCTCCAGCCTTGCTGGATTTGGGTATCAGAAGGGACAGACAGCTGGATGAGGCTGACTCTGGACCCTTGCTTAGAACTAGATTTCCCTCTCCGCATGACTTCTCTCCTAGGCCCACAGCAACTCCTCTGAGTCTGAGGAACTGCCGTTCGTCTTGTGGGGGGAGGCTGACAGTGCTTCAGGGCACCCCTGGGCCAGAAAGGAAAATGCCCCGGGGAAGGGGTCGGTGACTTCTCTTCCACACCAGTGGATTGGGGGTGCATCTCCATAAGGGTGGCAGCCAATCACCACCAGAGGAAGAAGCAGGCTGTAGCCAAAGTGGGAAAGATTCAAGTGAGACCCAGGAGAGTCAGTGTAGCCCAAGGAGGGACGCTGGAGTCAGCTAAGGAGGCTTGTGGGGCTGCTGACCCCTCACAGGGCCTGCCTTTGGCCGTAGTGGGGAGACAGGCCAGGAGAGATGGAAGAGGGGTTGGGGAGTCAGGTCCCCTCTCCTGACACCGAGTAAAGGGCATGTGGATCCCGCCCCAGACTCACCCAGCCAGTCGTTCCCTCTCACATTGCCAGCATCACCATGGAGAGAACCAGGCTTAGGAGTTATTTCATTAGAATTGCAGGACAAATCTCTTTAACCTCTCTGAGCCTCAGTTTTCCTCTTCCATAGGATGGGCAGAGTGCATCTGCCTCTCAGGGCCCATGTGAGGCCACACCATGTCATGCCAGCAGCCAGATGTGCCAGGCAATTGGTACCTGCCATGCAGGGTCTAATTGATTCCTCCCATCGACCCTCTGAGGCAAGCATCATTACAGCCCCATCTTACAGAGGAGGAAACTGGGACTTGGAGAGTCCAAGGGAGACACATGGTGAGCTGGGAGTTGATAGGAGTCCTGTGGGGGCCCCTGTTCCCTCTCAGAGTGCGAAGAAAGAGGCACAGCCTCAGATTGTGGCCTGAATGTGCAGCCACTTACAGAAAGAGAGGAGGCCGGCAGCTCAGTTTTGCAGCTGTCCCCACCGCAGGGGATTTCTTGTCATCCAGACAGTGTTTCCTTCCAGTCACCCTCCCAAGTTTCATTTCCTTCAGCAAAGGGTCCCAGCCGCACAGCTGGCTCCCCTAATGACATTGCTTGGTGTCCAGGCCCCACAGCTAAGATTTTGCCCAACACCCACCCCCAGCGAATGCAGCCACCTCTTGGCTCCTCAGACCTGCTCCTCTGCTGTCCAGGCCTGAGCCCTGCCTCCCATCCTGTCCATGTTCCCTGCTTCCTCGTGCCCCGTTGCCTGGCCCTCAGCATCCTCCGCCTGGTGCATTGTGCTGGGGTGTCCAGAGAGAAAGGCAGTGGGGTCTTCTGTTCTGACCCAGTTCCAACCTCGCTTTTGTTTTATGTGCAAAGAACAAGGTGCAGGGGACTTAACCCACCATGGATATGTGGCCACGTCTTGCATCACTGGAGGAGGAGCTGGGAGTGGACCTCAGAAAGTGCCTGCACTCTCAATCTCATTCACTTGGCCCCCATTAAACTCCCCTCCCTCCTTTTCCAGCCCCCACGGCTGCTGCTCGAGCTGTGGCCTCCCAGCCTCCAGTCTGGTCCTTCCAGCAGCCTCCTCTGACCACCACCCATCCCTGATCTGAATCCTTCAATGGCTCCACTTTGCTTCCTGATAAAGTGCTGGCTGCTGGGTCTGGCACCCAGTGCCCTCCCTGAGGTGACCGGCCATGCCATGAACACCTGGGCCTATGGGGCCTTCTCCTCACTGCTTTCCTGGCCCTGAGTCAGCCTGTGTCTAGTGGTCAGAGACACAATGGTCCCGCATGACTTGCCAGGAGAACTGAGGCCCAGAAAATCCCATGCTGGGTGGCCCTCCCCTTCACGCCCCCTCACATCCCTGTAAACTAGAGATGACAAGCAGGTGGGTGGCAGGCGGGTGGCCTGTGCAAATCACTCTCAGGTGCCACAGGCGACCATGGGCCCAGTTGCCCACCCAGGTGCCCGCGCCTCCCCCAGGGAGCTGTTCTTCCCACTGCCCCTGGTCGGTTGGTTCATTGCAGGCAGATTTGGGGCATAAGGCCATGAGGCCGCCTTCCAGCGCTGTCCAGGGTAAAGCTGCAGCTCAGTCCACATCTCCCTCTCCAGGCAGGGAGGTCTCCACCCTGGTGCCCACCCCACTGGCCCTGCCCAGGCCGCCCCTAGCAGGTTGTTTTCCAGTGCTGGGCCTGGCTCAGCCTCCCAGGCCTGCTGGTCACGTAGCCAAACTCGTTCCTCCTCTCCACTCCCGAGGCTGCTGAGCACAGCGGTTTCCTGCTGGGGAGAGCACAATGGAGCCTGCCCCAGGGGAACCACCCTGGGGAGGCGCCGGCCCAGCCATCTCTGAGCGCTGTGTGACCCGGGACAGGGCCCACGCCCTCTCTGAGCTTTGGTTTCCCTGGTGAGAAGTGAGGGGGTGAGACAAGGTCATGAGAGGCCACTCTCCAATTATCATAACAGCAAACTTTCCTTTAGCACTAAGTGCATGCTAGGTGCAGTATCCCCAAATCCTCACAGCCACCCCAGAAGGTTGGGGAAGAGCGAGGTTAACTCATTTGGCCACAGTCAAATCTCCCTTTGCGGTCCAGCACCCCGGAGCTTCTTCCCATCTCCTGCCCAGAGACCTGCTCCCCATCCCCGCCTCCATCCTTCAGCTCCTGTGTCTTCCCCTCCTCCTCCCAGGAGGCATCCAGCCCGGGATGGGGTTGAGAATGAGAAGAAGTGTTGGTCCAAATTAGATCAGAGGACACTTGGCCCAAGGTGATCCATGTCTGCGGGTCCCAGTTGGTGGTCAGGGAGAGGGTTAGGGAGATGTGGGGAGAAGAACAGATAATGGGGGCAAGGAGAGGTAGAAGGGAGAGAGACTAAGAGCTGAAGATGGCCTGCAGGCTGGCCAGGGAGAGAGCTAGCCAGTTTGGGACCAAGAATCATGTGACAAGTCCCCAGCCAGGGTGTTTCCGAGGCTGGGAGCCTGAGATCTTGCAGAGTTTGCTCCTGCCTCCCCGCCTGTCTTCCCCTCCACCACATCAGTGCCCTCAGCCTAGACAACCTCTTATTCATCTCCAGATTTGGACCAGGTTCTCTAAGCCAAAGCCTGGGGCCCATGGCCTGACCATGAACCAGAACTTCTCAGTGGTGGGGAGAGGGGAAGTGCATTCATTCTGTGCAGTGACCATTCCCACGATGTACCCCAGAGCCCCACACCATCCCACCCCAGCCTGACACTGCCATGGATTAGGGTCTGCACAGGTGTGTTTCTGGGAAAGCAGGGTCCCCAGGCAGGGTCCTCCTCAGAGTAGTGCAGAGGTTTCTGGATGATAATCAGAGAGAGAGCAGAGACAGCTTTCACTGAAAGGGCACTGTGGCTCCCCTGGGGGCAGAGGAAGTGGCTACTGTCTCCCTCTCCTCAGGTTTGGGCCACACCCCCGATGCCTGCTCCAACCTGGCTCTCCAGGATTAGGACAGACTTTGCCCCTGGGCAGCCATGACCCGCACCCTGACCCCTACCAGACCTGGAAGTGTCACAGTGGCTCTACTCTGAAGCTCAAAGAGACCAGCCTCAGACAAAGCCCCCGTGACCCATCCTCACCTCCTGCTGCCCATCTTCACCTGCTGACGTTGAGAGCGCTGCCTCCTACGCTCTCGTAGGCAGATGGGATGTGGAATCCTGGCATTTGCCTCTCGATCCTCAGTTTCCTCATCTGAACAATGGTCCTCAAAATAACCTCCACTTCCTAGGCTGGTGATGCGGACCAAAAGGACAATGTGTGCAAAAACCTTCACTTAGTGAAATGAAGCATCCTAAGAATTTTTATTTTTAATTGGATTTGTTTGCCATCCCTCTGCCTCTCTTCCCCACCTCCTCCTCTCCTGCACTTTTGAATTTCTTACTTCCATGGCTGCTACCCCCTCAGCCTCCAAGCCTGCTGGAAGAGTCCCCCATTCTCAGACAGGCCTTGCCCCAGAGCTACTTCCTCCCACCCCATCCCAGCCCCCTCCCCAGACTGGCTTCTATCTTTCCCAGCAGGCCTGCTGGGCCTCCTCCATCAGATCCCCCAGGACTTGGGGTCATCAGAGGATTAGGGAATCAGGACCTGGGTGGCAGGGCTGGAGGAGGGGCAGCAGGGCTCTGGAATCTGCATGTTTGTCCACTTCCCCGTGGATTCTGATGCCCACTGTCCTACCTGCTGGAACAGGAACATCACACACCTCAGGTAAGTCCTGGGGGCCCTTCTGTCAGCCACACCCTGACCTGGTTACTGCCCCCCACCCCTTCACTGGGAAAAATACTTTCCCAGAGTGTCAGTTTCTCCCCCCCCAACCCCACCCGCTGCCTTGAGCTGGGAAAGCAGGAGTGGGCAGGGCAGGGCTGGGCAGGGCTGGGCAGCGCTGGGCAGGGCTGTGGAGAACAGCTGGGTTGTATTTGTTTTGGGGGTTTTCCTTTTTGGCTGGTTTTCTAAACAAAGGGCCTGGGTGATGGTGGGAACAGAGCCAGACCCAGCCCCTCATGGGACCGGGGGATTACAATAGAAGGTGCCGTGAGGGAGCATTTACATTTCTCCCAGAGCCACAGAAGGGGAGACTGAGGCTCAGAGAGGCCCAAGGATGTGTCCAAGGGCACACAGCTGAGCGGGGGGCTGGAAGGGGGTGGCTGGGCAGGCAGTCTTGTTTGGGGCTCCACTGGGGGCTCGGCTACACTTTCCTCCTCCAAACTCCCTCCCTCACCTCACTGCACCCCTCTTCCCCAATTTTGTGCTCCCCTTCCCCAAGTTTCTCAGTGTCTCTCTCCCCTTCTCCTCTTTCTTCTCCAGGTGACCCCATCCTCAGCCCTGCCCTCCTCACTGTCCTCCTGAGGCTTCCGCTGCCCATATCCGAACTGTCCAGTTCACGTCACAATAGCAACATTTAAGGGACTTGCACAGGTCAGGCCCTGTTCTAAGGTGTTACCAAGATTAGCTAAGTTAGTCCTCACAACAGCTCTGTGAGGTGGGTGAAATTATGAGTTCCGCTTTACAGGTGAGCAGCGGGAGGCCCAGAGGGGTGAAGTAACTGGCAGAGCCAGGATCTAAGCCCAGGCTGCCCGAGCGCCTCACTTCTCCACATCACCCCTCTGGCTGTCCAGCCCAGGCCTCTGACCTCCCGATTTCCCATGGAGGTCACCATCCCTGCCGGGCCCTACCAGAGTGCCCATCTCAGTGTTAAGGTCTGTTTGCTCTGAGTCCCCACCACAACTCCATCCCTAGATTGGGAGCACCTCAGGTCCCATTTATTTGCAGCCCTGGCCACATCCAGCACGGCAGGTTTGGCACACACACAGTGGGGCCGCAATCTGTGTTCTAGTTGGAAGAATTATTCCAGCCCTGGAGCCGGCCTTAGCTTCCCCACAGTGCCCTCTGCTGTTCAGACCAAACACTGCCCTGGGGCCTTCCGATCATCAGCCCAGGCCAGATCCCCATCACCCTAACAAACCTCTGGCTTTATAAGGGTCCTTTTCCCACTGAGCTCAAAGTACTTTCCCATCTGTGATCTCCCTGACCTGGGCCCAGCCCCAGGAGTGTGGGAGGGCCCAGCATTTCTCTCCCCACTTTACAGAGACAAACCAAAGCCCGGAGAGGGATGGGGCAAGCCCCAGCGTGCTGCTGGCAGATCCAGAAAAGAGCTTGTGGGTCCCTTTCTCCAACCCTCTCAGTTGCAAATGGATAAACTGAGGCCAAAAGGGGAACAGACTTGCACAAATGATTCCTGGTCTAGAACCCCAGTGTCCTAAATACTGTCCAGGGCTTTTCCATGACATCAAGATCTCTGCCTGCAGCTCAGCAAGGCTTAGCCAAGTCATTAAACATAACGAGCCTCTGTTGTCCCATCTGTAAAAGGAGCACTACTTCCCGCTCTGCCTACCTCCCAGGGGACTAGAAGATGGAGGACGTGCGAACGCTCATGACCAGCTGTGAGGTCAGGTGATGTAAAAATGAGGGCAGTGGCCCAAACTGCAGATTTCAGCAGAAGCCTCATTCTTGCCATAAATAAACGCAACCCAGGAGGAAACTCTAGTCCAAGGTTTAGCCTTCAGACAGGCGAGCACCTTGTATATGCTGCCCACATCCTGCCCCCACTGACCTGGTCCGGGCACCAAGGGTGGGAGGTGAGAAGAAACAGCGATCAGTCTGACCCTAAGTCTCAATTCCTGCCCCCAGTTATGCCCCTCTTGGCACTTCTCACAATTTGTCAGTTTATTTATTTATTTATTCCAGTGACTTGTTTGCTTGTTTTTTGTTTGTTTGGGGGGGGGTAATTAGGTTTATTTATTTTTATTTACTTACTTTTAATGGAGGTACTGGGGATTGAACCCAGGCCCTTGTGCACGCTAAGCACGCGCTCTGCCACTGGGCTATACCCTCCCCTTTCAGGGACTTGTTAATGTCTGTCTTCTCTGCCAGACTCAAAGCCAGATGTTGGCAAACTTTTTCTGCAAAGGTCCAGGTAGCAAGTATTTTCAGCTTTGAGGGCCACAGGATTTCTGCTAAAGTACACAACTCTGAAAGGCAAAGCAGCCATAGACAACAGGTAAACAAAGAGCAAAGATATATTTCAATAAAGCATTATTTATAAAAATAATGCAAAAGGCTGGATTTGATCCATAGGTCATAGTTTGCTGACACCTACTCTAATCTCCAAGACAGCTGGGACTTGTCTGATTACTCTCAACCACATCCCATTATTTGAGCAGACAGCACATGGCAGATGCTGATTTGATCAATATTTGATGAACAAAGATGTGAATGATGAGTGAGTCGGGGACAGCCTCTGTGGATGGGGCTCTAGGGATACGTGTGATGTGGACTAACCCAGGGGAAGTGCATAGTCAGTGCAAACGTCCAGAGGCAGGAATGGAGGGGATGCTGCCAGTCTCGGGAAGCTCTGTGTCACCCCAGAAGTCAAGATGGAGGGGGAATGCTGGGAGTCTCAGCCTTGCCCCAGCATGATACGGCTCAGACCTACCTCCTTAGGTTACTGGGAGGATTCAACAGGACAGAACCAGTAAGGGTCTCAGTACAGCAGCTGGCGCTTGGGAAGGTCTCAGCTGCCATGATTATTACTATTACTGCTATTAACCCAAACACTTGAAACTGGCCCCCAAGCCCCTACCAACGGCCCCACTAGGGCCTGCAGGACGCTCCCACACCGGGGATGGGGTTAGGATGACCCTGAGACAGCCTGTCTCTCAAGGATCTGAGGGACCTCTGTCCCAATGCTGGAGACACATCACTATCTGTTTACTCACCAGGCTGGAAGCTTCCCAGGGGCAGAGGATGGTGTCTCCCCAGTGTGCCCATCACCCAGCACAATGGCTGTGTTCCCTCCATCAGACTGGGGGCTTACCCTCTGTCCCTCCCTATCTAGTCAAGCTGGTTGCCTGGGAAGACTCTGACCTGCCATCCCTCTCTGGCTAGGAGCCCCAGTCTTGAGCCTGGAGCTGAGAGTGGGCATATTCTGAGGTCAGCATGTGGTCTTTTCTCAGGCTTCCTGGAAAGGCCTTGTCGCCAGGACCCTCAGGCAGGGCCAGGCCTCCAGAGGTAGCACCTAGCCCCTGGAACCTCCAGGTGGCTGTGGGGTTCTAGTCCCAGCTCTGCTCCTAACTGGCCTTGGTTCCCTTCCCAGGTCTGTCTCTACATCTGTACAGTGGGGGTTAGGACCAGGTGACATCTGAGCTCAGGAGTGTTGCTGGCCTAGATGGAGACCTCATGCGAATCTGGGTGGATGCAGCCTTGCAGCACACAGCATGGGAGGGAGAAGACAACTTTGTACAAAGAAAAAGGCATCCTGTACTGGGGCAGACACAGCCCATACCGGAGCTCAGGGCTTGGTGACCTAGAGCACAAGCAGGGTTTCAGTTCCCTCCCTCTCGGCTGGGCACCTTTGTGCAGGGTGCACAATGCACAACCTTGAACTGTGGCTGGGTCTGAATTGCCAAGCATGGTATTTTCTGGGTCAACTGGCCAAGGGAGGATGGAAAATGAAATTAGTGAAGAATGATGCTGTCTGATGCTGCCCTCTGGTGGTCACATGCCACACATGGCTCAGGAAAAGCATCTCAAGTGAGCCTCAAGTCTCTGCTTTGGTCCTGGGAGGGGGGCCTCCTCCCTGCTTGCAAGGGAGATCCTGAGGTCCAGGAGTCAGAGTACCAGCCTCTGAACCCTGAGAAAGGGATCCTGTCCTGAAGGAGCCACTGTAAACCAGGCCTGGGCCAGGCATTTTAGAGATGAACTCAATGTACCTGTTCACTTGTCAGCCTGGAAGCTTCCCCAGGGCTGGGGCTTGTCGCCCAGTGTCCCCAGTGCCCATCCCACTCATCAGACTTTCGGCTCCCTGAGGACTCTGTCTCCCCGTCAGACTGTGCGCTTACCCTTCTCTCTCTCCCAGTCCCACCTTGTATGGCTTGTTGCCTAGGGGAGGTGGGGGGACTCTGACCAGTCACCCCACTCTGGCTAGACGCCCCCAGGCCCAAGGCTGCAGCTGGCAGTGGGCACGCTCTGAGGTCAGCCTGTGGCCTTCTCAAGCTTTCCCAAAAGGCTGCAAGCCCTGGCCCTGGGGACTCCCAGGCAAGGTTTCCAGTAGGAAAACTCATCTGGGCCTCGACCCCACCTGAGAGTGACTGGAAGGAAGCTCGGTTTGCAGTTGTGGAAACAGAGGATGGGGGCTTCTCAGTGCTCTCTGGATAAAGACCAGATCTCAGGGTGAGGTCCCACAGAAACTGGCCCCTGCCACCTCCTCCCTCTCATGCTCTGTGCTCGCCACCCTGGCCCTCTCTTCCTCCTGGGAATCAAACCCTTCCTCTTACCTCCACACCATTGTCCTGTGCTGTTCTCTCTGTCAAGCCAAGTCCCACTCATCCTTCAGCTGTGGACTCCATCATTGTCACCTCCCCCGGAGACTCCCTTCACCTGCAAGACCAGATCAAGTTCTCTCTTCTACCTTCTCCACAGCTTTTCCCTAGCACTGCTCAGGACTCAATTTACCAGGGTCATTATTGGGTCAATGCTAAGCTCCCTCACCAGTCTGTGCTCCCTCTCCCAGGGTACGGGAACCTTGTCTGTCTCATTCATGCTGTAATTTCAGGACCACACAGTGCTGGGCATATAGTAGTAAGTTTTTGCTGGATGAATGAAAGGTTGAATCAGGCAGTCCTGGCTGGAGCCACTCTTGTGATGTATGACCTTGGACAAGTCTCATTTTCTTGCCTTCAGCCAACGGATACTTACTGAGCATCTCCTATGTATTGTTTTGGGCACTGGAGTCAAACCCGTATCTGTCTGACTTCCAGTTGTGTTCTCTTTCTGCTTATCCAGCTCTGCCTTTCCTGAGAAACCCGACATAGAGGATGCATTTGAGGCTGGGAGATCGGCAACTCATCCTCTTCTGCTGGATCCCCGGGTGTCATCTATGCCAGTCCCCCATGTGCCCCCCAGCAGCCCCGCCTCCATGCCCTTGTGTACACAGAGCCCTCCTCCATCTCTGCCTGCCAATATCCCACTCAACCTTCAAAATTCCGTTGCAGGGTCACCGTTGCCTTGAAACCATCCTCAGATCCTTGGCAGAAGCAGCTCTCCTCTCACCACACTTCGCTGGCATGGATTGCTCCGCTGTCCACCCTGACGCACGTGGCTCCCCTCACACGGCACCACCACCCCCTCCTCCAGGACTGCCTGGCCAGGGACTGAGTCTGATTCATCTCTGTAACGGCTCCCGTTGATTCATCTTTCTCCGATCAAACCCTGCAGCATCTGCTGTCCACGCTCCAGCGCCCGGCCCAGGGCCAGGCATTCGGGACCAGCGGATGTCCGCTGTTGACTAGGAACAAGTGGGACAGGGCACAGGAGCGGGGTCTCTGACTGGATCCCCCAAATCATGAAGGAGAATAGGGTTCAGAGTGTGAAGGGCACAGACTGGGCCCCCTCCCCTGGCCCCCTCGCCCACCTGGAGCTCCCTCTCCCCTCCCCCATGGATGGATGGAGTAAGGAGGGAACTGGGGGAGGGTAGTGGAAGGTCACAGGGCAGATGGGCTGTGGGCTGAGCTGGGAAAGGACAGCCTGCCCCCGGGGAAGGACAACCACACATCTTGGAGCTATCTGGGAATCTGGGGAATCATCTGCTTCAGCAAAATTTCAAGGACTGGGAAGGTGGCTATGGCCATGCAAGGGGCAGCTGTCCACTCCCGTGTGGCCCAGTCCCAGGCTACAGCCAAGCCTGGCTGATGGGTAGGAGGCCTGGGTTCTAGTCCCTACTCTGCCGCCAATTTGCTGTGTGACCTTGGGCAAGCTCCTGTCCCTCTTTGAACGCCCATCTGTACAATGAAAGGATTGAGTCAGTGTAGAACTGACCAGCATGAATGCTGGAGGCTGGGATAGCCAGAGCGCCACCCCAGACATATCTCTGAGTTGCTAAGCGAGGGACCCTGGTTGGGGCTACTGCCCAGCCTCATCCACCTGTCTCTGCCCTAGGCTGAAGCGGGCACAGCGGCCTCCCCAGGCATCCTCTCCCCTGTAAACTGCCCCATCTTCTCTGCCAGGGTCCTCATCCCTGTCTCTTCTGCCCCCAGAGCTGCCAGGCTGCCAGCTGGGAGCATCAGCAGCTGTGACCGAGTGTCCTGCGTCATGGTGAGTCACAGCCCTCCCTCCAAGCCAGAGCCAGTCACCCCATGACAGGAAGAAGAGAAAGGACACCTCTGTCTCTCCAATCCCGGGCCACATAGCACAGGATCCCAGGGCCCCTCTCCAAAGAAGGGCATGCGCGCAGCTGGCCCTACACAAGGCATCCATCCGTCCCTTCAGAGCTATCCTCCCACAGGCCAGACTTGGCGGGAGGGTGCTGGTCTGATGGGGGCAGAACGTGAGGGGCTCTGAGCACCCACGACTGAGTACAGCACTGGAGCCTAGGATTGGCGCATCTTTCTTGTTCACACTGGCACACAGTAGGTGCTTTCTACACATCCACAGAATAGAGGTTCTTCAGGACTCCTGTAGGGGTGGGAAGCTTGGTGAAGTACTAATACATCACTGCTATTTATTTTTAGCCCTGAGTACCTACTATGAGTCGGTCATTTTGTATATATTATCTCATTAATCCTTACAGCAATCTCTTGAGGTAAGATTTTTATACCCAATTAACAGACCAAAAAAAAAAAAAAAAACTGAGGCTCAGGGAAGGGAAGCCACTTGCCCAAGGTCACACAGCTTGTGTGATCTGAGCCCACATTCACAGCAGTTATGTTGACACCAGTGGCCAGGGTCACTCTCCATTAAGACTTTACTCTGGAGAGGGCACCAGGCCTGGGGAAAGAGACACGTCAGCCCCCACCCCACCATTCTCCCTCCTACCCCCAGCAGTCCCACTCAGCCCAGATCCTGCCCTGCTAAGGCCTCCAGCTCCACCCCGCACCCCTTCCTCAAACTTCATTCATCCTTCAAAACCCTGCTGGGCCAGAACCACTGTTTTGAAGAGAATCAGTGAACCTGGCTTCCGCACTTGTAAAAGGGACCGCAGTGACACCTGCCCAGCCTGGTGCACAGGTGGAAGGACGGAGTGAGAGGAAGGATGTGACAGTGAGTGCTAAGGCAGCTGAAGAGCTTCTTGCATGGGAAGGTTTGCTAAGGAGCTGGGGGTGTGTCTGAGTGAGACTGTGCGTACACGTATGAGCATAAGGCTTTTGGTGTGTGGGCTTGCACATGTTCGCACTGCAAGTGTGTACACGTGTGAGTGTGTGTTCGTGGGCAGGTATATGAGAGAGAGCGAGTGAGGGATCAGCCGCCACTGCGGCCCCACCAGACGGGACGTGGTGCAGGAGTCTTTGCCCCGATAGGCCAGGAGGGACCATCTCACCCGCCTTCAGGGCTGCGGGAGACCCTGTGGAGTGACACTTGACCATTAGTAGACTATCCACACCGTCTGTATCTCCACCCTGGGCTAGTGTCCCTCCGATGAGGAGCTGACGGTCAAAAGTCGCTGTCCCTCACAGCTAGGGGACCTCCGGCAAGACATCTGACCTCCGTGAGCCTGTTTCTTCCCCTGCAAAATGGGTACAACAGAATCGCTACTGCCTTCAGCCAGGTGTCTGGTGGTGGTTGTCATGTGAACATTGTGTACTTTGTGCCCCAATTGCGGCCCCCATTGCCCTCTTCCCTGACCTTCAGCCCCCGACACTAGGTGGCGCGGGAGGCCTGAGGGCCAGAAGTTCCCCCTCCCTGCTCTCCTACCCGCCCCGCACCCCCATTCCCACTCTCAACCCGGCGACGGCAACAGGTGCGCGGTCCGCGGGCGCGCTGGAGGCGGGGAGGGGCGGGGCGGCCTCGCGGGCTCCGCGCTCTGCGCTCCGGGCTCCGGGCGAGCGCTCCCCGGGGCCACCCCGCCCGCCGTGCTGCCCGCGGCTGGCGGGGGCGGGCGCGGCGCGGGAGGCGGTGGCGCGAGGCGAGCCAGGCGCGGCGTCAGGGACGACCCGGCGGGAGCGGCAGCGGGAGCGGCGATCGAGCTGAGCGGAGCCCCGGCCCCTTCCCCGCTCGTCCGCGCTTCCGCTGCGCCAGCGCCGCACGTGAGCCCCGGGCCCGCGGAGACATGAGCGCCCGGCGGCCCGACGCACCCAGCGCGCAGCGGCCCGGCCCCGCGGCCCCGTGATGGGCTCCTGCGTGTCGCGAGGTGAGGGAGCCGCGGATCGAGGGGGTCGGGGGATCAAGGGTTCGGGTTCCCGCGCCGGCGACGCGCGCACGTCCCCTCGGTCACTCCAAAGAATCTGGGTGGAGGGTGGGGGGACGACTCGCCCTTTTCCGCTAGCCGCACCCTACCCCCGCCGAGCCCCAGGGGACACGGTGCCCCGACGGGGACAGGGCGTGGGAAGGGGGAAGCAGCGCGGAAAGAGAGTGTGGGGAGGTCACCGCAACCCCAGCCCCGCTTGGAACCACACCCCACCAGGTGGCAGAAGCAGGGTCGCTCCTTTTCCAGCAGCCACACACCCCCTGCCGTGTGCCTCGGAGAAGAGGGAGGCGTCTGATTGCTCCTGGCTTCTCTGGAGGGACTCTGGGCACCAAGAGAGCAAGCAGACCCTCCTTCTCACACCCGGCAAGACACAGGCCTTACTAGCTCCATGTCTCCTTATCCTAAGCCCCTGTCCTCGGAGAACCTGAAACCCGTGGACAGCAAGGGGTTAATGGAGATGAACAGGTTATAAAAAAGGTTCGCCTTCCCCCACCCTGATTCCTAACTCCTCATCCCCACCCCCATCCCTGGTCAGAGGACAGGAAGGGACAGAGACAGCTGATGTTCTCAGTAACCCCTGGGCTTCTTTCTCCGAGCTTTAAAAGTCACTGCGTGCCACCATTCTCCTGCTCTCCTGTGCCTGAGCCCCAGGGCTCTCTCAAAGGTGCTGCAAGGGAGCTGGAGTGAGCTGCCTTGGGGGTGGGGGACCGTGCCGGTCTTTGGAACCCTCCCTGCCACCAGCTTTCCAGCAGGCTGCTGAGCAACATTTTAGGAGAGGTTGGCTGGGTCATTCTCTCACCCTTGTCTCTTCACCCCACAGTGGGACTGGTTGGGGGTGAGATGGGGGCGATGACTGAGGCCTTGGCTCCAGCTCTGCAGGCTGAAACCAAACCCACTGACCCCAATCATGGCCTGGGGTTGGGGAGGGGCTGCCACCGCACCCATCACCCCCCCACCCCCGCAGCTTACTCAGGTCTGGAGGGATGAACAGGCCTTGGGGAGGGGCTGGGCAGCCTCTGGAGGGGACCTTGTCCTGGGGGATGTGGGGGATGGAACACAATACCCCTCCCCCCTCCTCTGGCCTCTATGGGGCTCTCAGGTAAGTGGCTCAGGGTGTCTCAGGAGGGTGTCAGGGCTGGGATCATGGGTGGAGGATAGGCTGTGTGAGTTTCATTCACTTATTCGTTTATTAAGCTGATGCTAGGGTGACACCTGATGCGTGCTAGGCACTGTGTACACGCTGGGCGCCCAGAGGCCATAAGCGCAGCCCAGCACAGCATCTCCTCTGAGGCCTACAGCCTGGCTGGAGAGGAAGGGAGTATTAAGAGTGAAGAGTGTTTAGAGTTCTTTAGGACTGACAGGCTCTCCGTGTGTCTCCAGAATCCTCGAAGGCTCTGGTCAGGCTCCAGGTGTTGGGGATCTGGTGTTTCCTTGTTGACTGTCCCTCCCTCATCACTCACCCATCGCCAGGTGCTGGAGGCCCAGCCCCGGGTGGACTTGCCTGTGAGAGGCAGACCCGAGGAGAAAGAGCTGCTTGCCATGGTCAGGCTGCGAGGTGGTGTTGAGACCGGGGCTGGAGCCCAGGTCCTCTGAGCCCTCCACACCTGGGTGTCGGAACCCACTCTCATGCCTGTTTGAGGTCACACTGGCTGAAGACAGGTCTTCTCTACCCTTCCTTCTGTGGCTTGGGCTCCTAAGTGCCACCTCCAGATCCAGTTATGTAGTCTCTCCTTGTCCCCCTGTTGAGGGGACAGGCCCACCTGCAGTCTCAACATGCATGCAGGCAAGTTGGGTGCAGGTAAAGAAGGTGGGAGACCACTTTTGCAGAGGATAACCATTGTCCTTGTACTCTGGGTCCTCGGTGGCTGAACCACTAAGGGGAGGCCACCAACCCTCTCATTGTCACTAATATGCACAGAGTGCTTACGGCTTACCAGGGACTGGTGGGAACATTCTAGGCACGTCTAGCTAGTTTGGGGTATACACCTACCATAGTGCCCCTTTTACAGAGAAACTGAACAGAGCCCAGGGCCCCTTAGCAGAAAGAGCAGAAGCAGGACTTGAACACAGGCACGCTGACCCCAGAGTCTGGGCCCTTGTCCTCTGCACCCCACAGCTGGCCCTCAGACCCGACGCTGGGACCTGTCCTCCTCTCGGGTTGCCGCCTTCCGTGAGCTTCCGAGTTTCCATACCTGCACCAGTTGCTAATAGCAGCCCCCTCACTCCAAGTGCTTCCTGAAGCCAGGGATTGCTAGCCTCCTGCCGATGCCTGTACCCAGTCAGAGCCTGCATGAGGCTGGGGCTGCCCCGCCAAGCCCCAGGTACAGGCCACTCCTGGGAGAGCCGCCCCATCCCAGCCTCAGGCAGCAGTTAGCTTCTCCGTGCCAGGCCTGAGAGGTTAGGGGTGCAGCCTTGGGAGCCGGTCAGCCTAAGTTCACATCCCTGCTCCCCTGTTCACTAGCTCTGTGACCTCAGCAGGTGACTTAATGTTGTGGACGTATGTCAGTGTTCTCATCTCTAAAATGGGAATAATATTGGTGTTGATGTCCTAGGGTTACTGGGAGGGGATTAATAACTTAATTCATGTAAAGCACTCAGACCAGTGCCTAGCATGTAGTAAGCACTGTAAGTGCTGGCTGTTATTTTAATGTTTGATTTTTATTATTACCCTTCTGTGCAGACAGCTAACCCTGACCCTCTTGGCTGGGAAAGGGGAAGCTACAGATGCTTAAAGCACCATCCTGCCTCCTGGGGAAAGAAGCAGGTGGCCAGCATTTGAGGTGCTGAGGCCATGTGGGACATGATTTGGACCAGATTAAGGCAACAAATGCTGTTTTCCAGAGCTATTTTATGTTCATTATCTATTTTTAAGCTACCATTTGTTGGGTGTTTATCCTGATCTGGCTTAGCCATCACTTTCCTGACCTCGTTAGTCCTCATTCAACCCTGGAGGCAGGGAACATAGGGCTCAGAGATGAGAAGGATCTTATCTGAGGTCACACAGCCAGGGCACAGGCAGGATTTGAATCCAGGACTGTGTGATCCCAGAGGCTGAGCATGAAAACCTGCCCTTTTTCTTTCTCATGTCCCCACATGGAGAAAGGCACTGAATGTGTGGCCAGTGCTTAAGAAATGCCACCCTCTGGAACAACTCGAGTGTTGGCATTTGGTTGGTCTGCTGGTGACAGTCTGTATGGGCCAGTGTGTATCTGCCCTCACCTGTCCAGCTCCAGGTCTCTCAGGGCCACTCCCACGCCCCTGGTGCTAGAACATCTCTGTCTGCCCCTTCCTGGCCCAGTCCTCTCCTCCAGACCAACCGATCCGCCTCCTGGTCCCACTCTGGGGTCTAGTGCTCTGGGTGCTGGTGGGTTGTGAGAGCAGAAATTGGAGACTGAGGATTTCCTTCCAGAAGGTCAGACATATGATTATGTCTGGGAGGAGGCACAAGCTCTAGAGGGGCCAACCAGAGCCACCCACTTAGGCCCCTCCACCCCAACCCCCTTGTCCTGCCTTGGGCCCAGCAGAGCCAGTGAGCAGAGACCCCATGGGCACTGTAGGGAGACTGAGGAAGGAGTAAATGGGGCTTTGCCCTTTAGAACTCACAGTCTGAGGAGAGAGACACAACCTTGCCATTGGAGTAGTCTGGTGGGGGAGGCGGGACACACACACACACACACACACACACACACACACACGCACACACTTAGAAAAATGGCCTGAGGACAGTCTCAGGAGATCAACACTGGTCAGTGGTTGGAGCGCAAGCTTTGAAGTTTCAGACTGGCCTCAGTTTGAACCTCATTTCTGCCACTGACTAGCAGATGATTTTGCAGAGGTGATTTAACTTCTCTGAGCCTCAGTTTCCCCCTATGTAAAATGGGCATAATAGTACCTACTTTGCAGGATTGTTGTTAAGACTGAATGAGAGCTAGTGGGTGGAAAGGCCTAGGATAGTACCCGACACACAGTAGGTGTTCAATAAACAGTGGCAACAAATTACTATAGATCAGATTTTCCCCATTAGGGCTGCTGAGGCCAATCTAGGCAGGCTGCTTGGAGGAGGTGAGGCCAGAGCAGGGTGTTCAAAGAAGTCAGGCCACAGAATGGCAGAGGAAGTAGAAAGGAGCTGGGGTGTGTGTGGAAGGTCTTGGAGAGGACATGGAAAGGGACCCCTTTGGGCAGGTTTGAGTTGCGCCAGCTCACTGATGAAGCTAACTGCCGTGGCTCTGCTGACCTGTAAACCACTGTCCTGGTGAGCAGGGGGCACTTTGTCTCCTCAAGGCTGGGCCTCTGCCAATCTTAGGGGGACAGACTACAGCTGTGGGAGTGACTCATAGGACTCACCCCCATGGCCTCCGTCTGCAGAGCCCCCAGGGCAAGCTCCAGCCTGGGGACAGGACCAGGGCAGTGGTGACAGAGATCTGCCCCATGGTCCAGAAAGAGGATCTAGGTCTGGTGGGGAGGAGGCCAGAGCAGCTGTCATCTGTGGAGTGCTTGCCGTGGCGGGTGCTTCATCCTCACTTTCCAGTATTCTCATTTCACAGATGAGAACCCCGAGGCTCTCAGGGGCCTTGTTGCATGCCCACAGCCCTGGAGCTAGCAGTGAAAAGCCGGACTTAAACCCAGGGCAGGGACTGGGGAAGGAACGCCTTGCCCACTGAGTTCTCTTTCGGGACGAGGCTGGAGCGGGGCGCAGCATAGTTGGGCAGCACATGCCTGGGTGTGGCTGGCTGCAAGCTTTGGAGTTTCAGACTGGACTCCGTTTGAACTTCATTTCTGCCACTTACTGGCAGGTGACCTTGCAGAGGTGATTTAACCTCTCTGAGCTTCAGTTTCCCCATATGTAAAGCGGGCATAATAGTACTTACTTTACAGGGTTGTTGTTAAGATTTAGCCGCAGGGGTCCCTATTTAGCTTGGATTTAGCTTAAAGGGGAGGCCAGTGGCTCTCCAGGGAGGGCCATCACCAGGGGCTTCAGACCCACGCTGCTGCTCAGTTACTGTGTGCTTTCAAGAGGAGGTTTACCCTCTCTGGACTCCGAGAAAGGGGCAGACTTACCCATGGGACCTCCCTGTCCTCCCAGGGTGTGGAGCCAGGAGACACTTTCGGGGGGAGATGCAGCTACGATGACTCATGGGCTGGGACATGGAGCACCAAGGAACAGCTAAAGGGGCTGGATGACTGGGAAGGAGGCGGGAGGAATCTGAGTGGTTATGCTGCAGACTCACCCAAGGAATGAGCAGAGGAAACCAGTGCAGAAACTTTGCAGCAAGAGGGGTTTAGGTTAGCCATCAGGAGGGACTACCTGGGTGGTGGGACTCTGTAGTAGATTGAGGAGCTGGCGTGGGAAGGAAGGAAGCGTCTTTGGTAAGCAGAGAAGCCCTGGTTGAAGGCAGAGGGATGGAGGGGACATCTGGATGACACCCCTCCCCTTGAAGGATCAAGATGGCCCCTCCAGGCTGCCATGGCAACCAGAGGCCTGTCACTTCGGTGGCCAGGGTGGGTGGGGGAGGGGGCAGATCTAAGAAGGGGCCTCAGACCTTGAGGTCAGGGGTGGGGAAGGGGGCGGGTAGGGTACAGAATGGGAAAGGGAGGGGCACCCCCACAACTCTCCTGGGAGAGGGTGGTGCCCACAGGAACAGAGGCTTGGGGTCTCCTCAGGCTGCCCCCCAGCCCCCAACCTATGTGAAACGCTGTGTTTTTCCAGTTGCTGGTGGTGACGTGGCTGCCGGTCCCAGCTGGGCGAAGAGCAGCCTGTGATTTCACCCTGGGCTGGTTCATTACCTGACATCTCCATAGCAACCAGCCTGTGACATCATGGGGCCAAAGTCCTCAGGGGGAGAAGGCAGCTTTGGCAGAGGCACCCACACCCTAACTGAGGTGGGGGACCGGAAGGCTAGGGAGGGGCTGGGAGCCAGGAGTCCATATCCACCACCACCTCGACGAATGACCTTGTTCAAGTCACATCTCCTCCAGGCCTTTGACATCCCCTACCAGCTGCCCTTGCTCCCCTGATCTGTGGTTGCAGAGGTTGAAAGCAGCTTCAGGCCATGACCAGAAGCCTAGAAATATTCTAGCACCCTTCAGAGTTCCCAGGGGCAGTCTGTAGCCAGCATCACCCTCTCTGCACCTTGTGGCCTCAGCTTGTACATGCTGGAACCTTATGAGTGTGACTTGCAAACTTTTTTGACTGGAGCCAGAAGGCTAAATATATTTTGCATCATGACCCAGTACACACATGTAGAAGATTCTTACTGCGAGCGCAGTGTGTCTGTGCAATTTAAACAGAGGCTTCACCTGACTCTGCAGTGGGGTGTGACGTTTTCTGCTCCATTCAATTATGTTTCATTCTTTTAAGATATGACCTAGTAGATTGCGTGCAAGGCCCACTGAAGGATGCACCCCTGGTTTGAACACCACCTTTGAGGGGCCTGGAACATGGCCTTTGTACACATGGAAACTCTGAAGCCCAGAGAGGGGCAGGACTGGCTCAGAGTCACATAGCCAGGATGCGGGATGAAGCACAAGATGTGTTGCCTGCTGTGCTGTGCACGTGCAGGGCCCAGCCCGCACGATCCCGTGCTGCCCTCGCTGGGTCACTGAGCTCTGAATTCAGGGGGTGGGGGCTTAATCCTGGCTCTGCCTCCCTTTTCTCCAGTCCCTGCTTCACAGTCTCACTTAAACCTCCCTGATTTGCTGGCGCAAAACAGCCTTCAGGCAGGTCCCAGAACTCTCTAGTCTCTTCCGGACACTAAGTCCAGTCCAATTTGGATAAAAACCTTCCACCCCACCCCCACCATCCCCACACCTACCTACATTGCCTGCCTCCAGACACTCCCTTCCCCTCCGGGCCAGCTCCCCCCATCAGCTCTCCTGTGCAGCAACCCCCCCTCCCCGACCCCTCCCAACCCCCAAACTCATCGAAACTCCTTTTGTGCTTTGGAAGAGAGTGCCTCGATGTGTCAGAGCGACAGGGCTCAGATCCTGCCTGTCGGTCACTGGCTGTGTCCCTGGGGCTGGTGACATCCCCACCTGTGCCTCAGTCTCCCCACCTGTGCCTCAGTCTCCCCACCTGTCAAGTTGAGCAGCAGATTCCTTCACCTCTTGGTCAAGGTGGGAAGGGAGAGTAGAGAGGGGAGCGCTCCTCTGGCACTGCTGTTCCCCCAGGTCCTTGCATTCGAATGAGGGGCTTTGGGGCTGGTTTCCTGCATCAAACTGAACTCTCTCAGGGAAGGGACAGAGTTAATCCCACCTCTACCCCAGGTGTTTGCACAGTGTAGACTCTCAGTAGACGGACGCTCAGTGGCTGAAGGGATGAATGAATGAACTAATGAACAACCCCCCTCCAGATCTTCACGTACCGGGGCTTTTCTTGATACTCAGACCTCAGCTCTGAGACGCCTCTCCAGTCCTCTCCAGCCCTCTCCAGCTCACGCTCTCCCTCAGTTTTTCCTTCACAGATTCATTGCTATCAAAGGTATCTCATTCACTTGTGGGTTTGTGGTTAATAGTCTGTCTCGCCACTAGACTGTCAGCTCCCTGAGGGCAGAAACCATCTCTGCCTTGTTCACCGCCGTGTCCTCGGGACAGAGAACAGTGCCTGGTGCATGTGGCTGCTCAGTGCTACTGTTCAGTGAATGGAAGAGGAGATAAATGTGTTCATCCAGTGACCGATAAGGGTGTTCCCTGTCATCCTTTGTGAGTGGAGGAGGCCCCTCCGATTTGGCCCAAGGATTCAGGCCAGCAGTTCCAGTTGCTCGATTCAATGTGTTCAGTCCCTCAGCAACTACTGCGGACCTACTATGTTCTGTGGTGGGCCCCGAGGATGCGGCCGTGACGAGCTGATTGCTGCCCTCCCACACATAAATAGCTTTACCGGATATCCTGTGCTAAGTGCTGTAATAAAGGTAGAAATCATTCCACAAATGTTTATAGAGCACTTACTAAGTGCAGGCAGGGTTCTCGGCTCTGGACGCAGAGCACTGAGCAGGGCTGCCGTGGTCTCTGTCCTCATGGTGCTCAGGTTCATTAGGAGGAGAAGGACTGGGCACTTAAACAAAAATAACAGAGAGTGATGACTGGGGAGTGGCTGTTGGCCAGCATAGGGGACAGGGAGGGCCGCACTGAGCAGGTGGCCGGGGAAGGCCTCTCTTGTGCTGAGTCCCAGATGATGAGGTTCAGGAGGATCTGGGTAAAGAGTGTTCCAGGCACAGGAGAGGGGACAGCGAGGACAAAGAACAAGTTCGGCCATTTGAGGAGCAGGAAGGAGGCCAGAGTGGCCAGAACAGTGAGCGAGGGGGGAGGGAGGAGGATAGAGGTCAGGAGTGGGCGAGCTGGCATGTAGGGCCCTGAAGACCATGATGAGGGGCTGGTTCTTCTAAAGTGCGATGGAAGAAGTCAGGGGCAGGTTTTAAGCAAAGACAGTCCAACCTGGGCTGTGATGTCTCTGTGCTTTTGGGTGGAGAGTGGACAGGGTAGGGGTGGCCAGAAGGGGAAACAGGAGGCTGTTGGCATCCAGGTGAGAGAGGGGAGCAGCGGTGGGGATGGAGAGGGATAAATCTGGAGCAGAGGTTGGAGTGAGAGAGCCAGTGGGACTTGCTGATTGATTGGATGGTGTTGGTTGGGGAGGGTCAGGGAAGGCAGGACTCCAAGAAAACATGTGGATTTTTTGTTGGTACTGCTGGGTGGACCATTGCATCATTTTCTAAAATTGGGAAAGTGAAGGAAGATGGACTCAGGTTTGCAAGTCCTGTTTTGCCCAGATTTGCTTGAGATGCCTATTGGGCATCTACTTAGCGAGCTGGAAATTTGGGCAAGAGCCAAGCAGAGAGTTGAGGCTGGAGGTGTCAAAGTGGGTGTCAGCACATCCAGGTGAGATCTCCTGGGAGAGAGAGAAGGGAGGTGAGAAGGGGCCTGGATAGAGCTGCGAGGCAGGCACGCCCGGGGGCTGAGCAGGGAAGGAGGGAAGCCAGGGGAAAGGTGTGGCTGGAGAGGGAGGGTGACATCCATGTGCCTGCTGAGTGGCCGCTGAAGATGGGGCTGGAGAAGCCACCGCTGAGCTTGGCCCCGTGCAGGCTTCCGGCCACTCGCCATGGACTGTCTCGTGAAAGGCTGCGTGTTGGAATGGATGGAGGAGAAAATGGGAGATGGGGAAGTAGAGGTCAGACACAATTTAAAGTCTGGCCACAAAGGGGACAGAGGAGTGAGCAAAGAGCTGGAGGGAAGCAGGGGTCAGGAGAAGGTCTTTAAAGGGTGGGAGATGCTTGAGCTGCCAGGGGGCTGGGGGCTGGCCCACTGGTATGGGACTCAGTGAGACAGGAGATGGCGGGGCAGGGGTGAATGCTGGCAAGAGTCCCTGAGCCAAGAGGCCTTCAGCATCTGCCACACTGATGGGACGTCGGTGGGGAGGGAAACCCAACACAGGAGAGAGAGTGCACAGAGCAGAGCCCCGCCCTGGGTGCAGGGCAGGCACAGGACCCAGACCCCGGGTGGCGGTGGAGGGACTTGTCTTGCACCGACAGGGGACAATTCTTCCTTTGTCATGAGAGGGAAAGCAGTGTGGCCTGCAGTCAGGACGATGATCTAAGGTGGGGAGAATGGGGTGATGCCTTCCCAAGGCTCCTGGGTGGCACTGAGAGTGGAGAGAAGCCAGCAGGAGGGTGCAGGGAGCAGCAGGGGTGCCAGTGTCGGAGGTTTGAGAAGGAAAGAGGGTGAGGTAGTCAACCTGGCTGGAAGCAAACTAGCAGGAGTCAGAGAGACGTAGACAGATCCCTGGGTAGCGTCCTCTGTGAGGCTGATGGGCACCACTTTTACCTGAGGCCGGTGACTTTCCCCAGGGACAGGCAGCTCTGAAGGTCCAGGCAAGAAACAGGCAGAGGGTTAGACTAAGCAGGGTTAAGAGAGTCAGGGGCATCTGCAAAGGAGAGCTCAGAGGGTACGCCGGGGGTCTTAGCTGGGCCAGGGGGGAAGTGGAAGCTGGTGGAAGGTGGCAGAATAAATGAATTGGAGCTCTCCATGCAGTCAAAACGTGGCTGGAGTGTGGGTGCAAGAGTTAGTGGAAGTGGAGTAAAAGGAAATTGGGCAAGTGATTCCTACGGAGGGGACCAGGCAGGAGGGGATCTGGCCAGGCTCCCAGCTGCTGTGGGCTTGAGTGTTTTCAGCAGAATGATGTGAATAATAATAAAGTAATGCCCATCTCTCAGGACGGGCCTGAACCAGCCTGACGAGCAGGAGAGCGCCGGGCTTTGCTAAGTTCCTCCTGCCTTTCTTACCTCCAGATCTGTTCACAAGTGCCCACAAGGACTGCCCCCTGCCCCAGGGCACGGCCCCCCTGAACCCAGACTTGCGCTCCAGCCGCCCACCCATCGTGGCTCCAGACCACGTCACTGGCAAGGTAACCGGTATCGCTCCACCCCAATCCCCACCCCTGCCTGGTTCCTGGGTGGTGCCCTACAGCTCCCCACAGGGAGCAAAAACCATCCCAGACTCCTCTCTCCCTGCCAGACTTGGCTACTTCCTGTGCGATCAGGACCCCTAAGGGTTGGTATTCATCTGATGAAGGTCTTCCCACCCCAATTAATTCAGCCTTGCCGTTAAAAGTTCTGTTACCAGCCTGGGACTCCTTAGCAGCCTGCACTGCCTGCTGGAGAGTAAAGGAAGGGAATTCTCAGTCCAGAAAGATCAGGAAGATCTTGCTAGAGGGCCTCAAATCCTGGTGCATAATTTCCACCCTTGCCCCAGAGGCTGTGGCTTGAACCTGCCAGTTGATATAATTACCTTTTCCTTCACCACGTACCATTGTGCTAGGCTCTTTGCCGACATTACATCATTTATGCTTCAGCACAACCCGTGAGGTAAATGGCATTGTCACCATTTTACAGAAGATGAAATTGATGTTCTGAGATGTTAAGTCACTAGTTTAAGGATATCCAGTCAAAACTTGACCCAAGTCTGCTCGATCCCAGCAGCCACTGCCTCTCCCGGCCCCCTCACCCTGCCCACTTCTCTCTCTGCATGCCAGGGGACACCAGGGCATGGCCCATGAGTGGGCAGACCCTGACCTCAGGGAGCACCAGACAGCTGACCCACACCACCACCCAGGGCGCCGGGACTTGTGCCATCTGCTGGTGCAGTGTGCCAGGCCCGGCCTGTTCCTCTTTCTCCTCTTGTTTTAGGACAAACAGATGGATTTCTGTTGGGATCCTTGGCAGGTCAGTGCACTTGTCCACTGCCCAGTCCAGCCAGCCACAGCTGACACCATTGCCTCCCCCTGTGCCGGGCCCCTCCAGGGAACATGGTGCCACCAGCCCTGGGGGAAGAGTGAAGAGGCCTGATGAAGACAGGGGTGGGGATGGTCTCGTGGGGGTGGCAGGATCACTCTGGCCCAGCCCAGAGGACCTGGGGAGGGTGGGTCCTGGGGACGGGAGGGGTGGGGGGACATCACCTTGCAGGTCTGCCCCTCCCTGCTCATCCCCCTCCCCTCCTACAGAGGTGCTTCCAGACCACCAACGGCTACCTGTCCGACTCCAGATCCTGCTCCAGCAACTACAACGTGGCAGCCCTGGCCACCTCGTCCCTCGTGGGTGAGCTCCAGCTGCCCTCTCCTGCCCTTGGGGTTCGCACAGACACTAGCTGTAGGAGGGTTAAAGCTGAACCGCAGCTGGAAGGATTGAGGCCCTGTTGGAGTCAACATTTTCTAAACGCCAGGCTCTGCAGGACTTAGGGTTCCTGCCCCCATGGGTTAAATTATTGGGCTCTCAAGAGTTCTGAGGGGATGGCCCCGATTTTCCAGATGTCTGCCCAACGTGGTCCCCAGCCTCTCTGAGCAGATGGAATCTGCCAGTCAGGCCACCTTGGGGCCCTGGAAGCAGAGCCGAGGTGAGAACTGTCATGCTAATGATTTACTGAGGGATTATTCTCAAAGGAAACCTGTAGGGAGTGAGGCCGCAGGAGGGGTCGGGGAGGGATCTCGGCGAAGCTGTGGTTGCAGAAGCATCCTCTTTCCCTGCCTGATCCCACTGGAGCTCAGGAGCATGACTCGCACCACAGAACTCATGGCACTTTGACGCCAGGTGGCTGACTCTATATTACTCCTCCATCATCCATCACTGGCTGCCCCTGGGGAGGACTTTCCCACCTCCCAGGCATCTCTGGGTGAGGCAGCTCCTCTCAGCTAAGGTCATGGCTCCCAAAAAGGGTGCAGGTGTGAGCCAGCAGCAGCAGCAGCGGCACCTACAGCAGTGGGGGGCTGGGCACACAGGCCAGCCAAGGGGTCTCCCTGGGCCACCACAGCATCTGCCCTCACACACAACCCAGGCTGTTCTCAGCCAGCGTCAGGATCCCATTTCTTATATCCCTTGCAGTGCCCCAGAAGGCCCTTGCTGCCCCACCACCACCATCACGTTTGCCCCTGCTGTTTCCTCCACCTGAAACCACTTCCCTCTGCCTCACCTGCCCCTCAGGAGCCCCTGAACCATGGCCTCCAGAAACCTTCTCTGGTTGCCAGCACTCCCCAGCTTTGGGGGTTCTCCCCTTTCTTCCTCACCTCCACCTTTCCCATTTTCCAAGTTTCATGTCTCAGTCTCCTTTGTGGATGCCCATCTTTCTTCAATATTGCCATTCCTCACATCATGGTTTCTGGGACCAATGATTCCCAGATCTATGTTCTCAGCCTGCGTTAAAGGAAATGCTGTCTGTCAGCTTCTACATCCAACTGGCCTTCTTCTAAGAACCCCTCCAGGCCCTCCTCCCTATCTGCCCAGCCCTTGTAACTGTCTCTTGCTAGATCCCTTCAAGGGCCCCTAATGTCCCCTTGTCTCCACCCTTGGCCCCTGCTCCCCTAATGAGGATGTTCTCCCTAGACAACAGATCTGACTTGTTGCTCTCCTGCTCATTACCCTGCTGTAGCTCCCCATGGCTATAAGGAGAATGATGGTGCCCTCAGCCTGGCTCTCCCAGTCCCCAGTCTGGCCCTTGTCGGGCTTCCCAGCCTTTTCTGCCAGTCTAGTCCTGGTGTTGCCCCCATATCTTGCCCCTGGTAGTACTAGAACCATGCCAGACTTTTCCATGCCTTCATCTTCTTCTCATCTCTGAAATAGTCCCCGAGTCTTGCCTCCATTTGTCCAACCCAACCTGCCCTCAAAGCCTGACTCCAGTCCACCTCTTCCAGGAAGCCCTCCCTGCTTGCTGCACACCTCCCTTCACCACCACAGGTCTTACCATCAGGAGAGCTGGCACTGTTCTAGGCACAGAGGATGCGCTCTCAGAATTTGTTAACTAATGGATAAAGGGGCAGTCTGGGTGAATATCGAATGTATCTTTGAGTGGGTCCCCTTGGGCGGAAGAGTCTGAACTTGGTCAGAAAGGGAATGGGGGTGTGACAGGTCTGGAGAAGCATTAGGTGGGCTGGAACACTGGCTGGGAACAGGATACCAGGAGGGCTAGGGGCCTGCAGGTGGGTAGGGAGCATCTACATGAGTGGGGCTCAGGGTATGGGAGGGCGTGGGGCAGGCAGGGAGTGGGCACAAGGTGTTGTCTGGGCATGAGGAACTGGCTGGGTGAGGCACTGTGGGTGTGGGGCTGTGAGCACATGGGGCGTTGGGTGAGTATGGGACGCTGGATGGATCTGGGGTATAGGCCATCGGATGGGCCTGAGGTGTTGAGGGGCCTGGGGCACTGGGGATGGGGCCCTGAGCTGGGCCTTGGGTCAAGGCTGTCACACAACTGCCCTCCATGCCCCCAGGAGTGGTGCAGAGCATCAAGGACCACATCACAAAGCCCACGGCCATGGCACGTGGCCGCGTGGCCCACCTCATCGAGTGGAAGGGCTGGAGTGCCCAGCGCTCAGGCTGGGAGCTGTCCCCGGCTGAGGACGAGCATTACTGCTGCCTCCCAGATGAGGTGCGCGAAGCCCGCTTTGCCGCAGGTCAGTGTGGGGTGGAAGAGCTTGGGGACAGGACTGGCCAGGGCTCTGGTCCTTAGGGGACCCTCGGTCACTACCTGGGCATTGTCTGGGCAGGGAAAAATAATGCCACGGGGTGGACAGGGCATTGGTGGGCACCCTGATCACCCGGGCATGAGAGGCAACGTCTGGTGCCAGCCTGTCCTGGCACCTGTGGCCGCCCCCACCCTCTGCCCCTGCCCCCACTGAGCTGGCTCTGTCCCCATCAGGGGTTGCCGAGCAGTTTGCCATCACGGAGGCCACACTGAGCGCCTGGTCCTCGCTGGATGACGAGGAGCTGCACCCAGAGGACAACCCCCAGGACGTCATCCAGCTACAGGGTACAGCCCGGGTGGGGCACCAGGGTCGGGTGGGTGCCGCAGGGCCAGAGCTGCAGGCTGGCTCGGCCAGCAGATGCCCTGTGACCTCAGCCTTAGTTTCTTCATCTGGTGATCCTCGCCCTGCCCATTACCTGGGCATATACGTGAGCATAAAGGAGAGATGATGATGATGCCAGATGGATGTGTAGGTAGATAGAAAGGAAGGAAACATGAATGAAGTGCTTGTGTGCCAAGCACTTTACTTGTCTCATCTCACTTTCTCCTCGGGACAGCTCTAGGAAGTAGGTCCTGTTATTACCTCCATTTTACAAATAAGGGAAACTGAGGCATCAAGAAACTCGCCTCATATTACACAGTGAGAGGCATCAGAGTCAGGATCTGAACCTTAACACCAAGCACAGTCAATCAGCTTGCTAGAAACCAGTTTACTGCTGAGGGCTTCAAGGAGCCTGGGTCCTGGGTGCAGCCTGCATCACCTTAACTTAATCCTCCCTCTGACAGTGAGGGAAGGGAAGGGGACAGAGGTCTGGAAGAGCACTTGTCGTAAATGTCAGAGCCCAGAAGGATCTGAGGTGAGTCAGGCTGGCTTCCAGAACCTGCTTTTAACTATTCTGTGCACTACTGCCGCCACCCGCCCCATCACCCCCAGGGAGAAATTAAGGCTCAGAGAGGTTCAGTGTCTTGCCCAAGGTCACACAGCTTGGCTGTGGCAAAGCAAGGTTTGGAGGCAGGTCTCCTGCCCCTTGCACTCCCTCACACACTAGGAGAGGACAAGGAGCAGGGTCTTCTGAGCTCCATTCCTCACCCCCACCCCCTGTTGCTTTTCCAGACCTGGAGAGCATCTACCTTCAGGACAGCCTTCTGAGTGTCCCCTCTCAGGATGACAGTCTTCTGGCCTTCTCCTCCCCTGGCCTCTCCCCCGATGGCTGGCCCTCACCTGAAGAGCCCCCCTTCACAGCTGCCAGCTCACAGCCCCCCAGTCCTGAGCAGCAGCATCGGCAGCGGCTGCCGGGGGCCCCAGGGCCGGAGGCTGGGGCCTGCCTGCAGGGCTCCCTCCCCTCGGTGGACAGCGGCTCCCTCTCGGAGGAGGAGGATGAGGTGTTCTATAACTGAGGCGGAGGGGGTCCTGGAGCCTGCTCACACCGTGACCTTGCCTGGTGGGTAGCCCAGGAGTATCAGGACACCAGAGTCTGGGCTGGGCATCTCTTGACCCCTCAGGGCCGGCACAGGTGGGTGCGGCAGGGATGGGGCCAGCACTCCTGGCAGACCACTGTGTGCTTCCGTGGACCTGCCCCCAGCAGTGGAAGCCGTAGTCCACTTCTCTCTCTTGGCTCAGGCCGGCACCTTCCCCTGCAGCGTTTCTGCCATCAGCGAGCTCGAGGACTCTCAGCAGACACTCGGGCAAGCCGCCCAGGCAGACAGCCACGGAAAGGCCTAGGAGACCCACTAGGGGAAGGGTCTGGGAACCCTGCCTGGACTCCAGGGCTCAGTCCCTCCCCGTCTGTGCTTCTGTCCCCCATCAGAGGTGGGGAGGCCCCTTCTGGTAGCTAACATCTGTTCCTTAGCTCTCTTCATGAGGATTCTTTCTCTGTCTGTTGGCCCCTCACTGTCTGAATCTGCTCCCTGGTGCCCTGCTCCCCCTCCTTGCACCCTCCTCCCATCTCCCTGAAGGTTCTCTGAAGACATTAAAGCAGTGGATTCACCCTGGATGAACTTGGCCTGGTCTCAGCTGGGGACAGTGTGTCCTCGGGCCCCTGGTGGGAGAAGCTCTAGAAAGACTTTGGCGATAGCCCTTTTCCCCTAGTACACAGACAGCTGGTCAACCTGCTGCTAGCAGCCAGGAGAGTCCCCATGGAGGATGCCCAAGGAGCCATACCTGGGGACTCCGGTTGGTCAACCCTGGCTCAGCCAAGGAGGAGGCTGAGGCTGGAGTGAAGGTAACTGGAGCACAGGGTCCTGCTTATACATGAGGACGAGCATCACACAACCTGGGGGGAACCCACTCTACCCCATATCTCCCTGCCAGGAAGCAGGGCATAAGGAGTGGGAGACCAGGGGCCTAGGTATGCAATGCCCCCATAACCATTAGGGGGCGCCAAGAGCTTGCTCAGGGCTGGCGCAGGTAAGGAGTTAAGGTCAACGCCTTTGAAGCTGAGGTAAGGGACAGACTGCAGCTCTGTGAATCAGCTTTATTTTTTCTTGGGAACTTCTGGTTGGGAGTCATACAGCCCCCAGAGCACATCTGTGCCTGCCCTTGATAACAGCATATACTAAGCTCTTCATTTGTGAATTTGATGCCTTCATTGAGAACCCACCATATGCTGGTTTTCTGCTATCTTGCATTCTGAGCTTTGTCCAGGGTGGAATTTGTTCTTCAAGGCATGTAGCCCTTGTCCCACCAAAGAAGGGACATGGTGACTGTGGGGCCCTCTTCAGTGTTAGGTTAGCTGCCTGCTTCGCCAAGGAGTTGAGCTGGGCTGGAGGGGAGGGGTGTGTTGTGATAAGAGAGAGAAGCAGGGTCTCTGCCCAGTTTCCTTCACCAGGGCAGCTGAGGGGCCCTTTGTTTCATCTTGCCAGGCTGGCTCACTTTGGGGCCGGAGGGTTTGTCAGATTGGAAATTGCTTTCTTCAACTAGAACAGAGAACAGAGGAGTAAGAATGTAGAGGAGATTGAAAGTAGATGCTCCAACACGCTTTGAGTCTCCTAAGGGTTGATTCTGGAGTAAATTTTAGAACTGGTGTCTCCCTATTGCACAGATGGGACCATTGAGGCCCAGAGAATGGCAAGGCTGGCCACTGGCCACAAAATAAGGTAGGGGTACCTGAGCCAAGTGACTGGCCACTCTGGGCCAGGAAGTAGGTTTCATCAGAATCCCATAAGGCCCCTCCAAATTTGGATGGGAAGATATTGGTGCCCCCCACCTCCCCAGCCTGCTCAAGCATGGCTCCTCCCCTTTGCTCCACCCTCTGGACCCTGGTACCTCCACCCAAGACACGAAGCCCACAGCTCTGCCCCGAGACGTCACGAAGAGGGACTGAAGTTTCAACAGCTGGAAGAGGTTATGTGCCTGCAGGAGGGGTTGTTAGGAAACACTGGAGGACAGGTGCCGCCCACCCTACTCCTCCGGCTTCAGTTTCTCCCTAGCCCAGGAGCTTGATCAGAGGTGAAGGCCCTGGCCAGGCTCTGTCCCAGGGGTGCCCACTCCCCTTATTTCTGAGCCTGGGAGGGCTGGAAGGCTGGGATGGTGGGTGGAGACCAAGACCTGGGCCTGCGATGCCCAATGTGACCACCAGGGGTCACCAGAGTCCACATAAGGGACTAGTAGAAAGGACTTGTTACTTCAGCATCATCTACCTGCACAGAGGGGTTGGGGCCACCCCTAGGTCCCCAACCTGCTTCTGTCCCTCCATGACCCCATGCACCAGGCTCTGTGCTTGCAGAGAGGGAGGGGATCAGCATTCAGAGCGATTAATTTGCCCAAGATCACACAGGGAGAATGTGGTGAACTTGAAACTGAAACCCACGTGTGCTTTCATCCAAAGCACTTTTAACCACTGTCTCTCTCCACCCAGAGTCTTCTGTTCCCCAGGCTCTCCCTCTTCGCTAGTCTCTGCATCATCCCAACAACCCTGGGATTGAAGGACAGAGGACAGGAACCGCTCTGCCCGTCCTGCAGATGAGGAAGCGGGCACAGGAGGAACAAAGAGCCACACAGCGTATCAAGGAAGCTGGAGCCAAGTCTCCCTCTGAGGCTGTTCTCCTCTATCCCAGAGTCCCTGTCTGCCCATAGCCCAGATTTCCCCCAGTACCTGGTGCAGGGAGGTCTCTGGGGACAGCTTCAGGGTCACTGGCTCTATGGGGCAGCCCTCAGCCAAGATGTTCTGGAGACACTGCTAGGGAAGGAGGGAGGGTTACGGGGGCCTGGACCAGCCTCCCCTTCCCAGGACTGCCCCTCTCAAACCAAGTCCCCTACAGGCAACCAGCTGGTCACTCCCTTCACAACCCAGCTCACTGACTCCCCAGCCCCTCCTGACACCCCATATGAGAACTCACCTGGTGTCCTGGAGCCCAGGAGGGTGGCTCAGCCTGGAGTGCCTGCACCAAGTGTGCCCTTCGCACGGTGCCCACCAGGATCTGAGACTCTGGACAGGCGGAGAGAGAGAGGGAGAGAGCCACATTATGAGAAAGGAACTAATGTTTACTGGGCAGCTGTGATGTGTCAAGAACTGTTCTGGGCATTCTCATGACTCTCAGGGACCTACAGCAGCCTATGGGTCAGAAACTATTATCACTCATTTTACAGAAGAGGAAACTGAGGCTCAGAGGCACAGAGAGGTTAATTGTCTTGCCCAAGGTCATTCAGCTTCTGACATGGAGGAGTGGTGGCTGAGGGCGGCTGGATAAAGCTGCCAGGGGACTGGGAGGTAACCTGCTCACCCTGAGATACCCCATATGGTGGGGCCACAAGGCAGGAGCAGGTCTGGGACACCTGCATGAAGACGTCTGTGCATCGGGACTGGGCTTTGTCCCTCATTTCCCGCACGACGTTTCACATCTGGCTCAGCCCAGTGAAGGCATAAACCTGGAAGGCCACCATGTTCTGAGTCCTACTGTGTGCTGGGGGCTTGGCAAGCCTCACTCCAGGGTATCACTGGAGTCTGCAGGTATTTGGTTTTGAGGGACAGCCTGATATTTTTGCTTCTTGTCCAGTAAACTAAAAACTTTACAACTGGACATATAAATGCTCCCCCCTTAAAAGTAAAGACAAAACACAAACACAATTAAAACTATTTCTTAAAAAAAACAACAACAACAACAATTTCTTGGGTGAGCAGCAGGGTCCCATACACTGGGCCTTTGCTGGTTGGGAGCTCTTTGCTTCCTGTGGCCCTAAGGGTAGAAGCAGACTTTGTTCAGGAAGTGAGGCTTCTTGAGGGGTCATGCACATGCAGATATCTTCAAATGGAATATTTGGCATGTCCTAAGGGATAATGTCATAAGTGTTCCAATTTGGGTGGGGAGAAGGGCCTGGCATCTGGAATGAAAACCTCTGACAATTCCATACTCCCTATTTTCCAGATAAGGCAACTGCAGTTCATAGAGCTTAAGGGGTTTATCTACGGTTCTGCTGCTCATAAATGGCTTTATGCCTCTTGGGGTAGGTATGGGGATGACCTGTACGGTTGTGCGGGTTGCTCACTACACAAGCTACCTGCCCAAAGGCAAGTGGGGACCAAAATCCAGCTGGGCTCTGCTTGCCAAGTGTGCATCTTGTTTCATTTGCACAAAAGGGACATATGGGCTGACAGTGGCCATACATGGGCATGGCTATCTCCTCCCCTCCCCCCAGTTTATCTTTCCCGCCCATACTGTACTTGTCCTAGAGGGAAATAATGCTCTAGCTAGACCCTCCCCCAAGATTCAGCTTATATGTCTTTTAACAAGGGCCCCCATTCACTTTTCTCTAAAAAGATGTTTTTCTTATGGCAACAGGGATTGAGGGAGGTGACTCAGCTGGAGAATGCATGAAGGGGAGACTAAAGGAAGGAGCTTTCTGGGAGACCCTAGTAGTGTTTCCATCATCCTACCCCCACTCCCCAAGCACACCAGGCCTGGTTTCTAGAACCCCAAGAGCTTTTCATGGAGTGCCTTATAAGCCTCCTCTCATCTCTCATTTAAACATGTCAAGCACCCCAGGGTAGGGTGGTTATTATCTCCATTTTACCAAAGAGGAAACTAAGGCTCAGAGAGGTGATGTGACTTGCCCAAGGTCACACAGCTGCAGAGCCTGGATTCAGATTCAAGTGCCTGGCAAGTACAATGCCCTTCTCACCCTTTCCTGGGCCTGACCCTCCCAGGTCCAAGAAGAAGGTCTAGGGAACACCCCCTCCCCACTCATGCTCCACTGCTTCCTTCTGAGCACCTGTGCTCTCCACCAGCGGGTACTCGGCTGTGTCTGTGGCGGTCACGACCTTGACCACCTCCTCCAGCGGTGTGTCCTTGGCCAGCGTGGTGATGGTACAGTTCATGAAGTGCTCCACAGTTACACAGTGAGAGCTGGGGGCAGAGGGGTGCTCCCATCAGGTCCTGGAGTGGGGGGTTATCCAGGTCCCAGGATGAGGCAGGGGTACCTGGGGGGAGCTTTGCTGGTTCTCCAGCATGGGCGGGGACTAAGAGATTCCTGGGATGAACAGCTCCTAGCACCCCTAAGGTGGGGAGAGACCTGGAGACCAGCTCACCTATGGCCTGTCTCTGGATTCCCAGTCCTGGACCCCTATCTCCTAGACCAGCTCCACCTTGGTCTGTTTTATCAGAAGCTGTCTCTCTAGAGAATTTCATTTGAAGAAAAGTTCTATGACAAAAAGGGGGGAAAAAAAAGCTTTAAAGTTTAAAAGTTACTGGAGTAACCACCCCCGTTTCACAGATGAGGGAATGAGTCTGGAGAAGGCTGCAGCTGTCACATGTCTAAAGCGGGCCTTAGACCAGAGGTCTCAGTGCCTCTTAGCCCCGCTTCTCTAGGAACAGAGGCTGCTTGGCCCTGCCTTGTCGAGTGAAGACCTCAAACCTCATCTCCATTCTAGTATTCTAGTCCCACCTCCAGCTCCCAACGCCCCAGCGAGGACAACAGAGCAGGAATAGGGGGGAGGAGTGGGGACCTCCCAGAGCTGGTGCCGACTCTCTGACCTGAAGCAAGACATGACACCTCTCTGAACCCCACTTTCCAACACATGGGCGATGTCTGTCCTCCTGCTGTGAAGACAGACTGAGGACCCTGAGGCTTGGGAGGCCAGGACTTGCCCAAGGTCACACAGGGGGCTGGGGAGAATGAAGACTAGAGAGCAGCTGTGTGTCGGCCGCTCCCACACCCACTCATGCCCAAGGTCAGTCACTGGGGTTTGGGGGGCTCCACCCGCAGTCCGCCCTAACACCATCACCTCTGCAGCCACAACCTAAGCAGACACCACTCACTTGATCTTTCGGCCCCGGATCCACGGCAAGTACGGCAGCTTCTTGACAATGATGGTGCCATCGTACAAGGAGGGCTGGCAGCTCTGGGCGATGGCATTGGCTGCCAGCACCGCCATCAGCACAGGCAGAGCAGTGCACGATCTGGCCAGTCAGCTCGAAGGCCAGCAATGCCGTGGAGATGGAGTGAGTCACAGCTCCTGAGAAAGCCGCAGCCCCTGCAGGGGGCAGGGCCAGGGAGGGACTGCTCAGGCCAGGGGACCACCTCATGCAGAGGGCCAGGCTGCTGTGGCTGTGGCCTATGGCGAGGGTGGGAATTATCTAGAGGCCATACACTGGTCACTGTTGGAAGGGCCCCTGTGCCTGGGCTTGGTGAGGGAGAGAGGAGCATCCTGTCTTAGCTTGGTGAAGTAAGGGAGAGGATGGGGGACCAGGGACAAGACAGGAGCTAGAATCATGGGGCTTAGGGGGTGGGGCTCAGTGGGAGGCTAATGACCTCCCTGTGCCCTGCAGAACTACTGGCTGAGTCTCCAGGTCCAGCCCAGCCCCACCATGACTACCCAGGAACTCGGTCTACTCACCTGCCAGGGCATACCCCCCAGGCATGATGGGGTTGGTGACCCCTCCGGCCACAATGCCTTCTGGAAAGGCAAGAGAGAGGGCCTCCCCGATGAGGCGCCCGATGGCAGCTCCTGGCCACAGACTTAGGATGAGGACAGGGAACCAGGCTGAACCCGTCCCTACAGCCCTCCATCCCTGGTGACCAACCTCAGTACCATCCTGGGGAGGTGGGTGGACCAGGAGCCATGGCCCTGCCCCAATAACCCTGATCCTCTCAGACCCGCAAGACCCAGACTCACCCAAGATGAATATGGGCATGAAGTAGCCAGCGGGCATGGGGATTGTGGTGGCCAGAATCAGCATCCAGAACTGTGGGTGGAGGGAACCCAGCGGGCAGAGGTTAGAGGCAGCTGGACAGGAGTGGGCAAGGGAGAGGCCGGACATGGGAGCTTCCTGGTGAGGGGAGAAGGCCTGGGCACACACCCATCACCAGTGTCTGGTGTGAGGGAAGGCGTGGCCAGGGGAGGGAACCCCACTCTGATGAAGTGCCTACTGGGTGCCTGGTGCTGTGCCAGGGACTTTCTTTTCTTCCCTCTCAATCTTCCTTTGCTGTAGGCACAGTAACTACCCCATTTTAAAGATGAGGAAACCGAGGCTCAGAGGGCTGAAGCAACTTGCTCAAGACCACACAGTAGCAGAGGTCAGGTCACGGAGTCTGGATGAAGGCCCTGGCCCTGTGCTACATGCCGTGGAGAGGGACCCCCATCCCACTGAAGGCTGATCTTGGCTCTGTGCACACCCTTGGGGGCCCCAGGGTACCCACCTTCATCACCAGGAAGAAGGTGAGGGTCCCAAAGATGGTGAACTGTGGATGGTACCATTCGAACCACAGGTTCTGGGGGTCGGGCTCTGTGGGCCAGGGTGGGGATGAGTTCCGGGTCATCAGCGCCCATGAGTTGTTGTCAAATAGTGAGTCCAGGTGCTCCTTCATGGACAGCTGGAGCCAGGGGCAGGTCGGGGCTCTGCGTGAGGGCTGGGCCGCAGTCCCCTGCCACCTCCTCACTGCCCAATCCTGCCTCCAGTCCTCCCCTGCCCCTCCCAGAGCTGCAGCCGCCTCATCTGGAAAGTGTCACACGGGCATGTCCTTATAGGTGTGGTGGGGCTGAGGGAGATGACAGACACAGAGTGGACAACGCTGGGCATTCCCTCCTCTGGTCCCCCCCAGTTCAGCACCCCTTACCCGAGAAGCCATGAAGCGGCCCACGCCCGGCGGGTAGGTGATGGAGGCGAGAACCCAGGCCGCCAGCGCTGAATACAGAGGCTTGCTGTTGGGGGTGGGGCAGTCAGCTCCAGTGCCGGCCCTCCTCTCCCCCCCAACCCCATGGAGGGCAAAATCGGGCAAGAGCAGGTCCCACTATCCCAGGGGCTGACACTGAGGCAGGAACGGGAGGAGGGGGGACAGGAGCAGGGGACATGGGGGGTTTGGCCCACACCACTCCGGAAACAAGGGGGCAGGGCTGAGAGGATAGTGTGGATCAGAGGAGGGCTGCCCAGCCAGGCAGGTGGGGCCAGGGCAGGGCTGGCCAGGGCACGGCGGGGCTGGCTCTGAAATGCCGATGTCAAGGGGCAGACAAGGTTGGGAGGAAAGGGGGCTCAGTAAGTGGTCCAGGGCTTGGTAGGGGGTTCAGTGAAGGGGTGGGAGGTTAGTGAGGGAGGACTCAGGAGGGGTAGGGGTCAAATGTTGGGGTTGGTAGCCCAGTAAGCTGGGAGAGCAGCAACTGAGGGGACCTGGGCAGGGGTGTTAGTGAGGGGAAGGGGGCTCCAGAAATGGGGTGTGGGCTAGGGAAGTTGGGGGACTCAGTAGGAGGATGGGGGTGCAGTCAAGGGGTGGGGCTCTCTCTGTACATAAGGTAGTCGCAGGCTCAGGAGGCTGAGAGTCTGGGATGGCCTCCCTGAAAGGTCCTCCAGCCCCTGTCAGAGCCCACCTGGTGGCCAGCAGCTTGGAGAAGACCTGGTTGGTCTTGACAAAGCCAAGAAACATCCGCTGACAGAAGAGGTAAGCACAGCTCAGGATGCCACAGATGGCCCTGCAGGGAGGAGAGGGGGAGGGGAGTCCAGAGCCCGTCTTCAGAACCGAGGGCAGCAGTTCAGGCTGGGGGAGGCCCCCAGATGGGCTCTCGGGGGGCCCATGGAACCCACTCACCCCAGCGCCACAAAAAAGAAAATCTCTGGCAGGTCGAAGGGGACATCCACCCGGAAATTGGTCTTGTAGAGCGAGGTGATGGTCTCTGGGAAAGGAAGGGAGTGGGGATCAGGGAGCACACTTCTACCCTAGTCAAACCCGAGGCTCAGAATCACCAGGAAGGGGTGGCGGGAGTGCCAGGTCTGCTCCGGAACCCCCTTCTCTGGACATTTTAGACTCCACCACCTGGGCTCTTCCTCTCTGACTGGCTTCGTCCCTTCTCACCTCTGGGCCCCCATCCTCCATGCCAAATACAGCTCAGCTCCCTTCTAGACTCCTAGAAGGAGTCGGGGAAGGAAAAGGAAGAAGAGGGGAGACAAAAGAAGACATGGGAGGAGGAAGAGGAAGGAAAAGGGAAGAAAGAGGGGAGGCAGGGTGGGGGTCAGGAGGTCCAGTGGGGAGTCACCCTGCTCGCTGTTGAAGACGGCCAGGAGGCGGAACATGAAGGCCCCGCAGGTGGCAGCGAAGAAGCCCCTCCAGTAATCCCAGACGGAGAAGTGGGAAGACATGACCTCGATGCTGAACAGGATGCCTGGGGGCGACGCTGAGCTTAGACAGACATCCCCCAACGCCCATCCCAGCCCCTGGCCTCTCCCGTCCTGCTCTCCCACAGCCCCATCTCTTTGGTCCTGAGCTGAAGTGAGGGGAGGGCAGGGCGGGAGCCCCCTGCCCAGTGAACACACCTGTACCTGCTCCTCTCGGCCATCTCAACCCTGACCACAGCCTGTGGGATGGGGACGATTACAACCTCCATTTCACAGATGAGGAAATGAGGCTGAGAGCTGAAGTCACCAACCCAGGGTCACACAGGGGAGCTGGGTTTCTAACCCAAGTCTGTCTGATGTAACAGTGAAGCTTCTCGACCTTCAGCCCCATCCCCACCCTGGGCTGGCTGTGCCCTCCCAGTAAGACTGAAGTTAAGAACTGAGACTGGATTAGCCCACAACCTCCCTCCGGGTACCTGTGCTGTACAGAGGACCGAGCTGGTCAGTCTGACCACGCCAGGGGACCAGGGGACCAGGGGACCGGAGGGATGTGTGGGAGTGGTGGTGGTGGGGTCATGGGGGAGGCTCTCACCGCTGAAGGGCGCTGCGAACACCGTGGCCACGCCCACCGTCGCTGCAGCCACCAGCATTTCGTTCTGCTTGTTCTTGTTCTGGGGGGATCCCAGAGTCCCAGGCTCAGAGTCAGCCCTCGCCCTCCCCTCCCTTCCCTCCCATTCCCCCAGTGGTGCGGGGAGGGGCCTGAGCCCCTTACCTCTGACTCCCCTTTGGCTTTGGTGCGCAGGCGGCCCAGGTAGGCAGCGATCATCACAGACAGGTGCACGAAGGGGCCCTGCCAGAGGAGGAATGGGCACAGGGCACAGGGCTCACCTCGTGGGGGCTGCAGGGGCCCTTGCTCCTCCCCCTCCTTCCCTTGGGACCCAGGGTTGAGGGGCAGAGGGAGACTCATCCAGAGACAGCAGTGGCTTCCCCACCTGTACCTGAAACCGTACCTGTACCCGTACCTGTACCCTTATCCTCCATTCTCCTGGCTCTTGTCACACTCTGAGGACCTGGCCTGCCTCCTCCCCAAGACTGAGCTCCCCAGTGCAGGCACTGGCCTGAGTCCCCACTGACCCAGCTTCAGTGGGGTGATGGGGAAACAGCAGAGGGGGCAGGAGGGTGGGGTGGGGTGGGGTGGGGTACTCTGATGCCCAAACATACCACTTTGCCCAGGAAGAGGGTGCTGCCAGTGGCCAGGGTGCACGTGAGACCCACCACCTTGGCCCCAAAGTTCTTGATATCCAGGTAGTCCTCCAAGACCACACCCGACAAGATTGTCTTCAGCTCCGGAATTCCAGATCCTTGGCAGGGGATGGACGGGCAGGGGACAAGAGGAGGGACAATCTCTAGATTAGCCCTTAACACTTTATCCTGCACGGTGTTTCACATCATGATCTTGTCAGGTCTCCTAAATCCTGTGAGTTAGGATCTGCAAACTCATTTCGCAGATGAGGGTCAGAGAGGGGATGTGAACTGTCCGCGTTCTTCCAGCTGCACCTGGCAGACAGCTATGACAGGGTGGGGGAACCCAGGAGAGAATCTTGGGCCACCTGGATGAATCTCAGGCCCCTCAGCTCCCCTCTGCTGGCCTGTGGCTGGAGGCAGAGCTGAAAGTTCCCCTTCTGAGCTCCTCCCTAGGGAACCAAGGCACCAGCCCAGAGGAGCACTCAGAGAGGCAGCCGAGCCCCCAGGGACCCAAGAGTCAATGTCTGGCCTTCTCACTGTGTGACCTCAGGCAAGTGACACGACTCCTCTGAGCCTGGCTTCTTTGGCTGTGAAACAGGGTTGCTGCTTCCTGCTTCTCCACATCAGGAGCCCCACAGGGTAGGGAAAGGGTTTGGCCAGTGGGCACCGCAAGGCAAGGCACACCGGCAAACGGAGTGATAACGGGGCTTACCTCCTGAGAAGGGCGTGATGCTCTGGGAGAAACCCGAGGAGAAGGAGACCAGGGCCACGGGGTACATCGTCCAGGAGAGATACCGGAGTAGGTGGCTGTCCCCAATCTCCCGGTACAGCCACTTGTGCGCTGGGGACAGCCAGGAGTCAGGGAGCGGTCCATGGGCTCTGCAGCCCTCGGGAGCCCACTTGCTCGCCAGGAAAAGGAGGTTCAGAGAGGGGTAGCTCAGGGCAGCCAGGGAATGGCATATTCCCAAGAGGAGGCTTGGGAATGGATCCCAAGCCTGGTGTTGCCGCTCCCTAGCTGAGTGACCTTGCACAAGCGACTCAACCTCTCTGAGCCTCTGTTTCCCTGTCTGTCAAATGAGCTAGTGATGGTACTTCCCTAACAGGGTCATTGTGAGAAAGCACCTCAAAGGATGTCTGGTGCACAGCGGGTCCTCACGATGACTTCCTGAGTGAGTCTCCCAGAGAAGGTATGTTAGACCCTTCCTGCCCCACATCCCCTCTTCCAGGGAGGCCTCAGGGTGGAGAGAGCCTGCTGAAGCAGGGGGAAAGGATGTTCTATGCCTGGGGGACATAGTGCCCTCCCCCAGAGGTACTGAGCTGAGAGCAAGGAGGGAGGAGAAGGAGCCGGGGCGGCAGGAAGCAGTGGGCACTGAGCTCAGAGGATAAAGGGCCCTTGGGAACATTTTCTCCCTCTCACTCATTGTGCAGTTGAGGAAACTGAGGCCCACAGAGGGGCAGGAGCCTGCCCAGGGTCACACAGCAAGTCAAGAGCAAAGCCAGGACCAGATCCAGGCCTCCTCCCCCCCCACCCCCGCTGCACCCGACGGCCCATCTGGCATCCTGAGAGCGTGCTTGGAAGTCCGGGTCCAGAGCAGGCGTGCATGCCCGGGATGGGTTACCTCGGACCACACGCCCGACGGCAAAACTCATGGCGTAGCTGATCAGGGCCATGAGCACCCCGAGGGTTGTCAGGAAGTACCAGTCCTCACCCACGCGGAACAGCTTCTCCTTCAGCCACTCCAGGCCATCTGCGGCAGGGGCACTGAGTCACAGCCCTGAGCCGGGTGGGGGCAGCGCCTTCCCCGGAGGCCTGCTTAGGCTCCAGGCAGAGAGGGTGGGGGCTGTGTGGGGCTAGGGCAGGCATTTCGAGTCCAGAGAAGCAGGGGTGGGGCTGTGCCCCATGTGAGGGCAGCAGGATTTGCGGCAAGTGAAGGCAGCACAGCGGATGCCAGGCCTATTGGCCCCACCAGGAGGGAGCCTTTGAGCCTCCCTCCCTCCCCAGCCCTGCCCTTACTGCGGTTCCTATGGAAGAATGGCCAAGGGGGCAGGGTGTGGAGGGGGTGCTGGGAGCTACACTTTCTCCAGTACCCCTGCGGGGTCTGTAGCTTAGAGAACGGGAGAGTATACAGAGACTGCTGTGCCAGTCCCAGGACCTGGGGGGGAGTCCTGGTGTCAGGCCAGAGAGCACCCGCTGGGCCCCTAGCAAGTCCCCTGGCACCGTAATCAAGCCTAGGGGCTGCCTTCCCAAAAGGCAGAGGGCAGACATCTATCCCGTCTGAGCCATAGACAGGCAGACAGGTCCCCTCCCTCTCTGCCATCCAGGAGACTCTGGGCAAGTGGAAGGGGGAGGGCAGCTCTTGGGCTCCAAGGTGGGTGGGGAGGGAGGCCTGGGTAGGGTGACGGCCCAAGGGGTCTTCGACAGGGAGAGGAAGGGACCCTAAGTCTCACCTTGGATGCCTCGGCGGATGCGGGGACACGGGCCCCATAACTCCTGAAGAGTCACAGGGTTCCCCGAAGAGCCCTCACGAAGCCCTACCAGCTCCTCCATCAGGTCCCTAAGGGAGTGGACAGGCAGGTGGATCCTTGGTGAGCTGCTCCAACACCCGCTGGGCCCTTCCAAAATCTACTTCCTGGATAGAAAGGAAAGGTGGCATTTTCAGGAGGGATCAGAAGTCTGGTGTGTCCTCATTCCTGAGGGGGTGTCACTGAGAGTGCTAATGTTCTGGGTCAGGGTGTGGGGTTCCTAGTGTCCCCTCCATGTTCAGCAGCAGACTGATCAAGGAAGGACCCCAGGCTCAGAGCCCCCTTCCCCCTCCTGTGGCCACTGCTCCTACCCTCCCAGGAAGCTTGGCTGCTTCCACTGCTCAGAGCAGTCTCTGCCCAGGGGAGTCACTGTCTCCCTGTGGGGTCCCTATGGACCGCTCTGACTCCCCATGCCCATCCCGGACCCCCCTCTCCCTCAGATCAGGCCACAGAATCAGGAAAACCCCAGCACCAGAAGGAGAGCCTGTGAGGCAAAGGAGATGCTGGCTCCCTGCCCCCCAGCCTCCTGGTCCTGTGCTGCCTGCCCTGCCCCGGCCCAGGCAGGTTCCATCCAAGTCCCTGCCCCAGCTTTGCACCCGGCGGCCCCTCACCTCCGTCAGTCCGCTCTGCTGTGGCCCCAGCCAGCCCTCCTCTGACAGAGACTCCTTTGCTCCCAGCTCAGGTGCACCTGGACAGGTGTGTGTTCCACCAATCAACATCCTGGCCCCCCCTCCTCTGCGCCCCGCCGGGGTTTACCCTGGCCATTAAGAATGTCCTTGACAAACCAACTGGAACTGCCCCAGCCAGCTGAGCGGTACAGGTCAGAGCAGCCAAGAGGGATCGGGGGCAGGGGCTCCCCCGACCCACCAGAGCCACACAGAGGCAGGTGGTACCCAACTGAGCTTCAGGCCGGGGTACACAGGCCCTGGGAGGGGGAAGCTCATGACACAGCAGGATGGTGAGGGGTCACCTGCAGGGGCTGAAGGTCAGGGCCCCAGATTCTCAGAGCTGGGCATGGGAGGGGTTTAAAATAGCAGAGAAGGGAGAGGGGGAAACCAATGGAATGGGAGGAAGGACTCATAGACGAGGAGCACTGCCATAACCACACCCTTGTTACATGCCAGGCACTGTGCTCAATCATCCTCCAGATTGGTGCGTGCTCATGGGAACCCAACGAGGCAGGCAGTATTAGCCCATTTTAAAGAAACAGAGTCTCAGAGAGGTGAAACTGCTTGCCCAAGGTCACAGAGGCCGAGGGACAAAGCTGAGATTTCCACCCAGGCTTGCCTGGTTCCAAAGCTTGCACCCTACTCCAAGTTCCTGCCTCAATGACCTGCCTTGCTCAGAGGTGGAGAGGAGGCGGACAAGCTTGAGCAGGGGCAGGGAATTGCTGGGGCTGCCGAGGAACTTGGACTAGATCCTCATGTCCAGACCCTCCAATCTCAGAAAATTGCCTCTCAAATCACAGCACCCAAGAGGCAGTGGCATTGCTTGGGGCTTCTGGGTAAATGCCACAGACTTGTCCCACCTCAACAGAGGGTAGGAATGTGCACATAACATCTGGTACCCTGTTCATCCTCCCTGCCCCTTTCTGGATCGGAGACAGCAGCACCGTTTTGCAGATGATACATGGAGGATCAGAGAGGTGCAGTTGCTCAGCTAAGGTCACACAGCAAAGGCTGAACCCAGACCTAGACTCTGTGGCTCTTCCTCTGCCCGGAGCTCCTCCAGCTCCTATGGCTTAATCATTCAGGGCCAAGGTTTGGGCACAAGCAGAGGATTTGTATCTGATGTCACTTTTAGAAGATTTTGGTAAGAGATCTGGGACAACCCCCTCCCTCGACTTCCAGAAAAAGCCCCGCTTCTGAAAATCACTGTGGCCCTTCAATGACTTGTTAAAATCCTGAGACCCTGAGCCATCCTCTGCCTCTAGATGTCAGGCCATGTCAATCCAAACTAGGAGCATGTGGGAAAAAAAAAAAAAGATATAAACAAAACCCAAACAAAATAGGAGCATGTGTGTGTTGTGAGAGGTGGGGTGGGGGCTTGCTGCTGTGCATGGACCTGGGCCCACTGTTGCCTTGGCTACACCAACCTGTGTACAGTAACAGGATAACCGACCATCCTGTTGACATCCCAAACCCCAATCTCTGGTCTCGGGCAGCTGGCTATAATTCACAGCCGGCACTGGCCAGCCACTCAGCACCGCATGTCCACACCCTCACCCCCCAGCACTGGGAGCACCCGGAAATTGGGAAGAGGGCAGCATAGGGACCCGGTGCTGGTGGCAAGTCCCTGCCAAAGCCGTTTCCCCCACCTGCCAGCCCCCAACTTCTCCCTCTTCTGCATCAAGCAGTGAAGGGTGAGAGCAGTGATACCTGCTGAGTGATGAGTGGTTCCTAGCACCAGCCTGTGGGCTGGCTGAGAAGAGGGTCTGATGGGAGCAGATTCCTGGTCCTTTCCCAAGACCCCAAGTCAGAATCTTGGGGTACATGGGAAAAGTGTGTGTTTGTTAAAAGTTCCTTCAAGTGACTGGGATGCCCCTAGGTCTGAGGTTCAAGGCATTGGGTCATCTCTGAAGCACCTTCTGCCCAGGGATCTGAAGGGAGAGACATGCACAGAGACAGGGGAATGGCCTTGATGACCTTTCAGGGTCCCTCTTGGCCACTGAAGCCAGTGGATGCAGTGCATGTGTGGGTGACGCCTCAGGGATGGAGAGAAGGGGGGGGCAGGGATGGTGGGCGGGGGTGGGTAATGAGATCTGACGTCCAGGAGCAGTGACTCAGGCTCTCAGTACCATGACAGTGTGTCTGCATTTAGCCACTGGCTCCTGTTACCCTGGCGGGTGGCAGGCTTCTGGGCCCCCCACCCCCCACCCCCACCTTCTTTCCGTCTCTCCTCAGTGCTGGTAACTTCCTGGCAGTCCTACTAGAACCCCCTCGGTCAGGATGTGTGACACAAGCCATGCAGGAATATCCACTGGAGAGACAGGCCCCTCTTGCTCCAGCCACCACCCTCGCCCCAGTTTATGGACCAGTGATCACCTCTGCAAATGGAGCCCCCCAAGTATGAAGTTCTGTGGGAGCCAGAGGAAAGGGAAACAGTCCCCACCTTCAGAAGACCCCAATCTAATGGGGAGACAGGCGAACCCCTGCCCCAGGGGAGCTGCCACTCTGACGGGAGAGAGGACACAGCAGAGGACACAGGAAGACCATGTCACACTCTGGGGGTGGGGGGCAAAGACAGTCAGTACAGCAGGCATCTGGGCAGGATCCCTTGCGTGGGCTGCAGCCATCAGAGAAGCCTCCATGGGGGAGGAGGAACCAGAGCTGATCTGGTTAGGAAGGGCAGGGTCTGGAGAGGAGAGCAGAGGCCCACACTGCAACCTGGGCAGCAGGGGGCCCGCGAGCCTCTCAGAACGGCCTTGCCCTGCTTCACCTCCTGGTCCTGCAGGATGTCAGTCCTGGCTCTGCTGAGCCGTGGGTGGGCAGAGAGGGGCTCCTCAGGGTGTTCTGGGCCAACCTGTCTCCTTCCACGAATGTTCAGGTCACCCTGGCCCCCTGGAGGGTTTGGATCAGACACATCTGGGTTCCAATCCCAGCTCTGCACTTACCCACGTGCCAGCCCCAGGCTCTCTGTGAGGCTCCATTTCTCTGTCTCTAAAATGGGATTACTATCTCCTTCCCAGCCATGTGGGGATCAAATGAGGCCATGCTGGAAAGCTCACAGCCGGAAGCCTGTGCCCTGCAGGCGCCTCAGAAGTCAGAGCTAGAACAACTGTCTCGTGGAATTCTCCTTTACCTCTAACTGAAACCCTGCCCGCGGCCATCCCGGCATCTCCTTTGAGCCGGAGGTGAAGCAGACGGTTTCTGGGAACATAACCTTCTATATCGTTAAGGACCATTACTAAATGAGCTGCTCTCTTCCCCTGAGTCCAATCCCAACCCCCAGCCCGGCCTCAGCTTTCTCCTCTTGGGTCCCCAAATGTTCCAGAGTCAGTGGGAAGGCAAGCATGAAACCTGGGTTCCCTGTGGGAGCTGGCAGGCAAACAGCTGCACATTCTGTCCCCTCTTCCAGGGCTGTCTCAGTCCTTCCTAAGAGATGGCTGTGAACATTATCTGCTCTAAGGGAAGGAACCCCTCACCTCACGGAGGGGTCCAGCAGGTGGGGGGCCTCCCCAAACCCCCGACCTCTTGACCTTGCATCCCCTGCCCTCCCCAGAGCTAGGGGGCTTGGGCCCTCCTGATCACTCACCACCCAGGTCCCTCTTACCAAGGGCTGGAACTTCAGGGGAGAGGGGACAGGAGAGAGAGAAAACCCTGACCTCAAGGAGCTTGCAATCTGACAGGGTGGCACAGTCCTTAGCCTCAGGCTGATGGGGGAGACAGAGACATAGGAACACCACAGGCACAAGGTCCTGGGGTGGGCACAGGGGTCTGAGGGCAAGGGGACGTGATGGGCCCCCACCCTATTGCAGTGCGGAGGCCTCGGGGCTGGGAGTTATCAGCCTGGAATGCCGGGAGGTGAGCTCGGCCTGCCTGTGTTGGGCTGTCAGCAGGGCCGTCTCACGGGAGAAGACTTCCAGCCCCCTCTGGGCCATGGAGAGGACTAAATTTAGCTAGTAGACAAGGGGCTGGCCCCGCGCCCAGGGACGGCCGGGCCTTATAAAGCGCCGGCAGTCGGGGCCCGGCACGCTCTCCCAGGGCTGCTGCCCACACCCTCTCCTGTCCGCCCCTGCCCGCCGGCCAGGGCCCGGCCGCCCGCCGTGGATGAGCCACAGGACATCCTCCACCTTCAGAGCGGAGAGAAGCTTCCATTCCTCTTCCTCCTCCTCCTCGTCCTCCTCGGCCTCCTCCTCGGCCTCCCGCGCCCTCCCAGCCCAGGACCCACCCATGGAGAAGGCCTTGAGCATGTTTTCTGAGGATTTTGGCAGCTTCATGCGGCCCCACTCGGAGCCCCTGGCCTTCCCAGGCAAGTGCTCGGGGGTCCATGGGGAGGGGAGGTGCACAGGGAGGGGAGGTGCACAGGGAGGGGACACCTGCTGACACTGCTGCCAGGCCACCACCCAACACGGCTGCGGCTCCCGAGCTGCCAGGAACAGGTGCTGTACAGCTGCAGCCACGTGTGGCCACCAGGACAGATGTGGCCACAGAGACAGATGTGGCTGTGAGAACAGGCGGGCCTCCAAAGAACAGTTCTGGCCTGGGGGTCAACTGTGGCGCCAAGGGCCACATTAGGCCTGCCGCCAGGTCTTAACTGGAGCCCTGGAGAGCTACACGGGTCAGGGGGCTGGATGCATTCCCCACTCCAGGCCTGGGGCGGGTCCCTACAGTGTCAGAGGCTGGTACGTGGGGCCAGGGAGGATCTATCCACCTCTGTGCCGGTGGGTGAGGCTGGATGATGATAAAGGTGGGCTGCAAGAAGCGAGGAGGAGGGGGCAGGGTGGTTTAGGAGCAACAGCTGAGGGGGAGGTCAGGCCTGGGGGGCCGCCCCTTCTCCCAGGAGAAGGAGCCGGAAACCTGGGTTCTGGGTACAACCCTGCCCTGCGCTCAGCTCATGGCAGCCCTCCCCACAGCCCGTCCCGGGGGGCCAGGCAACATCAAGACCCTGGGAGATGCCTATGAGTTTGCAGTGGACGTGAGTGACTTCTCCCCTGAGGACATCATTGTCACCACCTCCAACAACCACATCGAAGTGCGAGCTGAGAAGGTGAGCCTGCCCTCCGCCCTGACCCTGGGCTCCACACCTGTACCCTCAGCCCAGAGTCCTCACTCCCATGCCCCATCCTGGGACCCCACACCCTGACCAGTGTACCCTCGACCCCCCGGGACAAACTGGAGCTCCTGCTCCTGTAGCCCATGGGCCACAGGAGCCCCATTACTGCCTCTCTCTGCCCCGAGGCGCCAAGATCCTTTCTTCAGGAGCCACGGGCAGCTGAGGAAGCCACCCGGGATTGGAGGAGGGGTGGAGGGAGGTGGGCGGGGGCACCTGAGGAGGTGAGGTGAGAAGATGGGATGAGAGGAGGGAGAGAGTGGCTGAGGGAGGCAGGCATGTGGGTAGGGGGGCTCACCTGGGCAGCTGGGAGGAGGAGCTCCCCCACATGACATGCCTCAAGTCCTCTTCCCTCCTGGACCCAGAGGCCCAGCCCATATCTTGAGACCCCCGAATTGGGCCCAAGCCTGGGAAGAGGCCCTGAAGTCCAGGGTCACACACATTTCAAACCCCGCATTCCCTCCACCCACGGGTCTCAGGGTCACTGGGTCACTAGGGTCTCTGAGTCTCAGCTCCCAGAAGGCCTGCACCCTGGAGGAGGGTGTGGCCCTGGCTGAACAGGGATGCTGCCCCGGAGGGGGCCAGTGCCACAGCTGCTCCTTAGAGAAGAGGGTCTGCCCAAGGCTCCCTCTGGATCCGCCATGGTCCAGCTTCCTCCACTGAGCATGGGAGGTTGGATGGCTGGGCACCCCCATCAGGGAAGCCAAGGACTGTGGGCAGCAGGACCAGAGGGCAGCACGTGCCGGCCCTGCCACCCCCCCTACCCAGTGACTCAGCCACCCCAGCTCGTCTGGACACTCTGTGCTGGCTGAGTGGTGGGGGAGGGGCCGCCGGCCCAGCCCCGGCCGTGGACACCCGCGTATCTGGGTACCCAGGAGGACTCAGCTCTGCTCTGCGCCACCTTCTTGTTGCTCAGAAGCCCCAGATTCTGCCACTGAGCCTCCTCCCTCTCTGAGTTCTGCCCCCCAAACCCTAGCCTACCCACTAGACCCACCGGAGCTCCTCTAAGCACCTCTGTACCTGTTCCTGCATAGCCCCCAGCCCCCGGCCACCACTGCCAGGCCTCTGTACCTGAGAGCAGAACCTCTCAGCGTGTGGGGGTCCACCTGGGGTTAGACTGGGGAGTGGGGACTGTGGCTTGATGTGAGCAGGACAAGGGTGGGAGGCAGCCTGCCCTGACCCACCACGCCTTCCCCAGCTGGCAGCTGACGGCACCGTCATGAACACCTTTGCTCACAAGTGCCAACTGCCAGAGGACGTGGACCCCACATCGGTGACCTCGGCTCTGAGGGAGGATGGCAGCCTCACCATCCGGGCTCGGCGCCAACCACACACAGAGCACGTCCAGCAGACCTTCCGGACGGAGATAAAAATCTGAGGGCCTCCCCCTTCCCCTGCCCTCCCCCGACTCACCCATCTTCTCCACCCTGGCCCACCAGAGAGGTTTTCCTTACCCCCTCACAACAACATCCAAGACATCTCAGCCCCGGTTCCAGGCCCTGACACCCCCTCCCCAGACCCCAGGTGGGTCACCACCAAATGAGGCCTTCTGCTCTACTCAGGGCAGGTCAGGGTCCCCCTTGCCTCACCTGTGGCCCCAGTCAATCCAGAATAAAGGGCTTGGATTGAGGAAAGGGAGATCCCAGAGAACCCATGCTGGGGAAGGGGGATGGGGACAGGTAGGATCTCTGGGCAAACAATCTGCAGGACAGACAGACAGACAGACAGACAGACAAAATTCTTTGATCTCTGGAGTCTCTGCAGGGCAGGGGCAGGGGCACTGGGGACCTGGGACCCCCTTAGCCAAGGGGAGTGGGAGAAGCAGAGGGCCATCAGAAGGAGAGGTGCCTATCTAAACTGAACTGCCCAGGGGCCCAGGGAGGCCAGAAGGAGACAGCTGTGATGGTCAGCCTCCCTTCTGCCTTCCTCCAGGCCCCAAACCAGCCACCAGGCCACCTGCCCACAAGATGCCGCATCCTGCCAGCTGTGCCAGGGCAGAGCTACCTTGTGTCTGTATATAGATGGGATTTTTCCAATACAGCTGGTTGGTGATAAACTGTGTGAGCCGTCTGTTACCTGCTCATGCCCCCAGGTGACGCTGGGCCGAGGGGTAGGGTGGGTCCACCTCCCTGCCACCCAGAGGCCTGAGCTCCCAGGGCTGCCTCCACTGCAGACAGGTAACCCAAAAAGCAGAGCGTAGATGGGACTTTGGGTCCTAAGGGTTGGATCCCAGCTTCTTGCCAACCTTCCCCTGTGGCCAGGCACCTCCCCCATCCTTCCCCTCTTTAATCTGTGAATCTATAGCCTTGATGTGTGTATACCAAACACACACAGACACCCACACATGCAGACACACACACACACACACACACACACACATCCTTGTCCTTCAAATACTAAGCATTACCAGTAGTTGAAGCAGAATTCAGAACATTCTAAACTCAGATTTACAATCTTCATTTTCATCAGTGGGGGCACTGAGTCTCTGAGCAGTTGAATGCCCAGCTTAACTACTGATTGTTGCATTTGAACCCAGGATATTAGAAGTGGCTCTCAAACTGCTCCCCGACCCCTCTGTGCAGTGGGGAGTAGTTCCCCTCATTCTGCCTCCCTTGGCCTGTGCATCTTGCCAACGCATCTTCCTGCCAGAGAACGCCCACATCAGAGGGTGGAAGCCTCCACCCCAGCTCCCTCCTACTTCCCAGTCCAGGGCAAGGGCCTCCAGTCAGCCTTCATTCTGGGAAGCCCCAGCTGCCCCCATGACTCTGGCTCAGTGTCATACAGAAGCAGGGGTGAGGGGGAAAGGTGGTTCACAGTTAGTCAGGGCCCCTGGGGCAAGTGGCAGGGCCAGCTTTGGCCCCTGGCACATCTTGGGTCAGTGTTCTGCAAGGTGGCCTCTCACCTGTGCCATTCTGTGGCCCTTAGGGGATGACTGGTGGGGGGCATGGGATAGTCCTGGCATTGTACACTGCACACACAATAAACAACAGAATCACGGACTTCTGGAGACCACTGCCTGAAGTTCTCAGACTCGGGGTGAGGCTGGAGGCAGCAGGAGTGGGAAGACCCAGGGTAAACATACACACCTTTCTTGAGATTTGGGGGCAGAGGTGGTAGCTAAAGACCTCACAGAAATGTGGGTGCCCACTGGTCACCTGCCTTGGCTCCCAGACCCAGTTGGGCAGTAATCCGGGAACTATGTCCATGAAAAACTTTGCATCACCTTCTCTTCCAACCGCCAGCCCCCGCTACTGCCTACCAGGCATTGTCCCAGGCACAGGGACACCAAAAGATGGGCCAGCTGCACTGGGTTGCCTGCCCTCTTGAAGCCTATCTTGTACCAGATGAGTTCTGAGGACCAGAGAGGCTGAGTGACTCTCCTAGGATCACACAGTCCCAGGGGCAAAGCCTGGCTGGAATCTGGCTGGGCAGCTGACTAGTTCAGGGAGTGCTCTTGGAGGTACCTACACACACACCCCAAACACACCATCAGGTGCTACTGAAATCAGAGTGCCAGGCGCTCCCCAGTGTAGCCGCACACCAAAGGAGGCAAGGGCTTGAGGGGGCTCGTTATTTCCAGCCTCTGTGACTCACTGATTCCACTGGGCTATTTGCAGCCCGACACTCATCTGCGTGGAGTTGGGGGGAGGAGCAGGACCAGCTTTCCCTGCTCCTTCGACCCCTACTTGGGGTCAGGCTCACCTTGGCATCCCAACCCCAGCAGCGTCCCTCGCTGAGCCGCTGAGCCGGGGAAGCTGGGCCGCGGGCGGCCCTGGCTGGGAAAGAGGGCGGCTCCCCAAGTGGCCAGTGGGGCCGAATACTCCCCACCCGGCAGACTCCAACAGCCCCCTCTCCAGGGCTCGGTTTTAGGAGATGAGGGCTGCGCAGCAGACAGAACCAGGGGTGGGGGGGCCGGGTTGGGAGTGGGCGCGTCTAGACTGAAGGAGCCCTCCTGTCAAGGTGACCCTGCGAAAGAGGGGGGGCGGGGAGGTGGGACCTGCAGGCTGTATTTCATTGGCTCCACCCACTGGCTCCCCGGCTGGCTGCCGCCGCTGCACTTTGTCTCCACGCACCCCCTACCCTTTCCAGGCTAAATATAGGCCTGGCGGCTGGCCCTGCGCCCCGCCCCCACCCCGGGAAGAATAATTATAGCAGCCCCATTCATTGAGCACCTAGCGTGTGCCAAACACACTGCTCATCCCCACAACAGTCCCACAAGGTGGGTAGCAAGGACAATAGGAGGTTCAGAGAGGTCAAGCAACTGGCCCAAGGTCACCCAGCTTGGAAGTGACATGGCTAGAATTTGAATCCTTATGTATGGCTCTAAAAGTCCTCTAAATCCAAAGGGCAGAGGCACCTCCCCTGTCCCCATCTTGTACAAGAAAGGGGAGTTCCTACCTCCTTTGCTTTCGAGGTGGGCATGGACAGGAGGCAGGGAAGATTGAAAAGACGCAGCCTTCCAAGGTTAGAGACCCATGAGAAGGTCCAGCTCAGGTGGTGCCAGAGGGGTGTGGAGGACCTAGGAGGTTCCATCACTTTAAAAATCCTAGCCCAGGCCAGAAACTTCCTCCTCCAGAAAGTCCTCCAGAGCTACCAGCTCAGAGTCACAGAGCCCAAGAACCCTAGGCCCAAAACTTATCTTTAAAAGAAATTCAAACTAGGGGGTAGGCATAGTTCAGTGGTAGAGAATATGCGTAGCATGTATGAGTTCCTGGGTTCAATCCCCAGTCCCTCCATTTAAAAAAAAGAAAAGAAAAGAAAAGAAGAAACTCAAACTCAGACAAAAGGAGCACATGTGTGAGGGCTGAGGGAAGACCCTGAGGCTTGATTGGCCAGCCCTGTCTCCTCTGGGAGTCACACCAAAATCCTTAAGGTTTGATGGGGAGACCTCGGCCCAGGGAGGGTTAGGGCCTTGCCCAGGGTCACACAGGCAGTGGTAGAGATGAGATGGAGACCCAGGCTTCCAGAACTTCAGACCAGAGCTTCTATACCAGATGAACCCCCTTCCCATCACCATGGCCACCCTTCCCTGACCCACCTCCCACATTGTACCCCTCCCTCTCCTGCCTCCATCCACTTCCATCTGCCTTGGACCCTGGTTCTGCAGTGCAGAAGATGCGTTATTCTGTCCCCTTGCTCCCAAGCCTGGCATGGGAAAGGAGCTAAGCAAATGTTTGTAGAATTTTTTTAAAAGCTAACAATCCTCAGTAAAGAGTGGAGGGTCAATTGTGGACTCTGGAGCCACACCACCTGGGTTCAAATCTTGACTCTGCTGCTTTTGAGCTGTGTGATCTTGAGTAAGTAACTTAATCTCTCTGTGCCTCAGTTGCCCTATCTGTAAAATGGTGCTAATAGGATCCACCTGCTACGGTTGTTTTGAATGCCCTTAAAAGGGCTTGGCACATGGTTGTTGACAGTAGCTCACATATGCCATGCATTAGAAACACTCAGAAGGGCTCCTTTAGAGCCCTGTTATTTAATTTAGATTTGGAGCCTGACATCCCACCTCACTCACACTGTCCCTGGCTCCACTGAGACCAAGACTTGGGCTGGGAGGGCAGAGAAGTTGCCCTGTACCTGGGGTCTTCTCTCCAGGAAAAGCAGGTGAAGGCACGGCTAAAAGGTAGGTTCTTTCTTGGAAGAACTCTCTGGGCCCCGGGAGTGGAGGTGGAGGAAAGAAGCCCCTGGAAGCCTTAGTTTCCTCATGTGTAAATAAAGATCAGCTACCACCCTCCCAGGGCTGCTGTGAGGAACTGAAGAGAGATGGTATTTTAGTAGAAGTTCAATAAATGCTAAGCTGTTAAAAGCACGGTGCTTGTTTTCTGAACAAGGAAAACCAAGCTTCCACTACCCTACCCTTCCCCCACCCCGACCCTCCCCCCACCAAACAAGAGTGGGTCCTGAGGGTCATGGTGACTTGAGTCCACTGGGTTGATGCCCGAGGCAGGAGTTCCTGGGCAAGGGAGGGGGTGCTGTTTACAGTCAGCACAGCTGGCCTGGGGCTCACTGTGAGCAGCCAGCCAGGCCAGTCCTGAGCTCTGAGGCCCTCCAGGGCTGGACCCAGGGGCACCCTTCCATGGAGGTGGTTGAACAGCCCCTCACAGGACTGTGGTGAAAAGACTGAACTGTTCTCCTCCACCTGTGTGCCCCTTCTCAGTGAGGGCCTCACTCACTTGTTCGATTCCCAAATACTCCCTGCACACTGCCAAGCCCTAGGCTGGGTCCTTGGAGAATGCTCATTCTTTTTTCACTCATTCAACAAATATGAACAGAACACCTACAGCATAATATGGGGTGATGATGCTATGTCACACTCCCTGGGGTTTGGATTTGGGCTCTGCCTCTTTCTAATTGGTGGTCTTGGGCAAGTCATTTCATTCCCCTGTGCCTCAGTTTCTTCATCTGTAAAATGGCAACAAAATTTGTACCCACATCACAGGTCTGGTGAGAGAGGAGCTGAGGTACTGTGTGGTGCATATAAAGATATCAATAGCCATTATTCTGGATGAGAGGAATGTTGGTTAGAGTGAAAGGTTGGTTTCTGAAAACTTGATCCCCCTGGGCGGCTGGCCCCATAGCGTTGGCCCCTCACCCGCAGATTCCACCCTCTCCACTCAGACCAGGAGGTGATGCCCTCCAGTCTGATGATAGGGTGCCACCTGCTGGCGAAAAGTGAGACCTGCAGCCACAGGCCTCACCCTTTTCCTTATGGGTCTCAAACTCCCTTTGCAGACATGTCTTTGGGCTCTTCTAGTCCAGTGATTCTCAGCGAGGGAAGGAGAGAGGAGGGGGTGTATATGACCCAGATTATTCTGTCACCACCTCTCTAGTTCGGACCATCACCTCCCTTTTGGCTGGATTAAGGTGCAGTCTTCTCAGCTTCCTCCCCTGCTTTCCTATCCCAGCATAAGAGCTAAGAGGAATTTTTTTTTAAGGTAGATCTGGTCATGTCACTCTCTACTCACAATTTCCAACAGTCCCCGTCTCAGAATCAAATGCAAAGATATCATCGTGGCCTGCAAAGCCTCATGTGATATGGTCCCTGTCACTTCTCTGGCTTCTCTGCTTCGTGTGTGTGTGTGTGTGTGTGTGTGTGCGTGTGCGTGTGCGTGTGTGTGTGTGTGTATGCACACACATTGTCTCCCCCAGCTGGAGGATAAGCTCCTTTATGACCAGACATTGTCCATCTTATCACTGCACCATCCCAAGGTCTAGCCCAGAGCTTAGCACACAGTGAGTGTCTAGAAATAGTGAATGAATGAATACTCCAGCCAGACTGAATGACTTTGGCCTTTCTTCCTGAAACATGCCCCACCCCTGCCCCCTTGCCTTTGTATGACTCACTCACTGGTCAGATCTTAGTTTGGAAATCACTTCCTGCAGGAAGCCCTCCCTGATCTCCTCTCCAGAGTGAGCTGGGGACCCTCTCCAGCCCCATCATCATTCTGTGTGCCCTTACTGTTGCACTTATTTGAAGCTACAGCTACAGGCACTTTCTTCCTTGCCTCCCCAACCAGGCAGTGAGCTTCTTGAGGACAGGGTTATGTCTGCTCTCTCTAGATCCCCTTGGTCTAGAAGAGACCCTGCCAGGATGTGAGGCTGTCTGCTCTACAGTGAGGAGCAAGAACTTGAGCACCAGGCTGGCCTAGGTTCTAATCCCAACTGGCCCAGTCTGTGAGACCTTGAGGGCATTCCTCAATCTGTCTGTCTCGGCTCCCTAACCAGTGAGAGGGATACAAAAATAGTGCTTCCCTATACTGGCACTTGGAGACTGTTAGCTCCTGGCACAGAGCAAATGGTCCATCTATGTTAGCCACTAGTGTTTGTAGGAAAGTAGTAAAATAGTCATTGAATAAATGAACATTTAGCAATTTTAACCTAAGAGCCTTGAGACACTCTCCAGCTGAGTTCCACACAGCTCTGTGCATCTCTCAGACCTACACCTACCCTCACAGCAACCCCCGCTTCCTTTTGGGGACCATGACCGCCTGGTGGGGCAGAGACTAAGCCCCCAACTGTTTTCTGTATCCCTAAGAGGCAGGATGGGCCTGGTATGCAGAAGATGCTCAATAAATAATGTCTCTTGTTTCCATTTGTTCAAACATGATACTCCATTCCCTTTCTGTGCACTTCCGCCCCATCTTGACAAGCCATTTCTGCTTATTTCCCATCCCACCTGGGCCCTTGAACTTCCCATCCTGTGTGCCATACCCACCTGGTGATCCCTGGTGACCTACACACTTGCATGCGTGCCAAGATGGCAACAGCCAATGTGCAGCACCTGCCCGTTGTGCTGGGGATGGGTCCTGACTCCTGCTCTGGGATGGGATGCCAACCCGGTGGCTTGAGCGAAGATGGTTCTCAGTGCTGGCTCCTTCTCATCTTTTAGATCATATTTTGTTACCCACTCAGAGGCCTTTCCCAACCACTGTGTCAGAAAAGCTCTCTACCTCCTCATTTTCCACCCCAGCACCTGGTCTCAGTTCCTACACAGCACTCGTTACACTGTTCAAAACCATCTTTATTCAGTTGTTTAACCTTTCTCCCCCACCTCCAAGAATACTAGCTCCAAGAAAGCTATATCTTCTCTAGGCTTTGAAGGGCCCGGCACGTGGAACATGCTGCATTAGAATTTGCTGTGGGAATGAGTTAGTCTCTTTCCATGTGGCGGTGCCTTACCCTGCTTCCAATGAAAGGCTAACAAAGACAGAAAGGAAGGAGTACATAGGATACTCTTGAGTGCGTCCCGTTTCAGATGGCCTTTAGGGATCTGATGTCCCTTCCTTGGCTCAAGCACAAAAGACTTCTGCTTGGCTGGGGAAGAGGGAGTGGACCCTGGAAATTGCATCCACTGTGCCCCGGAGCCTGGGGTGCCAGCCCCTTCCTCTCACAGCCAGCCCCTTCCGGTTAATCAGCCTGCGCGCAGACACAGGAAGAGAGGGCTTTAAGTGAGCCTATGACTCTTCCCCAAGCTGAAGACCTCTTCACAGGGCTCCCCTTGGCTTCAGGAACCTCCGGGAGGGAGGGTGGGCTGGCTGGGGAGGCAGCTGGGGCTACAGTTTCTCTGCAGGGTGGCAGGGTGCCCGTGGCCTGGGCAAGGCCCCCATCACTTGTGGGTGCCTCCTGAGTCAGATGAGGCTGGTTTCCCCCACAGAACAAGATGTAGGTCTTCATTGGAGGGATGACAGATCCTAGGTTGGGACTCGGAGCTCGGAGTGGTGCTGGGGGCGCTGCCAGGGACAGCTGTTTCCCATGAGCACAGTCGATAACGAAAGTTAGGTGAGCTTTGGGGATGATCTTCTGATGGCGAGCTGGCTTTCCATCTAGAGGGAAGGGAAAAATCAAAAGTTTGTGTTAGCACAGCAAAGGATGTGGTTTCATGAAGTCATTTGTTCATTCACTCAACAAAGATTTAACTGCACATTGGTGGACACACAGTGACGGGAAGACAGTGGGGCCTAAGTGCAGGCATCTTTCAGCATTGGGGAGACCTGCGATTAAACCTAGCTTCCCCCTGTATCAGCCCTCCGCCTTCCAGGAGCACAGAGCCCACTGCATCAGAGCCTGTCAACTCCACTGGACACACCAACTGCCTGGGCATCTTGTTACCAGGCAGATTCTCATACAGTGGGTCTGGGGCAGGGCCTGAGGGTCCGCATTCTAACAAGCTCCCAGGGATGTCAGTGCTGAAGGTCCACGGACTGTGCTGAGTGAGTAGTGAGAGAAAAGTCTCGGCCACATTTTACAGATGAGGAAACTGAGGCTCCGCTAATGCAAATGTTGATGGTTCTCAGGGAGCACTGAGCTGTTCTCCCCCTTCCTGAATAATCTTATCTACTGATCCCGGCCGCTCTGGGGATCCCGGCTCTGTCCTCTCCACCAAACAGGGAGAAGACGCCATGAACCAAACCAATCAATCAATTTCTCAATCAAGCAAGTGCCAGAGCAGGTCTCTGTGAATCCAAAGCCTGTGCTCTTAGAAAAGTAACGTTTCAAGTTACCCAAATAATAAACAAATCCATTCTCTTAATTATGTGCTCCTCGCCTCGACACAGTCTCAGAAGGAAGCTTACGTTCTGGTAGGTTGGTTAACACAGGAAATATGGTTGACCCTTGAACAACACAGGTTTGAACTGGAGGTCCACTTGTACTCAGATTTTTTTGATAAATACCAATTACCACACAACCCCAATGGGTTGAATCGGTGGATGTGGAAACTTGGATGTGGAGGGACGACAGTATACGGTAGTTAAATGCAGATTTTTGACTGTACGCAGGGTCAGTGCCCCCAACCCTTGCCATGTTCAAGGGTCAACTGTAGATAAAGCCCACCCATGGCTTAAGAATCCTGGCGGCCCCAGACGGAGGGTATCTGCCCTCTGCCTCCAGCCTCCCGACGGCCTCCCCAGTGCCCTCAGCTGCAGGGCTGAGGCCCTCTCTGCCACCTCTTACCTGAGCTGGTCTCCAGGTCTGTCTCAAGGCCCTTGACTTTGGAGCTGACTCTCTGGTCCTGGGGGTCTTCTGAGGGGGCTGTTACTGTTGCCATAGCGCCTCGCTTAGCACTAGCAGAAGGAGCAGTTTTCGGCAGCCTCTTCCAGGATGCAGCTCCCCACCCAAGGACCAGACCTTTTATGTTTACTGGATCCGGATCTGCTGAGTGAATTCCACCAGGAGCCACAGGAACTGGCCTGGGGCAGTTGAAGGATTGTTTTGATCCACTGGGGTTATGTCAACAGGATTGCTGTCGGGTCCCTGGGAGGCGGGCCTTCTACCAAACAGACACGATTTCTTCCAACTCCAGCTGCTTCTTAGCTTAGGACAAGCCTTGGAACCTTCTCACCCAGGCCTCGGTTTCCCAAAACTCAGTCATTGGCTGCCTCCCCAGTTTTCAGTTGTTTTGTTTTGCTTTTTCCTGCCTAAGAACTACGTGGAACACTACCTACTTAATATGTCTCAGTCTGTTTAAGCAGCGATAGACTGGGGAATTAAGCCACAAACACTTGTTTCTCACGCTTCTGGATGCTGGAAGTCCAAGGTCCAGGTGCCTGCAGAGTCCAGTGTTTGGTGAGGCTCTGCTCGTTGGATCATGGATGGCTGCCTTCACTGTGTCTTCACCTGGCAGAAAGCACAAGAAAGCTCTCTGGGGTCTCTTTTTATAAGGGTGCTAATCCCATCTCGAGGGCTCCACCCTCATGACTTTAGCTCTCAGAAGCCCCACCTCCTAATCGCATCACACTGGGGATTAGGTCTCAAAATACCAATTGGGAAGACGCATCCCGTCTACAGCATCTTGCAAGTCAATCAACTGTTTATTTTTATTTTTATTTATTTACTTAAAAAATTAAATACATTTTTAATTACTTTTTTTTTAATGGAAGGACTGGGGATTGAATCCAGGACCTCATGCATACCAAGTATGTGCCCTACCACTGAGTTATACCCACCCTCCTCAATGAACTGTTTTTAACTGAAAAAGAAAAATATTTGTTGATTGACAAAAATGCACAAAATAAAAATTGTTTTACTTAGTGGGTTTACTGAGGCCTTAAGCCCAGGAGATAGTCTCTCAGATAGCTAGCTCTGAGGGACTGTTCTGAAGAGGTAGGGAGGAGCCAGGACATACTGGAGTTTTTGCCAGAAAAACAAAAACAAAAACAAAAACAAAAATAAAATCAAACAAACCAAACAACCCCAAACAGATAGAACATCAAAAGATGACTGTTAAAGAAAACAAGACATCTCAAGTTGATACATTTGGCGCTTTTTTATGTATGGGAAGATGCAAGGGTCTGGGCTTATTGAAATTATTCCTTTGGTGTGCAACTTAACTCTCTAGGGCCAGTATCCTGTTTTTCTCCATCCTGAATCCCCTCAGGGTGTATGTACCATTGGAGGTGGCTACGGGAGCTGATGGCTTGATGGCAGCCACATCCTTTGTTTACTGATATGGAGGCCCACATACCTTCAGAGGAAAATTGGTATTGCTTCATTAAATGGAAACAGTATAACTACTGTAAGTAAGAAGTAACTATGTATGGTAGAAGAATAATGGTACTCCAAAAATGTCCATGACCTAATCCCCAGACCCTGTGAAAATGCTACCTTTGCAGGTGTGATTAAGGATATTCTGATTCTGACACCAACTTTGATGTGGCCTTTTTTCCCCCACAGTACCGAACTAGTTCAGTTCTGCACTACCCAGTGATAGCTTCGGCTCTCACAGGTTAAGGGCTCAGTCCTACAAAACTACCCCTGCCACAGACACCAGTCACAAGTCCTTGTTGTCACCTGTGCTTCTGGCCTATAGATGGGAGGTTCCTAGAGCCTCCTCCTTGGGTTTGATCAGTTTGCCAGAGCAGCTCATGGAACTCAGAGAAACATGTTACTTACTAGATGACCAGTTTATTTCGAAAGAATATAACTCAGGAACAGCCAGATGGAAGAGATGCATAGGGCGAGGTATGTGGGATGGGCAAGGAGGTTCCATGCGCTCTGAGAGGACCACTCTTCCCCAGTCTCCACGTGTTCACCAATCCGGAAGCTCTCTGAACCTTGTTCTTTTGGGTTTTAATGGAGGCTTAATTACATAGGCACGGTTGATTAAATCACTGGCCATATGTGATTGAACTCTATCTCCAGCCCCTCTTGCTACCCCGGAGGTCAGTCGGTGGGTGGGACTAACAGTTTCAACCTTCCAATCACATGATTGGTTCCCCGGCCCGCATCCTTAGGAAACCCAGGTAGGCTTTCCAAAAGTCACCTCATTAACGTGACAAAGGACACTTTTTCTCACTCTCCTCCCTTGGGAAATTCCAAGGGTGTTAGGAGATCTGTGCCAGGAACTGGAAGATTAATATATATCACAATATCAGAGACATGGACTTTGAGATGGGGATATTATCCTGGATTACCTGAGTGAATATGATTTAATCACACTAGTTCTTGAAATTGGAGAACACTTTTTGGCTGGTTTAGAAAGAGATGGGACAATCAGGGGGACAAGGCCAGGGACCTATGAAGAGGGAGATTCCATCTGCCACTGCTGGTGTTAAAAAGAGAAACTAGGGCATAGTAAATATTTTCAGAGTTTAGTTGAATAAAAATCGATTTGAATCAAGTAGCGTCCAATCTAGAAGAGAGAAACTCTGAGGAGCTGAACAAGATGAAAGATTTACAGGCAGAAAGGAGGAGGAATAGGAAGTAATACTAGGCAAAGAAGCAGGTTATATAGCCAGGTTACTTTCCTTCTGGGGAAAATTGGGATCTATCAGGCAGATTACCTAACTGGTGCCAGTAAGGCGAGCCCTGATTGACTGCTTTAAAATTCTATTTCTGGGACAGCTGAAACCACAATTAATTCAAGTCTCTGTTTGGTGATGTGGGGCTTAGCATAAGCAGCTCCATTTTGGGCTTGTCTTATTTTAAACACTGGCTTTGGAGATGGTGGAAGGGGACCATGATCCAAGGGATGTATGCAGCCTCTATAACCCGGCAAAAGTAAGGAAAGGGGTTTTTCCCCTGGAGCCTCTATAAAGGAATCTTCCTGCCACCATCTTGATTTTAGCCTATGTTGGACTTCTGACCGACTGATAATAAATTTGTGTTGCTTTAAGCTGCTAGACTGGTAATTTGTTACAGCAACGAGAGAAAACTGATACACTCTGCAAATATCAAAAAAGAAATCAACAAAATTAAATTCAAGCTAAATCTTGTTGCCTGTGTTAGATGATCTAAAAAGTGAGTGGGGGAATGGACGTTATAGCTCAGTGGTAGAGTTACTTCTTAGCATGCACAAGATCCTGGGTTCAATCCCCAGTACCTCCATAAAAAAATAATAAATAAAGAACTAACTAACTAACTAAATAAATAAATAAAAATAAAACTGATTACCCCCTAAAAAAGAAAAAAAAAGTGACTGGGCAATGTATATTTAACCACAATTTAAAACCAAAGTTGGGGGGAGGGTATAGCTCAGTGGTAGAGTGTATGCCTAGCATGATTGAGGTCCTGGGTTCAATCCCCAGTACTTCCATTAAAATAAATAAATAAACCTAATTACTCCCCCCAAAAAATGTTTTTTTTTAAGAAAAAAAATAGGTGGTCTCCTTCCTCAAAACCCATAACCCTGTTCGAAACATGAAAGAAACATTGTGAAGATACAAACTGAAGGACATTCTAAAAAATATCTGCCCATACTCCTCACATTGTCAAGAACAGGAGAAACAAGGAAAGACTGAGAAACTGTCACAGTCTAGAGGAGGCTAAAGAGATGTGATGACTACATGCCATGTGAGACTCTGGACTGGATCCTGGAACAGAAAAAGGACGTTAACGGGAAAGCTGGTGAAATCCAAATAAAGTCTGGAATTTAGTTAATAGTCATGTACCAATGTTATTTCCTTAGTTTTGACAAATGTTCCATGGCCACGTAAGATGTTAACAATGGGGAAACTGGGCGTGGGGTGTAGAACTTGCTGTACTATCTTCGCACTTTTCAATAAATCTAAATTTATTCTAAATTTCAGAAAGTATTTTTTAAAAAAGTGAGTGGGGAGGACTCTCATTGGATGCCAGTGGAAGTAACAAGAACATCTCCCTACTCTGAAAATTGAAACTTAAAAGGAAATGGGGGGGGGAATATAGTTCAGTGGTAGAGTGTATCACCAGTACCTCCATTTAAAAAAATAAACAAATAAACCTAATTACCTCCCCGCCAAAACAACAACAAGATAAAAAAAAAAAAAAGGAAATGAACAATAGGAAGACAATCACGTGTGCTAGTGAGGATCTGGAGAAGCTGGAACCCTCTTAGATTACTGGTGGGATTGTTAAATGGTGCAGTCACTTTGGGAAACAATTTGGCAGTTCCTCAAAATGTTAAAGATAGAGTTACCCCAAGACCCAGCCATTTCACTCTTCTGTATATACCGAAGCGTGAAAACATAGGTCCACACAAAACTTGTACCCAAATGTTCATAGCGTTGTTATTCATAATAGCAAAACTGAAAACAACTCAAATATTCCTCAACAGATGAATGGATACACCAAATGTGATATAGCTGTACAATGGAATATTATTTTACCACAAAAAAGAGTGAAGTACCGACACGTTACAACATGGATGAAGTTTAAAATATAAGGGAAAGAAGCCAGTTTTTAAAGTTAATACATTGCATGCTTCCATTTTATTATATGTCCAGAATAGGCACCAAGCCATAAAGACCAAAAGTAGATTAGTGGTTTTCAGGGTCTGGGGGAAGGGAGAAATGGGGAGTGACTATTAATATGTATGGGGTTTCTTTTTGGTGTGATGAAAATGCTCTGAAATTAGACAGCAGAGATGGTTGCCCAACTGTGAATATACTAATAACCACTGAGTTGTATACCTTAAAAGGGTGAATTGCATGGTATATGAATTATATCTCACTAAAGCTGTTATTCTAAAAAATGAGCTCTATCCTGTCTTCCCTGTATGAACTAATTTTCCAGGTAATCATATGGCCCTAGTTGATGAGGAAAAGCTCTTGTTTACAGAAGAATTCCAGCCAATAAATGTTGAAAGAATGATAGGGACAAAAATGCATCATTTTATAATCTATCATGAAATTATTGACTCAGACAAGCATCTTTAAAGGAAGAAACGGGGGAGAGTATATAGCTCAGTGGTAGAGTGCATGACTAGCATGCATAAGGTCCTGGGTTCAATCCCCAGTACCTCCACTAAAAAGAAAGAAAGAAAACCTAATTACCTCCTCCCCAAAATAATAAAAAAATTTAAAAAGGAAGAAATTATTGCATGGAAGATTGAGGAGGAAATTTCCAAAGAAGGAATTAGGCTGCTGCCACCAGAACTCACATATGTCTTAGCATCACTAAAGATGTCGTTTAGCACTCAGCAGCACCAAAGATGTATTCTTGAATCTACTCAGCCCTCTAGGGCTATTTTACAGGAAATGAAGGACAAAGGAGCTAATCATATGACAGCACAAGGAAGCAAATAGAGAAATCCAGAAGGTGGGACATTCTATAGGACAAGAGATCCCATCAATGAAATGGAACAAAAAAACAAAATAAACAAACCAAAAAAAAAAAAAAGGAGAAAGGATTATTTTGGAATAAAAGTGACTCAAAGGCAAAACAAACAAAACCCCACCAAACTTCCCACCCAGTTGTCACTGCGATGAGAGGATTTTATCCCAATGTAATCCTGATGTAAACAAAAAGACATTTCGAGAAAATTAGGGAAATTTGATTATGGTAGGATATTAAATGATTCCAAAGAATATTCATTTTGTTAGGCATGGTCAAGGTAGTGCAGAAATGAAGGTCATTGTTTTAAGAGTTGCACAATGAAATATACAAAGATGGGATGACTTATCTGGGATTTGTTTTAAAACACTTCAGAAATCAAAAAAAAAAAAAAGGAAGGGTATCTTAAGTACATTTAGCAAAGCTTAGCTGTTGAATCTGAATGACAGGCAACTAGAAAATATTTCATTATTTTAGCTACTCTTGTGTCTAGGTTAAAAAGTTCAAAATGGAAAGGAATATAAAAGTGAATGTCAAGGACGTGTGCCAAGGATGTCTGTGAAAAGCAAAGAAAACCATTACATGACAGGTGAGCAGAGGGGGAAAAAAGCCTTTATAAATTAACATACTGTTATAAAATTTGTGATTTTCAATATGCTTGTAATCAAGTTGATAAACTAAATTGTATGAACAGATATATGTCAGTTTATCTGCTGTGCTTCAAATTTATATCCACAAGTTGGCCAACCACTTTAAAAGTCTCCTTGTTGGGAAAATCGAAGTAGCCCACATATGAATAGTGACTGAGCTTTAGAGTAGGGGGTGGATGAGGTTTAGGCTGAGAAGGTCCAGAGATAGTGAAGGGCCCTGTGTGTCTGCTGATCGTTAAGCTGGGACTGGGAGTGGGGATGGGGGAAAAGAAACTCGTTAATAACAGCCCCTAGTGAGAAACCAGGCAAGTCAATCCTCCACCTATTCAATCAACACACGTATACTTAGCTCCTGCCTTGTCTCAACACCTAGCCCAAATTTTTGGATTTCTTTGTTTCGATTACTTTAAGGAGTTTCTGGCATCTCGACATCATTTAATGAAGACCACTGCTGGGTCCAGATTTCATTCAACCAACTGTGCTCTTTAGGACCATTCTCAACTGGTTAGTTAAAACTCCCAAATCTTCTCTGTAACGTGCATTTATATTGATAAATTTAGCCAAGACTAATGTAATCTTCCTTCTTCCTTGACCTAACACCTTTAGAATCCAGTTAACACCTCTAATCCCTAGGTTTCAGCTAATTTATTAGCTAAGGCTCTCACTCTCTCCCTCTGTTTCTCTTTCTCTTTTTTTCCCTTCCTCCCTCCTTCCTTCCTTCCTCCTACTCTCCATCTCTTCCTTTGTCCTTCCCTCTGTTTTTCTCTTTCTCTCTTCCTTCCTTCCTTCCTCCCTCCCTCCCTCCCTCCCTCTTTCTTTCTCTTTCTTTCTTTCTTTCTTTCTTTCTTTCTTTTTCTCTTTCTTTCTTTCTTTTTCTTTCTTTCCTTCCTTCCTTCTCTCTCTCTCTCTCTCTCTCACATGTGAAAGCCACCTCCACTGTCAGACTTTGTTCTTGTTCCCTGGGGCATTATGGAATTGGACTCTCCATATATATCAGGAGATAAAAGAAGGGGGAGTGACCTCTGAGAGGAACCAGCATCTTCTTGCAAAATAAATTCCTCTTATGAGGTTATCACATGGTCTCTGGTAAAGTAGAATCGGCCTCATTTGATGGGAGGAGGGGCAGCCTCTGTTGGCAAAGGAGTTTCATTGAATTTTGAATTTTGGGAGTTAGGGGAACTCAGTCATCTGCATCCACCCAAACACCCTCATTTTGATTCCTAAGTGCCACTTGTTCCCATTCAGTGCACCTGGCCAGGATGTTAATACAACTTATATTGCAGTTATATTACAATCTAGCAACCCACAGGACTAACTCTGTCCAATTTTTGACTATATAAGCCCTTTGGCAACAAGAGATAAGAAAAAAATTTAAAGTTGTCAGGAATGTCCCCATCTTGAGCAAAGGATTTATTTCTTTCTTGAAAGTCTTCAGTGTAATTATGAATAGCCAGTCCACCCCACAGTCCTGTTTTCTTTTGTTTTGTTTTTTGGGGAGCAGGTAATTAGGTTTATTTAGTTTTTAATGGAGGCATTAGAGACCCAGGACCTCATGCATGCTAAGCAAGCACTCTACCAATTGAGCTATACCCTCCCCCCAAACCCCACAGTCCTTATCGTCCTCACTCCCAACATAATGGTCAACTACAGCAACTACTCCATCCACTAAAGCCTTACCTTCATTAGGCACTTTCCTCTAGTCAACAATACTTATTGTGATAAGTGATAATTTATGTTAACTACTTTTTTCCTGAATGAAATAGACTAGATCTGCATCGCCTTCAAATTTAATGGCCTGATTTCCATCTTTGAGGGTTGTTTCCTGCGGAAATAGAAACCTCACTGGGCTTTCTCTTTAATTAAACTTTTTATTTTGAAATAATTGTAAGTTTGCATGCAATTATAAGAAATACAGAGCAATTTCACCTCCCTCCCCATCCTTTCCCCAGTTTCCCCCAATGGTAACATCTTGCAAAATTATCATACCATATCACAGCTAGGATATTTATATTGATAGAGTCAAGGTACAGAACATTTCCATCACCACAAGGATCCCTCATGTTTTCTAGGTTCATTTTAATTATAAATGGATTAAATACACAGAATTTAGTGTTTATAAAAATTATTGGAGGGGCTGAAAGAATGGTCTTTAGACTGTGCTTCTAGTAACGCCTCTCAGAATACTATAGAGTTCACCAATCAGGACCTCTTACTTCTGCCACCATCAGAAAGACGGGGAATCAAGAGGTTGTGGCGGGAGTGTTGTTAAAATTACGGATCATGAAAAATAAACAGGAGCAGAAGAAAAGACAGGAGAAAGCCCACGAACTATTAGGAAGTAGAGAAGTCAATGGCCTGGAGGTGCGGAAAAGTTGGAAAGAGGCCACAGAGGGGCTGGTCAAGTCTACAGGCTGCCTCTTTCCAGGCACATTGACACCCAGGCTAATCCTGGATCTGCCCTAAATAGGAAAGGGGGTGATGGCTGGCTCAGAAGGTAGAAAAACATAATCAACGTTCTGCAGCTTTGGTGCCACAACTAGGTTCACATCTCTACTCCACCACTTGTAAGATGCGGGACAAAGGACAATTCATATACCTTGAGATTCTGTTTTCCCTTTTTCAAAAGGGGGAGGAGAATATTATGCTGGTGAGAGGATTTAATGAGATAATGCACGTAAAGCGCTTCACTGTCTGGCATAGTGTAAGCGCTGAACACGCAAAAGCTGTTACTGCTACGCTCGGAACAGAAAACCAAAGAAGGATTACAAGGAGGACAACTCTAAGTGCAGAAGTACTGTATTACAGAACTTCTGGATAACTAGGCGCATGCGCCTGCTCACGAGGGTCAGCTACCGCGGACTCTGCGCATGCGCCGGAAGTTGCTGCTGGGAAGCCCGCGAGGTCGGTTCCGCCCGACTCTAACATGGCGGCGCCCTTTGTCTGCTCTGAAGTGCCGTCCCCGGCCTTCTCGCGGCCGTGATGTACCTCCCTCTGCGGTGGGGTCCGGGACATGGCAGGTGAGGGTCAGCAAGCACCCGGGGCGGGGGGAGTCCCAGGAGTCGGGCGGGGGCGGCGGAGGATAGGGCGCGGCGGGACGGCGGGGGACGGTTGTGTGGGGGAGGGGAGGGAAGTGGACTGGGAAGGGAACCCGGACTGAGGGGATCTGAGGGGATCCCGCAGGACCGGAGGGTGCGGGGCAGATGGGCGGGGGGCGTCGCCCTACGAGCGGGCGGGGAGTGGGCGGGCGGACCCGACCTGCAGTCCCGGCAAGCGAGCGCGAGTAGCCTCTGGGCTGGGTGACACCCCAGCTGGTAGCATCTCCGCCCCCGCCGCCCGGCTGTCACCGCCCCTTGACCCCGCGCGCCGCGGCGGGTGGGCGTTCTGCCGCCGCGAGGTGGCGGGGTGCCGGGGCAGCTCACTTTGGCCGGCGGGGCTAGAGGGCACAGTCGGCCAAGGCCTAGGAGATGCTGGCCGAATAGGAGGCCGACTCTGTCCCGGTGTATTATTTCATTCATTCATTCGTTCCACAGTTCAGAATCTGATAGGTTCTGAGGATACAGCGAGTGATCCGGTAGCTTGAGTGGTTGAAAGTGTAAACTGTGGAGCCTGGCAGTCGGGGTTTGAATCCCGACTCTGTGCTTGCCAGCTGTGTCCTTCGGCAAGTTAGTTTCTCGCTTTCTGCTTCAGTTTCCTTATCCTTAAAGCAAAGATGAGAATAAAATCTGCCTCTTAAGATTGTTACAAAGATTAAATGAGGTAGTAGGTATAAAGTCCTGAGAACGCTTTCTGGCACAAAGTAAATGTTGTTATGTATTTGTTGCTGTTATTTTTCGTATCATCAACAACCTCCAGAGCTCAGAGACTCATATGGGAGACATACAGAGATGGAGGCAATTCTGATATGATGGAAGAAAAGCAGAAAAGTTCTTGCTCTGAAACACTGAGTAGAGGCACCTCACCCAGTCTAGGTGAATCTTTGAAGGCTTCTTCCCCCTAGGAAGCTGAGATCTGAGGATGCTTGGGGAGTGGTGGCTGGAAAAGGGGAGAGTATTCTCAGTTGGAGATAGAGTTTGTGGGAAAGCTAGGGAGCCAGTTTAATATTAAATTAAGTTCTCTACATGGAGACAGATGAGAGGTAAGACTAAAGAAGCAGTCTGTGGTCTGGTCCTAGGGGGCCTTTTAAACCTAGCTGTGGATTTTAAATTTTAGGTTAATAGGAAGGCATTTAAGAATCAGATTGGTGGATTAAAAAGATCACTCTAGCTATGTGAAGAATATATTAAAGGGAGTGGGCCTGGAGGCCACTTAAGAGGCTAGTAGAACTATCCAGGTGAGAAATGAGGGTGGCCTTGAGTTAGATTAGAGGCAGGGGATGGGGAGAGATGTTTTGGAGGTAGAATTGACCAAAGCTGGTGATTACTTAGATGAGGGAGTTAGAGGCAGGGAGGGCTCAGGGTTAACTCCCAAGTTTTTGACTGGTGGGTGGTAATGCTGCCCAGTGGGCTAGGGAACAGGATGGTGAGCAGGTTTGAGGAGGGAAGATAAATTTAGTTTTGAATATGATGAAAGTAGGTGCCTGTAAAACATTCAAGTGGAGCTGCCAGTGGTGATCTAGCAGTTGTCATCCATCAGAGGTCACTAAAGTTGTGGGAGGGCATGTGTCACCTAGGGCAAGGGTCTGGAATGAGAAGCATGGTGTCCAGGACATCCTAGAAGAATGTCAGTGCTGTAATAATACTCAGGCATAGCTTCATTGCTTGTGCTTATCAACCTTATGTTATGTCTTTCGGTCAGCAGGCATTCCTAAGTGTAGGGAGTGGGACTGGGTTTATTCATCTTTGTGTTCCAGGGTCCAGCACAGTGTCTGGCATGCAGCAGTAATGTTCCAATTTAACCTTTACTGAGGACTTACTTTGTACCAGGCTCTGTGCTCAGGGCTCTGCATTTGCCTGTGTCTGATGGATGACTGAAAGGGCAGCTCTTAGGGAGCAGGTACCCTATGGGTTCTCATTAGATTTTCCACTTGGTCTTTGATTCAGGTAATGAGCTGGAGGAGGAGAGCCAAGCTGGAGTTTACACAGACAAACTGTCAGAAAAGAGTAGCCTGGGCTACTTGGAAATCTGAGGTATGTCTGTAATGCTCAAAGATGAAACAAACCAGGTCAGTTTGTTTGTCCTTCTCTGGACTCAACGTGATTCAAATCACCTTCTCAAGATAGCTTTTTCTTTACAATTATATAGTAATGACAAAATTCTAGTTATTTTGGTTGGGAAATTGTTGATAATACTATTGTCGTTTTACCAACAAAGATCAGGCTAGGTTAATCACTGGGCAGTGCTCACACATTCTTTTAAGTACAACCTAAAATGCTCCAACAGAGTAATCCCAAAATACAGTGGCTGAAAGGAAATAGAAGTTTATTCCTTGCCCCTTCACAGTCTGGAAGTAGGCAGTCCAGAGCTGGTAGGGCAGCTCTGTTCATGAAGTCATCCAGGAACAGAGTTCCATTGATCATGTGGCTCTCCTTGCTCAAACCCAGGCTTCCATCTCATGGACTAAGCTGGCTGCTCAGGCTCCTACCATTGCATATGCACTCCATCTGGCAGAAAGGGAAAGACAGAGTGGGGAGCACAAGCTCATTCCTTTTAAGGTTCTAATGTTTAAAGATACATAAAGATACAACATTTCCCCAAATATAAGCATCTGATGTAGAACCAAAGAAGGAATTACGACTGTTCCAATCTTGCAGGGAAAGCTGGCTAAGAGAACTTGCTCTGTCGCCAGTGTGACTGGGTTGCTGATATTGGGGGTTGGGCCCACCCTGAGGGGAAGTCCACTGCTTTGGTGAAAGAGGGTGAAGGGTGCTCCCGAGGCCTCTGGCTTCCCAAGGCAGGCTACTCCAGCTTTGAGCAGTTCATGTTGCTTGGGCCCAAGGAGTCCAGGCTTGTTTATGCATTCAGTGTTTTCTGTGCCCAGTGTTTCAGACACTGTGCTGGGGGCTAGGGCTTTGGAGATGAGTGAGACTGGCTCCTGGGAGCAAGGAGCTCTTAGCCATATGGGTAATCACAGTACAACAGAGGAAACACCACAGAGATCATTTCAAAAGTGGTGCACAGAAGGAGGATGCCTGACATGGGAATGCTCAACCAAGGTGGTGAAGATTTAGAGCACATGATGTTTTGGGTTGATAACTGTAAAGGTCCCCTCAGATAGATGCAGCAGGGACTCTGGAGTTGGGCGTGAATGGTTTGTGGCTCTTTGTTCTGAAGGCCAGTTACACTTCATTGCTGCACCTTGGTTTCCTCATCTGTAAAACAGGGATAACAATATATTTCAGAGAATTGTTTTGAGAATTATGTGAGATCAAGCACGTGGTTCACAGGGTTTGCTGTGTACGTGTTAGTTGCCTCCTGCTGCAAGGTGTGTGATGGTTTGAAGGCCGAGAGGCCAGTTAGGACTATAATGGAAGAAGGCCTAAACTGATGGAGAAGCCAGGTTGCTGTCTGTCCCTCCTTTTTTTTTAAATTGAAGTATAGTCAGTTTACAGTGTGTCAGTTTCTGGTGTACAGCATAATGTTTCAGTCAAACATATACATACATATATTTGTTTTCATATTCTTTTTCATTATTAGTTTACTGCAAGACAATGAATATAGTTCCCTGTGCTCTACAGAAGAAACTTTTTTATCTAATTTATATTTAGTAGTTAATATCCACACATTTCAAACTCCCAGTTTATCCCTTCCCACCCCCTTTCCCCCTGGTAACCATAAGTTTGTTTACTGTGTCTGTGTGTGTTTCTGTTTTGTAGATAAGTTTATTAGTGTCTTTTTTCTTTTTTTTTTAGTTTCCACATGTGAGTGATAGCATATGATATTCTTCTTTCTCTTTCTTGCTTACTTCACATAGAATGATGATCTCCAAGTCCATCCATGTTACTGCAATTGGCATTATTTTTTATGACTGAGTAGTATTCCATTGTATGAATATACCACAGCTTCTTTATCCAGTCATCTGTTGATGGTCATTTAGGTGGTGTCTGTCCCTCTTGAGATGGGAATTATCCAGGTTGTACGTAGAGGATCAAGGACTTCTGTGCACCCTCCCTGCTTTTGTCAGAAGTTCCACCAAGCTTTCTAATTAAAGTTGTCAATCTGTGGATTCTCAGAGAGCATATTCTGAAAGGTCTGGTGAGGGGTCCCTTGGGAAGGGAAGGATTCTCTCTGCCTATTTAATTCCTTCAAATTCAAGTGCTTCTGGGAAGCCTTCTCAGTCCCCAACCTCAGCTGAGTTTGTAGCCCCTCCTCTGATTTCTTAGCATCCTGCACTGATCTCTCAGTGCATTCTCACCTCATGTGATGGTTGTAGTTTTCCTTGTCTGTCTCCCTGTGAGACCACCAGCAGCTCACGTGCGGGGACAGGGTCTTGTTTCTCCTGGTATTCCCACTGTGCAGGTCATTTCCTGGCACGTAGCTGGTGCTCAGTAGATGTTGTTGGGTGAATGGATGATCAGCCAGTGGGGCTGGAGAGAATGCCATTGTGATGAGGGGTTGACTTGCTGTTGATTAAAGAGAAGTTGTCCACCTCTCTTCAGTCGATAACATAGTGGTTTATTTGGTATCTGTAATATGGGATGTGGACATGGTGAACTGTGGCCTAAACTATGAGAGGTCAGGATGGTTTCTCTTTCTTTTTCCAGTAGAGCAGGATTTCTCAGCCTTGACGTTACTGCCATTTGGGGCTGGGTGAGTCTTTGTTGTGGGGGCGTCCTGTGCACTTCAGCATACGGACTAGCATTCCTGGCCTCTGCCCATAGACGCCAGTAGCCCCCACCTACCTCCTTCTATGACAACTGAAAATGTCAAAGTTGTCCCCAGCTCAGAACCCCTGCAGTATAGAATACCAATTAGAAGCAAGAACTTCTAAAATGTTTTTTTTAAAAAAAAGGTTTAATTAAATCCAGATGACCTATTAACTAAATTGTACTATAGCCATATAACTACATACTTCTAATCATTGGCAAAGAACAAGAAAATCTATAGTGATTAACATAGAAAGATGTCCATGAAATATTTACATTAAAAAATTTTATAGAAGAAGAAAAAAAAAGAAGCAAGAACTTCTAAGCCAAACATATCTGGAGTGGTTCTTTACTTCCTAGCTGCGTGCCTTTGGGCGAAGTACTTGACCTCTCTAAGCCTCTGTTTCCTCAGGTGTGAGATGGGGTAACAGTGACCTCACACTAACTTTGTTGGGTGGAATTATTAATGAGGTAACACATGTAAAATGCTTAATCAAAGGATGACCCGTGAGAGGGTCATGAAAGAAAGTTTGCAGAGTTGAGAAAGAAGAAAAGTGTTCGGGACAGGAATACATGTACGAGGTACAAAAATCAGAAAGTTCAAAGGAAACCACTGTGGAAGGTGAGTTACCCTCTCGCTCCTGACCCATTTCCCCTCCCGGATAGCTGTTAACAGCATCTGTGTGTCCTTCCCGGCTCTTCTGTGCATACATGTGTCTGTGTGTGTATATAGGGAAGACTGCTTTTAAGAGTGTCTAGCATTTTGATTTTGTTGCACACATACCGCCCCTTCCGTTTTGGGTGCCAAAAGGGCAGCCTCTGGGGGTGGAGCTTCAGTTTTAACAGTTTGCCACAAAAAAGACCAGGTGGCCCCCTGCCGTCTTGGAATTTCCCCCAAGGATGGTGCCGAGGGGGTGGCTCGGAGGTACTCAGACATGGTGTCTAGCAGCATAACGGTCACCACAAGAGGGATGGGTCCTAACTTTAGAGGAAATGAAAAACTTCCACTACATTTTGTGCATAAAGCATACTGTCCTGGAGGTCATAATCTACTTTTTTTGCTGGCTGCAAGTTTTAAATGATTGAAATACTAGAGGTCGTATAAAGAGTAAGCATTTAGCGCTGAGTGAGTTCAGCATGTGCCGCAGGTGCGTGCGCTGAGTGTCAGCACAGGTGCCTGGTACTCTCGGAGGTCCTTGTGCGTATCGGTAGCTTAGCAGTCTGAGGGCTAGTGAAGGTTGACCTCAGTAGCGTGGTCACAGATACATACAGAAAACCAGGACATGGGCTCTTAGATTCTAACCTGCTTGCTATAAATTGGAGAGATAAGCCTTGAGTTTCAAAGCAGGGAACAAAGGGCATCGTTAGAGTTAAGAGTTGTTCACTCATGTCTAAACAGCAATGTGCAGAGGCTCAGAGGTGGCAGTTCCAGCTGAAGAGGAGGGACCAGGCCAGAAAGCCGGCTTGGTGGATTCATCGTAACATCAAAAACATACTCAACTTCTGGTCTTGAAAGTTCTGGCAGTAGAAGCTGTTTCCCCTCCCCACCCGCACCACTTCCTCTACTGGACCGATTAATCTAAGCAGTAACTTTCCTGTCCTGAATGGAAGGCTCCACCGCCCAGTGGGAAGTTGTGTCTCTCCGGCTCAGAAGCCAGGCTAGTGAAGCACTTCTCATTTCTGTAGTCTCAGGGTTACGTGGGCCCCTGTCAGGGACTTTCCTGGTTTACTGTTACTGAGCTGCCGAAGTTAATGCTTTAAAACATTGTTCAAAGTCAGAAAGAACATTGTTTAATTTTGTAAATTGTTTTTTTAAAATATTGAGTAGATACAAAGGAATTTTAAAATATTGAGTAGATACAAAGGAACCTTTACATTGTAAAGGTTAAGGATACAAGGAACACCCATCACCCAATTTACAAGAAAAGAATGTTTCCATTTACTTTGGAGTGCCCCCTCCCTGATCCTGTCCCATTCCCACCCCCAAGTAATCACTGAATTTGGCTTTTGTCATTCTCTTGCTTTTCTTTCTAGTTTTACCACATGTATTTGTATTGTTAAACAATGTATTGTTTCATTTTTCATGTTTTGAACTTAATATAACTATACTATTTTTTCCAGTGACTTTAATTTTTTGCTTAACATGTGTTCTTGAGATTAATCCATGTTGCATATAGTTTTATTTCATTTTTACTGATAAATAATTGTCCACAGTATGAGAATTTATTTATCCTTTCTGTTGTTGATGAACATTTGATTTGTATCCAGTATTTTGCTGAGACAGTCGGTGTTGCTGTGACCATTGCTGAGACACAGGTAGGGCCTCTTCAGGACACACCCCTGGGAGGGGACTGACTCACAGGGTGTGTGCATCTTCAGTTTGACCAAATTGTTTCTAAAGTGGTTTCCCAGTTTACGCTTCAAATGGCAATTCTGTTTGCTTCACATCCTCTGGACAATGGTATTATCAGATTAAAAAATTTTTACTAATCTGGTGGAAGTTCAGTGATACCTCGTGGTTTTGATTTGCATTTTCATGATTAGTAGTGGGTTGAGCATCTTTTCTTACACGAATTGATCTTTCAGGTTTCAGCCTCTCTGAAACAACTGCTTAAATCTTTTGTTCATTATTTTATTGAACTGTTTGTCTTTTTGTTATATATAGACTGTTTTTCTTCTGGTTTTTGTTTTGGTACTAATCTGTAGTCAGTTAGATGTGTTGTAAGTATCTACTTCCAGTTTGTGGCTTGTCTTTTTGCTCTAGGGTTTTTTTTTTAATGAATAGAAATTCTTAATTTTAATGTCATTTACCAATTTTTTTAATACTTAGGGCTTTTTGTTTCTTTTTAAGAACTTTCTCCCTACTTCAAGTTTTTAAAGATATTCTGCTGTATTTTGTCTTCCAAACATTTCATGATTTTTGCCTTTTACATTAAGGTCTCTAGACTATTTATAATTATTTTTGTGTATGATATGAGATAAGGAGCCGATCTCTTTTTTTATATATATAAGCACATCAAATTGTCCTAGTACTATGTATCCAAAAAAACACATCCCTGTCATGTGGATCTGTAATGTCACCAGTAACTGTTATCACATATCAAATGTCCACAAATGATGGGTCTGTTTCTGGGCTCTTTACTGTCTATTCTCTATCTGCCTATCAATGTCACACTGACTTCATTTCAAAATTTTTATATAACAGTTCTTGGCATCCAGGAAGACTTTGGCCCTTTACTCTTCCATCTTCATTTTAAATTGTGCTTATTAAATTCGTTAACAGTTGTTCGGGTCTTTTATTAGAATGGCTAAGATTTATTAGAATTAATTTATTACATATCAATTTGGATAGAGTTGACACTTTTGTGATACTGAGTCTTCTGATCCGTGAATGTTCTGTATCTCTCAATTTATACAACTTACCAAAGCCTAACTTTAGTCAGTGTCTGTACGTCTTACTCTCAAGCAGTTAATGACCTGTACACACTTGAATTCCTATCCTCCCTCCTCGACTTTCATTCTGAGTGTATCTTAGTTCTTTTTTGAATTTTAGAAGGTATCCTTCATTCAGTATTTGTTTAGATTGACTTATTTATTACTTAGTACTTGAGTCAGTCTTCATGACTTCTTGTATTTAATACTTTCATTCTGGGATCACTTTTTATCTGCCTGAAAGTGTATCTTTTATAATGTGGGAATTTGGGCTATAATCCATTTGCGGGCCATCTAATGGTTGAAAATTCTCAGCGGGGATTTTCCCCTCCTCTGTTTGGTGCCAAGATTTGATACAGACTCTTTTCTGTGTGGTCTTCTTTCCACTCAGATACAACCCTTTGGGGCCCAGCTTTACTCTGGAGGGCCCTCTCCAGAGACCTCCCTTCTTGTGGGGAAGCAGGGAGCTCAGGCTGCTCAGTTCTGTAAATGTCTTCTCTCTGCCCACCCTCAAAACTCCGCTTGCTCTCTGCATTCCAGCCTTTGCTTCATTTTGTTTGACCTGTCAGTGTTCCTTACTGACTTGCCAGTTCTTTGATGCATTTTAAAAGATGTCTTAAAATTTTCTTCAGCATTTGTAGCTGTTTGCAGTAACAGTCAGCCAGGTGCTGGTTGTGCCATGCTTCCAGAAATTAAGATGCTTCGGAGTTTCAATTTTGTTTTTCATTTGGCAGCAGCAAACTCTGAAGATTAGAGCTAAGATTTAGTAATGTTCACTTCTGGCTTTTTTTATAACACGTTTTGTCACACTCTTTAGTATAAGGAAAGAGAGTTGGTAAGTGCCAATTAATGACAGAGAATTTGCTGTTTTGGGACAGACTAAGGATCTGTAGAGCCTGGTATTCCGTGACTGTCCATGGAAGCTTTGTGCTTGTTTAAAGTAGAAAGAACACACCGTATACTGTGTGATGGACTTTGGCCTTGAACCTGGGCGTGTCAGTGAGACATGGTCAGGTGACAACCCCTCTAAGCCTTGTTTTGCTCGTCTGCACAGTGGAGATTATCACATGAATACCCTCCCAAAGGATTACTATGGGTGTTGATGAGGTGGCATATATGTGTATAAGAGAAACACTGCAGGCAGGTTGTCACAGCAGCTATTTTAGTTATTCCCTTGGTGGCCTCAGTTGGAGGTGTTCTCTCTGTGTGCTGCTGCCCTTTGGAAACAACGAACCTACTATTTCTCTTGCCAGTAACTTCCCCTTAAATGTTTAGCATGGTGGAACTTATTATTAGCAAGGCTGTGTTTTCTCTGGACACAATCCCACAGTCCTTTACCAGGATTCACAATTTCCTTACAGCTGGGTGAAATACGCCATCAGACAGGGAAATCGTAGCCTCTGCACGGTAGGCTCTCTGATCCGTTACTCACATCCAGGCACTGAGTTGTACATAACCAATGAATGCATTTAGGATTTGCACTGGTATTGACAGGCTGCCATCCAGCACAGTTACCACCTTATGCTCCTGCTCACTGGGGATGTGCCCTGGCCCACGGTGGAAAGTCTTTTCAGTCTTTCCCTGTTTGAAACCGGAAGTGGACTTGTGCTTATTCACATCTCTTTGACTACTAGTGAGGCTGGACATCTGTTTTTCTGTACAGAGTGTGTTGACCACTTGTATTTCTTCTTTTGTGAATTGCCTGTTCATTTCTCTGACTCATTTTTCTATCAGGAGATTTTTTTCTTGTTGGTTAATTTTTTGTAACAGCTTTATTGAGATAGTCACGTACCATACAGTTGACCTATTATAAGTGCACCATTCAGTGGCTTTTAGTTTATTTACAGAGTTGTGCAACCATCACCGCCATCTAATTCCAGAACATTTTCATTATCCCAAAATGAAACTCACTGCCGTTTCGCAATTACTCTCCATTTACCTCTGTCTCCCCCAGCCCCAAGCAGCCCCTTTCTATCGTGATGGATTTGCCTGTTTTGGACATTTCATACAAATGGAATCATACAACTTGTGGTCTTTTGTGGCTAGCTTCTTTCATGTAGCATGATGTTTTCAAGGTTCATTTTCACGTATGAGTACTATTTTATTGTCAAAAAATGCTCCATCGTGTGGACCTACTACATTTTAGTTATACACTCATTAATTGATACACATGTGGGCTGTTTCTGTCTATGACTTTTATGAATAGTGTTGCTGTGAGCATTTGTCTACAAGCTTTTGCATGGATGTATGTTTTCACTGTTTAATTTTGAGAGCTTTTTATGTATCAGGACTTTTTTTTTTAAATTGAAGTGTAGTTGATTTACCAGTGTTAGTTTCAGGTGCATAGCAGAGCAATTTAGTTATACATATACATACATATATATATATCCACATATATTTTAAGATTCTTTTCCGTTATAGCTTATTACAAGAAATTGAATGTAGTTCCCTGTGCTATGCAGTACGTCTTTGTTTATCTGTCTCATATATAGTAGTGTGTATCTGTTAATCCTAAACTCCTAATTTATCCCTCCCCTCCATGAGGACTATTAACTCTTATTTTCCATATAGGTTGTAAATATTTTTATATTTGCATTTGGGAAGTTGAGAAGATAAGACTAGAAATGTGAATGAAACAGAACATTCAGATTTCTACCCAGTGTTTCATGCCCCTAACAGTTCAGTATGCTTACCTCCCCACCGTGGCCCCCATAAGCGGCCCATCTGGGCTGGCCTGCGTCCTTATATGGTGTTGCAAGTGTTCTCACTGTCTCTCTTTCTCTGTGTCTCTGCCTCTCTCAGCCTGCCTGCCTTGGGGCCAGGAACCAGGCAGCTCTTGTGGTTTCCAGGTTTTTCTCAGAAGCTTGCACTTAAAGTGGCCTGCTGAAAAACCGCCAGGGTTGCAAGTCATCCGTTAAAAGGCTTCCAGCAGCTTTGCTGGTTCATGCTGCTGCAGGTGGGGAGTTGAGGGGCAGGAGGTCGGCAGTACTGTTTCTCCAAGGGCCGGCGCTGGGGCCTGAGTCTCTTCTAATCCTCCCAGGGCTGCTGTCCAAAAACTCTGTTTGGGAGCACTTAGCATCTGGATTTGAGGAGCCCAACAGTTTTAACAAATCATTGGAAATTGAGACATTGAATTCTTGACCGCTTTTCATCCAGGCCTATGTTAGGTATTTGAGGCCTCCCAAAATATTCCTCTAAGACATCTTCTTACTCATTTAGTTTTTCCCAATCAAGTTTTAGAAAAAATTAACTTTATTTGTAAAGTTATGTAAATATATAATTTGATGTTGGCTTATATAGGTCATGTATATTTGCATCTAGTTCAGGGTTGATGTTCATGTCCTATATAGTTTATGTTCATAGTTGGAAATCTTAAGATTTCCAATATAGGAAAAATTTTAAATTAAAAAAAAGTCTAAGTGCTAGGGAAATACCTTGTTTTTACTGTCAGTCACATGACATCTATTACACTTCAGATACATACACTTATAACCTGGCAGTCTTATTAATGAAATCATTTACTCAACATTTATTAAATCTTAACACTAGAAGGGACCTTAGCAGACACTAATCCCAGAAAGGAAACAAACAGAGAGAAAGTCAGCCACATGAAAAGCACGTGCAATATTGCAGTCCAGATACATCCACCTCCAAATAATTAGTATTAGGTCTATTTTTTTCTTTTGGTTTGGATTCTTGATCTTAACTAGTATCATGGGGCAACTAATCCTCCCTTTGGATTTGTCATGTTTTATCTTCTTTCTCAGTGAAAGCCTCGTTGCTCCTCCAAAATCACTGTGTTCTTTGTAGAAAGAAGGCAGCTTTGGCTGTCAAGTATGAAGCACCTCTGCCTTGTCTTCTGGTTACTGCTGAGTGGAAGAAGCATTGAAGTTTGCAGGGCCTTTCCTTGGTCTTTTTTCAGGTTGAAGCTATCTGTTTGTGAGTGCCTGGATTACTGATGGGATTCTATGTCCATTTTTAGAAGATAGGGCAGGGAGGAGAGGTCGGGTTCCCCCTTTTCCTGTGATAGATCGATATTGCTGGCATGACTTATATGGAATAATAAGAATGACAGTGGCCACCGCAGATGTATGAAGTGGAAACTTTTATCATCATCCCCATTTTACAGGAAGGAAATTGAGGTGCAGAGATTTAAGTGCTCTTGCCCGAGGGACTTAATTAGCTTTGACTGGATTCCAAGGTAAGAGTTTTAACTGGGTCTGGGGAGTCAGTCCGCCCCCGAAGTCGCACGCACAACTGGGTGTGCAGCTCTCCCTGGAGAGGCCTTTAGTGCCGTCGCAGTGTCGGAGAGGCTCATCTGGGTCTGGAAGAGCTACCAGCTGCTCTTCTAGTTTTGTTCCCTTAAGGAATTTTTGTTCTTCAGGTTTTCCCGAGTGACACATTCTTTGTGCAAATTACCGTACTTTTCCATTTCCCTTATCAGAAATCTCCTGTTGAGAAGTTTTCAGTCACCATGGCTTGTAGAAAATGTCTTAACAGAAAAAAAAAAAGTTTCTTTTGTATAGCACAGGGAACTATGTTCAATATCTTATAATAACCTTTAATGGAAAAAAACATGAAAAAGAATATATGTGTGTATATACATGACTGGGACACTGTGCTGTACACCAGAAACTGACACATTGTAATTGACTGTACTGCAATTAAAAAAAAAGTCTTAAAGGTTTTATGGTAAATAGAAACAAAGGCACTCTGACTTTGTGGACATTTTCTTTTTCTTTCTCTCCCCTCCTTCCCTCCTTGTTTTATTTTCCCAGTTTTAATAGATAATATTTACAAATGGTAAAACAACAACAACAAAAAAAACCCAGAAAGGATATAGAGTGAAAACTAAAACTCCTCTCCAGCCTTCCCCTGCTGCTCTGAGGGGATCCCTGTTACCAGTTTCTTGTGCATCCCTCCAGAGAAAATGTGGGCGTTTTCTTTTAAATTTGAGTAAGAGATAGGAATTTGCAGCCTGGGATATAGCCTTGGCCAAACAGCATGGCCAGCTTCTCCCAGGAAGGGTCGGGTACTAAATGTTAAGGGGTGTTGAGCCACTCAAAGAAGAGGAACTTAAAACTTTCCAAGGACGTTGTGACTATTGAGCGGGTGGGCCACTTGCTCAGGCTGCTCAGCAGGAGCCCTGTTGAGTGTGTTGGATTCTGGGCACCAGCCAAGCCCTCCCAGTGTCAGCGGGTGGTGACGTTGTCCCATTCTTCACGTCCTGAGGGCCCGGGATTGTGGTACTTCCTAAGTTGTTTTTCTGCTTCTGCTCCCACCCTTTCAGCCTGTTCCCCACACTCATGCAGCCAGAGTGACCTTTTGGAAATGTGAGCCTGACTATGGATGCCTCTTGCTTAAACCCCTGGCATGATTCCCATCAGCTGGGGATGAGAGCTAAGTCTCGTGTGATGGACGTGGCCTCCAGTCTGTCCCCACAGCTGTACCTCCCACCACTCTCTCCACTCCCTTGTTACTCTTGTGATGCTGAGGTGTGCTGTTCTCCCCCGGCCCGGTCCCCAAGCGTGCACCCCATTCTTTGTCATGCGCCCATACCATTGTTTCTGCTGTCCTCTGCCTGGAGGTCCTCCTTGCCTTTGTTCATGTGTCTTTTTAGATGTGGTAGGCACCACATTCTTGCAGGGTGGCACTCAGTGGCACCCTTTCAGCACTCATCAGTGGGTAGTGACAGAGTCTGGGTCTTTCTTTCTGGGAGAGGGTCCTCGAGGGTTGGGGTACTCAGACAGTTCTGGCCTTACTCCCCTGGGAGCCACCAGCTCCCAGCAGACCACCTGCCCTGGGTAGTGCTCTGCAGTTAATTTTAAAGTACTGTCCACTGTACTGTCCCCTCAGCCTGCCACATGCAGAGATGGGGCCCTGAATCCATCTGTATTTAACTTGAGTGGGTGATTCTTCCCAGGTTGTCTGCCCTAAGTCACACAGTAACAAAGGCCTGACAGCAGAAGTTTGAAGCCCAATGAGAGCAAAGTCTATGTGCTTTTCTGTCACATTGGACCAGGCTCCTTTGGTCTCCAGTTGCCTTCTCAAGGCCTTGACCAGCTGCCTTGTCCGAGGGGAGCCAAGCAATTCACTGGAAAGGGAGTTCACTGGAAAGGGAGTTCACTGGAAAGGGAGTTCACTGGAAAGGGATAACTTGGTTGGTTTTGTTTTAACTAATTCATTTTTTCCTTTTTATTTAACTGTGTATCAGTCACAGACTTGTGTTAGAGAAGTGATACCGAATTCTCCTTTTGCCAGTATTATGCAGTACTTCCTGTTACTTGTCTTCTTCAGTCCTCCCAATCATTGTGTATATGGCGGTTCTCCGATTTAATGGCTGGTAAATCTAGAACTCAGAAAAGCTTGCCTGAGGCCCCACTGGTAAGATTAGAGCCAGGATTCAAATGCACATCCTTTGATTCTGCGTCCATTGGTCTTGTCTCTTCTTTATCCAGCGTTCACTCCCGTGGAGATCCCATTCCATCTGGTAGCTTTATTGCCAGTAGACTGTAGGCATCGCAGCTGTAATTGGTAAAAACATAAGTCTTGCTTCCCCCCCACTAAACCTTTGCCCCTACTGTCATTTCTCACCTCAGTAAATGGCACCGCCCCTCTGCTGGTTTCTCAGGCTAAAAATTTTGATGTCATTCTTGACTCCTTTCTTTTCTCAAAAGCCACATCTACTTAATCAGCCATTATGTTGGCTCTACCAAAACTTGTCCCTAATCTGACTACTCACCCTTCTTGCAGTCACCTTGGTGGAGGCCACCTCCATCTCTTGCTTCTCTCCTATGTCCACTCTTGCCCCCTTGCAGTCACCCTTCTGTTCTCCACCCTCCTCAGGCAGGCATCCCAGCATTCTTAGAAGACACTTCAAAGCCTGACTTTCCTGTGAGACCCTGAGTGATCTCAGCCTCTGCAGCTGCTGACTTCAGCCCTCCTCATCCTCCCACTTGCTTCCTCCTTTTCAGGCTTGCCAGCCCCTTTGCGAAGGTCACGGCTGTGTCAGGGCCTTTGCATTTGCTCTTCCTTGTGTCTGGCACGGCCCCAGGGTTATGGTGGCATGGCTCGCTCTTACACTTCATTTGCTTACATGCTGCCTCCTCAGAGAGGTCCTCCTTGACCCTTTTCTTAGGTACTAAATAGCCTCTCTGTCTCCTTGGCTTGCTTTGGTTTTCTTCACAGCACTGAGTATGTGACATTCTGTATCATATTGATTAATTACCTGTCTTCCCCACCAGGCTCAAAGCTCTAATTCAGTACCTAAGAGAGCACAGTATAGGCACTCAGTAAACGTTTGTGATATTTTTTAGTCTTTGTTTGTGTCCGTTTCCTAATTTGTGGACTGAGGACCCCTAGAGGGGAGAGCAGTAAGTGTAAGTAGTCGTGCAGCTGTGGCACCACAGATCTGTCTGTGTGTTAGGGGAGATCATTCACGTACATAGAATTAGATGCTGTTGTGATTAATAGAATAGAAATTCCTTTCTCATGGTTTTTGGCTCTTATTTTCTCAGTTAACAAGTACCAAAAGAGTACAATGCTCATTTCAGAATATTTTGACCTTGGTTAGTCATATTCAACAAGGCCAGGAGTCTGCTCGATACCGGGCCTGTTCCACAACTTGATCTGAGAGCAAGGTCCTTGGGTAGGTGCTAGAAGCAGTTGTAAGAAGTAGCCCCACCCGGCAGTGAGTTTATTAACCTTGTAGGGGAGGCAGCCTACCGGTGTGATGTCAGACTGTGTCCATGTGCCACCACTTCTCAGACAGTATTGGGCGGAGGGGAGCAGGGTGGGTGTTGGGAGAACGATCAGACCCCATGCAAAGGCCCACACGTTCTGATTTTGTCTTTTTGGTGGCAAGGCCTTTAATTTACCCCGTGTCAAGTTTCAAGAGTCCCCAGAGCAAGTAATGGACTCTAAACTGGCGCAGGTGCTGGGCTACAGGTTCGGGGCCAGCCAGCCTTCCCTCGCAGCCACATTCCTAGAGCAGTGGGGTCCACTGGGGTCAGGGAAAGGGATGCCCACTCCTGGTTAAATCTTAGAGATAGTGGGCATTGTATGGTTTGAAACACAAAGTCAGTGTCACAATTTAATTTTATATTTAGATATTATTTTTAGATTAAAAAATCAATATTTTTTATAATACAAATTTCAGCAAAGAAAATGCTGCTGAATCTTGGCAGGGAGGATTTTGTAGAAGGTAGCAGTGATTTTCAGGGTGAAGGCCACTGTTCAGGAGAAGATGAAGTATCAGCGTTTGGGGCTGTTGGGAAGGGCTGAGTCAGGTTTGTATGTTTATTTAAAGGGGAAACTTTTTTTAAAAGTTGGAGAAACACAAGCTTACTGTAACAACTGTGTTTGCTGGGTAAGGAGGAAGGTGCCAGAAGGGCTGGTTTTGTTGATATTTGCCTCTCTGCCACGTTGCCCTGAAAAGGCACCGGTTGTCACACCAGTTGGGTTGGTGGGGTGGGGCAGGTAGGTTTCATGTTTGCAGGGCTGGTCTGCTGTGAACTTCTATCTCCTTGGCCTGAGTTTGTATAAGTCAAGTTATATACAGGCGCCACCAGTATTTCTAGAAAATGAGAAATGCTGAGCAACTGGAAGCCAAATGGTGATCCCTTTCACCTGCTCTCAGGTGCCTCAGGCCCCCTGGATGGCTGTGTCGTGTCCAGGCCCACAGCTGGCACGGCTCGTTCTTGGAGTCAGGGACTGTTGTTTGTCCAGATCATCGTCTCCTGGTGGTTGGCCAGTTGTTTCCTGCCTTCATTTCTTCCCTCTGTGTGGCAGTTTGGAAACCCTGTGGTCAGTTTAGTGCTTGCTAATAACCTGGGTAATATTTCACATTTGACGGGTGCCCATTTACCTCTGAGATGGAACCGTGCTCTGTGGACCCACTCAGAGCTCTGGGCAGGCACTCCAGCCTTCAGCCGGGAGCACCCTTGGGCTTTACAGAGAAGTTGTTAAATATAAAGTGCTTCCCCAACAGAAAATCGCTGTGAGTGATTCTTGCCCAGTGCCCCTCTCTCTCTTAATGTTAAGTGGGCTCTGGGATTTTTTCACATTGCATGCAGAAGGAATAATAGGTTATGATTATGATGTCTAAAGAAGATTCAAGTCACCAAATAGTTGTTGAGCCCACCTGAGGTGCCCAGCATAAAAGGATATGTGGAAACCATCTGATGTGGTCTTTGGCCTAAAAATAAAATATAGTTGCATTGCTGCGTGCTCACTGTGTGCCAGGCGCCGGGTGGGCCCTTTGCTCACATCACCTAACCTAATCCTGTAGCAGACATGGGAAGTGGTCCCACTGGCCCCATTTGCTGGAGGCCAGATGCTGGTGTGGTAGGGGCAGGACCTGGATTTGGGCCTTACCTGACTTGACCCCAGAGCTTTTGCTGCCTCCGCGGTGCTGAACTGCCTCTCCAATCCCTACGTCTTGGAGGCAGCAGCGTGGAACTTGGTGCCTGGCATAGCCACATTCTTAGTTTTTAGGCGATCGGGCTGTGCCACACCTGGCACTGTGCTGCTTGGCATGTTGAAGACACTCCGTGAATGCCATTTTGTTGTTACCTGGGAGATCTGGGATTCAGGTTTTGCTGAATTGAGCAGAGTGGATTTCACAACCCAAGGAGAACCCTTTCTCACGTCGGCAGTCTGCTTGCGGGTGTTTGGGAACTGAAGGGTTGGTGAGATGGATTGTGTTTTCTGCGGCAGCCGCCCTGAGTCCCACTCCCGTCAGCCTCTGTGGCTCTTGCAGCTCCTCAGGACAGCCCTGGCACGGGTGGCCGGGAGCACGGCTGGAAACGACCCCATCTCTGTGTGGACTGAGTGTGGCACCGGTACCTCAGGTTTTCCTAACAAAATCCTATTACAAGTTTTGTTAAATTTTGAAAAATGTTCCCATACAAAAGTACATGCAATGTGCATGTTTAGTTTATACAAAAATCTCTGTGTAAAGAAATAGAGCACTCCCAGCAGTATCTCACAAAATCCCTGATTTCTCTTCCTCCCATCCAGAGAGAGCCATTATCCTGAAATTTTTTTATTAGTCATTCCCTTTTCTTTACAGCTTTACCATCTGTATCAGTTATCTCTTGCTGTAAGCAAACCACCTCAAAACTTAGTGGCTTTAAGCATCAGCAGTTTATTATTTCTCCCCATTTTGTGGGTTGACTGGGCAGTTGTTTTGTTCCACAAGGTGTTGGGGTCATTTATGTGACAGCATTCAGCCAGTGGCTGGGCTGGAATCTTGGTGCCATCAGCTGGGGATCTCAGCTCTTCTTCATGTGGCCTGTGCACATCGTGTCTCCTCCGCGGCCCCTCATGTGTCCTCTCTCCCCAACAGGAGCATCTGGACATCCCTGCAGTGGGGTGGCTGGGGTCAGGAGAGCAAAGGAGGATCTTCCAGGCCTCTTAAGGGCCAGGCCTGGAACTGGCAGAATCACTGCATCCTGTTGGTTAGAGTCATCACCGGGCTGCCCAGATTCAGTTGGAGTCTCATGGCAGGTGTGGTTGGATGGGAGGGATTGTTGGCAGCCATCCTCAGAGTCTGTGCCCACACCATCTACGTCCGTATTGCCTGTTTGGAACCATCCTGAGGGCTTCCCCAGGTCCCTCACGTTTCCATTCCCAAATGAATTCCTTGTGTAGCTGGCCAGAGCTCATGTACAGCCAGGCTGCCAGTCCTCAGGAGAGCACCCCAGCTCTGACACCCGACGTCTACCTCTTTAATCAGGGATCCACTGAGCAGACGGTGGCGTCAGGGGAGGTGTCCCGTTGCAGTCAGGGGTTGGTCGGAAGGCCAGGCCAGGCTCTGCACAAGCGAGTGCCTGACGTGAGGGCTTTGGGCTCTGTGGGCTGTGCCGTCCTGTTCTGTTTGCGTTTTCTGTCATGCTCAGTCTTCAGGGTCTTTCCTAGAAGTAGTTTTAACTAAAGCTCACGTGCAGTGCCCTTGGAGCAAGATGAAGTAAGGAGGAAGGGACCCCGCACTTGTGCTTAGTGAAGGGCGCGCACGCCAAGGGCAGGCCTGCGGAGCCGCACGTGACATCGGCGTTGGTAACGGAAAGTGACTGGCTGCTGATCTTGTTACCGTGTGTCACGTCTCCTGAGACAGGGCTCCCTCCTTGTGCGCACTCAGGAGAGGCAGCTCCCACCTCGCTGCTGCCCGTGGCACCCCCGTGTCCCTCTGTGTGGCCCAGGCAGGTGCATCCTCCACCACCTGCTCACCTCCTTCCTAGTCCCGTCTAAGTTGGCTAGATCCTGGTGGGGTCCTTTCACTGTAGAGTATAGGAGCGGAGACAGGAGACAGTCGGAGGACTGCACGCTCGCTCTAGAGCAGTTCACCCAGTTTGGAGGTGGGGCACTGCCTGGTTCTAGCTCAGCCCCTCTGAGGGGGAGGGCCAAGCCAGCTGGCCCCTCACCTGCTCACCACGTCGCCTTGGGGAGAGAGGGGCTGTTGGAGCCTTTCAGCAGGCAGCCAGCTGGTGGAGGCACGTGGGTGAGGCTGGGAGACAGGCTGGGGGCTCTGGGCTCCACCTATTCCTGGGGTGCGTGGTTATAGAAGCCACTGGGCTGTTGACAAATGATGCCATTTAGCACTTGGCAGGCATACCCCTCAAGGGGCCGGTTACAAGATGGGGCTCCTGAACATACATTTGAAGTGCTGCTTCTCTGTTTGTGGGGACAGCCTTCTTGTTTCCTTTTTCTTTCCTTCCTTCCTTCCTCTCCCTCCTTTCCCTGCTTCTTCCTTCCCTTTTATCCTCTCCTGTTCTCTCTGTCACTTTTCTTTCTTTGATTTTGTCAGATCAGCTGCTCTTTTAGGACTGTTTCTCTATTGGAACAGCTTCAGAGGCTGCCTCAGAGGAATTCCAGAAGCCTCTTGTGTGCTCCCGACACCCACATTTGGGGAGGAGCCCGCTTCTGGGTGGGCACCTTGGCATCAGAAAACCAGTGGTTGGCTTTGGGGGGAAAACATTATTCGTGGCACACAGCTGCTCCCCTGTGTGTGTGGGGTGGGGACTGCAGGTACTGGGCCACCATCCACCCTCTCCCAGGGACCTTTACCGGCCTTCCCCTGAGGCCTCTAGCAATGGGCACGCCCCCGCCTCCCATGTGTCCAGCCCCAGGAGTCCTGGGCTTTGCTGCCCTTTCCCTGGGAACTCCGGGGTACGTGACGGTGTGAGGGCTTGGTCCCAGGCCAGGCCAATAATCACCTGACCTTTGAGCTGGCAGGTCCCTTCCACCCCGTTGGCCAGGAGTCTTTCTCACGTTTATCTTCCCAGCAAGTCAGATTGCTTTCCGGCTGGAGGCTTCAGCTTTCAGCAGGCTCCAGCCCAGGGGCCTGGGAACAACTCTCCACCTCGGGGGGTGGGGTTGGGGTGCTGTTCAGCCAAAATGCTCCCGAGTTGTTTCTGAGCCTGGGAGATACTTCCTCCCAGCCCACTTTTTGGGTTGGCTCCTGGCGAAAGTTGGGGAGCCAGAAGGGATTATTCTGCAGCTGACTGAGGAGGCCCCACAGGCCCTGGTTGTCCCTCCCTTTCCAGGCTTGGGAAATATTTCACCTGGGGCTCCTGAGGACAAAGGGGTGGCCTGGTGATCGGGACTTGGGGGCTACCTGCACACACTGCACACACCTGTCGCTCACGTGGCTTTTTCCACGGCAGAGAGAAGAAGCTCTGAGGTTGGTTTGGTCCAGGCCTCTCCTTGCCACGTGACTTTGGTTCCATTTACCCTTTGCCTGGTGTGTACATCCTTAGGTCCCAGGCCCGAGTGCCCTGGCCTGGGTGTTTAACCCATGGGCTGGACACTGGTTCTCTTCTATGTCCTCAAAAAATTTCTCTGTTGTAGCTCTGACCTGATCAGGAACAGAGCATCCAGACCTCTTCCCTGCATCCCTTTAGGTCATGAATGGGACCTTGCTTTTTCCAGGGATTAAAGACCTAGAGAAGCATGCCTTTGTGGGCTGTCCCACGTCAGCAGCAGCCTCTGCTCCGGTGGCTCTGTGCTATGCTGGCTGGTTTGGCGCCGAGCGGGCTGTTCAGATGCAGAGGGCGTGGCCGCCTCGTGCCTGACCTCTTGCCACCAGGACAGGCTCTGGCTCTTCCCTGCTTACACCGAAGAGCTTGAGCCATAGGCACTTGTGATCCAAGAGCTCCAAGGAGCCGTGCCTCTAGGGGAGCTTGTGCGTGGAGCCTGGGGCCAGAGGACAGTCCAGGGGATGTTGGAGGGAGGAAAAGGGTATTTTGAGTCTCCAGCAGCAGCAGCTCTGAACTTCTGATTCAAGGGCTGACACCCCGAGACACACAGGGTGTTGCCACTGCCTGCCACCCCCTTATTTGAGCCCACTCACCTACCTGGTGACTTCGCCGAGTACCCTGACTTTTTAAAAAGTTTCCAGACACCACGGGGTGGGTGGGCTTTGTGTCCTTCAAAGTTGATCAGTGCTGGCTGAGCCATGTGCATGTGTGCAGGGACGTGGCTTTCATTGTGTCTCATCACAGCCAGACAGCCGTATGTGGTCACCGTGGCTCCAGAACAGCAGCTCAGTGACTCATCCCCAAGAGGCCTACGTAACGGGAACAGCTGGAGCCAGTGAGCGGCTGCTGAAACCTGGAGGCTGAGAGCCCCCAAGTGTCACTCTTTCCCAGAAACTGCCTGGGGCAGCTCTGAGCAGACCCAGGCCTCAGAGGAGAGGTTCTGGAAGAGCTGAAAGAGAAACCACTGCCACTTAGCAGACTCCGAGGCAGGGCATGACGGCTCAGCCCTGTTGGATCTGTGTAATGTGGGCCCAGGAGTGGGCGTTGGTGTTTATTTGGAAATTGCTTCTTACCCGAAAGGAGAACCTGTGACTTTTCCCTGGAAAATGCCGATCTTGAAACTGCCTCTGGTGTGGCGCTGAGGGGAAGTGGGGAGCTGTGTTCAGTGCGTGTTAAGTCGTGGCCCGTGCAGTTCATGGTTACTTGGCACCAGGACATGGAGTTTTTGTGAGCATTTTCACCTGAGGTGACTTCCTGGACTTCCTGGACTTCCAGGCAGTGAGTGAGGACTTTGACAGAGAAACTGCAGCCAGGCCAGCAGCTCTTGGGATCAGGGTCAGAGTTCATCTTTTCTCCAGGGACAGCTTGGAGAGATTTCTGGAGGGAGAGGACCACCAACTTTATGTAGTTCCCCCAGCCCATGAATCAGAGGGGGGAGGGGAGGGGGAAAAATCAGTTCCACCCCCTCCCCTGGGCCAGGCTTCACCGAGGACAAAGGAACTTTGCACAGAGCCCTGTGGGTGTAGCTGGAGAGGAGGCAGTTCCTGAAATGCTGGATGATGGAGCATCTGCCTTCCCAAGCGCGCATTTCACCTATGCATGCCACACTGAGAAAAGTAAGAACAAAATAGAAAGGTTTTCATAAAGCCAAATGTATCCAATCAAAAGATCCGTCCTTTATTCTAAGATTATGTTATGCATTCTTTTTGTAAACAATGTTTCACTGTGTCTTTTTTAAAAAAAGTGCTGACAGTAATCAGTGTTTTGTGTTTGCTTGTTTTTTGACTTTTTAATGTTGTTACCTGGCAAAACACAAAGGTGGCTGTTTTATATTGGTCCCTCCACGCTTTTTGATTTTGGGAACTTTCCTGGCCAGTTAGCCAGGAATCTAGGATCCCCTGATCGGTCCAGGCTTGCAGAGGCACCTGGAGTATCTGCCTTTTGTGGACTTGTTTTCGCCACTCCTCCCCACCCGCCGCGTTCCTCATCTGGGAGTGCTGGGATTGCGCGGAGCCTGGCTGGCTGTCCTCCCTCTGTGCTAACATGAAGGCCCTTTGGCTTTCCCCAGCCATGGATTTTCCCCAGCACAGCCAGCACGTCTTGGAGCAGCTGAACCAGCAGCGTCAACTGGGGCTTTTGTGTGACTGCACCTTTGTGGTGGACGGTGTTGATTTTAAGGCTCATAAAGCAGTGCTGGCGGCCTGCAGCGAGTACTTCAAGATGCTCTTCGTGGACCAGAAGGATGTGGTACACCTGGACATCAGTAACGCAGCAGGTACCCCGCTGGGTCCAGGGCTGAGCTTGCGGAGGGCTGGACACAGGCTGGCCTGTGGTGTGGAAGGCCCTCCTTACACAGCCCCTGCCCTCCTGTGAGCAGCACCTTCAAGGGGTGCAACAGGCCTCCCACACAGGACTCAGGCCACGAGTGCACGAGTACTGAAGCTCCTACCACGTGTGGGGCCCTATTTTGACTGGGAGCAGGGTTGTAAGGTGAGAGCTGGCAGGAAAGGCTCACAATAAGCTCCAGGCTGGACTCAAGACAGGACAAGCTCATCAGGAGGGACAGAGAGCCGGTGAGCTCTGAGACCCCAGTCCCTTTCCATTGCTGAGTCAGCCCTGATCCCCAACCCCAGTGCTAACCTTGATGGGGATGGCAAAGGGTTACGGTCAGGAGGAGTGTCAGGAAGGTCTTGGGACTGAGGAAGGAACTAACTGGTCTTTGATTTGGGTTCCTAACCCAGAATGGTGTAATATGCCACCAGACATTAGGGTAAGATGTTGTTCCCCCATTTTACAGATGTGGAAACTGAGACCCAGAGAGGTCAGGTGACTGGCCTAGAGTTTCAGATAGAGTTTGTGGCAGAGCCCCGATGAAAGCCAGTGGTGACACTCTGGTTGGAGTGTCGTCTGGTGGTGAAGTGTATTGGCTGGGTATAGAGCATATAGAGGGGCTGTTCACACCCTCTGCCCTCTGTTGGTGGACTTCTTTTTGCCTGCGCTGAGAATCCCCAGGTTGCCCACCTCCACCAGCATGGGAGATGGGGAGGTGGTGGCCTGCCGCTCTGCTTTTCATAAATCCCTGGATCCTGCCACCAAGCGGCTGGACGGGCTCTTGGTGCCAGGCCTTGAGGTGGGTCCATGATGGCTGTCTGTGTCCTTGGCAGGCCTAGGGCAGGTGCTGGAGTTTATGTACACGGCCAAGCTGAGCCTGAGCTCTGAGAACGTGGATGATGTGCTGGCCGTGGCCAGTTTCCTGCAGATGCAAGACATCATCACAGCCTGCCAGGCCCTCAAGTCACTGGCTGAGCCCACCGCCAGCCCTGGGGAGAATGTGGAGGCCTCGGCCATGGAAGGTAAGGTCCTTGGCAGGCTGTTCCTGAGCAGGTGGCTTTTGATGGAAGCTCTGCCCCTTTCTCTCTGTGTGGCCATTGTCCTCATCTGGCCTCATGTGTGTTGTGGGGAGCTTGTGAGGAGGAGCTGCAGCAAAGTCTAAGAAGGCCTCTCAGAGGGGCGTTTCTTCCTCCCCTGCCCCACCTTTCACCAGCTCCCTTGTGCTCTGCTGCCCAAGGGCACCAGGCAGGCAGCCTGGCTCACGGCCTTTGCATAGGGCTTCACTCCTCTGGCAGCTCTCCTCTCCTGCAGCCTTCCTCCCCGCTCCCCTTACTGCCTCAGGAAAGCCCTGATGCCCGGGTGGGCCAGGTTCCTGGTGGCACTTGCAGAGACCTGTGCTCTTCTCCTCGTAAGAACCCATCTCTGATCAGAGGTCTGTCCCCCAGAACAGTCTGCAAGCCCCACGGGAGCAGCAGCCACAACTGTTGTACCCACGGCCCAGCCGGCAGCCTGGTGCGCAGTAGATGCCTGTGAATAATCTGTGGAAGGAGCAAACTGGCACACCCCAGGGAGGGTCCACTCACCCCTCCAACTGGTGGGCATTTGATGGGAAATGGCAGGTCTATCCTGTTCCATCTCCAGGTGGGGGCAAGAGAGCCAAAGAGGAGAAGGCTGCTGCCACCACGCTGAGCGATCCGGACCTGGCCAGAAGCAGTCCACCCATGGGCCTAGGCAGGGAGCTCAAGGAGGAGCGAGGTGGCCAGGCCGAGAGCACGGCCAGCGGTGAGTTGTGACCCAGCCGGCTGTCCATCATGTGCCAGCAGCGTGGGCCCCAGCTCAATGCAGGGCTTCCTCAGGAGGCTCCTGGGGGAGGGAGGTGGGGAGGCACAGGCAACTGCACCCCTTGAGCTTAGGTTACCCAGAACAACCCCTTGTTCTGAGGTGTCTGTCCAGCCAGAGCAGAGGCACAAGCCACCTGAGCTCGGCTGTGCTCTTCCCACGCCCGGGCCACAGCCACTTCCAGGGGCCTGGTCCCAGAGAGGAGAGCCTTCTGGCCCCTGGACAAAGGGTTCCAATCCAGCCTTAGATGCCCCTACACCCCCACCCCAGGTGCAGAGCAGACGGAGAAGGCCGATGCCCCCCGGGAGCCGCTGCCTGTGGAGCTCAAGCCTGACCCCACGAGTGGCATGGCTGCTGCTGAGGCCGAGGCCGCCTTGTCAGAGAGCTCAGAGCAAGGTACTTCCACCCACCCAGCCCCCAAGGTGCCCTCTCTTATATTGCCTCAGCTCATCCCACCAGCAGTCACCCTTTCCCTTCAGCTTTTGGGCGAACATCATCTTTTCTCATTCTTGAATTTTGACATCAGTGTCTTGCTTGTGCACCCTGGCTACGCTTCCTGTTAGCACAGAAGTGTCGCTGTCACAACATTGGTCTGCTGCTTCTTCCTGGGCTGCGCACCAAGGGGGAGCATTGCAGCCCATGGCGCCTCCCACCCTCCGTGCACTTTGGCTGACAGCACCCTTCCTACCCAGTTGCCAGCGTGGGGCTCCAGGTGGATTGAGGCTCACCTGCATCCTCAGGCAGCAAATGTTCCCACCAGCGGTCTGCCCTGTGCTTCCTCAGTCAGTGCTGGGGACTGATTTTCTGTGGCTCCTGGACATGGCCGGGCCCTCCGAGACGCCCACGCAGAGAGAGGGGTGTGTGCAGTGATGAGCCGGCCCCAGGCCTCATGTGGCCAGTTGCCAGGTGGCTTTTCTGGCATTTGCCTGGCTATAAGGTCATGTCCCTCGGGGGGGGGGGGCCCTCGCGCCCTCTCCAGCACCTCAGTGCCTGCCCTTCTCATGGCAGAAATGGAAGTGGAGCCAGCCAGGAAGGGAGAAGAGCAAGAGGAGGAGGGCGCCGTGCCCGTGGTCGGCAAGGAACAGAGCCGGCGACTGGAGAAGGGCGAGGGCCCCGGAGGAGAGCGAGGAGTCGGCCAGCACGGACTCGGGCCAGGAGCTGGGCGCCGAGGCCCGGGGCCTGCGCTCGGGCACCTACGGCGACCGCACGGAGTCCAAGGCCTACGGCTCCGTCATCCACAAGTGCGAGGTGCGCCGCCGCCCGTGGTGCCGGCCCCGCCCCGGCCCCCCGCCTCCCCTTCCCAACTCCCCGCCTGACACCCTGCTTCCCGCTGCGCCCGCAGGACTGTGGGAAGGAGTTCACGCACACCGGGAACTTCAAGCGGCACATCCGCATCCACACGGGCGAGAAGCCCTTCTCGTGCCGGGAGTGCAGCAAGGCCTTCTCCGACCCGGCCGCGTGCAAGGCCCACGAGAAGACCCACAGGTAGGCCCTGCGGCCCCTCGGCCCCGCCCGCGCTCCCCGGACCCCGCGAGCCTCCTCTCCCTGCGCCTTCTGCCCACCAGCCCGCTGAAGCCCTACGGCTGCGAGGAGTGCGGCAAGAGCTACCGGCTCATCAGCCTGCTGAACCTGCACAAGAAGCGGCACTCGGGCGAGGCGCGCTACCGCTGCGAGGACTGCGGCAAGCTCTTCACCACGTCGGGCAACCTCAAGCGGCACCAGCTGGTGCACAGCGGCGAGAAGCCCTACCAGTGCGACTACTGCGGCCGCTCCTTCTCCGACCCCACGTCCAAGATGCGCCACCTGGAGACTCACGACACTGACAAGGAGCACAAGTGCCCACACTGCGACAAGAAGTTTAACCAGGTGGGGGCGCCCGGGCCCAGGCCCCTGTGCCCTGGTGGCTTCCAACCCGGGGGCCGGGGGCACAGGGGAGAGACAGGCCCAGTGGGGGAGTCGGTGGTGTTGGCTGAGTAGAAAATGACACTCCTTGGGGTAGAAATCTTGATCACTCTGCTGGGGATGCTGGGAAGGAAGGTTAACTCAGATGAGGGGGTTCCCTTTCCACTGGCCTGGAGGAGATGGAGCCCCTGTGGGCTCCGGGAGGACCAGAATCCATTGTTCACTGGCGGGAGGGGCTGCCCTGGCGTCCTGAGGCCAAGTTCGGGGGTGTAGTAGCCCTTCTGACCCCCTGCCTGGGCACAGGTGGGGAATCTGAAGGCCCACCTGAAGATCCACATCGCAGACGGGCCCCTCAAGTGCCGGGAGTGTGGGAAGCAGTTCACCACCTCAGGTAGGGCCCGGCTGCCCGGCCGCCCTCACGCACCCCTCCCGCCCCGCCTTGGCGCTGTGTGCCAGGCCCTCCCTCGGTCTTGCCACAGGGAACCTGAAGCGGCACCTTCGGATCCACAGTGGGGAGAAGCCCTACGTGTGCGTCCACTGCCAGCGGCAGTTTGCTGACCCTGGCGCTCTGCAGCGGCACGTCCGCATCCACACGGGTGGGTGAGCCAGCCTGGCGGTGCCTGGGGCCAGCGAGGGGCACATAGGAGGAAGGGAGGTGCCGACAGTGGTCCTCGTCCCTGTCCCCAGGTGAGAAGCCATGCCAGTGCGTGATGTGCGGCAAGGCCTTCACGCAGGCCAGCTCCCTCATCGCCCACGTGCGCCAGCACACCGGGGAGAAGCCGTACGTCTGCGAGCGCTGCGGCAAGAGGTCCTGCCCCTCCATCCCTTACCCCGGGCGCGGCGGGGTCCCTGCCCTCTGCTGGTGGAGGGGTCAGAGAACAAGCAGAGGGCTCGGCTGGAGCCAGGCCCACTGCTGCCTGAGTCCAGGCGCAGGTCCCGGGGGTCCTCTCCAATCTAGACTCTGTGGCGGGAGGCCTGGGCAGTTTGGTGCAAGCCCCCCACTCTGCGGCCCTGCAGATTTGTCCAGTCCAGTCAGCTGGCCAATCACATCCGCCACCATGACAACATCCGCCCCCACAAGTGCAGCGTGTGCAGCAAGGCCTTCGTGAATGTGGGGGACCTGTCCAAGCACATCATCATCCACACTGGTGAGCATGTGCCACCCGCCTCTGTCCCAAGCCCTGACTCTGGGGCGGGTGGTGGGGCGGGAGGTGCCGCAGACCCCAGGCTGGGTGCCGGCACTTGCTGCAGGCAGCCTTGCGAGTAGTTCAACTCCAGTGAGGGCCCTATTTTCTCAGAGCTTCCAGAAGGCATGGGGGCCGGTGGAGGCTTCTGTGTGGCTCAGGTGGCCACCCCAGAGCACTTCCAGCTGGAAAAAACAGGGCTGCTGGGGAAACTGGAGGCCACTGAGGTCCTCCCCCCCTGCACCTCCCCTCCAATGGCAGGAGAGAACCTTGCCTCCTCCCCCAGGAGAGAAGCCTTACCTGTGTGACAAGTGTGGTCGAGGTTTCAACCGGGTGGACAACCTGCGTTCCCACGTGAAGACCGTGCACCAGGGCAAGGCAGGCATCAAAATCCTGGAGCCAGAGGAGGGCGGTGAGGTCAGCGTGGTCACAGTCGATGACATGGTCACACTGGCCACTGAGGCACTGGCAGCAACAGCCGTCACTCAGCTCACAGGTGCGGGCGTCACTCAGCTCACAGGGCAGCAGGGGTGGTCACAGTAGGGGTTGCTTCTGGGGTGGCAGCAAAGGGGTAGGCAACTCTGGCCTCAGGCCCTGCTGATTCCGCCCACAGTGGTGCCAGTGGGGGCCGCGGTGACCGCGGATGAGACAGAAGTACTTAAAGCCGAGATCAGCAAAGCGGTGAAGCAAGTACAAGAAGAAGGTGAGAGGCTGCCCATGGTGGGAAAGCTGGTTGGCCCAGAGGCCCTTCTTGTCCTGACTGCTGTCCCACCCCCTACAGATCCCAACACCCACATCCTCTATGCCTGTGACTCCTGTGGGGATAAGTTTCTGGATGCAAACAGCCTGGCCCAGCACGTGCGGATCCACACGGCCCAGGCACTGGTCATGTTCCAGACGGATGCGGACTTCTACCAGCAGTATGGGCCAGGCAGCACGTGGCCGGCCGGGCAGGTGCTGCAGGCTGGGGAGCTGGTCTTCCGCCCTCAGGACGGGGCTGACAGCCAGCCTGCCCTGGCAGAGACACCCCCCACAGCCCCTGAATGTCCACCACCTGCTGAGTGAGCAGGCACTCTTTCTCCTGTTTATTTAAGGATGGGTGGTACCCTAGAACTGAGAGGGGTGGCCCCATTCCCTAGAGAGAATAAATTGGATTATTTTCTAATGCTGCCTAGAGCTCCCTGTAGGGGTGGGGTGGGGAGCTGGCAGCTGTGGTTGATGCCACCAAAGGGTTGCGCCACCCAGGGACGAGCCAACAGAGACCTGCTTCTTGGGAAAGGCAGGCTGTCCCTTTGCAGAATGGGACTGGAGCCCCGGGACCTGTCGAAACAAGCTGGCTGCTTTGCCCAAGTTGGGGTGTGGGCAGCACACTTGCACTTAGGTCCAGAGAAACTGCAGCTCCCCAGGCCCCATCCCTTCGTTTGGTCCCCTCTTTGGAGGCTGCTCATCTGCTCAGCCTGAGCATTGGACCTCCCCTTTCCTCCATGGAGCACAGTGACCTTGGCCCCCTCTGCCCAGGAGCCGGGCCCGCAGGGCTTGGCCACAGCTGCACAGGTGGCCGTGCTCTACCTGTACAGAGCTCCACTCGGGTCCGTTCAGCCAGAGCAGCAAGGCAGGCAGAGCACTGGACCCAGCAGGCCATGGGCCTGGTTCTGTTGGGCTTACAGAAGCAGGAGGGCTGTTCTCTCTTCACGGTAGTGCTGGCCCGAAGATCACTGCCAAGCCAGTGTCACCTTTTGGGAACGTTTACTTGCCCTGAATCAGTGGAGTCTCTGAGGGTCTGGAGCGACAGGAATGAGCGGCCAGGAGTTCTGATGGGGAGGTGGGGGACATAGCACTGCTTAAATTAGAAGCAGCAGTTGGGATGGTGGGGCGGCTCAGTCTTACTCCTGTCAGCAGGGAGACGTGAGATGCCATCCCTGCCACTTTTCTGCACGGCTCATCCCAGCAGCTGTAATCCCTCACTCAGAGGTGGTACCATCTTGCACCAAAAGTATAGGTCTGTTTGGAGGAGCCCCAGGGATACTGCAGGTGAGACCACCAACTTTGTGGTCCTTGCGTTCCTGTCCCCCACGTCCAACTCCCCAGCTTGTGGTGGGCCCAGCTGCAGGGGAGGCCTGGCCCTCCCGTCCCATCTTCCTGTCTGGGAGGCAGCTACGAGAACCCCGTCAGGCCAGGCTGTGCCGCTACTACCTGGAGGAGAAAGGGGCAAAAGGCAAGACGCCAAAGCTTGCTTAAGATGTTTCTGTGTTTGGGGTGGGGTGGGTGGTTTTATTCTTCATCCAACTTGGAAGTGCCTTCAACATTACCCAGGAGCCAGATGGGATCTTCAAGCGTCAGATTTACACCACAGCACGGAAAAATGGTTCTAGTTCTGAGATGAAAATCATTTTTGAACCAGATAAAAATGATCCTTGGGGAGGATTAGTGGAAGAAAGGAAATAGGTCCCATAGACAGACTTGATAGGAGGGTAAGAAAGCAAAAATGGGAGGAGAGCTAGCAGTTCCCATAAGCCAAGGGTCCTTGGCCCTCTTGTCCAAGTGACAATCACATTCACACTTGACGTGTTTTGTATTTTTTAATAAAGTTTGTAATCCAATGGACACACAAAACAAAACTGCGCTGAGAAAGTTTCATAAATTAATAAGTGTTAGGAAGTTGGGGGAGAGGTCAAGGTCACAGGAAGAGGGGAAGCCAGTCTTTTTGTACAGTCTTTTTGTGTGTGTGTGACACTTCCAAATTGCAGGGGCGGGGCCCGTGCTGTAACGAAGCACACTTATACAAATGAGTGACAATACAAAGTCTGAGTATGAAAATAAGATTTTTTCTGAAAACACATTTTTGGCACAGATTAAAAAAAATGTATGTCGGGGAATTTGATTTTTTTAAGTCAGTATTATATATATTTATATATATTATATATTTATATATACACACATCCCAAGTTCTGCATATTCCACCGAGAAAGAGAGTCCTTCCGTTTGCTCTTTTCTGATTGTAAACTGTACATCCTGGGTGATTCTAAGATGATGGAGGCAGGAGAATTAAGAAAGGTGACACATCCAGATGAGCAAGGGGAAGGGTGGGGTGGGGACAAAACAACCCAATGAAATGTTCCTTGACCCCGAGGTTTCAGCAGAAGATCGAAGTCCTGCGTGAGAGTCCACGATGTGTGTTCACATACACCAAGACATCCAGAGCATCACAGCCTGTCTTCACTGTGCAAAAGTCCAAGTCACTAATTTAGTGCAAAGGCAGTTCTGTTTTGTTTCTTAAAAACAAAAAAACAAAAACAAAAACAAAATCAAGATCCACTGCCCTGTTCCTTTTCTCCAGAAAGAGGAGAGAGAAACCCAGCCTCAAGGTGTCTGCAAGTCCATCGGTTGGTGATCTGTCCTTGGGCTAAATGTCATGTAAACATACAAGTAGCAGCACCACTGCCCAGAGGGGTCTGTCCAACTGAGCCGGGCGGGCGAGCAGGAGGGTGAGGCTGGGCGTCTGGCAGTGGAGTCTATCCCCGTCGGCAGCTTCTTCCTCCACTTGGCTGGGTTGTCCTGTGGGATTTTTTTCTTTCTCTCTCTCTTTTTTTTTTTTTGCTGCAGAGCCTCAGGAAGATACACCAAGTGGTAACCATTCAGTGGCTCACACAGAGGCAATGACAATCATGAGGTGGGGAGAAATGTTGGAGATGCTGGCCAGGAGGTCAGGGGCCAGACGGGACAGGTGACTCTCAGAGAACTCACAGGGCGGGAAGATCTGCAGCACATAGGCAGGCTGGAGAAGGGGACGAGAGACAAAAATGGGACCTCCTGTCTTCACATCACCCACCCCACGACCAGTCTTCCCTTAAACATTTCCAATCAGGGGCCCTGTCTTCACATCACCCACCCCACGACCAGTCTTCCCTTAAACATTTCCAATCAGGAGCCCCAAAGAAAAGCCCAACACAAAGAGCCAGGTTGAGTCAATTTCCCAACCAGCTAACGTCACCAAGACTTTGTCTGCCAGAAGAATCCAGGCATCAGGAGACTAACATGAACTAACCCCTGGGAACCTCTTCTATTTCATTAAGCTAAAGAAGAACCTCTGCTGTCTTGGCTGTCCTTCGACTGTCTCCAGGATGGGCGATGGCAGACCGCCTGCTGTCTCTATCCAGAATGCCCCTTTGTCCACCTCCTCTGGGACACTTTCCTGGACTACTCTAGTTGGCACTTGGCAGCCCACGGCACCAAGTCAGTCAGACCACCTGACCAGCCCAGACCAGCCCCACCTGTGTGTGTGCGGAGGCAGGATACTGGGCACGGGGCTCACCTGATTGGAGCCAGGGTTCGGAACGTTGATGATCCCTGCCGCCTGCTTGGCCTGCAGATACGTGATGAAGGCAGCCTTGAGGGACTCAGTCTGGCTCACGACGTCCTCTTGGTCACGGCCACAGGGCAGAGCCAGCAGCAGACAGTAATCTGTCTCCACCTGGGGCAGAGGCAGCCATCAGTGATCAGTGCCACCTCACAAAACAGCAGCCCAGGAAGAGTCACAAAAGCCCCCACCTCTGAGATGGTGTTCAAGTCCACCCCCGTATCTGCTGAGTGAAAATAAGCCTGGTCTCTGGGTCTAGAAGCACTTCACACCCAGTGGAGACAGAACATTCCCTTTACCATCCAGTCCAAGAATGCCATGACTGCACCCCATGCTGAGCCAGGGAGACAGGCAGTAGGGGCCACCCCTTTCCCTCCCTGGGGGTGGGCAATTGCCCACCTGGGCCCAAGTCTTACCGTCATCCTTCGGGCAACACCTTCCAGCTGTGAGGCCTCCAGCCGCATCCTCTGGGCAATCCTTAGTGGGGGTCCTCCTTCAGAAAGGGGCAGGGACCGATGGGCCAGGACATTGTTGCCAGAGACAAAGTGGAGCTGCACAGCAGCTGTGTCATTCTTGAGGGCAAGGAGGCCCTGCCACACGATCGGGTACTTCTGCTTACAGGGAAACAAACAGAAGTGAGCTCAGGGCTGGAGAAGAGAGCCATGCTGGCCATGGCCCTAGGCAGCAGCCTGCTGGTCTAAGTGGGGATCTTAAAGACACTGAACACAGCACAAAGCTCGGAGGGTGGAAGGGAAGGCCCTGCCCGGGCTTACCTTCAGAAGCTGGACCATGTCCACAGGCCTCTGGGAAGTCAAGTGTGGAGAGGAATCTTGTTTGGGGGCGGGCTGGGCTTCAGCAAGTGGCAGAGCAAGTCCTGGAGGGGTGCTGGGGCCTGAGGTTGTCGGGACGAACAACGGCTGCTTTGGGGCAGCCTGAGTGGGGAGAGGTGCCGGGAGGTCAGGCTTCATGGAAACAGACACAGGGGAGGGATAGGAGGTCTGGCTTGTTTCCGCCTGCGCCCTCTGGACCTGAACGTGAGGCTCAGCTGGCCTGTTTGCAGGTACGTTTGGGAGGCGAGGCTGCTCTACTCCCGTCTGGGTCCCCTTCGCCTCCTGGGAGACCGGAGGGATCTTGCCGCTTGCTGGCTGGCCCGGCTGGCCGAGCTGGGAGGGCTGGCAGGGCTGCGTGGGCTGGGCAGGCTGTGCGGGCGGCATGGGCTGGAGAGGCTGTGCAGACTGCGCAGGCTGAGCGGGCTGTAAGGGCTCGCCTTCGGGAGCGGGGCCCTGGGTGTTGGGCGGGAAGAGAGAGGGGCAGAGATTCAGTTATGCACGATACCCTGCCCCTAGTCGGCCAGCCCTGGGCTCCCAGGCAGGTCAGCTGCGGGGCCTCTCCTGTGGGCCAGGCCCCCAGAAAGGACTTCACCCGGACTGACATGCTCTTGGGCATTCAGGATTGAGGGTTCTGGTATAAGCAGGTCACCTGTTGCCCACCCCCCACCTCTCCACCTGTTCCCACAAAGAACTCCCTCCATGTCCCTGGCTCCTTGTGCTATGATCTGATCCCTTCATCCCCAGATTTAGGGAGTTCCTCTCTAAACCCACAAAAACAACAACGTATTTTTGGGACCTGGCACCTCCGGCACTACCTGGACCGGAAGGCAGGTTTTTGGTACTCTCACCTGAGCAGGGGCCTTGGTCCGGGAAGGCAGGCCAATGGAGGCAGCAGCAGGAAACTGCGTGTGCGTGAGCTGAGCCGGGCCGTGGTAGGTGCGGATGTCCCCGTACCTGTACTCTTGAAACAGCTCCCCGCTGGAGTGCACGATCTGCACCCCGTGAGTCACCACCACAGGCGGGGTCAGGGGCAGCCCCTGGAGCTGGTTGCTGGGGGTGACTGTGAGGATGCGGGCCTCACTGTGAGGGGTGGGGGCAGGGGCAGCTTTGGCATCTGCCGTCTTGGCAGCCTCTTTTCCTGGCTGCTGAGGGGTCTTGCTGGCTGGTGGCACCTTCACTACCCCATCTGCCGCCCTGGGCTGCTCGCTGACGGCCGTCACGTGGGGATGTACCATGATCCTCACGTCCCGGGGCACGGTGTATGGGTGCAGTCGGTACTCAGACTGCATGACCAGCACCTCCGACTGCACAGGGGCTGTGGCTCGAGCAACAGGGAGGTGGTAATGCACCTCTTCCTCCGGAGGGTGCTGGGAGGCCAGGGCGGGCACACCAGCTGTGGCTGGCTGGGGGGTGCCCGCACGCTGCGGGGCCCGGACCTCTATCTGCTGGGGCTGCAGGGGTGCTCGAGGAGAGTGAAGAGTCTCTGGCCGGATGCTGTAGGTGATGCTGGGCAGCGTGGGCGTGTTCATCCTCACCTCGCCCTGGGACAGGTGGCTGAGGGACACAGTCTGGGTGATGCTGTGGGGCGGCATGATGACAGACTGCTCTGGGTGTATGCTAGAGATGAACTGAGGCACAGGAATGCCTGCAGCCAGCATTACTGTGGCGTTAGTGGAGAGGGCAGTGGACGTGGTGCTGCTGGGTTGGCACGCCCTCGGGAACGGGGATGGAGCAGGCCCACTGGGTCGAGGGGAATGAGCATCTGGCTTTGTGGCCGCCAAGTGGGAGACAGTTCGATCAGTTGGGGTAGTGGGCCCCGAGGTGACGTGGTTCACTTCTGAAGGCAGTTTGCTGGGCAGAGCAGGGGGATGGTGGGGTGTAAGAGTGGACCCCAGGTTAGCCGGCTGAAGGACCTTGGTCTCTATTTTGAGGGTGACGGGGTCAGCAAGCTTTTTGTTAGTGGTGACTATGCTTGGGGTGAGGACCAGCTGGTTGTGAACCAGCACTGGGGGTGTGTTTATGCCCTGGGTGAGGACCTTCACCGTGCCGCCCTGGGTGACAGGTGTGGACACAGAGAGGTGAATGGGCTCAGGCTTCTCCAAGGACGGACGATCAGCTTTAACAGATGAAATCACAGGAGATGCGTTGTACGTCTGGGCAGTTAGCACCAGAGTAGAATGGGTGGCCACAGTTTGCGTAGCCTGAAGGCGCCTGAGGGCCTTTGGGTGGAGGCTGCGAGGGCGTGACAGAGTCTGGTTTGACCTGGGACTTGGATACCGACTGCTGAAATTCAATGTCCATCGCACTTGCTGGGGGGATCTGGCTAATCTTGGCACTGATCCGCTGTGGGCCTTCAGTCTTCTGCCCTGAATAGCTCAGGAGTACCACCCCTTCTGAAGTGTTCACACGCAGCCCAGCGCCAGAGCCAGTGTCTGCCGGACGTTCGTCAATCACAGACATAGACCCCGGGTGGAACCGACTGTTGTCAGTAGCACTGGGTCTCTGTTTGCACTTTGATGGTGCAATCACTGCCCCCGCCACAGTCACTGCACCCGCTGTTGTGGCAGTCACCCCTCCAGATGCCGAAGTCACCGCACCCGCTGTGACCGTCACCGCACCTGCGCTGGCGTTCACTGCGCCCGTGGCAGCATTCACTGCACCTGTGGCGGCGTTCACCACACTGGTGGCGGCGTTCACTGGAGTGGTGAGGACATTCACTGGCCCCGTGAGAACATTCACTGGTCCCTTTAGGACATTCACAGGGCCAGCAGGAGTGTTCACCAAGCCTTTCAGCGTGGCCACCGAGCCCTTCACAGGGCCTTTCAGTGCATTCACTGGGCCAGTCAGTGCGTTCACTGGGACCAGGGAGACATTGACCAGGCCGGTCAGGGCACTCACCAGGCCAGTCAGGGTTTGTGGAGCTGGTTTTGCCAGAGTTATCTTTTGTGAATTCTCCAAATCAATGCTGACAGGCATTCGGCTAATAACAGAAGTAATTTTGGGAGCAATAACTGGAGTAACCTTCTCTTTGTCAGCAGCTACTGGAACTTCTGAGGCCTGGGTGTCGGAGGTGTTAGTTACTGGAGCTGCTGGTTTTTCCTCTAAAAGCGGCTTTTTAGATTCCACTGGAGGGGGCAGGGTCTCATGCAGGCAAGGGGTGGCACTTACAGGCTCTGCAATGGCAGTTGTGACACTCGTGGAAGTGACGCCCGTAGCAGACACGTACTTAGGGTCCATGAGGATCTTTCTCAGCGTGCTGGAGCTGGTGTCGATGTCAGAGGCCTTTGTGTCTGGGGGAAGAGCTGGAGATGGGGTGGACTGCGCCCGTGGCTCCTCCTGCCTTGTGATCCACTCTGTCACCTTGGGAGGGGGACTCTGGTGTGGGACACCCCCAGCAGTAATTGGGGGTGGGAGCTTTGCTGCAGTTACAGAAGGAATTGTGGGGGTGGGCATGCTAGAGTCACTGGGCGGGGTCACTGGGTCACTTTCGATGATGGAATGTACCCTGAATCTGGCTTGAGGCTCATCATCCACAGGGGCTGGCTGTGAGGGAGGGGGAAGGTCTGGGAGAGCAGATGCTTTGGTTGGAGTCTTTTCTTCAACACTGCTTTCTTGGGACAAACTTTCCATGGATGGAGTCTTGCCTGGGTCAGAAGCACAAGACTCAGAGGGAGTGGACTGGGGCCCGTCACTCTGCTTTTCCTCCTGTGGAGTTTCTAGGGGCGGTATCGTTGCCCCCTCATTTGCAGCAGGGCTCTTGCTTTGAACTTGGTCAGGTTCGGAGACATGCGTCTCTGCGGCGCCCCCCGTTTTCTTGCTTGTATTCCGTTTGCGGCGTGATCGACTTGTCTTCTGGCGCCCTTTGTCTTTCCGAGCAAGAGTCACTTCTGCCTCTTTTGATCCCTTGGCTTCTGGCACTGGGAGGGAGGTTTCGCTGCCGCTCTCTTTGGCTTCCTTGGTATCTGCTGGGCCCACTGTGGGGTCAGGTGCACTGCCTGGTGGCCTAGAAGACTCTGTGGCAACCTCAGTCTCTAAGATGCCAGACACAGCCTCATCGGTCTCGGGCTCCATTCCTTCCTCTGGAGGCTGCAGATCTGTCTGAGATTCTGCAGGGAATGGTGGAGGTGCTGGGAAGTTTTCTGGCTCCCCAGAAATGTCATTTATGATGGAACCAATGGCTGCAGCCAGCTCTGTTTCGCTGGCTTGGTGTGCGGGCTTGTCCCCATCCTCTGTGGAGAGGCCCTCCGGGGCATCTGTGGCTGCCGCCTTGAAGGCCGCGGGGGCTGACGTTTCCGTGAGCTTCTCGATGTTCTCCACGGCCTGCTCCAGCTCCATCTGCTTGGCTAACTGATTTGCTTCTGGGGATGGCTTAGAGGCAGACACATCTTCTTCCTTCTCTGGTTCCTTGCCCAGGTCAGCTGGTTCACTGTTCAACTGCGATGATAAACTACCCTCCTTTTGAGGACTCTCGCTCTTCTCAGGGGAAACTGCCACGACCCCAGCTTCCTTTTCCACCGGTGGCCCTGCAGGGCCTGCAGCCACACTGGGACTTACAGTGGCTTCCAAATTTTTCAGATTTGCAGATTTGTCCACCGCTGACCTAGAGTTCCGAGATCTTCCTCTCTTTGACTTGGAGTTTTTCTCAGGGGCTGTTTTTTTCTCCACCACTTCAACTGGGGGGGCTTCTGGTGGATTCCTGTCTGTGCCAATTTCTTTTTTGTCACGTTTCTGTTCACTTCCTGCTTCTTCTTTATCAGCCTTGGATTTTGTGTTATTTTCTTTCACGTTTACTTGGGGACCCACCTCAGTGGTGGCCTCAGGACGTTCAGCATCAACTTTCGGTTCATTTTTCCCCCTCTTCCCTTGTTGGCCACCAGCAGCTACTTTTTGGGATCGGGGGGATCTCCATCCCTCGGCTGGTTTGACTGTTTCAACAGGTTCTTTCGCCTCAGTCTCATCATCTTCATCAGCTCGACGGCGTGTTTTTGGAGGCCTTCCCCTCCGAGGGGTGGTGGGAACCACCGCAGCCTCCTGAAGCTCTCGCTCCAGTCTCTTCCTGGTCACTCGCGGTTGCTCGACGGGCTCCTTGACTGGCGAGCGGCTCTCATGGTCACCCATGGTCGCGTAGACACTCCTGACATTCCGGCGCCTGGTCCGGCTGAGGGGCAAGCTTGGCTCAGGGTGTTCAGGGTCCGCAGCCATGTTTTTAGAGGCAGTCCTTGTAATCTTCTCTGCCTCCATCTTCAATTCTAAAAGCTTCTGTGCTTCTCCCCGAGGAGAATTGGACCGCTTGAGCTTTTCCCGGTCTATCCTCTCACTCTTCCTCGTGACTGGCTTCTCCACCATACTTGCTGCAGCTGCCTGAACAGGGGTCTTGGAACGTTTACTTTTGTTTGGCTTTTTATCCTTTGCGGCAACTGGAGGGTCAGCCTCTGCATCTTCAGGAGCCTGAGGCGGAACCTCAGGAACAGCTTCAGCTTTTGGGTTTGCATTAGGTTCAACATTCGCAGCTGAGTCTGGCTTTTCCACTTTTGGCTCATCAGCTTCCTCAGGCTTCTGCGCTGGTTTTGAAAGTGTTTGGGAACTGTCAGGTTCTGGCTCTACACTGCTCTCTACCTGGGAAAATGAGGCCCCAGGAGTTGGAGGCTTGGCGTCCAGACAAGGCAGGTGATCAACTGATGAGCTTTCTTCAACAGCTAAAGGAGTCTCGGCGACATCTTTCCTGGTGTCTACTCCTGGGGGCAAGTCTGCCTGTTCAGGTTGCTCTGCAGTGACAGGAGCCAGGTCAGATACAGGTTTCGCTTCTTCTGACACAGAGTCTGGCTCCGTGGCCTTCTCTTCTGTCACCGAAGGCACCTCTCCTGTTTTTTCACCAGCTGTCTTCTCCAGCGATGGTGATGCTGACTCTGGGGCTGCAACTGTGACACTCGGAGGCCCCGTCGAAGATGGAGTTTTCAGTTCTGACTCTTTATTCTCAGGAGCAGATTCTGGAGTCTTGGGGTGATCCTCTGTATCTTCCTGTTTCTCAGCCTCTTGGGGTTTTTGGTCTTTTTCTTTTTCTTTCTGTTGCATCCGTGTGAGTTCCATAAATCTGCTATGGAAAAGCACTACCGGCTCTTGGATCAGATCGGCTGTGCTATTCACTCCATCAGATGCCTGCCTCCCATATAACCTGCCAGAAACGAGGTCAGGTTCTTCGTCTTTTCTCTCTAGATGCTGTAGTCGCTTGGAATCTTGTTCGAAGATTGAGCTGTGTAAAAAACGAGAAGCAAATAATTCTTGCCTTTCCTGTTCTTCTTCTTTATGGTCATCTTTTTTATCATCCATTTTTCCTTCTGAATCAGTCCGAATTTTCTTCTTTTTCATGTACCAGGATGGAATAGGTCTTGGAGCAGAGTCAACCTTTTCTTTATCTTTGTTGTTTCGAAAATTAGCAAATCGCGAGTCCCAGTCAAGAAAAGACCAATTTTCTTCTCGGGATGAAGAGAGGGATTTAGCTCTTTCAAGCAAAGCCTTGGTGTCTGGGGTGATTGTCTTATCCAATGCAAAAGAATAAAATTTGTTCCTTTCTAAAGAACTGGAGAGTCTTTCATCTCTCTCACGTAGTTTGTCTTCTCTGTCCCTCAATAAAAAAGACAATCGAGAGCTTTCATATAACGCAGAGGCTCTGGGAGAGTGAGATTTGTGTTCACCATCCTTCATCAGAATCAGAAGGCACCTCACCAGGTTCCAAGTCACGTACAGACCTCTTTCGGAGGCTGTCTCTCTTAATTATGGTGTTTGGGAAACTCACATCGAATTTGCTGGCATCTTGTTTCGTTTGAGAGTCCCACCGATTTAGCTCATCTTCAGAATTCAAGACAGATAGCTTTATTTTAGCCATGTCTGCCATCTGTTCTCTCCTGCTAGAATCATAAGGATTAAATTTTAAGGACTCTTCCCTGACTGTTATGTTAGAATAGGGGAGACTTTTTTCATCTACTTTAGGAGACCCTTTTAATGACATTAGCCTAGGGGAGCCAATGGGGTCATCATCTTCATGGAAGGAACCATGTCGGATACTAGGAGAACCACCAGTTCTTTCAGAATCTTCACTGATTTGGCGTGAACTTCTGTAGTTCCTCTCTCTCTTAGTGCTGATGTCAAAATCGACGTGGTCCATCCTTTTCTTTTTGCTGGGAGGAGAGTCGTCAGTGACATCCTGAGGGGGTTTGCCTACCTCATGAACAAGACTACGTCTTTCATATTCATCCACATCCTTTTTAGGACTGCCGAACTTTTCAGACTTGGCTATTTCCATCTCCATCTGCTGTTTTCTACGACTCTGCTCCATTTGTTTTCGGTAACTCTGCGTGTGATCAATATCTATGCCAATTTTTTCTTCAGTATTTACTGAATGTGGTTTCTCTTGGCCTGATTTACACTCAAGTGTTTCATCACGAAGACTGCAATAGTTTTTCCTATTATCTTCTCTGTCTGGTCCTTGATCATCTAATAGCTGCAGCTGTTTGAGCTGTGGTTTGGAGGGAGTGGGTTTTTTTGGCTGGATTTCTTGGTTTTCCACAGATTCACCTACTGGTTCTCCCAGCCTTGCTTGTAGGTCTGAGCTGGGCCTTGAGCCAGTCGCAACAGAAATACTGGCAAGCTCCTGACAGTCTTTGGGGCTGGGAACAGCATTAAGTCTGTCTAGTTTGATTTTTTTAGATTCTCTTTTAAGAATTTCTTTCCTCACAGGCTTTCTTTCAGACTCTCCTTCCCTCAGCAGAATGACATCTCTTGATATGTCAGGCTGCTTTTTTAAAAGCACCCGAGCATCCTCCATCTCTGGACTACTTTTCTTGACTTCTGATTTTTGCCTTTCTGCTTTCAAACTGGAATCTGCAAAACGCCTTTTCCTTGCTTCCAGCTTCTCCAGATCCACAGCACTCACCCCGTCAGCACTCTGCTCTGGTTTTAGGTGCTTCCTGGGTTTAGGCCTGCCTTCCTTATCTGCCACTTCTACGTGGCTTGAAAGCCCCTTTTCCTTTGGCATTTTCATCCTAACAGATTCTAGTTTCGACAACTCAGATTTTGCAGGCTCTGTTTGAGAGACCTGAAGTTTCTGATCTAGGGCAGAAGACTTGACAGTGTCATTATCAAGCTTGGCTTTTAACTTTTCCAAAGGAGGGTGGTCAATAACTTTCCCCTCTTTTTCTTTCACTCGAGTCAAAACCACACAAGGCATCAGTTCCAAGCGGTTTTTTGCTACTCCTTCTTTGTCAGCTTTCTCTCTGCTCAGTTTATTTGAACTCCTAGATTTTTCAGGACTCTGTTCTCTCTCGTTTTCTTGGTCTGTTTCTGAAGACTGAGAACTAGGGGAATGAACTTTTCCTTTTCGTTTCTGCTTGTCAGTTTTATCCTTTTCCACTTTTTCCTTCCTTATTAAGCGCCTCTCTCTTTCTACTCTCTCAGAATCAAAAGTTCGTTCTTTATCAGTCTTTTCATTTTTTGTATAGCGTTCCAAACGAGGCTTGTCAAGTTTCTCATATCTTGGAGGGGAAAGTGAGCTACAGCTTCCACTCCGGTCCGAGGATCGGCTGTAAATCCTCCTCTCAGAATCACTAGGCAATCTCTCTGACTGTGAGGGTGATGCTCCAGGACTCTGTGGGCGTCGCAAGTGCACTGGACTCTGACTGCGTTCAATTGGCCTCCTCTCGTGGTCTCTGTCCCGGTCAGACTCAAATCTTTCACGTTCTCTTTCCCGTTCCCTTTGCCTGTAACTGTATTCCCGAATATCTTGTTCATAAGGATCATTTCTGTAATCCCTATATTCCCGGGGATCATCATAATACCGTGATTCATAGTAGTCTCCTTGGTAAGTTTCCCATTCTGAATAAAACTCTCTCCCTCGAGCTGGATAGTCCCGTCTGGAATCCTCAGGATATGTGCCTGGAGTACGAACATTCTCATAATATGTACGATCTTGGCTATAGTCGTAAGATCCCCTTCGTTCTTCTCTGCCAAAAGACAAAAAATAATTTATTTGTTTTGTTTCCTCATCACTTACACATTAATCATACATATGAGATTACAAAGTCCAGCTTCAAAAAGTCTTTGCCATTATTTAACTATTAGACCTGCACTGTCTATACCGTAGCTACAAGCCACATGTGGCTACTGAGAATTTGAAATATGGCTAGTCTAAACTGAGATGTAAGTATAAAATACACACTGAATTTGGTAGATTTAGTTTTTTTAAAAATAGGAAAAGAAATTAGTAATTAATTTAGATTATATGTTGAAACAATATTTTAGATATATTGAGTTAATAAAATTTCATCTTTGCTTTTTACTAAACCACATATGTAAGCTTGCATTACACTTCTATTGGACTTGGACAGCTGTGCTTCAGCCCTTTTTAAATTTTTTTTGGTATCAGTTGTCATGACTTACAATGAGCAATAGTATTAAACAGCATCGCATCCCACATTTCTAAGTCTTTTCTGCCAAAAGATATTTTTACCACAACTTGAGAAACAAATCTACTGTTTAAAAAGATAGGTAACAATTTAAAATCTTTCCACCCATGCAACCTGTATATTGGTAACACCTCTACCTCAATTCACAACTTAAAAAGACACAGTGGGCGCCAGTCTCCCTGGGTTCAGTCTCCTCACTTGTAAAATGATTAACTTTTTCCTCATAAAACCCTTAAGATTAAATAACATTTGTAAAAACTTTCCTAGCACAATACAAGGCACATACTTGGCCTTCAGTAAATGTTAGTTTTCCCCAATCCACCAACTAACAGATCAGGTGATTACAAACTGGGTGAGATGATTCCTTAATTGTAAAAGAATTCACCACAGGTTTTCTCCCACAGTGACGTGTCCCACTGCATTCAAAATAGGATTAAATTTACATGCAAGAACATGTATGGTGTATAAAATGAAATTCACCTGTAACAGAGGCCAATTCCTTCACTCCTGTTCACTTTCAGTGTTTGTTCTCTTAGGCAGGTATGGCTTGCTCATTCTACATAGTACTGCCAGTAGTGGCTCAATTAAACATAACAAACCTAGAACTTAAGCCTCTAAAGTAAAGGCATGAGCTTTTGTCTTCTTGGCTCACAGCAAGTACTCAAGTATTTGCTGAAAGAATAAACCTTAGAAAAATATATGTCAAAGCTGCTACTGGGAGATGTTCTAACCCATTTTCAATAGCAAATGAAGCATCGAGACTTATCATTCAAACACTGGAAGCATCAATAACACATTATTATATGCATTTATACTGCACTTTTTCATTTCAAAGACAGTACTTTATGACATATCTATGATACTTGATTTAACTGGATCCAAGATGGTCCTTCTACAGTTCCACAGGAATCAGATTCCTTGCTTCAATAGTGATGAGCCGTCTTGCAAATGAATGTTATCAGTCACGGAGTAAGGCTAATTTAACTCATTACCACCAGCAAAATATAAACTTCAAGGAAGCATCACTTTTGTATGTAAAGTTGAACACACTGTAAGTTTTCTAATAAAAAGTGGTTAGGAAATCTAGAATGATACTAGTTTACTGCCCACATTAAAAGTAGGTTTTAAAATAGTTTCCAGATATTTTTTAAATTAAGCAAACTAAAACTACATCCAAAATATGAAAAAAGCTACAGAAGTCAAAGGTATATGTGTAAATGTTAGTGCTGCACTCTTCAGTTTAATAAATAATGGTTCTGTACATATTTTGTCAGGCCCTAGGACTACCAAAAAAAAAAAAAAAGAACATTCCTGCCATTAAGGAACTCAAGTAAAGAGACAATAGAACTGAACACTGATACTATGTACAAAAGACTCTAGCAGGACCTGGAGGGATTCTGAAAGGTCAGGTTTTGAGGAAACTCTATTCCTACGACTGCACAATATCCAAACTACCATAAGTAGGTGGGAAATTTGTCTAAAGCATATTGTGACCCTACAAATTCATCTTGAGAATCACTCTGGTAAAAGTAAAGCTCAGTGCACTAGCAGGTAGGAGCCCTGGGTTCATTCCCAGCCCAACTACTTAGTAGCCCGTGAGCTTAACAGCAAAGTCATCTGATCTTCAGTTCCTACTGTAAGTAACACATGACAAGAGTCATGACCCCATTTCCCTGACACAGTACTTGAGGGAATAAAAGAAATACTACTTTTAAACTTTAGAGCCCTATGTAAATGGATCATCATTTGCATTCCTCAGCTAAACCGTCATTAGGAGTAAACAATTTTTTTTCATTTATTCATCAACTATTCAGTGGAATGACTTCCTTCCACTCTACAGAAAGGGCAAAGATTCTCAAGTTCCATTGCAAGGAATGCATTCCAGAAGCACTGCCATCTGAAACCAAATGGGGTAAAACTGGGTCACAGTGAAGGCCCACACCCTCCCGCTTCCTACTTTAGGAAATAAACTCCACTCAACAGGGATAAATAACCACGGGTAAGAACCAAAGAACAAAGCCAGAACCAGATCAGTAAACTGGGTGAATTTAAGTAGCAATATACAAAAACTAACACTCACACAGCATTATCCAACCCTCACAAGACACTGTTCTTTGACAAATATTTAAGAGTATGCACAGGGGGTTTTAATGGAATTTTTACGTCTTAGGTGCCACTAGACCATCAACACACTTTCCACTCACTCATGGAGAAGAATTCCTGTAAGTATTTAAAGTATTAACAATGACATCAGACTGTTACTTGGGGAGCCAGGATGGAGAACTCTCCCAATAGACACATTCTTTTACATATGTTCATTCTCTCTCTCTCACACACACACACACACAAAATTGACAGAAAAATTCAGAATGTGAGTTCCAATCTACTAGTGAAAAACCATCAAAAGCCTAGGACTTCAAGCTTTTAGAAGTCTGGCTGTAGGGGACATTTTTAATTTTAAAAGCTTCCAAGTATACAATGACCATTACACAATACTCCACAAGCAAATGATAAAGAAATATATACCTTCTATGATTTAAACGAAAATGAATTGGCGAGAAGAGGCAGTAAAAGGGAATGCATTCAACAGATTTCTGGCAGCACAATCAGGATTTGGCTCATGTAGAGCCCTTTTATACTTGAGTGTCTAAAGGCATTTTTCAAACAGCCTTTTGTCTAACATGTATAGGGGTGGAGACTTACTGGTAACATTCCAGGAGACTTAATCACAGAGGAATGTTTGGACAAACAGCTTCATCATATGGATGATAGTTTCCATTTTCAAATATGATCAGCTATTGAAGAACCTGGTGACACTGTTAGGATGTTTTAATAATACTGGTCTAGGGGGAGGGTATAGCTCAGTGGTAGAGTGCTTGTCTTGCATGCACAAGGTCCTGGGTTCAATCCCCAGTACCTCCACTTAAAAAATAATAAATAAACCTAACTGCCTCCTTCCCTTAAAAAAGGCATTCTTAATAATATTTGTCTAAAAAATAATCAAGCATCTGTTCTGGGGCAATTTTAAGCTAATGGAGATAACCTGATTCAGACTGTGAGACCTTAACTTAAATGACTCTAACTTAAATGATTCTGATTCTGAACTAAACCTTAAATGATTCTATAATGTTCCCTACAAGCAGCAGAAAAATAACAAATACTACATTACCATGACTGAAAATATTAACAAGGAGAAGTAAGGTTTACTTTTTACATCACTAAAGTTACCAATTTATTTATGGTCTGGCTTACTAATTCACAAATTATTTAAGAGATCTGAATTTAAAACAAAGCCCTTGATAGTCTTTTGAGGGGTTTTTTTTGTAAGACTTTTTAAAGCACAGTCGGTTTACAAAGTTGTGTTAAAAATTTACCATTTTAAACATCTTTTTTTTTTTAATGGAGGTATTGAAACCAGGACCTTGTGCATGCTAAGCATGTGCTCCACGACTGAGCTATTACCCTCCCTCACCTTTTAAATTAATTCTATGAGCAAGGGGGACAGTGTAGCTCAGTGGCAGAGGGCATGCCTAGGATGCACAAGGGTCCTGGGTTCAATCCCCAGTACCTCCATTAAATAAATAAACCTAATTAACAACCCCCCCCCCAAAAAAAAACAAAAAGGAAAAAATTTAATTCCATGAGCTCATGTATGGTGACAACCTGGATGCTGTCATTAGTAAATATATAGGGCATTTAAGCGGGAGAAGGGGTGGGAAGTGATAGACTGGGAGTTCAAAATTTGTAGATATTGACAGGCATATGTAGAATAGATAAACAAGATTATATTGTTAGCACAAGGAAATATATACAAGATCTTGTGGTAGCTCACAGCGAAAAAAAATGTGATAATATATGTATGTTCACGTATAACTGAAAAATTGTGCTCTACACTGGAATTTAACACAACATTGTAAAATGACTATAACTCAACAAAAAAATGTTTAAAAAATAAATAAAAACAAATATAGGGCATTTAATATTTAATAATGCAGTTCAACTTGTTATACAGTAACTCAGCGAGAAAATGTAGATAAGGTTATTCCAAATCCCACGAGCTACATGAAAACTGGATTCATAAAAATAATTTTTATGTGTTTCTTTATGCAGGAATAAAAGGGATGAGTTCTGAGGGGATCAGAGTAGAAATGAGTGAAAGATAAAATTTAATCCCATCTAAATTTTACATATTAGAAATTTTAAAATGCAAGCTATGCTGATAGGTTAAAACACATACCTTCTTTCTGCTAACATTTCATAAAAGTCTCTGATATCTTGACCAGATTTTTCCATACAGTGATAAAATGCCAATTGACTCTCCCGATTTGCAAAATCCACCTTAAAAAAAAAAAAGAATAGCAGGTGTTTGGTGAAAGTTTCAGATTTTAATGATGGAAAGTGTTACCAAATTTGAAAATTTTTCCCAACAGAGCCCTCTGGATAAATTTTAAGAAAGAACAACTAAAACTATATTTTATTAACCTGAAATCTCTCTCAAATTTTACACAAAAATGATAAAGAATTATAATCTAAAATTCCAGAACCCAATTGTGAAAGAGTAGAAAAAGTAAAATGGAAGACTGAAACACAGCTCTAAGGATTCTAGATTATCAATTAAATAATTAGACCAGCTAAATCCAGTAATCTGTTGTGCATAAATTTGCTAGAACCACAGTTAGAACACAAAATAAAATATCAAAGAACATTTAAACTTTACTCACAGCCAGGCCTCAGAATCACTAAAATATAATACTCATCATTTATTAATACCTTATTTTGAAAAGACTGATTTCAATCTATCCACCCATAGTTATGAAGAACACAAATTTCTTCAAACTATCACGAACAAAAGTTTTTAAACAAAAACACTAGACAAAAAGATCATGCCTTCAGTGGTTACCCACTCTTTAGTTGAGGAGGAAAAAAGATGAAGAGAAGACCATTCAAGAAACTGGACTGACATAAGGAGCTCCTGGGTGTGCGGATGCCCACAGGTGACTGTGGCCAGCCTGTACAAAGAGTACCAGGCACCCAGGGCGCAGAGAAGCACCCTTCCTTGGATGAGAGGATTTTTAGGGAAGGTTCTGTGGCTAATGGTTTAATAGACCCTGTGCCCTCCAGTAGCCAGATGTAAAAACTGTAATATCCCCCTTAAAAACTGAGGACATACACTGCATGTCCTGTAAACCAACAAAATGCCAGTTATTAAGAGGCTGGGATCTGACAATTACTGTGTTTTGCTTTGTTTAAAGTCTTTCTGCACACCTTAATTTTATTCCCACCAATTTTCCTCCCCTTGGTCTCTTTTACAGCTGCTTGTGCGTATTCAATCTCATTGTAGAGAACCAGGGCCATGCCTTTTAAGCGGTCAAACACCACCTGTAAAAAACAAAAAAACAAAACAAAAAACAAATAAGAGCCTCATCCACCAGACTGAGTGTCAGTCCCAACAAAATTCTAAGCCACAGGGATACTGCCAAGAAAAAAAAAAATTTTTTAATTCTAGAAAAAATTTCAGGCTCTTCCTGATGATGCACGTTACAGTGAAAACACAATAAAAGGTGCAGGGACCGTTCAGAATTGTGGGTGCTGTGGCTTGTGGTATATTATGCCTTTATTTTGTTTTTCTGTATTTTATTTTATTTTCCATGTTGACTGAGTCCTGTACTGTACTGTATTAAAGTAAGCACTCTTGTAGTTTTGGCTCTCAAAAATCAACACAGTTGAAAGAGAGAAAAAAATTTAGAGTACATCAACAATCCATTTGATATTGTACATCAACTATATTCTAATTCAGAAAATTTAAGAAGAAAAAACTACATTACACCAAAGGTAAAATTAGAAAAAAACAGTAAGTTACAGTGTATTTTGGTCATAAGCAGCACTACTGTCTTAAAGCCGTAGATTATTTATACTAACAGTCTTTAAGATGTGTTTCTCCAAAAAACAAAAGCTACACTTTAATTTCAAAGTTATGCAACATGCCTACCACAGTGTAAATCTGCTTTCAAGAAGTTAAAGGCTTCACATAATGGAATGGGGACCAGAGACCCTTTTCCTGTTATGTTTGTGAGCGTGCTACATAACAAACACTGGTTAGATGAATATTCTATTGTGTGAGAGTCCTTTTAAAGTTATCGTCATTATAAAAAAAAAACTAATTACATAGTGTGAGCGAATAATTCTATAGACTAATTTTAACATGAGATAAAATCTAGAAATTCCTAAGAAATATTAGTTCCAAAATTAATCATTTAGACTGATACTAGATAAGTTTTTCAAAATACTCACATATTATAAGCTAATAGATGCAAATGCTCTTCTAGACCAAATTTTGGAAAAGAGAATTTTAATGTATGAGTTATTAAAGAAAAGAAAGTCAGCAATAGAAGTTGGGACTGAAAGGACAGAACACCAAGAAAAGGGAGTCAGAAGTAACTTTAAACCACAAAACAAAACCTCCCACTTACCTTTACCACAGGCCCATATCGGCAGAAATGACGTGTTAAATATTGATCCGACACATTTGAAGAAAGCCCGTCTAACCACACACAGTTTGTAGGCATGCTCTTTCCAAAACCCAGCTGAATATAAAAGGCAAAATTTCTATTAGTTAAGTCACCAATTATTCAACAACAAAATTCTGAAAAATCTTGTCTTCTATAGCAATCTTACCAAACCAACATCTCAAGTGGGAACCATCAGGTTAAAATCAATAGAAATTTAGAAGAAAGTTATCCTGCCCAGTTAAGCGAGTATCAATTCAGATTATAGTGTAACAAGATGAGGATGCAAAGTTTATCACCTTTATAGTTCTCTCACTTCACTACTGCAATTTTGAATAATCAGACATACGTACAAAAAACTCCAGATCTTAAAAAACAGGGCAAGTATTAACAGCACAATAACTTATGCAAATTCCTTTACCTTGAGGCGATTATTTCCAAGGTATTCCCCATCCATCTTCTTAATAGCCTTACAAACGCTGGCAATATCACAGTATTGCAAGAATGCATACTGAGGAACTCCATTTACTTTCTTAATATCAATATCCTAAAAAAGCCAGGGGATACCACTCAGTAATATGCCAATAAAAAATAAATCAGAATAAACCAAATCCATATGAAGCATATATTTCTCAAAGCAGTTATATTCCCCAAAATCATTTTCTTAGTTACAATTATACATCTTAATGCAACTGTAAATTAACAGCCTAAAAAACTATACAACACAGCATCTGTAGTCACAAACCATGAAATCTCCTCATGTGAAGCCCTTTGCAGAAGAGCAACTGCAATGCAATTCAAAACTCAAAAATTTAAATCCACAATTCCTGTGTTGAGAAATTTATGATAAGAAAGAAAAGATAGCCTATTTGATAAAAACCTAAGAAACAATTCCCTTCTGCAATATCTAAAATCCTTATTAGGAGTAAGCCATTTAAAATATAGTATCTGGGAAGAGTAAGAATGATAAAGAAGTCAAGTTTTCAAAAAGGGATTTAAAGTATGCAATCCTAAATTAGAAGACTCACTCTATCAGTGTATCTAACTGAATTCAGCCTGGTGATAATCTCTTACACACAGAATGAATGGATTACATAAACACCTGAACTACTTTGTGAAGATGCATCAGAACACCATCCTTGGATTAAAGGAACACTCTATAAAGGAATACCCCCATCTCTTTGGAATGCTCGAAACCTACAGTCACATCTGACACTCTGGTCCTGCCTACTTAGAGGAGGTAGTGAAAAAACCTGGCTTACACATGAAAATGGTCCAGAGAAACCAGACACCTGGATGGCAAAACTTGTATTTAAACAATAATGAGCTGGGCCATATACTGCAGATTATGTATTGTGATTATCTAAGCCTCCTTAAAAGGGTCACAAGCCAATAATCAAAACCTGAAACAGAGCAAAATGAGTAATTCATTTAAAGAGCTGTTTGATGGGACCTTAAAAAAAAAAGCAGTAACTTATACTCAAAATTTTTCTAAGTAATGGTAAACAGAAGCTGTGTTCATCATTATGCAGAATGTAATATTCCAGGATAACTCCATTTAAGAGAAATGGTTTCCATAGAATACTAGTGGAATCACTAAATAGATTCTTCTGGTTGTAGCAAAATCTGTTATCAATAAGCAGACGACCACGTTCTGAAAGTTTGCATGTCATTAAAACAGTAACATTTATGAGCAGTTGCAAACATGATAAGATTATGGTTTTCAAACACAATATTGACACATGTACACCTTATTGACAAGCAAAGCTCTTAAAACACAATAATCATTCCATTTTTAGCAACCCTGGTGATGAAAATGTATCCATGTGTCCAAATACAACTCTTTATACTCCTCTAAAACTGAAAGTAGCAGCTACATTCAAATAAAAGTATGTCTGAAAGTTTTATCAATTCACAGGCTCATGAATGACAAACAGTAAATTAAATAAAAATCATGGTATAAAGACAAAAGGAATTGGAACCCAGACAGGTAAGTGAGAATCAAGTCACTCATTTAGGTAAGAAATAGAGCTGGAATAAAGAGTGTATGCTACTCTCACAAAAATAAGAGAACTTAGAAAAATCAAAATAACTGAGAAAGAAAAATGAATGTTTTGCTAGTGTATTTCTCTAAATATACAGCTTCTCTGTTTTTCCTTCACTTCTACCAACTACTTCAATCTCTTGCCCCCAGCCCCTAGAAGATAAGGTTTAGATCTGCCACAAACACAAATAATGTCTTATTCACAAGAATAGATTATGTCACTAAAAAAATAAAGATCTTTTGCTTAGAGCATTAGTGTATAAAAGAAGGATAAAGGGATGGACAAATGGACACGACACCCCCCCACAAAAGATGAACAATAGCTACTTCTATCCTCTTTTACTCTCCAAAGTCTAAAAATGCTAGAGCATTTTCTTTACTGTTATTAATATAGAGAAAGTCTAGGAAAACAAGTAATTTCCCTATTTTTTCAAACAACAACAACAAAATAGCATATAACCTAAGGGTACAAAGCAACAACTAAACTATTTTCACTATAAATTGACTCAAGTTTAAGTAATGGGGAAGACAAATCCTTCTATTCCTAAATCTAACAATGACTTGCATAGTTTAAAAAATGATTCTAATTAAAATTTCAAAATAAAACTGAGTTTCCGGCATGACAGTCACATTCTAGTAATCTCCAAGCTACTTTTGATGGGCATTGTGATTAAAAAAAAATAACCATACACTAATCTGCTGCTTCTTTCTTACAACAAATGTTTTTCCTTCCAGATTTTCCTTTCAATCCATAGGACTAGCGGCGGCATTACAACAGCACCCAATGGGCAAAGAAAAATGGAAAGGAAAATATGTATGTATACAAAATAAAGATAATTACATATTTTCACATACACACATAAAGGAGTCCCTGATGGGTTTTGCTAGATAATCTTGTAGCAGGAGTTGAAAATACATAGGGCAAGTGAGAAAATATTCATTACACCATATAAATACCATTTTTCCAAATACAATCTGTACTATGCTTTATGTTCTATGACAAAGTCTAAAACTGTTTTTACTATAAAAACAACATACCACAATTTCTCCAAAGCGTTGGAAGATGTTGCGAAGGTCATGATAAGTAGTGGTCTTTTCAAGGTTGCCAATAAAGAGGGTTCTTGTTGCTTTGGGGTGAAATTCATCAATCCTTTCATCCAAAGGGCGAAATTCATTTTCACTTTCCGTTTCTATAAGTGAGGTGGGGGAAGAGAGTGTTTTAATGCGTATTCATGTATCATGGAAAAATCTACATTTAAGAAATTATGTCTCTGAAATAGCAGGCTTAATACTCATACAATCTGGAAAACTATACACATCATCAGAAATAGCTTCAAAGCAAAAGAGGAATACAAAGGCTAAAGAAATTGGTCCAAAAACTTAAGGAAACATTAACACCTTCATCTTTAAAATGGAAAAGTGAACTGAATTTCAATCTGCTAAATTGACTTTTTAAAAAAATAATCATTATCACAGAAATAGGTCTTAATTCCCAGCAGGAAAAAAAAAATTATTTGAGCCTAATCTTAGGTTCCAAAATTATGCAGCAGGCTCTAAATATGTGGCATAAAACTACAATCTGAAATACACATAAAAGTCAGCTAAAAAATGTCCAGCTTCATTATTTGTTTAATTTACTTTTCAACATTTTGTACAATGTTTAACATTTTACACTTGTCATGCCCAATTGTCTAAATACAGCAATTTTTAGAACTAAGAATAATAACTGTATGAAAGCTGATTGAAGTAACACAAAATATCTTCTTTTACATGGTACCAATGCCAAACAGAGACTAAAGTAACTCTTAAGGTTTCTATTTCTTATGATCAAATGTCCTGGTTCAATGTCTAATTCAATCATAGGCCTTCTGTGAAGCTCCATTTATTAACATGACCTAGGGCAGGGACATTCAACGTATTGTTGATAATAACTATAATACAGCCTGGATGTTCTCTCTTTTTAAATGTAAAACAAAGCCATCCAAAAAAGTTAATATTTAATCAACTCGACTGAAACAAAGTGTTTAGTGCCAACTACTGAAACATTACTGATGATGTCAACAACACTGGTATTAAAGACTCAACTTCTGAACTGTTGGGTGAACTCAAGCCAGAATATACCTCACTCCTGATTCTAGGTTGAAAGCTCCAGTGGTAGCTCAGCTTAATCTAACCTGTGTCATCAAAGAGTACATACTCAGTGGACTCAGTACACCTGGTCCTGCATTTTCATCTTATCTCACAGGGGTATATCTCATTTTAAGCTCAACTAGGTCTTCTCATAGCTATCTATCTAATAGAGGGCACATATTTAGGAACATTTCATTTAAAAAGAGAAAAATTTTTAAGGAAAAATTAATGCAGACACATCTTGAGGTTTGTACTCCAACAGGCAGAATGAAAAGGATAAAGCATGATCTGCAATCATTAAAATCTGTAATGACTTCAGTTCCACCAAACAGCTCAGTAAAATTTCAAAACTGAAAATTCAGTTTAGGAGGGGAAAAAAATGTCTTCCACATGTAATCTATCTAAGCTTCATGACCAGTTTTAAGTCTTAATGCCTACACATTAGTGAAAAAACTTTTGTCCTGCAACTTCACGTTTAGGGTACTGTAATGCTATGCATAGAAGTTTTTTAAAAAGCACAATCTTAGAAGCCATTAGCGGTCTCTGTGCAAAGCTGGGTTTCCTGGATTTGGATCTTTTTAATTTCAAGAGCTCCTTTACCTAAGGAAGCAATCAGCTCCATACATTTCAATATGTAACATTTATGACAAGCATCCAACAGCATAATTTCAACCAAGTCTCCATACTCAGCTTTCAAATATCCCATTAAACTGGGTGTTTCATGCAGTCCCATCTGAAAGAAGTACCTTCAGCTCTCCTATACTTGAACCAATCAAACATCTCAAAATCTTCGTGTCAGGTGGTTAAAGTCCAATTAATACTCTGGGTGCTAACTAATTGGGTAAAATGCATTTTTTAACAGTGACAATCTCAAGCTAGACCTACCATGTGGAGATTAGAAGGTCACCTACTGATAATGCCCCTGAATTAGATCCTCACTAGTTGATAATTACATATGGCTCTAAAAGCTTACATAGATTATACGACATCTGAAATATTATTCTTCAAAGTCAGTTCTGACCCGTTCCAAATGTGTTAAATAAGAACTCCTAAGTTACTCTTGGCCCAGTATAAGTTAAGGCAGTATACCTCAAACTTGGCAGGAGGGAATGTGAAGGCATAACTTATAATTCCTTTGAATTCCTGTGTTTATAAAATTATGCACATTTTACAGTCTTCATGCTAAAAATTGTCTGTTTTAATATACCAATAACATTTACACATTCTTAGCAGAGAAATTCTATTTTTTCCTCTTAATTGTCAAATAAAATAAATACTCCAAGAAAATGGGCTATGTTTACCTGTAAATTCTACTCAAAGTCTTAGTCTTAAGTTCAATTGTCTCAGCTGCATAATATAACTGCATAATTTTAACATTTCTCTTCATTCCTCTACAAATTGCTCACAAGTTGCCTTAAATCCAGGGTTTCCAAACTTGAGCATGCAAACTTTGAACCAGTAAGCTGGGGTACAGTCAGAGTCTGCATTTTAATAAGTGAGCACTGCAGGTGGCTCTGAAACAGGAAAAACACTGACCCAAGTCATGCCTGACAAGACTTCCTGCCTTAGAATAAATAGGTCTTACAGGAAGGTTCAAGCAATATAACGTACCCTTAGAATGTTCACTGGGTTGTACTCGTAAGATTTAGTCCTGCCTCTCCATCACTATCTTTCAGGGACATGGAAGCTAGAATAACAGACCCAATTTGTGCTAGGCATAATGGAAATAAAACTGGCCTAAGTAGTCCCTCAAACTAATGTAGTTTGTTTTCTAATTCAGGATAATTCTGTTGTCATTCTCCTAGGAATTACCTCCTTATCTCAACCAATTCAATCCTTTTGAAAGGGAGGATTCAACAAGGGGCTATACTCTGCCTTTTAGGACTCTGAAAAGTTAGCATTGCTCCCTTATAGAAATAGAACTATCTTTATCCTACCCTAACCAAAACAATATATTTTATTAAGATGAACAATAAAATATAACCACTCTTTAAAACAGAAGACACTGGAAGTATGTTAATAAATAGAGCTGGAATAGTGTCCGCATTCAGGATAACATGTTGCCCTTTCAAAAACCGGAAAGCTTCCTTGTCTCTTACCTGGCCCTATCCATGCTGTTACTTCGATCTGCATGCCAAAGAAAAGTTTTCCTTTTGATGCAGTCAGTGCTTTTTCTTGGTCCTCTTGCTGCCGAAAGAACACCAGACCATACCTCTCTTCTGAAGCTCCATGTATCTGCACTGAAGTCACCTTTCCAAATTTCTTAAATTCATGGAAAAGACCATCTTTAAGGCTTGTATCTAAATCCCCAAACAAAAACGAGTTGATTATTTTTCTAATTTAGTTACAACTCAATCTTTAGCCCAATTTTTGGTGCTAAGTTTTGTTAGCATTAAAATGTTACTTTTCAAATAAAATAACTATAAAAAGGCATTTTAGAGCTGACTGTACAATTTTGAAAATAAACTAGGTGTTAGAAGACATTACTGGTTATTTGTTAGGTAAGAATGGTATCATGGTTGTGCAGAAAAATGCCATTATATTTTATAGATAAATGCAAATTATACATCTTTTAAGTCAGTATTAAATGATGTAATGACAGGGATTCACTTTACCATAAAAAGGTAACAAGAAAAGGAGAGAAGGAAGATGGGGCCAGATAAAGCAAGTATGGCAAAATATTGCTGATTGTTAAATCTGGGGTATGGTGTGAAGGGGGTTCATTCTGCTACTCCTTCTACTGTTGCAGATGTTTAAAATTTTCACGATAAAAATTTTACAAATATACATATATGTGCATATATAAAACTTTAAAGACTTGAGAAAGAAAGTCATATTTCTAGTTTTCCAAACATCATGTCAATGATAAAATTGTGTGGGAAATGGCATGTGACATACTAAACAACTTTAAGGCCTTTAACAGATGAATTATACCATCTAAAGGTCTTATGTTAATTTACTTCATTATAAAAATTAAAACTGTACAGAAAGACAAACCAATTTAACCCCTGCCCATTCCTAAACTGCAGAGTAATGTCAATCACCAACATTTGTGTCTCAGCATCTCTATTCATAAACCTGGCATGGAGGTTTTACGGGATGCTTTAATAAATGATTTAAGTAATCACTGAAATGCATTTAGCTAAGAAATACTTAGTTTGGTCTTTGTTAGTCTGACCATCTCCTAACAGTTGTTTATATACTCAATACTCCTAATGGAGGAATAACAATACATTATGGCCAACTATCAATCAATACAATTGGAGTAAAGAGTACACTATAGCTTTTAACTATATAAAGTCATTACTCATGACTTTCCTCATTTAAAATGTTAATATTTTGAAGTGGGTTTCGTATCATAATTATACATCTAAAGTTATTTTACAGAACACAGGACACCAGGCCAATATAAATCTGACTGAAAATAGTATTTCTACAATTTCATTATACCAAACTTCCCCTAATATCAAAATATTTAATTCAGAAAGCATTTTTATTCAAAAATAAACTTTATACAACATGCACCATATAATCTTTTTTTTGCACCATATAATCTTTATGTGTATATGTATGTGTATATAATTAAATACAAATAAAGTAACATGCAATCTTTACATATATAACAACCTAGAAACTACATAAATTTATAACCACCTGCTTTTTCTTACATGGTGTTAAATACCAACAAACCACAAAAAGAAAAAAGGGGGAGACAAAGTTGAAAGACAAGGAGAAAATATTACCAACACAGTCAGATTAAGAGAGTGAGATACTTAGATAAATTCTATACAAAGTATAGAATTTAAGTAGCTGGGTCTCTCATCCCCCAGTTGTAGCAGAGAGTACAGTAAGACAGAATTTTACCTGTTGAGCGTACTGGAAGATTCTGAACCTTGATCCCAAAACTTTTACGGGGCTCATCTTTTTCCAAGGATGAAAGCAACTGGGAAGTGGGTGCTGGGACTGCTGCAGATTGAACTGATCGGGCTGGAGAGTCATCACTTGAACTACTGCTGGAATCAGTGCTACAGAAAAGAAAGAAAGAAAGAAAAAACTTCAGTGAAAAAATAAACAGAAAACAAGTTGCATATAAAACTTTTTAAAATCACAAGTGGGGAGGGCGGTAATGGCTCAATGGTAGAGCACATGCTTTGCATGTTATGAGGTCCAGAATTCAATTCCCAGTACCTCTACTTAAATAAAGCAAATAAACAAACCTAACACCCCTCCCCCAATCAACAAGTGGCAATAATTAAAAGGTCTAAATTTCAGGTCTGGAATTTCTGGACACCCTATCTTCTCCACATTTATTTCATATTCTACCTTCAGAGACGGCAGAAGACAGCAAACCTTGGCCTGAGAATGTGGAAGTAAAAGTAACCATCTTTTACCACCACATGCCGCCTAAGACAAATGTTTCAATCTGTGTAAAACATGAACAATTCTTCCAAATGAAATAAGACTAGTAAACACAATTCACTTAAGGGTAATAATAATAGAATAGTGGATATATGAATTTAGGATTCAGAGATCTTAATTCAAATCTTGGCTCAGATATATAGCATGTATCCTTGGACAAGTCACTTAACCTCCTGCTAAGCCTCTGTTTCCATATTTATAAAATGAAAATAATAATAGTACCTATCTTACAGGGTTAAGAATTAAATAAAATAACCCACAGATTTACAGAAGTTGAAATATGACAGTAATCAATAAATGAAGTGGCACCGCTCTGTTACTATTATTACTACTACTACTACTACCACCACCTCATGGGTAAATTAATTTTCAGGGGAAAAAAATACCCAAAATAATTTCCCAGGTAATTCTAATTTTAAAACTTTTGAAGGACTAATAAAGAAATATTCTATGTTACTTGAATCTAATTAGTTTAAACTCTTTTCTCTGTGAATAATGTGGGAAATGAGAAGGAAATTTAATTTTTCTCTTCAGCTTAACATAAACCTCAAAGGGTGAGACGGTCACAGCTGGAAGGCAAGAAGAAACTATTACCAACACAGAATAAGAGAGCAATACACTCAAACCAGCTTATTATGCCCAAGAACCATGTGAGAAATATCAAATTCTCTTTTCAGTACTGGATGTGCAAGACTACTATGGTTTTAAGTTCTTTTCTCGCATTCTCAAATAGCTTAATAAAAAGTTATTTACAAGTTCTGTTACTTACAGGTTTCTGAAATTTTGCTTCATACACTCCCCTCCTTGTTGTGGAAGACTTAATCCTTTAAGCAAATAACTCTAGGGGGTGGAGGTTTAATCCACCTTAGGCACACTCATTAGAGGAAAGATTCCACAGCTTTTGTCATTTGTGCTAAGACTATAGCTCTCATATCCAAGACAAACTCTAAACCAGCCAGATGAATAAATTCAACACTAGGATCTGAGACATTCACTATTGCTTTCTGAAAAAAATAAAGAAGTGCTATAAGAAAACAGTGTGCTATAACTAAGAATTTAAACAGCATTTTTATTTAGCTCTCACAAGATAAGGCAAAAGATAAAAACTTCATGGGGTTATCAGAGCTTTCTGCAGTTTGAAACACAGAGAAATAAACCTATGCCAGTAAGAACCAAAAGAAGTATCCGAGTTACAAAATAAAAAAAACTACTAGGGATGCACGCCTTGAGAAGGAGCCACAAGTCATCATTGCCAGGTTTCCTATGAATGACTAGGTATCAGTTTTCCCATCAATAAAAATAAAATTCTTTTCTAGATTATTCAGCAATAGTAGTGTTTCTAGTACTAAGTGAATAGGATACATACTTTCACTTAAATTAAAGATTAACAAAATTAATCTTCTGTTTTTAGCACAGAAGGAAAAAAATGCTTGTTAAATGTATTTACATACTCCAAGTAATACAAGATTATTCACAAGGCCATCAGGTGACTACAATACAGAATATATTATGTGAATGTCACTTAATTCCAAGGAATCATAAATAACAATTGAGGAAAATATCTTAATTACAATACTACTAATACTATATACGCCAAAATTCCTTAGCAGTAGTGGATGAAGAAGTAAACAAATATGGGCAAGAACAGAATTTCTGGCTACTAAAATAATGAGCCAACAAAAACAAAGTTCTGTTTAAGTCTATATTATATAAATGCAGAGGAAGGTGATCTATCAATGGTAACAATGATTTTAAAGTACAAAATAATAATAGAAATTAGATTTATTATAAATGTCATCATGCTTTGGGTAAATTCCCTACTACCACAGCAATTTTTTAAAAAAAGATCAAAATTTAACTGGCAGATATATCTGCTGACCAGTTTGAAGTGATAACTAAAAAGAAAGGTTTTTTAATAAATTACAAAATAATAAAGTGATCCTTTTGAATTCACATTTTGATATGTTAACCCAAAACTTCAGTGTACATTTCCAGTGTAGTCTGTTACAAGTACTATGGATTTTAAGGTCCTGAATCAAAAGGGGAGCACAAATTTAGACACCCCCAAATACTTTTCAGTCCTATAAACTGAGAGAAAACCCAAATGCCAAGACTATCTATGTCAATTTTAACTTAAAAAAATTCTTATTTCCATAACTTTGTGAAAACTAAAGAATTTTAACAGTTCAAAACTTATGATGTATGGTATTTTAGTTCTCTCTTATAAGCCAGAAGTAGTTAATCAGAAGTTTTCCAATCTAAATTGCCCTAAAATAGTAGTAATGATGATGTATCAACTAACAGTTTTAGGAAAGTAGACTTTAAATTTACCTGGCCATATCAATATTACATTTTCAGTATCACTTAAAAGTTCTAAATGGTAAGAAATACAATTTAAATCTAGTTACACTTTTCCTAAGCACTCAAGACACATAAGGCTGAATTATTTCTTATATGTACTTATAATTTTTAAATTAAGATTACTAAGAAAACTAAGCAGCAGACTGGTTCAAAATTTTCCATAATGAAGAAATACAAGAATACGCAACTGGTTACATAACAATTCTTTTTTTTTTTTTTTTTTGGTGGGAGGAGGTAATTAGGGTTATTTAGTTTTAGAGGAGGTACTGGGGATTGAACCCAGGACCTCGTGCATGCTAAGCATGTGCTCTACTGCTTGAGCTATATACCACCCCTCAACAATTCTTGATAAGCAAACAGAATATGGGATGACAGGATTCTCTCAAACTAAATTATGGTGTCAAATAATCAACTATTACTGTTCCTACAGCCATTTTATACATAGAACTACAGTGAGCATTTGACTCTTGGCACTGAAAATGTCAAGGCACTGGGTATGCTATTTATAAGATGACTCAGGGCTAAATTTGTTCACACGCAAGAGTAACAGCCAATGACTGACTTCTACATAATATATCTCTATTTTTGTAAACATCCGATTATGCTAAATATGCATCTATGTTGTTTTTTTTAAATTGGAAGATTAAAAAAGTATTTAACCAAGTTAAGCTGAGAAACAAAAATGCGGCATAAATGGATTTTTTAAAGAGTAGCAATTAAAGTGACAAAAAAACTTTTGCAGTTAAAACAGTTAAGAAGGCCCATTTGTTAAAAGCAGATATAATCTCAAGTGACAGCTTTCCAACAATCTCTCTTCTCTTTCATCAGGCAACTAATAAGTTTTTTCTCTCTACATAATCAATATATACAGCTTAAGTCAAGAGGGAAAAGATTCAAATGCAGATTTTCCATCAGGTTTGGGCAATTCAAAATGTGCCCTCTGTCCTTGGTGCTTCCATCAAATGAAGGGAGAAAATCATCTAATTTCTTAAATGCAATGTATCATACTAGGTAATAATCCCTCTAGATCCAGTCTTTTACAGGTCCAAATTTTCAAGATGATCATATTTTTTTAATGCATGAGTTCTCTATATGTGATTTGAGGACCTTTGGGGGCCTCCAAGGTCCTTTTAGGGGGTCTGTGAGGTTCTCCCTACTTCAATTATATATCTGTGTGAGGCCACATCTTCATATACTTCACACACAAAAAATTTATAATCACAATTTAAATACAGAAGGCGTTATGAGAATCTAGCTATCTTATTAAACCAGACATTAAAGAGATTTGCATAAATATAAAACAATACCACTCATCTCATTTCTTTTTTTAAAAGATAGTTATGTCACACCAGCTAGAGAGCTAAAATTAAATTAACTATGGAGCTTCTGCCCCAGAAGCAGACATCTTGAAGTAGACAGCTCTCCTAAGATAAGGGATGAAGATCTTTGTCTCCAATAAGAAACCTCTATTTCTTTTGCCTTTTCACCATTTGCTTTTTCCTCTCTGTGAATGCACAGGAAGACAAGGCTCCTTAACTCTGGCAACTGCCACTAAATCTACCACTGAGGTCAGTGCTGCACAACAAAAGTCCCTAGAATGTATTGCTAAGGTGGTTTTAGATAACAGAATTGCTTTACATTGTTTATTGGCAAAACAAGCCATTAAGTCTGTGCTATACAGCAAATACCTCCTGCTCTGCCTGGATCAACATCTCTGGTATTATAGCAAATACAGGAGATTAACAAACAAGCCACTTAACTTAAAACAGTACCCTTCGGGTACATTCTTCGATTTATTTGATACCAACTTGTTCGGTTCATAGAGAGACCAAGGGAGCACACTTCAGTCTCTTGGTATTAACCAACTGATAGTTACCATTATAATCTCCCTGGTGGGCCATGTTCTCTCAAGGGTCTTAAATTCATTTTGTAGACATCAGCAGTGCATCAGATGGTCTCACTGAACTTGTAGAGAAATAAGATGAACAACGAGAAGAACAGCAAAAACAGTTCTTCCACAGACCAAACTTAACCTATGAGTTCACGAAGAGACAAGAACAACTTAACAACCTGATAGCGACCAAGAGTGGCAGTAACACCGAATTTTTTGGTTAAACTCTCCTGTATGAGAGGATGAACAAAAGAGGAAAGTTGTTAAATTAATTAAACAAGGAGACCACTAGACCAAGGTGGTTCTAATACCTTAGCATCCCTACTTAAGCAAACCAGACCCTAAGCCTACAAATGCCTCAAGGTTAAGAAATCAAACCTAAGGACAACCAATAACAAACAGCCAATTAGGCTTTTCCAAATAAGGCAAAAGCTAAAGCCATAACCAACCAAATAACTTTTCTGCTGTGCTTCTGCCCTTTCTCTACAAAATTCTTTCCTCCAGCTCCTGTTGGTGGAGAGCTCCTAATCACTTCCAGTTTCGCACTGCCCACATTTGAATAGATTTTTGCTCAAATAAACTATTAAAAATTTAAAAAGAGAGAAAATTAAAAGTTATGTCAAATGAATAAAGTGTTCAAATTAAAAGTTTAAATTTCTAATATAGCAAATGTCAATAGATACTACCAAAACAAAAGCTCAATATTTTAAGAATATAAAAGGGTCCCGAGCCCAGAAAGTTTAAACAAAAACCTCACTACTTTAGTAGATAGTCTGATGTGATCCCAATTCCATTTTCAATTCTACCACTTCTTATATAACCTGAATTAAGTCTCATTTTAGTAAGAAAATAAAGAAGAAATACTCAGCTGTTCAGTCTGGAAAGGCACCTCATTTTGCCTCTCTAAACTTAAAATTCCCTAGTGGGTTACAGACCTCATGATCTTCAAAGGTCCTCCTAATTCTAGGGTTCTGTGACTCTCCACCTACCTCCAAAAGCTTCCAGCTGACAGTTCCCAAATACCTACAGGATAAAGCCCACATTTTTCATTTTCAACAAGGGAGAGAGGCCCCTTTGCAACTTGGCCCCAAACTAATTTTCTAGTCACTCCTTCTCATTCCCTTGTCATTCTCATATCCCATCCACTAATGATCTATCCAAGTAAGAGTATTATACCAGTTTCTAGACATGGGCAGGCACCCTCCCCTTTTTTTTGTATTAGATATAAGTTCTCAGTTAAGTTACTTCCTCTCTAATCCTTAACTTTCTTGTATATAAATGGTGATAATGCCTACCTCTTGTGAGGGGCTGTGTAAAGGATTTAATGGGTTTGTGATTATGAAGTACTTAGCACTCTGCCTAGCATACAGTGAGCATATGAGAGCTCTTGTCTGTGCCCATTACTACTGAAGAAACCTTTCTGTCCCTCCTTGCCTCCTCGTCTTCAAGGATTAGCTAGCTCCAAGCTTAATGTCCTGCTCTGCAGCTGTTCTTGACATCCCCACCCCACTCCACAGCATTAATTGGTTTCTTAGTTGTATATTCCTAAGCCTCTTTTACTACAATGTCTATCTCAAACCCCTTCATTCTGTATTATAACTACTCATTTACCAGCCTCTTCAAAGTCCAAGACTGGAATCATTCTTATAAACAGAGCCTAGCGTGATACCCAATATGTAATGCATGTGCCTCTAACATCTAGGAAAGTACACCAAACTCAGTAAAATGAAGGTATTAACTACATTCGTATCTCAAAGTGAAATGAAAATTTCTGATAAAATATTACTTTGTTGGAAACTGCAAAGTATTTCTTTCTTCTTTCATGTTTCATTAATTATTCAAGAAAAATAATGGCTGTTCTAGCTAAGATTCTAGAACTTTGACACATATTAATAACCTGACTGAAAAATAACTGGTAACTGTAAAAATAAAAGCACTTCATGGATCCTGTCATCTAGAACTTTGTGGAAGATGATTTTTTTTTAAATAAATATTTTCTGGGATGAAAGCAAAAGCACAATTAAAACACACAAAACAATGTTTTAAATGTCTAACAAAGTCCAGTCTTTGGATGCACTATTCTATTTCATTCATAAATCCTATCATTGTATTTTTAACAGTGGCTCTCTACTGAGGCAATTTTGCCCCCCAAAGGGTATTTTTGGTTGTCAAAATTGTGGATGGTGGTGAAACTCACTGACATTTAGTGAATATAGGCCAGGAATGCTGCTAAACATCCTACAGTGCACAGGATGGCCTCCTCCACAACAAAGAGTTATCTAGCCTCAAATATGAATAGCACCAAGGTTGAGAAACCCTGGCCTACATTACTTCTTTGACTGCTTTCCCTTTTGAAATCCAACATGCTAATTTTAAGCTGTAAGTCAAATGTGGGATCCTTAAAAAGTGACTATTCTTCCTTATAACTAATATATCTCTTCATAAAAATCTTTGAATAACTCCAAAACTTACAGGAAAAAAAGGCCAACTTCTAAAAAAGAGACTGAGAGGAAGCTGGGATCTGAAATGTTCTAGTGTCACTCAATTTTGGAAAACATGATAAAAAGGAAAACTGCAAATAGCTTTTAACAATATGTGCTTCACCATGTCAATGGCAGGATCAAAGTAGTCGTAGACAAAATTGTTTTATAATTTTCAACAAATAATGGGTAAAATATACAGTATTGCAGCCCCTACTCTAGAAAGGGTTATATCAATGAAAACTATTCCTTTCATGTTAAAATGGTTTCTCAGCTCACTAGCTTTCTTTACTCTCAACCTAGGGATTTAAGATGGTAGTTTAGTGTCACAATTAGATTTTTTCTGACCAAAGTATCACGGTCAGAGGAAATCAGTAAAGCTCCATTTTGCATAAAGAGCTTAATGAGGTATTTTGTTTTGTAACTTTAAGACATTTAAAAATTTGCCTTTAAGAATGATAATTTAACTAGCAGCAAATAACCAGATGCAAAAATGGGCGTCTTTGAACTTAAGACAGATATTTCTCCAAAGAATATACACAAATGGACAAAGACTACATGAAAAGATGCTCAACACGACTAGTTATAAGGAAAATTCAAATCAAAACTACAACAAGATACCATTTCACACTCATGAGAATGACTATTATCAAAAACAGAATATAACAAGTATTGGGCTAGGATGTAAAGAAACTGAAACCCCTCTGCATTGCTGGTGGAAAAGTAAAATGGTGCAGATACTGTGGAAAACAGTATGGCAGTTCCTTAAAAAATTACAATTGCCACATCATTCAGCAATTCCACTTCTGGGTATATAACGAGAAGAACTGAAAGCAGAGACTCCAATAGATACTTGTGTGCCCACATTCATAGCATGTTTAATAGCCAAATGGTGGAAGCAACCCAAGTGTCCATCAACAGATGACTATATAAACAAAGTGTGGTATCTACAAACAATGGAATATTATTCAGCTTTTAAAAGAAAATTTTGACATAAGCTAAAACTTGGGTGATACTTGAGGGCATTATGCTAAGTGAAATAAGCCAGTCACAAAAGGACAAATATTAAATACTGTATGATTCAATTTTATGAAGTAATTAAGTAAAGACAAATTCATAAAGACAGAAAGAATGATGGCATTGCCAGGGGGTGGGAAGAAGAGAATGGGGAATTGTTTAACGGATACAAAGTGTCAGTTTGCAAAGATGAAAAGGTTCTGGAGATGGATGGTGGCGATGGCTGCACAATAACGCGAATATACTTAATACCACTAAACTATATACTTAAAAATGATTACAATGGTAAATTTTGTTATTTTACCACACACACATATATACACACACACAAACATGACCTAAGAAGTAAAATACAAAATGAGCCGTTCTTCTCTTTGTTCCTCAGAAAAAGATGAGAGATCCCAAACAAGTCACTGGACCATGGGCTACCTGTTGTTTTGTCAACAAGGCTCTGCTGAATCAAGAGGTCTCACAACCTGGTTTATCCAGGTAAAGTTCCTCAGAAATGATTTCAGAGAAATGAGTCAGCTGTAACTGGTGATTCTGCAACTACTGCATAAGAAATGGGGAAGGCACCATTGGACTCAACTGTATAAGTGATAAACTGTTTAGAGCCAAAGTTAATAAATAGCTGTCTAAATTCTTGGTATTTAGGATACTTACTGAGAATCCCGAATTAATATATTAAAGGGCAAAAATGAAAATTATTTTGTTTTTGTTTGGGGGGGGAGGTAATTAGGTTTATTTAATTATTTTTAATTCAGGTACTGAGAATGAATTCAGGACCTCGTGCATGCTAGGCATACACACACTCTACCACTGAGCTATACCCTCCCCCCACCAAAATGAATTTTTTTTTATGGAACCAATATTTTAACTTCAATTTTGTTGTGATCCACAGATTTCTTCTATCATAAGAAACTACAAAGACTTCTAATGGGAAAAGATCTAGTTTTTAAAATGATAATGATTAACTGAATTAACAGTGTAAAACTGACAATAAAGTTTTCTCTTAATAGACACAAGCAGAAGCAGAAAGAGAACCATAATCCACCAGCAGTCATTTTTTCTTTTTACTGTGATTGTTTTTTAATTGCTGATAAAAAAAAATAATTTATTTTCTGAGGATTTCTAAATATAAGAGAAAATCTGGACCTCAGAAATCAACTTTTCTTGAGTTCTAGTTTCCACCTGGCCTTCACCTGTGAGCACTGATAAATATCAAGCATGTCTAAACCTTAGCCAGGCACAGCTTCCACTTTATAGGTAGATAAGATTTAAAAGGTTTAGTATTTATGGTCACTAAAGTGGTGGTAAATTCAATCACAGTAATTAAAATAGTTGGTTTTATTTCTTTTCCTATTCTGAAGTGTAGTAGTTTACACAAATGAAGGGAAAAGGGAAATCATTAAACACTACTTTTTAAAGAGTGCCTTATATTGGTGGAAAATACTGTTTAAAATTGAGCTTAAATATGCTATACATAGTTTGGTCACAAAAAATTAAGTACAGGTAACTCTTTGGGATGCAACTAGAGCTACAGTTAATGTTTTGAAGCTTACTGCTATCTTTGAGTAGAATTAAATAAAAGGAATATGGAAATAGTTAATCTATAGGATGACTGCTGAATAATTAAGTTACCCCCAAAAAAGCCCTGAAGGAATATTATTCAGTCTTAAAAAGGAAGGAAATGTTGACATCTGCTCAACATGAATGAATCTCTAAAACATTGTGCTGAGTGAAATAAGCCAGACACAAAAGAACAAATATTGTATGATTCCATTTATATAAGGAACCTAGAAGAGTCAGCTTCATATAGACAGAAAGTAGAATGGTGGTTACCAGGGATTGGGGGAGAAGAATGGGAAGTTATCATTAGAGAGTTTCACTTTGGGAAGATAACAAAGTCTGGAGATGACAGTTGTACAGAAAAGTTAATGTACTTAATGTCACTGAACTGTACACTTAAAAATAGTTAAAATGTTAAATTTTATGTCATGTATATTTTGCCAAAATTTTTAAAAATTGAAGGCTTGCAGATTTTGGCATTAAAAGCATAACTGGGTGGGGAGGGTATAGCTCAGTGGTAGAGCGGGTGCCTAGCATGTTCCAGGTCCTAAGTTCCATCCCCAGTACCTCTATTTAAATAAACAAACAAACCTAATTACCTACCCCTAAAAAAAAAATTGGTGGTTTCAAAACCTATTGTTTTAGTAACAATAGCAAAAATGGAAAGTGGCTATTCTTTTATTAATCTATTACTAAGAATCACATGGCTTACCTTCTGGTGGGCTTTATGGGGCCCCCAAAATTCCCAAGTTAACTTTAAGAATTATAATATGATGCACTAGCAGAGACCTAGTCACAAAACACAGCTTATCTTTTTTCTTTTTTACCATATTTTGGGGGGGTGACTATGTGATCAGATTCTGCTAAGTACAAAATTCATAGTGGATAAAGTGAAAAAATTACTTTTCTACATATTGTATGTCCAAAACACAGCCCTTACTCTAGAGGCAAGAGTACTTTTAGCTTAAATTCCAAAGAGTCTAGGCCCAGTCTTTACATTCTTGGCAATCCCTTAAGACTCAGAAAACCTGCTACTCAAGTAACTCAAAGCAAAAAGCATCAAACATGCATGCACCCTGGAAGTAATAAGCAGGTATAACATGTCTGCCTAAGTAATAAGAAATCCTTCTGCATGGCAGCAAAGCCCTTAGAGCATTCATGGGATGCCAATGGACAGACTGAGGAGAAATCTAAACTGTTAATTTTAACAGTGGGATTTTCTTATTTCCTTAACCACACACAGTATATAAAATCGGATATATTTCTTGTATAAACAACTAAATGATTTAAAAGGCATAAACCAAGAAAGCATACAGATTAAGAGAAACTTTCACTTTTTTTAAAAAATTCCAAATGGTTACATACAAATGCTGTAGCCTTTACCAAATCCACAAGTAAATTTGAACTTTGGGTTTTGCCTTTTTCCAATTTAAGTTTGATGCTAATTACATCTTCTTCCTATCCAGAATTTAAAAAAAAAAATTTTTTTTCTTTGTTATTTCCCACTTCTGAACTATTAATGTAGTTCCAGACCCAGGAGGTTAGGAGGGCACCTAACTCCCCACCAGGAAGGCTAAAGCCATCCACAGTTTGATGCACTTGTTTATTTATTTATAAATGACTTCAAATTACTCCCTAAGAAACTCCAGGCTAAGGTCCTCTGCTTAAACAATTCTTCTGTAGTTTCTTACAGCAGAAACAAACACAAAGCTATAGTCCAAATGGCTCCAACTACCATGGCACAGCACATTCAGGAGGTTAGTCTGCCCCTCCCCCCACAATTGAAAATAACAAAAAATCACAGGACTCCCTAGTTTGGGTTACATAAATTATGTCTACAAGCAACAGGGGTATCTATTAAATGTAATTCCAACACAGGAAATCCATATATGTTAACAGACCTATTTTAAACCTCTATCAAAAGTACTAGCCATCATTTAAAAATGACCTTCAGATTAAGCTTTTTTTTAATTAAAAATTACTCTGGTTAAGATGATTTAATTTTCTACTTGGGAGATTAAACTGATATATTTGGGGACTTAGATATTAAAGTTTTTCAACAGCTGAGACATTCCCTTGGCCATCCTGGAGATCAACACGCATCTTAATATTCTAGCTTGACCCAATACCAAGCTTGCTGAAGACAAAATCTGCACAGTAGTTCGGTCTATATTTTAAGTTCAAAGTCCCAAGAGCCTTTTCCATTAATCCATAATTTCAAAAAGATTAGAAGGATCTGGAGAACTAAGAAAAATAATGGATTCTATTCTTTAAACAAAATGAAAAGCACGAAATTGATGCACAAATTACTTCATGACACTCTATCTTGACAGAGCTCATTTCTAGAACTGTGCTGTCCAACAGAAATTTAACGGAAGACAAAAATAAAATTTAAATTTAAGTAGCCACATTTTGAAAAGTAAGAAGAAACAGGTGAAATTTAATAATATATTTTAATGTAATATACTCAAATACTGTTTCAACATGCAGTCAACATAAAAACTACTAATACTTTTTTCACTGTATCTTCAGTATTCAGTGTGTATTTTTTAAAATAATTCTACTGAGGGGCGAGGATATAGCTCAAGTGGTAGAGCGCATGCTTAGCATGTATGGGCTCCTGGGTTCAATCCTCTAAAAAGTAAATAAATAAACCTAGTTACTTCCCTCCCACAAAAAAAGAAAAAACAGTTCTACTGAGACATAATTTCATACCATAAAGCCAACTCATTTAAAAGTGTACAATTAATAGTTTTTAGTACATTTATGGAGTTATATAATAATCACCATAACGTAACTTTGGTACATTTGCATTGTCCCAGAATAAAAACCTCAAACCTATTAGCAGGTTTCCGCAGCCCTAGGTAACCACTAACAGACTGTCTCTATAACTTTACCAATTCTGGACACTGCATATATAGTGAGTCATAATGATATGTGGTCTTCTGTACCAGCTTCTTTCACTTAGTATTTTTTGAGGTTCTTCCATGTTATAATGTGAAATCAGTACTGGTATACAGACTAATCAAATTTCAAGTGCTCAACAGCCACATGTGGCTAGTGGATACAGTACTGGACAACCTAGTTCTAGAATCAAAAAGCTCCCCAATAAATAAGCATTATCAGCCTTAAGTAAGAGACCATGTTAAAGCCATTACAATTCTTAAAGAAACGTCATTTATGAGAGGTAACATTTAAGGGTTTTAGCACATTTTAAAAATTTGCAAAAAAATTAAAAATAAATAAATAAACAAGTCAAAATGTGGTTGGGTATAGCTTAGTGGTAGAGTGCATGCATGAGGTTCTCAATTCAATCCCCAGTATCCCTATTAAAAATTTTTTTAAATAAATAAACTAATTGTCATAGTATTTTTAAAAACCATTAGGAAAAACTAATGTCAGTGTGTTGTCTTGCTAAAGTCACATATATTTCTCATTTTAATTCCAGATAGCTCTAGTAAGTGAGCAGATTGATTCCTAAAAGGATATAGTTCCACTTTAAAAGTATAAAGAAATAGAAAAAGTGGAACTTAGTTCCTAGGTACTTACCACTTTAAACTTTACAAACTATCTTTGCTGATAAATTAAAAAAAGAAAACCTTGTTTGGGATTATACCAATAATTAACACAAGTTTTAAAAATGTTTATTTAATTTAATGGTATAAACTCAAATGGTTATTAACTAAGCCACATTCTAAAAATGTATATAAAACCAGATTTATTTTTTGTATGAACAACTAAATGGTTTAAAAGGCATAAACCAAGACAGCATACAAGTCAAGCAAAACTGTTTGGCTTTTTTTTTTTTTTTTTTTTTTTAAATTTCAAATGGTTATGTACAAATGCTGTAGCCTTTACCAAATCCACAAGTAAATTTGAACTTTGGGTTTTACCTTTTTCCAACCTTATTTTACTAAATTATGTACGTTTTCCCATCTGATTCTAAGACTATATATATATCACTACCCTCATATCTTCAAACATATTCCTGATCTCTTCTACACCAAGTTTGAGTATGACTCTGAGATTCTTAGGAAAAACCAATTCTATTTTATAAAGTTAATTTTAAAATATACATATTTCAGTGAACTATCTTGTCTACCTGGAAAGAGGGAGTTCATTTATCCTACAAAGTAGACTGAGGAAGATGTTCCACAGAAGTGACTTTATATAATTTCTAGCAGTAGTAAAACCCCAGTAGCATTTAATGAATAACTAATAATTTAAGCAAATAAATTATCAGAGGGTACCCTTTCCATTTTCTCACAGGAGAAGTAACTACAAAACTGCCCATTATAAGTAAAGGCAATCACTCAGTTTGTACTCCAAGCAAATTAAAAAAAAAAAATTAAGGAGAGGGTATCAGTAATGAAATCTCAGCTATTTGGAGCTTAAGAAAATGCTAATGTTTATTTTAAAATGAGAATGCCACATTTTCCTCTACTTCTGTGCATGGATGATCTCTTTGTTCACAGCAGGGTAAAATTATACCATGGCTTCTGAGAAATGACCACAGAAAGCCTCCAAATGAAACAACCCAAAAAGGATAAAAAAGAAGAACAAGGTCACCAAAACTGCTCTGGGTTAACTTTTACCATAAGTAAAAAAAAGATTAGCAGAGGTTTCAATCTCATTCTAAAAGTTTAAAACATAAGCAAGGTTATGAAATTTACATTTTCTATGTAGTCCTGGCATTGACAGACAAAAATAAATAAATGTACTCTTATTTGTGGCTTTAAAATTTCTTAGTTACTTTCAGGTGTTCTCTGATTCTTTCTACTTGGGTTGTGCTGGGGTTTATTTTGGTGACAGGAATTAGGCCATGTTTTTAGCTCCGTTATTTCCCTATTTAATTCCCTTATTTCTCAAAGAGGCAAGCAAAGAAAGGGGATATGCACAAAGCAGCCATGACACTAAAAATTTGCGATTTAAACATTTTTCTAAAAGAGTTTGCTTTCAAGTCAGATACAATTTAACATAGCATTTCTAATTTTAAAGTGTGTTGTTTAGGACTTTAAATTCTTTTGTTAATTCTAAAGCAACATTTTAATTTTACATCAAGATTAAAACTCACAAGACACCAAATCACAAGTTTACCTCAAAAAATCTATTTTCATTCCTTCCGCCTAAGGATCAATCAAACCAAAATAAACCCCAGCACAACCCAAGTAGAAAGAATGAAAAGGAATATGAGAGAGTTCTTTATGCAAACAGACGGACAACTAAAAGCAAAGTTCCTGAGGAATTTTTGTTGGTTGGTTGGTTGGTTGGTTGGTTATTTATTTCTTTACTTCTGGCAGAAGCTGTTCTCCAAGGCTTAGTTTCTAAAAAGCAGAAGACAAAGCTACAGTTAAAATAAGGGAATAACAACGAAAATGTGTACTGAAAATGGCAGAGCTCACACCAGCTTCTGGTCTTTGAGTCCTCAATCCCTTATCTGAAGGGCCTCCTTGCCAGTAACAGACCCGGGGTAACTGGCAGCCACCTCCCAGCGGCTCCTCCCCGCAGCCTGCACAGTCACAGCACACAAGCCTGGTCCCGTCGCCTCGCCTCATCCCGCCCCCTGGGCTGAAGGCCGGGCAGAAAATCTGGCAAAATGAGGAAGCCTCTGGGAGGTGGCAAGCAGCCAACTCAAACAGGATGATTCCAGTTTAGGCTGGTTTGAGTCACAAACAAGCAGTTCCCAGCTTTCCCCACAATATTCAGAGGCACTGGCTGCCCAGGCAGCACACAATGAGCTCTCCTCGTTAGTTCTCAGAGCTAAGTCTACCTTGTTCTCATTTCCATAACAGCAGAGGATCTCAAATCAAGGAGAGCTCCCAATACAGAGCAAGTGCTGGGCTGACCCATATTTGCTTCCAAAACGAACTGCTTATTCCACACAGCACACTAATGCTGATAACACCTACATCTCTCAAGAGCCTTATTGAAATGTGGAACATGACAAAAAAGGAAAAACAGAAAGGAAACATCTATTTATAGATCTCCATAATGGAAATTAAGCCCACCAGAGCAATTTAAAAGCAAACATTTCCATTTTCCATATTTAGCACAAAAAAAGGCTTGGCTGGCTAACATGATCCCAAAAGACAGAAGTGTGTAGCTTATTGCCCAATAACAAACTATTCAGTAGTCTAGAAAGGAATGTGTTTCCAAAATGTGGGCTCTTCAGTTTGCCTGCCACTAATGGGAATGGGAAAAAATAACTACCAATAAAATAAAACTAAAAATTATATATATATATGCAAATAAATTATATGTATATTTTTATATATATAAATTACACATATATTAATATATTGGGGGGGTATGTATCTCCAAAGCACACACTGCTAAACATCTGTTCCATGCTGCTAAACAGCCCAAAACTGCATAAAGGAGGAAATAAGCAAATGATTATTCTTTTGGAAAGAAATAGTACTTAAGGAAGCCCCACTCAAAATGAGGCAAAACTTAATGTGGATTTTAAATCTAATAGTTCTCTCTGGGATTGCAGACACGCTACCATGACTGCTGTTGTCTTTTTTCCACCAACTCTTCTCCCTCCAAGAAGGTAACTTTTAAAAGAACTGAGATACCAATATATTAGGGAAAGAATAATCATACAGTCAAGAAAACCATCCATGCCAAATAAGAGTTGCAAATTTCAAGATAAAAAGTTCATTTAATAGCCAGAAAGGTCAAGCATAATGAATACATTTTATTCATAGTATTGATTTCTGGCAAGACATTCTCCCTTTTGAAATCTCAAATAAAATCAACTACCTAAAAAAAGTAAAAATGAGGCAGAAGGACAAAATAATAAAACAGGCAAAGAATGGTTGTGAAATCCAGAAATGAATATTTAAAATGCAATGTTACTCAGGCTTAAAGCAAGAGTGCAAATATTTTCATTTTAAATGAAAATAAGGGACAAGAGATAAAAGTAGGGAAACATCCTTCTTTACATGAACCCCAATGTTCATAGCAGCACTATTTACAATAGCCAAAACATAGAAACAACCTAGGGGGTAGGATATAGCTCAGTGGTAGAATGCATGCCTAGCATGCATGAGGTCCTGGGTTCATGTACCCTCCTTAAAAAACAAACAAATAAATAAATAAAACCTAATTACCTCCCCCTTCCAAAAAAAAAAAAAAAAAAAAAAAACCACAAATAACAACCTAAATGTCCATTGACAGGTAACTGGATAAAGAAGTTGTGGTATATTTATACAATGGAATACTACTCAGCCATAAAAAAATAAAATAATGCCTTTTGCTGCAACATAGATGGACCTGGATATTGTCATTCTAAGTAAAGTAAGCCAGAAAGAGAAATAAAAATACCATATGATATCACTTATATGTGGGATCAAAAAAAAAAAACCCACAAATGAACTTATTTACAAAACAGAAACAGACTCACAGACATAGAAAACAAACTCATGGTTACCAGGGAGGGGAAAGGCAGTAGGAAGGGATAAAATGGGAGTTCAAGATTTGCAGATACTCTTCAATATCTTATAGTAACCTATAATGAAAAAGAATATGAAAAGGAATATATATGTATATGTATGACTGAAACATTATGCTAAACACCAGAAACTGAAACATTGTAAACTGACCATACTTCAATGAGAGAAAGAGAGAGAGAGAGAGAGAGAAGAAGAAAGAAAGAAAGAAAGAAAGAAAGAAAGAAAAGAAAAGAAAAGAAAAGAAAAGAAAAGAAAAGAAAAGAAAAGAAAAGAAAAGAAAAGAAAAGAAAAGAAAAGAAAAAAGTCCTTCCTAAGACTATTACCATTGACTCTGGCTTCTTTTAAAGACTATCTGATAAACCTTTACTGTTCCTCCTTCAAAGACCTCTGAATGCTTCTAAAACATACACCTCACTTGTTGTTATCCCCCAAAATCAATAAATATCTAATCATTGATTTTCACATTTTAGTTAGCTTAATTTATGTTTCAGTGGTCTCTGAGCACAGGTATTTTCTCTTCACACACTCAAAGAAGAAAAAAATCCCATTTTAGTTTAAATGATTCATGTCAAACTGACAGGTACAGAGTAGCAAAGAAGAGAAAGGTTGGTATTATGCAATAAAACCAACTTAATTTCTACTCTCATTTTAATCCTATGCAGCTACAAACAGAATAGTCAGGAAAAAAATCATGGTCTCTAATCACCAACTTCCCAGATACGGTTTACTTCAGTTATATCATTTCCTCCGAGATTAAGTTATTAGTTTTAGTGGTAATTACTTTATTCTGTCAAAAAAACCCCACATGAATACAAAGTATTTTTTACCCCATAAAATGTATCTGAGAATAATGAATCACAGTGCAACAAAAGAAATTTTATCTCCAACTAAATCCAAAAATTATGTCTACTACTCATTATTATAGATAAGAGCACTTTTGATGATAAAATTTCAGACAAATGTGTTTATAAGTAAACACTGCAACCATCACCCAAAAAACTGCTAATTATTAATTCTTTTAACACCTTTAAAAAAAATCTTACTTCATGTATTTGTTAAAACTGCTGCCACATCTGACAGCTTCTAGCACATAATATATATCATAGCAAATTATATACAACAGATTAAAAAATGAGCATTCCTTCCCCCAATCAACACTCTAAATAAGCATACTTTAAAAGAAATGGGAAGTACACTGTCACTATCACTTTGATACATGCAATGCCACCATACCCAGTGTACATCTGGGGAGCCACCTTTTTAATAGCCTCACCCATGTTCTCTCACAAAGCTCCCAGGTGACAGCGAGTTTGACATTTTTTCCACATAAACTTGAAAGGAAATTCTCTCTCATAAACTAAAATAAGTGAAGTGCAAAACTTCCTCATGAAATCATAGATCAGAGGATATTCGAATAAATCCCCCTCTAGGAAACTGTAATCTATAACGTCTAGATTGTTCACAAAATGATTAGCAGAATTGGTCTTCATAGGAAAAAAAAAAATGCTTATTAGATTAGGGACTTTGGTGCTAACCCTTTTTCAGTTAAAAGGGTCACATTTCTTTTAACTTTATATGTTGTAAAAATCCAGAATTTGTTCAATATTCTAATTACTATTTAACTATAACTCAGGTAAAACATTCTTAAATTATCTAGCAGAAAAAAAATTAATAGGGTTGTAGATAACTTTTGATATACTTTATTCAAAACATATAATTTAAAAGAAATATACAAACAAGTTCTACAAACAATATTATCAATAAATCTTTTTAATTTCCCTTTCAATAAAAAGTAAATTTTCCTAACGCAAAGCTAATATACTGGACAAGAGAGGGGCATAAAGCATGCCATATCTTAATACAGGGTTAGAGTTGAAAAAGTCTGATTGCTTGCAGTCTATATGCTTTTCTTGTTACTTTAGACCGACACTACAAAGACTATTTCACATGTTAGTTTTCCTGCCCTGGAACTGATTCTGTGTCTTTTTCTCCTCATGCCCATCTCCAAGCTTCTTCCTTTTATCTTCCAATTTATGACAATTCAGAAGAAATTCTAACAATATAATAAACTACACAAGGAAAAACTGAGGCAATTTCATTAAATAGTTTTTATATCAACTTATCCCAATCTAAAAAAATCTACTTAAGGGGGAGGGTATAGCTGAGTGGTAGAGTGCGCACTTAGCACACACAAGGTCTTGGGTACAATCCCTAGGACCTCCGTTAAAATAAATTTTATTACTTCCTGGCCCCTCTCCCCTGCCCAAAAAAATCTACTTAAGAAGAAAGCTTGCTCTAAAATTCTGTTTCTTCAAACAGGTAAACTAAAGCACAATTTAAGGCCACATGGCTTATTGAAAGCCACAGAGACGACAATGAGATGTTGTCCACTACAGTTATTTTCATGTCGTTATCTTTGCTCATTACTGCATTTGTTTTAAGAGTTTCCATCTAAATGCCTATTTTTGTGATTAGGAAGAATAAAAGCCTGTAGTTACCTGACATATTCTTCTTCAGACAAATCCAAAGGATTTAAAGGAACAAAAAGGAAAACGCTAGCCAGACGCCCAAAAAAATTTTTAAGAGGGCAAAAAAAGAGACTGCTTCTGATAAAGCTGGAAACATGCATCCAGCCATTGACAGCCAGATTAACTTAATTACATGTTAACTCTTAATTAGACATATGTAGATTTTGTTTTGGATTAGCCATAGCCAGTGTTTAAACCAAAATGGCTCTATTCTTGGGGTTCCATACAACCAGCTATCTTATTTCATAAATTCAGTGCACAAAAAAGCAATATATGTTAAACAAATGGATGGCTGAATATAAACTCAAAAGTTAACTTTAGCCTAAAAAAAGACTTAGGGAAGTAACCCACTGACAGGGAAGGGATGAAACAAGAAAAGGTAATTATACTGACAGTTATTAAAATACTTTAAATTTTTATCACACAGTAATGTTTTTATTAACATTAAATAACAATACCTAACACTGCATTTAATAACTATTTCCCAGAAATGATTAATATAAGCCCATTTTGAGATATCTGAAAGTATAATAATAATAGCAAATTACCTGTGCATATTTATTGAGAACAAAGTAATTTCACACTTAATCTACTGTTTTTTTGTTACCTACTTTCATAATGGGAAGTAATGCTTAATTCAGTTTCAGGTTAATAAAAAGACATAATTTTTTTCCCCTCTATCCAAGTTCAGGGACCTGAGCCGGCCTAATCATCTTTGGTTATGATCAAAGTAAACTGGGCAATAAAGCTCAAGTAAAACTACCTTAAGATAGTAGGAAAGGATATGATGAAGTAATTTACTTTCAACAAACTCTTCAATTCCTTTAGCCTGTATTAAAGAAAATTCTTACAACATGATAGGAAAAAAAAATTGATAGGAAACTATAGAAATCATTGAACTTCAACCAAGGGCTTTTAAAATAAATGCTTTGGTGGAATTCATGTACTTAAATTTTTATGTTGAAAAGTGACTCCCTAAATGATCAAGAAAGAGACATACAGCAACACAGGGCTGCACAGAGGAAAAGTTTATACCATGAAGCCCCAGTTCTCAGCAGTTAAATACTATGAATAGTTGGGCAGAAACAGTAAGTGTATCATGTATAAGGACTTCACAACTTGACTGTCATTAATCCCATGTTTACTTATTTGAAATGCACTGTTAGGAATCTGTTCACCAAAGCTGTAACAATTAAGGGAGTTGGAGGGTGACTAATTTCCCAGTCACTCATACAGGCAGAATAGAAACTTGCTTCTATAGATAAAACCAAGCTATATTTTGTCTACTATAACATGGTGATTTTAAACATTTTTAAAGGACTTGGAATCTCACTATTTCACAATCAAGTTTTAAAGATTACATTAAAGAACTTATTTCTTCCAAAAGGACACTAAACTTTCTGAATTAACATAATATCTCAAAATATTACACTTTGAAATCAATACAATTATAGAAGAAAAGAGGACATCTGATAAAAAGGGGGGATGAACCCAAGGATAATGGATATGATCTGAACACCAAAAGATTTTATTTCTCTGTACTTGCTTCAATCACAATATAAGAACCAAATCTTTTAACTATTTACATCAATTTTGCTTCATCCCTCATGTTAACTAAGAACTGTATCTAAGAGCTGCAGCCACTTGTTGAACACATACTCAGAGAAAGGCAATACACTTGGTTGGCTCTGCAGTGTGAAAAGGAAGATCAGGCCCTGTTCTTACAGGATGGTACCGAAAGGCTCATCATTCAGTCATATCTTCAAAAAGTTCATTCTTTTTTCATAAATCAAAATAATCTGATTCTTAGTACACTGTCTCTCCCATTTGTCCCAACTTATGCACTCTCATAAGTCCAAGTCTTCCTTTTCCAAGATACTGAAACAGTTTCCTAACGAGAATCTGTCTTTCCTATTGTAAGTCACCAGATGCCCTTCTAAAGCACAGATCTCAACAACAAATTTCCCTTCTCAAAATCCTTCAACAGCTCATTTCTGCATAAAGAATAAAACCAAAAAAAATATTAGCATGGTTAAGTCATTCTAAATTATTTGCTGTTCTCAAAACACTCTTCCACCCACTTATATCTCTTCAAGTTGTTCCTTCTGCCCACAAGGTTCCCTGTCTAGCCTAAAATTCATTTCTTCTTGTTGAAGTTCTACATATCTTTCATAGCCCTAGACCATAAAAATTTCCAGCCCTAAGTATGAATCAGGCAGCTGACAGAAGAGGAAATATCTTCTACAGTTGTAATTTAGTTCCCATGTAGATATTTCTAGCTCATTCTGCCTTTGTGGCAGTTATCTGACTGTAAATATTTCAGAAGCATGTAACTATTTTTTTAATTTTTATTATGTAAACAGGGATTAGCTCCATCAAATTCATCAGATCACCTCAGGGTTCAAGCTTCTGAGCCCATGATGCCAAGGGCCAGATCCCAAACCAGTGTAACTCTCACCAAAGTTAAATGCCACCCTGAAGGCCCAGATCTTGTTTCTCGTCTAACTTCAACATTTTCACAATTGGTTGGCTTTTCAAAAAGTTCTGATGCCATCCCTTTAATGAGGTAGATTTGGGGAAAATGACTAAAACTTGAATATTTTAGATAATTTTATGTAAAAGAAAGTGAGACATAAGATTTTATAATCCATTTATAGAATTCAAATGAATATTGTCAATTTATCTCAACAATATACCAAATGAAATAAAAAGAAGTTAAGAGTTTTCACCCATGTCACAGAGCTGCAAAGCTGGAGCCAAAACCTAACTCCCCTGATTTCCTAAACCAAGAATTTGTTTCATTGTAATTAATGCTAATCTTCCAGAATGTTTGAATTATATCTAGATAGATAGATAAATAGATGTATAAAATGTTTCCATTTATTATTTTGAATTAGAAAATTTAGAAGGCTTAAAAGGGGCCATTCATCAACTACATGATCATTTACTTTTCTTAATTCTAAGCAGGCAATACATAGGAAAAATAATCTGGCATTTTGATCAAGTCAAAGAATTCGTATCTTGTAAATTTAAAATACACACCACTTAAATTTAACACCAGAATACCTGGGATTAACAAATTGAATAATAAAACTAGAAACAGGAAATACTCAAAGACTATCAACATCTGAAGTAGTAATAATAATTACAGATAGTAATTATTGAAAGCAGTATTTAACATATATGCATATCAAGCTTAGCACTTTACACATTTTTTCATTTTAATCTTCACAGTAACTTTATGAAGCATGATTCTTGTAAAAGATAGGAAAGTTGAGGCCAAGAAAGTGTAAGTAACTTGTCCAAGATTATAAAAGTAGTAGGCTTTACTGTCTACCTTGATCTATGATTTCAAAACCTATATACCTAACTTCTAAACTGTTTCCTATTAAGATTACTTTCAATTTATTGTTTTCATCTTTGGAATAAAACTCCTTGTAAAAAAAATCCTAACTAATGAAACTATTTCACTCAGCCTTAGTCAACAGCAAAGTTACAACCTGAATTTAAAGAAAGTTTTCCTACTTGAGTTTATAAATTGACTATCACCTTGATGATAAAATTAGTTAAAACGTGTTCATAAGTTGATTCACTCATTGATAATAAGCATGTCAACAATGTATTTCACCAAACAGCTTTTACAAATTTTCAACCAAAATAATAGAAATAAGATACTATTATATATGTAAGAAATTAAGAATTTTAAAAAGACATCACATTTTGTGGTACAAGATTTACTTCATACAACTGAAGTTACCACTTTTCTTTCTTTCTGGCAATTTTAATATTGAACACATCTGGAGGATGAAACTATTTGCAAATCATCATTTAGCTTCAGGTACTTGGCAGAATGGTTAATTCAATGCCCACAATGCTAACAAAGTTTCTTCATTCATTATATACATGATCCAAGATTACTTTCTTTTAAAAATATGCTAAAAATCATTACCACTAATTGCAGCAAATTTGTGACAATTTATTCAACAGCTCATCTGTTACAACAAAAGGCCGTTAACCTACCTGTCACTGCTGGTACTACTGCTGCTGCTGATTGAATCACTACTGGAGGATCTACTCCTAGAGCCGCTGCCGCTAGGGGACCTTGTGGGTCTAGACGCTTGGCTAGCCAGCCTCTGAGGAGACTGATTTCTAGACTGAGATGAATGTGGTGACCGACTCCTGCTGTGCTGGTAATTCCGCTCTGGCCTTCTGCCTCGTACCTCCCGGGTAATATCATCCCTGTAGATATCCCTGTGTACCACACTGGGCAGTGTAAACTGCTCCCGAGCCCTAGGTTCGTATCGGGGGTCATGAGCATCAAAACGGTTTGGACTTCGACTCCGAGAAGTATAATAGAGCCCATGTTGTAAAGTCCGCTCGCGAGGATCTCTATAGTAATCCTGATCGTAATGTCTTGTCCGATCAAATCCTCCCGTCCCCCGTTCATGGTGTCCATAGGCACTATGTTCATAAGCACGCTCCCTGTTATCTGAAGCCCTGCATTTAGGAGGGGGGAAAAATATTTAATCAATCAGAAAGGGGAAAGCAAAACTAAAAGCAAGTCATGCAAATATTCACTTCAGCATTGTCTTTGTCTTTGCAACTGGTCATTTTCTAAACAGCATTAACCTACTGAGTAAGCAAACACTAACAAAGCTTAACATTTTACTTGACTCCAAAAATTATTTTCACAGCTGAGCAATCATTGTTTTAATTGTATATTGGGGCTTTCATGACTATGCAAGTCAGTTGCTCTTTTTATTAGCGATTTTCTGGCTTATATACAGAAATATACATATGCCATCTCCTTTTTACTTTAAATTTAATAGAACAAGAAGAGATTGTCGTTTTAATATCAAAGTTCATCTGATTAAACTATATACCAAACTTTATTTACTTCGTAAATGTATTTTAGGGAAAATTTCCAGGATACATCTTTTACACAGACATGAAAGCCCCACTGCAATGCATGCCCATGTCCCAGCAATAGGAGGGCATTTTCAAAGAACAGAAAAAAATTTAAGTGTAACTTTCTCTCATTAACTTTCAACTTCTTGGGTAATTATAAAAATTACTAAATTATGTAAATTGCTGTGCCCAAACAATCACATTTACTAATAAAAATGGACTCTTAAAAAGAAAAGCAAACCAAAAAACCACCTAGGATATCAAAATATTCAGTTACCATATGCTATTCTATGATAAATTTAATTACTAAAAGAATAAGTTATTTTATCTCCTTGTGCTATCAAATCCCACATAATTTTTAAAATGCCTATTCCATGATTCAATTTGTTAATATATGTACTTAATGGCTTCAGGAAATACATTCTCTTAGGGCTTTAGCTATACTCAAATTGCCTATGATGAAATAAGGCAACTTTGGGAACTAAGATATTCTAAAGGTAAGATATTCTTAAGAGTACAAAAACTGTTGCATGTACAATTACATACATGCAATTATGCGTTAATATTAAAAGCCAATTCCAGTCCTACAAAGAAATCTGAAATTCTCTACTTTTGTAGGAAACTAGAACTCATTTCCTGAGTTCCTAAAAGACTATTTCATTTAAATATCAAACTTGAGGTTGAGTTTCTCCTCAACCTTACCTTTGGATTTATCTTCTATCAAAAGTGATTATGGAATCACGAAAAATATAGAAGAATTAGAATCTCTCCAACGAAGAATATGGCAAATCTTACAAGTAATAAATACCATGTCCCCAACACATGCTTAGATTCCAAATGTCTCCACTAATCTTCAGCTTCACCCACTATTTCACTTAGTAGCAACCATACCTTCTCCTAGGCTATTTTTGCTTTTGGCTGCTATTATGAAAAGCAACTAGCATGCCAAAAAATTCAGTATTATCTTTCCTACTTAAAGGTATTAAATGATTTTCTCCTTTTTTATTCACTACATTTCTGGGATTTGGATAAATACTTCAATGTCTAACAAACAAAAGGATTTCCTCTGAGACTTAAGAGAAATTTTCACAAATAAATTAGCACCCTATCAAATGTTAATCAATAAGAGTTGTTATTAATGATATAACAGAAGCAAAAGGCAATAGTTCTAGGAGAATTACTGCTACAGCTGATATACTTTATAAATATGCAAAGTTCTTATCCATTAGGAAGATACAGAAGGCAGGCACAAGAGCTAGCAGAGCTGAAATCTAATAGCTATTCTTTGATTCATCTATTAGTACTAAATAATTCTAGAGTTAGTGGGAAAAAAAGAAAGTTTGACTTGGGTTAGGAGAGGGGCTAATATACACAGGTCAGGACATACCAACCTTTTGCAAGTGTGGAAACACGACCTATAATCCCAATTAAATCTAGGGAGAGAATTGTGAACATAACTTCCCCAATTTTGGCCCCTCTTATGGGGGTAATCCACCTTCTTAATGGGCAAGGGTGTCAAATGATACTTAGATGAACCACAAGGAAAAAAAAAATCTTAATGACCAGATAAAATAATTCCACTGGAAGCAAGCAGTCCCAGACAAACTGTAACTCTCAAACCCCCAGACTTCTTTCTTGAGATAGTAGAAAATTATAAATTGATCCACATTCACAAAAAACTTCCAGCCCTAAATATGAATCAGGCAGCTGACAGAAGAGGAAATATCCTCTACGATTCCACCAAATGAGGAAGACACAGTTGCTCGCCAACAGTTCACTTTTGTAGCCATCCAGCCAGCCAATTTTGATTGCTGTATCCACAACTGATCGTCACCATGTGTTCAAAACTAAAGTACCTTTAATTGGACAGCAGCTTGTTTAAGAAACAAGATAATAATCCTCTTTCCCTGGGCTAATGGAATCTTGACTGCATGACATCCCATACATTCCAGGAATTAGAAAAGCATGGCTATATTCCAGGATTTAGGAACGTCCATCATCTCAATTTTCCCCATTCCATCAAGGAGTATAATTCCAACATGGAAAACTGTGTAGATCCAAAACGGAAAAAAATCAAGCACTGCCTTCACTCTTCTTCATCCAAGTACACATTTCCAGGTTAAAGTATTGTTTGTAGAATCCAAGCAGTTGAATCATATGGTCTGCTAGGTTTTTTGGTGACAATCCAATCCGTTTGTACACTTTATGGAGCGAAAACTGAGAAGATACCAACTTCTAAAAGAATCTGTAGGCTCTAATATTCCAGAAATATTCCATATAGTACAACCACAAAATCTGTAGACAAGTAGCTCCATCAGGTAGAAGGGATATATCCAAGGAAGGCCTTAACATTATCCAAGAGAGGGAATAATTAATTCTAGAAGACAGGTAACTCCAAAAATGACGCTGCCATACAAAATCTTCCACCACTTCATATCTCAGGAGTAGATATCCAACCAGCTGCAGAAAATATCCTCTACGATTCCATAAGATACCAGCCACTGTGATAGAAATCACTTCGGTTTCCAACCCAAAATAGGAAACACTGAGAATGCCCAAAACTTTAAATCCATCTGGGGCCCCTAAATACGAGTTTCTGTTTCTCACCATATCAAATACAAAATACCTGCCTACAGAAACCTTGGAACTTACCCATCAAGTCTCCGCTCATAACGTCCTTCTCGTGCATGAAGTGATGGTGGGGGGCCATAAGCAGGCCCTCCACCACCTCCTCTGAACCCAGAAACCTCTCTACTACGAGATGCTATGGAAACTGTATCATCCAATCCCCGAGCAGCACTCGGAATGGTGCCTGGTTCATTATAATCCGTGCGTAGGTCTCTATCTCCCATTTTGTTGACTGAGTTGTGAGCTTTCTGTGCACTTTTGATGTCCACAAAATCCACAAAGGCAGCCACTCCTCCTTCAGAACCCCTCTTGGGGAGAATTTTGACACTTTCCACGCGGCCATATCTGAAAAAAATAAAGTCAAGGTTATCGTTGCATAGCAAAAATTTTCCAAAAATAGTTTTTGAAAATGTTTCTTGTTTTTAAACAATTTACATTATGTATGTATGGGGGAGGGGTTGCAGAGTGACATTTAAAATGGCTTTTACACTCACATTTTTCTTTCTTGAGGCAAATATTTATGAATTTTTTTATTGAAGTTTAGTCAGTTTACAATACTGCATCAATTTCTGGGGTGCAGTATAATGTTTCAGTCATATACACACATACATACATTCTCCTTCATATTCTTTTTTCATTATAGGTTACTACAAGATATTGAATATAGTTCCCTGTGCTACACAGTAAAAACTTGTTGTTTTACAAATATTTTAACCACATTATTTTACTGCTCTCCTACTTTTTAAATTGGAGTATAGTTGATTTACAATATTGTGTTAAAGTTTCAGGTGTACAGCAAAGTGATTCAGTTACATACACACACACACACACACCCATTCTTTTTCAGATTCTTTTCTAATATAGGTTACTAAAAGATGTTGAATATAGTTCTCTGTGCTATATACAGTAGGTCCTTATTGTTTATTTTATATATAGTAGTGTGTATATGTTAATCCCAAATTCCTAATTTATCCCTCCCCCATCATTTTTTAAATATAGTATTTACTAAACTACCTTTTACCTTTCTAGAACATTTAGTTGAAATGAATCTCTCAAAAGTTTTTAGGAATTTTTATATTCTAAAAAAGGATATTATATCTAAGATAATCAAAGTAACTTAGAAATCTTGAAAGATTTTTATTAAAGTAGAAACTGTAACTGAAAATAGCTATTTTACAGATTCAATTTTAATATAATTCATTAAGTGAAAATGATCTTACTAAAAAAATGAGATGACTTTAAACACTCCTCACTGGAAGGCAAAAGAAATCCAAATATTCTGTGTATTTCCGAAAGTCACACTAATTTTTAATGTAATCTTTTGCTATTCTCTTTTCCAGGAGGTTAAAAGAAAATTTCTTAAAATTTATAACTCATGTATAATTAAATGAATATTTTTCATGGAAATTAGTAACTTTTGACAGACTCTATGTTCGTATTTTATTCCAAAAGAAAAAATGTTTTACTATGTATATAAAGAAAAATTTTAGGGCATCTTTTATATTTTGAAGCATATATGAAACAAATATAATTATCAGGAATTTTAAAATTCATGAAAAGTCCACAAATTTTATTAGAAGTTAATTCTATGTACTTGCAATCTGGCATTTTAGAAAGGCGGGCACAGCACTTTTATATATAGCATTCTTATTTGCTGACAATCCAAGAGAATAATTTTACACTTCCCCTGAAGAAGCTGACATTATCAGAAAGCAGAACTTTTATTTTACACCCTCCAGTATGATGTAAGTTATTATCTCTCACAAGGGTAACATAATCCTAAAATCCAGTTTCATCAGGCAACTATACATAATAAAATTATTTAGGATAAATTAATTGATGAAAGGATCTTTTAAATTTGGGGAGAAAATGATAGAAACAAATAGTTCTTTCCATCCAAACATTAAAAAAAACCTTCCAATGTATGTGACAAAGGATTTGTATCTAGAATACAAGAAATCTTACAACTCAACCCATTTTTTTTAAAAATAGGGAAGACACTTCAAAGAAGATATATAGATGGACGATAAGTACAGAAAAAGATGCTAAAAATCATTAGCCATTAGGGAAATGCAAATCAAAACCACAATAAAATACCACCTCACATCCACTAGGACGGCTATTAGAAAAAAGAACAGAACAGAACAGGACAAAACAACTGTTGGCAAGGATATGGAGAAATTTGAAAACTGCATAGCTTGGAACTGTAAAATTGGGCAGCCACTGTGGAAAAGTTTGGCATTTTCTCAAAAGTTAAGCATAGAATTACCATATGACCCAGCAATTCCATTCCTAAGTATACACCCAAAAGAACTGAAAACTGGGGCTCAGATAGATACATGTGCACCAATCTTCACTGAATCACTATTCACAAAAGCCCGAAGATGGAAACAACCCAACTGTCCATCAGTGGATGAATGGATAAACAAAATGTGGTATATGCATACAATGGAACAATGGATTCTTTTTATGTATTAAGACATAAAAAGAAATGGAGTTTTGATATATGCTATAACATGGATAAAACCTTGAAAACATACTAAATGAAATAAGCCAGACACAAAAAGACAAGTAGTTTATAATTCCACTTACATGGACTATCTGGAATAGGCAAATTTCATGGAGACAGAAAGCAGAATAGAGGTTACCAGGGATTGGGGAGATACTACAGAGTTTCCGTATGGGATGTAAAAAGGTCTAGAAATAGACAGTGGTGATGATTATATAGCACTGTAAATGTACTTAATGCCACTGAACTGTACAGTTAAAATGGTTAAAACAATAAATTTTCTATTTTGTATATTTTAACACCAATCCACACCTTATCAGTAACCCCAAGTTTTCTATTAAAAAGAAGAAAGAAAAAAGAGGGAAGCAACCGACAACTCCCCATCAAAAAAGTCAGTTAGCCAAAGAATACAGGGAAAACAAATATTTAAACTTAAATCCTGAATAATAAAGAGCAAAATTCAGTATTGAAAGAGGGACCAAATACTCAATGCATAGATTATGCTTATAGAACAAAGTCAAATGGTTCTTCTTCCTCAAAAGGTTGGACTCACTGTCCCCATCATTTTTATACAAGGAGAATACACTCTGGATACAATATACAAATTTATCTCCAAATTTAACAAAGGAGAATTTGATCAGGTACTACATTACTCTTCTATACCGAGAAGACTGAAAACTCCCAAATTAAAAAAAAAAAAAAAGCTGCTTAACTCTTTATAAAACCAATGAAAATTCAGCCTGTAAATGTAAATATGTCCTGATTTTGTTTACTCTTTCCAAAACAATACATTTCTTAGAGTATTCAATCAAGTATTCCTCAAGTACTCAAATATGAAATATCTACCTGACATTTACTAATGACAAAAAAATGCATCCATCAACAGATGACTGGATAAAGAAGATGTGGTATATTTATACAATGAAATACTATTCAGCCATAAAAAATGACAACATAACGCCATTTGCAGCAACATGGATGTCCCTGGAGAATGTCATTCTAAGTGAAGTAAGCCAGAAAGAGAAAGAAAAATACCATATGAGATCGCTCGTATGTGGAATCTAAAAAAAAAAGAACAACATAAATACAAAACAGAGTCATAGACACAGAATACAAACTTGTGGTTGCAAAGCGGAAGGGGGGTGGGAAGGGATAGATTGGGAGTTCAAAATCTGTAGATACTGACAGGCATATGCAGAATAGGTAAACAAGATTATACTGTATAGCACACGGAAATATATACAAGATCTTGTGGTAGTTCACAGTGAAAAAATGTGACAATCAATATATGTATGTTCATGTATAACTGAAAAATTGTGCTCTACAATGGAATTTGACACAACATTATAAAATAACTATAACTCAATAAAAAAAAGTTTAAAAAAAGAAAAAAGAATAAAACCACAATTAGATAATATTTCCTTTTTTAAAAAATATCAAGCCTTAGCTACAGGTTTTAAGAGAACCTATGAAATGTTCTCTAGTAATATGTACAAAATATTATTTTCTTTAACTACATAGTCACTGGTTATAGTAATAATTCATTTGCAATTTTTTAAGAATCAAGAAAATCTAAATTTAAAAAATGAGAACATAAAACTAAGAAATTGTGCTTGATTGCTACAAGCTGCAGTATATAACAATCTAATGAGTCTGTCTTCAAAAACACAATTTAAAAAACCAGTATTAAATTGGTTTCTGTTTGGCCAAAAATATTCACCATCAAAATGTTAAATTGATCAAAATACACTGTAATTCTTCTAAGCTTTTAATAGAGAACTGCTAAATTTTAAAATAAGCACTAACTATCCTTAGCATTTCTTTGAAGAATATAATGGCAGTGTATTAGTGGCCTCACATTTTACATTTGAGAAAATGTGATATAGCAGAGGAAAAGCATTAGAATATGATAGAAGAGTAGGGTTCTGATTCTGAATCAATTACTAATTTTATGGTTTTTAACAGACACTCAGTGCATTATTAGGAAACAAAACAAAGATTCCTAGTTTCGTGGTATTTATTTATAATTTTTCAGTTTCCTGATAGATGAAAAGATTCCTCCTATTCTAAACTGTTTTCATCAACTCTACATGAAACTCACTCCATTAATTTACACAGCAATACCAAATACATAAAGCTAAAAATCATTAGTATGCTAAAACCCAATGAATTCTCAATACCTCTTCTTTCCAGAAGTTACTACATTCATCCATTATCAGCAGGTTTCTCAATATGAATGCAATTACTAATTTTAATCCTAGATTTTGCAAATAACCCTACTAATAAGCAACAGCAATTAACCACATACTTCATTTTCACACAAGTCCTCCTACTACAGAAAACAATCCTCTGCAGGTCATTCTTTTTTATTTTTATTGACATACAGTCAATTTACAATGTTGTATGCAACTCATTCTTAAAACATCTACCTGTTTATACAAGGTAGAGTTGTAAGATTGTAATGAGGAGAGTATCAGCCTCCTTCAAGAAGCATGCAATTAACCTAAGACATCCATTCATCTAAAACCCCACAGAGATCACTTTCCAAAGACTGCATATTTTATCACACTATCAGTGCTTTGTGCATTGCCCAGTTTGCCATCCTTCCATCCTATCATGGTGAAGCTGCTCCTTATTCAAAAGAGAATGATCAATAAGTATGAACAGACAGAAAGCAAAAGTAACTGAGCATGCTGTAAGTGATAAAAAGGCCTAAGAGATGAATATTAAGTACTACTAATATTATTAATATTAATAAGTTTGGCTGGGCTATCTATAATAGTAGAGACAATAATAATTTGTGTTTACTAATTTTTTATATCAGAATAATATTCAAAATCATTCCTCTTTCAAACTCAGAAAGTTGGGGCATAAATGTATCCATTATGACCACCAAACTATCTGGAATAATGCAGTGACATCAATAGTTATATAACATTTTCATAGCAAAAAAATTTTTATGAAGGAACTACTGATTATAAATGAACTACTTGATCTTATATTTTGACCAAAAGACTAGTTTCCTCTCCATGTCAGACCTTTATTTTATTTCCTATACCAGTGACTAGATACACTTCAAATACATGAAAAAGAAAAAATACACTAGAAACTTAAACAATATACTATAACAGAATTTAAATTGGAGCTGGCCATATTTTTTCTACATAATCACAGGTCAAATTTTCTTTAATTTTTATTGTGATGAAATATAATATAAAATTAGCTATTTTAACCATTTTTAAGTGCAGAATTCCAATCTTTTAAAATTAATCACAGCTATTTCTTGTCATCAACATAACAGAGGTAGACATTAAAGTTACCTCATTCACAATTACTGGTACTTCCACACTTTAACACATTAAATGTGGTATGTGACTCCGAATATTACTACTTAAATTGAAAAACTCCTGTAATTTGGACATAATCAATTAAGATGGTGATGTTTTTAATATGTCATATGTTTCATTATATCATTTAAAGCAAGTTAAAAACCAAAAGAAAAACTTGCTTTAACAATTATTTAGCGTGACAAAGATAAATTTAAATTGTTAGCATGACAATGATAAACTACAATGGTTTCACTCTACCCAAAGACAAATATCAAAAATTTATATAAACCCACAGAAAATAGAAAATATATACAAATAATTTATCTGATAAGAAGCTCGTAAGCTCCTATAACACAACAATGAAAAAAGACATAATGCAATTTAAAAATTGACAAAGGATACTAACATTTCTCCTAAGAAGATATACAAACAGCCAATAAACACAAAAATTTGCTCAACATTAGACTTTAGGAAAATAAAAACCAAAACCACAATGAGATACCACTTCACACCCAACAGGATGGCTAAAATGAAAGACAGACAATAACAAGTGATGATTAAGGAGACATCTTAACCTTTATACATTGATGGTGAGATTGTAAAATGGTGCAGCCATTTTGGAAAACAATTGGGCAGTTCCTCAAAATGTTAAACTTAGAATTACCATATAACTCAGCAATTCCACTCCTAGGTACATATCCAAGAACTGAAAATGTCCACATGAAAACAGGTACCAAAATGGTCACAGTATCATTATTCATAATTGCCAAAAAATCAGAAACCACCCAAATGTCCAATTGATGAATGGATTTTTTTAAATATGGTATGTCCATACAATGGAATGTCATTCAGCAATAAATAAAAATGAAGTTCTAATGCATGCTACAACATGGATGAATCTTGAAAACATTATGCTAAGTGAAAGCCAATCATATACTGTATGACTCCATATATATGAAAGGTCCAAAACAGGCACATTCATAGAAATATAAAGTAGGTTAGTTGTTTCAGGAGCTGGTGAGAAGGGAGAATGTGGAATGGCTGCTAATGGGTATGGGTTTTCATTCTTGAGTGATGACAATGTTCTGAAATTAGTAGTCGTGGTTGCACAATTCTGGGAGTACTCTAAAAACAAATGAATTGTACACTTTCAAAGGATGAATTTTATGCTATGTGAATTATATCTTGGCAAAACTGTTATTAAAAGAAAAAGACATAAAACAGTACCTGTCACTGTCCTTTAAAACAAAAGATTTTATATCTCCTTTAGTCACAAGTATCTGTGTTATTACAATATAAATCAACTGTATGCCATGTTTCCTGTAACTGGGCACACTTGGAAGACATTTTCTATTTCAAGCATGCCTGCCTGGGAAGATAAGTAACCCATTACATGACAGCCAAAGCCTATCTTCATTTCATGGCAATACAGAATTCTTTCAGGAAACCTATTATGAAATAAATGTATGTACAAAATAGATTTATAAACTATTCTTAAATTATTGATATATTCCCCTTTAATCATTCTATCTTTGGAATAAGTACAAATAATTTCTAAAGATGGCAAAAGATAGACTCAGAATCCCTAAAGCCAGCAAAAGGCAGGGTCAACCACACAGTCCTAGACTCTTTTCAGAAAAAACTAATATCCTGAAATGCTTCTCTACTTGGAGGGATGAGGGAGGGGTGGGAAAAAGGGAGGAGGAATGATCTGTAATAGTTTGCTGATTTGTATTCTCTCTCTGCACCTCCCCCTCCCAATTACTAGTTTGTTGTATAGTCTTGGGTCTAGGAAAGACTCTCAGCATGAGGTAAAATCCCTATGTCATAAAGGAAAAGACCACGTAAATCAAAGCATATAAAAATTACAGCTCCTAAATAGTAATATATAGTCAAAAAACAAATGAGAAAAATACTTAAGCATGAGAAATAAGTGATTCCCTAAATACACAAACTTCTTACAAATCAAGAGAGACAGAGGCCCAAACAAAAATCAAGGCAAAGTATCTGAATAGGAAATTATTTTAAAATAGACACAGACTAATGACTAGTATCTTTTATCAAGATATTTTGAAATTCCTCCTTTGGTATTTGGCGGTGGGGAGCAACGTGATAGAATTACCTCACATTAAGAAATAAACTGTACAGAAAGACATAAAAATAACCACGTATTCACTCCGAACCCTCCTCAGGGCCTTTTAAATGATCACATGTCTAGTTTTGTATTGCCACTGTAGGCCAAGCTGCTTTTGTTGTGTTTAATCCATGGCATTATTGTGAAGGCCTCTCTTCATGCTTTTCGTATCTTGTCTTAGGAATCTTCAGCAAGCTCTAGGTCCTGAATGTTGTCTCCAAAAAATCTTAGTTTTACCTTTTACATTTAAGTCTTCATCCATGTTGAGTTAATTTTTGTATTATTACTATGTGAAGTTTAGGCTCTGTTCTTTGCCTAAGAATTTTCAGTTGTTCTGGCACCGTTTGTGGAAAAGACCGCCCTACCTCCATCGAACTGAACTTGGTAAGAAAAACCAGCTGGGCATATTCATGCTGGTCTATTTTTGAGTTCTTTATATTAGCCCATTGGTCTGTGTGTTTAAACCTTCGCTAATACCACACTATCTTGAATACTGTACCTATCATTTAACCTTAAAACTGGGGAATTTATTTATTTATTTATTTATTTATTTATTTATTTATTTATTTATTTATTTAAAAGAACAGACATATACACAAAAAATGGTAAACAAAACACTCAAAAAAACTACTCAACTTCACTTGAAATTTCAAAAATCCAAATTTTTAAAAAGTACCATGTATTACAAAAACCTAAATTTTAATAATACCTACATATTAGCCAGAGTCTAAGAAAATAGATATTTTTATAACACTGTCTACAGGAGTATACATTAAAGAAATCTCTCAGGAAGACAATCTGATAGTATCTATTAAGAACTAAGTACACTTCCCCAGAAGTTCCATTCACAGAAACTTATCATACACACATAACTGCCCACATCTGCAGTGTACAAGACTGCTTACTATAGCACTGCTTTTAACAGTTAAAAAAAACAAAAGCAACCACCATTCCACTTTGTCTCCATGACTGCTCTAGGTAGCTAATATAAGCAGAATCATACAATACTTGTCCTTTTGTGACTGCCGTATTTCACTTAGCATGTCTTCAAGGTTCATCCATGTTGTAACATGTGTCAGAATTTCCTTCCCTAACATAATATTCTAAATATTTCAATTCAAAAAAAAAAAAAAGAATTTCCTTCCTTTCTAAGGCTGAATAATAACACTCTATCGTATCTGTTTTGTTATCACACATTCTGTTTTCCCTCTCATAAGTTATGAACACTGATGGTTGCTCCATCTTTTGGCTATTATGAATAATGCTGCTATGAACAAAATAGATTACATTTTTAATAAGAAAAATGATTTATTGGTTCTGATTGGCAAAGGTTTACGAAAACTTGAAGACCGAAGATAAGCTTTAATTCAACCAATAAACTATACTCAGCTGTTTATGGAATCCATGGTGAGTGCCTAGATTCCTGTACATGAACACTTGATGACTACAGCTCTTGGAAAAAAGCAATGTTTTCAGCAAAGCCCTTGAATGATAAAATTCTTCAGAACTATTACAGGCACTATTACTTCAAGGAAAAAATATGTATATGCGTTATTATGCACCAATCTAATGAGTAACTATTTACTAAGTAAATTAATTTTTAACAAAAACACAGTGCTCAACTGATACGCAAACCTCAGAAAGATTATCCAATTTTAAGGAGAAAAATTTCCAAAGAATCTGTGATTTTTAGATCCTACTGGTTAGATAAGATAGGACAATCTCTTAGTCAATCTTAGAATTCATATGGTACCACTTCAGAGAATAGGAGAAAGGAGTTTACACTTCAAGAATCAAATATGTAATACAGAAATATATATAATCATGATGATGACTAAGTTAACACGTAGACATTTGTTCTCACAATAATTCATATATGTATCTGATTTACACAGTACTTTTCTGGAAAAAGTTCAAGTATAACTGTAAACAGAACGCAAATGATCCCAATTAACCAGTTCTTAAAGTAGTGGCAATAAATAAAAGAGTTAGATGAAGAAAACAAGGAGCAAGGCAAGTTGATCAAAAGGGGAAGGCTGAAAAAAAAAATGCTGAAGTAGCACAAGTCAAGAAACTAAATAAATTAGCAAAAATCCATGTTAACAGCCCCTGGTGTGACTCTTTGAAAATGTTCTTCATACCTGGCTTAATGGGACTAGTACAGTACAATTGCTGAGAAGGAAATTAACTTCTAACCTATGACTTACTTCTTAATAAAATAATAATTTTTAAAAACTGAGAAATTTATAAATTACTTCTAATATTTCACTTTACTAGACTTTTATCTTTATTTTAGAATATATGCTTGCTTAGATAGAATAGAATCAAGACCAAAATGTGATCTTTTTGTAACACACATAAATTCCATATTATTTTCATCCATCTCTATGAGTATTTTTGTAAAATCCCTAAAGCCTACCTCTATTTCCAGATTAAGGAAATTGATTTTTTTTTTTTTGGAAATGTGTCTTTTTTTTAAAATAACTCTTCAATCTTAAAAGGCCTCTGGATCTTTCTATTCAATTTCAATGTTTTACAAACTTCTAAGTAAATATGCTTCTGAATAAAGAGCCTTGGCATCAAACTAAGAAATAAGTCACCAATCTCTATGCCAATTATACCTTAAACTTACTGAATATGCAAACTTGTCCAGTCAACACTTTAGCCCAATTAATTATAATATCTAGAACTAAAAAACTTTCTACACGCAAAAAGGTTTTAAAATCAAATTTCCAACAAGGTCAACACAAAGGAAATCAAATGTCATAACCCTGTGAGACCTCAAGTTGTGATGACAGTTCCTTTTATACATCTATTTTTAGAGTAGCAAAGCAAATTTATGCTGAAAATGAATAATGTGTCAAAAATCACCATGGAAAGGGTTACTTCATAAGAAAAACAAAGAGGTGTAATTGACAAAAACTGGAGTGTATCTTTATATATCTTAGATTAGTATAACAAAGCACATATACCATTTTTAAAAATTAACTGCATTAAAATTTCAAACTTTACAAATGCCACTTAAGTCTTGACCCAAGGAAGGCTATTTTTGATTGAAGAGCGTACATAGCTGGTTGTTAGCAGAATGGTTCATTTGAAAGGAACTGGTACATCAATGTTTTGTATGATTGCTACACAGTATTTCTAGATATTAAGCTCTTTTACAATTCAACTGATCATTAATACATACTTCTTAAAAATCTTCACAGCATTCCAGTGACCTTTACACATTATGAAGAATGACAGCTACAATAAGATTTCCAAACTAAAAAGACCTTAGAAATCTTATAATCCAACCCATTCAATTTATGGGAGAAAATAAATGTACCCACTTTAAATAATAAATGTGTTACTGAAGAAGTAAAGTGCCTTATTTTGTCTTATTTTATATATAGTAGCACATACTAATTGAATTTTAGGTGTTCTCTCTAAATGGAGATTTTTGCAAATCTTGTTTTTTGTGATAAAGCTGAACCCACACGTATAATAGAAATCAGTATCTGTTATGACATTTAATTCTAACACTGGATGTGCTTGAAATTCATTTCATTGGAAGAATTCAAGCTGACTAAAAGGAATAACCTTAAAAATTTAAAGATTCCATGATTTCTAGTATAAAATTGGGGGTGGGGGTGTATAAAACCAGAAAAAAAAAAACCCACAAGAAAAACACTAATTCTTTAAATAAAAAAGCAAAAACAAGCAATTCTAATCACGTAAATTAACCATGAGGAAAAAGAGGAGGGAAAGAATCAAGCTATTCACAGCACACTATCTTTGTTGTGTTTTCTAGTCTTTCTAGTAACCAAAAAAAAAAGGGTTTTGGTGATTCTTAACTTTCTAACCTCAACTTTTTAATGTCAAAGCTAAAACTAAAATTAGTACTTAAATATACTGCTAGCATTCTTCTTTTTGGTCCTGAAACCCAGAAAGCATTATATTCTTAATCCAATGGTTTGTCTAAACCAATGGTTCCTAAATTTTTTCCATAGACTGCTTTGACAGTCTAGTAAAATCTATAAATCGTTTCTCAGAATATCATTAAATTAATAAAATAAAATGCACAGAATTACAAAGAAATCAATTAAATTGAAATACAATTATCAAATATTTAAAAATAGGTCCACTTGTAAACATACAGGAAATATAGAGGACAAAAGGTGATGTTAATACATACCACAGGACAAGAATGTAATCAGCAAAACACACACTGCCAGAAACTCTACAGGACAATCAACCTTGTTTCCAACAAATTAAATTGTAAAGAGGGAGATTAAAACATATGTATTAGGGAGGCAGGGTGTAACTCAAGTGGTAGAGCACATTGCTTAGCATTCAGGAGGTCCTGGGTTCAATCCTCAGTACCTCCTCCTAAAATAAATAAATAAATAAACCTAATTATCTGCCCCCCAAAAAATATGGATTAATAAAGACTTAATCAAAATGTCCATTAAGAAGTAAATAAACAATCTGTGGTATCTTGATTGTGGTGGTGATTATAAGGATGCCTACATTTCTCAAAATTCAACACACTCAATACTTGAAATGGGTATTTTATTTCATGTACTATACCTCAATAAATTTTTTTAAAAAACATATTTTGTACCTTATTTCGAGCCTGAGTTAAAAGAAAAATTCTTAAAACAATTACGAACTTGAGTGGGGACTAGGTATTTGGAAATACTGACTGGGTATCTGAAATAGGGATATACCACAGTACTGTTGTGTATCTTTAAAAAGTTCTTATCTTCTAGAGATAAACACTGAAATATTTATGTATTAAATAAGATGTCTAGGGTCTACTTCAAAATAATACCAACTATACACATTGTAGGGTTTGTGCAAGGGGTAAGGTTCTTAATTCATTAAGGAACCCCTTGGATAGGGGCCAAGATTAGTGTAGAGGGAGGAGAAAAAGAAAGGTGAGTGCAGCCACTATGGAAAGCAATATGGAGGTTCCCCCAAAAATTAAAAATAGAATTACCATATGACCAAGCAATTCCACTTCTGGGTATATATCCAAAGAAAACAAACACACAATTTGAAAAAATACATATGCATACCCATGTTCATTGCAGCATTTTATTTACCACAGCCAAGATATGGAAATAACCTAAGTGTCCATCAAATGACAGATGAAGATGTGGTATATATGGCATGTGTGTGTTTAAATATATAAAAATATAAAATGGGATGCTATTCAGCCATAAAAAGGAGGAATCCTTGCCATTTGCAACAACACAGATATAGACCTTGAGACAAATACCATATGATCTCACTTATATGTGGAATTAAAAAAAAAAAAGCTCACTGATACAGAGAACAGACTGGTGGTTGGAGTATGGGGAGATGGGTGGAAGGAAGCAGCTCAAAAGATACAAACTTCCAGTTATAAAATAGTCATGGGGATATAATGTACAGTAGGGTGACTACAGTTAATAATACTATACTGCATATGTGAAAGTTGCTGAGAGTAAATCTTAAAAGTCCCTCTCACAAGAAAAATGTTTTTCATGACTATATATGGTGAGGAATATTAACTAGACTTATTACGGTGATCATTTTGTAATATATACAAATACTGAATTATTATGTTACACCTAAAACTAAAATAATGTTTTATGTCAATTATACTTCAATTAAAAATTAGTTTATTAATTTAAACTTTATTAAAATTATTTTTTTTAATTTAAGTTTTTTAAAAAAGAGGAAAGAAATTAGGTTGAGGGTCAAAAAGGTTTGGGGGGATGTAGGGCCAGGGCAAAATTTTGCTGAAATACCACACAAAGTGAGTGACTGACACCCAAATAAATGGAGCAGTGATAACTAATATTATTCTTAAAGAACCATTTCCATTCTCACTACCCCCTATTCTGAGTGACTCAACATACAGAACATCTCAGACTGTTCCTGTGATTTATCTCATATCACAAAGTCAGTGGTGGAAGGAGAACCAAAACTAATAAAATTTTAAGAGTGGGGTACCTCTAAATCTGCTTAAAAATGGCACCAGAGGCAGGTTATTCATTCATTCACAAGTTGTCTCTGAGAGGAAAAAAATGAAGGCAAAAACATGCAAGTCATTTCCCACCTCCTTTTCCTTGCCTCCCACCCACCCCCACAATGTTGATTTCCAAAGAGAAAGCTGAAAGGGAGGGGATTCAATGCAGAGGCAGCAGGGGAAAGGTGCCCAGAGGTGGCAGAGGTGGGGAAGGCAGTGGCTGGGATATTAGCTACACTAAGAATGTAACTGGGCAAATAATATATTGAGAATAACACGAGTCAGGTTTCTCACCATCTGAGAAGGGATTTATTTATAAACATGTGTGAACACAGTTTTTAAATACATGATATACAGGAACACTTATTGTGTATAGATGTAAACATATATACATACATGTATACACACACAACACACATCTTCTTAAATCTGTAGCAGTGGGTAAACTGTGCACCCAGATCTTGGTTTCCAAATAATCGTCTCTCACTAAAAGGAACCAGAGCTTCTTGAGAAATAGCTGATTTCAGGACTGAGAAGGGAAAATACAAGATGAGCCTTTGTTGTCTCAGAAATAAAGGAATGCTTAAAGAATAGTGGGAAGATATCAAAAGGACACAGTAGCCAGTTTGAAGGAGCTCCCACTAGTCAAATCTAGAACCATTTAGGTATCAAAATAAATAAGCCCAATGGAAAAAGGAGAAATCATACACATGTGTCTGTATATATATTTCCATATATATGTACATAAGTATGCAGAAAGTTCTTACCTACAGCAGAATAAATGGAGGAAAAATAACAGTTAATAGATTATCATTCGGCAACAATCACAACAGTATACAATGTAGTCAAGAGTTATCAACGGATGCTAAGGCTGGTGGGTTTAGGGTTGATGATGGAAGAGACTATCAGCACAATATTGGAATATCTCCCATAAAACACGAATCAAATAAAAAGGGGAAAGTAGTGAAGCCACTAATTCGACTAGATGATCAAAGATAGCACCAGCAGTGGGATGGCTCCATGCTGCCTGTTTGCCTCCTTATATGATACTCTGAGAAAGCACAGAATCACTTCTGTGGTATTCCTGCCAAGAATGCATGACCTGATCTGGTCATGAGGTAATACCGGACAGTGGAGGGTCAGCCTGCGGAATAAAAGAACTATGCTCTTTAAGGCTACTAGGCACATGAGGATTAGGATAAAGCTGAGAAACTGTTCCAGATGGATGAGACATGACAACCAAAGGCAATACATGGTACTGGCTAGGCTCCTGGTCCAAAAAGGAAAGAAGGACATTGTTGGGATGGCTGGCATCATTTGAATGGGGTATGTGGATTCGGTATTCATGTTGTACAAATGCTGATTTCCTCACTGAGAAGACTGTATGGTACAATGCAGGAGAATGTCCTTGTTTTGGGAGAGGTGTACACCAGAGAATTTAAGGGTGAAAGGTTATCGTGCCAGAAAAAGATAAGAGAAGGTAATGGAGCAAATGTGGCAAAATGTTAACAATTGAGGAATTTGAGTGAATGGAATGTGGGAATTATTTGCACTTTTCCTGAAGTATTTCAAAATGAATTTTAAATGAACAAAATAAAACAGGAAGGAGAGAAATGAATCTAGGTGTGTGGACAGGCCTTCATGCCTGTGTATCAAACGCCATCTTTTCAGGCCTTCCCCATCACCCCCAACCCCGTTACTCCATTCCCTTCCCAACTCCATTCCCTCCTTTGCTTTGTTTTTCCTCATAAGGCAGGACAGGCCACAGCTGATGGTAGTTGGGGCTGAATGATGGGTACATGGGATTCATTTACTATTTTTCTACTTTTGTGTATGCTCAAAATTCTCCAAGTTAGAATTTTAAAAATATATCCATAATACATACTGATCATATAGCAATATATATTCATATTTATTAATGCATTAAATAAAAGTATTTAGCAGTAGGTCTAATAGCTACTATAATTTCCAAGTTGTAATGAGCATAAATGAGATACCTCAAACGACTGTAATGTGAAACACAAAAATATATCTGATCGGTGTTGTGCTGAAATCATCACAGGTACTACTCATACTACCATGTTGGTACTATCATGATATTGTTACCTTGTAACTGCAGGAAATATTAAATTCTGGTAAGAGGTTGGTGAAAATAAAGACACAATATTTTCCTATTCAAATTTATGTACCTCCTCCTAAATTCTGGTCTAAATTGTAACAGTTTTCATTAAAGATTCTACATTCTTTTGATATAGTAAAGTGGTAAGCTTTTTATATCTTTTTCTTTTAATCCAAGGTGATTAATCTTGAGTGGAAAACAGCCTTTACTGCAGACAGCATAATTTTAAAAAATTAATGGTTGACAAAAATCTGCCACCTACCAATTTACTGATTTACAAAAGACTCAAATCAATATATGTCAAATGTAGTTTTGTAAAATACAAACTGTTTTTAAGTAGAGTACAAATGTCCTAGTTTTTAAATCAAAGGAATAAAATAATAGAGTGAAAGTTTAAAAATACCACTTTGAGTCAATTTTAAGAATCAAAGAAACTATGCTGGACTACAAATCTAGCACCAAGTACATAACACAAGCAGTAATAAGTTTTTTCCATTTGAATTTCCCCACAAATCTTCTTAATTGTAAAAACTGAAGTAGTTCCTATATAATAAAAACCTTTAAACATGCTAGGTTTCAATTCACCCCTATACTCAAAATGAAATCTTAAATAATTAAATCCAAGATTCACTGAAGTTGAGGTAGAGTCTTATAGAGACATTACACTATGGGGTTTTTTTAGATTTTCATAATTTTTAACTTGGCAGACACCTGTGAGGGGAAAAACCTGAATATCACAATACTTTTAACATTATGCCAAGAACATCTTTTCACCGCATATTTCCACACAGTAAAAACCAGCAAGATATTACACAAAAATTATACAATTTATAATAAACCGATTAAACATTCTAATTGGTTTCCACATTAGAGTATGCTACTTTCATTCAAAATGACAAAAGCTGTAAGGCAAATAATAAAGAAAAAAATAGAAGAAGTGGGTAGGAGGTACAGCTCAGTGGTAGAGCACGTGCTTGGCAGGCACAAAATCCTGGGTTCGAGCCCCAGTTTAAGAGGAAAATATATATATATGGCTAGATATAAACACACACACACAAAATAAAATAAAATTTAAATTAAAAAATAAAAATAAAACAAATAGTAAAAGTTAGAAATTAAACTATAGAAAAATGTTACTTTAGTTTCCTTGTTCAGCAGAATATATGTCTGTTTCAAGGCGATGAACATTTATTTCAAATCGTCCAATAATGAAATTCAAGTGCATAATTTTAATGAATATATACACTCAAGGTATTTTCAGACTACAATGTTTACTCTAAGTAATGTAGACTAATTAACTACAGCTCAAACACTAGAGAAACTTAAAAATAAAAGCAAAAAAGTATATAGTCCCCAACAGAAATATGCTAGTTTCCATTAAATATTTCAAAAAATTTTTTTAATTTAAGCAAAATTTCAAACTAAGTGGAAAGTGAGACCTGGAAGACTATTTGGAAAAACTTTCACATTACCACTATTCTCTACAACTTCTCTCTCTTCCCAAAGCATTAGTACTCACAGGATTAAAAATGTCTCCTAAATCAAGCCTGAAATCTCTTCAAAAGCATATCAAACAATACAATACCTGAGTAAATCAAGAGTCTACAAGAAAGGTAGTCAGAAAAATGTGCCCTCTACCCAAGTCAAATACCATCATTCTTCCTGGCACTGAGCCCTATGTTTTCCTCCAATCTGTCAAAGGCATTCTAACTCAGGAAATAAAATACAATGTTTCAAGCATTCTGTATTAATTTTTAAATGCTATTTCTCAAGATAACTATAAAACTATTTTACTTTAAAAAAAAAGTGCAAAAAGCCTATCATGAAAATAGGTATTCAAAATTATAATATTCAAAACCAGATTTATTTCTTCAGAGAAACTAGCTGGGCTCAAAAGAATAAACGATGTAGCAATGATGCAGGCTAGAGTATGTCAAATTTATTTAAGTTTAAAAAATATCTCTAGTTATAGAGTGTGTAAGGACAAGGGAGCTCTACCATAATACTTTATATTGTGTCCCAGATGTAAAGCTATCCAGATTCATGTAACACAACATATATTCCAGCTATTTAAACTTAGGAAAACCATTATGATTAGATATTTAAAAACAGCAAAAATGAAACATTTTTAAGTGGGATTCATTCTTTGACAAAAATTTTACATGACCTTGCACAATCTCTGCATGATCTTTAACCCACTCACTAAAACTGGAGTATGGATGGTAAGAACCTGAATATGAGATTTACTTTCAAATCTGAAAATAAGATACAGAGAATACTATATTCTTTGAAGGGTTCTGTTCATTCACTCATTCTAATTCAGGGAGTCGCCTTTGCACACACCTCTCCCCCTCTAACAACTAAGACAGCAACCAATTGTTGTATAACTCCTCCCTTCCCCCTTCAACCCAGCTAATGTACAATACAAAGGAAAGGACTTTCTCTATTGTGCAAATTCAGTCCCAGCAATGGATCTTTGTTAACTAAAACCTGATTCAGAAATACTCATTTAATTCTTTTCAATAAGCATATTAAATGTTGTTTTAAAAAATGAACACAAAAGATTATTCTTATTGCAAGAAGATAAAGCCACATTTCGGAAATGCTCAGATTATGTTTCAAAGGTTTGGTCTTTCTTTGGCAAAGAGGAAAAAAAGCCAAATCAGCAATCATCCCTCAATCTATTTTCTACCAAAAACACTGATCAAGATATAAATAAAAGAACTGGCTCTCACCGCTCTCCCCACCAAATGCTTCTATGTTGCCCTGCTCCCAAAGAGGTCCCTTGTAATCATTTTTTTAATCCGAACACTTACTATAAAAGCCTAATCACTGTTAGAACATTCATTTTGAAAACATTTTATATAATATATTCCCAGTGTACACCTCTTAATCATGTAAAACACTTATTAGCTAATGTTGAAATCAGCAAGGGAAAAATAGTAAAGTAGGTACTTTAACCTCCGTTTTAATATAGGTATTGCATGGTTTTTCTCATTCTGATTTCTAGAAGACATCAGAAGTGAATATCCTTAAATTTTCTTGCAAAACTATCATTCTGGTACAACTACCTTTTTATCCCTTTCACTCAAAGTATTCAGATTTAGTTTCCCTCCCGGTAGCAATCACATATTTTACAGAACATTTTCTACAATAAGGATGAAAAGACCTTGAATTTCTCCTAAGTCCATTTAGCTCGATAGCTGGATCAGCAAGAACACTTATTTCTTGTACACGGTTAAGGACAAACGAGAAGTCAGAAATAGAGATTACCTGTTGGGGGTGGGGATGGGAAGGGAAGAACGGGAACTGAGACTCCCAGGGTCAGGGGTAAAGGAGAAATTTTCTCTTTAAACTTTTTACACTCCTTAAACCTATTAAGAATGCACTATCCAAACAACTGAGTAAATTTGTTTAAAAAATTTTTAAGTCTCTTTCAAAATAAGGGAGTTTCAGGGACATTCAGTCTGCTTAGTTTTAAGATAATCTACTTTTACCGTAACATCTGATTTTGCTCTGCAATAGGTAACACGCTCTTTCAATGCAGTAGTGAGCCATGTGCCAGCTGAGCCCTCTTTTACAGTAACGTTCCTCCAGACCGCCGCTTTCCAAGGCAGCTCGCATCCTCCGCCTGCTCCTCCCTCTGTGCATTCTGAGATCTGCTCCGCTGATTCCCACATAAAGTGGGTCCTGGCCGCCATTTTAGAAAGTCATTCACACAAGCCGGACGGCAGCACCATCCACTTTAAAACCTTCCAAAATCCCCTCGGACGATTTCCTCTTTCCTCTTTAACCCCTTATCTTGCAGAGGAGTCAAACTCCCCGCGATAGGCATACAATGTCTCTAGAATCTGCGTAATGCGAAATGACAAGTCTGGCCACACAACACTGAGGGGGCAAAGCAAATGCTGCAATGCACGTGTCTGCGGGTCGGTGCATACAAATTTCCCAGGCAGAGACCTACAGAGAAAAGTCCGCAAGGAGATAAAAGTGAGCACATCGAAGTGGCTTTTCCAGGCCAATAACCTGCACCTAAATGATTTTTCCACCAAAACACTGAAGACATGAGGGAGGGCGTAAGGGATGGAGCAGCGCCAGGGAGAGAGGTTCCCATCTGTTTCCCCACTGAGCCCGAGATCTCCCCTTTGTCACAGGGGACAGAAGCGAGTTTTTGCTGCTGCTTTCCCCCTGCCTGGTTTCTCAGCACAACGTAGTAAACACCGGGAGTCCCTAGAAGAGCGCCTCCCCCAGCCCTGCCGAGGGCAGCTTTAGCAGGTTATGAATGGCCTCACTATTCCCGGCTCCTTTTCATACGCGGACACGCGCAGACGCGCGTTCCAACGGTGAAGATTTAATACCCCAGTATCAGCAACCACCAACACAATCAATGATCCTCCATTTGAAAGAGCGGAGCTCCGCTGCCGCTGCTTCCATTTCCTTATCCAAGCTGCTCAAGAACAAGCGACGCAATCTGTTTTTCCCATGATGACTCACTAATAAGGGCGCTCCATAATTTCTTCACTCACTAGATAGTAAAAGGAATCAAGAGTAAACCAAACTTAAAATCTTTCAAAGTCCTGAATATTGGAAGATAAACAGTAATTTTCGAGGACAATCAGATTTACTACAAGTCCTCAATTTACACCAGTGTAAGCAAATCGTCATTTGCGGTATTTTACATTGAGGGCTATCAGCTACATTTCACCAAAGAAATACATACATTTCACAAAAGAAAAACAAATGCTAAATGCTACTAAGTAAGTAAAATGTATCAAGAACATTTATTCTTACTATCTGATGAACTAACAAAAACCCTGGGAAAAAGCTTTTTAAAAGAGCTACATTTTCTATCCTAAAAGGCTTGCATGTTTTAAGTCATTAAGGAATTCTAGGTGAGAGGGAAACACCATCCTTTTTAAAGGCGGCTCTTCAATGACAACGCCGGCGCGGCCGCGGTAGCCGAGATCCTGAGGCTGGCGAGCGCCAACGAAGCGGGGACCCCGCTGCGAGAGGTGGCTCTTCCCCGGCAGGCACTCAATCCCCACCATCCTCCTCGTCCAGAGACCCCAGAGAGCCGAAGGAAGGAAGGCGAAAGAGCCGAAACAGACGCACCAACTTATTATTTTCGGACACCATCCTCCACCCAACCCCGCAAAAACAAGGGAAAAAAAAACCCCAAAGCATTTGCGTTTGCCATCTCCATTTAGTTTCTAGGTCCGTAAACCTTCTTTAAGAGATCCCTAGAATCTAGTAGTGTCTTCCCAGTTGCGAGATATCTCTACATTACCTATCAAGACTTTTGTTTTTGTATAACCTTTTCTTTCGCACAGAACCCTCTCTGGGTCAGGCATGTCCACGCGTCCGCAGGGCGAGGAGCGGGAGTTGCTGCGGGACTCCGGAGTTGGATGGGCCGGGGTCTGTCGGTGCGGGGAACGGGTTCGGGTCCCGGCCTGGCAGCCACTCAAAACCGAGGCAGCGGCGCGCAAGGACGCGACCCCACGGCCGCCTGGCCAGCCTGAGGACACCCTCCCGTTGCTGGTTTCGCGGGGCCGCGCGACAGCCGCCTCCTTATTGGGAAAGGAGAGGGCGGCAGCCGGACCGCTCCGCCGAGGCCCAATGCCGCGACGCCGGTAGAGCGGCAGCCAGGCAGCCGCGCGCTCCACGCACCCGTCCGCGGGTCTGGCCCGGGTCCCTTCACCAGTTCCGCGCACGGGGAGGGGCCGGCAACGGGCCGGAGCGGGCAGCGGCGACTGAGGAGAGAGCGCGGCCCCGGGCCTCGTGTCACTCACCGTTTGAAGTGCTCGATGATCTTCTCTTCCCGCACATTCTCCGGTAAGTTGCCCACCCAGAGGTGCCTGGTTTCCCGGACCATGCTGGGTGGTGTGCCGGCGACCGCTGGTGCGGGTTCCCCCTCGCCGCCTTCGTACGAGCCCGTCAGCGCCGGGAGGCGGGCGCCGAGGCGGCGGCGGCGGCGGCTGCGGCGGTGGCGTCGGCAGCGGCGGCGGCTCCTCCGGCTCCCCCCCGTGCAGAGACCATCCCTCTCCCCCAGGTTCTGACTCTCGGGCCTCGCAGCTCCGCTCTGCCGCCACCACACACCCGAAGCCGACCCTCGCGCTCCGGCGGCGCATGCGCCCGGGCGGCGGCGGGCGGGGGAGCAGGGAGGAGGGGCGTGAGGGACCCGGGCGGCAGCGACTACGACGGAGCCGGCGCTGTGGCAGCCGGACGCTTCCCACCGGCGCGCGCGGCCCGCCTCCCTTACCGCGGGCGCGCGCGCGTCCGCCCGACCGCCCGCCGAGTTCCTCCCAGCCGGCGCGCAGGCGCGCGGGGGAGGGAGGAACGCAGAGCCAGGAAGGAACGCTCGCGCGCTCGGCCTGGGCGCGCAGGCGCGTTGCCTCGCAGAGAGTGGGCAGCGGGGTAGGCGCTGTGTCAGGCCTGGGGCGCGAAGCGTGCGGAGGCGAGGACGGCCTCCAACCCCCCAAGCTGGGGTTCCAGGCGCCGGCCTGAGGGAAGAAGAGAGAGAAAGGGGGTTGGTGTTGACAGGGCTGCGTGTCAAAGCGGCTGCCAAGGTCTCTCTCCTAAGAGAGAGGACCGCTTGCTCTCTCACCCTACGACCAGCTTCTGGCCGTTTCTGAGCCCTTGGATCCGCGCCTGCTCTGGAAAGTGTCAAAACAAGGCCGCGCTTCTCACCACCCAGCTAAGCTGTGACGGCTTCAAAACTCACCCTTCCCAAGAATCATTAGCTTGTAACATTAAGCAACTTTATTTTATATAGGATCTTGCGAAACCTTTTGCAAGATCTCTGCTGATCGTTACAGTATACCAGGAATAGAATTGAACTGAGACGGTTGCGTGTCTGGTAGTGTCCCTCTCAGAGAATTTACTATAATTTAATATCGAAGCAGAGGGAGAGATTAGACCTCCGGCCTTCCCAGGTCTAAGGGCTTTTAAATTTAAAACCTGTAGTTGAACTTTTTAATTTACAGAATCCTGGGGAAAACCCACAAAATTAAGGCTACAGTATTGAGTCCAGAAAAATGGATTTTAGAACAGTCAGCAACTCAATTTTCTTTTCCATTTTTAATCCACAGGAATATGACATCAGAGGTGTGGTGCTTTGGGTACAGACCAGATTTTAAATATTTGATCTCATTCACTGTCTCCTTAAATACAAGCCAATATATCATCAAACTGTGCTATTTGTTTTGGGGGTGGGGGTTGGGAGTTTTTTTTTAATTAAAGTATAGCTTTATACAATGTGTGTTAGTTTGTAGTGTCCAGCATATTGATTCAGTTATACTTATGTATAATCTTTTTCATAGTCTTTATCATCCTTAAGTTATTACAAGATACTGAGTATAGTTCCACGTGCCAAAAAGTAAGACGTTGTTTTTCAAACTGTTATTTTGAATTGGAAAATATGGTCACTATAATAAACGGCACTAATACCTGGGGTCACCTATGCATAATTAAACTGTTTCTTTTATTTCACAGACGGTAAAGCTTCAAGTAGTTTTTGTTTGTTTGTTTGCCATGTAGTCTAACATAAGATTCTTAATGATGTGTCAGAGAGTATAAAACTGAGTCACATCAACTTTTCTTGTATTTGGTTTAATAGTCTTATTGTACTTAATAAACTTGATCTCAGCAGGTATGATCAATTGATCTCTTCCCTCTTCTCTCAGGATGTCAGAAGGCTAAGTAAGTTCCCATCTTACACAGTTGCAGCAATTACAGTACAAGATGTGCTAGCTCAGGATATAACCTTAACCTCCATTGAAACAATTTTTGGAGTTTTGACAAGTTACTTCTAAAAGTTCTAGATTCTGAGCCAGGTAATTTAACTGATTTTTTTTCCTATGCTGTTTTTCTGGCTTATGTTTACATTTTCTATTTCAACATGCTCCCCCTCCCCTTTTCTATTTTTACTGTTCGGAGCATTTCAGTAAGAGACAGAGAAAGAGGTGGTGGAGAAAACTTAGAAAAAGCACCACCACAATAGTGGCGCTCATTCATAATTCAGTTAAGGTACTTAGTCCCACCCTAGAGGCTGACGTTGTCTTCATGCAAATCAGAGTCATTAAATGATATGGAGATTTTTGTTCTTGAAAGTATTATGGAATTGATTCCTTAGTAAAAGTAAAAGCAAATCAACCTACATTCAGATGTAAGATTAGCTGTTTACATTTGGCCATTTCTCAGTCACAACAACTATCTCAGAAAGAGGGTTAGGCCAGCACACTGTTCCCTAAACTCATAAAGTATATTGTTCTGTATATATGACTGCAGTTAGGGTTGGACTGACTTGCATTTTTCCACAAAGCATGAATTTCAACATAAGCAACCAAAATTTGAAACACATTTAAAAATACTGCGTAAATTACTCATTTAAAACCTAATAGCTCTGAATTAGCTAAATCCTCTTGGTGTCACCAGGAAGAACAGAAGCGGCTCAGCTCAATTGCATTAAAAGGGACAACTGACAAAGAAGAGGATTCAGAAAATAGCATCTTGCAATTAGAGAAATAAAGAGCATATCTCACCATGAATGCAGCCTTCAGTTAAAATCATACTGAAGAAAATTCAAGAGCTGAAAAAAAAGCGGGCCTTTTAGAGCAAAATCATTAGAGACTAGTTACAGTAATCATTAAATGTGGTATTTTGTATCCATCTATGACCCCTACAGAACAATAAAAGGATAAGCTAAAACAGAATAAGAACCAACTAAGAGGTATTTATACCTTCCCCATTGCATAAGAATGAGGAGACATTAAATGACAATTAAAAGCAACATGTTTACCAACTAAATTTTTTTTAAATGTAGTTCTCTTAGATTATCCTAAAGGTCTTGTTTCAGGGGTGCTGTTTCCCCATATAAGAAACAGAGTAGATATGTAAAACTTTATTTGCAGGACAAAGTCATTTGCAAATACTTTCAAGCCCCTCACCTTTTGGGAGGCAGCAGAAGAACAACTGTGGTAGAAAATTACTAGAATGCAAATTGCTAAGCAAAGTTGAGTTAAAGTTCTCCTAACGACCTTTAGAGATGGCAAGATATCAAAAAGATGATTAGCAAATGCCAAATTAAGATAATATTTCTCATCTTACCAGAGATTCATCAAGTAACTGAAAAAGTCTCTATTTAATAATATAAGGCTAGAGAAATCCCATTAAACATCATTGATAGCACCTCACACTCAGAGTCTCTTGAAGTGTTACTTTCATGAAAATACTTGTTTTCAAAATTAGGTGCACTAAAAATAGCAAGCAAGGTATTCATTTTAGGTACCTGGGTTTTTAAAAATCTGACATACACTTCTCAAAAGAGATTCTCAGTTTATAAAATGTCAATACATCAGCCTAAATAGACATGCAGATTACTTGAGTAAAACAAATTTTAATTCTGTTTAAATTTTTAATGTGTTCCCATGATGCCAAAAAAATTTATTCTAATTTCAATAAGGCAGGTTCATTTGAAGGGAAAAAAATAGCTTACATGTAGAGGCTGAGTTCAACTGAGCAATTCAGGTGGGAATTCTATTCATCTCTCCAAAAGTTAATATTTATAGGTTAAAAGTAGTGTCCATGCTCCTTACTAATTCTTTCAGCGTAACACAGTTTGACCTTGAACTTTGGGGGATGACGCTGAAAAACACTGATGGTATGCGTAAGAGACAGTATAGTATAACGGAAGTACCCCTAGGTTAAGAGCCAAAAATTCCAGTTCCAATTTAATCACTTGCTATATGGCCTAGGCAAACCAATTAAATCCTCAAAGTCTTAATACTCTTATCTGCAAAATGGGGATTCATATATCTATTTCTCTACCTCGTAATGTTGCTGGAAGTATCAAATGAGATAATATATATAAAAGTATTTGGAAGTAACACACCATAAAAATAATATGAATATTACTAAATCGACTGCTAATTTCATATTAATATCAAAAGTAAGCTTAGTTGAAGTTAAAAACATACCATTATCAATTTATAACATTTTCAGGATTATAGGCAGGACTTACAGTCAAATCAATATGCAGTGATTGCACATCAAGTACGAAGTTCCTTGTACTTTTTTGCTGACTTTTTCTATTGCCAAACTCTTAATAACAACAAAACTGATAAGTACATGCCCTTTGCACAGCTGTAAACCAAGTGGAGGATTCTCTCAGTGTTTTTCATTTTTATTGGCAATGTATCAGGAAACACAGGGAAAACTTCTCTCTCTGTCCTTGTTACAAATATTTACAAGGGCAGAATTTCTTCATAAGCATTTATTTTTGTGTTTTCAGTAGAAAGGCAACCCACTCTTATTCTTTGATTTTTAAATTTATTTTAACAATAATTGATGCTCACTGAAAAAGATAAAAAAGTAGGGTGTGATCACTTCTTTCATCCATGATAAATGGGTGGTGAAGTGAATTTCCTCACTGAGTATTAATGATAATTCAGAAAAGTGACATTAAAGCAGAGCTATTAAAGGGGAATTAAAATAGATGTGTTTTTAATCAGGTCTTATTTTCACACTGTGAGGAGCTTCTGTATTTAACATGCTAGATGTGTTCAAAGAATTCAGTCATGTGTAATGGAAGCCCAGTTGGGGAAAGCATCTGAGCCTCAAACTCAGGCTTTGAATGCTAATCTAGCCACTAGAGCAGATAAATTTAGTATCACCATTTAAACAGGAGGACAGAATAGTTACCAGATATTTAACAAGAATTTGATTACCAATCAAGTTCCACACTATTAAAATTAAACTGTTTCATGAGAAAACAGACACTTAAAAGATAAACAATTGTTCCTAAAGGCATCATGTAAAAATATATTAAGTAGCTCTAAAATTATCAAAGTCCCAGCCACAGGAGAACTTGACGATACTAACAAATTCTTATTATTAGAATCAGAGTTTGTTTTTTCTTTTCCAAAACAGAAAATAAAACAGACAACATTACTATATTATTTTCAAAGAGTGTTTGACACCTTGCTAGTTCTGAGGGTCAAAGGGTGAAAAAGACATACTAGTCTATTAACAGACTTATTTTGATATAGCAGGCTCACTCTGGTGAAATTATACATACATAAATGATCAAAACTCCAATCAGCTGAACCGTAATAGCTAGCTAGTCCTTCTCTAAATCATTCTTTCAGCATAACACTTCATAATCTACTAGTCAACTCTCCAAGAAAGCTAAATAATTTATTCCAAATTGTTTCTGGTTTCCAGAAATGAATATAATGGCTGGTATTTTCTTTAAAAAAATCAATTCTTATGTTTCTACCATTTCCTTGGAAAGTTGCTAAAATAGTAACTTCCTTCTATGAGGAAATACTGCTAATATACCTTTGTGAATACAACTTATTAATGTTTACAACATTTAATAAAAATAGACCAGAAGGATACTTGCAAATACTAATCATGGTTGTGCCTACATGGTAGAATTTAAATTTTTTAAAAAGTTCTTAATTATCTGTATTTTCTAAACTTTTCTTTGGTCATCATGTGTTGCTTTTATGGTTAGAAAAAAGTTATAATAAAATGAGTTGGAAGCCACATCTGGGTTACTTTAGTTAAGGGTGCCTCTGAAATATTGATTACTTGACTACGTTAAATCAACATATTTATGTTAACAGATCCCATGTGAACAAAACATTATTATTCTCTATGTTAATTCAGATAGTTCATTCAACCTTTTAAAACTCTGCCAATCCTCATGTGAGAAAAAAACTTAACTTCTTCACTATAAATGATATACATTAGCCAAAACACCCCAGGTCTAAGAGATTTTCACTTAAACAAGAAGTAAGCAGAATATAATGCAAATCAAGGCTACTGATTAATTCAGAGAAGACTATCAAAATGCACTTGATGGAATCTCAAAAATTATAATACCAAATAAAACACGTTTAGTAACTTGTTACATGTGTACTGAAGTTTTCAGACTTAGGGTTTTAAGCTCCCTTACTGCACCTCTGAAAGGCCTTGCTGTAGTTTTAAGAACTAAAAAACTCATGAACTGGCTTAAAATATGTTTGAAAACTTTCTATTTTAACTCAATTATTGCTATTTAATATTAACGCTTCTTTAAATCACATAACTGCCTCATTACTTTGCCATTAATCCTCAAAATGGTGATGACTGCTAATTTTATATACTATTCCATAATTAAGACACTTGAAACCTTTTGGCTTAAAATAAAACCACCTTCTATTTAAAGACTAAGTAGAACATGATGCATTTCTGAATTAAATGCTGGAATTACTTTAAAAGTAATTTATATTTATATTTAAACAGTTAAATTTCAGTCTTTGATAGAGCAGATAATATAATTTTTTCAGGCCATATACTACAAAAGTCCTGGGAAGCATCCCTTACACTTCTATTTGTAAAATATTTTGTCTAGAAAGCATTTGCCTTGTCTAGGGCCATACCACCCTGAATGCGCCCGATCTCATCTAAAATGCATTTGCCTCAAGATAACTCTTTGAAGATGCTAGATTAACTTAATATAGTTTTTCTGAGAAAACAGAACCAGCAAGTCATAAAGATTTCACTGCATACTGTTAGCTGGTAGGAGGGGCCCACAGGGAGATGAACTAATAAAAAGAGGTTGTGTTTTCCCCACCTCCACAAGATAATTTAAACACACACCCAAGCATAAACCCTTTACTTTAAAAAAGAAATTCAACCTAAAAGTGGCTTTAAGCCAAGTTATTTTTGTTCTTCATAGTTTTCAACTTAAATATATTGTTTCCCTCAAGGTCACCTTTCCAGAGATTCTAATTATTAGACAGCACATATGAACTTTGATTTTATGCCTCTTTAAAATTGCAAAACGTACATACTCAAAATTTTCTTCCCCTTATTTAGTAGCGTTATCCTAACCACAGGAACATTGTCTTTAAAGACTCTCCTTAACCATAAATTGTTAAGACAGGATCTTTAAAAGAAATTCTGCAAATTCAAGGGACTGTTGATCAGGTCATTTCCAAGTCTCAAATGACGGTACAGCCTTGTTAGCAGGGGGGAAAACCCGACTGCTTGCTAGTACTTCAACAGCCTCCAGATAGCTAAGAATTCCCGTAAGGAATCTGGCACCAGCTCAAAATTCCCACCAGGAAAAAAATATCTCCCCTTCGGTAGGACTCACTGAGTGGCTCTGCCCAGTACGATGACCTGGACTGACCTCGGACTCGGCGTGGTCAACGGCGCACTATCACCTGCAGGTGAGTTAGCAGGTGCTCGCGACCACAAAATGCCAAATTGCAACTGCCACGTCAGTCTTTAGGAGCCCCCAAGGTGTCTTCTTCGGAAACAATCTCCCTCTTTTAAACCTTCTATTTCTGAGGATCTGAAGGTACATTACGCACTAATAGGCAGGCAATTACTGCACCAGGGAAAGGAAAGTACTTCAAAAGGCAGGGTGGCAAGGAAATAAAGCTCAGACTGGAGAAGTGGCAAGCCTCTACGCCCTGCCAAGAAGACCTTAATTAACCTTATGGATTTCAAAAACAGGGTTGGTTGGAAGTGGATTACCTAGCAAGGTAACGAGCTTCGGTGGGTGAGGGGTTGGGTTTTTTTAAGAACCCACAATCCTGGCTGTACTCTCCATCACACTCATAAAGGAAGAGGATAGGAGAGAACAATAGGCACCTTAAGAAAGAGTAAATGCAGTTACTATGGTTACCACGCTCGGAGCTCAATTCTGCAAACGGAAACAAAAACGGTAAGCCAAGGCCCCTTCTTTGTCTGCATCCACACACGGAGAACCAACCCAAAGGCCAGCGGTGCCAGCTCGGGACAGGCTGGTGTCAAGGACCAAGGGCAGTGTTCCAACTAAAGGATACCTTTATTTTGGCTTAGTGAGCAATAACTGCAGGCAGTGCCTGATGGAAGCCAGCCCGGCCATCACCCACTCCTCCGGCCAGGGCTGTTTCCCCTAGTTTGGAGAAGGCTCTAACACACTCCAGTCCCTGATTCCAACCAAGAGACATTCTAAACATGGCGCAGGCAGGAATGGAAGGGGGCCAACGAGCCACAGTCCAACCTCAGCCCTTAAGACACAAAGGGAAGGGCAATCTTCCAGGAAACCCGTGGGAGGTAATTAATAACCCCTCAAGAGGCGACAGTTTCCCTGAGTGGCAGTAGAGGATACAATGAGGAGGGCATAACCAAGGTGCTCAGACGCTCTTCACATCAAAGACACCGCCACAAGCTGCACGGAGAAAACAGCACCGCCAAGACAACCCAGTGCGCAGGCGCACAGAGCAGAGACTCCAGCGCTTTGGGCCTGCCCCTCCCCCTTCTCTCAAAGGCCAGGGGAGTTGGCCCAAGGCGCTTGCGCTAGGATGGAAAGTTGGGGGAGGGGAGAAAAACCTGTTCCCTTCATTGTGAGAGAGAACCGCCCCGCAGGGTGAGCGCGCCCGCGCGCTCACGTACCACTCTCACACGCGCGTGCTGAGCTTGCCGCCCGGTGCGTCACGCATGCTCCGGGGGAGAGGCGGTGTTGGAGCTTGTGGTTTTTTGCTGAGTTTCCCTGAGAAGTTTCTGGAAGGACGGAGCCCAAGGGAAGCTGGGGGATGGGGAAAGCAGGGAAGCGAACGTTTAAGAGAAATAAAAGCGAAAAATCTAAAGCACTCCGCAACCACTGCTTCCATCCATCAAGCCAGGACCAAAGCAAAGCCCAAGCCCACCGAGACCCTCACTCCCGGGGAAAAAGTATGGTGACCGCAGCAGCTGCTCTTTCCTCTGCCAGTGCTCAGCCCCCAAGGCCCCTCACCATAGGGAGAAGGGAGAGGGCAGGGGGACCCATGAAAAAAGCCTCATGCTCACTGGATGTTTCATGGTGGATTGAAAGCCGACAGTTCGCGCTCTGGAGCTGCCTGCGCAATGGGGGGCTCTTCTCTGTGCTCGCCAGTGTGGGCTCAGTGCTTTGGGATTCCACGTGGCTGATGAAGGACTGGTCTGGGGTTTCTGCCCCTGGTGCCTTAATTTCCTCTCCTTTGGTGGGGCTCTCTTGGATCCCCTCTTTCCTGTCTTCTCTTTGGTGACCTGGAGCTAAAGCTGCAAGTGTGGAGACCCTAAGAAGAGACGCTCCCTCGCCGCACCCAGTGGAGTCAGAGTCAAGTCCTAGGTGGACCAGGGTCGCCAGGCAGGTGTGCCTAGGCCCAGTCCTTCCCATTTTGTACCCATTTAGGTAAGAGCCTCATTAAGAGGAGGCCATTTGGAAGCACAAAGGCTGCGCAGGCACAAAGGCGCCTGGTCGTTTGGACTGGTGGTGGCGGTGCTGCCCCGGAAGGCTGGGTTTCTCCATGTGGCTACGGGGAGACGCACCAGGGCCCCGACTGCCAACAGAAAGCTCGGGCTGGCGTTCCTACGCTGGGGGAAGGCGTCCGCGGCGTCTTTTATTTCTCCGCCAGCGCCCGCCTGGGGACTGGCCGGGCTGCCATTTTGTGGCGTGGCCGCCATTTCGCGTGGTCGTGGGGGAGGGGCGCGCTCCCTGGGCGGGGGTGGGGGCGGGGCCGGCGACCTGGCGCGAGCCGCCGCGGAAGCGAAGGCGGGCGCGTCCCCTTTGTTCTTCGCCTCTGGGCTCAAAGCTGGGCTCGGGCTCCACTGCGACCCGCCCCGGACGCGCGCTTAGTGCGCACGGCGTGGGAACCTCTGAAAAGCTCCGAGGGGCGTGCACGAAGTACCAATTATTTTCTATCCTCCATCCAAGTCTTTCAAAAGTGGGATTTCTCACCCCCACCCTTGTAACGTGAAAGGGATCGATTTTATGAGGCAGTGCTTATTCTGAAGCGTGGGAAGCTGTCATTTCACCCCGGGAATGCAGGCGCTTTCTGCAGCCTTGTGCTGCTGGACGTAGTAAACCTGCTGGAATGCCGTGCCGTGAGCCGCAGAGGAGCTGTGCAAATAGTTAACTGCAGAGCGGGAGACCCAACAAAAGATGCTAAACGCCAGTGTAACCGAGAAGTCGGGCTCTTTAAAAAAAAAAAAGTGGTGTCTTTCAAGCGCTGTCAGCCGTCGGAGAAGCGAGACGTTGCTTTTCATTGGCTGGCTCTGAAGCACGCCCTGCACAACTATTTTCAGATCAGGTTTTATAGCCCATTATTTATATCTGAGCTATAAACTGGAACAATAGGTTGGAATATCTTATTTCTGTCTGTTGAGAACATCTTCCATTTAACTTCTTTTTAAAATCCCTTATGAGTATGTAAATAACAGAGTGACTCAATAAAGTCTCTATTATGTGCCTTCCAGTGTCATTTCAAATCCTGAAAGAGCTATTGTTTTTCTGATTTCAAGGGAAATATTTAAATGTGAGTCTTGGCGTTTTAATCTTAACTTTGCGACGCGAATCAACAAAGCCAGGAAATTCAAGAGTAACGCTGCTAAATTTGTCTTGTAGTCTTGCTTTTTGTGCAAGGTATTTTCGTTTAATTTTTTTAAGGTTTTTTTTTTTTTTTTTTCCTCCACAGCAGCATGAGTTCATAGCCGAGCCAGCCTTTTCTGGCTCAAGTTTTTTGGTGTCACACCTACAGTAGGGTTTTGTTTTTTTCTTTTACTATGTATAATTATAGGGGGTTGGTTATCTGTTTCAGTAATGGGGGGGTAGAGTTATAATGATAGGATGAAAATATAAAAAATGTATTTGCTGTTGAGAGAACAGATCAGGGCTTGATGGCTTCCAGATGAAAGAACTAAGGAGTGGCTGTTAGATTCCCAATTTTGTTTCAGTTCCAGTATGACTAAAAGTACTGCATTGAGATTTGATTTTTTTTTTTATAGTCAAGATTCTGTAAAGCACAATACTGTACATTCTTTTGGTGGTGAGAGCCTCAAAATGTACTATTTTTAAATGCTGTTACTTTTTGCCTGCACAACCAAAATTAAATACTGTGAAACTGTAATTGTATTGAGGAATTAGAATGTTATCCTAATAATGCAAACAAAATGTCATGTCCCATATTAGCCACACAGATGAAATTCAGAGAATGAGTGTACAACACTTCCTTCACTTTGTAGAGATGTAGAGGTATCTGTTTAAACAATTCTAATTCCTAGAATTTGATTTAATTTGTAAAAACAAGTACTTAACTTCACACCCTTAGCTACTGCATTTGACACAAAAAGCACACCCTTTTTTGCACAAGAATGTTTGCCATTAATATTTTCTTACGAGTAGGTGGTATCTTGCACTCTTCACCTCTCTCTTACAATCAATATCATACATTGACAAAGCAATTGAACAGAAATTTAGGAATAACCCTCTTTTCCATCCTATTGTCGGCCTCAAAACATTTTCCAACTTCTTAGGCCAAAAAGCCCAAACACTATGTGAAACAGGTGAACTTTAAACATGCAGGGAGCTCTGTTCAAATAAACAGATTATGAATTCTCACAGCCTCATGATCTGCCCCAGGAGGGAAAATATGTTTGTATATGTAGTCCTAGGTCTCTTCAGTTTGTCAAACCAGACAGGACTAGTAAATTATAGAATTATCGAACCATTGTTCCTGTAGTTTTTCTTTCTCATTCTTAAACTGAGATTCTGAGTTAATCTGTATCACTTTGTGTCCCCTAACAGAGATAAGGTGTTACCAAAACTTTTGATTTTACCCAGATCGTTGACAGCCAGTGTGGAATTGAAATGGTATGTGCTAGGCCCCTTTGGCTCATGCCTTTGATTTTGTTTATTTTTTGGCATTTGGTGAAGCTTGTGTGTAACTTCTCTTAAAAATATAGAGAAATATTAAATATTAAATATCTCTATTTCAGGAAAGGACAGCTTTTTATGCCAAACTCTGGCACAGGAGGGAATTTAAAACAATAATAGCCTTTTCCTGGAAAAGATAAATGAGTTCCTTTAAATATGGGAAGTTCTTCAAAATATTTTTGGCAGTAGTTAAGCACTCCCACATGCTGTAATAGTCTTTTCCCCTCTGAGGCAAAACTCAGAAGTTCAGCACTTCAGAAATACTGGAGTTCAAAGAACAAATTCTTGCAGCCAATGGTATGTTTCTTAGAAAAATAGAAATACATCTATTAAAAAATGCTTCTGCTTCAATAAATAAAATAAAATAAAATTCTAAGCTCAAAAAAAAAAAAAAAAAAAAAAGCTTCTGAACAATCCAACATTTGTTTGTCCTGCCAGAGTAAAAACTGTCATCCCTAAAACAAGATTCTATCCTGACAGTTTTACAGATTACATGAAACCTGTAGGTTTATCTTTTTGGCATCACAGTTTAAATGGCCTGGTTAGACAATACAGCAAAAAGACTTCTTAAAGTCAATATTTTTATTTGCTTAACAAATAATTTTTGAGCCTCAACCTTGTTCCAGATCCTATTCCAGGTACTTAAGATACATTGCTGATTAAAACAAATCCCTGTAATCATGGAACTTACTGGGGAGGAGGCAGGGGGCTGGGGGTGGGGAGGAGAGAATGAATATAATATAAAGGAAAATAAAAAGAGCAGTAAGTACTTCAGGGAAATATAGAGAAGGATAAGAAAAAGGAAGCATGTTTTGTCATGTTAAGTAGGGTAATCAGGGTAGGCCTCATTAAGAAGGTATTTAAGACTTGAAGGAGCTAAAACAAATTTTTCTTCTGTATAGCAGCACAGGGAACTATATTCAATATCTTGTAATAACCTTTAATGAGAAAGAATATGAAAACGAATATATATATATGTATATGCATGACTGGGACATTGTACTGTACACCAGAAATTGACACATTGTAACTGTACTTCAATAACAATTTTTTTAATTAAAAAAAATTAAAAGGCACATATAATATTAAAAAAAAAAAAAACTTGAAGGAGCTAAGGGAGCAAACTCTGCGGATATCTAGGGAAAAGTCTCCAGGGAGAGGGCACAGCAAGTGCAAAGGCCATCAGTTAGGTGCATGACTGGCACATGAAAAATAGCAAGAAACCTAGTGTGGCTGAAACTATGAGCAAGAGGGAGAGTACAAGAGATGATGTACACCCAGGAGGAAGGAGAGTAGGAGGCAGATCTGTAGAACCTGGTAGGCCATAGGCTTTGGCTTTAACTTGGTGTGGAGGTGTTGCATGATATGACTTAGGTTTTGAGAAGTATTGAGAATAAGAGACCAAGGATAGAAGCAGGAGCCCAGAAGGAGGCTCTTTTCAGTAATCCAAATGAAAAATGGGAACTTCAATGACTAAGGGATCCTGGATACATTCAGAAGGTAAATTCAAGAGGACTTTTTGGTGGATTGAATATAGAGTTGATAAAAAGAGGAGTCAAGGATGAGCCTGAGGTTTTTAACCTGGACAACTAGGAAGATCAAGCTGCAATCAACTGAAATAGGGAACACTGGATAGAACTATTTTCCAGGCGAATATTAAGAGTTTGGTTTTGGACGTGTTCAATTTGAAGTATTTATTAGATAATTCAAGCAGAAACATTAGATAGGCTGTTCAATATGAGTAGTTCAGGAGGAAGTTCTGAAGACATGTATTATATCTGTAATACATAATCTCATGTGAGTATATCAGGGAGTTGTCAGCATATAAATGGCATTCAAAGTCTGAAACTGAATGACATCACTGAGGGAGTCAGTGTTGATGTAGAAGGAAAGACCCAGGAAAGCCCTGAGGCACTTCTCACTTAAGAGATCTCTGACGAAAGGAACTTGCAGAGCAACCTGAGTAGGAACAAACCAATTAGGTAGGAGGAAAACCAAGAGAGGAGCAGTGTCCCAGAAGTCAGGTGAAGAAAGTATTTGAAGGAGGCAATGATCCACTGTGGAATGCTGCTGAGAGGTTACGATGAGGCCTGAGAACTGACCCTTGGAGCAACCTGGAGGTCCTTGGTGATCTTGACACAAGCAGTTTTGGTGGAGCAGAGTGGGCAGAAGCTTGATTGGACTGGACTGAAGAAAACAAAATTAGTCTGAAGTCTAACCTTTGGAAAAGTACTACAGTAGACTTGGAGGGAAAGATGCCAGGGACTATGATGGTATAAAGTACCAAAAGTTTCAGAAAGTTCCTAGATCAGTGCTCAGAAACTCAAAACCTTTAATAAGCTTCTGGAAGAATGTAACAATTTGCTTCTAGCCTTGTATCTGTTACATAATGATACGAACAATACAGGATTTCTTTGAGAAACAATACTATCCTATAAAATCTGCAAATTCTGAATGTGGAACTTGTAAGAATTTGGTTAGTAGGACAAATAGTCTAGCAGAGAGATTTTCCTGGAATTTATTTATGCATCAGTGCTCACCAGTCGTCGGAGGCGATTCAGGGAGTCATGCAGTGGTTAGAGATGGAACAAAGCAGACTTTACCCTGGTTTCTCAAGCGTAAACTTCAATAATCACTGATGACTTCGCAGCTTTTCTTGGACTTCCTGTAAAAGTATTAGAGTAATGATAACAAACTGACTCCATCACAAAAAAATGGCAATGCCCTAGTAGTTAAGTGCCCAGAAGTTTCCTTTTAACAAGTTTTCTCTACCTGTCATATTGGAGCCTGCTCTTGTTCCACAAATCCCCCAAAACAGTTAACTAGTTTGGCTACATTCTTTATTTGAAAATGTATTTATCATCCTGGGTTCAAGTTCCACCTTCAGAGTCCTGTGCACTGATACAGACATTAACATTTTTAGCTTCAATTGTATTACCTTGTCATTCCTTATTGGAGCATGTAAAATGCAAAGTATTACATATATTTTATCCTGAAACATTTATACTTAATAATTGGTTGAAACAATCTTTATTTTGAAGTATTTATCAATTTGGATGAAGCCTAGCATATTATGTAGTTAAGTTTGTATCTTCTAATTACTCATGAAATATTGTTCCCTCCAGCTTAGAGAGAATAGTTTTCAACTGTTTCCCCTTGTACCAGGACACACTATACTTTTTATTTTTTATTTTGGGGGGAAGGTAATTACTTATTTATTTTTAGAGAAGGTGCTGGGGATTGAACCCAGGACCTTGTGTATGCAAAGCATGCACTCTACCACTTAAGCTATACCCTCCTCTCCAGGACACACTATACTTTTATCAGTTCATACTGGTAAGTGATTAACTGATTCATTTAGGGTTTAGGAAGCCTGTCTCCCTAAAATGGGATAGCAGTATTCCAGGGATTCTGATACATCTGCTTTGTGGGATTTTTCTCATACCTCCTGAGAATCACTGATGTGGAACTTAAAAGATAACTGAGGAACAAAAGACCACTTCCTTAACAAACCAGTTAGTTGACTTGAGATGTTTTTCTGACGGTATGAGCGCATCAGTTGCTGGTGTGGAGGCATATGTCATGAAAATTCAACTTCCTTGAGAGGTCCAAGAATACTATTTTTTTTTTTAATGGTTTGTATCTCATTTCTTACTTTGAAAAAGTATAGCATCCAATATATTGGAGAAATTGAAACTATTTGTACAACGATCATGCTGGAGGTTTCTAACCATTGGTTGTAATTCTGCCTTGCGAAGAAATAAAAACCAGTTTTGTTTTTTGGTGACCAGTTCCTCTGAATATTTGAGCTTACTTATCTGTGTGTGAAACATTCCTAGTTCATTTATAAGAAATACTTACTTGACTTAGAAATGAGAGAATGGGAGGAATTTGCTTTTGCTGCAAAAGGAGAGCAGAAAAATGGAGTGAAACCTGGTGAATGGTGAGAGGCTGGAGGAATGCAATTGAGAGACATTTGTTTTTAAGTGGAAGAAAATTACAATACTTTTTTTTTTAAACAACATTACTGATGCAGTAGAGAATTGCTATGTGTGGGAGAGAGGTGACTGCATATGTGAAGGAACTGGCTTTAGATGGGAGTATAAAATAGTTCATCTTGTGAAAGAACGGAAGCTGGAATGTCTGGGAGAAAATGCTGGTGAGTAGACGTGGTTGAGCAAGTCTATACAAGGAATACCACTAATGTACTAAGAGACAGAGTTGAGATAAGTAGGTTATTTGGGCTTTTTCAACTGAGGATGGGAATAATGATCCAGTACATCAGTCAAAGGGTTTTGGATTTACTCTCTATGCTCTTGGGCAAGTCACAAACATTTTTGTTGTTTGTGCTCTTGGTGCCTCTTATTTTCGACTGAATGGTCATTATCTAAAAGAGTGTCTGGCAAACAGGGGTCATTCAATAAATACTCATTGGATTAATTTTCAGAAATTAATCTATTAAATAACTATACTACATATGCTGTATCTACCCCACAGGGTTGTTCCAAAGACCCAGTAAAATGAGAGAATGGATGTAAGAGTGCTTTATAATCTGAGAAATGCTATTCAAATCTAAGATATTATGTTAGGAAGAGTTGGAGTTAAGTCCACAGAGTTTTTTACTCCTTAAATGAGAAACACGATATAAATATGGAAACAGAATCACTGTTAAGTTGGATTTTTTTCCCCTCTGAGGGATATACCAAGACCTAAAGGTTCTGTCTACTGGTTTGAAACTGAGAGATGGAATATAACATTATATAAAATAGGATTTGACCTTATAAACCATGAAACACTACAGAACAGGCAAAAATATACCAGGGTCAGAAAACCAAAACCATCTCAGTCAATTAGCTTTATGTGAATGTCATAAATTAAATTCCAAGTTACGTTTACAATACTGGGCACATGAGTGGTATAATACCTCTCTTTCTCTTTTCTTCTTTGTTTTGTTTTCTGGTAGATCATAATTTCCAACATAAATACAGTATTGGAGTTGTGGATTTACTTTTCTAGGTAACAGAATAAAGTTTTACATTTATAGATGTTTCTGCTGAGGATTTCTTAACATATCCCAAATACATTGGACTATTTTCATGGTAAGTTTGTATGGTCTTCCCATATATTAGAAGACTGTTTTGGACCAAAGTTCTGGACTAAAAATAAAATCAGAAAAAAAAAAAAATCCCATTCAGCGCATTTCCATTCTCTCGTCATTCTAAGGACTAAAGTAACTAATATACTAAATTGCTAGAGTTGGAAAGCAATTTCCTTTACTGCTGAAGTTTTATTCCTGGGAGAAGTCCTAATCTTTGGTCCTGATGGAATACCTGCATGGAGAGTCAGTCAACTCACGCCATGATTTTCAATTTTTCATCATTATCACTGGCGATTAGATATTACATAATTAACCGAGGTCATACAAGAGGATTCAGTGGAGCAATTTAGGATTAAATTTAGAAATTAGACATTAGGAACACACTGGGATTCCCATAAGTGTTTTTGAGTATTGCAGTATGGGGATGCTTAATTAGGCTACCAGCCTCGTTCCTGTGGTTACCCAGCACCCGGCCTTTTAGGATTACTTAGAAAAAAAATACTCAGTTCTCAGAAAATCTCAGAAGTTAAGCTCAGGCTGAGGAAAAAATATGCTGAGTAATACAACTTCTTGTAAAGACAGAAGTGCCATACGTGTTTTTCTAATTAGCCCCACCAGATTTATTCTAGGCATGATTATGAAGCTAATCTCTGGGGATTTATGCATTCTCAGTGAAATTTCCCTACACCATCTGATGTGCTAGTCCACCTGTACAGATTTCCAGTGGTCCAGTTCTGGGTCACACTGAAGGATTGTGCCACCTGGTCTTAACCTACTTTTTCCCCCTGCCACCTCAGTAAACAACAACCGTGGTGACACCCACAACACATATCTGCCCTCACAGTAACACCAGCCCATCTTCCATCTTGCACAGGGCGCCTTTTAATCTGAGGGATCTCAAAGCCCATTGCAAACATTAATTATACTTCATAAATACTTCATTGATACTAGGCTGCAAGCCTCACTAGCCACACTTTATGATTAGACATCCCCAAAATGAAGAGATGGAACCTCTTCATCAGCCCACTCAGAACGAAGACAAATCTGGGTCATGAGCACAGCTCCACTGCCTACTTAAAACTGTCCCTAAGGCTCTCAGAGAACTCATTTCCTCTCCATATTCCCCTATACTCAGAAAATAGGGTTTTGGGTTTTTTTTTTAATGCGTGGGTGCTTTTCTCTGAAATGCCTACCTTTTTTTCGCTGCCGATTTGGCTTCTGTTCTTTCACTTGTAGCTAGATATGGAGATGTTCTGTGTTTGAACTCACCTTTGGCAACTGGTCCAAAAAAAAATGAAAATGTCTTACATTTACACTAGTATGTATGCATGTCATCATCAAAAGCAATTCAGGCCTGGGGGGAGGCTTTATTATTTAATGTAATATACTCAAAATACTATTTCAACATGCAGTCAACATAAAAACTATTAATACTTTTTTTGCTATATTATACTTCAATATTCAGTGTGTATTTTTAAAAATAATTCTACTGAGGGGGGAGGGTGTAGCTCAAGTGGTAGAGCGCATGCTTAGCATGCATGGGGTCCTGGGTTCAATCCCCAGTACCTCCTCTAAAAATAAATAAACCTAATTACCTCCCCCCAAAATAAAAAATAATTAAGTAATACAATAATAAATAAGTAAAATCTTTTTTAAAATCTTTATTTTAAAAAAGCAATTCAGGTCCCTTTTGACCTGCTTTCTTTTTCCCTTTTATCCCCCCAAAGACAGAACAATGCACTGATTCTATTTTAGTTATCACTTGGATAAGAGGTTGCATTCTGGAGTCACCTTAGCCAGTGCTGCCCCCTCCAGGTTACAGACACAGCCGCCCCTACTAAAACCTAGGTTAGGCCTGTGTGTGAGACTCTTAGATAGGCAAATAAAAGGACTGAGCAGTCATTGTCATGATAAAGAGAAGCTTTTGCTTACCTGCTTTTTTTGTGATAGTGTAGCAAAAAGAACACTTAACAGGGCACCAGAGAGGACTCACTTCAGCCACTGGTGGTCTGTGTGATCTCAGGCCCATCATTTTCTCTCTTAGTGCCCTAGTTCCCTCCCACAGGACGGGAACTACTGGTCTAGTACAGGGGTCAGCCAGTTTTTTCTGTAAAAGGCCAACTAATACTATTTGGGACTTGGTGGACCATTTAGTTACTGTGGCAATTCTGTCATTGTAGCTCAAAAGCTGCCACAGACAAAAATGTAAGCAGACGAGTGTGGAGGTGTTTCACAGTAACTTTCTAACAGACGCTGAGCTTGGAGTTTCACATGATATTCACGTCATGAAGCGTTATTCTTTCAAAAAATTTTTTTAACCATTTAGAAATGTAGAAACCAGGGGGTAGGGTATAGCTCAAGTGGTAGAGCGCATGCCTGGCATGCACAAGGTCCTGAGTTCAATCCCCAGTACCTCCTCCAAAAATAAATAAATAAATAAATAATAAATAAATAAATAAACCTAATTACCCCCCTCCCCCAGCCAAAAAAAAAAGTAAAAAAATAAAAATGTAGAAACCATTTTTAGCTCCCAGGCTATAGGAAAAAACAAACAACAAACATAAAACAACAAAACAAAACAAAACAAAAACAGGCAATGAGTGAGATATGGCCCAGGACTGAAGTTTGGATAATCTGAGAGCTGTTCCAATACAATCTTCTACAATTTAAAAAGTTGACTTAACTATAGCTCTTTTTTATTTTTTTTCTTGGAGGATGACCTAGTACATGCTTATTCAATGGGATATGTGGGGCGTTAGAAGACATCTTGCCCCTGAAAAGATTTCTGCCAGCCTCACACTGGTCAACTCAAATATTAGCAGCTCTGCTTCTGGGGTTGCGCTGCCCAAGACCGTCCAAGCTACAGGTGGTACTGGGTACTTGAAATGTGGCTGGTCTACACTGAGTGTCCTATAAGTATAATGTGCATACCAGATCCTGAAGACTTAGAACTTAAACTATCTCATTAATATTTTATATACGGCATATGTTTTAAAAAATATTTTTGATATATTGAAATTTTTTTTGGTGGGAGGAGGTAATTAGGTTTACTGACTTATTTGCTTTTAGAGAAGGTACTGGGGATTGAACCCAGGACCTTGTGCATGCTAAGCATGCACTCTACCACTTAAGCTATACCCTCCTCCCAACATATGGAAATTTTTACATTAAAATTAACTTTATCTGTCTCTTTTTTAAAAAAATGTTTTTTGTCCAACTATTTTATTTTTATTTAATTTTTGGGAGGAGGTAATTTGGTTTATTTATTTACTTTTTTTTTTTTTACTTTTTTATTATTTTTATTTTTGGAGGGAGGTAATTAGGTTTTTCTTTTTTAAATTTACTTATGTTTTTTAATGGAGGTATGGAGGATTGAATCCAGGACCTCTTGCATGCTAAGCATACACTCTGTCACTGAGCTATACCCTCCCCCACTATCTGTCCCTTTTTAATTATTAAATGTGGGTACTAAAACATTTTAAATTACATGTTTGGCTCACATTATATTCTTACTGAAGAGCACTGCTCCAGAAGTTTACCTGTTTCATTGATTTAAGACTTGTCCCACATTCAAGGAGGGAGGGAAATAGCTCAGTAGTAGGGCTTAGTGTGCATTGTCCTGGGCTCAGTCCCCAGTACCTCCATTACACAAAAAAGAAAAAAGATTTGTCCCATACTCAAATGCAGTATGCTTGCATTTGCAAAAATACATTTAACTTTATCGTCATTGTGTGTGTCTGGAAATGGAAGGTGGGGAGTCAAGATATGACTAAATAAATAAAGTTGGGGTGAAATAAGGCAGAAACAAGCTTCTCCCCACTCAGCACTTTTTTAGAGTTCTGCCCCTAACATGCTGGGGTTCATGTGACAGTCTTCTTTAAGGAACAAGCACTCATTTGGAGGTCAGGATAAGTGGGTCTCAGCTTAGCCTGCAGCTCACTAGATCAAGCGTAAGCCATTTCACTAAGTTTCCTCCTCTGCAATATGAGGATAAAAACCGCCCTGCATACCTCACAGAACTAAGAGTGTGTGTGAGAGCTCGTGAGCTCCATGATGCCCCGACAGTGTCCAGAACGCAAGTGGCATTGACCTTTGTTGGATTAGCCACTCCAGCCTTCCACTGCCTAGCAGGTTGTACTCTTTCCTTCAACCAGTGTTGCTGCTGCCCCCTAACATCCCCACACCCCAACTTGCAGTTACAGACCAAGGACCCACCCTTGCTCGAGTGACAGCTAATCCAAGCCTTCCAACTTTAAGTGGCCCAAGTCACGTAGGCTGACTCACTAAACCATACCTATCAGCTCCAAGGAGTGCCTCGATGGGTTAAACCCACATACCTCATCCAGTTGAAAAACAGCCACCATTCCTTGCAACAGTAATTCAAGTACACAATGCTTAGTCCCACCTCTGGACTTTACCTTTGCTGTTTCCTCACCCGTCATGCTCTGTCCGGAGATTTGCACATGGCTCCTTGACATCAATCAGATCTCAGCTAGCACAGCCTGAGGCCCTTTGTGACCATCAGGAATGTTCCCACACCACTTGCCCCCATCTTTCCCTTGCATTATTCTTCTTTGTGCTTATCTCTACCTGCAATCTCGTTTACTTGTTTCTGTCTCCATCTCCTACTGGAATGTAAGTTTCAGAGCCTAGAAGAATGTCTGGCAATAGGCACTCAGTGAAATGAATCTCTCCAGCCTTCTCCCTCTCAGCTTAGCCACCTGCCAGAGCATCCATGCTCCAGCCAGACCAGTCTCAGTGCTACCCCAACGAATGATTGTGCCTTTCATGCTCCAGGGTTCCTCTGAGTGCCCTGTGATTACTTCTAGGACCATACAATGTGTTTTTGTTGTTGTTTTTTTTAATTTCTTTTTTATATATATTTTTATTTATTTATATTGGTGGGGGGAGGTAGTTAAATTTACTTATTTATTTTTAGAGGAGGTACTGGGGATTGTACCCAGTACCTGTTGTATGCTAAGCTTGAGCTATACCACTTGAGCTATACCCTCCCTCCTGTGTTTTTTTTTTTTAATTATCCATTTCTCAAACACTATATCAGAACAGTTCGGAAAAGCAGGAAATTGTCTAGGTAGTTCAAATAGAATGGATTTTATGTAGGCAACTGACTGTAAAAGGGTTGAGAGGGCTGGAGGAGCAGATAGAGGAAGGAGTCCAGAAGTCCCTCTGGTCATGATGTTGATGGGCCATCCTTGGGTCAGGTTTCCACTTACTCCAGTGGATCACTGCCCTGGAACAAAGAACAGCCTACCCTGTTGTGCACTGAACCAACCAGTGTCACCTTGAAGAGCTGGTCACTTGCCTGACACCAAGATAGTATTTCAGAATTTCTTTAGGACTGAAATTCTGATTTAGGTTTGTATCTGCCCCACAAATACACTTAGCAAATGGTTGCTCAATTGAATCCTCACCTTGGATAATATTGTCCATTACCACTTGCCACACAAATGTATTTTTCTCTTGCCTTTCTCCTTCCCAATCTGACTCACCTCTCCAGCTCCACCTCCAGATTCACCTCCAAGAACGTATCCCTCTCCAGCCCCCAATGGTCTCTGAGGTCTTACAGCATTTTCTTTGTTGTCACTCATTTTGGCCTTTTTTCTACACACAGTCATGCTCTTCATGTCTTGTCTCCCTAACTAGATCATACAGTCCAGAGGGCAGGAACTCTTCCATGTAGAACTTTCCAGTTGGAAGAGATCTTAGTGTCTATCTGGTCCAACCTCTCACCTAACGTCGGAATCCCCTGCCGACATCTCTGACAACTTCTGGTTAGGTCTCTTGAAGACCTCCGGTTCCGGGGTCCTTCTTACTTAAAGAAGTCTGGCTGGACGTAGGAATATAAGAAGATGTTAAATACAGTGTTGCTGAACTCATGCTGCTTCTCTTACCACTGAGTCAGCCTTTGGCTGGATGGGGAATGCAGAAGAGGAAGGACACTCAGGAATGAACAACTTTTTGGCTCAAAGTGTTGGGAAATGCTTCCAACAAGCTTTTGTCCAGGCTGTGATTCATGTGCTGGGATTCAGCTCTTACCCCATGTTATTAGGGTAAGTGAATTACAAAACTTACACTCAGATCTCTCCTTTTTCTTGATTAGGAAAGACCACGGAGAGTAATCACTCAGGATGACATTCATGCTGAGGGCTAGACAGACGTCTCTTCCATAGAACTAACCTTCGGCAGGAGCTCTGCAGCTTACAAAGCCCTTTCCAATACCTCAGCTCACTGGAACTTTTTGACAGAGGCAGTATTATCCTAACATTATAAAGGAGGAAACTGGGACTCAAATTAAGTGCTGAGGGTGGCAGAGTTAGTGTGCAAACTCAGGTCTTCGGGGTTCAAAAAGTCTAGTGGTCTGTGTGTTTTCCCTAAGATAGACAGTTGTTCATCTAAAAACACCTGCCACTCTAGGTAGAGCTCACTCTGGTGCAAGGGTGGAATTTGGCCCTGGAGAAAGAATCAGGGTCAACAGCTAAGTATGGATGCAGATTCCTCAGACGCCCGGAGTCCCAGACAAATGGCAGGGCCCAACCGAAGACGTCTCTAATCTTCCAGTCTCCCTCTGTAATTAGAGAATTAAATACATTCCTCAAATTCCCCTGGCCCAATGCTGTGAAATGTTAGCCTCTGTGCCAGGACTGGCCTTGGTGTCTAACAGGTGTTGCTTCCTGGGTAACAAGATTTCAGAGGCTCTTTGACGATGCTCCTGGCCTCCCCCCGCCCCCCACTGCAGTGGCTACCTCAAACTGAAATGTCACTGCTGGAGCTTCTCTTCTTTTGCCTTCAGTGTGATCCCTGTTAAGTTCTAAAACACCTTGGGAGTGATATCATTTTAACACCATTAGCAATCACAAATCTGGGTGAATGAGTTGCAGGGTTTTTCCTGAGGGTAGTGTAGGTTGTTTTTTCATGGAAAAATAAAACATATTACACAAGCAATAACTATTCATTGCAGAAAGGTAAGCCTCACTGATAGAACAGGTAGAGGAGCCCCAGAGCAGATCTGTACCAATACAGAAACTCTTCTAAAGGAAAGGCCAGGGCAGGGGTTCCTCCTACCTTGGTCTTGGGGCAGAACACCTGAGCACCTGTCCTTTTTTTTATTACTAGCTTTATAAGGATGTCCATACAAACAGATATATGTATAGGAAAGTACACAAATTGTATGTATACAACTTGATACGTTTTCATAGATATATTGATTAAGAAGGTATGCACTTAACATAAAAATTATTTTTAAATGAGAATAACAATAAAAAGAAAGGACTGTTGAACACAAAATTTGAGATAGTGATTTTCCCTGGTTGAGGACTCAGGGAATGGGACAGAGAAAGACAAATTATCAGTAATGTTCTAATCCCTAAATTCAGCAGCAAGTTTACAGTTTATTATGCTTCCTGATGTGTGTTACATATATTCTTTTGTACCTCCTAAAATCAACTTAAGGTCCTATGGTCTAGGGGCACTCTGCTTAAAGACAAATTAACCCTGCATATTTCAAATACTCCCAGGAGTGTTCCAGTAACTGATCATCTCAACTCATCCAAAAACAAAACAGAACTTTCTATGAAGAAAGGAAAAAGGAAAGTATATGATACATTGTAAAACAATTCAACGTAAAGATGTTATTTTTATCTTTTTTTTACGGATTGCAAATATAATGTATAATACGTAACATTTAAGCACTATATAAATACAAAGCAGAAAAAAAATCTTCCCAGAGATTACCACCCATCAACAATACGGTGTGTATTCCTCAACTTTTTCTATAGGTAGGAATATTATTATTGATTTTTGCAAAAATGGGATCATTTTAGGGGGGAGGGTATAGGTCAAGTGGTAGAGCTCATGCTTAGCCTGCATGAGGTCCTGGGTTCAATCCCCAGTATCTCTGATAAAAAAATAATAATAATAAATAAACCTAATTCCACCCCTCCAATTTTTTAAAACGGGATTATTCTAGAGAAACTCTTCTGAAACTTGCTTTTTCAATCAGTAATAGTCTTTTGAACAGCCTTTTCCCTCATCATGTTGTTCAGAGAGAAGAGCGGATGGAGGTGGAAAATGCTTTCCCCTTTCTCCCCACAGATCCCCACCACACTCATCTCCCAAAATCCAGCTCAGATACGACCTCCGTGAATTCATAGAACGCCAGGGTCGGGGGACCCCACTAATCTGCTAATCTGCCCTGGGAGCCATTATGCCTTATGGAATTCAGTCTTTCTTATAATTAAATCCCATTGTGTGTCTGCACTTGATTTCACATAAATGAGGATATCATATATCCACTCATTTCACCAAAATTTAGGAGTTATTAACCACTATATATAAAACAGATTAAAAAAACCAAGTTTCTCCTGTATAGCACAGGGAACTATATTCAATACCTCGTAGTAACCTATAATGAAAAAGAATATGGAAAACGACTGAAACATTATGCTGTACACCAAAAATTGACGCATCGTGATTGACTATACTTCAATTAAAAAAAAATGTGTGGAGTGCCTACCATGTGACAGTCAGTGGTGAAGTGGATGGAGAAGATCTCTGTTTTGTGACACATATTCTAAAAGGGGGCATTTGGCAAATTAGGAAATAAGTAATAATATTTCTGGGTTTTTTTGTTTGTTTGGGTCTTTTTTTGGGGGGGTAATTAGACTGAATTTATTTTTAGAGGAGGTACTGGGGATTGAACCCAGGACGTTGTGTGTGCTAAGCATGTGGTCTACCACTTGAGCCATATGCCCTCCCCCTTGACTATTTCTGATAGAGGTAAGCGTGGGGATGAAAACAAACCATGTGTGTGATGTGACGGAGCGATCACACAGGGGTAGGCACTGAACATTACCTACTGTGGCCGATACTCACAGGCGGGAGTGAAAGAAGACAACATACCAGACAATTTTGTGTCCCATTACCAGGCCATGCAGCCTGTGGCAAGAATGTATTTATAATTCCCATCATCTTGTGGCTGCATAATTGCATTGTGATTTGTCTATGTCTTAAAAAGAATTTGTTTAATGTAAACATCTAAAATGTACTATAATTTAAGAGTATGAACATTTTATTTCTTAAGTTGTTTTAACCACTGTATGTATTTATTTACCTTTTCAGTGGAGGTACTGGGGATTGAATCCAGGACCTCACTCATGCTAAGCATACACTCTACCCCCCAAACTTGTAATTATACACTGTCAACTCCTTGAAGGCAAGAAGTCCTAATGTTCTCTCCACAGCTGCGTTAACATTTGTTGGGGAGATCATTACCAAGAAGTTCACCACCATGCCTTCTAGCCTGTGTGGGATAATGAGGCCGGTAAATCGCCCAAGAGAGAGAGCCAGATTTGGGACTGACTTATTTCTCCAGATTGCTCCGAGAACACAGCCCAGCTCTCCCTTATCCAGTGGTTTTGGTTATCCTCTCCTGAGTGTGTGATCAGTGTGGGTTGGTAGTCCATGAAGCCTGAGCCAGAGAGAGACCCCACCTTCTAGAGACAAGCCTGGATGTTGGGAGGTGATGGACTGATTCAAGGGACAAGCCCCTGGCATCAGCAGGGCTTCTGACGTTGGTCCTTAAGGAGACAGCAGAGAATGGGGCATTTGGTCTCTAAAGCAGATCACCTATTTCCCACTTGTGGTCACAGTTGCCAGACACTGTTTCCACCGTTCACATGATGTGTGGGAGAAGAAAAGACAAACCAGGCTTAGCAGGTGTACTGGCACCCGGACTGTGGGCCAGAGGGGAGCCTACACGTCACCCTCTTGTTTGTTTTTGTTTCAATTACTCAAGTGCGTGTTTGTCTTAGTCCATTTGGGCTGCCATGATGAAATATCATAGCCTGAGTGGCTTATAAACAACAGAAATTTATTTTCTCACAGTTCTGGAGACTGGGAAGTCCAAGGTCAAGGCACTGGCGTATTTGGTATCTGGTTAGGGACGTTTCTGGGGCCTCTCATAAGGGCACTAGTCCCATTCACCAGGGCTCTGACCTCATGACCTAATCACCTCCCCAAAGGCCCCACCTCTTAATATTAATCATCTTGGGGGTTAGGATTTCAACACATGAATTTGGGGGGAACATAAACATTCAGCCCATTACAATGTTCATTGTAAAAAGTTAAAGCAATATGTATTTTAAAGTAAGCAAATGATAATTTTCAAATTTTTTGCCACTATAAATTATGCTGGAATAAACATCCTTATAAACATCCTTTTCTATTCATGCTTGCATACGTAGAAAGAAGTTTGGGTGATTATTCTTTTAAAATGGTTTATTTTTATTACTCCTAAAGAAATTCATGGTAATAGTAAAAAAGTCAGAATGAAACAATGGAAGAGGAGACTCACCCACACTTCAATCCCAGTTCCAATCCCCAAGTAATTAATATGTGATCTTACAGACGTTTCTCTACCTGCATTCAAACATTTTTTTTAACAGAAATGGAATCATCCTACGCAGAACATTCTGCAACTTGCTTTTTTACTTGCTGCCTCAAAATGTTTAGGTTCATTCATTCAACAAATATTTGTTGAACCCCTGCTGTGTGCGTAGAAGTTAGGGACCCAGCAATGTTCGAGTCATCAAAGAATTTACATTCTAGAAGATTGGATAGACATGACAGGAAACAAACGAGAAGTAGTAATGAAAGCCAAGAAAGAAATGACAGGTGATAGAAGTTAACAGGAAGTCAGTTTCTACGGTTTTATGTCATCTTTCAGCAATTCCATGGTGTGCAATGGAGTTTCTAGCTTCTGTTATAAATGCTGCAGCACGGAACATCTTTGTCACATAAATTTGCATGTCTGTAGGAGCAGATCCTAGGGTTTAGATATCTTAAACCTCTTTTCTACCTAGGGCCAGCAACTGTTTCCATATCCAAGGCTGAAAGGCGAGTCCAGTGAACCATCAGGATGTGGGAGACCACGGGTAGCGGGGAGTGGGCGCTGAGTTTGGAGTCAGACTGCAGAACGAGCCATAGTGCTGCCATTTGCCTGGTCACCATTTGCAAAGTGGGGATGACCTTCTAATCTTACTGTAAGGACGAAATATTATTGCTTCCTCTCACTCTCTTCCTGGAACAGGCAAATATATTTTGTTTTTTCACTCATCTACTCATCCAACAATTGTAAGAAATCCAACCAACTACACCCAACAAGGATAAATTTCCCTAATGCATGGTGGCAGAACTGTCAAGTGCCATTTCATTCCCTTGTGTAGGAGCGAAAGAGCCTTGCTATTTACATCATGGTTTGGGCACCAGCTGCATTGACGTCACCTGGGAGCTCATTAGAATTGCAGGATCTCAGGAGCCCACTTCAGTATTTGCATATTCACAAGATCCCCACCTAGGAATTTTTTCCCCCACCTCCCAGGATTTCTTATGCACATTTTAGTTTGAGAAGCCTTGGTTTTGAGTAGAAGATAAATGGCAGGTAGAGTTAAATATCTCTTTATCTCAACTAGGAATTGAAGAGGGAGTGACCTAAAACATTCTTCTGGGTTCAGTTTGGCCTTGTTGCATGGACTACGAACATCATGTTATTTATTCTTTCGGGGAGAGAACTCAAAAAACCAGATCATTTCCTTAATCCTATTTCTCTAACCAGGTGTGGAAACCCAGCCCGTCTCAAGACCTTGAGCTCTTAGGGTTGGAAGGGCCCTGAAAAATCTTCATTCCAGCTCAGTCCTCTGCCCCACCCCATTTCACAGGCCAGGCCGAGAAGGGCGGGTGGCAATTTGCTCAGAATCACACACCAACCGGTGGTGGCCTCAGTCTCGGCTCCCAACCCATCCTTACCTCTTCCCTATCTCAAATTTTGATCCATTATTTTTTTTTCTATGGATTCAGCTCATCTTTGTAGAAAAAAAAATTTTAATTGGTTTCCTGAAAAGGAATTATGTGCTTATTGTAAAGAATTCAAACGATGTAAAAATTGTCCCAACAATTCCACTCCTAGGTATATACCCAAGGGAAATGAAAACATATGTCTACATAAAAACCTGTACATGAACATTTATGGCAGCATTGTTCACAATAGCCAAAAACTGCAAACAACCTAAGTGCCCATCATCAACTAATGAATGGGTAAACAAAATGTGTATTCATGCAATGGACTATTACTCAATTAAAAAAAAGGAATAGTGTTGGTACAAGCTAAACATGGATGAACCTTGAAAACATGCTAAGTGAAAGAAGCCAGACACAAAAGACCATGTATTGATTCCATTCATGGAAACATACAAAATAGGCAAACCCATGGGAATTGGATTAGTGATTGTCAGGGGCTGAGGGGATGGGGAAATGGAATATGGGGTTTCTTTTTGGGGTTATCAAATGTTCTGAAATTAGATAGTAGTGATGGCTGTACAATTCTGTGAATATACCAAAAACGACTGTTAAAAAAAACTTTATAAGGCTGAATTTTGTAGTATGTATATTATAGCTCAAGAAAGTGGTTATTAAAATAACAAGGCAGAAGGAGGGAAGTCAAATATCCTTTAAGTCACGGCACCCCAGGCTGCCTCAAGTGCCCACTCATTCACTCCATTAATGTTCACAGAGGAACTGTCCCCTGAAGCCTGTGGGCTGAGGATACAATGTGGAGCAAACAGCTCACTTCCTGAGAGCAACAGTCACCCCAAGGTTCAGAGCCCCATGACCAGGGCCGGCACTGCCCCCGTAATTTCCACTGACAGACCTCTGCCCCTCACCTACGTCCTTCCCTCTAGGGCCCCAACCCCATCCATTCCGGGCTCACGCCCTGCCCACTGTCCCTCAGCCCTTTTCATCCCTGCCCTCCCTACCCGGGGGCTCTACAACCTTCCCACTCTTGGGGAAGCCCGGACACTAGCCAAACCCAGCTCTCTGCCCCTCTGCACCTGCGCCTGGGCACCTGGATGTGGCTGGAGGAAGACAAGCCACCTTGCCAGCCGTCCCACTTTAAATCCGCAGCCTGAGTCCTGAGTGGGCCCTAGGTGCTGTCTGGATGTCACAGCCATCCCGTCCCCCTGACTGTGGGAGTCTCTTCCCTCTGTGAAATGGAGACACTAACATTTCCGCCTCCTGGGGCTGTTGGCTGCGTTAGCACCTGGCACATAGTAGGCCCTTAGTGCATCCACTGGGGTCCTTATCTCTGGTCCTCCGTCCAGGGGCTCCCTGCTGGCCTGACCACCAAGGAGAGCCTCCCTGCTGCCACTGTTCTGTTCTGCTGGCTGGGCAACCTTGGGTTCTTTGCCATCTCGGATCATGCCCCAGAGGGAGGCGGGTGGGGACGCGGCACAGGGCAGAGAGGAGCGGGGCTGGGCTCAGCCGTGCGAGAGGGAAGGTTACAACTTCCTGCCGCCAGTGTCCACGTGACGGGGCGAGCTTGGGTCAGACCCTGGGCCAAAATGGAAACTTACCAGGGCCTCAGAAAGGGTGTGTGGAGGAGTTGGAGGTGCAGACGGCGGGCACCCCAGTCTGGGCCCGCGAGGAGGAGGGCCGCACCCAGGAATCCAGGCTGCGCCTCCCTCCGGAGAGCTGAGATCAAAGCCCGGAGGAAGGAGGAAGTGTGAGCCTGGCTCCCCAGTGACTCACTTCATCCTTGGGGCAAGTCAGCTCTCACCCCTGCAGGAAGCCTGCCGCCCCCGCCACCCCCACGCCGCCCCCCGCCGGCCCCGCCCCCCTCAGGGGATCATCTGCCCCGGGTGGGCCTATTCACAGCGCTGACCCAATTTGCCTGCCCACACCCTTCATTCCTCCACCTCAGGTGTTTGCAGACACCTGCCTGGGTCCATGGGCAGGTCTTAGAAGATAATAGAGACAGTGGGAGGGGCGGGAAAAACCCTGCTCTGGGAGTCAGGACACCTGGGCGTGGCACCACCCGGCTGTGTGAGTCTGGGCAGACTCACACTCTCTCTGGGCTCCAGTCTCCACTTTTGTGAGAATGGGAAGCTGCACTCAATGTCGTTGGGTTCCTGGGCTCTGGAATTCTACCCGGGCTTGGGCTTGCTCCAACTGGCCATTCCCCTCAAGGACAAAGTCCCATCCTCTCCACACAGCCCAAGAGGCCCTTGAAGGTTTGGGCCTGCCTTTGGTTGAACCTCATCCCTGCCCTTTCCCGCACCCCCAGCCACACCCAGCTGCCTAGCTCAGAAAGCAGGCGTCTGGAATGCTCTGGAACAGCACCTGGGTGGCCGAGCCCCACTCGTCCCACAGTGGACATCCCTCTCTCTGACTTTCTCCTCCTGACCTTCTGGTTGTGTGCGTCCCTCGGCAAAGGCTGTCTGTTTTCTCTCTTCTTCATTAAACTGAGTTCTGCAGCCAGCACACAGAAGGGGTTCAAATATTTTATGAATGAATGAATGAATGAATGAACAAATGAATGAAGTGGAACTCCAGGCAGCTGGAGCCTTTGTGTCCTTCGCATGGCGTTTCTTGGCACAGCCCCCCAGAGCTCTGCCCTGCCCAGGGTTGGGGTGCTGGTGGAGCTTGTAGCTTTTCAGGGGAGGTTCCAGCTGGGCTCAGCCAGGCCACAGTCCCAAGCTGCCTGGCCCATGACTCACAGGCCCCAAACAAAGTTTTCATAACCCTCCCTGGCGGTTCTGAATCTGCCTTCTGATTAGGCCTTCAGGCTAATACCTCTCAGGTTTCTCTCCTGCTCCACCCAGTCTCTCCGTCTGAATTTTAAATTTGCAAGATCCTCACTGGTTTTAAAGGACCAGCTCAAGATTCCTGAGTTGTGTTGTATTTTCCTTCCCAGGGAATCCTTGTCCTGTTTACGGAAAGGAAAAAAAAATTGCCACCCACACTGACTAAAAGTCACCTTGATTCTCTGAGACCCCCTCACCACCCACCCCTCGTTTGATAACTGTCTCCAGGTTGGGGCACTTCCCCCACCCACCCCAGGACTCCCAGGCCAACCAGAGTTGGCAAATGCCAGCCCCTAAGCTTTGTTTACACTGCCTGCCTGGCCACAGCCATTTGGGGCCACTGGGGGATCGCTCTGGTCCTGGGAACAATCAGAAAATCACATAAATTAGGTGGGGTCCCCCTCCTCGCCTTCCCTGCCCTCTCCCCCATCAGTGGATCCCCTCCCCTCTTCCCAGACACCTCCCCTCCTCCCAGACACCTCCCCTCCTCCCAGCCAAACATCCCAGCTCACAGGAAAGCTCTCATCCTTGTGTCCTTGGGTCAATGATGGGCAGTGCCTTTCAGAGCCCAAGGCTTCTCTCCTTTGTCTGGTCACTTTTTAAAAATAATACACTCAATTTTGGAATAATTTTAGATTTGCAGAAGTGTTGCAGAAAATCACACAGAGAGTTACCCTGCACCCTTCACCAGTTTCCTTTTTGATAACATCTCACATAACTACAGCATGCTGGTCCAAACGAGGAAACCAACAGTGGTACAAAACTATTCACTAAACTTCAAACTTTAACCAATTCCACCAGTTTTTCCACTAATATCCTTTTTCCATTCCAGGCTCCAGTCCAAAGAACCACACTGCATTTAGTCATATGCTATTTGTGATGATGAAAGTATAATTATCTCTGTTTTACAGATGAAGGAAAAAGAGATTGGAGAAGTGAGTGACTGACTAGGAGGTGAAAGGCGTGGAGGAAAGGCAGGAGGTCCTGGCATTAAGAGCCCGATCCACTCCTGGCATGAGCCTTAGTTTCCTTGTCTGAAGGATGGATCATAAGTAATTATTTCATGGGAGTGAGGACTAAATGAGGTCACGTCTATGGGCATCCCCTGCCCATGAGATGGTAGCAGTTGTTACTACCACTAATGTCAGCTTATCGTTGCTGAGAAGGCCTGATTTCCTCAACTCCAAGTTCCTGTTACGGGTTATGTCTACAGGAAGCCCTGCCCCTCACCCTCTGGGCACCTTTGCTGGGGAAGAGGACAGGCCCTTCCAACCTTGCTTTGACCAGGTCCTAAAGATGGAGAGTTTAGAAATCCTGGGGTGTGGTCCCACTGTGGCCGCTGGCTGGGCCTGGCATCTCCTTGAGCCTCAGCTTCCTTAGGAGTAAGATGGGGATGTGGGAGAAGGACCAGGTGGGGCAGGGCCCCAGGAAGCAGGGAGCAGCGCCCCAGGAAGCAGGGAGCAGCACCTGGCCGGCCTCCCAGCAGCTGTCAGTGCGGGCCGTCCCCGTGCCCTGGAGCAGCCGGCGGTCATGGCCTGGGCCTCCCGCTCAGGCAGGACTGCTGTCGCTGCAGGTCTACCTCTGAGTGGGTCCCCCTGCCAGGCAGGCTTCCTACCCCTGCTGAAACCCTGTCAGGGACCATCAGTCCTCACCAGCTCTCCAGCCGCATCCCAAACAAGAACTCAGGAAAGTCAGTTCCCTCTGCACTTCCTGACCCTCAGACCTAGAGAGCTTGTGTTTTAAGGTCAAGGTCCAAAGGGAGAGCCAGGCCTTGCCAAGACCTTGTTCTGTCCACCTGTGCAGAGTCCCCCCCACCCCATTCAGTGACTGCTCTGGGGGGCAGCTGCCACCTGCCTGCTGCATCTTAACTGCTTAATGAGGATGCTCGCAGGCCACCCGTCACCCTCCCTGGCTGAAGGAGCATCCATAAACACCTGATGAAGGAAGGTTTAAAAGATGATTTTCAAAAAAAAGGTGAAATCATGACTCCCATACAAATAAAAAATGAACCTGCGTTAAACATTTCAACTAACAAGGGAACTAGGTGGATGTTATAACCGGCAACAGAAGAACATTCACGTTTATAGGTCAGGAATATTGAAATGAATGTGTGGCTGGAGGCAAAACTAGTTTTTCCACAAGAGGATGCGGGGTGGGAGGTGTCCTCTAAGACAGGACAGAACTGATCAGTTACCTACAATTTACAGAGCTGTAAAAGAGCCCAAAGACAATGAAAGGCTAGCACCCAAGACCCGGGAAGACTGCTGCATGGGGACAGTCTAGTTTTCCGCTGACGTGCACATTTTTTTCTGTAACAGGAAGGTCAGGAGTAGGGTGCCCTCCGTGGTCTCTAAGTTGACGATCATTCACGAGATTAGTGTGATTCACACACCATAAGTGCAAGAACCTTCCTGAACTCATGGGGGAAAGTACATCTCACTTGTAGGCAAGAGGTCTGCAGCCTAAAATCCGCAGCTCTTAAGATGAAGGGTTCAAGACAGTTAGGATTTTTTCAGCTGGACTTTGGTGTCTGTGTTACAGAGTAGTTTCTGGCACGTTCTAGATGCTGTGCAGCCCTGGGGAGTTATATCACCTCTCTGATTCTTTGATGTGCAGCTTGTCTTTGAATTGGAATGTTAATAGTACCTATTTCATAGCTTATCATTTTTTTAAATGAGTAGCTATTCATCCTATGGGAACTGCATTTTAAACTGATAAAACCATTTCTTTGAAATGCCCAGTGGTCTCTGGGATTCTTCCTTATCAGCCCAGCCTTCTCCCCATCCTGATCCCCTTCTGCTCTCCTTTAATCCCCCATTTCCACCATCTGTGTCCCTAGCAGAGGAGTGGGCAGCACTTGGTTGCCTTGGAGGGGCTGGGCAAGTGCTGGGTGGAGTTCACACCTCCAAGCACCTGGGTGTGGACTCAGGTATGGGGGACACTAGGGAGGGGGTGACAAACAGGAAGGCTCAGGGTTCTCTGGTAACCTCATGCTGTTCTCTGTCCTGATCCTGACTCTACGTACTGAGCCCAGGTTCCCAGGTATCAGCCTGCAGGGGAAGAAGTGTGGGAACTCCCGGAGGGACTCTCCTAACAGGTAGGGCTTTGCACAGGTGAGGAATTCAGTCTCCTGGCATGGGTCTCCGTCTGAGATGGTGTGTTCTGCTTGCAGCAACTCCACAGCCACGTCGCTCACTCTCTAGTTTTCCAATTCGTTGTCTCTCTCAGCCTCGCTGCAACCATGTACAGTGGGCAGGTGGGAATTACTCTCATCTTGCATCTGGAGAAGCTGAGGACCCCAGGAGAAGCTCGAGAATATTGATGCTCCAGGGCTCAAAGCCCAGTTCGCTAGTCCATGCTGCCCTCTAGTGGCTGTGCACAGCACCTGCCTTTAGGAAGCCCAGGTCAGCCAACAGCATCTCCCTGGGTTTGCAAACAGCAATGGCCAGTCTTCCTAGGACCCCAATCTGGGCGGACACGTCTCCCCTCTTGGGACGCCTACATCACTCTATAAGCTCCTCTCCCTGTTTCTGAGTATTAAATTATATATATATAATTGTGAACAAATATGATATTTATCAACATATATGAATAAATATGTACATAACATAAAGTGTACATAACATAAATGTACCATCATAACAGTTGTTACATGTACAATTCAGTGGCATTAAGTACACTCACACTGGTGTGCAGCCACCTCCCCCCATTCATCCTCAGTCAAACTGTACTCACTGAACAACTCCTCATTCCCCCTCCCCCCAGCCCTTAACCAACCACCCTTCTATTTTCTGTCTCTATGAATTTGATGACTTTAAGTACCTCATATAAGTGGAACCATAGAGAATTTGTCTTTTTTTCATGACTGGCTTATTTCACATTGTAGAAATAAGGAATGTCCTCTTACGGAGGGATTTATATAAATGTGCAGCTCAGGAGACCAAGGCATCCCCCAGAACTTCATCCAGACACCATCCCTCCAAACACAACCAACCAGAAATAGGCTGGGACGTGAGGAATCACAGCATAAGATTACAATTTAATGGCAGGAAAAACCAAACCATATCGAACTTGGCAACTGGGAGAGAAAAGTGGCCCCGACAGCCGGGAGCTGGCCCGGCCCTCACAGCTGGACCCTGGTGAGCTCCAACCTCACAGCTCCCTGTAGTCATGTCCTTGAGGACAGCGCGTCTGGACCAGCAGCAAACATGGCCAGAACCCCAATCCTATGAGCCATGGCTGCTTCCCTACCAATCAGCTGCAGCACCACATCCTAGGTATAAATGAATTAAGCTTCTCAATTGTAGACCTACCCCTGCTTCCTGACAGCACACATTGGGAGCAAACCCCCACTTCCTTAAATCTTCCTCAAATCCTTCAGTACCTGTCCAGGTTCTGTGATCCCCCTCCCCGGCCCCAAACATTCGCCTACTGAGACGCCCTGCTGTTCCCAGTGTCCGTATGGACCCCCTGCTGTGGCCAGTGTGATAAGCCCACTCTGTGAACTGCAGCCACGTCCCCGGTGGTCTCTGATTGATGACCTTCAACAAGACCGTTGAGGAATTCAAATGGAAGGAGTGATCCCAAGAAGTGCCAGCCAGCTCCAGGTGGCACAGGGGACTTGTGAGCCCATCAGAAACCCCACCAACCAGCACATCTTCCCACCCCAGCAACACTCTGTGATGGCTATTAGTGTTGTTTCCACTTTAGAGATGAGAAAGCAAGGCTCAGAGGGTAAAAACCCATCCATACTGTTGAGCAGCAGACGGGGCCAGAGACCCGAGTGGCCTGCCCCCGGGTCCAGCGCTCTCTCGGCCCTGCACCTTCCCCGCTGGAGCTGCGCTCACCAAGCCTGGCTGCAGGTGCACAAGGCAGGTGGGCTCACAAGAGGAGTCATCCTGGTCACCGGCAGAGAGCACAGCCTGAGCCCCGAGTGTGGTGTTAACTCTGCTCAAGGATTCGGTGGCCTTAGAGGGCCTCCCACAGTGAAGGCTCCACCTGGTCACCCAGCAGCCACATCACTATGTCCAGGAACAGTGCGCTTGTGTACTGGCCAGTGTAAGTCTTCATGGCTGGGGATGAGGCGCCCCAGTGTGGGGGGAGGAAGTACAGGCACTCGCTGGACACTGGTGCCACACTGAGCAGATGCCCAGACATTTCTCTGGTGCTACTATCAAAAGCCAGCATTCACCTCGGTGAGATCTTAGTTGGAACACAGACGAACTTCTAATAGGTATGCATTTATTGTCACATATAACTAGCACAACAACACATAACTGCATGGATATATTGCTTAGCACAAGAATAAATTGGTAAGTGAGTTTTAAAAAAAGTATGTTGAGTTAAAGAGAATATTAAGGAAGTAAGAGATTAGGAGGTCCTTGTATGATAAAAATTGTGGAGGTCTGTGAATGCCTGGCGTTTGGGACTCGCTGCTCTAAGCTTCAGCCAAGAAGCTGTGCTCTGCTCTGAAGCCCTTAAGGGGCCCTAAAGAGAAACTCTCCAGGTACCTGGAGCCCAGGGCATCCTCATGGGAGCATGTGGTATGAGGCGACCCCAGGGAGGAGAGCATGTCTTGTTTAATTTGTTCATACCCTACAAAATGTCTTATAAGTTACAAAGCAACAAAAGTGATTTTCCTTCAAAGGGAAAAAGCATCTTCTAGGTATGGCCTTGAGGAGGCAATGGTCACAGGATAGCTGGGGCTGGAGGACCCGATCAGGGGTTGGGGGGGACACCCCATTACTGTCCTGGAGAAGTGTGTGTACGTGTGTTTGAGTGTGTGTGCACGGCCCCAGTCAGGGCTGCAGGAGGAACACTCAGAGCTCCTGTGCTCTGCTCCCCAGCACACAACAGGCACTCAGCCAGGGTCACAGGTGGCGGCCCCGGAAGGTGGGGGGAGGGGTTGCTGACATCTTTGGGTGTCAGTGTGTCACCCTTTGCTCTGTTCAATTTATGCCTGGGCCTGGGCCCCACGTCAGTGTGACATGTCCCGCAGGTGGGAAGTTCGTGGCTGTGCCACCACTAGGTCATAATCTTGTAGATTTATGAACAATGGAAGACATTTTCTATGAAGATTTCTGCCCCCCTAAAAATCCAAAGAATGTTTCTCATCATATGAACTTCAAATTTTAAAAAATAGTGCCTTTTAAGGGACTTTGGAGTTTTAGTGAAAAAGTTCCTACAAACTAGAGCTGGTCTCAGCACCCCATACTGACAGCTAAGGTGTCATTGCTAGGGACACAGGCTGCCACCTGGAGGCTTGCTCTGCCTCACCCCAGAAAATGGGGGTCAAGGCCAGTGTTGGGGCCCCTGGGCATGATGCTCATGGTACAAAAGCCTCCCGGTGCCCAGAGGGGAGAAGGAACAGCTGACAGTCTGAAGGGTGCTATCTGCCAACCACTCAGCTCCCAGCTGGGAGGAGGCCCAGGCTTGGGGGGCACTCAGCCCCTGTGTCCCGGACATGCTGGGCAGGGCTGCTGGCTGGTCCCTGTTGTGGTTCGGGAGGAGAGCGTGCAAGAGCAGGGTCTGGTAGGGAGAGGAGTTAGGGAAGGGCCCGACCTGGGCTAGCGTGCGACCGTGGCACCCCCACCCACTGAGGCCTCAGCAGCACCCTGCCGCGCTCCGCTTCACGTGGCACGGCTTGCAGAAGAGACGGTTGTTCAGAGGGTAGCAGCCTTGGTCCGTGGGCTCCACAGACAGGAGGATCCTGCAGTCCTGTGGGAACAAGGCACATGTGGATGGACGCCAGCCCGGAGCCCTGCAGTGCGGAGCCTGTGTGTGCTGGACTCGCCAGCATCCACTGATGAAATGACTGAATTAGCTGAAGGGAGAACCGAGGACAGGGGGAGAAGCCCCCTAAGGGGTCACAGAAAGGGCTAGAAGGGCCCCAACAACCACCCAGCAGCCCCTGAGGTCCAGGGAGGGGTGAGGCCTCCCTCAGGTGACACAGCGGGTTCCAGAGCTCAGAGTCCTGGGGTCTTTTGTCATTCCACTGACTGCACAGCTTCAACACTGGCACAGACTTTACACGGCTCAGGGCATGGCTGGCGTCCTCTGGAAGCTGCACTGATCAGACCAGGGGGGCTGGTCCCCGCAGGGATTAACTGTGGTGTCAGGGGTGCCAGCCTGAGTCAGCACAGCCAGCTGGGAAGGGCGCCCTCGTGTGTCTGTTCTCTGGAACTGCACCTCAGGTCTCGTAAGGGGACTCCGGCTGTTTAATGCCGGGATCTGCACCATTCTTAACGGCCACTTGTTCGGCATTCTGAAAGCATCAAGTGCCAAATCGAGGGCCCCAAAGGAGCACATGTGACTGCTTCTAAGTTAGAATCAAGAGAGGAAACACCTCAGCTACGACCAAGTCGCACAGTCGGCAAAGGAGCTGAAAGGTGGCATAGAAGCTGGCCAGACCCAGCCCAGAAGAACAAGTGACAGAACCATTTCCTCATCCTCAGTTTTCTCGTCTTAAATGAAGATATGAACTCCCATATTGCAAGCTCGTCACAAGGATTAAATAAGGCGATGCATACGAAAGCATTTTACATATTAAAAAACATGGCCCGAGTATGAAAGTATTGTTACCCTTCCAGCAACGGACCACAGAGTGAGCAGCAATGGCGAGGGGAGTGGCACCGTGAAACTCATCTTCCTTCCGAGAGAAGCAGCATCCCAAATCTGCTCCAGGCCACTGCGGTTGGAGCCTGACAGCCTGAAATGAGGCTGCTAGAGTCCAAACTCTGACTCACTGCCGCAGCCTGGGTAATGTTCCCGGTAGCCTGGGCCAAGCTGGCCAAGGACAAGCAGGGAGGGTTTATTTGCTCAGTAGCCAGGCCCAGGGAAATGCTAATCACCACTGGACTTAATGTGGGCTATTCTGGTGATAACAGCACTTGAATTTCAGGGCTGTTCTTTCAAGGTGCATTATCAGCCGGACTATAATCAACAAATCAACATTTTTTTTTAATGGAGATACTGGGGATTGAACCCAGAACCTCATGCATGCTAAGCATGCACTCCACCACTGAGCTATACCACCCTCGACCCCCCACATAATTATGAAGCAATGTGTCAACTTCTCGACTAAACTCCCTTGTCAGCCTCAGTGAAAATGCCCTCTTGGCTCTGCATATTTGTTTAAATGTGCGTGACTAAATGTTTGGAATCCCTCATTGGCTGATTAAGAGATTTGGTTTCTGGGAGTTCCCACTTCAGTGATTGTCACCATCACCAGAGAAGAAACATCGGTGATGTGGGGGTGACAGTAGAAGGCAGAGGAGGACTCTTAGAGCCTCCCCAGCAGGACTGACTATATAATTTGCAGGGTCCAGGGCAAAATGAAATGCAGGATTCCTTATTCAAAAGAATTTTCAAGTATGACAGCAGAGCATCAGAGCAAGCACAGGGCCCTGCTGAGCGTGGGTCCCTGTGGAACTCCCCAGGCATTTCTTGCTGGGAACTACTACACCAGCTTCTAACCAGTTTCCCCATCTCAGTCTCATCACTCTTGCAGCCCGAGGTCCAGACTCCTTAGCTTGGCACACGGGGCCCTTTCCTTCTCTCTGGCCTCATTGTTATCACACCGTCTGGCACTCTACACTCCAGACACACCTAGAAACTTGCACTTCCTCCAATTTTTCAGGCTTGTTTGTGCCACAGTAGCATTTTACAGGCCCTTACCTCTTTCTGGATTTCTTTTCTCCTCTCTGAATATGTGGCAAACTCCTACTTATCCTGCAAAACCCAGGATTAAGCATCACCTCCTCTGAAAGAGTGCCTTTGCACTTTGATCACTTGACTTGATCACTGCCTTCTTTGTCCCAAAGCTGACTTATACATGTTTTTTCTTAGCACCTGAAAAAAAAATCTGTGGTATGGGTCTGCCCAGCATCCCTTTCTTCCTTCCTGTGGTTGTATCAACCCCTGTTTCATATAGTTCTGCCTCCCTGGCCCCAGGGGTTGACAATCATAGACTGGCCAGTGACTGGTCCAGAATGGGCATGTGACCCAAGCTGGGTGAATCAGAGGCCTCTTTGGGACTGTATGGGACCCCAGGATGGGGTTTCTAAGTAGGAAGGATGTAAACCTGGGCAACCATGGCCATGCACTGTATCCCCTGCCTCACAGAGGATGCTAGCCCACAGGAAGGAAAAAATGGAGTAAACGCATAAAAAAGGCAGAACTGAGAGATGGAGAGAGAGCCCTATGATATTCTGAGGTCACAGTGACATCACCACTAAAAGCCTACCCATAAGATCCCCTTCTTACAGGAAAGGGGTTGAGTTTGGTTGCTGTCATTAACTCCAAGAGTTCTGATTAATAGGCCGTATTTGCAATTATTTCCTTTCTTGTTTGTCTCTGCTATTGGACGGCAAGCAATGTGAGAGCAGAGCCTCAACCTGGACTTGTCCCGGCCCAGGGCCTGGCCCACAGCGGGCTCTCCAGAGGGCTCGTGCGGCCATTAAACAGGACCAGCAGCATCTTATTAAATCATCACTGCTCCACTCACCTCACATCTGTAGCAATTTTCATGGAAGTTTCTTCCCATGCACTCGATCTTGAAGGCATCCTTCCCGTCTCGGGGGATGATGGGATTCTCACAGATGCTGCACACAGGGGCGAATTTCCTAGAGGGAAGGAAACCCATGCTCAGGAGGCGTTCACGCCGACAACCTCAGAAATTAGCAGCCAGTACCCAGGCCTGCTCTGGTTCACCTCCCAGAGTGACTATTTCAGACTCGTTGCTATGCGACTACACCTGGAGCTACAACCATACATGCCTATTACTTCCTGGCAGGAGCGGATGGAGAGACCTGTGTCATGAGACCCGGCTTCCCAGGGTTATAATTAGCTCAAGGCAAGGAAGTGACTGGAGAATGTTAAAATTTGAGAAAGCAGAGAAATCTCATGCGTTTAGTGGGACTCATTTCCTTTGTCTAGTATTATAGGTCACTGCTTTTTTCTTCTTTCCTGTCTTTTTTACTAGGCACATCTGTCTCTTGCCTTGGGCAGTGAGCAACTTGAAGGCAGAGACAGGGCCCCACGGATTATCTGTGTCACCACCACTCCATACGGCTCCAGCTCCAAGGGGAGGCACTGTGGTCTGGGGCTTGAGAGCAAGGCCCTGAAGTCAGGTCGATGGGGGGTTGATTTGCAGCTTCAATGCTGACCAGCCGGGAGATTTTGGAATGGAACAGGCAGACCTGGTTTCTGTGGGCCCAGAGACTGCAAGAGAGCTCTGACTCGGCCCCCAGCACTCAGGCTCAGCTCCTCCATCCTGTCGGGGTCCCACCCTGTCCTCCCTGCCCCGCCCAGTGCACAGACCCCTCTCAGACCTGTAGAAGTCATCCAGGCAGTACACCGCATTCTGGCTGTCCAGGGCGAAGCTCTCATCCCCGATGCACCGGGCGCAGCTCACACAAGTGAAGCAGGTGGGGTGGAAGGCCTGGCCCAGGGCCCTGATGATGTGCTCCCGGACCACTTCGCCACACTTGCCACACTTCTCCAGGGTGTCCTGGGACAGAGGGTTGGTGCTTCAGAGCCATACCACGGGTACGGAGAGGCATTCACATTCATGCAATCGGCCTGTAGCTACTACCTACAAACCTCCACGTTGCTTAAAAGGGATCGAGTTTGGCACTGCATCCCTGGTTTACAATCTTGCTGTGAAGCTATCACTGCATTTCTTTCTTATGAGGAAATGCTTGAGGCCAGGCTCCATGAGGGCCCAGAAGAGAAATTTCTCTAAAACTTCAGAGTCAGCAAAAGGAGTTCCCAGAGGAATTGGTGGGGTTTTGTTTGTTTTGTTTTGTTTTGTTTAATTTTATGGACAATAAACCTTGAAACTCTCCCTTTTCCATTTGGCCACTTGGAAGCTCACAGTCAGATCTCATGCTCCACTTTTTGGAATAAGTATAGGGGTCTTTCATTCATATATTTTGGGGAACTACCTTTCCTTTGATCTCATCTCACTTTCTACTTTGATTTTCCTCTCTTTTGATTTCTTTATTTGTTTTATATCTCATAGTATTATATTCATCCTTTAAAAAAAGTTTTTATTTTATTGTGGTATAAGAATACCTAACATGAGGTCCACTCTCTTAACAACAAAGGGCTCCTTTTAGCCCATCCACCTTTTTTCCTGGACATGTTTCTTCCCCTTCCTGGCCTGTGTTCCTCTTCATATTAACCTGACTTCCTCTGGACAGATGTATTTGGTGGGGGCAGCACTTCCCCCATCCTCCCTGTCCTGGGGGCAGCCCTCGTCTCCCCAGCGCACTGCTGAAGTCCTTCCTGGCTGCTTCTAGCTGTAAGCCCACCCTCACCCTGTCTTCTCAGTGCCTCACTGCTGCCTGGCTCCAAGCTGAGGGAAGAGTGTAAGGACATCCCCCCACTATCCTGTTGATGGGGTCAAAGGGGCAGGGATGGGGGTGGCCTGGCTCCTTTCTCCTCCCACAGTGCCTGGCTGCCTGTGGTCAGATCATTCTGAGTTTCCTAGATAGTCCCAACTCCAAATATTCTAACCCCTTGAATCAGTACTTTTGAAACTTCAGAGTGGATCAGAACCACCTGAGAGACTTGTTAAACATGCAGATTGCCAGGTGCAGCCAATCCATGAGGCCAAGGTGAAGGCCTACAGGACACACAGGTGATGTGTCTGTGGGAGGTGTGCAAAAAATGTCACCACACACCACTAGGGAGTTAACAGCTCCAACACCCTGGCATCCAAACTAGCTTTCCCAGACTGCATTTGGTACCCAGCGATGCCCTCATTACAGCATGCACTGGAACCTCATGGTTCTAGGTAAGACCCGGGCAGGGTCCAGAACCAGACAGGCCTGGGGCAGAACACCAGCTCCACTGCCGTCTGGAGCGTGACCTGTGTGAGAGGCTGAATGATGCCCCCCAAAGATATCCAGGTCCTCACCCCTGGAGCAGTGACAACCTTGTATGGCAAAAGAGACTCTGTGGATGTGATGGAGTTAAGGATCCCGGGATGAGGAGAGCAGCTGGGATTACCCAGGTGGGCACCAAATGTCATCACAGCTATCCTACAAGAGGGAGGCAGAAGGAACTAAGATACTGATGCAAGATGCCGTACTGCTGACCTTCAAGATGGACAAAGGAACCAAGAAATGCAGCTTTAGAAGCTGGAAAAGTCAAGAAGTGGATTCTGCCCTAGAGCCTCCGGAGGGAGCAAAACACTTTGATTTTGACTCAGTGAAACTGATCTTGGACTTCTGACCTCCACAACCGTCAGAGAATAAATGTGTGTTGTTTGAAGCCACCAAGTTTGAGGTCATTTGTGACAGCAGCCACCTGGAAACGATCACAACTTGGCTGAACTCCTTCCCCTCCCTGAGCCTCAGCTTCCCCGTCTGTCAAATGGGTCAGTAGTGCCTAGCTCCCAGGATTGTCGTGGGGAATGAGATAATACAATGTCTTCTGGGTGCCCAGCTCAGTGCCTGGCAGCTGGAGAGCTGCCCCGCAGGTTACCTGGTAGCAGGGCTCACAGAGGGGTCGCCCATCCTTCTGGTAGAAGCTCTGCCCAGCCAGCTGGCGGCGGCAGATGCGGCATGTGAAGCACTGGGCGTGGTACTGCCTCTTCATGGCCTCCACGGCCAGCTCTCGGGGGGACACGGTCTTGTGGCAGAAGGCACACACGTCTGGGGTAGAGGAGACAAGGGTCGTGACCCGCCCAGTCTGGGAGAACTGTACCTGGTCATCACCCAGGACATACCCCGAATGCCTGATCTCCACCTGAAACCCTCCGGGGATTGTGAGTGCAGCTTCTGCTCACGGAAAGGGTCATGAGGAGCATTAACAAGGAAGGCAAATGGCCTTTTAAAAAAGCTAAAATCAAGACACAGAGTGTCAGGACAGCTGGGTTGCCATTTGCAAAAAAATCAAGAGGGAGCTCCACTGTGACACCTGACACCCAGATGATTCGAAACATTATCAAAGATCCAAAGGTGAAAAATGAAACCATAAGAACACTAGAAGAAACCGAACGAGAATTATTTTATAACCTTGGACTTGAGAAGGCCTTGGCACAGGGTAGGCACTTAATAGCTGTTTATTTAAAGAGTAACACATGGTGCTGGAGAGGCTGTGGGCAAATGGGCACTTGGACAGCGCTGGTGGAAGTGTATATTGGGACGACTGAAAATGACAACTTGGCAAAAATTGTCAAGCTTATTCTTCTGGGAATTTATCTCACAAACTTGCACACAGGCAAAATGACTACATGCAAGGCAATTCATCTTAGCATTACCACCTAAACACCCACCCACAGGTGACTGGTTAAATGCATGTTTGGGCCCTGCTAAGGAATACTACACAGCTGTGAAAAAGAACATGGAGGCTCTTATGTTCTGATGTGGAGCGAGCTCTAAGACCTACGAAGGAATGAAAGCAAAGTGCAGCACAGCACAGGGCTTGCTACTATTGGTAGGAAAATCAGGGCAGGGTACATATTTGTATTTGCTTGCGTCTGCATAAAATATCTCTGAAAAGATATGCAAGATTACCAACAGAGGTTGTGTATCTGGAAGGAAACTGGGTGATACAGGGATGGAGCAGGGGAACCCTTTTGTGCTTTTTATTTTGTACTCTGTGAAGGTGTTAGGTATTCAAATAATTAAATGGTGAAAAAATTCAAGCCATTTTTGCTATCATAGCAAGTTTTGCTGATCAATATTTAAATGGATTTTTGTTAGAAAGGAAGAATGGTTAAGAAGATAAAAATAAAGCTGATTGATGTACAACTATGAGGCCTATCGCCATACCATGAGCTGGGACAGGACGGTGGTCCCCACTCTCCTAGTTTCCCCCCGGATGCCTGTGCCGGCCCCGCGAGGCCTGTGTCTGTACCTGTGGATGACTCCCTGTCCGGGCAGCCAGCAGGCTCTTCTGGGGGAGGCGGTAGCTCCTCCTCCGCGGGCCTGAGGTGACCAGGCCGAGGCTGCAGCGGAGGCCCCTCCGCCAGGGACTGTGGGGACAGAAGGTGGGGCGGGAGAGGAGTCACCCAGTGGGGCCCCCACACCACCCTCTCAGCTCTGCTCCTCACCCGATGGCACCGGGCACAATTAGCCCCTTGGTACAGAGGCTGAAACTAAGGCCCAGAGAAGCAAGGGACCTGTTTCAAGACCCTCAGCAGAAAAGTTATGGTGGCAGCTGGAGCCCAGGTCCCCCGGCTCCTTGCCCTGGTTCCCTTCAAGCAGTTAGAGCTACTTTCTTCTACTTCTAAGAAACCTCCTGGACTCAGTTTCCCTTAGCCTGGAACCCCTCTCATTTCTACAAGGCCTCGGTTAAGGGCAGAGGATTAAAAATGAGTTTCCTCTGCAGCATAAGGGATTTAGATCAGACACAGGGACATCTCCCTCTGAGCTGGAGGAGGTACTTAGGGGGCAAGGGTATGGCATTCCTTCTCCAGGGACCTTGAAAAACACGTCCAATTTAAAGCAAATTATCTATTGGTGGGGCGGTAACTTATTTTAGTGGAGGTACCTGGGATTGAACCCAGGACCTTGTGCATGCTAAGCATGTGCTCTATTGCTTGAGCTATTTCCTCCCCATCCAAGACATGTCCACATTTTATCAGCCTAAAAGAGCTTCAAAGACAGACCGTCCTCAAGTAGGAGAATGAACCAAACAATCTCCAGGCTTAAAATCCCAAAAGGCCCGGTATGTCCAGACTCTTCCTGCCCCAACCCATGGAGCTCCGACGACCAAGGGGCTGGCAGTACCTGTGGTGGGGGCGGGGGCAGGTGCAGCTGCTCCAAGTCTGAAATGAGTGACGCCCCCACTGGGGCAGGCGGCTCCTCCTCAGGAGACGGCAGGTACACCGGAGGGGGTGGCGGCGGAGGTGGGAGGAGGTCCAGGTCAGGGAGTGCGTCCTCGCCATCCAGGGGAGGAGGAGGAAGCGAACATCCTGCAACCAGAAGTGGGGAGAGGGTTGGCCAGAGTCTTTGCAGGTGGACAGAGGAGCTGACACTTACCCAGAAGGCTGTAGAGCATGGGGGCTATGGGCTCAAGTCCAGGGTCACCCAGACCTGAGTTCCATCTCTGGCTCTACCACTGACTTGCTTTGTGTCCTTAGGCAAGAGACTTAATCTCTCTGATTAAGTTTGCTCAGCTAGAATATGGGCATTGGTTGCTTAGGGTTGTTAATGAGGATTCAGTGAAATGATGCAGGTGAGGGCTTGGCCCAGCGCATGCACGTGACACAGGCTCAGAAGCCCTCCATAACAGCCCTCCCCTCGCTGCGTGCTAGAGACCCGAAATCCCACTAGAAGGGCCTTGTTCAAATGCAAGCAAAACTCAGGCTGTGGTTCTAGCATGTGGTCCTTGGACCAGCAACAGCAGAGTCACCTGGGACCTTGTTTGAAACACACCTTCTCGGCCTTCCTCGAGCTGCAGAATCAGAAACTCTGGGGCGGTGCCTCGTCACGTGGTGCTCAAGAAGCCCTCCACGTGATGCTGATGCCACTCCGGGGTGGGAACCACCACCCAGTGAAGTAATAGATTCAGGTAATGGCTATCAGGTGTTGAAAGCATTAGGCGGAAGGTTGATGGGGAACTTCCCAAAGGCTTCGTCAAGCTATCACCACCTGTGCCCACTGATTAACCTCAGCAGACGTCAGGGGGCTTCTGACTCAGGTATAGGAAGGGATGGGCACCACTATGTATGACACGGTCTTTAAAAAAAAAAACCCCAAAACATAAATGAAAAACCAACTCAAACTCATCAGGCCTCTAGAGTTAAATCTGTTTATAAGAAATCTGGAAAACAGAGGTGCAAGTTGGATGAGACCGCAGGGAAGTAAAGGGACCAATCAGCATATGGGACATTCTATAGAAATGGACCCTGTTTCTGCAACAAATTAAAGGTATGGAGAGACCAAGAGAGGGGACTTGCCTGGAATTAAGAGACGAAAGAGGGACCATACATAATGTATACATCTGTGCTGTCCAGTACAGTAGCCACCAGCCACGTATGGCTATGGAGCACTTGAAAAGTCCAGACTGAGATATGTTGGAAGACTTAGTACAAAAAAAGGTAAAATATCTCATTAATAATTTTGATAATGATTACATGTGATTACATTATAAAATTTATATAGTGGGTTACATAATATATATTATTAAAAGTAATATCATTTATTTTTAATTTTTTCAATGTGGATACTGGAAAATTTAAAAATTACATGAGGCTTGCATTTGTGACTCTTGTGGCATTTGTTTTTAATCCACAACTCCGCCCCCGTGTGATATTTCTGTTGGACACAGCACTGGTACAGACCTTATTTGGATTCTTTTTTTTTTTTTTTTTTTGGTATTTTTTTAATTGACGTATAGCCAGTTTACAATGTTCTGTCAATTTCTGGTGTACAGCACAATGCTTCAGTCATAATACATATATTCATTTTCATATTCTTTTTTACCATAAGCTACAAGATATCAAATATAGTTCCCTATGCTGTACCATATAAACTTGTTTATCTATTTTATATACTTATTTGGATTCTGATTCAAAGAATTAATCATCTCCTTTAATTCTCCTCATTTTGTGGATGAGGAAAAGCTAAATATTCCACTGAATGATACAGCACAAAAGAAAGACAAGACATGATGTGAGCCATCCATTCCACTACCATCCAACAGTTAAAAGGCATTTTTATGACAAGTCAGGGAAAACTAATTATGGATAGAATATTAGATAATCATAAGGCATTCCTGCTGATTTTGTTATGCATTGTTCAGCACTGGGGTTCTGTAAGAAAATGGCCACATTCAGAGATGCATCCTGAAGAATATGGGTCTGAAATGACCTGATTACTGGCATTTCTTTTAAAATACTTCACAAAAGAAAAGAAAGAAAGGAATAGATGAAACAAATGTGGCCAAATCTTAGTAACTGTTGAACTGGATGTGGGGTAAACAGGGTTCCTTCTGTTCTCCCTACTTCTGTGTATATTTAAGCTTCATTCACAACAGAAATTGACACATTGTAACTGACTATACTTCAATAAAAAAAAGTTTCACTTAACAACAACACAACAGCAAACACACACACGGGACAGGAGTGGTGTCCAGGGCGTGGCCCTCAAAGTGCACAGACTTTCAGGTGCTCTCGGCAGGGAGGGAGGAGGTGGGCTAGGAGGTCACCCGGCTCCTGCCTGAGCCCGAGGCTCTCCTCCTTCCAGGAACACTCACTATAGTGTAATCCAAACCCCTCCAGACTGCCTCAGCAAGGCGCTGCCTATCTCCCGAGGAGGACACAGCCAGGCGGTCAGAAGAGAAGCCACAGTGTGGGCCTGTGTTCACTGCCACACACAGGGTGAGACGGGGCACGGAGGCAGTCTGCCCGCCTCCTGTCACCTGGGCACGAGGCAGGCCAGGCTCCAGAGAGGTCAGACTGCCCTAGACACCCAGAGATAGCAGATGGAGAGTGCTTGAGGCCCTGCAGCCTGGGCTTCGGTCCCAGTCCCAGCATATCTGCTGGGGCACCTCCCTGGGTTCAGTTTCCCACCCATTCGACAAAGATAACGAACCCCTCTCCGCTCTCTCATGGGCTGAAGGGACTGGACAGATGGGAAGCTTGTTCTAGACCTGTGAGTCGGCCCCAGAATCATCTGGAGGCTTGTCCAAATGCAGATGGCCGCGCCCCACCCCAGAGCTTCTGATTCAGCAGGTTTGGGGTAAGCTCTGAGAATTTACATTTTTGGAGTTTCATTTTGAATTTACATTAGAATTTACATTTCCTGGGTATGGAATTTATGTTTGCCAGGTATGGGTTCAAAGGCCACCTTTTGAGAACTACTCTTCTCTACTCCACAAGTCTCACCTGCTTAATACCTTTGGACTGGAACAATCGTTCTCAAAGTGCGGTCCCCAGACCAGAGCATCATCAATAATACCTGGGAATACAAATTCCTGGGCCCCTCCGCAGACGTGCTGCTGAGTCAGGAATGCCCAGGGTGGGGCCCAGCTGGCGGGGCTGTGTTGGAACAAGGCCCCGGGGGATGCTGATGCCGCTGAAGTGTGAGAATCTGCTGCAAAGGAGCGGACTGAGTCAGGAACAGGTCACAGAGACACAGGAGGTGTGCTGAGGCCTCTCCCAGGACCACTGGAGGCTCCAGACATTCGGTGGGCAGGTCCCAGCCAGGGCAGGAATGCAAGAGAGACGAGGACTGGAGGCTGCAGGCAGGTGCCCAGAAAGGGGGCCCACACTGAACGGGGACGATGCACCTCAAGTGGCCAAGAGCAGCAGGAGGGGAGCAAGCAGCCTTTTCAAGAGAAGCTGACTTCTGAACAAGAGAAAGGTGGTGGGGCTGGGAGTGCCTAGTGAGGAGAGGGGAGGAGTGAGGGAAAGGTGGCCGGGATGACTTCAGCAGCCGGGATGAAAGGGCTGAGGAAATGCTCGTGGATTCCTGAGGGGACGAGTACTAGATGAGGTATCAGGTGACAGCCAGCTGCAGTGTGCCCTCAAGCAGAGGGCAGGGCCCCGGGGCTGGCCTTTGTGTTCTGTGGTCAGACCAGGCTCATACCTGCTGCTCACCATAAACTCGTCCCATTCCAGCGAGGCTGAACCCCAAGATTCCCCATGCTCTGTGCATTTGCCAAACTGACCGGCAAATGGCTGACGAGCCACCCGCTCTCAAGGACGGCCTGGTCTGGTTTTGCTACCAAACTCCCAGGATCTTGTGTCTGTAATTCCTATAGCCCATGAAAATGTCTTGGAAATTTTGGCATTCTGGCATCTAAACTATATTTCCTAGGCTCCCAAGGGATATAATTTTTTTTTCGATTGGATCACGTGTCCCAGTGAGCGAATTTTGGTCATCACAGTCCTGGTTCTCCTATACGGAGAAGCAGCTGGAAGATGCTGTTCTTGGCGCATGCGGTTAGGAAGGAAAAGTCAATTTAGGAGGCTGCATCATAAGGAAGAAGCACGTTATACAATATTCACATACTCTCACGCGTGTCCATTTGTGGTCCCTTCTCCTGCCCCTTTCTGGCTTCCTGTATTGGTTTCTAGGTGGTTTCCATGGTGATGGATACACAGGGCTGCCCCAGCCTCACTCTGGCACAGCAGGACTCCTGACTAGGCACCTGAGGACTCCAGGGGGCTAACCTGCCATCCTGGCTGGCCTCTTAACCTGAGCGTCTCATTGCTTCCTTGTTCCAGCTGCTGCCCTGTTAGACGATGAGAAATCCGGCTGTCTCAGGCCCCTGGGTCATCATCCTTCCTGGCTTCTACCCAACCCAACAGCTGAGACTTTTTTATGGGAGTGGCAAGGAGAGAGGACTGGAAGGCTCTCTGTCACCATGGCAACAGGGCCAGCTCAGACCAAGCACAAGGCAAAGGAATGGTCATTTATGAAGTACCCATTCTGTGATGGAGGCATCACATACGTGACCAAATCCCCATTTTCCAGGGGAGGAAACCAAGGCCCAGAAAGAGGAAAGTCTGCCTAAGATCACACAGCAAATGGATGGCAGAGCCCAACAGAGAACAAAACCACCTTTTAGGCCCTTTTACTTGCCAAATTCATTTCTGCCTCAGGGCCTTTGCACTTGCTGTTTGCATTACCCTTCAAGCTCCATTCTGTCATTTGGGTCTTAGCTGTGATGTTACCTCCTTGGAGAAGCCATCCTGACCACCCCGTAAAAAGTTGCCCCTCCTCAGCTCTTCACTGTTTTACTTCTATATAGTATTCCTGACATTTTATTTTGTGTTATTTTTAATCTCTGTTTCCCCTACTAGGATGTAAATTTCATGCAGGCTGAAAACCTTATCTTTCTTTTCAAGTCCCCAGTGTTTGGCCAATAACAGTAGGTATTTAGTGCTTTCCACGTGGCAGTGGCAGGCAGGCACTGGGCCCAAAACTCTACAAGTGTATTAATTCATCTAATCCTCACAATGGCCCTTTGAGGTGGGTACTATCATTATCTCTATTTTACAGATTAGGAAACAGGAACAGAGAAGTTGTGGCCTAACAATGTCGCACAGCCAAGTAGTGGAGGAGCCTAGATTCAAACCCAGGCAGGTGGGTTCCAGAGTCTGCCAGGTGCGCAGTAGGTACTGAATGAATGAATGAATGATCTCAGAGCCTGCCCTTTCCTCCCTGCCTTGGTGCTGCCTCTGACCCAGTCTCCCACCCAGTACCCTCACCCTCTTACCTCCATTGGAGAGCTGCAGTGGTACAGCAGGCAGTGGGGCTGCAGCCCTGCCTGGGGGAGTCCAGGAATGGAGCCTCCCCGCCAAGCCAGTCCCGGGTGCCTTCGTGGCGGCAGGAGACTCCTGGGGGCGGCCAGGCCGGGCCTCACAAGCTGCCTGTCTCACCTCCTCAACCACAGCCTCATCTCGACGTGGGGGTGCCAGGGTGATAAAGACAGAGGAGGCGACCCTCTTCTCAGGCTTTGAGGTCATTGCCTCGGCTCCTGGTGGGGCTGGAGACAGAGTGGGAATCAGGCTTGGGTGGAGGGGAGGGTGGGTGGCACTCCACCCGGACACATAGACGCCTCCAGGGCAGGGAACCCCCCCAGTCCCTACAAGGCAGGAGCAGCCATCCCCTGGTGCCAGAGAGCCAGCGCAGAAGGGGCTGCGGATGTCCTGCGGGGGAGGGCAGGTGCCCACCAGGTGACTGGGCTACGGGGGGGGGACCCAAAAGTCCTGGGTGCCCCTCCCCCCAACCTGCACACCTGGGGGAGTAAAGGGCAGCCCTGCCCTGCTCACCTGACAAATGATTAATTTCCCTCCTCTAAGAAGCTAAAGGGAGGGCCTGCTCCTTCAGCTCCCCACCCCCAGGGCAGCTGACTGCGGGTCCCAGCCCAGGGCCATGCCCCTGAGTTAACTCCCTCACCTGGGATCCAGATTTTCCTAGGAGTGCTGAAGTCCCCGAGGTTCAGACCCAGCTCCACTGTGGGAGGGAAACAGTGTGAACCATCAGTACATCTGGGCTGGACTCCAGGAGGAAGAGGGGACAGAAGAACAATCAGAGCTACCGTTTACGAAGATCTATCCTGTGCCGGCGCTGCGCTAAGCACTTTGTACCCGACGTGGCAGGGGGAGAGGCACTATTACTACTCCCATCTTACAGACGAGGAAACTAAGACAAAGAGGCAGGAAGTCATCTGCTCAGGATCAGGCAGCAGCAGACCTGGGATCTGAACCCAGAGCCCATGTTCTTGGCCACTCGGTCTGCTGCCCTCTCCCAGCCCAGCCCACAAGTCAGCATCCTTTTCTCCACCATCGGCCTCCACGTCCAATCAAGTCTTAATTCTCTTGCCAGAATCTCACTCTGTCTCCGAAATCACAGCTCTGTTTCAGGCAAGGGGGTGATGCCTCCTACCCTGTCCTGGAGTGACCTTTCCAGAGCATAAATCTGACTGTTTCTCCTCTACTTGAAAGCCTTCCACGACTCCCTACTGCCTTCAAGATAAAGTCCAAATTCCTCTGGCCTCAACCTATTTTTGACCACCCTGAACCACTCACCCTTCCCAGGCTGTCTTTCTATCTGTCATGACTTACCCTGGCATGTTTCCACCACCTGTTTGTCCTCTCCTGCCCACTCCAGGGTGAACTTCAGCTTTTCCTTAGGAGCAGGCTGGCTCAAACATCACCTCCTCCATGAAGCCTCCCCTGATTCCTGACTCTGGGGCAGTTGTGTATTCCACACAGTGATGACAGCCCATCACAGAACATGCTGGCTCAGTGTCACCATGTCTGTCTCTCCCCCTTGCAAGTGACCTCATATGCCCTTAGCTGTATCTGTGATCTTTGTGTGACCCGAGTCCAGCTCATAGCAAGCATCAAAGCATGGATCTGGGAGCAGGGCGGCATCTCGACCAGGGAGAGCCCATTTTCCATCTCTCAGGTGGTCCCTGCAGAGAGTAGGCTCTGAGGTCAAGGATGAAGTCAGGGCCATGGGGTGGGGCAAGTCGACCACACTCAGCTCAGGAGTCCTTTCTGGGGACCCAGGGCCTGTGCCCAGTGGGGAAATGTGCCCTCTTTCTATCTCACTCTCCAGCTGGGCCCCCCTGACATGGCCCCATAGCCCAGTCCACGGGTTCATGGGAGCACAGTCAACAGGGACCCAAAGAGCGAACCTGGAGAAGTGGGCCTGGGTTGTGGGGGGTGAGGGCCCAAGGGACCCTAATGTGGTCTTGGAGCTCAAAGGGCTCCCTCCACTGGCCACTGTGGGCTCTCCTGGAGACTGACAGAGCATAATAATAACAAAAACAACAACATGTACTCCCAAATTCCTCTTAAATCGGTTTATGTTTGGCTAAAACATATAGCTTGTTCTGATAATAAAATATCTGTTCTGAGTGAGAAACCAATACATGAATAAGGCTTTAAAAGTTCTTTTAAAGTACTTCTCTTTTGTTTCTTGTTTTGGAAGTGATGTTTGGAAGTACATATGCTTCCACTGCCTGTCATGGTCTTTGGTTTCATACTTTGTTACAACTTTAAGAATCTATTCTTGTAAACAATTTTCAGAATACCTAATATATAAAGGCAAGAGACAGCCAGGGCACGTGCTGATAAAGTGCTGGCTGTGTGCCAGGCTCTGCAGCAAGTTCTTTCCAGCCTCAAAAGTCACCTAATTCTCAGCACAGTCTGTTATGCCCCCAACTTTAGAGATAGGTCATGTGAGACCCCCAAGCAAGAGGCTAAGTGACTTTTCGAGGCCACCTGTAGCCCACTTGGAATTCTAACAGAGCACCATCCAACCTGGAAGTTGAGAGGATAGCCTTGGGCCTGAGATGACACACTTTTTCCTCCCTAGATGACCTGGGGTGGCGGGTGGGAGAGCAAAATTCCCAGGCCTGTTCTTACGCCAGGATGGTCCAATCCAGGCCAGTTATCTTGTGGTCAGCATATTCTGGGCTCATCCCCAGGGACTGCCCTCTCTACCTCCCTCCCACCCTGCTCTGAACGCCACTCCACCCCAGCCCACCCCTCCGTGAAGTCGGATCTGCTGGTTTCTCAGAAGACATCCAAGGCAAACGTCCCAGCACTGAGGCCAGATGTTCACAGCTGGGCAGCACCCTCCCCCATACCTCCCCTGTGGTTTCTGCAGGGACTTCAGGCCCCAGGGGAAGGGGCCGGAGCTGGGGATTTTCAAAGTCCTGTCAGTCAGGCCCAGGGCAGGAAAGGGAGCCACAGCTTCCCTCTGGTCCCACTGCCCCAGGGGTCACCCTGGAGCAGGGGGGTGTGTGGGTGAGAAAGCTCCCTGTGGGGCAGCTTCCCAGCCAGCCCAGCCCAGGGGACCCTGGGCCCCCACCCTTCCTCCCCCAGAGGCGAATCTGAGATCCAGTTGGGTAAGCGGAGAAAGTGGAAACAAAGGGAAGGAAAGTCATTTCCTGTCAAGAGGAAGGAAGGAGGCTGAGATCCAGCCACCCACCCAGCCTGGCTTTAGGCTGTAGCCCAGGGTAGGGGCTGGGCTGGCTGAGCCGAGGGCCTGCAGGGGCTGGGGTAGACCCCCCCCACACACACTGTCCCTGTCCTACTCCTCTAACCCTCTCCAGAAACGTCTGGAACCACCTCTAAGCTGTGTTCTTTAATACTGCAAGAAAGCAGTCTATGCTTGGTTGCAAAGTCTAAACTTTGTAGGAGGTGGGAGTCAGACCGTGCCCCACCCACCCCTGCAGGGGACCTTACAGCCTTGGACCTGGGGTCCCTCTCCCTTTCTCCCACCCCAGGGAAGTAGAAGAGGCACACGGAGCTGGGTTCACTAGGGGTCCCACCCCCTTCCTGCTGGGCAACCCTGAGCAGGTCACTGAACCTCTCTGGGCCTCAGTTTTGTCATAAAGTGAGAATAATGAGGTCTGTCCCAAAGGGTGGCTGAGAGGCTAAAAGGAGATGGGGTACTCAAGACCTAGGTACTTGGTGGGTGCCAAGAGAAAGCCAGCTGGTTATCCAGCCCCTGATGAGGAGGAGGCCCCCCTTGGGGGGCGGGGGCTGTGAGGACCAGGACTTTGCTTCCATCATTATGAAGGGCAGGAATCTGGGCACTGTCCAGCCTCTTCCCGAGGTCCTCAGATCTGGGCTGAAGGGGGACCCAGGCCAGGATGCCCCAGGCACACACCTTGGGGATCGCCCAGTCCCACCCTCTTCCCAGCCCCCAAGGGGATTTGAGGCCCAGAGAGGGGCAGCCCTGTGGCCCTTCCTTCCCCTCGCCTGACCCTGACTGGGTAAAGCGGCCCGGAGCTCCGAGGAGCTCCGGAAACCCGGCGCCCTCCCGCAAGCAGCCAAGCAGGGCGGCTGGCCGGGTCACTGTGGGGCGCCGCCGGGGACTTTAATTCGATCCATGTGCGGGGCGCTGTCTTCTTTGTGCGGGAGCTTCCGCCCTGCCCATCCCTTCTCTCCGAGCCCCGCTCCTGATAGGGACACCAGCCTTCCCCCAGACCTGCCCTCTCTCCACTCGAGGGACAGAGACCAAGGGGCTGAGACAGAAGGACAGCACCCCCGCCCCCTCGTTCCGCGGGCCCCCTCCGGGAACACCGGGGCGGGGGTCCCGGCTGGGGGACAGGGTGGGCGCCGGCCGAGGGTTGCCTGCACTGTCACCTGCGTGGAGCCGGGGCAGGGACGGAAGGACGGGACCCCCACACCACCCCCGCCCCGCTTACCTGGGCCACCCGCGCCCCCGGCGGCTCCGGCTGGTCACCCGATCCAGCAGAGCCAGGAGCGGCGCCGAGCCTCCCGCCCCCTCCGCCCTCCCCCTCCGCCCTCCCCGCCCCCTCGGCTCCCTCCGCCCCGCCGCCCCGGCCGCCTTACCATAAAAGGTGAAGCCTGGGGGAGGGGACTCGGGATTCCCGCCGGGCGGAAGCGGCCCCTACCTGCCCCCCAACCTGCCCGGCCGCGCCCCTCCCCGCCCCCTCCCCGCTCCCTTTGTTCCCTCAACCACTCCTCCCTTCCCCTTGGCCCCTGCCTGGAGGGTGGGAGGCCTCCTCTGCCGCCCACCCCTCCAGTCTTTTGTGCACGCAGAGTGGTCCTCCCCCTCCCCCCCTCCCCTAGGTCACCTGGGGCAGTGGCTCCACTGGTTTGGCCTGGAACCTCCCAGGGTCTTAAGAGTCAGGTGGATCTGGATTCCATGGCCATCCACTAATCCTGTGACCCTAGGCAGTCACTCCATCTTCCTGAGCCTCAGTTTCTTCCCCACTAAAATGAGGATAATGGCCTGTCTGGACCCTTAAGCCCTCTGCAAGTGGGTCCTAGGGTCCTGAGGGGACAGGCTTCTCCAGGAGGCCTGGTAGGCAGGGCCCAGCTGGCGATCAGGTCACCTGGTTTGTCACCCTGGACCCTGGCTCTGACCCCCTCCCACCTCCACCCCGACCCCCCAGACATGAAGTGGGGAGGGGGAAGCTGTGCCTGGGCTCTGGGGCAGGAGATGGAGCCTGGATGGGCCGCCTGGGTCCCAAGAGGCCTAGGGAACATTGCTGGGAAAAGGAATCTGGGTCTGATTCAGAGGCAAACAGATTGTTCTTTTGATTAAAGCCACAGTGTCTGAAGCCCTCTAGAGGAGCACTGGACCCAGCGCCATCTCGGGGGAGGCCAGGCAGGGTCTGGCTCTCCTCTGTGGGCCTGAAGCTACAGTCACCCTGGCCAGGTTAGCCCTGGGGCTGCTCTTGTGGGGCTCGTGGGGGTGGGGGTGCGCCTGGGCACCAGGTCCCGTGCTCCTCCACCTCCTCCCTCTCTAAATCCCTCATCCGCATTTTGTCGCCTCTCCGTCCCTCTTCTCATCACTTTCTCCATTTGATCCTCACAGCCACTCTACAATGACAGCAGCAGCAGTAACAGTAGCTGTGCTTTTTAGGGGCCTCCCATCTGCGGGCGCTTGGCCTACAGACCTTTCCATTTAAACCCCAGGAGAGCCCTGTGGGAAAGGGCTGATTTTTCCTGTTTCACAGACAAGGACACTGAGGCCCAGAGTGGCTCAAAGCCACACAAGAGGCAAGTGGCAGGGCTGGATTCAAACCCAGACCAGTGGGTGCCCCTGGGCACACACACTGCCCTGCTGGTCCCAGGGGGCCGGCATGACTGCCACGCTTCACGATGCGAAGGGAGGTGACTGCCTCCCTATGTGGCAGAGGGAAACTCCCACTCCAGGCTGCCTGAGCCCCTGCTCGGGCTCATTCCCCCGCTTGGCAAGGATGCCGCCCTTTGCTGCACTGCTTGGAGCAGGACTTCCCTATACCCCGCCAGGAAGAAGGAGGGAACCACTGAACACCAGAGATGGGGAGGACCTTAAGGAGGAAGGTACAAAATAGGGGTTTTCAGACACTTTTGGCCATAGAATCCCCTTTTCAAGTGCTTTGTAATCCAGGAGTCTATTTAAAACAAATAAAAATGGAGCTCCCCCCTCCCCACCTCCATGATATCCCCTGAGCCTCCTACTACACCTCCAGGTGGGACAGTGAGGCACCAAAGGGTTGATCTGGGGCCTTGTCCAAGGTCACACCAACTCCAACTAGGACCCAGGCCTCCCACCTGCTCTGGGCTAAAACCGGCTTGGGAAGGGGGAAGGTCCCAGGGATGTGGGATCCAGCTGCCAGCACTTACCAGCTGTCCAACACCCCTAGTCTCTTGTCCCACCTCTACCACTGTTCCCAGGTGGAGAGGAGCCTTCTGGTCAAGGGACTCCCGCACCAGTCCTGGTGTCGGTGTCACCTCGGCAGGTGCCCAGCTTCCTGCAATGGAAACCCAGGAAGTGCACTGGATGAGAACACACGCCCTTTGTCTGCCAGCTCAGAGGCCCTCCTCCCCTCCTCCTGTCCTACCAGTCTCCAGCAGCTTTCTCTGAAGCAACTGAGCAAGGGGGCTCCATCTTCTATTAGGGTCATAGCAGCTGAGCTCCTGGGAAAGGGTGGGAGAGAAATTTAGGGAGTAAGATCCAGGGCGGTGGGGACATTTGCTGCTGTCCATTCTGCTGGGGAGCAGGGCACCTACTGTGCACAGAGGAGTCAGGAACCTACTACATGCTTGGCTCAAGTCAAGGAGCTCAGGGGAGTGGAGTCAGACCATCTTTGTCCTCACGGAACTTACAGAGAGGTGGGGGAGAGCGACCCACAATAAAAATAAAATTACCAATTACGGTGATGTGTGCTATGAAGGAATGAGCAAGGGGCTGAGAGAGAAAAAGGGGTGTAGGTGGGGGTAGGTCAGGCCTCTCTGGTGGGGAGGTGACATTTAAGCTGAGATGAGGAGGAGCTAGCCAGGAGCAGAACAGGGCAGAACATTCCATTCCAGGGAAAGGGGGGCAGTAGGGAAAACATGGGCTTTGAGGTCAGACTTAGGCTTAACTCTCAGCTCCCTGGTGTTGGCTGTGACCTGGGACAAGTTCCTTCCCCCTCCAGTGTGCTGTTTCCTCACCTGTAACACAGGGCAGCGGGACTGGATGCCCTCAGATGACGGCATGAATGCTTCCCTTTGCAGAACCGCTGGGGGCAGAGGCAGGGATCAGGCACGCCAGGGCCTGGCCCATAGTTGGTGCCCCACCCGTGGTGGCGCTGGCTGTTCCCACATCCCTCTTGCCTGGTTTCCAGAGCGCTCTGCTCACACAGTCTCTTTGCTCTGCAGCTGGATCCTGGATTAGGCCTGGGGAGAGTGGCATGGAGGTGTCTCCCCCTGTGTGATTTTCCTCTGAGGCTCCATGAGCTGCAGCCACCAGGGAGCCGGAAACCCCATGAGAGGAAGGCATCCATTCATCCGGTCGCCCTTCCCTTTGACTAGCTCCACTTCGGCCAGGTCAGAGCAGAGCTGTCAGCCCCAGTCTCGGGGTGCCCAGATGTGCACCTGCATGAAATTAGACATCTGGTTGGGGATGGGGGGGTCTACCCCTTGGCAAACAGCCTCAACCTCAGCCTCAACCTGCTGGGCCTCCCAGTCCTGGTTCTGCCCTTGCCCTTTCCTGCATCCTCCACTCTGCCTGCCTGGAGTCAGGTCAGTTCCACACTTATTTCCTGAGCACCTACTGTGTGTAGGGCCCTGTGCTAGTGGCTGGGCAGGGGTGCAGCAGTACAGAGCCGTGGGAGCCCCAGCACACTGTAGCAGGGGAAGGTGTAGGGGGCAAGTACAGATATGAGTAACATCAGTATCTGTGAGTGATTCCAGCTGTGTCATTTGCCAGCCTGTTACCTTGGGCAAATCACTTCTCTCTGAACCTCAGTTTCCTCTTGTAACCCAGGGTAGCAGTGCCTCCGCATGGACTCATTGTGAGGATTTGTTGGGATGAGTGTGGAACAATGTGCCTGGTGCTTAGCAGGTGTTCAGGTGAGCTCTTTTCCTCCTCCCATCATTCAGAGGACAGAGGTTTGGGGTTGTTATAGTGAGATGGACAAAGTGCTGAAGGTAAGGAAGACTTGGTTCCACTGGAGAATCTGAGAGACATGGTTCCTGTCAGCTAGCATCACTTTCCCGGTTTTTGTTTGGGGAGCCACACCCCTCTCAGTGCTTGCTGGAACTAAGTAGAAAGAAGCCGTATTTTTCCAGATTGGCAGGATGCAAGCTTAGCACTACTGTTGCTAATACTTGGACCAGAACAGAGGACAGCAGAGCAAAGATGATAGAGAAGGATAGATAACTGATTTCCATCACTTAAGCTGCTGGATCCAGCCATGCCTGAAGTCCTTCCTCTGGATCTCTGGAGCCAATGCATTTTTTTTTCTTGCTTTTTTCTTCAACTAGTTAAAACTATTTCTGTTGTTTAAGCAGAATCATGATGAGTACTGGTGAGACTCCATTGGTCTGGATAACCTCTTCCTCCTGGCAAATTCTGTACCACTGTCACCACTTTTAAGAAGCCTGCCCTGATTCCACATGTCAGGAGACATGTGAATCCTATCAATTCATCTCAAGGCTGCTGGGTTGAAACAGTATGTTTTACCCACCAGACTGGCAGCAGGGCTGTATCTTACTACTTGCTGTGTCTCCAGTGCCCAGCACAGTGCTTGGCACATAGAAGGGTCTCAGTAATTCTGACAAAATGCACAAGTAGGAGTAGAGGGTCTTGAGGCAAATTACATGAGAAGTAGTAAAGTAAAGAACTTGGGATTTGGAGTCAGATCCCCTTGAACCTGGATCTTGGCTCCCCCACTTATTAGCTCTGTGACCTTGAGCAAGTCAATTTCCCTGAACTTTGAGTTTTCTCCTGGGAAGATAGAGAAAAGAACAATCAACTCCTTATAAAGTTGTCCTGAAGGCTGGGGGAAAATGATGTAAGAAAAATGCATAGCACAGGGTTATAATTCCTCATGCAGCTCTTTGCAAATAAAATATAAATGTGCATCATCTTTCTCTATGTGGGGAGCAGTCTGGTGGACAGGATGGGGGAGGTGGGGGGCCTCTTCAGTCTCTTCCTCCCCTGAGATCTGTTCCTGCTTCTCCTGCCTGAGCCAGTGCTTCCTTCCCAGTACCCTTACCCAAATGTGTTCAGGGCCCTTCACATCAGAAGGGCTTGGCTGAGACTGAGTTGCAGTCCCTTCAGAGGGTGGGGGGCACTAGAGGCCACAGTCAGGCTCTGATCTAAGTGCCCTACCTCCATCATCCTGTTTGGTCTTCTCAACAAATGGGGAAACTGAGGCACAGGCAGCAACTTGCTTAAGGTCATCTCAGATAGTAAGCTTCATACAAACTTAGGTAGTCTGGTGTGGAGAAAAGGGAACCCTCCTACACTGCTGGTGAGAATGTAAATTGGTGCAGCCACTATAGAAAAACAGTACAGAGGTTCCTTAAAAAACTAAAGTTACCATATCCTCCAGCAATCCCCCTCCTGGGCATGCATCTGGAGAAAACTCTAATTTGCAAAGATACCTGCACCCCAATGTTCACAGCAGCACTATTTACAATAGCCAAGACGTGGAAGCAACCTAAACATCCAATGGCAGATGACTGGATAAAGAAGTTGTGGTATATATGTATACAATGGAATACTACTCAGCCATAAAAAAGAATGAAATAATGCCATTTGCAGCAACATGGATGGACCTAGAGATGATCATACTAAGTGAAATAAATCATACTGAGAAAGACAAATATCATATGATATCACTTATATGTGGAATCTAAAATATGATACAAATGAACTTATTTAATAAACAGAACAGACTCACAGACATAGAAAACAGACTTATGGTTACCAAAGGGGAAGGGGGGAGGGATAAATTAGGAGTTTGGGATTAGCAGATACAAATTACTGTATGTGAAATAGATAAACACCCACGAAACACAATGGGAATAAAACCACAACATGGGCACTGAAGTACCCTCTAAGCCCACTGGCTTCACTTTCCCAGGGCTTTCATCCTTGGGTGACGAAATTCAGCTAAACCAGCAGCTACGGTCCCTCATCCCCAATGATGACGTGAGAAGGCTCATTTCTCATGTGGTGCAGACTTTGAAAATGGACTGCTCTGAGACCTTCGTGAAGCTGGCCTGTGCCAAGCTCGTCTCCAGAACAGGCCTCCTGATGAAGCTTCTCAGTGAGCAGCAAGAAGTAAAGGTGTCCAAGGCGGCGTGGGATAATGACCTACGGAAAGCCGAAGCTATATCCGTGAGAGCACAGAAGCCCAGAGGGAACAGAAAGGGCAGAAGTCAAGTGAGGTGAGGACAACACCTGAAACACGGGGACCTGGACTTTTACTCGGTGTAGGACATGCCATGAAAGGGCGGGACTCTGGAGACTGAGAAGGATGCTTGGGCTGGACTGGAGAAAATTCAACGTGCTTGGGGGAAAATGGAAAAGGAGCAGAGTCCTCCTGCTGCTCTGGAGAATTTTCAGCCTCCTTATAGGCTCTGGAGTTATGATAACTGCTAGATCCAGGGGTTTAACTGTGATCTTAGGCATCACTGGATGCTGAGCTCCATTTGGACCTACAGGTGAGAATGTCACCTCATTATGTACTGGAGGTTGAGCTGCAACATCTGTAGAAGACTCTGGAGGCTGAGTTGGGTGCTCATGCTGGACTGGAGAAGGTTCAGCATTTTCAGAGGGGGCTGGATGCTGATCCGGAGCCTCCTAATAAAGGTTCCAACTGCTCAGGGGACATGGTAGACTGAGGCCTCTTATTGGGGTGGAGAAGGTTTCAACTTCATTTGTGGACCCTGGAGTTACGGTAAATGCGAGATCCACAGGTTTAACAGTGACACTGGACCTCTGCAGAGACTGAGCTTGATCCTGGCCTGGAGGAGAAACTGTTGTCACATCATCCTCTTGAGAATGAGCTGGAGAGGGTTCAGCCTCAGCAGGAGACTCTGGATGCTGAGCTGTGCTTTCCCGCCAGGTTGCAGGCAGTTTAACTTCTTCGTCTGGATGCTATGGATACTGAGTTGGGGCCTCCTGTTGTGTTGAAGTTTTCTCACGTGCAACAGGTTCTGGAAATTGAGCTGAAGCCTCCTGTTGAACTGGCAAATGTTCAACTTAACTTCCTCAGGTGGCTGTGGAGGTCTGGTGGAGGCCGGTTGGAGGCCTCATGCTGGGTTGTAGAAAATCCCACATTATTAGTAAGGGGCGCTGAGGGCTGAACTGAAGCCTTGTGCTGATTTGGAGAAGGTCCCACCTCTGTAGTGGATTCTGCTGTTAACGGCACTCAGGTTTGCCAGTGACACTGGATAAGTTTGAATGCTGAGCTGGTGGTGACTTGGAGTTGAAGCTGTCACTTCACTGATGCTCTGGAGGTTGAGCTGGCTTTTCCTGTTGAGTTGGAGAAGGTTCCACCTCCCCAGAAGAAGGCTCTGGAGGCTGAGCTCATTGCTCCTGCAAAGTTGCAGAAGATTCTACCTCTGCTGGAGACGGAGCTGGGGTCTCCTGCTGGGTTGGAAAAGATGCTGCCGCATTAGGGAGCCCTGGAGATTGAGCTTCTCCTGGGTTGGAGAAGTTTCAGCTTCTCCAAAAGACTCTAACAGCTGAGCTGGGGTCTCCTGCTGGGGTTTCCTGCTGGGGTTTCCTGCTGGGTGACTGGTTTCACCTCCTCAGGATGCTCTGTAGACTGAGCTTGGGTCTCCTGCTGGGTTGAAAAGGGTACAACTTCCCCATTAGGCTCATAAGGCTGCGCTGGTTGTCCCTGTTTGCTTGCAGAAGTCTCAGCTTCCTCAAGAGGCTCTGGAGGCTGACCCATGGCATCCTGCTGGGCTGGAGAAGGTTCTGCCTCCACAGAATACTCAGAGGCTGAGGCAGCGCCTCCTGCTGGGCTGTATAGTAAATTCACCTTCCTTAGTAGGCTCTGGAGTGATCGATCCTAAGTTCCAAATCCACCGGTTTAAGTGTAACATTGGACAAGTTGGAATGAGCTTGATACTTAATTCCAGGTCGAGCTGCTACCTCATCACTTGCTGGAAATTGAGGTACATTCTCAGTAGGGAACCCCAGAACTTGCACTGGGGCCTCTTGCTGGAGTAGAGAAGATTCATACTCAGGGCGCTCTGAAGGCTGAGAAGGGGCCTCCTGCTGAACCGGAGAAGTTTCAACCGCATTTGTGACCTCTGGAGTTAGAGTAAGTGCCAGATCCAGAGGGTTAACAGTGACCCTGTGCAGGTCTGACTGCTGAGCTTCATTCTGATTTGGAACGTTCATCTCATGATGTGTTAATTATTGAACTAAAGCCTCCTGAAGCCCTCCCTCCCCCTGAGGGACTGAAGTGCCCACTCCCTCAGGGGTCCCTGAAGGCTGAGACCGAGCCCCTGCTGAAGCGGAGGTGGTTCTATCTCTTCAGTGGTCTCTGGACGCTGCGCCTGGGCCTCTGCCTGGGGCGGAAAAGGTTCAACCTTCTCAGGGGTCTGTGGATTTTGAGCAAGGGCCACTTGCTGGGGTGAAGAGTCAGCCTCCTCAGTGGGCTCCGGACGATGAGTTTGGGCCTCCCGCAGGGATGAAGCAACTTCAGTGCTCTGGAAGTTGATCTGGGCTTCCCACAAAACACAAAGGTAGGCTCTCCTCCGGATAAAAGACATCCATACTGGATTCTAGATAATCGTCTTGCAACTGTTTGTGTAGATCCTGAGGTTTTTTTTCCCAACATGGCCTGTAGTTCCAATAACAACTTCGGCAAGTTGTCGATGCTGAACTAAACCTTTCTTCCGGTTTGCGGGTGAAACAATAAACTTTGTTGATTTTGGGAAAAAAAACAAAACAACAAGGTCCTATATTCAATATCTTGTAATAACCTATAATGAAAAAGAATATATATATGTATAGCTGAATCACTATGCTGTCCACCAGAAACTAACGCAAGCTTGTAAATCAACTATACTTAAAAAAAAAAAAAGTAGATAGCCAGAACAATGTTAAAAAAAAAAAGAAAAGAAAAATCAATGGAAAGAACTAACTGAACCACAGTTCCAGCCTTACGGAGTTTCCCACTCTCAGGCCTGTGTGCCCTTGGGCCAGGCAGGGCCCAGTCTCCAGACCTGGCTGTGATAACATCGTCTGGCTTTTAATCCCCTCCAGGTCCAGGGGCCTGAGCCGGCTCTGGCTGGACCCGCTGGTTCCCACCGGCAGGCCACTCACTTAGCAAATCATCATAGGCTTCAAAGTGAGAGGCTGGAAGCATGGGGTGGGCCTTGGAGGGGCCATGGGTCTCAGCAAGTTAGAAAGGCCCCTCCTTGACCCAGGCCTTGAAGGTCAGAGCCCCTTCTCTGGGCAGAGGGTGGAAATCCTGGTGTCACTTAATTTGGAGGGTCCCTGAGCCTGCCTGCTGCTTGCCAGGGCCAGGGCCCTGTTCCCTCATTGATCCCAGGCCCATCCTGAGCCCCGATCCCCACTGCAAGCCTCCACCCCGGCAACATCTGTCCAACACCCACTGCTCTCTGGCAGTGAGCGCCGCTATCTCCGAGACCTCTCCTTACAGAAGTGTGAAGTGGTCTAGGCCCTGCCATGGTCCCCAGCTGGCCTCCCCACTTCTCTCTTCACTGGAGGTGGGCTTACTGTGAAGTTAGTGAAATTTAGGCTCAAGCCTCTCACTCGCATGGCCCCTGTGAGGACTAGGGGTCACTGGGAGCTATGGAGTGTTCTAGGAGGGAAGAGCAGCCAGTTTACACTCAGGAAACATTTTCCTTTAAGTGTTTCTGGCATTTTGTCCAGAGAGATGTCAGAAGAACAGACCTAAATCTCCAGGGTTCTGGCAATTTGTCGTGCTTTTCTTTCTCATTCTTAATCAGTATTCATTTTCATACGAATTTCTTGTTCCTAATGGGGGCCCTTAAAATTGGATTCACCTGGCCCTTACTCCGTATAGTCCATTCTCCAAGCCGGCCTGACCATCCCGCTAAAGCAGCATGTGGTCATCGCCAGCCCCCATGCTGCTTCTGTGGCTCCTGCTGCTCCTGGGGAAAATGCCAAACCTCTCTGGTGTCCTGGGTGATCCAGCCCTAGCCCACCTCTGCGGCAGCATTTCCCGCCACTGTGCCCCTCAAGCCCTCTGCTCCAGCCACCCTGACCCTCCCTCTGCCCCTCAGGCCACTCAGGAGTCTTAAGACCTTGGGGATGGGGGCTATAGCCCAGGGGTAGAGCATGTGCTTGGTGTGCATGAGGTCTGGGGTTCGATCCCCAGTGCCTCTGTTAAGGGGATAAATAAATACATTAAAGTGTGTGGGACTGTATTTTAAAAAAGAAGGGAAAAAACAAAGAAAGACCTGCCTGGACTTCACCCCTCTTCCCCCATAGCCTGGAAACTCCCCCTCAACCTTCAGAATTTGGTGCCCACAACTGTTCCTCAGCAAGGACTCTCTGGACCCCAGACCACATCACACACCTCACAGCACCTGGACCCTCCATCAGTGCTGACCATACCTGTGTCAGGTAACCCTGCTCTGCACTCGGAGGTCCCCATCTCATTCACCCGGTTGTTTAGGACAAAAATCTAAGAGCTCCCCCAGATTCCTCTCTTCCTCTTAAGCCCACATCTAATTGATTGGGAAATCCTATCAACTTTTTAAAATATGTTCAGAATCCAACCCCTCTGGCTACCTCCATGGCTACCACCTTAGTCCAAGCCCCCATCATCTCTCCAGGGTTATTTCAAATACTTCCACACAGGCTTACTATTTCTATATGATCTATTCTAAAAAAAAAGCAAGGAGAGGAATCCTATAAAAATGTAAGTCAGATTACGTCAGCTCCGTGTGCAAATCCTCCGCTGGCGGCCCACCACAGGACTCTGAAGTCCTAACGCTGCCCATGGCCCTGAGTGATTCTGGTCCCCGCCCACCTCTGTGACCTCATTACTGCCACTCCATCCTCTGTCAGGCATTCCAGCCATGCTACATTTCCTGCTGTTCTGAAAATTCTCCCAGCTTGTTCCCACCTGGGGGCCTTTGCTCGTGCTGTTCTCTCAGTCTGAGGCATTCCTCCCCCAGCAACTTCCAAAAAGGCCCCGGAGGACCCTCACCCTCTGCCATGCCCTTGTGTAATCCCTTCCTCTCAGGGGTGGGCTAGACCCAGCGACTTGCTTCTAACCAACAGAATACAGCAAAAACATTGTCATGTGGCTTTAAACACTCGGTGACAAAGACTGTGACATCTGTCTTCTCTCTCTCCGTCACTTGCTGGCTCTGATGAAGCCAGTTGCCGTCCTGTGGGCTGCCCCATGGAGAGACCCACGTGGCAAGGAACTGAGGGAGACCCCTAGCCAACAGCCAGGGAGGAACTGCTTCCATTGATCCAATAGCTCCTGAGAAACTGAATCCTCTCAACAACCATGTGAGAGAGCTTAAAAGTGAATATGGCCCTGGTTGAGCCTTAAGATGACACCAAAGCCTCAGCTGACACCTTGACTGTGGCCAATGAGAGACCTTGAGCCAGAGGACCCAGCCAAGCTGCAGCCAGCTTCCCAACCCACAGAAAAAGTGAGGCAATAAATGTCTGTTGTTTTCAGCTGCCAAGCTTTGGGGTCATTTGTTATGCAGCTGTAGATAACAAATACACCCTCCCTAGCCCCCGTCACCCCATCCCCTTTACCCAGCTTTGTTTTTTTTCTCCTAGCACCAGTGCCTCCTGCTCATCCCCAGTGCCTGCCCCAGAGCCTGGCCTCATGCAGATGTTCAGTAATAGGGGACGAAACGCAGGACACTCAAAGGGACAATGCCATACATAGCTCAGAAAAGCCACAAGTAGGGGGCTCAGGAGGGAGGAGGCAGGCTCACCCCGGTCCCAGCTGCTCCAGAGTTTACCATCACCTCTTAGCGAGTACTGGGGGCTCTGGTCTCCCACCTCTTCAGAAGGATGCTGGTTTGGGATCCGAGAGAACAAGGTGAGCTTCATGTCCCTGTTCCAGACTTTACCTTTTTGATTTCCTCTGCTGTCTGGACTTCAGGCCTAAAATGCCTTACTTAGAATGATCTAATTTTTATACCCTTGTCAGACTTTTCACAAAAATGATTTAATAGATAAGAATCCTATTCTAGACCATATGGCCCAATTTTTGTTTGGAAAATGGTCCTTGTGCCCATAAAAAGGAAAGTTCTGCCCAGTCCAGTCTCCTCCCAGCCCTGTCCCCACTGGGTCCCAGGCTATGCTGGGTGTGGGGAGGCCAGGGAACCTTCCAGCAAAAACATCAGGCCGGAGCTGGAACCCAGTGCTCAGTCTGGGTCTGGCAAGAGGCTGGCCCTGTGCCCACCTAACTGAGCCATTTCCTCCTAGACTGGGGCAAGTTTCCTGCCCAGAGGGAACCAAGCACATTCCCAGGCAGAGGGGGCTGGGTCCTGGGTTGGGGGAGGGGGCACCCACAGGCATTTCCCCCACCTCAGCTACTCTGGGGCTGAGAGACCCCTCCTGGGGGTAGGACAGAGAGCGAAGGATCAGAAGTGGGGCTCGAGCTATCGGTCGGGTGGCTGTTCCTGGAGAAATGGGCTGAAACCACCACGTCCAGTCTTGGGCCTGCCTGTCCCTGTATCTCAGGCACGCCCCAGGGTGGGGAGTGGAATCCTGGGGCAGAGTCTGCCCCAAAGCAGGAGCCTTTGTGTGACCATGGTGGCCTTTGCTGAGAAGTGGGACCCATCAGAACCTGGAATCCTCCAAGAACCTTCACCAGGTCCCACCTCCTCCCTGGTGCCTCCCTTGCCTCTTCCAGACAGCCTGACCTGCACGATCCCTTTGGAAGCTTCCTGGCTGGGAGGCTTTGCCCTGTGGGATCCCTCCTGGGAGAGGACCCCTAAGCTGGGGCCCTCAATTCTCATGAAGCCAAACTGCCCTGTGGCTGGCTGCCTGAGCCACAGAATATGGCTGTGATGGAGCCCCAGGATTACCTGGGTAAAAGGGGGCTGGAACCACATTCCAGAACCTGCCAAGAATGGACCTGCCACATTTTTCATGCCCACCTCTGTTAGTTTCCCTGGCCCCAATTCTTCAACGAGAAGAAGCACTTGAACTCTGGAAAGTCAGACTACCTGAATTCAAATCCCAGCTTTGCCACTGACTCATTGTGTGCTCTTGAGCAAGTTACTTAACCTTTGTGAGCCTCAGTTTCTGAATCTGAAAAAAGAGATAACAGTACCTGCCTCTTGTGGCTGATGTCAAAATGAAATGAGATAAGCACCCAACACATGACAGTTTTTCTTCTAACAGGCTCAGAGAGGGGCAGCAGCCCACCCAAGGTCACACAGCGGGTAAGCAGAGGAGCTGGTACCCAACCTTTTCCCATACACTCTGTGGCCTTCATGAGCTGGGCCCTGCAGAGATAGGAGACCGAATAGGGCTGAGATGAGAAGGATCCTCATGTCAGGGTCGGAGGCTGGGGACCCAAAGGCACTGATTGAGGCCTTTTTAGTATCGTGGTCCCTTCAGTTGTTTCTCAGCCTAGGATGGGACAGGATACGGGCATCATCCACCCAAGGCGGCAAGTGGGTGCCAGACCGTGTGTCCATCCACACCCCCGCATTCCCATAACCTCAGCTACTTCAGTATTAAATTCCTGACCCCCAGGGACCCAGCCCAGCACATACCCCACGGCCAGCCCCAGCCAGAAGAGATTTGTAGCCTAAGAAAAGCCTCTTTATCTCTCTATGTGTTCATGATTCTAAAAGAAATCTGAGAAAATCATCTTTATTATTCGTGCAGAGGGCAAGGGAGGCCGGTAAAGGGGAAAACTTCTGAGGATACAGTTTTCTTCTGTCCCCCAAGTCCTCTGGGAAGGCAGGCCTGCTGTATCCATTGCCTGCCCTGAGAAAAAGAGAGTTAACCCAGTGGCCTTCAGGTGCCCCCACCCTCTGAGGGTCCCAGCCCCACATCCTCCCCTCCTGGGGGCCCCCAGTGCTCCAGGTGGGGGCCAGCCCTGCCATTCTGCCTGCAGGCAGCATCCTGGGGTCAAGGTCTCCAGGTCCTTAGGCCTGAGAAATTCCAAGTCTTTGCTGAGGCCAGTCAGGAGGGGGTCATCCCTGGGGGCTGGGCAGGTGCAGAGGGCCGGGGTGGGCTTGGAGCTGAAACCAAAGGCCTCTGGGGTGGAAAATCCTGAAAGAAGGCAGGGAGAAAAGGATGGAGGACTCAATTCCCCACCCGTAGGGAGGGTCTCAGGCCTCAAATTAGCTAGGACCTTTCTCCCCTTTGGGGCCTCTGGGGCACAGGATAGAGTGGGATATGGATGGGGTGGGGGTGTCCCTCAGTTGCCCCATTCCTAGTGATCCTGGTTACCAAGGGGTCAAAACTTAACACCAAGTGGGAGAGGGGATACCAGCTCCCTCCACCCCCCAACTCCAAGAGAGGTCACCCCAGCTCTTCTTAAACTTGTTGAGGCTCCCAGGGCTGTCTGGAGCAGGGCTTTTGTGTCTGGGGGCTGCACCGGGTGGGGGTGCCCACCTGCATCTGGCAGAGATCTAACAGGGTGCGGATGCCCACCAGGCACCAGAGCTCGCCCAGCAGGGAGACAAGGATGCCCAGGAGGTCCAGCCAGCGGCCCACCGTCAGCAGCAGCACGAAGAGGCCGCCCATGCGCACCAGCACCGTGTGGACCTGGCTCTGCAGGCCGGGGTGCTGCCGCTGCTCCTCTGGGGAGACAGGTGCCCGTCACCGTCTGCCTGCCCGGGACCTGGGGCCCCACCCTGAGGTCCAACTGTGTCGGGGCCTGGACCTCCCAGCTCCCTGACCCACTTTCCTCAGTGGGAACCTTCCCCTCCCCAGGCAGTGCCCCCTCTTCCTTCTAGCTCTACTCCAGCTCTAAGCAACCCCAGGGCACCAGGCATTTCCTCCTCCCAGGCCTCACTGCCCACCCGCCTCCTCCTGCCGTCAGAACAGAGCAGCCAGCCTCCCGTTGCAGGAGTCACCCTGACGCCTCTCTTCCCTGCACCCCCAGGTCTGATCCAACAGTAAGCCCTGCGGCCTCTTTCTGCCAACAGATGTGGGTCCAGCCACTTGCTTCTCTTGCAGCAGCCTCCTCGCTGGGCTCCCGGCTCCTGGTCCTGACTCTACAACTCAGTGTGTACTCAGCAGCTGTGGCCTTCTAAACACACTAATGAGATGAAATCATTCCTCTGCTTATAATCCTCCCAGGACTTCCCACTGCATTTAGAGTGGGACTTGACTCCAAACTCCTTACCTTTGGAGGTCCTGCTCCATCTGACTTCAGCCTCATCTCATCTTGAACTTGGTCCCCCTTGCTCATTACCCTCAGCCATCCTGGTTTTCTTGTTGTTCATCAAGCATGCTAGGCTTATTCCCGCCTCAGGGCCTTTGTACCTGCTGCTCTCGCTCTCAGCCTGATTGCCCTTCCTTGTCCTGACTCTTCCATCCCATCCTTACCCTGCAGCCAGGTGGCTCCTCCTACAGCTCAGATCTGCCCAGGTCACTCTTCCCTGCTTAAAACCCTGCAACGCTTTCTCATCAGACTGCCTCACTTGGCTGATGACAGCTCTCCATCAGGCCCCTGTGAGCCCTGCCAGCCTCATCTCCTCCCGGGGCCTCGGGTGACAACGACACTCCCACTGTTTCAGCTGTTTGATGCTGCCCTGACTTGTCTTACCTCTGGGATTTGGCATAAACGGTTCCCTCTGCCAGGATCTCCTTTCCCTTCTCACCTCTCTCAGGGGCTCCTGTTTATCCTTCAAGGCCCAATTCAAGCACTGTCCTCCAGGGCGCCCCTTTGCACTGTACTCTTCTCTGAGCAGCCCCACCGCATGGGCCCTGCCACTGGGCTGGGTGCTCTAGGATGGCAGGGGCGGGATTTGACTGTCATCGGCCTCCCCACGGCCTGACACAGCTCTGGGCCCGGGTCAGGCAGTGGGACGTGAGTGCCGGGTGGATGAACCCCTGGCCGCGGCCCTTACCCTGCATGTAGATGACCAGCAGTGTGTAGCAGATGGTGAGCGGCATCCAGAAGCGCACGGCCTCTGAGGTGGTCAGGAAGTCCCGGTTGATGAGGGCCACAGCCGCCAGATTGCCCACGGCAAAGGTCATGGCCAGGGCGCGGCCCAGCAGCCGGGGGAGGCTGTGAGCGCCGGCCAGCAGGCCCAGGCAGACCCCGCAGTACCGCTGGCCGCTGTGCAGCTCGTAGAGCTGGCAGACGTGCTGGCGGAGGCGCCGGGCGCCAGTGCTGAGCAGCGCGGCCAGCCCGACGCCCAGCAGCAGGTTCAGCGTGCGGTGAGGGGCGCCCTCCTGCAGGAAGCTCAGGCCACAGGTCAGCCCACAGCCCAGTGAGTACTGGCACACGAGGTACAGCTGCAGCTTCTCGGAGCCCCGGGAGCCCTGGGGGAGGTGGCAGAAGAAGGGCCACGATGGCGGGGGCTCAGGCCACTCCTCGCCGTGGGAGGACCAAGAGGGTGTCAAGGTACAGATGCTCCACTCAGCACTCCACGCTCCACTTCAGGCTCCATTCGGCTGGAGCCTGAAGGGACCTCAGGGATCATTTCCAAAGAGGAAACGCTGACTTCAGGTCAGGCCCTAATGGGAACGTTTCTTTCAGCTTAATTTCAATCATGATTATGACTTGAGGCCTATGTGCTTGCTTGCTGAAGGGTAGTGGCTCAGAGCCATGATGACCTGGGTTCAAAGCCCGGCTCTACTGCTTGCTGGTTGTTGACCACAGACAAGCCACTTACCCTCTCTGAGCCTCAGTTTCCTATCTGTGAAATGGGCATCACAGCAAACCTTCACGCCTGCGGTTGTGAGGACGAGATGATGCACTCAGAGCACCTAGCGCAGTGCCTGGCTCGTGGGAAGCTCTGGACACCCAGGAGCTGCTGCTATTACCTTTGTGGACTAGGGATGTGTCCACTCTGAGTGGAGACTTGGCTTCGGCCATCACAATTGGGCCCAGTTTCCCATGTTCTTGGGTGAAAACTAGGCCCTAGGGCCAGGCAGTCCTCAGCCACCACTGCCCCATGGTCTCACCTTGTCCAGGGAAAGCAGTGTGGAGACAGACCGGAGGGAGAACTCGAGCACCACAAAAGCAGCCACCCGGACCCCCACGACGGTCAGGATCAGAGCCAGCCCTGCCAGGTGCACGGTCTCCAGCGAGGCCCACCTGGCCCGCAGTCGCTCCTTTTCGAGCTGCCGCTCCGGGTTGCTGTGGGGGCAGAGGGGGAGCGGGCAGAGGGGCAGAACCACTAGCCTCAGCCATGGTAGGGGGTCCTGGTGCCCCCAGCCACACCCTGGCAGAGAGGGAAGGGGTGGTCTCTTCCCCCCAGTCTCCCCTTGGAGGCTAGAGTTGCAATGTGGGCCGGTGGGAGGGCGGACTGGGGGTCTGGGAGTGGGCCGGGGAGGTGGGCACTCACTTGGCACAGACCACGAAGAAGTAGACCTTCAGGAGGTTGTTCAGGACCGAGACTCCACAGGCCCCGACGAGGCCTGACAGGGGCAGTAGGGAGGGTAGGCGTGCTTGGTAGGGTTAGAGGAGGGGGCAGCCTCAGTGTGGGGGATCCACGTGGGAGGGGTCCGCCCTGCCCTGAGCAGGTGCCCTGGAGGGAGTGAGATCAGGGAGGTGCTCACCTTGCAGGAGGACATCGGGGAGGCCAGAGACCCACTCGAGGGAGGGGAGACTGGGGAGCCAGGAGGGGAGGGAGAGCAGGGAGAACATGGCGGCCGCTGGGATCCAGCCCCAGCCCCTGGCCAGGTCTGCACCGTCACAGTCACCGCCCCGGGCAAAGGTGTCCAGGAGGGGAGGGGAGGGGCTAGGAAGGGTCAAAGCCTAGGGAAAGGCAGGGGAGGGGAGGAGACCTAGGGGCTAAGAGCCTCCCAGGTCACAGGGCTGACTGCCTCCTAGATGCTCCCCAATTGGCAGCATGGGGTGAGGGCATCTCTGGGTGGGCTGGTCTCTGTCCTGCTTAAGTCTGGTGCCAACTTTTCTCACACTTGCCACATGGCACCTTCCTGAGGTCCCAGGCCTCATCTGTTCTCCTCTAGCCTCTGGTCTGAGTTCTACCTCTCAGCCTGAAGTGGGGGAGGGGGGTTTCTATCCCCCACCAGCCTGGGGTTGGGATCCAGCTCTGGGCGCCCCCCTCCTCTGCCGCTATGCAGCCGGTCTTGACCATCCTCCCCGTGTCCACTAGGTGGCAGGCCTCACATGGGCCTGAGCGGCGGGGCTGGCCTGCCCCAATTCTTCTGGATTCTCCTTTCCCAGACTGAGAGAGAGACCAGGGTGGGGGTTCAGGGTTGGGAGACTGAGGCTGCCAGCAGAGGGGAGTCGTTGAAGTAGACAAAATAGAAAACTTTATTTGGAGTGTGCAATGGGGGCCCCTGGGGAGCAGCTCTTTACAAACATGGGGTGTGGCAGGCAAGTTAGTCAGGCTGCTTTATCTCAGCCAGTCCTGCCCTTTCAGGGACTTGGTGTCCACTTCTGAACAAAGGTCAGTGCCAGCCTCGGGACACGCCCATGGAGGGAGTATGGCTGCAGCTTGGGGAGAGGGCCTGGGATGAGGACACCCAGCTCTACAACTTGGGCAAGTCACGTCCCTTCCCTGGGCCTCGGGCTGCCCATCTGAGCAACAGGCACCTCAGGAGCTTTCAGAGTTGTTGTGAGGATTTGTGCAAATGCCGACAGTGCTGAGCGTCCCGGGGACCCTCAGGAAAAGCCCTCAGCTGATGGGCTGAATTGTGTCCCCTCCACCACCCCAAACTCTGTGTTGAAATTCTCATCTCCAGTGCCTCAGAATGTGACAGTGTTTGGAGACAGGCTCTAAGGAAGTAATTAGGTTAACATGAGGTTATTCGGGTGGGCCCTCATCCAATGTGACGGTGTCCTGAGAAGAAGAGTTTAGGACACAGACATGCACAGAGGGACACAGGGAGAAGATGGCCACTTGTAAGCCAAGGAGAGAGGCCTCAGAGGAAACCAACCCTGCTGACACCTTGCTCTCAGCCATCTAGCCTCCAGAATTGTGCGAAAATAACTGTTTACGCCGCCTAGTCTGAGGTCCTTTCTAACGGCAGCCCTAGCAGACTAAGACACTACGGCTTCACGGTGCACCCCAGGGCCTCCCCAAGTGCACGGGGATCCCCCGGGGGCACTCCAGCCCCCATGGTCCTGGCCCCTGCCAAGGGCACAGGTCCAGCTGGGCAGAGCTTAGTCCCCAGTCCCGGCTCTGCCCCTTCAAAGCTGTGTGGCTTTGGTCATGGCACTTCGCCCTTCTGAGCCTCGGCGTCCTCCTCAGTAAGAGAATTTTGCCGTCTCATACCGTGTGGACTAAGCGAGCTGAGGCGTGTAAGGGGTGCAGCTCATGGTGACGTTCACGCCCTGGAGCAGTTATTAGAACAGTGAGTAAGGTTGCGGGATAAGGTAACCCAGGATGGAGAGGGAAGAGAACTTTCTGGAGAACGGAGTGGGTGATGATTTGGGGAGGATGTGCTGGCCCCTGGGTGGACTGTGGGGCTGGGTTAACCACAGCTGTCTACACTCTCCCTGAGCTGTGGCAGGGCCTGGGCCTGGGCCCACTCTGGGGTGGCCATTCCCAGCTGGAGCGGGCTGTCGCTTCCTGCCAAGTGCCCAGCTGTGTCAGGAGTGAAGGATGCCACCTAGGTGCCCTGGTGCTGGCCCCGCCTGGCCAGTTTCCGGAGCTCATCCCAGAAGAGCATGCTGAGGATGGTGTGGGGGCCCAGGCGCAGGTAGGCGGGGCCCAGACCCTTGTAGAGCGCCAGAGGGCCCTCCTGCCGCCAGATCTTCACCAGGCAGTTGGCGAGGCCACCATACAGCTGGCCCTGGAGAGACACAAGGCAGATGTCATTACAGGGGTCGGGGGCCCTGGCTGGCACAATGGGGACTGTCTGTGTGAGGGCTTCTGTGGCACATCAGAAAAGGCACTCCTCTCAAGCTGGGAAAACTACATAAAGGTGGCCCTTTAGGCTGCGAAAGTTAAAAGGGGACCTCTTCCTCCAGGCCACATGCCAGGGCCTCAGCTTGGCTAGTGGCTCGCAGGTGCATTTCACATGTCTGCATGTCTCTGGCTCTGTGTGTGTGTGTGTGTGTTGGGTGGGGCTCTCCAGCTCCCATGCCCTCCCCAACCCTGTCCCCTGCTCACCCTGCCCGCTCCATCCACGGGCTGATTGTACAGGCGTGTGCTGACCACATCGAAGGGGGTCATGACTGCGACCACAGCTATGCTGCTGATCATGCCTCCAGCCAGGGCCACCAGCCAGCTGTCCTCCGGGAGCCACTGTGGGGACAGTACAGGCTGCTGACTCCTGTAGCTGCCCTCAACCAACCCCCCGTGGTGCCTGCCCTGTCTTCTCAGTACCTGGGGGCTAGAAGAGCTAGGGGAAGAGGGCAGACAAGGCCCCTCCAACACTCCCCATCCCCTGAGCCCTCTGAGCTCCTTCACAGCCTCTGAGTTCACAGCTGACCCCTAATCTTGCTGGACCCAAGGGCCAGGGTCATGACCTTGAGGGCAGAACCGGGGCCCTCAGCTTTCTTAAGAGGCCCTGTCTGTCACCACCCCTTAGACTTCCCTGTATGGGGTCCAGCTGGAGATGTGGGAGGGTGATGAGGGCCCAGACAGACAGGGAGGAAGGAGGCAGGAGGCCCTCCTTACGCCAGTGTGTCTATGTGGGTGGGCACAGGTATCCCGGGCCCCTCACCTGTTTCTCCTGCACCCAGGCCTTGGCGGAGGCAAAGGTGGCCAGCTGGGCGGCCGAGCCGACCATGACTCGGGGCACGGCCCCACCCACACCCCGCCACAGCCCTGCCAGGCCCTGCTGCCGCCAGATGGTCTCCAAGGCACCCAGGACGCTCTGTGGGGAGAGGCACGGGGTCACTAGGCAGCCACTGCCAGCCCAGGACCCCATTCAGCCCACCCAGCCCAGGGAGCTCTGGGTAGTGACGGTCCCCACCTGGTGATGGTGCTGGTGCCCCACGGCCATGGCGGCCACTGTCTGGGCCTGCAGCTGCGTCTTGACCTATGAGAGCAGAGGTGACACAGGACCTGAGGATGGAAGCTTAGGAGAGAGTGGACGAGCTGCGTGTGTGGAAGGGCACCCCTCCCTGGGCCCTGACACCCGTGCCTCCATGAACCCACTGCACAGCTTAGGGGGAGTGTGGAGGAGGGCTGGGGTGAGGCTCTGGAGTTGGCCCGGGTCTGCACCTGGGAGTGACCTGGGACAAGTTACTGAGCGGCCTGTCTGTCGGCTCACCCTGTGAGAGACTGCTCCGCATCCAGGCTAGGACACGGGGCCCTCACTCTTAACTTGCACAGGCCACACAGGAAGACAAGTGACCACATTGGGCTTGAGCCAGCACAGCTCCTGCCACCCTCTGCCCCCTCCCCCGGCTCGGGACCAAGGGGCAGATTCCAGGCCTGGGCCAGGACGTTGCAGGGAGCAACCCCACCCAGCCGGCCCCACCCAGCCGGCCCCACCCAGCTGGCCCACAGAGGCCAGCCCAGGAGCTGCAGAGCCCCCGTGGGCGCTGGGTCACCGGGTCGGGAAGGATGGAGCGCCCAGGCACTCACCAGGTAAGCTGGGCTCCCCACGATGGCTCCTAGTGCACCCGCCACAGCACCTGCGACCACCGTGCCACCCGGCTGCTGGGAGAGGCCAGCCTGGCATGCCAGGCTGTAGCAGTAGAAGCGGACGCCGTTCATGAGGCCCTGGTAGAGGAGGCCAGCAGCCAGCCCCTTCTGCAGGCCACACAGCCCATCTGCACGGGCCACCGCGACTATAGAAGCCATAAGGCCCCGGTAGTGCCGAGGGTAGGTGCCCCGGGCCTGCAGCTCCCCCTGCAGCTGCAGCCGCGTCTTCACCACCTCCAGGGGGTTGGTGAAGACACAGGCCAGGCAACAGGCTGAGGCACCCAGCACCAGGTCCATAGCTGGGGCCACTGTCTCCATGACTTCCGGACCAGGGACAGGCTATGCCCGGGTCAGGGGCATGGGCACTGGCCCTGGAGTAGCGGTGCTTAGGCTGTCTTCACCCTCGCAGGGCCGCAGGGCCACAGGGCTGGGGATCGAGGGGACCCGGGGCCATGTCTGGAAGGCAGAAGTCCGGGTCAGACAGGACAATCAGCTGCCAGGCGGCGCCTGGTCTATCTCGGGAGTCCACCTGCTCTGCTGGCACTGGGGCCTTCCTCGGAGCCTGAGACCCGCCCCTGCCGGCTCTGGACCAATCCCAGCTGCCTCCGTCCCCAACACTTCCCTGCAGAGGGAGGGCCTGGACCCTGGGATCTGGGGGAAAGGTCACCTGGGCCCCAGGGAGACTGGGGGCAGGCAGAAAGTACCAATCAGCCTCTTCCCGTCCCACAAGTCCCCCAGCCTCTCCTCAGGCCCTGGGGCAAAGTGCTGGGGCTCCTGCCCAGCCTCTGGCTTAGCCAATCACTGTAGCTCTGAGCCCTGGGCGGGAGGCAACTGCGTGGGAGCCTCCTCCCGGCAACTCAGCAACCGCCCCCTCCCGCCCCTGCTACTGGGTGATGTCTCCTTTCCTGGCCTGTCTTCCAGTCTGGCTCCCATGGTCTATGGTCCCATTGTCAGTGAGAGCAGAGGTGGAGAAGGGCTTGGGAGGCCTGTGGAACTGACCTGGAATCCCAGGCCCTGCTATTTTGTGTGAACTGGGCAAGTCACTTCCTCTGAGTTTGTCTCCCGGTCTGTTTAGAAGATGGGGTTATGGACACCCACTGCAGGAGTTCTTTGTGGAGGATTACAGATGTGTGAAAAACATGCCTAGCACAGAGCTTCACCCAATAAAAGGTGGCCCACAGCCTCCCTGCCTGGGGGCCCCTGGGTGGGCAGGAGATGGAAAAATGAGGGCCACTGTGTCTTAAGGAGTGACCTTGTGGCTTTGGTCACTCGCCTGGTAAGGACTTGCCCCCTAGTCTTGCCCCCTATTCCTGCCCCTTCTCCTGGTGGGAGCCCCTCCTGGGCTGTGGTTCTCTGGAACAGAGGTCCATGCCTGAAAATGGCCCTTTGTGCCTGGCGAGAAGGGACCTCCTGCCCCTGGGCACTACCGTCAGGTGCCAGGCTGCTCAGGCAGGGGGCCAGCACCACTTTATCCACATTGGCCTCTGTCCCATGGCACATCTCTCCTGCCAGGGCCACCCTGCATCACCCAAGTCCCAGTCAAAACCGCAGGCCATGACTGGAACCCCACCTCTGCAGCCTCCACCCCTGCCTCTTCCTGGGTCTACCCCTTTTCCTCCCAGGTGTGAGGGCCTGGTGGCTGCGGTGCTGAAGGGCTCGAGGGCCTCAGAGCTCCCCCCTGGCCTGGCAGGCTGGGCATCTTCTGGTCAGCACCAGGGTAGCAGCTCAGCCTGGATTCTCCTGGGTTTATCCCGAGTGGCTGGCACTCACCCCGCCAGAGCTGGGGAACCTGGGGAACAGAACGAGTGCCCTGCCCTGGCAGTGGAACTGGAGCTGGTGGCTGCCCTCCCCTGGCCACCGCAGGGAACAGGAGGGAGGGCAAAGTTCAGGCCAAGAAGCTCCCAGGGTCCAAGCTTCTCCAGACAGTGAGAGCCAGTTGCGAGGGAGCAGCTGAGGGTGATCTGGTACCCAGTGTGGGCATGGAGCCTCTGACAGGAAAGCAATTTGTGGAATGAACAAATGATGGGCGTGGGGCCTGAGAGGAAGGGTTGGAAACCCACTGCCTCCACCCTGGTCAAAAAGGGATAGTGACAAGTCTTGGCAATATAACATGTCTATTTTATTTTAAAAAACAAAACCCAGACCACCTGACCCCTTCCCCCAGAGGGCTGTCTTGGGAAGGACCCGGTTCGAGCCAAGCAGGGGACAGTCAGACGGACCAATGTGGACACCAGGCTGGTAGGCTCTATTCCTCTCAAGCCTTCCTCTCTCTGCTTTGCTCCCAGCAAAAGGAGATGACCTGATTCCTGGGTCCTGTGGACACTGCCAGGTGGACATGCAGGGCCTCCTGGTGGCCAGGGAGGGCCAGCCCGGCCCCCTGCACCCCTACAGGACCCTGGAAGGCAGGCAGCCGTGTGCTTGGGGATGGAGTTGGTGAGAAGACATGCACTGAGATCTCGGTGTTCCAGCTTCCCTCCCAGCCGGGTGAATGTTCAAACGTGAACAAGGATGGCCGGGCACTCAGGGCCCCCAGGGCGGCCTAAGCCTCTGCCCGGGCCCCTGACCCAGGGGAGGAAGAAGGCGGTCCGGCCTCCCAGTCCTTCGGCTCCCTTTGTGGACTGAAGGCAGAGGCTCCAGGGAGGAGGCCGTGCCTCTGCAGAGCCCATAGGGCTCGGACTCTCTGCCCCCAGCACTTCCCAGTTGCCACCTGCCGGCCAGGAGGCTCAGGATGTTGAGCAGTCATTCTGGATCCCAGGGAGGGAGACCCTGTCTCGAGCCCCACTCGGTTCTGCCGCCCAGGGCCGGAGTGCGTCATGGGACGGGGGTGGGAGCCTGGCCCCGAGCAGCTCGGTGACACGGCGATGACAGTGCGTGCTGCTCAGGCGTGCCCCACTTTCCTGCCCCGCCGGGATGCCAGGCAGCTCCGCCTCAGCACCAGGGGTCACGGGAGGCCCTGCCGCGGCACAGGCTGTCGCTCCGCTGCCAGGCGCTGTGGATGAGGCTCAGGGCGTCCTCGAACTTCTTCTTGTTGGAGGCTTCCTGGATGGCCTTGTGGGGGAGGTCCACCTGCGGGGACCACGGAGGGGATCTGTAAGCGTTGTGCAAAGAGCTCCCAGGGAGCCCGGGGTCCCTCCATGCCAGGTGCAACCTTGCCCCAGAACAACATCCATGCTGCCGAGTTCTCCTGCTGGTCAGGAGGGGCGCAAGCCGATGGGGTGGTGTTCCCTGTACCTCCTCCTTCCAGGGAAGGCCCTGGCTCTTGGAGGCCAGGGGAGGCAGGCTCTGCCCCTGAAAGTATGTCTGGAACTGTGCCCAGGGCTGGTCCAGAGCTTCCGCGGGGCAGCACAGCACATGCTCAAACCACAACCTTTCCAGGCATTTGAGGAGTGCCTTCTCAGCCTGGAAGCTCTGGGTGAGGAGGAGCGCCCTGCCAATCCTGTGCCCCTACCATCTGGGTGCAGCTCTAGCCCCAGCATAAGCACTTAATTCTTGCTTTTTGATGGGAGCTGAGAAGGTCAGGAGTGGTGTTTCCTGGGCTCTACTCCCAGCTTTAGCCTCAGACTCACAGGGAGCCAGGGTCTTGCCCCTTTGGTCCTCCATGTCCATGTCTGTCCCCGGCCCCCGACTCCTGCCTCCATCTGTGCCATGCAGGGCTCCCTTCCCCAGGGAATGGCTCCACTCTGCAGGGCAGCCGGGTACCTGGTAGATGGTTTTCCACCCGGAGTTCAGTGCAGACAGGAATCGGTCCAGTTCAGATGTGCAGCTCAAGTAGATGACCCAGGGAGGGAGGGGCTGTTGGCTATCCTGGGAAAACTCCTGTGGGGAGCGGAGACCCTAGATGAGCAGATACAGTGCTCCTTCCGCAGGGCCTGCCTCCATTGCCTGCCACCCCATAGCTCACCAAGACACAGTACTCCTTGCCCAGGTCAGTGGAGACGGCACTGATGTCGGCCAACTTGGTGGTGCCCAGGGAGCGGAAGAAGCTGGTCTGGCAATCCTCGTGGCATGTGAAGAGGCAGGTCGTCAGTGATCACCAGGCAGCAGGGGATACAGGGGCTCGGAGTTACCCCCTGGGGGATGACCTGAAGGGCATTGGCAGAGGGGAGGGGAGAGGCAAGCTAGAGCTCTCTATGGCTGATCTGCATCAGGATTCCCACTCCAGGGGCCAACCAGCCCCTCAGGCTCCTCCCTCAGATGTCAGGCAGGCTCCGCCCACCTCAGGAGAGCAGGGGCAGACAGGGGTGATGGTGGGGGTGTCAGGCCACTAAGCTCCAGGGGTTACTCCTGGGCTGGAGGTCCCGTCTTGGTCCTCAGAGGGTGCTCCACGACTAGAGTGGGTTGGGGAACAGATCCTGGGGGTCCTGAGTGGGGTCAGGAGGCAGCTGAGCAGCGGAGGCAGGAAGCACTCACCCCTTTGGACACGGCCTGGCAGAGGTGCTGCATCCAGTCGGCCATCTCAGCCTCGCTATCCGCACTCAGCTCCAGGCAGGGCCGGTCTGCAAGGATGACCTGGAAGGCGTGGGGCCGATCCGTGGTGTTGGATCTCCGACAGCCACCGCACTGCTCCCCCCTGGGCCAGAGGAGGAGGGTGAAATGGGAGCGAGGAGGCAGGGGTGGCAGGGGTGAGCCCTGGGGATTGGCTCGAGGCGTGCTGACACGGCACCTGCCCCAGAGTCCCGAGGGCTGGAGGACACTGGAAGATGGTCCAGACACCCCTGGCTCTCAGGAGAGGCTTAAAGCTGCCGGGCAGCTGCGCCTCTTTCTATGTAACACCTTTTTATCTCAAACATTGCCAGGATCCTTCTAGATACCTAAACAGGGTCAGGTCAGGGGTTGACAATCAGCTCTGGGCTCCCGCCCTCTCAGAATCAGGGCACATTCATTCATGTTCCCTCTTTTGCACCTGATGTTTCTTCCCAGCATGTGTATCCATCTTCCCCATCCGGTCAGGTGCTTCCCAGGAAAGGACTGCCTCCCCTATTAGCCTAGGGGGCTGCCTGCCCTATCTGACTGGATCCTTTCCAGGCAAGGAGATCCTCTTTCTTCTCCCATCCCCTCACTCCCCTAGGACTCAGCAGACTCCGGGGCACCAGTCAGGGCTACGGATGGGGGTGGAGCTGAAGGCGGGAGCTGACAAGAGGGAGAGACAATAAAGCCAAGGAAAACAGGAGCCCTGAGCCCCAGGCCCCGCCGGAGCCTTGGCCTTCAGGCAGCGACATGGGCCCCCCCATCGCTCACGACACTCACCCCATGTTCACTGAGAGCAGGGGGGTGACGTCAGTCCGGTCAGGGTACTGGTAGAGGATCCCGTTGCTGCAGGGGCACAATGTGGCAGGGGTGAGGCCCATCCCAGGAACTGGGGGCCAGGCGGAACCCAGACTCCAGGGACCCCCCCAAGCTGGGTCCTGAATCCCACAGGCCCAGAGGCCAGGAGGCTGAGGCCTGTCTTCTACGGCAGGGAGTGGGTGGAAAACTGCACAGACAGCAGGGAACGCACTCGCTCAGAACTGGGGACAGCCCAGGTCTCCACCTGAGGCATTCTGGGCTTCCTTGGGCCCCAGATGGCTGGCTTTACAGAGAAGCTCTAGGATCCCGGGGGAAGTCTCCTCCAAAGCCCTTGTGGGGGAGGGTGCTGTCCCCCACCCCCAACTTCCAGGCCGGAGCTGCAGGGCCTCCCACCTGAGCACCACGAAGCACGTCTTCCAGTGCTCCTTGCCCAAGTAGGAGGTGCCCGCCTTGTAATGCAGCATGCCTTCTTTGGTGATGGTGCCCTCAGGGGGTGAGCAATGGCAGGGGACGGGGCCCAGGGATTCATCCAGGGGGTCCTCCCAGTGCACAAGCCCGTAGAAGCGCACAGTAACAGCAGTTGCCTGGGGAGGAGGCAGCAGACAGAGCAGTGAGGTCTGGGCCAGCAGCAGGAGTGGCCGCTGGGGGGCCAAGGATACGCCCCAAGTGGGGAGGGGGACAGGCCGGGGCAAGAGAGCCCCTCCCAGGTGGGTGATGGAGAAACACTAAAGATAGCTGTTTGCACCTCCTGACCCTAATACCAGGGCTGGCATCTCCGGGACAACCGCCCCCACATCCCCGGGTTCCTACCTCACACTTAGATTCCTGGGCCACAAATTTGGCCAGTGCCAGCTTCTCCATAGTGGCATCAGTCAGGATGCTGGGGTAGGGTGGTTCCCGACAGCCCTTGATCATTGCTGACTTCAAAGAAGCCAAGAAGAACCTGCACAGGGAGTGGGGTTTGCTGTCAGAGGTCTGGGGCCCCCACCCCTCAAATGGACCCAGCTTAGTCCCAAAGGCTTCTGGCCTGGAGGGGTCACAGAATCCTGGGGGAGGGACCTGGCTGCAACCAAAGCCCAGGGTGGCGGGTGGGGCAGTGATATGGTAGCAGCACACGGTCATCAAATGGTGACCTGGGAAAGGCCTGACCCTTCCCAGTGGCCAAAGGGCCTTGGGTTTTGAACACAAGGGAGGACTGGACAAAATGATGCATCAGGACTTGTACAAAGACATGCTCTCAGGACACAGTTTTCGTACAGAAGATGTGGGGCCCGTGTGGCCCCAAAGCAGGGCCTACGCTCTCCTTCCTTTGGGGAGACTCCTGCCAGCCCCCTTTCTCTCTGTGGGCCACGCAGTTGGTCACCTCCCTGCTCCTCTGCTTGGACTGCAGGCTCCAGGGGGAACTTACCTCTGTTTTCTTCTTTGTGTCCCACTTCCCACCCTTCACCCCCGGGGTCGGGGAGGCCGGGCACTGCCAGGCCCGTGGGAGACACTGATTCTCTAGGCCTGTGGACAGCAGGGCTTGTCACTCACTCGGCCAGTGCCACGTCCGCTGTGTCCAGCAGAAACTGCTTCCTGCGGTTGGTGCACACCAGCTTCACCGTCTGCTGGTCGAGGCCCACCTGCCAGAAACCACACCCCGACATGCACATGGGGCTTGGCCGCGGCTGCCAGATGGGGCAGCCGTGGCCAGACTGAGAGCCGGCTGGGGAGGGAGGGGGTGACTCTGGGGTCACCATGAGGTAAAGCTCTCAGGGGCCTGGGCCCTGGCACAAGTTAGGAAGGGATGCTCAGACAAACAGCAGGGGGAAGAGGCAGCCTTGAGCTTGGTTCCCATCCCTGGCACCATGTACCGCAGCTGCTGTGGGATAAGAGCTGGCTCCAACCTCGGGGCTGAGGCAGGAGACATGCCCGGCCCTGCAGCTCTGGGTGGGCGGCCCGAGGGGCCCTGCCCTACAGGACACACCAACCGCAGAGCCTGAACTTACCGACACATAGTCAAGTTCATTGTAAGAAACAGCCTCTTCCACCAGGTATGGCTTCTCTGTGGCCCCTGAGGGAGGAAACCCCAATGCCCATTACCCCCGCTGGCCTCTGTGCCCTCCCCCTGCCCCACTCTCTAGAACCTGGCCCCCTCTCTCAGTCAGGACCCGTCCTGGCCCTGTGATCTGAAATGACGGGGTCGGAGAATGACACGGGGTGCTCACAGAGGGGCCCCCAGGCCTACGTCCTGGGGATGCTGGAAATGCTGGCAGCCCCTTCCGTGGGGAGCATTTTCATCACCACGTGCCAGGCAGCTGAGAGACACCCGGGGTGAGGGGGCACGGGGAGCAGGGGGTGGAAAGTCAGTCCCATCCTCCACGTGCCCTGGCCTAGCCCGGGCGGCAGGCACCTTTCCGGAGCAGGTAGACGTAGCAGTCTGTGAGCAGCACGTACAGCAGCTGCAGGTTGCCCTCCATGTGCCCCGTGCTCATCCGGATCATCTGAGGGGCCGAAGCACACCGAGGTCAGGCACTGCGGCCCCGCCCCAGCCCTGAGCGCACGCACGCTTCCCCTTCTGAACGCCAGCCGAGCGGGCCAGTCCTGCCTCCCCCTGCCGTGTGGGCTGCTGCTCGTCCTTGAGACCCTGGGACTTACTTTGAAGAGCTGCTCCTCGTTTTCCCGAAACACATGGATCATCAGCAGGAGTAGGTGGTTGTTGTCTACTCTGTGAGAGGGACAAGCATGGGGAGGGCGAGGTGTGAGGCCAGGGCGGGCGGGAGAGGCCATACAGGCACACGGAGACGATACACGCGCAGAGGTGATGCAGGCACCCAGAGGCAGCGCAGTGGCAGTGCCCTGGCCCCTGCCAGGAGTCTCAGTGAGGGAGGGGAGGACCACAGCCCTTCCGACCTCCCAGCCCACGCTTAGTTTATTTGGAGGGCGAGGCCCAACAGTCCCCTGATCAAGGACAGGGGTGTCTCACGCAGGTGGCATAGACAGACGTGCTCACCTGAACTCTGCCGAGTGGGTCATCTCAGAAGGGCTCCCCTGTCCCTCATCCACCCCAGAGTCCTCGGCGCTGCTCAGACAGGGGCTAGGCTGGTCTCGCTTGAGCCGGCAAAGAGCCTCCTGGGTCCCAGGCTCTGGCTCTGGCTCCGGCTCCGGCCCCTCACCAACCAGGGGCAACTGGGTCTCTGGGCCCTGGGTCTCTGGCTCCCGAGCCTCCCCTGGGGTGTCCTCTAGGGGCCGAGGCGCCTGTCCCGCTCCTCCTCCTCCTCCCTCTTCTTCTTGGCCAGCAGCCGCAGGGCCACCAGGAACATGCAGCGGTTGGCCAGGCCCTGCAGGGTCATGGTTGCCGCCACCTGATGCAATAGTACTTGGACTCTCGACGGTAAAGCGGTAGAAGTCCATCGGGGCTGGAAGCCCCTCACTAAAGTCGCAAAATGGCGGCCTCTCCGGGGTGTCCCCGGAAGAGCCGGTCCGAAAGGACTGGTTGGGGGGCTCGACGTGGGAGCACCAGGTGCTGGGGTCCAGCTGCCCGTTGAGCTGGTTGATGACCTTACTCAGGGGCTGCCCCAAGCACTCCATGGAGGTGTCCTTCATTTCGGGGATAAGCAAGCCCACCTGGCCGGGCTCTGAGCGCTCGCTGCCCTCGGCGGCGCTGCTGGGCCCCTCTCCCTCCTCCAGGGGCAACGCAAGGGCAGTGTCCGGTGAGCCGCGCCCAGGGCCTGGGCTGCTGACAAGGCTGTCACCATTCCCCCGCCTGGCACACGTGTGTTGGGCAGAGGCCGGGTGAAGGGGACTTGCTTCCTCATCCGATCTGGGTTTCTTCTTCTTGCCAAGCTTCTTCTTCTTGGTGACCCTGGACAGCAGAGATGGGGAGAGGCTTAAGTCTGAGCACCACAGTACCGAGGGAAACGAGACTGGCTGGCTCAAAAGAGGTGATCCTGGGCAAGGGACCTTCAGGGGGCCCGGGCAGCACTGGGTGCGAGGCCCTGGGCCAGAGGCTGACAGCGCTCAGGCTCCGAGCTACCTCCCAGTGCCAGCAGAGGTGGGGACCCGCCGAGGGAGGCACAGACGGCAGCAGACAGAGGAATCCCCGCGCAGGTCCTGTGAGCGCCAGCTGACGGCACACCTGGGCGAGCTGTGCTCCTGGCCATAGTTGGTCAGACCAGTGGCCCCCCTACTCAGCTTCCCCTTAGGATGTGGGCAGTGGACCCTGAGCTGACATCTCACATCCCAGGTATCACTGTGGATAATCAAAAGACTCAAAGTCGTTTGAGCTCAAACTCCTGGCTCCTTGGTCCCAAGCTGGCTGGAGGGGGCCTGGCTAAGCTATCCTGGGTCTGAACCACTCAAGCTGCTCTGGACTCAAATAAGCCTGTGGGAGCAGGACTGCTGGTTCCAGTCACTGGGGAGCAATTCCCCTGGGCCTTGGGCTGGCAAGCCTCTGGGAGGTTTGACACACACATCTTATTCAGTGCACACAGACTCGAGAGCTGGAGCCAGGGGAGGTCAGGGAGCCGCGGCGGCTCTGGGCCAAGAGTACCCTAACTTGTCGTCCACCTCCTCCTTCCCTTCCACATCGCTGTCAATATGACAAAGAGGCTTCTCTTTCCATGAGCCATGCTGAACTCCAGTTAGTACAAAGCTCAGAAATTATGCACTAATGTCCAAGAACTCCCTTGGAAAGAAGTCCTATCTGAGGTGCTTTCTGGATGACAGGACAGATGCCCCAGCAGCCTGGGCATGGCCCTGGAAGCCAGTCACCTCCAGGCTCTGGCCTCAATTCCTCTTGATCAAAGAACCACCAAGGAGAGGAGAGGTACTTAGTCCCCAGGAAGATGCCCAGATGCCCTCGGGATTAGGGGGAGGCCCTAGTTTACAGGGACTAAAAGTGATGCTAGGAATGGACAGGACGGACACCAGGATGCCCACTCAATTTCTCTTGGGACCCCTCCCCCGCTGACCTGATGACCTCGAGCTCTGTGCAGTCTGGCAGGTCTAGGATGTGGGACTCCCCCTTCTCCTGAGACGTGGCGTGCACAGGGGTGGTGTCGGAGGAGGACACGGTCTCTGCCTGGTCCTCATTGAAGGGGTTGTGGCGCTGGGTGGGACTCTTGGTGGAAGCCTTGCTGCTGGTTGGGTCCGAGGCAGTGGAGCGGGGGCCACTGACCGTGTCTGTGAGGTCTCCATCTGGGAGAACAGGGAACAGGAGACAGCCCGTCGGACACCACCTGGGAACCCCAGGCCCCCAAAGCATGCCTTATCTCAGGAGGGAGGCAGGTGAGTTCTTCCCAGGGAAATCTGGCCTGGGTGGCTCTGTTTGAGGAGTAGAAGCCCCAGGCCAAAGGACATGGAATCTGTGCTGTGAGAGCAACGTGGGGGGATGCCAGCACCACCACCCCTGGGAGCCCTCGAGAGCTCATAACAATTTGGCCGAGTTTGAGTTAAGAGCCCCAGTGTTAAGCAACCTACAGGCTTAAGCCCCTCAAGGATGGTGACCTCAGTGCCTCAAAAGATGGGCTGCATACCTCTCAGGCTCACCTTAGAGCCTCCGTCAGGGACTGCCAGAGCGGACCCGGCAGCCGTTTTGGCAGCCCACGCCCCTGGCAGGGCTGAGATACCCAAAGTCCTCTGAAGGGTCCCCCACAGTGGCAGATACAAAGGAAGGAAGGAAGGGAGAAGAGAACCAGGAGAAAATGAAGGGTGCCGAGGCTGAGGACAGGACAGGGAGTCCAAGGGTGAGGAGCAGGGGCAGGGGTGGAAAGAAGGACTCAGAGCACAGTGGAGAGACTGAGATGCAGAGGGAAGGAGGAAGGTGTGCAGAGTGGCTGCTCCCCACCAGACACTTCGTGGGTCCTTCTTCCCCGACGACCCCCAGGCACCCTTTCAAGGTGGGTACTGAGAACTGCATTTCATCCAGACCTCAGCTTGTCTCCCGGTCCTCCCTGGGTACGCTCTCACCCGTGGCTCCACTGCGGGGATGATGCAGCCCCTCCACAGAGGAGCCAGTTTACCGGCTCCCCCCCACCCCCAACTGTCCATCCCAAGTCACTGGAACGGGACACAGAGAGGAGGGAGCGTCAGCAGGAAAAGCACATGGGGCATTTATCCAGTGGCAGACAGGAGGCCGCCCAAGCTGGCGGAATAGCCTGGGTGACAGTTAATGGCGAAGGACACAGGATGCTCACGCTCCATTTGCCAGCCCACACACATCTTGCTGGCCGTTACTTGCCCAGAGAAGACGTGGAAAACATGCTTCCCACCCTCAGCCTCACCTAGAAGGGCCCAACCTGCTGCCAGCTTCTTAGTGGGGCTTGGAAACCTCTGGGCAGCTGTCTGCTGACATAGCACATCATCAAAAGTACGTTGTCTTTTCATATAAGGACTAAGGAGGAGGCTAAAAGCAACTGCCAGTTCTGCTGGAAAAACACTAGATACACGAGATTTTCTTCTCATGTCCAGGGACCCCAGAGCCCTGGTTCTCAGATGTAGAAAACCCTGCCCTTCAGTCTGAGAGAAGGCCCCTGCAAAGCCCACGTGTTCCTGTTCCAGCCCCTGAGACGTGCAGTTGCTCAGGGGAGGAGTCCCAAGAGGTAAGGGAGCAGACCATCCACGGTGGGGCCGGGACACCCACCAGTTCTGTGAATGAGCCAAGGTCTGTGGAAAGGCCACCCCAGTCCCCACCTCAGGGTCCAGAGCTTGGAGCTGCTCCCAAGTCCTGCTTTCTTCTGGGTCTAAGGAGGGGACAGAGCCTCCCCAGGTGAGCTGCCAGGGTGGGCTCAGGGGCCCTTCTGTGCTTGAGGAATTCAGGAAAGCAGCAGCTCGCTGCGGGGACAAATCTCATCCCGACAGAAGCCCAGCCCCGCCCGAGCAAGCAGTGCCACTGGGCCGTTAGTTCTCAGGCCCCAGGGAGCTCTGAAGGGCTGCGGGGGAGGGTCAGGCCCCGCTGGTCAGGTGACTGCAACAGGCAGGAAGGAGCCAGGGCAGGAGGGGTTAGTTGTTAGAATTAGAGGGGAAAATCGACGCCCAGCATGTGCGCTGCCAGAAGAGAGGCTGAGAGGACAAATGAGGTCAGGATGGAATTCTGGATTTCAAGCTAATGTTAACTGAAAACGGGAGACTTTCCAATCCTACTCTCTTGGCCAGATGAGTTTATTTTTCCCACTGCCCCATTTGTTTCCCTCAAATTTAGGCTACTTCATACTCATGTAACTTGGGAAAAGATCACCTGTCATCCATTACTCATGGATGACGGCTCTAAAGACGAGGCGGCCAGCTCCGAGCAGCGGTGAGAACTGCCAGCCGCTCAGCTCAGGGTGAGCACCTCCTCCTTCAGAGGCGGGGCCGCGCCCCCACCCTGGGCAGAAGTGCCCTCAGGGCAAGGGGCTCTTTAATAAAGGGGGCGAGGTCTGGTTATGGCCTCAGATTTAAGGAGGGAGTATTCACCGTCTCAGAAACACGTCCCATGCTTGGAGTAATCATGGGAATAGCCTTATGAATTTTCTCAAGCCCAGAACGGGCGTCATCAGCAGAAAAATGCCCGAGCACTGCTGCCGCCTAGTGGACAGGGTGGGAAGGTTGACAGATTTTATTTTAATCTGCCTTAAAACTTCAAAGAGAATCTCCCCATAGGAAGTTTCAGCTCTGCCGGGACAATTTCCCTCGTTTGGACCTCTACCTCTTTCAAAGATACCCGAGAGGAAGCCAATAAGAATGGACTGGAGGAATCAAGTCCTCTGCCTTTGTTTCCTGATGCTTCAGACACAGGAGTGCATCTGACCTAAAGGAGCTTACCACCTGCGTGTTCAAGGGCAGCGTTTTCCAGAACAAGCCTCTACTTGCTGGGTCAGGCCGCCAGTGCCCTGAAAGCTGGCGGCCCCCTAGGCACATCTGGTGCATCACCTGGCACTGGAATCAGGAAGAGTGATCCATGTGTCCCCGAAACACAGTCACTTATGACTCCACAAGGCCACTGCATAAAGGCAGGAGTCCTGCACTGGGAGAAGGGATTAGCCTGGGACTAAAGGTCAAGTTCTCCTACTGCAGAATTCCATCTATCAGAATACCAGAACACCAAACTTGGCTTTGTTATGATCATTGACATTATTATAAATAATGAGCCGATTCTGAATCATGCAGCAAGCTTGGTATGGAAATGTTGCAAAACAGGAAAAGAGGGTAACAGCGGACTCTGTCCCACCTTCCCAGTCTGTGCTGGGTACAGACGGCACTGCTGGAAACACATCTCCAAAATCATAATCTATAAAAACGAGGGACAAAACTGAAGATTAGAAACACAGGCAGTGGAAGGACAGGGAGGTGGGGGCAACAGGGTGGGAGACATTGGGAAAAAAACAAGAGAGGAAAAATCAGACTTTCTACATTTTATCCAACAACCTCAGGGGAACTTATTAGGACCCCAAGTGCTTCTGAGCTCGGGCACTGGCCCAGTAGCCTCTCACCCGCTACAAAGACTTGAGGGCAATCCGTTCCAACCCCAGAAGAACATGGCTCCCCGAGACCTAAGCTCGGTTCCCGTCCCTTGCTTTCCTTCCCTCCGCGCACCCAGCAGCTGAGATGAGGTGGGCTCAAGGGGACACCTCCATCCATGGGCAGTCTGGCTGCTCCTCAAGGCCCATCTCTCTAACTCCTCTGAGGCAGCCCTTGAGCCCAACCCGAGGAGACTGAGCCACCGACTCCCACTCGCACAAGGAGCAGTGCAAGTCTTGCCAACAGCAAGTCTGAATGTGACTGCCTCCTCTCTGGGTCATGTGGCCACAGCACAGGCAGAAATAAAGAAGGAAGAAGGTCAAGGTCTCAATGCTGATGGCATTCTAGGGAGCCCCTGGGGCTGAACTTGTGCTCGGACCCCCTTCCCTGGAGGTGAGGTGGGGTGCAGGAGACGAACAGCTCTGGCTTCCCACATAGGATGAAGGTGGGGATACAGCCAATTTTGTTTTGTTTGTTTTTCCCCCAACAGAGGCACTGGGGATTGAGCCCAGGATCTTGTGCACGCCGAGCACGCATGCTACTACTGAGCGTTCCCCAAGGAAACAGCTAGTTTTATAAATGAACACGGAGGCCCAAGGTTTGGAAGAAACCAGGCTGTTCCAACCAGTTGTTGGACCAAGACAACAAAATGACTGACAGATGCGATGATGTTCTTCTTCGGTCTTTGATGCAATGGATGAGATCACCCTTAACATGCTGGCAAGTGCAGGAGGGACTCAGAAATCGACGGACCCGTGGGAAAAGGGGGCAAGTCTTCTTCTAAACTTTGGACCCATTCTCCTTCCAGGGGTTGCTTAGCCACTTTCTGCCTAGAGTCAAGGGTAGGACAGCCCCTCAAAGCAGACAGCATTCACTCTGGCAACGTCAAGGAGAATTTCCAGGTTGCCCTGCTGATCACTCCCGACCTCAGAGAACTGCCCTGGGCATGTGGCGACAACCTTCCAGAAAAGGGTCTAACATTCATAAGATCTCATTTTGGCAAATCAGTTTTTGGGCCACCACAGGGACTCTGAGGAAATGAAGGTCTGGAAAAGGACCAGCCCCATTTAATTTCAAATTTCCACCACGGACCAGAACAAGCTAAGAAAGGTGTCCCCCGAGTCAGGCCTCCGTGGTCCAGAGTCAGCTTCGTGGCAGAGGCTGGGCTCCCTTCTGCCTGGGCACTCACCCTCACTAGATGGGGCGATGGCACTGTCGTCCCACTCCAGGGTGGTGGAGGTGACAGAGTTGAAGGAGTTGAGGGAGAGGCTATCTGAGCCATGGACTGAGCTGGGGAGGCGGTCTTCAAAGTCCAGCAGGTACTGGGGTTTGTAGTAGTCGGGCATGTAGGGGGCCAAGTCTAAGTAGGGGGCGTCCTGCGGAGAGAGTGGAAGAGGCAGGTTTGGGTGGTGGGATGCCTAGGTGGGCCCCAAAACAGGGCCTTCCTTGGGTCTGCCTTCACACCCTCCCAGGCTGGTTTTAGTGTGGAAATCAATGTCCTTAAGGTACTCAATCCAGAAATAAGCTGCTAAAAAGAGTAATGCCTGTGGCTCGCAAGGCTGTGGACTCGGGGTCAGCCGCGATGACAGAACCCAGCTGGGCCGTCTGACTCCCACGACCTCGTGTACTATCAGAGTCCCTCGTTTTCTCCAGCTTCCACTACTTTTCATTCACCAAGTTCCTTTCTCAGCCTGTGCTGCTGGGGTCGGGACCTGGGACCCAGTGAGGGCGGGACAGCCGCACAGAGCTGGACAAGCCCGAGTCCAGAGGGCACCCGGGAGCCTCGGCAGCTCTCCCCGGGCCGGAGCGAGGCAGCGAGCTGAGAGGTTCCAGGATCGCGGGAGGCACAGGGACGAATTTGCCTTGTCTCTCAAAGACTCATGTCCTGAACGTGAAGGAGAACACGCCAGTGCTAAGATCCTCCAGGCCATGCGGCTTTTCTCCCAAGCGGGACAGAGAGGCAGGAAGCAGTCCCCCGAACCAGGAATTCTGGCCACGAGAGAATCACCTCAATTCCACTCAATCCCACTGGGCAGACCCTGAGCTGTTCCCTCACCTGGACAAACAGGACACCGCTCAGGCTCAGTCACACCCAACAGGCTGGCCGAGCAGGGCCCACCCTGCCCACTCCTCTGCCCCCACAAGCAGCGAGGGCCGTGGTGTCTCACCAGGTCCAGGTCAAAACGAATGAACTCCAGCCCGGACACCAAGGTCAGGAAGAGGGTCAGGTGGTCATGGCTGCAGACCAGGGCATTCCTGCAAGACACGAGAAGGGACGCTGGTGGTTCTGGCCCTGGTTACCAGTGGCGCCTCACCCTAACCCTAACTCCAACAAACCAGCTGTGCTGACATGTGACATGTGACATCCCTGCTCGCTGGAGGGCACCCAGCTTGTTGCAGCCTTCACCCACCCCCTTCCAGCACTCTCCGGCTGGGTTTGGAGCCACACGGCACTTCTTCAGATATGGGGCCTGCAGCAGCTCTCGGCAGCCGCTATAAATGGTCTGTTCCTGCAGCAACCCCAGCAAAGGCTGGGCGCTCTGGTCAGACCTGCGGCCCGGGTGGAGGAGCAGGCAGAGGCCAGTCAAGCACCAGATGCTCACAGGAGCCTGGCTGGAACCCAGCTGTCACAGGCAAGGCTCCACTGGCTCTCTGGCCGTCACCAACGTGTGCTCAGCATGTGCTGCCAGGCTAGGCCTCTGAGGTGGCACCGCGTGGCGTCTGCAGGGGACACGGCTCGGGGGAGCTCGGGAGCTGCGTGAGATGGGCCGTCGGGACACTCACTTGACGTAGTACTTGTGCAGCAGACCCAGGTTCTCCTGGAACAGCCGCAGGTAGCTCTCTAGGGAGTTCTCGTTGAGGGCCAGGTACAGCCAGGCCCGGCCTGCAAACAGAGGGAGGGAGGAACTGGGAGGAAGGCCTGGCGGGTGCTGGCTTTCCTCGGCCCAGCTAGGGCAGAAAGGAAAGGAAGAGTGGCTGGAGGGAAGCAAGCAACCCAACAGTCTTCTCTCTCCTTGGGGTACCCCTGAAATCTTGATTTTTCCCTGTCAGACTCCAGCCTGCAGCTGGCCAGGAAACTCGGGCGAACAGGGCAGATTGCAAACTTCAAACAGGTTGAAAAATGCAAGGATTCTGCACTGATCCTGCAGACTGACACTGATCCCACTGAGGGAGGGAAGCGCGACCTGTCCTCATGTGCTCGGGCTGGGATTCGACAGGAGCCCTGCTCTCAGCATCTCACTCTCCTTCATCACATCCATGTTGCTCCAGCCAACTGTCACATGCGGGGAGAAGAGAGGCCTCGCAGAGGGTGCTGGCATTTTGACAACCCTCCACCACTGGACACCGTGAGGCAATTGGCCTCCCAGACTGACCCCGAGGCCATACCTGAGCCCTGAGCTACCCACAGGGAGGGTGGGGCTGGTCCCGTCCCCGCGTCAACCTGGTACTACTCACTGCGCCCCAGGTTGGTGGCCACATGCTGCAGCACCTCGATCTGTCTGACGGCCTCTCTCCGGGTGAAATGCACCACGAGCACCCAGTAGCCAGATGAGAGGTCTTGCAGTCTGAGGAAACAGGACAGGAGCTGCTATGGCCTCGACGGGGCCAGCTGGGGACGCTGCAGTCAGTTGGTCCACCAGCCTCTGTGTCAGTAGTGAGCTCAAAGCTGAAAGCAATGGATTCCCAGCGGGACCCACAGGCAACCACCAGGACTTCACACCACCATTTCATCTGTTGCTAATCCTTTCCCCAATCATTCATGCCTGCTCAGAGACGATTTACTGGGATAACCTCAGGCAGCCTGCGGGCCACTTAAGTGAGACAAATCTCCTTCCGCCAAGGGAAGGAAGAAATAAAAGGCAGACAAGGCTAGGGGCTTCTCCCTGGAGGTTACTCATGGCCTCAGCAGTGCCCTGTCGTGCAGCACAGTCTTCTCCAGAAATCACCTCCACCTTACCCATAGAGCAGGGCGTGGTCCAAGTGCTCACACAGACGCTGCAGGACCTTGTCGTGGTTCCGGATGGCAGGGGTCTCATCCTCACATGCTGCAAAGTAGCTCTGCAACTGGAAGGAAAAAAAGTCCTCTCCAGATCAGAGACGGGTAAAGAGGAATTCTGGAATCAGGAAGGCAGCTGAGAAAACCGGTCAGAGGATACATCCACGTTGACCGATAGACAATCTGCCCCAAACTGCCTGCACCAGCTGCTTATCCTGCACTGCAGGCTCCGGAGGGCACAGGCAGCCTCCTTAGAGCCTGGTCCCCAAGAGGCACTCGGGAAGTGCTCAGCATGACGACAGCTTGATGCTGGCGAGGGAGTCGCGGCCACAGGTACGTCTCAGGTATGTCATCAGCCTGCTTCGAGCCAGGGCCACCAAGCTCTATACAACTCTGAGGGCACTACCTGTAGTGTCATGTGCACAAATGAACCCTCAGTGCCCAGTGTGAGTCCCCTGTCCCTGGAGCTGTGCCGCACGGTGGCCCCGCTTAGAGCTGCTCCCCTGTACAGACCAAGGGCTGCTGGACGTGGGCACCTGCTCCAACCGCCTTCTTGCCAGAGTGTGACATGGGACACTGGGTTTACCTGAGGAACTTGACAAGGCTAGATATGGATCCAGGCTCATGTCAAGCCCACCAAGGACACTGTTCCCAGGTTGGACTGATAGCAGGAGCTTTGGCCAGCAGGCGAGGTGAACGGCCACGCTGAGCAAACCCCAGCAGGCAGGTGAAGGCGAGGCCGGCTCTCTCAGCTCAGCTAAAGCTAAGACAGCCCGGGCACCTGGACTGAGTTCCCTGCTACGCAGAGGCAGGTAAAGCCCCATGAGAAAAGGCTTTCCAACTGCGTTTCAGCCACACTCTGCTCTGCTGCTGCCCTTCTCACGGCCAGAAGGGGGGAAGGACACGCAAAAAAGAACGCTCATCCCAGACACTCGGCTTAGGTTTAAGCTCCTGGTGTTGGACAAACATGTTCTCAAGTGTCAGAGCAGTGGCAGAGACGGTGGCAGCAGCAAGACACATCAACCACACCAACAAGCACGCGCTCCTGGCGGGACGCCAACCATTCAGCCCCCGCAAACAAAAATAGCCTCTCTTCTCTGTGGCCCAGAGAAAGCCCAGCAGCCCTGCTGGCCGGAGACAGGCCTCGGCCCTGCAGGGTCTGCCCCCCACCCCCGCAAGAGGAAGGCAAAACAGAGCCCCAGGAGGAGAGGTTTCCAGAACTGAGAGCAGTAAGTCTGCGACAACTGCGAAACTCCCTCTCAGCAGTGGCCGAAGGTGTGCCTGCATGTGTTAGCTCTGAGAACCACAACATTGGTGTCCTGCCACTCCCCCCACTTTTAATGTCAAATTCCAAGTAAATCTGAGATCAGAGTCTTAGATGTTAGAACTGGAAGGCTCTTTAGAGATCTAGTGCAACTCCCTTATTAAAAAAGCAAAGGCTTATTTACTTTCTAGATTATAAAAGCAGCTACACCCACCATAATGCTTGAAAAACATGGAAAAGTTTAAATTTTCATTTATTTATTTTAAAACAAAGAAGGTTAGTCAGGCCAGCAAAGGTCCTTACTGTGATTTTCAGCTAAGTGAGGGTGCCATGGTGGAATTCAGACTCCTTTTCCAGGTCAAGATGCCTTAAAATATATACATTCTGACAGCAGTATTTGCTCACCATTAATGTGTAAGCAACATGGAAGTGTGTATAAACCCAAAGCCCTCCTCTCCTCTGCTCCCCGCCGTCTACAGCTTGTGTGTGTGTATCCTCCCAACTCGTTTCCTGCATATATAGACTAAAAAGAAAAGAAAAAGTGAAATGGGATCATGCTGTATTTGTTCTGAAACTTGCTTTTTCCTAACAATATGTCACATACGTATTTCCATATCATTACACACAGATCCACTCCATTTTTCTTTGTTTTACAGCCAAGTATATTCTAACATACTCTGTGCCATGCTTTAACCACTGTTGGATACAGCTACTGTCTCCACTTCTTTGCTATTACACGTCATATTGCAACCAACGTCCGTGGATCCCCGTGTGGGTATTTCTGTACCCACAGAACACTGTATGGAGTGGAACCACGGAGCTGAAGAACGTGCATATTTTCAGCGTGGCTGGGCCTTGCCGTTTGCCCTTTTAAAACGCTGGATCCATTGACACTCCCATCCTGCTGGCCAATACTGGATCTAATTAGTCTAACTTTTGGCCAGTCCAGTTGGTGAACAATAGTACCTAATTGTTTTACACTGTACTTGTCTGATCACTCATGCGATGAACATCCTTAATAGTCATTGGTGTGTACTCTGATGTGCGCTGCCTATTCACAACTCTGCCCGGTCTTTTCCTGGTTGCTTGTCTTTTTTTATTGCTCTGTTGAAGCTCTCTATTAAGGATTTAATCCTGTTTGCTGCCATGTGGGGTGTTTTTGCTTTGTTTTGTTTTTGTCCAGTGTCACTTGTCCTTTAAACTTTGTTTACAGTGCTTTTTTCCCTATTGAGAAAAAAATTTTTAATATAGCCTAATCTGTCAATCTTTTCCTTTGTAGTTTCCCATTTTTTCTGGTCATCTAATATTATAAAGGCACCTTATTCTTCTATAGCTTTAAGACTTCTTTGGTTTCTTTTTAGTTTAGATCTTTATGTATGACATGAAGTAAGGATGAAGCTTTACTATTTTCTGGAATGGATAACCCATTTCCCACATTTATTAGTAGTCCCTTACTAACCTGCAACTTAATATGCCACCTTTCTAGACTATTCTGCTTAACTGGCCCACTGTCTATTCCTGTGGCAGTCCCATACGTTTAAGTATTTTCACTTTATTCAACATTTTGATATGGGCAGAATATGGTCACCCCATCTCCCAACTATTCTTCTTCAAAACTGTTTTGACTATCCTGGCACATTCTTTTACAATAACGTATCATTACAATTCCTTTCTGGACTTGGAGTAGAACTATACTGAGTCCAGAGGTTATCTGGGGGGGAAATGGTATTTTCGCAATACTGAGTCTTCTCACCTAGGAACATGGAATTCTTTTTCCCATTTATGCAGGGATTTTATATATTTGGTAAGTTTTTCAGCTTTCTTTAGATAAGTCTTGCACATTTCAAGGGAGGCTACATACATACACATGGTATTAAGAATTAGGGAACAGTCTGCAACCAGAAAACAATTTCTGCAAAAAAAGAGAGTATAACTTGGTGGTTAAGCACGAGGGGTCTGAGCAGGACACATGGGTCCAAAGACTGGCTCTGCTACAACAGAGTTGAGTACCTTTGGCAAATTACTTAACCCTCTAACCTTTATTTTTTCTCATCTGTAAAATGGGTTACAAAGATTGTTAGAGCTGAGCTGTCCAATACAGTTGCTACATGTGACTATTTGAATTTAATTAACTAATTGAGTTTAATTAAAATTAAACAAAAGTAAAAATTCAGTTCTTGAGCTGCACTAGCCCCACGTCAAGTGCTCAATGACCACATGTGGCTAGTGGCTACTGTACTGGACAGTGCAGATACAGAACACTGCCATCACTGCAGAAATGTCTATTGGACAGTATGGTTTAGGGGATCAGATGATATAAAGCAGGCAAAAGGCTGAGCATAGATCCTGGTCAGCAGCAAGTGCTCAACAAACATTAGCCAAGATTATTAAGAATAATGAACCCACAGGGAAAAAGTTCATTGCAGCATTATTTACAGTGGTCAAGAAATGGAAGCAACCTCAGTGTCTATTGATAGATGAATGAATAAAGAAGTGGTATATATATACAATGGAATAGTACTCAGCCATAAGGCAAAGCAAACAAACTTAAGAAAACAGAAAAAGACTCAAAGATACAGAGAACAGCTGGTGGCTGCAGAGGGGAGGGGGGTGGAGGGATGGGCAAAACAGGTGAAGGGGATTAAAAGGTACAAACTTCCATTTACAAAATAAATTCATGGGGATTTAATGTATAGCATAGGGAATATAGGTGATAATATTGCAATGACTTTGTATGGTGACGGTGGTAACTAAACCTACTGTGGTGACCTTTTTTGTAATGAAGAGAAATGCTGAATCACCTGAAATAATATAATAAGTTAATTATATGCCAAATAAATAAATAAACAAAAAGAATAACAGTCTTAGTCAAACCAATGACACAGCCCTTAGCTAAAAGTAAGCTGAAGTGCAAAGAACACTCAGTGATACTCTCCGCTCTCAAGAACTCATACTGCGTTCACGAGCTCACTAGCAGGTGGTTCCAAAGCCTATTCTTTAACCACTCTTTTATTACATCAGGTTGATAAAATTTTTCCATTATCTAGGAGAATAAGATCTGGAATCAATCGACAACCCAGCATACTTTCTCGGAGGAGCAGGAAGAAGAAAGGGAATGTCTCTGAGTCAGTGATGAAGAACTTCAGGAGCTCTGGCAACAGCCTGAGCTCACACTGAGGGGGCTGGTCAGAAAGACAGCTACACAGGTGGACAGCCGGAGTCTCCCTCCACAGCAGAGAGGCAGCCGCTGGAGCCACTCCCCGCATCGCAGGCTCTGGAAGTGGGAGGAGAGCAAAAACCGGGCCTCATCTGAGGGCCTCTGAGCAACCGAATTAATGCAATGAGGACAATGAACAAACATAACTCTGCCTGGAAGCACCATTACCAAAGTTTACTCCAAATCACTCTTCGGTTACACACTAGACCTGCTGGAGTTGCTAATACCAGCTATCATTAGAGCCATCATTTCACTGAGCGCTTGTCATGTGCACTAGCAAGGCGGCAGAGTAATTCAGAGCGTGGATTCTGGGGGCAGACAGCTTGGATTTGAATGTGGGCAAGTTCTTTAACCTCTCTAAACTCAGCTTCCTCATCTGCAGCCCTAGAGGTTGTGGTGAGGGTCCGGATAATACTTGCACTGTATTTATCAAAGTGCATAATACCATGAAAACACTTAATAAATGTTAGTGACCATGACGATGATGGTGATGATGCACTCCACACACACTACTTAACCATCACAGCAACCCCATCAAGTAGGTCACAGGGCTAGTGAGTGGCAGAGGCAGATTTAAAATCCAGGTCTTTTCATCTAACATTGGTTCAAGATCCCTGAATGAATGCTGCGTATAAAATGTTATATTCTGTTCTAATGCATTGTAGGAGAACCCAAGAAGGTGAAGTGCGGTCCCCTCTTCTTTAAGTCACAAGAACTAAAAAGCCCATGGTGGATATGAGCCCAGTGCCTCCTGCAGCTCTGCATCTTGGAAGATGGGTGGAGGAGAAGGGCCGGTGTGGCTTCTCTAAGAAATGGCTGCCTGCTCTCTCCATCCCTGTGCCCCAGGCTGACATCTTCCCGGCAGTGAGGAAGTGGACTGTTTGGTTAACACAAGCCACAGGAGCTCCAGGAGGAGGAGCTTCCCCACTTATGGGAAGAAATCCATCCTGCTGATCAGGTTACCAAGTGGTTTTGAGTGTTTCCTTTCTGCTTGTGAATATTTGAGGAAAAGGTGAAAAAATTCAGAATTAGCAGGAGTCTAGAGCAGGGATCAGCAAACGATGGTCAGTGGGTCCGCCTCATATTTTTGTAAATAGAGTTTTTTCAGGACACAGCCACACCCGGTCGGTTTGTGTTATCTAAGGCTGCTCTGCACTGCGATGGCGGGGCTGAGCAGCTGTGCGGAGACTGAACGGCCTGCAGAGCTGAAAATGTTTACTGTCTGGCTCTTTACAGAAGAAGTTTGCTGGCCTCTGGTCTAGAGCCTTGAGCAGAGGTGGCAAAGAATGCACACCTGTCACAGGCTGGGATGTCTCCTACCCAACGCTCAGCTCAGCAGCGGCGAGAAGAGGAGGCTTGAGCCTTAAGGATTAATATATTTCAACAAATATTTGTGGGGAGGGTATAGCTCAGTGGTAGAGAGCATGCCTAGCATGCATGAGGTCCTGGGTTCAATCCCTTGTATCTCCATTAAAAATAAGTAAACAAACAAATAAACCTAATTACCACTCCCTCCAAAAAACCCCAAAACAAAACAAATATTTACTAAGCACATTACATGTATACATTAATGCTATTCTTATACAGAAGTCCTTGCCCTTGTAAAACTTACATTCTGGTGGCAAAGAGTATAATCCAATACATATGTTACAAGGCTGCTATAGCTTCTGTGTGGTGTATGCACAGACTGCGGAAAGCCAAGGTGGAGGCAGAGAGACTGGCTGGGAGGCGATCACCAGTGTGGATGGATAATGGGGGCTTGGAGCTGCCTGCAGTGGTGGAAGCTAGAAAAGGTCGGGTTTAAGATCTATTCTGCAGGTGGTGCCCCAGGGATTTACTGATGGATTAGATGTTGGGCAGGAGAGAAAGGAAGGTGCCCAGGATGATTCTAAGGTTTTTGGTCTGAGCAACTGAATGGCAGTGCCAGATCAGGTAGAGCTCTGCACTGACCATGGTAAGTTCAAAATACCTATCAGATATCTAAGTGGAGATGTCAAGGAGACAGCTGTATAAATGCGTCTGGAGTTCAGAGAGAGGTCAGGGCCACCAGCCTGTGGACAGTATTTAAAGCTGTGGAATTGGATCAGATCACCCTGGGAGTGCAGAAAGAGGAGTATCTGAACACTGAGCCAGGGCACTCCAATGTCAGACCGGGGTCCTCTCCGAATCTGCACAACAGGCCCAGGTCAACCTGAGCAGAGACTCTGGAGGCGGGGCCCAGGAGCCAGAGTTTCTTTTTAATACTCCCCAGACAATTCCAATGCCCAGCCATGGCTGAGGACCACTGCTGGAGGCTGAGAAGGCACAGCCAGTGAGGCAGGTGGAAAATCGGGAGTGTGTGTTCCAGGAGCCAAGTGAAGACAGTCTGCAAAGGGAGGGAATGATCAGTCCATCAGGGTCATGTTCCCACATAGAGGGCGGGGCTGGGAACCTTGACGAAAGCAATCTGGGGGAGGAGGTAGGGATGAAAGCCTGGCAGCGGTCTGCCACGGAGACTCAGCGCTTGTCTGGGTCCTGTTTCAAGCAAATGAGGCATTTTTAAACTGACATTGATGAGGCAATTAGAACTTGAAAACTCAGTAGATGTTTGATGATACAGGAAAAATTGCTGTTACATTTAAGGTGGAAGGGTGGCATTGGGTTATGTGCAAAGAGAATCCTCGTCGCTGAGCCACACTTACTGAAAAATTTATGAATGTCTGGGATCTGCATTGAAATAATGGAAGGCTAGTGGTAGAGCTGACAAACAGTCCACGAGATGGTAAGAGCCGTGTGTGGGGCGTCAGCACACCTGACTGCCCATTTTTGGTTAGGAGAGAGAAAAGAAGAGGAAGAAGAAGGAAGCAAGGAAGGAGGGAAAAAAGAGGAGCAAACAACTCAGAAAAATCCTTCGACCAGTTTTGCCCAAAGGGTGGCAAGAAAATGGGAGTGAAGTAAAGGAGCCAAGTCCTTGAACAGGAAAGATGGGGTGGGATCCGCTCCCCAGGGGAGAGGTGGCCACAGGCGGGAGCCCAGGTGGGCTGTGTGCTTGATGGTAGAAGATGAAAAAATTCTCACTGGAAGATTTGAAAATAAGCAAGGTCAGCTGAGAATGAAAAGAGAGAATAAAGTTTAAAGTAATTTCTTTTTTTTTAAGCCATGGTTTCTCTAGAGTCCTTTAGCTCAGGCCTGGTCTCAAAGTCGTGTTCCCAGACCACACCCTGGATGGCTAAGCTGCTCTCTGTCCCTGCCCCTGAATCTCCAGGCTCGCTCAGGCACCCGGGCCAGGAAGGGCTGGGCTCAGTCCACCCCAGACTCTTGTGGCCAGGAGGCTGGTGCTCCCGACTGGGCATTCTGGGAAGACTGGCCGTCACGGGACTGTGCCAGACCCTGTGGCTGTGGGGACATGTGGGTGGCACACTCCAGCAAGCCAAGAAATGCCTGACTCAGAGCATTTTAATTAGGGTCAGTCCCACTCTCTGCTCTGAGCTGCCACGGCCCGGCCCTCGCTGTCTCGTCTCTCACAGACACATAGCCACAAAACAATTTCTAGTTCTACAGTCAGTACCAAGAAATCCTTCCAGATTGGTCCCTAATAGGTAACTGAAAGGCAGCTGTGAAAGATGATAAATGGCTGATTGAAAATAAGACAGTTGCAGGTGCCCCCCTTTCCTTCTCCCTGGTCAGTCAAGGCCAAAGAGGCCGTGATGCTGCCCAGCAAACAGATGCGGGATCTGGAATCTCACTCTGCTAAGTTACTCACAGGCTGCACTTGGGGGAGGGCCATGGGGGGGGTCCCCACTCCTATGTTTACAGAGCAGGATAAAAATCCCTGCCCCAACAATGGCAGGAGAGTCTGCAAGGCTGGCAGACCCAGACCTGTCAGATGCGTTGTGTGAACTGCCCGATCACCGCGGGGCTCGCTGCTGGGCCTGCTCCTTCCTGCTCGGCACACAGAGGGCACAGACTTCTAACACAGGAGACTCTCCCGCTGCCCGGGGAGGAGGTCGCCAGGCAACAGCAGCCACCCTGTTGGCTCCAGGGAGACCAGATGTGTTTAGAGGACAGAATGTTTAGAACAGCCTCCTCAGTCCAGGTCTAGGAAGGAGAAATCCAGAAGCAGAAGAGACCTCCACTGAAGGGAAGGTGGACTGACTCCTGACCTCCAAGTGCCTCTTTTACAAATTAAATCAATGATGGCCCCAGTCATATGAGCTCAACTCAAACTCAGAGCCACCCTGAGCTGCAGGACCCGCCGGACAACTCGTCTCTGGCTGCCTCTCATTGCTGCACCTGCAGATGCACCAAGGGCGAGGGAGGAGTCAGCCGGAAGTGAGAGAGCTCTGTTGGCCCTGCCAGTGGTCCTCACAGACACCCACCCTTCTCTCCGAGGTAGACTCTCCGAGGACAGGCAGAGGTCCAGCTGTGTGACACCATTTATTGCCTTCGGGGCCAAGATGTCCCCAGACCTGGAAGCCTGGATGCCCCCAGGAAGAGGGACCCTAGCAGGGCTCATCCAGGGCAGAGATGGCTGGAGAAGGGGTGGTATGGCCACCAAAACAACTTCCCCGCCCTGATCCTGCACCAGCAGTGTGTGCTGGCCTCAGGCACAGCCTCTCAAGAATTTGAAGAGAAGGCCAGTGCTCATCATCCAACCCCTCAAAGATAAATGTAAACAAATAAAGAAATACACAAATAAGGCAGGCAGGCTGAGGTCTTCTCAGTCTCAGAAAAGCTTCTTAAAAACAATAATGCCTGTTTTACACCATCCAAGGAACAGAAAGCCACTGCCAACAGCATTTCTGGAGAGACTCTCCATTGGAATTGAAAATAAGGCTGGGTGCTGGCCAGGATGAAGAATTTCAGAATCTAAGGGCAGAAGAACCCTGAGAAATCCCCTGATTACAAAACAGAGTTTCCTGGAGCCTCTCATTCAGGAGGGTGGGGGTGGGGAGAATCAGAGTGAGCAAGAGAGAGGCTATTGGTGAATGGACCTTTAACTACTAAATGCGCTGAAAATCAGAAAAAGAATCACTCAGCCAGAACCCTCATCCTGCAGGCAGGGAGACTGGGGCCAGGGAGGTGAAGATGCTTCCCGCACCTCCTGGCTTTGTCCAGCGGTCCTTCTGCATCCAGGTGTGTTCAGACACCACAGAGGTAGCGATTCCTGGAGCCCCTTCTGCTTCCACCTGCCCTGGGCACGAGGGGCACCTGCTGTGACCATCTGGGAAGTGCTCATCCCAGCGTCTTGCTGAGGCGGGTAGAGCAGTGGGGCTCTTGGGCCATTCCCAGGGTCCTGTTGATTGGAAGCTGGGAGGACAGTTTCAGGAGTGTCCCAGACACTTTGTTCTAGACAACATGAGAGTGTCAACAGAGGCTTCCACCCACTGGTATCCACTGCTCCACCAGCCCCAGCAACTGCAATGCTTCTGACTCATTCTCCTAATTTAAAAATCCCTAACCTGAGATCCCACCCCACCTTAGCCTGGAGAATAGTTACAGCAGGTTACAGGGCGACAGACCTCAGACATCACCCCCGCACAGGAACCAGAGATCCTGTGCTTCGGAAATGACGAGCCTGACTTCTCAGTGGGCACGAAAAACACTGTCCTTCAGCCAACGTCCCTGCTTGGGAGGGGCTTGAGCCCAGTCTGGGTGGCATCCCGGAACTGACTGGCAGCCCCGCACAGAGGTCGCCATAAAGGGTATACTGTTTGTGTATCGTGGGTCTGCCCTGTTCCTTAAGCAAGTTGAATGAAATCAATGCTTCTTAACCATTCATTTGCCATTAAACACATCCAATTATACAGCTTTCTTTCTCACTTTCCAATCACTGCTCATTAGCCCCTTTGCTGGAGTTGGCAGGCTCTCGGCTTTATTGGCTGCTCTGTTGAAAGATATGTGGGGGTGGAGGGGAAGCGGAAAAAAGCAGGCACTTGAATTACCCATGGATTTCATTTCTTTGTGCTTTCCTTGGGGGCGTTGGAACAATGATAGCAGGAAGGGACTGGCCTAACTGGACACAGATCTCTTGGGTAATTTGACAGAATATGGTTTCCAAAAGCAGTTAAAGGCTCCTCCCTCCTGGCAGGGAGTGCCCCAACCCCAAGGAACTACGGTTGTTCTGTCTCTGAACTCAGCACAGGGTTGACCTCTGATGCAGGACCAAGGACTCCTTTCTGAGTGGAGGGGAAAATGGTCAGAGGCTCTCCCAGGAGGTTCCTAGACAAACATTAGAGGCCTTGGAACCAACCAACGGCCTAAAAGAACATGACGCACATGATTCTAGTCCGCACTCAAGCCGCAATGGAAGCCGGAGCTGGCAGAAACCCTGCTGCTTTCTGAGCTCACATCCAGTGCTGTGTGTGGCATCGGCTGGGGGAGGAAGGGAGTTTTTCAAAGCCTCTTTTCAATCAGTCTTTCAAAGCCCAGGAGCCTTTGCTGGTTCTGTGTTCATCTTTCGCTTCCCTTTTCCTCTGCTGTACCTGCAACATGACCTCATGAATACTTCCCCTACCCAGACAATCATATCGTTGCTAAGGAAAATGGTCATTGAGTCACTGTCTAAATCATGACCTTAGGTTCGGAGGGCACCCTTGCCTCTTTCTAAGCCCTGTGTAATACGGTCAGAGACTTTGGAGATGTAAATACAGGGTTAGGAAGCATGCCAGGAACTCCATGGATTATAAATTCATAACGGTTATCAAAGGACATTAGGGAGGGCACACACCTGAGCTACTGTGATCTGTTCAGTGTCTGTCTCCCCTTTTAGAGTGTAAGCCCCGAAGGGGCCGGGGCTTGGTGGGCCCTGTCCACTGCTGATTCCCAGTGACCAGAAGACTGCTTAGCACAACGGAGTCACTCAACAAATATTTGTTAAATGAACAGGTGGATTTATAGAGGACTGGCCCACAAGATTGACCTTGTAGGGGACCTTGTGGGGATTGACCTTGCAGGGATGGATTATCTTTTATAATTTCAAGACAGGCATGATGGAGATGGAAAAGGCTCAGAGAAATAAAAAGAGCAAGAGCCAGAAGTATGGTTCAAGTCCAGCTCTGCCCCTTTTGAACATTATACTCTTGGGCAAGTTACTTCTCTAAACCTCACGTCCCTCATATATTAAATAGGGGTCATGATCTATCCTGCAGGTCTGTTGTGAGCCTGACTGAGGAAACGTGTGTAAACAGCAGGTGCTGAATGCACTAACAGAAGGATGGCTCTGGTATCATGATCACTCCGCTTCCCATCAGTGTGTCTAGACGCTTCATGCCTCAGTAGTCTGCAACACCAAAAATAAAGAACTGAGGGTGAAACCGTGAACAGAGGCTGATTACTCACAAAAATTGAGTTTGGCGACTTCTGTGGATTTCAAATCTGTTAGTCCTTTCCTTGTTCTTACATGTTACTGGGATTCTTAGAATCTTTTGGTTCCAACTATTAAGTAAAGTTATTCAGGGAGGAGGGGAGACTATAGGAAACGAGTATTTCCTCCTTATGTATTTCTATAATGTTTGTAAATACTCAGAAGCAAAAGGAAAAAAAGATGAATTACAAATACATAAGACAGGAGAATGTCTGTGTGGCGGGGCCAGCTGCTCTGCTAGGAAGACAGAGAAGCTCTCAGCACCCTGGGTGGTTACAATAACCAACAAGTCAATGACCTAACTTTCAGCTCCAGCCGAATGGGCTCTCCCAGAAATTGTCCTTATTCTCCTGCCTCAAACAGAAGTTTGAGGACGTCCACACAGTAAGCAAGCAGCAATGAGGGGGAGGAGAGGGCTGGAAAGGAACATTCACCCAAACCAGCCAGCCCTGCTGCCTGGTGTAGACCCCGAGGAGAACAGCTCTGGGCCCAGAGTGGCTCACTCCACCTCCCTGCACTGCGGGGTCCCAGGTCCCAGGCTGAAAAGTCTGCTCCATCAGCAGTGAGGTCACCCGGGAGAGCTTTTTATGTTAAGGGGGGAAAGGCCCACTGCTGTCCTTGGAGGTGAGGGCACCCCAGCCTCAGCGGCACCTGACTCTTCTCCCCGCGGTGGTGATTTCTGACAGCCAAGATGAGCGCTGAACACTCGAGGGGGGAGAATGACCCACCCAGGAACCCCGGCCCCTGCCATCGCATCCTCCTCCTCTCACGTTGCTCGTGTCCCGAATACCGGCTCCTTTCTTTCCACACTGGAACACGTCTTGCCCACTCCAGCCCTCACTCAACATTTGCTTTCAGACCTGTCATTTTTGTCTGTTAGCAGTAGGCTTTCAATTTTGAGGGGAATTTCTTTTCACAATGGGCTCCAGCTGGATAAGTTTTGAGGGGGAGCCCCAGGAATCGCCACTGCTCCATCTGACACTCTGGAGTGTCAGCTGTGACTATAGAAAGATGGCCGGAGCCCCTCCAACTGAACAGGGGCCTGCCGCTGCTGGATGGAGACCTGTTTCTGCCTGGCCTCCAGTCATCAAACAGGGCCTTTCGATCTGGATGAGCCTAATGCCAGAGCCAAGGCCCAGAGAAAGTGAGGGCCCAGGGTGCTCTGTGATGGGGCAGAAAGGATCACAATATCACGAGGCTGCAAACAGAGCCCTAATGTTGGAGAAACATCTTGTAAAAGGAGAACTATATTAAAACTGAATGGGGGAAGGTATAGCTCAAATGATAGAGGGCGTGCTTAGCATGCAGGAGATCCTGGGTTCAATCTCCAGTACCTCCTCTAAAAATAAATAAACCAAACTACCTCCTTCCCTACCCCAGCCCCGCAAAAAAAAAAAAAAAACAACAAAAAGACTGAATAGGCGGGGCTCAGAAAAAGTAGTTCCCACTTCACCAGCATCTCATGCTGGGCCTGGGTGGGGCACTCATGGGGTCAGGTGCTCTTATATGGTTCCCCCCCGGGCCTCTTGGCGCCCCACATCCCGGACCAGGTAGCCTCTGCTCTGTGAAAGGAGAAAGGGGCACAGAAATAGCTCCTGCCGACATCAAGACACGGGGCCTGGGAGTGGGACAAGGAGAGCCCCCCAGCCCTCAGCACTTCGGTTTATAAAGTGTGTGTATTTATTATTTTCTTGAGATCTTTGCCCGGGTGACTGGGGTCATTAGGGATTTTCAGAACGCTTAAGATTTTAAAACTCTTAAGAGTTTCTCCATGAAGCCAAGAGAACAAAACTATTGATTGAAACCAAATGGTCGATGTGATCCCCGCATATCTTTAACTACCGGGCCCTCTCTGGGAATGAGCTGCCCTAGCTCATTTTTAATGTTCTGGCAGATCTAACCTCTCTGGAGGAGCGGAATAGTGGCAGAAAAGTCCACCCGCCGAGCCAGCCTCTCCAGCTGCACTGACAGGCGAGGCTGGACAGCTGCAGCTCCCAAACCAGCAGACCCCGACTGGGGACCCCCGCCTGGGGACCCCCGCCCAACGCAGGGCGTGTGGTGGGGACCTGGGTTGTCCTCTGTGAGAGAAGGCTGTCACAACCTGACCTGGGAACATTCCCTGAAGGATGGTGACTTTACTCAAATCCATTTATTTGTCCCGTTTAAGGGGATCCAAATTGGGGCTGAGGAGATGGAGGACAGGCCCACCTACTATTTATTTTAAATACTTCTGAGCTACTTGCGTATTCTTTAAAACAACTACTCATTTTCTTAGACCAACGTCTCACTCTCTTATCCGAGTCAGTGTCCCTTGCTGGAAGCAAGGCCATCCACCTCTTTAGATGGGTCTTCCCTGACCACCTCGCCGGCAGCAAACTCCCAGCCAGCCCACAGGATCCTACCTGAAGCCCTCAGGACTCATCACAACCTCCGTGTCTTTGTATTGGTTTGTCTGCTAACTGCTGGCTCTCTCCTCCTAGTGGAATATCCACTCCAGAGATCTTATCTGCCTTGCCCACTACAACCCTTTCAGGGTCTAGGGCAGTGGGGACATAAGGTAGGTGATTAGTAAATGTTTTTGAAAAACAAGATGCGTGGGCATATGGGGTATTTACGAGTGTCCGTATTTATTCCACAAGCTTGACATAGTGCAAAAACCCAGTTACAATAGAGATTTTGTTAACTATGGGACCAGCCACCACACCAGTTTCTCTGAAAGCATCCCTAGCCTCTGGTGGGGAGGACTTTTGTGTGTGCAAATACAAAGTAGCTCCAGGCCAGATCCAGCCTGCTGCCTGTTTACATAAGCAAAGGTTTACTGGTATAGAGACACGCTCGTATGTGCGTGGATTGTCCGTGGTTGCTTCTGAGCTGTAAGAGCAGAACTGGAGAGTTTCGACAAAGACCACATGGGCGGAAAACATCTACCATCTGACCTTTGAAGAAAAAGTCTGACAAACCCTGAGCTTGAAGAAACAGAGAAGTGTAGAGTTAAGACTTTGAAAACCACCCAAGAGAAAACCACGGGCTTCACACAGACTCCCGCAAGGACCAAGGTAGCTAAAATCTTCTTCAGGCTTTGTTATGCATGAGATATTGTGCTCAGTGCTTTGAGTCTATTATCTCCTGTAATTTAATTCTGGTTACAACTGTGAGTAGGGTCTAACTGCTGAGGTCAATTGAGGTCCAGTGATTTGCCAGGGTCAACACGGTCAGTGACAAACCCCAAATTCCAGGCCAGAGCCGGGTCTGTGCACCTCTGAAGCCTGCACTTGTGTCTCCCAAGCTGTAAAGCTTCCATGGGGGGCACTATCAGCCACACCTAGCAGAACCCCCAGCACTCTTGAGGCTGGTCTGTCTCCTCGCTGTCCTCGGAAGTCTCCACTGCCCTGGGGGTGTTTAAGGCTGTTCGTTCCATCTTAAATGCCTCCTTCTTCTCTTTCTCTGAATTCTACCGATTTGTTAAGACTCAGTTAAGCCCACCTTCTCTAAGGGCTCTTCCTTGCCCTGGTGATTTAATTCTTCCTCCAACCAATATATGAATTGTTGGAGGGGAGAGGTTGCCTACTACAGCACAGAGGCTTTGCTCATACTGCAAGCGTACACAACAGACACGCTCCTCAAAATCAAAACTCATGAAAACCACTGCCTTCCCGCCAGTAGGGGAGATGTTATTTAGTAGAAACACATGCCAATTTAAAATGCCAACACTCTCTTTGGCTTGGATGTCTCTCGTCACCTATTAACAAATCAGCAACCACAAGCTTTATTATCTGCACCTGGGATGCTTCCGACACTCACTCCTTTTCCAGAACAGATGGAACTGGCTTTTCATTATTATCATTTCCATTTAACTGTGCTAACTATTACCCCTCCGATTCTCTCTAACCCCCAGGAATCCTGCCTTCATAGCACAACCAGGTTCCCTGGATCAGCTGCTGCACCTCTCTGGTGTTACAGCACGTTCAGCATCACAAAGTCTAGGTCTGAAAATAGCTGAACTCTGTGACGGTGCTGAGGGAGAGTGGTTGCACTCAGGGGTACAGTTTCCGGGAGGGGAACAAGGGGGTGCTTCTGGGATCATGGCTGTGTTCATTTCTCACTCTGGGTACTGGATGTGCGGCTGTGCTCACTTTGTGAGAGTTCATTCAACTGTATACTTGGGAAGGTCGGTACATTCTATTTTCTGTAGGTATATTCTATTTCAATAAAGAATTCTAATCTAACACTGTAAATCAACTATACTTCAAGAAGAAAAAAATTTCTAAAATATTCTTTGCAAACATTGCTGATAACATGGATCTTTTTATGCAGAAATCCACATCTCATTTTCTTCATGCAACATCCTTATAAAAGGATCAGTTTGACCATTTATTAGTAGTAGGATGGAAGAAGGTGAAGGAACTCTCACAAATTTCAGTGAGACTGGTATTCAAGGATAAACCTGACCCCAAGACTGCTGGCCCTCAAAGCCTACTACTGTAGCCCAGCTAACTGACTCCTATTGGAAGCAGATACTCTGATTTGGAAAACGAAATGCCCTTCATGATGTGAAAATCATAAAACAAACAGTTCTCTGAAACACAATATACAAAGGAGGTGGCTGATGAGTCCAAATGGTATATAACAACATTTAGGTGGTGAGGCCTTAAGCCATCTTCAGACCTTGTAAAAGTGAAGAATCGGCTCTACCACAAACAAACAGAAAAAGTGATCACTTACTCAACAGACCCAATGTTTGTGTCCTCCCCAGATTCGTATGTTGAAATCCTAACCCCCCTACCCCCACCAATGTGATGACATTAGGAGGTTGGGCCTTTGGGAGGTAATTAGATCATGAGGGTGCTGTCCTTGTGAATGGGATTAGTGCCCTTATAAAAGAGACCCAGGAGAGCTCCCTCACCCCCTTCTCCCATGTGAGGACACAGGGAGAAGTCAGCAGTCTGCAGCCTGGAAGAAGGGCCTCACCAGAACCCAACCATGCTGGGAGTCAATGTTTTCAGCATTCCAGCCTTCAGAACTGTGACGAATTTATATTGTTTACAAGCCACCCAGCCTATGATGGTTTGTTACAGCAGCCCAAACAGACTAAGACAACTTATTAAGATTTGGTCAAGCATCATGCTGAACACTCTACATACATACTCTCATTAAATCTTCACAACAACCCTAATTTCATCCCTGCTTTACAGAAAAGAAAACTGAGGCATGGAGAGTAAGGAATCTATTCAAGGTTACAGGGTTATTCATTGGCAGGGCAGGGATGCAACCCAGGCAGCCAAACTCCAGGATCCATGTTCTTAACCACAATGCTAGTCATGCCTTTGGTTGTGATGCACCCAGGGATGGGTTTCTAGTTTCTAGTACGTGACTTATATCTTCTGGCATACATTACAGCTCAATAAAACATGCTGTCCAAATGCATACAATGATAAGAGTCTCGTCAAGCACATCCAACTCCTTCATCAATTGCAGCCTGATTTACAGAGTGGATCGCTGCCCTCAAAAGACCCGTGCTTACACACATGACAGAGTACCCATATCTACTCCCTTTCTACTCAGACTTTCCCCATTTACTTATACATTGGAATCCAAAGACAAAATGCATTGCCCACCTGAAGCCATAATCAGCCCAGATCAGATTAGAAATGTCAGCAGTCTTCCTTTCTCTTCCATTACCAAAGATGTATTGCTTTTAAATGAAGTATTTGCTCATCCTACACTCCTTGAGTAAGCAAAAACAATACACCATTGCATTAGCAAAGCTCAGGAAAACTAAATAAACAGAACTTTTGCTGCATGTCCACAATGTCATTTTTAGTTGTGCTTTTAGAGAAACGTTTTAGTAAAAGCATTTTGAATCTACTTTTCTTTCTTAAGCCACACTAATCTTTATGAAAGGTAAAATTGCTTACCTATCTTGCTTTTGAGGAATTTAAGTGGGGGGGGGGGGAGACACGATTATTGACATACAATGGTTGATTTAATCAATTCTCTTCATTTTGGTTTGCTGAGTTAAATTAATCTGATGAACCTCCCACCAACCCCAGTTTCTGAGACTATCAGGTGAACCAGGAATTCAAATTGGGAAAACAATCCAACAGTATTCCTCACATGACTGTCACTTCTGGTTTGGTTTTAAGTGAATGTGAATACCTTCTGGCACGGGACCCTTTCTCAGAGAAGCTGATTTCCTCATACATACAGTTACATATCCCTTACAGGTTATATTTTTTCTCTACCTGGAATTGGGGCACTGATTTCTACTGCTGGGAGCCCCACACATTGTGGTGTCACCAAGTCGCAGGTCACTGTCCAAAATGCAATCCCCAGGTACTTTAGAGTCTCAATCAAAGTTCTGAAATAAGTCTCTTCAAAACCGCCATCCTTGGACAAGATTATTCAAGGAACTTCCCAGGGCCAAAAGCAATGTCAGTCAGAACTGAGAAGGCTGGAAGCTGCTTATCACAGGCCCTCATCCTGACTGTCAACTCCCGGAGATGCAAGCACAGGGGAGATCCAGGATGCAGTGATGCCGCCCAGGGATGCGCTGCATGCTCTGCAGGGGAGCTTTTCTGCTGCTCCCCTCAGAGTGGCGGGGGTTTGGGGGGCAATGGTTTATCCTGGCAGGTGGCGGCCCCTCTAAGTGACGCAGGGCCCCGGGGCCTGGCTTGTGGAAGCTCCCAGGATGCTGACCTCAACTTTGTTCTTTAAAAATAGCTTGGAGGCAGCGGCACTCACGTGAGCCGCCCCGCTTCCCCTCCATCGGCCCGGGGTTCCCGGCGGCTCCTGGTCCCCGGGGTCGCGAAGGGCAAGGGCGGTGTCCCAAGACCCGGCGACAGGAGGGACCCCCCCGGCCCGGGAGAGCAACCCTGGGGAGGGAGTGGGTGCTGGATGAGGTCAGGGGGTCGGGCTGGGCCGGCCGGTTGGGCTCGAGGCCCGGGCCGGGGGGTGGGCAGGACGGGCTCACCTTCTTCACCGACAGCGAGATGTTCTCCAGGATCCGGTCCTTCACCTCCCGTGGCTCCATGGCGCCGCCGCCGCCGCCGCCGCCCCGCCGCCGCCGCTTCCCGCGCCGGGGCCCCGGGGCCGCCGCCAACCGCTGCCGCCGGCCGTGCGGGGGCTCCGTCGTGCCGGCCGCGGGGCCCGGCGCCCGCCGCCCGGCCCTCGCCTCGCCCGGCCCCTCGCTCCGCCGCGGCCCGGCGGCTCCGGAGCGCGGCCGGCGGGGAAGGAGGCCGCGGGGCTCTGCGCGGCGGCGGCGGCGGCGGCGGCGGCGGCGGCAGGAACTGATGTCAGGCGGGGCGGCGCCAAGGCCGGCGGTCGGGCTGGGACGCCGCGCGGCGCCGCGCCCGCGGAGCCGGGGCCCCGAGGCCCCTCTGGGGCCCAGACCCCCTCAGCCCACAGACCCGGGTCCCTCGGCCCTTCTCGGAGACCCTGGAGCCCGCCTGCGCCCGGGGATCCCGGAGGCCCCCTCAGACCCCGGGAATCTGGAGACCCCGCCCCTGCCAGCTGCAGACCCCCTTGGCCCAGACTCCACCTGTAGCCCCCTCTTCCTTAGCCCCGAGACCCCTCAATGCTCAGACCCCGGCTCTCAGCCCAGAGACCCAGCCTAGAGACCCCACCCTCGCCGCCCAGTCCTAAACTTTCAGGCCACTTCAGCTCCTTGGTGCCCCTCCCCATCTCCAAAACACGCCCTCTTCGCTTCCCCTTCGGTTCCGAAGCCGCCGCCAACTCACCCTCATCCCACTTCTTCAGCTGGTCCACATACCTCGAGGGCCCCATTGCCTCCGCCCAGAAACCCACAGAACAATTCCCCTTATCCCCCAACACTGCCCTCCCCAATTCACCATGTTTTGAAGCCTACCTGGCTCACTTACTCATTAGGTCCCCAAATAATTATATTCCTGATACATACATTAGTTCCTCCTTTTAATTCTTTTTTTAATGTCAATATATTGTCATTGTATTTTTTTCCTTCTTTTTTAAAGTTGAGATATAGTTGACGTATAACATTATATTAGTTTCGACATAGTGATTCGACATACGTGTATATTGTGAAATGATTGTCACCCTTTTTATTCTCAAGATACCCCAATTCGCAGCTGCAGCTCCCCTGTTTTCTTTCTTCTCTGCTCAGGCTACCCCTCCCTTAGCCTCCCAGACCTAGTCACCCCAGCATGGATCTGAAACAGTGATCGAGCAGATTATCCTAGATGGATCCCACCCTGTACACATCAAGAAGTTACCTCCCCATCCCTCAGTTTCCCCAGGAGAGACCAAAGACGGTAGTAGCTATTTTTTGTTTTTATGTGACTGGATAAGGGGCAAAATTATGTGTCAGGAAAAGGAGAACAACTACTACAGAAACATGGCTGCATTCTCTTCCCACCCCAGGACCGAAGCCGATGACCAATAATGGTAAGCGCTGAATACCAACTGTGAGTTGAACTAACTTACATACATTCGTCTCGTGCATCCTCAAACAACAGTTCTTGTACAGATGAAAAAAAAAATGAGGGATAAGGGTAATTTGCCTAAAATCATATAGCAAATAGTGGAGCCCAGAAACCATGTGTACCCTTTTCTGGGCCAAGGATGCCTTTACCTTTCTTCATAATATTCTAGGAGGTGACTCTATAGGGGCGTGGTCTAACTCTTCAGGGAAAGAAGCAAAATCTCTAAAACCAGGGTATTTTCTTAATAGTACTGAGTTCAGGATAACAGGGGATAACTGCCTCTGTGGAGCCAGAAAGAGGGCAGAATGACAGGTGGGCATTGAGGCTGCAGTCATTGGACAGGTAGAGAAAAGGTTGATCACAGAGGACACACTACTTTGAAAGAGGAAAGAAATAGCCTAATGTCCAAAGGTGTTTGTGACAAGCAGGAGGAAAGCCGGCTTGAATGACCAGTCTAATAGCTTTGGAGCACTCCCTTCCCACTCCACCCAGAGCAGGGTGCCTACATGCCCCATCTTGTCTGATGCAACTCCAGCTGTTGAGAATCCATTCAGCCCAAGGTGGAATGAACTAGCTTCACGATTCCTCCCTGCTGTTAATAGCAAGCCATTATCTGGGCAGCATCTTCTGTTGGGCACCACCTTCCAATAAATGGCTACTTGTGATTTGGGCACATGATAGCTTCAACAGGTGTTATTATCACTTGGCTGTATACCTGTGATTCAAGAAGGTGGTGGCATTTCTGCCATATTGTTTCTATCTTTACGCATTGGGCAATGGTCAGGTCCAACTTTTTAAACATTCAGGAGGAATTTACAGTCTCAGTGCCGACCAAATTCCCAAAGTTTGCATAGGTATGTGAGTGGGTGGGAGAAGTGAGGGACATTTTAGTCTTGAAAGACGTCTTGCAGGGAATGGGAGGGGGCCCAGTGTACGTGTTCATGTGCCGATAATTGCCCCTTGATCAGAGCTCAAATATAGAATCCATCCTTGCCTTTTAAAAACATGGCAAAGAAAAAAGAAAAAAAAAAACAAAAAACAAGGTGCCTATTAATCCTGTTATTGGGAGTCTTTTAAGCTCAAAACTGAAACGTATTCATTTATTGCACAAGACTTTGCTGATCACGTGGAAAATGCATGAGACTCTGAGGCATCAAGAGTCAAAAGCCTCGACTGAGTCACTGTAGGGCCTTAGGCAAATCTGTCTTCATTTCCAAATCAGTGACTCAGGAAATTTTTTTTTTAATACTGTCCTCACCTAAGTCTCTTAGTGCTGACCTCCCTCCGATAAGGGAAGAAGTTGGGAAGGCAAGCAAGATCATGGAGATACCACGGACCTGGCCCACCCAGTGTCTCCTTTACTTTTCTTTCTAAAAATGTGTACTGCCTCAAGAGGAAAAAAATTGGGGAAAAAAAAAAACTCTGACAGCTTCTTCCTGCCACATCCTTAAGAGGTAATTGGACAAGACTGTTAAAAAAAAAAAAAAAAAGAAGAAAAAAAAAGTGGAGGTCAGTTCCTTCCTTCCCCCCAACTTGAGGCAAATATAGTACATTTCCAGAGGAGGGAGTAATTATTTCCTCGGCCATCAGGCTTGTGAAGCTGATCTCCATCTGAGAAGGGGAGACAGGAGGGGCTGATGGTATGTAACAGCAGTGGTCCAGGTTCCCACACCTTCACCCTGGCACCTGCAAGTGCAGACTCAGTGCAGCCCTAGGCCTGGGTAAACCAAAACAAGGCAGCGCTAATCAGGTGATCTTATTTTAAAATGTTGAACGTCTAGTTCTTTCCTCGTTCCTGGCCAGTCAGCAAGATGGGTTGGTGAAACTGGGATACCTTTCAATCTCCCCACGTAAAAGCCTCAGCTTCCTGTCATAGCATTTGGAGTGACGTCCATCCTCTTCTCTGGCCTCCAAGGCCACAGCACATCTGATTCAGCCTCTCTCCCTGACTCATCACCTAATCTGTCCACTGGTGTGTGCCAGCACCCCTAAAACCTTCTGTTTCTCAAACAAGCTAGTGTGTGTGCCTCTGAGGGCCTTTGCTGGGAAAGCTCTTCCCCAGTGTGACAGAGGCCTCTAGCTGTTCACCAGAATCTGTTCTCTCCACAGGGACAGACAGCACTGTAGCCAGGCAGTGCCAGACTGTATTCCCCAGCCTCCTTTGCAGTGGGCATGGCTGTGTTATCAGGTGCTCTCCAATGGAATGTGAACAGAAATACAGCCGTCCACTTCTGGGCTGCAGTAGCTGAGCCTGCATGCTGGTTCTTCTCCCCCCAGACAGGATGAAGCAAAGGGGATGTCAGACTTACAAGATGTGAAGAGCCTGGTTTCCTGAATACTGCCTGGAGGAGAGCTGCCTACCAACCAGGAACACTTGTCTTGGGCCAAAAACATAGGCAAGATGAAGACTTTGTAATAAATTATTGAAATTTTTGGCTTCTTTGTTCCCTCAGCCTAGCCCGACATAACACATCCGGAAGCCTCGCCTGGCAGGACCCTTCTTGTCAGCTGGGTCTCTGTTTAAACAGTAGCTTCTCAGGAAACCTTCCTCCTTGATTGCTCCACATCCCATAGCCTCTAATCCCTGTGCCACGCGAACCTACTAAATTTTCATTGTAGAATGCATTCCTACCTGCATTTTCTTGTCTGTTGTCACTCTTCAGAGAGACTGCTAGCATGGAAGCTCTGTGAGAATCTGCACCTTTGCTCAGTTCATGCAAAGCTGTATTCACAGCACCAGTTCAGTGTCTGGCACGTGATACCCAGTGTTTACTGAATATCTTCAGTGTTTATTGAAATTAACAATTTTGTTTTTAAAAAGTTTTGTACAAAAAAATACTGTCAAAATTTCCTAAAAAAACTTTCAACACAGTAGTGTGTTTTCATGTACTGAATATATTAGCACAGGGTCAAAAATGTTGAAGACAGAAACAAAATACAAATTTGTGAAATGTTTGCCTCTGATGACGTTCCATACCCTACTATTGTTTGTACATATGTGGGAGGGGGACAGCCACCTTGAAAGTGAACAGTGCGACTTTAGAGCTCTGATGTCTATCTTCTAGTTTTTTTTAATTGAAGTACAGTTGATTTACAATGTTTCAGGTGTACAGCAAAGTGATTCAGTTATATATATAGATATCCTTTTTCAGATTCTTTTCCATTTTAGGTTATTGCAAGGTACTGAATATAGTTTCCTGTGCTCTACAGTAGCTCTTTGTTGTTTATTTTGTATATAGTAGTGTGTATCTGTTAATATTCCAAATTCCTCACTTATCTCTCTGCTCTATTTCCCCTTTGATAACGATAAGTTGGTTTTCTATGTATGTGAGTCTATTTGTTTCATAAATTCATTTGTATTATTATTTTTAGATTCCACATGTAAGTGATATATGATATTTGTTTTTCTCTGTCTGACTTACTTCATTTAGTATGATAATCTTTCCTCCCATCCATGTTCTGGTTAGTTTTTTTTTTAATCTCTCTTTATTTCACTCTCAGCTGCCAAGCTTTCTTTTTCTGCGAGGAGGTAATTAGATTTATTTCATTTAATGGAGGTACTGGGGATTGAACCCCAGAACCTCCTGCATGCTAAGCACATGCTCTACCTTCCCCTTGTTTAATTTTAATTCAATAGGGGTGCAGAAAATGTTTTAGCTGGCCATAGAAGTAAAAGCACAGAAAGAGAACTAGAGCCAAATGTAAGGCTGCTTCTCTTTACATCTGATTTGGGCCTTTTCTATTCTAAAAAGATAGTGGATGAGGAATTATGGCCAAAGTCTGTATGACCATTGGTAGAGGAGGAGCTATTTGCTGATGTCCCAAATTAGTCTTAGGTGCTGGTATAATAAAAAGTACTACTTCACATGGAAGCCTGCAGACTTACTAACCTCAGAATGTCATGTTTTAAAATCCACATTAAACTCAAAGTCAGCAGTCATCCTGGGCTAGAATCCCTAAGCCTGCAAACTGACCTCAGGAACCTGGCTGGGTTTTAGGTAGTTTGTCACTTCACTTATGGTACAGCTCCTTAGGTCCTGTGAGATGAGAAACTGAGGCAGCATAATGGTGTTCATGGATTTATTAATTAAAAATGTATCTGAGGGCCTGCTATATACCAGCAAAGTTCTAGGCACTGGGAGATACTGTGAGAAGGAGACATAAATCCCTACTCTCATGGAACTTCCGTTTCAACGGGAGGGAAGTTTGGAAGATACAGAAGTGAAATGTGGAGTTCGTTGGGTAGTGTCTGTGCTAAGGAAGAAGAATGAAGGGAAGTGACCAAGGAGGGGTTTGGCTTCAGTTTTAAAGGAGTCAGAGAAGGCCTTCCTGAGGGGGTGTTTGAGTCAAGACCTAAAGGCAGTGCGAGGAGAAGCCATGAAGACGTCCAGGGAATGGGCGACAGCACGGTGAACTCGAGGAACACAGGAGGTTGGAGTGGTTCGGGGCTGAGGGGTGGGGGGTGGGTGGGGAGGTGAAGGCGGAGGCACACAGGGCCCCTGCAGGCATTGTAAGGATTCTGGCTTTTACCAAGTGAGATGGGGTTCATGGAGGGGTTTTAAGGAGGTATGATCTGATTGAACAGAGTCCTGCTGGCTACTGTGCTAAGAACATCATGTAGACAGACAGGGGCAGGAGCAGAGAGTTACTGCAATAACCCAGGTGAGAGGTGATGATGCCTGGACCAGTGTTCTGGAAATGATCAGATTGCAAATATTCTCAAGTGGAGCCAATGGGATTAGGATGTGTTGGATGTAGGTTGTGAGAGAAAGGGGTCAGGGTGTTAGAGTGAACAACTTAAGGGTGAAGTTGCCATTTACTTCCCAGGAGACAGAGGAGCAGGTTGAGGGGGTGGAGTATTTCTGGCTCAGGGAACTTCAACTTGAGATACCTGGAGTCAAATATGGAAAATGTTGGCTTTTAGTAACTTTCTAGGAGGAACCAAGCCATCTGATCTTTTTTTGTTTTAAGGACAAAATCCATAGTCAAGGATTAATCCCATTAGAAAATAGCTCTGAACAGGGAAGCAGTATCTGAGGATAATTTCGCCCTCTTACGTAAGATGGCAATATGTTCTGCTTACTTTGCATTTTAAAATTTACAACTATGTACTTTTTTTTAAACTTATTTTTTCTATTTCTTTGAAATTTCTACTTTTAAATGTATATCCTACCCTTGTATTTTCCTCCTCCAAGCTGTACAGATCCCTGCCATAAACATTTCAATGCATTTATTTTCCTGATACTTTTAACACTTAAAACAAAAAAATAAAGACGCAGTGCTCCGTTTCTGTGCCAAGGACCCATAATTCTTTCTACTAAAAACTGATGTCTCAATTTACTACCATTCTATCAAGTTCTGGAAGTCTCATTTCAAGTGAATTATCAAAAGACTGAGATCTGAACAATGGCAAAATAATGAGTACTTCTCACCTCCAACTAGAACAAGCCTTTGCTCTCAGCAGCAAGGAAAAGTGACAGAACCGGGGGGAATTTGTCTAACTACTCCCGGTACCAGCTGGTCCATGTACACCGAAATCCTCTCAAAGGACCCACAGCACAAAGATACACAGAGCACTAACTCCACATTGGTTAATACCCCAGGGTGTTTCCAAGTTACTCATGAATCCCTACAACCACCCTGATAGCCCCTATTTTATAGACAAGGAAACTGAGGCACAGAAAGGTTAAGCAAGTTACCCAAAGTCACACAGCTAGCAAGTGGCAAAGCTGAAATTCAAACCCAAGCAGCCTGGCTCTAGAAACTAGTCTGAACCACAATACCCTACCACCAGTGGTTTCTATTACTGTTTATTAACTGCTCATGCAGAGTCACCGAGCACCAACATTTCACATCAGCAGATGGCCGTCCTCCTGCAGTGGCTATCTGGAGGCTACTAATGGCTTGGAGATGCCCTTTTCTTCTGAGGTTTAAGCTTATGGCCACAAGTCACAGCCTGGGTATGTTATTTAAAGGGCAGGGAGATAGAGACAAGGACAGAAGTAACCATCACAATTTAGAAGAAATTGATCAAACAAGAGTCTTATGATAAAAACTTTATTGTCTTAAATATCAAATGTTTTACACATCACTTTTTCTTCAGAAAGTTCCTATTAAAAAAAGAAAAATAAAATAAAGTGTTTTGATTACTTAGGGCTGACTTACATTTCAGTATGTGACAATAATTCAAACCCAAATGCATCTAGTTCACTCAGCTGCAGACAGGTCCTATGTCCAGCCCCTAAACCAATGGTACAATGCAACCAACTGTGGGATTCCTGAGTTTGGTTTCCTTAAGTTCTCAGAGTTCTCCCAACTCTCAAAGCCAAAGCATTATGGGAGTGAATGAGCTACTGGCAAGTCTATTTTGCCAATCAGCCTAGTTCTTCTTTTAAGAATGCAGTAGTCTCAAAGCTTAAAGAAAAATCAGGAAAGCAATAAAAGAACAAAATGGGGGGGAAGAAGGGTTTCTATTTGCTAAGATTTGCCAAATATGGCTACAAAACTGGTAAACAAACCATACTTGAGTGCAAAGGCCATTAGCCCAACTTGCCACGAAGATGAAATTTTAAATAAAAACGAGCAAATCAATATTCATTGTAGGTGCATAGTTAAAAAAACAAACAAAACAGCAAGTGCAGTCAGTATGTTGATCTGAGTACATCACCAGAACTACTTCAAAAGGATGATCAGGAGAATAGAGAATGGGAATATTTTTATCATTCAGAGGGAAAGGTCTCAGATGAGAGGCATAAATTCAAAGCTGTCCAGCCTTGAGGAAAGGAGAAAGAGGTCTGGTCAGCATCAGGTAATTTCAGACCAAAAGAATCTGGAAACAAACTGACGTGACTGCCTCTGATAAACAAAATCATTTATTACTCATGTACCTTCCCAGGAAAAACTACCCCAGCATGCCCCTTCACCCAGTCAGGTAGTGAAAACCTTCCCATATGGATTAAAAGAAATAATTCTCCTAATTTTGTATTCCACATCTCCACCCCAGGTCTTCCACAGTTTGCTTAACTTTTTTAGGTTAAAAAAAAATGTCCTCTAACTCCTACACCCTTGAACCATTTTCTCTGTAGATTTCATTCATGTGCTCTAAGACTCATCTGCTATAGCCTCTCAAGTTTCACAGCCCCCAGAAGGTCTAGATTACCAACCACCAATATATTACGCATAAACCTATGAGAGTTTTCTAACTGTATACCTCAGAAGTCACTAGTTGTTAAAGTCCAGAAATTTTACCTGTATCCATATATGGTAACATTTTAAACAATGGATTAAAGAATGTCAATTTGATAGAGCTGTCCTGTAGAAAGATTTGGTAGAGTCTGGAATCTTCTTGTACATAAATTCTGCCCACCATCCAGTCCCAGAACCATCACTTGCTACATTTTCTGCTCTAGATTCCTATTTTCACATCTTGTACTCAGCTGCTTTAAAACAGCAAATCCTGCAGAATCCTCTGCTAAGTCCCGTTGGCCAGATGGTTAGTATTCCAGAGCAGCCATGCTGAAAGGGGGAGTGGGAAGGATGCCACGGCACACTCCGTACCTCTACCCTGCACGGAAGGAGGTCTTGATGGAAGGAAAAGTTGACTGTCACCAGTGCACATTTAGGTCATCTTCCATTTACTTGCACCTCTATCCTCCCCATACCTCCCTCTTCTTCCACCAACAGTATAAACTGATTTCTTATTACTTGATCTCTTCAAGGATTGCTACCAAATATAAGAACATTTTTGGTTGGTTCCTCCAATTCATTTTTTAAAAAAACATTTTTTTTAGAGCAGTTTTAAGTTAACAGACTCTAATTCCATTTTGAGTCTGATTTTCCAAGTCTTCTCTGAATTTGAATCAAATCATCGTAGTATGACTTTTAAAATAAACGATGCTGATAGGCAAAAATAGATCTTGTTCTTGAAGCTAAAATTTGTTTCATGTCTCCTTACTAGACTGAAAGCTTCACAAGGGCAGCTTCTAATTTGTTTTAGTCACTCCTGTACCCCCAGTGCTCACCAGTACCTGGCACACAGGCACTTAATGTCTGACGAATGAATAGTGAATTCTTATTCAGACTCATACTGCATAGCCTTCAAGAGAGTACCAGTTTCCTGTTCAAGTATGAAAGATTTTATTAAACTTTTTCTCTGCCTTGACCACCACAATACCGACAGTACAACAAAGAATATGATAAACATCTAGAAACCATTTTTTGGGAGGTATGCCTGATGCAAAAAAGCCATGTCATAGTCCTTCTGTCTGGGGAAACCTAGTGATCCGGTGCAGGTGCAAGTCTGAATCAACAATGAAAGTGAGCCTTAGGACCACTCCACACACGCCCATTTCCAGGAGGGGCATTTTCAATCTTCTCCCCATGATACTTCCACTTTTATTCCCCACCCAAATTTGAAGCCTCTACTTGGAAAATCTAAGGCACAAGAGAAAAATCAAGTAACATCAAAGGTTCCTCTCTAAACTCTTTATTTAATGAACCCCTAATATAGTCTACTGAGGGACCACTAAGGTAGGGAACTTGAGCCATGATTTTACATTTCTGGTTCTCAAAGACATGCTTTGAATTTACTTTGTTGTTAAGAGGGAATTGGCATTTTAAAAATCTTTCAGAAAGAAAGCTATTTAAAATTTTTGTTTCTTTTTGTGGAGGGGGTAATTAGGTTTATTCATTTATTATTTTTTTAATAATACTGGGGATTGAACCCAGGACCTTATGCATGCTAAGCACGCACTCTACCACTGAGCTATACTTTCCCCCTCCAGAAAACAAGCTATTTTTATTTTACAGAACTCCTAATATGAAAGGTAACATTCATCTTCTTGGAAAGGGAACTTTTGAGAATGCTATTTCCTTTCTAGTTCAGCCACTGACTACACTAAGTCACCAAATTCAAAGTAGAAATTTGGCTTTTTGGTATTTGTGCTAGAGAATGCATAATCCAGTTAGCTTCTCTTACGTTACCAGTGATAACAAGTTTGAAATACGTAGCAGTTCAATTACCCTGCTTATCCTCATCGCACGTGGCAAACAGGTAGGAAAAGGAAATCAGAATATACTGCCAACTCTTCTGGCCAGTTACTTGCAAGGCTGTTTTTTATATACATGGTGGGATAAAAGCCACCATAACTGAAGAATATATCTGTAGATATAAAAAATTTTTTAATCTTTATAAAATTAACTGTAGGCTATCTATCAGTCACACATGTATATATATACATGAGCTGATGGTTAAACTGACTGATTTTTTATGGCTTTTACGAGAGAAAGCTGTGCTAAGGGAAGGACAGGCAGATTCTACCCTAACAGGTTATCATAAAATCAGTGCCACAAAGTCTCAGATATCTTTCCATTTTTATGTAACTCTCTTACTGGAGAAACGCTTTGGGAAAAAACATATGGTCTGTGCCTCCCTTCAGTATATGTGGAAACAAGGAGTTCTGGAAAAATTTTGTAGGCTGCAAGGCAGAATAGTTTTCACACACACTCACCATCTCTCTAGTTCCCTTTGCCAAGCAACTGGTAATCTTTACATGTTAATGGCTAAAGCCCAAACTGTGGGCTGAAAGCTATTGGCTGATGTCTGGAGGCCTAAAGAGGTACAAGTGGAAATAATTCTTACCAGCTGCAAGGGCAAAATCTACAGCCTAGATATAGCTGTCTGGTTACCAAGCACATTCCTACATATAGGAACCAACTTGAGGGAAATTGCAGAAGTCATACAGGAAAATCTTCTCCTCTCTTTGGTGAATAAACAGACACCACCCTTGGAGGTAAGGGCTGACCACAGGCTGTCCATTACTGGTTATGGCAAAGGAGCTATCCAGTAAAGCAGTCCAATGCTGGTCACTGCTGGTAACCAGAGGAGTTCACAATGATTTTATCTCATTCTTGGAAAAGTTAACCTCTAATTTCTGCACTTTGAATAAAAATCGACAATGAAGGTTCACCAATGTCATATTCCTTAATTCCTTTTGTGTTTTAGAACTGCTAAACTTAAAAATGATTCAAAAACAAGTTTACTTTCATACAAATGATGGACAGGAAGTAAGATTTTAAAAATCAAAAGCAATTATAAGCTGAAAGACAAATGATGAAAAAGGACAAGGATATTTGGCAAGTGGGTTAAGCTCAAAGTATTCCTAATAAGAATACGTGTACAACTATAGGCCTATCCCATTTTCCCCTAGAAATAAATATACATATACATACAATAAAAGCTACTGTAATGAAATCTTTTCCAGACTGATATATCCCACTTGGGATTGACTCCCAAATCTCCACACTATGAAAATTTAGTGGCCACACCTCTGAGCAGTGTTCAGAGAAACTGCTCATACAGAAAACTATGAGGCCCACCTTCATAAAGAAGGCCTTTCTGGAAGAGTCTATTGTCACTGATAAGCTCCCCCACCTCACACCCACCCCACTTTGTGACCCTAAAGATTTATAAGCTTAGAATAAATTCCCAATCATACCCATAAAGCAAATACAGGGGCCCATTGCATTGCTACTAAATTTTGCTTCAATCATAGCACCACTATTTAATGACAGTCACAGCTCTAAGTCAGTTGACAGAAATCCTATAAGCAGTTTCCTAGTGCATCTTACATCTTTGGTGTAGGGCAAGCAAAAGGATCTACAGCACACGATTGTCTAAAAGAACACTTTAAAGACAACCTGGCTAACCTGTTGTTCTGAGTGCCCTCCTGAAAACAGTAAACTACAACTCTCCGTCAACCATCGCTTAACTTCAGAGGATCATGACGAACCTACGCGACCTTCCATCATATCACTCAAGTCTCCCAACACACATTCAAACATCACAGCAAACAAGAAAGATGAGATAGGGTAGAAGAGAAATGTATAAGTGCCCCTAAACTAAAATTTCAAAAACTCCTGAGATACGAGCCTCCATTTTGATTGTGCTCAATGACGTGAATTTTGACGGAAAGAATAAGCTTTCAAAGAGAATTAAGACTTTAGACAAAATCACTTAACGTTAAAAGTTCACAAATCACCCTTCTGAATCTTCTGTTTCAAACACATTGCAAACTCCAACCTGAAATCGGGAATTATCATTCTCAAAATTCTTTTCAATAAAACCAAGATTTCAGATTCCCGCTCGGTACATAAAAGAGTTTATTTTCCAGGAAAGAAAGTATCTAAAATCTATCCAGTAGAATTATTGCACAGTGGGGCCCACAGGACAATGATTTCCAAGGGCTAGTCCTCATATAAAAAAAGGCCACAATAAATACATCTATGTACTATGCCCCACTCTAACTTAACATGGTAAACACAAATATGACAAATTTTGCTTAAAAAAAGAAACTCCTGAGGAAAGAAAGGGATGGAAAACTCTACCAAGGCCACTTGAATCAGAGACTCCAATGACTATTTCCACTGCCACGAAAGACACTCACCAAATACACTGATCATTCCAAGCACCAAGATGAACCAGTGACAAGGTTATCACACTTGAATCTTTCACTCAGATCACATCTCAAACTGAGCTTTAGAAGAACTTCCTAGACAATGACTTTAGAAAGGAAATAAACTGCTGGCAATCAACCCATTAGCTGAACATAAGTTCATCACTCGTCATTGAGGGTTGAGATGTGATCAGTGAGATGTGATCTACCAAACCCAATCTTTAGTAAATTCCAGTGTTGAGGCCATTATTTTTCACTCACAGTTCTTGAAGCATCACCAGGACATTTGCAAATGAAATTACAGTTTTTTCTTTCCTTCTTTTTTTTTTAATCTGGGTAGCACCATGTTTCGCTCTAATGTTAATTCCCTCACAATATCCCACCCAAGATACTTGGCAATTCATGCAGCAGCCTGTGATGCACAAAGCAGCCCAAGTTTTAAAACTTCCCAACTCATTCCATTAAAATGTCAAATCCTAACCACACGAATAAAAACATACCACTCTAGGAGATATTCTTCAATTTTCTGTTACAGCTGAGGAATCATAATACACAGAGCACTAAGTATAATTCCAGACACCAAACCATGTGATCAAATTTGTAAACCGAAAATTAAGTCAACAAACTGTATCTTGCCTATAGCAGAGACACAGCCAAAATATGAAGTTGATCTGCTCTTAGCTGCATGGGTGGTCAGCCATTTCTCATGGCTTCTGCTTCTTAAAGCATTTACTCTCATTCTAAAATGGTATGCTATACACAAAGCCATCCATTTTATTCCAGAATACATCATCTTAATGATAATAAAAAGCTTCTGTATGCACATACTGCCAATACATTTAAAAAAGGCCCAAATTTTAACAAATAGAATAGACAAATTCATCAGACAAGAGATCATAAATTACTTTGGCCGAAAAAAATCTTTGAAAAAAATCCTTAAAAAAAATCTGGCTCAACATTCTGCTTGCAGGTTTCTACATATACTGTATATGTGGTGAGTGTGCATGTGTGCATGTGTGTATATATATATATATAGCTTTTTTTTTTTTTTAAAGGGAATGGAGTATGGTCTAGACCATTTTCCATGGTTATGTAGGAACTACAATGTTCTTTGCTAGCAAAACAAGAAGTGCAAGGTCTGCATTTCCACCAACTCGATGCAAAGCCCCAAGAGCTTCCTGCAAAGTAAAGCCGGCACGGAGAATCCGGTCAATGTCTGCAGCAGGAAAAATTAATGGTGCAAGAAAGGAGGGACTTGATGATGGATGGCTGGTAGGTGGTTCAAATTCTAGAAGTGGCCCTGCAGCTTCAGGACAGACATTTTCTCTTATCTCAGGCCTGTCTGTCACTGGATTCTGTGTGCCCTGACCCAAATCTTTAACCAATATGAAACTGGATGACAAGGACTCAGTCTGCTCAGAAGTCTTACTGAGTGCATCCTCCTCACCTGCTAAAGGTCTGGGTGAAATTTCTACGCCTAAGGTGCAGGGTAGTTGATTAGACGTTTTAGCTGAGGCTAGAGTGACAGAACTGTTCTCACTTATTGATTCCCTAGACTTGGGGACACCTTCTTTATCAATTAACAGGCCATCACTGCGACCCCTGAGGTTAATATTTGCCACATCTTCTATTCCAGCATCAGTTGAAGTGTCTGTTAATTCTTCTGTCTTCACTGATACCGATATGGCCTGATGAAAGGAGATTTGTGAACACTGTTCATCCTGGGTAGCTGTAAGATGCTCATTTTGGGTCCATCTTTCAGAAAGGTCCTTAATACCCATTTGGCTCTCAGTTACTGTCTCTGATTGACAGGTAACTTCTTCAGATGTGTTTTCTGAAGCTGGTTTACTACTAATGACCAAAAGTTCATGAAGTTCCTTCAAGGCTGCCGTTATAGATGAGCAAGATTCCTCTGTTGACTCTACAGAGGGCTGACAACTGCCACAGAGACTTAAAGAGGAGGGGCAATTCTCATAGTCTTTCATTTTTCCAGACATTTCAACATTACTTTCTGGGAGCTGTAAAACCTGAGTGGAAATGGAATTACTCAAAATTTCAGAGGAAGGGTTACACTTTGATGTTTCTACTTCCATCAAGGGATTATCTAAGGTGAAATCAGAAGCACCAATGTTCTTCACATCGGGATTCTGACTGCCTGCTGAATTAAGCACAGCAACTAGGGACTGTTCAACTATATCTACTTCCATAAGTGTTTCTGAATTTGAGCAGCCAAAGCATCCTGAAGGTAGAATATTTTTCTCTGTACCCGGAAGGTCCACATTCTGCTGCATCTTGTCTCCTTTCATTGTAGATTCCAAACCAACACTTTTTTGTTGATTCTGTTGCCTTTCTCCAAGACGTTCAAGGTTCTCTGTGTTACAAAGATGTTCTCGGTCCTGTGGAACATTCTGTTGTATAACCTCATGCTGTTCATTTCTTGGTTCTTCGTGCTGCTGAAGGCCACTCTCTCGACTCAAGTCCTGATATCCTGGATCCTTTCTACCTATAAGCCTCTGTGATTCTCGCATCCTGGTTAAACTAGCTTCCTGTCTTGTGTGGAGATGAGATTTGAGGCCTTGGGTGCTTCTTTCAGCAGGAGATTTCTCCAGATTATCTGCAACAATGGCTTCTTCAAGTGAACTCTGCAAAGGCATAGCTGGACTCTGGTTTGCTAGAGCACTGTCTGCTGAAGAAGCACACTCAGAAAGATCCTGCAGAGGAAGGTGTTCTTTTTTTTCAGAGGTTATCTGGAATTCAGCTGAAGCCTTCAAAGCCTTCATAGCTTTAGGTTCGATGCCGTCTGGGTCACTGGGCTTGATAGGGCAGACTGAAGTAGAGACAGAGTGAGCAAGACCTGTAGGATTACCAATCTCAGGACTCTGTCCTGAAGGATGGGCTTGATGGTTAAATCCATCTGAAGTTGGTAATGATGACATCCCCAGTGAGGTAGTTTCTTTACCGCTTTTCTCTATATAGAACAATGGAGAAAGGAAAAAAGATTAATCAGCAGGTTACAAAGGCCACTAAATTATCAAAGACTACAAATCTAAATAGGATAAAATAAATCAGATCTTTAACCCTTATATTCATAGACTTTATACAAGAGCCACTCTCATTGTGGTGAACAATTTAACATTATAGCATCAGAATATAAGGTAGGTAGGTTCTTAATAAAATGTGTGTATTGTAATTCAATATTTTTATTTAAGTACTACATAAAATGGCTGTGTTAGTGGCTTAAGACTGAAGGACATTTACGTGTCTTTATTCTCAGTGAGTTCAGAACTCCAGAATGGTTTCTCAAAGTGTGTTATCTCTACCCTTCCTCTAAAATCACCTGGGATGTTTGCTAAGCATGCAGATTCTGGGGCATGGTCCTTGGGAGTAAACCTAGGAATCTGCATTTTCAGTAAGTTCCTCAGGTGATTCTTAAAAGCACAATACAGCTCTTGAGGATTTCTGCACTGGAACAATCTCATGCCAATTCACTTTTAGTGTGTCAGATGTAAACACTGAGAAATCTAAAGCCAGGACAGAGTGGGAATTATAAAGAGAACTAAGAATGTGATACTCAGGGACCTCTGGAAGACACAGAAGAAAACATTCTATTTATTTCTATCCGAACATCCCAAAAACCATGTGAGCTTGACTCAGAACAAAAATAAAGCTAAAGATTAAACAGATTAAATCTCAATTATTATCTTACCAAATAATGCAACTTTAAAAAGGATATAAGTTACTTTATCACATTAACATAGTACAACAAAGCCAGAACATTTAAGTACTTTATGGTGGGGAGGGGTGGGCAGTGGAGGGAGATAGTTCATAAGTTTTTCAAAGGCAGTGACAATTTAGAAAAGCCACTGCAACTTACTGACCACTCACAAAAGATGGAAAGCTTAAACACAACACCTTGATGTAAACATCATGATGTCATTGAACATCAGATCCAACTCTCCTTTTGCACTGATCCAGTTTAAAAACTGACCTTTATGCAATTATTACAAGATCTTTAATTAACAATCAAAGGCTGGTAACAAAATGACATCGCAATACAATCTATTAGGGCAGTTGAGACTCAAATGCTTCATGCTGATTGTACCTTAAGAAGCCATAAAGCAATGAATGCAGTTACGATTCAAAAGGCTCTAAACCACTCTAATCCAACACAGGTTAACAATATGAAAAGATAAAGTACTATGTCAGGAAGTGACTGACTTCGTGTGAAAACAATCTTATTTATAGTTTAGGAGTAAACAAGAAAATAGCATGTATCTCAGTGCAAACTATATCCATTAGAGTCTAGAAACACAGTTACTAGTTTTATTTATCAGTCTCTAAGGCTGACTCTGAAAGAGGTTCAATTTTGAGTTAATGAGAACAGAACGATGCACTGTAGTGAAAAATCCACGTTAGCAGCATAGAGGTAGGGGATGATAATGGCCTTCTGGCAAGAGTACGCCAGTTAACAACTGGGTGAGGTGAAGGTGAACACGACCTCAATGTATTCCGTACTCACTATGAAAGCAGCATATAGTCCTCCTGTAGCTGAGATGGTCAATTTCACTGGCCTAAGTCCTACATGTAGGGGAGGACTGGGTCAGTACTACAGGATAGGAGAAGAGGATGAGGACAACGGACATTAATAATTAAGTATGCCTGTTTTTAACCCATCCTTACAAGGAAAATGAAAGAACTTAAATATTACGTATCTAATTACAACCAGCCTGCAAACTCCTATAAAACCCTAGGTTGATAGTTTAAAAAAAGACTGCCTCTCCCCATTTTCATAAATCAGCCAGTACACTCAGGCTGACATTTATTATACACTTCAGGGAAAGGGAAGCAGAGTGCCTCCTGTGGAGAGAGGGAAAAGCAGGGTCTCAACTCTCACTGACAGATTAAACTTCACCCTGCCTGTGTTACTGACTCCGTGACCCTGGGCAAGTCACCTGGCCTAAGTTTCCATTTCTTCTTCAACAAAATGATAAGTTCAGTCCCTCTATAAAGCTGGTAGCTGTGTGCAGTAATGTGAAAAATACACTTCCAGTTATTCAGAAGAAAGAGACACATAAAAATCCCTAACAACGCAGTCTCCTCCGACAACAAAGTGCCATGATGCTGATTATTCTTGATCTGATATTCACAATGGTCAGTGGACACTTGTCTTCACTGGAATCTTTCTAATGACTGATGAAATTTTAAATAGGAAATCATGCTTAGATATGTATGTATGCCAACATACAAATGTATATACAGGCTAGTTGTAACCAGATTAAACATACAAATGTATATACAGGCTAGTTGTAACCAGATTAAACAAGATGAAACGGTGAATGACAGAAGCTAAATTCCAGAATTGCTGCAGATACAGAGACTTTCAGACTACAGATGACAACTGGGTGGAAGGCTTAATGTGGTGTCTATAAATACCTGGTCTGGGGCCCACTCCAGCTGCAGTACACACACACTACATGCATCATGGCTTCTGACGCTCTGTTTGAATTAGGAAACAGACAAGCAAACTTGGGTTAACAATGCAAACCACACAGCATGCAGGGTTATAGTCTCCATTCCATTGCCATCTTTAAAATCAGGAACCAGTAGAGTCAAAGTAAGGGAATGTTTCTGCAGTTTGGACATCCAGAAGATTTGTTGGTTGCTTTAATTCTTTCACAGTACATAAAGCAATGTGTCAACTTCAACAGATTTTCAACAGAACTTGGAAAGAAATTAATTTCACTACCTACACAGAGAATTCATGGGCAAACATGTGAGACAGGTGAAAACAAGTAGCTCCATAGATGGAATTACGTGACACGGAAATCTTATGGAGTAAAGGTGAGCGAACACATGTAACAGCCACTTTCCAAATTTCTTTCTTAGCTGAGATTTATTTTTCGAAGAAAAACAAACCAAACCCGATTATCTAACCTGGCTTAACTTATTTTTTTTAATTAGTGTTTAGAAAACATTAGATACAGCTCCCTACTCTGAATTATTTTTGTAATCGATAGAAAAGATAAAGATATTCTGGTATAAAGTACCCACCAAGGAAACAGTTTTTTCTTTTTAAACATTTTTTGGGGTTGGGGGTGGTAATGAGGTTTATTTTTTAAATGGAAGTACTGAGGACTGAACCCAGGACCTCATGCGTGTTCAGCACGTTCTCTACTACTGAGCTATAATCACCCTCCAAGGAACAGCTTTTAGTAAAAATACTTTCACCTATGTCTAGAGTTTTGATTTTGATAATACTCAGAAGTCGATGTTTCAAGCAAATGGAACCTGATGCTGATGAATTACTTCACTATTTAAACATTACAAAAATTAGCACAAGCCACACACTGTCAGTAACCAAAGGTCACATGGGTAAAGAGCCATTTTATTCTAAGCCTTTAAAACTGGTAGACCACCCCTCCTACGGCTGAAAACATCTGTAGTTTCCATTTTAATCTCCTAAACTTTTTATTAAAAGAAAGTAATTACTCAAAGAGAGTAACTGTTAGTAGGTTATAAAGCACTGCTATCATCAGCTAGTGTTTCTCAAATAAAAGCACCAAAACTGTAGGGGGGATAGGTTTCACAAAATGGTAACACATCCTTGTTTTATTAATACATAATATGACTAAGCTGACAGTTACTTAAAAAAAAAAGTAAAACCTTCTACGCAGGTATGTCAAAGTCATTCATATTTGTTTTGCAGGCAAGGTTAAAACTATTAATTCAGTCTCTCTGTCTGGTTGTTTAACAATCTTCCCTCCCTACAAAATACTGAAGTCACAACCTGAACTGTACTTTGTATGTAAAACTGAGCCAAAATGTGGTGGTGGAATAGATTCTGAGCAAGGCCAGCCTGGAAACTCCATCTGCTACCCATGCCTATTCTAAAGTCTCAATGCTTAGACCACTGGGTGTTCCCTGGTGATAAACGCTGGCAAAATCTGGCTGCTTATTTTTAAAGCTCTTATCTGTTTTGTCCTTAGGAGAAAGCTATTCCCTGAACTTGTAGCTCTAATACATTTTACTACATCAGCAAATGCAATGTGTGATATTAGTCACTAATGAGTAACTACAGCACAAGATTTAAAAATAACCAAAACTCAAAAGTTAATTCTCTTCAGCTTCTAGAAAATGCATCCGAGTCACTGTTCTGTAACGATGGGGAAAAATTATCCATGGAAGCGGGATTTAGGCCTAACTGTGTCCTTCCATTTTACCCAGAAAACTCGGCTTGATCTTTAGAACTAAAGAGGCTACAATAACTGAGACTTCAGAAAAAAAAGTATTAGGTGGCTTCATTTCCCTAGTTTATATACTGTTCTGATTGGGCCCAATGACACACGACTGCGATTTCATTAACAGCACAAACACTTCAGTTTGATTAATGTTCAGTTATGCCTCTTACTGTTGGTTCTTCTGTCTTTCGTGGCAGCACTTTCAGTAGACAGTGAAAAGGTGAGCTGCTTAGTCACAGTGACAATGCTAACCTTCAAAATAAATGGGCCTAAGCAAAGGACAAGAAAATTTCCAGGAAATGTTGAACTCAAAAGGAAGTGCCTGCTTAACTGTTACAAATTTCTTCAGGAAAAAAAAGGACAAGATTTTTTTAGGAAGCCCACCAAAATGTGCGTAAGCAAATAACTCCCCAATCTACCTTGCACACAGCAACAGACTGCTGTTTCTTGATCTAATGAAACATGGAGTTTTTCTTTACTGTATTTAGAGACGGGAGGAGGTGGTAAGAAGACAAGGAACACACCCACAACAGGACAATGAGACTGACTGTGAACTGGAAAGGTCCTGTCCCCGCTGTAGCTCAAACTCCCCTGGCACACCCACCGATAACAAGAGCTTGGCCATTCCAAATACCTGCATCCTCTACAGATTTTTGAAGGGCTTCTGCTAATTCTTGGTCTGCAATCTCCTCTGGCCGTACTTCCTCTCGCCCGGCCCCATAAGCCAATCGGGCACACTCTGGTAACTCTCCCTCGGGAAGGAAGGTGGTCTGTGAGCCTGTGGTGCCAATCACGAGGACATTTTTCTTGAGGTCAATGGAACACTTAGAAGGAAAAAAAACAAAGACTGATGATAGTAGATAAAACAGGAAACAAAAATTATGATCTTGAATTTAAAACTCCATTTACAAAGAGCAACATTGACACAGATGGCTAAAAAAACTGATTTTACTTAAAAGTATTTAAACTTTAACCTAGGTAACACTGTCTGTTAATTTAGAATCTTTTTAATATTTAAATTTTATAGCAGAATAATCTTTATGGGACATAGTTTAACCGTTCATTTCTGAACTTAAATTTGGAAAACCGCCAGGCATAATCAGCAGCCACACCTTTTAGAAACATATAAGTGACTTAAAAAAAAATAAAACTGAGACATACCATTTATGCCGTTCCACATTTTTGCTTTTTTTGCTTAGTGTATAAAGTGCAGCTTATATTTAAACTCTAGACCAATGGGCTGAAAAGTGATATACAAACAAGGCAAGCTCTACAAAGGTATTCTATATTTCATACTTACATTACTCTGCTTTTCAGTATATTTTTATAATTACTTAATAATATAGGACAGTTACACTGTATGTTTTATACCTATAAAGTTGGAGACTGCTGGTCTATATCATGATTTAAAAATAGGGAAATATAGGGGATGGTATAGCTTAAGTGCTACAGCACATGCTTAGCATGCACAAGGGCCTGGGCTCAACCCCCAGTACTTCCTTTAAAAACAAACAAACCTAATTACCTCCACTCAAAACAAAACAAAACAAAAAAAAACGGAAAGATAGCAACAATAAGTTAGGTTTTATAGGGTTTTATTTATATATGCATTCACTCATTCCTTCTACTTAAAATTCTATACCTTGATTACAATATCAAGGCAACATATATTTTTCAATGCAATATACTTTTAATGGGAATTTAATATTAAACATTTAAAAAGGAGTATTAGTGACATAAAAATATTGACTAGAAGGGGGGAGGATATAGCTCAGTGGTAGAGTGCATGCCTAGCATGCACAAGGTCCTGGGTTCAATTCCCAGCACCATCATTAAAAATAAATAAAACCATAATTACCTCCCATAAATAAACAAACAAACAAACAAACAAACAAACTAAAAATATTGACCAGATATGAAACCTTCTTGTGAAAATTTTTACTACCCAAGAGCACACTAATTGCTTCTTCAATAAGAGAAGTTTATCTTTAAACAAATTATTAGGCTTCAGAGTAGAATATAAAAACCACTGCAAATGAACAAATTTACAAATCATTCTCTCTGTACTAAATAAACATTTTCATTCCAAACATCTTCTGTATACCTTTTTCCTTAATCCTCAAGCTCTTCTTCCCAAGCATTGTTTGACCAGTTACTAAGGATTTACTAAACTTATACTTGCAGTAAAATCATCATTGTGTATTATGTACACTTTCCTACAAACCCACCAAAAAATTACTTGAGTTCTAACCGAAACTAAAAATTACACAAAGGAGCTAAACTGTCCATTGTAGACTCAAAACAGATGGCAAGATTCAACAGATTCAGAAAGATTTCACAAAAACAGATCCTATTTCTACTGATACATAATTTCAAACCTTGTATGACATCATCATCATTTATGGACTTTTCCAGGTCTGAAGTCATGCCTCTTAGTTTTTCAGGATATACAACCAAGAGAAATGATGCAGTAATAACCATATACCATACAAAAAGCCAATGCAAAGAGAAAGTGAAGCTCTTAATTACCTGATGCCGTTTCAGCATGTCCAGCCCCAGAAGCATGTCCATGGGCTGTTCCTCAAGTATAGAGAAGGAACACGCCAGGAAATCTCCTTCAATTTGAACCTGAGCTAAAATAAAGCACATGAAGAAAGGAAGAGGGAAGATTGGATCTATCAATCTGTGCCTTTCTTCCTGCAACCAGTCAAAGCCAAGGCAAAGCATGTACACAAGTGAGTTAAGCATGAAAACTTAGTGAGACCTTAAAAGACAAAGTCATTATCAGGTTAAAAACCAATGAAGCTCGTAAAGTGGACTGGGCAGAACTACTACCTAGAAGACCTGTTGATATGTGACACCATTAGGATACACGCTCAGCTGGTGAGGAAAGCTGGCATTCAGCATTAAGAAAGAAAGAAAAGAAAAAGACCAATTCCTTCAGTATTAACCACCTGCGTCCTATGCACTTACAAAAGGTTTTCTAGAAGGAAAATAAAATCTGTACACCCTAAACCTTTTCCAAGAAGTAAACTGTTTATTATAGCCAGTATAATCAAGTTTCTATTTATCAAACCAGAGATAACACCAAAGCCGGTGTTTGCCTTGCCTCTTTCCTCAATTACTCCTCCTATCTTCTTAATTTTATCTGCTAAAAAAGTCACTGTTATTAACTGTATCTTACATGCAGAATGTGTATGAAATACACATATAGTATAAAGCATAACACAAATACCCAAGCCTCTATTTCCCAGGTTAAGAAACAGAAAACTAAGGAGTCTCCAATATATCCTACTGACAGAGTTTATTCTTTGCCTCTTCCAACCCTCCCGACTATCCCAGTTTTTTTGTGTTAATCATTCCCAGCTTTTCCTACAGTTCTTACAACTTTTGTATGATTTCTAAGCAACATATTGGTTAGCTGTTTTTGAACTATGACTTGCTTCTTTTACTCAAAGGATATTGAGATATTTTATTCCTGTGGCTGCATGTGACTGGATTTCTTTCACTTGTACCAGCCCTTGAAGTACTGTAATGTCTAATGTGCCACCACTGGTTTATCCATTCTGCTGCTATTGGACTGCTTGGGTTGCTTCCAGTTTCTGCTGTCACAGGCAATGCTACCCTGAATATTCTTGCACTTGTCTCCCGGTGTGCCATGAGTTTCTCTAAGGTATACTTGAAAGACACAGAGGGTTCTAGGGTATATTAGGCTCAACTTTGCTTGATGTTGAATTATTTTCCAAAATGTTTCCAGTGGTTTTTGAAAGTTTCCATTGCTTTACATTCTCTCAACATTCAATATTATTAACATCTGGCAAGTAATCCTCTATTTTCCTGCTTAATGAGATAAAGCAATTTTTCATACTTATTAACCATTTGGGTTTCTCCTTAAAGTACTTGTTCAAATGTTTCTGCTATTTTTTACGTATCAGTCTTTCTTACTGAATTGGAGGATACACAAACCCACAGAATATGTGTATTTTCTGAATATAAATCCTTTATTAGTTATATGTTACTTAGTTTGTATTCACTTTCTTTAAGATGTATTTGATGAAAAGTTCTTGTTCTTAATGTGATTCAATTTATAAAATAATTTCCTTCTTATCTTTTAGAGAATCCCCTTCCTCTGTAAGATATTCTCCTATATTTTCTTCTAAAAGCTTTGACTTTGCCTTGGACATCTGGTCTTTAATCAAACTTGAATTGATCACGTATTTTTATATGTGATGTGAGATAGGGTCCAATTTCCAATTCATTTTTTCCACATGGATACTCAACTGTCTAGCACATTTCCTGAAACTGTCCCACTGCTCTGTAAGATTTCCTCTCGTATTTATCAAGGTTCATGTAAGCATGGGTCTGTTTCTGTTCTAATCTTCTGGCCTTGATATCTAAAAAGGAAAGTTATTCCAGAGTATCTTGATTACTCCTGCAATAAAGGGTTCATATAAAATTTAAAATTAACACATCAAGTTTCACAAAACAAAACCTATTGGGATTTTGAATATATTACAATGATACTCCTGATGGATGTGGGAGAGTCACCACCTTCAATATACTGAGACTTCCTGTCCATGGTGTAGCTCTCCTCTACTTAGATTTCCCTTATTGTTATAAGCTTTTCTTGATACTGATCATAGCTGAAGTTGCAAATGGTACCACTTGTCCAACCACAAGAAGGACACGAGGGAATGGTACTTATTGTCTCTTCCTATTACCTTCTCACTTAAAACCATGAAAAATCTAAGAACTCAGACTCTGAAGCAACCTGTTTGTGATATTCCTACCCAATTTCACTCTTACTGTGTGTAGGAACGTATTTAAGAGTAAGGTATTTAAACCATCCTTATTCTATACAAATAAATAATAGGAAACACGGAGATTCTAATAAATTGATAAACGTATAAAAAAAGAATGAAAGAAAGAAATATGAAGAGGAAAATGGGTAGAAAAGGTACAACTTGCAAAGAAAGAAAAATAACTTATAATAAGAAACTAACTTCTTTATCTGCAAATTAAAGGGATAAAACTAATAATACTTGATTCGTAAGGACACTAGGATGAATATTCAATCAGCGCTGGAGAAACCAGACTGGCAGCAGGTAACTCTATCTAGACCCTTAAATAATATTTGTAATCTTTGATTTAGTAGTTTCACTTATAGGAATCTTAACTAAGGAAAAAAAATCAAAGTGTGCACAAAACTACACAAAAATCCACTGCCGTCTTATAATGACAAAATATTGGGAGAAAAAACATATCCCAAAAGCTGACCATTAAACCCATACAATAGAATGTTATACATTTATTTAATAATGCTTATGAAATTTAAACTGACATTTGGAAAATGTGTCACTTTTTCTTAAAGCAAAGTATAAAATTCCATATATGATCCCTTTTTACAAGGAAAAAAATGCCAGAAAGAGATCTGTCCAAATGCTACTACGGATTGATTCTCACCTAAAAGAATTTAAGGTATTTTCGCTTCTCACATTTCTGTACTTCTGAAATTCTCTACAGTGAGCATCTATTAAATGGATAATAAAAGAAAAAAGCAGAAAGAAAAGAATTTTGATTAAACAGAAAGGACTGAACACATGTATTTATTTCCATTCACTCCTAAAAACACCATAATGAAAATTTTAATTTTTTTTTCAAAGGTACAAATCACTAAGGCCAAAAATATGGACGAGATAACTGAAACACAATTTTGGGACCAGAAAGCAGATGACAGCAAGGAAAAGATCATGGAACTCCCAAGAGGATGGTGTACTGGCTGAAGGTCTGTGCAGGCACAGTTACACCTTGGGCTCCTCTCCTGCACTCTGCTCAGCCAGCTGACTACCTGCTTCCACCCCAACAGCAGACTGGAGGCTTATTTTCTCAAGAGGGTGAAACTGAGGCTGTCATAATAGAGATGGGCATGGAGGAAGACTGGGACACAACAACCATCACCGAACTGAAGGCCAGGCGGCTAAGTGGACTCTAGCCTTCTTCTCCAACCCAGCTCCCAGATCACCCACAATCACCACAGCTGCCCACCCAACCAACCTCGCAAACAGCCTTCTGGTGTCCCGTTCTTCAATATGAGCAGATGCCAAGGATCACCAGACATCTGCAAAGACCATCTAACATGAAAGAAAAGCTATACCAAACAGAACAGAAAGGCTGGAAGGCAAAGTCTCAGGAAATTTCACTAAAAATCTCCCAAAACACGATGAAAGGAAAAAAGAAAACCAGAGGACAAGTCCATGACATTAGTTTCTCCTACCTGAATTACAGACTCCCCGAGGGGAGCAAGTCATCATCAGCATCATTTTTCCAGATTGAAAGGCACCCAGCACAGTAGACAAAAAGAGATCTACACCCAGGTACATCATTGTGAAATCTCAAAACACTGAGATCAAGGAGAAGATGCTACCTGCTTCAGAAAAGGAAGAGACATCTTACACACAGAGCATCAAGAGTCAGAACAGCAGCCAGCCGCTCCACAGCAACACCGACAAAGACCAGGAAGGAAAGTGACTTCCGACCTAGCTAGTCTGGTAGGACAGAGGAACAAATACATGCTCTGATACTGAAGGACTCGATTTACTCTTGTGCACAAACTCAGGAAGTCACTGGAAGATGGACACTAATAAACTGAAGAGAAAAGGGAAAAAGCGTGGGTTTCACAACCCGACACAAGACACAAGGGAAAGGTACCCCTCAGGGCCCCGTCAAGGGAGACTTTGAAATAGCTGCTACAAAGCAACCTCGAACCACCAGCCCAGGCCCTGCAAGAAGCATCTTCAATAGGAAAACATGTATAAAGCACATTTACACAACGAGGTAAGTGTCTAGAAATGAGTAATGTAAAAAACCGAATAACCAAAAAAACAAAAAACAAAAACAACAAACAAAAAAAAATCACTAATTCTGAAAAAAAAAATACTAGACATGAAAGGAAAAGCAATCTTTTTCAATTGGATGGCTCAGCTCTCAACAGTATTTACGTAGTCATGTAAGTAAATAGCATTAAAAGCATATTATTTAGAAATATGGAGGTAAGTATCAAAAGAAATCAGCTCAAATAGAAGGAGGAGGAAATTATCTCTGAAGAGCAGGAAATAAAAGCACACAGTAGATTGGTGTTTTTTTTATAACCAGTTGAACCAAGTTGCATGTATAACTCTAATACAGGATTTAAAATTTCTAGAGATTAGGCGTGCCGGATCAGATGCCCCTATCCAAGAGAAATTTTTTTAAAGTCCACTGCCCTACAAAGGCTCCCAGTGCCTTTCACTCACCTAGATGTACCCTTCCAATAATCTTCTGGGTGCCCACTCCTTTGGCAATTCCTGCCCACCGACGGTCCACCAGCCTCATTATGTTACACCTTTCTGCACAAGCCTGGCTCATAATAGTCATCTGGGCACCTGGACGTGGAGGGAAACATCAGATAATAAAGACAAAAACCACATTTGTGATAAGATTAAAAATGCAGCACTAAGAACAGGGCAGAAATGAAGTATACTCCCAGGCTTTTGTCTGTGTAAAATTATTCCTACACAGCAAGCTTTCTGCCACACTTAGTTCAACTTTTAGTTTCACATTGGAATCTGAAACAGTGTAGAAACTTGACACTGAGGGAAAGAATATTTTGTTTAAATATAATAATTAAATAATATTTTAAACTTTAAAAATAGAAAGCAAAACTACATGGAAAGGACTTTCAAAAAGCCAAACTATGTCTACAGATGGAAATGCTCAATTAAGGATTACTGAACACTCAGATCAGTTTTCACTGAGTATCTCTAAACATCATACCAAGTTATTTTTATTTCAAACTTTGGGACACTAATTTACCAGCTAAAAAGTACATCCTGCAGCCTCTCAAAAAATCAGAACTGAAGTCTCCATTCTCTGTTCTCACTCCTTTCAGGAAGGAGGCACTGGAGTCTCTTCTCTCTCAGTTACACGTACTTACCCACACAGCTGGAGTCTGTCTATCCAGAAGACAGATGCTAATCTTTGTCTAGGATCCTAATCGCTCCCACAGACTCTAGTTCTACATTCCTGAGTTGGATGTGTCTATCTCAAAGCCAATAGGTATAAAGCTCTTTCTTTCCAGTTAATACTCTCCTGGATTTCTCTCCTTGCCAATGGAATTATTTTCTTGCAATGATAAAACATAGGCATTGTTCACTTTCGAATCCTATTCTTTTAGCCTTCTCCTCACTCTCGAACTGTTCCAAACCTGTTAAATTCTGGGTAATTTCTGATCTTTCTTCTAACCATAGCAATCAGCCTAGCTTACACTCTATCCCTCGAGCTAGTGGACAATTTTTCTGGTTTCCAAACCACTCTGTGGATGTGTAATTTAAAGCAGGGAAATAGTTCTGATCCTCAGGGGCACAGAATTCTCCAGAACCATCATTGTCTTCAATCTTCTTAAACTATCACCTTCTTCAGATCACTTATTCATCTGCTCAAAAATCTTCAAAGGTTCCCACTCTTTGTAAGATCAGCTTCCAACCACATCGCCACAGCCTCAGATCCCACCTTACCCCGGTCCAATTATTTCCAGCTGCTACAGACTGAATGTTTGCATCTCTCCAAAATTTATGTTGAAACCCAGTCCCCAATGTGATGATATCAGGAGGTGGAGCCTCTGGGATGTGACTAGGTCATAAGTGTGAAACCCTCATGAATGGGATTTGGTGCCTTTATGAAAGAGACCCAGGGGAGCTCCCTTGCCCCTGCCACCATGTGAGGACACAGGGAAGAGAAGGTGGTCTATGAACTAGGAATTAGACTGAATCTACCAGCATCTTGATCTTGGGCTTCTTAACCCCTGGAACTGAGAAACAAATGTGCTGTTTATAAGCTACCCAGTCTATGGTTTTCGTAGCAGCCCAGACTCAGATACCAGCCTCATATTCTGACTGCTCTACACCTTCCACTTTACCAGGAGGAATGTGTTCCCTTTGCGTTTTACTCACATTGACCCTCCTGTAGAGTGGCCACTCCTCTGCTTGACTCACTTTCTTTGAATTCCACTTACGCTTTAAGGCCCAGCCCAAGACCCACCTCCTCCCCAACGACTGTTCTTTCCCAGTGATCTCTCCTCTCATTCAATTTCAACACTTCCTATTCATATTGCTCACAAATAATTTACACTTTATGGGCACTGACAGCTCCTGACATCTGAGGAAGGTTAGAGTCAAGAAGGCCCAGAAATAATGAAGGACAAGGGAATTTGGGAAGGCACTTCTCTCTTTTCCTCCTCCATCCCCACCCTGCTCCACAAAAGCTAGTTACTTATGGAAAGTAAGCAACCCCACGGTGAGAAGGGTCCCTTTCACAGCTTTCCTGCCTTTTCTCAAGCCTCAGCTCACGGCCCCAGTCCTCTACCCAAGCGCAGTTCAAATGCCCTCTTTTTTTAGGAAGCCACACTTGAACACCCCAGTCACAGTGAGAATGTGGTCTTAATGTTCATCCAACATGCATCTGATTTTTACATAGTGGTTAAGAGTTCTGGCATCAAGCAGATCTGGGGCTGCATCCAAAGTCATGAACTTTGTACACCTGGAAGAGTGACTTCGCCCCTCTAAGTTTCCTCATCTGTAAAACAGGGATAATACAAAAGAGCTCACGGGGATATTCTGAGGATTAAATAAAACTGACTAAGATGATACATATTAAGCACCTAGCACGGTGCTTGGCACACAGTAAGGGCTCATTAAATGCTGAGTGTTATATCAGGGTCGCATGTATTTGCCTCGCTCACTCATTGGAGCCCTACGAAGCTCCAGTATTACCCCCCAGGCACTCAGTGCAAGGCTCTACACACAGCACTCAACAGACACTCAAAAAACTGAATAATCAGAAGATTTACTTCTCCCAGGAATGTATACGTATCAAGATACAACTCTTAACAGTTGAAACTGAGCATGTGCTTCAGTATTTGTGGCTGAACAAATGGAGGAAAAGTGACTTGAGCAGGGGCTAGGAACACATTCTATCTTACAGCCTCAAGGGAGAGACCCACGAGGCCACGCAGTTACACTCACAAGGTGCTGCTCTGTGTTGCCTCACTAAAAAGTCAAAGAGCTGTTACTGAGAGAAAAGGTGCCAGTTAGTACAGACATTATCTGAATCCTCAAGGGGGAAACTCCCTGTCTCCTGACGTGGCTGTTAAATTCGTTAAGGGCAAGAACATTCTTATACACTCACGGCTTCTGGTAAAGTACTGGCACACACACCAGGCTGAAATATTTGTTTGGCCTCTGCACACTCCCTTCTTACAGCTCCTTATTCTAAACCCATTTACTCTCTAATTTCATACAGAGGTATCCTAGAAATTCAGGATGCCAACCAAGTAAGGGGAGGTAGGAAGAGAAAGAAGACACTGCAAAATAGAAAACTGGTTAAGAAATAATTAAAGGAAAAAAGTCAATTATAAACATAAGATTGACAAGTGAAAACAATAACCTCTGGCTTGTTAGTTCGCCGTTCAAAGGGCTACTGCCATCTTTAACAGGCACCAGAGTCTCCCCTTCTCCCTGGATCAGGTCACATTGGACGCAGAGACAAAGACACAAAAGATGGAGACGTCACCTGAGTCAACAAAGGCTTTCACAGGATGTCCATTCACTTTGCAGTTAATATAAAGCATCACTACTTGGCCAAAACTTTCTGGAGCCTCTTCCATAGCTATTGTCATGTTTTCCTCAATGTTCTGTTGCCTGTAACAAACCAAAACCAGGTACACTAAAAGCATTATTTCCATGAAGAGAAATCTGTTTCAAAGTCACAACATTAAAAACAGATCTGCACATATCTTTTGTTCCAACTACAGCAGCTGAGTCATGGAAATGGAAATTGGTGCTCTATCCTGAAATATGTGATTTAGCAGGAGGAAGTGAGATATACATTGGCAGAACATCTAAGGCATACAAATTACCTTCATGTAAAAACGATTATGTTCCCTTTACAAGCTCAGAAATAGGTAAATAAACTTCTGGAGAGTGAGGGTCACAATCCTTTTTATCCTACATAACGTTAGAATTTCGTCAATGTTCCAATTTAAACTGTGTATAATTTATACTGGGTATCCGGGTACACTTCCTATGTCCAGTGCATTAAAAATAGTTCGAAAACAAAATAAAACAGATGTTTCAACTGCTTGTGTTGCATCTGCTGCTTATTTTCCAAGTTTGGGTTCCTAATCTGTAAAATGAGGACAGTAATTTTTATCACAGGATTACCGAGAGGTATAAAGCATCCAGTACAAAATGCTAAGATAAGAGCAGAAGCTCGAAGAATACTCACCTGGCTATCACTTAGAAAACTACACACACATTCATGTTATCATGGTTCACCTGGTCCATCAAAACATATCTTCAAAAACTGAATGTATTCTAATTCTTACATGAGAAGAGCACACAAGAGTTCCAGCTCACTCCAACATCTGATACCGTCATTCCCAACCTCCTTTTAAAAACATCATCAAACACTACAAACATTGATGGAAACTAGGGCAACTCTCCTGAAGACCGAGACAATAACAGAACAGGACCCAAGGCGGGGTCAGTTACAACTGTAAACCAGGGGTTGGCAAATTACGGCTCACTGTCTGTTTACAGGAACACGGCCACACCACTCATCTACATGCTGTCGCACTATCTACGGCTGCTTTTGTACTGCGCTGGCAGAACTGAGTGCGAGCGACACGGGCCGCACGGTCTGCAAAGCCTAAAACATTTACTATCTGGCTCTTTATGGAGGAAGTTTCCTGACCTCTATTCTAAACTGTAGTTACTGTCCCTTTTGTAATAATACTCTGGCTCAACTGTATTGATGGTTTTATCAGCCATTCTGTAATAAAATGTTAAACTTCTCAGAAAGTCAAAGGCATACTCGTTTAGTCAGGCAAATATGCAAGCTATTATACACCTCAGTGTACATGTACCCTATGTGATCACTGGTGTAGCGTACCAAATAAAACTTCCAAGGTGTTTTATATAATTACACAGCCTTTCTCCTAGGCCACACTACCAAATTTAAAAATAACCTAAAATTAGTTGTGCACTCCTGACCTTGCACTGACTCCAACCAAGGTAAGTTTCAGCAGAAAATCTTCTGAGATAATACCAGTTACTCTGGCTATCCCGGACTCTGTGTCATGTTACAGGCACAAGGCTTTGTCCCATAAAAGAATACGTGCATTGCCCCAGTTCCTTTACCTCAACCCTGGGAAGAAACACGAGCCCTATGGATATGCCTCATTTCACTTCTCTTCTAATAGCTCGGAGTCACAGTTTGGCTATGATGCCTCCCCACTCTCCCTCCCACCCCTCCTGCTTCCTGGCTTGAATGCAACTATTCGTGAGTTATGTCAGGTTCCTTTACAGCTGCAATGTGGTCTAGTCGAGAAAACACAAATATCTTCCTATTTCTCTGCACAGCTTTAACTACTGAGATGTTTCTCAAAGATAGTTGTTAGTATCAGATACAATCAGTGGAAACATTTATTCAACAAGAACACAAGTGGATGGCTTACGGCTGTCAATTGATTCTGGCATATTTACACTTCTTGATTTCAAGTATAGCCAGAGAAACAGGAAAACCTTTATCTGACATCCAAGTTGACAGTGTAATATAACGACCACGTTAGGCCTCATTTAAGTAACCAGAGACAGTGACAAGCAGTTATCGTCAGTTCTTTTCTTCTCAGTTACACTAAGGCCTTCACAATTGGCAACAAAAACTGAATCTGGGATGGGGGAAAGCAGCCATTCTTTTCTTCAAAGGGACTGACTGCTAGTAATGGGACCAAGGATGGCATTAGTAACCTTGTACCTGCTTAGGCCCCACCTCTTAAGATTATGATTCATCAGATTTGGGAGTAAAGCCTAAGCACCTGCATTTTTAAAGGCTTCTCATATGACTTTAATGCTGCCTCAGGTGAGAACCACAGCATTAGAGAATCTGGAGCTAGAAACAAGTCCTGCAGTTAGTTTATCTGCTGAGGCCAGCACAAGAACTGTGGAAGGAAAACAGACTATAAGGTTCCTGTTTGTACAGTTATCTCTAATCCAATCATGTCTAAGCCCTGGATTTAATCAGAGCTCACCCATTATGTCTAAGGAGAGAGATCCCAATCAGCCTGTGTAGCCAGCCTAGTAGTGTCCCCAAGTTGGGGGTTTCTGCTCAGTCCTGGGGTCATCTACCTGCAGTTGCCTTAATAATGTGCTTGGGGGGGAAAAAGTGTTTGGGGCTAGTCAGGGAGTCTATATGAAAATTTTAGAAGAGAAAGTCATTAAGTGAATGTTAATCACTTTGCAATGTTAAATCAAAATGCAAGGAAAAATGGAAGAGGAGATAAGAAACCAGAAGACTGAAGCTACTACCTCAGATTCAAAATAAGGAATCTGCCGCAAAGCAGATGCCCAACTGACACAAGGTCACCTGAAGTCTGGGAGATCTGGACTCCCTATATCTTGCTCTTCGGGCCAAGGGGTCATTACCTTATATCTTCTTCTATCTTTGCCTGAGCTTCAAGATCAAAAGGGTCAGCAGAAAAGAGACGAATCCTTTCCTGCTCTCTCCGGGCTCGGTCCTGCTGCTGCTCCACTAGGACCCTAGAAAATTTCTCTACAAGAACAAGGGGGGAAAATCTTAAGAACCACTATATTCTCATTCTTTATTAGTACTCTTCCACAGCAAACAATTTCTCAAAATAACTGTGAGAGATGCAAAAGGATGCCTAAAAATCATTTTAAATGAGCAGTTAGATTTAGTTTCTGAGGCAAGACTACTTCTTCACCTAAATTTAGTGTAAGGAAATAAAGTATTTGCAAATATCTTCTCAGAAATAATGACTTTTCAGTGTAAATCAGTGGGGGATGACTATCTGTGCGGTGGGTAAATGACTCCTCCCCATTGCCCGTATTATCCTATTACCTAGACATAAAACAGAGCACTACTATCCCCCTTTTCCTCTTCTAATTTCACTTCCTTTCAACACTCTGCCTTAAAGTGGATAAATTATAAGCAAACTACTGTTAGCCTATCTATATATTACCTGATAGATACCAAGCAGGAAAATTAGTAAGGAGAAAACATTGCTTGCTACAAGATGCATGTTGCAAGAACTACCTTTATTTTGCTATTTCTTAAATATGAGTACATTCTAATGCATAAACATAGAAGTGCCATCATCATGGTCTTTGGCAATTAGATACACTGCGTAAGAAACTAAAGAAACCAAGATAACTGTCCCATCAACTACTGCTACACATAACAGATGAACCTAAAAAAACTGAGTGGAAGAAGCCTCACCCAAGAGAAGACATACTATACGATTCCATTTACATGAAGGTCAAAAACAGGCAAAAATAACCTGTAATAAGTATCAGAATAGTGGTAGCCTCTAGGAGAGGAAACTGACTAGAAGAGAACATAATAGAACTTTCTGGAGTGAGAGAAATGTTCTATATTTTGATTGGGGTGGTGGTTACATGAGTTTGTCAAAACCCAACAATCCAACAAACTATATACTTAAAATATTTTAGCTCTTCAGGAAAAAAAAAAAAAAAAAAAAGGAAAAAAAATCCAAGTATATCTCTGTAGGTAAATATTACCTAAATTTTAATAATGGTTATTGAGGAATGAGTTATTAAGTATCTGTTATGATATAAAATTTATTCAGTAAGGTTTCATAAACTTAGGAGTAAAATCAGAGAAATCTACAGAGAAAACTTTATTCATAAAGAAGACTAAAAATAAATGTTCTGTTAAGTGCAAGAATAGCTCAAATACAGATCCAACCCCACCAGCATTAAACTTGAGGTGAGTGAGAATAGAGGGGTTGCATTTTGCCATACAGGCATGGCATTTTACTTGTTTTCCTGAACTAAACTCATTTCAGTTGGCATCAGCTGGTTAATTGGTACTCTCTTTAATTGAGAGTCTAACTAAACAGGTTAAAATAGCAGTACCTGGTTATCACAAGTATTATCTGGGGGAAAAAAAAAAGCCCACAAAACACAAACAAAAAACCTGAATCACTATGCTGTACACCTGAAACTAATGCAATACTGTAAACCAATTATACTTCAATTAAAAAAAAATCAATACCTGGGTAATGTGCTGCTAAAATTAGAAAAAAAGAGAAGCAAAGGGGTCTGGCTGAGATGGATTTCAACACCCTACGTGGTCCTAAAATTCTGCCACTATTGCCAATTAACTCAGCCTTTGACATCAGCACTACTTTACCTCTCAGACGAACTAATATGGTAATAAAGCACGTGATACAGTGGGCTGAACACACCAGTTGCTTGATTTTCTCCACATCTGCTGTAGCACAACTATCCACCTCAGGTCAGCTTGACAGCCTTCCAATTTTCTAAGCTTACCGAGATCTCCACTGAGCAGAGCATCTGCCAGGGGTGGATTGCGTTCCTTCAGCAAGGACAGCTCGTGGGGGTTGGCCAGCAACATGTCTCGGAGCAAGGCTGGATTGTCCAAGCCCTGAGGAGACGAAGCTATTTCTCCAGGAGATGAGCGGGACTGCTGTGCTCCTGGTGGCTGGCGCTGCCGGGAGCTTGAAGTGCCAGGCACGGCTATACTACGGAAGTCTATTCGGGGTAAGTCTGTTGGGGAAAATCGATTTAAAGTTTACTTTAAGTGACTCCATGAAAACAAGTATCTGAAAGAAATGGCAGGTTTACGCATACGTGGTACGTAATAGTAGTAGATGGTAATTGTAGACATTCTGAATGCCCTCTCCCTTCTTTCTCATGCTGAGTTTGAATATAAAGTCTGCAGTCTGAGAGTGAATAGGTAGGAAAGAATAGAAAAATAGGGGCACAGGGGGTGGAGGGTGGAAGTAGGGGTAGGCAGACAATGGTAATAATCCCAAATTTCTGGCTTATAAGAAATATCCCAGGATAGTAAGTTTTTACTTATTTATTATGTCTTTAAAAAGTTAAAGCCAGTCTCAAATATAACCACACAAATATGGATGTGGTTCCTAAGAAAAATCCTAGTCTGCTCCGATATATGCTTCAAAGAGTCCTGACACCTTGGGTAAAAAATACGATACGTATCAACTGAAAGCATAAATGTTAGATGTTAACTTCTACAAGTCTGTGCCACACATATTAGTTCTTTGAATTTACACTTTCATCTGTGCATCACTGCTAACTCCTCTCACATCCTGGGGAGCCAGTGGGTGCAATTACTTCACAGGAGAGAAAAAAAGAAAAGGAACCTGTATAGGTTCTCAGTGCTGAGAACACCAAAAGATTTAACAGGTTCAGAGGCCACACTCCCAGGTTCCATACTCCAGGGTGAGCCGACCTTACTAAAATGAAAGGAAAATAAAAGGGAGCTTTACTCAAGGGACCCACATATTGTATGATTCCATTCATATGAAATGTCCAGAATAGGAAAATACAGAGATAGAAAGTAGACTGATGGCTGCCCAGGGCTAGGCAGTGTTGGGGCAAATGGGGAATGACTGTTAATGGGTAGAGACTTTTTGTTAAAAGATGATGAAAAAAATGTGCTAAAGTTGATCATACACTGCACAACTCTGAATATACTAAAAATTATTGAACTGTACCCTTTAAATGAGTGAACTATATAGTACGAATGATATCTCAGTAAAAGCTGTTATTGAAAAAAGGGTTGTATTCTAAAAAAGGGGAAAAAAAAAAACCCCATAAAATCCTAAGTATAGGTAGAATGATGGGCTAGGAGTGAATGAATGAATCCACATTTCTTCAACCCCAAAATATATCTGATGGTTGCACTTGTCCCAAGTCTGGTGCTATCCTGAAGACTTTTGGACCCTAAGTAGAAAAAATGGAATGTTTAAACTCAGGTGTCAAGTTTCTGTCTTTTAGCATGGGTTGAACTAGGCGCTTTCTTCAAACAGACCTCAGCTGTCAAGCATGTGTATGTGTGTGCGAACATGTGTACAAGCGCATGAACTTCCAAACCAATGAAATGTGAAGTGCTTAAGATGATCTTTATGAGGTAGTTAATCTAGGTCAACTAGCAATACACACATGGGTGGGCCTTCCTTGTGGGTTGAGAAATTTTATCTTCAACCCTGTTACACTTATCTTGAGAGTCCATTCGCTTCAGAATAATTTTGAAAAACTTGTTTACCTTATAGACCAGATCCTCTCCCTTCCCCAACCTACTGGCTCTCTTGTCCCTCTGACACAGCACAGGAGGAAAGAAAAGTGAATTTCCAGAACTAACAATTTCACCAAATTAACCAAAGGAAGATTTGGTTTCTATTAATTGATGTACTTGAACCACTCCTCTTTCTAGAGTTTAACAGTAGCCCCAAGGAAAAACTGAAATCCACATCTGAAAGGAACAGTGCCTGATGTTCCCTTATAGTTCCAATTTCATGCTGAATGGAAGCACTGTGTTCTAAACTAGAGTCTGTCATCACCCAGACACCTACCAGCTGTTACATAAACTTTAAAACCAAGTGACCTAGAGGCTAAACATTGTTTAAAGAAATCAATCAGAACATGGTAGGGAATGGGAAAAAAACTAACACATTTCATCAAGTAGTTTCACATTATAAACTTTTAGCTTATAAACTTTTGTAGATCATAAACTCCTCTGAGGATCTGAAGCAAGCTATGGACCCTCTCCCCATCAAACGCACACATGCCCACACCCAAACAGTTCTGCACACTATTTCAGGGACACAGAAACCTCCTAACTCCCAATGCAGATTCTAGATTATAAAAGCCTATCCTGGATGGAACATCTAAGATAAATAACAGTTTCTTTCTACATGATTAACAGAGCTGGTGGGGGAAAATCAGAATCTGGTAGTCCAGCTATTCAACGTTCATAAGGCTCAGTAATGAAACAAGCACCAAGTTATAATTCTCCTGCTTTCAACTTTGAAGAAATTATTTAAAATCAGAGCTTCATCTGTTAATAATAAGAAATTGTCAAGAGGTAGGGGGGCAAGTGGTAGAGTGCATGCTTAGCATGCACAAGGTCCTGGGTTCAATCCCCAGTATCTCCTCTATAAATAAACAAAAAAACCCAAACCTAATTTACCCCCCCAAAAAACAACAACAAAAAGACATTGTCAAGAGGTATCTCTTCCCCTACAACAGAGTTATAAGGTGACTTGAAATGGGGTGCAAGTGCCTGGCTGACTGTAAAATGCTTGGCAAAGGCCTATGACTGAATACCAGACACAAAGTAGCGAAAGTCAGCCAGGAATCACTGGCATACGTAGCCTCTCAAGTCCTTCCCAAGGATAAAATCATCACTGATAACAAGAACAAAGGCTAAGATTTATTGAGGGCTCGCTATGTGCTGAAGGCTTTATATTCATTATTCTCCCATCAACTCCAGGGGTTGGGGTTAATTATAGACCCATCTTACAGATGAGGAAATGGACTTAGAGAAGTTAACTTGTCCAAGGTTACATAGAAAGCAAGCGGCAGAGTCAGGATCTGTACCCTGGCAGTCTGAATCCAAGGCGAATCCAAAACTCTGAACTATGCTATCTACTAATAATGCTTGTCAGGACTGCAAACCATCATGAGACGTCTTACTTGGGAACTGCACCGAAGGTCGAGGGTCTGCATTCTCCTTCTGTCGTAAAATCACAACATCGCCATCCTTTAAGCCGTAAGAAGCCAGTGATCTGTGGTTATCTGTGAGAGGTCTTTCAGCATAGACAATCTACAATCAGAAAAGATTTAACACTATAAAGCACTGAGAAGTAACATGACACAGAACAGAAAGACTGCAGTTTTCCTCTTCATTAGAGAATGCCACTCCCTGTTCAAAACCCTCCAATGGTTTCCCATCACATTTAGAACAAAAGCCAAAATCCTCCCCATCAACTACTAGGCCCAAACAATTTAGCTCCTGGTTCCCCTATGACCTCATCTCACACCGTGATTGCTGTTTCTCAAATGACAGCAGCAACTTCCCCCTCAAGGCTGTTTCACTTGTAGTTCTCTCTTCCTGATGAATGTTCTTTCCCAGGTTATTTTTTTAAGGTCTCTGATCAAACACTACCTTTTCAGAGCCCTTCTCTAATGACCCTATTTAAAATGTACCCTCACCTCCCATATTATTTATTTCTTCAGTGGGGTCTCTCTGCCCACTAAAATGTAAGCTACTCCAAGAGCAAAGACTTTTTTCACCATATCCCGAATGCCTAGAACAGGGCCTGGTAGATAAGGAATGCCCAAGTATTTGCTGAATTAAAGGACAAATGAATCCATAGAAGTAGATAATTTTAGATTTAATACAGGGAGGGAAATGGGAGTGATTTACTCTGGGAATGCTAATTACAATACTATTGAATAATATGTTCACTCCCCCTCCCATGAGTTTTTAGTGGGATACAATTGACATGTAACACTGTATTAGTTTTAGTTGTACAACATGATGATTTGAAATATGTATATATTGTTAAATAATTACCACAATGTTTCATTAACATCCATCACCTCACATAGTTAAAAATTTTACTCCTGTGATAAGAACTTTTAAGAGCTACTCTTAGTAACTTTCAAATACATGACAGTGTTAACTTTAGTCACCCTGCAGTACCTGACATCCCTATATGTCCACTTTTAAATAATCTTGCACACTGGCAAGTCTAAAAGAATCCCAAATACCACTCTTCCTGTGTTCTTCCTTTTACCACCCTCAAATGTTTATCACTTTTATGAGTGGAAGATAAAAGTGGAAGAAATTTAAAAAAAGAACAATTAAACACAGATGGGAAAAAAGGACTGGAGATGTACTACTAATAAAAAGATTTTTACGATGTACAATCAAACACTGAAGAAAGCCTGAGAGCATAAAAATAGATGAAACACTGCTGCAGAAAGAAAAGGGACACACAAAGGGCATACTATGACTTTACCACAAAAGAACATAAAACCTACCCTGCGTTATGACCTACTCCGTAGAGGGCCATTCAGAATAAGCTCAGGCTTTGAAAGGTTTTCTTCCTAACGATTCACTTTTTCACCAGGCTACTGGCAAACTGAGGAACTTGAGTTCTGTCCTGGCTGACAGGGCCCGCCGCCACTCAGCTGGTCCAGGCTTCACATTTCCCATTCGTCAAGCAAGCAGCTGGGGCTAGATAACCATTACAGTTGTCCCTTCCAGGTCTTTCTGCTACACTACCATTTACAATGTTTCCTCACGTGTCCTCATAGCTCTCATAGTAAGACTGCCTGACATAGAAGCTGAAAATACAGGATTTAAACTGGAAAAAAAAAAAAACCGACCTGTCATATCTGCTCTCAGAATTTGCACTGACACGAGAAATGGAACCAGAAACTGAATTTAGTTCCTTCCAAAATCAAATACTTCCGGGGATGAGCAGAAAATTGATTTGCAGAGTTTGTAGGTCGAATTATATAAGTTCTACACAGGTCTAGAAAAAGTATTGTTAGTTCTTTTCTCTCACCTGGAAAGTTAAAACATGTTACGATAGGTTGTAACTGTTACCCTTTCAACTCATTCACACTCCCTTATGTAAGCATGTACCTCATAGTAAAAGCACACCAGAATCAACATAGACGGCTTGCAACACAACCTGAGAGTTGTATAACTTGTGGGATTTCTTGAAAAACCACCACAAACCTGAAGTGACAAGTGTCACAGGTTGAGGTGTGCAGCAAGAAAGAAGCATGCCAAGAGAAATGCCATGCAGGCAGCTTCTACAAGGCGACGTCAACTTTGTGAAGCCACTTTAATGAAGGTACCAGTGATTTAAGGCCAACTCCTTAATTTTCCAGGGTCAGAAATTCAACTATCAGTATATTTAGAGACACACACAGTCTACATATTCTAACTATACTTACAAGAGAACACTTATTTATCTACAACAACAACAAAAAGAAGCCAAACTCAGGAGAACTGGAATGCTCCCATCCACAAGATGACTGAATTATCTTCAGGCTGCAAATGCTACATGGAAAGCCGTATCAAAATAGCAGATGGCTACCACTGAGTGAGCTCCTACTAAGAACTAGCCTCTTACTAGGTTCTCACAGTCACTTACTCCTCATACCCTCTCATTTCAGTCTCATAATCATCTTATGAAGTAGACATTAACTGTCCCATTTTATGTACATTAAGAAGAGAACTGGGATTGGAACTTCGTCTGCCTGACTTTTAAAGCCCACACTCTTGCCTAGTACCACACACAACTTTCCCAAACGTAAGTTCAAAGTGGTCTAGTAAATTAGCTGGGTGACCTTTACAAGAGCTATTAAGCCATCCATCACCACCAAGGGCCTCTCTTCACCAGGGGGATCAAAACACTGTCCACTGCTCAAGGTACCCCCCGCCCTGAACTTGAAGAAAGGAGCACTACCAACTCCTCACTCTTTGGACTCCCATTTTACAGATGCCATACATCATTCCATCACTGTGCAGCTAAACAGTTTTTCCTCAGCAGGCAATATAATTTTTTAAAAAGAAGGCAGCCAGATTTAACAAAAATGTAAGATTCAGGTAATCACTATCATCTAACATGTACATGTACATGTACATGAATCTGTCCCAATCTCCTAAAAATACTAGACTGGAGAATGTGGGTAAAGAGCAAGCATTCTCCACGCTGACGAAGCAGCAGGTGTATACCTTCCAGTCCAAGGACACAGATGACATAAACAATAGCTTAGCTGAAATTATAACTGCCCGAAAGAACTGCTTTCTCGGTTGTTGTTAAAATAGGCTTAAGAGTCTAAGAAAGACAATTATTCTGCAGCTGAAGTCCCAGAATAAAACCGAATGATTTTCTAACTTAATATGAGTATCTAGTAGACTAATGGTTTCAAATTTCTACCAGTCAAAACAAAATGAGTTTTGGTAATGGCATTGGTGACGCTTTCCACCATTCATAATACCCAGTTCAAGGGTTATAAGGCTCAAAATTCAAGATCTGACAGTTGTAAGAACACACAGCAGGTAAATTTATAAGCTCAAGTCTTAATCTGCCAAACCGGCCCAACTGCCAGTACCTACTCCAGAGGAGGCACCCTAGAGACTCCGTTCTAATCTTAACCAACGTTAACAATGGATTAATTAATACAACTCCAGGACCTTTAAGCATGATGTCAAATGTCTTCTGCTCTCTAAATGAGCACCATCAATCAACAGGGATCACAACAACACATTTCTAGCATTAGGGACCATAAACTGGTCACAAAACCCTTGGAATCACATTTGAATGGCTTCATAATAGTATCTGCCATTAACTGAAAGCCCAGAATATGCCAAGTGATTTGCACATACTATCCCATTTAATAGTCAGCTTGACTTTTACAACCCTCCTGCAAGATAATTTGGCAATAGTTACTAAAAGCCTTTCAAAAGACCTGGCAATTCCATATCTAAGAATTTATCCTGAGAAAATAATCAGGAACGGGGACAAAGCCTTATGTACACAGATAAATATGGAAACGTTACTCATAACTACTTCCAATTTTCCCCAATCCAAATGCCCAGCAATAAGGAAATTATTAAATAAATTGTAGTCCATCTATATGATGGTATGGTATATGGTCATTAAAATTATAAATTGCAAGAATTTGGATTGTTATGGGAAAATGCTGACAACATAACGTTGACTGAATAAAGTAAGACATGAAATTGTTTATACAGTTCAGGCTACATGCTTAATAGATACATTTTAACTATGTAAGAAGAAAAAAAGAAAAAAAAACACTAAAATGTAACCACAGTTATCTCTGAGTTATAAGGCAATAAGTAACTGTGTTCTTTTTTTTAATCCTTTTCAATGTTACAAGTTTTCTATAATGAATATGTAGTATTTATCAGAAAAGAAATACATGAAAATTACTTGTGAAAATAAACATGCCAAAATCAGCTACAATAGAAATTTTCAGTTTCTACTGGTTTAAAATAGTGCTTTACAAACCATAGATCATGCTGTGTGCAGAGCTGCACTTCCAGGATCATACAGTTACTGCTATTATTTGGTATTTAAATATGCCTTTCATTTGAGAGTTCTTACACATTCTGCACACTTTTTTACCATGTGCCACCTACAGGGGCAAATTATAACAGTGTTTCAAAAATGCAAAGATATTAATTTCAAGTGAAGCTAAGTTCTTATAATTGTTTGAAGTTCCTCCAGCCAAGTCTGCATCAAAGCATCAAACAGGGCCATGCCTGGCTTCCAAGCCCACACTTGTATTAAGAGATGGAACATGCCTAGCTTTAATCACATGTACAGGTAGAGACTGTGTCTATTCTAAATTTGTTATCATTGCATTATAACTACTATAATCAGACTAGAGCTGTTAAAAATTAACACTTTTTCCAAGTGCATGCTTATGTAAAATCAATACCTTAATGTGGGGTAGATATGCAAGACAGTACTGTAAGGATGTAGGAAAAAAACAGAAAATAATCTGAATTTTCATTTCCATTTATTTTAGTTCATCCTTCCTTAAATTCTATCCTGTGCCTGTTTGTAATGTACCTAAGGTATGTACATAATGTAACTGATGTTAACATTACATGTGTACATGTAATACACATGCATATATTTGCATATAACATCAGTTCATGTGTATTATTTATTACATACATCACAAAGATGCATGTTCCAAAACATTTTACTCAGAGGGATATGTGACAAGTTTGGAGACCAGTGGTCTGGACACACAATGACAGGAAATAGCCAGGAACATACAAAAGAAATTCCCTTTAGAAATGGAGGTGAAGGACTGAGAACAGAGAAGATAAAGAAGAGGAACGAGGTAAAGAGACCAGGGGAATTTTGGAAGGGAAGAAGGGAGATCTGTAACATGGGAGAACTCTGGGAGGTAAAGGTGGCAGAGGGAGGGAGGCCTCAAGTAAGTGAAGATGATGTATTCGTACATAGAAATTATAATGATGTTTACTATTATGATTGGGTGAAAGGAAATGACTCAAGTGTCTAGGGTGGATCCTGTTCCTGCCTGATGGGTAAGCAACTGAAAGATAACCGACCACCAGACATCCTAAAATAAACTGTGTTAGGTTACAATGGAGCCAACAGAACAAACTTCAAAAACAGGAGCTGTTTATGGCTAGGTAATACAGGCCTGACACTAGTTGGAGCCCAGGTTTCCATATGCTAATCTAGCTTGGGAAGGAAATAAATGCCAAAACACTGACCAAATGAATAAGAAAGAATTTAGAGTCAGCTTAATTGTTCAGTCAGTAAGGTATTGCTAACCTCGAGAGCTAGCAGGGCAATGCCTGCCTTGACCATACAATTGTCTTTCAATCTGACACCTTCTCTAATTTAAATTTTTGTTTACAGTCATCTCAAAAAGTGTAGGAATACAGACAATCACAATCTTAGTTTTCTTCCAAGCCCTAATAACAACAAAACGAATTTAAATTTTTTATTTCCTCTACCAGCTGATGATTATAACCAGGATAACAGAACAGCCAGAGAGAAGAGAACAATTGAAAAAGCCACTTTCAAAAATATGGGTTGACTTTCCCTCTCTACTTAAACTGTGCTTTTTTAGTCCTCTACCTGAAGGATTCATTGACAGGAATTGGTTTGAGTTTTTGTGGATTAGTTTTTTTTTTTAATAGGAGTTGTAAAAAATCCCTTTTACCAACATCTTTTGCCAAACACCTTTTGCCAGACTGTGTTATTTGAGTGATACCTTGTGCCCTGAAATAGTCTTTCTTGATATTGAGTTTACGCCAAGGTTCTAAAGTCCAAAGTGTAAAGGAATCATACTCACTTCTGAACAAAATATTGACACATTTGCTTATCATAACACAGGGCAGAACAAACTGTAGTTAGGCAATAGTTTTTGGAACTATTTCATAACTGCAGTCGGAAATCAAGATTTACATTCTGGGGCGTTGGAGGACTTTTATAATAATTTTCTTAATGGTTAGACTACATCCTCCAAGGTCCACTTACCAGGGCAGGATTTAGATGCTTTAGTGTGAAGGCCACAAAGTTACCGTCACCAATTCCGTTTGGTGGCAGCCTCAAAGCATTTTGATAATAAAACGTTGCTTATTTAAAATGCAAAAGAAGCTGAACTTCTTTCCGGTAGGGAAAGGGAAACGAAACGACCAAATCACACTGAGAAGATACTAGGCCATTTTTAAGCAAATATCCTCATAAACACTGAGCTTTGAACTGACTCAAACTCTCAACTGTGACCTGAAAGAGAGGGATTTTGGCCTACTACCAGGGAAGAAACCAGAGAAAGAGTTTCAGCTGAACTAATAATTACTTTTAAAAACAAGAGCATTTCCAAAGCCTTCAAAACAAAGTGGTGCAAGTCTCAAACTTTCTCCTTCACTTAGGGTGCAAATCTCGACATTTAAAGATAAATTACATTTACTTAGGCAGGAACCCTCTCCAAAAAAGCAGATGAACATCTACCACAGGGATCCAAACTGGTATTTCTGGTTGGGGAAGCAGGCTGTATGAAGTCTTGCAAACCTAGGGCTTCTTCTCAGGTCCACGACGACACTCTCAACTCGGGATATTAGAGAAGGGACCAAAGAGCCAGAAGATGGGGCGCGCAGCCCAATAGTCCGCGCGCCCCCAGGCTGCAGCGGGTGCGTCTGGGGTCAGGTTCTCCGTTCCCTCCCCCAGCACCCCACCCCACGCTCGGGGTGTGTGCGGGAAGCACACCGATTCCAGCTCCCTCCCGGATGCGGGGGTGGGCTGGGAATGGCCATCCTGCTTCCCCTCCACCCCTCCCAATTCCTCACCAGTAGCAAAGGGAAGGCGTGAGGCCCCGAGGCGGGAGGGCTAGCTCCGGAGGGAGGCCCCGCTCGCCGCCGGGCGTACCTGGCTCTCGGCTGCGGGGATGCCGGACTCGAGCTCGCACAGTGCGCGGAAGTTGTGCAGCTCGAAGTCGGCGTCGACCTGGAGGGAAAAGGTCACCTCGGAGAGGTCCCTCCGCACACAGTACACGGTGAGCAGCATGGCCCGGGCCCGACCCAGCTCGGCTCGGCCCGGCCTCAGCGCAGGGCGGCGGGGCGGCGGCGGCGGCAGGGCCTGGCTGGTGCTGCGGGCGGACGACGCGGGCTGCTCGCTCACCCGCTCGCTCCTTCCCTCCCTCACACACACTCAGTGACTCACTCCCTCCCGCCCTCACCAGCAAGCACGGCCGCCACCACCCGCCTGCGACTCCGTCTGCCTGCTTGCCGGCCTGCCTCCCACCGCTGCCGCCAAGCGCGCCAGCCGCCCGGCGCCCCGCCCCGCCGCAACGCGGCTGCCGTAAAGCCCGCCTGGCCCTCCCCGTTTCCCTCCTCGGTGCGGCGGAGGGGCGGGCTGAGAAGGCGAGGCGGGAAGCTAGGAGAGGAATGGAGTGGGCGTGGGAGGGGAGTCGGCGGGAAGGCGGGCGAGGAAGCCGGACGGAATTAGGAGGAAAAAAAGTATTAATTGCTTGACTTAATAAGTGACATCTGTGGAGGACTCCAAAATCTCATTTATTCATCCAGCGGGCTTTTATTGAGTGCCTGCTGACAGATATCCACGTGGGTACAAAAATGCGTAAAAATACAGGTCTTTGACCTTAATGCACTCTCAAGCTAGTACAGGAGACTGAGAACTAAGCAGATAGTTCTAAGACATATTTTCCGAAACAGAGATTGAGGCTCAGAGATATCAATTTTTTTTCTTATCCCGATGAGACAGAGTTAAAGGCAAAATCGTTAAATCCCCTGCCTCCTCTGTAGAACCCTGGCTCACTGATCCCTGCCTTATTCTTCAGCCTTGCCGCCTGAGCCCTTTCTGCACGTTGCCGTCCCAGCCACACTGACTTTCAGTTCCCCCTATGCTCCATTCCCCTGCCTCGTAAATAGTTTTCCCTCTACTTGGACGGTTTCTTTCCTATCCCTAGCGAACCCCAGGACCTAGTGCAGTGCCCTTATTGGGCACAGCTTAGAATCCACTCGATAAAATATTTGCTACTTTAATGGCCTGTTTAAGATGAGAGAGATAGAAGCCCAAAACATGAGAATGAGTCAGAAAACCAAAACGGGAAGAGGAAGATAAAATGGATGCAAGATTGGTATCTCTTTATTGACTCCCTACTCCCCCATCCATGGAGTAGGGACCCCCTCTTTTATAAGGGAACAGCATGGCTACACATGCAGGTAAGTGTAGGTAGGTTTGGTGGCAAGAAAATAAGCAAATGACCAGCTGAAACATTTTCCGGGTAAAGGAGGAGGGAAGGTCATCCGTGGAGAATGAAGAGAGAAGGTGGAGGAAGGAGAGGGGTGGAGAAGGGTGGTTGTTATCAGCTACAGAAAGCCTGACTATCAATGGTTGAAACAAATGAAGGTTTATTTTTCTTACAGAATAGGAAGACTGGAGGTAGATGGCTGCACTGGTTCAGTGACCCAGTGATGCAAGGGCCCGTATTTCTGCAAGTCTTTTGACGTTTCCCTGAAGTTCATGGTACAGCTGGCTGCCTCCACTCCATGCATTGTTCTCTTATTCAAGGCAAGAGCTTGCCCAGAAGTCCCCCAGCAGGTTTCTGCTTACATCTCACTGGCCAGAACTGTGTCACAGATGCAAGAAACGCCAGGAAAGTAAGTGTTTAGCTCTTCTCACCTCTTTAAAGGATATGAACAGGGCAGAAAGGGATTGGAATGGGTTTTAGGTGAGACATACATCGTGCCTACCACAGCAGAGAAAGTTTGAAATAACCATTGTACATTGAAGCAAGTTGAGCAGAGAAATGATGTAGGATTGCCAGGTGGTGTCGAGGATTCAGTTGAAGTTGGAGTCATGAATTGACTAGTTTTTGTTCTATATTTTTTCTACTGGTGCTCAGGTGCACAGATGTGATAGATTTTATTTTCTAAAGATGACTAGGACAGTATCTTCCATTTGGTATATTCTTCCTACAATGTGATCATGACATTCCTCCCATTAAGAGATGGGGTATATGTCCCTCCATTTGAATTATGGCAGATGGACTCTGGCATAAATATCATTGTGTGACTTCTGAGGCTAGGTCATAAAAGGCAATATAGCTTCTGCCTGATTCTCTTGGAACACTTGCTCTTGGAACCCAGCAGCCATGCTGTGAGGAAGCCCAAATTGTCCCAGGCAGTGAGACCACATGGAGAGAACATGTGTAGATGTTCCAGGCAACAATCCAGCTGAGATCAAAGCCAATTACCGAGAAAACCCACCACGCACATGAATGCAAACACATTCAGTTGATTTCAGTTCCAGCTGTTGAGTCATCATCACCCTTTGAATCTTCCCAGCTGAGGCCCCAGGCATCATGCAGCCACCTCTGCTATGTTCTTTTTCAATTCCTGACCCACAGACTCTGGGAGCATAATAAAATAGTTATTTTACATGACAAAGTTTGGGGTGGTTTATTATGAAGAACAAGAATTGGTACACTGAATACAGGCACAGCCAGTAAACTGAAAAAAAAAAAAAAAGAGAGAACTTTTAATTGTAGTATAATATATAAAAAGAAAAGTGCATGTATCTTAAGTGTGTAGTGTGATTTTTTCACAAACTGAACACCCCTTATCCTCCCTTCCAATCACTAACTCTCCCTCCCCACCCCCCTCCAAGTGTAACCACCATCCTGACTTTTAACAGCATAGATTAGTTTTGCTTGTTTTTCTACCACACATAACCACACTCACACAATTTATAGTCCTATGTCTGCCTTCTTTCACTCGACATTAAGTGGGTTTTATTTTCATATCATTGCATGTAATTATAGCTTGTACCTTCTCATTGCTGTATAATATTTTGTGTGGGGAACATACCACAGTTCATCCATTCTGTAGCTGATGGGCATTTGAGAAGATAAGTTTTTCCTTGAACCATTGTGACTCATGGTTTTCAAAATTCTCAACCAGTAAGAATCCTAACTAACATAAGCCCATAGCTTTATACCAATCAGCTCCTTTCCTCTTGGGCGTCACCCCTTTTGGACTCTGCTCAGTTGCCTCTTGGGATCTGGCTCCAGAGTGGACTCCCACTTCTCTCTCATCACTCTATGAGATGGCCTTTGCACCTCTATTACTTGTGACCACAAACGGCCTGTGACATCTCTAGTCTTTAATTCTAAGTCTGCAGTGGGGTGGAAAAGACCTAGACAAGCAGGGCTGCCAAGAAGAACGAAACCCATGTCTTGATCATTACGGTGTGTCAAGAACCTTGCAAATGATTGCTAACATTTACTGAATTAACATTAACATTTGTTTGGCTCACTTTGTGCCAGACACTCCTCTAAGCATGTTATGTGTGTTGAGTCATTTAATCCTCACAAAAATCCTATGAGGTAGTATCTCCACTTTACAGATGAAGAAACTGAGGCACAGAAAGGGGTCAGTCACTTGCCCAAGAATACACAAATAGTAAATGGCAGCTCCAGAATTCAAACCAGGCAGTCTCACTCGACTTTACACTGCTGCATGTAAGACCTCATTTTTCTCCTTCTAAAAGCCCTCAGAGGTGGGAACTATTAGTATTCATTCCTATTTCATGGGTAAGGAAACAGGTGTGGGGATTTTAATTAACTCACCCAAGTTCACTCAGCTAGTGAATGGCAGATTCTCCAAACTGGAAGAATCCCTAAGAGTGAAAACATCGATTTAACCAGAACACAAATGCTCTGCCTGCACATTAAGTGTGGCGACAAAACCCTGACTTTCCACACCATTTGGCCCCCACCAGCAAAGCTGCTGTCTACTGCTGGGTTCAAATCAGTAAAGAGGCATCCACCCTAGTTGGTTTTTAAAACTTTATGCAGTAGAATTAAATCTCCCAAACTCTCAGACACTGTAAGTACTTGTTTGATATCTGTGACCTGCTTTTTTTTTATCCTTAAACAACAAACATTTAATTCTCATAGCTCTAGAGGTTGGGAAGTCCAAGATCAAGGTACTGATAGATTTGGCATCTGGTGAGGTCAATTTTGCTTGTTTTTAGCAGATAAGTATTGCTCTTTAAAACCGTCTCTCCCCATCAGCTTCTAGTTGCTCAAAGAAGCCTGTGTCACCTTATTGTTTCTGGGATGTCAACTGATAGCAGCTGGTGCTCCATTTTATTCATTTTACCTTAACACAAAAACTCTTCTCTTTCAGTTTCCTATTTCTTAGGTTAGGATCATGTGCATATGTATAATGCAATGCCTCCTTCCTTTCTTGCTTATCTTTCCTAAAATCTGATCGCGTTTCAGTTCCACTTTGTTCTAGGTCAACTCTTCCTCTCCGTTTCTGATGCACCTTGTACTCTTTGGGCTAGCAAGACATTCATTTCAGGTTATGGCTGTAATTTCAAAAGCCATAATTTGCCTACTCAGAAGTTTGGGGCTGGAGGTCAATATGTTCTTTGATTACCAAAGTCAGCCCTGGGCAAAACTACAAAAGAAGCCAAAGTTTGTCCTTGGCAAGCTCAGCTTTCTGCACCTTCCTTGGCTCCTGAACCTTCTCTCCACCTGCTCCTCTTAGTTCTCATGTGCTCCTATTTCTTCACTTGCTTTTCAAAACCTGCTCTCAAGGCAGGATCTGGACTAATTCACACTAAGGTACTAATGACAGGATAAGCTCAATATGGATCTCTCTTAGGGGATTTGCATTTTAATAGGGGATAAATCATCAGCTGCAGATTTCTCAGCTTAGGGGACTTGGTGGGAAAGGTAAATTTTCCCAAGAACCTTCTGGATTGACACAGATCTACTTCACCTACTCTGCTGACATTTGACCCTTGATATACCTAGCTCAATACCCACTGTGATAGTTAAACTTCTTTCCTATTCTTCTTCCTCTTCAAGAAACTCCTGGTTTTACAAGAGAAACTTGAGTGTCTTTCTTCTTGGGACACCACATCACAGTTGTAGAGGAACCTCAGGTGTCATAGCTAAGAGTATAGAGCCAGCTTTTAAGATATAAAGTGGATAAAAAGCATTCTGAGGGTGGGCACTGCCAATGTCAGAATCATTGCAGTATTGTGGATATGTTCAAAGTCTTTTAGCCACCTGGAACAACCTTGGGCCTCTCACCATAATCAGCAGCAGAACCATATTGGACATAGACTATTTATTCTTTTGGGGGGGTGGTGGCGATTTATTTATTCATTTCTTCAACAATTATTGACACCTACTGCATGTTAGACATTGTTCTAGGTCCTAGTGGTACAGCAGGCAACAAGACAAAGTGCCTATCTACATGATGCTTAAAGTTCTAGTAGGGGGTGGTAGACAAAGAACATATAAAATGGGGAGGATGGTATAGCTGCGTGGTAGAGTACATGCTTAACATGCAGCAGGTCCTGGGTTTGATCCCAAGTACCTCCACTTAAAAAAATTAAAAATAAATAAACCTAATTACCTCCCCCCTAAAACAAACAAAACCCCCAAAAGAACGCAGAAAATGTGTCAGGTGGTGGTAGGTCCTATAAAGAAAATTTAAAAAGCAAGCAGCAGATTGGGAGTGTTGGGGAACTGGGGTACACCGTGGCTGCTACTTTACACACAGTGGTCACACCAAGCCTGTCTTATAAGGTGACATCCGAGCAGATGAATGAAGGCATAAATCATGTGGACACCTAGTTAACTGCAAGTGCTGAGACCTAAATACAGAAGTATACTTGCCATGTTGGGGGAACAGCATGAAGAATAGCACTTTTGGAGATCAGTGAATCAGGAGAAGGAGCCCATGGGTCCAGATTATGTGGTAAGTAACTGAAAGGACCCTGGCTTTTCCTGACTCAAACAGGAAGCCACAGGAGCGTGTTGTGCAGAGAAGTGGTATGATGTGACATTCATGTTAAAAATCACTTTGGCTAACTTGCAGAGGAAGGCAAGAGTGGACTAATTAGAAAGCAATTGCAATAACTCAGGCGAGAGATCACTGGGGACCTCACCAGGTGGAGGTGTGGAGGTACTGAAAAGTGAAGATGGACTCTGTATTCATTTTGAAGGTAGAGCCGATAGGACTTGCTGATGCACTGAATATGGGGTGTGAAAGAGGACTCAAGGATGGCTACAAGGCATGTGCTTGTATTCCAGAGTGTATATAGTCCTTTAAGCTCCTCTGCTTGCTAGAGGGAAATTTATTAGAATGAAAGGATCGCCAACAAACTCCTGGGCAGTTTTGAAAATAAGATCCCACCCCAATTATCTTTTCAAATCCCTTTCCCCCCCGCCCCGCCCCCGACCTCACAGGCCTGTGGCAGGATGCCCACACATCCTGAGATCTAGAGTTCATGAACTGACCTGTGGATAACTACGCTCTGCCCCTCGCTCATGAGAAACTGAATTAGTTCTCTATATTCACAAGTTCTACCTTTCCAATAACTACTTCAGTATCAGCCCTCCAAAGCCCTCCCCACCCCCGCTCCCCAGCAACAACAAAAACTCCTCTAGCCTCAGATGCGGTATCTTCTATCCAGAGCTGAATATACGCCCAATTCAATATCTTTAATAGCCCTAATGTTCATCCTTTATCTGTCACGAAACTTCCTGCCATTTTAACATTTGCTGGTGCTGAATCGGGTGGTCAGAACTTTGTTTACAGGAGGCAGATTTCAACATGAGGAGTCTTATTTTCAGGAAATGATCCTGCACGACCAAACTAGCCTCATGAGCGCAATTTAGCACCGTTTTGTCGCTTCGCTATAGCCGGCGCACAAAAGCCTCAACTGCAAGCTGCGCTTCTCTTTGGTCACATCGGCCACGGCCAGGACTTCGTACGATGCCAGAGCGGAAACCCCAGGCAGTGCCTCGCCACCCCCATCACCACGCCCGCAGTCCCAGAGCCTTGCAGAAACGCGCCTGCGCCGCATCACGTGGCTGTGGGCCGTGGCAGTCATGTGACCCGCGCGGCCAATGTTTGGCGTCCGCGCGGGGTGGGGGTGGGGGGGTCTACTGGTTGCTACGCGACCCCAGGACAGGCTGGGTTTGCACTGCGTGGCTTTATCCCGCGAGGTAGCAGTGGAAGTTTCAGACTTGGCCCATCCTGTTGGACGCGCTGGTTTCGCCCAGGGTTTTTTTGCGGCTGCTGCCTTCTTTCTGGCAGGAGCCCAACGGCGACCCCGACCCCCTTGGGTCTTCAAGCCTAGAAACAGGGCGTCCGGGCGTCCGCGGTCAGGCGGGTTCCTTTTCCTCCGGGACTAGGTCGGCGGCTGGGGTGCAGGAGGGCCGCCCTGGGTAGGCCGGTCGACGCTGCTTTGGCAAGCTTAGCTGGAGAGAACCCGCTCACTCTCTAGTTCGGGCAGGGCTGTGGCTGAGGCAGTGGCTGGCGAGAGACTAGTTCCTGGTCCAAGGCGTGGCATCTTGCAGCTTCCTTCTTTGCGGCTTTTGTGAATGCTTAGGCTTGTTGCTTTGGCCAGAAAAGGGAAATAGGGTCTCTGTGTACTACGCTTCTTTCCTGAAACGATTGTGTTTTGAGTAGTTGTAGACTGGAGACACAGATTTCTATTTTTTAAAAAAAGATATTCACAGAAGTGAAAAGAGTAAAATACTTTTTTAAAAAGTTTATGTATTTAACACTAAAAAAAGAAAGGCCTCATCTTTGGGATTTCTAATATTCTTCTTGCTGTTCAGCTTTTTTTGTTTGTTTGTTTCAGGGTTAGGACAAGGATCAGGGTTAGGTCTAGTTATAGGTTTACAGGTAGGTTCAGGGTTAAGACTGGGTTCAGGGTTAGAGCTAGGTTCAGGTTTAGGGGTGAAGTGTTAGGGCTAGTTGCATGGTTATGTCTAGGTTCAGGGTTAGGACTAGATTCAGGTTTAGGGCTTCGTGCAAGGTTAGGGCTATGTGGAGGGTAAGGGCTTCGTGCAAGGTTAGGGCTATGTGGAGGGTAAGGGCTAGTTGCAGGGTTAGGGCTAGCTGCAGGATTAGAGCTAGCTTCAGGGTTAGGTCTAGGTGCTGTTCAGCATTTTTAATCCAGAAAAACGGACTTGTATGTAGCTCACTGCTTATTAGAAAGTTTGCTGTTTCATCTGTACCTAACATATTTGGATTGGGTTTTTCTTCTTTCATTATAATCATTAACTTGTGAAATAAAGTGGGCAGGTTTCGCTAACCTTTTTTTTTTTTTTCATGCATAAGGATACGTAATCAGAGAAACTATTTGCCAGACATCAGTGCTTCTCAGGCTTGAGTATGTATAGCAACCACTTGGGGGAACTCGTTAAAATGCATATTGCGAATCTTCAGGTCTGGAGCAGGGCCTGAGTTTCTGCATGTTCAACAAGCTCCCAGGTGTAGATGAGGCTGTTGGCCTGATGCATACTTGGAATAACAGTAGTCCTAGGTAATTGCTATTCCTAGTTAATAGCACAACTGCCTCCTTTCTGTATCTGTTTTTAGGCCAAAACAACAATTTCTTAACATCTGTGAACTTACAGTTACATAACGAAGGAAAAGTCGCAGGGTGGAAATGACAAACAGCTGATAGTCTACATAGAATTTCTATTTTGGTTATTTTGTTAGTTTGATTAGTTAGTGTGTTAGTTTGATTTTGTTAGTTTGAAGATTTACAGTATTCGAAATAACAGGCTTAAAACTGTCAACCTTTTTGTTGTTAAAAAGGCTTTTAAATAGAAAGGTGAAATTTCTCCTGGCATTGAAGGACACACTTACCCCCCAGGTCCAGAATTGACTCTCACCGAATCACCCAGCATTCCTAGTCCTTTGGTTTTTTTAAAAGCTTTATCATATTAGAACACACCTGCAGTTCTGAACACAGAGACTAAGCAGTGAAGACTAGCCAATCTATGCGCCAGTTAAAAGAGAGGAAATTTTAAATGATATAAGAAAAATTAGATACCAGGAACCTAGCACAATGATTTATAAAACTGATGGGGTTTCATATATGTAAAAATTAACGAAAATCATTATATTGTCATTCATGAAAGATTTGACTGTCCCCAGTAGACTCTTTGACTCAAGAATGATACTGTGATTTTTCTTAATGTTTCTCGTGCTTGGGGTTTATTGATCTGCTTGGAGCTATGGTTTTTTGTTAAATCTGGAAAAAATTTGACCAGTCTTCCTTCAAATGCTTTTCAGACTGCCTCTCTCTTTTGTGGTCTCGTAGTGCACATACATGTATTAGGCCACCTGAAGTTGTTCCACAGATTAAGGATGCTCTGTCCTTTCTTAAAAAATTCTTTTATCAGTTTTAGGTAACTTCTATTGCTTTGTCTTCAAGTTAACTAATCTTTTTTGGGGGGAGAGGGCAGTATTTAATCACATTGGATTTAACTCTCAGAATTGTAGTTCTCCCAGAGCATGATACTAAGGCGCCACGTTTACCCAGTGGAGATCTCTCCAGGTTGTGCCAAAGTGCTCTGCCTTGTTCAGTGTCTTTACTGGCAACTTGGATAAAGTCAAAGAGAGCAAGCCTAGTAGGTGTTTAGTTGACATAGAGTCAGGAGATAGCACTAATAGGTTAGCTGACGGGAACAAGATGCAAAGCGACCGAGACAGGTCAAAATGAAAAAGGTGAAATCTAGGCTCTAGAGTTAAGTTCAAGCAGTTAGATGCACCAGATAAGGGAGACTTGAGTTCATGGGTGAAAAACGAAGGCAGTGATTTTAATTGCTTGCACACTCAATGTAGATTACTAGCCTGACATATTTGTTAGGAAAGGGAGAGATAAAACACTTGTGCATTTTATATTGCATGTATAAAGTGGCCTTATCCAAAATAAAGGATATAACCCCTCCCCCACAAATTTTTCATCTCTGAATGTTCAATTATAATCTTTTCTTTATATATCCCATGACTCTATTCTACATTTCAAACAGATGGAATACAGTTACAATAACAGTTTTAATGTCTTTGCTGCTAACTCTAACATCTGTGTCATTTCCGGGTCACTTTTTATTGATTGATTTGGCTGCTCATTAGGGGTCAGATTTTCCTGTCTCTTTGCATGCCTGATAATTTTTTATTGGATGCCAGATATTGTAAGTTTTACTTTGTTCAGTGCTGCATAGTTTTGTATTCCTATAAACCTTGAGCTTTGGTCTGGGGTGCAGTTAAGTTACTTAAAAATAGTTTGATTCTTCTGGGTCTTGCTTTTAAGGTTTGTTGGACCAGAGCAATGCCACCTCTAGGGCTGATTGTTCCCGCTGGGGCAAGACCGCCATGAATGCTTTTTCAATGCCCCATAAATGGTGAATTTTTCTAATCTGGCTGATGGGAATAGGCACTGTTCCCCACTCAGCGTAAGCATCAAGCATCTTTCCCTATGATCTTTTCAAGTGGTTCTTCCCCAGCCTTGGGTAGTTTTCTTACACATGTGTGCTAAGTAGGACTTTGATGAATACTAGAAGAAATCCCTGGGGTTTTCTCTTTCTCTGAACTGCTCTCCCCTTTGCTGTCACTCTGTCCTGTGAACTCTAGCTGCCTTGGTCTCGCTGGATTCAGCTCGGTCTCCTTGATTCAGGGACTCCACTGAGCTCTGGCTCGGGTTTCCTTCCCTGTACTGTAGCCTGGAAATTTCAGGCAGTTCTGGGCCAGAACTAGGGCTCATCAAATTTGTTCTGTTCTCAGGGATTCCTGACCTTTGTGGTTGGATGTCCAGTGTAATAAAAACCATTGCTTCGTGTGTGTGTGTGTTTGTGTGTGTGTGTTTTGCTCCTCTTTTGGTTGTTTTAGGTGGGAAGGTAAGTCTGGTCCCTGTCTCTCTGCCCTGGCTTCTGGAACTGGAAGTCCAAATATCACACCAATTTTACCACTTTTACCACTCAAAACCACTGGATAGAGACACTCTTAAGTTAGGTTGCATACTGTTGATCTCCCATCCAATTTATTCCAGGAGAAGGCAACTATTATCTTGTTTTTATATTCTTACAGACTTCACCAATAGCCTGGCACTTGGCTGACACTCAGTAAAAGCCGGAGTGGGTGAATAAACTATTTTGAGCAAACAGCTGTTGATCAACTTACGGTGTTTTCTTCCAACATTTGTTGATGGGCTTTTGCAATTTTCTTGCCTGCCAGCAGCAAATGAAAGCTAGATAAAATGGACATTTCTGGGACTTGTTATTCATGATTGTAATTATCCCCCCAAATGCACCCTTTAAAAAAGCTTATTAACAGGCATGAGGTGACTTTTTGGGGTGATGGAAATATTCTAAAACTGGGTTGTGGTGATGGTTGCATAAGTTTACAAAAGAAATCATTGAATAGTACACTTAAAAATAGGTGTATTTTGTGCTTTAAAAGGGACACCTAAATAAAGCATTTTTTTTTTGGAAAAAGCTTATCTTGGAGATTTCCAAGGCATTTTAAGGTGAAAAAAAGGAAGTTGCTTACCACTTCATATAGATTAAATCCAGTTAAACTTTTTTGTTTTGTTTTGTTTTTTGGGGGGAGGTAATTAGTTTTATTTACTATTATTATTTTTTATTTAACAGAGGTACTGGGGATTGAACCCATGGCCTCATGCATGCTAAGCATGTGGTCTACCACTGAGCTATACCCTCCCCCCTAAACCCAATCTTGATAAAAGCCTCATATGTACTGAAATATAACCTTGATTGGGTAGGGGTGGACTATGATGGACTTTCACTTTGTATAATACATGTTTATTATTATGTTTTGTAATACAAAAAAGAATATTAAAGGGAAGATTAATTTTTTTTTCACTGAGAGAAAATCTAGTAAAGGGCAAGAGAAAAACGTGTATTCGACCCATCCACAAGGCAGTGGACAGACCGAATTATTTAGCTGCTGGCTGTTGTTCCAGAAACCAGGTTTAAGTAATGAAGTGTATTATTTGGAGCCTGGGTCTTCAGTGTCAGAAGAGGTGCTCTGAAACAATGTGGAAAGCAGCTATGGGGATGATATCGATTCAGGGGAATTCTTTTATCCTCTTAGCATCTAATAAATGATGAGACTCACTCCTTCCCAACAGCTCTGAATCTGACCGAAACCTTTGACAGATAAGATCATCTGTAATTCTGGATCCTAGGGAGGAAGTTGCTTTGCAGTGCACAGTGACATCACTGCCTTAGCACTTCAATTTCCTTATCAAATATAAATAATATGTCATTTATTTTATAGGATAATTAGAAGGACCAATGAGATAAAATACAGCAAGTGTTGAATTCAGAAGGAAATTGGGCTGTGAAAGCATATAATAAAACAGAACAAATGCTTTATCATACCACTGATTTTATTATACTACAGGAAATATTTATTGTATTAAACATGCTTTATTTATATGAGATCTCTATCTGTACTTCAAGCATTGATCTTGAATATGTCTATCTTCCAAAGATGTGGCAGGATGTCCTTTCTCCTGGTTTGAATTACCTAGCCTGAGTTGGTTCATAGATTTGTCTAAACAGCATTTTCCCATGTGTCCTAGAGCTTTGTGTCACTTTAGAACCTCAGTTTTAAGCTACTCCCTTAAGTCATCAATTATTTGAGTATTTAGTCTTACTAGTAACTTGAGTCGGACCTGTTTACCCAGAGTGTATGGTATATAATGAATAATCAGCAGTTGGATTTGTCTAATGTTTTTCTCTCTAAGGACAAGGTTGATGATGTCCTTTCAGCTGCACATCATCACCCGAAGTCAGAAAAGTTTAGTTACCTCTTACAGTCCCGACTTTGCCGATGAAGAGGAGCTCTTCAGAAGCAGCTGACTTCCTTAGAGAGGCAAAGAGGGATGCCATCTCAGAGAAATGCATAGGAAACTGGCTGGGGCTTTGAAAAATCTAAACATTTTCTTCAAGAAAAAAGCAAATGGTGCAAAGATTCCATGAAGATAGCCTATGGTATAATCAAATTATTGAGGTGTCAGGATGAAATCAGATTGACTAAAAGACCTAAACCGATTGAGTGATGGAAGGGAAGTTCTGTCTGTTTCCTGAATTCTCCTTTCTTTGTTAGATGATCAAGCGGAAGTTTTCTGTGCCCTCTCCTGGCTTGACTTTGAAACTGCATAACAGGGATAGTCTTTAAACTTCCCTGGGTGGATCTTCCCTTAAATAAATTCATGTTCTCCCTTTCTCTTGCCCAGGAGGCTTATTTTGGACTAGAGAGAGACAGAGGCCAATTACTTGGCATCTGGATAAAAGTGGTTCGAATAATCAGGCTTCAGATGTCCGTTTGACAAGCTGAATAGAGAGACTGAATAACCAATCTCGTGTTCAAATAGTACATATTATTTTCTGTATTCAGAAATGATACTTTTATTGGTGGTAACTCTATGTGACTGTGTACAGTATCCCCCAGGCATTGTTGAGTGTATAACTTTATAGAAGAGTGGAGATTTAGACACATTTTGATAAAAAGTATTCTGAACATGCTCAAAAATACCTATTTTTCTTTAGAGGCGGGCAACAAGGAAGGTAAAGATGAGAACTGATGATGTAACAGGTGAGTGGAGTGTCCCAGAAGCCCCCAGCCAGGTGGCTCTGGGGGGCTGGAGTAGCTTCAGGATCGTCTCTGAGCCTCCACAAGCACAGACAAGTTCAGTGTTGACTCCTTGTGCGGAACCCTTGCATCATGCATGGGGCCAAAGGGAATCCACGTGGACAGCTGAAATGTACACGGTGTTTTTGTCACACTCTTTGGCTGCCACAGTTTTTTGGCTGAAGCAGTAATCACCCCAGAGCTGATCTCCACAGCTTCCAGAAGATCTGTCCAGTCATTCACTCACTCACCAAATATTTATTATATTACTTGTTTACAAAGCACTGTCCTTGGAGGCACTCAAAAGAGTGGTGCAGATACGAGAACTTATAGTTTAACTAGAACAATGCTTCGGAACTTTTCTCCTGTCGTGGCACACACAGAAAATTATATAATTTTATGTCCTACTGAGGTAAATGGTGGGGAAAGGGTGAGGGGGTTTAGGGGCATTAATATGGGGTTTGGTAAAAGAAAAAATGTATATTTTCTACATATTATCGAATTATGCTTTGAAAAATGGTAGTACTAGAGACTTCTGTATATTGATCATAATAAAATTTTTCAATAAAATATTTTCAAGATTTTTGCTTTCTTCTGTGAATGTAACTTTCTAAATCAGGTTTTGTACTTAAAAGGGTTACATGCAATAATGGCCAGAACTTTTCAAGAGGGATCTCTTCAAGTTCTTGATAGCTATGAGCAATTAGAAACTCAAATAGGTAATAAAAATTTAAAAAGAAATTTGAACATTAAAAAATTTACAAAAGTTAAAATACTTAAAGAAATGTGTTACTCTTTCATTAACAGCTGTACAATTGAAATTTCTTGTGATAACATTAATAGATTCTGAATCCAATCAAACTCTCTTATGTCAAGCATTTTAAAATAATGACACAGTTCTGATTAAAAAATTTTTTTATTGAAGTATAGTTTATTTACCATGTTACTTTCAGGTGTACAGCAAAGTAATTCATTTATACATATACATATATACACATATATTTTCTTTTCAGATTCTTTTCCATTATATGTTATTGTAAGAAATTGAATATTGCTCCCTGTGCTATATACAGTAGGTCCTGTTGTTCATCTGTTTTATATGTAGTAACAGACAGTTCTGATTTAAAGCACGTTCTTTCAGGGATGATAGCCACCTGGTATGTACTGGTATTCACTGTTAATGGCCAGCTGGCATCTGTTCTGATTGGTCAATATTTGTGCCATCTCAGATGCTAAATATTTTTAATGTCACCCTGCCCATAAGCACTATTAAAGCGGTCACCCTGAGGTTAGCTTGGACACTGTGTGGACATCAGCCAAAAATGAACAGAAATATCTGTTACAATGTGAAGACAGATTTGGGTCAGCCGTCTGGGGCTGCTCTGGCAGAGCCTTCCAACCGGCTCCCCTGCCCCTCCACCCTTGACCAGCTGCATCTTGGGTTGCTGCTCCTCCTCCTTGGGCCTCCAGAACTCAGCTCCTCTAGTAAGGCCCTGAACCCTTGTCCATAAAATGCAGCAGCTTACTCGGCAGCTGGTTCCTGAAGTTGATGTCCGGGTGGACACACATGGCAAGGCGCAAATGCCGTTGACCCTTCTGCCTACTTGCGAGGATTGCAAGGCAGGATGTCAGACTCTGCTCGCTGGGATCATCCCCTGAGGATCTCCCCGTGGCCTGCATGCACCTAAAGGTGGTCAGTGTAGCTTCCAGCCCCAAGGGCCATGGGACCTTTATATTGTGTCCCCCCTGTAACCCAAGTGTGATACACCGGTGTGCTATGACCACGGTTAGGAAACTGCAAGAGAGGAAATCAAACGTACAATGGTAACACTACCTACTGTTTATCAGCGCATGGTTTACCAGGCTCTTCCACGGCAGACCTCATTTAACCCTCATAAGAACAGCCAGTAAGGATTATCATCCCATTTTACAGAGTAGGTGATAGGTTCAGAAGGGCGAGTTGCTCAGGTTGATGAGCTCAGTCCATCCTTCCCTGACTGGGGTGCCTCAAGGAGGTACAGTGGGTGGGCTGGGTTAAACAATGTGTTATTGGAGTGACAGCTGGACTGGAAAGTCTTAGGGAAAATTTAACTGGTAAATAATGTGAAATTTTTATGCTGAAATAAGCATCATGAAATAGAACGAAAACTTTGCACACATTTGCAAGATCAAACATGAAATTTCAAAGAAATGTTGTGCTTTACGGGGGGCTACTTTGAGCGAGGCCCCCAGACCCATGGGGAGTAGGGGTGTGTTTTCTCTTCTGCCATCAGTGATTGAGATACACTGATAGTGGACCCAAGACTTAAACTTTTTTTCTGATTCCACATCCCATGCTTATCCCACTTAGAAAACTGTTAAGATTTTAGGAGACTTCTAGAGAGAGTAGTGTGAGTGTGGGCTTCAGTTGAACGTTGGGCATGTGAAGATGGGAACTAGGGAGAGAGTGTTCCAGCAAAGGAAAGGAGGCAAGAGAGTGGTGCTGTGTAAGGTGAACAATGGCCGGAGAGGCAAGAACATGAAGATGTCTAACAGGAAATAGGATGAGAAAGGTGCACTGGCTTCAGGAAGTGCTATCTGGCAGGAAAGCCTGTGGGATACTAGCAGTGATGAGACCAGTTGGAAAGCTAGAAGTGGGAAGGCCTGAACCAGAGTAGCAGGGGACGGCTTGCAAACAGGAAACCATCAGGACTTACGGAAGGATGGGGTGAGGGTGGGGCATGATCAAGGAGAGGGAGGTGGGAAGTCTCTGGCTGAACGTGCACCCCACCTGAAGTGTCATTTAAACATCCAGGTGGCTATTACCTGCCAGAGAATCATAATAAATATGATGCAGACCAGACATTCAGGGCTCTTGATCCATGAGGTCTTGAGTCCCCTGGTCCCATCTTTGATCTTAAACAAACAAACAAACAAACAAACAAACAAAACCATCCAGGTGAAAACAAACAAACCATCCAGGTAGATAGCACAGGGAATATTAAATAGCCTGTCATAATGAAAAACAATATGTAAAAGAACATATAAGGGAGGAAGGTATAGCTCAGTGGTAGAGCATGTGCTTAGCATGTGCAGGGTCCTGGGTTCAATCCCCAGTACCTCCATTAAAAAAAAAACAATAATTAGAAATAAATAAACCAAATTACCCCCCCCAAAGAATATATATATATAACTGAATCACTATGCTGTACACCAGAAGCTAACACAACATTGTAAATCAACTCTAATACTATAAAAACAAACAAACAAACAAACCCATCCAGGTGGGGAGTTAGCAAATGGTTAACAGGAGCCAAGGGCTGGGATTTGGGTGGTGAAGTATCTGCCTCTAGGTGAAAATTGATATTGAAAACGACTGTCATCAGAGAAGTTGTCATCAGAGAGCAGGAGAGGAGGGGCGCTCCTGGTCAAAGAGGCCACCTGAGGAAGTTTGAAGGAAGGAAGTGTTCAGCAGTAGCGAATGATGGAGAGAGGCTGGAGTCATTGTCACCTAGTACCTGGCACATAGGAGGCACTCAAATATGTGTGAGAAGAATGAAAGTAAGAAACAGGAGTAAGAAAATGATACATTCAAGACAAGTGATTTGAAAAAAGTAGTGGTAGAATCTGGGCAGAATGTTAAGAGAATAACCAACAGAGGGTAGGCTATAGCTCAAGCGGTAGAGCCAGTGCTTAGCAAGTGGGAGGTCCTGGGTTCAATTCCTAGCACCTCCTTTAAAAATAAATCAGTGAACCTAATTACCTGCCCCCACCAAAAATAAATAAATAAATCTGAAAAAAAAAAAAAAAAAAAAGAATAGCCAAGAAATTGTTGCATTTGTTCCAGAAAACAGCAGGGACCTGCATGGCAGCTTCTTGCGACACTGAATCCCTGTCATTGACCATTAGGAAACTGCCCCACCCTGCAGGGTGGAGGCTGGAGTGCTGTGGTATTCAATGTGCGGCTTTAGGTAAGGTTCCGATTTAATGCAAACCTGGGCCTTTCCCATTCAATTGCAACTTTTAGGGATTAAAAAAAATACTACTAAACGGCTCACTTAATTTCATTACAAGTCACTTCCTCTTTTTCCCCCTTAGAGATAAAGAGGACTTCAGATTAGTGAGCTTGCCTCTAAGTCCTTTTAAAAAGGTTATTTAAAAAGACTGTACTTTCTGAGACTCCCACCCAGACATTTCTTGGTACGTTATTTTAAAAAAATGCTCCAATTTCCCTCGCTTAGAGAACGGACTTTCCCTTTCAAATCTTTCAGGTTTTAAAACTATTACTTTGAATGGGAGAAGCAGCTACCAAGGGCCTGGTTTTAGTGGGGCGCAGACACACCTGGGGCAGTGCGGGTGGACGTGAGCGAGGAGCCCCGGCCTGGCTCTATTTACTGAAGGAGCCAGAGGCCGAAGTCCAGAAAGGGATGCAGGGAGAGAGCGGCCGGGTCCCTGGGGCCCCTCCCCCGCCCGTGATCCCCAGGGCGCCCCTGCCCTTTGAGCCCGGGCGGCTCAGGCGCTGGCACGCGGGGACCAGCCGCAGGCAGGCGGGCAGGATGCTGCGGCTGCTGGCGTCCAGCTGCGCCCGGAGCCTGGGGGCCGGTGGGGGCGCGCGGGGACTGCTTCCCCCGCAGGGCACGCGTCCTGCCTTGGGGCTCCGTGGCCTCGGCTGCAGCCTGAGCCGCCAGGCCTCCGACGCCCCCCGGAACCAGCCCCCCAGCCCCGAGCTAGTGGCCCGGTCGGTGGGCATCTGCTCCATGATGCGGCTGCCCGTGCAGGCCTCCCCCGAGGGGCTGGACGCCGCCTTCGTCGGGGTGCCCTTGGACATTGGGACCTCCAACCGGCCTGGGGCAAGGTAAGGCCCGAAGGAGGAAGGACTCAGGGACACGTGTCGGGACAGCCAGGCCACCACTGCCCCACAACCCAGGGTCAGGTCGGAAGGCGGTGCCTGGCTTCAAAATGCCCCTAATCCTTTGAGAGACAATTGATTTCCTCCGTATCTCATCCAGCAACCGCCAGGGCTCAGCACATGTCATCCACTGGTAAGGAAAAGAAGGTTGGGGACCCAGTCTTCTCCACGCCCCATTCCCAGGCCTTGCTGGGATGGTGGCTGTGGGTACCCCAGTTTACAGAGGCAGGGGACATTAAATTTGAGAACAGAAGCTGGTTGCCCCTTACCCAAACTTCTAAATATCATCTGACTCAAGAATTGCTCAGATTAAGGCAATTTTCCTAAGGTCAAGTTAGAGCAAGTAAAATTGATTTTCATAATTATTGAACATCAGCTATTTCTGATTCGGCTCAGCAGCATTCCATTTAACTATGGGTCTAAGTTATAAATGCCACCTTTTATTAAATGTCTACTAAGTGCAAGATGCTTTGCATAGATGACTTCATTTAATCCTTACAACAACAGGGTAAGGTAAATATCATTATTATTTTAACAGATTAGGAAATTGAGGCTCAGGTAGATTAAAAAATTATCTAATGCTATTTAGTAAATTGGTGGTGGGTGGGCCTCTACGTCTGTGCCTTTATCTCTACACTATGTACCCTAGATCAGTGGTTCTCAGCAGGGGTTGATTTTGTCCCTGGGGACATTTGGCAGAGTTTGGAGGCATTTTTGGTTAACATAATGTGGGGGAGGAGGTGCTACTGGCACCGAGTGGGTAAAGACCGGGGACACTGCTAAACATCCTGCAATGAACAGGATGACCCCACCCACCTCCCAACAAAGGTTCACCCAGCCCCAGCCCAGAGGCTGGGAAGCCCCAGTCTAGGCAGGGACCTTAAACCTTTAGGGATGGCTCACAGGATGACTCTTCCTCCTCCAGATTTGGACCCCGTCGGATCCGCGAGGAATCAGTGCTGCTTCGGACAGCCAACCCTAGCACTGGAGCCCTCCCCTTCCAGTCCCTCATGGTTGCAGACCTGGGCGATGTGAATGTCAATCTTTACAACCTTCAGGACAGCTGCCGCCTAATTCGAGAGGCTTATCAGAAAATTGTAGCAGCCAGCTGTATTCCTCTGACCTTGGGTAACGGCATCTGCAAGGGCCAGTGGAGTTCTCTGAGCTCAGAGTTTATTTTCCTGAGCTGGAGAACACTTATTTCTCCAGGACAAGGCACTGTGAAATGGAGACAGTAGGAAAGGGAACATTTTTAGTTCATTGATTTTAACCCTGGGGAGAAGATATCTAAATTTTTGGAATAGTATGACTGACAGGGATGGATTCGGGTGAAGCAAGTGAGGCATTCACCTTGGTGCAAAATTTAAGGGGTGCCAAAAAGTCAACAATTTGTGCTACCTGGTTTTCCTTTTTTGCCTCAGGCTCCTATATGGCTCAGAACAGCCCAGTTCCTGATCCTACGTTTCTTTAACATTTATCATGGACTTTGTTGCATTGATTTTGATTTTTAAAAATATTACATTAAAGTAGCATTTACCTTGATGACTGAGCTTTTTTTGGTGTCCCTTAAATTTTGCATCCGGGCAAGTGCCTTACCCACCTCACCTTGTCCCAGCCCTTAATTCTAGGCCTGTGGAAGGCTGCCAGCAGGGGCTCAGTTGTGACTTTTAAACTATTTCAAGGACATTATTTTAATGACTTTATTTGATAGGAGAACTGCAAGGGGGATCCTTTCTTCTCATCAGGGTCTATGTCAATCTATAGGGCAGCTTTCCTTTTACCCCCTCCCCCGACCCCCACCCCACTCTCACTGTAGCGTTTCTTTTTCGGTTCACTGGCAGTCAAAAAGTCATGTACCTTTTTCTAAATATCCAAATTTATTTTTGTCGAATTAGAGGACCTAGCTTACAGAGCATAGTGTAAGGAGTGGGGTTGCTGGCTGGCGTGGTTTGAAATCTAAACTCCACCTCTCACTAGCTCTTCTTACTTCATTTCCTTACCTGTAAAATGGGAGTAATAATACCGACCATCTATCTCCTTATATTGTGCCAGGGGCATATAATGCAAGTTCATATAAAGTGCCCAGCTTTGTGTCTGGCATGTTTTAAGCTTCAGTAAATGTTAGCTATTATTGTTATTCTTAATTATCAATAGTAATACTTTTCTAGGCCTGTGCTGTCCAATATGGTAGCTCCTAGCTGCATGTGGCTATTTAAATTAATTACAATAAAATAAAATAAATTCAGCTCCTCATTTGCACGAGCCACATTTCAATAGCCAATGGCTCGTGACCACCACGTTGGCCATTGCAGATACAGAACACGTGCATCACTGTGGAAAGTTCAATTAGAGCTGTTGCGAGCATTTTACCTGTAAGCCTTAATTTAATTTCCTCTTTTAAATGACAATGTAATGTCAAACATTTAGTGGCTATTTTCCTGCCACTGAACAACATCTTATTTTAGCTGGGGTTATAGTTCTTCACTGTAATTGAAAGGGTGGCAGAATGGGGCAAATTGAAGATTGTTCTAGGTGATGCCGGGTCCTCAAATCTTATCCACTTACCTACATGCCAGATATTTTCTTCTTTTTTCTCTTTGAAGGTGGCGATCACACCATCACATATCCTATATTGCAAGCAATGGCAGAAAAGTAAGTCCCAGAAGGCTGGGCCCAAGCGAGGTTTCAAAATTCAGGAGCTGGGGAATGAGTTGTTTGCTGCCAGATGGCATCAGGTGACCTCTGATGGCCCAGGTTATTGGGGGTGATAGAAAATTCCCGACTGAGTTGCTTCTGTGGATCAGAATTAAGGTTGAGCTGCAGGTGTGTCTGTCAGTCACCAGCTGGAAGCCAAGACAATTTATTCTTAACACTCTGGCCACCCTCCCATGCCCTAGATCTGCTCCGGTATGCACACTCAGCATTTGCTTCTGTTTTTGGAAGTTGAGCCCCAAGTGAAATATACAACCCCCATTAAGTTCACTTTCTGTTTTGCTTCAAAGGCCGAATACAAACACTGACAAGCACGATGGTGTTGCTTGCAGAGGAGAGGCCCTGTTTTCTCCTGAAAGGGCCCCTTTCCCAGAGGATGAGAATATGGACTTTTCCAGTAATGAAAGTCTCCCAGGGATTGACTAACTTTGGTTAATTAGTTTGAGAAAGAAACAGACCTGCCAAGGCAGTGCAGCTCCAGAATTCATATATAGGAAAGATACGTGGGTAGCATTCTGGTTGGGGTGGGTGAGTGGGTACAAGTCTTTTCTTGAAGCTATGTTTGCCTGGCATTGACTTGGATTGTCTGTTTATTTTGGGTGGCTGGCAGGGTTGATGGAGATTATGGAGAGAGAGGTGGGTGGGAGCTGCTTCTTGGCACCACAGTTGGAGAAAGGCTGGAGCTGTTTAGTTGAAGCCTTCAACTGAGCTCATCTGAACCACCACCTTTTATCCTCATCCTCCCAGCCCTCTCCATCTCTAAGTGAAGAAAATTCTGGGTGATCGGTGGGGAGCGTCAGCTAAAGCAAATGACTATTTTTTGCCTGACTTCTTGGAGCTTATTGCTCTTCTGAGATGCTAAGTGGCTTGAAGACATAAACCAGTTAGAAGACTGGTAATTGATACCAGGTCCCCCCTCCATGCCTGTGAATTGTCATCAAGTTTTGGTGGCCTGGAGGGTGGCTGTGTTTGGCCCCCCTGGGAGGCCTGCCCTCTGAGCTGCCCTGTTGTCATCAGGCACGGTCCCGTGGGGCTGGTGCATGTGGACGCTCACATGGACACAGCCGACAAGGCCCTGGGGGAGAAGCTCTATCACGGGACGCCCTTCCGCCGTTGCGTGGACGAGGGACTCCTGGACTGTAAGCGTGTGGTGCAGATTGGCATCCGGGGCTCTTCCACAACCTTGGATACTTACAGATACAGCCGGAGTCAGGTGACAGAGCGAAAACCCCTCCCTTAGTCCCCAGCCCTCAAAGTGCCCTCTTCTCCATTGCCCATTCAATGGCAGCTATAGATTCAATGGCAGCTTTGCTAATCAAGTTTAGAAAGTAGGAACGGAAGCTGAGTTTGTGTCACGTGTAGTAGAGAGGAGCGAGGATGTTAGTCCACGAGGCAGAGGAGGGCTCATCGCTGGGGAGGGAAGACAAGCAGAAACAAACCAAGCCCTTGGATGATGCTGGCTTGGAAATGCTGAGCAGGTCCAGACCCAAGGCGAGTGGCTGACTTCTTAGTTCTCAACCTCAAACCCATTGGTAAACACATAGGATGAGACCCCAAGGGAAAAGACCCACATTCTTTGCTTTTAGAGTTTGCAAAGGCCAGTCTTCTGGACAGCTGTTCAGGAGGTGCTGGCATGAGCTGTCCATGGTTTCTCACTCTTGCTTTAGCCAAGACCTTCTCTGATTCCATCTCCATAGGTCAGCTTTGACTTGCTCCCTGCTTCTTTACTGGTCATCGTCCCGCCCTTTCTCACCTGTGAAACAGGGATGATAGTTTCCTCCTCGCGGAGACTGAGGGTCAAATGTGAGGTGCACGGGAGCTTAGCATGGGGTAGACCCATGGCAAATGCCCAGGAGGTGCTGCCGTGCAGGAGGGTCGACCCTCTGCTCTTTGATTTTTACCTTCTCAGGGCTTCCGGGTGGTGCTGGCTGAAGACTGCTGGCTGAAGTCACTGGTTCCTCTGATGGGGGAAGTGAGGCAGCAGATGGGAGGCAAACCCATTTACATCAGCTTTGATATTGACGGCTTGGATCCCGCCTACGCCCCGGGGACAGGGACGCCTGAAATTGCTGGTCTCATGCCTAGTCAGGTAAGGAGGCTCCACCGGTGACAATTCCTGGGAGTGAGGATACTTAACTCCCCACTTTCCTGGGACTTCAATTGAGTCTTCAGGAATCAGGGTGGGATTTTAAAGGCAGAGCACCTGGGCCCTTACTGTTCTCAGGGCCAGTCACAGGTTTGGATTCTCTCTGATTGATGAGTGACTGATTTTGGCAAGGACCCTCATTTCTTGGGGATGTAATAATCCTTTATTTGATCTTGCTGCCTCTGGCCCACCTGTTCCTGGGGACAACATTGTAGCACCCCCTTTGCAAAACACCAAAGTTATCTTTTTGGGGTTCAATTTTAAAAGTACACACAATGGGATTAACCACCTCCCAAGGGAGTTCGGAAGTTTTAGAAACACCCAAATAAAGTTCCTATAGGTGTGCTGAGCATAAACACAGGGAGGCAGAATTGGAGTGTGGTTTTAACTAGAAGGAAAGCTCAGGGGGTGTACCTCTGTTCTCTTCACTACCCTATTCTTGGGGCCTAGAATAGTGTCTGATGTATCAGTAGGAGGCACTCAAAGATATTGGAATAAATGATTGAAGACTGTTTGAACCTAATCAGTTACTTTCTGTGCTTTCAGAAGGGAGGACCATCTTAACTGTCTCTCTCAAAGCCGTTCTCAGTTCACGTCCATTTTCTCAGCTTCTCATAACCTTCTGGCTTTTCACCTGCAGAAGGGAAGCAAAGTGATCCTCTCCCTACCATCCCCCTCGCTTCTGTCTTCTGGGCACATCTCACTACTTCTCACTACTCACGTCTCAGTACTTCTTCCATCTTGGCGTCTTTGCCTGTGTCTTTCTCTCTGCCTGGGCCACCCTTCCCCAACTCATCTGCTTCGTCAGCACTTGAGCTAAGTGCTTCCATCTTAGGGAAGCCTCCCCCCACCTCTTCAGGCTGTCACATGTCTTCATACTATTCTGTGCTTGCTTTTCTTGAAGCCCTTAATGCATGGCCTTCAAATGGCTGCTTTGCTGGTCTCTGTGATGCCCCCCAGTGTGCCTGGTGATCAGTGAATGTTGACCGAAGAAAAGTGACAGTTCCAAGTCAAAGGGCGGGTCTGGGCTGGCAGAAATCTCTACTGGTGGCTTTCTGTTGTAAATGATGACCACTGTGGACAGCTCAGGCTTGATCTTGGAACAGGCTCTGGAGATCATCCGGGGTTGTCAAGGCCTGAACGTGGTGGGTTGTGATCTTGTGGAAGTTTCACCGCCGTACGATCCTTCTGGTGAGTAAGGGAGACCACTGTGATCCACAGGCAGCTGCCAGTTTAAAATTAATCTAGTTAATAAGTAGAAGATGGGTGGGTCCTCTTGTGTAACTTAGGGACCTGCTGGGGATGTCCAACAGTGAGGAAAATACTTTACAGACAGGAGCCAATGAACCCTAACAAAACCCCTGGGGGGCGGCCAAGGATGATTAGCTTGTCCACCTGTCAGCAGAAGAGTGAAAAACTAGCCCGCAGTTCAGTGACAGGGCGGCACAGTTCCACCTGCCTTTGATATTTCATTGGAAAGTGAATTCTCAAGGCATAGATAATATTTATTAACATTAATAAGGTGGGGGAGTTAGCTGGTTTAGGAGAGAGATTCAAAGCAGGTGCCATCCCAATAATTTTAATTTAGAAAAGCTTCCAGAGTTAGGCCTATTAGCCTCAGAGGGTAGATAACAAATACAATACATACCATTATTATAGGTTTTCCTTTGGGGGAAAAAATCTGTTCTCGGAGTAAACAGAGAACCCTCTGAATTTTAAAATACTATTTCTGAGCGATCCTCATGGAGCAGAATGCCAGGGAAAGCATGTCCACAGGGCGTCGGGCGGTGCAGAGAGGAATGTGGATGGATGGTGGGGCTCTGGGAGACGAAGCACAAAGGGATGAAGGCTGGGGGGTCCCGAGAGGCTGGGTCCCAGGAGGTGGTCCATGCGCTGTTCACGTTCGGGTTTCACTTCTTTGTAGGAAACACAGCCCTCCTAGCGGCTAACCTGCTGTTTGAGATGCTGTGTGCTCTCCCCAAAGTGACAGTCGTCTGAACCTTGTACTTTTCCAGCTAAAACAACAAACTGCACGGATGACAAATTCTCCGGACGAATTTATGCACAAGCTGTCTGAGTACTAGAGTTTATGCCAATAAAACTTTCCATCAGAAGTGTCATTGGTTGGCTGTAAAATCAGGGCATTCAGTAGAACTCTGATCCAAATAGCTGATATTCTTAAGGAGTATGAATTAACTTAAAAAAAAAAAAAAGCACTTGTGCTGCTTTGATTTTTTTTTTTTCCCTTGAATGGTGATGGAGGAGATCACTTCTCGGCCTTTTGGCTAAGATCAAGTGTGATGGAGAAGAAAGGGGAAAGGGATAGAAAATTGATTATCTAAAATTTGGAGGAATGAAATGAAAAAAACCCTGTGAAATAATACTACAGAAACATTCCGTATTTCTCTAATATCCTCCTTTAAAACATAGCTCTCCCTCTGAGGAGCTGAGGACTGCACCTTGGTTTTAGGGTTGTGAATATAAAAAAGTTTGAAAGAAAGTAACATGGAGATCCTAACAAAGAACCTTCCCACACAAAACCCCAGGAGGATGCACGAACGTTTTCTAAACCAGATGACATCAGCTGACCTCCAAAGAGCTATTTGAAAAAAAATTAATTAAAACATTTTTTTTTCTTTTTGGGGAGGAGGTAATGTTTTATTTATTCATTTTAATGGAGGTACTGGGGGTTGAGCCCAGGGTTAAGAGCTATTAATGACACTTCCTTAACCCACTGCCTCTATGCCTCAGTTTTGTATTATCTTCTCTTCAGGCTGATCCACCCTCTATGACAGCAGTTTCTGAAATCTGCAGTCAAGGCATGCTGATCTTAAGTGTGTGCTGAATTACACGCAAATGCAGTTTTGCTAATGTGTCCACGATCAAATTATCATCTTGTGACATAAGAACTACCCATAATCATCACACATTAAAATAGTTTATTTCTGTTTCCAGTCTGTAATATTATTAAAACAAAGTAACATCAGTTTCAGTGCCTGTTCACAATAGAAAACAAAAAACAACATAAAAAAAAGACACCATTTGCCAAATAAGTTATTTGTTCCTAAGAGTATCAAAAGTGCAAAATATTCACCTTCTTTCAGGTCTGTCTCGAAAGTATAATCATCCTCCTTGACAAACTGAATGGACAGATTCAGCAGCTGCCATGCTGCAACTGTTTTCAAGAGACAGTGTCAGGTATTTGGACGTGAGCAACATTATCTGTAAAGATGTTTTGCATCAGCTTTTTTGATAATTTTACTTAGGAAAAAATGTTCCAGTGTTTGCTCCTAATCCCTTTCCCCAAACAATGCAAATCACTTAAAACACATTCAGGTCCCATTTCTTTTATATCAGGAACGTTTTTATATAACGTTTATATACTGAATGAGGGGGAAATCAACCTATTATTTGAAAACCACAACCAAATTTTCATGATCAACAAGTGATGGCAGCAAGACCGTGGTGCCTAACGGAAGTCAGGGCAGGCTCCCTCACTGAAATGTTTAGTTGGAGCTAACAAAACTCTGTGTTAGGCAAACTGTGCCACCAACCCCTGGGCTAATAAAACAACATTTTTTAAATGGGTGATTTATCTATAAAGATTTGTTTTAGGCCAGTTTTTGTCCCCATCTGCTAAACCTGATGCATAATCTGTATCAACGAGAAAAACCTACCTCTAAAAACATCAATGTTGTCCGTTTCAAGATACTCAAAAGACTACGAAGTTAAAGCCAAATTTGGGTCTGTGAGATTACACATGTGACAAAGAAACATGGTGGCACTGGCTGAGCAAGACAGTGGCTCAGACATTTGACACAAAGGTAAACAAATTCATGGAACAACATTCAGGAGGAAAGGCTTGGGTGGTCAAGGGTAAGGGTCAGTTTAAAATAAAAGCTTCCTAGTGTCCTCTGGTGGGACATATCTACCATCCCCAAATATATCTGTAGAAGATTGTTTTTCAGATTGAAGTATTTGTTAGAAATGTTTTCACCATTATCACCTTCTTTTCTTGGTACAAATAAAAGATGCAGCTGTCTGAAGGTGCTTTTTATTTCAATGATAAAAATTTTTTTAATGAAAAAATCTGGGGATTTTTTGGTTTTCAGAAATTAAGGTCAGGAATCCCATTAGTACCAGAAATTAAAAAAAAAAAAAAGTACCACTGAACCAAAACACTACTCATATAAGCAACTTGGCCATAAAAGACAGAAAAAAATGTTTTGAGTACTTGGTGCATCAAGGAGCCAAAAACGAATTCTTTGATCACTTTTACCTGGGCCAGGTGCCATGAGATATGACAATCAGGATATACATCCATTTTTAGAGGAGCATGTGGAAAAATAAAGCCTGGCAGTGATTTCTTTAGTTTTTAAAATAAAGCTATAGATTCCATGAAAACTGCAGGAATTTCTGGGCTCAAGTAATTTATTATGTGCCACTGTAAGCTCAATATTTAAATTATTCAGGGTCCAAATGGCTTAGTTTAAAGCAGTTATGATTAAAGAAATTACTAACCTATTTTGTCCCATCAGTGATTTTTGACTCTTCACTTTACAAAAGGACAATGTGCTTTGACATTTGAACTCTTTGAGGTTGTCCAAACTCCACTGGTGATTTGCTCTAAAAAGAAAAGGTAAGCTCTCTAACTGGCTGGTACGATCCTGCCCGGAGCCCACTGTTCACTGGAACTGAGCGGGCTAGGGTGCTGATGACAGGTCTCACCCTGTTACCGGTGAAGCAGTTGCAGGTTAAGAGTGAAAACAATTAAGATGAGACATCAAAATATAGGCCAGAAGCTCAACGTAAGCAAAACAGGAGTCTAGAACAAGTATTGGCTCATGAAAGAGGATGGGAAGATACAGCACTTTAAGGGTAACAGTGTTCAAAATACAATTGTTGAGAAATTTTAAGTTCCTTGATACAAAGACATGTCTGGTATTTTACTAAAGAGACACCACTGGAGGGAAGAGGTTCTCTGAACCTGACTCATGGCAGGAATAATGTCTTCAGTTGAACATCTACTGGCTTATAGCAGCTTATCTCAACGTTCAGAGAAGATTACAAGTTATGGCTCCTAATACCCATACCCTAAAACTGACGAGGCAGAAAGGCATCTGGAAACATACTTGCAAATGGCTCAAGGTCATTACAGTACTGCTTGCTGTGCAGATCCCTCCCCGGCTACCTTTAGTGCTGGGGAGGAGGCTGCCAGGATGCTCACTGAGGCATTGCTTCAGTCTCTGACCAGCTGACCCTTCTCTCTCGTCTTGGGAAGAAACCCAAACTTACATGCAGAACCCCCAACTCAACCCTATGCTTTTAAAACCGTGGCTGACAAACTGTTGTAGGGGGATACCCCCAAAATGTACTTTTAGCCATTTGCTACCAGGGAAACTATTAATGTAAGACTTGGAACTAGGCCTCTTCTGAGATGCAGGGCCCAGAAGCTGCCGTGGGTTGTCCCATTGCTACAGCATCCACTGAGGCAGAAGCCCAGCACAGGCCAGGCAGGGGTGGGGTGGGGAGTGGGTGGGGTGAGGGCGGGCTGGGGAGGCATGGCAGGGTGGAGGCGGGAAATGACCTGACCAGCACACCAGGCTCGCAAGGGTCCCTCCAGGTTCCGCTGCAGGGTTGAGCCCCGTGCTTCTCCCACAGCACAGAGGCAGGACAGGGGAGGGCAAGCATGTGGTGGGGATGACAGAGAGAGAGAATGAGCAGTCTGTTTTAAATAGTGCGGCATTCAAATGAGGGAAAAAAAGACACCCAAAGGAAAATCTTTTGCTCTAGGGAATTCAACGGGCGGTGTTTTTCACTCCTAGGTTAGAAGAGGACAAAGGAAAGATTCTTCTAGCCATTGTTCTAGAAGAATGAGCTAAAATCTATACTCTGTCCTTTGCAATTGTTTGAGTCCTGAAAATACCTGTTCACGGGGGCCTGTAAAAAAGTCTGAAGAGTTTAAGTCTCTTTCTGAAATCCTCTCAGTCTAGCTCAGGCCATGACGGGATATAAAACCTCTGTAGGGAGCCTTCCAGCAGCCGTTCCATCCATAAGGACAACTTGCTCAATTTTCCTTTGATGGGCTTGGATCCAAGGCCATAGGAAGGTTTCCCTCGAGATTCACCCAGATGGAGGGAAGAGTCAAGATCACTGCACGACCCCATGGCTTCCTCCTCCTCGACTGTTTTTTGGGGTTTGAAGAGGCAGAAGTATTTTTTGTGGCCATTCAGAGCCAGGACGTAGCCAGTGTAGTCCCGTTCCATGAAATGCTTGTCATACTGGTTTGGGATTGGGGCTGCATCTTGAGCAAATTCTAGTAAGTATTCTAGCCATTCTCTGTGTTTATCTAGACTCAGGAAGGAAAAATGGAGGCAGCTGCTCCTGTAGGGCAAACACAGTGAGGATTTAGGACACATTTCATGACACATTCAATTGCAGGGAACAAAAATACCTCAGTCAGATTTCAAATAATAGAAACAGGCTTTGTGTTGGATGGGGGTCTGAATACAGAAAAAATGAAGGATTTTTGCAGGAGCAGGAGGGCCTCTACAACAGCTGCAACATCCCTTCCCTGTCCCTTGCTGGCCGTCACTCATGCCCCTCTCAGTGTCTGGCATCAGGAAAATGCACAAGAGCTAGAGAAGAGAGCGTCCTGAAAGGGCTCAGGGAAGGAGACTGAGTTCAAGCTCTTCTGTACAGAAACAACAGTCAAGGGGAAAAAAGGGTCCTGCATGACGGCTTAGATTTCTGGGTTGGAAAGGTCACAGCCCACATCTAGCTGCATGGAGAAAGCCCGTCACGGTCCAGGAGGAAATTTCCCTCCCACCCCTTCCCCCTGCCATCTCTCATCTGCACACACAAGCTTACCCAGTGAACGTGTAGACCTCCAAAGCGAATTTCTGCAGCAGGCTGGTCTTGGTGGAATTTGACAGGATAAGGACCACGTTCATGTGGCCTGGCCTCAGGCGTACCAAGTTACTGGTGTACGTTACATCTGTGAGTTCGGTTACCTCCACAAAGCCTTTTTTAGGAATCTTGCTGTGGAAAAATATCGAGGAATGAAAATTTTGTAAGATAGGGGAATGCCATTACTTTTAAAAGGAATGAGTGGAAGAAACTATGCTCTAACCAGATTAGATCTGTAATTTAATATTCTCAAGCCTGACACACTGGCAGGACAAGACTGATCCTGATTTGGTCATGCTGGGCTTACAAAGAGCCCTTCAGACGCTGCCGTTCAGTGGGTGTAGAAGTGGCTTTAGGACAGGGTGAAGGCCATCCACGCGGTTATGGTGATGCACCGTTCTCTGCTTCTGGCTCACCTAGCATCTCCCTGGCATATTTCTGGGCTTCTTGCCTTCATCGTTAAATCTAAGATTGAGAAACTGAGGGTACTGAGTAGAAGATAACTAGTCCTGTGTCTAAATGCCTAGATGGGCCCAGTCAACACCTGTTAGTAGTGACTTTTCCCTAAACACACATCTCACACAAGGAGGGGAACCAGAGTCCTGAGATGTACTATACACTCGGACGCCGCTTTACCAGACTCCACAGGCTGTGGGTCTGCTGCGGGGGTAGGGATGGGGTGGGTTTGGCATCTCGTTAGAGCAACCTGCTATGCTCCTTGGTGAAGCTTGGCTCTGTCTTCCCGGTCTTCTCGTGGGCTTCCTCTTTATCTGGAGGGCTAGACTCCCGCTCATCGTTTGAGTCACTAAAGGAAGAAAAAGGAGTTTTACCAAAAAACCACTAAGAAGGTTTGGGGTTCACCCTTCAGACACCACACAGAGGAGCCAGGGAGGCTCTTACCTGAAAGCCTGAATGATGACAGTGCCGAAGAGGATGAAGAGGGCAGAGAAGACCAGGGACAGAAGGGGCATCATTTCCCGCCTAAAATGAAGTTAACAAACTCTGGTCAGCTCTACTGGGCTGCTGGCACGTGTCAATGTATGGTTTTAGGTTTCTTCTTTCTGGCTCAAAACAACCCTAAACAACCCCAAACCAAAAAGCTTTCCTGTTAATAAACACTTTCTAATTTCATACAAATAGAGGTTTTTTGGATGGTGGTGGTGATGGTGAAAGCACAGATTTTTTTTTCTCACTGCTTTAATTCACAGATCACTTACTCAAAAAATTTGACTTGTGTCTTAGCATTAAATAGGCTGTGCTGAATTAATTATGCAGAAGGGAAACAAAGGACTTAAGCTGTGAACATATGGAACATTCTGATGTCAAAGGTAGTATCAGCTGACTAAAAAGTCTGTGGAATTATTTCTTTGATTCTGACCTTTTTTCCCCCTGGCTGGAATAATTCAGATGTGGCCCAGAGGGGTGGGGTAGGGAGAAAAAGCTGACTTCTCAAGATCTCCTCTAGGACTGGTGTTCTGGAATTTTATTCACCCACGAACACCCACGAAAGGCCTGCTGTCTTTTGGGAGCTGTCCTGGGTGCCAGGAATCACAAACGTGAGTGAGACGTGGTCTGTCCTTCGGGAGCTCTCGGTCTTACTGGGGGTGGGGGTGGTATGTCCCTCCCTTCTCTGATTAATTCACTGATTCGCTTGTACATCTTTCCCCTGGACTCCATGTGACAGGCCCTGTGCTGGGCACCAAGGTGCGCTGATGAAAAGGATGGTCCTAGGCTATACTGTCCGAGAGGGCAGCCAGGGTGATCCTTTCTTTCCCAACCAGCGGGAAAGGGTCAATCAGCAAATATAAAAAAAGGGAAACAAATTGCTGAAAAAATGTAAACACTCTTCCACTTGTCTATAAGGAGTCTACGCTGAAATCCTTTGTGGAATCTTTTCAAAAGAAAAGCAGTGGTCCTGGTAGTAACGAAGAAAAAGGAACTCAGGCTGGAGATATTCCTACCAGTTGCTGTGAAACAAGCTGTCCCAGCAGTCTGAGACGTAGCCAGCAGCAGAGTAGAACCACCGGAGGAGAAAGATCTGTGGAGGAGGAAATGCACGACGGTCAGGACTGGGCCCCTGAGCCCCAGAGGGAGATGCCCCCCCCTCCCCCGACACAGCCCTGCCAGGTGACCACTCTCCTGGGCCACGTGCTTATTACAGGGGCAAGCTCGTCGGTCAAGTCCGGGAGCACAGCCTCCGAGGACAGAAGAGCTGGGTCTTTCCGCAGCTGGTCAAGATAACCCAAAAGGATGAATTTATCGCTCTCGCTCCCGGTCCAGGGATCCTCCAGCGTTTTGTACACCACCCTACCCGCCGTGTTGCGCCTTTCTAAGATAGATACCTGGGAGAGAAAGAGAGAAGACCATCTGAGTTCTCAAAAGAATCCTGTTGTTTGGTTGTTCTTCCGGGAAGATGGAAAAAAGAGTCTAGTGAAGTCAGCAATAAGCTCAAACACAGACACGGATGACTATACAATATTTACAAGAGATTAAAATTTTTCTGACAAGAGAAATTAGCTTTATGGAGACTTTCCAAAGCTTCTTTTAAAAGTTCAAGCTCTTTCTTCTCAATAGATTTGGCTCCGTAACCTCTGACTTAATGTTATAATGAAGGAAACCTTTGTTTTTTAGAGAGATTTCCCATGATTACCAAAATGATGAAAAAGAGAAGAATTTCATGCTTCTGCAGAGAGTGATGACAAAGGAGGGGAAAGGAAGGTGAGATCAGTTAGGGAGAAGTTAAAGAGGCAGAAGTACAGGAAGGGGAAATTTCGGAAGCATGTTACTGGTAGCCTAAGGAAGATTTTACAAACTCGGACCTGCCAAAGGGAAAGACTGGTGGAAAGAACAGATGCTCTTTAATCTTTACCCATAGGGAAGATGCCTTCTGTGAAGGCCCAAAGCTGAAAATCTAGGTGAAATCCCCAGGGTATAAGACTAGTTTAAGAGTGCTTTCAAAACAGGCTTTAGAGATTTCTGGATTTCCTGGAATCTTTATTCAAAAATCTGGAGGAAGGAGGAAACGGATTTAGGTGCCAGGTGCTTGTGAAGAGCTTAGGACCAGGACAGAATCCATGACTCACCGCAGATTTTCCTCGAAACGCGTCACTGTCTGGTCGTAAGGTGTTGGCAAACTCCTGCTGCCGATTGCTGTAGACGTGCACGAATCTCACTGTGTCTCGTGTGTTTGCCAGAGCAAAGGACAGAAAGGCCTCGAAGGGTTTACTCAACTTGGCAGCCTCAGTGGTCAGTAAAACCACACAGTACCTGCATGTCAACAAACAAGAGAAGACTTTGTAATGAATCCCTGAGGCCATGGCTACAACCTGTAACGGCAAGCAGAGGTGAGGAAGAGGTGATGCTCGTCTTATTGGTAGTGAAAGCTTCGCCTGGAAGTCTCTAATGAGAGATTTCCAAGGCATTAAGGTCCTGCTTCTTCCTAGGCTGGTGATGCCTACCCCAGACCAAACCTCATGACATTTAGAAATGTCCCTGAAGGCAGTGGTCACTGAATCCTTGATGCAGAAGGGCAGTTTCAGAAGGCATCTGTTCTATAGATAAACAAGAAGTTCATACTGCAGAGCAAAGGTAACTATATTCAATACCTTGTAGTAACTTATGGTGAAAAACAATATGAAAATGAATATATGTATGTTCCTCTATTACTGAAGCACTGTGCTGTCCACCAGAAATTGACACAACATTGTAAACTGACTATATTTCAATTAAAAATAAATAAAAAAGAAGGCATCTGTTCTAGCTCTCCCCTCACAGGCAGGGCTGGCGGAACCCATCTCAGGCCAGGGCCAAGGGGCCTCATTCTGAAGGGCTTACTCTGCAGTGGTTCCAATGCAAAGTTCATCTAATCATTCATTCGTGCATTCATTCTCCCAAATATCACTGTGCACTTACTACAGGTAAGACAGACAGTGCTCTTCTCCCCAGTGGGGGAAGGCAGACAACAGACAGAATATATTGTGACAAGTGTTATGAAAACAAACAAAAAGTGAAGTGGGGAGAGAGAGTCCAGGGTGGGCTGGGAGTCCCTCTCCATCACACAGGCTGGATAGGGAGACGTCACCTGAGAGGGTGACATTTGAGCAGAGACCTGAATGAGGTGCTGTAAGAGGAAGTGGGGTCAGGGCATTCCAGGCAGAGGGCACTGCAGTGCAGAGACCCAGAGAAAGAGACTGACTTGATCCGTCTCAGTTTTGGAAAGATCGCTGGCTGATGTGGAGAACTGACTGGAAGGTCCGAGAGTGGGGTACAAGAGAGAAGGTTAGGAGGCTAACATGTTGGTGACGAGAGGTGACGGTGGCCTGTTCTGGGGTGGCAGTGGTAACAAAGGTGAGAAGTGCGTGGACTGGGGATATTTTGTGAAGGCTGTGTAAATAACAATCCTTAAAGTCCAGGATTATCTTCTTTCTATTTAATTAAAGTCTTCTCTTAGTCTATAAAGGAATCTGAAAAATCTGGAAACATGGGGAAATTTTCCTATTTTAAACAATATATTAGTTGTATTTTCAAATAATGTGATCAATGTTTTCCTTTCATATCCTGACTCCTTTCACGGATGAAATGGCCCTAAATTTAAAGGCACTGCTTCATTCATCTGAAAGAGGTATAATAAGTATTTTCCCTGTATTTCCAGACTTTGTAGACACTTCGTATGAATCAGTATGGCTCAGCCTTGCCACCCCCAGCCAATTACCTTACTATTTCCTCAGTACCATCACTTCCGTACTGTGTAGCCACTAACCTGGCTCCTCTCCAAGACCTCCAGAGGCTCACCCTGTGTGGAATCCTCTGGTAGGAACAGGAACTCTCTCGTAGTCCACGCTGCTTTAAAGTGACCTGTTCTCTCCCTGGCACCTGGCAAAATCTACGCATCCTTCAGGGCTCAGCTAAAAGGTTATTACATCTTAGGGGATCTTCTCTGGCCCATCCAATAATCTGGTTCCGAGGTGCCCTGGACTGATACCCCCCCCTCCTGTCACAGTTGTTCATCAGTATTTGTGACAGGAAGAGTAATTTCCATCACAGGTGGACATTTAACTGCCTTGTAGTAAAACACGACATGCCCCTCTGTTGCCCTGATGAGGAGGGACAAAGCCTTCAGTCCTTACTTCCTCTGTCGGTGAGACCGCTTTACGGGGCAGAGTTCATGGAACAACTTCTGGCTGGTGAGCCTGGCCGCCAGCAGGTACTTGTTTTGGGTGACGAAGTCATCGATGACCTGCTTCTTCATACCTCGGGCCTGGAGAAAAACCAAGAGACAGTTGATTCTTACTCAGTTTTCTCACTGAAAATAGGCTTGACTTCTAGCTTAGTAAAAATGTGGCTGACCCTGGCTAAAGTAATATAACCAAGTCAGTCAGAGGCGTTTGAGCAAATAAACATGTGGCGATCTGTTTCACCAACGCAGGGCTGAGAGCAACGATGTGGCTATTTCAGGTCAGTGTTTTCACTGGAGAACTTTTGTACACTGTTTTATGCTAGCAGATTTAAAAACTCAAATAATTTTGAAGTTTTAGGCAAATTTAATTCCATTCAAGATTTACAGCAAACTGAACAATTAAAAATAAGCTTCAAAGTAACAATGTTACTAAGTATAAAAGACCACAAAACAGTGTGATGACCTCTTTGTCATGACTAACTTTCATATGTTTCAAAGGACTGGAGTTATATATAGCAGGTTCTCTGACCAATGGTTATTTGGAAAATATTGGTTAACTGGTCTTCCAGATGCTGACAAATTTTATTACTTATATTAAAAAAAAGCATCATATTGATGAACCAATCTCATCAGAAAGTTTGAGAAGCTGTCAAAGTCACATTGGCTGATACAGATTTTTTGAAATTTTAATTTTCTTGGAAGCCTGAATTTTATCATTGGCAACAAATACTGCGAGTTGTTTCCCTTAAAGTGCCAGGCTCACTTCATTCATTTTAAAGAAAATGTCTGCCACATACCCAGCTCTGAGCAACCACAGTTGTCCGTTGATTATTCTTTTAAGTGAAAACAATGTTTCATCAAAAAAAATCCCCCAAAACTCGCTAGTTCAGAACTCTCGAGTTAAGCAATTACATAAATGCTTGTCCTCAAGACAACCCGTGCACTTTGGCCTGCAGCAGAAGGGCTTTACAGACACTTCCCATTTTGTCAAACAGAATAAAGGTACCAAAAAGACTCGTACTCAAGTGTTAGTTGACTTATTAATAAAATTAATACTTCTTACTGCAACATCGAAGCTATTCAGTGAAATGAGTGTCTTTCTGTGTGCTTTTATGTGGTGCTTAGGAGTGAAGAACACAGACCCTGGCAGTCTGGTGCCCAGGCCTTGGTGTGTCCATGTGGTTATGCACTGGCAGTTTTATCCACCACTGCTTTTGCACCATTGGTGCAAGTATCAACACAGAGAAAGGACAAATTATGTCTCAGTGTTACTGTGAAGACAGTTTTGATCTCACAGGCTCCCGTAAAGGGCCTTTGGGACTTCCCCCTCTGCTCCCAGGGGTCTGTAAACCACATCCTGAAAACTTCTGTCCTATAGAAACCTGTGATCAGGTACATTGGGATACAGGTGATGTCCATGGCATCACGGGTCCTGAAGCCCCGAAATGTCCATCAACACAAGAATGAATAAAGACATTACCCTGTGGCCACAAACACTGTACAGCAAAGGAAAACAAATTGACTAGAGCTGTGAGAAACCACTGGCGCTGCTAGTGTTACACTAAGCCCCTTGCTGTTGGGAGGACTCGGTTTATGTTGAGAATACATTTTTATGTTCATAAGAGCAAATCGGAGGGGAGGATATAGCTCAAGTGGTAGAGTGCAAGCTTGGTGTTCATGGGGTCCTGGGTTCAATCCCTAGTACTGCCTCTAAATATAAATAAATAAACCTAATTGCCACCCCCCAACACCAAAAGAGCAAATCCTTTAAAGCATCCACTGTACCAGTAATTTTGTTAATATATTTGCGTTACAGTTTTCCCCAGGGGATAACTAAATAACAAATCTCAAGAGTACAAGCTATTACTGAAAAGCAATTTAGGAAATATTCATAAGATTAATCCTGGATTGAGATGATCTTCCTTTCTCTCTTCCACAACTGGCATGTTCGCTTTCTCTCTCTCTTAGCTCCTTTGGAGCTGCAACTAGGCACCCCGTCTTTTTAGTTACTGATGGTTGTCCTGCGTTTTGTCCTTGGCTCCCTCCTCTCCTTACTTTACATAATGATGCCCGAGAGAGCTCCCAGACTCGAGATTTCAACTTCTAACCATTCACTGATGAGCCACAAATATCTATCCTAGCTCATCTGCCTTTTCTAAGATCTGGACCCCTGCCTGATGGACACCTCCCTGCAGATTTCCTAAAGGCAGTCCTAATTCATATGTCCGCAACGAACTCATTACCTTCTTCTTAAGCCTGCTTTTCTTTCCTTACTCTCCACTCTCCCCCTCTGGTTCTGCCACACACAATGTCCTTACCTCAGTCTCACGTCTCAGGAATCCTTCTATGGTCACACGGCCCTCAGAGTTTAACGGACACGTAAGTGAGACGCCTATTACAGTGGATGGAAATTGCCTTTAGGTCTTTCTCCTCCCCTGACTGTGAGTCTGAGGAGGACAAAGACTTGAGGACAAAGAATACTCTGGATGTCAGAGCTGTTTTTTATTTAGTACACAGCAGGCAGGCAATGAATTTATTGAAGAATGAAATTTTATAGAATTTCTCTTTCTTCTCATTCTAGCCTCCTCTAAGAGAAGTATCGGAGGGTCCTAATTGATTTTTTTAAGATAACATTAAAAATATAAAATACATGTTCGCTTTATAGGGATTTTTGAAAATTTAAATATTGAAATAATACATAATTGTGCCATCAACAGATAACCACTACTGTTTTGTTGTATTTATTTCTAGTTTTTTCCATGCGTACACACGCACACACCCCCACGTGTACATTCCTGTTACAAAACTGAGATCAGTGTATAAACTGCATACACAATTTTACATCCTGCTTGCTCTTTAACATTGTGTTATGAAAGTTATCCCCATCAGTAAGTATTGTCAAATTACCATTTTAAATGGCTATGTAATAGTGCCTGTTTGGGATGGGCCAATAATTATCCTACCGTTGGGTATTTGTACTCCCCCCTCATTTCTGGTATTATGAATGGTGTTTAACATCTCTGTATGTAATTCTTTGTCTGAGCTCCTGTTCCCTTACAACAGAGTCTTGTAAGGTAATCTCATCTTCCTCAGGTCGTTCCTCGTCACCTTAATGAGGCCCCTTCTTGGCTGCTCTACCGTGAAAATGCGAGCCTTTTCCCCAATCCTCTTCATTTCTCTCTCCTGTCTTATTTTTCTCCTTTGCACCTCCTGCTATGTAATATACCACGACAGAGTGTGTTACACTGATTGTCTGTTGACCCACTAGGACACAGGATAGGGAACTCTGCTGATTTTGTTCAGGGCTGTACCCTCAGCACACAGAGCAGTGTCTGGCACATAACAGGTACTCAGGAGTACTCTCCTGCTAGGCAGCTGGTATTTTATCACCCAATCGCTTTTCTGAAAATTTCTGAAGCCTCTTCCAGCAAAGGCAAAAACCAGAAGAGCCTGTTTCTCTGTACCCTCAACTCTACTGAGTATTTTTACTTAGAAAATCTTTAACAATTTGATGAGAGAAGAAAATGTTAAATTTGGTTTCTCTGATTATTGAGATTTATTTTTTTAAAAGTGTTTATTAGTCACTTGAATCTCCTCAGGATTTTGTTCATATTCTTAGCCCATTTTGGGGGGGGGGGTAAAAAATTTTGTTTTCATTGAGGTGAAATCCACATAATATGAAATTAACCATTTTAGTGTATAATTCAGTGGCATTTAGTACATTCACAGTGTTGTGTAACCCTCACCTCTCTCTAGCTCCAAAACATTTTCATCACCCCAAACAAAAACTCTGTACCTATTAAGTCATTACTCTTGGACGTTTTGGGTTGATCTCCTTGATTAGAAGCAGCTCATTAGAAATAAAAGATAACAACCTCTTTTACATTGGTTGTAAATATTTCCCTTACTGTTTAATTAAAAAATTTATTCATATAAAAATTTAAGACTTATAATCAAGTTATTAAGATTTTCCAGCAAGATTTAGCCCAATGCTTTTAGCCCTTCCCTATCTTAAGATCAGATAAATATTCACTACATGTTCTCTCAGTTTATGGGTTCTTTTTCTTTTTTAGTGATTTTAATGTAATGTTTATTTTTATTTTAAGAGCAAGATCAAACAACTTTTATTCACCTGCAGGATTTTAATACCATGGAAGGCCAATTAAAAGCTTTTACCATGATTCAATACTCCTACACTTTTGAATATTAAATTATGAAACTAAAAACCTCCAAGGGATTAATGGGATGAAATGAAAGAGTACGGGTTTTTTTCTTTGTTATTGTTGTTTTTTTTGGGGGGGGAGGTAATTAGATTTATTTATTTATATATTTATTTTTAATGGAAGTACTGGGGATTGAACCCAGGACCTCGTGCACACTAAGCATGCGCTCTATCACTGAGCTATACTCTCCCTGCTGGGGTTTTTCTTATTCCTTTTTATTACTGTTTTATATTCATGCTTACATTTATTTTTGTAATCTACTTTAGAATAAAATTATTGATTTCTTTAATAAGAGCTCCTTAGAGGGCAAAGATGATTTTCATTATTTTTTTTTGTGGTAAAATACAGATAACAAAATTTACCATTTTAACCATTTTCATGTGTATGATTCTGTGTCATTAACGATTTACACTGTTCTGCAACCATCATTGCCATCCATCTCCAGAACCTTCTCGTTTTCTCAAACTGAAACTGTACCCATTAAATATTAACCCCTTATTTTTTCCTCTCCCATGCCCTGGCAACTACTGTCAAAAGATTATTTTTTAAGCAAAATAGTAGCCAAATCAGACTTAAGACAAACTCATTTGTTCCCCTTTTTTGTTTGTTTGTTTGTTTTATGAGGGTGAGGTAATTAGGTTTATTTATTTATTTATATTTGGAGGAGGTACTGGGGATGGAATCCAGGACCTCGTGCGTGCCAAGCATGTGCTCTACCACTTGATCTACACCCACCCCTCTAAACTCATTTTTAAATTCTGTGCCTCTGGAGGAAGAGATTAAAAACGAGTTTCTTCTCACCTGCTTCATTCAATTTTGCTGCTTGTTTGCCTGCTGATGTGCGATACAACGGGAAGGCTGTTTGGAAACAAGGCGACGCACACGTACCTGGATAACGTCGGCAGGCTTATGTATGTGTTCTTTAAAGACCAAGATGCTGGGGACATAGACATTGATGTTGAACTGCCTCGTCATCTCTTCCGCCCCTCGCAGACCGACGTACACATATCCAAATGACAAGTAATCTTTGTAAGCAAAAGCAGTCAACTGTTGGGACATAACAGAGGGGGAAGAAGTGAAGTTAACAGCACAGCATCTAAATTACAAATCAGGTGTGACCTGTTGTCATCAGTGGGTGGAGGCGAATGCTAGCTTACACAGCCCCACTCAGGCAGCTACACTCTGTACACCTGTCAGAATGCTATGGTGCTCCATGCACAAAAATCGTACCAACAAAGCTAAACAACAACTCGTCCTTTTTTTCAGACAGAGCAAAATATTCATCTTACTGAGATCTGTACTGGGTGGGAGGTGTGAGGAATCACCTGTACCCAATTATGTAAGATGGCAGTGACCACGCCAACAGTTAAGCACCTTCTTCTCCCACCTCTTGTCAGTGATAACCAGAGATGTGCTAGGCAGAAGTGCAGTACAGAGCATCATTCAGAGGGCAGGTCTGGAATCAGACAGGCTTCAAAGGAATCAATATTGACCATCCTCTAGGGAGGCCTTGGGTAGGTCATACAACCATTCTAAGCTTCAGTATTTTGGTCCATAAAATAGGGATGATAATCTGCATCACTGGGTTCTTCTGAAGATTAAATGTGTTATGTGTGTGGAAGGCACCAGCACACTGACAGCATCAGTGGGTCCTCAATGCACAGCAGTTAAGGTGGATTTCTGGCCTTTCAAACATTTCTCATGGGATGAGCTATTACTCACAAAAAGGACAATCAGGCTACAAGGTTTTTTTTTTTTTCCACAAAAATAAGAGAAAACATTACCCCAGCACCTAAAGTACCTTGTAGAGCAGTGGTACCACGGGCACCTGGTCAAACAGAAGGACATGTGGTTTGTTCTCTTGCTGCCAGCCAGAGAGGAATCGGATGTAATTTTTATTTGTAACCTTAAATTGAAAAGAGCATGTTAGTTTCAATGTTTAATTCTTAACCACTGCATTATAATCCATTCAGGAGATAATTAAACAAAATTAAAGATGTGTAAAAGATTGTTTTGTAAAAAATAAGAAATGCAGATAGACAATTTTTTGGTCTTCATTTGACTAAAATTAATGAAAAGAACGGAGATACTGATTTCATATTTTCAAGTGTTCCAACTGTTATAGACTAAAACCGTAGTCTTTTCTGAAACAGTTACTGACCATATTATAAAAAAATTTGAGATTTTGAAGTCAGTTCTTGCTTAATTATAGACTGCACTTTTAATCTGTTAACCTGTAGGAGATAATGCAACAACTGCTCTTTTAAAATGGCTTAAATAAAAATAAGTGGTCCCACCTCATCTACACATTACAGAATTTCATTTGTTGCCACCCGGATTGCTACTTTTGTGTCTCCCTGTTGATGCCTTAAAATAATCCTGAGGCAACAAATTAAAAACATGAGTAAGTTAAATTTCTATTTAGAAGTTTTTCATAGTAGTTCAAAAAAATCTCTCTCTCCACTCTGCTTCTAGAATGATTTGTATAAAACCTCAATTTGATCATTTCGCCCCCACTGCTCAACTCCTCTCAGATGGAGCATCACCTGCAGGCCAAGTTCAAGTTCTTTACAGGAGACTCTCACAGCAAGAGTCCTTTAATCTCGTCCTCTCCCGCTCACTAGTGACTGTTTCATACAAAGCAGGCTATCTCGTGTCCCAGACCTCTGCTTGTCTGGAACTCATCCCCTACTTCTCTCTCTTTATCTTGCAAACTCAGTACAGGGGTCATTTCTGCCAGGAAGCCTTTCTCAACTCTCGAAGATGCGCATTCTACACGTGGATGGAAGTCATCGCCCACTGGACTGGGAGCTCTTTGAAAAGTGTCCCCAGCACTTATCATAGTGCCTGGCACACAACAGATACTTGATAGAGGTTTGAGGACTTATCAGGACAACCTCTCATCATTCTAAGATGCTACAACGCTCTCTGACAATTACCTTTCATGCTAACTCCAACAAATACTTCTTCTGTGGACAATGACCCTGGTGGGACAGTCTGTGAGCAGTACGTGTAGAAATATGACGGATATGTTCGCATGTTTATTCTGCCTGGTACTGCTAAAGGAATGAACCATTTAAAGCAAAATAGGAATCCTGTTCTAGTTCCTCTGATCCCTAATCTAAGATGCTGGGGGGAAAAATGCTTCTGAAACATGAAAATTGTAAACCAGCATGAACTCTTTGTGCCTGGCTTCTTTAGCTCAAACTTTTGTTTGTGAAACTTATTCATATTGTTGCATCACTATACATTTAAAAGTGCCAAAATTAATATTTCATGGAACCTGTTGTTTTCTATAGATATGATTATTAAATATATAACCAAGTATAACTTAACTTGAATACTCTCATAAGAAAAATATTTTCAAATGAACAAATGCACCAGTTAGAAAGAAGTCCTCTGTTGTGATCTAATTTTTTGTTGAGAAAATAAGAGTCGCTCTCATTTTAGGCTCAGATTCCTATGACGGGGTAAATCTTCCCAGTGGTTATAACAGGGACTATTTTTTCAGTCTCTCTAATTCAACTGCTTCAGTTTTCAGTCTCTGGCACATTGAATCATTTAAATGATTTTGTTTGCATAATTAATTAAATCATGTGTCTTGCCCTGCTCAAAATGAAACTCAGGTCTGACGATGGCCACACATAGAGTTCATTCAGGGCAGCCAGCGGTCCCAGGAGCCGCTTCAACCACCTCTCAGCCAGGTACTCACTTTCTCCACCAAGTTCCCTGGAAGAAGACTCTCCACAAACTGTCGCAGGTTCTCACGGACGACTGCGTTATGGAAGAAGGAGATTTTCCCATTTATGATTCCTAGGATAGAGGGTGTGCTGTGTGCTCCCAGGTGATGGGCCAGGCGTCTCTCATACCCAGCATGGACCACGCCGATTCCTACGCCTGAAAAATAGGGAAAACCTCCATGAAGACTTTTTTATGCCCCCACAGTGGGTGAACAGATGCCGCTAAATAATTTTGTGGTGTGAAATCGAAATCCGGCCTTAGTAGGAGGGGACGTGTTTCCTGATAGACTGTCTAGCATTCTTTCACTGCTGGAATTCTAAATTGGTTTGGTTTTTTTTCTGCAAAGCAATCTGGCAATGTTTAAGAAGAGCTACAGATCTTTTTATCTTTTAGTCTGTTGTTTCTGATTTGGGGAGTAGATCTTGAGGACATACTTCAAAAGAAAAGAACAATCTGTTCACAGTGTTCCTAGTCATAAAGAGCACCACCTGTAAACAACTCAAGGCTTCATCAACTCCGCAACGGTTGGGAAAAAAATAGGGTTTGTTGGTAGGCTAGAATCACAGTCTTCTCATGGTTCAGCTCAGGTCTCCCATTTATATAAATTATTCTATAGAGATGTCATACACATTCTCAAAAAGAGAAAGAGATTAAGTCAAAATCACGTGGCAACATCCCATGTAATTACTTTAATACTTTGGTATCTATCTGTTTGAGCCCTTTCTTACACAAATCTGTGTACATGTGTGTGTCTCTATACACACGTGTATAATAAAATGGGATCATCTGATACTTACTTCACTTAGTATTTAAGTATCTTTTCTTGTCTTTCATTCAGCCAATATATTTGGAGAGCTAGATCCTTTGCTAAACACTGGAGATACATTAAACGCTAATAGCCAGTAAACATACTTTTCCTCTTGGATTCTAACAGACTTCCAAGCTTGACATTTCCAAAAGCCAACTCCTGACCTTGCCCCTCACACAGGCTCCACCCAGGCTTTCGGCCACTTCTGTTGATGGTGGCTCCCTCCTCCCATTAGTCAGGACGAAAGTCTTAAGAGTCATCTTTGACTTCTCCCCTCTCTCACAGCCCATATCTGATCTGTCGGCAAGTCCTGCTGGTTCTGTCAAAATATACCTGGAGTTCAACTGTTCTTCGCCACTTTCACTGTACCCCCTCTTAGCTATCTTCATCTTTCTCCCCCGCGTTGCTGTAATATCCTCCTAAACCGTCTCTCATTTCTCCTTGTCCCCCTACGGTCTGTTCTCAACACAGCAGCCAGACTGTTCCTTCTAAAACATAAACCCCGGATCACGCTGCTCCTCTGCCCAAATCCCACAAAGACCCCCTATTCCACTCACAATAAAAGCCACAATCTCCACAAGGGCTGACAAAAGGAGCCCTTTTGGGGAGCCTTTGTGATCTGGCCCCTGGCCCTCTGACCCCCTTCTCTTCTCCTCATGCTCACTTTGCTCCAGCCCCCAGAGTCCTTGTTCTTCTTTAAACTCACTGGCACGTTCCTGCCTCAGGGCCTTGGCACTGGCTGCTCCCTCTGCTTGGAGGGTGTGTCTCCTGACATCTGCGGAGCTGGCTCCTTCGCCAACTGCAGGTCCTTCTCAATGAGGCTGACCCGGCTACCATATTCAAAACCATCCTCCTCACACTCAGGATCCCCTTCAACCTGCTGACTTTCCCTTTTCTGTAGCACTTACCGTCTTCTAACACATCACATCCTTTCCTTATTCTGTCTATTGTTTATCATCTGTCTTCCCCTGTTAGATGTAAGCCTCTTGAAGGAAGGGATCTTTGTTTAGTTCTCTGATGTACCCGAAGCACTAGAGCAGAGTGTGGCACACAGGAGGCACTCACTGGGACTGGGGGCCATCAACCTGTGTAACCAATCCTTTACTGCTGCACATTGAAGTGGCTTCTGGCTTTCACTATTGTAAGGAATGCTCTGACAGGCATCCTTATACATCTCTGTATACACATCTTTGTGCTCCTGTGTGATTACTTCCTAATTGATAAATCCCCAAAATGAAATTGCTGAGTAAATGGCAGGGATTGAAAACTTAATACTTTCACATTGCTGAGTACACTAAACATATTTATCTGCTGGACACCTGACTGTGACCCCAGGAGTCTCTCAAGGGCAGGAAAGGAGGCACCTTAGACATCACATAGTCCTCCCCCCACATTTTATAGACAAAGAGATTCAGAGAGGTTAAGTGACTTAACCCAGTTTGCAGAACTGATAAAACTGCAGAACAAGAACTGCAACTGGACGTTCCAGAGCCGAGTCTGGTACACGATTACATCACACCCCAGGCATTAAAAACAACTATGGAACAGTGTCAGTAAATGAAAGAGCATGTGAGAATTGTGTGAGCAGGAGAAAGAACAAGAACACAGCAGGCACGTATCCGGGAGATCTGGTCTCACGTAAAGTGAGAAGAGCCGTCACCCAGGGAGGTCAGGTGGCCACACAGCAAAGGCCCAAGGGTGGGGCTAGCACACCCTGAGCCCCTTCTAAGTTAGGCAGCACGCCCAGAGCTTTATACGCATTGTCACTCTTCACACTCACAAACCCCCAGTGGTAAATACTGTTATCTTCATAGATGAGGAAGCTGGTGTTTGGAGAGGCTGAGGAAACTTACCTGGCATCCCAGTGAGTGTGCAGCAGGACCACGCTGTGAACCCAGGCCCAGCTAACTACAAAGCCTGGCTCTTTCCTGTCTCCAGTATCATCTCCTGCCTGAGGCTCTGAACACCGGAGGGATGAAGTTCTGAGAGACAGACTCACCATACATCACCTTACAGGGACTGCTACGTAGCCCAGAAGCCACTTTATTTAACTGACCCTGGGGAATACACCTTTCCAGCGACTGCATCATTTGGGGTGCCCTCCATCAGACTTTGGGGCTGGAATCAGTGATCAGAATGGTGGCTGGCAGGCCTGGATTCAGGACAAGGGATGCAGGCAGTCTTGGGAGAGCAGAGGATACTGAAGAGATCGTTTACACTTGCTGCTCACCCTCCTCCTTCCCAGATGTTCCTGAAGCTCATTCTCTCGCCCCCTGCGGGCCGCCTTCCCCGGGAGACCTTCCTTGCTGCCCGACTTAAAGCTGAAGGCCCTCCCCCCGGCATTCCCCAGCACTTGGCTATCACGGTCATCAGGCTGTATAATTTATCTGTCTCCCTTCATGAGTATATAAGCAGGGATTTGGGCTGTTTTCTTTACTGCTGTATCCCTATTATCTAGAGTAGTTCCTGGCACTTTGCAGGCACTCCATTTTTTTTTTAACAAGTAAATGAATTAAGTATTCAAAGTCAGATCCAAATTCAAATCCCAGCTCTGCCACCCATTAGCTGTGCAACCTCAGGCAAGTCTTTTAACCTCTCTGAGCCTCAGTTTACTTATTTGTAAAATGGAAATAAACTGTTGTGAGGAGGAAATGACATAATGTAAAAAAGAGCCTAGTCCAGAGCCTGGAATATAGGAGGCGCCTGATGAATTACAACTATTACTGTTAGGGATTATTTCATTCAGACCATGTGACGTCTGATCTGGAGACGGTCTCTCATGTGAGTGGGACTCTAACTCCACGAGACTCTCTTCCTCGCGCGGAGTGGCATGGACACCGTCAGACTCTCACTCTGCACTGTCCCTCCCTCACCTTTCCTATGCTTCTGTCAACAGAGTTTTTCCCCCAGTAGAACAATACAAGGAATTAGGTTTCATTTCTTCTACTTAAAATTACCACTGGGTCCTTGGAATGACACAAATCACCTTCATTAAACGTAAGCATTTCCCAGTCTATAAAGGCTATTTTCTTGAATACTTTCTACAAAGGACTTAGATGCTTAATATTATAATCCCATTTCTAAATTCTAGAGAAATTCTACTTCTTTTCTTTAGATGAACTATCATACGGATTAAAAGAGATAAAGACCGATACACACTTGGTGTTTAAATCTGTGGGTTCTTCCCTCCTGAAAAGATATTTAAGGGTATAACAAAAATTCCAAAATTCTTTCAAGTTCAGGTCTAATCTCTTCCCTGCTCCTCACCCAAGCTGGGAAGGAAGAGGCAGAAAAGTTGGCAGCACTGTTTTCTCCCTGAGACTCAGGGTGGGAAACGACCATGATGACTGGTGGTGACTTAGGGTCCCTGAGTCACAGTGAACAAGGCCGTTTCTATCGTCTCCTCCTCTGCCTTCGCACTACCCTCCAAAGTGCGCAGCTCAGAAAGCAAGCTCAGCTGGGCCAACAGCAAGCACAGCCGCTCTCGTTCTTGATTCAGCATAACCTGGCTGGATGACAAGGACAGACCAGAATCCAAATGAACCTGAGTAGCAAATTTAAGAGAACGGTAGAGCATATGTGACCTCTTTCAGAAACCCTTGACTTTTATATGGTTCAGCGTTTCTGGATAATTTGCAGATCCTGGGGAATTAAAAACACGAATATTTTCTCCCCTTTTTGAGTTTGTAAGAGGTCGTTCTTTCTGTAGAGTATAAAGATCTCTATTGTGAGGTGCCGATTATATTTGCTTTCATTATGCAACCCTAAACATGTCTCACATCTTTTAGGGGAATTCTTTCATTTTCCCCTCTGTCGCATACACATTCATCTTTCTTTCAATTTGTCCATATGCCTTAAGGGATGGTACAGAGCCAAACGGAAGACCGTGGCTCTGTCAAACCTGGCTGAATACAAACCTGTTAATAAACAAACTACTAAGATGCAAAATGATGTGAAATAACACAAAACCAAGAACATGGAGCTTATGTAGAAAAAAAATACTTTAACCAATATCTAGGAAGACCTTTTTCCTAGACAGTATGAAATTGTTGTATACTTGGCTATTTTTTAGGAATAATTCCCTGAGAGGAATTATTCTTTTAAAATAAGAAGTCATGGTGAATAATCACTGCATGATGATCCAAATTGGGTTTCCCTAAAATGATACCTGATTTCAAGACAAACAACCTCCTTGACACCCTGGTAACTCTGTCCGCACCTCCCAACAAGCACTCAGTGTGCTGGGATGATTCAGGCACGTCCCTTATTTGAGTTTCCTGGGTTCAAGGGCCAGATTTTACTTATTTCTGAGCCAAGCAGCACGGTGGTTAAGAGTGGACTCAGGAGTGAGACTTGTGGGTCCACATCCTAGCACGGCTGCCGCCGAACAGTGTGACCTCATTCGTTCCAACCTCCCTGGGCCTCAGTTTCCTCATCTGTAAAGTAGGGATAATAACAAGTCTCTCCCTCATTGGGTTATTTTGGGGATGAAGACAATCCATACAAAGCATTTAGCACAATGCAAAACAACTAAAATGCTCAAAAAAACCCATTATAATATTTACTTCAGTGTTTAATATAGTACTTGGTCCATTAGGAAAAAAGTTTTAAATGAGAACGTGGAATGAATTCCTCATCATCTTCTGTGACTCCTGTAGCACTACATTATTCTGGACTTGCAGATATGAGGTTGGTGTGACTTTTCTGGGGACCTATTTTTCTCTTCAATTAACAGTGAGCTCCTCAAGGTCAGGGGCAGTGCTGACTATTTCTGGGCCCTCCGCCACAGCATGACTGTCTGTAAACGTTGGATGCTTCTGCACACTAGTTATTACCAAGTTGCACGACTGCAGATTCCACCTAAAAAGCTGCAACATTTCTCCTCTGGGTGGAAGTGCCCCATTTCCTTCACTTACTGCAATTCAGGCATCTTCTGTTATTCTGAGACAATGTCCAAGCTTCCCCAGATCACCGAGCTAATCTCTAGGATTGTCTGCTCTTTCCAGTCAACTCAAAATAGAAACATTTTCTGCAGTAACTGTCTACTGCTACATTACTTGGATAGGGAACAACCATGGATACTGTAAGGATCTCATCTCAATGTAACCAAGTGGAATCTGGCTGTCAGGAATCTTCAATGAATCCGACTATTCCAAAGAGGGAAAACCAAACTAATCTAACACATTTAGTCAAAACCTGCCTTAAAGGGACTTGGAGAGGAGATGAAGTGGAGGAAAAGACTAAATACTCAGAAGTAAATATTACTCCTATGGATCATTCTTCCATCCTTGTTATTTTGAGTCCCTACTTATTGGATTATACAGCATAGCAACCCCAAAGGATGGCAAGACCTTCAACCATCACAGATGTAAGGGCACTGAAAGGCAGCAGAGCATCGTGTGCAGCGTGTGGATTACAGAGCCAGACTACCTGGGTTTGAATCCCAGCTCTGCCAAACACCAACTGTGGGACGTTGGACAGGGTACCAAAATGAGCTAACTATCTGTAAAAGAGGGATGGCAACAGTGCCTGCCTCAAAGAGCTGCTGTTTAGTATGAGTTGATACATTAGTGCTTGGCATCTGGTAAACTTTCAATAAATGCAAGCTATTATTATTATGCTTGTATTATTATTGTTGTCATCACATGTGGTATGTCCAAACTATAGTCATTATTTAGAACCACTTCTCCCCAAATTCCAGCTCTTCACTGTATCCTCTGCCCATCTAGTAGTTCACGTCAGAATGCAGGGTCAATCTTGAGCACCCCCTCTCCTCTTTTCCTCATTTCTCACATTCAAATGCTCCCCAGGTGCCAGGTCCCCCCACAATTCCACCCCAAAATAGCCGACACTTGTCCTCTCTCTGTCCCCACTGCCCCAGCTCAGGCCAATGGTTGCTGTCTTGCCAGGACTGGTAACCTCACTGCCTCTAGTCTCACCTTTTTAAGTTGGTCCTTCATGCAGCTTTAACATTAGCTTTCTAAAGCACAGACCTGATCAGATCACTTCTCTACATAAAAACTTTCCTTGGCTTTATTACATACTATAAAATAAAGTCCAGCTTCTTTAGCCTGGACTTTGAGGCTGCTTACTACTAGCTCCCAGCATGCTCTTTCTGCTTCCTCCCCTCTCACCTGCACTCAAGGCACACCCTGCTGCCGGCTCTTCTGGGGATGCTCTGTGTTCCTGCCTGCACTGTTCCCTCTTGCCTGTAACGCTGCTCCCCTATTTCCTGTCCAGCCAACTTCTCAAGACTAAAAATAAGGCAAAAGTCAGTGCTCGATAGTCAGTGAGTTGAAGAAAATAGGCTAATACATTTAAGAAAGATTGTAAAAAGGAATTTATAAAACGGATGCTTTCAAAAACTTTACTTTGGGAAGCCAGAAAACCTAGTTAATCAGAAATTATTTAAGGTTCATTTATTAATGATTCACTTATTAAGTACTTAATATATATCAGGCACTTATACATTTTTCTCATTTAATATTCATAACAATCCTGCTTAGGGGGAGGGTACAGCTCAGCAGTAGATGCACGCTTAGCATGCACAAGGTCCTCGGTTCAATCCCAGTACCTCCATTAAAAAATAAAATAAAGTAAAAAATTAATTAAAAAATACATCAAGAAACCTAATTACCTCTCCCCCCCTAAAAAACAATATTGTATATGTGCAGTTAACTGTAACAATTCTACCTAATAAAACTGAAATATGGGGAAAAAAAACTGGAAACCAAAACAAACACATAACAACCCTGCTGGTTTGACATTATAACCCATTTTAGAGATGAAGAAACTTGGATTAAGTAATTTGTCCAAGGACACAAAGTAATAAATGACACAGCTGAGATCTGAAAACTGCTGACTCCAGAGCATGTGGTCGTAACGGTGACCACTGTGCTATATGTCACTTTATGCAGTGTATGTCTGCCTTTTGGCTCTGATCGGACTTTGGTGTAAACGCATTACCATCTTAAATTATGCAATGGCGCAATGTTTATGTTCTGCTATTGGGTCTAAATGTCAGCTCCTAGACTACAGTTTTCAGCACACCACCTCGCATGACAGAAAATGCAACTGTGCCTTTGTGATGAAGAAACTGTTCAATCCAGCGGCTCCCGCCTGATCTCAGCCTCTCGTTCATTCATTAGGCACCAACAGCAAGCATCTGACCGCCCACCACATGTGAGATGACATGCTAAACTTATTTCCTTGTCTTCAAGAACTTCTTTATTCCATCTCAGGAAAGCATTTTGGCAAATCTGAGTACCTGAGTGCCTCTCAACAACAGGTTGAAAATTTCTGTTTTAGGAAAAGTGAGCTGATGGCTTTCAGTGGTGAACTCTCCAGAGAAGCCCGGGCCCCACAGCCCCTAAGGCTGAGCTTGCTCCTTGTTAGTTACTCACAGACAGGTCTGCTAATGCCTCCAAAACAAGCACACACACATTTCATTCAGTAATTCCAACTTTTAGAAGTTATTAAAATAAATACCCTCCCTGGGTCACTAAAATTTTCCTGGCCCTGAGTGGTAAGTGTGAACAAAAGAAAGCCTAACCTGTGATCAAGCGCGGTAACCACGGCCATCAGAACATTATGGGTTATGGGCTGAATTGTGTGCCCTCAATTGTCACGTGTTGAAGCTCTAACCCCGTCCCTCCCAGTACTTCCGAGGGTGAAGGTTGGAGATAAGGCCTTTGAAGAGGTAATTAAGTTCAAATAGGGTTGTTAGGGTGGGCCCTAATTAAGTATAACTGGTGTCCTCTATGACGAGATCAGGTCACAGAAAGAGAGAATGAGACACAGGACCCAAGCAGACACAGAGAGATGACCCTGTGAAGACACAGGGAGAAGGTGGCCGTCTACAAGGCCAAGGAAAGAGGTTTCGGAAGAAACCAAACCTGCCAACACCTTGATCTTGGACTCTTAACCTCAAAAACTATGAGAAAATAACTTTCTGTGGCTTAAGCAACCCAGTCTGTGCTGTTTTGTTACGGCAGCCCTAGCAAATCAGCACACAGAGTGAAACGACAGCTACCGTAAGGATAACCTGCAAGTCCTACCAGCGTTAAAACTGGTGCTTGAGGGCTGCTTTGTTCAACCAATAATTTCTAAGCTTCTCCTATATATCAGGCCCGCAATTAGACATTAGGAGATTAGACAAAGCTTCATATTAGTAATGCGGAATGAAAGTGGCTTACACATCTCCCCTCTCCAAAAATGTGTCCCTGTAAAATACCAGTCATCACGAAACTGAGAAGAGAAATCACATTAACTGTTTCTTTTCCCCCAGATCCCATGTTCAGTTGATGTAAAAGTCACCTTCTCCTATACAAACATCCCCCAAGGAACAAAATGATCTTACCCAATCCTTCCAGTTCTTGGACTACTTCTTTCCAAACAGGCTCAATATGGATGCAGCTAAAGCACCAATCGGAGGTGATCTTAATGAGGTAGGGTTTCTTAAAGCTATCTGGAACCACTTCATTCACATAATGTGAAAAGTGCAATAAATATTTTTCATCAATCGAGTCCCGCCGCTCAGAATTAAAAGGGAAGTGAAAAAAAGATTCGTCAAAATAAAAATTCTCGTGGAAATGGCGGAAGCGATACTCTCGCTGCTGCTGCTTCTGGTAGCCCTGGTTCTCCCCGGCGTCTCCGTAGTGGTCGTATTGTGATCTCTTTTCCTCATTGGAAAGAATCTATAAAGAAAGGGAAAAAAATTAGAACTCCAGAAAACAAAAAAAAGGATCACCCAAAGAACTTTTCCTGTAAGCAGCTTGGAAGACAGGACGAAAATAAAATGTGAAGTTACAATTTTAAATAGATGTTTTAAAAGCAGTTCCTCAACACACCAAGAAACTCTTCTCTCAATAGACACATAAGTATTTCAAGATCAAAATACTTTAGTCATTTAGGTACATATGCTTACCTTGGCTTTAAAGATTTTGAGCTATTGTAATACTAAACATATCAATAAAACAAATAAAACTTAACACTGATCACTAGGGATCAATCACAAGAAAATAAATGACTCAGTCACACCATGTAAGTCTGATTAATTCAAACGAGGGCATGAAAAGCTCTGAACAGCGAAAAGTAGCCACAGAATTGAATTCAGTGATTGTATATTAGCTGACTTTGTTTTACTTAGAAATAACTTTGAAGTCTAAAATTCAAGAACTTGTTTTAGGATGACATATCATTGTATAAGCTACACACTATTTGTTGACGAATATTACGCTACACAAATCAGGAAGCCACGGACTTATCTTTCACGCATACTCCAGACCAACTCACTTAAGCTGATACGTTGGAAAACTGGTGAAAATCTTGTGTTGAAATGTATTTGTGGGAGGGGCAGTATAGCTCCGTGGTACAGCATGTGCTTAGCAGTGCGCAAGGTTCTGGGTTCAATCCCTAGTACCTCCATAAAAAAATGAAAAAATAAACAAAAATCTTAAAAAAAAAAAACTCTGAAAAAGTGTCTGTAACCTTATGTCACTTTAATAAATGCAGGCAAAACAGTCTGTGACTGTTTAAATTTCTAGTATATGTGCTGCTGAAGTGAGCATGTAATATACGGAAACAGAGACATACGTTCAGGGTGACTTTACAATTCCAATTAAAGTCTTCAGCCCAGTTTTTCCAAGAGCTGAGGGTTTAGGCATTAGTTTCAACATAATGAATGTAGTCAAATATGCTGTCTCTATCATCATCTAGAAACTTTCTGAGAGAACGTTACAAAACTGATCACCTAAGATATACCTCATAAGGGCTAATGGATGCAGCACAAAGTCTGACACGATACCTCGTAAGCCTTGCTGATTTGAATGAACTTGTCTTCTGCTCCAGGATCTTTGTTTTTGTCAGGATGCCTGAAACACAAATGGGCAGGCAGTGAGAATGGATTTAATGTTTTACACACGTTCTGTTAACATCCTCACACAATTCACTACATCAGAGGCAAACGGAAGGGCATTCTGTTAGGACATTTGCTTAAAAATAAATGGGAGGCGTAATTAGTTGCTTCACATGACTGTAATAAGTGAAACTATGAAATAGGCAATTTGTTCCCAAAGTGCTTCAGCTGGGCACATTTTCAAAGCACCAGAAAGCACCTCAGCCTTTCCCTGAGGAAGGGCAGGATATGTACCTGTCTCGACACTGCTCCCAAACACTGCTGGAGCTGGCTCAGGGCTAAAGTCACTTTAAGAACCAACTTCTTTTCCCAAGATGGCAGCACTTTCATCCCAATGTTAGAATGATATCAATGTAGGTATTTCTTCTGACAACTCAGGCAGACATAGGAAACAGCTTTTAAGATACTCCATGAATTTGTTTAGTAACAGCTGTGTTCCAACTGGTATCTTGCTGCTGATGTTCAAATGAGAACATTTTAGTTTTCACTGTTACCCCTGATTATCCCATTCTGCCTGATTGCCTTTTACTTACAAATGGATAATGATTCCAAGGCCACACGTTTTAAAATGTGAGAAAAATCTACAGTTTCTGCAAAGTGATTTCAACTAATATTGGAACTAATATTTGCTATTATACACAGCTGGCAATTACCTGTAATCCTCTTGCTGCCGTATGTTATTCTGTAATCTTGTTATATTTATATCAGTTTCAGCTTTGGGGATTTTAAAGTCTTGGAAAGTAGGGGCTGGGTTTCACTTCCTTAGAACCCCCTAAGATCTAAGTCAGTGTTTTATACCAATAGATTTTTCAATGTTCATTTTATTGTGACACTCTATTACAAAACTTATTATCATTTTGGTAATCATTTCTGCTAACTTCTAGTAAATTTCCTTTAGCAAAGGTTCTGGAAAGAGAAACAATCCACTGGGGAGCAAATGACTAAAAATAGCACCAAGTACATCAGAATAAAAAACGTAACTTGACCAACTTATTCCAGCAGGAACATGTTTGAATGAATTCTATCAGTATTCTGACTTCTCTAAAAATAAACAAACTTCAAATTGTTGGTTGTTGAATTTAGACATCATTCCTCCCTTAACTATTTAATACTATTATGAATATCAGTGGGAGAAAAAAATCTCAGCTAGGTGTAATGAAAATAAAATGACTTAAGGAAACAAGATGGTGGTTCCAAAGTATGTTTCTGGATGACCAGAAAAAAAAATGTTTTTAATATTCAAACTTAGGCCAAAGGCTGAAAAGATGAAAATTATGCAATGGCACAAATGAAGATTTAAACATACAGAACTCTGTAGGGGGAGAAAGGAAGGGTAGGAATGGGCTTTTAAGGAGATTGAACCAAAGAGAGTATTGAGGGCAGCTGGGTTAAAAACCACAGATCCTGAAACAGGATACCAAGATCCAAGAATAGGGAGGAAACCTCAAGACAGTCTTAGTTTAAAAGGACTATTTTCCTAATAGTGGGAAGATACCACAAAGTTGAAAACATTTAGAAAAGGATAAATTCAGCTCTAGGAAAGTACCATCCAATGCTATTTTCAGTGTATATATGAAACATTTCACAGGTTGCAATATAATACACATCTTTTAAATTTCAAAGTGAAGAAAATACTCTACTTGGTATCCACTGCCTGTCTAGTGATACCTTTAAGGGAAAAATAGGTAGAAAAAGTAATACAGTAAAGTATCAGACAAATCGTTTACTGTTCAGGTGTCTGACCACATTATACCCATTTGCTTAAAATTAAATTTTATGATGCCCTTTTCTTGGGATAGGAGTTGCTTATTTTGTCAATGTAGATGACAAAAGAAAAGTATCTAAGATAAAACTTAATTATTGGGAGAAAAACATAGTTTTTCTGAGATAAAAAGTAATTTAAAATGTTTCAATAAGCAAAGGGAAAACTCTTGAGAAGTGTAAGAAATCCTATCAAAAAAAGTGAAACACAGCAGAGGAAGACTACAAATCCAACTCAACAATTAACCATTTCCCCCTCCGACAGCTCATTCTGCAAAGTCAAACTGAGTAACTGTTATTTTCAGTGTACAGTTGATCCTTGAATCAGGTCAAAAACCTGCATAAACCTTACTGTCGGCCATCCGTATATGTGGTTCCACAGCTAAGGATTCAGCTGACTACAGACAGTGTAGTACTATTTACTGAAAAAAATCTGTGTGTAAGTGGACCTGCACAGTTCAAATCAAGTTGTTCAAGGGCCAATGGTATATGAAGCCATTACAAAACGAAACAAATTGTTTTGCTGATAAAATACTGCCATAGCCCCGAAATAGCAGAAAAGAACAGTACAGTGAAAGTACAGTTAAGTTAAAATTTTAGACTTTCACTGGATGATACTCTATATATTTCTAGGGTGATGAACTACTCCTAGAGAAAATCTAATTAAGGAAGAGAAGCATATGATTCACTTAATTAATATTATAACACCCCTTTCAGCTCTGAAAGACAGAAAAGTCAAAGCTATACATTTGAATAGGTCCACGTACCCAAGCTATCATTTCTGCTTTTATTTTTTTTTATTTTTAATTTAATTTTTTTGGGGGGGAGCAGTTAGATTTTTTAATTTATTTTCTAGTGGAGGTACTGAGGATTGAACCTAGGACCTTATGCATGCTAACTAACCCCCCACTTCTGCTTTTAAAATGTTGTAAAAGGCAATACCCTGTCCAAAAGAATGTTGCTATCTTATGAATTGATGGCAGGTTTATGCATCTGCTTTAAATACAAAGAGGCAAGAGTTCAAAATGATGTAGAAAGCAACGTGGCTGTAGAATTTCTGGAAAGAGGCCATGTGTAATCACAGATTGTTTTTAGTATCCAGTTCGGGGCTCCTCACGAAGTGAACATGGTCTAAAACAGTTATGTATTCAAAACATTCAAAAGTGTATTTTAAACTATCTTTTACCTTGATTGAAACCAACTGAACACTAAGACGCATCTCTCACTGGAGAATGATGGTGTCTGGCAGAGCCACGCACAGCCTGCAGTGTCATCTGCACATGGCAGCTTTGCTCCTGTGGAACCTCCTGCCCGTCCTAACATTAACCTCCTCACCCTCACTTCTGCCCAGATGGCTAAGTGATTAAAAAGCAAAACAGCCATAAACTACCTGTTGGTGCAGAAGGTCAACCTATGGAACCCAGAGGTAAGAGGGACTTGACAACACTGAGCCTAGTTCCTCACCCGAAAAACTGGGACAGCAATATCAGCCTGCACAGGGTGATTACAAAGTTTAAACAAGATAAATAGCGGAACCTGGAGCCTAGCATGCAGTAGGTGCTCATTGACGGTTTCCATCCCAAACTTTCTTTCATTACTTATGGTTGGTTCACCCCGCTTGCAGTCTCCTGTGTGCTTTCCATCCTTTCATTCCCCCAGCTCCCCGGCTATATAATCCAGCACTTCTACTTCTCTGTCACGTCCAAGGTGCTGGTGGAAGGAAGTAATGTCTGTCCAAAATAAGTTTTAAATTTACTGATATCCTGCTAATTCACAAACACTGTGTATATTCTCTAGCAAATATGATATCTACGGGTAAAATTAAGATTTTTCCATAAGATAATTTTCAAAGTAATGTACTTAGCTCTTGAATATTCTGTTTAAATTGAGAGACAAAAGCTCTTACTTTAAAAATTTTTTGAAAGCTTAAAAACTAATAATCTAGAGAATAGGAATGGATAGTGTTCCCTTTAGCAATGACACTCACAATGAGTTACTTTATGAATAACATATCATGGGAAGGGAAGCTTATCCATTGTTAATTAGTTTTTTTTTTTTCTAGTGGAGGTACTGGGGATTGAACCCAGGACCTCGTGCATGCTAAGCATGAGCTCTACCGCTGAGTTATACCTTCCCCACCCATTGTTGATTTTATATATAGATATCATACATATATATATTTACTTATTTATTAATTAAAGTTTCTGCCTACTTACTTTAACATTAAACAAGTGAACAGTATCAAGGCAATTCTTTAAGCTTAAGAATTCCTAAAAGGGAGTTTCATAGTAACACAGGCTTTGGATCTCATCACTAAAAATGATAGAATAACATGAATATGAGTTCTCCCACATAAAATACATTAGACAGATATATATTATATATTTAACAAACATAGAAACAGAGACAAATAAAAGCTAACTATAATTGAGCCTTCATTCTCCTGCTAAAACTGCTTAACTTATTGTAAACTGCTATTTCTTTGTTTCACCTACCATTCCCGGGCGAGCTTCTTATAAGCCTTTTTAATATCAGCCTGACTGGCTGTTCGGCTGACCTCTAGGACTCTGTATGGGTCAAAATCCAACGCAGACAGAATTTGCAGGATCAGAACCAGAACTATCAAGAATTGCCAGGAAATGCTCAACTTTTTCACTTCCATTTCTCTTCCTTTCCAGAGCTGAAATAATTGAAGAGGCAATATGTTTTAGTTGTAGAAATCTGGACAGTCTTGCTTCTTAGGTAAAGGTGTAAGACATAAAGATGAAAAACAAAAGACATTTTGCAGGAAAAGTGCCAAGCTGTTTGACCATATCTTTTTCAATGAACAATCTTGCTACTGTTTTTGATTATCACAAATAAGAACTATTACAGATGAAAAGATGAGCAATAAGAATTAATAGCAACTCTCCAAAATCCTTGGATAAGAAGAGCTTTAGAAATGACTGAAAATGAAGTAAGATGAGGAAATAATAAGCAAATGTGGGAAAACATACATAGGGAAGTCAAGGCAACTACATCTCTAATATACTAGTTCACTTATTCTAACAATAATAGTTTAAACTTAAAATACGTGGTTTGAGAATACCTCACTAAGCACATGTTAAATAAATTTATGAAATCGTAAGATTTACCATGTGCAAAACTACAAAATGAGATAGTTGTGATGTTCTTAGGAGTTAAATAAGTACAAGTATGAAGGTGAAACACTAAAAAAACTGTGCAGTTACAACTTGGTATGCCCCAATTCTATTCTTTCTCACCACACCCATTCAAACAAAAAAATACGAACTTGTTCTTTAATCATTAGCAATACTATCATTTCTCAGATGAGAAAAAGTGGTGAGAAGAAATTTAGTTTGCCACATAAAGGGGATTAATGGCAAAGACTGTAGACCAGGCATGGTCTTCAAATGTTAAAAGTCCAGATCTGGTGAGTGTAGTGACAATTCATTGTGGATTCTGCAAACAATTCTGGCTGGTTAATAAACAGGATAGTGTTGTATTACACAGACATTAACACTCTAGGACTATGATCTTTGTGATATCATACAATGATTTTTCAAGGGCCATATTTATCTTGACTTCTCACAAATCACTGAAGTTTTAAGGATCAAGTGTCTAATGTGATACTTTACTTAAGGAAGGCAAAACTGCTAACTGTGGATTTTGACAAGTGGGAGTCTAAATGCTGCCTAGGAGTCCGCTTGAAATTGTCTAATCTGATGGCCAATGTTCAGGACTGCAAGTATGTTGAATAAAATTCTAATAAAACAAGCCGGTTTCTTTCTTGTTAAGGTAACCTACCTATTCTGTCCTACAACACAAACAGTACGCTAAAACTGAGGTGATTTAGCTACTGGTTAAGCACATGGACTCTGGATCAGACTAACATTGGGATCTGTCCTCCACTTCTTTGTGACCTTGGACAAGTTACTTAAACTTGCTTAGTCTCAGTGTCCTCCTTCATGAAATGGGGGTGAATATCATCCTGAAAGGATCAAAATGAGAGTTAAATGTATACGAAGGATTTACTACGCATAGGGTCAGCAGCCAACAAGCGGTACTTACTACTATTATTTTTTTCTACCATGCAGTGGGACCAGTGCCTTATTCAACTGTGTCAATTGCCTCCAGTTAGAGGGCCCAAGTGGCGGGAGGCTGCGTTCTTTTGCTGACAGCTCGACCGTGCCGGCCCCAGGGCAGGAAACAACCAGCACAACAGGTAGGCTACCGGCTTCAGGCAGTACCTCCTGGACCAGGCAGTCACCTCCTGGACCAGGCAGCCACTCCCAGACATGCCCCGCCTCGAGCTCCCGCTGGAGGTCGCAACCCTCCAGGAGACTGCCGCCTGCCCCGCCGCCCCCACGAGAGCCCTGGGCCGAGCCCTATCGGCTCTAGGTTCTCCCCAGGCCCAGCAGGGACCCGGAACGAGGAGGAACTGACGGAAGATCCCTGAGCTTGCCCGGTCCCGCCGCCTCCGCGGCTCCGCGCGTCACGCCGGGAAAGAGTTACCGGGAAAGGGCACCGGCCTAACCGGCTGCAGCGTCCACGCTCCAGTTAGTCCGCCGGGCCGGGAGCCTCCGGTCCTCACCAGCGCTCGCTGGGGCCTGGGGAGGGGAAAGAGGAGGGGACTAGACGGAAGGGAGTCACGTGACATTTAAAGGCCCCGCGCATCGAAGGCGCGTACTGAACGGGTCGAGGGCGTCTACTTTGCGAATCTGTTTTGACCCTTGCCACCCGCCGTCTGCGCGTGGACCCGGCGCGGTTGCCATAGGAACGAGGCGCGCTCTTCGGCTGGGTCCAAAGGGATGGTCGTGACCAAAGAGGCCAAAACGTGCCTCCTAGCGAGGCAAAGTCGCGGATGCATGATGGGATATCAAAGAGACCTCCCCGATAAAGGGAGGCGTTTCCACTTCTACCAGGAGATGGCCCTCATGTAGCAACAGTTGCTAAGGTGGGGAAGCAATCGCTGGTCCCCGTTCTCTTCAGCCCTATTCATAGAATCCTAGGGCGTCAGAGTCGGAAGGGACCTTAGGGATCTTTCTAGTCCAACTCTTCCGTACGCTGATGGAGGAGACTGAGGCCTATAGAGGGGCAGGGACTTGCCCAAGGTTTAGAATCCAGAGCTCCTAATCCCATTTATCAAAAAGCGAGATCCACTTGAGAATGTGCTAGATCCTGTCCTAAGCAGGGAAAAGGATATGTATGTGGTGATGTGGGGGCAGTGGGGGAGAGGCACAAGTGAATGAAATAAACTTTCATTGAGCCAATGACGTAGGTTCCTTGGGGATATAAAGAAAGAGATTTCATATCTCCTTGCCCTACTTTTATTTACTCTTTATCTCCTTTGCATTTATCACTACCTAACACACAGTATCTTTTATTTATTTGTATCGTTTATCATCTGTCTCCTCCCAGTGGAATATAAGTACCTAAAAGCAGGGATTTTTTCCCCTATTTTGTTCACTTATATATTCTTGGTGCCTTACAGACTTTGGCACAGATAGGGTCTCAATAATATTTGTGGAATAAATGAGTGAATGAGGCTGAGGTTTAGTTGCTCGGGAGAATACATTCTAAAGTAGATTTCTGGTTGCGTGTGGACTTTGGGTTTTGGATTTAAACCCTGCCTGCCTCTACCACTTACTACTTCTGTGGTATTGAACACTTCCTTGAGCCCCAGCGTCCACATCTGGAAAAAGGGGGAAAAGAATACCTCCCTGGTAGGATTGTAGTCAGGGATAAATGGGATAATGCAATGTAAAGTGGCTAGCACAATGAGAGAGATATAGCAAATAGTCAACAAACAGGAGCCATTAATTTTTTTGTATTTATATTTTTTGTGTGAGAAGTTCTTTTTTTCTAAATTGAAATATAGTTGACTTAGGAGCAATTTTTGATATGAGGAAATGAGCTGTACAAACTGGTTGTCCAGAGGACTAGATTTCTGCCAGTTTTTTTTTCTTTGTGGGAGGTGCTAGGGTGGGAGGGAGGGAGGAGGGGAATGGAAGACTAAGGTGGGCTTGGTTGGATGAGCCATCCAAGTTTGGAGCAGTAAATGAGGAGATCTGGGCACGGGGATGGGAGATTTATGGTTTTATTGGGCGCAGGGGAGTGTGGCTAGGAAGGGAGCCATGCTCGGGTGTGGGTTGAATGGGACGGGACAGTCCATGGCTTCAGGGATGACACTGTCTCTTACTTAGCGGTGTGGCCCGCTCAGAGTCTCTGAGAAAGCAGAGCGGCAGTGAATTCTGGCTAAAGGCCCTTGACAGTGACGTGGGAGTGTGTCCTGGGGGCGGGACGGGTCCTGGGGAAGTGGAGGGGCCCAGGGGCGGAGCCGAATGGGCTGGAGGTGGTGCAATGACAGGTCCTGGGGGCGGCGCGATGACGCGAGGATGGGTCCTGGGGGCGGTGACGCGGGGAGGTGGGTCTTGAGGGCGGTGCGGTCATGTGGGGGCGGAGCCCCAGGGGTGAGGGGGATATGGGGGCGGGGCACAACGCGGTGGCGGGGCCCGGGGCGGGTCCTGGGGAACGGGCGGGGCGCGGCTCGGCGGCCGAAGCTCGGAAGCTGACTGAGGCGGCTGGGGTCCCCGCCGTCTACCAGACATGAACGAGGCTGACCGGCAGGTCCTGCGACGGTACCGGTTGCGGCTGGTGAGCGAGTTGCAGGTGGCCTCGCTCTGGGACGCTTTGCTGAACCGCGAGCTCTTCACCCCCGACATGATAGAGGAAATCCAGGTGCGCCCCGCCCCCCTCCAGCCGGCGCCCCCAGCTTCCCGCGCGGCAAACAGACTTCTAGGGGACAGCGAGGCCGCGCGGAGAGGGTTGTTGAAGCCACACCATGACTTAAATGGCCGAACTTCCACCCTCCCCTGCCCCGTCTATGCCACACGGCACCCACGCCCTTTCGGTAACCATTGTGAGGAAATCCTAAATCGCCCAGAGGAACCAAACAACCCCAAACACCTCTTCCAGGGTTTGCTGAAGCGATCCCACACCCTGCACTATGGGAGTACGCTGTTAGCTGCTGCAGCGCTGTGCTTCTTTTGCCTGTTTTTCCCTCCTGTTGGGTGGAGATTCGGGGCACCAACTTGGGAGATCTGACTGCCTTGCACTGTATCCTCCCCGAGCCTCAGTTTCCTGGACTGTTAAATGAGGACAGCAGTAGTATTTCCACGAGGGCTAAAAGTGAAGGATGTAAAACAGTAAAGTGTCAGGCACAAGAGTGGGGGCACATCCTATGGTAGCTGGCTGTGCCCGGTCTGCCTTGGCCAGCCCCTCCTGTGTTAAGTTTATGTTTTGTAAGGGGTTTTGGAGATGAGGGGCCCCTGCAGGTAAAGAAGAGAATAGTAAAGTCAAACATTTGAATTTCTCTTTAATTTTTTAAAATTTTGTTTGAGGGAGAGGTAATTAGGTTTATTTATTTATTATTAATGGAGGTACTAGGGATTGAACCCAAGACCTCGTGCATGCTAGGCATGAACTCTACCACTGAGCTACCCCATCTCCCCTGAGGTGCTCTTTAAAAGCACTTTCATGTCTGTGTTATTTGACCCTCACTGCAGGCCTGTGAGGTAAGGAGGGGACAGGAGGTATTTCTTATCATGACAGAGGGTGGGAGTGGCTTCCTGGGGACCTTTGGATGGTGCCCTATGGGCTGCTTACTGCCCAAGTGTCCAGTTTCTGCATTACCAGGAGCTTGGCCTGGCCAAGTGAGGAAGTCTTTTTTTTTTTTTTTTTTTTGAGGAAGTCTCTAATAGGACAAATATCATATGGAAAATTATCAATGAATAATAATGTTTAAAGAATTCTTATAAGCACCTGCTGTGTACTAAGGGGTGGAAATGGTTTGAGGCCATCCGCTTGCCTTCAGGTACATTCACAGGGGTCATAAACTCAAATGCCCCCAGAGGCCCAGTGGGTGGGAACTGCAGCAGGCAGCCTCTGTCCTGACCCCCAGCTCCAGCTGAGTGTGGTCGTCCCAAATGTGGCCCAGTGTCGCCAGGTCTTTCACAACAAGAAGCTGGAAATCTTGATTTCCATGTCAAGTTCCCGGATTCAGAATTTTTAAAGAATGTCTTGTGAACAAGGGGCCACCATTTTGCCTTATGGGTCTGGGCTGTCATCCTACTTTGTTACATATTACACACTAGCAAGTTGCAACACCTTTCTTCCACTCAGTTTTCCTCATCCACAAAGTGGGAATAATTATAATTTAACCCCTTAAGGTTGTTAAGGAAGACTGAAATGAAATGATGCATTTAACAGTGACTGGGAGTGTTCAGTAAATGTTGAGAGAGCTCAAAACACCATGATTTCTTTGCAGGGGAGTAGGCATGTAGCTAACTTTTGCGGGTGAGAATTATCTTCTCAGTGATAGCGTAGGTCTGTACTATTCAGTTTAGTAGCCATTAGCCACGTGTGGCTATTTAAGCGTAAATATGAAGTCATTAACATTAACATTAAACAGAATAAAAGATGCAGTTCCTTAGTCACATGTGCTCAGTGGCCACATATTACCAATGGCTACCATATTGGATAGCGCAGATAAAGAACATTTCTGTTACCACGGAAAGTTCTCTTGGACCATGCTGCTGGAGGATGTTTGAGGATCGGGTGGTGTCTCAGCCCTGTGGAACTTGCCCAGAGCTGAGCCTCAGAGGACAACCAGCAGATGACCAGCATCTTCCTCCTGCCCCCTATCTTAGTGACCGGCCCCACCATCCTGACACCTGTCAACCTTGACCATTCCTGCATCCTCACCATCTGCCCAGTCAAAGCCCAAGTCTTCTCAGTTTTCCCTCCTGATTTCTCTGGTCGGTCCCCTCACTTGTCTCTGCTCCAGCTGCAATGTCTTTGCCACCACCTGACTCAGCTGTGGACCATGCCCTTCCATAGTCCACTCTGCTCCTAGGATGATTTTTCTAAAATGCAGATCTGACCCTGTCACTCCCTTACTAAGACTCTTTAGTGGCTCTCAGCTTTCTGGGCGTGACTGCGCAAAGGTCTCCTCTCTCGCTCTGTTCCCAACCCCCCTCTTATATCTCCTTTCTCTGAATTCACTTCCTAATGTTCCCTGGGGTCTCAGCTAAGGTATCCCCTCCTGGAGGTTTCCCTGACCGCTCAAGGCTGAGTTGAGTGCCCCTGAACCCTTCCAGCCCCACGTGCTTTCCTTTCAGGCACTTCTCGCCTTGCTGTGTCTTTGTGGATTTGTCTGTTTGCATCTCCCACTGGATGTTTGCTCCGTGAGGACTGAGACTGTTCGCTGCTGCATTTTTAACACTTGGCATGGTGCTGGGCACACAGTAGACACCTCCAAAATACTGAATGAATAGGTAAACAAAGACTGGTTGGTGGCACATGTTCAGTGTGCCAATTTTTGCCCACGTGCCTGATTGTTTAGACTTAGGTTAATGCGAAATGAGGGGAGAGGGTGAGAATCACAGAAAAGCGTGTGATAATTGTGCCATGTCTTTCTTTCCAAACAGCGGGCAGGCTCTGGGTCTCGGCGTGATCAGGCCAGGCAGCTGATCACAGATCTAGAGACTCGAGGGAGTCAGGCCCTTTCTTTGTTCATCTCCTGCTTGGAGGACACAGGTCAGAACATGTTGGCTTCATTACTGAGAACCAGTAGTCAAGCGGCAAGGCAGCATCCGGAGGCCATCAGACCCCTGGATCTTAAGCCTGTGGTGCTGAGGCCAGAGGGCCTCAAACCAGAGTCGCTGGGAGTGGGTAAGCAGGATCCATTGATGCCAACCCCAGGAAAACTCGTTCCAGTGGTGCTGGGGCCGAAGGAGCTCTGGCCGGCCAAGCTCAGACCTGAGGTTCTCAGACCAGAGGTGCCCAGGCCAGTGGACATTGGTTCTGGAGGACTCAGTGATGTCTGTGAGTACCAGGTGGTTGGCGGGTGGGCATACTGGGTGGTCACTGAGGAGTGACCAGTGGTACAGCTGGGTGGGCTGAGGTCTGGCACTGCACATACCCTTCCCTCCTTCCCTCACAGCATCCTGCAAGGCAGGGCATCATTAGACCCATTCTTGTAGAGGAAACTGAGGCCCAGGGAGATTAAGTAATCGCCCAAGATCACAAAGCTACATCCAAGAAAATGCAGAGATCCAGAGAGTGCAGTTGGATAATTTTTACCTATGTGGATACACAGATAATGAAACCTCAGATCATCAAGACATAGAATGTTCTGGTGTCCTAGAAGACTCTCTTGTAACTCTTCCCAGTTTATTCCCACTCCTCCTCCATCCGAGGGAATCACTATTCTGATCACTGTTGCCATAGATCCCTTTTGCTTGTCCTTGAACTTCAATATAAATGAAATCCTATGTGCTCTCTGAGTCTGGCTTCTCTTGCCATCATTATAGTTGTGAAATTCATTCATATTGTGTGTATCAGTAGTTAGTTCTTTTTCATTGTGAGGTAGTTCTTGTTCTGTGTCATCCACAATCTGTTTGACCATTCTCTTGTTGATGGGCATGTGGCTTGTTTTTAGTTAGGGCTTTGTTTCCATGGCAGCACACAGAGCTCCAGCACTTCCTATATCATGGTTGCCTAGTGGACCATCGTGTGGTATGGATGCTAATAGTAATAATAATAATAGTAGTAATAATAATAATAATAATGATTAACCTTACTTTTTGCAAGGAGTGTGCACATAAATGACTCAATTTAATCTTACCAACTCTCTTGGAAGGTACAGTTTTCCCATTCTACTGTTGAGTGAAGTGAGTAACGGATTGAGAAATGACTCACCCCAAATCGCATAGCTGGTGAGATGTGGGAACAGGATTGCAGTCCAGGCATCCCCGCTGTCTGGCCTCACAAGTGCTTTGCTCTGTATTTCATTTATCCAACCCCTGTTCACGGACATTTGTGTTGTTTCTGCTGTGGCCTTGCGTGTTCATCTATTTCCTGACTGGGGATACATTTTTAGAAATGAAATTACTGGGTTAAAGGGTCCGTGTTTCTATCTGGTAGATGCTGCCAACTGGGACTTCAAAAAAGCGCCGTTTTAAAATCACACCAGTCGTAGGTGAAGGAGACCGTTTTCCTCCGCTCTTGCCAACAATGAGTATGAACCTTTTTTCCTATTTGATGGGCAGAAAGTGGCATGTGTTTTCTGTGCTGAGTAACTGTGATTTTGGATGACTCATTAACACAGAGAAACAAGTAAACATAATGAGGGCAGCAGAGAGGATGTGCTTCTCCCTTCTCTTTGTGCTGGAGACACAGGTGTCTCCCTGGTGATGCTCAAGCCAGGGACTGATTCTTTTGCACACACGCTTACCTCTGTGTGCTTCTTGGGAGCTGTCAGTTTGGGAGAAAGCTGCTCTTATGCATGACGTGCGTGACCACGTCATCCTCCGTGAGGGTCCCCGAGCGTGCTGTGCTCCCACACCCCTCCCTGCCTTTGTTCCTGCTGTGCCCTCTGCCTAGAGCCGTCCCTTCCTCTTTCTTTTGTGCATCTGTTGATTTACTCCCTCCACATATCCCCGTAGCCCACTGGCCTCTCAAGAACAGTCATTTTGCTTTGCGGACTTTTTGTTTCTTAAGTAAAAATTAAAATTTCCCCCCAGCTTTATTGAGATATAATTGACATATAACATTGTGTGAATTTAAGGTGATGATTTGATACATGGATAAATTGTGAAATGATTACCACAATAAAGTTAGTTAACACGTCCACCAACTAACATAATTAACACTTTTCTGGTATGTATGGTGAGAAGATTTAAGATTTACTCACTTAGTAACCTTTAGGTATATAATACAGTACCGTTAAATATAGTCACTATGCTATACATTAGATCCCCAGAACGTATGCATCTTATAACTGGAAGTTGGTACCCTTTGATCAACATGTCCCCATTTTCCCAGCCCCTGGCAACCCACATTTGACTGTTTCTATGAGTTTAGCTTTTTTAGGTTCCACATAGAAGTGAGATAATAATATTTGTCTTTCTCTGTTTGACTTATTCCATTTAGCACAGTGCTCTCAGGGTCTGTCCATATCATCACAAGAGGCAGAATTTCCTTTTTTATGGCTGAATGATATTCCATTGTGTATATACCACATTTTCTTTATCCATTCATCCTTTGATGGACACTTAGGTTGTTTCCTTGTCTTGCCTATTGTGAATAATGTTCCACTGAGCATGGGGGTGCATATATCTCTTCAAGATCCTGATTCCATTTATTGGCTATAGATGCAAAAGTGGAGTTGCTAGATTGTATGGTAGTTCTATTTTTAATTTTTTGAGGAATCTCCATATTGTTTTTCCTAGTGGCTGTACCAATTTAGATTCCCATCAACAGTGCGCAAGGGTTTCCTTTTCTCTACATCTTTGCCAACATTTATCATCCCCTGTCTTTTTAATAATAGCCATTCTAACAGGTGTGAAGTGATATCTCATTGTGGTTTTGATTTGCGTTCCCCTGATTAGTGTTGTTGAGCATCTTTTCATGTAGCTGTTGGCCATTTGTGTATCTTCTTTGCAAAAATGTCTATTTAGTCCCTCTGTCCATTTTTAACCTAGATTATTTGTTATTTTTTTTGCTATTGAGTTGTATGAGTTTTTTATATTTTGGCTATCAATCCTTATCAGATATGGTTTACAAATATTTTCTCCCCTTCTGTAGGTTGCCTTTTCATTTTGTTGATTGTTTCTTTTGCTGTGCAGAAGCTTTTTAGTTTGATGTAGTCCCACTTGTTGATTTTTGCATTTGTTGCTTGGGTTTTTGGTGTCATATCCAAAAAATCATTGCCAAGACCAGGATCAAGGAGCTCCTTCCTAATGCTTTCTTCTAGGAGTTTTATGGTTTCAAGTCTCAACATTTAAATCTTTAATCCATTTTGAGTTAATTTTTGTGAGTGGTGTAAGATAGGGGTCCAATTTCATTCTTTTTCATGTGAATATCCAGTTTTCCCAACACTACTTACTAAAGAGACTATCCTTTCTCATATGTTCTTTACTCCTTTGTCAAAAATTAATTGCCCGTGTATGTGTGGGTTTATTCCTGGGCTCTCAATTCTGTTCCATTGATCTATGTGTCTATTTTTCTGCTAATACCATGCTGTTTTGATTACTGTATCTTTGTAGTATAACCTGAAGCCAAGGAGTGTGATACCTCAGCTTTGTTCTTTTTTCTCAAGATTGCTTTTTCTCTTCGAGGTCTTTTGTGGTGCCTTATAAATTTTAGGATTTTTTCTATGTCTGTGAAAAATGTTCTTGGGATTTTTTGATAGGGATTGCATCAATTATGTAGATATATTTTTTTAACCTTCAAAAAAATTTTTTTGTTTTGTTTTTTGGGGGGAGGTAATCAGTTTTTTTTTAAATGAGGTACTGGGGATTGAACCCAGGACCTCATGCATGCTAAGCATACACTCTACCACTGAGCTATACCCTCCTCCCTCAATTTTATATTTTTGATGTCACAATTTACATATTTTTTAAAACTTGAAAGTAATCTTAAATTAACATTTATTTAGTGCCTACTTGAACTTAATACAGAGAAAATTAAGCAGATATGATTATTGGTCTGGAGCACATAAATTCTAATAAGCATGAAAACTGAATAAAATTGTAAAAGACATACATACTGTAAACACATCTAAGAAAAAAATGAGAAAAGCTAAAATGGTAGTAAAATAAAATGTCATTACTACTCAATGAACCTTTTCATGGCTGTTGCACTGGAACTGTGCTATGATTTCCTCAAAGGTCCAGGCTGGCAGAATATTTGACAATTTACGTCTTTTTATATTGCATATCCATTAACAAAGTATTGTAGCAATAATTATATATGATACTTTTGTCCCTTAACTTTTATATTAAAGTTAAGTGGTTAACATTCTACCATATCACAGTATTAGAGTATTCTGAATTTGATCACATACTTAACTTTAACTGGTGTGTTTTATATTTTCATGTGTTTCCGTGTTACTAAATAGCATCCTTTCATTACAGCTTGAAGAGCTTTTTTCAGCATTTCTTGTAAGGCTGTGATGAACTCCCTCAGTTTTTATTTGCCTGGGAAAGTCTTTTATCTCTCCTTCAATTCTGAAGGACAGCTTTGCTGGGTAAAGTATTCTTGGCTGGCAGTTTTTCCCTTTGAGCACTTTTAATGTATCATCCCACTCTTTTCTGGTCTGCAAGCTTTCTGCTGAGAAGTCCACTGATAGCTGTAAGTCGGTTTCCTTGTATGTGAGGAACTTTTTTCTCTTGCTACACTTATTTATTTATAAATCAAAGTATAGTTGATTTACAATGTTGTGTTAGCTTCTAGTGTACAGCATAGTGATTCAGTTACATACATAGATTCTTTTTCATATTCTTTTTCATTATAGATTTCTCTTGCTGCTTTTTATAATTCCTTGTCTTTGATTTTAGACAGTTTTATTATAATATGTCTTGGAGAAGATCTTTTTGGGTTGAGGTTGTTTGGGGACCTATGAGCTTCATGAACTTGGATATCCAGATCTTTCCCCAGATTTGGGAAGTTCTCAGCCGTTATTTTTTTGAATAAGCTTTCTGTCCTGTTGTCTTTCTCTTCTTCTGAGACTCCAATAATGCATAAATTGTTTCTTTGAATGAGATCTTACAGGCTTTACATACACAGCCTTTCTTCACTCTTCCTCATTTTATTTTCTTTGTTCTCTTCTGAATGGATCACTTCAAATGACTTTCTTCTACAGATTCTTTCTTCTGCTTGGTTAAGTCTGATGATGATTCCTGTTGTGTATTCATTTCATTCATTGTATTTTTCTGCTCTACAATTTGTGTTTTGTTCAAAAGATTTCTATTTCTCTGTTAAACGTCTCCTTTTGTTTGTATACTGTTTTCCTGATTTTGTTGAATTGTCTTTCTGTGTTTTCTTGTAGCTCACTGAGCTTCCTTAAGATGAAAGTTTTGAATTCTTTACTGGGAAAATCACAGATTTCCATTTCTTTGGGGTTACTTACTGTGGAAAATTATTGTGTTCCTTTGATAGTGTCATGTTTCCCTGATTTTTCATGTCCCTTGAAGTCTTGTGTTGCTGTCTTTGCATTTGAAGACACAGTCACCTCCTCCAGTCTTTATGGACTGGCCTCTTCAGTGTGTCCCATCTGTCTGGATTTTCTGCACCTGAACCTCTCGGCTGGACACCTGGACTTCCACAAAGGCACTCGTCTGTGGGTGATTGTCAAACTCAACGTTCTTTGGGAAGGGGAAGGCGGTAGAAAACTTTTATTCTGCTGTTTCGATGATGTTACTGCCTCACTTTGTGGATCATTACTGCTAATTCAGGAAGTGAATATATCCCTCAGTAGTAGATGATGGTATATTTTTGGGGTGCAATGGAATTTTGGAAATGAGCAATTGTTTCAGAATTAAGTCTGCTGTCTAATAGGAGCCTTCAGGCTAGGTGAAACCATTTCTAATTTAAAAAATTGGCTGTGAATGCATTTCTGGCATGGTTCTTAAACTGGCAAGAGAATATTTCTCAACAAGGCCCAGGCCTGCTCTGAGCAGTGAACGACACCATCGTTGGACCATGAGTACAGTCTCCATTGTGACTGGGCAGGAGTCGGTGTGTTCTCTTTGTGTAAAAAAGAGATGTCTCATAACCTTAGAGGGTGGTGGCCAGTTGACTTCTGCTCATTGAAATGAAAGAAAGCTCTTTTGATACTGAAGGAAACATGATGATCGTCTTTACTCATTTATTCATTCTTCAGCTATTTCCCGAGGACCTACTGTGTGTTGGGCTCCATGGTTTCAATGGAGAGGGAGCAGACCTAGAGCTTCCTGATGCCTTTCTGTTCTAGAATTTCTTTCTTTTCTTTTCTCTTCTCTTCTCTCCTCTCCTCTTTCCTTTCTTTCTTTCGTGTGTATGTGTGTGTGTGTATGTGTATATATATATATATACACACACAAGTTTATTGAAGTATACTCAGTTTATAAGGTGTCAATTTCTGGTGTACAGCATAATGCTTCAGTCATACATAAACATACATATATTCATTTTCATATTCTTTTTCACCAGAAGTTACTACAAGATATTAAATATAGCTCCCTGTGCTATACAGTATGAACTTGTTGTTTATCTGTTTTATATATATTAGTATCTGAAAATCTCAAACTCCCAATTTATCCTTTCCTCTGGTAATGATAAGTTTGTTTTCTATGTCTGTGAGTCTGTTTCTGGTTTGTAAATAAGTTTGTCTTTTTTTTTAGATTCCACATATGAGTGATATCATATGGTATTTTTCTTTCTCTTTCTGGCTTACTTCACTTAGTGACAATCTCCAGGTCCATCCATGTTGCAGCAAATGGCATTATTTTATTCTTCTTTATGGCTGAGTAGTATTCCATTGTATAAATATACCACACCTTCTTTATCCAGTCATCTGTCTATGGACATTTAGGTTGTTTCCATGTCTTGGCTATTGTACATAGTGCCGCTGTGAACATTGGGGTGCATGTATTCTAGAATTTCACATAATGGAATCACACTGTATAAAACCTTCCAGCTTTTTATACTTGGCCTGGTGTTTTGATGGTTATCCATGTTGTTGCATGTATCAGTAGCTCATTCCTTTTTAGGCTGTGTGGTATTCCTCTGTATGGCTGTATCACGATTTGCTTGCCCATCAGCTTGTTAATGGGCATTTGGGTTGTTTCCAGTTTTGGGGTGATGAATAAGGCTTCAGTGATCATTCATAACCAGGTCTTTTTGTGACCGTTGTGCTCATTTCTCTTGGGTATATACCTGGGAGTGGAATTGCTGGTCAGAGGGAAGGTGTGTGTTTAACTTTTTTGGAAACTTCTAAACAGTTCTTCAAGGTGGCTGTGCAGCTTGATTCCCACCAGTAGTGCCTGAGGGTTCCCGAGTTCCTGCCCCTCTGCGTTTCTGTGGGGGCTGTTCTCACAGTGTCCCTTGCCCCTCCCCTGTTGGACCCCAACATTCATATTCTCCCTCTTTCTCTCTCTTTCTCCAGGTGCTCAGGACAGAGCCAAGGGAAATGCCAATTTGGTGAGTCTTCATGTGATTTGGGGCCAGTTGTGTTGGCTTTGGGCTCCTCTGCTCTCCACTTCCCAGGTCCTTCCTGCAGCCGTGTCAGGAGCCCGGGGAACCCAGCCCAGCTGGAGAGAGGGTCGCAGTCCCAGCCCTACCATAGCACCCAGCACAGCTCTGACTGGAGCTGACCGTCCAGCCCCGCTCTTTCCTCATCTGTGAAGTCAGGGGTTAGATCTAACGAGGGGTGGCATCAGAATCAGCTGTGGCACCCGCCCCAGACCAAGTCAGTCTCTGCTTAGTCGCAGCATTTGTTGTGTGGCTCATAGTGTGTCAGCCCCTGGCTCTGTACTGGAACACCTGGGAACAGACCATTTGAGTTTCTAGCCCTCTGGAGCCGTCAGCCTAGCAGAGGCTAGGGACACAAAGAAATATAAATATAAGTACTGTTAAGTTCTGTAAAGGAGAGAGTTACTAGGGAAACGTGGAGCTTCTGGAGGAAGCGGCCTCAGGCTTTCCGAGGGTGGCCTGGGCAAGAGGGTGCCGACAGAGCCCAGGATTCTCAGGTGCTCCCCTCGACTGGGCGAGCTGCTGGGCCTTTTGGGGGTGAATGTCGAGGGAAGTTGGATTTCTAAGCTAGCAGCTCCACCTCTGACAACTGTGAAGGGAGCTAATCTTCCACCCCAAGTTTAGCTGTTCGTCCATCACACGGCCAGTGCTCACCCCAGCTCGCTCCGCAGTCTGGCATGCTGAGTAGAGACCCCGCCCCTCCTCCGCGGGGAGGCAGACTCCGTTCCCTGTGCCGTCTCTCCAGATTGTCCTCCCCATCAGTGAAAGCAGGGGGTCGCCTTCTCTCCTGAGGAGTGCAGGGAGACCCAGCTTACCCTGGTCCCTGTGCTTGGCAGGCCTATGTCCTGAGCGCGGACCCCTGTGGCCGCTGCCTCATTGTCAACAACGTGCACTTCCGCCGCGAGTCGGGGCTCAGGACCCGCACCGGCTCCAGTGTGGACTGTGAGAGGCTGCAGCGGCGGTTCCACTTGCTGCACTTCGTGGTGGAGGTGGAGTGTGACCTCACGGCCAAGGTACGGTCCCTGCCTGCGGAGAGAGATGGGGGCGGGCGGGACGGTGTCCTGCAAGGGTCCTCGAAAGCAAGCGACTCCCCAAGACGAGCCCTCCGGTCTGTGGGACCTCGAGAGGCAGTAGGGCTCAGTGGTCACCAGCGCAAGCGTCAACCTCAGAGACCTGGGCTGAGGACCGGCTCTTCCCCCGCCCGTGTGACTCCTGGGCCTTAGCCTCTTTGTCTAGATAGCAAGAATCATTCTCATCTCCCAGGGTCGTAGGAGTGCGTGAAGAGTGGCCAGCACAGCACCTCTTCACCAAGAAGGGTGGCTCTTGGGAGTGCTGTGACAGTCATTACTTCAGTACTGGCCCTGGGAGCATGGCGCAGGCCCAGGAGGAGACCTGAGCCGTCAGCTTTCTGACTCACCTTCAACTCTCTCTGGTAGCAAATGGTCCAGGCTTTGGTGGAGCTGGCACGGCGGGACCACAGCGCTCTGGACTGCTGCGTGGTGGTCATCCTTTCCCATGGCTGTCAGGTAGGAGGCCGCACGTCCTCGGGCAGGTGCCCAGGAGGGCTGCACTGAGAGGCCGTGAGGGAGCCCGTCCCTTCCTGTCTCCAAGACACCCTGGGCTTAGTGGGAAGAGCCGTGGGGCCCTGTCCACCTCCCGTTCTTTTCTCGGGAGTCATTTGGCCCTCCCAGCAGTTGGATGCTTTTCCTGGGTGGGCCAGTGTTTCTGGGAGAAGCCACCTGGAAGAGGCAGGGAGAGACAAGCTCTGCTCACAAAGCTCCTACCCTGCATTTTGTTCAGAGCCCGGCACAGCTCACAAGAACTCCCAGCTCCTGCCTCAGTCCTGCTTGGTGTTGTCCTGGGCTCTTTGGCACTGGCTGGGAGTCAGAACACTGGGACCCACTCTGGGCTTGGCCACTAACGTGCTGCATCATTGTGGCCAAATCCCTTCCCCTTCCTGAGCCTCACTTTCGTCATCTTTCAAGCTGAAGCGTTGGACAGGACAGAGGTTACAGAGGGGTCCGGTAGTCCCCCTATGGGTTGCACAGTGTTTTCAAAACTGGCAATTTTTGTGCAAAAATCAGGATTTCCAGCTTCTCTTGAAAAACCACAAAAGCCCACTTATCAGGCCAGCATCCTCACAGAGTGAGACTCTGGCTGATGGGTGGGTAGAGGCTACCCCTTTGGTCCTTTCACTCACAGCGTGGCCTCTAGACCGCCAGCATGAGCATCACCTGGGAGCTCGTGAGAATGCAGACTCTCATTCAGAGCCTGCACCTTAACGAGATCTCCATGCACATAAACACGTTTGAGCAGAATTGGTCTTGAGTAGTGGTTCTTAACGTTTAGCTGCAACAGAGGCGCCTGAAAGACCAGATTGCTGGTCCCCATACCAGGGTTTCTGATTCAGGAGGTCTGGGTGGGGCCCAGGAATTTGCGTGTCTTACCCCAGGTGATGCTGATGTTGCTGGTCCGGGGAGCATTTCCATTTCCACACTTTGAGAACCACCAGTCTAGACGAAGCTGGCCAGCACTCTTGACTTGGGCTGTCTGGTGCTTATAGGCATGTGAGTTTGAGACCCCTGGAATAGAGGCTGCCCAGGGGCTGCCCAGAACCAACCTGCTCTGTCAAAACAGCCTTGTGACCCTGGCTGGGATCTTCTAAGTGCTTGATCCCCCACGAAACCTCTGAATAGGCTGTTGGATTCCTACCCTAACTTCTTGGTTTTGTAACCAGGATTTTTGGTCTTCTAGGCCAGCCACCTCCAGTTCCCAGGGGCTGTTTATGGCACAGATGGATGTCCTGTGTCCGTCGAGAGGATTGTGAACATCTTCAATGGGACTGGCTGTCCCAGCCTGAGAGGGAAGCCCAAGCTCTTCTTCATCCAGGCCTGTGGTGGAGGTAAGCTGGTCGTCAGCCCCTCTGCAGGTACTTCTCATGGGGAGGGAGCCGCTGCCTACTTCCTTCTCCACCAGACCCTCATGATGTCCCGGGGGTCTCCAGGAAGTCACAGGGTCCCGAGCACTGTCCCTGCTGGCCAAATGTGGCCCCTCCCTGTAGCTGAAGTAGCCTCAGCTCTGTCCAGCCTTTAGAGGTTCGTGTCTTGCTTCCTACAGTAGCATGAGGGGACCATTCAGCTTTGGCCACTTCAACCCCAGAGACTTGGGCAAAACAAACAAAGCAGAGGAGAGAGCAAAACTCTCATTTTCTTTATCGTCATTCCCCTGACCTCCATCAGCTGGACTCCCTTCCCACTCTCCCAGAGAAAGGGAGGCCATCGCTGAATTAATTAATGGAATTCCCAAGGGCCTAGATACTTGGGTTCAGTAATTTTTAAGGATTACTTAGATTATTAGTAGTTTGGCCATATACCCTGATTTTAGACTCCACATATGAGTGATATCATATGGTATTTTTATTTCTCTTTCTGTCTTACTTCACTTAGAATGACATTCTCTTGGTCCATCTATGTTGCTGCAAATGGCATTATTTTATTCCTTTTTATGGCTGAGTAGTATTCCATTGTATAAATATACCACAACTTCTTTATCCAGTCACCTGTTGATGGACATTTAGGTTGTTTCCATGTTTTGGCTATTGTCAGTAGTGCTGCTATGAACATTGGGGTGCATGTATCTTTTTGAATTAAGTTTCCATCTGCATATATGCCCAGGAGTGGGATTGCTGGATCATATGGTAAGTCTATTTTCAGTCTTTTGAGGAATCTCCATACTGTTTTCCATAATGGTTGCACCAAACTGCATTCCCACCAACAGTGTAGGAGGCTTCCCTTTTCTTCACACCCTCTCCAGCGTTTATTGTTTGTGGACTTTTGAATGATGGCCATTCTGACTGGTGTGAAGTGATGCCTCATTGTAGTTTTGATTTGCATATACCCTGATTTTAAACCTAAGCCCTACTTCACCATTACCTGGTTTTCTTATAAAATAAAAAAAGAAGAGGGGGCAGGATAATAGCTCCCTGGTAGAGCGTGTGCTCAGCATGCATGAGGTCCTGGATTCAATCCCCAGTACCTCCATAGATAAATAAATACATAAAACTAATTACCTCCCCCCCCAAAAATAAAAAAAGAAGGAAGAGAGAACATTATGTGTCCTGGATAATGGGACGTGATGGGGTGGGAACACTGGGAATTCTGTCCCAGTGTCCCTGGGCTCTCCAGGGGTGGGGATGTCTGAAAGGCGTTATTAGGTCCTTGTCCTTTGGCCTGATCTGCCAGAGAGATGGGCCTTGTTACACCGCAGAGCTGTCCAGCTTGTCCAAGTGGCGGCCGTGCACGCAGTGACCTGTAACATGGGCGCCTGTGGCTTATTCTCCTGCACACGTTCATTTGTCCCATACTGTTCCAGGTTTCCGGGGGTGGTGGGGAGGGTGGCCTAGGAGGGCAGGCTCTGGTCATATGATTCATCCGATAAGTTTACTGATCACCTGCTGTATAAACCAGGCTGTGTTTTAGGTCCTGGGGATACGGGACAGATGGGTCCCTGTCCCCTGGAATTTATAATTTGACTGGAACTATATTAAATTACTGTCATGATCCACACCCATAATTTGGCCACTTACTTCGTGCACAACCACGTGCCAGTTAGTCTCTAGAAGTCTTGGCAAGTAAGGACAGTAACAGAGCCTAAGTCTGGCGTTACTGTGATGATATCTAATGTGCTGATTACTGTGTCTCTCAATGCACTTAACACCTGGTTCATTTCCCTACCTGGAAACCTGGCCTCCCCTCCTCCTGCCGACCCCAGAGGACTCAGTGTCACATAAGAGCCCCACCCCTGTCACCAGCGCAGTTATCTCAGAGTGATGGTGACGGGAAGGTGGAAAGGCTGCAGTTCTTGGGTTGAAATCCTTTCCAATTTGTCTTTCTTCTTATGATCCAGGATGTATGGGCAAGTGATGCTCTTACTCTGAAGCATGTGGTCCTCCTTTCTCCTGTGAATCAAATGGAAAACAGAATGGGCAAGGGAATTATGAGCAAAAGGGGAGGTGGGATCCTGGCTTTCTGGGGGACTTAGTTAGCTGGTCTTCCAGGCCAGTGCCTGCCCCACTGCCCATTCTCAGCAGCAAGGAGGATCTTTGCATGTCACTCTTTGGACTTCTTAGTGGGGCCACAAGTCCCTTGATCTGGCCCTGGCCACTTCGCTCCCCAGGCTGGTATGCCATCCTGCTTAACCCCCCAGCATTGCTCAGCCTCCCCACAAGCTCTGACTTGCTCCTCAGACTTTGTGTGTGCCATTCCTCTCCCTTGTCTCCTGGGCAGCGCTTAATCATCCATCCTTCTGGTTACAACTTATTGTCATCGCCTCCAGGAAGTCTTCCCTAAATACCCCTTCTCCTGTACAAAGTCAGGGTTCGCTGGCCCTTGTGCTCCTGCAGCCCCTTCCCTTGTCATAGCACTTTGTCCTCATATAGAGATGACCTAATCCCCTGGCCAGCTCTCCCAGGGCAGGGCCAGGCCCATCTGCCCTGCAGCTGGGTCCCCGGCCTGGCACTAAGCTCACAGTGTGCTTGCATCTCACATGGATTCTAATTGCTTGAATTTGAAATTGAAGCATATAAAACTACCTGTGAGCAAAATTTGAAGTAATGTACACTCTCGCCATTAAAAGCAAGATCAATCACTGGGAACAGCAGGATTCCAACCTGGACAGCAGAGATTGAGATGCCACCTTTGGAGTGTGTTCGGTCCCTGCTTAGCTCCCTGCAGGCTGTGTGTTCCTGTATTTAATGCCGCTGCCACATGGGGGCGCCACCATCTGCTGAGAACAGAAATACCCACGTGTTGGGGATCTCTGTCAGTGTCCCGTGGGGTGTCCTCTTGTTTCCATGTCTCTGAACATCAGCCCTAGGATTTTGGTGACTTTTGGGTTGCTCTTTTTTAAGATTCACTGTTGTTACAATTCAAAACAATTTGAAAATCCTCTAACATGCTCTCTATCCCTTCATTAAGAGGTAGCGTGAGCACCAAGGAGGAAGTAACTTTGTGGGTAAGTAGCCTGATGAATCGGCCAAAGCTGGGCAGCCTCCGTTAGGTCGAGCTGTTCATTTTGGGGTGACCCCGCCAGAACTTTAGAGATCACGCTGAGAAGGTGGAAAGGAAGAAGACTTTGCTGCAGTGGGTGTGAAATTTATATGCCGAGGGAACAGCTCCTCTTCCCATTGTGTATTTGCTCTTATGGGTAGTTAGTCTTCCTTTTGGGGAGGTTTGAGTCAATGAGGCTCCTTAAGAACAAAGCAGTGCCTAGAATGCATAGCCCCCAGGCGAAGACTCAGCTAGCAGCCTCTGTCCCCCCATCTTCCCCTCTCGGACCATTGTCTCTGCCCCATTTTCACAGGCTGTCCCCCTGCCCACCCCTTAGGCCACCCTACGGCATCCCCCGCTGCACCCTGCTGCCCAGGAAGCCCCATCTTACGTCCCCCCCGACCCCGTCCCACTTCAGATCATTCCCAGACACCTGGGGCAGATTCCAGAATCTTGACCAACAAAGAAACAACCGGAAGTGGTGACCTGAGAAAACTGTAGGTTAGTCCGGCTTTCACAGCTCTAAGCAGCCCCCTTTTCAGGCTTGGGGGCCTCCATGGGAAGCCACACGGTAGTTGAGAGGCAGAAAAATGTATGGCAGAGTCCGTCCCCTGCACATTGGCTGTGAGACCACAAATTACTGTGTTTCTGAGCTTCAGTTGTCTGGGGTGAGAGGTCAGTAGATGTTGGGGTTATTATGGGGTTTCCAGAGCCATCTCTGGCCTGTCTGTCCCCTGCAGACAGGACCCCAGCTTCCTGGATGAACCATGACCTCCCTCTCTCCTTGCTGTTACCCACCATGGGTGCAGCCCCCCACCCCCACCCCGGCCTGCCTGACAGGCGCTGTTTCTCCCACCAAGACTGTTCCTCCTTCTCCCATTGGAGCCTGGGTCACAATCCGCTGCTTCAGAAACCCTCTCCTCAGGACCCCTCTGGGCCACTCTGCCCTCTGCCTGTCTTTACTGAAGCTCTTTTCAGCCCCTTCTTTCTGGAGTTGGACCTTGCAGTGAGCTCGTCCCAGGAGACGTCCTGCAGTGTCACCACCCTGATGACTCTGTGGTTAAGCTCTGTGTGGCCCCAGTCCTGCTCCACCCCCTCTATTTTTCAGGCCTGCCACTGCTTTGGGGAAGTTTGGGTTTTAAAACTGAAAAGACAGGAAATATGACAACTTAAAAAAAAAAATCCATCCAGAATTCTGCAAGCCTGACTCGGCCGTCTCATTTTGCCTGTTAACCTTTGGATCTTGGCCTGCCTTTCTCATCAGACATTATCCTTGAAGTGTTTCCCCATGTCTCCACTGTCCCCATCGTCACTAGTTCACATGGCTTTATGATCTTGAATTTTAGTGATATGCACTCATTTACTAAACCATTTCGCTAATGTTGGCCATTCAGGTGATATCAATTTTTGGCTCACATCACCACAAATGTCTTTATATTGAGGGCTTTTGGCTTCCCTTGAATGATTTCCTTAGGAAATTACTGGGTCAGGGGTGTAAACATCTCCGTGGATCCAGTTACCTATGACTTGTGGCTTTCTCTGGTTTTCATAAAAGGATTTGAGATAGTTTAAGAGAGTACAAATGATATAGTAGAACAAAATAGAGAGGAAATAGAAATACAAGGGGAGAAGAAGAGTAAGTTTGGCATCTAGAAATGCATCCTGTGAGGTCCTGCACGCTTGCTGGAGGGGGCCTGCCAGTTTGGCTTCGTGCTTCCCAGCAGCCAAGGCAAGATAGGGTAAGATAGAATCCTTCCTAAGAACTGCTAATTCGGTATTTGTAAGACAGAAGCCAAGATTGGCAATTCTTCTCTCCTCAGTTGTCTTAGAGGGGACTGTGTGATACAGTGGACAGTTTCCTCAACTATATTCCTACCCCCCCCCCAAAAAAAAGATGGGTTTTATATCATTTTTTTGAATCCTGAGTCTCAATGTAAATTGAGGGCATAGGTTTTTTTCAGTTTGGATGTTTAGCCCCCCAGATAGAAGGACCCATCTTCTTCTTTTGTCTTCCTCAGGGCCTGGGTTGGGTGCTCTGTACCCCAGGAGTACTGTGTGTGTGTCTGCCATCAGTGTCATAAACCATGATTTTTTTTTTTAATTGAAGCATAGTCGATTTACAGTGTTGTGTTAATTTCTGGTGTACAGCATAGTGATTCAGTTATACATATATATATTCCTTTTTTTTAATTATACACTATTACAAGGTATTGACTATAGTTCCCTGTGCTATATAGTAGGACCTTGTTTTTTATCTGTTTTTTTATATAGTAGTTAGTATTATTCCGTTTTCTGTTTCTATGAATTGGACTGATCTAGGCACCTCATATAAGTAGAAGCGTGCCGTATTTGTCTTTCTGCGACTGGCTTATTTCACTCAGAGTAATGTCCTCACGGTTCATCCATGTTGTAACCTGTATCAGAATTTCCTTCCTTTTTAAGGTTGAATAATGTGACTTTTTGGGGGTGGCTTGTTTTTTAGTGACATAAAATCTAGCATTTTAACTTTTTTTTTTTTTAATTGAAGTACAGTCAGTTACAATGTGTCGATTTCTGGTGTACAGCACAATGTCCCAGTCATGCGTATACATACATATATTCTTTTTCATTATTGAATATAGTTCCCTGTGCTCTACAGAAGAAACATTTTTAAAAATCATTTTAAACTGTACAACTCAGTGACAATAAATACATCCTGTTGTGCAACTGTCACCACCATGTAAATCCAGGACGGTTTATCTTCCATGGAAGAAACTCCACACCCATTAGCAGTCACTCCCTTCCCTGGAGTGGAGCTAATCTGCTTTCTTTTTGATGCAGTTGCCTCTCCAGAAGAGCTCATACAAATGGGGTCGTATTCCGTGGCCCTTTGTATCTGGCTTCTTTCACTGCGTGTTTTCAAGGTCCGTCTGCGTTGTATTATGTATCAATACTTCATTCCTTTTAAAGCCCAGATAATATCTCATTGGATGTTCCTACCACATTTTGTTTATCCAGTCATGTGTCAGTGGACCCTTGGGTGGTTTCCACCTTTCACCTGTTGTGAATACTGTGATGAGTGTTGCTGTCTGAGTTCTTGTTTGAACACTTGTTTCCAGTTCTTCTGGGTGTGGACCTTGTAACTTGTTTCTATTTTTATAGCTGTTTTTAAAATGTCTGCATTCTCAGCCCTCCCCCCTAACTTAACTTAAGGAATATGTAAAACTTTTGTTGTAGTAACAGCAAAGCTTCTGTTTCAGTTTCCGGCTCATGTTTGCCTGACCCTGGGGCCCCGGGCTCCAGACAGAATCAGGTGTTCCCAGGCTGGACGGTGCTGAGAAGTGAGAGCTCCGGTCTGGGTATTTCACTGACCAGGGTCATCTGTTTCTGCTTCCCACAGAGCAGAAAGATCATGGGTTTGAGGTGGCCTCCACTTTCCCTGAAGGCCAGACTCCTGACAGTGACCCTGAGCCAGACGCTACCCCGTTCCAGGAAGGCCCGGGCACCGTGGACCAGCCGGACGCCGTGTCTAGTTTGCCAACACCTAGCGACATCCTGGTGTCCTACTCCACCTTCCCAGGTGAGGGGATCAGGAGGGCTTGTCCTCCCAGCCAGCGGTTCCCCTCATCTGCCCTAGGAGCAGCTGTGTTGTGAAGAGAAGACCTGGGTGTTGGTGCCTGTGTGACCCTGAGTGAGTTACTTCACCTCTCTGAGCCTCAGCTTAGGGCCGGGCAGGCAAAGTGTCTAGAATGCAAAATTTAAGGAGACACGTACCCTGGCGTTGGTGTGCAACACTCGTCTCACCCTTGTCTTGGCCCTGCCTTAGTCTTCTCGTCTTTAAAATGGAAATAGTAAGTGTACCTCGGGGCTCATCATGGCGATGAACAAGGTGGCTGGCCCACCACTGAGCACAGTGCCTGTCACACAGCGGGTGTGACGAGTGTTCGTTTCCTTCCTTTCTCATCCCTTGGGAGAGTCATTTGACTTCTCCGAGCCTTGGTTGCCTTGTTGGGAAAACAGGAACCACAACCAAGTGTCACAGAGTGGTGGCGAGGCTGAAGCAAGGTCAGGATGGGATGGAGCCCAGAGCTGTGGGCTGCTGCCAGCTGTGTACCTCAGTCAGGGTCCAGAGATGGGCCTGCCTGCATGCGGGGGGCCGGGCAGCTCCCCAAACAGCTCAGCATTTGTCCTTCCACAGGTTTTGTCTCCTGGAGGGACACCAAGAGCGGCTCCTGGTACATCGAGACCCTGGACAGTGTTTTTGAGCAGTGGGCCCACTGTGAGGACCTGCAGACTCTCCTGCTCAGGGTGAGGCTGCTGGGAGGGGCCGTGTGTCCTCCACGAGGCGGGTGGTGGGGGTGAACAGGGCTTTCTGCACCCGGGCTTCCCCTGAGAGCAGGAGCTTTTGCTTCTCTTAATGCCAGAAGTTACTGCCTGCGTGATGTTTGCCTGTTACACAAAGGGCTGCCTTTCCCAGCCTCTGAGGCCCCAGGCTTACGCTCCCCCGCTGATGGAGCCAGTCCCCAGGGCCAGGGCGGGGTGGCTCAGTGGCCCCAGCATGGCCCCTGAAGGCAGGTCATGGGTCGTGTATTCTTTGCCTCACCACATAATCTTGACCCTCAAGAACCATGAACCCCTCTTTAGCGTATCCCCTTCTCGGGAGGCCCCAGTGAGAGAGGACAGGGAAGGATGGCCGGATCTGGCCCCGCTCAGAGCAGGTGCTTCCTCCGAGGGTCTCAGAGCACACGTGGGCCCCTCCTGCTCTGCTCAGGTGTGTTGTGCCGGGAGAAGGGGCTGTAAGGGCCAGGACCGCTCCTTCCTCCTGGGCAGGTTCCGGCTGTGTGCTTTGCTGAGCTGAGCAGAGGAGAGAAGAAAGCCGGTGCAGGGCCACCACCCAGCATGACTCTGGGGCACGCGGTGGGCACCACGAGCCGTGACCACGGCAAGTGAGCCTCAGAGGCAACCGGGCTGTCAGGGCTCAGCCGTGCGCTCGGCTCCTGGGCCCCAGCTCTTCTCTCAGCTTTTCTTCAGGCAAACCTTTCAATCTGATTTGAACTTAGTGAATTTTTGAATTTTGAAATTTTGAATTTTGAGTTTTCCAGATTTGTGGTTGAGATGCTTATTCTGTAACTCATCCCCCTGACCACCCCTCCAACACACCCGCATGCAAACACACACACACAATCTCTCTCTCCTCCTGTCTCAAGGAGGCTGAGGCTGTAGCAGAGCTGGTTTTAAAATGCTGACTCAGAAGGGAGGGGATACCTCAGTGGGTAGAGCGCGTGCTTAGCATGCACGAGGTCCTGGGTTCAATCCCCAGGACCTCCATTAAAGTAAATAAATAAATGGACCTAATTACCTCCCCCCTCAAAAAAAAAAAAAACCCCAAAATCCCAAACAGATAAAGTGCTGCCTCAGTGGATGCCCGACCCCCACCCCAGCCCCTCCTTGGAATTCTTACTTCAGTCAAGAGAACTTACAGGCCTCCCCGTGGTCCTGTTTTCACAGGTTGCTAATGCTGTTTCGGTGAAAGGGATTTACAAACAGATTCCTGGCTGTTTTAACTTCCTCCGGAAAAAACTTTTCTTTAAAACGTAATGAGGCCAGGGCCCCTCGCCCTGCCTTAGCTTTCACCCCGAACCTTCCTGCTCCAGGCCCGGCAGCGGCTGAGGCTGAGGCCTGGACTCTCGCACAGCTATGGCTGACACGCGCTGAAGGATTCTGTAGCCCGTAGAGGACCTGCTTTTTCCTCACGGGTGGCAGACAGGCTCCTGGCAGCTTCCAAATTGGAGCCAAATGACCAGCGATGGAGAAAGAAGAGCAGAACGCTGTGGACACCACGGGGCTCTTTGCCAGTGGCCCATTCCTGGCTCTTGGCTGTGGCCCGTGACCCCTGTTTTCTCTAGAGTAGGGCTTTTCAACCTCAGCACAACTGACCTTTGGGGCCACATAGTCCTCTGTTGCAGGGACTGTCTGGTGCACTGTGAGATGCTTAACAACACCCCTGGCCTCTGCCCAGCAGATGCCAATAGCACGTCTCCCCGAGTAGTGACAGCCAAAAATGTCTTCAGACACTGCCAGCTTTCCCCGGTGGGATCCCACTGGAGAACCACTGATCTACAGGAAATGTTGGTGACAAACCAGCATCTCTCTTAGGTCAGCAGTTTGGGGCTACTGGAGTCTGAACAGCTGGAATCTGTGAATCCTAAATGAAGTTTTAAAAATTACCAACTTTCTCTATATTGCAGTATTCTTAAAAAAAGTCTTAGGTGAATATGGGTTCTCTTTTACCTATTTCGCCCCTCATTTTGCTCCAACTCTTTATTCTTCCTTATAAAGGAGACTTGCTTTTTTGGAAACATTTACCCATCTCATTTCTTTTGATGTTCACCCCATCCCAGGAAGGTGACTGGGGTGGGAGCTGTGTGCTCAGGGAGGTTAAGTCACTTGTCCAGGGGACCCAACTAACCAGTGGAGAGACCTGGCCAGACTCGGGTCTTCTGAGTCCAGCCTGTGCCCCCAGGTGTCTTCCTGGCTGTAGGACCCTGCACCGCAGGGTGACTGCTGTGTGACCGTGAGATGGGCTTCCCCAGAGAAGGCCCCACCCCGAGGCCTTTAAGCTGTCCGGACCCCGGCCTGTTTCTTGCTTTCAGGGCCCTGGATGGGAGGATGGTTTGCTAATAAGACTCTTGCCAAGATATGATTCATATAGTTGTCACTTTATTATTATTTTACACCTGTGACCTTTCCAAGTCTAAAACAGTCCCGGGGCCTTCTGGTGGTTAGTTATTTGCAATCACCTGCAGGACACAGACAAAAAAATAATCAGGTTAACCCAGCAGAGCAGAGCCGTGCTTTTGCAAGTTCCTGGCTTTCTCCTTCCCTGCTCTGTACTGCCCGTGTGAATCAGGCAGCCCTCCATGAAGCAGCTCTTCCCTGGGAGTGGGGGGGGGGGGGTCCTAATGATGCCCTGGAGAAAAAGATGTCATCACAGCTTTTCACTGACCTTTGGGGCTTCCTGTAAAGAGGGGTCTGAGCCTGGAGTCCTGTTTGGGTTTCAGGGCGGGGTGCCTGGGCGCTCTTAAAAATTATATGCCGAGAGTATAGATGGGTATGGTTGTAGATTTCTTGTGTTTCTCAAAAAGTTTGAGGGCCCTGAAATGGTTAACAACCACAGCTGTTTGCAAGGCACCGTTACACGCTGTGGGTGGGGCTGTAACCTGTTTTCAGAGGCTGTCTAGCGGTATCTACTGAACATTCAGGACACGCCAACTCCGTGATCCAGTGATCCTGCTGGACCTCTTAGCACGGATACCCAGATCCGTGTGCAAGCGTGTGTGTCCAAGGGTGTTCACTGCAGCCACGTGAGAGTGGAAGATAGGAAACAGATGAAAGCTTCACTCATTCTCTTCATGCTATGGACTATCACTTCGCTGTTCAAAAGAACGACACAGATATCTGGGCCCACACTGTAAGATGTGATACGGTGTTAAGTGGAAACGCTAAGTTGCAGAACAGTATGAAGAGGAAAATTCTGTTTTTGGTTTACATGTACATAGGTAGACATTTTACAGATGCACACAAATAAAGTCCAGAAGACCACACACCAAGCCGTTGACTGATTCTCTCTCGGGGGTGGAACTGGAGATGCAAAACGAGGAGGGGCATCTACGCATCTACTTTTTTACTTGGTACACTCCTATATTCTTCCTATATTTTTACTGTGAGTATGTATTAACTTTCTGAAATAAAGATGAAAATAAAGCTGGTGAATGCTGACGATTCCTGTGTTGCTGTCATTCAGCAAACATTTATTGAAAGGATAAATGCCCCTCGCCACCTGTCTGGTCGCTTCCCTGCTCCTGCCTTCTGTTGGCAGCTTCCTGACCTTGGCTCGTCACCTGTCTGGATTTGGGACTCCAGGCTGCACACAGTGTGCCCCTGGGCTGGGACCACTGCAAGGTTTCACTGGCCCCTCTGCAGCTGCCCAAGCAGCCTCCACCGGAGGACAGCTGGCTGCTTGGCTCTGCCGTTCCTGGAAACTGTTACGGGCACATGTGCCTGCCCTGGCTGCTGTCCCGTGGACACGGGGCCTCCGCCCAGCTGCTTTGCAAGCCTTGCTTTCCCTATTGATCCCCTCTGACATCTGGCCGGGCTTTTGGCTGAGGCCTGCTCTGTTGTGCTTGTGTCTGTGGCTGGGAACAGCTGATGCTTGGACCAAAAGACAGGACAGTTGCTCCCGGTCCCTGCTTTGGGCCCCCAAGGTGCTGCCAGGACCAGCTGCCTGGTGACTCACGCAGCAGCTGGGGCTGGAAAGGATCCTAGGATTTGGCTGGGAATAGGCCCTAAACGTCATTCCATCCAATCCATCTTGGACCAGGCTCCTTTGAATTGCTGGTGGCACCTCCAAAGCTGGACTCAGGCTTTCTTCTGCCAAAACAGGATCAAAGCTTTTCCCCAATGGGCCAGAAAAAACTCGTAAATTAATGGCCACTCTCTTCTTGATTTTACATTTTTCTCCAACAAACTTTTCTGGAATCTCTGGTGCCTTTGACCACTTGTTGGCAAAGCAATGCCAGCAGACAGACAAATGAACAAGGAGCCAGCAAATATGAATGGGAAAACTTGGAGCCAGCCACCTGCTTATTTTGACAGTGCCCATTTGACAGTGTCATTTTCCTCCTGGGACCACATGCTCATGGCTGTGGTATCATATTTGATTTGATAGTGGAGTGTCAGTTTGATTTAATTAAACAGTTCTCTGCAAATTAAACTTAAAATGATGAAATCAGATGCCAGCTTTCCCTTCTCTGGGGCTCTGTCACAAGCATCATAACTCCCACCTGCTCTGGTTCTTAAAAAAGTGGGTGAGCCCTGATCTAGTTCAAGTCCCATTTGATAGAAGAGCAAACTGAGGTGGTGGCAATGCTGGGAGGTGGGTAGAAAGTGTCCCCAATCGGCACAGAGTGTCCCCCTCCCCAGCATCCATCACCAGGCATGATGCCTCTTCCTCCCTCCCCCAGGCTCCTCGCCCAGGCCTGCCTTCTTGTGAAGACGCCCTGTTCTGGCTGCTTCCACCAACTGCTGATCGTATCCGTGGCTGCTCCCAAGATTGGTGTTGGTGTTTTGGTTGTTTTTTTTTAGCACCCTTTAAAAATTTACTATTTTTTTGTTTGTTTCTTTCTTTGTTTTTTGGAGGGGAGGTAATTAGGTTTATTTATTAATTATTATTTTTAAATTTAACAGAGTTACTGGGGATCAAACCCATGACCTTGTGCATGCTAAGCATGGCGCTCTACCACTGAGCTATACCCTCACCCCTTTTAAAAAATTTTTATTATAAATGAATGTATACTCATGGTTTTAAAAAATAGGAATTGAGCTGGTGTGGAAGTTTATGAAGTACTGTTTTTTCTTAAAAATAATTTTATTATGTATTTTTTTCTTTAATGGAGGTACTGGGGATTGAGCCCAGGACCTCGTGCATGCTGAGCACATGCGCTACCACTGAGCTGTACCCACCCTGCAAGGCACTGGTTTTGAGCTCACAGGACGCAACTCTCTGGGGACACATTCACAGTCATAGTGGGACCAACTCAGTCCCATTTACCTGGACTATCTCGGTCTAAAACAAAGATCTGCATCCCAGGAAACCTCCCAATCCAGGGCCAACCGAGATGATCGCTGACCCTACAGAATAGCTGGAGGACCCTTTAGGACTAATTTCCAATAATCAAGGCTGTGGGGGTCTCAGAAGACCAGGTCTGGGGCTTTCAGATAAACACAGCATTGGACGGTGGGGACTAGGCCTACACGTGGATAAGCAAAAATAAAATAACCCCACGAATCCTAGGGAACCTGTTCTTAGTGCCTGAGGGGTGACCTTTGTTTTCAGGCTCTTTGGACAAGGCCACCCTCTATGTGTCTTTTCAGTTAACTCACACAGAAGTTGTGGGGGGCCCCCAGGGGGCACCCACAGGGGTTGCTTAAGTCTGCGACCTCCTCCAGGGGGCTCCTGCCTAGCTCTCAGGAGGAGGGAGGGGTTCTCAGACCTTAGGTCGGCATGGGCCCTCATGGGGCCAGGTGTAGGGCGGGGCCCCGGGGCCCAGGGCTTGGTTGGTTCTTACCGAATTGATCCAGTCGTTGTAGTTGGAGACCCGTGTGAAGACGGAAGGCTTGCGGTAGTAGTTGCAGCCGAGGGAGGACCCGAAGCTGACCACGCCGTGCACTTCCCACTGGCCGTCAGCCGCCTGGCAGTTCAGTGGTCCCCCGGAGTCCCCCTGAGGAAGGCCAGAGTTCTGTCAGGATGGGCCCGGGAGCTTGGGTGGGGTGACGGGAGGGGAAGGGGCTGCCTGTCAGAGCCCCGTGTCTGCAGTGCGTTTGTGTTGTTCCACCATGGGCCCCCATGTTCTCTGAGGCCAGCCCCTGTGGTCACAGCTCAAGATGTCCCCGTAACACCAACAAGAGCGAGCAGTCATTCTTCCTGTGTGCCTGGAATGGAGCTAAGCACTTTCTAGGCCTTACCTCATTTAATCTTCACAGAAACCTGCGAGGTGAGTATTGCTAGTATCCCCATATCACCAAAGAGGAAAACAGAAACCCTCAGAGGTTGTGACTTGCCTGAGGTTGTCCAGGCAGTAAGTAAAGGAGCTGAGACGCGCCCCAGAGTTAGAATGTCATGCACTCCACCACCACCGGCCATTTGCTCCCGTGGAGGGGGTTTCCTGGGGCCGGTCTGCCCGGGCAGAGACTGTAGGGGCCAGTGTGATCTGAAGGGCAAATGAAGCTCCTTCCCACTCTGTCCCCACTCTGCTGCTAAGTCCACTGCATAGCAAGTCCTTTTGGTTAAGACACTGTCTCCAGAAAGGCTCTGTGACAGCCACCATGAAGGGACACATTGGGCCATGAATGGGATTAATTCAACAGATAGAGTTGAAGTCACCTTAGAAAGGTCCTTGCCCAGCAAACATGTCCCCTTGGCTCCCTTCTTATACAGAAGAAAGAATAAGTTAGTTGACAGTAATGAGAGCCCTCAGTGAGACCCAAGGAAAGTCTTCCCAGCAGTGAGGTGGGTGGACACTACTGCTAGGAGAATCTCAAAACATCTTTTCTGGAGACTGCAAGGACAAAAGTCAGGGTCTCAAATGTATGGGGCTGTTTCCCTGTGTGTTTACCAACAGGCAGGAGGATGGATTCCAGGACCCCCAGAGACTCTCCCCACCCTCAGCCCCATTTCGTTGTGGAGGTGGGGGCACCTGACTTCCTGCACTCACGTTGCAGCTGGAGATCACACCGTCGCCCCCAGCACAGATCATATTGGTCTTCACAGTGCTGCCCCACCAACTGGGTTGGGAGCACGTGGCGTAATCCACAACCAGCAGCTCACCTTGCTGCAGGATGTCGGGAAGAGCCCCGTTGGCTGCATCAGACCGGAGAGAAGGCGTTACAGGGACAAAGGGACTCCTGAGAAAAAAGGTGCAGTGAATGCCCACTGGCTTTTCTGCCCTCCATCCATGCTGTTGCTATGGGAACTGCCACATTTTCCTGTACTTTGTCCTCACAGCTGATTGGGTAGTGTTCTGGCCACTGGTGATTGATTGGTTCAGGAGTGAACACCTGACTCCAGCCAAGCCAATGAGCTCCTTCTCCTGGGAATTTAGGATTAGGACTAAGAAATCCTGGCCAGAGAGGGTCTAAATCTGAGAGCTGTTGGTAGTGGCTACCAATTGCTTATAGGGAGAGAAGGATGAAGTAGATCCTCCAAGAAAAGAAATTCTGAGAGAGGGTTTCCTGAGTTTCTAACATTCTTCCACAGTCTTCTAGCCCCTGATTCCCTCCTGTTCCTGTAGCCTGGCTGTGTCTCTGCCCTTGGCTGAGTCTCTTAATTCTTTATTTCAAACTCCCTCTTTTGCTGACCTGGCTCCAGGGGTTTTATCACTTGCCTTAAATATGACAGCCAGTCTGCTGGCATTCGGAGCCCCAGGTTGGGCCAGGTTGGGAAAAAAATATTTGAATGTGGTAAAAGTAGAAATTTCCTAATGGCTCCCAAGGACACTGCCACCATCACTTTCATTACTGTCACCACTGCTACTAACGGCAAGGATTAATAGTATTATAATACTTCACTTGGATTTACTGGACTTTTCCAAATACTGTGCTAATCTTCACAGTAAATATTTATTCCTATTTTGACAGATGGGATAATGAAGCCAAGAGAAGTTAAGCAGCTTTCCCGAGACCATTCTTGTAATTAACTCTAATCTAACCTGTGTTATATTTTGCAAGTATATGGAGCATTTCCACGTCTCTTTTGCCATCTCTTTTAATCTTTGCCAACTGTATTTCCATTTTACAGATGAGGAAACTGAGGCTCCAACATGGCTTGCCCAAGGTTACACAGCTAGTGACCAACAGAGCTGGAATAAAGCCAAGCATTTGGACCCTTCCCTGGCTCTTGCTGCCTCCGATGAAATGCTTTCTACCTGGGTGTTTTCTGGGTAAATGAATCAATGGCTGGGCCTGTATCTCAATAAGCCTGAGATACATCATCCCCCACTTCTTACTTCTACTGAATTTCCATGGGTCCTTGTGTTTGCAGATAAGCCAGGCAAGAGGGTGATATTAACTTATTTGAGTGCATGTGCATCTGCCTTGGTGTACCTCTGTAAAAAAGTGTCACTTGTAAGTTTATGTCATTATGAAAAAAGACAACCACTCATCTGCATGAGACTCCCTGGAAGTTTTCAAACCTCTGGTGATTTCACAAGGGGAGGGTTGGTCCTCTGTTCCTTCCTGGTGGCCTATTGTCACTGGATTTCTGACCCTTAGGGTTGATGTTAAAAGGAGACCCACATGTAGCCAGATTCTGACCAGCGAGTTCAGGTGACACATGGGACAGGTAAGTTTTGAGATGGGGAGCAGAGAATCTGACGAGGGCCCCGGGAGCCTTTGTGGAGCCCAGAATCCTGAGGTCACAGAGTGAATGCTATTTTGGACTCTGGCCTTGGGCATTACAGAGGGACCTCTGTGCCAGACCCCCTGAATGATGAGTGGGCAGAGAGCCCTGACTGGACAGGGGTGACATTTCCCCCTCCCCTCCCACGCCTTGGGGGTCCCAGCGCCCACTTACTCTGCAGCCTTCCCCAGCCCGTGACGTAGCAGATGTAGTTGTTAGGCAGGATGCTGCCGGCGGGTGGCAGGCAGCCCAGCTGGATCTTGTCGGTCAGGGTGACAGTGCTGGCCAGCTTGAGCAGGGCAATGTCGTTCCTGGTCGGTAAAGAGGCAGAGCATAAAGAGACAGTTGACTGGTCCTGCCCCAGTTATATTTCTGATTCTAGTCCCAGCCGGGACTACTGAACCCTCTCCTCAGCCAGCCTTGTTGTGAACCCTCTGTCAGGGCTATGAGGGACCGGGGAGCAGCTGTGGTTAAACCCCAGGATTGCATTTTGTCACTGGTGGAGCCTGGAGCCCTAACTTCCCCTGAGGCCTTTCAGGGGACTGTTTAGAACATGGGGGGCAAGTACGTTTGTCTTGCAATGTCCACTCTGATGGATTAGTCGTGGCTGCCTGGTGGGCTGTGTTGACGAGGATTCTGAGGCTCCGTCCAGGGTCAGCAAGGAAATAAACCCATGATTGCTTGGTGATGTCGGTCCTAGCCGTATACTTCCTGTGTTTGGTTTAGAAAGCAGCAGATGTTCAGGCTGAAAGGCTTTGTAAACTTTACTCTGCTCTCTCTTCCACCTTGAGCTCTGCCGCCAGGTTCATCTCAGTCTCACACTCTTGTCTGGGAAACCTTTAGTGACTGGCAGCTTCTATATTCCACGATGGCTGCAACGAGCGCTCCCATCCCATTGGCGCCTGTTGCAACGTGATGTTGACACTTTGTCCGTTGAGAGGTGAGGGTCTGCGCCTCTTCCCCCTTCATGGGGGGATCTGTGATGTGGAGGAAGTGACACCATGTGACTTTTGAGACTAGGGCTGCAGCTTCTGTCCGGCCCTTCGGGAGTCCTGTTCCTGGAACTTAGCCTCTGTGCCATGAAGAAGCCCAGGCCACGTGGAAGTGGTCTGGACAACAGTCCCAGCTGACAGCCAGCGTCGACCCACCCCCCTGAAGGTGAGGGAGGAAGACTTCCAGGTGACGCAGCCCAGCCACCACCATCTGTCTGCAATCTCATGGGCGACTCTGATGAGAACTTTGTGGCTGAGCCCAGTCAGACTGTGAGAGCAAATTATGATAAATGACTGTTGCTGTTCGAAGCCTTTACATTTCTGAGTGATTTGTTATGCAGCAATTGCCAGAGGAGTGACACCGCTGATTGGACAGAGACTAGAGCCTCCTAGGGATGACAGCCGTCTCTGCTCTCATGCCATCTGGGCCATCTCTCCCATGATTGCTCTTCGCTTACCCTCCATCCCCCGTGGACAGTGCTGGTCACTGCCCAGCACCACCTGCTCCTTTTGGGACCAGTCCCTGGTCCAGGCTGCTCTCCTGACTTGAAAATCCCCTTCTCCACTCTCTGCCCACCTATCTCTTCCCCATCTCTCGAGGCCTCCCTGGACACATCCTGCGTCATTTAAAGGCTTTCCAGTGTCTTGTCTGTGTGTATTTTATCTTGTGGACAAGTTTCTTTGGGGACAGAGACTGACACGTGACTCACGGACCCTCGCATCCTTTGTGAGGCATTGTTGGCACTGGACCACAGCAGGCTGCCTGGATGAAGGAGCTCGGAGTGTTACAACCACACGGCGTCCTCCTACTCTTCCTGGGGTCGTGATGCAGAGTCTTCTGGAAGATTTGGCAGCGTGAGCTCTCTGGGCAGCCATTCAAGAGTGGCCTCTTGGGCTGTGGAAGAGGGCTTGCATGTGGATAAATTATGCAAATTTGAAGTGATGGCTGAGGTTCTTCTTTCTAGAGGCCCTTCTGGAACCGCAGACCTGCTTTTTTGGATTGGAGAGGTTGATGTCTCCTCAGTTCTGGGAAGGTGATGGGGAGGAAAAGAGAAGATAACTTTCTGTCCCCAGTGGGGAGATAACAATGATGGTGGAGGTGTTTGGAAGGTCTGCTCAGATCAGGGCTCTGCTGGGTACCTCACACCTGATTTAGTGCTGCTTTCTGGATCTGTAACTTCAGGCAAGTTCCTTCACTTTTCTAGGTCATGGCTTCCTCATCGGTGAAAAGGGGTTAATAACAGTACCTCCCGCCTGGGGCTGCCATGAGGAATAAATACAACTCTCGGGGAAACAGTTCAGTGCCTGGAACAAGGGAGGCAGCAGGTACTGGTTGGTGTTATTGTGAAAAACAACTGCTGGGGTTGGAAGAGAGCTCACTGGGAAGGCATCCTGGATCACAGAGTTTCTGGAGGGCTGGCAATGCCCAACACTGCTGCCTGTCCTAGGGGAAGACAGCTGGTTGGGCACAGACACCACTGGTCACTGGAACACCTGTGCTTATGCGATCAGAAAGGGGGCGACCCCTGAGCTGCAATGAGGTGCTCTGGTTTAGGGGATCCCCTAAGCCCCACGGGGCTGGGGCCTTGTGTGTCTCACTCACTGCTGTTTCCTGGTGCCTAGAGCAGGGCTCAGCACATAGTAGGTGCTCAATAGATACTTGTGGAACGAAGGAGGGAGAGAGAAGGCACTCTAAATTTTGTTTAGTGCCACCTGGATCTCAGGATTAGGGATGATAAGAGAAGCCTGACATTCCAGCAAATGCTCCCTGACCCTACACGTGCCCCTAGAAGGGGAATCAGGCATGAGCTAATCGCTAATGCTCCTTGAGCATGGGAACGGGCAGGAGGGAGGCGTCGATTCTGCCAGAATTCTGACAGGCAGAGAACCTGCCCGCCTTCTGCTTCCTCTCCCTCCTTTTTCCCACTTCCTGGGACCACTCCCCATGACCTTGATGGTTCAGATGTATATCCCAGCGGCTACACCTCCTTATTGCACTATTATTGTACTACCACGGCTAATAGCTTGCACACACACGGCTTCTGTTACAGGCCAGGCCCTTTTCTAAGTGCTTTATATACATTACCTCATTTAATCCTCACAACAACCCTAGAGGTAGGCACTGTTACTGTGTTTGTTTTACCGAAGAGGAAACTGAGGCACTGAAAGACTCGTGCAGGCCACAGTCATTATTCACATCTAAGCCATCAGGCTCCAGAGGCACAACCCCTCCACCCTACCCCGCACCCCACACCGCCTCCCCAGCACTGTCCTGCCCAGTGTCCCTGGGAGCTGGCGCCGTGACCTGTGCACCTCTGTGAGTCCGGCACCCAGAGGCCAGTGCCCCACATGGCATAGGGAACATGGGGGCTGGTCACAGGGGCTTAGGGTGAACATTGGATGGTACGTGCTCATCTAAGAGGAAACGTGGAGGTGGAGCTGCCACCTCCCTGCAGGGTGGGGAGTGCTCACTGGAGGGCTCCGGAGAGCTCTGAGCCCCTGGCCGGCTTCCTGTGTTTATTACCCCAGGCTGTCCCTGCAGGGGATCAGGGAATCTTTGCCAGTGTCAAAGGCCTTGCTGGGAGGCGGCAAGGGTGGAGGAAGACGGGAGGGGCTATGTCCCACTCCACTCACAGACCCATCCCTGAGTCCCCAGGGCTTGGCACGGAATAAATACACGGTCAGTGTGTGCCTTGGGTAGACAGGGGACCTGCAGGCTTGACTGGCAGGAGACCCAGGTCACTCTGACAGTCTTGGCTTTTCCCTCCCCTAGTCACACCCCTATGACCAGGCATCTTTGGGACGTGCTCCACTTCGGAGAGGTCAGAGCTCCTCCCCGCTCCCTACAGAAGCAGCAAAGGACTGGGTGGGGTTGTGCCTGCTGCCTTTGGTGAGACCCCCCACCTCCAGTCTGTGCCCCTGCCAACCCACCCCCACGTGCACCCAGACAGAAGGTACCCGTTGGAGAGCTGGTTGGAGTTCCAGTCACTGTGTATCACGAACTTGGAGACCGCGACGGCCAGCGAGCCGGGCTCATCGGTGGAGAGGCTTTGCCGGCCCAGCACCACGCGGTAGGTCCGGGAGGAGCTGGGAGAAAGGGGCCAAGCGGGGAAGGTCAGCTCCCAGCTGTCCCCTCCTCCCACTCGGCCCCTACTGGCACACAGGGACGCCCCAGTCAATGCACTTCCTCCAAGGCCTGGCTTTGGACCCGAGTCAGCACCTGCTCCAAAAGCTACTAGTTGGCGCTTGGGAATGGTTCTCCCTGGGGGCAGTTGGTTAGTTTTAACATAATAACTACAACCAAATAGTAATTATAACTGCATTATACCAACTATGAACTATAATAGAAAATACAAGTTATAATAATGTAAACTCTATATGACAGTGAGGGAAGTGAGATGAATACAGCAGTCACCTGCCCTCAAGGGCATTTTTCAGTTTAACCTCTCACCTGTCATTTTTAGTTGGGGAAACTGAGGCTCAGGGAGGAGTAACTGGTCCAGAGTGCAACAGCTGATTGGTGAGAATCCAGAATTAGAAGCCAGGACTCCTGACTCCCAGGCCTCTGTGATTTTCCCCACCACCTCATGGCACCGGTAAATTCGGTGGGGAAAAGGGACCACTCTTGGCAATGAGTGTCACACTGACCTCGCGGAAACTCCAGGGAGTGCTAGCTGCTATGAGACAGGTAGAGGATGTAGGAAGGGAAGAGGACAGGGGAACAGTGAATGTCACAGGACCTATTCTTTCCTTTGTGGGCCTTTATAATGGTGACAGCTCACTTTTTCTTTTGGTTGGGGTAGATAATTAAGTCTTTGTTTAATATATTTTAATGGAGGTACTGGGGATTGAACCCAGGACCTCACGCATACTAAGCACACGCTCTACCACTGAGCTATACCCTCCCCTATGGTGATAGCTCACTTTTACTGAGCACTTACTAAGTGCCAGTCCCTTTAATGCGTCATCTCACTTAATCCACACTAAATTCTGTTAGCCGCTTTTTTGCAGGTGACGATATTGGGGCTTGGAGAAGTCATTCAAGTTGCAGAAGGAAACCCAGATCCAGATCTGGAGGCCACATCTAGTTCCCCCAAGAGGGCAGGCAGTGGGCCTCCTCCTTCCCCATAGTCCCCCTCAAGGCCTTGCTCGGGACACTCGATCCATGTCATGTATGGACCCATCATTGACCAACAGACTGAGCTATAGATCAATGAAAGCTTGTTTCTCGGCCGAGGAAGTGGTTACGTGCCAGGCTCCTTTAGAGTATGGTCCAGGCCATCTGGGCTCCAACTCTCAGAGATGAGCGGTGGCCAGTGGGGTGAACGGGCTGGGTGGCTGGGGAATGGCAGTTACCTGATGCAGTGAGCAGCTGTCAGGACCCAGCTTGGGTCCACCAGAGACCCTCCGCAGGTGTGGCGCCACTCGCCACTGGAGCTGTACTGCAGGGAGACCTGGGAAGAAGCGCAGGTGCTCTGGTCTCTGAAAGGGCCGGGCCCTCTGCTCTGCAGAATCCCAGCCCGGGGAGAGTGGGGCCGGGCACTCGGCACAGGTGCAAAACCCAAGCAGGCACCAAGAAACTCAGTAATCAGGATAGACAACATCTTAATGCAATCTTAAAAAATTAGCAGCAAAAAATCCATGATGGATGAAATATCAAAAATTTAAATAAAGACACTATTAAAAAGTAACATTGTTTTGAACATCTTTCTGAAACTCGATTTGCTGGGATTTTTCCCTTCCTGGGAGTTGTTTCTTTAGGACACATTCCTCCAATGTGATATTTGTAAGCCAAAATCTTGATTCCCCCCGCCCCGCAATAACACCCCTGCGCTTTCCTCGCACTTTCTCGGCTCAGTAAATGGCAATCCCACTCCACCTGCTCTCGTGACAAAACTCTCGGCAGTGTCCCTGGTGCCTTCTTTCTCTCGTGTGCCTTATTCTAATCCACCCACAAACCCCACCAGCTGTATTTCCAGAATATGTGGAGAGAACACTCCCCTCTTGCTGCCTCAACTGCTAGTCCCAACAATCTTCAAATCTCACCTGGATTATTATTATTCCTATGTATTCCCCTAGCTTGCACCCTGGACCATCCCTCACTCTGAATTTTCCCAACACAGCAGCCAGAATGATCCTTTTAAAATGTAAGCATGATTATGTCTCTTCCCTTCTCAGACCCTCCAGTGATTCCTCTCTCACAGTGTAAAACTCCACATCGAATAATGCCCTACAAGGCTCTACATGGTCACCTTGACCTTATAGGCTCTCACTGCCCTCTGCTTCAGCCACACTGACCTCCATCACTTTTGGGAAATACACCAACTCGACTTCTGCCTAAGGACCTTTGCATTTGCTCTTCCTTCTGCCTGGAATATTCTTCTCTCCAGTACTAGCATATCTTTCTCCTTCACTTCCTACAGGTTTGTTCTCTGTAAGGCCTTCTATGGCCATCTTATCTAAAACAGAGTGTGCACGTACATGTCCACACATGTGCACATATCCATCCATACACACGCATGCACACATGTGAACACACATGTCTCTTTCCTCTGGTCCTGCTTTATTCATCATAGTATCTGTCGTCACCTGACAGGTTATGAATTTACGCATTCAACTGTTTATTGTCTCACTCTCCCACTTTAATATAAGCTCCGTGAATTTTTTTCCCATTTCCCACTACTGTATTCCAGGTGCCTAGAAGAGTGTCTGTTTCAAAGTGAGTCCTTAATAAATTGAACAAGTGAGTGAATGAACAAATGAAAGAATAAATGAATGAGTGAATGAATGAAAGTGGACTCTCCAGGGCCAGGGGCTGGTCTCTCCTGCAGATCTTGTTTCCTGTCACTCCAGTTTTTCCTCGAAGACTGAATGTACTTACAGGGCTATGAGAATGCCGAAGTGTGCCTTAGTCCCTACAGCTCCTGAACATTTTGTTTAAAACAAAAACTTGTTTCTATTAGATTTGATAGTTTAATAGGTGTGGGATGGAACTTTAAGGAGGTTGCATTTGACACTGCTTGGGTCTCTGACCAAACTGTCCCATCTTCTTCCCCTTCCTTTCAAGTCCCTGCCAAGGCCAAGCAGAGAGGATGGAGGTGAGAGCAGAGCTTTGGCTGCTCTGACCTTAGTTCCCGTGGAGGAAAAGCAGGAATGATGCCTGCTTTTCTCAGAACACCCTCGTTTCTGGTTATCCACTTGGCATCTTCTTGTTTGCTTGACATTAAGTGGACTTAGATGAACTAGCTTTGAAAATAATGCTTAAAATTAGACAAAATTTAAAAAGACACTTAAGAGGATGTCCCCACCCCAAATCTCAAAATAAGCTTTAACCATCTTACAGATGTGAAATTTTGAAATAATACATAAATATATAATTTGTGGGCTACAAAGTGTGACCAAAAGAGCAGGGATTGTACCAAATTTGAATCCTCACTTTCCTCCAAGCTAACAGGGCAACGATGGGAAATTATGTAATTTTTCTGAGCCCCAGTAAACTTATCTAGAAAATGGGGATCATAATTCCCACTGTCCAGGGCTCTTGGGATGATTAATATTAATACTTCAAGTGTCCAATAATTTGAACACTTACCCTATACCAGACACTGTTCTGAGCTCAGACTGTGAATCAGCTCACATCGCAATCACAGCAATTCTATGAGGCACTATTATTATTCCCATTTTACAGATGAGTAAACTAAGGCAACCAACAGAAATTTGTACAGTGTAGTCCATGCCATAAGAACACCCACTGAGAAAGGTAAGTTGAGTGGCTCCGGGTCATACAGCTAGTATGTGGTGGAGCCGGGATCGCTGGGATCATTGCGATCCAGAATCTGGAAACTTTACACATTCTCCTCTAGCTTCTGTTTGTTTGTTTGTGTGTTTATTAGAGGGGAGGTAACTAGGGTTACATATTTATTTATTTTAATGGTGGTGCTGGGGATTGAACCCAGGACCTTGTGCATGCTAGGCAAACACTCTACCACTGAACTATACCCTCCCCTTCTTCTTTAGTTTTAAAGCGCCTAGCACTTTATTTTCAAATGTCTGGTGGATTGTGACCCAGGGCCACAAACTTGGGGGGAGTGTGGAACAGAAGAGACCTCTCAGGCAGTGTAGAGTCAATCCTATTAATTCTAGCTTTGTTGAAAATTTTGATATTTTGTTCATCATAAATTATTTTTTGCATTAAGTTTGATTTTTAAAAATACTGCATTAAAATATTCATTTCAGTTACTGAGTTTTGTGGTGCCTTCTTAAATTTTGCCGCCAAAGTGAGTGTTTCACTGGCCTCACTCTGGTCTCACCCTGTTTGACTTGACCACCCAGCCCAATGAAAAAAAATCTCCCAAGGGAAGCAGAAGCAGGAAGTGGAGAGAGACCCTGCCAAGACTAACATCAGTCGGTTCCCAAGCAGTGTCAACGGGTCCAGAGGCTGAGGAAATACTCTTGTAGTCACCACTGATTGGTTCTTAGTACAAAGGTGACCTCTGTTTGGGAGTAGTAAAAGGACCTCTCTTCCAGCTTCCCAGAAAAAATATATTGTGGAAGTGCGAGAAAAGTAAAAGAACTGGCGAAAGTACATACATTGTGAATGCTCAGTCACCCTCTGTGATTGAGGCTCTCTTAATTGAGGGGAAGATGAACCAGCGTTGTCACTCCCTCCGTGAAACATACTGACGGCTAGCATACTCTGCACACTCACGGCTAGCGCTTAGGTTGTAAACTCACCCCATTCAGCCTTTTTGTTCCCAAACTTGTTTATTAAGCTAATTGTGGTCATATTATAATAATGTAGATCGACTGAACACGTAACCAATAAAATATGTGTTCAAAAAGAGAGTTGTGATTTATACGGAAATGAAGTTCAATGCTTGGAAGAGACCAGATAACTATGATTGTTTAAGAATTACTATGGAATTAGGCAGCAATGAGAAAACTGAAAAATTGAGGAGAAAAGTTAATAAAAATCGGGGAAATTTCATTCGGATTGCTTTTTGAGTGTCTCCTAGTCGTTGCTCTACTTTAAAGTAATGGAATTACAGATGATATATTGTGGGGGGTGGTTTATACCAGACAGATTGGTGAACAAATGTATATTTACACTATTTAAATTAAAATAAAGTGTTTAAATAGATGTGTGATTGCTAATAATTTCTCTAGAACCAAACTTTAAAAAAATATCTTATATATTATTGTATTATTTAATTATTTTTATTTTGGCAGGAGGGCGGTAATTAGGCTTATTTATTTTTAGAGGAGGTACTGGGGATTGAACCCAGGACCTTGTGCGTGCTAAGCATGCACTCTATCACTTGAGCTATACCCTCCCCTACTTAGAATCAACCTTTTAATTATTCAGTCCCAATCATGTCAGGTAAGAAAGATTTTACTATATTTATTTATGTCAATGTAAGCCCCATATAATTCCTTTGGGAGTCCTACCACTGACAGGGCCTGGTAATTTGCACCTGCTCCACCCAGCATTTTTTTTTTTTTTTTTCAGTCTCCATAGCACTAGGATTACTTCAAGGTAAGTAAGGAAAGATTTACTTTCATTGGTAACATGGATTTGCCTGTAGTTAAGAATTAATTTGCATAAGCAGCACTGATTGGTTCCTTAAAGCAAGGGATATTTGCATAGGTGGTGATGAATGGTTCATAGAATGACAGTACATTTGTAATCAATCAACCAAGTAAGAATATTATTTGTGAATTTGTGTGTATGGGTTGGGGTTGGGGCAGCTCCTCACTGAGGCTGGAGAAGGTACTTCTCCCTCCACCCCAAGATTGCCCAAGGGCACAGAAATGTATTTTTTATTGTTGAATTTTCCCATCCTGCCCTCGGAGTTCCCACCAATCCTCGTCTTTGCCAGAGCAACAGACCCTTTGGTGGAGAGCAAAGGGGTGATATGAAGTAGGTTAAGGCAGGGAGGCAAGAAGTGGAGTGTGGGGGACTCACCTGCCAGGGCCAGCTGTTGGGACTCGCATCTTCACCTCCAACGACCCTAGGCAGATGGGGCGCGTATGTGGGGAGCCCACAGCTGAGAGCTATCGAAAGAGAAAAGGTTGTAAGCCTAGAAAGCAGTGACTCAAACAATAGAACATACCCTTGCCGGATTCCCAAACCCCAAATAGAGAATTCCTGCTCTGGAAGGATCCCAAGAGGTTGCAGAGTCCTGCCCCTCATTTCTACTTCTTTGGAACTTCACTCCAGCTTTCTTATAACCACAGGAGTGAGTCCAGTGGGTGCAGGAGGGTCCCATCCCCAGACCCACCAGAGGACTTGAAAAGCGCCTCTGGGTGACAAACCTTACCTCCAGCCACCAATGTGGACAACAGCAGGGCCCCGATCATGGTGTGTCGGGAGGAGTTCTATATGTGTGGCCCTTCCTAAGGCCTTGGTTTTATGAATGGCTTATCGGCTGGAGATATACTAGGAATATGCAAGATGGAGATTTTCTCAAAGCCCAATGGAAAAACGACTTGTGTCCAAATATTTTTTTTTCCATTTCTCCCACCTGTCACCCTGGAAATATTTTGAAAAAGATGCCAAAGGTGGATATTGAAATATGAGTTCCATCTGCTTTTAAGAGATTATACTATGTGTTAGGGGAAGAAGAAAAATATTGTTTTTTGGTCCTTGGAATTGTGTTTTCACAGGAAAGATTAGGTTTGCATGCAGAGCAAACAGCATTCTAGGCCAGCGGTTCTCAATGGGGCTGCTGTTGCCCACCAAGGGGACACTGGGCACTGTCCAGAGACGTCTTTTGTTGTCAAGGCTGGGGATGGGGCACTGCTGGCATCTAGTGCGTACAGACTAGAGATGCTGCTAAACATCCTCCAAGGCACAGCACGGCCCACCCTGAATGTCAATGGTCTCGAGGTTGAAGAAGCTTGTTCTAGACCATGCCATGCCTTGCCGCATGACCCTGGACAAGCCCTGGAAGTCTCTAGACCCGGGGCTTGCCTATCTGTGAAACAGTGAGAGAAACATGTGCCCAGTTTGTTTTGTAACGATGTGCAGGCTTTGAAAAACCCGAAACATGCTTACACAGGAGAAGCACAAAACAGGCCTGTACGATTGGAGTTCGGCAGCCCCAGCGATGAGGAGGAGAGAGTGTTGACTGAGGAGGGCTTTGTCGGGGTGGATCAAGATGGATTTATTGTCTCCTCCTCAGACAATGGCAGTTTGCACTTCTCCAGTAACTATGTTTTCCAAACGAAGTCAAAGCAGGAACCTCTTAGAAAGGGAGGCTGACACTCACCAAACACAGATAGACGCACTCACATGTCTTACCTAATCTAAGCCTTATACAATCTTGCAAGAGGGTCTCTTATTTCAAATGAAGAAGCTGAGGTTCAGAGAGGTAAAGCGACTTGCCCAAGAACACACAGCTTCTTGGTGGCAGAATGGGAATTCCAATATAGGTGGGTCTGATTTCTAAGCCCCTTTACTTGATGCTGTTGGAGATGGCATTCTGAATGTCCACCTAGTACTGCAGTAAGCCCCTTGTGTTTTTGAATGTGGGGAAGGGTGGAGAAAACAAGCAAGGGTTCCTGATGGAAGTTCTTACTTTTCCTTAAAATTTCACTCTCATTGCTTGTGGTCAGAGCACAGTGCCGGGCAGGCCAGGCCCCAGTGAAACAGCCCTGCTCTGTGACCAGAGTAGACCTTTTGCTCAGCCAGAAAAACAGAGGAGAAAGTGGGCTTCAACTGTTAGGACCTGAGCTCAGGTCCTCACTGAATCAGCTCTAAGCTTTATAGCTGGGCAAGTCCCTTATCGTCTAGGCCTGAGTTTCTTAGATAAGAATCCAGGCCTGCACACAGGATTGTCATATCGGCGAGGAAATGTGTGTGAAAAAATGCTGCAGTTGCCCAGGGATCCTGAGGAAGGGGAAGGAGGCTGGGGTGCAGAATCCCGTCTGCTTGATGTCAGAGCTCCGGGGTTTCTAGTTCCAAATGTCTCCCTAACTCCTCTAACAGTCTGGACTCTTGTTTATAGTCTGTAGTGGTCACCACAACAACAAACTGTTTCTGAAGTCTCCTATTTTATCTTGACTTAATGTGAATATGCCATTCGGCCCCATGTATCTGTGTTTGTTTTACTATAAAAATAAGGTTTTTCCTGTATGAGGACGCTGAACAAATACCAGTTTGGTGCAGGCCCCACACCATGTGACCTTGCCGTGTGACCTTGGGCAAGTCACACAAGCTCTCTGGTCTGGGGCTGCCCATCTACAAAATAGAGACAGGGATAGGTGCTCAGTCTGTTTTACCACATTGCTGGGAGGGTTTGAAGGTGACAGAAAACTTCATCAAACAGGCTTAAGGCAAAGGGTCATTCACTGGGACACGAGATGGAGAAGTCAAGGAGCAGGGTTAGCTTCAGGCACAGCTGGATCCAGGGCTCTGGCAATGTCCCCAGGACTCAGCTTCTCTCCATCCTGTGGCTCATCTTTCCACTGTGAGATTCCACTCTGGGGCTTCATTAAGTGGCCTGTTGAAGCTCCAGGTTGTCCCATGGGGCCAAGAGAGCTACAGAATCTCTGGCCCAGGGTTCCTCAACTGTGGTATCATTGGAGAGCTGTTCTGTGTATGTAGTTTGTTTAGCAGCAATCCTGGTCCCCACTGACTAGAAGCTAGTAGTCTCTTCCCTTCTCCCCCAGATTGTGACAACCAGAAATGTCTCTACACATTGCCAAGTGTAACCTGGGGAGCAAAACTATCCCTCCTTCCCCTGCACCCCATTTTGCTGTTGTGGCCTCACACCCCTCACCCTCAAACCCAGCAGGGAATGAGGGGGAGCCTCTGGGTAGCTCCCATAGAAGTCCTGCAACTCTCCCTGATTGGACCTGCCTCTGGTCGCATGCCCATCCCTGGACAAATTGTTGTGGCAGGGAGGGGATGCAAGTGTGGACTGGTCAGGCCTGGAGCACAAATCTCATCCTAGACCTGGGCAGGAGGCTCCAGGTGGAGGTGTGGGGGGAGGATGGGGCCCAAATACAAATCCAGGCTTGTGAAGAGGCAATGGAGTCTGGCAGAGCGGGTACAGCCCGCTTCCCCCTCTGGGGCTCAGTTCCCCACGTATATGCTGTGGGACAAGGTAATCTGTAAAGTTCTAAACTGGGCTGGGTCCTTGAGGTCTCAGCGGGGACAGGGAGATACAGACGCCAATTTCTCACAGGGCTTATGACTCAATTCGAAAGAATGCTCAGTGGTTAGAGGCTGGGGTTTACACCCTGTGCTTTGGGTCTTAACTCAGTGGTTTGGATCCTTGCTACTCACAGAGTGGTCTAGACCAGCATAGCCTAGGATCTGGTTAGAAACGAAGAATCTCCCGCCCAGAATTACTGATTCAGCACCTGCAGTTTAACAAGATACCCAGGTGATTCTTCTGTTTGTTAAAATTTGAGAAGAACTGGGCTAGGGCAAGTCTCATCCCTTTTCCTCAATTTTTTCACCTATCGAATAGAATAGTAACAATCCCGTCTATGTCTGAGGATTGTTGTTAGGATTAAATGAATGCTTATTCATTTAAAACACTGAGAATCGTCAATGTGCAATAAAATGTTCACTCTTAAATTCTTACATCAGCCTGCCTCAGCCATCAGAATAGCACAGAGTTCTTCAGACTTTTCCATCAAGGAATTGTAGGAGATCAGGGGTTGGCAAACTATTTCTAAGAAGGACCAGATAGTAAATGATTTTGGCTTGTGGGCCATACGGTCTCTCTCGCAACTACTCCACTCTGCTGTTGCCGTGCAAACACAGCTGTGTGGGCATAGCTGTGTTCCAGTAAAACTTTATTTACAAACAGATTTGGTTTGCAGGCTCTGGGTTGTGGTAGAGCAATGATCTGAGGTCCACCGTGCAGCAGTCACCACAGCAGCAAAGTGTCTCAGAAGTCTCATTCTTTATCTGGAAAGCTTGATCGGAATTTCTCAGCTTATATCATAGCATAGCTGAGTTTATTTTAATGTACATTGTTTTTCTTCCCACATCATCTTCGTAGAAAATTGATGCTTTGGGAAGATGCTCTGTGTTTATTCTCTGCCATTACATGCCCCCTGGCCCATCACCACGTGAACCTTTGCAGGGTCTCATCACCCACCTGATGAGAGTGAGCTTCAGGGAACTGGCCCCCAGGGCCTGCTGGGAATGAAGCTCCCTCTCTTAAGGAGTGAAAAAGAGAGAGAAGATTTGCTAATAGGAATCCAGGGTGTGAGGTCGGTAGTAGTAATGACGCCTCCTATCACAAGCCTCTGCTATTTCACTGGCTCCCAAAGTAGGGGGAAGATGCCCATTTTACAGAAGAGGAAACTGAGGCTTTGAGAGGTCAGGTGACACAGCCACTGTCATCGCCTGTGAGTGGCAGAGTTCAGAGCTCCAGCCCAGTGAGTGCCCTCCCTTCTGCCCTACCATAATTTATGCTATTAATTTGTGTCCGAGATAATGTGTGGGTGTGGCTGATGGCCAGCATGGTTCTGATTCTTCCCCTCTCCCTGTAGCCATGGCTTTTGCCATGTACCTTTGCCAGGGCCTCCTGGGAGGAGGATGAGAGCTGTGTGGAGCTGAGCTGCCCCGGCCAGACCCAGTCTTGGTCAGCCCACCCTCAGCTGATCCCTAGACATGTGAGTGACTCACACCCAGGAGTATGAGCAGTAAATACCTGTCACTGGATGCCACTGAGGGCTTGTGGCTGGTTGTAAAGCAGCGTTATTAATTACCCCAGAGTAGCTGATACAGTGGGGGAAAGCTTTGTGAGTGTAATAATTCTCCTCTCAGGTTTCTGTCCACGTGGGCTTGTTGCCAGCTTCACTCAGGCTTGTCAGCACACCTACAGTTTCCTCCCCTCCCTGGCAGGACCACTAGAGGAATCAGTGTGTAGGGGGTCCTTGAGATTTGGGGATTAATGGCAGAATAACTCAGTAGGCAGTCACACAGTCTCTGGAGCCAGACTACCTGGGTTTAAGTCCTGGTGCCCTGTTGCTAGCTGTGCGATCTTGCGTGAGTTTTGTTTTGCTTTTTTTTTTTTTTTTTTTTTTTTTTTGAGCAGAGAAAGGCTTATTGCAGGGCCAAGCAAGGAGAATGGGTGGCTCATTCTTAAAAAGCCCAAATTCTCGGAGGGTTTTCAGGAAGACTTTTTATAGGCAAAATTTATGGGGAGATTGAAGGGGATAGCTCAGTGGTCAAGCACATGTTTAGCAGCACGAGGTCCTGAGTTCAATCCCCAGTACCTCCATTAAAATAAATAATTTAAAAAATTTGCAGGGAGGGCTGCTGGTTGTGTAATGGAGGGTAGTGAGCGGTGAGGCAACAGGGTGGTGTTTCAGGAATCTCAGTCATCAGCCTTCTGGTTCCAACCACTGGGTCCATGTGCTTGTGTTCAGTCTGGAGTTACCATCCTCCACCTGAGTGGGGTGGGGGCTTAGTTCCTGTAGAAGAACTCAGAGATATGTATCAACTTGGGCAAGTTTTTAAACCCCTCTGAGCCTCGGTTTCCTCATCTGTAAAGGGGGATAATCAGGTTTGTGGTTATTAAATGAGATTGTGGATGTGAGGCCCCTGGATGGTGCCTGGCACACAGATTACCAAGTGCTCAGTACACACCAGCCATGGCAACTGCATTAAACAAACAATGGCGCTCCAGTAGTCATTGGCGTACGTGGCTCTCAGCCCCCTAGGCCAGGGGAACCCCTGCCAAGGTAGAAGGTGGAGATGGAGGGTCAGTGCCTAAGTGCCCACTCTCCCTGGCTTCCAACCACTGGTTTGTGACCTCCTGGACAAAGTCCATCAATCCTTGCTGTCACCTCAGCCAGATCCCAGGGGCTCCTTCCTGACCCCTCCCTTGCTTCTCCCTGACACCCCCAACAGTGTACTTTAGATTTTGCCAGAAGGGAGGAGGGATGGTGTACTTATTTCCTATTGCTGCTTTAACAAATGATCACAAATGATCACAAATGCAGTGCTTGAAACTTAGAAATTTATTCTCTTACAGCTCTGGGGGTCAGAGGCCCACAGTCAGTGTCACTGGGCTAAAGCAGGGCTGGTTCTTCCTGGAGGCTCTAGGGGAGAACCCTCCCCTTGCCCTTTGCAGCTTCTAGAGGCCACCTACATTCCTTGGCTTGTGGCCCCTTCCTCCTCCATTGACAAATCCAGCAGCATAACATCTTCAAACCTCCCTGTGACTCTGACCCCCTGCTTCCATCCTCACCTCTCCTTCCGAGTAATCCCCCTGTCTCCCTCTTATAAGGACACTTGTGATTACACAGAGCCCACCAGGATAATCCAGGCTTATCACCCCATCCTAAGATCCTGAAATCTGCAAAATCCCTTTTGCCGCAGTAAGGGGATGCATTCACAGGTTCTGGGGATTAGGGCGTGAACATCTTTGGAGGGCTATCCTTCTGTCTACCAGGTCAGCATTGACTCTTGGACATAACAGCAGATCTTGTCACTGAATCTGAGAATTTTACACTCTTGTTGAACAAACAGAACTGTGGCTTATGTTTCATCATTTATTAACTAATAAAAAGTAGTTTTGATAATCCAATCACATTCCCAAAAGTCTATATAGATTTGGGACTGGGAGGGCTGTGTTCAATACTCCACGTGTGCAACTTCAATAATTGCTGAATTATTACTGGACCCTTCTCTCCTCTCCATCTATAGCTTGTTGGTTGGGGCCATATTCATTATGGCCTAGAATATTCCAGCAACCACACAGCTGGCCTCCCTGCCTCTACCCTGGCCTGCTCCAAAGCATGCTCCGTCTAGATGTCAGATGAATGCTTGAGTGTGAACATCTGACCACCGAGATCACTTCTCTAAGACATTTCTACAGCTCTCTATTGCCCTCAGAATAAAGTTCCAACAATTCCCTACCATGGCTACAAGTCCTTCCACGAAGACTCTTTTTTACTCTCTGGCCATATCTCTTGCCCCTCTCTGTTAGGGTGACCCACCATCCCAGTTTGCCTGGGACTGTCTGGGTTTTAGCACAGGAAGTACCACTTCTTGGAAAATTACTCAGTACCAGGGCTACTGGTCACCCTATCCCTGCCCCGTGTCTTCTGCTCTAGCAACACCAGCTGCTTGGAGAGTCTTCCAAGCAGTCACTGTGAGCCTGCTCATGCCCCTCCCTTGGCCGGGAATGCAAGCCCTTATGTTTATCCCCCAGGGTATCCGTTAGGAGTGTGCTGAGCTGTGAGTAACTGAAAACCTGACTATGGCAGTTAAAACAAATGCAGGTTTATTTTTTCCACAACACTAGACGTTCAGAGAACAGTTGCTGGCATCAGATCTAGTACTTGATGATGTCCAAGCTAATATCGCTGTAATTCTCTTGGCCACGAGATGGCTGCCTTCACTCCAGGCATCACATCCATATCCATATTCAGCATAGAACAGTAGAGCATGGTGGTCAAGAGCATGGGCTCTGGAGCCAGATTACCGGAGTCTGGATCCCAGCTCCGTCACCTCCCAGTTAAATAACCTTGGGAAGTCACTAACCCTCTCTAGCCTTAGTTTTCTCATCTGTGAGATGAGGTTGATGTTAATAACAACCTACCTCTTAGGATTGTTTTGGGGATTAAGTGAGGTAATACTCATGAAACCTGTAGAACTGCGCATGGTACAGAGTAAGTGTTCAAAAAGTGTCAGCTATTCCTCCATTATTATAACTACAAGGACCCTGGGGACAGGAAGTATTTGGCACTTGTCATCTCCAATATAGAGACAGCTATAAAAGGAGGTGGCTGGGGATGAAAGGTCAAGCAACCAGCAGAATCTTCTTTACTTGGGTGCCCTCTATTCAAATTTAAAGACTCAGCTTGGGTATCACCACCTCTAGGAAGCCAACCTGGACTCCTCCCACTGGCTGACACTGGTTTAGGTGTCCCATTCCTATGCTCCTGGACCGTAGTCCTACCTTCACTCTTATGCTAGGGAACTCAATGATCTGTGTATGGGTCTGTCTCGTGCAGAGCAGGGGTCTTGTCTGGACCCTCCCTGGATTCCCAGGGCTGAGCTGGTGCTGGAACCTTGCAGGCCCCATTGCTTGTTGAGTAAATGAAGTCTTTTTTGAGAATGAGCTTGGCGTCATGCGGTGTGGGAGGTACACCATGGTCCCACCTCCAGGAACCCAAGTGTGACAGGGAAACTGGACAGCTCACAGGCCAACCAGAGGCAGCTGGGGTTGGTGGCTTTCCTAGGGGGCGTTCAGAGGCCGGGGTGACCTCCCTCCCTCTGTAGAGCAGCACATTCTCAGGGGTGCCTGGACCGGGGTGCCTGGACCAGGGTCCCTGTGGTCAGGGGTTGGGGTTCCCACTGGGACTGCACCTCACTGGACACTGGGTGACTCTTTTTTTGGCCTCACTCACCCTCCAGGTGGCCTCAGGAGTAGAGGGCCCTTCCCTGAGTGCTGGGCTCATGCATCGCGGGCCATCTGTTTGTGTGACCTGGCACAGCTCTTCCCGTTCCAGGGTCTCAGTTTCCCTGCCTGTTTAGCACAGTGCAAGCTTTCCCGCCTCTGACCCGCTGTCACGATGTGCAGAAACCAATGCTTTCTTCAAACCTGCACCCACCCCTCCCCGCCGCCGAGGGCTGGACTGGGGTCCCCTCTTCCGCTGTACCCACCGTGCACAGCACAAGGCTGGCTTGACAGGCTCATTAAACACCTCTCATCTCAGAGAGCCCAGGCGGACCCTGCCTGTTGGGTGGGCCCTGCTAGGGAGCCTCTTCCTCGGGCAGCCAGCGGCCTTGCTCCTCTAGCTGGACTCTCGGGGCTGGGGAGACTGTCTTTGGGGAGACTTCATTCTCAACCTGGAGCTGGGGATGGTGGAGCCTGAGGACCCACCAGATCCCCTGTGCAGGCAGGATCAGGAAGAAGGCGATTTGATCAGGGCCTGGTGGTTAACATCTTATGAGATGTTGAGGGACGAGTGTCTGGAATGTCCTTAACTCATAACCCCTCAGGCACCAGGTGGCTTCCTGGGAGCCCCCCTCCAGCATCCTCAGCAGCTCCCTCCAAGGCCTAACCAGCCTGGCTGAGGCTCTGTGCATCCCTGGTGTGGACCAGGGCAGCCTGGGGAGCCCGGAACCCACAGGAGGCGTGCAAAGCAAGAATGCAGGCGGCTTAAGGGGGAAGGAGCTTTATTGCGGTTGCTGGGATTTGCAGTCTTGGCTCCCAAGGATGAATCACAGCTGTATTTTCTGGAGGAGCAGAGAACAGAGTGAGGTACTCTGGGAGGCACAAGTTTCTGCCAGGAGGGTAGAAACAGAGGGCACAGCAGACAGCCCCGGGCCTTGCCAAGCTAGGCTGGTCTGGCCCCCTCATCATTTCAGACCATTGTGCATGTGGGTTCAGGACACATCCTGCTCCTGGGGTAAAGCCCCCAGCCCAGGTGACCCTCTGTCCCCTCACCCTTAAGATCTATATGGCCATCCACGTCATCCCCTCTCCTTTGCTGGGCCTTGCTCTCCTGGGGCCACGTTTCACTCTAGGGAGCACTAGTGTGGAGCCTGGGGTCGGGACATAAGTATGAAGCTAATGGATGAAGGGGTGGGGAAGTTAATGCCCATGACCTTCACTGCAATCAGCTGGGCACCTGTGTACAGTCAGCACTTAATCAACACTTCTTGAACGAGTGAGTGAGTGGATGGATGAATGAACAAGTGAGGGAAGAGTGAGAGAGGGTGAGGGGTCGGCAGGTGCGGGAAGGAGGGCTGGGAAGCACACCCACCTCGTTGATCCAGTCGATGTAGGCGGACACACGGGTGAAGACCGTGGGCTTCTTGAGGGTGTTGCAGCTCAGCCCGGAGCCGAAGCTGACGATGCCCCGCACCTCCCAGATGCTGCTGCTCTCGGCCTGGCAGTTCAGTGGGCCGCCCGAGTCCCCCTGCACCAGACCAGGTAGATGTGAGAAGGAGGCTCGGGAAGCTGCGGCCAGTCAGGGTGGGGTATGTGGATTGGCTTCTCAGCCTGGGGACCCCCTGTTTTGGCCTCAGCCTGTCTGTAGTGAGGGAGGCAGAGAAGACGTGGTTTGGGGTGACTTGGCCTCATTCTGGGATGCCCTGCAGTGTCAGACTAGCTCTTGGTTTGCTGTGTGATCTTGGAATGATGAGAACCCTCTCTGTGCCTTGGTTCCTCTAGCTGTTCAGGTCACCATGCCCAGGATTCTGAGCTGCCCAGAGAGGTGAGGGTTCTGGGGGCTGAGCTGGAGACCCAGGAAAGTGAGGAAGGAGGGAGTAGGGAGAGGGCCGTGTGTTTGAAAACATGACAGTCCCTGATTGTCCTAGATGTTTCTCAGTTCTGTGTCAGAGACCCTGAGTCCTCTGTCTCCCTGGACCAGTGGGGCTGATGGTCTGAAGGTACCTGTGCTCAGACTTCAGTGAAGTCTCTTCTATGTGTGTTAGACTCACTTAGTCCTCACAGCAGCCCTGTGCTTACCCTTGCTTCATTTTATAGACAGGAAAACTGAAGTTCAGAGAGGTCAAACAGCCTGCCCAAGGTTGCACAGCTGCTAAGTGGTGGGACCAGGACTTGGACTCAGAGACTCACGTTCAACTCACCTTCAGCTCTCACCATGGTGCTGGTGGGGGAGGGGAAGGGGGACAGTGACAGGTTTCTCCTAAGCCTTCTGGGCCCAACCAGGGCTCAGGTACCCCCCCCCCCCCCCAGGGAGAGGACTCCTATGGGGTCTGCCCGCTTCCCACTGCTCGGCCCTCCTCACGGCCCCCGTCCGCTCGGTCACCTACAGGAGGGATGGGGCGCGGCGCCTCGGCACTCACGTTGCAGGCTGAGATGACGCCGTCACCCCCGGCGCACACCATGGTGTCCCTCACCGTGCTGCCCCACCAATCTCTCTGGCTGCACGTGTCGTGGTCCACTATGGGCTGCAGGCCCTGCTGGAGCTCGTCGGCAATGGGGCCATTGGCTGGCAAGAGAGCCGGTGGTGACCGGGGGTCAGCCCAGGCAGCCCCAGCTCCAGTCCAGCCCCAGGCCTTCAGGGAACAGAGGACTGGGTGGGGCCGGGGCAGGCCCCGGGCGAGTTCTGGCTAGACTTGGTGGGACCCACATACAGGCCCTTAACGGAGAAGCGAGACCCTGAGCCAATGGTCCCAAACTGTTAGGGGTAGGGACCCCTCCAAGGGCGGGGAAGGGAGAGCAGGCTGGAGGCAGAACCAACCCGTGGAGAACCCTCAAGGAGTAACCACTGAGTCGAGCTGTCTTTCATTTGGCTTCTGGGCTTTTACCTGTCAGGCATTTCCATGCAGCGCTCTGCCCTTGGTGTCATCCACTTAAAGGTCTTTCCCACCCCTACATTTTCCAAGTATTGATCTGCATTTTCCTCTAAGTTTTCTGTAGTTTTGTTTCTTTGCATTTAACCTTTTAATTCAGCTGGAATTTATCTGGGATGCGGCACACCAGGAGACCTAATCCCCCACCCAACAATGGTTAGCTTCACTTATTTAATAGTCACTCACATGACACTTAGTGTGTGTCTGGCCCTGCTCTAAGCCCTTGACAAATTCTAATCCATTTAATCCTTATAACACCCCTTGTATACACCTGCTAGAGTGACTGCCACAGGGCATGTGCTTAATAAATACTGTAAAGTTTAAGAAGATGTGAAGACATTTAGGCCAAAGGGAAAACTGGTGGGCAAATGCGGGCAGTGTATTTATTGTGGGAGCCACTTCCTCCAGGAAGGCTCTCATGATTTGCCGGGGGCGGGTACTCACTCCAGAGGCGGCCCCAGCCTGTGACGTAGCAGGGGTAGTCCTGAGGCAGCAAGGAGCCCTCCTCCGGCAGGCATGCCACCTGGATGGTGTCACTCAGTTCCACAGACTCCGCCAGCTTGATAAGGGCAATGTCGTTGCTGGAATCCAAAGTGGACGTGGTGAATGGCCAGGAGGGCTCTGGTCCCCCAAGCCAATGCTAAGAAGCCTGGGCTGTGAGTTGGGAGTCAGACCAAGTGTGACCAGGGGTCCTCTGTAAACATCCTGGACCGCCAGCTTCTTACTGGCAGACAGAGATGCTTAGGGACAAATGATCCACCTTCTAACACTATCACCTGCCCCATAGATGTAGCTTCTACCCCGACTTGTGTCTTCACGTCATGAAAGGCTTAACAGAGGGGACAAGCACAAAAGTATTCCAAGGGGTGTGCGTGAAATTAAACTAAAGCAAATTGGAAATGATAATGATAAAGATACTTGCAGATGCAATTTTCAGTGTTCTCATGTTGCCAGAATAAAAGTGAACAGCCCTAGAGAGACTTGATTTGATTCCTAGTTCTGCCACGTATGTACTGAGCTGTGTGACTTGGGACATATTCCTTAACCTCTCTGATCCTCGGTTCCTTGTCTAGGGCTGTTGTGAGGCTTAACTAGGAGATGGCATATAAATTGTGTATTGCAGGCATGCAGTAGGCATCAATAAAGGTGAGTGCTGGCTCATCCTCTGGCTGAGAGACTTCAGGCAAAATACTGCAGGGGCCTGGGGGTCTTTATTCCCTGTGTACTTTCCAAGGACCCTTGACCAATGACGGGGGTGGGAGGGGTATCTGTCTCCACTTAGCATTTAGCCGTTTTGGGCAAAGACGTCATCTGTTGGCTGTTCGGGGTGAGGATGGGGTCCAGGGACAGTCTCCAGCTCCGTCTCAGAGACCCACCCTTCTTCTGCGCTGCCCCAGGGGCCATGAGACTGTCCACTGGGCACTCACCGAATCAGAAACGAGTTCCAGTTCTCGTGGACATAGATGGTATCCACATCCACGTACACGGAGCCTTCCTCATCTTCCACCTCCAGGTTGTTCTTCCCCAGGCCCACGCGGTAGGTCAGGGTGTTGCTGAACAGAGCAAGGGGACCGGTCAGGGTGGCCTCCTGCCTCCACTGGCCAGGGGGGTGGACAGGGAAGTGGCCGCCACGGCGGGAATGGTTTGGGGAAAGGGAGCATTCACTCTGTTGACCCTTCCCAGGGCACGGGGTAAGGACCCTGCTCTTGGAGTTAAGTCCACTTTGACTCCTAGGTGGTTGGGCTCAGGCCTCACTTCCCTCGTCTGTAAGGCGGAGATAATTTTGGAAGTCCCCTCCCAGGGCTGCTATGGGAATGAACCAGTCCACATTGCTTCTGGCCTGTGTGATCTTGCCTGCGTTGCCCTCTAACCGCCTCTTCCTCTCCCCTCTCACAATCTGTTCCTGCCACACCGGCTTCCACCTGATTTCTCAAACATACCAAGCAGGCTCCCACCTCCAGGGCTTTGCATTGGCTGTTCCCTTCACTGGGAACACCCTTCCCCCAGACCAAAGATTTCTTATCTTAGTTCCTTCAGGTCTTTGCTCAAATATCCCCTTTCCAGAGAGAGCTTCCCCCGACCACGTCATTTAAAATAGAAGCCCTCACACTTTTTATCCTCTTCTTGCCTTATTTTCCTTCATTGCCACTTAATACATTATATATTTACTCATTTAAGGGTCTGTTGCTCTGCCTTCCACTAGAATATAAGCTCCCTGGGAGCACAGATTGTGTCCTCACTGCTGTGTTCCCAGGAACATAGTAGGTGCACAAAAAGTACTTGTTGGATGAATAAATGAGCAACCGAGTTACTGGATATGAGTAGCTTATTCAGCTCAGCGCCTGGAGTGGATGCCAGGTGCTCAGTGAAAGCATCGTGAGTTCCCGCTTCAGGTGATGGTGGGCTGTCTGTGCGTTCGCCCATCCCGTTCACCTGATGCAGTGAGCAGCTGTGAGGACGTGACTGGGGCTGATCAAGGTGCCACCGCAGGTGTGCTTCCACGTGCCACTACTGAGGTACTGGAGGGAGATCTGGAGGAGGAGGTGGAAGGGCCACATGTCAGCCCCCGGGACCCTCTCCCCACCCCTCTCTCCACCCTGCCTCCCACACCTGCCGCAGCGCACTTACCTGCCAGGGCCAGCTGTGGGGAATGGCACTGTCTCCTCCCACCACTCGGGCTGATAGGTTGGGCGGGATGCGGGGGACCCCGCAGCTGGAGGCTGGGGGAGACAGGAGAGGGAAAGCACAGGTGAGCCGGGCTGGCATCGCTTTGGGGAAGAGACAGGTGGAAAGGGCGCAAGTTTGGGAGCTGGACAGACATGGGTTCAGCTTTCACTGTATGACTTTGGGGAAGACATTGAGTTCTCTGGCCTTAACTTCCTTTTCTGTGAAATGGGAAGAATAGCACTAACCTGGTAAGTTTGTCCTGAGTGCTGAATTAGATGATGCATGTATACAGCTTAGCAAAAGGCCTGGTGCAAAGGGAATGCTTAACACACTGAAGGGAAGTCAAAGGTGGCTGGCTGGTGTGTGAGGGCCCAGGTACACCTGTGTCCTTCATCCTCACCCCTTTTAGGCCATAGCACATAGAGGGGTATGAGAATTGAATCCACAGGGTTCCAGACTGTCATAGCTGGGGAGCTGGGTGGAGCGGTCAAGAGCATGTGCTGGGCAGTGAGACAGGCCCAGAGTCAGATTCTGGCTCTGCCACTAGCCAGCTGTATGGTCTCGGGCAAGATACTGAGCGTCCCTGAGCCTCAGGGTCCTCATCTGGAAAACGGAGGCATTGGCAGACCTTGCCTCTCAAGGTTGTTGTGAGGCTCATATTAGCTCCTGAATGTCAAAGGCTTAGCACAGTGCCTGGCATGTAGCAAACAAGAACGGCCATTACTATTACTGTTGTTGTTATTGTTACCTGGAGGACTCTTAATCAAGTGCTCTCATTTGCCAAAACAGCCAGTGAGCTTTAGAGAGATGAGTGGCTTGTCCAGATCTGCTGAGAGTGAGTGACATTCAAGCCAAATTCCTTGATTCCCAGTCTGGGAGAAGACCACCAACATGGGGGAGCAAAGAATCCCCAAAAGAGAGAGGCCAATGCTGGGAAAGATAGGCCCCAGGGTGACCCAAGGTGAGGCACCTACTATGTCCTGGGGCTCGCTCTGTGCTTTCCCCGCCTCATGGCTAATCCTTACCCTGGGGAGGTCAGAGCATCAGGCCCCTTTTGCAGATAAGGAAGCAGAGCTGCCATCAGGCAAGCAGCTCATCTGACGCACAGCTGGTCAGTAGTATCTGAACCCACACTGGATCCCAAAGCTCCTTTCCTAAAGTCCTGGAGAGCAGGGGTCCCCTGCCCTGTCCTTGTCCCCAGGAGGCCAGCTGCTGGCTGCAGCTAGTCCCCGACCCACAGCTTACCTTGACCCACAGCTTACCATAGGCCAGGAGCGCGGCAAGGAATGTGATGCCCAACATGCTGTGAGTGCTCAGGACTGAGTGGCTGTCAAGGTGGCCAGGGGCGCACTTATAGGCAGGAGTGGGGTGGGCCCACCTTGTCAAGGCTGAGACACCCCTTGGAAGAAACCTGTTCTGCCAAGGCCCTTTCCCTGACCTTGGGTGGTTACTGTTTAATCTAGGCAGGAGATGGGGCTGGCTTGGAGGCCTGGAATTCCCAATTATCCTGAGATAGAGCAAACCCTGAGGTTTGCAGGTTTGGGGGTCCCTGCCACTCTGCTTGGCCTGACTCATTCTTTTTAGTTGTTGTTTATTGAGCATCTAATATGTGCCAGGTGCTATGCTTAAATCTTCTTGCATTCACTTAATTTCTCCCAATGGCATGAAGTAGACACTCTTGTCCCCTCATCAAAGATGACAAAGCTGATTCCGCCAGGGCACACAGGACTGGAAGCTTCCACTTTCTCTCTCTAATAAATCTTGCTCTTGGGCCGCTGTCCCCGGGAACCCAGTCTCTGCTGTGAGAAAACCAAGCCGTGTGGAGAGGTCAGGAGCACAGTCTGGTCCACGCCAAGCTGAGCTCCCAGCCACCCAGCCGTATCTCCTGCCAGCCGTGTGAGGGGGCCTGGGGAACCTTCAGATGACGCCACCCCAGCTGCCATCCCACTGAAGCAGCACGAGAACTGCTAAGCAAGAGCCACCCAGCTGAGCCCAGGCAACCCCCAGAACTAGGAGAGAGAATACTAAGCGATTGCTTGAAATCACTAAGTTTAGTGATAGCTTTTTACACGGCAATAATAAACCCAACTGATTCTATGATAATGTCTTTTTTAAAATTTACCTTCTTGGGGGAGGGTATAGCTCAGTGGTGGAGTGCATGCCTAGCTGGCAGGCACGAGGTCCTGGGTTCCATCCCTGGTACCTCTATTAAGAAAACAAGTAAATATATAAACCTAATTACCTCCCCCACAAAAAAAGATGTTTTTTAATTTGCCTTCTTTTTAACTGAAGTATACTCAGTTTGCCATGTTGTGTCATTTCCGGTGTGCAGCATAACGCTGCAGTCATACATATATGTACATATATTCCTTTTCATATTCTTTCTCATCATAGGTTACTACAAGGTATTGCATATAGTTTCCCATGCTCTACAGAAGAAACTTGTTGTTTATTTACTTTGTATATAGTAGTTAGTATCTGCAAGTCTCGAACTCCCAATTTATCCCTTCCCACCTCCTTCCTGCCCGGCAACCATAAGTTTGTTCTCTATGTCTGTGAGCCTGTTTCTGTTTGGTAAATAAGTGACGATCTCTTAAAAGCAAAATGTCATCTTAAAATAGACTAAGTCCCTTGAGGGCAGCAGCCGTGTTTATCACTGCCAGTTCCTTGTGTTAAGCACAGTGACTGGCATATTTGTTCCATCCAAAATTCTTCTTGAACAACTACACATGCCAGGCCTGTGCTGGGTCCAGGGATACAAGACAGCACAGTCCCTGACTTTGTGCGGAGGGCACAGATATTCACCTGATAAAGACCACACACACACACACCCCCATACCCACACACACACACACACACACACTCCAGCGGAAGATGGAGCTGAGACTCCAAGGGTCAGGACAGATGGGCCACAACAGAACCAGGATTTGAAGTCAAATTGCTTCCTTCTCTGCCTTTGTAGCTCTTTATTGGCTTCCTGACTTTGTCTTTTCCCCTCATTCAACTAATATTTTCTAATCTTGAGGTACCCTCTGCCCTTCAGCACCTCCTCCCCAAGCTGTGGACAAAGGCTGAGGCCCAGGCACACCCTGGAAGGTGCTTGGTTGGCCAAATTCCTATGTGGAGCCAGGTCAGTTGTCTCCCTGCAGGACCCTCAGTCTCCTGTCTTTAAAATGGGCGGGTAGGGCCAGCTGGACTCTCAGGCTCCTTTCAGTCCTAAGATTCCATGACGTGGATGTCAAGGTCGAGTGCGGATCTGGGTTTGTGGTGTGTGCCCAGAGGTTCCACCGAGTGCCCGGCAGTTTTGGGGAGCGTCTGATGTATCCTGTTTGGCCCGAGGCCTGACTTCTCCTCCTCCTCCTCCTCCTCCTCTCCTCTCCTCTCCTCTCCTCTCCTCTCCTCTCCTCTCCTCTCCTCTCCTCAGAAGTTGTTCTCTGAGCTGAGCCTACTGGTCACCTTAGGAATTATTTCCCAATAAAGAAATCCAGAACGCTCTGCACGCTGCCAGTCACGGTGGTGATGGGGGGCGGAGGAGGACTCCAAATCACACGTTTTTACAGTTCACATCCTTTTTAAAAATAAGCATGTGTTACTTTGCACGCATAAAAATTAGTAATGTTTTGATTAAACAAACAGCAACAGAGAGACAGCGAGTGTGAGGGAGTGGGGGGGGTCCTGCCCTGCTGTGATGACCTCAGGCCCCAGACCTGGGGCGTCTGGGGGATCTCAGGGAACTTTCTGTTGCGTTCTAGAGATTGGACAGTGGCTGCTGCCCACCACGCCTCAGATGCAGAGCTATTGGTCACCAGACTCTGCAAAGGGTCACCCTGGCTGGGGACTAACATCATAAAGAGATTGGGGCTGAGCTAGGGGGGATCTTGGGGGTTGGCAGGGTTTGAGAGGCAAGAGACAAGACAACTGATTTCTGTCTCAGTCAGTGACTTGCTGGACCCCAGAACTTGGGCAACCTCTTTGGGCCTCAGTTTCTCTTGAACAACTTGGGAAAGTGATTAATTGGATACACAGGTGTACAGGGACACATACACACACACGGGCCTCTGTATCCTCCGGTGTGCACACATCAGTGTCACACACAGAAGGCATTCCGTTGTACGCAGTCAGCTGCAGAGCCATGATCCACACACTCAAATATGCACCCAAATATAGAAATAGCCACAAATGCACAGGCACACAGGTGGAGATAAAGAGTCATTGTTTTTCATTTTTGGAATATTCCCAGAGAAACTGACCTTTTTTGGAGAAGGAGGTTGCTGGCTGCTCTGGAAGGTACAGATGGCATCAGCTTTTAGGGGAAATTCCTTGTTTTGAGACATTTACCAGCTGGGGTCCTTTACGTAAGGCAGCACCAATAATTGTACTTGGAGAAAACTGAGGTCGCCTTCTTCTGCTTCGGATGCTGAAGACAGGATGTTGAGTGCTTTGTCATTGTTTCCTAGCTGTGTGACCTTGTGCTAGTGACTCAACCTCTCTGGGCTTCTACACCCTCATCTATAAAATGGAGGTTAAAAAAAACGGCACCTGCCTCCTAGGGCTATTGTGAGGAGTGCCTGGCATACAGCAAGCTCCCTGTAAGTGTTGGTTGTTACTATGATTGTTGTTGTTGTCACCTGGTTCTCATGTGAGCTGTCACTGAGTCTGGACCATCACTGGGCCCTCTTACAGTTCGGGGGCCTTTCCTTCATTCAAAAATATTGAAAATTATGTTTTAAGACTTCATGGGTATAGAGACTAATATAATCCAGTTTGGATTCTATTTGTTTTTTTCCCTGGTGATTAAAAAAAAAAAACAGAACATTTTTGTGGGCCTTCAAGGTATCGCGGGCTCCAGGCACGCTGTGCCCACCGTATGGACAGACAGCTGGGCCCTGGCTGTGGTCCCTCCTCATGTCAGGTTGTGTACAACTAAAGGGCTGACAGAGACTTTGGGGAGTGTTCTGTGATCATCGTGAACACCTTTTATGGGCCCTAGAGATGCCTTTAGCTGTGCCCTGGGGTAGCCAGGGGGAAAACCGTTCTCACTGTGAGCAGCTGGGCAGAGGTGGGAGCTGCCTCTGCGCGTGGGCACAGCTAGTGCCCACCCGCTCTGACCTGGCCCTGGTGCAGGGAGCAGCTGGTCAGAGGATGCTGCTACTCCAGGGGCTCAAACTGCCTAAAGTTACAGCGGTGACATTGGTTAGTTGACCTGATTTTCTGGTCATGGTAACCAAGACTGAAGAAGCAGCCCAAGAGGGCTGGCAAGTAGCAGCTGAGGGGGAGCCCTGGGCGAGTGGATTTCCTGTGGTTGGAGGGCAGGGGGCTTGGGGTTAGATGGACTTGAGTACTTAGAAATGTGACTCTTTAAAAAAAAAAGTGATTCTTTTGCCTGCGCAGACTGTGAGGCACTGACTTACCAGGTACACAGAAGTCATTCATTCATTCATTCATTCATTCATTTATGCATTTCTCCCACAATCGCTGAGCAGCTCGTGTGTGTGGGTGCTGTGCTGGGGCTAGAACCACAGAGATAATAAGACTCTGTTCAGCACCACTGGAGCTCCCCGCTGGGCAGGGTGATAAGTGTTCCTTGCAGTGTTCTGGGCCACGAGCTGGGAGCCCCTGCTCGAGAAGAGATTAGTTCTGGGTGGGAGCTTGATGGGGTGCAGGTGGGAGAGAGTCCCTTCTCTGCAGATTCCATGCCCGAAGTGAACTTGAGGACGTGAGAGTGTGCGGATGCTGGAATCCCCACCCCTATGCTGTTGAATCTGGTGTATTCCAGGGCCTGGAGTGGGGCCTCCCAGGATCTGGGCACTTAATGTCCCCCAGCCATTCAGGGCCAGACTGCGCGGGAAAAATAACCATGCATGACTTACTTGGCAGAGGCTGGGGTCAGGTGAGGGCAATGTCAGAAGCAATGCCAAGGCTGGGAATCAGGGGTGGTGGTGGTGAGAGCCTGAGAAACAGGGCAGGTGCCACTGATTCGGCCCCTAATTTTTGGTTGCTGGGACAGGTCTCTCGGGTGGCAGCTGTTACATCTTGGATGAAGCCCATGAAGGAGGGCTGGCAGGGTTTCTCCTCAAAACGAAATGAAAGGACTAGGCATTCAGAGAGGGTTTGGGGGCTGAGTCGGGGGTTTGGGACTCAGTGGGAGGAAGGCTTACTGAGGGGCTGGGACGTGAGCAGGCTTATAAGGGATCAGTCTCCCTTTCCCACTCTTAGTCCCTCTTCATTCCTCAACCTGCGTCCTCTGCCTGGGCTGGGAGCCGGGGGGTCTTGTGCAGGGCGAGGCTGGGGGCCCCTCCCACCTGGATCTGTTGGTGGAAGGCCTGGCATGGGACTACTGGCTCCTGTCTCTCACATGCTAAGGGCCCGAGGCTCACATCCACTGCCGGGCCAGCTGGGTGGGGGCTCTGGCGCTGGAATTTTAGGGTTCCCTATTTGCTAAGTTGTCAGGGATTCTGATATTCTTCCTTTGGGAAGGCAACTGAAAGGCAACGCTTAACCCATGTGGTGGTAATGACGGTGGCATCTCAGGCAGCAGGTGGCAAGTCGGGGTGGAAGGAAATACACTTCAAAGATGCAGCCCTCTCCAGGCAGGGCCTAAAAGGAAGTCAGTGGGGGAGGGCATCCTGGCTGCTGTAGTACCATCCATGTCCACCTGGGGGCAGTGGTACACAACCTAACGCCAAATTATTGCACCCCGCCCCCTCCACTGCCACTCAGGTTGCATCTGGGAGAGGGAGGCACTCTACCTAGAACCCAAAGGACTGGGAAGACCTTGAGACCTTAGCCCATCAGAGGGACCCAGTGGGAGCCTGGTCTGTCCAAAGTCACACAGGGTGCACACTTTCCTTGGCACCCCACCACCCCAGCCTGTGTGATGGAGGGGCTTAGGGTGTATCTGTGTGTGGGGGAAGAGTCTTGGGGGCTCTAGAGTGCAATCCAGAATCTGTGGCCTTGGTGCCACTCCTGGTGCCTGCCCTGCTCTGAATGAACTTGCCAGGCAGGGTGGCCAGGCAGGTAGAGACGTGGGCTGTGGGCTGAGTGGCCTGGGTCTCCCTGTTCTCATCTGGGAATAAAACAGCACTGCTCTCTTGGGCTGGCTGTGCAGATGAAGAGTTGATATACGTAAAGAGCTCAGGCTAGCCCTCGGTGATGGCAGGTGAGTATTAAAATCAACCTGTCCCTTCAGGAAGAGCTCCCTCTTCTCCCTGGCTTCTGACAAGATGCAGGAGCCACCTGAGCAAATACTGCCCCAGTCCCCAGGTGACCTTGTCCCCATCCCCTCCCTTTCCAACACCTCCCCTCTTCCACCTCAACAAGAACCACACACACATAAGAATATAGAATTTTATCTTATTTTAGTTAAAAAAAATAATCGTACCACCGAATGAAGTAGTTTCTTCTTCTTTTTTGGTGAGAAGGGAGGAAAGAAAAAAAAAAGCAATAAGCCAAAAGAATAAGAACTTTTTATATTCATCTGTATAAACATATCCGCTAAGGCAAACGCAATCCAGGGCCAAGGCTGCTGCACTGGGGTCAGTACCTCCTAATTCCTGCAGATTCTAAGGCCAAAAAAGTAAAACCTCTGCAAGTCCAACAGGAGTTTTGTGGACTCGTGGGGGCATTTTACTAAAATAAAGAGTTACCGAGTTAAAAAAAGCAGTGACGCTGTCACGACACGCACGGGAAGTTGCATAACTGTGGCCTCGGTGGCCGTTCACTTGTTTGGACTGGGGGACGGGCACAGCTTCACGACACGGCGACACAGACACACACACACACAGACACGCACACACGTGAGCGAGCACACTGGGAGCTGTGGAGGGCGGGGCCGGGGGCACAGACTTGGCCACGGCCCGTCTGGGGATGGGCCTGGGGAGGGCTGGGGTCCCCATGCTTCCTCAGGGGTGGGGGTGATAGGACGGGTCCTGTCGCTGGTGACAAAGCGGTCAGTGTCACTTGGGGAAGGAATGGCGTGAAAGAGCTGAGCCAGGTCCCCCGCTCCCCACCACCTGGGCCGTGCAAACCACTTAAAGCACTTCTTGGACGCCTCCTGGAGAATGGAGACGAGCTGGTTTCCTTCCCGATGAAGGGGCCAACCCCTCCCCTGCACCCTGCTTCCTCCAGAGCCCTGGGGACCCTCAGGCTGTTTGAGGTGGTGACTAGGGAGTGGTGTTTCTGCCCCCAGAGCCTGCCCTGCCCACGACCCACGGAATGGCCGGCAGAGTCAGGGCCTGTGAGGTAGATTGGCACAGCTGCCCCCTCACCCTGCCTGGCTGCCCCAGAGAGCTGGGGTCTCCATGTCAGCATGGGGTGCCAGGGGCCTGGGCCCCCTGGCCAAGATAGAAGCCCCGCCTTGATTCCAGCAGAGAGAGGAGGCAGGGCCGGAGGAACAGGTGCTGGGGTGGGGAGCCCCAGTGCCATTGATCAGCTCTAGAGGGCCGGCCACAATTCTTGCCATCTGTCGCTCCCCCAGTCTAGGGAGGGGCTAAGGGCAAGTGGCCTCCGTAGGGGAGAGGAGAGGGAGAGGCTCAGGGGGAGAGGAGTGTGTGTGGAGGGTGGCACACCAGCAGGGGGCACCCTAGAGCTGAGTGCTGGGCGGGGAGCAGGAGCAGCTGGAGCAGGCAGCGGGCAGCCAGGGTGCCAGGGACGCAGGAAGGGCCAGGGAGGGCTGGGCCAGGCGGGGAGACAGCTGGTGTCACGGCCTCAGGAACAGTGGAAGGGAGTGGGGAGAGGCTGGGCTGCTCTGGGAGACCCCTCAGCTGGCTCGTTCACAATCTGTAGCTTTGTAGCCTGGTCCCTTCAGACAGAGCCAAGGATCAGGCTGGCCTCCAGTCTCCCCGCCCTTGCCACCCCTGCCGGCCGGGTCAGGCACCGGGGGCCAGGGCCAGGCGGTCGGGCGCAGCCTCGCTACTTGAACGTGGACTGCAGCTCCTTGAAGGCCGCTTTCCGCTGTTTCAGCTCTTCCGCCTGCTTCTTCCTCTCCTCCTGCTCCGCCTTGATCTCCTCCTCGAAGCGGCTGGACACGTTGATGGCCTGGACCTGGAGCGGGGTGGGGGTGAGGGGGGGTCAGCGCTGGAGGGGGTTCTCCCTGGGGCCCCTTCTGGTTCCGCTGGCCCTGCTCACACAGCGCTGCCTCTCGCTAGCTGGGCCCTGTGCCAGGCGCCGCATCCACCTTTCTGAGCTTCAGTTTCTCCATTTAGAGCCTGATGCTCAGTAACTGACCTCATGGGGTTGTTGGGAGGATAAACGAGGGAAGATACATTTAGTGGCCGCTGCACAGCGTGGGTCCTGTAAGTGGGAGCTTCTGATGCTGCTATTCTTGCCCCGCCCCGTCCTGGGAAGCGCAGCTGCACACTCAGTCCCACTGATGAGCCCTGAAACATCGCCTCAACCCTAGAAGCCCAGAGGGAGGTGGGAGGCGGCTGCTAGAAGGAATGTTCTTAGCAACAAGGGGAGGGGGAGAAACGAGGACAGGCGGAGGCCCCGGGGTCCAGGGCAGGATCCAGGAGCCATCCATGCTTGTCCCTTCCATCTAAGCGTGTGCTGAAGGAGGAGGGTGCTGTGCGTGTAGTGGCCTCTGGCACCCATCAAATTCCCTCCAAGCTGGGGCTGGCGGGGCTGGTGTCTCAGAGAGGCCCTGGGAGCCAGTGTTGTGTCTCTGGGCCTTTTCTGCTGTCTCCCAGGCCCACCCTTTAAGGCCTAGACCTTTGGGGTAGTGGCTCCATGTGCCAGGGCTGGGGCAGCTCCAAGTGGTCCCTGTCCCCTCTTTAAGAGTACACACCGCTCCTTACCTACCTGCAGGGCAGGGAGAAAAAGGGGAAGCTACAAAGGATCACAGCCTCAGGGGGAGGGGCAGTGGGGACAGAAGCCAGGAGCTCCATGACCTCCCAGCCCAGCCAGGCGCCAGCTCACCAGCTCCTATCTGCGGCCTCAGCAGGGACAGGAAGAGGAAGTGCTGATCTGCAAGCTAACTCAGGGTCCTGGAATCCCCCGGCCACCCCTGTCCTCCAGCTAGGGTCAGGGCACCCCCACCCGGGCTCCACACATCCTCCCATTTCTCACCTTGGCCTCAAAGAAGCTCTTGGCCCCCTTGACGCCCTCGGTGGAGACGTCGATCTCGGAGAGGCGGGCCAGCACATGCAGCCCGCTGTCCTCCTGCAGCTCCCCAGCTGCGGCCTTGCGGAAAATCAGGAGGAACTGTGGCGGGAGAACAGCACGTGATGTCAGGGAGTGAGGGAAAGGGGCCCAGGTGCCTGCCCACGCCAGGGCCCAGCTGCAGGCCTCACCCGGAAAGAGGCGGCACTCATAGGACGGGGAGCCGGAGTTTGGGGCTCTCCCCGCCGTGTGCTCTGTGTCCCTGCACTGGCCCCTGTGCCCCTCCCTCTCTGGGCCTCAGTTTGCCCATCTGTACAGTGGGAGGCTTTGGGGCCGGTCTCCTGTCCTCCCAGGACAGGGGCTACTGCAGGCTGCTCTGTTCATGCTCAGCTCCCATCAAAAGCCTCAACCTACCTCTTTATCCTCACTGTGTGCCCAGCCAATCTGCTCTAAGTTCCATTTACTGAATCTTAAAGGTACATGACTGTGCCCATTTCACAGAATGAGGAAGGCTGAGAGACAAGAAAAAGCCTGCCCCAAATCTTAGCACCAGAAAGTGACAGAGGGTAGGATTTGAACCCAGGTCCGCACCTTCCTCCCTGGGACTCGGCCTCCTCCAGGTGTCCCGGGCCACCCTGCTCTCGTCTTATGCTTCCTGCCAGCTCTCCAAGGCCCGGCCTGAGGCTTGTCTCTTCAGGGGCCACCCCCTGGTGTTTAACTCTTGCTGAGTGGGGACATGTGCCACTGCTATCTGGCTTTCCTCCTCCATCAAATGGGCTTGCTGGTGGTTCCTGTCTTAGAGTGAGGCCCGAGGGAGATCTGGAGGGTGAAGTCACCCAGCCCAGTGCCTGGCTCCTCTAGGACCTGAAGTGCTTGTCCCTCCCTCCAGCTGTCCCTTTTCCTGAATTGCATCCTGTTATTTCACTCTTTACACATCTCCCCCTCTACACATCAGGACCCCTGGAACACAGGACCTTTCCTTGTACTCCCAGAGTCCACACGAGGTCAGGTATACAGAAGTCACTCAGTAAGTGCTCACTCCATGGAGGGACAGACGTGCCTCCTTCTCACTTAAGGCATCTCAGAATCTCCCCTGGTAGCTGCCCTAGGGTCCGCTGAAGCCTCATTCATTCAGCTATCAGCCGTTCTACACAGCTGTTCAAGGACAAGGTTGCTCAGGGACAAAGGGGGGTTAGTCTCTCCCGGCCACTACGTTCCCCAGTGTCGTCCCCCACGAGGAGCAGGGCTTACCTCCCGGAAGCTGAGCTTGCTGTCAAAGTCTTCATCCACTTCCTTGATCATGTTTTTCAGGCCCAGGTGGGTCTGGGGGGCTCCGAGTTTCTCCATCATCAGCTTTAGCTCCATCAGGTCGATGAAGCCGTCCCTGCCGGCATCGTACCTGTGGGTGCATAGAGACAGAGGCCTAAGGACACCCTGACACCTCCTTTCTACCAGTCAGAGGAGTCATGAGTGGGAGTGCAAGGAGCTGGGGAGCTCAAAGGGCACCTCCCACCAACATGTCATCCTGTCACAGCTGGAGGGGACCTTGGCCCAGGCAGTGTCCCAATTTGTGGCCCAGCTACCGCCTGGCTACCTCTGGTGATGGGGAACTCACCACGTGGCCCGGTAGCCTTCTACGTGTTGAACAGTGCCAACTTTTGGACAAACCTACCGCACAAGGAAGCTGAAACCACAGCCCGTCTCTACTGAATGTGACATGAACAGGCAGGGAGGAAGAACTCACAGTTCCATGGGGGTATGGATTGAGAGGGTGGGCCCTGATGTCAGAACTCACTGACCATCTCCAGGCACCTCCACGGGCACCTGAGGGACGTCCTGGCTCCATCTTTCCCCTACTCCTTGTCCCTACCCAGGAGGGAGGCAGAAGGTTCCATGTCTCAGGGCAGGATCAGAGGTCACAGGAGGGAGGGTCTACTTCCAGTTTTCTGGGAGGAGGGAGCAACTTGTACAGGGTGCCTGCAGCGAGCAGTGGGACCTGACTGCGTGGCTGGAAAGGCCTGAACAGTGATTCGGTGATGGCAGTGTCTCTGGCCTGCACACTTCAGGTCTCTTTTTCCTACCACCAACAGCCTGGCAGCAAAAGGGACAAGGTGAGGGGCAGGGTCTAAATGCCTCTCTCGACCAGCCTCCTTGTGGTAAGAGCTTGGGTCAGAGCTGGCCTCCAGGCCCACCCCCTGTTGCCTGGAGCACATGGCACAGCAGATGTGGGTGCTGGGGGCACAGCCCAGCCAGCCCCTCTTATCAGGCTAACCAAACACCCACCCTGTTTCCTGGTGGGCGGGCGAGAGTCGTCTCAGGGTTGGCCAATGGGCCCTCTGAGCCTAAAGAGCTTCTTGTAGTCCCCAAGGCCTTAAACTGACTGGGTGACAGTGCTGGTGACAGTAATATGACATAGAGGGGCTGAGTTCCAGAAACTTATATCCTGGAGACTTGGAGTTCCTACATAAACACCTATCTCCTTCCTATGCCTTCTTTATGGCTCCCCACTTCCTGTCCCCCCATCTCTAGTTATACATAAGCTTCACACGACTGTGGACAAAAGCAACCGCTTTTTGAAATCTGTCTTTGTGCCAGGAACTTCATATACTTTATTTTACTTGATCTACTTTAAATAACCTTCTTTTATAATGGAGGCTCAGAGAGGTTAAGTGGCCTGCCCAAGGTCACACAGCAGTAAAGGAAGGGCTTCTACTCCATGTCAGTTGGGCTTATCAGCCTGCACATTTGTGGTGCCCAGCCCCCTTCCACATGTCTTTGGCTGCCAGCAGAACAGAGACGTCTGCTTGGAGCACTGAGCAGAGCATTTGTTCAAGGGGTATAAATAGTTTGCGAGCAAGTGAGTCAGTGGTTGGAAGTGACGCAGCACAGGGAAGACAGGTCTCTGGGAACCCTGCAGGGAACACGGGGTCCTGAGGCCTTTTCCCCCACCGTGGCGGGGAGGGGGCTGGAGTCTGGGCAGACGGGCCACGTGGGCAGAGGCCAGGGCCAGGGCGGAAGCAGACGCAAGAGGATGTGGTAGAGGGCTGTGGGACTCGGGAGGGTCAGGCAGGCCTACAATCCCGTGGTCCAGGCTCCACTTAGAGCTGGAGGGGCCCTGGGAGCGGGTACGGTGGAGCGCTGTCCCCCCTCCCCGGGATTCCATCTTTGGAGCCTGTTTGCCAGTTGGTAAGGGGCTAGTGGCTGCTGCATGACCTTTAGTGACAGGTACTGGAGCAGCCCGGTGAGGGATTTCCTGGGGCAAGTCACATGGGCCCCTCTCCTCATGCCCCCGAGGAAAACAAAGCCCCCGCCTCTTTCTGAACTTGGGCTCCAATGACGGTCACTGATGCTGAGTCGGGGCTGGAGCAATGGCCTGGGTTCCAGGAGACCGAGCCACTCAAGCTTTCAGCCGATGCTGGGAACCCCTGGTATGACGGTGACTCTTCTGTAGGGTGACTGCGAGGACCGAGGGGGTTCATACATGCCAAGCACTTAGCACAGGGCCAGCACATGGAGCTGGCTCCAGCAACGGCAGCTACCAGCACTATCCTGAGATGTCGCTATCTCTACTAAGCTCCTACTACGTGCCAGGTATTTTCTCTTGACAACCTGTGTGCTCAGCGATCCTGGGAGGTCAGAGGTACGTTCCCACGTGACTGATTTGGGAAGAAGGGCTGCAGAGGTTTGGGCCCTGGCCCGATAACCAGCAGGCTAGGGATTCAGACCCCTATCCCTGCAAGTCCCACACTCTACTCTATCCAGCGCCCACCTGCTCCTCCTGAGCCTCAGCTTTATTTACTGCTCAAGGGTTTCTCCCACAGCCAGGGGTGGCTCCGTTTCAGAGGAAGTGCAGATAAAGTGTCCAAACTTGGACAGAAACTTGGACTCTAGATTTCTCGGTCTCTGGCAGCTGCCAGGCCTGGCTGGGCTGCAGCTCAAACCGCGGCCTGAACCGCGGCTGATGCTGATCAAACATAAATCAATTACTGGGCCCAGGTTCCATCCCAGGTGGGCGGGCTCCAGGCCCCATGGGGGCAGTGCAGGGGCTGGCCTCAGGGCCAGAGGATCAATCACCATGGGGAGGTGACAGAGGCGGGGAGAGGCCAGGTGCTGGCGTGGGAGGAGGGGCCCCCAGAGGTGGCGACACAGTTGAGGACTGTTCCCAAGAGACCCCCTGGGAGCAGATATCCACCACATGCCCTGGCTCTGATGCGGGTGGGCTCTGGGTCACTGGATCAGCCAAGTTCTAGGGTCAACCCTGGAGGCTCGTGCTCACAGCACCTCTGCTGAGGCTGATCTGAGCCCAAACCCCAGTTCTGCCACCTGCTGGCTAGGAGACCCTGAGCCAGTCACATGACCGCGTGAACCTCAGTTCCTCCTTTTACATCATGGTGATCAGACCCATCTCAGGATTGAGGCAAGGGTTAATGGATGATCCAAGCAGATTCTTAGCAGAGGCTGGTGCATAATAAGTACTTAATTAAAACTCACTAACAAAGGCACTACTACTGCTCAATTATTATTATTAACATCTACCTTTAGGATTAGAGATTACAGGAGATGATGGATATAAAATGCTCAGTACACAGTATGGGCTTATAACCTGCTAATTTCATTATAATAGCAGCTACTGATAGTAGTTAAGCACTTTGCACACATAATATAAAAATGGTGATGATAATAATAACAATGATAAAAAAATACGGTTTCTCCCTCGGGCATCAATCCTGACGTGCATGGCTGGGAGGAATGCTTGTAGGCTGGCCCAGAGGCAGGGGGTGGGCAAGACGACCAGCAACTTCCCCTCCTGAGGGTCCCCCTCCCTCCCCCTATTAGGCCCGACTCAAGGACCCTGCCACTTGGGGAAGTGAGAGACCGCAGGACAGAAACTTCTGCTGTCTTGCTGGGCAGAGGGAGTGAGGAGCCTCAGCCCAGGGTTACTCTCCTTCCTGCTCCTCCTCTGAGAGGGAGGGAAGTGACAAAGGAGGAGACTGTCACTGTGCCACCAGCAGGACGCCGGCTGGCAAACCAGGAGAGAATCATGTTCTAAGATGCTGGGAAAACAGGCATATCCCTGGCTGGGAAGACCCTCTTACCCTCAGCCCTCTCCCTGAGCTGGAACTGAGGTTGCAGGTGGCTCAGAGGACCCAGGAAGAGGGAGTCCGCTCACAAGACCTGTCTGGGTGCCTGGTCTATCCACTTCGTGTTCCATAGGGAAATTGGGGCCCAGATGGGGTAGCAAGCAGCCCAAGGTCACACAGCTGGAGAACTGCAAGATTCCAGAAGTTATAAGCCTTCCTCCCTGCCTGCCTGCCAGCCAGCTTCCCTCTTCTTCTCCCAAGGAGGGTCCAAATTCTCAAGCCTGCAGGGCTGAGAGCCTGGCTTGGGGCCTGCCTGGGAGGGCCAACTCCATCCTGGATGACTGACAACAAAGCTCCTGGGCTGGGAGCTCAGCACTTTTCTCCACACTGGGGGGAGGATGCTGCACCTGGCACCATGCCCACATTCCTACCCACCTCCCCCTGAATAGTGCTCGACAGGCAGGGCTCGGCAGCTGCCACCCTGGATGCCGGTGACGAAATCCCCTCCCAGCTGCCCTTGAAAGTGGAGGAGTGGCCACCACCCTGGCAGACTTCACCCCATCGGGTTGCAGGTCCCACCCAGCGGGCTGCTCCGCCTCCCCCAGGTCTGATAACCAGGAGTCTCGGGGGTGAGCAGTGGCTGGCTCCCCTGGTGTGCAGGGCTCGCCCCATCAAAACAATATGATCATTCGTGGCTACTCTTGGCTGAGCACTCACTATGTGCCAAGCACCGTGCCAGGTGTTTTACATCACATCCTCACAAGAACTCTGCGAAACTGGCATCAACACCCCCACATTACAGATGAGGAGACTGAGGCTTAAGGATGAAGTGACGTGGCCAAGCCCACAGTTGGCGAGGACATACCTTGGACTGAAGCCCTGGCCAGATGAAAAAGGCACTTTTAACTACTATGCCATGTCCTGATGCCTACAGAGCCTGCACCAGAGGAACTCAGGTTGCGAGGGATATTAGAGGCCACCCTCATTTAGCCGTTCGTGAGGATCAGATTCCTAATACAGGTTTCCTGCTTGGTGTCTTGAATACCTCTCAGGACGGGAAGGTCACTGCTTCCTTATAGCAGCCCATTTTGGCTTTGGAACTGGCCGTGAGAAAGTTGCTCCTCACGCATGACCCTCCCCACCCGCCAGCTGTGCTGCACAGTCTGGGGGCAGAATGAGAAGCCATCACAGCTGTTGCACAGGGGGAGGGTGGGAACAGTTGATATGGGAGCATAGGGGACCCCAGTTCTCTCCCTTCTGATTCCCATCCCAGGGCTTTGCTGATGGCCCCTCAAGAGGACAGACAGCTGGAGAGGGCAGTGTTTATGGAGCACGGAGCCCCCAGGCCCACCTGGCTTTACTCTCCACATTCACAGACCTGGTCTTCCCCACCTGCCTAGGGAGGCCCAACCGGCTCCTAGGCCTCTACTCTTTGTCCTGCAAAATGGGAAGGCAGGTTCCTTGGGGTAGGAAAACTCTGGACAACAGAAAAATTCTGCCCTTGCTAGCTGTTGCGGCCAGCTTGGCCCTGCCTGCCTCCACGTGCAGGTGGACGCCCGCCCACAGGCCTGGTGATGACTGCTGAGCAGGGCCCCCTAGTTACTGCAATGCTGCGGCCCCCCCCCCCCCCCCACCGGCTGCATGACTCATGCAGCGAAAGCCCGGTGGCTCACCACTTCCTCTATCTGCGGAGCTTGGCACTCACTCCGCTGCCCTGTGTCAGCCCAGGAGAGGGTGTGCGATTGTGTGTGGGGTACTGTGTGAGCGTGTCTTGCCCCGCGGCTTTCCAGCAAGTCCAAGGAGCAAGTGGAGCACCCGCCAGGCTGACGGCGATCTGCTGGGGGCTGTCAGGGCTCGGGGACATCCCAACCTCGGGTTCAAGCACCTCATGCTGAGCCCCCCAGCCCTGAGAGGGGCATCGCCCTTCGCTGGTAGCACTGGCAGCGGGCCCCCCCCAGCCCTAGCCCGCACCGCCTCCTTCCCTGCCTGCTCTTCATAATAGTTATTACAGTAGGGGTTTCAAAGAACATTTACCAAACGTCTGATACAACCCAGTGTTTATTATTTAACTTCATCTTCCCTCTACTCATCTTGTTAGCCCCTCAAAGCCCAGACTAAGTAACGTGGTGGGGAGGTCAGCCTCAGGCAAGCGGTGGGGAGCCGGCTATGGGCTGGCCCAGTGCTTCCTAAACCTTCATGCACACAGCTGGCGAGCTTTGTTAAAGTGCAGATTCTGATCCAGTGGGCTCGGGGTGGGGCCTGAGCACCAGTGTTTCTAACAAGGCCCTAGGTGATGCTGATGGTGCTGTATTTGGGTCCCAGGGGAGTAAGGGACTTGGAGTCAGAGGGATCCAAGTTTACATCCTGTCTCTGGTCTCTGTGACCCAGACTTCTTGTCTGTGAAATGGGTGATGGTTCTCTTACAGGACGTTGAGAGAGGATTAAACAAGAGGTGAGTGGGTGGAATGGAGAGGCTACAGCAGTCCTCTCTCAGATGAGGCTCCGGGAGCTGGAAAGAGCCTTCAGTCGGGTTTCCACACAGCACAGGAGTCCCTGGGCCTGGTTCCGTCTAGCTGCACCTTCTGGCACCAAACACTCACCTCTCTGGAGTCCTTGAAAAGCGGAAGTCAGCCAAGGAAAAGGCTGCTGGGGCAGTCAGAGGGAACTCAGCTGCTAGCGGGTGTGGGCACCATCCCTGCTGAGGCCGCAGAGCGACTCCGCCTCCCCCTGCTGGGCTGGCCCTGTGGAAAGGGCTGCAGGGGCAGGGTCTCTCAGAGCCAGGCTCCTACATTTAAGCCAGGCCTTGAACTCAGAGGCCCAGAGGACAGAGGGCAGGAAGGTACAAACCCAAAGGGAACCAAAAGTCCCTGGAGGGGGAGGGAGAGAAGAGGTGACTCAGAATCAGGAGGGAAGTAGAAAAAGCAGAGAAGGCGGCCTGAGGCCGGGAAATCCTCCCTCCCCAGGGGTGGGGTCTCTCTCCAGAAAGCCAGGCTTCTGGCTGCTGTAGGTGGAAGGACCCAACCTCTGAACCCCAAGGGGGTTCCCCCCAAACCCTGACAGCCCCCTGTCCCCCAACCACAAACAGCCCTGACTTGGCCTCGAGAACTCCCTGTAGGCAGACCTGGTTCTAATCCTGCCCCTACCACTTATTATAACCCTGAGCCTTGATTTCCTCATCTGGCAAATGGATACAATGACAGGACCCACCTCACTGTGCAGGAATGAGGATTAAATTCAGTTCCTAAAAATAACACATCAGGCTCAAGTGGGCCTGGTGGCTCCATTTAACAAGGAGAGGGCGTGGGGCGGGGGGCTGGCTGTGGAGAGCTAGCATCATGGCATCTCTCAGGAGAACTTTCAGTCCTCATCAGAGAAATAAAGAAATGGAACCTTCCACGTCTAGCCCTGTAGGCCCATCCTCTCTACACCCCACGAGCCCCTCTAATGCCACTCCTTTCCATGAGACTTTAAGTTTCTTGAGGTCAGGAACTTAATATTCCCCTTAATTCTCTGGAACTTGCACCCAGAAACTTGACAAAATATCCGTTGGTGAAGGATCAGAGGGGTGGACTTCTTGTTTTTCAAAAAGATCATGTATGTTTTTAAGAGCCCACTGACATGACAGTGGTCTCCTGACAAAGCCTCAGGACTTTTTAAACTTAATCCTTGGAACTTCCCCCGGCAGGTTCTTTAGCCACAGGGGAAACTGAGGCTTGGAGAAGCGGAGCACCCTGCCCAGAGTCACCCAGCTGGGCGCTGGCAGGCGGGCGCTGGGACCTAGTTTTGTGTCACTCCGGGGCTGCTGTTTTGCTCTTCCCATTTTTCCTGCCACCTGCCTTCCGCGTAATTAAGTGATAATGAATTCGGTTCCCTATTTTTGTTATTTATCAAAGCTATAAGTAGCTGTCAGTCAAAGCATCTATTCAGCAGGAGGAAAGGAGGGTTCTCGTGCTGGGTCCCCATCACTCCAGCCCAAAGCAAGAGGGCTGTGGCCAGCATGCAGGCGGAGCAGCTCTGTGGCGGGGGGCGAGGGGGGTGCGGGGAGGGTGTAAGTGGAGGCAGCCAGTGGCTTTTGTGGAGTGACCTCCGTGCCAGCCACTACCACCAGAGCTGGGCACGATGGGGACAGGAACTTTGTAAATTCTTATTTTGTGCCGAGCAGCTGGGTTAAGCACTTCACAACCCTGTGAGGTGGGTGCTATTATTCTCCTGGTTCTAGCGGGAGGAAAAGAGGCTCAGAAGGGTTCAGGTGCCTGGCCCCCAGGCCCAAAGCTGGGATTCCAACCCAGGGTGGCAAACTCCAAGGGCTCTGCCTTTAACCACTAGTCTCTCAGGAAGGACCAGGGCGGGGGTGGGGGGGGGGGAGATGCTGTGAGCAGCAAGAGTCTGAGGAGACACCAGCAAGGCGGAGCAGGTGGGGAGGTGGGGAGGCGGGGAGGGCAGGGTGGGAAGAAGAGAGGGAAGCCTGCCGCTCTGACACAAGGGGTCATGAGATGAAGCGGCTGGGGACGAGGTTGGGCAGGGCAGGGGACTAGGGCATCTTCCTCGGATTCCACGGCAGGTTCAGAATTACAGGGCCACCTACCTCTCCGGCAGGTATAGGCTTACAAACCCTCGCAGAGCCCCACGCAGGCTGTTGCCAGCCCAGAGGTAGCCCTACCGTTGCCCCTTGCCTGGAGGGTTCAGAGGCAGCCCTGGATGGATGGGCAGACAGAGGTGGGGAGAGGATGGGATTAGAGGTGATGCGTACAGCCTGAAGCCACAAGGAGAGGGAGGACTGAGAGTCCAGGTGCCTGGTACCAGGCCAGAGCCTTATGTGTGTCAGCCCCCGAGACCCACCCTGAGAAGCAGGGACCACCCTCCTTCTTGTAAAGTCCTGGGCCTCAGTTTTCTCTTCCATAAAACGGGGAGAAGGGCTGGTGTCCACCCCTGCGGTCTCTCCTAGCTGGAAACTACACGGCCGCAGCGTGAGGTCAGCGATGGCAGAGAGCCAACCTTCCCTCTGTCCCCTCGCTTCTCCTTCCATCTTGGTCCTCAGGAACTATCTGCTGATGAACACTGGAGGTAAGAACCAGAAGAGCCCGGAGAAAGCAGTCCTGCCATCCAGGAGGGCTCAGGACCCCTCAGAAATGAGGAGGTCACTGCTGAGTCACCTTTGCGAATCATCAGATACAGCCTGCTCCTTTTACAGATGGGAATACTGAGGCCCAGGGAGGGCAGGCAGACTAGGTAATGCAATGGCAGAGCCACGACAAAGCCCTGCTTCCTAGCTCCTGGCCTCCCAGTTCCCTCTGACCTCTCTCGTCTCCTCCACTCTGCTGTGCTGGTGGATGGCTTCCCAGGAGGGCCAGGCTCCCCTCCCCTCTGCCATGGGAGCAGGAGATCAGGGCGGAAGTCTCTCAGCAGAGCCCTGGCTGTGATCCTTGGGCCCTGCTTGGACCCAGGAGGCTGCAGCCCGGCTTGGACAGCAGAAGCAGAACGGAGGTTTTGTCCTCGATGAGAGCCTGTCTGTTGGCTGTTCACAGCCGGGGCTGGGCTGGGCTGGGCTGGCACAGTGAAGCCTTGTTTCCTTGAATACAAAACCTGCAGCCTTCCATCCTCGCCAGGGCCCCCGGCGGGCGGCACTTCCTTCCCTAGAAGTCCGGCTCCCTGGCCCCTTCCTGCCCCCCTCACCCCTTCCAACGCCCCAGCAAGCAGCAGTGGTGCCATGAGGGGGCTTGTAGGAGTTCAGCTCCTCTCAATCCTCATCAAAGTACTCCTCGTCAAACTAACCCCAAAAACAGCCTCTGCAAAAAGTGAGCTCGCTCCGCAAACGCAGCTTCAAGACCATTCCCCTAGTCGTGCGGCCCTTCCAACTGAGCAGAAGCCTCCCAAGGCCCTGCTCATTTGGCGTGTCTGGGTTTTCCAAACAGCTCTATCTTTTTTGGGGGCAGGAGTCAGGATGCTGTGGAAACCCAAGAGTAGGAGGACCCTGATAGCAGAAGATCAGTCATGAACTCAGAAGCGGGTGTTAGAGGAGTGCGCTTCCCACGTGGAAGCAGGTATCTGTGATGGGAAACCCAGAAGGGAAGAACATGGGTTCTGGAGTCACAGACCTGGGTTCAGATCCTGGCTTCATTATTTTCTAGCTGTGTGGTCTTGGCAAGTTACTTAACTACTCTGTGCCCAGACTGCCCAACTGCACCACAGTGATGATGATGGTTCTATGTCACAGGGCTGCTGGGAGGAATGAATGGCGGAGCTCCTTAGTCCCTTGGCACTTGAATAACCTCCCTTGCACTACTCAGGGCTGGGGTGGGGGCGGGCAGGCTCTACAAGGAAGTTCCTAACAGACCTCTGTTGGGGCTGGGATCCTTGAAATCCTGTTCTCCCGACATCTCCAGTCTTTGACCAAGAAGAAACTTGAGAGGAAGTCCTAGCCAAGACCTTGGAGTCAAAGAAGTAGGCTCCTCAGGGCCCAGGAGTCTCCATGCAGAGCCCCGGAGTGGGGTTAAGGACTGTTTCCCCCTGGGCTGACCCTCAGACAAGCCATCCAGTCTGAGAACCAAAACCTCTTCCCCTGCATTGGGGCCAAATGCAGAAGCAGCAGCTGCAACAGGCAGTGAGAAGTGGGAAAGAGCCTTTCTCAAGCTGGGGGGGATTGCAAAACACCCCCTCCCTGGGCTTCCTGCTTGCTGCCTGGGCACACATCTCCAGCCTGCCCGACCTCCTGCTCCAGCCAAGGGCTAGCATCCCTCCCTCTCACCCTTGAGCTGCTGGTCCTCGGAGTAGGGGGTTGAGGTTGGGTGGTAATCTCCTGACTCACCTAAGACTTGTCCTCAGGATAGCTCTATCTTTTGAATCCACTTCCAGATCTACTCCAGAGTACACCCTTGGGCTGTTTGCCCTTCCAAGGGCCAGGGGCCAGGGGCAGGGGGGATGGGCAACAGGCAGTAGATGGGGAAGAGTACCAAGGGAGGGGGGCTGAGCACCTTCACCCCCACCCCCACGTTTGTGCCTGGGGGGCAGTGTGGCTGAACATCTCAACCCCAACTGGATGAACTCAAGGATGGACCAGAAGGGGACCTGGAACCCTTTCTCTCTAATCACTTCACAGAGAGAGAAAGTTTTTTTTTGTTGGGGGAGGGGTAAACCTACAGGCCTGGAAGTACCTGTCCAACCTGCTGAGGGCATGGGGTGTGGAGTTATATGATAAAGGCAGGGCTGAGAGCAACCAGCCAAGTCAGATAGGAGGGGGTGGGGTGTCAGGGACCCTGTGTGGGGAGGGAAGCGGGGCAAGGAGTCGTGGGGCCTTCTGACAGAAAGCTGTCGGGCAGTGGCTGCAAAGCTGCTGGGTGTAGCCGGGTCGTGAGGGCAAGAGGAGGGAGGAACTGTTGCGGGGGGCTAGTACATACCTGCAGAGTAGGGGGCAAGGAGGAAGGGGTCCCTCCCTAGGGAGATCACCTGAGGGTCAAGGATTGGGGTCCTGGCTAACAGAGTGGATGGGAGTAGAGGTGGGAGGGGCTGAAGGGCCTTTGACCAGTTTGCTGTCAGATGCTTAATAACTGGAGGGGGAGGGGTCTCGGCCCAGAATCCACGTTGAGGGGGATCTGAGATAAGCAGAGGAAATGAAAGGACCCCAGTGAAAGGAATGGTCACCTTTGTTGAGGCGCTGGGGGGTGGGGTGGGTGTTTTTGACCTGTGTTTGGGGGTGGGGGGGGATCCAAGTAGCTGGGGAGGGGTAAAGGGAGGTCTCGGGGTCCTCCATCTAGGCGTGCGCGGGTGCGGAGAAGCATCACTAACAAGGCGGGGGTCCTAGGCCGGAGCCCCAGAGTCTCCAGACCCATGTGTATGGTGGCAGTGGGGGCTCGCGGGGACTCATGCTCAACCAGAAGGAGCCGCGGGGTCCCTCACAACGTGTGCGCGCGTGTGGTGTACCGGGGGCAGCGTCCCCGTGAGGAGGGGTCGCGTGCCAGGGGCTGCGGGTCCCCAGACCCATACGCGTGGTGGGGAGGCGGTCCCGAAGCCTCGTGATTATCTGGAAGGGGCCCGGAGTCCCCACTCCTGATGTGTCGGGGTTCGGGGAGCTCGGCTGGCCACACCGGTCCCGGGACGGCGCGGGGTCCGGGGTTCGGGCGCTCGAGAGCCGAGGCCGGTTCGCGGGGTGGGTGGGGGACCGGGTCGGGCGGGCACTCACTGCTTGAACATCTTCTCCATGTCCTTGATCTGCTTCCTGGAGAACTCCTTGAACTCGGTGTAGGGGTTGAAGACGCGGCGACTGGGCGACTGGGGCTCGCCGATGCCCTGGTTGAGGTCGGCGCGCCGCAGCAGCTTGGCGCTCAGCTCCTCGTCCGCGCTGCCCAGCGCCTCGGCCGCCTCGTCGGGCGCCCCCGCCGCCGCCGCCGCTCCGTTCAGGCCGGGCTGCTCCGGGGCCTCGCCGCCGCCCTCGCCCTCCATCTGCAGCCGCCGGCTCAGCTTGCTGGCCAGCTCGTCCGTGGCCATGGTGGCCCGCGCGGCGCTCGTCTCGGCCCGGCCCCTGCTAGTCGCGCGCCCGCACCGCCTCTGGCCGCGCTCTTCCTCTTCCTGACACTCCCCGGCGCCAGGCGCCGCCCCCGAAGGTGGGACTTACGCCCCTCGCGGGGCCCGCCCGCTCCCGCCCCGGCTCCCCGCCCTGCGCAGCCCGCGCGGGCTTGATCTCCAATGCTGCGGCTCAAGTGTGCTGGGGCCGCCGGTTCCGCCACCATCCCCTCGTAAGGTTGGGGGCCCCGTAGAAACCCATCCTCTCTCTCTGTCCTCACTGTGCCAGCTGAATGGAAGAAGTCGGGCTGGGGGCCGAGACCAAGGCGGGAAAGAAGAGGGGGGCCTTCTCCTGCAGTTGGGTGTGGGTTTTAGGGGCGCAGGGGGGCGCCGCCTTCTCTGGAATCCCCACGCCGTGGAGTCGTCATCCTGTGTATGTGTGAGACCCTGTCGGTTGCCATGGAGACGACTTGATGTTACACACTGGCGTTCTCAATGAGGGTTGCAAGGGTAATGAAGAAGGTGGACTCGGTGAGCAGGAACCCCCGTTTAGATGTAACCGCAGCTGGAGCCGCTACATCTTTCGGAAAGGGTTGGACCAGGGGCTGCCAGGGAAACTGCCCTGGACCTCAGCCCTGAGAAGTCCTCCAAGACACAGGGAGAAGGAAAGGGAAAAGGAGCTGGTCCTCTCCCCCTGGGCCAGCACATCACATGAATGACTTGGCAGAATAGCTGCTGGGCCACGCGGTCGCCTGTGACTTAATTTTAGGGGAACTGGCAGGGAGATCTTGATTTGCCACTTCAGTGGGGACCCCAGAGGAGAGATGTACTCTCCGAAGGCTCAGGGGATGGGGTGTCAGGAAGAAGCCAGAGAGGATTTCCCTCTGTGGTCTGATCTGTCACCTGAAAACTGCAAAGGTGTGGACCTCCAGCTACAGAACCACTTGGGGGGAGGGGATGGGCTGGTTTAATAATACAGATTCCCAGGCTCCAATCCAGGCAGATGAAACTGATCTCTGGAATGAGACCCAGAAATCGGCATTTTAACAAGCACCCAGGGGAGTTTGGCTCAGTGAAGTTTGAGACTAACTGATGGAAAGGGTGCACTGATTTGTGCTTATTCCCTGAAATATTAGGGTGATGCTGAAGACCACTCTTTGGGAACAGCTTGCACTGGTCAACCTGCAGAGAAAAGGTGGACGCAGAGCTTAAAGAACCAGTGCTCTGGAGGCAGAGAGCACCTGAGAATTTAAAACCAGCAAGTTGTTGCGTACTGATTTGCGCAGAACAGACCCTCAATTGGTTATCTGTCGATTTGCTATAGTTTAAGAATATTTCTGAATTAATTTAAAAGGCATTTTAAAAAGATAAAACAAAGGGAAAAAACCCTTCGGTGTTCAGAAAATATGAAATTTTAACTTATTTTTGAGATTGTTTCTGAGTCCAATAAAGATGTTCAGCTTAAATGACATGATTTTGGTTTTTTTTTTAAGTTTGGAATTAGGTTTCTGTTGGTCTTGGGCAGTTTGGTTCAGCTACTTACAAAAGGTAAGTTTCTATATCTCCTACAGGTGTCCTTCAAGGACTCAACAGAAGCAAAATAGTTGTTTTTTTAATTGAATGCAAAATACTAGGGACAGGATGAAACTTAAAAAATTATGCCCACAAATGCTTGAGTATGCAAATTCTTAGCTTTCTTTACAAAGCAGCTAATTACTTAAAAAAAAAAAAATCTGGTGAACCTCAGCTTGCCCTAACCTATGATTAATAATGGATCTGCATGGAATAGGGCTGTCTTTATTATGAAATATTTTGCATCTGGGAAGCAAACTTAACAGTGAAGAGATTAGGTGAGGGTTGGCCTTCCTGAAAAACCATTTATATATATGTGAAAAACCTAGGTTTTTTTTTTTTTTTTTTTTCCTGTTGTTGTTTCTGTTTTGGTTTTTTGTTTTGTTTTGTTTTGGTTTGGTCTGAATCATTCACATGGGCATTACGCATTAACTGCCCTGGTCAATTACCCATTTGGCTTGTGTGGACACAACCCCCCAGAGGCAGGGCAGGTTCCATGACGCACAGTTGGCAGAATTCCTATTCATTACCTATTGCATCTTGCAAAAGGGGAGCAGAATGCCCAGGCCTTGCTGCTATTATACTCAGGCAGAGATCAGGAAATGCCACCCGGATGGGTGAGCCCTTTTAACATCTCTTAGGTTGATATTTCACAGGTTCCCAGGGGTTGAGAACTCTGAGATTCTGTGACTGGGGGATGGGACCTCATGCTGTCCAGGACACTGTCTCATTTTGGAGGCCTGATTGATCTGCTCTAAAGCCAGAGATGCATGCTGGATGCTGCATTTTACTTGAACTCTTTCCTTCTGAGGTCATTGGACTTCAGGAAAGGCACTTATTCAGAAACCAGAGAAGTGGTGGAGGAAGAAAAGGCAGGGATGACTAATGATCCCCAATTGCTGGTGAAACTTCCAGGAACCATCCATTAGTTGCCCATTCAGTGGGGGAAATCACTTCTGAGTGACCCTGAGCACTGTACCCCAAGCATGGATTTCGGTAGAAAGAAACGATCTGGACTGGTTATGCATTACAGCATTTGGTCATGTGGAAAGAATGATATTCAGGAAAAATCCCACCCTTGGCAAAGGATTTTTACAGAGGCAGGGGTGAGTGAGAGCCAGTTCTGACAGTATTCCAGCGACAAGGGAGCTAAGCAGACTTAGTCATCATTGACTTATGTTTCTCTTCTTCCTCCCACATCTACTTGTGTAACTGTCTTTCAGGGAGGGGTAAAGTGATATTAAGAAAAACAACAGTACTTTGAAAAAGAGAAGGGTGAAACAGGGAGGGATTGGAAAGAGCTCTTGGGCAATGGGGGCAGATGGAGAGAACTTTGAGGGGCATTCCAGAGCTTGACAGCACTGGGTGGTCCCTCCAGCCTGAGATGCTGGTAAAACAAGAAGGGATTAGGGAGGCCGCCAAAGATAAAGTCAGCTCATAAACTACAGCCCTTACTTGGCACTTTAATAGACACCAGTTTACTAATTAATCATCACAAATCCTCCGTGGTCACCCGGAAACCCGTGATGGATTGAGAAAGGTGCACAAAGGTCAAAGTTCAGGGACGGCCCAGATACTCATCTGGAGCGATTGGAGGAGTGAGAGCAGAGAATGGGGTCACAGCCCAGCTGGTCTCAGAGGCTTTCTCACCTCCTGCAAAGTCTGGAAGCTGCAGCGGGGGAGGAGCTGTGTCAGGCAGGTGCTCAGGGGAACCCAGGACGGCTAAGCAGGGCAGGAGGGACAGGGCACACTGGAGACAAGGGCTGCAGGTGGTTGCAGGCCATTGGAGGCCAATCTGTCTCTCTAGCGAGCTCTCTTTTGATGGTTATCTTGGATGAGTTGAATCTACTTGAAAACCGAGACGGTCTTTCAGATTAGTTGCATATGCCCTACTGGGCAGGCTGGGAAAAAGACACTGAGAGTAAATTTCTGCTTCTGTTAAATCTCAGGCAGTTCAGTGTCCAGGTTTATTTAACACCCGATAGGCTTGAGTCTTAACCAAGTTTTAAACTCTTAAAAAGTACGTGTGTGTGTCTTAAAAGCCAGGAGTGTTGCATCTGCAGTGCCTCCCTGGCCCTTTTTCAAAAATGGTAAGAGTATGGGCAGCTGAGTTCAATTTTTATACTACTCTGTGAAAGCAGTGTGTGTCTACATCCAGACAATCAAGACCTATTTATTAAGTGTGTTGGGCACCGGGCTTTGGTCCTGGGATCCTTCTGGTCGTGGGTAAGAGCGGGATGGGGGTGGGGGAGCAGGACTAGCCAGTTTGAAGAGTAAAATTTGTTGGATCCCCCACTGGGGAGCTGACAGAGGCTACATCTATTCCAGCTAAACCCTCCCTTGGCTGGGACTCAGCCCTTATGACAACCCACAGTGAAGCTGTTAATAAAATATCTGACACCTCCTACCCCACCCACCCAGCACAACTTCCTGGAGGAAAGGACCTGTCTGTCTGGTTCAATGTTGGCCCCTTGGGCCCAGCATGGTGCCTGACCCAAGGTCCCTGCTGGAGAAATCAAGGTTGACTGAATGCACAGTGGCCTGCTCTGCCTGAGGGCTTGGGCCACACGGGGTGTTTTCTCAGTGTCCCCTCCAGAGTATCCAGTGGCCTGTTTTCAGGTCTCAAGGTCACTGCCAAGAAAGAGAAGCTGCTAAAGTGACACCTCTATGCACCCACATGACTCAACACAGAAGTTAACAGGATCTCTTGAACAACAGGCCTCTCAAGTGTCTGTCCCCTGCTCCTCCAAGGACAGCGTCAGCAGCATCAGATAGGGATTGGGGCTGGATGACCTGCTGGTTCCTGGGCATCAGTGTGGCCCAGAGGTCATTTAGAGGTCCCTGCTCAGCAGACAGGGAGGAAGGAATAATGGGAGGTACGGATAAATAGCACATGTGGCTGCTGCAGGGGTACACGAGGATCTGGGAAACTGAAAGAGAGACTCTAAAACTAGCACAATGCAGAGACAGGCAAAGCCACTGGAAAGAGAGCACGGTGCCTAGGCCAGGGACACCTGAACTCAGGTAGTAACTAAAGAAAGCAGGGGGCTTTGAGAAGGGGCTAGTAAATAAGACACCTAGAAGAAGGGGTATGTGGTGAAGACTCTGTTCTTTCAGGCGTGGTCCCGTGGAGGGCAGGTGTCCAGATTCACCGTCAAAGCTTCCTGTTGTCTGGATGCAGGGCTGTGATGGTGAAAGGCAGTGTGGGGTCATGGTTAGGAGCTGGGTTTGAAAATCCCTTTGGGGTGGCCTTGGGCAGGTTGGTTTACCTTTCTAGAGGCCTCAGTTGCATTGTCTATAAATGGTGATAGCTAACTCCTCCTGGAGTTCTTGAGAGGATTAAATGAGAAAGTTTATGTACAGCGTTTAGTACAGTGCAGGGTACATAGTAAAAGTTCAAGATGCTCTCAGTGATGGAGGTGATGATTGGCTGGCTTCCTGATAATCAGGCAGCAGACAATAGCCATGCAGATATTAACAATCTAGTCTGAGTGAGAGTTTAACACAGGGTTGGCGTATTTGGCCCTCTGCCTATTTTTATAAATAAAGTTTTATTGGAACACAGCCATACTCATTTTGTTTAGGTTTTGTTATGCAGTGGCAGAGTGGAGTAGTGATGACAGTGACTCTGTGGTCCACAAAGTGAAATGGCCGTTTATAGGAAAAAAGGCTTTCACTCCAGTCCGGCCCTTGACAGAAAAAGTTTGCTCACCCCATCCTCATCAACTAGTGGATAATGAGCTGGTTCCTGGACTTCACTGAGGAAAGCGATATATTGGAGTAGTTGAGTACAAAGTGTGGGCTCTGAGGCTCTTTCTCTTGGGTGAATTACTTACTGCTCACCTTTTTCACAGGTGAAAGAGAAGTGATGCTCACAGTGGGGACTGAGTGGGATAATGTCTGGACCGTGCTTAGCACAGGGTCTGATGGCTGGCAAGGACGCTATAAAAAGTTTCCTGTTATTAGCTGTTAAACTTCAACTGCTGAAAGGCACAAAGAAACCCCCAGAAGAGGGTCACAGCTTCATGCAGCACTGAGAATGCCCGGCAGTAATTCCATACAAAGCCAGAAAAGATGGGAACGTCACAGCTGAGCCCCCACCCCACCTGGCAACACACCCAGTAAATTAACGATCCCAACTCCTTTTCAGGAGAGCAGCAGATAAGAACAGGGAAAGAAAAGGGAGCAAAGTCAAGGCCTCGAGGTCTAGCACAGTATCATTAGTACCTGGTGCAGAGTAGGTACTCAGTATTTGCTACCTGGTTGTTTAATCGTAAAAGTGATTTACCAGTCAAAGGGCACCTCTGATCTCTATGACGTTAAGACCACAGTGAGCCAGGAGATAAAATTTCTGCCTCCGTATCTTAGGGTCTTTGGAATGAAAGCAATATGCTAAAGATGAGAGAAACCTCAAAAAAGGAGCCTGCTAATGCTTCCCACCACAGGACGGAGGCACTGCGATGGATTCCTGTGGAACAGATGGACAAAGAAAAATGTTTAAAAACAAAGCAGGCACATAAGGTCATGAATGGGCCCAAAATAACTCAGGACAGTGAGCAGACGGATGCAAGCAGCGCATCTTGATGGAAATGAGGCCAAGCTGATAAGCCGAAATAGTTTACCCTCACTGGACGCCCTAACTTCTGCTTTAAGAGGCCTGGGCACGAAAACGAGGGGGACGTTAGCATCAGCAGGTGTGAGGTTTCCTCTCATCGGCGGCAGTGTATTGCTTTCATTCCTAAGACCCTAAAAAATTGGAAACCACTGCACTTACCAGGAACATGCTTTGGAATGCAGATCCGGAAGCTGTGGGTTTTTTTTTTTCTTTTCCCGCAGACACTTCATGACTCCAGTTTCCACAACAGCAGGCATTGTGGCTCTGCCAAGCTGCTGGAGAAGGGCACCTTATCTGCAAAGTCACGAATCCAAATGGACTACCATTGGCAAGGGTGGAAGGGAGTTGTTTGGCTTAGCTTCTTGGAGGATCAGAAGATTGGGAGTTTGGGGGGCACTGTGAGTACCTTGTTGTCCTTGGGTACAGCCCCAAGAGAAAGGTCTCTGGTAGCTTCTCAGAGCTACCAGTGGGGGCTGTGTAGCAGAGTGTCTTGGTAAAGGCCATTTTGGTTGCAAATAACAGCAACTCAGACCAGCTGAAGCAAAAAGGGGATACATATGGGAAAGAGAAGCCGGCTCCTGGCTGTCCTGACTCCTGAGCTTTGCCTCCTCTTTGATTCTCTAACCTTCCTCATTTCCTTTCAGTAAACCCCTTTTCAGTTTGAGTTAGCCACCACAGGTTTCTGCTGTTTGCGACCAGAGAATCTTGAGTGATACAAAGTGTCCTAGTGGAACCCAAGTGCAGGTGTTGGAACTGGCCTTTCCAAGGAAAGAGACCAGGAACCAGAAAGTCATCAGGAATCAGGGTAACTTGCTGCCTCAGTTGGAATGCCCTTAGTTTCAAATAACAGAAACCTGGACGTGGGTGGATTGTGAAAACTTGGAGCCCCTCCCAAATGGATTCTGGTCATGTGGCTTGCTTTGTCTGATGAGATATTAGCAAACATAAGGCAGGCAGAGACTTGAAAAGTGTTTGTGAAAGTGTTTGTGCTTTGGGGCTTGCTCTCTCCTGCAGCTCTTGGGAAGCTGTGCCCACCACACGCAGCCTGGTCTGGCCTGCTGGGTGATGAGAGGCCACATCAAGCAGAGGCAGACGTCTCAGCTGAGGACTCTCTAGACCGGGGTTTCTCATTCTCAGTACTATTGACACTCTGGCAATAATAACCCTTTGTTGTGGAAGCTGTTCTGTGCTCTGTGGGATGTTTAGCAGCATCCTTGGCCTCTACCCACTAGATAATAGTTGCACCTACAACCAAAGTTGTGTCCAGACACTGCCAAATGTCCCCTGGGTGGCAAAATCACCCCCAGTTGAGAACCACTGCCCTAACCCAGCTTGTCTGCCATTTACCAGACGTACACAAGGCCATCCTAAACCATCTAGACCCAGCCAAGCCAACCTAGACCGGTACAAGTGTCCACCTGACCCAAGGAATCATGAGAAATCATATTTGCCATTTTAAATCACTAAGTTTTGAGTGGTTTGCTCAATGGTGCAAACAGGTACACCTGACTACCGTGGCTCAAACAGATAGGGGTTTATTTGTCTTACACAACAGGATGTACAAAGTTCAGGCGTGATGTGGAGCACAGTGATGCCACCGGGCCCCCACCCAGGCCTTTCATGTCTTCCCATTCCAGTCCTTGAAGTGAGCTGTGGCCTCTTGCTTGTTGCCTGGCTAATTCCCAACATGGCTGCTCCAGCTCCAATTCTGTGCTCCAGGAAAGAAAAAGAAGACAAGGCAAAGCGACAAAGAGCAAAAACTCTCTCCGAGCGAAGACTTGCCTTTTATTCCAGAAGGGAAGCCCTGCCCAGGGCCTTCGCTTGCATGTCACTGGCCAGAACTGAAACATGGCCAGGTAAGCCTTCAGCTTATAATAGCAGAGGGAGGCAATGAAGAAAGGGCTTATAGTGTCCACTGAACAGTCTCTCCGGAGGTCTTCGTTTCTTGTCTCTCCTTGTTATCTATCTCAGCTGTCTCTTTCTAAGACTGGCTTTGTTTCTCCAAACACAGTGGGAGAAATGGCCATTCCAGCCGGGAACTGCACTGGGAGTCTCAGCTCCAGTGCCCATAATGACCTGTGTGGCCACGCCGTGTCCCACTTCCAAATACCGAGGGCAGAGACGCTGATTGGCCCAGCTTGGGTTAGAAGAGAAACCTGATTGGTCTGGCTTGGATAAGGTATCTACTGCTCAGCCAACCAGCTGCGGCCAAGAGAGCAGCATTAGGTAGGGCACACCTGATTGGTGGGTGCGTATTCTCAGGGAAAGAGGTGTGTGGCTGAGGAGACACCCCCCCAAAACTATCCAGTTCAGGGAGTGAAGAAAAGAAATCGTCACCATGGGTTGCAATGTTCATATGGTAAAAATTAACATGTCTTTTGAAAGATCTGAAATACAGGGGAGTCATACAGGCGTTACATTTAACTGATGCAAATTTAAACATTCCTGTTCAACCAAAGTATTTTTTTTCATACAATTTGGCTTCCAAACATGAGCCAGCTACTTAATTACTGCCTAGCCAAATGATCTTTTCTGGTGCTGGAGATTACTGTTTTGCATTTTGGGAATATGGTACAGCATAAGTAATGTCATGTTCTTTATGGAAAACGTCTGGAATTTTCAAGAGTATTTTTAAGGTCAGGTGATGCTAACCCTTCTCACTGTGGAAGATGTATCTTCCAGTGGAGTATCATGCAAAGAATTTTTCCTATTCCCTTCTAGTTTTAGTCAGCATAAAGAATGCATTTGGTTTTAAAATATCAAAATACTTTTATTATGGCTTTTTAAAAATTAAAAAATAAATGATGCTTATGACTTCTGGCTCTTCCTCCCTTTTTGTTTAGTGGTCCTGGCCATACAAGAAAAGAAAGGAGAGGACAGGTGACTGGAGAGGGGGCAGAAATGAGGGGCTCTCCAAACACCATGGAAAAGGGGTGTGTCCACCCGGGCAGTGTGTGCTCTTCGGTGACTGGGTACTTGGTCTGTCCTGATGGCTGAGGACTTGAACTACTGGGCTGTCTTGGTGTGGCAGAATGGGCAGTGTGAGATGGAGTTAGAAATGTACGTTCCAGACCCAACTCTTGAATTTGCTAGCTGTGTGACTCCAGACAGGCCATTTAACCTCTCTGGGACTCAGTGTCCTCATTTGCAAAATGGGGAATATAATACTATTTACCTTCTAGGGCTTGGGGGAGGGGTGCCATATAAATGTTGAGTCACTGTTGTGGAAGCGATAAAATGGGTTGGTGTTCAAATTTATTACAGTAAACTCAGATATAAATGCGCTATACCATGGCCCCAACAGTCCTGAGGTTACCGTTCTGTCCTGTAGCCTCAGGACATGCCCTGGGTTTTCTCCGCTGCGGGTTTCCTGGGGCTCCGTGGAGGTGTGACATTTGGGTACCTCACGATGCAAGCACATGATTGTATCTACCAGGCCCAGGATTCTGAATTTCAAAATACAGCGTCGTGCAAAGTACCAGTCTAGGAGGCAACACACTAGGGTAACAACCTTTAAAGTTCTAAAAAGGTGTCTTAGTTTTTTGATGCAGGAGAGTCCCGCTGACTCACGGAGGATCACACGAGGCTGGCAGGATGATGTTTCTAGTTCCTTCCGCCAGGCTTAGAAAACAGAAGGCTCTGGCTGGATTTGCTGGATGTTTCTCTCTTCAGCATCTCTCTTTCTTGGTCCATCTTTGGGGTGGCTTTTCTGGCTCCAACCTTCAATAAGCAAGAACAACAAGTGCACAAACTATAATTGTAGTGAGATCCCAAAATATTTCAAACTTTTTTTACTCAAAATATTTGTTGTAAAAAAGATGTTATATATAAATACATATATATAGCTACGAGCAAAAAGCAGCTAAAATGACTCACCATTATCATGCTACCCACAGGTAACCTTATTCACCTTTTGGTGTAAACCCTTCCAGTTATACACATAACGTTTTCTCTTCTTACATTTTCATCTTTTTGAAACCAGGAGTTTCTGATATGGGCACATTCATTGTGGTGGAGTTTCTTTCTCTTAAATAAGCTGTCACTGAACTGAACGTCTTATGTCTCTGGTGTCTTAGGAGGAGAGAATGCAGGACATTTGAGGGGGTCTGTCTAGGCCTTTTTCTGAGCACTGCCCCTGGCTCCCAGCAGCCACATGTGTGACCCTTCCCCTGGTCACAGTTGGCACAGGCTGTGCTTTTCAGATGGTCACTCCCAGGATTCGGGGTTATGGGCTCTAAGAGGCTACTTGCTTCCAGGGCTGGTCTTTCGCACTGGGGGACCATGAGGTCATCCCTTCCTGCCATGTGACTGGAGAGAGATCAGCAGACACAGGGAGGAGATACGGTCTCTGTGTGTGCGTGCGTGTGCGTGTGCGTGTGCGTGTGCGTGTAAGAGATGATGCCTGGGATCTGGTGGCTCACCAGTTCTCTTCTGAAGCCAAGCTCTCTTTCAGCTTTTCGTTTTGATGAGGCCCTCTCTCCCATAGCCTTATGAAAGCCTCCTCCCTCTTTCTGAATAGGTTCCTATTAATTGCAACCCAAGAATCTCTCTCTCAGTTCTGTATGTACTGTAGATACAATTGTAACTTGCAAGTTTCTTTCCAACAGGCTTCAAATTGCCATTCTTACGTCCTTAATTTTTGACTCCAGCCGTCAGGACACATGAGCGTCTGCGAGAAGAAAGAAGGCTGGTGGGTGGTTGAGTTTCAGCTCTGCCACTGACTGTGTGACCCTCGGTTTCCTCATTTGTCAAATAAGGACCAGAATCTCCATCCTGTCTCCCTCGGGGGTTGAGAAGAGGTTCTGGGTGGATTTCAGTGGAAGGGGCTGTTAGGACCATCTCTGTAGCTCTTTTCACTTTAAGACAGATTTAAAAATCACCTCCAGTGCTAGACCCGTGCCAGTGACTGACAGGAGTCTTGAATGTGTCTTGAGAATCTGTGTTCAAAATCATTCAGGGTGAGAAAGGCTAATGTCTCTACACTAGCCCACAAGGTAAATCTTGGTTGGAATGGCCAGATGAAAGGAAAGCGGAGTAAATGTTGAAAATCTTTCGCCTCTAAACCACCTTTCCTTTGTATCCTTTTTTATTTGATTTTTCAAGAAAATTCCTGGCTCTGAATGGTCCCCAAATGCCAGTGCCCTGACCTGGTGTAGGGCTGGGAATTTGTTAAAAATAAAGATTCCTTGGTCCCAGGGTCCTCCGAACCGCAGGTCTGCCACAAGTTTGTGGTGGGAAGCACCACAGAGCAAGCTTTGGTCCACTTTTTTGAGTGACGAGAGTGAGGGCAGCAGAGAGCGGACAGGATGGCTGGACTGGGAAGAGGAAGAGGTGGGGAAAGGGAAACGTGAAATGCAAGTGAGGACATGAGGGGTGGGGGGACCTGGCAGGGTCTGTCCTGAACCCGCGACCACAGGCAGTGACATGCATTCTGCTTGAATGTTTGGAGCCACAGCCCCACCCTTAGAGTGACAAAGCAGGGACAGAAGCCAGTCATTTAAATGATGAAATCTAAGCTGGAAAGTTGGAAATTAACTGGAAATCAACTGAAGGCATGCTGGAATGGCTGCTTCGGAGACCTACAAGCATTGGTTCTAGAAAGATCCCAGTCCATCCGCACATCACTTCAGGTCCTGGTTTTAAACATCTCCTCTTAGGGGAGGCTTCTCCTAGCCCTTGGTCTGGGTAGGGATGGGGGTGGGGGTGTCCTTGTGATTTATGCTCCGGAGCTCAGTGCACTGGACTCTGTCTTCAAAACATTTCGTACAAAGTAATCATTCAATCATTATTTGTATGGATATATGTAAGTATGTATTTGTTTATTGACCCCAGAATTAAAGCCAGAAAGGCAGGGAGTTCTGTGTGTTTCTTCATTGATCTAACCCAGTGTTTCTCACTCTTTTTTTTTTTTTTTCATTATCATCCTTCTTCTAAGGAGCCTTCTTAGACATTTTTTTCCTAATCATTTTCACCTCCACGAAATTTGAAAATTACAGATAGCACTGTGTGTATGTCTAAGATTCATACATAAAAAAATAGAATTTTTCCCTCTCGGGGGTGACACTGTTCTCATTGAGAATGTGATTGAACCGTAACACCTGGACAGTAACTGCCACATCGTGGGCTCTCAACAAATAGATACTGACTGAATGAGGGTGGGCTTGTATCTTTTTGTTCACTCTTCTATACACAGTGCCTAACACAGTATGTGGCCTGGGCTAGGCGTTCCATGAGTATTTGTTAACTAGAAGATTCTCCCCTTGCGCATACGACTGACAAACAGTTAGTGAAAGCTGTTAGCTGCAATGGAAAAAATCAAATCAAATCGGTGAGTGGCATTTTGGAGGACAGAACAAAACCCAGAGGGCCTTGAAGAGGAAGGAGGTGCTAGTTCTGAAGCTTGTTAGAGATGGGGACTCGTGAGTGGGTGAAGCTGAAGGAGCAGACCGCACGTGTTCCGTCTTTCTCAAAGCGGTTGTGCTGACTCCATCCCCCGAAGGACTCCAGGCACACTCTTGAGAAAGGAGATGCCCGAGCTAGACTTGGCAAAGAACCTGGAAGAAACCTTCCTGTGCTGATCCTAGATGCCAAGCCTTTAAGCTTGGGCTGGAGGGCGGGAAGAATGGGAAGCTGGCTCTTTGCTCTTAGCGGAAGCACCATCTGCCCCCATTCTGGTAAACCCAGAGGTGGTGAGAAATTCCACGAGGCCTCACATCTCAGGGAAGCAGTGTTCCCACAACATCCGGGGCCCATCCCAGTATCTCCCCTGTCATTTCACATCCCCAGGTGGTCCTCAGACAAAACCTACCTGTCGGGCGGTTTCTGCCTCCTCCAGACTCAACTATATATATGAATGAGTAAATGACAAGCTTCCAATTATTCCCACTTTGCAGGGTAGCAAAGAGCTCAGATCAAGGGGGGACCTCAAGATTATCTCCATCCTCTTAACATTCTGCTTTGGGTAGTAACCACCTTCTAATCTTAGAACAAGGATGTTAGTTGAGAAGAAGCTTCTATTTTCCAAAAATACCCCTCACCTAGAATATCTTTCTTTCTTCCAATGATAATTTGGTTGCCTCAGAATGACTGTGGCCTTTTATCAAACTTGCATGTGTCTCTGCTCTTGTTCAACGAAAATGTGTTCAGCTTTCAAGCTTCCTGAGAGCTCGACTCTACTTTCTGCAAAGTGGGAACGTGGATTGGGTTAATTCCAGTTCCAGGGCTGATTTGTGAATGGCAATGTTTCAGCACGTTTAAGATTTCAGAGCCTTGATTCTCAACTCTTTAAAAAAAAAAAAAAAACTGTATTCTAAAGGATGCTTTCTTAAAATTCAAGAGAAACGCCACTGGAAATGTACCAGGCTTATTGCCTGGCAGTTTATTACCTAAAGGAGGGCTGGCCAGCGCTCACCTGGGTGTCAGATCTGTGTGGATTTCTCGCTCTCCTACCTTATTTGTGGCTCTGGACAAATAAGGTCTCTGAGTCTCAGAGGCTCTTCTGTAAATTGGGGATGATAACAATACCCACCCCACAGGGTTGTTGTGAAGCTTAAATGAGATAATTCAGGTCACATGCTTAGGGCTGTGTCTGGCACGTGTCAAATGCTCAGCACATAACAGATGTGGTATTACTGTCCACGGGGTTTCCTGCTGACGCCCTATGGTTTTCCCTCTTCTCCCTTCTGGCTCACCTGGAAATTTGAGTTCTGCATCTTGTTCTTCACCGTCTCTATAAACATTCGTCTCTTTAACACAGAAAGAATATTGACAAAATTTAGCTTATGTTCTCCTTTGCCTTTTGCATCAGAGAAAAATGGATTTTTCTCAGCTTTCAGATGTTACCCACTTGGATGGAACGTTGAGCCTTCCTAGATGAGGCAGTATGGCGGTGAGGATGTGGGTCTGCAGAAGGGGGAGGGGGTGAGGATGTGGGTCTATGTTAGGGGGGATGGCTTTTGGGCAATGCTACCCTGTCCCACTGAGTCTTTTAGGGATCCCTGTTCCAGATTCCAGCAGAGAAGGAGGCTGGTCAACCAAGGAGGCTACACGGGCCACTGTATACTTCTTGGAGGACAGATCTGCGTTAGTGGGAAGTAGAGCCTCTCAGGTCAGTGGAAGAGGCTGCAGGTGACCGGTGAGTTTCTACCCAGTGGCTGAGGTGCAATGGAAGCCACGGTGGTTGACCTCTCTGGCAGGGATGGCCAGGACCTGTCTGAAAGCTAGCATCACCGAAAATCCCGGGGCCTGCTGCTCCCCTGGGGTCTGATTACTATGGCATTTCCTGATCTCCTCAAGACCCCGCACCTCAGGGATGGTTCACTGAAGAAAGAGCGTCCTCTAGGCACTGGGGACGCAAGAGTGAGAGGGAGCTGGGGCTCCCTTGCAGACTGACACTCTGCAGGTGAATGTGCGGGGGTGTCAGGAAGGGGATGTTCTTGGAGAGCCCTGAGCATCCACTGGGGTTGCCACCCGGATGCCTACAGGGGCCAGGGAAGTAAAAGAAGTGGGTGAAGTGAGCCGGGTGGGGATGGCAGCAAACCCACTGCCCAGCGCCTTTCTACGGGGCTTGTGGGACATGGGCCTAGTGTCTCATGTCCAGATTTTCCAAGTTTTCCAGGGAAGCTGGAAATCCAGAGTGTTCCTTGAAAGTGCCCTATTTTGAAATGTAACGTTAAAAAAAAAAGATCCCAGGAGCCAAATAAAGTGTATCTGTGGGCTGCCATCTTGCGACACCTGCTTTCCTGCCTTCCGCCTTGGTGTCTAGTTGGTACTCAGTAAACATTTGTTGGTGGGGTTGCCAGGTAACATACAGGATGCCCAGTTAAACTGGACCTTCAGAATGAACCCAAAGAATTTTTTTAGTGTGAGTATGCACCATGCAATATTTAGGACATATTTATACTAAATCCCTTAGGGCGTTTGTTCAGGCTGCAGGCGGGGAGGGGGTGGGGGCTGGGCTGGGGGAGGGGAAGGGAGGGGAGGGGTGTGGAGGTTCCCTGGACCGCCCACACCCACATTTACACTCCATAGGCTCCTACACTTTGAAAATACTGTATCTATTCTGTGTCTGGCTGCAAGGTCAGAAAACCTCTCCATACCTGTCTCTCTTTCTCTTTGAAGGAACAGTTGCAAGGTGCTGGTTCTTTGCCATTTCTCTGTTCGAGATCCGCTAAACGTTCCTGAGTGAAAACATCAGGTGAGCGAGAGAGTGTTTAGTGCGTCCTCACTTGTTCCCTTCGGGACACGCCTCTGAGGCTTCTAGGAGACATGGAGACTCCCTGGAATTGGTGGGCAGAAGGGGTGGGGGGCGGGGGAGGGTCTTTTTCTCTGGGCAGCTTCTATCCATTTGCTGCTCCACCCGAGCCACATTTCACTTCATCACTGTGGGCAGGGGAGCACCACCCTACTCCTCCTATACCGTATCTGCCAGTTTCTACTTCTTGTTCAGAAACACACAATGGCACAGAGGAAACCAGGATCTTGAGGATACCTAGGCCCAAGGAAATCTAGGAAAATAATGAGTTTAATAGACTGTGGGATTTTTTTGGGGGGGTAGAAATTAGGTTTATTTAACTTTTTAAATGGAGGTACTGGGGATTGAACCCAGGACCTCATGCATGCTAAGCACACACCCTACCACTTGAGCTATACCCACCCTGCAATGAGATTAACAGAACAGCGAGGAAAAGGATAATGGTAGGAGAGCATGTATCCGACGTGGTCCTATGTGCTAAGAGTTTTGTACACCAGCTCCTGTTGAATTGAAGCCTGTGGGTTAGGTGCCATTTTATTTTCATCTTAAAGATGAGGGATCTGAGCGAGTGAAGCAGAGGGAAGCTTAGGGGCTCCTGCCTGATATCTTGGCAAAGACGTGGCGGTGCCTCTTAGCTGGGATTTGATTGGCCGGAGACTTGATTGGCAGGAGAACTGAGCAGCATCCAGAAGCAGCCAGTACGCTTGAGCCTTTCTCACACTTCAGGCCCTAAGAATGGGCTAAGAAAGGGCGTGTGCGCTTCTCAAATGGCAACTTCTGTGTATTTAAAAATTTCCTATTGAAAATCCCAGCCTTAACCCATTCACAAAATAGTGTCTGGGGTCCTTTCTTGGCTGCAGCCCTGGTCGTATTCACCAAAGAGAAAAGAGCTTCACACAAGAGCCGCCGGCTTTGCGAGGACTACGGGAGAGCGTCTGGGGGTTTGTGGAGAGCGGCAGCTGGCAGGAAGCTCCCTGAAAGAAATACAGGAATCCCCACCCACCCATGAGCTGCGTCTGCTTTACCCGTTAGTAAGCGGGCTTGCAATGTGCGATGTGCCCGGCACTGCAGGCATTTGGCTGCCCCGCCAAGTGGGCCCCCTGTTAACGATTTTGGTGGTTTTTGTTGAGGAACCTGAGATAGAGAGGGCAAGCCGCTTACTCAAGGTCACTTGGGGAAGAAGTAGGGCTTGAACTCTATTTGTTTGATTCCAGAGCTGACCTCTGAGCTCTGCCACCTTCTCTAGTGATGCGGGAGGTGGACTAGGGGGAGCGCACCCTGGACCACGGTCACTGCCCCTCCACCACATGCAGAGAGCCACAGACCCGGGACAGGGCCCCAGGGCATTCCGGAGTATGGGGCGATGACCACCAGCTTCTCTGTGAACGCCCAGCACTGAGGTTTTGCCAGCATTTTACATCAAGTCTCATTTTCACTGCCAAAGGTATGTTATGTGTGGAAGGATGACTTCTGAATCTGAAAGTTCTGCTTGGTGAAGAGATGGTCTAACATTAAAACTACATACTATAAAAAAAAAAAAAAACCAAAAACCCAAAACTACAAACTACATTTTTTGAGGGGGGTTCTGAAGCTTGAGGTGAGTAATTTCATCTCCCAATATTTCAACCATGCTGCATCTATGAACAGATGAACAATTTTGAAGTTTTTCTACAGGAGACTAAGAAAATTAAGGCTTCTTGTGAAAATACTAGGTGTAAAATTTAGAAAAAAGGAATTCTATTTTCTGTTAATTTCCATTAAAAAATGAATATACATATACATACTCCCTGGAAGGAACTGATGCCAGCCAGGACAGATGTATATAAGTGTCCTTGAGAATCCAACCAAACTATAAACATTTATTATTTTTTCTTCCTGTCAAACAAGGATTTCTGACAACATACAAATAACAAGCCTTAAAGGCAAACCAGTCATGGAATGAAAACCCCAGGGGCAATGGTGAGAGAACATAAGGGGGACACCCTGGTAAGGGGGCTGCAGAGGAAGGGGTGTGGGAAAGTGAACGTGGGCTGGGGAGGGCAGCAGGTGGGTGGGAATCCTGTTTCTGCTGCTAAGTAGCCAGGGAATGGTGCCTTCTGTCAACTCTGCCTCCCTTCTCTCCAACGGGCCTACAGTCGCCAGCATCACGGGCAAGGTTGACGGGTGAGAGGAAGGGTGTGCTGTGGACCAGGTGCCTGCTGCTCGGTAAGCACTTAATAAAAGATGCCATCGGTGATGCCGTGATTGTGGCTATGGTTTGTATAAATCTTTCCCCAAACTGTGAATTCCACAAATGTGAAAGCTCCCTGGCTCTGCGTTGTCTGGGGACCCTGACACAGGTTCCACTTGGCCATTTCAGATCCTTCTCGGCTGAAGGATGTCTAGCGCCAAGCAGGCTGGCACGTCCCCTGCATTGTGTATGAATGAGGCAGTCCATGAATAATGCATGTGAAGCCTGATTATGTAAATCCTCAGGTTTTCAGTGCATGACAATGGCCTTTTTGGGGCCCTTTGCCGTCCCATTCTGTGGTCTGGTGTCTCTGCTTTGGGGCCTAGTGCGCCAAGCCCTGGTTGGGGGTGGGGTGCTCCGGGGAGGGGTGAGCTCTCCAGAGGGCACATCAAAGGAAGAGTCAGGACTCTCACTGGCCCAGCTTTCCCTGGCATCGCTTGGTGAGAAAGGAAACTGTCCTCTGCCTGAGGCAGCCCCATGACACACGCCGACTGAGGCCTGTGATGTTTAATTCAGGGCGGTGAGCGCTAGAAAAGCCACATCCGGGCTTCCTCAGAGCAGGGCAGCCACTCATTTCTGGGGCTACAAGCCAGCAGGCTTGCTGTCTGGAAACCCAGCACCTGGAAGGTTTGCAGGGTGGAGGGCACGCTTCTGCAAGCAACTCATCTGACCATCACTTCCTGGTTGAAGAGGAGGGCGTCCTTCTATGACCTTCTATGGCTTGGCTTCCTTAGAGCTCATGCAGGTAACACACACCCACGCGCACACACACAGCACGTACACGTACACACATGCACAAACACACCACCCCAAATCAGAAAGACTAGCAGTTACAAGGAGGAGACTGAGGCTAGGCCCGCAGAAAGTGCAGGAACCAGGGTCTGAGAGATCTGGGGCAAGGTCTGGGCTTGGTCTACCTGCTACTCTGTGAACATGGGCAAGTCTCAACTCTCGGAGGCTCAATTTCCTCATCTGTAAAATGGGAATCGTCACAATAACCAGGCAGGGCTAGCAGAGGCACTGATAACCCTGATCATGGTGGCAGAGCACGGGTGGGGTCCAGGGCCTGCTGATGGCAGGCACCAGGAGACGGGGGCTGCGCTGGTTTCCTCTGTTTGCCTGATCCCTGCCTTGAGACGTGCTCTACCTCAGGCAGGAGTTAAGGACAAGGGAGAGTGACTATTTAGGAGTCGCTGTTGCGGTGGCCAGTGGGCCTAGAGACACGCCACTGCCTGCAGGAGTGAGCAGCGATGGACGTAAACTGCGAAGAAGCCCGGGGAGCCCCCTGCTGCCCCCGGTGCAGCGCGGGGCTGCGGAGAGCTTCCGAAGCTGCTGCTGGGGGCCGCTCATGCCTGCCTCGCCGTGGGGGGAGCATTCGGCAGCAGGTTCTACTGGGTCTGAGGCAGCGCTCACCTCCCAGACCACGCATGCGGGCGGCCGGCCACAGGCAGAAGAGCAGCATCCACCTGTCTGTCGAGTGCCAGGCCCTGGGCTGTGTGCTTTACAGGCAGGGCGAGTATCCCTCAGCGCCTGAAACCATTTGGCTCCTGAGCTCAGACAGCGAGAGCTTGGACAGCGAGGGATACCTGCACTGTATTCAGTCCTCACAGCAGCCCTGCAAGGCAGGTGCTGTTATGCCCATTTACTAATGAGGAAGGCAAGGCTCAGAGAGGGGGATGGATTTGCACAAGGTCACACAGTTAATAAGTGGAGGGATTTGAGCCCAGGACTGGCTGATTCCTGTGCCTTGTGACAGATGAGATACCAGGGTGAGGGGAGGAGGTGGCTTCTTTTGGCTGGATCGCCAGCCTGAGTCTCAGTCTTGGTTTCTCAAGCCAATGGTCCCACCAAGTTCATGCCAGGAAGCAAATCCCTCATCCTCATGCCTTTCCTCTGTGGCTCCTACAGCCTGGAGTGTACACCTGTCCATCCCTTTGGTGGGCAAATCCACCAATTCTCCTTTGCAACTCAGTGCAGGTATCACCACTTGGAAACCACTCCCTGAATTCTCTAGGCTCGGCTGAGTGCCCTCCTCTGGATCTGGATAGAGCCCTTACCCCATTAAGTCAGCCTGAAGTCAGCTCTTTACCCATACGTTCTGCACTAAAGGATATGTTCTTCAAGGACATCCATCCATCCATCCACCTGTCCATCCATCCATTCATCCATCCATCCACCAAATATTTAATGGGTGTCTACTACATTCTGGGCACTCAGAATAGCAAACCCAAATCTTTACTCTCAGAGAGCTTATTCATCTGTGTATCCCCAGCACCTGGCAGAACAATAAAATTAAGAACAATAGCTACCACTTCAAAAAATTCAGGATGTTCACTAAACTTATTGTGGTACTCATTTCATGAGGTCTGTAAGTCAAATCATTATGCTGTAGACCTTAAATTTAATACACTGCTGTATGTCAATTATAGCTCAATAATACTGGTAGGAAAAATAGTTATCTGAATAGCAAGAACAAAATACACGAACGATCAAAAGTTAAAAAGAATACAGATGAGCTCAACTATGATTCCCAGAGAGGCTAAGAAACCTGCCTGAAGTCACACAGTAAATGGTAGAGCTAGAGTCTAAACCTGAATCTGTGATGCTAAAGCTATTCTGCCACCTTCCTTTGCATCGGTCAACGCATTCTGCATCCTCTGGGTCCCCCTGGGACCTCAGTTGGCCGTTTCTAAAGGGAGCCAGAAGGCAGCTTCAGAAACTCTGCTCCAAGCAGGGGCCTCTCACCTTCTGCTGCCTGATGGCCCTGTTGACCCTCTTCTCCTGGTGCAGCCGGTGCTCCATGCGCTCCAGGGCCTCCTTCAGCAGCGCCTTCTCCTCGGCCTCTTTGTAGATGTCGTCCTCCAGCTTGGCCACCTGTGACTGGTACATCTGGACGGACACTTTGCTCTGCCTGAGCGCACGGGAGAGACCAAGTCTGTTCTTTCTCGCTCACCATCTTCCTCACTCACCATCAGTGTCCCTGACCTGGGAGCTTCCCAAAACACTCCCGGATACGCCCAACTTAGTGGTTTCCTTACAAGCGGGAGGGAATGATGACGATTTGGGGAGAAGGGCACAGAATAAACAGCTAATCAGCTCTGTAAGTGTGGCATGAGGCCGGCGAAGGTTATGCTACCAGCCCCTCCCAATTTCCCAGAGAGGGTGGGGGAGCTGATGCCACGGAAAACAGGATGGAATCATGCAAAGCACACACGTGGTGAAACATCAGGCAGATTCATAAAAGGTGCGCCTGATCGCTTAAGAGAGAGTAGGGCACTTCAACCGCTGCTTTCTCACCCAGAGACTTGCCTCTGTCAGGCCCCGGTCATCATCCCGTGTCACTGCTCCCCCCGCCCCCACCCAGGCCTTTGTCCTCCTGTTCTGGTCCTACCGGTCTGCTGCCGCCCCGAGGTTTAGCTGGGAGAAAAGATGCTTGGGCCTTTGCCGCGGGGACCCCGGGCGGTACCTGAGCTGTTCGATGTCTTTTTCATATCCTCTCAAAAGCTCCTCTTTTCTCTCCAGCCGGTTCTTGAGCTGGGTGATCTTATCAAACACCAGATCCAGGTCTCTCTGTCGAAGCTGGTTGACTCGCTCCCTCTCTTTGGGGGAGAGGTACTTCATGGACACGTGACCTGACATGTCTTTGATGTTCATCAGACTCCCCAGCGTTGTGCTCATATCCATGTACTACGAGAGAGCGTTTCGCAGATAAGAGGCCTGGCCCCAGGCTGCTGGTGGCCACGCTAAGGAGGCAAACGTCTAACTCTGTTTCATTCCTTTTCCACAGTTGCAGAGGACAAACACATGCTTTGTAATGAGTGCAACTGGGGCTCTTAGGACGACTTTCATTCCCCCTCTGTGTCCATTTACACTATGCCTTTCTGAGAACGGGGGCAAAAAATGACAACAGATACAAACATTCATTCTTCCTTTTTCAAGGAATTCAGCTATGCAATTTCCAACCCATGCTGGGATCGTAGACGGGTCCCGCAGAGCTATTATAACAAGTAAGTATGTCTGCAGGGTTGATGTTTAGTTAAACTATCCCGTGGTTAACACTGACTGCAGGGGACGCAGGTTTGGACAGGAAGGGAACTGGTGCTAGATGCACATACCAGCTTTTCACTGAGATCTAAAGCCTCAGCCATGTCCATTTTCCCTAACTTCTCGGTGGCCAGGATGGGCCCTGGGCTGGAAAGGCCATTTTGAGGCTGAAATTGGAAAAAAAAAAAAAAAAAAAAAAAAAAGAAGAAATAAAAACTCTTGGCATTCTATTACGAATTTCTACATCCAGAAGAATAACCCAGAGAATAACCGAACACTGGAAGTTTACTGAATAACTCAAGAGAGTCGATTTTAAATCCAGTCTGACTCCTCTGTGAACTGATTCCTTACAACCGTGTTCCTACCCCTTCAGAGCACAACTCTCTTTGAAACGACACATCACTTGTCCCGTTCTTTGTTCATCGTCTGTCTCCCCTCTAGACCAGCAGGTCTCAACCAGGGGTGACTTCGCCCACCCTCCCCCACTGCCGGGACACTTAGCAATGCCTGGACACGTTTGTGGTTGTTGTAATTGCTACTGGCATCCATGGTTAGAGGAAAAGGTTGCTGCTTAACACCCCATGATACACAGGACAGTTCCCCCCAAAAAGAGTTAGCTGGCTCAAAAAATCAGCAGCACTGAGGTCGAGAAACCCTGGTCTAGATGACAAGCTCCAGAGAAATGGGGACCATGTGGCTTTTGCTTACTGTCTCCTTCCGTGTGCCCAGCATGGCACCGGGCACAGAGTGGTGCATACTGGGCATGTTTGTTGAATGAATGAAGGTTAAATAGAAAACAGCCACCCTCCTTTTATTAAGGGAATCTCATTTTTATATAGCGAAATCTAGACCCTCACAAAATCTGGCCAGACTGTCTCCTGGCGCTAGAGCCTGGTGGGTGGGCATCACTTTAGACCCTTCCCAGAGGCAGTGCAGAGCAGTGTTTGCAGCTGTGTGCTCGCTAAGACCCCAGCCAGCCAGCTGGCTGCTGAAAGCCCAGCTGACTGCGTGGAAAGGACCCCAGCCTGAACAGGGAACTGATCTGAAGGCCCACGAATAACAGACCTCATTAAAAGCATGATGCTGTACACCAGAAACTGACACATTGTAGCTGACTATACTTCAATTAAAAAAACACTGGGTTTTAAGTGCTTCCCATGAGCATCTCTTAGCCCATGGCATGTGTTGGCTACATTGCAAACTTCTGAGATTAAAAAAAAAGTACAAAAATATAAAGGCCCCTAAGTGACTGTGATAGATAAGAGTGGACACATTTCTCTGTCTATAGCAATGAGAATAAAGAGGGCTTTCGCAGATGACAGTAAGGGCAGATCTACTGCAAAAACCACCTGGGACGCCGCTCAGTGTCTCCAGCTCCCCTGAGCTGCGTCCTCTGCGCCCCTCCAGGTCCCCCCTCTTTTCCTGAGGGAGGCTCACTGAGGAGGAGCTTGGGCTTCGAGTTCAGTCACACAGTCCCCGCCCCCGTCTCTGCAGGCTAGCAGACGGACCACCAGGGACAGAGTCCAGGCTTCTTCATTCCTTATTCTGTGACCTTGGTTGGGGCACTTGACCTCTAGAAGCCTTAACTTTTCCTATCTGTTAAATGGGGATAAGAATAGTAACTATGACACAAGGCTGCTGCGAGGGTTAAATGAAGCACTGCGTGTAGTGGGCTGAGCTCAGTGCCTGGCGCACAGTAAGCACTTCTTAGATGTCAGCTATTCTTTGTTGTCGTTACTTATTTACTCACTGGGGGAGGGCACGTAATCAGGTTTATGTATTTCAGTGGAGATACTGGGGATTGAGCCCAGGACCTCGTGCATGCTAAGCACGCTCCACCACTGAGCCGCACCCTCTCCCATCAGCTATTCTTCCTCCTGCTCCTTCTCTTTTAATTCTAACTGTGGCCAGCTTTGGAGGATTGGGAGTTGGGAGGTTTCTGGCTGTGTGGTGTCAGTGGTGGGATGAGGGGTCTCTCCCCAGAAGAAGGTAACTCTTCGAAGCAGGATCAGGATATGAGCTCCCCACCTGGAGATGGTCCCTCCACTCCCAACCTCGGAGAATGAGGGTTTGATTTTACCAGGAAAACCAATACATTTCTGAAGACTCCCATCTCTAACAAATGTCTAGAAAAATGGCTGGAGAGAACACTGTTGCAGATAGGATGACTTTGTTATTTCTTCCTAATGTCCATGGACGGTTTAGATCCAGCTGCAGCAGGATTTAGATCCCGTAATTAACACAGAGCAGAGCTGTCCATTGTCATGTGTCAATCAAACGCCCCATCAAACATCCATTTAGGGGACAGGGCACCTTCAACCTAACAGTCAAATTACTTTAGAAAATCCTGGCAAATCAAACTGTGCCCTAAGGAAGGAGGCTTTCTTGAATAATACTATCTAAATACTACTTAATAATAATAACAGCTGTCATTTATTAAGTGTTGACTATGAGCTAGGCACTGGCATAAGCACTTTACATAATTATCTCCTTTAGTTTTTCCATCATCATTTTACAGCTGGGCAGGGGAGTCCCAGAAAGGTTAAGAGCCCACCCAAGGTCACACAGCTTGCGGAGCTGGGATTAGGGAACCGGTCTCTGATTCTAGACCTTGTGTCCCCTTAATCATCATGGCTCCCTCCTGCTACCCTTTATGTGTTCATGTGATTCAGTTTACAGCAAAAAGCAAACTTTTGGCAAACTCATGGCGTAAATTAGCCTGTTGACTATTTGTTGCAGAATTTAACATGTGATGTGAAAAGGAGGGTCCCGAGATAGATCTGGCCAGTGTCAGTGCAATGACACCTCATGCTGTGCACAATGGGACGCTGCCTTTCTACTCCAACATCGGACTGTGGACGGCCAGGCACTGATGCTGGTCGGTACAGTTGCTAGCCCATCAGGGAGAACCTGGCCTCAAGCCACGGCCAGGCATGGTGGTGCCGGGCACACAGCTAGTGTCTGCCCTCACGCCCACCCTCCCCCACGTGTCAGTCACCGCGAGGCAAGTTTGTTCTTTGGTTACCGCTCGGATCTCTATTCTTGAAACACCTGGCGAATCAGGTTGTATATCCAATATTTTCTGGACATTTTTATCCAATCTGAGAGTCTTTACGTCTAGAAATGGTTCATTCGTGTGGTCCTTATGACCTATAAAAGAAATAATTTAGACTCAAAAGAAAGGCTCAGGAAGAAGTTATTGTATGTAATCATCACCCCTGCTGTTTACTGGATGCTTACCATGGGCCGGTGTTCATCCTTACAATCCTTCCTTGGCAAGTGAGGAACTGAGGCCCAGAGAGGTGAACTGACTTGTCCAAGGACACACAGCCAGTATAAGACTGCAGCCTCACAGGTCCGAGGCGTTGAGGGTAAACCTCCAGCCACAGGTGCGGGGGTGTAACTTGAACCTGGGCTTCTGGGTCCTAGCCCAGTGCTCCACCCAGCAGGAAGCTTGGTTTCTTGAGAGCCCTATCCACTCTAAACAGAGTATTTATTACAGGAAGTTCCCCAAGGTCAATCGTTGCACAATGTCAGTCTGTGACAAAGTTTCTACCGGGCCACAGTAAAATGAGAAAAAGGACAATATAGTGAGTTTTTCATGAAATACTATTTATTTAATATTAACGCCTGCCCCTGACTGAGAGATCATGTCTGCCCCATCTTTTTTTTTTTTTTTTTTTGTATTATGACCTCCTTTCAGTGATGAGATGATGGGTTTAGAAGACGGTGGTCCTGGCAAATTGGTCAGTCCCCAAAGGGAAACCTAGAGTCTGGGGCCCATGGCTCTGAGCGCGGAGGGGGCGACTGGGAAGGGGGAAACTCACTTGATGAGCTGGCCTTCTCCAGTTCTTTAATTCGCGCACGTAGCTCGGATAAGGCCTTTTTCTGACGCTGAATGACTTCCTCGTGCCGGGACCCTTTGCACTTGGCCCCTAGATCACTGAAGGACTGCTCCTGTGGCCAGAACGATGCAGACAGCTGCTTAATTAGGGATCAGAATCTCTCTCTTATGTTCAAGGAAGCATGAACAATTCACGGACAGCAGAAACTCTGGCAGTTAGTACCTTGGAATGTATTGTTAAGGGGCTTCAGCAGAGAAGGAATTAAAAATTTTCATTTCAAATGTAAAGTCACATCTAGGAAAATTTCCAACTTTCCCACCTTCTTAGCATCACTGTAAATGAGAGACACCCTCCATATGTTCCCTCCCCACATTTTACTTATTTTTTTCTTCTCATATTCTTCTAAGCTTGGGTTTCCACTTGTCACTCTGGTCTCATCTCTGAACAATCACATCGAATTCTGCTCCTGGAGGGGCATTTTCAGATGAGGATAAGCGATACTCTCTTCTTAGCTGGTAATAAGGATGGTGGTCAAATATTTGCTAGGGGGAATTAGATGGTCTGGCTCTTGGCTGGTGTAGAGAAAGGAAAACACCCCTCTGGAACTTCTGGAGTCCCTGGAACAGTGTGGTCCGACAGAACTTTCTGTGATGATCGCAATGTCCCGTATCTGCACCATCCAATATGGTAGCCATGTAGCTAGAGTTGGGTTTACGAAGGGCACATATAAGGAGAGATCGCCTTCATCTTTTTAGGGTCACGGACATCCCTTTGAGATTAGGAAGAGTGCAGGCTTCCTTCCTCCAGAAAAAGTCACATATGCACAAAAATTTGCATACAACTTCTGGAGGTTCAGTCATAGACTGAAATAAATAAAAAGCCCAGTCATAGACTCCAAATTAAACAGTGCTTCTCTAGGGTCCATGACTCATTCATTCACTCATTCATTCACTTCACAATGAATCTCAGTGCACATTTGTGGAGCATTTTTATGTGCCATGCCCGCTCTAGGCCCTGGGGACTCAGCCGTGAAGACTGGCAAAACCCCTGCTGCCAAGGAGTCTGCGTCCTAGTGGGAGGAGACAGAAGATAAGATAGTCGCGGAAAATACACGGTGGGCAGTGATAGATGTCAAGGAGGGAAACTGGAAATGGGATGGGATGTTGGGAGTGATTTTCAGATACAGATCTTGCTTCTAGCAAAGGCCCCAGACAAAATGGCAAGAAAGGGAAGAAATGGCCGATTTGCTTCTTTTACAACAATCTTATAACAGTTTCGGTTCAGGGAGAGAGAGAGAGGCGGCACCCAGACACTGTCTTAGGCGCCAGGGAGGGGAGGGGAACCAGGCGGACAGGCTCTGCTGCTGGGGCCTCATTCCTACGGGGCAGACGCAACGAACAAGCAGACAGGCAGGCAAATAATTCCAGAAAGTGACAAATGCTACCAGGAAAACACAGCAGAGGAGAGGGGAGGAAGAGTTATTTGTTCCGTTTCTTGATTCATCAAATGCTTATTAAAGGCCCACAGGACACGTGCCACGCCCCACGCTGGCCACCAGGGGTACAAGGCCAGGAGCCCAGCCTGAGGTCCTCCTAGGGCTGCTCCTCCCCACCCCCACACGTCCCCATCACTCATCCCTGCATTTCCTCCAGGCTCTGCTCCCAACCTCCTTCTGCAGAGCCCCTCCCCCCCCCACCTTGTCTTTAAGAGCCCCCTCCCTCATGCTACGCTGCCCCAATCCTGCTGTATCTTCCAGGCCTTGGGGGTAGGGCAGCCACAGCAGCGAAGTTCTGCGACAGACTTTCCTCTGCCTGGAGAGCACTGATGTGACCCTTCCTCGTGGCTCTTCTGGGAATTTGTTTATTTAGAGAAGAGGGAGATTCTTTCTCATACAACTCTTAGGCCCTCTGACCCACTCTGGTTTACAAAGCAGGAAGCAGGCTGCGTGCGGAAAGCCGCTCTGGGAAAGAACAAATCCTTTTTCCCTTCTATCCTCAGCCTCCCTCCCCCATCCTCCTCAACAAATTCCATCTCATAACTAAAACCACGGGCGTCCAGTCAACCATCCTTTCCAGCAAACACGTGCAGAGTCAGAGGGGGTCTGGTGTGGGCAGGGACTCTGGGTACCCTCTCCTGCACCCAGCACAGGGCCTGGCATACAGCAAGTGCTCAACAGTTGTTGAATGTGTGAACGAACATGGGCCGGGTCCTGCGCTGAGAGCCTGGGATTCTCCAACGGGAGAGGGACCTGGTCCCAGCCCCTCGGAGCTCACAGCTGAGGGAAGCCACTGCAGCCCCTGTGCCTGGCCGCCCGGAGCAAGAAGGAGACACTTCTGTTAAAGTTCTCTGGACGGTGATCAGTGCCAAGGAAGGCCGGCTGGGCCCTGGCTCACTGCTGTCTGGCAGGGGAAAGGCATCTTTGAGAGAGCAGGAAGCCAAGCTGACACATTTGGCCCTGTTTCCAAGTGAAAATCCAAAGCCCATTACTGAAACGTCCTGCTCTCTAGTTTTGTAAAACAGAGGGGGAAAGGGCATCCCCGGACTCCAGGAAAGCCGGGGCCTCGAGGAAGCCCCGTGCCCACAGCCCGCCTTCCGGGCGTGCAAAGGCTTCTTTCCGGGCAGAGATCACCAAGAGCCAGCCAGGCAGCATAAACAGCCCGGCTCTCTGGGAAGGCAGTCTGGACAACGGAGGATGTCCTCTGGACATCTAGGAATCTGTTCTACGTATGTACAAGGATATTAACTACAGCAATGGCTGGAAGTAAAAGCAACTTAAATGTCCATCATCACAAGGCTGGTTGGATAAAAAGGACATGATGGAATTCAACGCCACCGTTTAAAAGAATGAGGTAGATCTTTACACGCTCACTTGAAAATATGCCCGTTAAATAGTGTCATGTGGGGAAAAAAAGTTGCAGAATACATATGATACCATCATTTGCAAAAAAAAATTCTGTTAAATAAATGTATGTCTATTTAAGTTTGTGCATGTTTGTGTGTATAAATAAAATTTATTTCTCAACGACCCCATGAGATGGTGACTGGCGATATTCTCACTTTCCAGATGAGGGAATTGGCCCTCAGGCACGTCCCCAGGGTCTGAGTGGAGGAATCAGGGCTGGAATCTAGGCAGACAGGATCCAGCCTGAGCTTCAGCCACTGCCCGGTCCTGATTGTATGAGGCTGTGGCGGCTTCTGTGAGGAAAGGGTCTGATGGTGCAAATGCCAAGCTGTTCTTTGCCAAAACCTCTGCAATTCAAGAGGCAGGACTTCCGCTTTTTTACTTCACGCATTTCACCGAAGCAAGTAGTATTTTTGGAACTTAAAGTGAAGATGCTCTCAAAAGCAAAGAAAGCCACCATGGGGCTCTTTCTTAGCTTGTCCTGGGCGCTCAGGACAGGGCAGGCACTCACCTCTTGGCTGCTCAAGAAAATGTCGGTGTGGATTGGTTCTATCTGCACTGAGATGTCACACATCTGGGTCGTGTTCCTGGGCTTCTGGTCCTTCTCCTTGTGCAGCTGGGGCTTGTGTTTCTCTTGGGAGGCCCTAGGGCAGAGAAGAGGAGTCACTGGACAGCAGGCTGGGTTAGGAGCACGACGTTCTGGGGACCGTGGATCACCTCTGTACCCACCCAAGCAGAATAGGAAAAGGAGCTCCCTTTTTGCAGGTAGCTGAAGTCTTCAAGTCTTTAAGCCTCCTGCCTGAAGATTTCTAGAGAATTTAGTTCCAGGGGACTTACCGGGTAGTGGCCAGGGAGGAAGGCACCTACCCAGCCTTGCTTCTGGCCCTGGGTCTGCAGGACACCTGCTGTGGCACATATAGGGGGATTTACTGAGGGGCTGCTGTTTCTAACACTTTGTGGGTGTGGACCCGTCTATTTCTCATCACGGTCCCAGGGGCTGGGGACTCTCTTTGCCCCATTCTACTGACAATGAAAGAGACACGTAGCAATTTGCCTGTGGTCCCAGAGCTTGTGGTGAAGGCGCCTGGCCTTGAACCCAGGCAGCCTGGGTCCAGAGCCGTTCTCTTAACCACTAGGTGAGTCGGCCTTGGCCATGAGCCATGAGGCATGGGTAGCAGCTACAGGACATACGTGAGACGTCAGTTTTACTCAAAGTTTCTTGGGAAAAACATTAATCTTATGTCAAAATATGGACACGCTATTGATGAAAATGCAAACTCACATGTATTTTTTTAGACGAATCCATGGGACAACAATATATTTATTTTAAATGGACTTCTGACACTTCCTGTTTATACATTTGTTCAATCAATATTTAGGAAGTTCCTTTATATGCGAGGCACTATGTGAATGCTGGGGAGTCAATAGCAGGCATGGTCTACACAGGGTTCCTTGTGGGGAAAGCAGACACTTCAACAGGCAGTAGCAGCCTGGCTGTGTGAGTAGCATAAGGTCAAGTGGAGTGCCAGGGCTGAGGGACCCCAAGCAGAGCAGAAGCCCCTGGCTATGTTTGGTGAGGGTGAGAGATGGAGGGCTTCCTGGAGGAAGTGGCATTTAAGTTGAGCTCTACCTGGAATATTGGGCAGGAATGTCTGAGATACACAGGACTGAGCAAGGCCTTGTTTTGTTGTGAATGATGACATTGTGAAGCAATGAAACCTATGTCATTTATTTATTCATCTGTTCACTCCTTCAATTCCTCAACCAGCATTGACTAGGTCTGCTCTCTCTGTGCAAGGCTCCTTGGCCACTTGGGTGTGCCTGGGCTCCCCGCGCCACGCAGACCCTCCCACACACCTGAGTGCCTGCTTGAGGACCTCCAGCTCCTTGTCCTTCTTTTCCACCAGGCTGGTCACCTGTGCCATCTTTTCCTTCAGCACATTCAGTTCGCTGCTTTGTTGCTGGACCAGCGCCACATTCTGCTCCAGTTCCACCTTCTGCTTCTCGTTAAGCTCCCCTGGGAGCGACATGAAAGATGGTGAGGGTGGGGCATGGGTCTCCCGCTCTGGGTCTTCCCTAGGGCTGCAGCAGACCTGCCAGACCCACAAAAACCATGAGGCAGGTCCACCAGCTGGGAATTCTCGGGGGTCTTCAGACTATGGCCAAGAGGTCTGCTTCCATCTTTGCAAAAAAAAGAAAAAGCAATAACAACAACAACAACAAAACAGCAACAGAGCGCACCAGCATCACCTTCTCGTGAGCTCTGGCTCCAGGAGGCGGTCTGTGCTCCTGCCCGAGCCCAGCTGGCGGGGCCCGTGTGCCTGTGGCATTTCGGGGCACCTGGTGACCTTCAGCTGCCTGCTTCTGCATCTGTTTGCTCAAGGTGTTCTAAGGCCTCTGGAGCCTGCTCTGCTCAGGAGTCTGCCAGGTGAAACAGCCTCCAGCCAAGGACAGGGGAGGCGAGAACACAGCCCAGGCCCTCCCACCTCCGGTGGGCACCCGACGCAGGTGACCACGCTGCTCCCAGCATCCCCTGCAGAATTAAGCTCCGGTCGCCCGCTGTGCCCGCTGGCTGACAGCCCAGCCATCACCTGCTTTCTTCCCTTTCCCATTTAACTGCTGTTGTGTCTTGGGATCATCTCTCAAATAAACCGCCTGCAGCAGAATCCTAGTCTTGGGATCTGCTCCGGGAAAACGCAAACTAAGACACCTGCATTGCCTGGAATCATCACAGCAACCCTGCAAGGCAGTTACTAGTAAGACTCCTACGTCACAAAGGCAGAAATTGAGGTTCAGAGAGGTCCAGTGACTTGCCTAAAGTCACCCAGCTAAGAAACAGCAGATCCAGAAGTGGGTCTAATGCTGCCTGGTTCTAGAACTGGATATTGTAGCCTTTCTACCACTTGTTCTCATACCTTAGTATGGGGGAAAAAGTCACTCATTTTTGAAAAATTCTGTCATAAAAGCCCTGGGGCCACTAACAAGTCCAGACCTAGGGAGCGAATACCGCTGAAGCCTTGGGATGCACAGGGTATGAGATGGGGACGAGACAAGAGCCCTCCCCATCCTCCCTCCGCATCCCCAAGCCTGGGAACATCTCCCAACTCCTGGCTGCCTGTGCCTTCTGGCTTGATGGAAGCCAGGGGTGGGACAGAGACGTCAGCGGTAAGAAGCAGGGGGAAGGGAGGCAGAAAGAACAGTCTGAGGAGAAGAGAAGAGGAGGAAAGCAGGACTGTTCAGCCAGACCGATGTCCATCCAGAAGAGAGTAGACCTCAGAGCTCTTTTGCCCCTGCTCCAGGTGGCCCCTGATGTCCACATCAACCCCAGGGGGCAGGTGTGTTGCAGGCGTTCTTGCGTCAGGGGAAGGAGAGGCTGGGGGGAACACCTTACTCTAGGTCCCCAAGCTCGGGTATGTGCAGGCTGGCCTGCCAAGGGGGGCCCACGGGTTGACCTCCAAGCCTTTGCTCCCAGAGACACATCCTCTGTGGGAAAAGGAGATTCTCCCCCAAAAAGAACTTTGCACTTCCACCCAGAGGTCCAGAGCCATTCGAGAGTATGCCCCGTATCAAACAGAATCAGCGCCATACCTGGGATACAGTGTTGGCTGACCCTGGGTTACAAGTGTGGTAACAGCCTGGAAAGGTTGAGTGGGATTTTTAATGGCCGGCTTCCCAACCCTTAAGCCCCGTTTCTTTCCTTTCTCCAAGTGGGTCAGGACATCAGGAGACACAGGCAACTGTACACACCTCTCAAATCGGACATTCGGCTGTGGGCTTCGTTAAGGTTTTTCCTTAACTTCATGATGATCTCCTGCTGAGATAGGATTTCCTTCTGAGCAGTCAGTAAATCCTCTCTGAAATTCACAAAAACAGACTGAGTCAGTTCAACTCAATCTCCGAGGTGCCTCGAGTGCCTGGAAGGGGCTGAATACAAAGGCAAAGTGATCCCCAATCAGCGGTGGTCCGTGTGATACCGGGTCCCAGCGAGGGCGGTAAGCACGCTCCTGAAAAATTCTTGAAACAAAAAATCCATCTGATGCACTTTCATTAAAAAGAAATATGTGAAGCAGAACAAAGGCTCCCGGCTGGGTTTGCTTGGGGGCTGAAATACAATTTCTGTGAGGATGACACCTCTTCCTGCTCAAGTGTGCCTGTCAGCGTGAACCAGCGCTCTCGTGGACTTTTGATCTTTGGTGGAAAGAGGACAGGAGACTATTTATTGTGGGTTCAGGGATTCCCTGAGGACGAGGAAGGAGAGAGAGAGGAGGACAGCATGGTTGCCATTCTCTCACCAGCTTCCTGTAACTCCTGATGGAGGGAGGTGGGACCACATGAAGTGGTGTTCACGAGACCCTTTGCGGAGGGGTGGGCTTTGGGGCCCGTAAAACCAAGGGGGACACAGGGAGGGTGGGATGAGGACAGCCCCATCCCCCATTGCCCAGAGGGTGGGACATCTTTGGTAACTGAAGGATCAGGGAGGCTGACAGGGAAGACGGTGTTACCCGGGAAGGGGTCCAGAGTGACGAGGGTGAGGTGCCTTGATGGCGGTCACGGGGAGAACACAGGATGGGTTCTGAGCAGGTGTGAGACATTCCAGCCCTGGGAAGGCATGGGGCTGTGTGTGTGTGTGTGTTTGTGTGTGTTTTGGAGGCAGGAGGAAGAGCTGAAGTCTTGTGCGTTCCAAAGAGGGTTAAGAGCTTCAGTCTCTGGGCAGGTATTAATGTCATTTCACAGGCTTCTGAAGTCCAGGCTCCTCTTATGCAGGCTTTTGAAGGTTGAGTGTGTGTTTATTACGGGATAAAGAAAAATACTGGCAGGTTGCATGTCAAAAAAAAAAAAAAAGATTGTTGACCATCAGAATGGATATAACCATACACGTGTGTGTATCTGTCTGTCTATCTGTCTATCCATCTAACCTCCTTGGCTGTAACTCTTCCGACATGAAGATGAACCTCTAAGACTCAAAGGAGTGCGCAGCTGACAAAGTGGACCAGAGAACGTGGAGCTGATTCTTCTCCCGGTCGAGGCTCCTGCTGTGTCTAGAGAGAGATCTTTCCACCAGGAGTCGTCAGTTAGAACTTTTCAGAACATGGAGGCCGAGTATCCGAGTATCTTTGCCCTTGTGACTTTGGTAACTGATATTGTGCAAGGCTCAGGCTGGTGGTTTCCATTCTCTGAGAAGCTTTCTGAATCCCGTCCATGCAGCTCATCAGCGCCTTCTTGTTTGTACGCTGCTTGACAGTGGTTTCTGGATCTCTCCATCCAGGGGTTTTGTTTCTCTGGAAATTGTCAGTTCCTGGAGGCTTGAGGGATGGACTTTGGGGTTGGGAGGGATCTTCAAGGTCTTTAGTCCAACCCCTTAACTTTTATGCCTCTCCAGGACTCCACTCTACCAAGTGGTCTCCACTGTTTGAAACCTGCTTATAATGCCCAGGAATGCGCTTGCCTTGGGCAGGCAAAGACAGCTAACCATAGCATTAGCTGGCTTTCCAGTGCCTCCTTATCTCCCAAGTGGGGAAGCAGAGGCACAGCGAGGTGACGTGACTTGCCCAGGGCCACGTGCCCGGAGAGTGTTGAGTTCGGATTTGAACACCGATCTACCCAGATCTTTCCATGACGCCAGCCTGACTTGCTAAAGAATCGAGAAACTCAGATAGCAGCAAGAATAGCCCACACTCAGCTCCGCTTCCCAGGTCCTGACGACGTGGCCAGAGGCAGGGGTTGGGTCTGGAGCTCACACACGCTGGGGTACTCACATCAGGCGGTCGCACACTGTGTCTTTGGCCCTGCTCTCCACGGGAGGCGCCGCTGCGGGGCTCGGATGTGCTTCCCCCTCCTGGGCTGAATCAGAGGGACACGCGGGCGTTACGACAGTCCTCATGAGACAGACGCGCTCCGTCCCTTGTGCTTATCAACACACCTGCGTCTTTCCCAACGTGTAAACCCTCCCTCCCACCCCGCAGCCCTCTCTACCTGATGACAACCGCTGTGTGTTCTGTGACCTCTCAACCCTCCTCAACTCCTGAAATCCTTCTAGCTGCCCTCTAAGGCAGGGGTCATCGACTCCACCGACAGATGAGGAAACAGGCACAGGAGTGAAGGAAACAGCTGGTGACCGCTCAGCTAAGTGGTGAGAGTTGGTGCCTCAACTCCTGGGTCACACCTCCTGCCCCATTTCGTCCTCTCCACTCAGACCAGTCTGTGCTGTCCTCACCTCCCACATCCTCAGCCCCTGGCCCTCAGTCACACTCTCACTCTCTCATTTATTCATTCAACAAATATTTATGGAGCATCTGCTGAACAGCAGGCACGGATCTAAGTGTGGGGGACAAAGAGGTAGTCACTCTCAGGTCCCAGCTTAAACATCCTCCCTCTGACCTGTTCATTCCAGGCAGGCCCCCTGGCAGGGCAGTAATTTGGTTAAATGCAGGGACCCTGCCTGGCTGGTCCATCACTGACCCTCCAGTGCCTAGAATGAGCTTGGGACATAGCAGATGCTCAGTTAGGAGTGCTGAGTGAACGAATGCATGAGGCTTGTCACTGGCTTGAGACTAGGACCATGGTTCTCAACCAGGGACATCTGACCAGGTCTGGAGACATTTTTGGTTGTCCCACTGGGGTGGGGGTGGGGCTGGGGGCTACGGGCATCTTGTGGGCCAGGGACGCTGCTCAGCACTGAACAGTGCACAGGACAGTCCCGCAGCAAAGACCTCTCCAGCCCAAATGCCAACACCAGTGCCAAGGATGAGAAACCCTGGCCCAAGGCCGCTACTTCCAGAACTCTCCTCCAAGAGCCCAGTGCCTTTAGTTTTCCGCGTTGCCGTGGTCATTCATGTCATTCAGGGGGAGTAAGTGCTCACAACTCTGAGTTCTTTTTTCACCCTCTTTTTTTTTTTTTTTTTAAGAGATCAACCTCAGCTGGTTATGAAAGTGCATTAGACAATGTCACAAATTGCTGATGGCAGAGAGAAGCCTTTGAAAGGCCCCTACATGGGAGGTTTCCACATGGAAAAGATGCCTCCCGTCCTGCTGCCCTGATGCCCCTAACAGCCCCGGCAGCCTGTGCCTCTCGCTGGCTGACTGGCCAGACACAAAGGCTGTCCCCGTCCATTGCGTTACTTCTGCTTAACTGGGGCCTGGAGGGCGCCTGACGATGCTGTGTAACAAGAAGGAAAGGGGGCCTCCCCGGACAATAAAGGAGCTTTTAAGTGAGGCATAGACTTCCCTTGCCCATCGGCCTATGGAAACCCACAGGGTCATCAGAACCTGCCTTGAACATTAAGCTTTCCTCCGCGTCTCTCTGGACCAACCTGGGTCATTGTCCTTCAGGGTTGCAATCTCTCCTTCTATTTTTTTATGGTGTTCGGTCACTTTTTGGAGTCTTTCTTCGAGACTCACGATCGTCTGGGAGTGCTGTTTGATTTGCTCCTTGTATTCCATGATTTCTTTTTCAAAGCTGTGTTTCTGTGATTCCTGTTCTTCTTGGAGGGCCCTTACCGTGTGCTGCTGCAGCTGCATCCGCTCCTCCATCATGATCTGGGAAAACAGACACGGCTCATGTGATCTTGAGACTGAATATAATAGTAACAACATCAACAGTACTGCCCCTTTGCACCCACCAGCACCGAACTTGGCCCCACCCCAGGATCTTTGCACGTGCTGGCCCGCTGCATAGTATACTCCTCCTGAGCCCCTTGAATGGCTGACTTTTTGGGTGTCAGGCCTCAGGGACAATGACACCTCTGTCAGAGAGGCCCCCCTGACTGCCTATCTAAAGGAGACACCATCCCGTTTTATTTTCCCCGGGGCACCTGTCATCATGTGAACAATCTCATTCCTTTGTTTCTCGCTCCCACTAGAGCGTAAGCTCCACGAGGACAGAAAGTTACCCTTTCCTATTTGCTGATGTGCTCGTGGCATCCATGCCTAGATCCCTACCACGACATCTAGATCTAGATGTTTAATAAGCATTTGTTGGATTAATCAGTGAACAATCTTGTAAGAAAAAGGCACATGAATTTGTATTTCTTAAAAACAAAAATTACCAGCAGTCCCCCCGATGGTGAGTCAGACGCCTTCCCGTGACCGCCCTCCCTGCCTGCGGCACCTCTCGGCGCCTCCGTCTCAGCACCCCTCCCGCTTCTCCCACCGCCGTCTTCCGGCCGTGTGGGTGACATCATTCTTCTGCTCCCTATTCCCAGTTAACATGCTGGGCCCCAGTCTCCAGTCTCCTCCCGACATGTAAATTCTTTGCCTGAGCCGCTCACACATGCCCACCCTTTCAACAATCACTCCATTGAGGCTACCTTCCAAATTTAGACCCCGTGTCTTGCTTCCTCCCCCAGATCTATCGTGCCACCGAAGCTGTGCACAAAGTTTGAACTTTGATATCCTACCCTCGCCTGTCTGAGTTCTTCATCTTCTCCAGAAGAGAGTCCTTCTCCCACAAAAGACCCCTTACCACGGCCTCCATACTTCCACCATCTCCATGTGCCATCATCCCCCTTGGTGCCCTGGCTTGAAGCTCACCTGTCTCCTTGTGGTCCTCCCTCTCCTCGACGTGGGTCCTGGCAATCAGGTATCAAGTCCTGCCATTTCTCTCGCCACTCTATAGCGACTCCTTCCTTCCACCCCTGTGCTACCTTGAGTGTCCAAGTCCTTGTGATCCTGGACGACAAGCAATGGCCATCCCATGTCACACCCCGAGCTGGTGTCTCCAGCTCCAGTCCCTCTGAAAGTCACTCTATGCACTTCCGTCAGGTCAATCCTTATTACCTCTTTGTCCACAGACATGCTGGGTGAATGTGTGAGTGACAGGTGAGTGCAACAGTGAGCCCTGATGGTGGAGGGCCTTGAATGCCGAGCTAAAAGTGAAAAACATTACCTTACGGTCTGTGGACTCGTCACTGATCACTAGATTCAGGGCTGCTCAGTCCTTCGACCTGATCTTGTAAAGACCCCAAATTGATTATGACATCTTAGAGCACCTTGGAGAGAGGGCGTCATAGCCTCTGTTTACCTTTTAAACTAAACAAATGCTTCTCAACAGAGGGTGACCTTGCCTCTCAGGGAACATCTGGCAAAGTTTGGAGACATTTTTGGTTGTCACAATCTGGAGGGGGGTGCTACTGGCATCTCATGGGTAGAGACCAGGGATGTTGCTACACAACCTATAATGCACAGCATAGCACCCCCCATACCCCTCCTCCCACCATGAGAAAGAGTTACTCGACCCAGACCATCAGTAGTGCCGAGGCTGAGAACCCCTGATCCTCGTGGCATTGTGATCGTGCAGTGAAGGAAAAACTCTCCCGTCCTTGGAAGGCACCAACTTACCACTTTCGTCTTGGCAGTTTCCAGTTCAGCCAGTGTTTCATTTAATTTCACGGTGAGGGTCTCTACTTTTATAGTCTCAGCTGCCTTAGTTTTCTGAGTCTTTTCTACCATGGCCAGTGCGTCATTTAATTTATAATTTAACATGTCTTCTTTTTGCACTTTTAAATCTATTTCCTAGACAAACAACAAACAGCAAATTATTAGAAATTTGGGAATAAATGTTAATCCTAGCCTTTCCTCATCCTGTTTTTAGAGAGGAGGTGACCTCTGTTCTGCTACTGTTCTGTTGAGCCTTTTTAAGTCCAAAGTTCATGCTTTCTCTGGAAGGTTCCAATTATTATAGAACTCTTTTATATTCAGCTGAGATTTGTCTCCTTGAGATTTCTGGTCTCTGAGCACAGTTCTGTCACCTAGAGCTCACTGAGTAAGTTTTATTTCTCTTTTATGAGACAGGCCTTTAAATATTTGAGGAGGGCTGTCATGTCTCTCTCTAAATCTATTTTCCAGGAAGAATGTGCTGAGTTCCTTCACCTGCTCATCACAGGACCTGCTTTCAGGACACTCCTTCATTTTCCTACGTGGCTTCAGCACCAGGATGACCTCCCCTCCTCCCGTGGGGCCCTGGCAAGGTTGGACTCTGGCTGCCACGTCCTCAATGTCCTCCCCCTCCTCCGGGAACCCAATCTTCCAATCTTTGTCAACACTCTCCTCTCCTTCTTGAGTCCATCCTCAAACACTGTGGAATGTGGGCTTTGTGACAGGCGCTGTGCTGGGGCTGGACGGACTTATTTACTTGACTTCAATTTTTTAAGAGCAGTTTTCGGTTCACAGCAAATTGAGAGGAAAATACATTACAGGGGTTTCTTATCCACCCCACCAGCCCCACACATGCACAGCCTTCCCTACTACCCACATCCCCACTGGACTGGTCCATGTGTTCAACTGATGAGTCCATGTGGACACATCGTTATCACCCGAAGCCCATAGCTTACATTAGGGTTCACTCTCAGTGTCAGCCTATGGGTCTGGACATTTGTCATTAACATTATCCACTGTAATAGTACCATACAGAGTAGTTCCACTGCCCCCCAAATCCTACACGTGTTCCATCTTTTCATCCCCTCTCTCCTTGCCAATCCCCTGTCTTTTTACTGTCTTCATAGTTTTGTCTTTTCCAGAATGTCGTGTAGGCAGAATCATACTGTATGCATCTTTTCACAAACATTTTTTAATCCAATCTAAAATATATTCTTGAGGTTCAGGGCTGGGCATTCCCGGACTCTGCTGCTGACAGTGAAAACTGGCATGAACTTTCTGAGGGGGCAGGTGTCATTTGGGAAGGTGTATCACCAGCCTGAAAATGTTCATATCCTGTGACCCGGTAATTCCACGTTGGGGAATTTATGCTAAAGGCAGAACCACACACATGCACAAGGCCTGATGCACAGAGTTGCTCAGCCAAGCATTTTTCACTCAAGTGAAAAGTGAGAAACAGCCCAGTGCCTGAGGGTGAATGAATCCAGGTTCACCCAACACAGTGCAAACCCAGGTCATCCTTCACCGGCAGGTCATGGAAGAATGTTCAGTGACATGTGGACATATTTGTAACATACGGAGTCAAAAAGCCGTGTCCAAATCAGCGCGCACAGTATAATGGTGTAAATCACGTTGTAATAAATCTGTATTTGTTGGTGTCTGCAATAATGATCAACGTGAAGCCAGCCTGGAAGGAACCACATCAGAACGCCACTAGTGGTAACTCTGCTCAGTGGAATCCTGGGCAATTTTTATGGTCTTCTGAGTGATTTTCCGTATTTTTCAAATTGTCTAGAGCAAACAGGTACTCCTCTTATAATTGGGAAAAGACACTGATTTTTTCTGCGGTGGGGGACAAAACAAAATGTGATTTTCATCACGCGGTGTCTGCCAGCCTCGCCTGGGAGTCAGTGCCATCTGTTTGTACCGCTGCAGTCTGTTCTTATTCGGTGCCTTGACGTGGTCGTTACTGTTGAGAAATCCTGGTGTAGGCAGCGTGCTGACCTGGCCCGAGAAGGTGCTCCCTGGGGACATCGGCAGGCAGAGCACAGAGCAGCAAGGCTCGGCCTGCCCCGGAGAACCCACGACAATCTGAGATGGCTTCTCTTATGGACGGTGAATCCGCCCGGGGGCGGAGCACGCTGCCTGGCATCTTTGGTCCTTGCTGGCCACTCACCAGTTTGCTCAAGTTCATGGTTCACGCGGTTCTGAGTTTATCTTTCTTCTCCCCTCTCTCCTCTTTTGCCTGTATAAATCCTCTTTTCGCCTGTGTCGATGAAATCAATCTTTTGAACGCTCTTCCGCGTGTAGAAGTCAAACAGCACCCAAATGAGCAACTCTGCGTCTGAGTGGGTCTTTGACCTTGTACTTCCTGGGTCTTTCCTGGTAAATGGGGAGTCCCTGGGGCAGAGCCCCGTTTCTCTACCAGCCGGCCTCGAGGGCTGTCACAATTCCTCACCCTCTGGTGTCACCACTGTTTTCACTAAGGCTGTTGTTGAGGACGCTGTTGGTTGTATGACAGAGTCTGCTCTCTGCTGGTCCTGAGGAGAGATGCTCTCTGGGCCGAGTACCCAGAAGGTCTCATTTCCGGGAGCACTCGGTCCATTTCTGGCTAGTGAACTGCACAATCCCTTTCACTGTAACTCCTAGACTAAAAATTAGGACCCATTTATCAATGTCATGCTCCACACTTTTTTTTTTTTTTTGCATTAGTCTCGTTCCAAATCCATTTTCTGTCCTGAATAATCTATTTTAAAATTCTAACTCCTCCTTTTCCCCTACCCCTAACTGAAGGACTTTATGCAAGAGCCATGGTGAAGCATCTGGGGAGACAAGGCTGCGTGTAGAGATGGCACCCTTTGGGTTCTCCCTCCGCCTGCAGCGCTGCCCGCCCACGGGGGGTCCGGCACAGGTGTGTCAGCGGGAGCTGACAAATCTTGCATCGCTTCACCCGGCTCTGGTCTGCTCCCTCTGGACACGCCCCAGCTGGTCAAGGCCCCACTTAAAAAGTGGTGCCTGGGACTGATAAGTAATCCAGATGTGGTTTACAGGCACTCATCTCCCTGGAGCAGCGTCATTCCAAGAGCGCATGGGCTACTTGTTAAAAATGCAGATTCCTGAGTCCACCCTGCAGACAGTGAGTCAGAATTTCTGGGGGTGAAGCCCAGCAACTGGGAATTTAAAATGCACCCCGCCCTCCAGTGTTTCTATGCACGCTAGTGTTTGGGAATATTTCTTCAAAGAAAACAATCTAAGATCAATGTGAATAGACTTACAGGCCTGTTTAGACCCATCTGGTCTTGAAAATCCTTTGAAATTGCTCTTACTCGTATTTAAATTTAACTCACTATTGTCAGGTTGTGGGTTTATCACTTGCTATAATAATAAAATTAAAAATAAAATAAAAATAATAAAAGCAGCCGACACACACAGTGTTCGCCGACTGCTGGGTGCTTCTCTCTGTGGATGTTAGCAATCAAGCCTCACAGCTCCACGAGGTTGACCTGTTGGATTACCTGTATTTCATAAATAAGGAAACTAAGGTGCAGAGATGGCAACTCCTGCCCAACGTCCCACAGCCAGAGGGTGGCAGAGGTGGGATCTGAACCCGGACTGCCTGCCCCCGGAGCCCAGGGCTTAGCCATCCCGGATCCTCCACGTCTTTTCCTCTTTGAGACTCGTACCTCCTTCTGCTTGGTTATGCGGTTCTCCAGATCTTGCACCTTTTTCTTTTCCTTCTCTATGGCCTCCTTCGCTTTGTGCTTCTCGTAGGCGATGCTGCTTTCTGTAATCTGGAAGTCAGTGACAAGTGGTGTTGAGGGTATGGCACGAGGAGGAAGGGGAGGGCACTGCAAGGGGAAGCCGGGGTTAGTAATCGCTGAAACCAGTGAGTCAGGGTTTGGGAGCGAGAGTTCCAGGAACAGGAGGACACCTGGAGGAGAGGGAGGTGAGAATCTCGGCCTGCCCGGCACGCCAAGAACCCGGAAGTCATGGCTTGGTTGATTATGTCCCTAAAAGGGAGAGTAATTCGTCACTCAGGATTTCTGGGCTGGTGCTCAGGAAGTGACATGCTGGTGAGTGTTCAGGTTAAGGCGTTTGGCGCTGAGCCACTAACTAAACTACTAAACAGGTGTTGGCCCAATGCCGGGCCTTGGAAGTGCCCGGCCTCTTGGGAGGTGGGGCAGGAGAGATGAAGCCTGGTGGGGCACACGGGGAGTGGGGATGCCTCCTGTCCCAGCAGGCTTGATGCCTGTGGCTTCAAAGGACACTGGTGGTCTCCCTCCAACCTACAAAGGCTTGGGTCCGAAAACTGAAGTCCAGGGCAGTCTGGGACCGAGAACATATACCCAACAGATCTGGTGATGGGGAGGGGATAGGAGCCCAGCTTCACCCACACAAGCCCTAGGAGGTACACAACCAGAGCAGGGTCGAAAAACTCAACTGGTAGCTGTTGAAACTGTTGTAGTTACATCTCCCATGCAAATACAAGGTTCACAGGGACAACACTTAATAAACAAACAAACAAACGAATAAATTACATAAACAAAGGCTGGAAAGATGCGCACCATCTTTCACATGACGGGGGTTTGAGATTATGGTAACTGGTACTTTCTTCTTTCACTGTTCTGTAATCTTTTAAATTTTCTTCAGCAAACAAGAATGATTTGGTAAAAAGAAAAACTACTGAAAGTTGTAAGAGGGGCTGCTCTGCTGGGGGCAGGATGAGACATCGGATGCGTGGCCCTGGAGTAAAGGTGATCTTCCCGACAGCCCTGCTGTTCTAGCATCGTGTCCCTGGCCTCCATCCTCCCCGCCCCGCTCTGCACCCAGGCCTCCCTGCTCCACCTGGGCTCTGACTCTCCTCCCTGCAGGGGCTTGGCATTTTCCTACTGCCAAGTCTGCTTAAGACTGTTCAGCCCCGACCCTGCCTGTCTAAGAGGCCACCACCCTCTTCCATGTGCCCCGTGGGAGGGTGCGTTCCCTTCTCTAATTTTGTGCTCCCTGGCAAATCACAAATGAAAATGACAATGATGATACTGCCCGCTCTCTACTCGATACCACGTGAGCACCTGCACCGCGTACTGAACGCAAGCCCCTAGGCAGCATCTGCCCCTCATTTCGCAGGTGAGGACGTGGAGGCTGTCAGTGAGACAGTAAGAGGATGAGTAATGTGCCAAGGTCACACCGTCAGGAGGTGGTGGTGCCAGCTCAGACGCTGGTGCCCTGCCCTGACTATTCTGTCACCTGGCTTCTGGACCTTGCCTGATCCGTCCTCCTGGTTCAAACTCCACTCTACCTGGAGGCAAGAGACACGCTCGTGTATTCATACTTAGGCTGGTGCAAAGTCTGCCACCCTGCTCATCTATATTAGGGACACTCCGGGGACAGCCACTGACCACAGTTTGGGTTCTACTCCTTAACAAGGCATACTCTGAGTCGGTGCACCCTCACCCTATGCGGACTCTGACCTCACTTCCTTGCATGGGCTGGCACAGTCCCACTGCCAAGGTCTTTGCTTGACTATCCAGCCCCCACGTTGGGCCACACGCACCATCCTCCCCACCCGACCTGGACTCTGACCTCACCTGGGCAGGTGCTTCACAGTGAATGCATTGATTCCAGACAACAAACTACTGGGGTGGTTCTGTCATTGTACCCACATTACAGATGAGGGCCCAGAGAGGGCAAGGGGCTTGTCCAGGGTCACACAGCATGTTAGGGCAGAGCTGAAATTTGAACCATGCCCCACTTTGCCTACTCTGTGTCTCCCTCCGACTTTCTTCCCCTGACCCCTCATCTGGCTTCTGTCTTGTTCCAGCTTATTTCACTCCTCGTGCCCCCACCTCCGCCCCCCGGGCTAACACAGGCCCTCCCTCCTTTGCATGTGGGCTGCTCGATGTAGGGGCGTCTCTTCCCTAGATGTTTCCTTGGTGCTTCCTCTCCCCTCCGGGTCTCACTCAATGTTACCTCCTCCGAGAGGCTCTCCCTACCTGTGGGCCACTCCCTAATCCAGCCCTCTTTTGTCTTCTCCACGGCACCTGGGGCTCTGCAGTCACCCTGTGCGTCTGTGGTTGTCTGTCCCCCCACCCTAGAGCGGAAAGTCTGGGAGGGCATGGTCGAGGTCCGTCTAGACCCTGCAGTGTCCCTGATGCTCAATAGGGCTGAGCACACGGTAGGTGCTCGGTAAATATTTGCGGATGGATGAATAAAACTGAATTAAGCAACTCACTGGAGTCACGGCTCTGTTTCTGGAAGTTCCACGAGGGCCAGCACGTGCCTGTGTGTGCCCTCTCTGGCCCTCAAGCTCAGCTCCTGGAGATGCCATTACAGGTCACTAAGGGCCCATCTCCCTGGCCTCCTGACCCCGAGAGCCCTTCTTTGGCTTCCAGAGTGTGGCTCTGGCGTTCAGGCTGAGCTGAGTGACAGCCCTCCTCCCAGCCTTGGGGTCTGCCTTTCACGGGCAGGTGTGGCTGGTGGGCCCAGTCCCCAGGCTGGTGGGGGTGGATGTCTCCAGCTCTGCCTGGGCTTGGCACTTGGACAGCCCTCCCCTCGCCACATCACCCTCTCCTTGAGGATACACTTCTCATCTACTGCAGAAGGCACTGACCCCTGGTGCTTCTGTGATGTGCCCATCCCGTGAGCGGGTTAAGTACCTGTCTACTCCATTGTACTCTGCGATGTTTGTGTCTCTACCTGTCTATCGGTCCAGGGAGGGTCTCCTTGGGAGTCTGCAAAACTGGGGAGGGGGGTGTTTTTCTCCTGTGTCCATGCTGAGTTGCATCAGAAATACCTTCCAACGATGAGGAGGAAGGGGACTGACCCAGACTCCAACCCTGGGGTTCTCCCCTGGGGTACATCTCTCTTATGAGTTAGCTGACCAGCAGTGCTTAAGCACAGGGCCCTCCACGTACGAGTATGGTTCTAAGTACTTAATATATACTCACTCATTTAATCCCATGAGGCAGGGACTATTACCAGCCCCATGTTCCGGATGAGCAAACTGAGGCACAGGGGGTTAAGTGGTCTGCCCTAGGTCATACGGTTGGTGAGCTGTAGGATGGGATACTGGCCACTCTGAGTCGGGGCGCCGCTCCCACCTGCCCACGTTACCCCCTGCTCTACATCAGGGCACCACGTCTGGTTCTGGCGCTCCTTCCAAAGGGGTCTGGCTGCCACAGCCCGCTTTCTCTCTCTCTGCTCCTCATACCTCCTTCTGCTGGGTTAAATGGTTCTCCAGGTCTTGTACTTTTCTCTTTTCTGTCTCTAAGGCTTCCTTTGCTTTTCTTTTCTCATGGGCCATGCTGCTCTCCAAAACCTGAAAATCAATGACCAGTCTTTTTGGTTGCCTTCACCTTTAGGGGCAAAGTTGCTAATAATGGTGACACTGTTAATAATGCTAATAGCTCAGATGCTGGGGGTTTGGTCTTCCATGCCAGGGCCCAAGGCTGGCACGTCTTACCCAGTTTGCTCTCACAGCAACCATATCAGAGAAGTGAGTGGCCCCACTTTATGGATGAGGAAATTAAGGAACAGAAAGTTGATGAGGGCTGAGGGATCATGCAGTCTGTTAGTGGCGAGGCCAGGACTGAACCTTGTGCGACAGAAGGCACGTTGCCTGTGTGCGGAGGCCCTGGCAGGAGGCGAGGGAGCAGAGGGAATCAGGCCTGTCTTATTTCGGAGTCTAAACTCTTATCAGGGCACCAGGCAGCCTCTCGGATAAGAAGAAGAATCTCATTAATAATGGAATTTCCCATTATTGAAATAAATCGCTTAAAGAGAATCAGGTTTCCAGGGGAGGGCGGTGTATTGAATTAATGAGCCACACGATTTCTAGAAGGGGTGTGGGCGAACCTCACCAGGGAGGCTCTGAGAGGGTGGGAGGGACGTGGTTAGTATTTAGTGCCCATAATCAAGGAATTTTATCTAGGAAGCGACCTGCTGATACGCTATTCAGTTGACGCAAATCACAGAAGGATCTAAGCTGCCGGCAGGGCCCGTCTCCAGTGGTGGCAAGAAAGGGCACCTGAACTTTCAAATGGGTTGTGCGTTAAACGCCAGCTTGGCTGTCAGATGTCTGGAACTTGGAACATGGCTTCCATTACAGCCGGTGGCTAGGGGTCTAGATCAGCCTGCAAAAATATTTAATCTCTAACATGGATGAAATACGACATATTTTGATATATTTTCCAGTGAAAAGTCATTAAAAACCCCCAACACTCAGCTGTTCCAATACCAGCCCTAAACGAAGCAGCAGAGCAGTCACATCACGGGAGATTCACATTTATTTTGAACATCTGAGGCGGGTTTCGGGGTAAGACAGCTTCCTGCCAGTGACTGGGGTTGGGTCCCCCGCGCCTGGTCTCATGTCTACGCTTGGGGCTTTGCTCTCGGTAGCTCCTCTGCTGCTGCGACGGCCACTCCGGGGAAGACTGTCCTTGCATGAGTCACACATGGCTCCTGTCCCCTCAGCCGCTCTGCACTCTGGGCAGGTGGTGGGAATTCACCTTTCGCGATACCTCAAAACCCGCATTATGACCTAGTGATTCCGCTGTCCTTAAAGATGTGTCTGACAATAGGGAGGGAGGTCTAACAGAAAAAGGAGTCAGGTGACCCTCTGAGGTTGATCAAAGTCTGCGCCTGGGATTTTTATCTCAGATTTCCTTGACAAGAAGCTGCGGAGAGGTTCTGGCAGGAGATATGGGCTGGCATTTTTCTTGGCCTGGGGTGACCTGGCCACAGCTCCTCCCTGCCATAGGGTGTCCATCACCAGGCTTCCCTGTAATCTCCCTCCTGAAGTCCCTGTGACCTCGAAAGCTCTAAATTCAAGGGGCTGCCCCCCAGCCCGGGGCTGTTGACCTCCTGGTGGCATTTGGCCCTGGGAGCCCTTGTGAGCGCCTCCTCCTCATCGCCACACCTGGAGAAATAACTCAGGGCCAGGCCTCGGTGACACTGTTTACACAGGCCTGCAGAGCCCAGCTGTGCGCAGACCCCAATGAGACCCGACATGTAAACACCTTCCCTCTTGGGATCAGATCAAATTGCAGAGGCTCCATCTTTGTCCCTCAGGGGTGGGAGGGCAAGGCTTTTACTCTGAGGGGTGGGGACAGAGTGGGGGGTCGATAGAGAACAAGTGCCTGAACAGACATAGAAGTACAGTGATCATACTAACAGCCACCGTTCACTGCATGATGCTTCTGCCAGACACTTCACTGTACAGCGTCTCTAATCCTCACAGCCAACCTTTAAAGAAGGCAGATAATGAGCCAGTCAGGAGCCCAGCCAGAATTTGAACCCATGTCTCATCTGCCTGCCAAGCCTGCATGCCCCTGGGCTGCCTCAGTATTGAAACACTAAAGAAAGCATTTTGTAAAAAAGACTCAGGGAATCTGAGGGGGACCCCGAGGTAAGCATGAGTGAACAATGTAACAGGGCTTTCCCCAAAGCTAGTCTGGGCACATCAATAGAAGTCTAACATCCTGAACGAGGGAGGGGAGAGTCTTGCTCTAGGCCACTAATGGCTGGAGAACTGGGTCCAGCTTTGGCTACAAATGGTTTAGGAAGAAAACAGATGAAGGGCCACAAACTCAGATGCCTGTGGAGGTTGGACAGTTACCCCAAATGAAGTGGGTTGTGTTTAATGCTGCAATAGGGAATGCTGAGGACTGTGGCAAATTTCTTCTACTTGGTTCAACTCCAGTCCATTTTTGTCAAATGGAAAAGAGGGCCAGATTTTCTGACTGTGCAAGGGAGGATGGAAATCTGGATTTTTTAGCAAATTTTATGAGTTCAAGATAAAACTTCCCATGGCCAAACATAACATGTCCACAGGCCCTTTTCAGCTGGTGAGCTGCCAACCAGTGACTTCTGGAGAGCAGAGCAGGTCAGAGGAGGGGACCAAGGCCGGGCCCCAGCCCTGTGAGGCATATAAGGAGGAACAAGGCGATTTGGGTCTGGAGAGGAGCAGGTGCCTCTATTTTCAAGCATCTAAAAGGCTATTCTGTGGAAGAGAAAGTAGATGGGTGCAGCAGGAGCCCAGGGGGCACGTGGAAGACTGATACCCTTCTGGGAGAGAGTTTCATTTAACTCAACATAAAGGAAACATTTTCTGCCAGCCCAAGGCATCAACCCTAGGATGGACTGCCCTGGGCTGTAGAAAATTCCTTGCTGGTGGATTGCAGGCTGGATGATTTGGGGATGTTTTCGGAGGATGCACGCAGCCCTATAGTCCCAGGACACTGTACCTCCTCTATTTCTGTGCTCTGGGATGCAATCTCCATGCAGAAGATGCTCATGTCATCAGCCCCAACTTATCTCCCAAGCCTTGTCTAGGACTGTATTTTAAACTGTTTACAATTTTTTCCAACTGGTTGTCAAGGCTACAGCTCTAGGGTTCTCTCCTGGAGTCCCCCATGCTTCTTCCCAAAGTGGCTGAGCCCTCCCAAGGACAAATTACTCCAGGGAAGCTCTGCCACGTTCTACCCTCATCATACATGGTTCTGAACTTACTTCCACAGGGCCCTCAAGCTGGATTTGGGCTCGAGGGGACTAACTCCCCGGCTGCATACCTCCTTCTGGCGGGTTAAGCGATTCTCCAGCTCTTGGACTTTGGTCTGTTCTTCCTCTAATGCTTCTTTCACTCGGTTTTTCTCTTGAGAAATGCTTTCCTCCAAAGCCTGAAAACCAATGACTGCAGTGTAATAGACATACTTACCACGGCGGGAATCTGGAGTCTGTTGGGCACTGCACAGGTGAGCCCTTCCCTGCTCAGGACAGCCCCCGGGGGGAGACTGCGGGCAGCTGAGAGCCTGGGAGCCCGGGTGGGCAGGCCCAGATTATCACCCCGGGGCAGTCTGTCCTAGTTGCCTGACCTTGACTTGGGCTCAGGCCGACTCTGTCTCCGCGAGCTGCATACCTTCTTCTGGTGGGTTATGCGATTCTCCAGCTCTTGGACTTTGGCCTGTTCTTCCTCTAATGCTTCTTTCGCTCTGCGTTTCTCTTGAGTAATGCTTTCCTCCAAAGCCTGAAAGTCAGGGACTGCTGTTTATTAGACATCGTTACCAGGGTAGGAATCCGGTCTCTGTGCCGGATTAGCTCTTTCACTTCTTAAGACAACCCCATGGAAGACAGAGGGCAGTAACCTGGGAACCAAGAGCACAGGGTCTGGGGTTGGCAGGCCCAGATTAGAGCCTCTGGCTGATCCTTCCTAGGTACATAGCCTTGGGCAAGAGAAAAGCTCTACAAGCCTCAGTCTCCCCATCTGTACAATGGGCACAGAAATAGTGCTTCCTACGTTGGGTTGATGGCAGGGGCCTATGAGATGAGGAACATGAAATGCTTGGCACAGGATAACAATTCACTGGTAAAGATCAATCATTTCTTCTGTCTTTTCAGCTTTTTGCCGAGGAGGACACAGTCTTCGAGAGATTAAGGAATCTGCCCAGTTTACTAGTAAATCACATAAACAGGGATTTGAACCCTGGTCTCTTTGACTCTAGAGCCAAGGGGTAGGCCAACTAGAGCCTCTGGACCAAATCTGGCCCGCTGCCCGCTTTTTGTAAATAAAGTTTTATCAGAGTCTCCAAGCTCGTTGTTTGTGGATTACCTACGACTGAGAAGTCACGACAGAGACCACACATCCTGCAGAACTGAACATACATCTACTGTCTGGCTCTTTATGGAAAAAGTCTGCCAACCCCTGATCTAAACCATCAGTGTGTGCACAAACCGGGGAAGCATTGGCAACAGATCATAATAAAAAAAGAATGTTAGCTCCACAAAGGGACCTAGAATTTCCTATCCTTGAGACAAGAGTCCTGCAACAAATCAAGATCCATGAGAAGGAGCTTAATTAATGAATTCTGACACATGTATTTTTCAGAAAGGGATGGGGGAGACACTGCATTGTGATATGAGTGAGGTTCATTTAAAAATTGGGGCAGCTGGCACTAAAGCCTGGGTCAGAATTTTCAGATAAGTCCCTAGGGTCAAGTTGATCAACAAAAGTGTCTGGGGAAGGATGACCCTCCACGAGACAACTGTCTGCTCAGGGAGGGGCGTCCCTGGCATCCCCCTCCGCAAGGGGTGGTGTGAGCTGAGGTTTGCTGTGATTAAAGAGGGTTTGATGTCTGTCCTTGAAACCCTGTGTCTGTTGGAATTGGTGTTACAGATGGGCGTCTGGGAGGCCCAGGCCGGTGCCCACGCTGGTGTTGAACGTGCTGGGGCTGAAATACTGTACATCTGTAGTGGAAAAGTCTATCGAAAATTAAAAATAAGACATTTGGAGAGGGAGAAGTTAATCAGAGAGGAGGGAGGAAATGGGTGGAGAGAGTTTTGTGAAGGTTTCGAAGTTTCTAGGTTCTTTCTGCTTTTATTTTCCTCTCTGTGGAATGGTACGGGCTTGTCCTATATCGAATTGCCCCTCAAAAGGGACCCGCCTTGATTTAAGGCTATCGTTAACATTACCTTTATGTGGATCATACATGATTTTGGTCAGATGGTTCTTCCTCTTTAATCTTTTATTTCACAAAAGGCAGAAAGAAAGGCAGAGAAAGAGGCAAACAGGAGAAGAGGTAACCGGGCACGAATTAGAGGATGAAATGAAACAGGCAGAGGTCTCTGCCTCTTGGAGAGGTCTGGAGCACCGGTGACAGAGAAGGATGGTCCAGGTCGGGCGTCACCAAACTGCCACTGGTGAAAGATGGAGGAAGCGGCAGGTCCAGTCCTCCTCGGGGGAAGAAAGGAGGTGTGGGGGCAGAGCCAGGGTCCAGCGGATCTGGTGCTGCTATTTGAGGTGGGCGGGGGGAGAGGCAGCTGCAAACGCCCCTCACACCCACCCACGGCAGTGGCTCTCCACTGTGGCTGCACGCTGGAACCACCAGGGAGAGCTTACAACTCCCAGTGCGTGAACCACACCCTCACCCCAGTTAGATCAGAACCTGGGGGTGGGGGTCGGGGGAAAGGTGCAAGAATTAGTATCTTCTAATCTCTCAGATGACAAAAGTGCAGTGAAAGTCGGGAGCTGGATCTAGGATGACGGCGACTGAGGGAGTTAAATCAATGGTGGGTCCCTGAATCTCAGAAAGGGCCAACTCGAAGACAAGGATGAGAATCGGCTCATTAACTGCAGTTCCCTGGCTTTCTCCATAGATTCGGATTCAGGGGATCTAGGGTGGGGCCCAGGAATCTGTATTTTTAACCAGCATCCAGATGGTTCTTATCCGCCAACTTTGGGAAATCCTTCCTCTAAGACTTGGTGGCTGAAAATGCGGTCTGCACAGGTGCGTGTCAGCACCAGCTGGGAGCCTGTCAGAAATGCAGACTCCCAGGCTCCGCCCCAGAGCTGCTGAGTCAGAATCTGCCTTTTAACTACACCCCCAGGTGGTTCACCAGCATGTCTGAGCTTGAGAGGTGCCACTGTAAGCATCCTCTAAATGGCTTGGTTTCTAGAAAAGTAAGTAGCAATTCTGGCCATGTCTTTCCCCTGATGTCCACAAAGAGAAAGCAAAAGGCTGAAACAACACAAAGGTGGTCTTGTACACTCTTGGGAACCACCTGTCAGTCTCAAACCAGGACCTGCAGTAACTATTCAGATTCATAAAATCAACTGCAATATATAAACAAATGGACTACCATTTCCAGACATTTCAGTAACCTTGCCTGTTCAAGTTGATTTTACTCTGAGTTTTAGAACTCAAGCTTCGTGATAATTCCTCCAACATCATTCACCCTCTTTAATTAATTTTGTTCCACGGCACCCAACAAGGAGTGGCTGGTTTCTCCATCTAAGGACGCGCCCTCGGTTTCTCACAGGAAGGGCCGTTTCATTAGTTGTCGGGAGCAAAGAGGAGGACAGGAATCCCCTTACCGCCTTCTCTTCAGTCAGCCACTTGACTCTGGCTCTCAGCTTCTCCTCTTGCTGCAGCCTTTCCTCATTCAGCCTCTCCTTCTCTGCCAGATGCTCCCGCAGCTTTTCTTGCAGCAAGGACTGCTGAGATTCCTGAGAGCTGCTGATCCTGATCTGAAATGAGAGGAAGGGGAACTGCAGCTGACGGGGACAGGACCAACGCAGGAGTCACTTCCACTACCTTCGGGGGAGCGATGAACGTTGACAAAATCTTAGAAACACAGAAAAACTATGCTTAGCCTAGTACCTAGCAGGGAAGCAACAGAACACAGTGGTTAAGAGCTCAGGCTTCAGCTCTAGATAGAATCTCAGCTCTAGTTCTTTTTTCTTTTTCCTTTTTTATGGGGGGGTGGGGTGGGGTAATTAGGCTTACTTGTTTGTTTATTTTTAGAGGCGATACTGGGGATTGGACCCAGGACCTCGGGCATGCTAAGCACGTGCTCTACTACTTAAGCTATACCCTCCCCACTCTAGCTCTTTCTAGACACCTCTTCATTTAGAAAATGAGGTTGAAGGGGGAGGGTATAGCTCCGTGGTAGAGCGTGTGCTTGACATGCTCAAGGTCCTGGGTTCAATTCCCAGTACCTCTGTTTTAAAAAAAAAAATTTAAATAAATAAATAAATGAATACATAAATAAACCTAATTACCTCCCCCACTGAAGTCCCCCAAACAAAAAAACAAAATTTAAAAAAAGAAAATGAGGTTAGTACTAGTGTCTACCTCTTAGTCATAAGAATTAAATGAGATAATGATGGAAAGCTTTTAGCACAGTGCTTACTTAGCACATAGTAGGTGCTCAGTAAATGGTAGTTAGAATGATTAGTTCCTATTTGCTGAGTGTAAGAGAAAAAGCAGTGAGCCAGGGCCACAAGGCCTGAGCTTTTGTCTTGCTTCTTCCACCAACTAGCTGCGTGACGCTGAAACAGTCCCCTAGCCTCAGAACATCAATGTCCGTATCTGTAAAATAAGGAGAATGGACTAGGTCAGGGGTTGACAAACTATTGTCTGCAGGCCAAGTCTGGTCCACTGCCCATTTTTATAAATAAAGTTTTATTGGAACAGAGCCATGCCCATCACACCATTCATTTACACGTAGTCTATGGCTGCCTTTGCTCTACAACAGCCAAGTCAAAGAGGTGTGATGGAGACCGTATGGCCTGCAAAGACTTAAATATCTGGCCCGTTATGGAAAAAGTCTGTGGACCCCTGGACTGGATGGTCTTTGTGGTTGATTGTAATGGTGGTCCCAATATCTCGCCCTTCCTCTAGCCATGTCCTTGGCTAGGTGACTGGCAGTGCCCACCCATATCCTGTCCCCTGACACTGAACTCAGTCATGTGACCTGTTTGGGCCAGTGGGATGTTGGGAGACATAACACACGCAGAGGACTGAAAAGCACTCCACGTCTGGGTCTGCTTTCTTGTCTGGATTTCTGTTTCCTCTACTATTACTGCGACGGCATGCCCAGGCCAGGTTGCTGGAGGACGAGAGGCGCATGGAGCCCAGCACAGCTGCTCCATCTGAGGCCAGCCCAGGCCAACCGAAGGCCGGCCAACGCCCAGACACCTGAGAAAGCCCACCCAAGGTTAGCGGACCCACCTAGCGGCTGACCCCAGACTTGTGAACAGCAGTTGTGGAACGCCGCTGAAGTTTCACGGTTGCGTATAACACAGTATTAATATGGCAATAGCTATACTGTGATACAGTTCCTAAGGATCATCTTGCCTCTAAAATGTTGACGTGTAACTTTTGGTAAGTCTGCTGCCTGGACTTGGGCAAGCCGTACTTCTTCCACTGAATTTAATCAACACAACTTTTTAGATCTGACAGGCATTTACATTCTTACGGTTTTTGACACAGGACAACAAGCCTCCTTGTCCTCCTGGGAGAGCTCATCTCCCCTGTCTGAATCATTTCGTGTGCAAACAGAGACACCATCTCACCTTCTGCAGAATGTGTACTGACTTCCTAACAGAGGGCAAACAGGGTTAGGATGCACTGTGCTGTGTAAAGGCTGAGGAGGAGCTGAAACAAACTTCTGAAGTTAAAAGATTACCTGAAGTTCCTGGGTCTGGCTTGTGATTTTCTTATAATGGTCCAGAAGGTATTTCAGATACAAGGACAATCCTTAAAACGAGAATGAAGGAGAAGGTAAGTATCAATGCAATTCACCTCCTTTGCTTTCTGCGTAATGTCTTCACAGAGCTTGCCGGCGGGAGAATGAGAGCCATGCTGCTCTCTCATCAAGAAAATGTGAGTTGATTAGCTTTTGCTGGGTTCAAATCCAAGTTTTGGGGCAATAAAAAATCATCAACGGAACTCCTATCGACTAAATGTCCAGTGTGCTTTGAAACTGTGGGCTGAGTGTGGGCGGGCGAGATGAAGCCGTTCCTCAAGGGACTTACGGTTCAGTACAAGAGACGAGGTCTGAGTGCCTGATCGGAAACAGGCAGCAACTCCAGGTCCCGTGGAAGTGACTGCTGGAGGAGTGGGGCGGTGAGAGTCCAGGGGAGGAGAGATCGTTCGTTTCCCCTGGAGGGGTGACTCTTGGCTGAGAATTCACTGGGTGTGGGCCTTGATGGGTATGCAGAATTCCAAGCTGGAGGGGAGGGCATTTCCGAATGCAAGATGTGGAAGGATGAATAATGATCCCCAGAGAAATCCAGGTCCTGATCCCTGGAGCCCGTGAATGTCACCTTACAGGGCAGAAGGAACTTTGCAGATGTGATGAAGTTAAGGATCTTGAGATGGGGCGCTTATCCTGGATGATCTGGGTGGGCCCAATACAGTCACGTGGGGTTTTCTTTTTTCAATCTTTTTGTCTCTCTCTTTTTTTGTAGAGGGAGGGAGTTAGGTATGTATGTATGTATGTATGTATGTATGTATGTATGTATGTATTTAAAAACAAACAAAACAAATTTAAATGGAGGTACTGGGGATGCTGAGCATGCTGTCTGCCACTGAGCTACACCCTGCCCCCTAGTCATATGGGTTCTTATCAGAAGCAGACAGGGAGTCTGACCACACACAGAGGAGAAGGTGACGAGACAGAAGAGGAGAGTTGACGATGCTCCACTGCTGGCTTTGCAGATGGAGGAGGGGGCCGTCAGCCAAGGAATGCAAGGAATAAAGGTCTAGAGATGGGACAATGTGGGGAAACAGATTCTTTCCTAGAGCCTCCAGAAGGAGCCAGCCCTTTGACTTCAGCCTAGTGAAATGGACTTTGGACTTTTGGCCTCCAGAGCTGTGAAGGAATAAATACGGATTGTGTTAGGCCACTCAGTTTGTGCTAATTTATTCTAACAGCCATAGGAAACTAATGAGGGGGCTGAAGGCAGAAGAGGAGGTGGAGAAATGCAGTGCCTGTTCCAGGAGAGCACTGTGCTTAACTGGTGTGGAGCGGACGATGGGGGAGGGAAGGGGTAGAGAGGAATTGGGGTAGGAGGCTGAGTCAATGTGTGGCCAGCCTAGAAGAGTAGCTTAAAGAGTATAAATTTGACTTAAACATTTTAGGAATGTCATGAGTGTGACCTGTGTGTCCAGCCCTCTGGGAAGCGATCAACGCACCGCATCGTCCAACCATCCCCCCGTTTTACAGATGAGCCAGTCGGGCTCTGAGACCTGTGGATTCTGGACATCACGCAGCTGGCAAACGGCTGAGCCCGGGCTGGGGCTCATGGCTGTGGGACCCCAGGGTCTGAGTCACTGTGAGTTCAGCTGCTGATGGAGCAGTGAGTTGGCTTCATGAAGGGTGTTTTTCCAGAAAAACAACTGGGAATGAACTGGAGAAGGAGGAGCCAGCAGGGTTTCTTAATGGCAGCACTGCTGACACGTGGGGCTGGGCCATTCTCGGTTGCGGGGCTGTCCTGGGCTCTGCAGGACATTTAGTAGCATCCCTGGCCTCTACCACTGGATGCCAGGAGCACCCCCCACGCCAGTTGTGATCATCAAAGGTAAGAGGGTTTTGAGAAAGAGAACCAAGGGCGGTGGGAGGGCTGGAGAGAACACAGCTCGGGGAGGAAGCGGGGCCTTCAGTGCAGGCGGCTCCATGGCAGTTGCTAAAGAGGCAAAGACAAGGTAGGAAGTTGGTGGTGAGGAAGGCAGGAAGTCACGCATGCCGAGATCTTAGTGGGACAGGAGTGCGAGCCGTAACAAAGGAGCTAAAGGAGCAGTGGTCCCAGGGAGCTACCCTCTCGAAGCGCCCGTCTGATGACAGAGAGGAGTAACAGGGAGAGATGTCAAAGAAGGAAGTCGTGATTCAGGACCTTGTGCCCAAGATCTCCTGGGAGGGAGAGGGAAGGGGAGACGCAGGGACGGAAGAGCTGCATCTGGGGGAGACAGAGGGAAGGGAGAAAGGATGGGTGCAGCGAGAGAAAGGAGGAGAGCTTAACAGGCTCATGCCTGGGACCTTGACCTCCGACAATGCAACTTGCTGAGAATTTCCAGCTTGGAAGAGTGAGGAAAATACTATAATAATAGCTATTAAGTATTAAGCACGTGCTGTGCGCCAGGCACCATGCCAGGGGTCGCATGCACGCTATTTCTAATCATTGTAGACAACCCGTGTTTGCATTTACAGATGAGACACAGAAGACCAGCAGGTTAAGCTGCAGAGCTGGTCAGTGGTAGGAGCAGAATTCAGACCGAGGTCCGTCCTTGTCTTTTAAGAGAGACTGGAGGCTCGAGAGTGATGGGTTGGGTTGGCTTCTGTGAAGTGTGCATTAGGAGACCGCAAGATAGCAGAGATGGGTGGCGTTGGCTTGGGTTCTAGGAACCTGGTGAGTGTATGGATTTCTGGGGCTAAATTGGGAGGGGTCTGCAGTCCGCTCAGCTGCAACCCTGTGACCCAGGAGCCCGAGGGGCTGGATCAAATTCTGGGTAGGATCTAAAGCCGACTGGGGAACAGAGGGAACTGAGGGTGTGGGAGGGGAAGGGTGTGGTCTTGTTTCTCCATTCATTGATGAACTGTAATCATAAGGGGATTTCCCTCTTTGGGGGAAGAGGCACGTCTTTATTATATTTCTGGTTACAAAAGATACACGTGCCTGTTACACAAATCCAAATATTACAGAAACCTATAATGTGGACAGTGCTCCCTACTGTGTCCTCAGTGGCCAGCACATAGTAGGCCTGCAATAAATAGCTGTTGAATGGCTGAGTGAAAGTCAAGACCCATGTAGTCCCACCATGCTCGGACAATGCTCTCAACACTTTCTGTCTTTTCCTCCAGATCTTTCCTTTGGTCAGATACTGACTTAAAAAAAAATGGGAGAACACTATGCATATTGTATTACAGCTTGTTTTTTTTTTTTCACTAAAAAAATACTGCTTACCTTGGGTATCTGAGAAAAAGTGATTTTCTATGTATGCAGGGAAGCCTTTCATTGGTAACAAAGTCTGGCAGAAATAGACACAATTGACTGAGCTTGCAAAGAAAAACGCGGAGTTCTTTCTTTCCCTTATCAAAAGAAGCTGAGGAACCAGGCAGGAGGAGACGGGAACTAACTTTTAAGGTCCTCCTCAGATGTCTCCTATCTTCCCAGCTGGACCACACAGCGAATCCCTCACCAATCAGATTTTTTTTTTTTTTAGGTCATAGATTTTTTTAAATTGAGGTATAGTTGATGTACAATATTATATGTTTCAGGTGTACAACATAGTGATTCACAGGTTTTAAAGGCTATACTCCATTTCTAGTTATTATAAAATATTGGCTCAGTTCCCTGTGCTGTACAATGGCCTCACAGCTTATTTATTTTACACATAGTAGTTTGTACCTGTTAATCCCCTCCCCGCTTGCTTCTCTTTACTTGTAACCACTGGTTTGTTCTCTGTATCTGTGAGTCTGTTTCTTTGTTATATTCACTAGTTATTTTATTTTTTAGATTCCACATATAAACATCATACAGAATTTGTCTTTCTGTCTGATGTATTTCACTTAGCATAATACCCTCCAAGTCCATCCATGTTGTTGCAAATGGCAAAATTTCCTTCTTTTTTATGGCTGAGTCATATTCCATTGTGTGTATATGTATGTGTACCACATCTTCTTCACCCAGTCATCTGTTGATGGGCACTTAGGTTGTTTCCGTCTCTTGGCTGTTGTAAATAATGCTGCTATGAGCATTGGGGTGCATGGATCTTTTTGAATTAGTGTTTTCTTTCTTTTTTTTTTTCCTGATAAATATCCAAGAATGGGATTGCTGGACGATATGGTAGTTCTATTTTTAGTTTTGCGAGAAATCATCATACTGTCCTCCGTAGTGGCTGCACCAATTTACATTCCCACTGACAGTGGGGGAGGGTTCCCTTTTCTCCACACCATCTCCAGCATTTGTTATTTGTGTTCTTTTTGATGATGGCCATTCTGACTGATGTGAAGTGATACCTCATTGTAGTTTTGATTTGCTTTTCTCGGATAATTAGCAATTTTGAGCATCTTTTCACATGCCTGTTGGCCATCTGTATCTCTTCTCTGGAAAAATGTCTGTTTAGGTCTGTTGTCCATTTTTTGATTGAGTTGCTTGTTTTTTTGTTGCTGAGTTGTATTAATAATAATCACTCTTCTATTCTCATTCATTGTTGGAAGAACGTCAAATTCACGCAGCCTCTCTGAAGGGCGATTTGGCAAGAAGTATCAATAACCTTCAAAGTGTTGGCAGTCCCTAGGTGGGGCCCTGGGCTCTCCCTTCTCACTCAGGACATTCTTTCTCAGTGATACCATCCATACCCATGGCTTCAATCATCGTCTATGCATCCATCCATTTGTCCGTCCATTCCACGGCTATTTAGTAAATACCCACCACGTGGCGTATTCTTCTGGGTTCGGGGGCCACGTCACTAATAGCTATTTCCAGGCTAGACCTGCAGGGTGACAGCTGCGTCCCTGGCACCCTCACACGCGTCTTCCTCCTCAGATCTGGTCCTCACACAGCGTCCCTTAGTCTGGATTTTAGTGAAGGAACCACATCTGACTTACACAAGCTGGAAACCTGGAGACCTGTAGCCGTCTTTCTCTCTGTCCCTTCCCTTCTCACTGTATCTGATTCCACCGCTGAGGCCTGCTGATTCTCCTCTTACCTGCCCCTGGAATTTTCTCTCTTTCTCCATCCTCTCCTCTGCCTTAGCGAGGGCCACCACCATCTCTTGTGACAGCCTCCCAGCTGCTCTCCCAGTGTCCCGTGCCAGCCACCTTCCATCGTCTCCCAGTGCAAGCCTGTTCCATCAGCTCCTCACTTAAAGCCTTTCATGGGATTCTCGCTGCTCTTAGGTTAAAGCAGAGCTTCTTACCAGGGTCTTGCCAGCCTTCTGCACCCCCAACCACTGCCCATGGTACAGCGCCTGCAGGCCTCCCTCCCGCTCCTGCCCCGCCCACCTCTGCCTCCATTTCCTTTATCCCCTTATGTTCTCCATGCTCCCCATCCCACTGCAATGCTCCCTTCGCCCAGAATGCTCCCCCTTCGGCAAATAACTCCTATGCATTCTGCAGACACCCTGCCCTCCCTGACCAGAACCCTGCACTTCCCCTTCAAAGCACTCGTCCCCATCAAAGCTTTACGTGCGAGTGATTTTTCAGTTAATGGCCACCCTATCCCTCCTGAGGCCGGCAGGGATAGTGCCTGTTTCCTCCCAAGATTTTATTATGAAAAATTTCAAACATAAAGTGGGAGGAATTGTACAGCCAACACTCGTGCACCTCATGACCTGGATTCTACCTGTCTCTGACCCCACTGTGTCTCCACCCTGCACGGTGCTTAGTACCCAGTAGGCACGCAATAAATCTCTGCTGAATGAAAGTGGTTCACATCCTCCACATCTAGGATAGAGATGGGGTGAATAGGCATACGTGAATAATGTTTATTTCAGCATCATCATAAGTGTGAAAACCTGGAGACAACTTAGATGCCCACGGTGGCGGGTTGACTAGATGGGTCACGGCACACCCTACACCACGGGACTCCTTGCCATCAGTGACAACGATGACGTAGGTCTGTGTGTACTGTCATGGAAGGGTCTTCCTGATGTACCATTAGGGGCAAAACTGAAGAAAACTGGGTATAATATGAAACTATTCTCTTGCAAAATGAAAAAAATCAATAAACATACCTAGGTAATGCCTATTTTATGCCAGGAACTTCACATATATCAAAGCATTTTAGTCCTCACAACAATCCTAAAGGGTGGGGAACGCCTTCTTATCCCCTTTTTACGGGTAAGAGAACTGAGGCACAGAGAGGGGAAGTAACTTGCCAAGCATCACACAGCTATTTCCATGGGGAAATGCCTCGGAAGTTAGACACAAAATATGACCTTAGTGATATCAAATGCTGGCGAGGATGTGAAGCAACAGGAACTTTCATTCGTTGTCGGTGGGAACACAAAATGCAAGCCAGTTTGGAAGAGATTTTGGTGGTTTTCTTGAAAATTAAACATACTCTAACCACATGATCCAGCAACTGCACCCTGTTTATTTACTCACAGCAGCTGAAAACATGTCCACACACAAAGCTGCACGTGGATGTTTATGGCAGCTCTACTCACAGTCACCAAAACTTGGAAGCAACCAAGGTGTCCTTCAGGAGTAAGTGGAAGATGGAATATTATTCAGTACTAAAAAATGAGCTATCAAGTCATGAAAAGACTTGGAGGGAACTTAAATGCATATTCCTATGTGAAAGAACTAATCTGAGAAGTTGTATGATGCCGACTATGTGATATTCTGAAAAAGGCAAAAACTATGGCGACAGTAAAAAGATCTGTGGTTGCCAGGGGCTGGGTGTCAGAGGGTGGGGGGATGGAGCAGAGAGGATTTTTAGGGCAGTGAAACTGTTCTGTAGGATATTATGATGGATACATGTCATTGCGCACTTGTCCAAACCCACAAAGTGTTCAACACCAAGGGCGAACCGTGATGTAAACGAGGGGCCTTGGGTGACTATGACGTGCCCACCGTACCACACAGATGCTGGTGCTGCCCGTGGGGGAGGCTGAGCCAGAGTGGGGGCACGGTGTGCCTGGGAACTCTCTCAGTTTTGCTGTGAACCTAAAACTGCTCTTAAAAAAAAAAGCGCCTACTAAATAAATAAACAGCCACTTCTGAGAGATGAGATTCAGCACAGTTTTGGTTTTCCTTTTGCCTCTGTCATGTCTCACGTTTCTTCAGCCCTCGCACCTCCCTCGTGTCCTTTCTTCAAGGGAAAATCCCTTCTCGAGTGGTGAAGCCAAGTCTGGAGAAAGGAGCACTTGGCCACCTACCTAAGAAGCCTTCCTCGACAGATGTCCCACAACCATCAGCGTCAACGCGACATTTTAGGCACGCGACTATGTGAGAAAAAAAAGTGCCAGTAACCTTTGTCGGAGCCGGAGAGCTGGATCCCCACGTCCCGGAGGAGACGCTCTGTTTCCTCCAGCCAGGACAGCGACAGGCGCAGGGTGTCCAGCGCCACCTTCTGGAGCCCCGAAACAGGGGGGCTCACCTGCAGGTGCTGAAGGAGGTCCACCTCCTTCTTCAGGTCGTCGCTGCAGCAAGACGTCTTCATGCAAGCCTGGAAAGAGATGCGGTCGTGAGGGGTCGCCAGAAATAGCACCTGACGCAGGTGCCCCACCAGGAGCGATGTTCTGGACCTCTTGGTGAAGCCAGCAGGGCCATGTGTCTGCCGCCCTGGGACGGCCCAGTTCTAATTATGGTTTTTTTGGTGGGGTGGGGAGGGGGAAGGGGGGCAGCTTTTATCGCGTTTGCACTCTAATTTGGACTTTGGATGATCCCGAAGACAAACTGCCCATGACAATTTGGCTGAAACAAGAACCAAATTTGGCTACAAAATTCCTGCTGAGATCAACACACAGGCTGGTCAGAAAGTGCGGTTTCCTGATCAGAAAGAGTGCTGACGAGTGACCGTGTGCACAGACTCCCCAAATAGCAGCTGCTAATTTCCGGAGAAAGCAGAAGCAGCTGTCTGCCCTGATAGGCTGCATCCCTGCATGGGGGCCGTGGGGGTTCAGCCGGCCCCCCCCGGTTCTGTCTTCTCCAGAGTCCAAGGCAATAGGGGCAAGAACAGCCTTTCCATTGTTGGAACATAACAGAAAAAAATGCAAATAAAGGGCAGGATGTTTCTTTGGTTTTTCTGGAAATAACATGGGGCTATTTTTCTCCCGCTCCTTCCCAGGGCTGGGGGGTGGGGCACTCCGGGGCCTCCCAAAGGCAGTCTTTGGAGCGTCCAGGGCAGCTTTTCATCGGCCACACCACGTTCACCTGGGAGGCATTTTTGGAGGTCCTTTGTTTTCTGATCTCAAACAAATTTCTCCAGCAAGAGAAAAGATGGACAGAAAAGCAGAGTCTGACTTCCCAACCTGCTCCACGAAGGCTGGATGATTTCCCAAACAGGGAGCACAAAGACGACACACAAAGGGGACATTAGTGAAGAGCGGAGAAGGGGCACCTGGCAGCTGGCTAAGCACGTCTTCAGCTTCTCGATGCTCTCGGCGATCTCCCCCTGTTGGGAGTTGCTGAGCTGAGTCTCCTTCTGCAGGCTCCACTTTTTCTGCTGAAAGTTGATGTTGTCCTCAGTGACCTGGGTGATCTTCTCTATTAACTGGTGAGAGAAAGGAGGGAAAAAAACAACCACGATTTAAAATCCTGGGCAGCTCTGCGGGGAGGGGACCTGGGGGGGGCATCAGCTCCAGCTCCCGTCTCTGCGGGGAGGAGGGAGGTCCCGACGTGCTTCGGTGACAGCTCTGGAGGGGGTCTCGGCTCCGTCACCGGGGCATGTTTCCCAGGATTGGAGATGATTTTTGTCATGTTGCCACGAGTTTGTTCTAGATCCTTCTGCATTCTGGGAGCAATTCATGAGCCTGAGCCTGATGCTGGGGTCTCGGAAAGAGAAGGTCAGCTTCTCCGAGAATGGCCCACGTGCTGACCCACGGGGCTGAAAGGATAATGTGAAGGGTACCAGGACAGTCACCACAGCCAGGGCCCCTCCTCACTGCTGCCATCTTCCCTCCTCAGAAGGAGCGAGGGAGGACGCCTCGTCTATGGTGGGGCCGCCCCTTTCCTCGCAGCGCAAATGAAGGTTAAAACACGCGGGTCTGGCGACCAGAAACGGGTCTGGGTGGTTTAATTTGGATTTTCACAGAAACACTTCCAGGGAGTTTAACTGGCTTTTAATTTCAAAGCCAGGAAATCCCAGAAAAGCAAAACAAATCTTTATGGTGTAGCAACAGAGTGAAAAATATGTGCCACTAACAAAAAACAGAAACATATGCTTCCAGTGTCTGGAGTCCCGGGTCCCCGAAGAAGAAAGCAGGAAAAAGAGATGAACCTGTTGATCTGAGACGGGTTTGTCCTGGAACGGTTTCACTCGTCCATAGGTGGCCTTGATGACTTGACTCCTGAAATGCTCCAGCTGTGGGGCAAACAAAGGGAGGGTGATGAGTTGGAGGGGCAGCTGCAGCCGCAAGGCTGGGGGAGGAACCATCATCGCTGGGTCTGGGAGAAATCTGTTAGAAGGATTTGCATGATTTTCTTGGTCATTACCAGCTATTAAAACCTTCACTTCTCCAAAGAAGGGGCAGTGCCCACGCAAGAGAAGGGGATGGCAGGTCTTAATGACTTTTCAGGCATTCCCGCCTGACCCAGCCAACGCACATGGTCAGTGCACACATGTCTCAGGCCCTCAGAAGAGCCACTTGCTGCCAATTATCCAGTGGGAAGTCCAGGGCCGGGAGCACTCTTCCATAATTGCTAAGTTGGAACCAGACTGAGAAATAAATATTGGGGCTGTCAGCGCAGGTAAACTGTGCAATCAGCAAGGGTGCCCGGGGAGAGAAGGAGGAGCTGCTGGTGCCATTTTGTGCCTGAGACTTTGCGTCCTGAAGACTATGCCTGCTGTGTTCATCTCTGGGCTCCCGGCGCATTCGATAAAAATTCATCAGCTGCTTGGTTCCAGAAACATCTCAGTCAGCTGCTCAAAGTCCTCCACTGTAGTTCAGCCGGTTTTTATTGAGTGCTTCTCTGGTGGTGGTATTTTCAGATTACAGTTGATAAAATAGTGCAGTTAAATTAAATCAGGGCTTCTCAAATTACAAGTTCAAGGTATCTCAGGTTCATGAGGCATGAGAGGCAAGGAAGCCCAACTTGCCCTGGAAGTTGCCCAACATGATGGCTCTTGGCCTGGGTCCTTGGTTCAATGGCAAAACGTGGTCACGGAAAACTCTAAAACAGAGCCCGGAAAGCACTATAACAGCCACTGAATCAATTGGAAAGTCAACAGGTCCCAAGACACCAGAGTTTGCTGCATGCCAGGGAGTTCTGGGAAAACAAGTGATGGAATTGCGGCTCCCCTACGGACGCCTCTGCAGTCCGCCTGCCGGAAGCCAAGCAAGGGGACTCGAGGGATTCCGGGCAATTCGCTGGTTTCATGGCCAAGGGGAGGGTCCTAGCTCGCTCAAGGGAGAGGTTATGCAGAGAGGGCCCTGTGGGCGATGGTCCCCTGGTACCACCAGAGGCGCGCTACGGGGCTGCTCAAGTGTGGAGGGACAGGTCCTCCTGGACCATGGGCTCTGTCCCAAATCACTTGCCGGGGGAAGGGCAGGACCTCAGACAGGGAGAGGGCCTGTGCAGATGAGGGGGTGAGAGGGAAGGCCTGGGCAGCACAGAGAGACCTGATCCTTTCTCTCTTGAGTCTAGACCTGGAGGGAATCTCAGTGTCTCGGAGGGTCTTCCCGGATGACCTGTGGCCAGAGCCCCTCCCAGGCCCTCGGCACTTGGGCAAGTGGCACAGATGATACCCTCAAATCGGGTGTGTGCTGGGGTGCAGCGTGCAGGCGAGGGGAGGGGTAGCCCAGGTGCACAAGGAGGGGCCGGGACTGGCGGGCTCTCCGCCTTCCGAAGGGTTGACACCCTCTAGGGGGAATGACACCGGGGGTGACGGTGGTGGACATTTGTCGAAGGGGCTTTAAAATATGCCCAAGTTTCAGCATCTTTATTCAGCTTGTGGGACGAAGCCCAGTCACACTGCTGCTTCCGGCTTGGACGCTACCACATGGAAGGGCTTTGGGAACTGGGTGCGGTGGGATGGAGGGCTCCTTTAAGGGCTGTGGTTCTTAACTTGCTTTGGTGGTTTACGGGCCCTTCTGAGAATCCACCGAGTGACGAGGTAGACTCGCCTTGCCAGGAAAGGAAAAGCACAAACACACATACATCTAGAATGTTCCGGGACGCCCTGGCCACGGTAGCCAGAAGAGGACGCCCTGGGGAGAAGTCTGGAGGGTCAGAGCCCCATCTTGGCTTCTCATTTGCTATCCCTTAGCCTTTGGTGAAGTCCCATTTGCATATTCTGGCCCTCAGGTCTGTGCCTTGTGTAAGAGGAAGGGCCCCTGGGCCATCTTGGGTCAGAGCCCTGGGGAACGGCACCCCTGGACCAGTGGGCTCGGAGCCTGCTCCCCACCCTGCCCAGGGAGTCTCCATCCAGCATGAGCTTTGACCTTCTGGGTTTCACTTTATTAAGGAAAGTGGCATTTCCCTGTGGACACTGACTGCAGCATCTGTTGGGGGACCAGAGGGAGAAAGATTGTGGTAAATGTCAGGACAACAAAATGTGACGGGGGAAAGTACTAGAAACACCACTGGGGTCCAGAGGCTCAAACCCTTCCAGAGAGGGACCACACAGCTGGCTCATCGGGGTGGGCCTTGAGCTGGGGTTGGTTGCTTGGTCAGGGTCTCGGGAGATGGTAGACCCTCCCAGCAGGAAAAGCCTCTTTAGTGATGTCCACTGGGATGCAGAAACCGCACAAAGTCTCCACACTGGAGATAAATGGGTGAATTAAACCCGGCCGCCTTCCTCCTCATTCATCCCCACCGGCCGCCTGGCACGCTAAGGCAATCCAGGGAGAGCGTGGGCCGACGAGGGGCTCTGAAGTGCGCCTACCTGACCTACTGCCCTTTCCAAATTGACTTTAATGAGGTTCTCTCTGTTCCCCATTTCTTGCAGCTGAAGCAATTTCCTCCTGGAATCCTCCTGAAGCTTCTCTTCAACCTGAAAGGATGATGAAAGCAAGTGCTTGCTGCTAATGTGATCGTGATGCCCTCTGGGGAAACTCTTCTGGGGGGGCTAATGGCAGTGGGAGAGTCCCAGAGGGGTAGGGACAGCAGCAGCGCAGGGGCCGGGGTCACAGGCGGGCACAGGGTGGAGGCAGACTCACAGGGCATTGTCCCCTTGGGGGGGGGGGAGGACAGGGCTAAGCTCCACACCCTGGGCTCAACTGTGTTTGTCCTACCACAGACTCCAACCCCAGCTCCGTCCCCAACAAGCCGTATGAGCCTGAGAAAGTTATTTCACTGCTCTGTGACTCCGTGTCCTCATCTGCCAAATGGGGATGACGGTACTTGTGCTGACTTAGAGAGTGATCATGGGGCTTTTCAGCATGTTTGCAATAGTGCTTAAGTATTGTAACCTATTAAAGGTGGACAGGAATGCTCACCATGCAGCCTCATTCTAATACCATTAATAACTGGCCCAGGACGGGTACTTGGTAAATGCTATTATTCGGTTTACTATCACAACTAATTGTTGTCACCACTTTTAGCACGCTCACCAGTGCAAACCTCTCTGGAGGCTTGCTAAGCAATGTCTACTAAGAATCCCAGCCCGTACAAGTAGGCATTTCAAGAGGAGAAGCTTGTGGATTTCCTCCCCCTTGCTTGGTTAATAGTCAACATGAAGGGAGCCTGGGGGTGCTCGATGCTACCTTCTGCTGGCCATCATAGGCATTGCAGCTGCTCCATTCATGGAAGCACCTGCTGAGCGCAGGGCTCTGTGGCTACCAGGAAATGAGGCAAACTCTCATAAATAGGTGAAAGGACTTTGTGCTGAAACGACTTCACATGCTGCTTATTAGGGAGCTGACGAGGCAGATCACACAGGTGTAAAAAAAAGACCCAGAGAAGCTCTTCAGAGCTTTCTTCTGAGTGGTGCGGAACAGCAGAAGAGACTCTACCTGGCTGTTACCTTGGAAAAGCCGTTTACCTCTCTGGGCCCTAGATTCCTCCCTGTGTCACCCTCCCAGATCTCAACATGTTCTGACTTCTATTTCAGCAGACTTTCCCACATGCTGCAAAAGCAAAGTCCAGCTCTGGACTCTGCCCTTCTCTGTGCTCTCCGTCTCCATCAACAGCCCCAACTCCCACCCCCAAGACTCGGAAAGAACTTTCAGCAATGGTGCAGCTGCTCCAGGCCTGTGTTGTCTAACACGGCAGCCACCAGCCACGTCTGGCTGTCAAGCACTTGAAACGTAGCTGGTGCAACCATGGAATTGGATTTCAAATTGTATTTAATTTTGATTAACTTCCGTGTAAACAGTAGCACGTGGCTCTCGGCTATGCCACAGTGGATTGGAGGCAGACAAACCCGGAGTCAGACAAAACTGACTGTGCGACTGGGCTCGTTACCTTGCTAGTAACTAGCAGCCTTGACTCTCTCACCTGCAGAGTGGAGAGGATGATTTCTGGATCACAGTGCTGTTGTGAGGATGAAAAGAGATGAAATGTTCGGCATAATGCCTAGAGCATGAGACATTGGAGCTACCATTTTCACCATTATGATCAGGCACAGATCTAATCACGTCAGTCCCCTGTTCAGAAGCCTCAGTAGCTCCCAGCTGCCCATGTGGCACAGAGCCTGAGGGCCAGGACTCATGCAAAGCCCCAAGCTAGGGATTCAGGAAGCCCCTATGAACTCTGAACAAGGTAAATAAAAATGAATCTGCACCTGAATGAGTCGTAACAAAACTGCTGGAAATCAAGGGAAAAGAAAATCTTAACAGCCGCCAGAGAAAAAGACAGATCACACAAAGGTGCAACGGTTAGGCTTACAGATGACTTCTAAACAGAAGTAACAGGAGCCAAGAGACGGCAGTGGCACACCGGACGCTGCCTCTCACGTGTCAAAAGAAAAGAATTCCCATTGTAGAATTCAATACACAGTCAGATTGTGTTTTAAGCACGAAGGTTAAATATACATTTTTAGGCAGATAGACACGCACGCACCAAACTGAGAATCTGTCGTTAGCAGAGCCACAGTGAAGGAAAACGCTGAAGGCACAAGAAACATGAACCCAGGTGGATGATCAGAGGTGCAGAAAAGACAAGCAACAGAAAGGGTAATTTGTGAACATGATAGTGACTATATAAAAATACTAATGATATATTTTGGGGCTTTAACTACACAGAGTAGTTTAGAAAATGACAACAGTGGCTTACAGTGGGTAAGTGGTGTTCAAGTGTTCTAGAGTCACTGCATTGTCAAGGAGAAGAGCATTGTGACTTACTAACATTGCATCTTGGTAAGTTAAGAACGCACACGGTAGCCTTTAAGGTGACCATTAAGATAACAGTAGGAGAGCGAAAGTTTTCATTAATGTGGGATTTTGGTTAGTTGAGGATGAATGCTGTTGTCTTACTATTACTAAAAGAATAGAGGGGAAAAAAAGGGAAACATTTCCAAAATAACAGAGAGGGAAAAAGGAATGACAGAAAACCATCAAATAAAAGGAGACAAGAAAGGAGGGAAAAAGAAATATAGCAGAGATGGTACATCTGGCACTGAGCAAGAAGGTAAATTTAACCCGCCAAATATGAGTTATTACATTATATAAATGGACTAAAAGGCAAAGATTGTCAAACTGGATTTTATAAAAATGATACGCTATTTGGAAGACATATGTGTAAAACTTAAAACAAAAATTGACAGAGAAATTATGAAAAAGATATGCTATGAAAACTCTAACCAACAGAAAGCCAGCGATGGAGCTATATTAATGGCAAAGTAGACTTGAAGGGAAAGATGCTACTAGAGATGACAAGGGACATTTTATGATGATCAAAAGTTTTGTTCTACCAGAAGTATTAGAATTCTAAATTTATATGCACCTAGTAATACAACCTCAAAATACAGAGAGCAAAAATCGTCAGTATTAAAAGAAGAAATACATAAATCTATAATCACGAGGAGAGTTTTAAAAACATTCCTCTCTCAATGAACACAGAGACCAAACAAAAAACCATCAGTAAGAATGTTCATTTAAGTTTGGACAACCATCACTGGCAAACTTGATGGAATGGATCAGTTCTTTTCTGGAGAATTTCACAATTAAGACTTGAAGGCAGTCTAGGGCAGGGGCCACACGCGGGAGCTTTGAAGTCAGGCAGACCTGGATTCAGGTTCTGGTCACAACAACTTTGCCTGAGTGACTGTGGGTAACGGCCTTCACCTCTGTGAGCCTCGAGTTTCCCAGCTGTGAAGTGGGGTGAATACCAGGACAGACCGCACTGGGCCGCGGTGGAGGTGAACGGGGGTGGCGCGCGTGGGGTGCTCGGCCCGTACCTTGCTCTTTTCCCGCAGCGTCTTAGAGGTCAGGCTCTGCTCAGCGCTGCTCCTCTTCAGCTCCTCCCTGAGCTTCCTCATTTCTTTCTCCATGTCGTGGATTTGCTGAAAGAGTTCCAACCACAGGGAAGAGTCAACTTCATAACAACTCACTTCATCTGGCTCGTTAAGGCAGGAATCTAGTCAGCTATTAGCTTAGTTCTTTCCCTTGGGGGAAAAAGACTACATCTTTAAGGCAAAGTAGACTTTTTTCCCCCTCCAACTGACACGCTGAATGTGCTGGGTGAAGGAAATGAAGAGTTTCTTTTGAAGATCAGCACGGATCCTGCATGAAATGGAACAAGATAGCCATCATCTCTTTCCTCAGGGTGTCTTTTTGAGCTTGTTCTAAATAGGACTGTTTGGAACAGACAAGGGGCATGGTTTGGAGCAGAGAACGATGAAACTTTCCTTCTCGTCCCCGTTTGAGGCAGAGAAGAGCAGTGCTCTTGACAGAGCAGAGCACGTCCCCTGGTGCCTGAGGCGCTGTCCCTCGCAGCGCATGGACCACGTGCGCCTGGGCTGCAGGAGCATTCGGCTGGCACCGGTCGTGACCACTTACACGTAGTGGCCACCTTTTCACTGCATTCCTTTTTGTTTTCATCTTCCAGACCAGGCAGATGATACTTTTGCTTTTTATTTTGTTTTTATGAATGGGTGTAAAATCAAATGCATTTAAGTACAAATACTTAAGGAATAATTTTGTGTCCATAACAGTGGCCACGGCTGTGATAAAACGTGTGACAGTGGAACATAAACATTTGGGCATCGCTGGTCCAGGAGTAGGGACCACGGTGAGTTACTAGAGGCATGAGGTGGCCAGCTGGCCACCTCCCATCCCTGTCCTCATCCGAATCCCAGCCCAGCCCCAGGGGGAGCCCTCTGAGGGGCCAAGAGCCCACTGCCCAGAGAATCCTGGGAGCACGAGTTCCCCATGGTCTTTTCACCCATTTCCTCCATGAGGCTAGCAAATCAGAGTTACGAGACTATGTTAACAAACAATAAGCACCCACAAAGCCCCCGGGCTTGTGCTAACGGGCCAAGGAAACCCCCTCCCCCCAAAAAACCCCTCTGGAGGTCAAAGTCTAGCCTTCCTGTGGACACCCAGTGATGAGGAGGATCAACTCACGCTTTTGTAGAGTTTTAACTCTTTCTCTTGGGTTTCCCGCTGCTCCTTCCGAGTATCTTCTTTTTTTAACTCTTCCTTCAGCACTGAGCACTGGGGAGAAAAGCCACGTGGGTTTGTCTGGGGGTCCCAAGTCCTCATGTTTGCTCCCGAGTGTTTCCTGCTATTTAATCCAGTAACACCCCAAACTCCGAGCAGCAAGACCGTTCGTGTGATGGGAGCCCGGGATCCCCCAGCAGTTCCTAGTTCACCCCTCTTGTGAGTTCTGAGGAATAAACTGTCTTAAATTTATTCTTAGAAAGCCAGCAATCTGTAGCACAGGGAACATCCAGCTTTGTAGAGTCTGGGTACTTAGGGTGAAGGACATGGGGTGTCTCTTCTCTGTGACCAGCAAGGGCAGGGCATCCCCAGTGAGCTCCGGTGGCTCTTAGTACTTGGGTAAGAAGTGCGTCTCAAAGACACAACTGCTCCGTCGCGGAGGGGTAAACGGAGCCACCTTTCCCGAGGGCAGTTTGGCAAGGGGCTTTACGAGCGTAAGGATGTACCTTCTTTGGACCCAGAAATTCCCACTTTAGGAATGTACCCTCAGAACAACGAGTGGAGAAATCAGCAAATCTATAGATTCAAGGACGTACTTCACAGAATTGTCAGCAACAGTGGGAAAAAAAAAAAAAGAGACAGCCCAAGAGTCCAGCAACAGGAGACCACATTATAACATGGTGAACATTCAGGAGACGAGCACGTAGTTTTTAAGACCAATGGAAAGAGCATGGATTTATTAGCACTAGAAAATAAAAAGTATTTAAAAAATTTTAAACTGCATAGTGTAAATTCGCTGTAAAGTAATTCGTTAATTGATTGATTTCTCAGTAATATATTGAAACAAGACTGGAAGAACATACATGAAAATGTTACCGCTGATTTCTCAAGGTAGTGTTTGCTTCTCTTTTTAATTTTATTTTCAACACCATCTACTTATTTTTCTAAGATTAACATGCATGACAGACATCATTAAAAGAAAGACAGGTAACCCAAATGTTCACAAGAGCATCACCCTTGGTGGTGAGGAGCCCACGTGCTAACGGCCAGCATCGGCCAGAGAAGGACCCTCATTCCAAGGTCCACGAAGAAGGGGAAGCAGGGACAAAAATCATCCACATGCACTTCAGGAAGTAGAAGAGCTGAGCAGGTGCCATCTTTCCATTGTCCTTTCACTTAGCACCAGCTCTACAACCCCCCCCGCCCCCCCCGCCCCAACACACACACACACACACACACACACACACACACACACACACACACACACACACCCCTCCCACATAAAACAGAGACCACGGGTGCCTAGGAAGGCACTGCTTGGGAGAAACGAAGGCAGAGGGCTTGGCCAGGCAGCTGACCAGAGGCAGAGAAGCACAATTAAAACCAGCCTCCCACTTCTCAGAGAACGATTTTGTCATTCCCATTTCACAGATGGGGAAATGGAGGCCAAATAAGTTACAGTGAAAGAGAGCTCTGAGATTGAACCCTGGTCTGTCAGACGCCGAAGCTCACACTCTGCCTTTCACCAGCTCCAAACTGGGGATGGTACTAAGCACCAGCTGTTACTTATTCTGCCTTTTCCTTGGAATCTCAAGATCTGTTCCCAACCCCTGCACGCATGCAGACCTAGCTAACCCAGCAGGCAGCCGCTGTGAATCTCTCAGTTGCCACCGGAGATGAAAGTCTTAGGTTTAACCTTGACTCACAGAAATAGACAAATCATACAATCATACAAATACTGAGATCGTATCCTATAGAACTAGGATTCTCAAGGCAAGATTTGCAAATAGACTTACATGTAAAAAGCTCTTCACTTGCCTACCAGGCTCCTTTAACATAGAGGAATTCTACACACTGAAGTCTAAGGAAAAAACGAGAATCCGTGTGTTTGCATCTGGACCTTCAAACATTCTGCTTTGGAGGCAACTATGAAAACCAGTGGTTGCTCTTGCTCCCAGAGAGACCCTATTCTGTTCAGTATTAAGCTTTACAATGGTAATACATGCTAGTGGGTGTGTTTGTTGCCGGGATTAAGCAGACTAACTTACAATAGGGGTCAGAAAGTGTTGGCTAGATCTGAACACACATTATGTTTATTCTGAGCCACGTCCATGCTGTGCTTTGAAAAGCTGCAAAGAAGCCGGCCCCCAGCTTTCAGTCTTCCCAGGCTGGGCAGTGCACGTGTTGGCCCACTCAGCCACTATCCCCACTGTGCCCCTGGGCGCTGGTCTCATCTCACCACCGCGTGAGGGAGGAGGGGCCAGGGTGTCACGTGACCCCACCGTGCCTGCTTTGTGCAGCCCCCCCCCCCACGGTGCCGACCCGACACTCACTCTGGAGCTGAGGGCTTCGAGCTGGTGCTCCTTCTCTTTGTTCTCACTTTTTAGTTGATCCACCTCCTGCTTCAGTTGTTGAACTTGCTCTTCCTTTACCAACACGTCTTTTTGCAAAGATGACACCATCCCTGAAAAAAAAAAGAGAAAACAGATTCACGGAGGTTAAAGAGGCAGGAAGGATTACCGGCCTCACCGCCGCTGTTGGCCAACTTGCTGGCAAGCCCTTCCAAGTCCAGGCCGCCCCCGTGCCTGCCTGGAGCTGAGGAGTCTCCGAGGATCCCCAAGCAAGAATGGGGACGAGACCAAAGTCCACGGAACATGGTTTGAGGCTTCGGTGAGAATGAGGGGGAGTCAGTGAGTGTCAGTGAGAGGAGAAGACTTTGGGGGCTGCTTGTGGGCACGGGCTGGGCAGAGCCAGGAGGAAAGGCCACACCAAGGACCTGGGGAACAGAGGCCCAGCACAGGGAGGGACCAGGAATTCTTCTCCAGAGGCCAGGAGAGGGGCCTGTGGCCAAGGGGACTGTTGGACACTACTGAGGGGTGGCTGGTTTCTCACTCATCTGAGTTTGGGCCCGTCTCCACCGCTTATTAGCTTGGAGGTCTTGGACAACTTTTTTCACCTCCCACTGTATCAACCCCTTAGAGTTACTGTCAGGGTCAAATGAGATGGTGCGTCCCAGGCATATAAAGGGGCTAACCCATCTTTGTTATGTGGCACCTATTTTTTTTTTTGTGACAGCCAGCTTCTAAAATGGCCACAAGGATCCCTGCTTCCTAGAATTCACGCCTTCGTGCAACCCCTCCCACCCAGAATCAGGCTGACATGTAACCAACATGACACTTTGGAAATGACGGAGTGTGACCTCCCAAGCTGGGTCATACAAGACACTTGATGCTTCCTCTTTGCTCTCTCCTGAATCGGGCACCCTGGGGGAAGCCAGCTGCCGTGTTGTGAGGACACTCAAGCAGCTCTAGGGAGAAGCTCGTGTGCTGCGGAGCTGACGCCTTCAGCCAACAGCCACATGAGCGGCCATTCTGGAAGGAGGTCCTCCAGCCCTGGCAAGGCTTCGGACGAAGTGGTGGCTGCCCCAGCTGACAGCCCCTCCCAAATCTCTGAGTGTGGGGATCTGACTGTCTTGCTCAGGGCTCTCTCCCCAGAGCCTAGAACAGGGCCTGACACCTGGGAGGTGCCCAACGGATAGGCTGAATGAATGATGTGAATGAATGATGGAATCCAGGCCCAGCAGCAGCTGTGCAGTGGCTGCCCCTCCCCTCACGCGAGTTCTTTATCGTGGAACCACTTCCGATGCTCAATTAGAAAATGCTTCCACTAGGGCCCAAGGGCGCTAGAGTGAAATGGGTGAGACGACGGGTGCCTTCAAGAGGTGACCCCATCCTGTCCACATTCTAGTTTGTACTCCCGGCCGGCCGGCCTATGGGACTGCCCAAGCCACATGGAGTCAGTCCTGTGTTCTCCCTGGTGGGGCTGGTGCTCGGTAACACGTTGTAGCCAAGAGATAACACTCTCCCCAGTATGTACCAGGCACTGCCCTAATGGCAATAAAGGGCAATAAACTCCAACTCACTGACACCGGCTGCTGAGATCCCCGGGGCTGCGCCCAGGTCAGCGAGCGCAGGCACGGTGGTTGACTGGTGATGTCTGCTGCGGCCTCAGAAGGAAGGGAGGGCAGCAGCTCTCAGGCCCGAGTCCGGAAGGGGCTCACCTGATGTGACGGCGTTGTCCCTCCTCAAGCTCTCGCCCTCGTTCTTCAGGGAGGTGATTTCTGAGTTCCTCTCAGACAGGGTCTGGCACAGCACCTGGCTGTAGCCTTGCTGTAGGGCACTGATCTGCAGGAGGAGGCAGCCCACAGTCAGAGGGGGCTGGCCAGCCGGGGCTGCGGGACACCCTGGTCCCTCTCCAAGTTCGGACAAAAGGAGTCGGCTTGATCTGGGTTGGGTCTTGGGGAAACCAAGCTTTTCGGTTGTAACTAGTGGAAGGGACAGGACGGGGCCTGGTTCCTTCAGGGACCAACATTTCATACATAATCAAAACACGGACCTTATCTTTGAGCCACACAGGGGCCCAGGCCCAGCTGCCACTGAACCCTTAACATGCCTTCCTACAACCTGTGGACATTCAGCCATAAATGGACCAGCTGCTGGTTCCAGATCACCCAGCACTGACTGGATGCAGGGCAAAGTTCAAGAAACAGGAGCAGGTTATAAACTTAATTCCCTCTAATGTTAATAGCAGATAGATTATGCCTCATAGAACACTCCAGAGTTTACAAAGCCCGCTCATACACCGGTACCCCTCACAGCATCGCCAAGGGCTAATGGTCCCATTACAGTTCCCATTTTGCCAGGGAGCAAGTTGAGACTCAAGAGGGGCAAGGTCTTTTGCTCAGCATCACACAGCTGGTTAGAGGAGGAGTGTGAGTTGAATCTAGCCTTTAGTGCCCGCTTCCACCTCCCCAGATGGCTCTGGGGACCAGCATGAGAAGCTGGAGGCTGGGCTTTCGGGACAAAGAGACGCCACCAGCGGGGGAGCGTGTCCCTTGCTAACTCTTCCAAGCCCCAGTGCTTCCCGGCACAGCCTTCCTTCGGTTTTGCTGCTGTGCTGGCCGTGCTTTCCTATTGGCCTTGGTTCTCAGGCTGCTAGGGGAGAAGCTCAGGTCGCAGCTCCTGTGGCACTGGAACCCGAGGCTGAGCCTGGTCCCTGCTGCAGCCTCTGGTGGGACACACAGATCGGGCCTCCTTTCCCCTCTTGTCAAGGTTCTGCATGATGGGCAAGATGGGGCCCCATTAATTTTTTTTTTAATTGGAGGCTATAAAGCATAGCAGGAACCTGGGAGCTGGACTGGGCCCTCAAATCCTGTCCGTGCCACTCACAGGCCGTGAGAACACAGGGAGGACACCATATTCGGTTTCCTTTTCCCAGGTCTGTCCGTGGGGTGATGCCAGTCCCAATCGGGCAGGGTTGTTAGAAGTATTCTAGTAAGTTAGGGCGATCACAGGCGGTCTGAGCCTGCCTGGCACACTGCGCAGAGGATGCCTGTCCTCCTGCCGCCTTCCACGGGGTGTTCTAGCTTCAGCTTCCCCCGCTGGTCTCTGGGAAGGTAGATCGGTTATCTTTTTGTGTGCGTTTGTAAAGCCTTGCCTAGGTTCACTTAAACGTCAGTTGTTATTAAGAGGAAAGACAGGAATCTCTGTTCACCATCAGACCAGGTTGCAGGCATCACATAAAAAAAGATTGCAGGGAGGGTAGAGCTCAGTGGTAGAGTGAGTGCTTAGCATACACGAGGTCCTAGGGTGAATCCCCAGGAACTCCGTAATGAATAAATAAATAGAAAGAAAGGAAGGGAGGGAGGGAGGGAGAGAGAGAGAGAAAGGAAGGAAGAAATGAAGAAAAGAAGAAAGAAAAAAGAAAGAGCCACTTAAAAAAAAAAAGCAGAACAGTGGGTCTCACCACCAGATGGTGCTCACGGCCTTTGTTCTTGGTCTCTGTCCCTGACAATCTTGTCATTAGTACTCTGGTAGAATTAACAGAAGCCTCAAAGTTTCACAAGTTTTCTGACTCCTTTTAGGCACCGTCTCGGTTCAGATTCTGTGACATTTCGGGCAGTCACAGTTACTTTTTCCATTGGGCATCTGAGCCGTTATGGTGGGGGGAGGGTCTATGCTAGAAGGTGGGCGGGGGGACACAGACCCCTCTGCCCCTCACCCTCCCCAAGGCTACTTTTCTGCATGTTTGTGCCTTGGAAACTCTGAGCGGAAAAAAAAAAAAATCCTTTTACTGCTTACTGTTCTCTGTGGGGGAAATATAACTTTCCCATAAAAGGTACTTGGAACAATTTTTTAAAAATATTTCTCGCTCTTCTTAGCTTAATACTTTATTTGCATGATACCAGGGGCAGAACATACAGAGACAAAATTCAAGAAGGGATGGGAAAACACACCCCTGCCCCTGTAAAGGCCCCAGTGCTTCTGACAGATTTAAAATATTTCAATCTAAGTGTCAGAGTTTTAGGATTTCAGACTGCTGGAAGGCTCTGAAGCGTCTCCAAACCTCTTCATTACTTTCACTACCAAAATAAATATCCACACTGTCTGCAATTGCCGTAAATCCCAAGATGTTTAATGTCTGTTATGCTGTGTAATAAAATGGGTATTGAATCATAAGAAAGTTAATAGTGCTGGAGGAGTGATTGTGTCGGGGTAATAATTTGGCTTCTAATTAGTACAGGCCTGCCTACAGGAGTGCATAGAGGTAAGAATTTTCTACTTATATTGTGACAGATCGAAGATCTCTGAGAAAAAAATCATTATGTACATGCTTTCAGGGACCAGGGAGAACATATCAAGTAATCAGAACAATAAATCAACCTGCCACTGGGGCCTCTGCTTCTGGTGGGATGTTCTGCAGACAGAATGTATCAGCAACTAAAGTGTGAGTGGATGAAACTCGATTTGAGTTCAAACCAACACAGCCTCTGGTTCAGATGTGCCTTGTTATAAAACTGTCTACTTCAGTTATAAGCGAAGATCCGGTGGGGGCTTGGGGTGGGCAACAGGATGATGAATCAGTGTGATTATTTCTTTGTAAAAAAAAACACATTTTTCCCCCTGGATATCACCAGCCACTTCAAATAATACTCAAATTGTGACCTGCTGACACTCAACTATACGTGGGAGTTATACAGTGATACATGTCTAATGTATTTCCATTAAAAAAAAAGATACGTGGGAATGAGTCACCCTGGTTCGTGTCTTTGCTCAGGAAGACTCTGAAATGGGAGAATAACTGAAAAGGGTTAGTTCTCCATCCAGTGGCAAAACTGAGTTCAGATCAAGAAAAAGATGCTCACTGGTAAGTCAGCTACATGTCAAGGCAGCTGTTTGCGACAGTAGCTCCTATAAGAACCTGCTACCTTCACTGCCTTTTCAAAAACAGATTCGAAGGAGAGTCATTAGTTCATTTCAATATTAGAGTATATATTTGTTTACTTGTTTATTCTGTCCCTATTAGAATGTAACTGGAGGAAGAATCATGTCTGCTTTGTTCTCTGCTGAATTCCCAGAGCCTGGAAGAGGGCGTGACACAGGGTAGGCACTCAAAAAATACTTATTTGAATAAATGGATGGATGGATGGGTGGATGAATAAATGAATAAACAGACATGGTCCTATCAGCGTTCTGGAGTCTTTGATGTCATGGAGCTCACAACCTCCTGGAAGATTCTCTTGTTCACCACCCACAACCTGTGACCTTTCTGAGGCACCATTTCTAGGACTAAGACTCTGACCCCAGAGTCAGTTACAGGAGAGAAAGGCAGTCAACCGAGAACCAGAGGGCAGAGGCTTCAAGCGTGACTACGGTTTTAAGCAGAATTAGGCACTAAGGCCAAAATTTATCAGTGGCCAATTTCTTTTTTAACAACTTGGTTGAGATATAATTTATGTACAAGATCAATGGCCAATTTAAAAGCAGTTCTTCAAAAAAATTTTTTTGGCAGGGGCGTATCTCGTTTCAAGAGAAAGGAACTTGATTGGTAAATCCAGAAATTCCAGGTGGAGAATTTTTGTTTGGGTGAAATTCCCCATACATGGACCAGCAGCTGCCTTCAGGGTTTGGTAAAGGCATCAGTGTTTGGAACACTGTGGGTGCTAGAGTCTCTCCCTCCATCTCCAGCTCTTTCTGGCTGGTCCTCCCCTTCCCCAACCCTCGCTGGCTGGGGCCGAGTGGGCATGAGAGGTGGTCCCTGAAGTGACAGTTGAGTGGAAATACAAAGTGGGTGTGAGAGCACGAGATTTGCAAGGTGGCAGAGCTGAGCTCAAATTGCGCCGCCACGTCTAACTTGCGTCTGGACGTCTCTGAGCCTGTCTCCATCTCCTCATCGGTAGAAAGGTGTGTGTCAGAGGACTGGAAGTGTAAAAAAGCTAATGCATCTAAAGCACCTGCACCCGTGCCCGCACATGGTAGGTGCCTAATAAAAGTTAATATTGTTCTTACAAGGCTGGGGACCTACTAAGTCGCTACTCCCTGGATCTGTCTTCTGCTCCACCGTGCTCCGCTGACCACCCGTTTCTAACCATCTTGCGGCTCCACTCGGTGCCCCCAGGCTCTACCTGAGAGCTGTCACCCTGTGTCGTGACTCCCAGGCCACGACCCCCTTGTCCCCGTGCCCTACCTGGCTTTTCAAGCTCTGGATCTCTCTCTGTTTGGCATCGTCGTCTTCATCCAGAACCTGGAACTTTGGTGGGATCACCCTCTCGCTCTGCCTGGAGGTGGCTGTTTCCTGACAGCTTCTGACTCAGGTTGGCCACTTCGTTCTGCAGGTTTGCTATCACGGCGTCTTTGTACTTGGATTCAAGTTCAAAATCCGAGAGACGGCTGACCTCTTTCCCCAGCAGCAGAATGATTTCATCCTGGGTGGAAGCCAGATGGGAAGTTTACTAGGTGTGCGTCTGGATGTAAGGCTGAGCCCGTTAAAAAGCATAGTGGAGGACACTAATGAACTCGTCCACAAAACAGAAACAGACTTGCAGACACAGTAAACAACCTGATGGTTACCAGTGGAAAGAGAGTGGGAAGGGATAAATTTGGGAGTTTAAGATTTACAAAGGTTAACCACTATATATAAAAATAGATAAAAAACAAATTTCTTCTATATAGCACAGGGAACTATATTCAGTATCTGGTAATAACCTTTAATTAAAAAGAAAATGAAAATGAATATATGTGCATGTGTGTGTATATATATATGCATGACTGGGACATTGTGCGGTACACCAGAAATTGACCCATTGTAACTGACTATACTTCACTTTTAAAAAACGGGAAAAAAGGCATAGAGGAAACAAGTGGTGAAATAATTCTTTGGGAAGGTGCGGGCAGGCAGGAAGGAGAAGGGTGACTTTCAAGACCATCTCTGTCACTTGAAAAACCTCACAGAGATAAGAGTTTGGTTACATGATACACTTATAAATAGATTCCTAAAATGGATGTTTCTACCTCACAGGTACTGACATTTTCCTTTCCCCTAGAATTATACTTTCAGATTGAGAACAACCATCCCACCTGGGAACTTGGTTGCTAGAAAGTTTACTTACAATATTTTTATTTATAATATTCAGCCTAGCACACTGGGGACCTAGGAAGGTCATTAGGAAAACAACATTCTATTTGACCACATTCTGCCTATAATTAGGGCTATTTTTTAACTTAAAAAATGTAATGTATTCTGAAATATTTATTTTCGCTTTCCTCTCTCCTGGTGCTTCCTGCCTCTTTTCATGTAAAAATTTATTCCAGGTAACTGCATCTGGAAAGTAAATGAGATGGAGTGGTGATTTATTTGTGTAGGCTTCTGTAAACCTTGGGCTGGAAAAACAGAATTGCTGGCAGGCTTTACTCACAGGTATAATTAACCCAGTCCTCCATTTCTCCAAAGAAAAATTTCTGCAGCCAAAGAATTTGTTAGGTTTTCCAAAAAAAGGAAAAAAAAAAAGCAAAAAACCTTCAAACATCTCATCAGAAGTCATCAATAAAATGTCAGAAAAACTGAAGGAAAAAAAGTTCCCCAAATGTGTTTTCAAATGCAGCCACAGAAGGAGGTAAATGGGTGATTTCTAGGCCAGCTCATCCCCCGGGAGTGGTCCACTCAGCCTTAAGAACGTCCAGCTCTGTGACCTCGGAAAGGACAGGGTCTTGGACATGAGCATGCCCATCTGACGTTGCCAACTGCTGCCGAAGGTCTTTGTTAAGGTCCTTGCAAATGCCTGTGGCAAAATTTCAAGAGATAGCATCAAACAATTCCAGACTCCTGGGTGACCCTGTTTCACCAAATAATGATCAGCCAGGTGCTTATTCATTATTCATGCAACAAACATTCATTGAGCAGCTAATATGTACCAGGCCCTGTGCTGGCGCTGGAGGACAAAGCAGCCTGCAGAGGGTGGTGTGCAGCCGTGGGTTCTGCCTTCCTGGTGATGATCCCGTGCCTGTCCTGGAGGGAGTGTTGGCTCTTCTGTGTGGTCTTGGTAGGAATGTCAGTCACGTGCCCTGCTCCCTCCTGTCTTGCCTCCCTGTGTGCATGTGACCCAAGCTGGTCAATCGGGGTTTCTCAGAGATTTCACACATCAATTACAGAGTGAGAGGATCTTGCCTCCTTTTGGATCATAAACTTTAAATTTATAAGCTTGTTTGCTTAAGTAAGCCAGCTTTATGTAGAGGGGAGAGATTAGTAGTGAGGGATGTTCTGATGACATCATTTAAGCTCCTGGATCTAGCCACGCCTGAAGCTAGTGGCCCTTCAAATTTTCCAGTAAGATGAGCCAGTAAGTGCTCCCCTTTCCTGAAGCGAATTTGTTTATTGTCACTTGAAGGAATCCTGGCAAGTCAGGGCATAAATGGTTCATAAATAAAACAAATTAAAAATGTGGTTACATTGTATTTTCAGTTTAAAATTGAGGTGGGCTGAAAAGTGGCTACAAATACTTTGCAGCTTCGCCATCAAGCGCTGGAGTCTATTTCCCCACCTCCTAAATCTGGGCTGGCCCGGAGACTTGCTTTGACCGAAAAAACATGGTGGAAATGATGTTGTACACTCTCCAGGCAAGTTCTTCTGGGTTGTTCAACAGCTTCTGTTCTGGTCCTCTGGGAGCCCTGAGACCACCGTGCTGCGATGAAAAACCACATGCAGAGAGGGGCCCACCAGTCCAGGCATCCTGGTTGAGGCCCAGACATGGCAAGGAGGCCATCGGAGACCACTGGCCTGGCCAAGCCATCGGCTGACTGCAGACCCATGAATGAGGCCAGGGGGCACCAGCAAAGGAATATTCCAGGTCCATCTGTAGATTCTGGGGAATAATAAATGGCTGTTTTAAGCCACTCAGTTTTGGCGTGGCTTGTTGCACAGCAATAAATCCAGCACCTGAGCCTGGCTCTCACCTTCCTGCAACATTTCTCACCGTCTGGTTCCAGGATGCCTGCGTCGGAACCACCTGCCTCCTGAAGGTTCGGATTCCTGTGTCTGACAAGGACCCAGGTGGTTCGGTTCCTCAGAGACTCTGAGAATTGCTGCAGGTCAGACCCTGGTCCTTAAGGAAAGCAAGGTATTGGAGGATTGCTTCTTTTAGGATAACTTGCAGGTTGTGTCTAAGTGGGGAGAAAGCAACCTGGACCCCTCGCAGGATGGCTTGAATCCACCCGTTCGGCTCCCATGCTTGCTTCACTCTAAGCGTCCCTGGTCCTTTAGCAAGTCTCTCTCTCTTTGCTCAGTCCTCCCTGACTTCAGTGCTCACTTCTTCCTACCAGAAACGTGTTTTCCCACCACTGCTCCATCGCTCAAGTTTGACCAAGCACTTACTGTGTGGGAGACAGAAGTACCAGCTTAAACAACCCAACCAAAAAATGGGCAGAAGAACTAAACAGACATTTCTCCAAAGAACACATACCGATGGCCAATAGGCACATGAAAAGATGCTCAACATTACTAATTATCAGAGAACTGCAAATCAAAATCACAATGAAGTATCATCTCGCACCAGTCAGAACGGCCATCATCAAAAAGTCTACAAATAATAAACGCTGGAGGAGGTGTGGAGAAAAGGGGACCCTCCTACACTGTTGGTGGGAATGTAAATTGGTGCAGCCACTATGGAGGACAATGGAGGTTCCTTAAAAAACAAAAAACAGACTTACCATATGATGCAGCAATCACACTCCTGGGGGAGAAAACTCTAATTTGAAAAGACACATGCACCCCAGTGTTCACAGCAGCACTATTTACAACAGCCAAGACATGGAAGAAACTTAAATGTCCATTAACAGATGACTGGATAAAGAAGATGTGTGTGTGTGTGTGTGTTTGTGTGTGTGTGTGTGTGTGTGTTTGTATGTAGCAATGGAATATTACTTGGCCATAAAAAGAATGAAATAATGCCATTTGCAGTAACATGGATGGTCCTCAAGATTAGCATACTAAGTGAAGATAAATATCATATCATATCACTTATATGTGGAATCTAAAAAAGTGATACATACAAACTTATTTCTAAAACAGAAATAGACTCACAGACATAGAAAACAAACTTATGGTTACCAAAAGGGAAAGGAGGGAAGGGATAAATTAGGACTTTGGGATTAATAGATATATACTGATATATATGTATAAAATAGATAAACAACAAGGACCTGCTATATAGCACAGGGGACTACATTCATTATCTTGTAATAACCTATAATGGAAAATAATATGAAAAAGAACAGATATGTACAGATAGACAGACATATGGAAACTGAATCACTTTACCGTACCTCTGAAACATTGCAAATCAACTGTACTTCCATTAAAAATATATATTAAAGAACTAAGTACCAGCTTAGATGTTAGCCAGACCTAGGTTTGAATCCTAGCTCTGCTCCTCACACTGGGCAACTGTGAACAAGTTACTTACCCTCTCTGAGCTTCAGCTTCCTCATCTGCAAAGCAAGAGTGATAAAACCTGTTCTGAAGACGGTGAAGGTTAATGGGCTAATTGAATGTCAAGTGCACAGAACACAGCTCAGCACACAGGAGGTGCTCAGTACACTGTGGTTGGAAGTAAGAGGTGGTTTCTGGTAAATAGTAAAAAAGAGCATTTCTAGGACACAGAGAACAAGAGGTAGTGGCAATCGCTCCGTGGTCCTTCTTGCTGCTGTAGCTCTGTCCTTCCCCGAGACCCCTCACCTTGTCCTGCTGGGCCAGGTCCTGGTCCACAAAAATCTCTCTGGAAGGTCCTGCCCCGGGAATGTCCTGGGCCACTGGTTGTTCCGACAGTTCCACGTCATTGGTCCACACTGACACAGGTTGACAGAGAACATAGAGGAGATTGTGAGTTTCCCCAAGGTCCTAAAGCATATTTTCAGATTAATCTTCACATTCTCGAGACTTATGCAGAGAAAGCATTACGGGAGTATTGAAAAGAGAAAAAGCCGCCTCATTCCTCTTCCCTAGTGTTAATGAACTGCACTGACGCACTCTGATGTACCCCTTTCTAGACTTTTTTTCTATGCAGCAAGAGCTGATGACCTGGGGCAGGTCATTTACTCTTGCCAAACCTTAGTTTCCACATGTATAATTTAGGGACACTAAGAGTCTCTGTTATAAAGGGCTATTTGAGAATTAAACAGAATAATGATGTAGAGTACAGGTTGGCAAACCATGGCCCTACGGCCAAAATTGGCCCTCCACCTATTTTTGTAAATAAAGTTTTATTGCAACACATTCACGGCCATTCATTTACATATTATCTATGACTGCTCCCCAGCTACAAAGGCAGAGCTGAGTAGCTGCAACACAGGTCATACGGCCCGCAAAGCCTAAAATATTTACTTTCTGAATCTTTACAGGAAAAGTTTGCCGGCCCTTGATGTAGAGCATTTAGCACTGTGTTAGCTATTTTTACTGCAGTTGGATCTTTAAAAAAAAAAAACAAAAATGGATTTACAGGACAGAGATTTTTCTTCAACTTGCTTTATTACCTGACTTCTAAAACATCTTCCCATGTCAGTATTTGTAGCAATGCTGCGTTCCTTTTGAATGGTAGCATTGTAGTGCACTGTACAAGTGTGCCAAATGTATTTAACTAGGATCCACCTGGTAGACATTTAACTTTTCCTGATTTTTTTGTATTAACCCCAGTACTACAAGGGCTGTTTATATGACTTTCAGGGGTTCTGGCATTATGTTTGGAGGCTCCACACTACATCATATCAAACATGCCACAATTCACTCACACCGACACTAATTTTTTTGTGTGTATGTAGAAACATTCATAGAGATTTCTTTCATTCTGCTTGTGAGATCACTTGGCTCCAAGTATTTTAAATTTCCAACCGACTGTGATTTCTGGGCAGTTGTGCAATCTTACCTTCTTGTGAAGGGAGAAACTGAACCGATTGTTTTCAAAGGTGATGAAACTTTAACGAGCGTTAGCATTAACAATGAATGAAGGACGCCCAGTCACGTTTGCGAACATTCATTCAATTATTTATTCATTTTGATTCTGCATTTTTTTATTCACGCATTTTAGAGCCAACAATTTCCCTCCAGGTCCCAAGCACGTTTGTGGACCCCAGAACCTTTAGCAGACCCAGCTGATGGCCCGCAGTGCCCAGGGAACGCACAGCCCTGCGCGTTGGATGGGCTCCCTGGCCATCGTGTTTCCTGGAACACGAGGAACACAGGGCGTGGACTCCCACCCTCCCTCGCCGTCTGTGCACCCGAACAGGCTGAGGTCCCAGGGAAGTCCTGGTTCTGCTTTTTCAATGGGTTGAGCTTCTTAATCTATTCCTTACAGGCAACATAACAAACCCATCGGAACACAACTCTTCCCAAGAGGAGACAAGCAAAACCGTGCTCAGTGGCGTCCAGGTCTCTTTCCCTGTGGTGGCGAACTCATCCAAACGCAGACACCTCCCTGCTTAACACCCGCCATCACCTCCTGCTCTTTTTACCTGGTCTCCAGCCACCTTCCTTTGGAGCACACCCTTCAGCCACACAGACCTCCCCTCGCACTCACCCTGCCCCTCCCACCACACAGCCTCTGCACTCCTGTCCCTTCCAGCCGAAGACTGTTCCCTCCCCTCCACACGAAGTGAATGTCACTTGCCTTTCAGGGCTCACCTTGAGTGCCACTCCCTCGGAGACACCTTCCCGATCCCCCGACTAAGCCAGTCCTACCATCACACACTCACAGGAGAGGGCACGGGTACCTCTCCTGCCTGGTGTTGTCATGGTTACCAGTTTATAGATGCTTTTCTGCGATGATTTTGCTCCCATTGGTCTCCCTGACTGGTCAGTAAATTCTATGAGTTTGGGGACCATGTCTCAGTTTGTGCCCCTCAGAATGAATTTATTAATCCCATTTTATAGATGTGTAAACAGAGAGAGAAAAACTGCCCAAGCTCACACCTGGATCGAGTCAAGCCCCAGGGCAAACCCCACCCGTCTGGATTCTAGTATGAGCCTGCTGACGGTGAAAGGGGCTGGGGTGTTGTCTGAGACCAGAAGCGCAGCGCCTGGCCCCCACTCACAACCGGTGTTCAAGAAGGGCTCGCTCGGCCTCCGTGCTCACCACAGCCTTGGAGGGGGTGCTATTTCTAGACCTGTTAAGACGCTGGGAACCGAGGTCAGACAGGCAGAGACCACATATCGGGTCAGAGGCAAAGTCAGGGTCTGAGCCAGAGGGTCTGGGTCCAGAACAGGACACACGAGCACCCGGCAGTAAATCTTCCACCAAGGGACATGTGAATGAAGGACTGAGCAGTCGGGTTCACACAGACAAGCCCGGGGACAGGAAGCGTTCTGTGTGGGGTGTGCGTGCAGGGTCGTGCTCTCCTGCGGCTCCAGGACTGTATTCCAGGATTCACTTGGTGGAGCTGAGGTGATCAGATGTGGAGGTCTGCCCGGGACTGAGGGGACTCCTAGGATGGGGGAAGTCCCAGGCAAACCAGGACGAGTGTGTCACCCTAGGATAGTTGAGACCAGAAAGCTCCCTGCCTACCCACCCACTCGGATTTCCTGCCACCAACTGGAGAGGCCTGCAGCTCCACCAGACAGGTGGGACTCAGGGGAGAGGCCCTGCTGGGTGCAATGGATGCTCTGGTCTCACGGAGGGGACAGCAGGAATGCTCCCCCTCCCCTGGGAGAGGCATTCTGCCAGGTGGGGAGCAGGCCAGGGACCTGGGGACCAAAGCACCAAGATGGAGACTCTCTCTTCGTCAAATGCTCTGTTCTTCCCTGTCCCTCCTCCTCCCCATGTCTTCTGGAAGGCAGCTGCCACTAAGGGTGGCAGGAGGGGAAGGTGCTGAACAGAATAAGGGGGCAACGGAAGGGCTTCGTGGGGAATGTCATGGATCTGTTTGTTTCAGCAGCTGCCCATCCTCTCCCTCCACCTCCCCAACCACATTCATGATTAGAAACCTTTTATTTGACATTCTCATCCCTCATCTGTCCCTCTTGGCTCCTGAGTCCTAACTCACTAGAGCAGCAGTGCCTGATTAAAAATAAATAAATCCAGCCACAGAATGCCATTAAAATTTTTTAAGTCATCTCATTAAAAAGGTAAAAAGAAGAGATGAATTTTTTTAATGATACATTTTATTTAACCCAATATATCAAAAAAATTTTCATTTCGACATGTAATCAAGACAAAACACAGTGAGATAGTTTACATTCTGTTTCTTCTGGGTACTAAGTCTTTGAAATCTAGGGGTTATTTTGCACTGAGTGCATCTCAGTTTGGAAACGAAATTTTCCACGAGAGGACTCGATCTGTATTTAGATTTCACAGAAACTTACAGCTGAAAAAGTAGATTTGCACACCCAAGATGTTCCAGGCAGACTTAAAACCTTTCAATAACTGAACCGAGTGTCAGCTTATAAATTTAAATTAATTAAAATGAAATGTTCAGTTCCTTGGTCACATGGGCCACGTTGCAGGTGGTCAAGGGGCACATGGGCTGGTGCTGCTGCATCAGGAAGCAGAGGACAAGAACATTTCCCGTTCTCCTTCTTCCTCACCTAACACCTCCTTCTCATCTCTAACCAGGTTGCGGGGGAGAAACAGAATAGAGAGACTTTTTAAACCTCCTCTTCTGGTGCAGGCTTTGACAATGTCCAGCTGGATTCTGAAGGCCCCTGTGGTGCATTACTGATTGTCACAGGCCTGTGGCTTATTTTTAAAATATTCAGCATTGTCTGTTTGATGCTATGTGTGTGCAGGTGGTTTAAATTTCAGGCTTGGGGCAGTCAGTGGCCCTGATCTGCGGTCCCCAGGCCCGGTGTGGCCGGGCAGCATTACATCAGACAGGCCATGGTCCAGAGGTGGCTGTGACACCTGAAGTTTACCTAATTAGCAAACTGAAGGCCAGAAATGGGTTCTTATTGGTAAAAGGGTGGCCTGTTTCCTGGTATGCTGAATGCTAGAAACGGGCTCCCAGTGGTCAGACGGAGGAAGGTATCGCCTGCGGGTTGGATGAAGCCCTGGAGGTCCCTACTTTGGCCTCTCTCAAGAGGCCCCAAGGTCTGACCCCAACTGGGCCTGTGTCCAGTCTTGGCTTAGGGCTCTGGCGTCTGATGCCATCTGCAGGGGTAACTCCAGATGCTTCTGCGACCCTGCTGTGGCTGCCTTGAGGGACCCTTCTCTGCAAGGTAATGGCCAGAGTTTGGACTCCATCAAACCTACGGAACAGGCTGAATGGCAGCTTGGGGTCCCTCTGCCGCCTGAGGTGTGTCTACTGCGAGGGGGTAGAACTTGCTCTGAGACTCACTTTCCTGACACCCAGGCAGGGAGGTGCTGGAGCAGTTACTCCTCCCTCGCCCCAAATGTCCTTACCAGCTACTGTCATTCACCACAAAGAATCCAGGGCAGTGGGGCGGCAGATGTGCGGACAGAGGCACGTTAAGAAGTTTCGAGCAGGCGCTATTTGCCAAAGGGCAGGTAAGTTACTTCAATATTTTAACAACCCACTGGCTGTCCTAGTGCTCATGAGACAACCACCAGTCCACAGCAGGGGCAGCATGTGTGCACCTTAACTGTCTTTAAGATATTTCTACACATTGCAAATTGTGAATAAAAGTTAAATAATAAATTATGGGTGCATAAAAATTTAATTTTTAAAATTTAATATTTATGGAGTGTTATGCACTAAGAACTGTGCTCAGCACTTACAGGAGGATCCGATCTCATCTTCCTAACAACCCAGTGAGACAGGCACTATTATTCCCATCTCCATTTGATAAATGAGAGAGATGAGGCACAGAGATGTCAAGTCACTTGCTCAAGGTCACACAGCTGGTAAGTGGTAGAGTCAAGGGTTGAACCCAGGTTTCTTGGAATCAGAGCCTATGCTCTTATCCACTATGTAGTAAATTTATTGAAGTGGGTAGATGATCATGATATATTGTTGAATTTTAAGAAGCAAGTTACCAATGTTAGGTTCATATGATGTGATTATTGGGAAAAATACATGTAAATCAGGATGTATTAAAAAAAAACTCACCCCACATATTTTCTGTTCTCAGTAATTCTTTCTTCCCTACCTCCCATGAACTCTTGCCATTAAGATTTGGCCTGGGAACTGAGGTTTTATTGCCTGTGGAAAAGGAAGGGTGAGTATTAACAAGAACAGGGTGATCTTGCTACTAGGCAAAATGACATTTTGAGTTTTGGCAATATCCGGAGATGTTCTGGAGCATCACAGTTGGGGGTGGTGATGGTGGTGGTGTTGCTACTGGCATCCAGTGGGTGGGGGCCAGGGATGCTGCTAAACACTCCACAATGTACAGGACAGATAGACCCCACAGCAAAGAATTGTCCAGGACCTAAATGTCATCATGCTGAGACTGAGAACCCATGACCTGCGAGAAGTAAGTCCTTGGCTTTGGGTTTTCAGATAGAATTTTTCACAAGGTGACAGTCTAAAAGTAAACCAACTATATTTGAAGAGGCCAGCTCTGTTAAGAGAGGAAAGAGCTCTCTTGGAACCCTCAAAAAAGAGGTGCCTTCTATCAAGAGCCAGCCTGGAGGACTGGGGCATAGAGTTTTCTCTGAAGCATGGAGTAGAGAGGCCCAGAGCCTGACAGGAAGGATCCCCCGACCCCCCACCACACAGGAGGATGAAGGCCCTTCTCTGAGGATGGCACAGAGAGTCAGGGGAACGAGGGCCAAAGTCTGGAAACAGATGAGACCAACTGGGAGGCTGAGGTGATAAGGCCAAGTAGATCTGAGGGCCTCTAAGCCACAGGACTCCTCCTTGACTTCCCCGGGGGAATGGAAGGCCCTTAGAGAAGCCCCAGGTTCAACACAGCCCTGGAGGAACAGGTGGCGAAATCCACTGATTATGGTGGAAAAATCAAAATGGCAAAGTAAAAAAAAAAAAAGAAAAGAAAAGAAAAGAAAAAAGAAAACAGCCCATATGCCATGTGTCCAAAGAATGGACTTAAAAGAAAAACTGTATATATGGTCATAAAATAGAACAAACTCATGATCCACACAACAGAACGGGTGAATCTCATAAACATTATGCTGAAGGAAAAGAGCCGTCCACAAAAGAATACATACTACATGGTTCCTTTTACAATGAGATTCTAGAGCAGGAGTGTCTAAATCCATGACGGGAAAAAGAATTCAGAAGAGTGGTTGCCTGTGGGGGGTGGGGCTGGGAGCCTGACCGGGAAGGGGACATGACAGAACTTTCTGCGGTGATGGGAACGTTCTCCATCTTGACAGGGATTTGGGTCACACAGGCGTGTATTGTCAAAACTCAGCAAGGGCACACTGGAGATCCGTGCCTCTCACTGTGTGGTGGCCAGATTCCAAGGCGGCCCCACTGATTCTTGTTTCCTGGTATTCAGACACCTGCACTGTCTTCTCTAATACTGGGTGAACTTCGTATTAGTCAGCTCGGGCTGCCATAACAACACACCACAGGAGGTCTTAACAAAAGAAATTTACTTTCTCACAGTTCTGGAGGCTCAAGTCCAAGATCGAGGTGCTGGCAGGACTGGTGTCTCCTGAGGCCTCCTTCCTTGACTTGCAGACGGCCGCCTTCTCGCTGTGTCCTCATGTGGTCCTTCCTCTGTGCACGTGTGTCCCTGGTATCTTTCTCTCTCTTCTTACAGGGACACAAGCCATACTGGATTAGGGCCCACCCAAATGGTCTCATTTTAACTCAATCATCTGTTTGGATACACTGTCCCCAAATATAGTCACATTCTGAGGTCCTGGGGTAAGGGCTTCGACATGTGAATTTAGGGGGGGACACAGTTCAGTCCATAACTAAGCTTATCTGCGTAACCAAGGATAGTGCAGAAATGACAGTTTGACTCCTGATGTTTGACCATAAAAGACACTGCAGCCTTGCTCTCTAGAACCACTTGCCTCTCTCGGACCATGTGAATGGAGGAGCCAGCAGCCATCTCAAGAGGATGCTCAAGCAGCTTATGGAGAGGTCCACTTGGAGAAGAACTGACGCCTCCTACCAAAAGCCATGTGAACTAACCATCCCAGCGGTGGGTCCTCTGGCCACAGGCGAGCCTTCAGATGACCACGGCCCCCGCCAAAATCACAACTGCAACCTCATGAGAAACCTTGAGCCAGAACCACCCAGCACAGCCATTCCCAAATTCCTTACCCAGGGGAACCCTGGGATAAATGTTTATTGTTGTTTTAGACCCTTAACATCCTGGAGTAATTTGTTACGCAGCAATCAATAGTGAATGTAGATTTTGGCACCAGGAGTGGGGCGCTGCCTTAACAAAACCCTAAAATGTGGAGCAGTTTGAGATGGAACAGTGGCCAGGAGCTGGAGCACTTTTGCCAAGAGTCTTATGGAAGCCCAAAGGGTCTATTGCTGGGAGCCTGGTGTTCAAGGAGGCGATGAGGGAAGGTTCCCAGGAAAGCGTTACTGGGGCTATGGGACCCTTGTTATGTGGTGGCAGAAGCTTTCATAACACGTTGCCTGTGGTCACGAGGAAAGTAGAAAATGTTCCTAATGAACCGAGTGATCGAGCTGAAGAGAGTCCCAAGCAGAGTCCTGGAAGGTGCCACCTGGTTACTCCTTGCTGCTTAGAGCAAAATGTGACGGAGAGAGACAAGCTTAAGGAAGGACTGTTAAACCAGGACTTGAGGCTTGGTCATAAGAGACTGTGAAGTTTCCATCTTGCTCTCCTAGATCACGTGCTCAGGAGTTGCCAGCTGCCGAGTCACAAGAACACTGGAGCAGCTCTCTGGAGAGGTCCATGCACTGAGGAACCAAAGCCTCCTGCCAGTGGCTATGTGAGTGTGCCATCTTGAAGGCAGATCCTCCAGCCCCGGTCAAGCCTTCAGACGACTGCGATCTTTTGAGAGACCCTGAGCCACAGCCATCCTGCTAAGTTGCTCCTGAATTCCTGACTCCACAGAAACTGTATACGATCATACATGCTTGTTTTTGCTTTAGGCTGCTAAGCTTTGGGGGACTTTGTTATGCATTAATGACAACCAATACACACTGCACATTAATTTTACATGAAAGAGACTAACTGCTGGATTCTAGTTAATGGTATGTATTCTAAAATATTTAAGGGGAGGACTATAGATATGTGCAGTTTGTTTTGAAATGCTTCAAAAAATAAGATGGATTAATGAATGACTAAAAGGATGGGTAGACAGATGGATATGTAATAAAGAGTGTAGCAAAATATTAATGGTAGAATTAGAGAAGGGGGCTGTCCTCTGTAAAATTCTTTTTACTTAGCTGAACGTTTGAAAGTTTTCATATTAAAACGTTGTGGGGAAATGGCTGGGTAACTTCTTAACTTGGGTGGTAGGTACCTGAGTGCTCTGATGATGATGATGATGTGAACTGTAGAGATACATTTCATTTATTCCTTAGCTTGTATATTTCACAATAATAACTATTATAACTATTATTTGAGTGGCTGAGGGAGGTGATGAGGTGAGTGGTACTGAGAGAGACCAGGAGAGACCTGAGGACTCAGAGAGTCGTGGGCTGGGATCCAGAGGACAGAGAATGGGCCCTTCACAGCAGAGGCCACGGAGGAGGCATGGGAATCATGCCAGGCACTAAGCTGACCCAGCTCCTCTGCCAGTGAGGCTGGTGAGGCTGAGGGGATGGTGACGGACAGGAAGTCCCCTCCCCAAATGCCAGGAGGCCTTCCAGGGCAGGGAGAGGGGAGGAGAAGGAAACCCTGATGGCTGTGTGTCCCCAAAGTGACCAGGCTATGAGTGACAGTCACTGAGATAACCAGCCTTAAACTTGACCCAAAAGTATTAGCTTAGATTGAATATATCACCCCTGGGGAAGTAATTTTCTCCATAAACCTCAGTTGCCTGTCACCTGAAAAATGGTAATAAAATACTTAAAAACCTCCTAAGGCAAGAGGGATTTCAGTTACCAATATTTCTGCACATCTGAGTCAAAGTGTGTAAATTTAGATTCTGCTACACATCCATATATATGTACATCACACACACACACACACACACACACACACACACACACATTCACCACCATCAGAGGTCCTGATGTGTGCAGATGGGCGGAGCACGAAGTCCGGAGGGGTTCATACCAACGAGTCAACAGGAGGAATCTGGGTCATAGGGTGAGAGCTGATCTTTAACTGTTTTCTTACTTTCTGTTTATACCAATTTCCCCACAATTATGCTTTACTTTAGAATAGAGGAACTAAGCAAAAAGTGAGACCCATCCTCATGGCTATGTGCCCACCCCCTAGGCCGCCATGGAAGCGCTCACGAGTACCTTGCTTGATGATGGGGACCCTGTGGGTGTTGTCCATCATGAAGGAGAACATCTTCCCGCAGGCACTCACGGGCCGCTTGTGGGGGGCAGGTGGCACCATGGTGGGCCTGGGGAAGCCCTGGGACCAGCTTCTCTGCACTGGCGCTGGCCGGATGCCCGGGTGGAAGGAGACCTGTGGTGATGAAGGTGCCTGGTTTGATTGCTGTGTGGCCCGGGCTGGCTGTGGCCTTGGCCAAGGTGCTGGGCCCCTCACCCAGGGGAAGGAGACCTGCAGGGCCAGACAAGAGGGTCAGGGGAGGTTACGATCAGCTGGATTGGTCACCACCCTTTTTTCTCAGTGACGTAATTGCTGCCCTAGGTTTCAGCTTATAAGTCACTTCCCCCAGGAAGCCCTCCCAGACTCTCCCCAAGTTTGGGATGGTGGTCCCCACCATAGGCCACATTGCACACTATTGTACCACCATTTATTGAATGCAGCCTTCATGCCAGACACCCTGCCAAGAGACTCACAGGCACTACCTCATTTAATACACTTGACTCTGTGGTGAGCCCGGGGCTGAGCAAGACCTAGTGACTTTCCTAAGATCACAGACTTGGTAGTGAGCTCCTGAGCTGATAGAATGTTACCTCTAAGAGGATGAGAGCTTTCTGTCCATCTTGTGCACCACTGCATCCTCAGAACCTAGAATAAACTGCTGGCACATACAGAGTACACCCTCAAATATTGGTTGAAAGAATGAATGAACAAATCTCTGGGATTCGAGCCCAGCTCTCCAGGAACTCACAGCCTGCTTTCTTTCCATCCAGTCTCTCAGGCACTTCTACTGAAGCCGAGAGCTCTGGGATGGCAGGGACCTCAGCTGTCTCATCAACCTGTGACCCTCAACATCCACCACACCAGATTCTTGGCAGATACTCTGTACACATCTAATGAGGGAACTTTCCAGCATCTGGCCAGCGGAAGATGTCTGCAGCTACGCTCAATGGAGGGCACATCGAACTCCATCTAAGCCCAGAGGAGCGAATGCTGAGAGGTGCTGACACCTGGCTTTGTCCTGGTTTAACGCTATTGTGGTGGCTTCTCCCCACGCCTAGTGGTTAAACTGTGACATCAGCGAGCAGCTACCATTTATTGGACTTTACTCACCTGTTCCTCACAACAGCCCCGCAGGGGAGGAGATCTCCTTATTCCTATTTCACACACGAGGCTTGGGGAGGTTACGGAATTTACCCAGGCTCAGGTCGGGGTGGAGAGGGCTGTAGGATCAGGGTCTGATGAGCTCTTTCCCTTTCCTCCTCTTCTCTCTCTCTCTTTTCTCTCTCCTTCCCTCCACCCACCTCTTCTCAGTCTCTTGGCAGAAAAAACCCACACATTTCAAGTAAGAAGCTAAGTTCAAAGATATGCTGCCTGTGGAGGGCCACATTTCTCTTTCTGCAGACCAGGGACACATAATGAGGAACAGGACAAAATGATTCCAAAATAGGAGCTCTGGTGGACAGAACTTCCTAGAACTCCAGCTGGATTTTATTCCAGAGGCAAGTTCTCCAACTCACTCAGGCTCCTGAACCAATCTTTAGTTACAGTCTTTCCCAGGCTAGTCAAGAACCTTGGTGCGTTCCCAATGAAGACCCTTTTTCGGAGTCATTTGAGAACAGTGTTCTGGGAAATCAGGCTCCAACTACCTGGGGACACCTGGTCCAGCACTTACAATGAAACCAGCCCAGTTTAAACCTGTTCCAAGAACAGACCTGGCAGTGCTCTAGAACTCTGTTGCCTTATGTGTCATTTCGAATTTCTCTCCACTCTTGATGTCTTGTCTCCACCTAAGCTTTCTGCCTTTCTTCCCTTCCAGAAGCTGCAGCGTCCTGCACTGCCTTGCACTAACTTCTCCATCCATCTCATCCCTTCCCTTCCCTGCCTCTGGGGCTGACTTGCCTCAATCATTTCTATACCCTTTCCCCACTGGTTTAATAAAGAGCTGTTGAATGAATGTGCTAAAAGTGGGAAAGGGTAAATTCAAATGTGTTTTACACCAGCCTGCTAGAAAACAAATCTAGACATCACAGGTAGCAGTGGAGGAATTCCCTTTTGTTCTTGGATGCTCAGGTAAATGTGCCTCACTGCCCACTAATTGCCAGGGTGCTAAAGGGAGTGGTCACGTCTCATGTCTCAAGGGCTCCGCTTCTGTAGTGGACTGTCCACTCCGTCCAGAACCCACTCAGCTCTTTTGGAAATTCCACGAATCTCCTTTCTAATTTCTCAGCCCATTGCTGTAGGTGGGGCTAAGCAATCAGCCAATCACATTTCCTGGCCATGCTGATTGGTTCAGCCCTGGGGCATGTGATCCAATCAGAGCCAAGGAGACCCAAGAAGACTGACTTGGCTGAACACCTGCTTCTGAAGTGACCTAATGGGACTGGAGAATGCAGCCAGCATGAGAGAGTGGAGCCCAGAAATGGAGAGAGGGAAGCTGTTTATTTATTTTTAAAATTGTGGTTAGTAACATATAACATAAAATTCATCATCTTAGTCATTTTTAAGTACATAGTTCAGTAGTGTTAAGTATATTCACATCACTATGAGATGCAGCTCCAGAACTTTCTCATTTTGTGAAACTGAAACTCTGTTCCCACTAAACAGCAACCCCCTAACTTCCCCTCCCCGTCCCCAGCCCCTGGCGACCAATGTTCTGTCTCTATGCATTTGACTCCTCTAAGTACCTCAAGTAAGTGAAATCATACAGTACTTGGCTTTTGGTGACCACCTTATTTCACTTAGCCTAATGTCCTCAAGTTTCACCCATGTTGTGACATGTCAGAATTTCCTTCCTTTTTAAGGCTGAATAATACTCCGTTGTATGTATAGACTGTATTTTGTGTATCCATTCAGTGTCATGGGCACTTGGGTTTGTTTCTACCTCTGGGCTACTGTGACTTTGCTGCTGCGAACTTGGTGGCGGCGGAGGTAACGTGCAGATAAACTGGAAAGCTGGTTTTGAGCCCTGGCTCGGTGGTGCTCTGAGGCCAGCTAAAGCTGGTTTCTGTCCCTAGGGTCTCCAGGGAGAAGGTACCAAAGATGTGTAAATGCAGCGGAAACTCTGCTCTTTGGGTTCAAAAATTTTAAAATAAAGTTTTTTTTTTTTTTTCTTTAAAGCTATTGATTGAGGTGGCTTTAGCTGAAAGGTTAAAGTTGGTCTTCTCTGGTTTGCAGGCTCATTCTATTGCAAGCAAAGTCAAAGTTTTCTCAGAAATTGCTACTGGTAACTGCAAGACAACAGATGGGGGGAAGCAAACATAAGAAAAAGACTCATATTAAAAGCCAGGTGTACATGGAGTATGGGGTCAAGGTCAGTTATCAACAAGAATGTTTTTAGAAACTTTAGTTTAAAAAGACATGCTAAGGCCTTTTCTTTTTTTTCTTTTCTCTGACCATATGATGTGTTGCATGGCTGGGTGTTTGGTTTTGTTTTGTTTTGTTTTGTTTTGTTTTGTTTTTCAGGGAGCATATGCTAGATGCCTGATTTCTTCCACACTGCCTTTAAAATAGTAGGTTTTCCACCACCTGGATTAACTATGACCACACCCGCTGCTGAATTTACATCAGCTTGAACAAACACTGGTCAATGATATACTCAGGAAATCACTATTCATTTTTTCCAGATTATCTACTTGTCCTTTGTATTATCTCTTCCATATCTGCTTCTAACACTGTAAAGGGGGGAGGTTGAATAAGAGACCCTAAAAAAAAAATCAAGGTGGTTTGCATGTAGAAGTGCCCACAGGACACACACATTCCTCCAGGAGGCCCTGGAGCCCACGGAGAAGTAGGCCTTGCCCTTGGAGGGCTCATTATGTACTCTGTTGTTTGTAAGTAATTTCTGATTACTTACAGAAGACATAGATGAGCCACCAGGTACAGAAGACACAGATGTACCAGAGACTTAACGTATGTGGTCTTATCTAATCACCAGAATAATCTCTGAGGAGGCATTGTTACCTCTCACTTTGTGCATTAAGAAACTGAAGTTCAGAGGGGTTAAATGACTTGCCCAAGGTCTCACAGTCAGGAAGCGGTGATGCTGTTTGACTCTGTGCTATTAAGACTTCTAGATTATCTGAAGTCATGCTTTATACCTGCTTTCCATACACACAAAAGGATCTTTGATGATTGGTTAGTGAACGATAGGGGATTTTCCGAGTTAAAAAAAGAAAACGAGCATTAGATGGTGTGAAAACCCACAAGATGTTGCATGGGCTATTGGAAATGGGATTTTCTAGGAACACTGACTGTTGCAGCAAAGTGTGTTGCAGCTCAGTGTTATAACTCAGTTGCGACAGCAACCTGGATCCCGGCAAGAGACCAATCAGCTCTCCGAGGGTTGGAGAACTCAGGTTTATTATGACAGTGGGCCCAGAGGAGTTAGCACTCCAAGCTCTGGACCCCGTCTGTAGGTTTACACAGGCTTTTATAGGCTACCAGTCTAGACTACAACATTTTGTAACATCATATGCAAATAAGGTATAACAAAGGTGACTAATTAGGAACAAGCTTTGTAGAAATGGACCAATCAGGAGTGAGGGAAATGGACCAATCAGGATTGATAGAAATGGACCAATCAGGAGTGAGCTCCATGCAAATGAAGTGCTACAAGTGGGCCAATCAGGAGTTAGCTCAGCAAACCAATAGAATCTTAGGGGTAAGTTCCACTTTCTTAGAAGTAAGCCCTTTCAGAGGCAAAAGGCAAGATAATGCTGCTGGGCCAGGGAACCAAATGGGGCTGGCTGGAGAGTAATGGCCTTGCCTGGGGGTCCTGCTGGTCTTTTTCATGGGGCTTCCTACCTCATGACGACTCCCTTATGGAAGTGTTATTCACAGGGTACTTGTCACGTCCTGGAAGCAGCTCAGAGGTCCCCGGCCCCCATCCAGGAAGACCTGTGGTATGTTCATGGCTGTACCAGAGGAAGTGCTGGGGCCAGCTGGTACCCACTCATGAGAGCCAGTTGTTAAAGGTCCAGGAATTCTGCCAGCTTGATAAACACTGCTACTGATAAAAATCAACTTACAATTAAATTAAATCAGAAACAAAGGTGGTACTAACTTAAAACTCACCCCTTCCTACTTATTTTACTCTATTTTATTATTATCTATGCCCTAAAGGTTATTTTACTCTACTGTGTGTGTATGCTGGAAATATTAACCACGTATCTATTTCATCTCTGTACTTGGTGATGCTTCATTGGGAGCTTGAAATTGACCAGAGTGGGAGTATTTACATCATTGAAATCAGGAAATGCCATAAATCAGAGCTTGATTTTTTAAAGCTTTTATAAGTAGGCTTAATTTTAATTTTTAAATTTTAATTTAATTGTATTTGTTTTTTTTAATTGAAGTACTGTCAGTTACAATGTGTCAATTTCTGGTGTACAGCACAATGTCCCAGTCATGCATATACATACTTATATTTGCTTTCATATAAATAGGTTTAATAACAGTTGTTCCTGTAGAGCTTGAGTTTTTTGTTTTGTTGATTGCCTACACTTAAGAAAATGACGAAGAAAATGTTAACAGTGTAGATTATATAAAGGGATGTCTTGTCTCAGCCATTACATTATGCATAGCACAAAAAAATCGAGGAAACATTCTTTCAGTACTTGAAAACTATTAACTGATGCAGCAAAAAAGTTACTCACGTCATTGATGAGCATGTGAAGTTCTAACATCTTTCTTATTTCACTTATCTTACTCATAAATGCAAATTAAATATCCAAAATATCCAAAAATATCCACCAATGCTCAGGTTAGGAACTCTCATTAGTCAACTGCAATGATACATTGGCAATAGATACAAGAGTTCAGCAAAAGTCAGTGAAAGCGTTCTGTGAGACTCAGTGGGCGCCATGGAATTTACAAGAAACAGTATTGTATGTTTTACTATTATTTGTAAAGAATGTGCTACACATTCTTTTTATCAGTAAACCTTATGCTCTGCACGAATACATACTTTACTTTTTTCAGAGAGCTGGTTGTTAAACATTTACCAGACAATCACTGGCCGTGCCTGGCACCCGGCAACGTGCCTGGTACTCACGATAGGTGTTCGCCGACTGAACCAAACTGAACAATTGGCAAACAGAGTGTAAGTAAAAAGGCTTTTGATTCTGGGGCTGGGGCAGGGAAAATACATGCTAAGCCTGGCGCATCTTGTAATAGTGGAAAATAAGGAAGTGCCCAAAACAAAACGGTGGGAAGATGTTCAAGGACACGGCAACCAACGGGAAAGAGCTCCCAGTGGCCAAGGCTGGAATAATTTGAGCAAAATAGCTAATGTATTGTTGCATTATAACCCTAAGTGTAAAATAAATATATACGAGTCCATATTGATAGAAATACATGATTGAGCAAATACGTGAAGTGGGGAGACAACCTTCCTCACAGAAGGATTAAACATAGGTAGCTACACCTCTTCCAGGAGGTGGAGCTTAGTTCCCGCCTTCTGCTCCTTCCTCCCCACTCCTTTGACAGTGGGCTATCCTTAGTGATTTGATCCCAAAGAATAGAGTACGGAGAGGGAACAATAGTGCCTTATGGTGGAGAAACCTGCAAACACCAGCTTAACCACGTGAACAAGTTCATATCCCCAGGGATGTCATATGGATATCAGGGACCCCCTGATGTGATGAACCAAGAAGGACACTTCACCTTTGTGGCATCCTTTCTGAAGGCCCATCACCCCAGTCTAGTCAGAGAAAGACATCAGACAAATCAGACGGGGCGACATTCTCCAGGATCCTTGGTCAGTACTCCTCAAGACTGTTGAGGCCATAAAAAACAAGGGAAGACAGAGAAACTGTCACAGGCCGGAGGAAACTAAGATGTGATGGGAGGGTATAGCTCAAGTGGTAGAGTGCATGCTTGGCATGCACCAGGTCCTGGGTTCAATCCCTGGTACCTCCTCCAAAAATAAATACATAAACCTAATTACCTCCTTCCCCCTCCCAAAGAAGATGTGATGACCAAATGCAGTGTGGTGCCTTAGAGTGGGTCACGGATTCTGAAGCTCAGTTAATATTCGTGGATCAGCGTTGATTTCTTGGTTTGGAAAACTGTACTGTGGTGATATAAAATGTTTAAACTGGGGGATACTGGGACAGGGGGATGCAGGAACTCTCTGTACTATCATTACAACTCTTCTGTAGATCTAATATTATTCCAAAATGTAAAGGTTACTTAATTTAAAAAACAGGCTTTGAGTTGCCAGAAGAAATAGTACAAAATTCATATGCAATGACTGGTGTAGCTTACTCATAGAGGAGTTCTTTGGGATCACTTCCAGACCCTGTTTACTCAATTTTACCTGTTTTTTTTTTTTGCTGATTTACTGTTCTTTTTCAAAACTGAAATCTAGTTGGTTTTTGATTTACAATGTTTTGAATTTTATGTTGAAACTATACAATTGTAAAGATTGGAAGGGCCATGCGGGCGAAGGTGAGGAGGGAAGGAGGCACGTTGACCACAGCATGGAGGAGCCATGGACCTCAGAAGACAGGATAAAACGCAGACATTAGACCTCAGAAGCCAGCAGGGGGCGCTATATGCGGCCAGGACAAACAGCCTTTACCTGGACAGCTCCTGCGCTGTCACCATAACTCCATACCTGGGGTAATAATTCTACGTCTACAAGAAAAGGATAAATTATATTCAGGATTTTCATGTGAGAAATCAGGATTATTCATTTAGAACACAGAACTGCCAAGTTATACGTAATTTTTAGGTTTTGGAATTTAAAAGAAGTAGGTCTCTTTGAGTTGTTCAGAATAGTCATTCATTTGGATTTTTGCCATCTAATTTTCCCCCTTTTTTTGGTAAATATCTAGCTTACAACTTTTCCTTTCCTTTCAAGTTCTAGTTAGCTTTCTGGTCGGTCCATAAAATGGGAGAGAGAGTCCAATGAGAAAAACACCCAGATTTTCACAAATAGCCTTTTCTACCCCTCAACTTGGGCTACGTCACTTCAGCCTTGCTAGCCCGGAAGACTGAATGAGTGAGTGAATGATCATCAGCTCGGTTAAGGAAGGAGAAGAAACAGCGTGGTTCCAGTTTGGTAACACCAGGTGTCATGGGCCAGAGGAAGCAGGACGCAGCCACGGCTGGTCCCCGGGCTCCTGGGCCGGCTCTGGGTTCTGTCTCATCGGATGCTAAGGCTTCAGCTGGTGCCCCTCCCTCCGCCTCCTGGGTGTCATCTGCCTGGTCTGCAGATATCTGATGACAATGCAGACCTGAAGAGTCCTTTTATGTGAGTCTTTGCTGAGGACATTGCCTGAGGCGCCCTGCTGCCCACGCCCTCCACTTCACTGGCTCTGGGAAGTCTCCTTTGATATAAAACACCTGGTCTCAGGATTTCCTGTCACATCAGCAGGTCCCCACAGGACCTGTAAGAGCACAGTGCAGAGGGAATCCTATGAGGTCAGGCTGGAGAGGACAAAGCTTGACCAGCAAGAGGTCTGCTCTGAAGTGCACCATGCTCTCTGGTCATCCACTCAGTCACCGGCCCCTCACCCCTGAGTACAGTAAAGCCACATCCTCCTCAGGAACGGGATCTATACAAAGTCTCAGGAGCATGGAAACACCACCTTCCCTGGGAGCGGACGACTACGGCCCCGAGTAGGCAAGCTTCTCATCAGTCCTGTTCACCAAAGAAAAACAAGCTACATGGTCTCCCTAGAGATGAACCTGGGACTTTACAGTGGAGAAGTGGATCATTCATCATTTTCTTCCCCCAAAGCCCTAGCCCCGAATTCCGCTAGGGAGGTTCAGTTTAGGCAGTAGGAACACTTCCTACCCTGCATCCATTTTTCCCATCTTCTGGATGGGCACTTTAATTTTTTGTAGGGGAGACACCCTTTCCCTGACAGTTCAGAGTCCATGTAACTCTGGTGAGGCTGACCCCTCTACTATAGGGGTGAGGTCATAAGCCAGGCCTGGCCAATCAGAGCATTCCAGGCCCCTAGCTTCAGTGATCAGTTCAGGGATAGGTACATGATCCAAGGGACACCAGTGAAGACGCTTGTCCTTCCCCAGAGCTGCTGGTTTGGAGGGAGGGTGCTGGGACTGCTGGTGGCCACCTCCCTAAAGGTGAGGCAAGAGTCTGTCTGAGATTGTGAAGCTAATAGAGAAGAAAGAGACAGATTCATTGGGCACCTGGATCCAGCTGGGCCTGAAGCTGGTACTTTTGGCCTTTTCAGTTACGTGAGTCCCCCTCCCCACCTTTTTTTTAATCTAGGCTATTTTGAGTTGGGTTTCTGACACTTGCAAACTATAAAATTTCCTGGATAATATGCATATTGAAACTTTAGCATAAGCATCACTATGTACTCAGAATGAAAGTTGTTTTAAAAGTTATGACATGCTCAAATAAAACCCACCAGACTGTAGTTACGTGGCAAATTTACCTTCAAACTTGTAAAAGTAAAGGAGCAGTCCCAGAGAGGAAGTGATTTAATGAGGTGGGAAGCCCCATAAAAAAAGAGACCAGCAGGACCCCCAGGCAGGGCCACTACTGTCCTGCCAGCACCATCCTGTTCCCTGGCCCAGTGGCTCTATCTCACTTTTTGCCTCTGAAACGGCTTACTTCTAGGAAAGTGGAACTTACCCCTAAAATTCTATTAGTTCCCTGAGCTAACTCCTGATTGGTCCATTTGTAGTGTTTCATTTACATGGAGCTCACTCCTGATTGGTTATTTCTCTCACTCCTGATTGGTCCATTACTACAAAGCTTGTTCCTAATTGGTCACCTTTGTTATACCTTATTTGCACATGATGTTACAAAATGTTGCAAAGTCTAGACCGGTAGCCTATAAAAGCCTGTGTAAACCTACAGACGGGGTCCAGAGCTTGGAGTGCTAACTCCTCTGGGCCCGCTGGCATAAACCTGAGTCTCCAACTCTCCGAGTACTGCTTGGTCTCTCACCTGGATCCAGGTTGCTGTCACAACTGAGCTGTAACACACTTTACTGCAATGTTAAGACCCACGAACCAATCGTAAGACAAATACTGAAATGTTACACGGAGAAGCTGAACAAATACAGAGTCCTCTAGCTTACAGGAGGCTTCAGACTACAGATCCCAAATTTCTGCTTCAAAAGTTACCCAGGAAAGACATTCCAAAGGTTTAAAAGAAAATTTTCCAATTGAAGAACCGGGTAAAATTTATAACAGACATTTGTTGTGTATATAATATATTAATGTCCAGTGTATTAATCAGATATATCTCAATGTAATTATATTATTACTGTATATGCAAGTGCATATTATACGTGTACATATATTTAGAACCTCGTATTTCCAGCTCTTTTTAAAAGAGGTAATGAAAAGACTATTCAAAAGTCTATTTTTTCAGCTTGTCTGTTTTTTCTTATTCGTCAGTTAAGTAAGTAAGCAATTAACCGGCACAGCTCCTAGCACACAGTAGGGCTCAATCTGAGTGAGCTCTTTCTCCCCACCCTCCAGCCCCCCTCTATTTTTAGTTCTTCTTTCAGAAACTGAGTAAAATGAAAGAGGGGGTCCAGCGCAGCATTACAGGCAGAGGCGGATGAACGGTTTCTGCAGAGCCGGACAGCGAATACTTCCAGCTCTGTGCACATGGCCCGTCCAGCTAACTCTGCTGTTACTCAGGACGGCAGGCCCAGGCAATACCAAAGTGAATGGGATGGCTGTGTTCCCATGGAGCTTTATTTATGAAAACAGGTGATGGCCTGCTTTTGGCCCTGGGCCATAGTTTGCCGACAGCTGGTTAAGGACTTGGGATGCGGCATTGAACAGACTCCGGCCCAGCTCCCGGCTCTGCCCCAACCATCTGTGTGACCCGGATGAGTGTGTTGTTTTCGTTCCTCGTCTGTAAGATAGGGATCATAGCAGCTACTTCTTAGACGGTGAGAAGTGGATGAGACGGTGCGCGTGAAATGCTGGGAACGCTTCCTGGCGCATAACGCACAAGCGTTAAACACTAGCCATCAGGCATGTCGTCATCATCATCAAACAAGGAAAAGTAAGGGAGGAATGGCATTTGTCCATACACAGCAGCAGAATCCCTGGTAAAAAGGGACTGGAGCCAAACAGGGAAGCCAATCACTGAAACTGCATTTTCCTCTATTACCAGTGGCTTTCGCTTTTACCCACAGGATGAGTCATCCCCGTCAGCGTGTGAAATTGCAGGTTGGCCTGGGAATCGCAAAACCTTCCTCAGCCGCTGGGCAGTCAAGCACCTGCCATGATGCTTGGCACTGTTAGGAAAATCCTCCCAGGGACTCGGGCGAGTCTGTTTTTAATCCTGGCTCTGGATCTACATGACTGACACATAACCTTGGGGAAGCCACTGAAACTCCTTGGGCATCAGTTTATACAATGATAGGGGTGGTCCCAGGAACCTCTATTAAAATCCTGAAGAGAGAAAGGGGACCTGTGCTGAATGCTCCTTGGCAGAAATTGGAAACTGAAGCTCAGAAAGGTAGAATAAATTTTCGATAAATTTTGCCATATTCCAAAGCAGACAAAGACACCATTTGTATATTTGGGTGACCAGAGTTTCCCTACTCAGCTGCTTTATAAGAACACCAGCACTGTGAACAGGACGGCTGGTTTTACATCTCCCGTCCTGAGGTTCAGAAAGCACTAAGAAAGGCAACAACAAGCAAAACCCACAATGCGGCAGGCACCCCGACTTGGTGACTTCAGTTCCCCACGCCTGGTTCTGAGGCACAGACTCTGCAATACTACTTACCGGTTGCTTCATGGCATTGCAAATGACCCTGTAAGTTATGCCCTGCACAGCTCCAGGGGCCGTCACCCATGTGGACTGTGACGTGGACTGGTGCCTCCTGGGTTGTGCAACATGGACACCCCAGGTTATACTTCGGTGAGAGAGCTATGATTTACAGTGTCTACTCCTGGGACATAGCCTGGCTGCCAGTGTACTTTGTCAACCCAGAGTTTTTCTTTTTATTTTTCCATCTTGTATGTCATTTCATGGGTAATTTATCTGCAACTGTATCCATCTGCTAGCTGGGGAGATCTTGGGAGGTTTCCTGTCCAAAGGAACACTCGCAAAGGAGGCGTCCTGGCTGCCACATGCCGGTTTGCTTGGTTCTAAGGCTGAGGGTTGTTAAGTGCCTATCAGCAACTTACATACACTGCCCACCGACTACCACCATCCCTCCATGTGGTGGAGAACTATTTATTACTACCGGAATGGGAATCAAGGCTTTGAGAGGTGATGCCTTGTGCAGTGCCCAGGATAAAAGCCAGCATAAGAGCAAGGCTGGGACGCATGCTCTAACCACTGTGACGTCTGCAAAACGTTTGGTTCCCTAAATTCCCCCCTCGATAAATGCTGTCACATCCCTCTCTGTTCATTATGGTCACCACAAAGCCTGAAATAAATGTTTTCACTTGGGAACTCTTTGTCCGGAAAAGAACAGTTCTGATCACACCCAGCCGGTATGACATGGGGGACAATCCTCCTTGGAAACTCCACCCCTGGAGGGAACACAGCGCCCTCGCCTGGGACCAAAAAATCAACCAGAAACAAGAACATGCAGGATTCAAGACAGCCACAAGTTTCTTGGAAAAACTGGGTCTCAAAATATTTGATGGGAGACGATCTCCAATCCTGCCTCTTTTTCCCCTCTTTCTTTTCTTTCAGATAGCTTGTAGGTCCGAAATTCAGATTTAACTGGGTGTCCTGCATTTTACCTGCCAACCCTAAGTATGAGTCCTCAGGCCCGGGGTGGGGCCCAGATCTGCTCTGTTGGTCTGCTCCCCACAGACCAACAAAGGAGATCCTCAGAGCTCGTGTTGTAAATCCCCGATCAGGTCAAACCCCTCTTCAGTGCGGCCAGTGGACCCTGTTGCAGCCCACGAGCGAACACACTTCAATGTTGGTCCAAGGAGGAGAAGGAGGCTGAGCAGCAGCAGGAAAAAGCTGCCCCGGATTTTCAAAGCTGAACGTGATGGATGTGGCGTGTCGGTCCCGCAGCCTGAGGGATGCTGTTGACCTTCTCCGAGTGCATATTTAGGGCTGCCTACATGCCCCCACCCCAGGAGTCTGTCTAGATTCCCTAAACTCTATTTATTTATACCCACCCTTGTCCCAGAAAGGATTTTAAGCCTTGGAGGTCTCAGTCCATGCAGTATTCTTGGTGGTGAGGAGTGAGATGAACACACAAGACAGGTATTAACTGTGTGCTCACCACGAATGCACTGTGCTCGGAGTTTTACAACAGCCACCGCCTCAGATACCCTCGAGATAAGCCTGCAAGGTCACTGCTGTCGTTGTCCCCATTTTGCAGATGAGGAAACTGAGGCTCCGAGGGGTCCAGCGGCTTGTGCAAGAGCACACCGAGGGGGCAAGTGGCAGAGCTGGGATTCTGCCTGCCTGCCCAGTGCCCAGCCTGCCTCCCTACTGAACTGACTGCATGCTCCTTGTGACTGAGCTATGAGGGCGAGTTTTGTGTTACATTCCACTTAACCTGGGGCTGTACTTTGCGCTCTGATCCCGGGAACATTTCTGATCCGGGTGGGATAACAGCTGCTGGGTGTCTACTCCCGCCGACACTGACTTGCCTTTTTACACGTAGATACTCTCTCAAAGCCTCGCATCCACTGGGAAAACTGAGACCCAGGCATGCAAAGAACCCTGGCCGAGGTCACAAAGCTGGGAAGTTGCAGAGCACAGATCTGCCTAAAAAAGAAGCATCCGCACCCCGCCCCCCAGTATTCAAAAGCACACAGTCGCTTTCCACCTCCCCTGGCCAAGCCTCACTTTTCAGAAGTTCTGGGCAGACTACTGGGCAACTCTTCATGTAATTCCACAAAGTGCCCAGGAGAGGGCGCGAGGACTCCCTCCTCCCCAGGGACTCACCAGATGGGGCTGAACTTTGCAAAACCCAGTCCTGTGGCTGCCACTGTGTGCGCAGCGTGAAATCTGAGCCATGTGCTCCGGCCAGGCTCCACCTTTGGCTGTATCTGAGCCCCGGGCTGCACCGTCCCCAACCCCGCGGGGGCCTGGTCTTACCGAGGATGGGTTTTCGATGACCAGTTCGTAGGTCAGCCCTCCAGACCCAAACCTCAGGACGTCTCCGGGTAAGAGCTTGACAGCCACGTTCTGGATGTGGCACTCGTTGACGAAGGTGCCGCTGCGGGAATTAAAGTCCTGGAGAACAAAGATTCCCTCGGCCTCATTATATTCAATGAGCGCGTGATGGTTGTCAATGTCTGCAGACTGAAATGGAGGAGGGGTCAGGAAGAGTCAGGAAAACAGGAATAACAAGGGGGCCCCTCACACTTACTAGTGCCACTGACACTGGGCGCCCCAACGTGCTAACACTTCACAGGGCTGGATGGTCACTGCAATCCTCGTTTTAAAAGGCGGACGCTGAGGATCAGAGAGGTTAAGTGACTTGCCCAAGGCCACAGAGCTAGTGAGTGGAGGGGCTAGACTCTGGGCTCTGCCTGACACCAGACCCAGAACAGGTGCCCAAGTTGTTGGCAACACAGAGGCAGGAGGGAACTCGGGGGTTGGGGGGGGGACATTGGCCAGAAAATGACCACTTTATATCTGTCCGACCCCAGAGAGGACACAAAAATGCAAGTACGCTTTTGGTTGTCCTGCATGGCAAGACAGATGCCAGAAATGGCCCAAACACAAACCAGGAAGGTCAGCTGGCAAGTGACAATCGTCCATTTACTGCAAGAGTTATAGTTAAGGGGAGGTTTTGTAATGATCGTTGTATTCATTGTTCTGTTCATTTAAAAAATAACATGTGTTTCTTAATATTGCAGAAAATGGGAACTAAAGAAAAGCCCAAAGACGACACCAAAATCACTGAGTCTCCCATCCTCCAGGGGCAGGCACTGTTAACACGGCGGTTCACAGCCTTCCAGTCTTTTTTCCTATGCTTGCAATCTTTTAAAAAAAGTCACAACAAAACTGAGATCATAACACACAACATAGTTTGATAACTAACTTTTAAAAGCCTTGGTGTACAATGAAGGTTTTCCCATGTGATTATTTCTATTGCTTCTTAAAAGCTAGTCACAATTTATCTAAACAAAGATGATCTCTTTTTCCGCGGGGGCCCTGGTGTGACCACATTCCCCCCCAGACGATGAACTGGCAGTGGTGGGGGCAGAAGGCTCCCATGTAATTTCAGCTTAATAAGAAGAAGGAGCAAAACTCGGCACCAAGGAGGAAACACCACATTCCCTTTGGCCTTGGGGCCCTGGACTGTGGGCTGCAGGGCACATGTGAAGTCTTCTGTCTTCTGGACGCTGCTTATGGGATACTCACTCCAGCCTGAGACTTTGCAATTATTCTCTAAGTTATTCTTCTGAGTGCCTCATCCAACTTTATAATGAGGACTTGGAATTAGAAATCTATACCAAAGTCCCATAATATAATTATAACCAATAGCTTATATTAATAATGTTATAGCTTATATTATATGATTATATAATAATATAATTGCTTATATTAGTAGAATATATTCATTACACATTGCATGCCAGGGAATTTGCTAAGTGCTTTATTGCATTATCCCCTTTCATCTTCACAACAATCCAAAGGGATAGTTCCTCATTTTTCTGGATGAGAAGACTGAGGAACAGAATGCTATGTTTGCCCAGGAAATTTGCTAAGTGCTTTATTGCATTATCTCCTTTCATCTTCATGACAATCCAAAGGGATAGTTCCTAATTTTTTAGATGAGAAGACTGAGGAACAGAATGATATGTTTGCCCAGAGTCACCCAGCTTGACTGGCCTGGCTGGTACCCAGGTTTGCCTGATTCAAATGTCTGTGCCCACTTCACAAATTCCTGCCACACACTTTGGCACTCACAGTATTGAAACACACAAAGCAAGCAGGGGGAGCTATATTCATTTCAGATAGAGCTGACTTCACAGCAAGGAAAGTTATCAGGGATAAAGAGAGGCACTACATAGTGATAAAGGGGTCAATTCTCCAAGAAGACATAACAATCCTTAATTGTATGTGCCTAACAATAGAGCATCAAAATATGGAAGGCAAAAACTGATAGAACTGAAGGAGAAACAGATGAGTCCATCGTGATAGTTGGAGACGGGAGCATCCCCTGGTCAGTAAGGGGCATATCCAGCAGGCAGAAAGGTAGTGAGAATAGAGGTAAACTGAACAGCATTATCAAGCATCTGGATCTCAGTGGCAGCCACACAACTTCAACCAACAACAACAAAACACACACTCTTCTTCACAAGCTCACGTGGAGCATTCACCAGACAGACCACATTCTGGGCCACAGAATACACCTCAGCAAATTTAAAAGAATAGATGTTATGCAAACTATGCTTTCAGACCACAGTGGAATTAAACTAGAAATCAATACTGGAAAGATAGCTGGAGAATCCCCAAATACTTGGGGGATTAAACAACATACTTCTAAGAAACAAATGGGGCAAGGAAGAAGTCTCATGAGAAATAAAAAATTATCTTGAGCTAAATGAAAATGAAAATGCAACTTAGGAAAATTCGTGGGATACAGTGAAAACGGTGACTGGAGGGAAGTTTATGGCACTGAAGGCACACGTTAGAAAACAAGAAAGATCTAATATAAATAATCTAAGCTTCCACCTTAGGAAACTAGAGAAAGAAGAGAGAGATAAGCCTCCCACAAGTAGAAGAAAAGCAACAATGAATGAAATAAAAAATAGGTAAACAACAGAGAAAAATCAACAAAATCAAGAGTTTTTTTAAAAAGATCAATAAAATTGATAAACCTCTAGCAGGATAACCAAGAAAAAAAGAAGATGCAAATTACTAAAATTAGAAATGAAAGAGAGGCCATCACTGCTGGTCCCATGGACACTGAAACTGCAATAAAGGAATATTACGAGTAATTCCACGTCCATAGATTTTATAACAATGAAGTGGACCAATTCCTTAAAAGACCCAATCTGCCAAAAATCACACAAGGAGAAATAAATACTCTGAATAGGCTCGTATCTATTAGAGAGATTGAATCAATGATGAATAACCTTCCAAAATGAAAAACACTGGGCCCAGGTGGGTTCACAGGTGAATTCCATCAAACAGTTAAGGAAAGAATGATACCAGTTCTCTACAATCTCTTCCAGAAAATAGAGGCAGAAGGAATGCTTTCTAACTCATTCTGTGATACTCATTCTCTCATACCAAGACCAGATAAAGAAAGGAAAACTGCAGACCAGTACCTCTCATGAATGTAGACGCAAAATCCTCAACAAAATATTAGCAAATTGAACCCAACAATGTATAAGAAAAATTATACACCACAATCATGTGAGATCTATTCCAGGTATGCAAGGCTGGTTTAACATTTGGAAAACATTTAATGTAATCCATCACATCAACAATCTAAAGAAGAAAAATCACATGATCATATCAATAGATGAGAAAAGAGCATTTGACAAAATCTAATGCCCATTCATGATAAACCAACAAACCACAAAAACAACTTTTGGAAAATTAGTAATAGAGGGAACTTCCTCAACATAATAAAGAACATCTATAAAACCCCTAAAGCTAACATCATACTTAATGGTGAGAAACCAGAAACTTTCCATTTAAGATCTGGAATAAGGCAAGGATGTCCTGTTTCGCTACTCCTTTTCAGTACTGTACTGGATGTCCTAGCTAGTGCAATAAGACAAGAAAAGGGAATAAAAGATATATATACTGGGAAGGAAGAAATAAAACTCTCTCTCTTTGCAGATGACATGATTGTCTATGCAGAAAATTCCAAAGAACTGACAAAAAGAAACCCCTCCTGAAATGAATAAGCAATTATAGCAAGGTTTCAGGATACAAGATTAATATCCAACACTCAACTGCTTTCCTGTGTACCAGCAATGAACAACTTGAATTTGAAACTGAAAATATAACACCATTTACATGAGCACCAAGAAACAAGTACTTTGGAATAAATCTAATAAAATATGTAGCTATATGAAGAGCTACATGAAGAAAACTACAAAATGTTGATGAAAGAAATCAAAGCAGGCTAAATAAATGAAGAGCTATTCCATGTTTATTTGATATTCCTTAATAATATATGATGCTTAACATCTTTTCATGTGCTTATTTGCCATCTGTATATCTACTTTGGTGAGATTCAAATCTCTTGCCCATTTTTATACCGGGTTGGTAGTTTTCTTATTGTTGACTTTTTAGACTCATTTATTTTGAATACAAGTTTACAGCATCTTTATTCATAATTGCCAAAAACAGGAAGCAACCAAGATGTCCTTTAAGGTAAGTGGATAAACAAATTTTGGTACATCCATATAATGAAATATTAGTGATAAAAGGAAATGAGTTATCAAATCACAAAAGACATGAAGGAATTTTTTTTAATGGAGGTACTGGGGATTGAACCCAGGACCTCATGCATGCTAAGCATGTGCTCTACCACTGAGCTATACCCACCCCCCAGCATGGAGGAATCTTAATTGCATATTGCTTTAGTGAAAGAAGCTAGTCTGAAAAGGTTACATGCTGTATGAAATTCTGGATAAAGTAAAACTATAAGGACAGTAAAAAGTCAGTGCTTGCCAGGAGCTCAGGGGCTCAGGGACTCAGGGTGAATAGGTGGAACACAGGATTTTAGGGCACTGAAACTATTCTGTATCATACTGTAATGGTGGATACATGTCACTGTATGTTTGTCAAAACCAAAGAATGTACAACACAAAGAGTGAACCCTAACGTAAACTATGGACTTAGTTAATAATAACATATCAGTACTGGTTCATCAATTGTAACAAATGTACCACACTAATGCAAGATGTCAATACTAGGGGAAACTGTGTGTTTGAGGGGGTGGTGGGTATACGGGAACTCTCTGTATTATCTGCTCAATTTCCTGTAAACCTATTTTAAAAATAGTGAGATGTGTTTTATTATTATTATTAGTGAAATGACGTGAGTGGCATTTTCACTTATGCCACCCACATCATCCTTATCACCATTCCCACTGATCTTTGTGTTCTATGAACCCTTGATAACCTATGAATGGGAGAAATGCTAAGTGTTGCATTTTGTTTTTCTTTTCCCAGGCTTCATTACTTTCAGTTCCTCAGAAGCTGTCAAGCCATTACTAAGAAATCAAGCAGAAAGTTTTAAATGACTCCATAAAATTGGGCAAGCTTCTACAAACATGTTAGGCCAAGAGGGAGCTTCCTAGTTCTGCCCCATATCACTCCCTCCTTTTACTTGGAAAATTGCTAAATGCTACTATTGGACAGAAGCCCTGCTGCTAATACAGACTGACTATATAAACTCCATCCTGTTCAGCTGTCCCACTATGAGATAAATTGTTATTTTTTATTATTATTATTAACAAACACATTTTGAGGGCTTCCTGTGAACTGGGCCCTGCTGAAGCATTTTCTCATTTAATCTGCATGACAGCCCTATATAGGGGTTCTATTATTACCTCCATCTTATAAATGAAGAAGCTGAGGCTCAAAAGGCGAGGTGAGAGGGCAGTGTTATCTTGATACCAAAACCAGACAAGGACACTACAAGAAAAGAAAACTACAGACCAATATCTCTTATGAACATTGATACAAAAATCCTCAACAAAATATGAGCAAATTGAATTCAATAGCACATTAAAAGGATTATATACCATGACCAAGTGAGTTTTATTCCTGGAATGCAGAGTTGATGGTTCGACATATGAAAATCCATATGATACATCACATTAACAGAAAGAAAGAATAAAACGATCATCTCAATTGACGCAGAAAAAGCATTTGACAAAATGCAACACTCTTTCATGATAAAAACACTTGACAAACAGGGAATAGGAGATTACCTCAACCTAATGAGGCCAAAAATGAAAAGCCCACAGCTAGCATCATACTCAATAGTGAAAGACTTAAAGATTTCCCTCTGAGATCAAGAACAAAAAATAGATACCTGCTTTTGCCACTTCTATTCAACAAATTCAGTCCTAGCCAGAGCAATTAGGCAAGAAAAAGAAATAAGGGCGTCCAAATGGAACAGAAGAAGTCAAATTATCCTTTTACAGACAGCATGATCTTACAGACAGCATGATCTTACCCTAAAGGGTCCACAGAAAACCACAGCTCTGTTAGAACTAATAAACAAAATTCACCAGCAAAGGTGTAGGACACAAAATCAATACACAAACATCAGTTGTGTTTCTATACACTAACAATGAACAATCTGAAAAGGAAGTTAAGAAAATAATAAAAAATGAAATATAACTTTATTTACAATAGCATCAAAAAGAATAACATATTTTGGAATAAACTTAACCAAGGTGGTAAAAGATATGTACAATGAAAACTACAAAATGTTGCTGGAAGAAATTAAAGAAGACACAAATAAATGGAAAGACATCCTGTGTTCATGGGTTGGAAGACTTCATATTGTTAAGATGTATATAGATTCAATGCAATCTCTTATCAAAATCCCAATGGCATTTTTTTGCAGAAATATAAAAATCCATCCTAAAATTCATATGGAATCACAAGGGACCCCAAATTGCCAAAATAATCTTGGAAAAGGAAAACAAAGCTGGAGGTCTCACATTTCCTGATTTCAAAACTTACCACATACAGAGCTACGCTAATCAAAACAGTGTGGTCCTGGCATGAGGTCAGACGTATAGACCAATGGAACAGAATAGCGAGCACAGAAATAAAGCCTCACACACGTGGTCAAATGATTTTCAACAAGGGTGCTGAGAACATTCAGTGGAGAAAGAACAGTATTTTCAACAAATGATGCTGGGGAAACTGCAAAAGAATGAAGTTGGACTCATATCTTGCACCATATATAAAAATTAATTCATAATGGACCAAAGACCTGGGAAGGAGGATATAGCTCAGCAGTAGAGTGCATGCTTAGCATGCACAAGTCCTGGGTTCAATCCCCAGTACCTCCACTGTAAACAAACAAACGAATAAACCTAATAACCTACCCGCCCCCCCCCAATGGACCAGAGATCTAAATATAGCCTAAAACTATAAAACTTTTGTGACAGGAAAGAACAAATCTGACCCCATATTTGATCTGTTTCTTTGGCTTTAGCCCTGTGCCCTGTTTTCTAGGCCCGGTCTTGCTAGCTCTGCACCTTTTGTAAAAGAATGTTGCCTTTAGCCTGAAATATACAGGATAGCCTATTCTCAAGGCTCTGACCTTTAAGGATATTAACACCTTTGTACTTATAGAAAGATAACAAGTTGCAGAATAGAAAATAACATTTGTTTTGTTAGAGGTTTTACAGGGGCACCATGACCTGACCCAGGTGGACAGCTGCAAGAACAAAGAATTCCTACACCAAGAAGTTTGCAACAACCAACCACATCCCCTCCCCTTTTTAGTATAAAAGGAGCCTTAATTCTGACTTGGGTAAGATGGTTCTCCAAGACATTAGTCTGCCATCTTCTTGGTCTGCCGACTTTCTGAATTTGCCGACTTTGCCCCAACACCTTGTCACCCGATTTATTGGCCTGTCGTGCGGCAAATAGAACGAGTTTGGACTCAGCAACACTTTTAGAAGAAAACACATGGAAAAAGCTTTCTGATACAGGATTTGGCAATGTTTTTTTGGATACGATATCAAAAGCATAGGCAACAAAAGTAAAAATAGATGAATTGGACTACATCAAACATTAAAACTTCTGTGCATCAAAGGACACAGTTAACAGGGTGAAAGGCCATCTACAGAATAGAAAAAAATTGCTGCAAATCAAGTATCTGACAAAGGGTTAATATCAAGAATAAATAAAGAACTCCTATAACTCAACAACAACAAACAGCCTCAAATTGCCTGATTAAAAATGGGCAAAGCACTGGAATAGACATTTCTCCAAAGAAGATAAAGAAATGGCCAAAAACATATAAAAAGATGCTCAACGTCACTAATCACGAGGGAAATGCAAATCGAAACCACAATGAGATATCACCTCATACCCATTAGGATGGCTACTATCAAAAACAAACAACAGAAAATAATAAGGGTTGGAGAGCATGTGGAGAAAGTGGAACACATGCACTGTTGAGAATGTAAAATGGTGCAGCTGATGTGAAAAACAGTATGGTGGTTTCCCAAGAAATTTAAAATAGAATTATCATATGATCCAGCAAGTCCGCGTCTGGGTATATATACCCAAAAGAATTGAAAGGAGGAACTTGAAGAGATATTTATACACTCATGTTTATAGAGGCATCATTCACGATAGACAAAAGGTGGAAGCAACTCAAGTGCCCATCCACCGATGACTGGATAAGCAAAATGTGGTGCATCCATACAGCTGGATTTTATTCAGCCTAAAAAAGGAAGGAAATTCTGACGTATGCTACAACATGGATGAACCTTGAGGACATCTTGCTAAGTGAATTAAGCATCACAAAAAGACAAATTTGTACAATTCCACTTCTGTGAGGAGCATCGAGTAGTCAAGCTCATAGAAACAGAAAACACAGTGGTGGTTGCGAGCGACTGGGGGAGGGGGAAATGGGAGTTGTTTAATGAGTACAGTTTCAGTTTTGCAAGATGAAAAATTCTGAAGATTGGTTGCACAACAGCGTGCATATAGCTTAACACTGCTGATCTGTACACTTGAAAATGGTTTATGTGCTGCGATCTATTGAAAGTCAGCCTTGACACAAGGGTTTGCCAAAAAACAAATAAAAATTAAAATTAAACAAAAAATACAAAAACAAAAAAAATTTTTAAATGAGAAAAAACTATTAAAAATGGTTAAGATGGTAAAAAAATTTTTTGTGGATTTTACCACAATTTTTTAAGTGGCTAAGATGAAGTGACTCACTCAGCCTCAAGATGCTGGCACATGGTGATGTCAGGGTTTGAACCCAAGTCTAATTCCAAAATCTGGACCCTTGACTTGTACCCTGCTGCTTTTCAGAGTAGGGGGTGATTTAATAATGACAGAGGAATCTGGAAGCAAAAGTGCATTTTTTAAAATAGTCCTGCATTTTACTTTATTTTTTTTTACTTCAAATTGATTTCGTATTGCTGACTTTGCCTTGGCAAAAGTGGTTGTGAAACTGTGTGGGTTCCTTATGTAGGATGTGCTATCAGAACAGCAAATCATGTTTGCCCCTTTTACTCTGAAGGCAACTTTTTAAGCTAAAGTTGCTTCCACAAAGAGCACATAAAATCTTGAGATCTTGGAAATATAATTCCTTGAAGAGATGGCTTTTGTTTTTTGTTTTTTTTCCTGCATTTTCAGTATCTTTTAAAAGTACTAGTGAGTCCATAAAATACTGAGACATTTACAAACCCACAAACAATGGCCAACGGCTCTGATGACCACTGTGCTTTGAGGACGCCTCCTCGGGAAGCTGACTGTCAGTTATGACCTTGGCCGCTGCCGGCGCTCAGCGTGTACCTGGGACCTTTCCTTTGGAGCTGGGTTTCAACCTCACATCCCCTGGAACTGGGAAGCCCCGTCTCAGACTATAACCCCCCAACCTCTGGGCTTCCTTATCCTCTCTCCCCTCTCTCCTTGATTCTTCCCCCTTCCTGAGCGTAACTCCCTGCACCTCCCCCAGCCTGGGCCCTGCTCAAGCTCACCAGCTCCTTCAAGTCCGTCTCTGCCCTGAGTCCTCCCGCCAGCCTCACACTTATGAGTCTGGCCCAGTCCAGCGCTGCACGGCTCCCTCTGGCCACTCTAGCCACCAGGTCCCGGCCTGCTCGTTGGCCTTTCGTTCTACTCTTATAATATATCAGAAAAGAACAAATCTGACTCCTTATTTGATCTGTTCCTTTGGCTTTAACCCTGTGCTCTGTTTCCTGGGCTGGTTCCGCACCTTTTGTAAAAGAATGCTGCCTGTAGCCTGAAATATACAGGGCAGCCTATTCTCAAGGCTCTGACCTTTAAGGGGGTTAACGCTTTTGCATTCATATGAAGATAAAAAGTTGCAGAATAGAAATGACACTTGTTTGGTTGGAGGTTTACAGGGACACCATGACCTGACCTACGTGGACAGCTGCAAGAACAAAGGATTCTGACACCAAGAAGTTTGCAACAAGCACACTCCCTCCCCTTTTTAGCGTAAGAGGGGACTGACTTGTGACTCGGGGAAGATGGTTCTCCAGGACCATCTTCTCAGAATGCCAGCTTTCTGAATGAAGTCTCTGTTTCTTGCCTCAACACCTCGTCTCCCGATTTATTGGCCTGCCTATGCAGCGAGCAGAAAGAGTTTGGACTCGGTAACAATCACAGCCACCTAGGTCCTCACCGCCACTCCTGTCAGCGTCCGCCACCTGCTCCTCCTGATCCTTTCCCCCTCCCCGCCCCCTCCAGCCCTCTGTCCAGCAGGTGGGCCTGTGCGGCTGCACCAATAGGCTGATGGGCTCCTTGCCTCTGGTTTCTGGTTGGGTTTGGCCAATGGGGGTTTGGAGATCAAGGCAGGGAGGAGAGAGGTTGGGGTACTTATTGCCCTGGCTCCCTCTCTTGAGGGCTCACACAGCTCCTGTCAGAGGACTCTGCCCAGCCCTCTGGGTCTCCAGGTTCCAGGATATGTCCCCGCCACTCACCCTTCAGGTCTTGGGCTGGGATGATCCTCACTCACGTACTTCTGGGCACCACACTCTCTGTGGTTTCCCTGAGCCCTGCCAGCCCTCTACGGGGTCCCTTCATGAAACTCGCCTCCATCACTGCACACCCCTTTGAACAGCGCCCTCAGCTCCCTGCCCTGATTTCCTGGGTGTGGAGGGGCTCCTAGATGTGACCTTCAAGTCTTCTCAAAGCCACCAAGGGGCTCAGGGTGGTCTTGCCTTATCCCACCCTGGTCTGGTCCCTGTCATCACCAATCTCCTCTTTTGTATCTTTAGTCTCTCCTTGACCTGGTAACGTCCATCTAACCTGGGAACATGCTCACCATCGCCGCATCCTAGAAGCTCCTTCCCACACTGTCCTTTCCCTTAATTGCCAAACTGCTTCAAGAGCATTCCTTTCCCCCTGAGCCCTCAAGCCACTGCCACTGGTGGCCTCCTTGGGGCTCTTGGCCTCCCAGTGGCATCTGACACTGTTGTAGGAGGGAGGCCTGGTGGTTTAGGGGTCACGAAGGCAGGATGGCATGGTGGTTATTAGACTGGCTTTTGAGGTGGGTGGATGGGGCTAAAGTCTAGCTCTCCTACTTACTAGCTGGGTGTCTTTGAGCAAGTGACCTATTCTCTTGGTACCTTAGTTTCCTCATCTGTAAATGTGGGTGACAACAGGACAGTCTTGTAAGTTACTGGTGGCGTATAAATGAGACAACACATATAAAAGCACTTGGAAGAGAACTTTGGCACATTGAGCAAATGCAAAATGTTCTCTATTATGATCAAGAGGATGGGCACTGGGGTTCAGAAGCCTTGAGTTCAAGCCCCACTTCTACCACTTTCCAGCTGTGCAGCCCTGGGGCGTGTTTCTTTGCTTCTCTGCAGTTGCTCCCAGAGCTGCAAAAATGAGTCTGATCAGCTGGGCTTCATAGCACTGACAAAAGGTAATGTTCAAATTTGTAGGATAACGTTTTTGAAGTTAACTGGTTTGTGCGTGTGTGTGTGTGTTTGGTCTATTTCTTTTAACCTTTTGGTTCTTGGCTATCCCATCCCCCAGCCAGCCCTCTACGGCCTCGGGAAAGGGATGTAGTGCAGAAATAGTAAAAAAAAAAAAAAAGTTTTAAAAAATGAGGTTTTCAAAAGAATGAGGATTTGAGGAAATGGCCAGGCGCTGGTGAAACAGTGAGTCTGGGAGTGGAAGGAAAGAGGAAGTTTAACTGCTCCCCCGGCCTCGGCAGCTGGATCCTTCCTCCCAGTCTCCCTCGGAGAGCCCAGAGGACTGGGAAGGCCTCAGGGAGAGGCTGGTTGTGAAGTCAGACTGCTCAAGTGAGCATGGTTCCCAGCGCCTCAGCCTCCCCCTGTGACCTTAGGCAGGATGCTCAGCCTGTCTTTGCCTCAACGTCCTCATCTGTAAAATGGGTCAAACATTAGGCCTTACCTTGTAAGGATGAAATGAGTCAATACACACAGAAGTGCAAAGAACGGTGCCTCGCACAAAGCAAGCCCTCGGGAACTGTCAGCTTTTTGTTATGAATCCCCCTGGCCTGGTAACAGCTTTCAGCCTCTCCTATCTCCCTGGTTACTCCCAGGTCTCTGTGCCGGGCTCCCCTCCCTTTGCCTGCCCCTCAGATGCCACCGCCCCCCAGGATTCTAGGGTATGTCCATTTCCTCCTCACTCTGTCCACAGGCTGGGGACCCTCCACCACCCCCTCAATTCTCAGATGTGTATTTCCAACCCTGGTTCATCTCCAGGCCCCAAACTGCCTGGCTGCTTCCTGGATGTTGAAGTGCTCACTCAAGGAATCCTGCCTCCTCCCCTCTCAGTAATGATATTACCACCCTCCAGCTCCTCTTCCATGGGAAAGCACCCGGCCACCATTTCATCTTTACCCAAATCACCCACTAGATGGCGCCACCTCAGCCTGCTGCCTGAATGAGGATCACAACGTTGGTTCATTTCTACATTTCTCTGTCCATCCCATTCAGGATTCCACATGGTGAAATTTCCCTAGCTCAGTCAAATTACCGCAGTTAACTTACAAGTAATTTCCAGTATTTAGATATTAGAAGTTCCCAAAGCTAAAGTTACACTCAAAGAATGAAACTTCTTTCCTGAGAAGCTTTGAGTCAGACAGCCCAGAGTCTGAAACTCAGCCCTACCTCCCCTGGCTAGCTGTGTGCTTTGGGCAAGTTACTTAACCTTTCTGAGTCCATTTCCACATCTTCAGATGAGGATAATAATGACAATAATAGTTCCTACCCCACAGGACTTGTTTTGAGGATACAATTCTGTGAACATATATACAGAACATATACAGAATATATATGAAGCCATGTGAGATACAGTTAGTAGTCTATAAATGTATGCTGTAGTGGTTTATATTATTTATGTTATTCAGAAGATTATGATCTTTCTTTTGCCTCACATTCATCAGAATGGCTACTATAAAAAAAAAGCAGGAAATAACAGGCACTGGTGAGGGAAGGGTGTGGGGAAAGTGGAACCCTGTGCACTGCTGGTGAGAAAATTGGTGCAGCTGTTACAGAGAACAGCATGGCAGTTCCTCAGACAATTAAAAATAAAGTCATCATGTGGTCCAACAAGTCCACTTTTGGGTATCTAACCAAAAGGACTGAAAGCAGGGGCTTGAAGAGAGATTTGCACATCCATGTTCAAAGCATTGTTTGCAATAGCCAAAAGGGGGAAACAACACAAGTGCCCATCGGTAGATTAATGAATAAACAAAAGGTGGTAAAACCACACAATGGAATACTATTCAGCCTTTAAAAGCCAGGAAACTCAGACATATGCTACTATGTGGATGAACCCGGAGGACGTTATACTCAGTGATATAAGCCAGTCACAAAAAGATACCTTATATGAGGTGCCCAGAGCAGTCAAGTTCACAGGGACAGAAGGCAGCCAGGTGGTTGCCTGGTGAGGGGTGGGGGGGAGGATGTGGAGTTGTTTAATGGGTCCAGGGTTTGAGTTCTGCAAGATGAAAAGAGTCCTGGATATGGATGAGGGTGACGGCTGAACAACAGTGTGAATGTATTTAAGCCCCTGCACTGCACACTTAAAAATGGTTAAGATGGTCAGTTTGATGTTATGTGTATTTTACCACAATACAAACATGAGAAAAATGAGATGATGGTCTAACCCTTTTTGCTAAACATTTTCCTCTTGGAAGCCCTGCACCTGACGGAGGGAATAAGCAAGCCCATCAGTTGCTGTGGTGGAAACTGACCAACGAAATCTGCCCAAGCTTCACTGCCCGTTCTCCAACAGGGGAGAGGAAAGTTCTCCCAGGACTAGTGAGACCAGATGGGTGAACCTGCAGAGCAAGCAGCGCCTGGGGAGGCTGTGGGGTTGGGGGATGGGAGCATGAGCCAGGCGGGACTACAAGTGGGCGAGTGCAGGTGGAGGAGCCGGGAAGTGCACCCCAGGCCTGTTCCATTCAGTGGACTTCCCCACAGAAGCTGAGCAGGGATAGGATTCCTCATCCAGGCCAGGTCCACCTGTCACCTTACATCTCAAAATGTAGGCACTCGCTCATCATAAGAGAAACGTGAATGGAAATTACATGGGTACCATACTGCACCTCGTAGATCACAGAAGATCCAGTGGTGTCCAACACTCTACGCTGGGGAGGGAGTGGGAACCAGGCGTCCACTGCTGGCGGGACACCACGTCTGGAAACCACTGATGGGCAATCTGGCCACCCCCGTCAGAGTTACGGATGTACGTGACCTTTGACACAGCAGACATACATGCCTGCCCGTGAAATGACACAAACGACTGGAGAAGCATAGCAGCCTTGTTTAATAATAACAAACAAGCTTATGATGTGGGCTCCGGTTCTTTCCTAAGAGGCAGCCCAGAACTGGCTGGTGCCAGGCAAAGGGACGAGAGTCATCTGGCTGTAGCGGTTCTGGTGTGTTGTGAGCTCAGTCTGGCTCCGCGACCGTCAGATTCTCTATAAGAAGGGCTGACATGTGCTGCAGAGATGGCTCCACCAGTGGTGGAGGAAGGAGCCAGCTGTCCACACGGGGCAGAGGTGTAGGCGTGAGCATTTCATCCCCCTGACGTTTCTGCCCTTTGTTTTTCTGCTCCATCTCCACCTCCCAGCCACAGCACTGCCCTGACTTGGGCTGTCTTATAGCTTAGCCTTCTAGGGGATCCTGAACTTCCCCAGGGTGGGACTGGATGAGTTCTGGGGGGGGGGGGTGTCAGTCAGCCCTCTAGGTTTAACCTTCACTTCTCTTTTCCTCAAAACAAAGTTTATTGAAATGATAAACACACACACACACACACACACACACACACATACACACACACACACACAGGAGTCCCTACAACATCAGAAGGAAAGAAGCACCGGTGATCACAAAGGGAGAGGGAGGGAGAATGATGCTGGGGTTCTCAAAGTGTGGCCCCGGAACCAAGTCCAGGGGACCCCATCCCCCCACCTGAACCTGGGGAGCACACAGATGTGAGGATTCCTGGCCCCTACCCCGCACCGGCTGGGTCAGAATGTCTAGGGGTCCATATTTAACGAGCACTCTTATCCACATGGAAAATCCAACAACCAGTGGTATTTCTTCATTCTGGAAGAACTGAACCTCTTTCTCAGCAGATTTTAAATGACAGCCACATTCAACTCTAAAAACTACACTTCACAAGACACATCAAATCATATAAATTATAATTCACAAGGTTTAGCTCCGAAACAAGCAAGGCTGAGGCTTTTGAGCCGTGTGAAATGGGAGAGGGGAGATTCTGAATAGAGCTCCTAATTGCTTGTTTGCACACAGCAGCCAGGATGGTCAATGGCAGGTGTCCCAATTGCTTAAAATCCTTCAGTGCCTTCTTCCCCGTTACTCTTCAGATAGAGATCAAAATCCTCATTGTGACATGAAGGAGGCCTACTTGTCTATTAGCACTCCTCCTTCCCACTCTGACTTCTGGACACACTGGTTTTCTCTAAGTCCCCTGTGCTTGTAATATGCTCTTCTACCCCAGGGACCTTTGCATATGCTATTCCCATCTCCTCTTACTAGTTAAGTCCTCCTTGTCCTCCGTGTTCCTTTCCTCTAGAGCCAATGTTGGACATGACTTTGACTTATGTCTGCCTCTCTTCGCAGCTTCCTGATTGCAGGAACCACACTTGATCCTGCCATCACTGTATACACCTAGGCTTGCGTCAGTGTTGAGGCTTCAGGTAAATATTATGGAATGAATGAGTGACGACAACAGTAAAACCTAGGCTGGCTGAAACAGGCTTCCTATTGCCTTTAGGGAACCAAGTTGCTTACAGGATACAGCAAATAAGTCTGGATGGGAAAAGCCTGCAAATGTCAATATTGATATTCCCTGAGCCAAATGGTTACACGTGACTTTTATTTTCCTCCTTATATTTGGCTCTCTCCCCATTTTAAAAACAAGAAGCATGTAACTACCTTCCATTATCAGAAAAAGTAAATGATGTCAAAACATTATGATACCAACGATCAACACAGTGTATCAGCCTTGCCAATGAGTATACATCTTTAGAAGCATGACTGCCTATTCTTAAGGGTCTACCCAGGTAAGTAAAACAATCTTTTTTATTTGCGAGATGTAACCTCTGGGTGATTTCAAGGATGACTTTTTATTAATATATATTTCTGAATTTTATTTAAGAGAATGACTTCTAGTGGCACAAATAACACAAACTATAAATTGACTGTTGAATTATTCCTCAGGATGGCTCATAGCTGATCAAAGGTGATTCTTCTAATCAGAAAGGCCCAGTGAAGTCAGCGGAGGGGCAATTTTTACCGTCCTTGTTTTATAAAACTGGAAAATGTTGATACGTTTGCAGGTTTCAATTCTTCGAAATGAACCTGAGCCCCTATACCACTTTTTCGAGCAAATCTCCTCTCCCAAAGCCAGTTAGGCATTGGGAAGATGATTTGTCTAAGAGAGGACAGAAGTACCCATCAAAAGTCTATTCACTGGGAGGAGGGAGGGTAGAGTATGTGCTTAATATGCAGGAGGTCCTGGGTTCAATCCCCATTACCTCCATTAAAAAAAGAGAGAGAGAAAGTCTATTCATGAAACACTTGGCAATCCATGTATTATCTGTTCTCTAGGGAGTCAAAATAAGCTCCAGCTTCTGGAAATGCAGCTGATTCCTTCATAAATCAATGTGGCTGTTGCTGGCGGTGGTGACTTATTTCTTAAACAAGCCTGAGGAGCAGTAAGCAGTCAGTTTTATATGATGAATGCAACTCAATTTCTGCCTGTTTAATAACTGTCCTCATCAGTTTCCTTTTCCAAACGGCCTGTTGATATCAGTGGCCCCTCATCTCAATCCTGTGCACCTCTGAGGATTCTTCTCAGTTTTATGAGACTATGATAACGACCATGGTGTCATTTACTTAGCGCACCACGTACCAGGTATTTTATGTGCATTTCTCACTTAATCCTCACAACAGCCCTGTGAGTAAGAGCTTTATAGACAGGGACAATAAGCTCAGAGTGGTTAAGTAATTCACCTGAAGATACACAGCCACAAAGTAGCCTAATGAGATTCAAACTCAGATCTGTCTATCTCCAAAGCCTGCACTTAAAAAAACTACAACAGTTTTCTAACATCATAGTCAGGTTCAAAACAGAGATCTTGGTCTCTACTTTGGCCAGACAGGAAATAAAACTACCCAGGATCTGTCTTTTGTTATGATAAAGGAGAAGCTGCAATTCTTTTTCCTCTTTTTTCCCCACCACTTTGCACACTGAACAGAGTAGGTGAGAATCTCAAGGGAAGATTTATGAAGTTATTTTTAAATCTATTAGGTTTATGATAAACATTCCCAGAAACCTAGGAACGAAGGGGGAACTTTCTCACTTCATAAGAACATTTATAAAAATAAACATTATGAAAAACCAACAGCTAACTTCACACTTAATGGTGAAAGACTGAAAGCTTTCCCCTAGGATCAGGAACCAGCAAATATAAAGATTTATACTGCTCTTATTCAACAGAGTACTGGAAGTCTTAGCCAGTAAAATAAAGCAGGGAAAGGAAATCAAAGGCATTCAGATATCCTTTTCTGAAAGGAGAAATAAAACTCCTTATTTGCAGATGACATGATTGCTTATGTATAAAATCCTCTAAATCTACAAAAACCCTTATAAAGAAATACATATAGTTAAGGTTGCAAGACACCATACAAGCATACAAAAATCAATCATATTTCTATATACTCTTATTGAACATGTGGATACCAAAATTAGAAATATGATACCATTTTCAATCACCCAAAAAACTGAGAAATACTGAAGTGTAAATCTAACAAAACATGTATAGGATTTATATGCTGAAAACTACAGAACAGTCATGAAAGACATCAAGAGTCACCTGAATAAATGGAGAAATAAACCATGTTCATGAATTCGAGCATGGCATAGTTGGATATCAGTTCTACTCACATTGATACACAGGATTAAACACAATTCCAACCAAAATGACAGCAAGGTATTTTGTGTATGTAGACAGGCTTATACTAAAATGTAAATGAAAAGACAAAAGAATTGGAAAAAGTTTAAAAAAATTTAAAAGAAGATTTAGGACGTATACAGCTACAGTAATCATTGGTAGAGGGGTGGACACCCAGATCAATGAAACGTAACAGGGAATTCAGAAATAGCCCCCACACAAGTGTGGCCAGATGATTTCTGACAAAGTCGTAAAAGCAAATTCAACAGAGAAAGGGCGGTCTTTTCAACAAATGGTTCTGGAATAACGGAATATCCACATGCAATAAAAATGACCTAAATCTCACATCATACACAAAAATGAACTCAAAGAGGTTCATAGATTTAAGCATAAAACTATAAAATTTTTAGAAGAGAACATAGAGAAAATCCTCAAGATCAAGGACTAGGTGATGTGTTCTCAGACATGACACTAAAAGCATGATCTATAAAAGAAAAAAATGATTAATTGGACTGCATAAAATATTCTGTTAAGAGGATGAAAGGACAAGCTATGGACAAGAGAAAATATCTGCAAACCACATGAGTCCTGACAAGGGACTCGTATCTAAGACATGTAAAGAATTCTCAAAACTCAATGGTTAAAAAACCCCAAAAATCCGGTTAGAAATGGGCAAAAGACATAAAAAGATATTTCACCAAAAAAGATATGCAGAAGGCAAATAAATACATGAAAAGACATTTAACATCACTAGCCATTTGGGAAACCCAAGTGAAGACCTTGATGAGATATCACTACACACTTCCTAAAAGAGCTAAAACTTAAAAAAAGTGCTAACGCTAATTGCTGGTGAGGATGCAGGGAAGCCATGTCTCATACATTGCTGGTAGAAATGCAGAATGGTACCAACACCTTGGATAAGAGTCTGGCGGTTTCTTTAGAAACCAAATAAATATGAACATATGATCCAGCAACTGTACTCCTAAGCATTTATCCCAGAGAAATAAAAACTCAGGTTCACACAAAAACCTGTATACAAATGTTTATAGCAGATTTATTTGTAACAGCCCCAAACTGGAATCAAAATGTCTTTCAGTATGTGAATGGTTACACATACGGCGGTACACCCATTCAGTCTCAAAGGTCATAGATTATACGACCCCATTTATGTAACAGTCTCAAAATGATGAAAATTATAGAGACAGAGAACGGATTAGTGGTTGTCAGGGTCTGGCAACGGTGGTGGGAGGAGGCGTTGTGAGGATGAAGGAATATCACAAGGGAGACCTTTGATGATGGAAGAGTTCCATACCCTTATCACATGTGCTAAAATGGCCTAGAATTACACACATGCCTTGTACCACTCTCTCTCGCTACTATCTGTGAATCTGTAATGATTTCAAAATAAAAAAGTTATTAAAAATCTTTCGAGTGAGGTCTGAGAGAGGCTAGCCTTTCACTGTCAGAGGGAGATTCCATTGGATTTCTCTTTCTGCTTCAATATTTTAACCCCCTTCTATACTTTAAAAGGCTCAAAGCCATTGTTTTTTGTTTTGTTTTGTTTTGCTCTATAATTCCTTACTTTCTTCCAACATCCTTGACTGTCAAGGAGCTGGGGCTGTGGACCAAACCACAGCTAACTTGGAGAGTGAGATAAAATGAGAGGATGCAGGAGGTTACGCCCAGGGCTTACCCTGATTTACTCCTGGGAGATCGGTGGGCTCTGAGAGGCCCACAACAATCTCCAGAAGCTCTGGAAAGGGTGAGAGGCCATTGCCCAGGCTGGGCACCTCAGGTGGGCACCACACCCGGAGGAGGTGAAGGTCTACACCCACCTTCCACACCGTCCCATCAGGCTGCTGGTGAGGGGACACTGGGTGGACATCGCAGATGTGGTCGGCATAGGACAGATGGCCCGTCACACTCTGCATTGTGCACACTGTCACCACGTGGGCCAGGGAAACCCAGCACGCTCAGCAACTGGTTATCGGTAGCACACGGAGGAAAGATGCCGTTGTGGGCCAGAGGTTGTACTTCAGGAGAGGTCGGAGTCCATAGAACAGAAGGGACTTGGATGGGGTGAGGGGCTGGGAGGGGCGGGGAACGGGCAGGAAGCGGTCTTACCTCTAAAACGAGGTCTGAGTCTTCATGCTTTCCAATCGTAGTACTTTTATTGAGGACAAAAAAGCCTTCTGCGCTCTTCAGATATGCTTTCATATTCTCTGCTTTCCCTGTAAAAGGTGTCCAGGAAAAACTTTGTTAGAAAAATACAGTCCTCTGATTATTCAACATCATACTTAGAATGAATGAAATACGCCATAATGTCCAAAGGAGAAATCAGCAGAGGTGGGAGTGGATGCGTAGATTTAACAATGATCACAATTAAATCTACGCAGATTTTTAAGACTGTCCTTTTTTTTTTTTTATTGAAGTATGGTCAGTTTACAATGTTGTGTCAATTTCTGGTGTACAGCACAATGCTTCATACATGAACATACATATATTCATTTTCATATTCTTTTTCACCATAAGCTACTGCAAGGTATCGAATATAGTTCCCTGTGCTATACAATATAAACTTGTTTATTTTATATATACCAGTCAGTATCTGCAAATCTCAAACTCCCAATTTATCCCTTCCCACCCTCTTCCCCACTGTAACCATAACTGTGTTTTCTATATCTGTGACTCTGTTTCTGTTTTATAAGTAATTTCATTTTTCTTTCTCTCTTTTTTTAAGATTCCACATATGACTGGTATCATATGGTATTTTTCATTCTCCTTCTGGCTTACTTCACTTAGAATGACATTCTCCAAGGCCACCCATGTTTCTGCAATAAGCCTGTCTTTTTAACAGTGATGTCTAGTACAGTTGAGCTTGGCTTCTGATAATCAGAGGGTATCTTTTATGTAACTCAGACACAAACAATAGCAAAAACAACCCAACAACAAATATGAATTCCACTGATAATCACTCTCTACCTCCCATTAAGCTTAGCTTGAGGTTAGTTACCTGACATAATCTAGTATTCAGTGTTACTAACCCACCACTTACTAGCTCTGTGACCGTGGGTGAGTTTCTTATTCTCGCTCTATGCCTCAGTTTCCTCATCTGTAAAATGGGGTTATAATACTCTGTATCCCAGAGGATTTTGTGAGGACTAAATGCAGTAATATACGTGAAACATCTAAAACTGGTGATTACTGCACTAAACACACATTTGTCCGACTGTGAGTATTACTGTTATTAATCTTGGGCTTCTCAAACTTTGCTTCAAGGAACCCTCACTTTCTGTAGAGCTTCTTAAAGTGCCAAGCGTCAGTCATCAAGGAAATGGACATTAGAAGATATTTTGTTTTTAAGTCACTGCATTTCTTCATATATTTAGGTAGGAAAAAAAGAATGATTTCTAAAGATGAAGTATTAAGATGGTAGCTTGGCTGTATGGTCAGGACTCTTTAAATATTTTCTTCCTGGTATTTTATTATGAAAATGTCAAACATACGGAGAAGTTGAAAGAAGTGTATAGTGAACTCCTATATAACCATCACTCAAGATTCTGCAATTGTTTTGCTGTTTGCTTTATCACTTATCTATCCAGCCACCCATTCATCCATCCATTTTGTGTTTTAATGTATTTCAGAGTAAGTTCTATATGTTTTTTAAAACATAAACATTTAAACAACTTCAGTAGGTTCCCAAATGTTGATGATAATTCATATGATACTTTGAATTCTGATTTGACAGATGTCCAGCTACACAGTGTGATGTCCTCCGTCTCAATGTCGGGTCAGAGAAAGTCTCTTCTTTTCAACTGCAGTGTCACTGAAATGTGAAGTTGTTGGACAGTAGGCAGAAACAAAAGTCTTCTAGGTGTGATCGCAGAGGGTCTCCGGTCTGGCTTTGCTTTCCATCAACATCTCTGTCATCATTTACTGCATCCCTGCTAAGTGCCAGGCACTGTGCTCTCCTTTAGCACACACTGCCTCTTTTCATCCTCAGAACAATCCTGTGAGGTAGGGGTCGGTGTTGTCCCACTTTACAGATGAGAAAACTGAGCCTCTGAGAGGTTAAGGCCACACAATAGTAAGCCTTTGTATGGAACCACTGCACAAACCTCCATTGTTGCGGAGGTAGAGTCGGGTGGGGGAGTTGTGCTATCTGCTTGACACTTGGGACATGCAAGGACAGAAAGTCCTTGAAACCAGCCTTCTATCCTCTACAAGGAAGAACAGACCCTCGTGGGGGTAAGAGAAATAAAAGTAAGCCAGACAGTTTATATTTGTAAACACTGAGGCCTGTGGGTGCCCCAGAAATATTGATGCTTTCATATAACATGAAAGAAATTTTATTAAGTTCAGTGTTATTAAGAGAGGGGAAAAGACATTTCCTCTTCCCAGGTGACCTTGCTCTGTTGCCACCAGTTATTAATCATCAGTTACTCATCTTCAATTGCAGAGGACCACGCTCTCAAGCAACACATTCAAGCCTAACTAGTCTAAAACATAAACTTTCGAGAAATGTCTCTTCTACAGGAAAACCACAGGAAATGCTACCAGACAAACTCAAAACTTGGATCATGTGCATATTTGTTTTTTAGCTCTCAACCCAGATGTCTCCAAGGCTGATGCCTCCTCTCTGCTCAGATGTCCCTCCTAGTGGTAACCACCTGACCACCCAGGAAAAGGGGCCCTCGCTCATGTCACCCTTCTGCTATCCCCTGCTGTGTTTCCTGCCTCGTATTTATCATTCTCTGACATTTTCTTGTTCCTTTATTTAGTTGTGTTTGCTGTTTGTTTCTCTTTCACTAAAATTTGGGTTTCCCGAAAACCGGAACTGTGCTGATTTTGTTGGGAGGCAATTCTTCATAGATACCCTGTGTTTTGTACCCATCTTCAGGGCAAAGGCATTGACAGATTTTTGTCCTGCACTATCTTTCTGAGGATGCTTGCATGACAACAAACAGCCTGGGAGGATACAGGTAACGTTGATAATAAAGGTAATGATTCTTTCTGGGGCAAAAGTTGGGCAGGTTTGCTAGCAGCCCCTTTCAAAGATTTTGGTTTCTGGTCTGGAGTCCCTTATCTGGGACACAGACCCACTGTGTGCACAGCACCCACCCTGGCTGTTCTGCATCACCCTGAGGGAATTTTGGAGCAAGGGGAACCAGCGTGTATATTAAGCTCTGGCTCCTGTGGTGCCTGCTGTGCTGTGAGGAACAAAGTTCTTTGTATCTGGCCCAGGAGTCTCTCATGTTCTGCCAGCATCTATAAACTGGGCAGGCTGACTTATTAACTTTTAAACAGGGTAAAACCTCAGACCCTTTGCAGTTGCTGACTTCTGTACATACCCCATCTCCAGCGCCGGGGGACAGTACCTGACACATAGTAGGTGCTTGGCAAACACTTGCTGAGTGCATGAAAATACAAATGATACCTCAAAGCAAGTCAGTGCAGCCAGCTGGCTAGGAATCTTAGTAACTACCTTTCATTTTTCCTTTCAGTTTCTATCCTCGATGACCTTTTGGAAAACCTAAATTCTCTCTCTTTAGCCTTGGGGTTAGACAATATTTCTCTACCTTAATCTTGCCCTGTGCATTACTCCCCTGTAATTCGAATGTGTTTAAGCCTGTGGATTTCGTTCTTACTCGGTGCCGTGAAGCACTCATTGCAGTAAAGAGCAAAAGAGCTTCAGGCAACCGCACTCGCCCTGACCACTCTGGGTGGCTCAGCATTGAGCTATCCCAGCAAAATTTCTTTTGAGGGCTACACAGTGTCCAGTGGCCTCAAAGTTCTTTAAAGAAGGTGGGGGTCAGGCAAGGGGGGTGTCTCTGACCACTGGGTGAGTGTTGTCCATAAATCGGGGGAAACAGGGATTCCTCTCTTCATCCCAGCTGTACGTACCCCCAGGGGATCCCAGAGCTGGTGCCAAGGAGGAGACTGAAGCTCCCGGTCAGGCTACCTCGGGAGACGGGGTGGGGGCTGCACTTAGGAAGGAAGGGCTGGTGTTGGGGCACCTCCTCTGGGGTGCTCCTGGCGATCCCAGCCTGGCTCGGAGAGGAGTTCGGGTTCAGGACGGGGCCGGGTCTCCGGCCTGCCCCTCAAGCCCTGGACCTTGTAGGGCTGGCCCTGTCCGGCCCAGATATCCACCCGCCGCCTCCTCCCGTGCGGCACTCACCTGGCCGGAGAAAGAAGCTCACGCTCCGTCCTCTGCCGAGACCCCGACCGGCTCGGGAGGCGCCCAGCCCGCTCCGGGGCGAGGCCGCCCGGCGGCGCCCCCGCGGAGTCTCCAGCCGGCGGCCGCACCCCGCGCGCCCACCCGGCCTGTGTACGCACGTCGCCATGGCAACGCCGCGGGGAGGGCCGAGCCGGTGAGGGGCGTGGCCTGCGGGGCGAGGGGCAGCGCGCCGGGAGCACCCGGAGAACCACAACCAGCCGCAGCGCCTCGAGGTGTGCCCGACCTGCCACCTCGGGGTCCGAAGTCCCATTTCACGGATGGGGAAACGGAGGCTGAGAGGTCTCAAAAGCAGTCCAAGATTTTACAGCGAGGAAGAAGTAAGACTCAGGAATCCTTCCTACTGCCGTTTGCTCCAGGCTGGGTGCGTTGAGGGATAGGGGTGGGCAGAGAGGTTGCGGGGTGGTGGTGGTGGTAATGGAAATGAGCCAGGAGAATGTTGGAGGTTAGTACCCCCGCCCCACCCAAATCTCTAGTTCTCGCTGTTATAGAGGAGAAAATAGAGTCAGCTGGGGGGACAACCACTTCTGGGAGTTGGGGTGAAGATAGGAGAGGGGTGGGTGGAAGGAAAAATTTAGGAAGAGTGAGTGGTTCTTCCATGTGCTGGGGAAAGGATGTTTACAAGCTTACAACCCTACTGTTCCTTTCCTCCTTGTCAAAACTGATGTTTATTCTCATCTGTTTGTTCTTTACTTCTGCAAACATCACCTGAGTGTGTCAGACGGTGGCTCCAGTGTTGACCTGGATCAGTCACTACCCTTAAGAAGCCCCCCAACCACAGACACAAGATTGGGGGGGATGGAGTGTGTCAAGACATGCAAATACCAACTATCTCCCCTCACCCCTGTCACCTGTTCCAGCCCAAACCCTTCAGCCTGGGAGCAGAATAGCCCTGCTGACTGCCTACAGAATGCCTTGTTTCCCCAGCAGACTGACAAGGTGCCCCAAGAAAAACTCAAAACATTTAGCTAAGAAAGATGGAAGATGGCAGACTCCACCCTAGTCAATTAGAAGGTATAAGAGAGAGAAATCATGGAAATCGCTGTGGGGCGGAATATTTGGTAAAGATGCTCATACATGCTTAGAGGCTCTTAGAAATGCAGGTTCCCTGAAACAGACCGGGGAGATTCTGATGAAGCAGGTCTGGAGCATGGTCCAGGATTGCATTTGTTGCATTATTGCAAATTCCTTGTGTACTTATTACAAGCTTGGCAAAACCCCAGAAAGTTGAATTGCAGAGACCTCCCCCAGAATCTGTCCCTAGAAATCTCTTCCAGGCCCTCAGTCAGCCTGGAAGGTTCTGCCTGGGTCAGCTCCCTTCAACCAGAAAGACCCTAGAGAAGTATGAGGAGTGACCACAGTCAGAGGAACAGGGAGGGTCAGGCCCAACTTCCCAGGCACATTTCTGCCCCAGGGCCTTTGCATTTGCTGTTTCCTCTCCCCACCAGGTACTTCCCCCAGGGATCTCCTTTGGCTCCTTTAGATGTTTACTCAAATATCACCCTATTTTAAATTGTTTTAAAAATCAAACATACCCAAAAAACAAGAAAGGGCAAATTCAAAAATCAACATGAACAACAAAACCAAATAAAAACCTCTCACCCTATCCTGCTTCACTTGTTTTACCACTGATCATCTAACGTGCTTAGTGTATTTATCTTTTTTATCGTCTGTCTCACCATCCCAACCTGCCCCCTCCTCCCCCCACCAACATAAGCTCCATTAGGGCAGGGATTTTTTTTCCCTCTTTTGTTCACTGCTCTATCACCAGTTCCTGAAACAGGACACGAATGAATGAATGAGCAGGGGCAGCCCTCACCACCCACCCACAGCCTTGCCTCCTGCCTCTTGGGTGCTGAACTGCACTCTCCTTACCCCAAGACATAGGCTTCTCTAGCCACGGCCCTACGGGAGTCCTGAACACCCTCCCTCAACCCACGCGCATCTCCACACTTGTCTCTAGTATCGTCAGCGTGCGTGCAGAACAGAAACTTGCTCGCTGCCAGCCAGACCCCAGAGGAGCCCAGACCGGCCTCGCGCTGGAGCAGCCCATGCCCCTGCTAGGCATTAGTCCACCTCTCAATGAGGAAATACTAAACCGAGAACAAAGCTGACATTCAGACTCTCTGAAGCATAAATTGCCAAATCTTGGTTGGACCTCTGGCTCCTCACAGGATGCCACAGTCATCTCAAAGGGTGTTTGAAAGTCTTGAAACCTAATTCCGTGTCATCCATTTAAATTTCAAAACAGAAAATAAAATACGCCGGTAACTTATGGCTTTATGACAGCATTTCCTGAGCTGAGTGAGAGTTGTACTCTGCAATGATGCAGTGTAAAAAATACTGCCCCTGAAAAAAAAAAGATTTCTAGATTATCTGGGCTTCTTGGTGATGCCTGGAATCAATATTATTGAGCGCTGGGGTGGCTCAGTGCTGTAACTCGATCAATATCGGAACCCTGGCATCTGAATGGCCGGGGTTCAGGCCCCAGCCCTCTTGTTCCCAGCTGTCCTCTTGACAGGGGAACGAGTAATGTTAAGTCAGGTCTTCCCACCTGCCGGGCACTGTCTCAGCATTTCCCTTGGGTCATCTCAGCTAACCCTCACCATCACCCGAGGCAGTAGGTGTGTGTGAAACACCCAGTGACCTCTGCAGAAACATCATGATGAGCATCATTCTTATTAAATTACTCCTGTTTTAACAGGAAAATAAGGCTTAAGAGACAGGGAGGTAGGTATGTGCCCGAGGTCACACAGCTAGAAAATCTGGCAGGATTTGAATCTGGATGAGTGTGACAAGAAGGTATTTCCTCCGGGGAATCCAGCTGACAGCTGTCACAACCACAAGACACCCATATTCACAACCTGCTTTCTTTCAGCTTGGAGCAGGCTGGGCTCCTGTTTGTCCTGAAAGCCTGGGAGTGACTGAGGTGTGGAGAGAAAGGGGGCTGAGGCCGAGAGGGGACATCTGGGTCTTGTCATCACGCTGGCTGGTCACACACACTGGGCTTCCTTCCTGCAGGACCTCTGCCCCAGTTTCCTTCTGTGGGCTGTCCTTGATGGGGGAGAGCCCACCCACTGCGCCCCCTCCCCAGACCTGCCTGTTGCTTTTTCCAGATGCCCCTTGCAGTCCAACAAGAAATGAATGCTGGCTTCCTGCAGGGGGAGGGAGGGAGGGAGGTCGCCCAGCCTCTGTGGATTAAGAGAGAGCCAGGGAAAGAGCTAGAAGAGGAGAGAAGAAAGAAAAAGAGAGAAGGAGCGAGCACAAAGAGCAGGAAGTGCCAAGCTGTTGAGCAGGGTGACACATGGGAGAGCAAAGGACCACGAGAGGATCCACAGTCCCGAAATAGCCTGACCCTATAGGCTGAGGAAATGCAGGTGGTTGCACACGTACACACACGCACACACAGACGCACAAAAGTACATTCAAACCACAGAGGAACAGCTGGTGAGTGAGGCCCTCTGTGGCCGTGCTCATCCCCGTCCCCTGGCAGAAAAATGGGAAAACACCCAGTTTTTTTCTCCCATAGGGACAATGCTGGTTTGGGACATTCACTTCTCTTGCCAAGCAAAGGCAGTTCCCTTGGTTCCTTGGGCTTTGCCGTGGAAGTGAGTCTGTACGTTCTGTTTGAGAACTGCAGATGCAGGGTGCTGGTCCCGCCTCTGAGGGGCCTGGTTTCTCTTTGTTTGTTTGATTGTTTTCTGTGTGTGTCTCACTTCTCTCATGGGTAAAATGGAGAGAGTTAACAGCATCGACTGTAAAGATTAAACGGGTTAATGTGTGTGATTAGTTCTGCTTGTTTTTGAACTTCGTGTAAATGGAACAATCAGATACTGTTTGCTGCCTGGTTTCTTTCACTCGATGATGTGAGATTTGACCACGTTGTCCGAGGGAGCTGTGGTTCATTCATTTTCATCGCCGCGTTGCATGGCACCGTATTGGTTATCTATTCTTGCAAAATAAATTATGGCAAAATTAGTGGCTTAGAACAACACACATTTCTCGTGTCACAGTTTCTGTGGGTCAGGAATCCGGGCACTGCTTAGCTGGGTGCTCTGTTCAGGGTCTCCCAGGCTGCAGTCAGGGGGTGTGGCCAGGGCTGTGGTCTCATCTGGGGCTCAACTGGGGAAGGATCCACTTCCCGGTTCTTGCGGCATTTCGCAGGATTCAGTTCCCCCAGAGTTGTTAGTCTGAGAGCCTCACCTCCTCACTGGCTATTAGGCAGAGGTCCCCTGGTGTTTCCTGCCACATGGGCCTGTAATGAAGCGGCTTGTTTCATTAAAGCCAATGACAAATATCGTATGATATCACTTACCCGTGGAATCTAAAAAATAGTACAAATGAACTTATTTACAAAACAAAAACAGACTCAAAGACATAGAAAACAAACTGATGGTTACCAGAGGGGAAGAGGGGGAGGGATAAATTGGGAGGATAGAATTAACAGACACACACTACCATATATAAAATAAACAACAAAGGTTTACTATATAATACAAGGAACTATATTCAATATCTGGTAATAAACTATAATGGAAAATAATTTTAAAAGGAATATATTACATATATATGTATAATCAAATCTCTTTGCTGTACACCTGAAACTAATACAATGTTGTAAATCAACTATACTTCAATAATACATACTTTTTTAAAACAAAGGGCAATGAGAGTCAACAGAGAGAGTCTCCTGGCAAGATGGAAGTTACAGTCTTGTGTAGCATAATCACAGAAATGACATCCCCATCGCCTTTGCGGCTTTCTGTTGATGCAGTAAGATACAGTCCTGCCCACATTCAAGGGGTGGGAATGACACAGGGGTGTGAACACCAGGGGTCAGTGGGGGCCACTGTATATTCCTATTGGTATGCACACGTGCACAGAGCTCTTGGGTACCTACCTAGGAGTAGAGTTTCGGGGTCGTGCATACGTCCAGCTTCACGAGATTCTGCCAAACATTTCCCCAAAGTGCTGGTACATCACCACCACCGCAGCAGGCCGTGAGCTTTGCTATCAGAGCACGTGCTTTCCACATACTCATCCCCTCTCTCCTTGCAGAAAGGGGCCCCTTGGGACAGCAGGTCCTAAAGCTGGCTCCACGTCAGAATCACCAACTTCCCCGGGCTGCACAGTCAGACTTTCTGATGCTTTGAAGGCTTGACTATGAACTGGAAGGTACACTCCATGAGGCAAGGACCCCAGTATCCCCGGTGCCCAGAACAGCACCTGGCACACAGTCGGCACTCGATAAATATTTTTTTGATTAAGTGAATGAGTTTAGGAGCTATTCTTCGAGAGATGGGCCCGAGGGAGTGGCTGAGCTGGTGAAACGGGGAGCGAGCTTTGATGTGTCAACCTGTGTGTACTCTTCTGGGAAGAGGGCCCAGAATCTCAACCTGCTTTCTCCCCAGCAAAGGTTACAAGCCGCTCTGATTGGATGCCGTCCAGCGTAGGCATTTTATCGCAGGAAGAAAGAACTGGTCCCGGGGTAGGAGGCATGGGAACCTCCTCCAGGTGCTAGAAGTGCGGAGGGAGACAGCGCTTGCCCGGGGACCGCTCATGAACAGACACTTCGCTTGCTTTGATCTGCGACCCTTGGTGGTTCTTTCAGTTTGCCTGGCAACTGCTTGGCCTCCTGGGGCCCTCCCAGCGTCTGTCTGTTGACTAGCAACTTCCTTCCGGAAGGCCCCGGTGCACTGAGCTTCCGTCAGTGGCAAGCCAACACGAGCGAGCCCCACCTTTTGAGAAAGGCTCTTTCCATCAACAGAAAGCTCCCCAGTTGATCTGGTTTGAGGTGACCTCATCCTTTGTCACCGTCTCTCTCGTTTTCTGGAGGTTTCTCAGTGTCTTGCTGCTGTCTGCGTTCTTTTTACATGTGAACAGTGCACCTGTTTTGAGCATTTTGTTGTTTTCGGTCATTCCCGTCACACACTTTTTATCGTCTTTTCCAGGCAGATCGACCTCGTGGCTCTCTAGACAGTTCTTGGGTTTCCTCTGAATCATTTCATTTGGCCTAAATATGTCCGGGTTTTCCTCCTTCCTCACCACACTCCACACAGACCCTCTCTTTTCCCCAGAACAAGTACTCTTTTCTCTCCGATCGCTCACCCAAATCCTCGTCTTTCACCATGTTTTCTGACTTCTCCTGAGAACTGATTGTTTTTTTGAAACTTAAGCCTCAAAGATCATCTCTTCTAATCTGGGTCTGAATTTGGAGCATTGTCAAGGAGCAGGGGAGACAGGAATGCTGCTGGGTAATTAGCATCCTTGGCAGAAGGTGCTCAACAAAGGGTCAGAGGGACTTGGGGATGGAGGGGAAGGTGTGTTCTTCTGTCTGGGGTGGGACTTGGGGGGGTTGGGGGTGGGGAGGTCAGGAAAGGCTCTAAGGAAAAAGGAAGCATTGGACCTGAGTTTTGAAGGATGGGTAGGATTTCAGGGGGTAGAGCAAGGAGAGAAGAGTATGGTAGAATGAAGGAGCAGTGGGAATAGGGGCTAAAGATGAGTAATAAGAGAGGCCAAGTCAGTAGTACAGAGGGAGAGGGGAGGCCAGGTGCTGAGACGGCAAAGTGAGGTCCATGGTCAGCTCTCAGACATGTTTGCTGGGCTTTTCCAGTGTGTTAAGAGACTTTTAATGATTTGCTGAAGTGATAAGCTTCTTTCTGCTGAGTGACAGAGAAACTTATTCAAATTGGCTTCAGCATGAAAGCAAATTCACTGGTTACCATAAGTAAAAAATCTAGAGGAAACAGCTGGGTTCAGGCCCAAATGATTTTATCAGGCCTTGGCCTCTCCCCAGCTCTCAGTAATGCTTTTATCCAAGTGGATCCAACCTTAGACAGAATCTCTGTATAATGTTCACAAAAAGGCTGCCATAGCTCCAGTCCTTAATATCTTCTCAGCTTTGAATTCCATGGGGAAGGATGAGATTTTTTTCCTAAGTCTCTCCCAAAGGCCTCACTGCTTCTCATTTTTCTCTAAGTGGGTCACAAACCTGTTCCTAAACCAATTATTGTGGCTCAGAACACTGCTATCCTCTGACTGGCCAAGCTTGAGCCATATGCCCATCCCTGTAGCCACAAATAGAATCAACACCAACTTTAGGAGGCTGGATTGAGACTGAGAGAAAGGTATGGTCCCCAAAGGGAGATAATAACACGATAGTATTTTAGAAGACGGGTGAATTGTTATTAGGTATCAAAAACACCAGATGGCTACCACAGTGGCCAACATGTACAGATTATTTAAATTTACATTAATATCTGGATGTATACCTTTTCTTGGAAAATAGGAACATATGGCAATACCTGAGTTCTCTTCTTACATATAGATCAACAATCCACTAGGGCTCAGGAGAGGCTGCCTTCTTTAGATACAGCCTATGCGCCCCCTGCCTAATGTACTGCTCAAATTTCCTCTCTGGCTTCTGGAAGCACTTGAATTTTTGTCCCCATCCTAATCTGATTCAGTAAACAAATCTGTTTCTCCCACCAGATTGGAAGTGCCAAATTGTACAGGGGTCAAGTAGCTCTCCCTATGCTTCCACAAACTCCTGAGGACAAACGCCTGGCCACTTTTCATAGGCTCATCCCTTGTCCATTTAAAAAAGCTTCTTTTAAAAAATATTTAACACACAGTGATTTTAGAATCTGTTATCTGATAATTCCAACATCTGAAGTCCTTGGGTGGGAGTGGGGGGGTGTGTCTCAATTTCTTGTTTATTGTTGCTGCTTACTCTGGCTCATACTGACTTGTTTCTCAGATGTTTAGTAATTTGATTGTGAACTCATTTTTGATTGAACTTAATCTGTGGGAATCCTGAGTGGCCTGATTCCTGGCTGCTCTTCTTAGGAAGACTTTTTGTTTCAGCTGCATGCCAGGGATGCTAATAACCTGTGACCACGGATGTTTATTTCCTCAACTTGGAGTTTTCCCACTGAATACAAGGAGTGTAAATTTGAAATCCAGGTCTGTGTGGGTACAAATCCTCAGGGTGATAATCATCATCATTATTATCATGGCTATTATTAATTTTCTCTTCCAGAGCCACATTAAAAACAAGAAGTTGCCTCATAGGCTCCCTTTTCTGAAAGTCTAGGAAAAAAAATTTTAAAAGCCCTCCTCTTGCCAGGATGTATAGCACCTTTGAGGATGCTGGCTTAATGTGGGCATCTTAGACTTTGCTAGCACACTTTGCAAAGGCTCAAGGCTTAACCTCTCATTTCTGGCACCTATTAACCCCTCAGAATGGTACAGGCGTTTATTCTCAGGAAGCCCTGACTTCCTCATTTGCTCACTCTGCTTGTGTTGTGTGTCTGTATATTCCTTTGGGATTGCTTACATAAAAACTGTTTTTTATTATGGGGTTTTGGAAATTTACACAAAGTAGAGAAAAGAGTGCAGTTAATCCCATGTAACAATCATCTGGCTTCAACATTTTCCCAATCTTTTTTCATCCTTTTGGAGTTCTTTTTCTGGATTAATTTAAAGCAAGTTGTGTCATTTCACCCATAAATACTTCCTAACTGAAAGGAAGATTTTCCTCTTTACATTAACCTCACCTTGACATTATCATACCTAAAAGTACTAAAAATAATTCCTGAATATCATCTAACATCCAGTCTTTGCTCACATTTCCTTAATTCTCTCAAAGGTATCTTCTTACTCTTGGTTTGTTAGAGTCAGGATTCAGACAAGATCCAGGATTCAGACAAGATCCAAAATCCATCGCATGCGATTATGTCTCTGAAATATCTTTTATTCTATAACAGTTTATTCTTCTACTATCCTACCCCCCGACCCCTACCTCTTTTTTTTCCAGCCACTGATTTATTGGAGAAACTGAATCTTTTGTCCTGTAGAATATTCACATCCTGGATTTGGCTGATTGCTTCTTCTTGGTTTCAGTTAATTTGTTCCTCTCTTCCCCATGTTTCCTGTAAACTAATAGATCAACATCCTTTTTGTTGTTGAGATGACCTCACAGGTGATGCTATGTGGTCCCTCTTGCATCACACTGTGAGCACGTGATGTCTGGTCATCCCATTTTTAATGATATCTAGATTGATCAGTGGGAGAAGTGCTAATAGATGGAGCCATCCATTACAAAGTTCCCATCCGCTTTTTTTCCCCAATATTTTTTAACTGTGATAAAATATACGTAACATAAAAGTTACCATCTTTTAACCGCTTAAGAATATACAGTTCACTAATGTTAAGATATTCACGTTGTGTAAACAATCTCCAAAACCTTTTCGTCTTGTAAAACTGAAACTCTATACCCATTAAATAACATTTAATGTTATTTATCCCCTCTCCCGGCCCCTGGCAACCACCCATCTATTTTCTGTTTCTATGAATCTGACTACTCTAGGAACTAAAGATAAGTGGAATCATACAGTATTTGTCTTCTTGTGTCTGGCTTATTTCACATAGCAGTGTCCTCAAGATTCATCCATGTTGTAGTATGTGTTAGAATTTCCTTCCTTTTTAAGACTGAATAATAATTCATTATGTGTATATACTTTATTTTGTTTATCCATTCATCCATCAATGGACACTTGAGCTCATCAACTTTTTACCCAATAGTTCTAGCATCCTTTGAGGATCATTCCTGAGTTCCATTATTTCTTTTGGGGTCACAGAGTTGTGATTTTTTTCTGATTATTATTCCTTTGGTCATTATTAGCTAGAATTCTTTTATAAAGAAGAGTTTTCCTTTGTCAACCACTTGTTTATTTTTCATAAAATACAGTAGGTTCAGGAAAGGCAGAATAAATGATTGGCTCTTTCCCTTTCTATGTCACTATTCAAAACAAGAGAGATTTTGATTCAAAAAGATTTGATTTTGATTTAAAAAGATAAGGATGGGTTTCAATCCACTGAAGTCATTATTTGGTTTGATGCTCATACAATGCCATCTCAGGGATTCAAGCAGGTTGGCTCTTGTGTTTTTGTTTTTCCAGGTGGAAGCCACGGAGTATTTAATTGTCACCACTTATGTTTGTATTGCATTGGTGTGGTCTTTAAGACAAACACGTCTGGGTCTCAGTTTTCCATTGCTGTACAAGGAATTTGGACAAGATGAACTCAAGAACCATTCCTGCTTAAAACACTCCTTAAAATTTGCAGCATTTTCACTTCATATGACATTATAGTTCAGTCACTTGATTCTTCCAGTCCCGTGACCCAAGGCAGTTATCAACATCTTCTTTTTACAAACATGGAAATTGCCACCAAGGTGATACTATTTTTTTCTCCTTCTCCAGACTGTGTTGTTTCCCAGTAGACTTAAAGCTGTGGTTCTCAGTCAAGGATATTTTGCCTCCCAGGGGAATTTTGATAATGACTGGCGATTTTTTTAAATTTAATTGAAACACAGTCAGTTTACAATGTGTCCATTTCTGGTGCACAGCACAATGTTTTAGTCACACATATACATACATATATTCCTTTTCATATTCTTTTTCATTAAAGGCTATTACAAGATATTGAATATAGTTCCCTGTGCTCTACAGAAGAAACTTGCTTATCTATTTTATATATACTAGTTAACATTTGCAAATCTTGAATTCCCAATTTATCCCTTCCCACCCCCTTTCCCTCCAGTAACCGTAAGATGCTTACTATGTCTATGAGCCTGTTTCTGTTTTTTTAAAATATCATTAGTGTCTTCTTTTTCCTTTTTTTAGATTCCACATATGAGTGCTATCATATAGTATTTTTCTTTCTCTTTCTGGTTTACTTCACTTAGAATGACAATCTCCAGATCCATCCATGTTGCTGCAAATGGCATTATTTTATTATTTTTTAAGGCTGAGTAGTATTCCATTGTATAAATATACCACAACTTCTTTATCCAGTCATCTTTCAATGGACACTTAGGTTGCTTCCATGTCTTGGCTGTTGTAAATAGTGCTGCTAGGAACATTAGGGTGCCTGTATCTTTTTGAATTAGAGTTTTCTCCAGGTATATGCCCAGGAGCAGGATTGCTGGATCATATGGTAAGTCTATTTTTAGTTTTTTGAGGAATCTGGAGTTTTTGATTGTCACACCTGGGAGGGGCTGCTGGCATTCAGGAGGTAGAGGCCATGGATGCTGCCACACATCCTATGATGCACAGGACAGCCCTGCCCCCTCATGCCGGCACTCTCCAGCTGCAAATGTCAGTAGTGCCAAATTCGAGAAACCCTGACTTGAAGCAGTTTATAGAGATAAAATCATATTCCTTTAAATTCTATGTTTATTCAATGAAAGGAAGTACATATAAAAATGCGCACATCTGAGAATTCAGCCATATGCAGGATGATGGGATAGTCTCTTTTTTAACCTGTGTCCGTAGAATGTAGCCATTTGATGGGCTTCTTACTGCTCCCCCTTCGATCCTATTTCTGGCTCCCATTTTTCCCCCTGAGACCTTTCTATTACTGGCCTAAGGGAAGATTACTGCACTGTTTTTACTGCTTTCAGGCCAGTGGAAAAAATCTTAGGTCTTAATTTTTTTTTAACGTAGGAAATAAATATTAAAATCAAGCTTTATATAAATAGCAGTTAGATTTTTTTTGGTCCCAATTCCTCTTTGCCATTTTAATTGATGGAATGGACACTTCGAATAAACTTAGTATTACCTTTTATATTATTGTGCTCTGCGAATCACAGCACCTCCTGTGAGACGTTTATTCTTCATCTTTTCCTCTGCTGCGTTTGTGCTGATTTCGAAAAACCCATTCGGCGCTAAAATGAATTGATCATCAGCAGCCGCTGGAAGGCTGTGTCCTTTCCTCCTCCAAAGGTCAATCAGCGGACTCATACTTTGAATCTGATTTCTAAAGCAGACAACGAATTTGTCAGAAACAAAAGATGCAGCTTTTATCTTTTTGTTGTTGTTGTTGCTGTTCAGCTTTGAAAGAGGCAGCATTTAGACAAGGCGAATGAATTGATTCTCATGTTTATATCAAGTATTCACACAGTTTCTCCTCCCAACACAGGTACTCCCAGCTGGTCATATTTTACCCAAAACATGAAAGAAGAAGCTTGCTATCACATTGTTATATTATTTTTCTCTCTTTTGCATTTTGTTAAACTAGATGCCGGTGATTTTTCTGGACTGGACGTAATTGTCAAGGATGCATTCTGAAATAAGACATCTTGAGCAAAACACTAAGAACATTTTCTTGGGTTTAAAGTTCCCACGCACCTCCTAAATTTCACACAGTACTGATCCCACCTTATTTTGGAGACGCATGCTGTATTACTTGACACTGTTTTGTTTTTTCCTGATAAGGAAGACCTATAGCCCAGAAGGGTTCTTAACCATCATTTTTTGCTTCCCGAATTGTATTCTAATTGTTTTCTTTTGTTATACTCCCTCCTTCAGTTCCAAACATGCTTTTAAATAATTTAAAATGTCTCAAAATTGATCTGAGTTTGTAAGTACTACTATTATCTGTCCTACTTTTTTTTTTTTTGGATATTACAGTTAATAAATTCCAGGTTTCACTTCATAGCATTGAGACTGGGGTAGGAGAAAAGGAAAAAGGGAAGAGATAGCTGTTTATATATCATGCCATGAAGAATAGATATACAGTTCTGGATTGGGGACGGATAGGAAAACATTCTTTGTAAAAGTGACATTTTTTTTAACAGAAAAATGGTAAGTACCACACTCAGGCTGAGCTCCAAGGATGACCGTTTCCTGTTTTTTTTTTTTTGATGGAGCTGACACTGGGTGGCCAGGCTCCATGACCCAAGTCCACACTGCCCAAGAGAATGGATTTTCCTTTGTCAAGGGCAGGGTTTTTCGACCTAGGCACTATTGACTTTGTGGATAGAATGCTTCTCTGTTGTGGGGACCCTCCTGTGCATTGTAGGATGTTTAGCAGCATCCCTGTCCTACTAGATACCAGTGGCAGCCCCTCTCCAGCCATCATGATTTTGCAAAAAGCCCCCCGGGGGGGCAAAATCAATCCTGGTTGAGAACCACCGATCTAAGGTGAAAACATTCAGTTCTGGCGTTGGCTCAAATCTTTAACAGCGTCACTGGGACCTGAGAACGTTTTCTCACATGTTGCATCTGGGGGTTGATTGGCTTGTACCAGCATGTCATCCACCTAACTGCCTTCCTGGAATGTGCAGATTTCTGGGGGGTTTGATGGTGCACAATTGGCAGTCTGCCAAGTTGGCCCCGAGGAGTCTTCTGCTGCAAGGGCTACATTTTAATGGCGTCTGGAGCGCGTGTACAGTGTTCTCTCCAGTGGCTTTTCTGAATAAATCTGCATCCACATATTGTGCACTCATACTTCCGTGTCTTTCTCTCCCTCTCTTTGGTTAGCTCGCTTTGCGATGTCCAGACAGAGCAGGTTTCCTGGCCATTGTTCTCCACTGATTATTGCAGGATCTGAGACTGATGTTCCGTGGCTCACTGTCACGTACCATCCCGGCTTCAGGCAACCTCGGAGAGCGTTTCCCAGGGCAGCTGCCTTGCTACAAAGTGACAAGGGCTTTCTCCTGTTGGCTCTGCGTGATCTGACGGAGTCTCGCGAACCACCATCCACAGGTGGCAAGAACTTTGGAAAGCATCAGCCCCTCTGCCATGAAGCTGTCAGGAGAGGGTGCAGGCTTCCCAGCAGAGGCACAAGCTTCCCTTTCGGAGAATGGACACAGGGACTTCTGAGCTGGAGGTTTGTCTGGCTCATCCTGGACCCGTGAACTTGGTTCTCCCCGCCGGCTTTCGGGTGCTGGGCTCACCCTCGCTGGAGACCTGCGATCTGAATGCCATGCAGTGAGAAAGCTAACGGACAACTTCATCAATGAACTGTGGAACTTGGGACAATCCTTGTCTGCTCTGGGCCCTTTCTCCTCCTGTAGAAGCATCAGAACTGGCTCAGTCACCATTCCGTGCAGGGTGCTCTGTGAAAGCTGACCCTGGAAGAGGTTTTGTGGGGAAAAAATATTCTGTGGCCAAAATGGTTTGGGAAATGCTATGTCCTGCAGCATCTGCCTGGAGATTCATAATGCGCATAAGCAGATGAGAGACTTTCTGGATCTGTCTGCACCCAGATATCCATGTAGCTTGCTCCCCATTTTTCTGCAGTATTACTGTAACTGAGCAGGACCCTCTGGGGCTTTCTCAGAACAGACCCCCACTCCCCTCTGCCCACATGTCCTCCATCTGTCTCTTGTCTGTAGAAAAATTTTTCTTCTCCCAGGCTTCTCCTAGTTCTAAAGAGTACATTTCATCAGAAAAGTGAGAAAACACAGAAAGAAAGGAAAACATTCAGGCAAGACTAAATAATAATAATTTAGCTACTAAACAAAGTCAAGGTCCTTTAGTTCCTCCTTAAGGGCCGTAGATAATATTCTGAGCCGTGTCCTTTGAGCTGTTTTGCAGAGCCTGAGGCTCCCACCAGGTGGAAGAAGTTAACAGCATGCTGCCCACGAGCACGTGGACCCCCAGACTGGTTAGAACCAGAAGGTTGGTGAGGTTGACTCCCGATGACCTCACCACCAACCAATCAGAAGAGTGTCCATGAGCTGATCACACTCCCCCACAATCCCCCTCCCTCACCTTGTCTTTAAAAACCTTTCCCTGAAAGCCATCGGGGAATTTGGGTCTTTTGAGCACCAGCTGTCTGGACTCCTTGCTTGGCACCTGCAATAAACACGGCACTTTCCTTCACCACAACCCGGTTTCAGTAGATTGGCTTTACTGTGCGTGGGCAAGTGGACCCAAATTTGGTTCTGTAACATTACTTGCCTCGGGCACTTTTTCTGATCACCCAGGTGGGCCTTCCCCCTCACTTGTTCTTTACCCTGCCTTATTTTTCTTCACAGTACGTCTCATTGTCTGACATTATATCATATTTTTATTTATTTGTTTATTACCTGTCCCCCTCCTCCACCAAAATATGGCCTCTGTGTCAGCAGGACTTGGTCCATTTGTTTGCAGATTATCCCTAGCATGTGGCACATAGTAGGTGCTCCATAAAAAACATGTTGCATGAATACTTTAATTTGAGGATTCCCAAATGGAGCTGATCAGGGATCTTTTCCTCTGCCACCCATTAAAATCCAGGGAAATACTCTTGAGAACTCACCAGGGAGAGGGTGTCTAAGATCCCTGTCTTAGAACCAGCCACTCTGTTCTGAATACACTGACAATGCAGCATTAGACTGAAAAGCAAACAAAACGGACTGGCTTGTCCACCATCTGTGATGGGTGTTGCCATCACATGACCCGAGGAACTGAGCCTTGTGCAAGGCTGACCCCAGGGCTGCCTCAATGGGCCTCACCCACGCAGCCCTGCTGCAGGTTTTCCTGGAGATGGCTTTCAGTGAAGATTCCTTGTGAACTGCTGGTGGCGCGTGGTGAACTTTCCCAGAACATGCTTTCAGAAACGAGAGTGAGGCTCACGCTTGGAGGAGTGCTTGGATTTTCGAGTTCTCCATCAGGAGACATTGGTCCAGTCGCAGCCACCACGTGGCCCCCTGCTTTCTCTGTGCTGGGAACAGCTTGGCACTTTACCTGTGTTTTTCTCAGGTATCCACCTCCAAATGAGGAGCCTCCGTTTTGCTGGTCAAAAGATCAAGGCTCAGGGGGAATCAAATTACTTGCCCAAGATCATCCTTCTAGGAAGCAGCAGTGCTGGGATGAAAACAAAGTCCTCCCTGACCGAAAGAAAGCCCATCTCTGGCTCTCCGCACTTGCAGACAGGACGGGGGCTGTCCTTTCATAACTCTGTACTTAAATACTCAGCATGGCTTGTCCTAGGAGCTAAATGGTCCCTGTCAGAGCCCTTAAGCCAACAAATGAGACCATTAATCCTCAGAAGGGCTCTTTGCCCATTATGGCCTGTGGTTGGATTGATCCGTCCACTTCCAGGGATAAAGCTGTGTCCCATTTTCACTTTTGCTCCACACTTGCAGGTTTATTTTGGCTTTGCCATCTGACACTTGTCCATCTAGAACCAAGGCATTCAGGTCATTTGGCATCAAGCAATAGAAACCAGCTTGTTTAAGCAAAGATAGGACTTTATTGAAAGCTGCCTGGGGCATCCTACAACCCAAAGGGACAGTGAGTGAGGGCAGGAAATGCAAACCAGCTGAACTCTCTCTTTTTCAGGAGGACTGTTTTCTCTGTGAACCTCTGTTTCATCAGTCTTCTCTTGTAGACCAGCGTTCTCTGTGCACATGGCTTCATGGTGGCTTTCAAGTTTATTATATTCAGTTCAAGTAGCCAGTCCCAAATGACATGGTCATTGTCACCAAAGGCCATGGGATGCACTTTGGGAAACACTGTCCAAGCGAGAACCTTCCTGCGGAGAGCAGGGCTGGGGCTTCACTGCTGTGTCCCCAGAGCCCAGGAGAGTGCCCGGCACGTAGCACACTTGTGGTGCTCAGTACATATGTGTGGATGGATCCAGCTGGTTTAGCCGCACACGCACACCAGGCAGCACTCAGCCCTGTAGCCACAGTCACGCTCCAACACGATCTTTCACCTCCATCATCCTCCTGAGGCTCCCGTTCGTCAGAACCATAACCAGGCTGAGAAAAGTGGGAACCAGAAGTGAGACCAGGTGGAGTATCCGCTGTGAACCCTGTGTTGCCTACAAAGCCAAGGCAGCTGCCTGCCTCCAAGGACTTGGGCTAAATTTAGGATCAGAGCTAAAAGGGAATTTGATGGGTTCCACAGCATCTCTTGTGGAACCCAGGGGCAGAAGTACAGCTGGGCTTCCCACGGGACTGAGGACCAAGGACCAGAAAGTCACTGGGAGACAGCCGTCTCTGCGGTCTCGTTTTCGCATCTGCCTTTCTCAGCAGTTAGCTTCGTTCTCTCTCTGCTGAGCAGCGTCCCCTGCTTCACTCACCTGTGGCCCCTAATCCCTGAGACTACATCACCCCACCAGCCTCTCCATCCCAGGACCAGTTCCTGGGAGAGACGAGTCTAGCTCAGCTCAGCTTCTGATTGGTTCTCCTGGGTCAGGAGGACACACACTTCAGGTCCTATCAGCTGTGACCTGAGAGAGTGGAGGTCACATGATGCCGACATGGCTGCTGAGATTCCTCCTTTTGGGTTCATAGCCCTGGGGCCAGTGAGGGCCCAAGAACAGGTGCATGGCTTCTTGACTTTTCTCCTCCATCTCTGCCTTTCCTATGTTTACCTTAAGAACAAAAACATGATGGAGAGGAAAGGACAGCCTAGGGTCTTTCTTCTGGTTTTTACTTTTTGTTTGTTTGTAGTCAAAAGATAGAGAGCTCTGATAAGTCTGAATCAGTGAGCAAACAGGATGAGTGTGCTCATCAGGGAATTTTGAGGTAAAGGTGACTTCCTGCTTTGCTTTTAATTTAATATTGCAGATAACTTCCCTGCCTCTCTAGGCACTATTCAGGCTCCAGCCTGTTGCTAGCATTCCCAGCTCACATTCTCTCTGCCTTCCTTTTAGACAGAGGTGCATCCATGCTCTGTATTTTATATACTAAATATCCACGAGCTAGTCTCTGAGCCGTATGAATCATTTTTCTATTTGATCATTTGCACACATATAAAGCAGGGTCCTCAGTGCAATTTCCACAGCACTCCTGCCTGTAGGAAGAGTCGAGATCAGCTCAGATCAAAGCGGGGCTGGTCTCTAAGGAGTTGAAGCTTGAGCCCCGTGTTGGTCTCCTAAAGCTAGTGGAACAAATTCCCTCCAGCTTAGTGGCCTGAAACAACAAACTTATTCTCCTATGGTTCTGGAGGTCAGAAGTCCAAAATCCGCATCAGCTGGGCTGAAATCAAGGTTTTTCAGAGGGTTAGGGTTAGGGGTTAGGGGTTAGGGATTCCCCTGGATGCTCTAGGGACATGTCCATCCCTTGCCTCGTCCAGGTGTGGTGGCTGCTGACACCCCTTGCCCGGTAGTTGCATCACCACTGCAGTCTGCCTCCTCCTCTTCTGTGTATGTCATCTCCTCCCGCCTCTCACGTCTAAGTGATGGCACTTAGGGCCCACCTGGATAGTCCAGGATAATCCCCGCATCTCAAAATCCTCAGCTTCATCACAGCTGCAAAAACTCTACCATAAAAGGTAACTTTCTCAGGTCCCAAGGGTTAGAGCCTGAGATCTTTGGGGGCTACGGGGTCAGTTGATCCACTGCAGGCTCCCCAATTTTTTCTCTTCCCAGGAGGGTCTAGACTGCAGAGCCCCCCACAGCTGTCTATAGAGGCCAGATCGAGAGACCTTTTAGAAGGTCATTTCTCAGCTCACTTGGAACTTGCTAGTCCCTTATTCCTTTTCCTCCCATTTGTCTTCCCATCCGGGGGAACCGCAGATTGTAACCTGAAGGGCAAGTCCAGGCCAGAGCTACACAGACACACAGGCTGGCTCTGTGCAGGGCTGGGACCAGACCAGGCCTCCGGGCATCCCTGGCCACAAAGCAGACCCTTGCAGCTCCCTTTTTCTGAGTGGATTTATGCAAGGAAATGAAAGGTTGGAATATAGGCACTGTTGCCAATTCTGATAAAAGACGGTGCTTCACTTTCTACCTGCCGCCTCCCCTTCCCTCCCATGGGAGCTTTTAGGAACATCCAGGCCCTGAGAATTTACTCTTTTAATCAAGCTCCTCGCCAGGCAGACCCCCAGCAGCCCGCTCCCTGCTCGCCAACACCACGAAGGGAACTTTGGACTCGGGTCTGTCTTCCCAGACTCCCACTCCACGGTCAAGACCTTGACCCCAGACGTCCCCGGTCCTCTGGTTCAGCCCAGCCTCGGCAGGCTGCCATCCCGTGTGTTCTCACGCAGTGAACTGCTCTCCTGAGCTCCTCAGGTAGGCACTGTGCCCTGCCCACCGGGACACGCTCACCCGCCCCACACGATCAGACAGCCCACCCGGCCCAGTTCTCAGAAGAGGAGACGACAGGGAGAGAGCTGCTGTCCAAACAGCCAGAACTTTCTGCTGGGCATGTGGGTTGACAGGGGACAGTCTCAGCTCTTGGGAGGCACAGGTCCTCATTCAAAGTATGAACAAGCTCTTTACACGGAGTTGCACAGTAGAATATTTAAGAACTCAGGTCCTGGAGGCCTGGGTTCAAATCCCAGTTCTGCCACTTACATGTGGTTGGGCATGGGGCCTTTTAATTAACCTGATCCTTCGTGAACTAACCTCCAAAATGGTAGTAACACCTGACTTGGGTCCAGTTGAAAATGGGACATACACTGTTTGGTATATATTAGCTAATATCCTTATCAGTGAGGCTTCTCCCTAAGCAAGTCAGTTTTGGAAGAGTGGCTAAAGTAACTCAGCACCAAAGGAACGACATAGAAAATATTTTATTACAAAAAGCTCAGTTGCACTGGCGTTTTAGAAGGAACAGAACATCTCGTACGGCCTTCCTTTTTTGCTGTTACGCAGGAGAGACTAGTCAACTCTACCAATGAAGACCAGGACCTTGCGCCTCCTCAGGCCTGAGGTCCTCAAAAGAACCGATGGCATCATTTCTCTGAGAACCCCACGGGACCCCGCTCCTATGTATATCATCCAGCCTCTTGTTTGGCTTAATGCACGAAACAGGCCTGTGTCCCTTCTATAAAGCTGGGTCAGGTTTCCTACCCACAGTTCAGGACTCCAGTGAGAAAGCAAAGGCATAACTTGTTTTCTTTTGGAAACAGAACAGTCCTAGCGGAAGCAAAACAAAACCACAACCTAAACCAGTTGCTAGGTCTCCTTTCCTAATTGGAACAGGGAGTGATGTCACTGACGATTCAGAGTTGAGGAAGGCCAACAGGGACGATGCCAGCGCCCTGTCCCTCGATGGGGTCACAACATCACGAGATCCGAGGCAGCAGCTCTTTCCGATGCACCTGCCACGTGAGGTTCTGTGGACCGCTCCCGAAGCCCCTCACCCCCTTGCCCCCGGCCCCCATCCAAATTGCTAAGGACACGCCTGGCCCCTCGGCTTCTCAACGGCGACTGAAGTGGCTTCATTCGGGGTCTGGTGGCGTGGAGGATGAGTGAGGGAGGGACACGCTCGGGGAGGGGCCATCAGTCGGGGGGCCGGGTGTCGGGGGCTTTCTCCTGGACTTCATCATACTGTGGGGGGGGAGTCAAAGGCTCGATGGAGGGAGGAGGCACATTTTTGTCTGGCAGGTTGATCCTGAAGTCTTTGAGGTGAAGCTTTTCGGATTTTATCCTTCGAACTTTGAGCGGCTTCAGGCGTTTGGCCAGTCTGGAGTTCTGCCTGTCGGGGGGGTTCCCTGGGCTGATCTCCACGTCGGCCCTGGTTGTGGTGGGGCTTGTCTCGTCCAGCCCCGTCAAGGACTCGTAGGAGGGGAGAGAGATGCTCATCCTGGGGTTCTGGTCCGGTTCCCTCGCCTCCGAGTAGTTTGTGTTCATCACTTCCTCGTAGCTGGGGACATAGTACCTCGAGGAGGCCTCCTCCTCCTCCTCCTGGCTGCAAGACAGCAGGCACAGACATGGGGGTGTTAGCATGTGCTCGGGTCACTTAAAATCACAGATGGACCCCAAATCCCGTGTTGTCACTAGGGCACATAAACCAGCCTTGTAAACAACAAAGGTGTCCAGGAGGTAATAAAAACCAACACTTCAACAGTTGATTATGAGCCAAACCCTGTTCTAAGTACATAGGAGCCAATTTCATCTTCACTAATGACACTATGAGTTAGGTACTATTAGTATACCCATTTTATGGATGGGGAAATGGATACATAGAGGTTAAGTGACATGGTCATACCTTTAAGAAGTGGGAGGGCAAGGTATGAATGCCACACACTTATGTCCTATCACTGGTGTTAACCCCCCTTTGCCTTTAAGCCTCACGCTTCACAACATGCCCGGTGGGCTCTTCTGATACCCAGCAGGGGGTCCTTTGACGAAAGGCAACACAAAATGCACGAAAACAGCTGCCAATTTGAAGCAAAACAGTTATCCCCCAGTAGAGAAGGAATATCTGGAATATAAAATTCACATGTATCTCAAATTACTCTGTAATTTTGTCTTCCAAGTTCACCGTTGAGATGCAAAGGATGGGTCACATCCTCAGCCTTACTCTTGACTGTTGGCAAAGGAAAACCAAAAAGTCAGGGCATTTTTTTTTACATATTTTTTAACACTTGAACCTGTGTCACCTGTGTAGATGACAGTGGCCAACATGGGAAACCTCACTATTTGTCTGGGCTTTCCTTTCATCTCCTTTAAGAATGAGCTCATGAATTATCCAGGGTGGGTTATGATGGGTGACTGATCTTCCTTCTTTGTTCTTTTCTCTATTTCCCAAGTTTTCTGGAATATGCATGATTATTTTTTACTATCAGAAAATCGGTTTAATTTTTCCAAAATAAAAAACAGCTCCCATCTCACCACAGAGATAAGACATACTTGCAGAAAATTCAAACCATACAGAAAAATTGAATGAAGGAAAAAACACCAAAATCCTTCCACGCAGAGATGATAACCACCTTTGACCTTCTGCTGTGTACCTTTCCAGATCCTTCTCTAATCCCACAGCCACAGCGTTTGGTGCCATGAGGACCTTCCCTAACACACTGTGTTGTAACCTCCTTTTCTCAGCGTGCTGGACAGCGGTCCCACATTAGCAAGTATAAGCTGCGCAGAACTCCAAGGAATGGGCATGTCATGCTCGATGGATGGGTGTTTAGGTTGTCAGTGTTCGCGGTTCTCAGCAGTGCTCTGATACACATAGGGTGTGACTGTCTCCCACAGACACGCTCTTAGGAATAGCACTGACAGGTACACACGTCTTTAATACGGCCTCTTACTGGGAGCTCCCCTTCAGTAAGGTTATGTCTATCAACACTCTAATCAGCAACCCATTTTCCTACAAATCTCCAATCCCAGAGGCTGTCTTGGCCAATACGATGGCCAACGGATTACGATGCCCGTTTTGGGTTGTCTGCACTTCCTGACTAATGGGGCTGAACATCTATTGTTTGATGTTTGAGTTTCTATGAAATGCTTGTCTGTGTCCTGTGTCTGTTTCCCTGCTGAAGTGTTCATCTTTCATATTCCTTTGCAAGGGCTCCTTCTACAATAGGGATATCAACCTCGATCATAGGTTCCCCAATTTACCACTTGTCTTTTAAATGTGTGCATAGCATTTTTGGTCAAAGAGAACCCTGCTTCCCAACCTTTTCAGCTCAAAGCATAAACGCACAGGATGTGGGGTAAGTAGACAAGCAGCCGGTCTGAAGGCTCTGGCCGCTCCAGGCCCCCTGCAGATCCCCTGGGCATGTCAAAATCTCGATACACCTGTCATCCATTCATAGCACATTATTTGGGAATCTTTGGGATCAAAGCATAAAGTTCTTTGTAAAACGACAAACTGTTTTACAGAAGCCTTAGCGGGAGAAAGGCTCCTAGAGGAAAACGTCCTCATCACTGAACCCTGGGAGGGGGGCCGTGCGGCCAGCCAGTCCTCACCTGTCCTCCTCCTGGGCGTGAGGCTCGACCCCCGGGTGCTGGACGTGCGCCAGCTCCTCGCCTTGCCGCCGCTTCCTCTTGTCTCGGACGCTCAGGCAGATGGACAGCAGCAGCAGCATCACCCCGGCCCCGACCAGCACGTAGGCCACGGAGAAGGTCTTGCTCTTGAGAATGCCGCTGCCTATCTCCGTCTTGTTGTTCCCCTGAGCGGTCGGCTTCTCGGCTGCACTGAAGCCAGGTACCAGGTTCCACATGGCCATGATGACCCCGAGGACCAGCATCCCCAGGCCGATGGCGGTCAGCGCATAGTGCGAGCCGTTGGCCTTGGACTGGGCCATCATGCCAGAGGGAGCCAGACAAGGCCCAGGTTCGAAGAAAGAAAGGAAATAAATAAAAGGCGGCAGCAGCAGCAGCAAAGCCCCCTTACACGCCCTGAACAAAACCCCTAGGGCCACACTGACAACACAGCCACGGATTCTCGAGGGACCGTTTCAAGCCGATGCAAGGCATCCCGTGTGGTCGGCTGCGGCCGAGAGGTCTGAAAGGAAAGCGGAGGAAAATTAGAAAGGGAGGACAATCAGCTCCGCTTCAGGCCGCCCTGGTGGACGCAGCGGCTGTCCGCTTGAAGGGGTTAAGAGGCAGGACTGAGTCTCAGGCGGGGCTGGGCCTCGCCTCTGATGCATTCCAGATGTCTTACGTGCTCCCACTCCTTCTGTGAGCCTGTGAAAGGAAGGCTGATCTGCCTACCCCCGCCAGAAAAGGAAATGACAGACCTTTCCCTGCAGGAGGACGGAAAGGTCAGAGCTGCAGGTCATTCAAACATGTTGTGAAATTTAATGAAACCTCACTCTGTGCGGGTACTGCAAGGAGACTGGACGATGGCATGTCTGAGCCGTGATCAACTGATGTACCAGAATCACCTGGGTGACGGGCATTGGTCAATGCTATGTCCCAGTCCAGACAGGCCCCTGCGGTCTGTTCACCACCCTCAGTGGCTCCCCGTTTCCTGCTGCAGAAAATCCAGGCTCCTTAGAATCATGCTCGTGGCTGGCTTAACCTGGCCCTGCCTCCCCCGCTTGTCTGGCACCTCACCTTCCTTCCCACACCCCGCCTGGCATTGCTGCCTTTCCCTGATGTGTCCCGCATACCCCCAGCAACTACTGTGGCCCATCTCTCTCTCCCATGACCGCATCTTCTTCATTCCGCTCCTGGAACGTAACAAGGACTCCAAAAATCTCTGCTGAATCCAATGAATGAAATGAGGCCACATGAAGCCACCCTGCAGGACACACTTCTTTTCAGCCACATGGAGTTTTGCTTTTCTTAAAGGGGCAGAAGCCTGCACATTCCTCATCTTAGCTGTTGTGCCCAGCTGGAGGAGAAACTCTCTTCCCGTGAAGCTGCTCGGAGAACTTGTGCAGAAGAGAGTGCTCAACCATCCTGGGAGTCCATAACCATCTGCTGGCTGGGAGAGGGAGCCAGATAAGCAACTGACTAGAAGGGTTTCGCTTAGAACACTTGCAGAGGGCGGGAGGACCAGCAAGCAAGGCTCCTGGCTAATTACACTCCTCAAGCACGTTATTTCTGCAACCGCAGCCTTTGCAGAACAGTAAAACTTTACAGCTGTTTAGATGGGCAAAGTCCTGTTTGTGGTACTGCATTCTTTCTGCTCCTTGCAAAAGGACAGCTAACCAGGCCACTTGAAATCTGATGCTGCAGAGATATTTTCTCATCAAACAGTGGACTCCATCTGAAACTGGCCACTTTGTTCAAAAATACTCTAAAAATATTTGGGATAACATCCTTTATCGGCTGGAAGTCCATCCCTTCTTTCTTTTACTCAACAAATATTTCTTGTGCTTCTGCTAAGCAGTGGTAGGTGCTGGAGAAACACTGGTGAGTAAGTTAAGGATGAGGGGGGCTTCCAGGCCAGCAGGAAAACAGTCTACAGGGAGTAACAATAAATTGGGAAGAAAGTACGGGAACTGGGGCATAAGGCAGCCAGGTGCCCTAACTCGGGCTCGAGGGCGTATGGAAAGTCTCTGTGAGAGAGAAGTCCCACTTCCTATCATAGGGTCTGCGCCCTGAACGTGCTGTATTATATGCGTGGGCGTGTGTGTGTACAAACGTGCACACACATGCCTTGGTGCTTGAACATGCGTGTGGATGCACGCAGAGCACCGAACAGGGATCAGTCTACCATATATACAAGGGTGTATGTTTCTCCCATCACTCACGACCAGCGAAGGGAAGGATGAGGGGTTTGGCAGCCCTGGGAATGCATCAGCTCTGCCAAATGGATCTGAGACAAGGCCAGACTTGGAGGGCTCAGTGGTGGAGAGGTGCAGCCCCAGGCTCATGCTGGAAGCAGAAGAGATGAAAAAACCACTTACTGAGCACCTGCTCAGGACTCAACAGGCAGGCCTCGTACCTGGGAGGCTGACGACCTATTTATTAAACCAGTGATGGGGCCACGTTACCCTCTCTGCCTCCTTGCTCTCATTAATTCTCAGTTCAAGGTTTGCCTTGTATTGTCATGTGAGTAAAACAGGGCCCCGATGTGAGGCATGGGCAGAGATAAAAATGTCAGAATTAACAGATTTTTGGACCGTTAAATTGTCAATGACCAAAAACAAGTCATAGTGCTCAGTGTGGGTGAGGGTGCTGGGATGGGCAACTTCACATGTTTTTTTCTGGATGGCAAGTTTTGGCATTTGTGGACCAAAAGTTTAAAAAATGTTTATACCCTTAGGCTCTATAATTCCAACTTCTAAGAACTGTGTACAAAGCAAGGATATGCATCGTAGCTTTATAGAAGTGAGAAACTAGGAACTTGCTTAAATAGCCAATAATCTGGATCTGGTTAAATAAAACATAGTATATGCACTTGTTCAATTAGTCTCAAAGCAGCTAATGATACATTTTAAAGTCAAACAACAGTATGTTCAGTGTGATTCTAATTTTAATAAAATTCTAAACACAAGTATGTATAAATGAATACACAGGAGAAAAGGCTGAATGATCCTTAAATGTTAAAATAAAAAAAGAGACAATATATTCTCTTACCTACAAACATATACATAGAAATCCCAGGGGGAGGGACACATTCCAGACTTGTACCAATGATTGCTTTTGGGGTTGGAGGGGGCTTGGGAAGCAGAACTTTTACTCTATTTCTGTATTTTGGATATTTTTTACAATTAGGATGTGTTGTTGCAAGGCAACAGAGCTTGGTGGTTAAGTGTGAACTTTGGAACCAGGCTGCCTGGGCCCTGCACCTTTCCAGCTGTGTGACCTTGGACAAGTTACTTAACCTCTCTGTGCCTCAGTTTCCACAACTGTAAGTCGGAGATGAAAGCTCTCTAGTATTCACCTCATAGGGGAGTTACGATAAATCAACAGTAAGTATACAGTAAGTATACATAACGCACCTAGAACAGTATGTGACCAGCACACAGTAAGTTCTTACAGAAATTAATATTATTATTATATTAAATAAAATTAATATTTTTTAAGGCCTGCATTCTCAATGGGGTAAGACCACCCCCAAGAGGGGGAAATTGGCTCTTAGGGATGGTATAAAATCATCTCAGTTGTTACAACAGTTTGTGGTCCTCCACAGTACATAAACGGATACCCAGCATATCCGTGGTATTAAAATTTCATGGGGTGGGGTGGGGACTATTACAAAAAGAAAGTCTAAAAAGACTCCTTAGGGAACCCTAGTGGGGCAAAAATTGTTGAGCGACACCATTGAATGTATGCTATTAAATTTTAACACACTAAAATTACACCTGCCGTGATGTTTACAGTTATTTTCTCCGTGTGGGGGGATTAGAATGATTTTTATTTTCTTTCTCTTACTGGGAGGGTAAGAATTGGAAAACACTGAAACATGCATGTGTTGCTTTTCGAATAAGAAAATGAAGTAAAGGGTTTAGGGTTTTGTTACAAAATAAAGGTTTTGTTTGGAACACACAGCAGGGTTATGTGTCCAACAGTAGCTTAAAGTTGTTCATCGGTCCCACCCTCCCTCTGGAGACCAGGATCTTGAGCTGGTTCACCAGGGGGTGTGGAAACCCAGCTCCCTGAGGTGCAGCTGGTGACTGTTTATCTTCTTCCTGGCTTGTTGACCCACATTATATTTAGTATGTTGTTCTTTTCCTTTCAAAAATATGGAAAGAAGCTAATTTTGTGCTTGGAGGATTTGGACCACATAGTTTCCAAGATGTCCTTAAAACAGAGCAGCCCTAGTGGGCAGCCTGGGGTCCCAGCTTGGCCAGACGCACCTCTGGACCCAGGAGTTGGATCCATCACGGGTCAGGTTCAAGGTGGCCCTAAGGGACAAGTGAGTGATCCTGTATCTGGGTTTTCAAGAAAACTGTTAACCAGTTAAGAGAGGCACCTACCTGTTGTTACCTGGGGAGGCTCCGGGCAGGCCTGACAGCAAATCTTCATGCTAAAATCTTGAGTTAAGACCCACCTGTAAAAAAGTAGAAAAGGAGCTTTCTAAGTAAGCTGTGAGCATGTCAATTTGAGGTGCTCATGGGGAAGGCACGTGCTTTCTTTGTTTTTTGTTGGGAGGGGTATGGGTGAGGGTAGGGTACAGCAAGAAAAGCTGTATCAAAAGCAGCCAAGATTCTGTACCACAAGAGTGGGGTTGCAGAAAGATGACAGTATGGGAGCTTTCCATGTTTTTCTCCCTCTTACACAAGTGCTCCAGAGGGTAAAAGAAGGTAAAATGACACTCTCCAGGTCTTCTTTTATGAAGAATATATAACCTTGACCCCAAAAGTGACAAGGAAGGCAGGAAAGGGAAATGACAGGTCAATCTGATCTACCAGCACAGAAACAAAAATCCTAAATAAAACATCAGCAAATGGAATCCCACATTAAAAAAAAAAAAAAAAAAAAAAGCTGATACATCACAATCTTGTTGGGTTTATCTCAAGAATGCAAGGTTGATTCAACATTAGAAAATCAAATACTGTCATGTCCCAGGAGAAAGGATAAGCCATGACAGCGGCTTACTATGCAGTGATTATCCAGTGGAGTAATATACAGCAGTGAAAAGGAATAAACCACAGCTACAAGCACCAGTGTGGCCCATTCTGACACATGGGAGGTTGAACAGGAACACAAACTGCAGAAAAACACACTCAGCAGGATTCTATTTATTTGACATTCAAAACCAAGCAAAACTGAACAATACATTGCTCTATTTTTATAATATTAGGAAGAAATACAAAGATTATAAACTAAAATTCAGGATAACAGCTACCTCCCTGGAGGAGTGAGAAATGGTGTTGGGGAAGGGAACAGTGAAGAGTACATGGATGTTTATTTATTATATTATTCTGTAAGCCTCACATTTATCTTATATATACTCTTTTGATTGGTTAAAATACTTTGCAATAAGAGATTGTAAAAGTCCATCAATGTCTTTCCATTACTCTTAGCATAAAATCCAAATTCCCACCAGATTGGATGGGACTCTTGCCTCCCTCACATCTTATCTCTTGGCTCACCAAGCCGTAGTGGCTTGCTTTCTGTTTCTAGTTAAACTAAGCACATCCTGCCCCAGGGCCTTTGAATTTACTGTTCCTGATAACTGAAACTCTTCCACCTGACTTTTCTGTTTGTCCACTTCTTTACTGTTTCTGTCTCTTGGCTCAAACACAACCTCTCAGCAAGGTCACTCTCTATATAATGTCCCCTCACTCACCCAACTACTCCCAGGCCCCAAACTTAGGTCCTTATGACATTGCTTCCCATGGATGAATGATACTACCTCAGTCTGTAATAGCCTTGCTTTGCTTTCTTTTTGTCTCCTTGTTTCCCCCATTGGAGTATAAACTCCCTAAAAGAAAGTTCTTGTCTGCCTTGTTCATCACTATATGCCTGGCACCCGGCACAGAGTGCTGAGAACATAACAGGTGCTTAATAACTATTTGTTGAATGAATGGATGAATATCTAAAAAGTCTAACCAATCTCCTCTGTCAATTAGGGGAAATGCCTAGTCCAAGGTGGGGATGGATGGGGAGAGGATTAGGTGGAGCTAGTTTTCAGGATACCCAACTCTCATATCCATATGCAAATAATTTGCCAGCAACATGGGGAAGGCACCATGTTTAATGTGATTTCCATTCTGACCTGAGACAATGACTGTCAATATTCCCTGGAGCTGGAGGTCTCAGGTGGTCCTTGGTCTTCTCAGCAGGAGTATTAGAGCCTTGAGCCTTGCTCCTCCAGCCCAGGCAGCCCCTGTCTTTACTCCCATGCATATCTCAGGCCAGCCAGAGCCAGAGCTAGGGACTTCCCTGGGACCGGGGGGAAGAGCTGTGCCCTGGGAAAAGTAGTCACAGCTCTGACATCAGTGCTTACCTGGCTGAGACCCGAGCTGAGGGTCACAACCACCAGTCCACACTGGGATTGGAGCCTCTCTGAATCTAGTATCAAGACAATTTAAATAAAATCAAAAAACAGAAAACGGTGCTACTCAGACTGATACAGAGCAAAAGTCTCCATGTGTTGCTGGGCGGGCCTTCCCTGGTCCCCCTCTCACTTGATCCCAGCAATTCCCTGGCACACAGCTTAGAAACCAGGGCTCTGATCTAGACCCTCATGTGGCCTCTGAGCTCTGCCCTTGGGCCCCGAATGGCACCGTCCAGCCCAGCTGGTTTAGGGGGAGGACACCTCGGCATTTAGAGGTGTCTGGCAGCATGAGCAGCCCCTGTGACAAAGAGGCTCCTTGACCATTCTCCCTGCGCCCCAACCTCTTCCTGCCAAGCTGCATAATTGGGAAGGGATCCCCAGCTCCACTTGCAGGGAACCAGGCTGAGCACCATTTCCATCACAAAGGAAGAATTCAGTGGGGCTCTTTTGGCCAAGTTTCAGCCCACAAGCACTTTTGTCACCAAGTTCCAGTCTCATGCCATGGGGAGGGGGTTGGGGTGGGAAGAAAGGCCCTGAGCCACCATTGCCGCTGCCCCTGTCCCGCCTGGGAGTTTCAGGCCACCTCCCCAGGAGCCAAGGTCAAAGGGTGTCAGGTTCCTGTTCTTTTAGAACAGGTTCTCATAAACTGTGCACTCAGGAAAAACAAAAAGCACTGTGCAAATGAGTCATAAAGGTACAGGAGAGGGGAGGAGGGCTGCCTGGCCAGAGACAGCGGATGGGAAAAGAAAAAGGATGGTAAGGAATCTGCAAGGCAGAGTAATGATCATAGTAGGAACAGTAACAGAAGGAATCAGGCCTTTCTAAAGGCATCCCGTCCTCACAGATGACCTTCAAGGAATGATTAGCCCCACTATCTCTGAGTCTCAGAGAGGTTAGGTAATTTGCGCTAGGTCACACAGCTGTAAGCAGCAGGGTCAACATTCAAAATCAAATCTAGCTGACTTTGAAGCCCACCTCCTTTCCCTGGCACCAAACCAGCGCCGACAAGGCCGAGTCCCCCTGGGCCAGTCCCTGGGTGGGGCACGCAGGCCAGAAAGGGGCAACGCACAGTTCACCCCTGGAGATAATTCATCACCAAGGCGTGATGGGTGACAGGTGGACATTTCTTTTAGAATGGCTTTTTAAAGAACTTGATTGACTCCAACAATTCCTAGGTCCCTACTGTGTGCCAGGGGCTTTGGGGGACACGCAGGTGTGAGACTATGTTCACAGTCCAGCAGGAAGACGGGTGATTCTTCCTTGTAGAAGGGATGCCAAATCCATGTCAGGCCCTCTGTTGAGCTCTTTCCATGCACAATCATTTAACAGTTATTAGTTCTTTTCTATAGATAAGGACAGTGAAGTTCAGAGAGGTAAAGCAACTTGTCCAAGGTCACACAGCTAGTACATGGCTATGTTTTGTATAAGGTATGCTTAAAACCCATACGTTTCATCACTAAGCAGCCCTGCTAAAATGGGGCACAGAAAATGAGCCTCAGAAAGAGTGACCAATTCACCTGGGAAGGGGGCGGGAAGGAGAAAAGCAGCAGCTCTGTGAGGACTTGAGGTGGATAAAAAATTCCCTCGGGCAGAATCTGGGGGCAGAGGAGGTTCAGGTGTTCTTTAGGAAGGGTTCCGCCTGAGAAACTGCACAGAGATGGGAGACAAGACGTCTCCCAGGACCTACCCCTTCTCGCGGAGAGAAGAGGCAGCTGCCCGCTCTCCAACATAAGACACTGGAATTTTAAAAGACCTGATGTCTCCAGTCTCCTTGCCGATCCATTAAGCGTTGGCAAAATTAAGGAAGACAAAGTCATTCTGAACACTCCAGGAGCCATAAACAGAAGGAGCAAGTTAACAAATCAAGGAGCTTTTCTTCGAGAGCTTGACATGGTGTCTTTCTCTAAACAAGTGGCTGGCGTGTGACTCTATTTACAGGGCTGGCACCAGGGACCCCATCTGGAGGGCTCCAGCCACTCTCAGTATTTCTCAGGAAAGTGACACCTCTATGTGTCTCCCTGCCAGGACAGAGTCCTGGTGCCTGTGGGTTGCTGGGCAGTACCCAGAGGTCCTGTCACCATCAAAGCAAGTCTGACACCGTGATCCTTCTCCAAGCTCTGTGGATGAGCCACCAGTGGTCCCCGGCTCTGGGAAGCAAGGCTGAGCACAGGCACCGACCACCCCACCCGGCCTGCCTGATGCCAGCCCCAGCACACAGTCAGCAACAGAACCATCTGCTACTGCTTCCCGGACAGCAGGCCGAGTGCCTGGGCTCACCCTGAGCACTGTGCATGGGTCAGCGCATCTGCCCAGCCACCACGTGAGGGAGGGACTGCTGTCCTCACCTTTGTCCATGTTATCACTGAATACACTGAGGCACAGAGAGGTTGAGAAACTTGCCCCAGGTCTCAAAGCCTCAGGCGGTGGTCCCAAGCACCCCGCTCTGGGCTCTGATCTCCTTGCTCAGACCTTTGTCGTCCACAGGGTGACAGAAAGCCAGTCTTTCAACCAACCTTGATTAACTCAAATCAAGGCAAAGCAGAAGCCGTTATGAAGGGTCAGCTCCACCGTCCCACCACAGAGACTACCCTCCGGGCGCGAGGAGGAAACGAAGTAAGATTTCACTGCCAATCCCCTGGAGACCAGGAGCGCAGAATTCTGAGGGTCAGCTCAGCTTCTGGGGAGGCGGGAGGATTGGGGGCCTCGGAGCAGAGGCTAGAGTGCATCCCACCTCATTGCTCCCGGTCAGTGTGCTGGCTGCCGGCCAGGCTCGTGGGAACCTGGGCACCATCTGGACACTCTGTTTTGTCCTTGCCCAGCAGGCTGTTTTGGACACCAACTTGATTCATTGGGTTCTTGCTCCCCGAGAGGCATTTTGCACACAAAGTAAAGGAGGGGAGAGGGGAGAGCTTCTAAAATCAGGGACTCCGGAGGCTGACTGCAAGAATCAACTCCACCCACCAAGTGGTGGGATTTCCAGTGTGGGCTCTGGCCAGAGGCTGCGTCCATCTCAGCTCTGCAACTTAACTGTTACCTAGACAGGTTCCTTCTTTCCTCTCTCAGCCTGTTGTCTCACCTGGAAGAGGGGAACGGTACTGGGATCTACCTCGCTGGGCTGTTACATGCTGTGAACTCAAAGCTCTGAGTTACAGGTATTTATTCATTCACGCAACACACCATTCGCTGAGCGCCAGCCATGTGCGAGGGTCTGCTCAAGTGCTGGAGACAGAGGAATGACTATAACAGACAGAAGCCTTGTCCCAGAGAGCTCACCGAAAACCAGCCGAACAGAGAAAATGCTATAAAACGTTAAGACGGTGATCCAAACTAGAGGAAAGCCACGATGCTGGGCTGGGCAGGTGGGCATGCTGGCAGTGCTGACTTCAGATACGGTGGTTAGGGAACACAGTCACTGAGACAGTGATGTCTGAGCAAAGATTTGAAGGAGGCGCGGCCCAGAAGGAAACACGTGGAGCTCTGGAGAAGGACGCTTCCGGGAGAGGGACCCACAGAACAAAGGCCCTGAGGCCGGAGCCTGCCTGGTCGTTCCGGGGTCAGTAAAGCTGATAGATCAAGGAGTGAAGGCACTGGGTCAGCTGTTATTTACAGACCTGCAGAGGCAGGTGAGAGACCGCCTACATTATAAGAAGCCCAGGAGGGGTGACTTGCTCATTCAAAGGCCATTCAAGTTGGGGACAGAAAAGAATCTGGGGTGCAGTTCAGGGCTATTTGCGAGTCACCACGCTGTGTTTCTTGGAATTTGGGAAGAGGCGTGTCAGATAGCCCTGAAAGGCATCCAGATCTTAATCCATGGAATTTGTGCCTGTTACTTTCTATGGCAAAAGGGACTTTTGGGGTGTGATTAAATCAAGGATCTTGAGGTGGGGAGATTAGCTGGGATTATCCAGGTGGGTCCAATTTAATTACAAGTGTCCTTATAAAGGGGAGGCAAAAAGTCAAAGGAGGAAGGAGGAAATGTGATGGAAGAAAGAGACTAGTGTGATGAAAGGAGGGGCCATGAGCCAAGAAAGCATGTGGGCTCTAGAAGCTGGAAAAGGTAAGGACATAGATTCTCCCCTGGAGCCTCCAGAAGGAACCAGCCACTCCGACACCTTGACTTTAGCCCGAGAAATTGACGATGGACTTCTGACCTCCCAAACTGAAAGAGAATAAATCTGTGCTGTTTTCAGGCACCAAGTTCAGCATAATTTCTTCCAGCAGCCACAGGAAATGAACACAGGCGGCATCCGTGTCCATACCTTTCTAAGGCACCTGCCAACTACTCCAACTGTTTACTTACCCAGTAGTTGGTTTAATTGGGCACAGTTCCTAAACCCTGATAAAACCAGTCCCTTGGTGAATTTTGTGCTCATTCTTCATGGGACCAGGCCGAGGGGAGACCGGGCAACCTGCCCCCCCTCTACCTGGTTTACACGTTAACCCACGATTCCGTGAGCGAGCCAAGTCTGCAGCTGTTCTAGCCTCGCTTGGACAGTAACTGGACAACTGAGGGCAAGCTCTCTCACGCTGGTGGCCGCGGGCTCTCCTGCTGGCTCAAAACTACCGTTCCTAAACCCTTAGGACAAAACAAGGTAGATGTTTATTTTATGTGGTCCTTATATGAGGAGTTTTTAACTAAAAACCAGAGGTGTGCAGAGGAGACAGGCAGACCTCTGAGGACCGATGAATCCTGCAGAACCAAAGTCCTCCTGTTCCCAGGCCTTTATCAGACTGGCCTTGATTCTGGAGATGAGGACAGAGTTGGAGAAAGTTTATCCTGCCCATATCTGGATATTTTTCTTTTTTAGCTACAGCAAGGCTGCCTGTATAGAAGTGGTTCCCAAACTTTCTGCCAAGAGCCCTTTGGGAATACAGCTCAGCTGTGCAAACCTCTCCCCACCCTCTCTTCTCCACTTAAAAAAAAAAATTATTTTATTTTTATTTTGAAGCAGGGAGCTAATCAGGTTTATTTACTTACCTATTTTTTTTTTTAATGGAGGTACTGGGGATTGAACCCAGGACCTCGTGCATGCCAGGCATGTACTCTACCACTGAGCTCTACCCTCCCCCTCTTCTTCACTTTTTATCTGTGACTCCTACTTGAAGTATTTTAGCCAGAGCTGCTGTCCTGAGCTCCCTGGTCTCCTCCTGCTTCTGATTTTTAGGAAGTCACCTGTCACACTCAATTCTTTATCCAAAGGTTACATTCTGGAACTGCAGCAACAACAGTGAACATTTCCGAAGCACTTACTAAGTGCCAGGCACTGTGCTGGATGCTTTCCAGGCATGTACTGCCAGTAATAATAATTTCACTTATTATTTTATTTACTTTATATAAATAGTTATTAACGATATTTTATGACTATTTACTTGATATACTTATATTTTAATTTATCATTTACTACCCCGTTTAAATTTCCCCCAAACCCTAATGAAAAAGTTTCTAGAATAATCCCCATTTCACAGATGAGGACACTGAAGTTAAGAGAAGTTGTCTACTCTAAATAGAAAAGAAGCAGGATGCTACAAAAATGAGAAACTTGTAACTGGAAAGGAGATAACTGCCATGAATTACAAAAAGAATAAACACAAAATTGTAAAAGAAGACATCTAAATCATTAAGAGTGGGAGAGGGAAGCAAGGAAAGGCACTGTGGAAAACAGTATGGAGATTCCTCAAAAGACTAGGAACAGACTTACCATAGAACCCAGGAATGCCACTCCTGGGCATATATCCAGAAGGAACCCTACTTCAAAATGACACTTGCACCCCAATGTTCATAGCAGCACTACTTACAATAGCCAAGACATGGAAACAGCCTAAATGTCCATCCACAGATGACTGGATAAAGAAGATGTGGTGTATTTATATGATGGAATACTATTCAGCCACAAAAAATGACAACATAACGCCATTTGCAGCAACATGGATGTTCCTGGAGAATGTCATTCTAAGTGAAGTAAGCCAGAAAGAGAAAGAAAAATACCATATGAGATCACTTATATGAGGAATATAAAAAAAACCCCAACCAAACAAAACATAAATACAAAACAGACACAGACTCACAGACATAGAATACAAACTTGTGGTTGCCAAAGGGGCGGGGGTTGGGAAGGGACAGACTGGGAATTTAAAATGCAGAACAGATAAACAAGATTATACTGTATAGCACAGGGAAATATATACAAGATCTTGTGGTAGCTCATAGCGAAAAAAAAATGTGACAATGAATATATACATGTTCATGTATGACTGAAAAATTGTGCTCTACACTAGAATTTGACACAGCATTGTAAAATAACTATTACTCAATAAAAAAATGTAAAAAAAAAAAAAAGAGTGAGGGAAATGGACCAATCAGGAGTGAGAGAAATAACCAATCAGGAATGAGCTCCATGCAAATGAAGTACTACAAATGGGCCAATCAGGAGTTAGCTTAGGGAACCAACAGAATCTTAGGGGTAAGTTCCACTTTCCTAGAAGTAAGCCGTTTCAGAGGCAAAAAGTGAGAGCCGCTGGGCCAGGGAACCGGATGGTGCTGGCAGGAGAGCAGTGGCCCTACCTGGGGGTCCTGCTGGTCTTTTTTATGGGGCTTCCCATCTCAGGAGAATGAACCTGAGCATTTGGGAACACCATGATGATTTTCAATAAAAGCATCTCTTATTAAAAAAAAAAAAAGAGAGAGAGAGAAGTTAAGACACCAACTCAAAGTCACACAGCGAATGGCACAGCAAAGATTCAAACTGGATGTGTCTGACCCCAGACCCAGAACAGCTCATCACCCACTACCTCCAGGTCCCCAAACTCCCCCAGAGAGTCCTCTCCTTAAGACTCAGCTGCTGGAAGCCCTCCAGAGGCCAACCATAGCCTCTGTGATCAGAAGGTAGAATTCCTTATTTTTCTTCATGTCATTTGCCCTCCATAAAAACCAACTTCCCCTGTGTGAGTCACTCAGTCCCCTGCAGCCCTGATACTCATCTGGACATATTGTAAATAATTGACGCTGAGATGTTTAATCATAAAACTGAAATTTAGGTTAAAACTGGGGCAGCCCGCAGGAGAGGAGGAGAAAAACAGCCCACAGAGGGGAGTCTTGCTTTGCGGGGCTTGGCACCTCCTTCATGCTGGGAAATAAAACAAGAACTACCCCTGGCTGAGTGCTTACAACCTCCACGGCATTGCCAGTGCTTTCCAGCATCTTCTCCTTTTTTGCTCCCAGCAGCCTGTCAAGGCACAGTCAGTATAAGGGTTGGAGTTAAGGCCCTCTCTGTCCAGCGGTGATCAGAACAGACAATTATCGATCTCATAGGGTTGAGAAACGAATATTTTATCGACATAAATGTACAGTGCTGGGTATACAGTAAGTGCCAAGACACGGTGCAGCAAGGGAAGGATGACACTGGATTTCCCCAGCTTGTGTTACTGGTCCACACTCACCACCACCCACTCTCCCAGGTTTTAAAGTCAGCTAGGAATGAACAAGACTCATTTTCCTTTCTTTGCAGCCGACAGGTGACACTGACGTGGCCTCATCACCGACACATAAGCCCCAATGAACTGCAGAGGTGCAAAATGATTTCACAGGGGCCTCAGAGGGCACAGCCTGGCTGCCTTTCCTCTCTGCCATTTGATCTGCAAATGCTAATCAAGACCCAGCTAAGTGCTGGGAAATGTGATGACCTTTTCCGGATGTGCCAGATACAGCTGGCTGAGGTGAGATGTCACCTGCAGGGCACGCTCACCTCCAAGCACAGCTCATCTCCTGATCTTTTCTCCTACTAGTGCTGGAGAGAAACAAGAGATGGTGACAACTCACTAGCCTGATACTCAGGACGGTTTTGTTTTGCCTGCACATGGTTCCCAATATCCACTCTTCCCTTCCTCCATGGTTAAGAAAACTCCTGATGCTCGGTCTCCCATGGCTTCCCAGAATAAAGACAGCATTATCCAGCCTTGTGGGCAGCTAGCAGGGCTGTATGACTAAGTTCTGGCCAATGTGGTATAAACAGATGTATGTATCAGAGGAGGGGGACATTCAGGAAGGGTTCTTGAATGGAAGGGACATGTTTTTTTTCCTTCTCCTTCCTCCTTCTTATTGGCTGTAATGCAGATATGATGGCTGGATCTCAGCAGCCATACTGGAGCATGAGGCAGAAGCTGGCAGAGCAACAAGACAGAAGGAGTCTGGGTCCCTGGTAACCAATGAGCTAGCCTCCCAGCCCTGGACTGCTGATCTCTGGTCTCTGCTTATATGGGAGAAAAATAAAGGTTTATTTTATTGAAATTACTGTTTCTATGGCTTTTTGTCACCTAAACCAGCCCAGGCCTGGTAAAGAGTAACAGTGAATTTGTTTGTTAAGACTCAACATGGGCTTTCTGAGAGGGTCTGAGCCAGAGGTGGGAAAAGAGGGTAGCCTGGGCAAAGAAGCCAAGAAGGACTCCTCAGGCAGAGGAAAGGGTCCTCAGAAGGCACAGGGTCCAGAGGTTCGAGGAGGAGGTATCAAACAGGGAGGGGCAGTGGTCAGCCTGAATCCCCTAGAGAAGTTCAGAGGATGCCATTGTTCTACCTGTCCAGTGGCCACTCCCACTCCTACTGGAACAGCATCCTGATTTTCCTTTGCCAGGGACTCCCCACTCTCAGCCCAAGTGTTTGACCAGAACTCTGGCTCCAGGGGTGGGCACATGCCCCAGGCCTGGCCAAACAGGACATTCCATGCCCCTGGGATGGTTACTCTGGAGAGGAAATGAAAAATGGAGTAGGGGAGGGGAGGAAAAGAAAATGAAATAATAGCAACAATAATAAAACAAGAGAGTGATCCTGCAAGGGCCATAGAAGATGATATGGCAGAAATTAAGGGCTAGATTAACCCAACCTTCTGAGCCGAGGCCCAGCACTTCTGCCTACCACCTGACAAAGGAATGCTGGTTCTCTAATTCCACAGCAACCCAGCCATGAAAAGCTACAGAGCCAAGTGGGGCCAGTGTAATCCCAAGTTGTACATGGTAGGAATGGACTGATGGCTGCTCAGTTCCACTGGATGGTGTGAGAGACACCAATCATACCCAGTGGCTGTTAGGATGGCCAGTAGATATTTGCTCTATGCAAGGGCTGGACTGTCCAACATAGTGGCCACTAGGCACATGTAGCTAATGAGCTCTTTAAAAATGGCTGGTCTGTACTGAGATGTGCTGTAAAAGTGTAAGATACACACCAGATTCAAAGACTTAGTAGGACAAAAAGGATATCTCATTAACATTTTAAATGAATCCCATGTTGAAATGATCTCTGATATACTGAGTTAAATAAAATCTGTTATTAAAATTAATTTAGCCTATTTCTTTGTACCTCTTTAAAAATGCATGCGGCTCACATTCTATTTCTATGGGACAGAGCTGTCCTGGAATGTCAGCTCTCCAGGGTGGAAATTTCTGTTTTGTTTGCTGCTTTCTCTTGGTCCAAGAATGGGCCTGGTCCATGCAGGAGGAACTTAATAAATGTTCACTGAATGAATGAAAAGCATGACATGGTGGTATTGTGGAATTTAATGAAAGAATGAAGAGCTGACTTAGTGATATTGTTGAAAATACATGGAGTCTGTTGGAATGTACAATCCTGTACACCACTGGCAATGTACTTCACCTCTGTGAGCCTCAGTTTCTGCATCTATAAAAGGAAGATGATGCTTTTGAGGATCCAGTGATGTAACCAATGCCAGGTCTGGCCGAGAACAGGCAGCCTGCTCATTGCTGCTGCCCTGTGTGTGCGAGACCAGGGGAGGGGAGAGGCTGGAGGGCTCTGCTGAGCAGCTGTGGCTATTTGGGGTGCATGAATGACACACTCAAGCTATGTGCCAGGTTGTGGCCTCCAGCGGCTGCTAAGAGGTTTGTTCCCACACAGAAGTGCCTCTATTGCTCCTGGAAACGCAGCCTGTTTCCCCATCCAGACAGGATGCTTCGAGCCCCAAGCTGGTATCAGGTGTGACTGAGGACCCCAGGAGGCATGCTCCATGGGCACCTGTAATGGCCGAGACTTAGGAACCCCCAGGGTGACAGGACAGGCTGTTCTCTGGGGCTTCCTTTCCAGAGAAGAAATTAGTGGTGAAAAAAGCATCTGCATTTCAGATATGCTACATGGGAACAGGGAGGCGGGAGGCAGAGGGAAAGGCGGCTGCAGTAACACCCAGCAGGGGGTTCCCGGGGCCACACAGATGCTTGGGACCAACGACCGCACATCATCTGACTGTCAACGCAGGTGAAAATCTGATAGACACCTATGGACCCTCCCTGGAGAAGGGCTGTGTTAGTTTCCTGTTGCTGCTGTAACAAATTACCAGAAATTTACCAGTGGCTTAAAGCAACACAAATTCACTCTCTTACAGTTCCGGAGATCAGAAGTCTCAAATTGAGGTGTCAGCAGGGCCGATTCCTTTTGGACGGTTCAAGGGAGAATCTGTTTCCTTGCCTGCTTCAGCTTCTAGAGGCGGCTTGCATTCCTTGGCTCCTGGCCGCTTCTCCCATCTTCAGAGTGCTTTACTCCAACCTCTGCTTCCATCACCACAGCTCCATCTCTGACTCTGAGCCTGTGTCCACTTCCTTCTTATAAGGATTCTTGGGGCTATATCATGCCATCTGGATAATGTAAGTCTGCAGAGGCTTTTTAACCATATAAAGTAACATATTCACAGATTCTGGGAGTAGGATGTGGACATCTTTTGGGAAGAGAGGGTCATTATTCATTAATAATTTTATTATTCAGCATACCATAAAGGCCCGAGGCACAACCCTGTACAATTTGAGGGGTTCACTGGCCTTCCACACCAACTGTCCCCCAGGAAAAGAATCACCACTCAGGTGTCAGGAGCATGGCTCTCAGAGGTTCTGGTGGACCTGGATATAGACAACGTGTGTCATTACAAATCGGAGGCATTACACATTTTACAACAGGGCCTTTTCTTTTCAGAAGCTCGCATCTTTAAATCGTGGTAAGAACAGCTAGCATGCATTGAATGCTTCCTCTGAGCCCGCATTAGCTCATTGAATCTTCATAAGCACGCTGCCATCATCCCCATGTTACAGATACAGACACTGATGCCCAGAGAGGTTACGTGACTTGCCCAAAGCCTCACGTTAATAAGTAGCAGAGCGAGGCTGTGAACCAGATAGTCTGAGTCCAGAGTCCCCCCAAATCCTGCCTCTCACCTGCCCTTAAGCCATGCTTTAAAGAATGAGTTTTTAAACATCTACACACTGCTTCCATGAACACAGCAGTCCTTCTGCCAACACAAGAAGCAGAGACTTGCTGATGAGAGATGGAACAGGCGTGCGGCTGTCTGGGACCACTCAGTGACAAAGACGAATGACAGTGACTTAAGAACCCTGCTAAGAAGCTAAGGGTCAGGGCTGAGTGCTGACCCTGCCCCTCTCCCCTCCTTGGCTCAGCCCCTGAAGCTCTGTCTCACGTGCAAGGACTCTGCCCCTCTCTGAGCTGCCACAGCACAATACTGAGGGTTGCGACTCAACGCACTCACTCAGAGCCCTTCCTGGACCCGGCCACCAAGCTGGACAGTCTGGTACATCATGTAACCTGAATTATCAAAGTACTCCCTGGCTGCGCCCTCACCTCCACTACAAGAGAAGGAGGGGGGCCGAGGGTGGTGAGCAGTCAGAGAAGACAGGCTCTGTCCAGATTCAGACCCAGCTCACCCACCTGGAAGTCCCATGGTGGGTGTCACAGTCTCCAGTGCATCGGTGGGTGTTCCAGTCATGTCTGCTGTCCCCTCAGGCCAGGACATACACCACATTGTCTCTGCCCCACGAGGAGCCTTGATGGCACTTTTTAAAATTAGTGTTTATTAAATATCCGCCAGGTCTGCCCTTGGGTCCACCCTGCAGGGTGTTTAGATTAAAGATCAGCTGAGGAATGAAACTACATACGTTTTGGCACAGAACATTATCACTGAAGCAAAGGTAGCCAGAGCAGGTGAGGGTGATCAAAGGTCAAAACTGCTCCCTGAACCGGGAGAAACTTCCAGAACAATAACAATGGCCATGCAATTATGAGACTAACCACCACTACCACCAGCAGCAATAATTACAATGATGATAAAATAGCTGCCGTTTCCTGAGTGGCCCTGACGCACTGGGCACGGCTGGCTGGCAGGCGCTGCCCGGTGAGGGTGGGCCCCGAGGGGCAGGAGTAAGCCCGGCTGTCCTCCCCACCGGTCACTGATTCCACGTGCAGGAACTGCACACCCACAACAGTCGCAGTGGCAGTCCACGTGCGCGGGAATGTGGCAACAGACAGCGTAGAGAAATCACTCCGTAACAGTGCCTTCTCTCTAAAACTCCAAAGTCAAACAGGGAAACTGCTAACAGGGAACCTGAGACGTGCTTACTGTTATCCCAGAAGTCTCCACATGGACCTTTCAAGTAGTGAACCACAGCCTGCTGCACTGGTCACTCCCGAGCAGGGTCACTGGAGGCCCAGGGGAGGGACCACAGTGGGCTGCGGGAACCAGGCTCCCCAGGGCTACCTGGGTGAGTCTGGATGCTGAGTGTGTTGGGGGAGGGGAGGCTTCTCCAGGCTCTAAGACTGGGCGTGGCCAGGCGTGGCCAATCAGATTTCCTATTTCCCAATGGGCGGGGCACCAGTCCAGCTAGAACCAATAGGACTCAACTTTCCACTGTTGAGGAAATGCCAAGGGGGCAGTCCGGCCCTCTGCTGCAGGGCCCTCCCCTGCTGGGTTTGCTGTTAGGACAAGATGTGGCCCCCATGCTGGTGGCCATCTGGTCCTTGCAAGGGGAGAGGCTGCCCGAGGATGGGCCCGCATGGAGAAAAGGAGAGCTGGGGTGGAGAGTGAGCAAGACTCCAGAGGACACCCCTTGAACCCAAGAATCCCACTGGACCTACCCCTCTGCCATATGAACCAATACATACCCTCTTGGCCTAGTAAAATAAATGACTAAAAATCAAAAAAAAAAAAAAAAAAAAGCCAAACCAGCCAGTTGCCCCCAACCTTCCCTTTTCTGAGGCAAGCTAGTGCTGACAGAGCCGGCAGCGGCCACACACTCCCAACGGGCATTCCCCTCCCATGCCCACTCAGACTGCAGAGCCAGGCCACCAGTTGGGGTTCTGGAACATGGCATGAGAGTCAAGGCCTGATTCCAGGCTTACTGGGTCTCTTCCCTTGGCTGGAATGTTTTGAGGATGACTATCAGGGTCCCTCACTAAAAGAGACCTGTAGCCATGGACATGACTGAGGAAGGACCCTGTCACATGGCAGTAGGGTGGCAAATGTGTCCCCGGGGCACTCCCCCAGAACACGTTGCCCAATAGATATTGTCATAAATCACCGGGCTGGGAATGCCTCTAGGTGGTTAGCAGAAAACAGAGGGCGGAAGAACCAGGCCTGCCCTTGAAAACGTCATTGCCAAGGTTATAATGTACATCATTGCCAAGGTTATAATGTACATAGAGCGAACAGATACATGCAGAGGAAAAAAGGAAGGAGGAAGGGAATGCATTGGAAGGGCGTGTGGGGACGGGGGACAGGCAGACACACCCGAGGGGATGCCATCTCTCTACCCTGAGGACCAGGCACTCTGCCGGGCACCGAGGGAGCCATCAGCAGCAATGTGTCCTCAGCAGTACATGCCAAGGAGGGGCAAAAGGGAAGAAAGATTAATTGTGAGAGCTGACAAACTGGGGAGAGGGACCAGAAGGAACAGAGAGACATGAACAACCCAAAGAAGGAGAGAAAAGTGAGCAATAATGGGGGGGAACACGTGACAGCACGGAGGAGGAAGGGAGGAGAAGCGGGGTGTGAGGATCTGGTCTCTGACCAGGCACCAGAGTGGGAGCAGGCGGGAGAGTGCTGGGGCTGAGGGGCGGGGCAGGGGCTGGGGTTGGTGGGTGCAGGCAGTTCAGAAAGAAAGGTGGACCCGGGCTGGGCCTCATGCTCCCACCACTGGGCAGCTGCTGCCTCTCTGGTCAAACAGCCAGGCCTCTGGGTGCCGGCAGCTGTTACGGGGGCCGGCCCAGCATACGGTCTGTGTGCACAGACACGGTCACAGAGAGCCCCGGAGCAGGGCTGCTGGGGCCCCAAGCCTGCCACCTGCATGCACTGCAGTGGCTGCCCGAGCACAAAGGGACAAGAAGCAAGTTGGGCCCTGAGGAGAGGCCACTCTCCAAGGGGGCCTACCACCGCCTGCTTGGTCCAGGCTGACCTCACGCCTCACCCAAACACTGGCCACAAAGGCTGCCTCCATGGCCTCCCGGCCTGCCCTCTCTCTACTGCTCTTCAGGTGATCTTTCCAAAAGGCAACACTTAGTCAAGACCCCTCCATGGCTCCCCATCACCCCCAGGATAAAGCCCTGCTGACAGGCCCCAGGCCCCTGCCTGCTGCTTTTCTTGGCCCTGGCTGATTCTACGCAATTTCCACGCACACTCATTTCATCCTCCCCACGGGCCCATCTCTGCAGATAACATAACTGAGGCTGGGAGAGGTTCCATGACCTCCACCGGTTTCCCACACGAGCCGAGTCACCATCCTCCTTGTCTGGGCTGGAAAGCCAGCTCGTCCATGACTCCTGGCTGCCCCTCACCCCTCCAGGCCCAAGTCTTGTCCAAAGGCCCACCACTTCCTCTTTTTCCTTTCCACTGCTACACTCTAGGGTGAACCCTTCCACCTCTGGGTGCCCACCTGGCTTCCTGCCCTCAGTCTCTCCTTTCTGTCCAATTCCTCCAGCACGCTGCTGCCATTTTGAGCTCCCAGAAACAGCCTTTCATCCTGTCTCTCGCCTGCTCAGACGCCTCCAGGGGCTCCCCAGGACCAGAGAGTCAAAGGCAAACTCCTTAGCTTGGTGTTCAGGCCCTTCCCCTTCACCTGAGGGATCTGGGGAGACAGGTACAGAGGGTTGCTGGGGAGCCTTCCTAGTGCACCCCCTCCTCACAAAGGTTCCTATCTCTCTTACCGGCAGGCAGGGGTTGTACCCTTTAGTAGGGGGTGGGGAGGGGCTGGCCAATGGAGACCAGAACTGGATTCCAGGTGTTGGCGCCCAGCTGACCTCCCAGACCTGCGCGGTCCTCACTTGGGGGCCTACAGGGGTGGGGCATCATTCTCTCTAGTTGGGGGGCTCCTTGGGGCCTCAGAAAGGACAGGAGCTTGGGGAGAGGAGGAGAGCCCCTGGCGGCAGCATTCTGTACCCGAGGCTGCATTGAAATTGACCTCAGTAAGACCAGTGAAAAGAGACCAAACCAGTGCTTCCCAGATCCCAGAGTTCACAGACCAGTAACATCCCTCCCGATCTTCTGAGAAGACTGACACTGGGCTGCAACCTCTCTCTTCCTCGCAAGGGCACTCAAACGAAACAAACCCCAAACAAAGAGCATCCTCCCCTCTGCTCTGCCATCCGTTCGCAGCAGAACGGCCAAGGGAACAGCAAAAACAGGAGGAGAGAATCTCGGAGTGCAGGACACACTCTTAAAGTGAAACTGGTTTTGATTTCAGGGAAATTTAATACACTGTCCTTTGGTTTTCTGATCTTGCTACCAACTGATGAAGTGTTTGTCACTGAGAGGCCAGGGTCTACACACAGCCCTTCAGAACTGCGAGGCTAAAATATGCCCCCTTTGTCAGCCACTGTCACCAACCTCACACAGGGGCATGTCCAAGGGGGGAAAAAAACCAGAAACTTTAACTGTCACCGTGCATTACATTAAAAACCTGCAATTAAAATTAAGAAGAGACTATTATAAAAGGATTTTTCCATTTGCAAAAAAGTGTCCGGCCTCAGTTTTCCCATCGGTGAAATGAGAAGTTGGGTGGGACCAGATTATCCCATAGTGTCTTCCGGAATTGAAATTCTGGATTTCCCAAGTTAGTCCGAGTTAGAGAGGCTGCCTGTGTCACAGCAATGTGCAGTTTTCAGAGAGCTCTTTGGAGAAAATAAAGACTACCACAATTTATAGGGGAATGAGGTTTTAGGCCACTTGCCCACCTCCCACTCCTCTGGCTGGGCTTGACCTTCAGCAGGTGGGAGCAGAGCAGATTTGCCAAAACAAACAGGTGCCCTCCTCCGTGCCCGGCTCAGTGCACTGAGCATTTCCTTAGCACCCCTTCCGGGGTGAGGCTGTTCACAGGAAATCTGTATCCTGTATGTGCACAGATTACCACCTGGGCAGTTGGGTAGCAAACTGGTATCAGTGGTTATCTCTGGGGCGTGGGGCTGGGGCGAGAGGAGGGGGCTGTGCACTTCCGACTTCCACGCCTCTACACCGGGGTTTCCCGGCTTCGGCACCACTGACATGCTGGGCCCAATAACTCCCTGCTGGGGGGCTGTCCTGTGTATCGTAAGCTACTTAGTAGCATCTCTGGTTTCCACCCATTAGACGCCAGTAGCATCTTGATCCCAGATATTGCCAAATGTCCCTTGGATTTCAGGGGGAGGGGGGTGACCCCCAGCTGAGAACCACTGCACTAGACTATTGGTTTAAATTATTTTAAAATGAAGCACGTACAATAATATCTATTAAGGTTATTAAGGCTATCTCTATTCAACACCTCAGCAAGTGTTGCCAATCTGCCTCCCCAAAGTTCTCAAATAAACCTACTTCCTGCCTCTTCCATTGCTGCCACTGTCACCTGGGCCACTATCACAAAGCCTCCTATCTGGTCTCCCTGCTCCCAGCCTGGCCCCAGCAAGTCCTCCGCCCACAGCAGCCAAAAGGAGCTTCTGAAAGTGTCCTTCAGTCATGTCACTCTCCTGCCTGGCTTCCTACGGCCTTCAGGAATAAAATCCAAACTCCCCACCTGCCTTCCAGGGGCTCTGCCGCCCAGATCCTGGATCCCTCTGCCGTCTTCCAGTCCTGGCCACTCACGGTGAGGCCTGTGGACCAGCAGCCTCGGCAGCCCTGGAGCTGGTGAGGAAGGGAGAAGCTCAGGTCCGCCCTGGATCCGCTGGAGCAGAAGCTGCCTGTCCATGGGTGAGGTGCATCTTCCAGGGACAAGTTGGCCCAGTCTGCCCCTCACCCCTACCCCACACTCCAACCCCTCTGCCCCTCATCACTGGCTCCTCCTCATGTCACTTCAATGTCACTAACATGGGGAGGCGTCTCAGTCCAGACATTTGCAAGTCGTGGCCCCATGTAATGTTACATCTTAGCGCCCTGCTGGTTTGGGACACAGCATGATGGCAACTCGTAATCATCTTGTTTACGTTCTGTTTTGTCTGTCTCTCCCCATATCCCACGCCCAGAGAAAGCTCTGTGAGGGCAGGTCCAGGGCAGGCGGCACCAGGCACAGAGAAGGTGCTCTGCAAATATTTTTGGAATTAATAACGTGCACAAGTATCGTGCCCTTACTATGGGGCAGTACCTTTTCTTAACGTGGATCATCTCGTTTATTCTTCATGAAACCTAAGAGGTGAGACAGGTACTATTTATGATAATCCCCATTTCACAGATGAGGAAGCAGAGGCACGTGACACATGGTCTCATAACAGGCAGAGTAGGGGTTCCATCTGGGGCGGTTGGGGGGTGACCTGGCCCCCGCCACTGCACACACTCCTACTGTGCCACCTGCCCTCTTATTCATAAATTAAACCGCATTTTACCTGCATGAAGGGGTGCTTGACATTGAGAAGAAATTCCTAGTGAATACTTTATATAAAATAAAGAATTCTGCTGTTGGGGAATCATAATCCTTTCATGTGCTTCGGGGGTAAGTTCCATCTTTGTATTCGGAATCTGTGTAAGCAAAGCCTGTCTATCCGTATGTTCCTGAAGACTGTTGCTATGGAACACTCCACTTCCAGATGTGAGTCCAGAAACAAGCCCAGCATGGAAGTCTCAGGCCACTCAAGCTAAGGGACGATCACTGTTTCCACGCCCTCTGGCAGCGGGCAAGCCTTCACCCCTCACTGCCACCCGGAAAGTGACCGGTGTTCATCGCTGGATATCTAGGGCTTTCCTTCTACGGCCCTTCCTGCTACCCTCAGCCTCGCTCCAAGGAGCATCAACCACGTTCCTTCTCACTCGGGGCTGTACCAGGTACTCGCAGCATTGCAGCTCCAGGATACTTCGGGGGACACATATGACCTTGTTTGACCTCCCTGAGAGTCAGGGCCACGTGTCCCCATCGTCACATCGCCAGCACAATCACCTGAATGTTCTAAGGACAATGCCAGGCTGCCTTCATTTAGTTACCTTCCTGAATTTAATCCTCAAGACAAGCCTTTACATAGGGAACACAGGGTCTCAATTTGGCAAGTGAGTAACTTGAAGTTCAGAGTGGTGAAGTAGTTTGCCCAAGGTCACACAGCCAGTTGGTGAGAGACCCAGAGCTTGAACAGTTCAACTCAGAGCAGGTCTAGCAAACAGATAACCATGGTAGCTAATGCTTGCCGAGTCTGTACCGCACGCCAGGCACTGTGCTAAGACCTCACATGAGTCCCACAGGGTGGGTGCCACAATTGTACCCATTTCCCAGATGAGGACACTGAGGCTCAGAGAGGCAGACGGACACCTCCTCAGGGTCACAGAGACAAGAAGAGCACAGAAGTTGGAGTCTAGGAGTGACACGCTGCACAGGGTGGCCACCTTGCTTTCAGCCTAGTGTAGTCACACAATCTTCATCTACAAACCAGCCCTCGCGGAGTCTCACGTGGGCAGCTGGACATCATGATTTGATGGTTTGCCTTTTATTTTTGTTTTCAACCCAAAGGAAACCGAGCAGCTTGAGAAACCCACACTGTGGTTCCCAAGATGCTGGCAAAAAAGAAAAAAAAAAAAGAATCCACAAAATCAACAAACAAAAGGGTTGTTTGTCCATCTTGGGTCCAGTCTTGTCCAGCACCTGATGCCACTCCCCTGCCCCCAATCTGAGAGCCAGCTCCGTGTGGCAGGAAGCCTGCCGTCCATTTAGACATTACAGTGACCATCAGCCCTGATCTCTTCCAATGGAGTAAACATGATGGTTAGGAACACGGGACAAGGCTGGGAACAAGGCTTTGAGTTTTTAAAATGAGAGAATCTGAGAGAGGGTTTTAACCACAGAACGTCAGCTTTCCCTGCACGCGAGTCAGAAAGGCATCTGCTTCACCTGTTGACACAGGCCACCCTGAAGACTGTCCTGTCACTTCCCTGAAGGCATGAAGGACAACCTCCTGTCCTCTCGGCCTCCACCTGGCTCAGTCACAAACCAAGGGAGGTGTGTGACCTTGCAGTGACGGTAAACAAAGCTGACAGGTCTCACGGCGTACCATGGGCTGGATGCCACTCCGTGTGCTGTACACAGACCGACGCATGACAGCCTTTTAAGGTCAGGACTAGCACCCTCATCTGACAGATGGGAAACTGAGGCGGTTAGGCAGCTTGCCCTGGGTTCCACGGCTGGTAGAGCCAGGATGTGAACCTGCTTTCTGAACCAGTACACACGGCCTTCCTGAAGAAGGGAGCATCTCTTGCTCAACCAGAGATGGCTTCTCATTCGGGTACATGGGGGGCTTCTGTATTGATCCCCATCCCACAGAGCTGCCAGCAGTGTGGTGCAGTGAAAAGCCTCAGCAGTTAGGCAGACCCGAGTTTCAGTTCTAGCTCCATGGTCCTGGCTGTGTAACTTTGGACCAGAGACTTGACCTCTCTGAGCCTCAGTTTTTGCTCTGTAAAATGGGGATAAGAATAGCACCTATACCCATAGGGTTATTATAAGCATTAAAGTGGGTAATAATCATTGTAACAGCTAACATTTACTACATGCTTCCCTTGCTCAAGGCACTTTTAAGCAGTACTGCCATATTCCTCATTCCACAGAGGAGGAGCTCAGAGAGGTTAAGTCACTTGCACGAAGACACACAGCTAATGGTGGCGATGTTGGGGCTTGAGCCCTAGGCTGACTCTGAGCTGAGGCTCCTAAGAACTGCACCACGCGTCCTCTTATATAATTCAACGTGTACACAAAACAACATAACACAACAGCTCTTCAACATACAAAGTCATTATTTTCTGGAGGGCAGAGAGACAGGATCCAGAGAGGGCCTGTCTAGTTCTGCCTGATGCCCAGTGCCTGGCAGACGCCTGCAGCCCTGTGCGGGAGTCCTGCCCTCCGTCTCCAGCACAGCAGACCCTGTGATGCCCGGCACATGGCCAGGATCAGCCCGGTGACTGAGGGCGCTTTGTCCACAGCTTAGAGCTGGTCTTGCCGATTATCAGGAGCCCGCCCTGGGACCAGACTTTGACCCCAGTTGAGTTTTACGCTTAAAAACAGTCTAACCGTAGGTGCTCGGCATCCTAGCCAGAAGAGACCTTGGTGATTAGAGTCCAGGGTGCCAAAATGCAGATGCCTCTGGCCCCACCCAAGACTGCTGACGCTGAGTGGCCAGAGCGGGGGCGGAGGCATCTGCTCATTTACTTGTTTACTTAAAAAGTATAATTTATATCCAGTAGAATGCATAGAGCTTAGTGTACACTTTGACAAGTTCTAACAACATACGTCCACATAACCACTGCTTAGATCAAGATATAAGCCATACCCATCGCCCCAGAAGGTTCCCTGTGTGCGCCTTCCTCGAATCGTCCCCCACCCCAGGCGGTCACGGATCTGCTTTCTGTCACTACTGGTTAGTGTCGGCTGTACCAGAAGTTTACATAAATGGATTCATACGGTGTGTGCTCCCTGTCTGCCTTCTTTTGTTCATCTATGGTGCTGTCTGTGTTTGTAGTTTGTTTGGTTCCTTTCTCTTGCTCAGACGGACACTATCCGGCGACACCACTGTCTATCTGGCCGCCTGCCGCTGGACACCTGGGCTGCTTTCTCGTTTGGGCTGCTGGGCACAAGCTGCTATGGGCAGTTGGTCTAAGAGTCTTTGTGTGGCCTGTGTAGGCCTTTCCCTCCATCAATACCGAGGAGTGGGATTGCTGGGGCACAGGGAGAGGCACTGACTTTGACCCTCTCTCCAGGTGCTGCAGCCCAGATGGGGTGGGATTCCCTGACCTGCTCTCTTTTAAGCCCTCTATCCAGGTGAGAAGCCCGTAGAGGTTACTGGACCTGTCCTGGGTCACAGAGGAATCTGTCTTCCTAACCAATGATCCTTGAGTCATTCCACAGTTTGATTCACATGGAGCTTTGAAAGCTGAACCAATTCTGAGTTCTAACTAGTGATGACACCTGTTCATACAAGGGCGGCAAAGCCCATGGAGATAATGCAAAGGGTCTTCTCATTGCCAAAGGTTCATGCCTCCTTCCCCATCGTCTGCAGATTGAATGTGACAAGAATGCATCACTCACAGTCCTTCGTCTAGACTCCATCAGGGACCCCCATGGACCTCCAATGCCAACTGAGCAGAGGCAGTAAAGCGACGTGGTTAGAGTAAGTGGTGATTAAAATCCAAGTCTGTCTGGGTGGCCTTAGGCAAACTGCATCACTTTTCTGAGCCTTGCTTTCCTCATCTGTAAAATGGGGACACCAGCATTACCAGCTCATGATACTGGAGTACAGGTTAAACAACATGAGGTGCAGAAAAGGAGGTGGCAGTGGCTGGATGAACAGCAGATCGGGGGTCAGGGAGCAGTAACTTGAGACCCACTATTACCCAAGAATCCCTGCATCCCCTACCAGGCAGAGGTGGGGCAGGATTTGCTAAATATTGCAGGTTTTAGGGCCCCATTGTGGACTTACAGAATCAGAATCCAGGGTGGGGTCTAGGATCTGCTTAAGCAAGCTCCCTGAGTGCTTCGGATGCTCACGGAAGCCTCGGAACCCTCATCCTGAGCGAGAACCACGGTGGAGCCTGGGGAGTCAGCTGGACATGAGGGTGCAGACAGTGTGGAAGGACCCAGGGGGGCAGCTGAGGCTTGCAAGAGCTGCAGCGAAGAACCGGGCCAGCGAGGACCAGGGACTGATTTATGCCTCCACCAAGACTGCCTCTCAGCTCTGCCCCAGGGATTCCAGCCACACGTGCCTCACTCAGCAAAGTCCTAACGCCTTTGCAAGGTTAAAAGGTCTGGCTTTGGAGCTAGGAGGCTCTAGGTTCGACTCCCAGCCATACCACTTCCTGGTTGCATGAGCTTGAGCAAGTTATTTCAGCTGAGTTATTACACAAAGGGTGTAATAAGAAATGTGTCTCTCTAACGGAGCTGCCAGAAGGAAGGCACTCGCTTGAGCGGGTAGACCATTTAACACCTTGCCGGGCAGCCTTCACACGGTTGGTCCTGATGCAGTGCTAGGACTTCATTTTGCATCCCTTTTAGGTTTAAGGGATGCAGTTGGTGACTGTTGATAACTGAGAAATACTCCCCGATGCATGGGGCGGGGGAACAGAGCACACGGCCCTTTCATGCACCTGGCTGTTCCTCCAGCCGTGTTCTCCCACCATTCGGTCTCAGCTTTAATCCCACCTTCTCCACGATGCTCCTAATACACCCATTTGCTTAGCCTTCTACAGCTAAACAGTGGGGTCTCCTGAGAGCCAGGGAGCCCCAGCTCTGCAATGGAGGGAGGGAGAGGAGCAAGCGACTTCAACAAGCCTCAGTCTCCTCATCTGCAAAGTGGGTGTCATAACAGAACACCTCTAGTGCATTGTTGTGGGACTTACGTAAAACAACCCAGATAAACCAGGTAACCCAGTACCTGGCCCACAGTAAGTACGCATTAAACCTCAGCGCACACACTGTGGCCTGGTGTTATTCCTGAGTGGCCCGTGGTGCCCTCCCTCCGGCCAGAGACTAGAAGCCCCAGGAGGACAGGGCTCACGTCAGACAAAACTACACCCAAACCAGAGTCCAGGGCCTCAGGGATGATCTCCGGCTGCCCTGACCAGGGAGGCAGATGTTAACTGTTCTTCTGGATGCCTCTCCGGGGGGCTGAGAGTCCCCTGCAGTGAAGGGAGGCTCCTCCGGATGGTTAGGGTGGGCTGTGGCCCTGGGTGGCCAAGGGGAAGCAGCCGCACTGGGTGAGGCGGGACTCATGAGGCGCAGGTGGGATGAGGGAAACCAGGAGGGACCCTGGGTGCACCCCGTCTGAACCCCTCGTTTTGGAAACGAGGGTTGCCTCGAGACAACTATTTTAGCACTCTGTGTGGAGCACGGGGAACTGGGGAGGGGGCTGGGGACACCCCCTCCCAACCCATCAAGGCCAGCCTTCTCATCCATGTGGGATACAGACCCAGGAGAGAGGGGCCGGAGGGGACTCTGCCCCAGGTCTCTGACAGCAAGGGGCCAACCCAGGATTTGAACCTGTGTCTCTAGGGCTCGAACACAGCGTTCTTACATTTGCCTCCTAGCAGGGTGCAAATCAGGCAATCTTAAGGCAACCCTCCAGCCAAATCTGAAACAGACTGAACCCCTTACAGAAACATCTGGGAGAGGGTCCCACAGAGACCACCTGCCTCTAACCAGTGCTCTTTGTAATCCAGCTGTTCCCCCAGAAAAGCTGTTTTTGTCAGTCTGTGTCCTCCTTTGTCGTATGACCACCCATGTCACTTCAACATCTTCCATTCCCCAGCCCCCTTCTCCTCCAGACTTCCCAGTCCCAGTGCAAGAGGCCCTTCCCTCACCGACCTGGGCTTGAAATCTCAGTGCCCTTCAGCATTCTCTCCTCCTTACTCCACCCCCAGCACAGACACACTCCTGGGTCTCAAACTGGCAGCCTGAGGGCTATATCTGGCCGTGGACATATCTCATCTGGACTGTGAAGTGTTATTTATTTAAATAATAGAGTAGTTGCCATGGATAATCTCATGTACAAAACTTAAAGATCTGGTAAACCTGGCCCCAGCACTCACATGTAACCAGCAGCTGGTGCTGAATCACAGCTGCCTCCTAAAGAAGCGGCCTGCCTTCCCTTTTGCCACAGTCCCCACCACTCCCTGCTGCCTCATGTCTGGACAGACCCTCTCCCTAAATCCCCTGCTGCGTCCTGTGAGACCCGTGCGCTTGGACTCATGCTCGCTTCCACATTCAGTTGGTCCCCAGACTTGTTTCTTCTTCCTTCTCAAAGCCTTTCTCTGCAGGGATTCTTCCTGCCCCAACCATCTCCCTCCTGTTTCTCAGGCCCTATTGAAGGCCATAGTTACTATAACCCGCTTTTCTAAGGCTTTCTTGGCCAATAGGTGTAGCCACACCAACCCTCCAGCCACCATGTCTGTCAAAACATCAGAGGAGTCCCTCACAGCCTCCAGGACAAAGTCCAACTCTCCTGGGAGGGTTTGGACTGCCCCGTTCTGCCTTACTTGCCATGTTCCTTGAGTGACCGCTGTGTGCAGGGCCCTGTACCAGGCACCAGCAAGACTGGGGTGGATCCATACATGTTCTCCGCCAGAATGAAGATGAGTGCAACATCGGGGTCCCGTCCAAGGGAGGGAAACAGTACTGGGCTCACCCCTCCAGTCACATAGGTCTGTCTCCCAGCCTCTGCCCACGGTGGGCCTCTCTGCCTTGGCTCGCTCCCCTCCCCCTAGCTAACCAGGAAGGTCTCCCCTCTGTCCACATCCAGCTCTCATCCCCCTTCTCCAGGACACCTCCTCCGCGGCCAGCAGGAAGCAGCTCCTCTGAGCTGTCAGTGCGGGTCACCTGTCTTAGCCAGCCTCCCCTGGCCACTCACAGGGTTCTGGAGGGAGTCATGTTCAATCCTACTTTCTCGCTTTAACTGCATTTAAAGTTAAGCAAGCAGGGCCTCGTCCCTGTGTTCTTATTACCACCTCTGGGCATTTGTCCGTGTCCTGGAAGGCACAGAGCCGCGCCTATCACACCACAAAACCTCTCAACAAATCTCTGCTGACTTCATTCATTCATTCAACAAACACTCCCTGAGCGAAGGCTGGGGGCCAGGCACCACGAACACAGGCGTGAACAAGACAGAGGCCTGTTCTCAGGAAGCTTCTCTTCTACTGCAAGAGACAGACACATGAAAGGGATGGATTAACAAGCGATGTTCGGAAGAGAAAACAAAGTAGTATAAGAGTAAAGGTGGAGGATGGTCCCTCAGACCAGGCGGTCAAGGGAGGGCCCTCAGAGACAGCGACATTTCAGCTGAGACCCACAAAGCAGCAGCCTGGCGGGAAGGGGAGGCGGGGGGAGCCCCAGGCTGTCCTGAGTGACCGCATGGGGCAAAGAGCTTACCTGCCCCACCCAACGCATTACACTGTGACCTACTAAGTCTCTTAAGCTGTTGCGATGTGGAGTGGTTTGCACGGTACATAGCCTCCTCCAACCTCAGTCTCCCCATGGCAGTTATGAGGATCAATGAGTTAGGAGTTAATATATACAAAATGCTTAGAAGAGTGCCAGCCACAATTGCTACAAACATTTAAACTAATGTTAGAAATACCTAGTAAGGTCAGACCCTCTGGCCAGCCAGCCAGCCAGCCAGCCAGCCCAGGATCTGCCTCCTCGAAGGCCACCCCAAAACTGGGGTGCTGGGAAGACTTGGCTGGCCGCCCCCCTCCCCCACAACTCCATCAAGGATGCTGACCCCCCAAAGGCTACTTCCTCAAGCATCCGTGACTGTCCTCACCCACCGGATACAGCTCTGCCTTCGGGGAACTTCCCGAAACTCTTTTTTGAGTATTTTTCAGCCTGAAACTCTCTTGTAGGAAGCAGGTTTGTCTGCTCCTCTCGACGAGAATTTCCCAGTGACTGGGCAACTTCGTTCCAGTTCCCAGTAACTGGGCAAGAGCATACGAGAGTTGTAAAGCTGCCAGCATACTTCCCCACATGCAATGAGTCAGCAGAAGCACCCAGGGCTGAAGAACACGCACTTCATCCCCGCTCACTCAGCCCGGCACGTCCCTCTGTTCGATCAATGGCTCCGTCAGCTTCCAACCCCAAAACTGAGCACCAATGATCCATAAATTCAGAACCTGTACCCTCAGCTAATTACACACTTATCTCCTGTGTATCCGTACAAGGTTGCTTCTTGTACATCACTAGCCATGCTTCTTCCTTTCTGTTTTTCAGGCTATAGACCCCTTTAAAAATCTGATGAGAGCTCCTGACCTTCCTCTGAAAAATGCAGAGATGGAAGGTTTGATGGAAAATTTCAGGCATATATCCAGAGGGAACTCTACTTTGAAATGATACATTCACCCCAATGTTCATAGCAGCACTATTTACAATAGCCAAGACACAGAAACAATCTAAATGTCCATCGACAAATGACTGAATAAAGAATTTGTGGTATATTTACACAATGGAATACTACTCAGCCATAAAAAATAAAATAATGCCATTTGCAGCAACATAGATGGACCTGGAGATCATTCTAAGTCAAGTAAGCCAGAAAGAGAAAGAAAAATACTACTTGATATCGTTTATATATGGAATCTAAAAAAAAGAAAAAAAAAGACACAAATGAACTTATTCATAAAACAGAAACAGACTCACAGATATAGAAAACAAACTTACGGTTACCGGGGGGGAAGAGAGTGGGAAGGGATAAATTGGGAGTTTGGGATTTGCAGATACTAACTACCATACATAAAACAGACAAACAACAAGTTTCTTCTATATAGCACAGGGAACTATATTTAATATCTTGTAGTAACCTATAATGAAAAAGAATATGAAAATGAATATATGTATGTGTATGTATGACTGAAACATTATGCTGTACACCAGAGATTGACACAACATTGTAAACTGACTATACTTCAATAAAAAAAAATTTCAGGCAGTTAGTGGGTCCTTAATCTACTTCTGAGGACCCTGATATGAGTTATTACAAGTTTAAAATTACCCCAAAATTTCAAAATGGTCCAGACAACTGTAACACTTTATTGTTTTGATTACCAGGGGACTATCTAAAAGCAGTGTTTACAGACATCATTATATGCATAGAAAACTTCCGGAAACATATACAGGAAATTATGCACCAGGTTCCCTCTGGGAAAAAGGACTGGGGTCTGAGATGAGAGAGATTTACATTTTTTCATTGAATAGCATTTTAAACTGTTTGATTTTTTAAAATCATGGATAAAAATATTTTCTTTTTCTTAACCAGAAGTTCTTTTTTTTTAAATTTTTTAAACCATAATTTTTTTTTAGTTGTTTTTTTTTGGGGGGGGTGGTAATTAGGTTTATTTATTTATTTTTAGAGGCAGTACTGGGGATTGAACCCAGGACCTTGCGCGTGCTAAGCATGCACTCTACCATTTGAGCTATACCCTCCCCCCAAAATATTTTCTAACTAAACAAAAAAAGTTAATAAAAAATGACTTAAGTTAAGAACTATACATAACCCATTGTTACTTCCATTCCTCTAACATGAGGAAGGGGGAGGTCCCCAACTGGGGAGAAGTCAACTTCCTTCCTGACAGAGCTGAACCCACATCAGTTGGGAAAAGGCAAAAACATCACTCAAGGAGAGGGGACGAACTGTTTCTACTGGGTGTTCAACACAGGTCATTAAAGTTCCACACTGGAGGGGAGCAGGGTACTAATATTTTATTAAGTCCCTGCACAGCCTTGGTGCTGGGAGTAGGAGCTGGGAAGAACCTTCCTGTAGAAGTTAGGGGCTTCACACTTAAGCAAATCGACTCTGAGCGAGGCTGGAGGTTATCAAGATGTGTAAACGCCAGAGCGATGCTGGGAGGGGAGGGTGTAGAGATGAGAACACATAATGGATAAACCGTCTGTTATCACAACCTCCCCCACCCTCCTCTGTCCCCAGATTCAAAGAGAGTAGTTCTGCATTTATTAGGTCGAATTATGTGAAATTGCCTTTTCTGTGGGTCATCTGTAAAGGGGAGGCCAGAACCCGTTGTCTCCCAGGCTGTGGTGAGGGTGGGATGAAGCCCCTGGCTCTGCGTGCGGCACACAGCAGGTACTCAACAGAAGTCCATCCCTCCCGCCCTCCCCTCCCCGCATCATCAGCACAAAACTTTTTCAGCTTGGCCACTTCACACACATGGCACTCACCACACACACCCAGCAAGCTCGCTCCCAGGTATTTGCCCAAGAGAAACAAAAAACTTATGTTCATCCCCATATCTGCACACGAATGTTTACAGCGGCTTTTGTCATAATCACCCTAAACCAGAAACAATCCAAACACCCTTCAACACGTGTAAAGGTAAACAAACCGTGGTACCTCCGTGCAACGGAACAACACAGCGTGGAGGACTTCACACGCGTTATGCCGAGTGAAAGAAGCTGGGCTCAAAAGGCTTCACCCTGTATGATTCCATCTGTATGACACCCCAGGAAAGGCACCACTGTAAGGCGTATAAGCAAACATTGGTTGTTAAGAGCCAGGGGTGGGAGAGGGGGTGACTATAAAGGGGCGGCGTGAAGGAATTTGGGGGGACGACGAGACTTCTCTAATGTCTTGATCACAGTGGTGGTTACACAATTGTATGTGTTTGCCAAAACTCGTACATTGAATTGGACATGAAAAAGGGTAAATTTTATTGTTTATAAAAATATATATATTTATATACATGCACACCCCTCAGAGTATATAGATGTGTGTGTGTGTGTGTGTGTATTGTATATAATGGGAGGGTGACGTCTTAGCTCAGGCTGCTAGAACAGATACCGTAGACTAGGGGGGCTTAATCATCAGACATTTATTTCTAATAGTCAGAGGCGGGAAGTCCAGGATCAAGGTGTCGGCACCCTTGGTATCTGGTGCGGCCCCACCTCCTGGCTTGTAGGCGGCAGCCTTCCTGCTGTGTCCTCACACGGCCGGCCTTTCATTGGTGATCTCTCTCTTTCTTCCTCTTCCTGTAAGGGCACTAATCCCATGGGGACAGTCTCACCCTCATGACCTGCTCTAAACTTAAGCACCTCCCAAAGGCCTCACTTCCTAATACCATCGTTAGGGCTTCAACATATGAATTTGGGGGGGGGGGGACACAAACGTTCAGCCAATAAGAAACAGCTTTCGCAGGTGCAGGTGAGTGAAGCTGCTGTGGTCTCTGCCTTGCTCCTATCTCAGCTTCCTAAGTCCAGGAAGGGAGGCCCAGATGCTCAAAGTTAAAATGGTAAACGAATCATCTAGAAGAGTGGCTAAGATTTGCAAAGCCTTCTACAGCTTACAGACTACCTGATCTTGTAGTAACCCCCAGGGGATCCACAAAAACTCTATGAGATTTTTAAAAAGTAAAACATTTTCTCTTGTTATAAAAACACTGCTTGTTTATTAAACAAAAATTAATAAATCTAGATTAGCAGAAAGCAAATTAAAATCATCCATCACCCCACCATCCGTAACTACTGAGAATATCTATGTTGGTGTTCAGACTTTCTTGAGTGTTTTGTAAACAAATATACTTTAAATTTTTTTTCAAAAACGAGATCTTACTGCAGCATGTTGTGGTGACCTTTTAAAATTTTGATATATAATGAGCAATTCTGCACGTCATCAGTATTCAGCTAAACCATAATTTTTTAGTGGTTGAGTAATATTCCTGTACACGGTGGACTCATAATTTATATAACAAATCCTCTACTGCCAGACATACAGTTGGTTTCTAATTTTATTGCTATTATAAAAAAAAAACAAGTTGAAACTAACTCTTTACACAATCATGATTCCTCCAGATAAATTCCTGGTATTGAAACTGCTACGTTTCTTAAAGCTTTGACATGCGTTTTCAGAATGTCCTCCAATTTACACTCCCTCCCTGAGCTTGGGAAAGCCCCACCTCCCAATATGAACACATTTTTCAGCTTAAAATTTTCAAACTTTTCCAAACATTTAAAATTGGCCATGTGAAAGGCGGCATTGTTTTAATTAGCATTTTCTTTAATATGATGAGGTTGAATGTTGTTTCTTTTTCCTTTTTCATTTTTTTCCCCCAATGTGCTTATGCACCACTGGCATTCCTTCTTGAAAGCTCCCTCTACAGTCCTCCGCTCTACCAACTGAGCTATCGAAGGAATCACTGGCATTCCTTCTTAATCCTATTTCTCCACTAGGGCATTCAATTTTTCATTGGGAAAGGTCCCAAATGTGTTCAGAAAAGAGCCCCTTGCCTGTTGTGTGTTGCAAAGATCACTCCAGTTTAATATTTGCTGTATTAAATGTTTTAAATTTTAGGAGCCTAATCTACCCATCACTTTCAGGAGTTTCTTTTATAATTTGATCTTTTACTATCATGCTTTAAAAGCCCCTTCCAAAAAGGGGCTTTAGTAACTTTATAGTGGACAAATCTTGTAGACACAACTTTGACCAAATGATCAAGGTTAACATCCCCAATAAGTCATGCTGGTGTCGTGTAAATCCTGACATGATGTCAGGAGGACACTTCACCTCTGTAGTATTCTTTCCCCAAACCTCAAACCCCAGTCTAATCATGAGATGATTATCAGACAAACCCAAAGTGAGGGACATTCTACAAAACACTGACCAGTACTCATCAAAGCTCTCAAGGTCACAAAGTCCAAGGAAAGACTGAGAAACTGTTACAGATCGGTTGAGACCAAGGAGACGTGGGTACTAAATGCAAGGTGGTGTCATGGGACTGGATCCCAAAGCAGAATCATGACAGTGGGAAAATGGGTAAGATCCAAATAAAGTCTGTCCTTCAGTCACTGGTCATGTGAATTTCTTAGTTTTGATACGGGCACTAGGGAAGCTGAGTGAAGGGTATACGGAAACTCTGACTATTTTTTGCAACATTTCTATAAATCTAAAATTATCCCGTCCTTTTTTTTTTTTTTTTTTTTTTTTCCAGTTTTGACTAGGACAGACAACAGTCCAGGCAGAAAAGCCATCCAAGCTCATGGCTATGGGTCAGGGGTGGGAGGAGGAGAGTGAGTGGGAAGTGGCTCCTGGTTCCTTCTGACAGACTCACTGGAGGTGTGGAGATGGGCAGGGGCAGCTAGAACGGGTCTGTAAAGGTAAACTGAGTCTGAACTCAAAGGAGTCCCAAGTTTCAAGAAATCATCTTTAGAGCTTTCAAAGCTAAGCAGCTTAGCCCAGACTTGATCTTGCAGGCAGTGGGGAAGCAGTTAAGATTTTAGTTCAGTGACTGATATGGTTATGGGTTTATTTCACTTGTTTGTTTTCTAACATACTGACCCCTCCTCCCACCCAATAAGGCCTCAGCTCCAGGAGAGCAGGAACCCCATCTCGCCTATGGAACATTTCTCCCCAACTCCTCCTCCAAAACCCTGAACACCTGGCCTGTAGAAAGAACTCAGTGGATACGGGATGAATGAAAGAAATCATGTAAATGGCTTTTCCCACCCCTGCCCTCCCCATCTTGTATCAGCCGGTGTGAATTAAGCTGTTTTTACGCCTCTGGGCCTTTGCACAGGCCGTGCCCTGCCAAGTGCACCCTCTTCTGCTGCTGACTTTCTGCTTCCCCTTGAGATTTCAGCTTAGACTTCACTCTTTCTGAACTTGACTCTCTAAGAGTGGGTTAAACTAACTCTCTAAGAGTGGGTTAAACTACTTCCTTTGAGCTCCAGGGCGTCTTCATCCCTGGTCAGCTTATTGTAATGGTGACTCCCAGGAGGACTGGCCCACCTGGAGGGCTGAGCTGGCCTCTTTAGTTCACCACCAGCTGTGTGACCAGCACACGGTAATATCAGTACATTTGTTTAAAATGCCTGTCTGTGGCAGCCAAAGACTTCCTCCCCATCCCCCCATAGTACAATCTGCATCTGTCACTGTTTGAAAGCAATTCCCCAAAGGCAGCTAATTGCTACCCTCCAAACTGCTGCTAATGAAGCTGTAATCTTCAGGGTCTGAAAGTGCAAGGGGTTTGTTTTTTTATCATATTCCCACCCACCACCCCCAACCAAGTTTCAAGAAACCACGCCCACACTCTACCAACAAAGCCTGGCCAGTGGGGCGGGGAAAACACGGATCAAGGGCAAGGTACATAAATGCTCTCTCTGCCTCGCCCTCTCTCTCCCTCTCAGACCAGATGTGAAGAGGAGAAAGCGGCCAAGACATAAAACCCACCAAGCCTTAGTGCCACCTGGTTCTATGTCCTGAATAGAAGAAATGGCGGAACCTTCTGGACACATCCAGAACTATACATCCTACGAGATCACGATCCTAAAAAAAAAAAAGGACCTTGCTCACCACGGTGAATTCTTGTCCTGGTTCTGGCAAGATTTTGCTGGGTGACTTTGAGCCCATCACTTATTCACTATTCTATTAGTGAAGCTCTGGGGACATTAAAAAAGAAGAAATGCCTCCTTGAAAAAGGCTTAACCAACCCTGTGATATGTTTTCAATGCTGGCAGTGAACAAATGGACTGTTTTGTGCACTGTGACAAGGCTGGACCGCTGGCATGACAGCTACAGGCTTTATGATAAACATGAATTCCTGGTGCACATACCAGCATGGCCTGTAGGAGAGCCAGGCTGCACAGCAAATGTGTGTTTTGGGCCTGCAGCTCTGATACTGACTTGAGTGCCTCATCCGGAGACTCTCGTCATCGCCAGGCCTGAGAGCCCACCCGCCCCGCCCCGTGCAGGCCCCGGTCACTCTGTTTTCTGGCCTCAGTTTCTTGGCTAGACCAGCCGCAGTTTCCAACTTGCCGTTTTGTTTTATTGTTAAAGTCGCAGGATCTCTTTAAAGGGATCTGTCGCACTTTGACATCTGGAACGTTTGTGAGCAGCGTTTCTGTCCAGCTGGCCCTGCTTCCCATCACTCAGCCCTGTCCCTGCAAGCCCTTGAGTTGCTTCTGGGACCCGTCCAAGGAAGCCCAACTTTCCCAGGATCACAGTTATAAAAACCAGTGGACCGGAGCACTGCTGCCCAAGGTTCTTACCCCGCCGTTGGAAATATATTTGTCCGGTGACTCAGTGCACAGCCTCCTACAAATAGCTAAGAAAGTTTTACTAAAGAATACTTCTCATGACAGGAGGTGCTCTGTTTGCTTGTCTACTTTCTTCTATTTCACTTAAAAAGAGCTCGTGGAAAACCACTTCCCTGATTTTAAAACCCATGAATAAGTCTCTGCCTGTGGTCTGTAAACATTAGCCTGGGGAATCTCCCAGATCACTTCTAGTGTTGGAAATTTACATGGCATTCACAAAGCTGGGATCCAGGTAGAGGAGGAGAGATGCCAGGAGATCCTGTCCCCAGGGTGGAGTGACTGACCTCACCTGAGCAGGTAAGAAATTCTCTGCACATCTTTGCCACCGAAACACCTGCTCTCCAAAAGGCAGGGCTTGGAGACAAGCAAAACAAATACTGATTTTTCTAGGGACCTGCACTTGCCACCCCAGTGCCGAGTCCTGGGGAGATTTAGGGCAAGGGGTGATGACAAGAAGGTGGGAGCACTTGGCTAGGTTCAAACCAACACAGCAAAAGATCAGAAGACACAAAACTCTCTTCCTCCCTCCTGTAATCTCTGGGTCACACCCACCCCACCCCCATGGCTGGTGTCCTTCATTTCCCAGAGGCTCACTGAGAATCATTGTTTGCTTTAGATTTTGTAAACACAGCCCTTTCCCAAACAGCCATGGTGATGCAGAGGTGATGCACTGTGGGACTTCAGGGCCCCCTGAAGTCCCACAGTGGTGAATAATTTGCATAGGGTTACAGAATTTTGGCTACTGACGTGTTCAACAGAGCCAACACAAAAATCTGGCCTCCAGACGTCAGATGGTAACAGCACGTGAAACTGGCAGGTTAGAACCGGTGTGAAAAAATTATCACACGGGGAAAATACACATTATGATGATGAATTGAAAAAAACCAGGATATGAAATAGCAGAGCAAGCAAGCAAACAAACAAACAAAAAGATTTGAATAAAACATCACCGTATCAACAGTGGTTGCCAGCATATGGAGATGTTTTCCTTCCAAGTTTTCTATGTGGAACATTATAAAGTGTGGTTCAGGGAGAGACAGGTAAGTTTAATCACTAGCTTACAAACTGGCGTGAAAGTCAGCTTGAACAAACAGGTCCTGAAAATGTGAAGATATATACAGACACACACACACACACACACACACACACACACACACACTCCTTGCTTTCCAGGGGCCCCCGCATGTATTCCTTCTGGACATGTGACTGCGATGTCCCCAGATACCTGGCAGTGTGAAGTGTAGGGAGAAAGGGGACCTTGCGGGGGTGGGGGGGTTCTGTTCTGTTTTGTTTTTTTCTTCAAGAACCAACCCCCAAATCAAGACATAATCGGGGAACCTGGGTTCTAGTCCTGGCTCTGATCTCAGGCCCAGCCCTTCCCTTCCCTGCCCTTCCCTTCCCTGGGCCTCAATTTTCCCATTTGTAAAATAAGTAGAGTGGACTTTCTGATGGTTAAGGTCCCTTCTTGGCTCTAATATTCTAAGAGCAAAAAGGCCCAGCATTCAGCGGGAAGGGCTGCTAAGTCTGACAAATCTAGGGCAGGAGAGAACAAGGAAACTTGCAGCTGCTCAGCCCACGTAAACACAACAGACTAGAAGATGAGGGCCAGGCCAGCGCCTGGAGGTAGGGGTTGGGGCTGTGGGCAGGGAGGAGCTGAAAATCAGCCTGAGGCACTTAGCAGAGACCCTCGGAGCACTACCTGGGGTCAGCGTCTTGAGCAGGGCAGCCTAACCTGAAGCAGGACAAATCAAACAAATGACCTGTTTCTTTGCGGAACCAGAGCTCCCAGGATGGGCAGCCAGTGCACCAAGTGTTCAATACAGGAGGAGGGAGGAATAAAACACATCGCCAGGCTAAGCCAAGCTACCTGTCCAAACTGGGGAGGAGCAAGACTCTCTGAAGCGGCCGGCAAGACTAAGATGGTGATAAAACCACCTACCCAGGACTAAACTGGGGCCTAAAGCAAGTCTCTGACTTGCAGGTGGCCAGGCCTCCCGGGATAACCCAGAGGAACCTCGACCTGGTTCTGCTGCTGACTTGCTGTGTGCCCTTGGGCAGGTTCCTTTCCCTCTCTGTTTCATTTGTCAAATGAGAGGACATTCTAGGGTCCTCCCGTGGCAGGTGAAAAGCCGTGTGTGGCCCACCTCCCAGAGAGGTTTATAACCTGGAGAAGGATACTTTTACAGTTGTCAGCTGCAAAAAAGGACTCCTCAAGGCTTCAGAGCATACGCAACAAAAGTGAAAGCAAAGGCCCGCAGCCAGAAGCAGACCCTGCACCATGTCCCCAGTTAGAGGGCAACTGCGCTTCGGGAACTTTCCTAGCACTTAGGGAGAAAACTCTTTTCAGTCCCTCAGATTCCATCTTAATTTGGAGCAGGGGGAAGAGAAACCCAGAGCCAAAGGTCCTGGAGCCCCGGTCTCCTCCAGCCCGAGAGTTCTGAGGGCTTCACTGCCAGCCCCGCAGAGGGAGGGAAGGACATTTACCAGAACCGAGACCCAGGAAACCAGGAGCCCCCAAAGGGGTGGGCAGCCCAGTGCAAATGTCAACAGGAGATGGGCTGCTGGCTTCGCCATCCCTCACATGGACCCAGAAACTCCTGGGCCGTGTGACTTCTGGGGCCAGAGAGCTGGAAAGACACAGCTGGAGGGGCCTGGGCCCTGCCGCGGTCCCCGGCACCTGCCACCTCACTGTGGTAGAAGACAGGCTGGCAGTTTGGGCCTCATACCGAATCCACAAGTCTCACCCTTGACCAGTGGTCACATGTTAAGGTCACATGTTAAGGCCACATGTTAACCTCTGCCTCCTGTGTGGGGCTCCAATCCATCCCCCCTTTTCATTCCCACTGTCCCCACCAACCTGCAGACCAGCCTCCTCTCTCCTAGCAGCCTTCTCCAAACACCCATCCAACTTCCACATCGCCAGAATTATCCTCCTAATGCATCAATAGGATCAAATAACTCTCCTGCCTAAAGATCTTGAACAGAATTTGTGTCTTTCTTTGTCTTTTTGTTGTTGTTGCTCAGTGATCTATATTCTGAGCACCTAGAACAGTGCCTGGCCCACAGCAGGTGTTCAGTCAACATGTGTGTAATGGTTCTGAAATGTCTACTCAATAAAGTCCCACCGGCGGTAACGTGGCCCTGCAGATCCAGTCCAGTTCATTCCAGACCCTCCACTCCCCTTTGTTCCCCCATCCTCTCATAAACCCACCTGCCACTACCTGAGCACCTCCCCCAGCCCAGCACACCTCATGTACTTTCATACCTCCATGCCTTTGCTTGTGTTGTTCCCTCTGCCTGGACACCCTTCCTACCTCATCCCCCTGAGACACTCTACTGTTAATACACCAGCATTCTTTTCTTAGCAGGACCTCTTGGCATGCTTTGCTCTGAGTTACTTTCTGTGTTCTGTTCTTCTTTAACCCTGTAACTTCCTACAGAATACTCGCTGTGTGCCAGGCATGAATGTCCCACCTCACCCTAGGTTAGTCCCATTGTACAGATGAAGAAACCGACGTTCAGAGAGGCAAAGTGATAGCCCACTGTGGGGCACACATCCAGGGAGTGGTGGGGTCTGACTATATGGCCACTTCTCTACAACATTTGCCATTTACTTCTCACTAGGCTGGGAGCTCTCTGAGGCCCCTTGGCCCTATATCCCTGGGGCAGGCCCCGCCCTCTGGGATGCCCAAGAGACCCTAATTATTGAATTTCTGTCAGCCTAGGACACCGTAAGGAACAGATGGACCACCAGCCTCCTTCCCTTTCTCTTTCTTCTGCCTTTTCTCCCAGTCTGGGCGGTACCTCTGGCAAGCTGGGGAGGGACATATTTGGAGGGAAAAGGGGCCCCCTCCCAATTCCATTTGGCCCTATCAGCTTAAGTCGAGATCCCTGTGTGACATCTCCAAAGTGTGAAAGCCTTTCACAGGTCCCAGAGCCAACCCTTAACTAGGGAAGCCATCCTGGAAGTCACTCCCTCAAAATGAAAGCCAGAAGCCAGCCCTAGAGGGCAATCGTTCTTCTGCGCCCGCCTAGGCTGGCTCGGGCCCCGCCCATCCCATTTCAGCCATGCCTCGGTTCCTAGCTCCTGGACCACCAGCACAGTTAGGAAGGACCCGACCCGTGGACACACAGGCTCCTCAGACCGCTGCACAGGTGCCTGCGGCTGCCACCCACCAGGGAGGGCCCGAGTGAGACCGGGAAAACCGAAGTACGTCAGTGACCCCCGTCCTTTGGCTAGGAAAGATTTCTTTTGAGAGTGACCATCCCTCTTAATCAGACCTGGCGTACCGGGCCACAGACCTCCCTTCGGGATGCAGACTAGAGATCTGATTTGGATTCTGAGTAGTATTTGCTATGCGGTAGGCGTGAATGCCCCATCTCATCCCGGGAGGTTATCACACCCATTTTCCAGATGAAGAAACCTGAGTTACATCCCACTTCGCTCACGCCCGATTCCTTATTCTTTGCCTCTAGTACCTAACACACACACACACACACACACACACACACACACAAACACACACACACACCCCTAAATCCTTTAAAAGTCTCCATTTCCATAAAGAGTAAGGGATGCGGGAAAGGGGCTCATGCGGGCAGCACCACGGCGGTTTCCTGGGATCTACTGAGAAGTTCTGCTCTAAGCACCGGTGGAAGGTGCCTCTTTGGCCAAGGATTCGAAACCCGCTGGGCGAATGGCACCTGTCCCCGCCAACAGGGGCCCGGAGGCCGGCTGCCTTCCCCCAGCCGAAGCCAACTGGCCTCACAGCGCTGCCCGGGAGGCGGGTGGTCCCGCACTGGCCCGGCGCGGCTCTGGGGGCTGCGAGTACCGCGTCCTCCCGCCGCAGACCGCGGGCAGGAAGCTCTCAGACGGACGGACAGACAGACCCAGACAGCCGTCGACTCCCCCCGGGGCCCCGTGAGGAACAATCCCTCCGCGGGGCGCGGCGGAGCGGAAGGCGCAGACTCACCGGGGCGGCAGCGGGTCCTGCTCGGTCCCAGCTGGGCAGCCGGGGGCTCCACGGCCCCGGCCCGCCCCCAGCCGTCTCCTTCTGGTGCCGCGATCCCGGAGCTGGGGGCTCGGGAGAGTCTCAGTCGAGGGAGCGCGGTGGCGGAGAGCGCGCCGCCCGCTCTCGAACCGGGATGGGGACGCAGGAAGCGCGGCCGCGGAGCGCCGGCGTGCGGGAGGGAGGGACCGCGAGAGGCGCGGGGCGGTGCCGGCCCGGAGCGGCCTCCGGCCCCGAGAGGCACCGCCCACCAGTCGACCCTACCGCCTACCCCCCACGCCGGCCTTCCGCGCCGTCCTGGGGCGCGCGGCCCCAGCTGCGGAGGGGGGGAACCCACTCCCTGGCGTAGGCTGGGGGAGTGCGGGCTGGAGGCGCTGGGTCAAGTCCTCCCCGACCCAGGCCGCCGGGAGTTGGCTAAACCAGGATGAGGGGAGGGAAAAGGTCCCTGACCCCTCCCCACCCGGGTCCGCGAAATTGGCTGTGTAGGGATGGGGTGCGGAGAGGTGTCTCTGTCGCAAGTCCAGGTAATTAAGGGTTAAGCAGAGCGGAGAGACCCTTCTCAGTGCTAGACCCCAAGCGAGTGCGGAGGCACAGCTCCGCGGGCCCGCCCACCGCGCCTTTACTGGGTCCGGCACTCACGTGGACACGAGGTGCACCGGCCTCCTCTCCTCCCCTTTCTGGGGAGACCGCCGCCTCCCTCTCTACCCTGGGGCGGGTTCAGGGCGCTGGGGCCCGCCTGCACCTCCCAGGGCTGGTGCCCTGCAAGGTGACTGATGGGCGGAGGTAGGAAAGGAGGAAGGGAGTTTTTGAAAAGGGAGTCAGCTGAGGCCCTCAATCCGCCTACTCACCCCCTTCCGAGTCCCCCGAACGCCCTCCAGGTCGCACCCCTGGGCCTTGGTCGGGGTGGAGTCCATTCCAGGTGCCTTCGCCCGCGCACAGAATGAGGGCGCCCTGGCTCGGGAGCTTCCCCTGCTGGGGGCCGGTTCCCAGCTTTGTGGAGAACTCGCCCAAGGGAAGCACAGGTTGGTGTCCCGCCAACCAGGTGGCAGGCGAGTGGCCCGCCTCTGCTTAGAGCCCCAAGCTGCTGCCCGAGGCCTGGTTCGGGGGAGGGTGAACCGCAACTCGGGAGGACGCCTCTTACCTGCGGCTCTGCCTCTTCCCGGTGCCCGGAGCTTTGCCCTGGAACCGTGCCGCTGGGACCCAGGACTCGGGTGGGTTGGTTGGTCTCAACCTGATTCTAAAGCACAGAGGGAGAAGGTGGACCGCCTCCTCTCTCAAACTTAGCTTGTTTTGAATTCCAAGAGAGATCTGGCTGGGGTCCCCTTCTTCGGTGACTGTCCAGCCCTTTGAAGTTCAGATCCCAAGAAAAAAGCTGATAGGCAGCTGGCTGTTGTCAGAGAATCTAGCTGAGGACAGAAGGCGCCTCCTACTGGGAATCTGCCCTGTGCGGGATGGAAAATAGACACCTTGGTGGTAATTGCAGTCAAGTTCACTTCCAGACTTCGGACTTCATGGTCCCCATGTGTGGATGCCTACAGAGTGGACACACGTGGATATTTTTCCCATTGTTGCTTCTTAATACGCGCGGTAACGGTTCAACAGGTCCCTGGTGTCTACAGAGAGGTCAGTTTGGGGCTGTCTTGTGATTTGGGGGGTAGGAAAGGCATTTGGGGAAACAGTAATGAATCTCCGTAAGCATAACAATAACTGGTATCTTCACATCCTTACTGTGGACCAAGCACCAAGTAACCAGCCACTTCCCTCGCACCATCTCATGTAACCCTCATAACAACCCTGGAAATGGTTATTGGTTATATCCCCTTTGTAGAAGAGAAAGCTGAAGCTTCGGAGGGAGGGCGGAGGTCATGTGCCCAAAGTCACACGGCTGAGAAGTATTGGGAACTCAGCCCACATTGGTCCACTCCAGGGCCTGTGCTCTCCCTGCTATAGAAAAATCCCTTGTCGGGGTCTGTATGTGCTCTCTGCCCCAAGACAAACTTCCCCTGCGTCTCCTGTCTGTCACTCAGGAAGAAGTCGCCATTGTTGCCCTCTCTGCAGAATGATGTAATTCTTTTAAAGTCTGCCTCCTGCTCTCCTGAGGACAGGGACCCCTTTGCCCGCATGCCCTTTGCCTGGCCCCCTGCAGGTGCTTGATAAATACCTGTTGGATGAATGATAGCCTCAAATCACAACATTGTTTTAGCAAATGGGGAGAACTTCCGTGTCGAAGGGACCTATGACAACAGTCTCCTACTTGAAAGCTGAGTGTATCCACTGCAAAGTTTAGACAATGAATTTGGGAATATTCCAGGCTCCAGAGGAGTGATGGGAAACAGTCACGTAGCTCTCAGATAAGACCAGGAATCTGGTTTTCATTTCACTCTGCGAGACCAACTTTGGAGAGGCCTGGACTGGGGATGATCATTTCAGATTGCTGCTCCAGCTCCTACCCAGAGGCAAAGGGCCTCAGTACTTTTCCATGCCAGGATCCAACTCCAGATCCACCCTGCTCTGCTGCACACCCAGCTAGGCAGGTCTCGTCTATCTGAGAAAATCATCTTCAGAGTGTTCCTTTCAGGCAGGCTCACCCTGGCTAATCTGGGGAGAGGCTGGAGAAATTCTCAAAGCTGAGCCACAGGCAAAACCAAGAAGCTGGCAAAGGAAGTATGTTTCTCCTTGTCATCCTCCCGTTCAAGCCCTCTCCTTCTATGTGGCTAGTTTCTCTGAATCTTCCCAGGTTCTCTATGGCCTACTGAGGAGCCTGACTTAATTCAACTGCCACCTTATCCCACTGATTATCAGCTGACAAGGGCCTGAGATGTGTCCTTTGGGAAAGAGCCAAAGAAATAAATCTTGAATGGTGGAATTTCTGTTACCTGTTACCATAATAGGCAGTGGGGAAGATGATAGTTACCATTTACTGAGCCCTATGTTTCAAGTGCTATGCAAACATTGTGTTATTTAATCATCACAAAAGCCTTAGTAGGAAAATTCTATTATTCCTGTTTTTCAAGTGAGGCTAAGATTCAGAAAAGCTACATACCTGGATCCATGAGTAAGTGGTAGAGCCAGGAATTGAACCAAGATATATCCTTGCTCTTAACCACTATGCTAGGAACCCCGTGTGGTAGGCAAAATCATGGCCACCCAAAGATGTTCACATCCTGATCTCCAGAACTTGTGAATGTGTTACCTTACATGGCAAAAGGGACTTTGCAATGTGATGGAGTTAAAGGTCTTCAGGTGGGAAGATTATTTTGAATTATCCTGGTGGACCTAATGTGATCACAAGGGTTTTTATGAACTAGGCAAAAGGGTTGGAGTCAGAGGGGATGTAACGCTGAAAACAGAGGTCAGAGTAATGCAATTGTTGGAGGGGGCCATGAACCAATGTGGCAGCCTCTAGAAGCCGGAAAAGGTCAGGGCTGGATTCTCCCCTAGGCCCTTGAGCAAGAGCACAGCTCTGCTGACACCTAAATTTTAGCCTAGTGAGACCAATGTTGGACTTCTGACCTCTATAACTGTCAGGTAATAAATTTGTGTTGTTCCAAGCTGTAAAGTTTGTGGTAATTTGTTACAGCAGCAATAGGGAACTAATACACTCTACAAACTCAGCCATGTTGGCGGATGTTTATTTCACCCACATTTTCGGATAACTATTCACTGTAAAGCTCTTCTCATAAGAGGTACCATGATACAACCTACATCCTAGAATTTAGAAAGAAGGCAGGATTTCATCACATCTGTCTTTGGTTTCTGAATCCTCTGCCACTTATGAGCTGTGTGACCTTGAGCTAATATCTTATCTTCTCTGAGCCTCAGTTTCTTCATCTGTAAAATGAATGATGTCACTAATATGTAATTTGCAGGACCAATACGAGGATCAGGTGAACCAGAATGTGAAAAAGTGCCTTATAAATGGTCCAGTGATACCTGAACATGAGCCGTTTGGGGCATTCGCTTGTCCAGCTCTGAAAGTCTGCTTTCTAAGAGGATTGGACACTGTTCTGAGCATCTTCTGACATACATTTTTATTTGCTCCACATGGGTGGGCAAGTAACTAATTTAAACATTAAACTGTCTCTGGTCAATGACTAGACCTCTATCTGTTATAAAGTAAGGCTGAAAAATCCACTTGGAGGAAGATATCATCTTGCAGAACTCACATGTGTGCTCAAGAAGATGTGTCCCAGGATTTCCATTGTGGATTATTGATAAAGGTGAAAACTGTTACCAATCTAAATGCCACTAATAGGAGATATGCTAAATTAATTATGGTGCTGGCTCTTACTGGAATACTATGCAGTCATGAAGAAAGAAGGCACTAGAGTTAACTGACAGGGATGAATATCCAGGGTGTATTATTAACTGAGAAGAGCCAGAGACCAAGCATTATGATGCCACACAAATGGCTTTTAAAACAAACATAGACACATACATATTTGATTATTCATAGAAAATGTGAGGGAGGGACCAAACCAAACCAAACCGTAGTTACCCTTAGAAATTGAGAAAAGGGGTGTGTGTGTGTGTGTGTGTGTGTGTGTGTGTGTGTGTGTGTGATGGGGCAGGTAATTATTGTTTTTTCAACAAGAATGTATTAAATTAATAATAAAACTTGGAAAAAATAGGGGGGCCAGGAACCAACTGTATGGTCCACCAGAAGCACACCCTCCTTTGTCGGCCTCTGTGTCTTCCCTTTCTTGCTGTGGCTTTTCTCCATCTGCCACTCTTCCTTTGCTCAGTTCTGAGTGGGTGATCCCCTCTTCCACCGACTCTTTACTCATTTCTAAACTCTGAGGATCTGAGCGATGTCTCCATCCTGTGACTCTTGCCAAAGTCAGCAGTAAATCATGTCCTTGTACTTGTAACCTGGCCTTCACCTGGAGTGGTTCACATTAGTCACCCACCGGGAAAGGATGCGTCTTGCATGTAGGCATCACCCATGACGTACTGGCCCAACCTCTCGGAAGGCTGAATCAGGTCTGCAAAGTGAGAAATTGTGCTCATGGAGTGCAAGGCGAAATTGGTTGGACCATTCGTTTAAATAAAACAATTTCATCCCATTTCCTCAAATTTTTTCATTCAAGAAATACGTCTTTACCTGAGTTACCAATGTAATGGGGCCTGTGTAGACAGATCAGATGGCCCAGAAGGGAGCTGATGAGGACATCGTGGCTTTAGGGTACATGTTCTTGGGACCCCTGGGCACAAAGAACCAGCAGTCCTACCCCCTTACAGCCCTATGTTCCTTTGTGCCCCATCCTGTAGAACCTTCCTCTAGGTCTCAAGATCACTCAGTTCATCCAGCTACTTTCTAACTGGGGTCCTGCTCCGAAGCTCTCCCCCTTAAATCCATTCTCCCAGTTGAAAGGTTGGCAGTTTGAAACACAGGTCTGAGCAATGCCTCCCCATAGCCCTCAGCGTCAAGTCCAGACTCCCTGGCAAGGATTCACAGGGACTTCATAATTGGGTGGGCCCTTCTGATTTGTTCAGCCTCCTTACTCACTCTCCCTCAGGCTCCCTGCTCTGTCACTCTCTCTTCCTTTGGGTCCCTTTCCTATCAATGATGAAACCTTTCCCAGAAGCTCCCAGCAAACTTCCTTGATGTCTCCCTTCCTGGAACTGGGTCACAAGCCTACTCCTAAACCCATTCAGCGGAGATCATCAAGACTGGTGGAGACTCTCAGGATTCACCTGGAGTCACTTGGGATCGGTGCAGACACTGAACCAAATAGAGGCTCTGCCAACAGGAAGAAGAGGCCAGTGGCTGTTGGTAGCCCCCCGCGAGAACAAGCACGGCAGTACAGGGAGGGCTCCGTGTGGGGCTGGTGCACGTCGGAGCAGGAAAGCCCTCCGCAGAGAGTGGGAGAGAGATGCTGCCTGGATTGCTCCTGGCAGTCCAGCTCTTAGTGCTGAGCAGAATTCCTGTTTTGCAGTATTCCTGCGTTTCCTTTTCCCTTAAACTAGTCCGATGAGTTTCCATTTCTTGCAACAAAAGGACCTTAAGAGAAACCCCTTGAAACTTCGGCAAGCAGCCAGGAGGCAGGGCCAGAGGTCAAGCACAGATGCCCCGATCCTCTCCCAGTTAACTTAGTGCATCAAAACCACCAGCAGCAAACACAAGGGCCCTGTGTGACTTGGATTTCACGGAAACCCATTCACCTCTAGGATAAGTAAACAACACTGGCAGCCACCATTCATGTAGCGCTGATACATGCCAGGCGCTCTTCCACACATCTGACAAGTACTGTCTCATTTAATCATCCTCATAACCACGTGGAGAACGTATGCAGTGCTCCCATTTGACAGATGAGGAAATGGAGACACAGAGGGGTTAAGTGACCTGATCAAGCACACTTAGCTGGTAAGTGGCGGGTCTGCCCAGGACCCCAGTGTGCCTGGGGCCTATGCTCCCACGTACTTATCTATCCCGGGTCTTGTGTAAGTGGTGTTTGTGGCACACCCTTAGGGAGTCCTTGATCCCGGTTTGGAGGGTGAGAGAGAAACCTGGGGACAGGGATTCAGCTTCTTCTGACTGAGAGGGGCCAACAGGAGGAGCACAGCCATGTCTTCTGCACCTTCTACAGTCCTGGTTGCCCATTTATTCCGCACACACTGCTGTCTTGGGCTAATATTTAGTGGCATTGATGAAAGTTGTTTTTCTCCCTTTGGCTCTTTCGAGATCATGGCCCTTCTTACTTTGGGGGAAGCTTGATTCAGCAGAAATGTAGGGATAACACTTTTGAATTTCAAGAACCAAGACTTTGGACAGCGGGAACATGAGCTTTGAGTTTCAAAAGTGGAAGCCCTGGGGACCTCTGGGCATAACGTCTATGACATTAACAAATGGTGTGGAGCCTGAGCTCTGAGAGCCATTTCCCCTAGCCCAGATCCGGTCAAGTGTCCTCGGGCTGGGGGGCTGGCAGGAGGGCAGAGGGGAGAGGAAGAGTTATGATGATGTGGGTCTCCAGAGAGGCGAGTGGTGGCCAAAGCAGTGGCCCCGTGCTGGCTTCGTGAGGGCGTGTGGATTGGTGGCCAGCCCAGGAGGCTGTCTGCCCCTCACCCAGCATGGCACGGGAGGGGCAGGGATGGTCATGTGGAGTCATTCCCACAGGGGCTGAGACAGCCTTACCAGGGTTTGGCAGGACCTGCCCATGTCTCCCGTGTGCCTGAGAGGGCAGAAGAATTTGAGAGAAGAGTGAGAAGCTGGGCATAGAGAGGGCTTCCAGGAGGCCTAGGAGGGCACACCTGCCATCTCGAAGGCAGAAATTAGGCCATCTCAGCAGGTGCAGAGGAGAGAAAGCCCCCTGCCCAGGTCTGGCTCTTTTCTTCCCAAATAAGAAACAGACACACAACACAGAACAAGAGGTAGGGAGACTCTAATTCATTATGAATAAGTTTCTTCCACCTCAAAATGAAGTAGAAATTAAGTCTCATTTGGAAAACTGAAGTTGCGTTTCTTGCCCACGTCATGGTGTGGACCTTCTGTTCCCCTGCTTTCCCTCTAAGAGCCATGTGTGTTCAGCTCTGCTCTCTTGTGCATTTCTATAGAAAAAGGAGGTTAGCATGGTTCTTCAAGAGAATCAGAGGAGGCAGAGCATGGAGCAGAGGAACAATCCTCCTCCTCTTTCTGCATCTTCTTTCAGGCAGCCCACCAGTCTCTGTCTTCTACCATTTAAGCCATCCCTGCACCCTCACCTCCAGCAGAAAAGCCTCCCAGTATTGATGTAGTGGAGGTGATGGTTCTCTGTACCTACATCATAAGGACCCCTCCATCAGCCTCCAGACGATGTACCTGCTCTGACCACACCTGTCAAGTACATAATTGCGCCTACTTGAGTGGAGGCTCAATATGACACTACATTGTCTGTGACTCTTACAGCTCTTCAGACCAGAGTTTCGCAACCTTAGCGAAACTCTGGTCTATTCACATTTGGGCAGGATAGTTCGTTGCTGTGGGGGCTGTGTATTATAGGAAGTTGAGCCATTTCCCTGGGACTCTACCTACTAGATGCTGGTAGCAACACCCTCTCAAGTTGTGACAACCAAAAGTGACTCCAGACATTGGGGGGGTGTCACCCCCAGATAAAGACCGCTGCTTAAAACATCACACACATGACCCCCAGCGTGTGCTTTTTGCTTTGATATTGACGTCAATGAGAGAGACAGAATAATGTAATCAGAAAAGCAGTGGCCTGGAAGTTAGAAGACCTGGGTTCAAGTCCCAGTTCTCACTTCTTATCTGTGTGGCCATGAGCAAGTCACAGTTTTCCCATATGTGTGTTGGGGATAATGAATGAGGAGAGGATTTTAGCTGGTTTCGTTTGCTGCTGTAACTCCAATATCTAGACTAGTACGTGGCATATAGTAAGTGCTCAAGAAAACTGTGTTGACTAAATGAATATCTGCCCTGCCTCCCTCCCAGGGCTTCTGCAGGCTTCAAATGGATAAGGCTGTGCAAAGTTCCAGGACAGAAAATATGGTACCCTGTCCAAACTCAGAACACAGCTGCCCCTGGCTGACATTTTCTAAACTAATTTCATAAATACAAAAGGATTCAGAATAACCCCAAACTGGAAAGAATCTAAATGCCCTTCCATAGAGGAGTGGTGAAACTGTGGTACATCCATACCATGGAATACTACACAGTAATCAAAAGGGATAGGTGATCAATATATGCAATGACTCAGATGGGGCTGGAGGGAGTCATGCTGAGTAGAAAGAGCCAATCTCAAAAGGTTACATACTGTATGATTTTATTTATATAACATTTTTGAAATAACCAAATTATAGAGGTGAAGAATATTGACAGGGGTTGGCGATGGGGGTAAGGATGAAGGGAGGGGTATAGCTACAACGGGGTAGCATGAAGGATGTTTGCAGTGACGACACAGTTCTGGATTTTGATTGATCACGTGTGATCATATTGATTTACACATGTGATAAAATTACACACACACACACATACATGAATACATGTGAAATATGAAATCCAAATAGACTCTGTGAACTGTACCAATGTCAATTTCCTGGCTCTGCTATTGGACAGTGTTTATGCAAGAGGTTACACTGGGGAAGGCTGAGTGAAGGACACACAAGATCTCTCTGTACATTAAAAAAAAATTTCCTGTGAATCTAATTATTTCAAAATGAAGATTTTTAACCCAAATAACATATAAATGAAATTAACAAGTACATAGGGACATAAGAAGAAAAGAGTTCTCAAAAAACATGTGCAGCATAGAAGTAGTTAAATTTCCCAAATCACCAGAGGTGGTAAAAGACTAGGACTACAAACTCAAGCTGGCAGAAAATGAAACTATTTTTCCATGACTCAGCCTAATTTATCTTACAAGCCCCTATTCTTCCAGGTGGCGGAAATGGTCCCGTCCCCACTTTGCTGGGGTTGCATTTAAATTCTGAGGGTCTTATATAGAGCCCCCCTCCCCTCCAAGGAGCACATCTGGTGCCGATGCCATCCACCTGTGTTCCCAGACTGGCAGCTGGCTGTTGGTCCCTACAAATTCACGCTGAGCCGTCCCTCACCCCTACTTCCATATGCTGGGCCCAACGGCAGCCCAGCAGGACAACCGGCCCCTACCTGACACCCTCTGATTCACATGTGGCCCACAGATACGTTTGATTTGGCCCATATAGTATTTTTAGAAAATGAGTTGCCTTGTATCCATATGAGATGATGAGTTCCTTCTAAACTTATTGTGGTCATTGTTCTGTATTGTATGTAAGTCAAGTCACTATGCTGTACACCTTAAACTTATACATGTTTATGTTATGTCAACTGTATCTCAATAAAACTGGAAGAAAAAAGAGCACATTTTCAGAAATTTTTACAAAAATCATTAGTTGCTGAGATTTGAGATGGGAATTTGCACAGAAGGATCTAGCTATCTGGAGCAGAGGTCTCTGGGCACACATCCCAGTGGGGCAGCAATCCGCTGGACCTGTGTCGTGGCTGCCCCTTTAGACCAGGCATGCCCTTCTGTGGATTCACCACAGTCCTCACCATTCCCTATTACCCACCCAGCCTGGATTCACTCCTTTATAAAACCTGCCTAGCCTATTGAACACTTGAGTTGGCAACCCCAACTCTTCCACAATTCTGTCACTTTTCAGTGCCCAGGAATGATCGTTCTGCTCCTTGCTGGTGCAGAGAAACATGATGGAGCTATCGCAGACCCGCCTGCCCATATATACTGTTCCGCCTAGGCTCCTGCTGCCCTCCCTGGCTCCACACGGGAAAGGGAAAGGGGTACAATGGAACACAGCCCAGGGCCCTCGTTCTTGGTTTTCTTTGCTTCCTTTCAGACGTGCCCTCCTCCTCCTGATCTGGGAAGCTTTATTTTGTCTTAAAAGAGTCAGGAAGCCTTGCTAGTTCAGCATCTGGGTCGTCCCCCACCCCCAATAGTAGAATCTATTCTACTGTCTGCACACGCCAGTCCTTTCTGTTTCCCCGACTTCCTAGGCTTTCAAAATTCAAAACTCAGGACTGTTTGGTTCTCTTTTTCCGCTGTGTCATCCCTTCCTGCAGACATATGATAAGAGCTGCTTGAATTTTAGGGGTGGAGAGGGTCTTGAAAAAATCAGAAAACTGGGACTGAAGAACACCATCAGTTAAAATGTCACCCTTCATCATCTTGGTACATGCCAGGTGCTGTGCTAAATACTTCACATTCATTATCTCATTTCAACCTCAAATTGGAAGTGGAGCGTTTGTCCAAAGTCAACAGCTAGTGGGAAAGCAGAGCTGGGACTTGAGCCTAGAGCGAATCCTCTTAGCCACTTGGTCCCCACAAAGGTATGGCTTTATTTTACCCTCACCTTTCCTGATACCTGCACTCTCAGGTCACTGCCGGTCTGCGCAGGGTCACAGGCTTTACCTGGATGAAAGTGAAAGGCCATTGGTTAAACTTTTCCTAAGGCCCGCCTATTCCCTCGGTGATTGGCAGAAAGGTTGTGACTGATACGAGGCGGATTATAGACACAGTGAAGTATATTGACCCTTCTCAGGCCACTTTAACCGCCGCCCGGGAGTCCAGACAGCCTGAGCAGGTCGACTCCCTGGAGAAGAGCAGGGATAAAAATGGAAGGATGAAACAAGAGGCCGAGTCTGAGAGTTGGCAAATCCAGTTACAGGAAGAGTAAATGCTGGCTGAGGTCAATTTGTAAATCAGCAGCTTGCAAAGCTAGACAAACCTATTTCTTGGAAAATCCAATTATAATGCAGAGCTTAGAGGGCTCCCTGGGTTTCTGCTCAGCTCCCTGCAGAGCCCCGCCCGATGTCCCCTTGGCTGTCTCCTGTCAAAGGGCCCTGAGCAATCCAAGAGCTTGCTAGTCACTGGGACTCCAGGGAGCTGTTTTATCTAAGCACTTGGGCAGAAAGGTATTCCTACCTTCCTTCCTCACCTCTGGTGGGCAGGAGCATCGATGAGCCATTTGTCGTGCCAGCCCTTTATCCACCCAAGGGCTCTGCTCTGAGGCTTTCTGCAGCCAGTGTGCTGGGAACAGCGAGTCAGTGCAGGCCTGGGAAAAGACAGACCCACCTCATGCCTTTGGATTTTTTCAGGGGTTGTATTTTCCTTGTAAAGCACGTGGGCCTGGTTTGGACAGCACCATCGGGCTAACTGGCCCTCTATTTGGCCAGAAGTGAAGAAAGTGTTTTGTTCTTTTTTTCTTCCAATTCAATGTAATCCAAAGTTTTTTTTTAAAAATTGTACATTAATTGGGATTCTGATCTTTTCCTATTAGAAACCTTTAACCATTTCTTTCACCTTGTATTGCCTTTTAGCTACTCCCCCCCCAGGCACCATTCACAGGGTTGGCACTTATGTTTATACTGATGGGAGGTAGTCTAGCTTGGTACTAGGCACATGGCCTGGCATGTGAGCTGCCTGACTCTGCGGTTACGGACTCCGGCTCCTTGGGTGAGTCATTTCACCTTGTGGGGCTTCAGCTTCCTCATCTGTAAAATGGGGTTGGTAATTACGTCCTGACAAGTTGCCCATTTCATTGCAGCAAACAATGAAAAGTTGTTCATGAGAAGTTGCCCTGTACAGGAGAGGCTCCTATTGTTATTTGCGAGAACCCCCCAACATGAATGAAACCATTCTGGGTCAGGAAGAACAGTGATAGGGGTCACTGCTCTTGAATCAGGAGTCACTGGTCTGGTATGATTTGAGGGTCCAAGACCTAGTCCCGGTAGTTGAATTTGACTCTCCAATGTCTTGGTTGGAGAAGCAACTGTGAACTTCACCCAGAGAGCTTCAAAGGCCAAGAGGAAGGTGCCAGGCTGGGATTTCCTCTCTATGTCATCCGAGATCGTGGAACACTTGTGTATGGGGGCAGGGGGTAGAGGCCAGCAAAGGATGGGGGAATGGGGCCCAGTCTGAGGCCTTGGCTGTCAGGAAGTGGGGTGGGAGACGGGAAGGGGAGGGTAGGAGGGTGGAGGGTGAACACCCACAGCCTAGAGCCAGAGGAAGCTGTGCCCTTTGTCCTCTCGGCTTCTGGGGACCAGGCTACTCAGAAGGAGGAAGCAGTAGCCAGAGTTCTGAGCTAGTGACCTTGTGGGCTGCCAGGGGAGGTGGGAACAGCCACCCAATCTTGTGGAAATCCCCTACATATGGGTGGCTGAGGACCTTCCTGGGCTGGAACCCTCTTTTGTTCCAGACCTTTTACTTCTTTTTATTTCTTCTTTTTTTATTGAGGCATAATTTATATTCAGTGAGGTGCAAAACTCTTGAGTGGACAGCTTGATGAGTTTTTACCTAAGGACATATCCACGTAGCCATAACCCAGCTCAGAATTGAGAGCATTCCCAGAACCTGAGAAGGCTGCCTCGTATCCTTTTCCAGTCCAAACTCTCTCAAGTCACCTTAATTCTGACCTTCATCACTGTAAATAAATTTTGCCTATTTTTGAACTTCGAATAAACAGAATTACCCAGTATGTGTTCTTTTGTCTCTGACTTCTTTCACTCAATATTGTGTCTGGGAGATCCAGGCAGGGTTTTTGTATGGCTGTCCTTTGTTCTTCTTCACTGCTGTGTAACATTCCATTGTCTTACTATACTATACATTTTCATTCTTCTGTTGATAGACTTCAGGGCATTTCTAATTTGGGGCTGTTCTGAAACAGCAGCTACGAATATTTTTGCACCTGGTTTTGGGGGTACAGAGCTCTCCTTTCTGTCAGGCATACACCTAGAGTGGTTCCAAGTCTTTTAGACATCCTTTTTAAAAATGCTTCAAGATAAGGGAAAAGGGCACTAGTGCATTTCCCTCCCTTCCCCTCCCTGCAACACAATCGTCCAGGGTTGCAGGTGAGATGCTCCGAGAAGCAGAAAGGAGAGAGAGAGGGCTCCGCACAGCCGCAGCCCCATTCTAAAGATGTAAAAAGATGTTGGTTACTTGCCAACAGAATTTCCCCTTTCAGAAATGTCCCCTGATCTTTTGCTGGCAATGTGCATGAGAGAATTTCTGAGCCTTAGAAGAAAGTTCCTCTCCTTCCCCTCCTGATGGTGCCTGTTGAAATCTTGAATGTCTGGTAGACCTCAGAGATCATTAAGTCCTTTCTTCCCATGTTACAGCTACGGAAACTGATGCCCAGAGAAGGGGCTTGCCGAAAGCCTCACAGCTGGTGAGTGGCAGGGCTAGAAAGACAAAGAGTCCCAGCCTTCAGGGAGGAAGGGATTATATTCATTCATTCATTCGTTTGTTCGTTCATTCATTCATCTTCCCAGTGCTATTGGGCTACACTGGAGCTCTTGGTCCCAAAGTTTAGAGTCTTTCAGTAGTCGTCCTTCCATGGTTATTGGATGGCAGATTCTAGACTTACTCTAGTCATCATTCAATAAGCCTTGTTGATCACCTACTGTGTGCCAGGTACTGTTTCAGTCTCTTGGCACACAGCAGGAGATAAGACATTTCTGCCCTCACGTAACTTGCATCCTCTCAGGGGAGAAGACCAAGAAACACATAAATAAGTAAATTGAGGTAAGTTGGGTGAAGATGAGGAGTAAAACAAAGCAGGAAGGGAGGATGGGAAGTGCTGAAGGCTTGAGGAATGGGGAGAGTTGGATTTTTGAACTTAATGATCAGAGAAGTGACATTCAGAAATCCTGAGGGAGGTGAGGGAGTGCAGGGAAGTGGAGTGGAGGCTGTAGGATGGGAGGGTGTTCTGGGCAGGAGGCACAGCAAGTGCAAAGGCCCTGAGGCAGGAGTCTGCTGGGGTATTTGGGGAACATTGAGAAGGACCATATGGTTGGAGTGAGTTAAGCAAGTGGGAGGGTGCCGGGGGATGGGGTCAGAGAGGTGAGGGGCAGGGGGATCTGTAGGACTGTGCGGGTTACTGGAAGGACTTGGGGTTTTACTCACAGATGTGGGGTCTTCAGAGAGCATCCTTCAGAGGAGTGACAGGACCTGACAGTGTTTCTAAGAGGAGCTGGCTGCTGCATGGAGAATAGATGGGGACAAGGACAGAAGCAGCAGGAGCATTTAAGAAGCTGTGACAATAATTCAGTGACAAATGATGGGGCTTGGCCAGGTGGGGACAGTGGAGGGAGATGTCTCCTTGTGATGCTTTGAGGCAGTGCCAACAGGACTTCCTGGCATATTGACGTTGGTCCTAATAGGAGACCTTTGCACCTTAAACGCAAAGCAGGTGTGCTTTGCAAAGGAGGCCATTGAGTTTCAGGAACAAGGTCTTCCTCATTCTTCTAGATCTTCTAGGCTGACATCCTCCCAGGTACAAGGAGGAAAAGAGAGTAATTCTCTGGGTCAACAATGGCAAAATCAATCTTTTGGGCTCTGACTGGGTCATGTGCTCATTGCTGCACCAATCACTGGCAGGTAGGGGCATGGAACTGCACCCTGATTGGCTTAGCCTAGCTCCCCTAGCACCCAAACCAAAGGGTCATGGCACCTGGGACATGGGGACGGGTGGGTTGAACTTGCTGCTATGACCAAACACAAATGATGATGGTAATAGTGATAATAACAGTAACCACAATCGCTTACACAGTGCTTGGTCTTGTTTCAGCAGCAAGAAGGAGGGAGGACGTCTGGACACCAGGCTGGAGACACCTGTTAAGGTGTCTTGGGAAACTCTTAGATTGAGTGGGAGATTGGATTTAAAAATCTTGGCTGTGTGTTAGGATCACCTTTTCCAGAGTAACTATGGGCCCCACCTCAGACCAATTGAATAAGAATCTCTGGGGTGAGACCCTAACACTAGGGTTGAGAAACTTCTCCAGGTGTTTCTACTGCGCCTAGCCTCTGGGCCTGGGAACGGCCTGGCCAGCTCAGTGTGTCCTCTGCAGGGTGGGACGTCTGCAGCTCCAACAGCCCCCCAGGTGTTTCCTCTGCTCATTATAGTTTGTGGACCCCGGAACGAGGCCTTTCTTTTCCTCACAGCTTAGCTCCCTGGGGTCAACAGATAAGGCTGCTCCTGGCCAGAGGTGCACCTGCTGGCCACCTGAGGGCGGAGAGAATGAATGTCTCAGGCACTCATTCGCCATTCTGCAGTGGGAACTTGACCTAAGGTCTTTTTCATGAGTCTATGACTCTTTAAAGTCGCCTTAGCCCCTGTAGTAGGACCCCTGGGTCATTACTTGACAGTCTCATTTTCTTGCAAAATTAATGGTATCTTCCCTGGAAGGTTTTAAATTAGACCTTTGCCCTTTTGTTGATTTGAGCATTATTTCTCCTCTCCCAGGTGTGGCATCTACAGCCTGGAGCTTCTTTAACAGAATGGCTGTCTGGGGGAGAAAGAGTCATTCTGTCCTCGTTCCCCCAATAGTGACAATTGTACACTGAACGCTCCTGATTGTAATATTCAAGAAAGCTTTGTGGGAGCTGCTTATGTTCCAAAGCCTCCTTGATAGATGTGTGAGTGGGAATCAACATTTACTTTCTTACGGCAGCAATACTATTAAAACTAAGGTGGTTTTCCAAGATAGTCCACAAAGATCTATTCATTCAAAGATCTCATTATTCTATGAATAATTAAAAAATGCTGGAATAGAACATTAGGAATAATTTTTCACTTACATAACATCTAACATTTCAGATAGGAAAAAATAAACACTGATTCCAGAGTTAATAGAATTTATGTCATTAGAAAAATATTTACACTTCCCCCTTAATCTGTATGTTTTGGGCATAGAGTACATTTATCTTTTTCATTTTTCCCATTTCTGACTTCCAAGTCCATTTTATTTCCTGAACCAGAATAATGTTAGTACAGCAAATGAGTGGTGAGTGACAAACACACCTATCAGGTGGCAGGGAGTGGTGGCAGTCCTGATAATGACCGTCCCTCATGGCTGACATACATGATGGAGCCCACAATCCACAGACCAGCTGTTCACCCTCAGCTGAGCCGGAGGCGGGGATCACACAGGTCACTTCTACCTGCTCCCGGCTGTGCTAAGTAATGCGCATCCCACGCGCTGTGTGGCGTAAACATTAATTACAGGGGCCGCTGCTTCTCAGGAAGAGCCACAAGGATGTCGGGGATGGGCCTGTGAAGGGTGGAGACCTCTGGGACAATGGCTGGGGGAGGGGCCTGGGGCTGCCCCTCACCCAACTCCACAGTCTTTCTGGGGATGCCGTCCAGCTGAGCCACCAAGTTCAGGGACTGTTTGGCTGAGTGTCCTAGTGATAACATCACCGTCTTTTCTAGAAGCCCCCTTGTTGGGGCTGGAAGGGCTACACAGTGCAGACGCTTTCATCTCGGGATGAGACGCTGAAACCAGCGAAAGGTGTGGCTTCTCTGCCCAGGATCACACGGCCAATCAGAGGCTGGACTTGAACTCACATACTCTGACCACAGGTGCACGGCCCTTTCCACTCTGCTCTGATACCTCTCTCCTCTTTCCTACACATTTCTCAAATTCTGGTTAAAGACAAGAGCTGTCCTGTCATCCCAAGCACACAAGTGAGGCACACTGGAGAGCCCCAGGGGGCCAGGGCCCCCCTCTTTTTCGTTTTTTTCTGGGCCTTGGGGGCCCCGTGAGATCTTCCACTACTCTTCAGGGGATTTATCTGCTGACATGGCTTCTTCTAGTAGAATGTAAGCTCCTTGAGCGGCAGAACCGTATCCCATTTGTTTCCTTGTCGCCCATGGCAAGCTGGGGGTCCCATCCAGAGAAAGCACTTAAGTGTTTGATGAATGAATATGTGGGCTTCACAGCATGGTTTACTCTCATCCAGATAGAATCCCAAACTCTCTCTCTACCTCCACCTGCCCCCTCTCAGCTGGATCCACGTCCCCTTCTGGGATCTAGAGTGTGGGTGTGTGGTGAGCTTAGCTGAGACTGATAGATGCTGGGGTTTAAAAGCTTTGCCACTCATGATGCTCCTTTACTTGGGTCTCATCCAGTCCCCCAACAACCCAGGGAGTGAAAAATACAACTGTTCCCGTGCCCCTTTCCAGAAGAGGCGAATGAGATTGGGTTATCATCAAGGCCAAGGTCATGCAGGTGGTAAGTGGTGGGACCAGCCTTAAAGGCAGGTCCCTGGGTGCTGGATCCCAGCCTTTCTTGGCTGTAAGTGAGTATCCGCAGACTGTTTAGAAGTACCTCCTAGTCAGGGATGAGTTGTGGATCGTATGTTCCTAGGTGTGCTTGTGGGGTTCCTCAGAGCCCTCTGGGGTTCCGTGAAGCACAGTTTGACCACCACTGCTTCAGGCATTTCTTCTTTAAGCAGTGGTTGCAGAGCCGTTCTCTCTGCCAGGATTAAGAAGAGTGAGATCCAGATCATGGCTCCAGTCCTGGCTCTGATCTCTGTAAACTGTGTGATCTTGGGCAAGCCACGTCTCCTCTCTGGGCCTTGCCACCCTCACCTGTGATGTGAGCTCGTCAGAACCTATGGCCCCACTAGCCAGTCCCACGCCCCTGAGCTGGCCGGTCAAGAAACAGAGCACTGGTCCCAGGGTCTCCATGGCTTTGGCTGGTGAGGAGTCGCCCTGTCTCGGGCGATTCTGGAAGATTCCTATGGGTGTCCATTCTGCAGCGGCTCCCTGACAAGGCCACGTCTTCAGCCCAGAGGGTTCAGAAGCTCAGGGTACAGCTGGAAAGGAGCCAGGCACATGGCTGTGCTGAAGATGGGTCCTGGGGGATGGAGTGTGGGCAGGGCTGCCCCAGGGCCTAGTCCCTGGCCCTGTTCCTGCTGGATGACCCACACCCCGTCTCCTCCCATCACAGCCTTTCCTGAGGAGCCCAGGGGGTGGCATCTTGTTATTGCCTTGCCCCAGCCCCTTGGCCTCAACCTGGAGATGACCCCCACCCCCAGGGGCGGCAATTCTCCAAAGGGTTACAAGAGCTCACTTGGACAACAGGGAGAAGGGTTACAAGAGCTATAACTGATAAACCCTCACAAGCATCCCTGAAAGACCCTGGCCAAGTGCCTATGTGTCCCTTCCCGTTTCATCCTCATGATAACCCCTGAAGGGTTACTGCCAACCCATTTTACAGATGACCAGACTGAGGTCCCAGGGAGGTCACATACACACCCAAGGTCTCACCACTGATTAGTGACCATGAGGGCACTTGAACCCAGGCAGGCAGGCTCACAGGGCAGGGTCCTAGTCAACAGAATCCTACAACTGAACCGGAAGCAGTGGCTTGGAGGATGCAGTCTCATGACTGTGTTTGCCTGGCTGGGGTAGGGAAGGTGACCTCCTCTGTGCCTGTGTATCCTTGGGACCTGTCATTGCAAACTTGGCTCCCTGCCACCGTTCGTAAGTGGTTCATGGGGCACGAACTAGGGGCAGAAATCAAGAAAGGAATGAAAAAACATTTCCTCCTTTTTGAAAGTACAGTTCAGCTCCGCTGGGTCATGTTTTCATGACATTTATCACGAATGTCATTTAAATCTTTGGTGTCTGTTCCTTCTGTGCTGTCAGCTCCATGAGGACAGCGGCCAGGTCACTTTTGTGCACTTGATGAATGACCAGTGCCCATCCCAGTACCTGGCATGTGGGAGGGGACTGTACCCTCCAGAGTGAGGAGCGACACTTTAACACCAAGCATAAAGCGTGGCGCGTGGGATTTCTTGGGCCTGCTGCTAAGATGTTAGCCTGGAGCTCCGGGTCATATCCCACGCCCCCTGGATGTCACTGCGTTACAGGCCGGGGGTGTTTGTATCCTCAGCCTTACGCTGTGAGGGCTGTGGGCCTGTGTCCTGGATGACAGCTTCCCACAGAGACACCTGCTCATTCACGGCCTGAAACCCCAGGGTCTGTGTAATGCCATTTCTCAAACTCTGCTCTACCCAGAACAAAGCGGGGATGAGAGAGGGACTGGCGCCTCCGTCTGAGATCGCCCTCAGTTCCTTGCCACTTGGGCCTCTCCGTGGCTCAGCTTACAACTTGGCAGGTGGTTCCATCAGTGAGAGCAAAGAAGAGCCAGAGCCAGAGTCAGTCTTTTATAACTAATCTCAGGAGTGACATCTGGTCCTTTTTGCTGGATTGTATCTTAGAAGCGAGTCACACGCCAGTGGAGGGGATTTGACAGAGACATGAACACCAGGAGGTGGGGCCATTGCAGCCGTTGTAGGAGCTGTCTGCCGCATGGGGGGCTCCAACTCAAGATCAGATGCGTTGGAGAGAGCAGGGCTTGGAGTCAGGCAGAAACAGCTTGATGCCGGCTTTTCCTCTAACCTGCGGCGTGAAACTCGCACATTTCTCAGCCTCGCTGAGCCTGGTCTGTAGGGTGGAGGCCGTTTCACCTGCCGCATCGGGGCTGAGCTGAGGGGCGCGTGTGATCAGCGTTGCTACGCTGCCTTGCCCCGGGTGTTAGCTCCCCAGGGCTGCGCTAACAAAGTGCCACAAACGTGGCGGCTTAAACAAACCAGAGGCACGATTTTGCAGCTCTGGAGGTCAGAGGCGGTCAGAAGCCTGACACAGGCGTCACTGGGCTAAAAATCGAGGTGTTGGCTGGGCCGCATTCCTTTCTGGAGGCTCCAGGGGAGAATCCAGTTCTTCCTTTTCCAGCTTGTAGAGGTGCCCATACTCCTTGGCACGTGGCCCCTGCCTCCATCTTCAAAGCCGGGAAATGGGGTCAAGACTTTACTGTGCATCACATCAACTCTGACCCTCTCCCACAGTCACACGCCCGCCTCCACTCCCTTCTTCTGCCTCCCCCATCCTCTTTTAAGGCCCCATCAGGGAGCCCAACCAGACAATCCTAAAATAGGATCATCTCCCCTTTTCAGGTCACCTGATTAACAACCTTAATTCCACCAGCAACTTTGATTCCCCTTTGCCATGTTAGGTGACATAGTCACATGTTCTGGGGACTAGGAGGTGGACATTTAGGGACCATAAATCCGCCCACCCCAGTCTTTCCACACACCTGTCCGCCTTTGCCCTGAGATGTCTCCCTCCCCACACCCTGCACCCCGTACCGAGGACACCTGATTGTTCCTGTGGGTTCCCGGCACCCAGAGGGAGAGGCCCTCCTTGGCACACCCAGGGGCAGGAGGAAGGCACATCTGTTCTGCAGGAACGTGGAGAGGAGGCAGGTGCTTGGACACGGTGAAGTTTATGGGCATTCCTCGGGTGCCCCAGCTGTGTCTGACTCCCTGGGGCTGTCCACGTGGTCCCGCGGGGCAGTTTGTATAGCCCTCTCTCCCTGGGAACAATGGCCTTCAGAAGTAGCCTGCTGCTCCCCAGCTGCCTGGCCACAGGTGTCCCGCTCCCGGAGGCCACCGGCCAGGGACCTCTCAGCAGAAGGGAAACAGCCGGCACCTCGTGTTGGAGTTGCATCAACAGAAGAAGGCATCCTGGGTGAGATCAGCCCTGTCTCTCAGCTCACCTCCTGCTGGGGGGGGGGTCTCCTGGCTGGGAGGGAATCTGGGGGGGTCACCAGCATCCAAATTTGTCCTGAGGCCAGCTTCCAAATTCTGCCTGTCCCACTGAAGATGTGTTTCTTGCCTTCAGTGGGGAAACAAAACAGAAGTCATTTCTCTATCAAGAGCCACCCTTTTCAGGCTGCAGGGATGGACGGGGGACCCTGTGACAGTGACTTGTTGGGCCTGGATTGCTGGGTGGTCTGTGCTGGTTTGCTTGCCATCTAGTGGCGAGTTATGGGACTGCGTGCTGTAATAGCCCAAGGACCGTCTAGGCTGGATTTACTACCCCAGGGCAGCGGTCCCAAACCCTGACTGTGCCACAGAACCACCCAAAGAGGTTCCGGAAAATACATATGCTCAAGCCCCACACCACACCTCCTGTATCTGAAAACCTGTAGTTTAGTCTTAGAATGCAGGCCCTCAAGCCCTATCTCTAAATTCTAAATTGCTAGGTTGAGGATAAGACCTGGGTCGATTCCCCACAAATGCAGTTTGGCCTCTGACTCTGCAACATTACAAGCTCAAGGGAAGGCATCTCTAGCTAGCAAAATTAGGTCAGTCCAAAAAAAAAAAAAAAGAATTTAAGATTATTCCATCTTTCCATATTATTCAATGTAATGTGGGTAGAGTGCTTGAAATGCGGTGGGTAGTCATGTGCATGCCTGCGTGCATGTGTGCATATGTATGCGGGATGTAGGAACTGAGAGAAGGGACAGGAGTCGCTTTGGGGTCAAGCCCAGCGGTTGGTGGGTAGCTTAACTGGGACTCTTAGGATCGAGAGCCTGAAACCCAATTTGAGTTGCCTTAAGCGGGTGGTGGGGGGCCTGTGTGAGGGTGCTGTGGGCTGAACTGTGCCCCTCAAATTCTTATGTTGAAGTCCTAACCCCCAGTGCTCCAGAATGTGACCTTACTTGGAGACAGGGTCTTTAAAGAGGTGATTAAGTTAATATGAGGTCATTAGGGTGGGCCCTGACTCAGTATGACTGGTGTCTTTATAAGAAGAGGAGATTAGGACCCAGACACACACAGAGGGAAGCCTGCAGGGGGACAAAGGGAGAAGACGGCCTCAGAGGAGACCAACCCTGCTGACACCTTGATCTTGGATTTCTAGACTCTGGAACTGTGAGAAATTAAATTTCTATTGTTTAAAAAGCAACATTGTTATGGTGACCCTAGAAAACTAACACAGGGAAGGAATGGGGGAAGTGGGAAGGGTTAGGGTGTCACCGAACCAACCCCCAGGGAGCAGGGGGGACCTAGCCTCAGGGACAGTTGACTCCAGGGACTGACAGTCCTCCCTGCTCCCTCTTGCATCTTGTGTTCTGGCTCTGGGTCCGTCTCGTTATCTCAGGAATCTTCTAGTGGGAGACACATGGCGGCCTGCAATTCTGGGGCAAGTCTCATAGTTCAAGATCCAGAGGAAAGCCAGAGCTCACCTTCCACTCACGAATTCGAACCGTCTAGGTAGGGATTCTGATTCTGCCTCCTCGCATCTCAGGGCCACCCCTGGGGCCATTTGCAGTGGCCAGGGGGCTGAGGGGCTGGGAGCTTCCAGCGGGGATCATGTGATTTCCCTGAAGGCGGGGGAGGGGGTGATGGCGACAATGGAGGTGGTAGGACAATAGGACATCGTGCTGAAAAGAGCCCCACTCCCGAGAATGACAGGCAGCGAGCCTGGGGCGATCCCCCAAGGCCGGCAGAGGAGGGGAAGGGGTGCTCGGCAGAGATGCTGCGGTCCACATGGGGGAAGGCAGTGGCCGCACGGCCTGTGTCTGTCTATGGCCAAGCCTGGTGGGAGTGGGACAGTCAGCACCTGCCACGCCCCCAACTCCCAGCGTGGGGGGAAGAGCAGGGGGGCTGGTTCCTCAGCTACCGTCAGGCTCCATCACTAATTTGCTTGTTTCCTGGTTTGTCTGTTTTTTTTTTTTTTTAATAAAATGGGGTTGATGGAGGTGTGGTGTGAGATTAGCTATTGTAAGTACTCACTCAAGCAGAGCATGCTGGTTCCTAAATTATTATCTTGTTTTAAGTCTCTGCTCACAGAGCTGCCTTTGTCCTTGAAACCCATAATTTACAGAGCAATTTTCTGTCAGGTGGAGGGAGTGGATCCGGCTTCCGGGAACACCATACTTAACAATGGGATATCTCTTCAGCCCTGGGAACTTGTGGCTTCAGGATTTTTTTTACTGTAAAGAGCTGGGTGTGGCCGGCCAGCCTTAGGCCAGTGGGTACGAGCCCAGACTCTGCAGAGAGCCTGTCTGCAGTGCTAAGATCCCAGCTCCCACGCCTAGCTCAGGACTCTGGGAATATGTGTAATGTCGCTGTGCCTCAGTTTCCCCATCTGTCAGATGTGAAAAACAATGCCCACTGCAGGGGCGGCTGGGAGGATTAAAAGGGCAAAAACACGACCCTGCTGTGGTTCTCTACTGGGGGTGATTTTTGCTTCCCCTGGAGACACGTGGCAATGTCGGCAGACATTTGGGGCTCCCGTGACTGGTGGGGGGATGCTACTGGCTTCTAGTGAATGAAGGCGAGGGAGGCTGCTAGACATCCTGCAACACACAGGCCAGCCCTCCGCCCTCTGCCCTCCGCCCTCCAAAGTGCGGCCAGGATGTCTGCCTTGCCGAGGCTGAGAAACCCTGCCGTGAAGGACGGGGCAAATGTCCCGTCACTGTTGGCTGTTGTTACATCTCATCTCTGAATTCTCACTTCTGTTTCTGGTGCTCCTGTAAGCTGCCAGGTGCTGGGACTCAAGTTTCCTTCCCTCTTTGAATATCAGGGGGCTCCTCTTCCTGGGGTCTGGCTGCCCTGCCCCACAGCTGGGTAGTGGAAGCACCCCTCAGGGAAGAACCCCCCATCTCTCCACCTCCTGGGCCACGTCGGAGGGTCTCACGGCCACACGGCCCCCTAAGCGCCACCAGGCACTCTCTTCTCCTGCCAGTGCATGTGTGCCCCTCAGGACATGAGCCTTGGTGGGCTGACCCCACCCCCGGTGGGCTTGCGACCCCATCCCACTAAGGCAATGAGATTCCACCTGAGATGTTGCTAGGACTACCAGGTGAGAGCCTCTGTCTTGTGCAGGGGACGCTGAGCTGGGAGGTTGTGTGTCTTCGTGGAAGTTTTGCCAAGAATTGGGATCAACATCTCTGGGAATGGACCTGACGCAGAGAAAAGCAAAGCCAAGGGATGAAGAAAGATGAAGACCCTGAAGATATCACCGGACACTCCAGATCCGGCTGAGTCCAAAGCCAGTGGTAGTCCTGGACTGGTCTTCACACTAGCCAGTACATTCCTTTTTCTTCTTAAACCAGTTTTTGAGTTGGGGTTTGTCACCTGTCGCTGTCTACTACAGAAATCCCACCTGTCCTGGAGTCTTATTTTTGCCGCAGTTGTGGAATCCTCTTCCCTTTCCTCTTAATCTGCTGAACTCTCGCCCCAGCCTCACTTCCTCTTAAGCATTGAATCCCTATAAGATGAGCTCGCTGATTACCAGCTCCCCCTGCTCTCAGGACCGGTCACAGTTATAATTTCACATTGCTCAGGAGTATTTGATATATGCCTCTCTTCCCCGCTGGATGGGGAGCTCCGTGCGGGCAGAGGCTGGGCGGGATCTCACTCCCACTGCATCCTCAGCACTGAGCTCAGAGTCAGTCTGCCTGGAATGTTCTTCCCCCTGGTCTTTGAGGGCTGGCTCCTTCTCAGAACTTAACGTCTCAGCTCAAAAGTCCTCTGGGACCCCCCCACCCCTCCATCACTCTTCTCACTTAGCACGTCTGAACTCAGTCATCCCGTCACGGATGAGTTTCTTGCCTTCCTTAGCTGGGTTACATAAGTTTTGCCACTATGTCTCCAGCACCAGGAATGGGCCTTGGCCTCCACGAGGTTCGCTGACTCAGTATGTGTGGTCAACCTGCTGAAACAGGCCATCCCCAGGCCTGTCTCACGGTGTCTTCTCACTCTTCCAAATCCTCCAATCCTCCATGTTCAATGCACACTTCCCGAGCATTCACCCCCTGCCTGACCTTGGCAATCAGCTAGGAGTTGGGCTGGGTTCCTGTCCCAGGAGAAGCGTACAGCCTGGTTCACCAGAGCGGGGTTCCATCAAGGCCTGTCAAACACCTGGGTGGAGCCCTCTGACCAGCCCCTGCCTCCTGCGATTTGGGCTTTGCCAGGAGGGCCCCACTCTCTGCCATGATCTTGCTACTCAGTGTGTGTGTCTCTGGACCAGCAGCACAACCTGGGAGTGTGCTAGAAATGCTGAGTCTCAGGCCCCGTCCCAGACCTCCGGAGTCAGCATCTTCATTCCAAAAGCACCTGTCCCTCCCGGGCGCGTGTTAACGTCTGAGATGTGCTGTGCTAGGACGGCTGTGATTCCACCGCTGCTGTGGACCGAATGTCTGCATCCTCCCAAAGTTCATATGTGAAAACCCCTAACCCCCAGTGTGATGGTATTAGATGGGCCTCGAGAGTTGATTGGGTCACGAGGTGGGGCCCTCCCGATGGGATCAGTGCCCTTGTAAGAAGAGACTCCGGAGGGCGCCCTTCCTCTCTCTCTGCCTCCACTCTGCGAGGACGCAATGAGAAGGCAGCCGAGAGCTCTCACTGAGGACTGGATTGGCTGGCAGCCGGGTCCTGGGCTTCCCAGCCTTTGGAACGTGAGGAATGAATGTCTGCTGTGTAAGCCCCCCCCCCCCCCGGGATTATGTTGTAGCAGCACAAGCTGCCTGGGACGACGACCACCGATGATCTATTAATGTAAATACCCCGGGAGGAGTGACACAATGAAACACATGATGCTAAGGGAGGGGTGACTAAAGGAGGGAATTCCTTCCCGGGACAGGAGGCAGCGCTCTGACATGGGCAGCGAGTGCTAGGCTTTTCCAGCAGGAAAGAACGCCCCTGAACTCCATTTTGAGTGAAGCCACCTGGCAAGGCAAGTCCTGTGCTGAAGGTGGGGGTTGAGGATGGGGTCACCAACATTACCAGGGTGTGGGGTGCACAGTGGGGAGGAACAAGCCTGGGATTTGGAGACAGATGACTAAGTTTGGGTCCCTGTAACTTCTTAGCTTTATGGAGCTAGGTAAGCCCCTCAGAGCTTTCCAGCCTCAGTTTCTCCATCTATGAAATGGGTTAATACTCTCCCCTCTCAAGGAAGCTGTTGGAGAGAGGAAGGTATAGTTCAGTGGAAGAGTGTCTGCTTAGCACGCACAAGGTTCTGGGTTCAATCCCCAGTACCTCCATTAAAGAAACTCCAGTTACCCGCCCCCCAAAACAAGCCGTTGGGAAAACTGAGAACCCAGAGAAAAAGGCCACCTCATCAGTGAAGCGTTGTGTAGTAGTGTTTATTGTTACAGTGTTAAAATTCACTCTTGGGAAGACCTTCGGGGCCATGACCAGCAGCTAAAGGTCGGTAACATCATCTCTGCTCGCGGACAACCCATTTCCTTTGCAGCCGCAACCTTCCCAGGGTGTTAGGGCTCAGGAAATTCTCAACAGCCAACAGCAGGGAGTAATGTTAGTGTCAGGAGATGCTATTTCCCACACGCCTTCTTCTAGCCACTCACCTGCCAGGAGACTGCTGGAGCCTTGAAGGGCAGAGCGGAAGTGATGGTGCCCAGCGGGTTTTGGCGGGACAGGGGAGAGCTAGGCTTAGAGCAGTACAGGGTGCTGGTGCCCCTGCCGTGAACACTCAAGTAACATCTTGCCAAACCGTCCCGTTCTGCCAGACACAGCCCAGTCCAGTGACCTCAGGATTTGGGGTCACTGTTCTGAGGCCCCTCCTGCTGGCTGGGCTGTGTGGAGTCCCCTTCCCCTCGGCTTCATCTGATCCAGGTTCTCCCGTGGCTTCCCCCTGCCTCCTGCAGTCTGGGGTCCGATGACTGCAAAGCTGAGGCAGATTTCTGGGAGAAAGGCTCTGCTCAGCCAAGGACAAAGGGGCCTTTCAGAGGCATCGGGGGTCAGGAAGTTGAGTCCACCTGGCAGGTGCCTTCTGATGGCTCTGTCCCGCAGCTTCTGGGCGGAGTAGGGGGTGTCTCTGCCTACCCTGGTTCTCTCCAACCTCTGACACCAACGACCTCTTTTTAAGGAGCCAGCATCCCTGGGCATAGGCAACAACACCTCTCAGAGAAACACATATAGTTCCCAGGTCCAGATGCCATGTTACCCTTTAAGGACCAAGACCACTATTCAGGCCATTTAGACAGGATGTGGCAATGGCAAGTCACTGTTCTGTGGGTGGCCACTCTGCCAGCCTTTGTTAACCAGCTACCAGGTCCTCTCTGCCAAGTCTCTCTGCACCCTCTGCTCTTCCTGCCTGTTCTTGAAGCAGAGTTGACATTCAGGAATTTTTTTTCCCAGCAGACAAAGCTCACCTGATTTAACTCTGTGTGGAGGTTTTTAATTTATCAGCCAGCCCATCCTCATGTTGAAAAGCCAGCTCCAAATACTCCCCTGGCTGCCAGGGATACAGAGCATCAGGGAGGAATCTGCTGTCAGGGCATCATTTGGACCAAAAGGTACAACTGAGGTTGCCTGCATTGCCCCAGGCCTGCCGCCCTAATGCTGCGAATGTTTTGGGCAATGAATGCCACCCCTGCCAATGACCACCCTCCATTGTCCACTTACCCATCTTGTCCCCAGTGGGGCTGAGTCGGGGAACAGTTCATCGGTTTCAGATAATCAGACCAGCATTCAGGCACCTGTCTGTCTGCTATTCCCACTCCCGACACGGGGATCACTGCCCTCTGGGTTTGCTGCTTCCCCGAGAGGCAGATCCTGGGGTCCTGGGTCACCCAGCCTGGAGACTGGCTCGGGAGTGACCTGTGGGTCAGGGGAGAGGGAGGTTTTAACTCCCCTCTCCGGGCCGCGGGGTTCTGCAGCCTCAGGCCCCATGCATGTCACTAAATGTCATACAGGTACTGGATTTGGAACTTCAGCAAAGCCAATCAGGTTCCAGAACTCGGCCTGTCAGGCCCTGGAATCAGAAGTGTTTCCCTGGGAGGCCAAACATTCAGCCAAAAGGGAGCCTCAACCGGCCCACCTACCAGGCATTCGGTTTCCAGGGTAGGAAAGGCTGTGATTGTGTTCAAGTTAGAGAGAGAAAAAAAAAAAAAAAAAAAAAAAAAAAAAAGCCCACGGCCTTGGGCCTCAGGGAGGAGTCGTTTCAAGTTCATCCAGCCTTGGTCTGTGCTTTTTTCGTGAGGGGAAATAATTCATTGCGTTGAAGAAGAGGTGCTTTGCTGGTTCTCGGAGGCTGACACCTGTCGAGTTTTGGAAATTCAAACCTCTCGTGGACTGTTGGTGCAAAAGGCTTCAATGGGGTCGAGCATCATGGTTCCAGCAAGTGATTTGCTTTGAAAACCGAAGTGTAAGTAGGACCCAATTCCTTCTGTCCTTCCCTAATCGTTCCTCAGCATCGAGGTCAATGAACTCAAGCCTGAACATGTGCAAACTGGTTTTCAAGGGTTGTGCACATGGGATTTTCCCCTTTTTGGGGGGTCAAGTCCTCCTGGGGGCTCTAGAGAGTCTGAACAACAAAATTCCTTGTGCTCCTTTTGCACACGGCTCCAACCCAAACAGCCGGAGAGAACCAGTTCACTATCAGTTCCATGCTGTAAATGGGAAATTAGACACCCTCCCTGGACCCCGTAACTTCCCACCTGTCTCCTGAGAGGTTACAAAGTGTTACAGACATTAGCAAGTGTTAATCCTCACAACATCCCCAGGAGGGAGCCCGAAGTATTGTAGATGAAGATGCTGAGCCACAGAGAGGTGAGGCCACTGGGAAGAAGCCACACAGGAAAAGAGCAGCCGAGGGAAGAAGAGGGCTGGGGGTCCTCTCCTCCACGACCTGTGAGATTCCGCTCAGTTATGGCATCGGCAGCACACCTGTGTGTCAGGTGACAGAGGTGTCACAACAAGGATTGTTGGGTTAACAATGACAAGCACTTCCCTGCTCTCAATCCCAAACCCATTGGCACACTTGGTGTCACCGACCTAACTCAGGACACCTGCATTTCCTGGGAATGTTGCTGCCCAGCCCCGCCCCCACAGGGATCACCGCCTGCCTCCACCCAGTGTGGCCGCTCCTGAAGGATGTGTGTAAGTAGCCCTTCAACATGTCCACCCCCATGTGACACACGGCTTTTGGGGTGGGAGGGAATGGCCTTCCCATTTCGCATTCTCCCAAGAGAGACACAGTGACCCAAGTCAGAAGCCACGTCCTCCCTCAGTCATGGGTGGGGGGCATGTGTACTGGGGCCGAGACGTCCACCAGGCCGGCCAGAAGGGCGCACGTGGTGACCAGTCAGCCTCAGGCTTTGCTAGCTCCTGGCGCTGTCACTACCCGGCTCCGTACGTCTGGTTGGAGTCCCACTTGCTCCTCCTGGGAGGGTGTTTTGGGGGACTATGTGCCTTTTCCCACCGTGGCAGCTCAGTTCAAGGCCCCCGGGGCCACTTGGACTGCTCAGTGGCTGAGTCGTTCTGAGATGGAGCCTCGATTCCGCAGGGGCTGGGCGCCCCCGCAGGTCCTCTGCGCCAGTCTCCTTCCAGCGAGCAGGGAAGTCCGCGGCCCGCTCAGGGCAGGCAGGCTGGTGCCTCCTCGTTCCTCGGTGCTCCCATCCAAAGTGACAGCGGTCTGTTGGGGTTTGCCCAGGACTAGGGGAGCACCCTCAGTCCAAGGTCACTATGTACAGTGGCGGCGATCTCTGGCTGCTCTTCTGCCCTGGGTCCCTCCATGCTGGGTCTGGTGCAGCATCGGTTCCTTACACGTTGGTGACCTCCAGGCCGTTGTAGCCTTCCAGATGGCACTGCTCTGGCCTGCCCTGGGAGTCATCGTCTCCACAATCTTCATTTTGAAGGGAGCCGTAGTCATCGTGGAAATCGGGGTCTTTGCTGCTGAAGCCCCTTCCTATCTTTCCCAGGGGCAGCTGTGAAGAGAGGGATGAGAACAAAGGACAGGGAGAAGAGAAAAAAGAATCGAATATTCTTGGATCTGGGAAATGCGGGCTCTCCAATTTGAACTGCTGTGTGACTTTGAGTAGCTCACCTAACCACTCTGTGCTCCTCCTATTTAGGAATAATATTCCACTGCTCAGGGAGACTGAGAAGATTTTGTGAGTTAACATCGGGAGAGAGCTTTGTGTTCCTAACTGGAAGGAACCAGTTGGTTACCAAGGGTGAAAACAAATACAGTCTTTCTGATTATCCATGAAAGTCTGTCACCTTCCTCCTCAGCAGGGAGAGAGGTGAGAATTGGTGTGGGCATGAGGTCTGGCTGCATTCCCAGATCAAGAAGAACTACTCCACCACCACTTGGTGTGGCAGAGAGAGTGTGGGTTTTGGAGACTCGCAAACTGGGGTTTGAATCCATGCTCTGCCATTTCCCAGCTGTGTGACTTTGGACAAGTGACTTGCCCTCTCTGAGCTCAGTTTTCTCAGCTACAAAATGGGATTAATACTTCCTTTCTCCCATGGTAGCTCACAGAGAAAAAAATGTGACAATGAATATATATATATGTTCATGTATAACTGAAAAATTGTGCTCTACACTGGAATTTGACACAACATTGTAAAATGATCATAAATCAATAAAAAATGGTAAAAAAAAAAACCAAAAAACAAAAAACCTTCCTTTCTCCCAGAGTTGTTATGAAGAGTAGAAACCCCACCTGTGGAGCACACGACATGGCAAGGTAGTTGTCGTTACTATGCAGAGTGGGCCCTCAAGGAGTATTTATCTCTTATCATGAACAGATCTCCGCCATGGTAGCCGTGACAGTGCTTTGTAATTCTTTATCTGACTGCCTTTCTTTCCAGATCAGTGTTTCTCAACCTTCTTTTCATTATTGCCCCTCTTAAAAAGAAGACGTTTTAGACACTTTCCCCCTAATCGCACTCCTACTGTGAAATGTCCATACCACAGGGAGGCCATCCATCTGTTTATGTACCACGTGTGTACCTGCGCTTTATGCATAAAAAGAGGAAGGTTTTTTTGTGTACTATCCACCCCCTGAACCAACTTTGACCCCTTTTGGGGGTATGTCACCCCCAATGGGGACACATATTCTAGACCAAGAGGTCTAGGTACCGGGGGTGATTCATTCATGATTATCCCCCAGGCTCGGGATGTGCCTAGAATGCAGTTAGTCCCCAAAAAGGCCTGTGGAATGACTGGAAGAATTTTTGAATTACCCAGTTCCGCCACCTGTGTCTACACACCTCCATCGGAACCTGTGCCGCCCTGAGCCTCCACGGTCAGACCCAACTGCCCGTGTTTTCATGCACCAGAGGCGCATCCACTGCTCTCGGTCTGGTCCCTGGAGCCGGTGACTCTCAGAGGTTGGGGTGGGTTGGAACCCTCTGCAGGGCACTCGGGGCCCCCTTGCCCCGAAGGCCCTTGTGTCAGGAGGCCCAAATGGGCCCCAGAATCTGCATGTGAAGCAGCCGCCCAGGTGAGTCTGACATGGGCAGGTGAGACCTGCACTTTGAGATACACTAAGCCTCGTGGGGCCTTTGTCACTGCGTCTTAACCACCATGCAGGTCCCTTGAAGGTGGCTTCTGGGGCCTCTCTCCTGTGCACCTGTGACCTGGCCCATTGGCTCCCCATCCGCAAGCCAAGACAGAAGCTGGGAGAGGGCAACGGGGGCACAGACAACAAAAAGTCCTTTCCGAGGCTGCGGGACTCCCAGGTGAATGCATTGGGCGACCTACCCGGCCAGCCTTGTATTTGATCCCACCGCTGTTCTCCTCCTTCCCCGCCCGGGTGACGCTGGAGGCCCTCCCAGGGGGCGTTCCGAATCGCTCAGCCTCCCGGATGCCTGTGGAGCTGGGGAGAGACCCACTTTGAGCCAGTAGTGGGGGGCGGTCAGCTGCTGCCACCCAGAGACACTCCCTCTCGCTCACTCCCTCACTTTGGTAACAGTGACCGTAAGTGCGGTTTACTGAGTACCTCCTCTGTGCCACCACCCCTAGAGGTCAGGCTGTCATGCCTGCCCTGCTGATGGGGAAAAGGGGCACAGAGAGGTTAAGCAATCTGCCCAGGGTTACACAGCAGGCAGTGCCAGAGCCAAGACCTGAGCCCCAGTGTCAGAGACTCCAAAGTCTCTCTTAACCACCCGCTCCAGTGTGCTGCAAACCCCATCAGGAAAGGGAAGACCTGATGGGGGAACCCCCACATTTTAACTAATTAGGTGTGGCTTGAGAAGCATCAGGAAAGCTTCCCCCACTGACCTGTTGCCTGAAGTTACCCCCATGACTCCCTTCTTTGCATAGAAGCATCGAAAGCTTCTGTTAGATTAGGATTTGGTAAACTACAGCCTGTGGGCCGAACCCAGCCGGCTGACTGATTTTGTAAACAGTTTTATTGGAACTCAGTCCATTCGTTTGCACGTTGTCTGTGGTTGCTTCCTTGCGATCACGGCAGAGGTGTCTACTTTTGACGTGGACTCTGTGGCTCCCTGGCCTGTGGTGGAAAAAGTCTGCCAGCCCCTGTGTTAGATCTCAGTGCTGCGACGCACAGGGCACGGCGTTGGGGCAAGAAGCTGGTTCAGAACCAGGAGATCTGAACTTAGTTCTCCCAGCTGCCTTCCTTCTGTTCTAGATTTTGGGCAAATCACTGCATCCCTGGGGCTCCCGTCTTTCTCTCTTTGCCTGCAGGGTGGACCCCAGCAATGACAGCGGTTTCTGCACCTTCTCGGTCAGCCTCGCCAATCACGAGATGCTTATGTCGATATCTTTCTTGGGGCTTTAGTGGCTTTGAAATCCTGGCTCTGCTCTTCATTGGCTGCATGACCGTGAGCAAGTCACTTAATTTCTGAGAACTTGGGTGTCTGTATCTGAGAGATGGGGATCATTTTAGAGCCAACCTTGGGAAGGGACTGTGAGAGTTAGTTAAAAAGTGCTTTGGAGCTTAGCTGGCGTCCAAGAAATGGCTAGGGTGATCATAACTCACATTCATGGTTAAAACATATTACGAAGGAAAGGGCTCTGGCTGACAGGCGGTCAGGAGCTGTGAGCCTCAGCTCAGGCCACCGCGGAGGTGGAAACATGAAGAGAATGAACCTTCTAACATCTTTTATGCTGTGTCAGAGAAGCTCTGCTTCTTCCAGAGCAAATTTTGCTGAGAAAGTTCAAGGGAGGGGAGGGTGGCGTGCAGGGACAGCAGGGCTGCTGGGTGGCAGAGGAAACTGAGTTCTAGATCCACAGGGGCCGGGGCTTCCTCACAACAGGGAGGATCTTGCTCCGTGGAAGGTCGGGAAATGAGGTCTTCACGGATGCCTGCCCTCTCTCCTCCACCTGGGGAGGGACTCCTTGGGTCTAGTGGGGAAGCTGTTTGTGCAGAAGCTACGAAAATCTACACTCACACAGCCAGCTCTGAATGCGGTATTGTGTGAAGTGCATTCAATCCCCCTGACTCACGGACAGGAGCTGTTGGATGAGCTTGGGAGAACCCCAGAACCCCTTCTCTTGTTTTTACTGAAAAGGAAATGGGAGTCCAGACAGGATGTGTGTCTCATCCAAGGATACACCTCCACTCGGATTCCCTCTGCTCATCAGCCCGCATCCAGCGTGGCGGGCCCATTTCATCTGTCCAGGTGTTTACCCTCTGGCCACTTCTCAGATGGGGAGCCCAGGGCAGGTGGGCTGACACATCTGCTCACCTGGATGGTAAACACCACTAACATGCCCATCCCTGTCTCCAAACCTTTGTCCCACAGTTAGCCCTGCCTGGAATGGCCATCTCAGTCTCTCAGGCCAGTGCAAACCCTCCCCACCCTCACCTGGCTTTCCTCACACACATGCTGGTCACTCTCCTTTCTCTAAATGTCCAGTTTAACCACACACGTTCTTCAAAGCCTGACTGCCCCCCACCTCTTTCTAGTCTGTGATTCAGTCAGGCTAAAGCACTTTGATTCTCTGAGCCTCAGTTTTCTGATCTGTAAAAGGAGACCACTGTGTTACGAAAGAACAAGTGGGACCCAGCAAAAAAGGGGCCAGGATGGGAAGTCAGGACCATCAGTGTCCCAAGCCCTGGGCTGCCGCCAGCAGCCCGCACTCACTTGGCCGGGTGGAAGATGGCGCTCATCTCCTCCGCCAGGTGTCTCCGGAGGATGTGCTTCCCGCTGGGGATGCCCAGGGCTGTGGCCATGGCCTCAGCGTTGAACGTGGGTTCCAGCACCAGCACGGCGCCGTGGACGCCACTGTTGGTCAGGTTGTCTGCGTACTCCTGAGGGCAAGGCACAAGGGTGGTAAGCTGGCGGGGGTGGTGCTTGGTCCCCTGGGGACCAGTTAGTTTACTACTGAGGGGGAACCCCGCCGCCACTCTTTTAGGGCCATGAGAGCCACGACCGGATATTGTGTCACTGACATACCCCGACCTCGGCAGGCAGCCATAAACACCTGTTCAGTGAGAAGATGGATGTGGATTCAACCCCACACTTGCTTCAGACAGCGAGGGTGGCTCAGCACCCCACCCCCACTGCGAGATGGGGTGCTGCTGTGGGGGCAGGGGGGAGGAGGTCCCTCCTCCTGAGTGACAGGAGGCAGGGTATTCTTGCCAACCTGGGCAACGACGCCCCAGCCCGCACAGAAACGGATACTGATTTGCACACAGACACGCATGGGATTGGCACATGCCCACGAGGCACCCCCACCCCCGCCACCACCCCTCACCTTCAGGTCAATGTCTCGCACCCACTTGAGCACCCGCTGGTTGGTCCAGACCACGGGGTCTATGTTCTGTGTCTCACAGCGGGCCCGGCGCTCCTGGAGGGCCTGGTGCAGGGGGAGAAAGGGGGTCAGCTGGGGGGACGAGGGAGCACGCCAGGGTCGCACGGGGAGCCAGGGTCCGTGGTGCTGGCGGGGACCTCAGCCTGCCGATGCGGGGGGTCCTGGCTGGGCCATCCACGGCTGCTCAAGCTACATCAATCTGTGGCTCGACCTTTCATTCTGGGAAATGGGGAGAAGCCTGCTTCCTGGAGTGAAGGAGCCAGGAGGCAGAGACACCGGTGCCTGGAGGGTGGGGCCGGGTGGGACCCACGGCAGCTGCCTACTTTGTGTATCCCAGCCCCCCTGCCTTGGACTAGGAGCTCAGTGCATATTTGTTGAGGGGCGCCCCCCAGCGAGGCCTATTCTGTGTGGAGCTGAATCCCCCCAGGTCCACCCAGCCTCTGGGGGGCAGCGACTGTCACTCTGGGACAAAACCTCCCCCATGGCCACCTGCAGAGGGGTCAGTGTGGAGTGCTTTCACAGGCCTCCTTGGGGACAAAGGGTTCCCGGGCCCACAATTCCTCCAGCGTGCCCTGAGCAGCCCGCAGCCCCCACGCCCATTTCTACATGTCACTGTCATGATCTTCCCACATATCTGCCTCCTGCACCAGAGGGCTCCCTGGGACCAGGGCCCGTGTCCTCATCACTTCCTGGGCCCAGAGCTCTGTGTTGGGTGTTTGAGAAGGCCACGAAGCCCCTCTTCCGTCTGTCTCCTCCCGACCCTGAATTGCTTGTGCTTTGAGAGGGCTCTAAGAAAAGTAAGCTGTCTGGACTCAGCCCCATGGAACCCAGCACCCCAGGGCCCCTCCCTAGGGGGACTGTTTGGGGACATGTGCCAGTAGGTCTTGGGGGAGCTGAAGCAGATGCCCCGGGCTCTCTGGCTTGGCAGCACTCAGAACAAGGAGTCCAAACTCTGTAACATAGCCCACAGTCCCCTCCTTATCTCTCAGCATCCCTGTTCACTCGCCCACCTCAAACGCAACACGGGAGCAACACAGGACTCTCAGTTCTGAGGCCACAGATCTGTCCCCTGGCCTTACTCTTATGCTGTTCCCTCAGTGGAATGCTTTTCCCCTCATACCTTCTATTGACTGATCCCTGGACTTCCTCCTTCAGGTCTCAGATTAGCTGTCACTATCTCTGGGAAGGCTTTCTGATCTCTGGAAGCTTTTCCTCTGGGTTTCCATAAAACCCTGGGCTTTATGGGACAACCTTCCTTGGTGTTGTGGCCACCAGCTTCTTTGTGGTTCCCCATGATAAGCAGTGGGTCCTTGGAAGATGAGCGTTCCCTGTTTCCCCTGAATTGAGTGCAGGATCTGGCCCATACCCAAGAAGCAGTTGTTGGAAGAAGGGAGGGAAAGAGGAAGGGATGGAGGGAGGGAGGGAGGGAGGGAGGGAGGAGCGGGCAGAAGGAGGCATGGATGGGCAGATGAGCAGATGACTGGGTGGTAGGACAGTGGATGCAGAGGGGGAGCAGGGCTGTGGAGGGGCCCCTCCCCCATGCCCTGGTTCTCACCTCCCTGCTGAAGTTCACTTGGTACAGCAGCTCGATCCCCAGCAGGATGCTGACCTGGTGGAACTTCTTGGACACGTTCAGATGCTTCTCCAGGTCCCGCTTCATCAAGGAGTTCAGCATCCGCCCGTCAACCAGGTGGTTCTGGAAGGCCTGGGAGTACTGGGACAGGCCGATGTCATTCAGCCAGGCCTTGGCCACCCAGTGATGGTCCAGGTCAGCGGCTTTGGACAGGCTGGTGAGGAGAGGCACAGCCAGAGAGAGGGATGGGGTGGGGGAGGGGGCAGAAACAGAGGGACCGGGAGCAATGGGCAGGGGTGGGCAGAGAAGGAGAGAGAGAGGCAAAACCAAAGGGTGGGCAGAGGACCAAGAAAGTCACAGATAGACAGGAACAGGGAGGGAGCGGAGACAGGAAGAGTGAGAGAGAGCAGAGATGGGGAGACGTGGATGCAGGGAGTGGAGAGGAGAAGACAGGAAGAGACACAGGGACAAGGAGAGAGACAGAGACACCGAGAGACAGAGGGAGAGACAGAAATGGAGAGCGAGTCCCAAAGAACAGAAAAGGGATCAACAGACGGAGGGAACAGGAAAAGAGAAGAGACCGCATTCAGACACACCAAGAGTGGAAAGGGACAATGACAGAGCTGCAGGGACGTATGCAGCAGGAGGCAGCACCTCTGGGGCCCCTGGCATCCCCACCTGAGGCCCGCAAAGACTTCATCTGGCCTGTCTCTCCTCGGACTTTGCCCAGAGTCACACAGTGGTAAGTCTTAGAGTCAGAATTGACCCCATGTTTTGCTTATTCCAAGTCCTCTTCTCACTGCCATGTCTCAGATTTCTCTGTATCCCACACAGAACTGATCCCAGTGCTATGCACGTATTGGGTGCTCAATGAGTGCGTCTCAAATGGACAGAAGGTGGGTGCTCCTGGGTGGGGGGGGAGGTCTCCTCAGGTGTCATTCCCCTGCTCGCCACAGGGTGGCAGCCTCGCAGACGGAGTGAGGACAGCGCCTCCCACCTGCAGAGGACTTCAAGAAATAGCAGGTATGGGAGCCTCCCCAGGGGGACCATGACAGGATCCTGATGTGAAAGGGAAATGGTGGACTAACAGAGAGACGCCTGCCGCCCTCCTCCCCAGGCCTGGGATCAGGGCCAGCAGAGGGAGAACCCCTCACCCACCCCCCAGCCTGGGTGGGGTGGAAGCAGTGAGGCGGCTTGCCCTACTGGCCACCACGCTGGAAAACTGGGTGGGATTTTCAACCTCACCTGACTCAGCTTCCTCCTTTCTACTCTCCACCACTCACTCCAGGCACCACTGTCTCCCCCTGGACTGGTCTCCTTGCCTCTGGGGCCTCTCCCATTCCTTCCGCAGGACAGAGCTAGCCGATCCCGCCTCCCTCCTACTGGTCTCCTAGGAGGCTCCTCCTCCTCCTCGCGGTCTTTCCTTCATTCCAAGAATGTGTATTGAGCAGCTACTCAGCTCCATGCCAGGGGTAGATGTTGCCTTAAAGTGGGTACATCTTCCCTCGCAACCCCTTCCCTTCCCCACCCCCATACACTCCTGTCTCTGGCCAACAGCCATTTCCAAGGCTCTGCATCACTGCTGTAAAGGGAGACTCGAAATCCACACCTCCCGTCTCTCCTCTCTTCTGAGTCCCAGATTCTAACTAGCTGCCCTCTTGGCATCTCCTCCTGTCACAGGCATCTCAGATTTAACAGGCTCCAAATGAAACGCTGGTCCCCTCCCTCAGCACTTTCCCACCCCTGATGGTCACCCATCTCCCCGTCCTCACCTGCCCTGCCTCGCCTCTCCCCTCCTCCTCCCCCTCCATCTATCCATCACTCTGGTCAGTGCGCCTGACCCCCTTGTCTCCTTTTCTGGGTTCAAGTCAAGGCCACCTCTGGCAGAGATTTCCGTTAACTACCTCCCTGACTGCCCCCACCACACCCCTTTGCCCCTTCTAGTCCACTTTCCCCATGGCTGCCAGATGGCCTTTCAAATACATCAGTCAGATCATGTCACTCCTCTGCTTAAAGCCCTCACTTAGAGGAAACTTGAACGCAGATTACTAAGTGAAAGAAGCCAATCTGAAAAGGCTACGTGCTGTATGATATTCTGGAAAAGGCAAAGCTATGGAGACGCAAAAAGTTCCATGTTTTCCAGGGTTTGGGTGAGGCGGCGATGAGTAGGTGAAGCACAGAGGATTTTTAGGGCAGTGAAACTGTTCAGTATATAACATTGTAATGACGGATGATTTACATTAAATGTTTGCCCAAATCCACAGAATAGACACCAAGAGTGAACCCTAATGTAAGGTAAGGACTTTGGATGACTATGATGTGTCAATGTAGGTTCAATGGAAGCCAATGTTCCACCTGCTGGGGGATACTGATAATGGAGGCTGTGCACGTGTGAAGGCAGGAGGGATGTGGGAAATCTCTGTAGCTTCTCAGTTTTGCTGTGAAACTAACACTGCTCTAAAAAATAAAGTCTTTAAAAATGAGGGAGGAAACAAAGACTTTTTAAACAAGCAAAATTGAAAGAATTTATTATCAGAAGAATGAACTACAAGAAATGTAAAAGGAACTTCTTCAAGAGGAAAGAAAATAATAACCATATGGAAATTTGGACTACGTAAGGGAGCAAAGAAAACTCCTAAAACTCAACAACAACCAAAACCCCCCAGAAACCACCTGATTCAGAAATGGGCAGAAGACTTGAATAGATATTTTCTCCAAAGAAGATATAAGAATGGCCAATGGACCCATGAAAAGGTGTTCAACATCACTAATCATTAGGGAAATGCAAATCAAAACTACAATAAAATACCACTTCATACCTATTGGGATGGCCACTATCAAAAAACAAAACAAAACAAAACAAAAAAAACCCGAAACAGAGAACAAGTGTTGTTGGCAAGGATGTGGAGAAATTGGAACTGTGCATTGTTGGTGAGAACATACAATGTTACAGCTGCTGTGGAAAATTAGTACAGTGGTTCCTCAGAAAATTAAAAATAGAGTTACCATATAATTCAGCAAAGCCACTTCTGAGTCTATACCCAAAAGAATTGAATTCAGGGTCTTGAAGGGATTTTTTTTGTACACCCGTGTTCACAATAGCTAAAACATTGACGTAACCCAAGTGTTCATTGGTGGATGAATTGATAATCAAAATGTGCTATATCTATACAATGGAATATTATTCAGCCTTCAAAAGGAAGGAGATTCTGACACCTGCTACAACATGGGTGAATCTTGAGGACACTATGCTAAGTAAAATAAGCCAGTCACAAAAAGACAAATACTGTGTGATTCCACTTACATGAGGTACTCAGAGGTACTCAAATTCATATAGACAAAGTAGAGTGGTGGCCATTATACTTGGGGGAGGGGAGAATGGAGAGTCACATTTAGTTTTACAAGATGAAAAGGGTTATTGGGATGGATGGTGGTAATGGTTGCACAACAGCGTGAATGTACTTGATAGCACTGAACTGCACACTTAAAAATGCTTAATGGGAGGGAAGGTATAGCTCAGTGGAAGAGCGCATGCTTCGCATGTGTGAGGTCCTGGGTTCAATCCCCAGAACCTCCATCTAAAAAAAAATAATTAAAAAAAACTAATCCCCACCCCCGCAAAGAAACTAACAATAACAAAGAAGTCTAGCTCATAAGCCAGTAGTGGGAACACTCAATTAATAAAGGGTCAGTAAAAGAGGGAAAAAAGAACAGAGCAGGTTGAAATAAAACAAGAAACCTCTCCTGTGGCTCCCCTTTGCAGGAATAAAACCAGAAGTCCTTGGAGGGGCCTCACAGGGTCCAGGCTCCCATACCCACCGGGCTCAGGTTTTGGGGGTGCTTCCCGGATGCACTGAGTTCTTTGATCCTTGGGTGGTGAGGGTCTGCCCTCCTTCCACCGCACCCACTTCCTTCCAGCCCCACCCAGGCTCTCTTCTCACCCCCAGGTCTCTCCTCTCCACATGCAGGGGCTTGCTCTGACTATGCTGTCTGAACTCGCTCCCCTGACCTGCTGCTCTGCCTCTGGAAATTTCCTTTAAGGCGCTAATCACACACGGAACTTTAAAAATGAATTCTCTGAGTCAGCCTAGTGTTCAATGCAGAGCAGACATGTCATCGGAAGAAGGACTGAGGGAAGGAAGGGTGGGCTCCTGGCTTCACTCTCGTCCCCTCCCCCTGCCTCTCAGCCACCCAGAATCACAGGGTCTCCCCACTTCCTTGTCTCCAGGCCTCCCACCCAGCCTCCTTACCTCCTTAACTCCTGCAGGACTCTGCTGAGATACCGTTCCCCCAAACCCCTCTGGGACCCGGTGCCAGATCAGGACTCCCCTGGTGCCCAGAGCCTCTCCGGGGTCCTGGCACTCGTCACACTGGATAACTGCTGCTCATCTGGCCAGCTGCCCACCAGACCATCAGCTCCCGGAGGGCAGGACCAGGTGCAGCACATCCACGAAGGCCCAGGCTCCCCACCTGGCTCAGAGTTAATGCCCAACACCTTCTGTTTTATAATCCGATGCACAGAAGGCAGAGCGAGGCTGGGTGAGTGGGGCACTGATTCCAGTCCTCTTGGAGGCGGCCCAGCACCCAGCTTCTGAGCTGGAACCTTCTGGCCCAAAGACAGGCTCCCTTCTAGGATGAGAAGGTCCTGGGCCGAGTCCCCCTTGCTGCCCATCTAGGGCTGGCTCCAGCCTTCTCACTTTAGAGGAACACTTCCCAGGCCCAGCCAATCACTGCTCTGGGAGCTGGAGCTGAATCAGATGCCACTGGGCCAGGATTGTCACTGGTGGAAACCAGAAGACTTCTCTCCCGTCTGAAGGAAGGATTTACTCAGCAAATCAATGGTGCAACCAGACGGTGGGTGGGGAGTGGGGGATGGGAGGGGGCCCCTTGCTGAACTGACTTGAGAGAGGCCCGTTTATAATCAGCCGTCTCCATCTGCAGGCTGATAATTAATACACTCCTGCCCTTCCAAACGGTTCTCTTTTCATTAAAGTTGTCCCCATGGGGCCTCAGCTTGGCAACACTTTCCCAGCTGTTGGTTTGAGCGATCGTAAGCATGGAAGTTGAACACAACAGCATGATTTTAAAAGTAATTCAAACAGTTCATAAAATTTGACACTGCCCCACTCCCCAAACTGGGACTGGATTCGACTTTGAAATCTGAATTTCGGCACAGCATCTTGATGTCCTCTGGGTCATTATCCAGCACAGAAAACACGACTCCATTCTGGCTGGATCTCCCTTAGATCCGAGACCTTGCACCTCTATGTCCCAGTTTCCTCCTCTGTAAAATGGGGTTATTTCTGCTTGCTTCGTGGAGTTGTGTGGACTCAAAGAGATAAGAGAAGGTAAAACCCCTATCACAGGATCTGGGACGCATTCAGTGTTTCACAAATGTCAGTAGCTAATTACAGAAGACATCGTTAATGTTTTTAACACAAAGGCAGCTTGGGGTAATGGAAAGGGAATTGATGTCAAAGTCAGATGCTTTGTACTGTGACTTTGCACCCATTATTTCTCTGGGCTTCACTTTCTCCATCTTTAAAATGGGGGTAAGAATGTCTATCCCGCATTGATGTCGTGATGGTTAAATAAAATCATGCCCGTAAAGTTAACAGGTGATGGGTTGGCAGGGGTTGGTGGATTTTGTTGTCAGTATTTAAGGGGAACCAGGCCCAGAGAGGGCAAGGTCATGCCCCGAGTCACACAGGATGTGTTCTCGATGATGACCTCACCGGGGTTCTTACCCTAGAGTTCACAGACCCCTCAAAGTTCCATGGGTGGGTCAGAGGGTTCCAGAATGCAAAGTTGTAAGGATCTGTATATTTCTTTTGGGGCAAGTTTCAGAAGTTTTTATTACATTCTCAAAGAGGACATGATCTCTCAAAGTTAAGGATCCTCTGTCTTAATTTAACCCCCTTCACTTACAGGTAAGGAGACTGAGTTGCAGAGAAGGCAAGTTCACAGGGCAACTTAGAGGCTGGCCAGGACCCCACAGGGAACAAAGCCCTCAAACGAAGGCCCCTCGCTGCTCCAGGAAGCCCTAGGGGGCGGTCCGTGGTTTTTAGTCTTGCTTACAGCTCTCATAATTGTTTGAGATCTGTTCACATCTGGCTGCTGAGTTGAATCCATCCCTTTCCAGGTGCCGGGAGGTTCTCAGGGTTCATCCGAGTTTGGGGGGAACTTGGGCAGCGTTCCCACATTTTTGAGAGGTGAGGCAGGCAGCCGCACCCTGTTCAAGTAACAATGACCATGTTGGAATGAGACAGGGTGGGAGGCGCTTCTAGTTTGGGGATTCGGGGAGGGCCCTGGGTCGGGGTGGGTGGTGAGTGTGAGGTGTTTGTGGGACCCGCAGGAGGGGAAGCTCGTCAGGGGAGGGGTACACGCTGGTACCCTGTGCTCCCCTCCCCCGCCCCATCTCCCCACTCCTCTGACCCTCCCCACCAGCCCTGTCTTCTAGGAGGGCCCTGACCTGCTGATAAGGCCCAGGGCCTTCCTGCCGTGAGTCGCTGCCTGAGTGTCTGATCTCACCTCACCTCTATTTCCTCCCACCTCAGAATCACAAGGAATCAGGCCAAAGGCCCTCTTGGGACACCCAGGAGTTTGCTTTTCCTATTTCTAAACCAGCCCAACTTTCCACTCCTTGCCCCTCCGCCTTTTTTTTTTTAATCCACAAAGCTGCTTATGCAAATAGCACACACCACCAGGTTTGATTAATTAACTGCACAAAAATGATGGGGAAACCAGTGAAGGAGATAATTATGCAAAACAGAAAGTGTAAGATTTACCATTAGTTTTCTTCCCCCTCCGCACTCTGAGGACTGGGGGCAAGGGTCCTCCCTTTTCCCCTCTAGAGCTGCTTGGTGAATGAGGGGCTCCCCAAGAAGTCCTGCTCACAAAGGTCAGGAGCAGGGCAGGCAGCGCGTAGGGCGTATGAGCAGTGGGGGTGGGGCGGCTCACTGTGGACACACCTGCCGGGGGCCCTCCAGCCATCCTCAGATGTGCTTGCTGATAGAAACCCCCTCCCGCCTGGCTCCAAATCGTGCCCACTTCTTCTCTGTCCGGGTCTGCTTTTCCCTGCGTTATGCTGTCTTTCCACACCCTGAAATGGTAAGAGCTGGGGTTTGAGGTGGCAGTAGACAGAACAGATATTTTGGCCAGTTCCCAGGTGCACTCGGGCCAGCCCACCTTCGGAGGCAGAGGCGTTCTGGGGGGGCCCGTGTAGTCCCCTGACGCCCTCATTGGGGAGATCATAGAGCATTGAGGGGCCTCATTTACTGTCTTCTCCATCTTTCTATGGGGAAGGCTGGCCCTGAGTGGGACTGGGCTGTGACCCGGACCCTGCCTAGTGACTTCCTGGGACCTGGCCCTCCTCACGCCTGGCCCAGCCTACAGTAAGCACTTCCCCCCACCTGTGTGACACCAAGTTCCGGGTGCCTTCTTCCCCCTCCCCAGGCGCGTGGCTCACCTCCTGCCGGCCTCGGCGTCGCGGTAGTCCTCGATGGCCAGCCGCAGCTTGCGCCGGTGCAGGGAGCTGCAGACCCCCAGCCCCAGCTCCAGGTCCTCGTCGCTCAGGCTCAGCAGCACCTGCTCCCGGGAGGTGGGGACTGAGCTCCGGAAGGGAGGCTTGGGGATGGGCACCTGAGGCCTCCGGGGCTGCTGCTGGCTGGGCTGCCTCTCCCCGTCTGTCTCCCCGCCGCCCGGCCCCCCGCAGTCAGGGCCCAGCACCAAGGACACCTCCGCAGCCGCGTGGCCTGGGCGCTGCTGCCCCACGAGGCGGTGGAATCCCCGCTGGTCCAGTGCCCGCTCCCTTCAGCCAGGTAAACGAAGGTTAGTCCCATTTTAAAGATGAGACAGCTGAGGCTCAGAAGGGACATGTTGAGGAGATGTGACGATGTACTGGGGACACTGGAGCCTGAACCCGGTTCAGCCAGCTCCTCAATTAGGGCTCCTCTAACCCCGGGGATGGGGTGGGGGAGGGGCTGGTGAGACTCACGGGCGGGCGAGGGGGGCATTCCCACGGGGGCCCGGAGGTGCCCTACCTTCCCACTCTTCACGTTCTCCGCACAGGCCTTGACGTACATGGGCATGGCCATGACCACCTCCAGCCAGGCCTGGACGGTACCGGCCTTCCAGTGGGACATGGGCGTGGTCCTGACCAGCTCCACCTGCTGCAGCCGGTCCACCTGCTCCTCGCTCTCCGACAGGCTGAGGCTCTGGCGCGTGGGGCTGCACTGGCTGTCCGAGTCTGCAACACACAAGCAGGAGGGGGGTGAGGGGGTGAGGGGCAGGTGGGGGCTGCAGCGGGCAGGGACTGGGCGGGCTGCACCCCCTGAGTCTGCACCCCCGGGGAGGTGCAGGAGGAGGGCAGGGATGTCTCCCCGTCCTGCATTTCTTCTTTTTGGAATCAAAATGGTTTTTACTTGTTTTGCTGCCCCTGCCCTTTGTACAAAAGCAATCTATGCCCTCTCCAAAGAAAAGAAGTTGGAAAACTTCATCCAGAAAAGAATAAATGCAAAACAGAAAGTGAAAATCACCCCAAATCCCACGCTACCCAGAGGCAGCAGCTGCTAGCATTTAGTTGAATATTCTTTGGGATACACAAATGCCCGCGCTTACAAACACAGATCCCCACGTTTGCATGGCGCGTTCCGTCTGGTAACACGCTGCTCTCATTTACACCGCGGAGCACATCCTGCCCTCTCAGCAGACATCTGTAATATCTCTTGACTGCACAGGATTCATCAAATGGATGCTCTGTGATTTACTTCGCCCGCCTACTGTTGATGGGCCTGGGTTTCCCTCATTTTTCACTGTTGTAAACAACACAGAGGCAGTCATCTTTGGGCAACTGGGTAATTCATATTTTTAGGATAAATAGAGCCTCAGTTCTACTCCTGAGAGTAGAATACACAGAAGCCTGTTTCTGGAATGGGCCTCGCAGACAAAAACGTCTATCCACCAGCATTTTCCAATCCCATCGGCTGCGTCAACACCTGGTAACACCAAGTTCAGGCGGTGAAGAGCCAATGGAGAAGGGGAAGGAATCTCTCAAAGTAGAGGTAAGTGAAAACCCAAACAGATCAGCTCTCAATACCATGAGAAATGACAAGTATTAAAAAAAAAAAGCCTGATTCGAAATGACCCTACTGATAGCGTATATTACAAATTGTTATAATGAGGTAAAAAAAAAAAAAGCTTCTCCATCAAATCGGGCACATAGTAAAACAATGGGTATGAAGAACACAAAGTTTCTTTTGGAGCTCGGAAGTGTGTGTGCGGTTATTTCTCACTTGCTATACCTTTGGGTACCATCGAAGTTCCATAATAAACATGGATACATTTACAATGGAAAAAATTGGAAAAGTCAAAAAATTAGGAAGCAGTATAAATGGCTACCGGTACAGTTTATCTGAATGAATGATGTTCCATTTGTATGTTGGAATATAGGCAATTAATTTAAAAAACCTGCCACAGGAGAATATTTTTGACATGGGAAAACGTTCATAATCTATTGCCAAATGAAAAAGCACAGTATAAGATACCTGGTACAATGCTGTCGCAGCACGTTAAAACATATATATATATATGATATATATAATGTATAATGTGTATACATATGTGTAATATATACATATATGTAACATGTCTCAAATATGTATATGTATGTAAAATACTGGATGGATAAATGTTAAAAAGTCTCTATCTCTGGAAAGGGGTGATGGGTAATTGTACGTGAATGTGGGTGTGTGAGTGTGCATTTGTGAGTGTGTGCATATTTTTTTGTTTCCCAAATTTTCTGCATTGCCTATATTATTTTTGAAATTGAAGAAAACCACAGCCTAGAAATCTTACTTTTCCAAGTTACAAAGCCCTTTCCCCCAATTCCCTTGCCTCCCTCCGTTTAAACGACTCTTTGGAGCTTGGTGACCACACGCTTCTCCCTCATCCCACCTCCAGCAAAACCTTTCTCCCCAACACCCGGGGGCCTCTCACTGCCCAGCCAGGAGCCCTACCTGGCCTGGAGGATGCCACCCCCGGTCCAGCAGGGCCCTGGGCAGAGTGACCTCACTCTGGGTGGGCAGAGATGATGCCTCCTGCCTTGGTTTTCACCTCTGAAAGTTGTCACGGTGCTGCTCCTGCCCCCAGCCTCCTCCTCTGGGCTGCACTATGGACTCAGTGACAGTGGGATGATGGGGCCTGTCTGCACTGGATGGGTAAGGGTGAGAGATTACTGCAACATTATCATATTTCCCTTCTCAGGTGGATGGAAGGTGACCCCCGCCCCAGCCTGGGAAACAGCAGAGGGCACGGCTGTGCAGGTCACAAACATGAGAACACGTGTCGCCATGGCGCCCAGGAATGTGGAGATGGCAGCTGCCTCTGCAGCCCTGCTTGGGGGCTCCAAGTTCCTGCCTGGTAAGAGAGTTAGCTGCCCAGCTAGAGTCCTTCTCCTGCTGGAGCTGGGCTCCCAAGGACGGGCTTGGCTTGCAAGGAAGCCTTTCTGTTTGGGTCCCAAAGGTGTTAACTAAAGGGCATCGTCCTTAGGCTGGAGAGATCTGAGAACCTCTGCCTTGTTACATGCTTCTGGGAAGTCCTGTCTCTGTTACATACTTCTGGGAAGATAAGAGAAGATGTGTGGCTGAAGCTGGTTACCCCAAATTCCAAGACATGTTGGAATTGTCCATTTGGACCAGCCCTGTGGGAAGAGACCTGGCTTTGGAATTGAACAGACCTTGACTTTAGGCAAATTCCTTAACTTCCTGAAGCCTCAGTTTTCCCATCTATAAAATGGGTATAATAATACTAATACTATCTACCTTCTAGATTAATACATCTATTATAAATTCTGAGTATGAAGCCATAGTATGCATTCAGTCAAGGATGGCTATTGTTGGGAATAAAGTCCCCTGGGGCTCAGGCACTTTTTGGTGACACCCGGCAGTATTTGCCTCAGTCTCCCTGCATTCCTGAAGGAAATGTGGCTTGAGTTCAGCTCAGGTGCTTAGAGAGGGGACCCAGTCCCACTTGTTGTCAAGCCTAGCTGGGCAGAAATTCCTTGTCCCACTGGACTCCGGCCTGGTCCAGGTGGGAGGGGCGGGGCTGTCTGTGAGGTCAGGGGTGGATTTGTCTGTTCAGTGTCAAGGCCACTGGGGAGGGGGTGTGTTGTTTGGCTCTGTGTCCCCCGAGTAAGGGAGATCAAGGGGCATGGGAAGGGGAAAGACAGGAGGGAGAGAGACGAAGAGAGAGGGAGAGAGAATGGAAGAGACGCTGTAAGAGCACGTCCAGGAAAGGACTAGTGCCACAGAGACAAAGACAGAAAGATCGACTGAGGAGAGGGGATGACAGAGAAGTGGACAAAGGGAAAAAGCAGACTTCCCGTGAGTGTGTATTTTCCTGAGCTCGGTGTGTCTCTGTGAATGTGTGTGGGTTATTCTGGAGCTAACAGGCCCCAGGCCTGCGAGGGGAGCTGGCTTTTTAATTCACATTATTTATGGCGTCCAGGCTCAAGGAATGCCAGAGGCCACTTTGGTTCATGTGAGCAACATTTCGGCTTCTGAGAAAAGACAGCTATTCACCAGCCCACCTCCTTCCCCGACCCCGCAGGACTGAACTCCAAGGAAAGGATGCTGCAGGAAGATGGGGTGGGGAGTGGGGGTCTGTGGGGCCATGAACCATTAATTAAAAGCAATTTCCAAAATGTAGGCATTATGGTGCCGGATATTATGTCTGGGATTCCATCAGTTCTGGCTTTTATTTCCCCTCTGTCTCAGCCTTGAGAGTGGGAATAACTCAAGTTTATAGCCAGGCAGCTCTGCGAAGGCTGCGGTGTTAGAGGGGCCGGTTGAGCCCCTGGCAAAGTCCGGAGAGGTGCCACCAAGAGGCAAACACTCCGGATCCTTCCAAACACCGGGAGGACCGTGGTGACCCTGGAAGGACAAGTTCTGCATCCTCTCTCCGACCCCGAGCACATGCACGCACCACAGAACATCAGCAATTGGTTACTGAGGTTTCCTGCAAACTGTTGGCCTAGCACAGGGGCTGGCGAACTGCAGCGTGAGGGCCAAGTCCAGCCCTCTCCCCGTTTTCCTAAATAAAATGTTGTTGGGACACCGCCATGCTCATTTGTTCACACATTGTCTAAGGCTGCTTTCCTGTTAACAGTAGGAGAGCTGAGTAGTGGTGACAGATTATCTGGTCCAAAACGCCTAAAATATTTACTCTCTGGCCTGAAAGATTATAGAAAATCCTCGACAGAAACCCTGAGGTTCCAAGATTGGCCTTGGACTCTGAGAGAGCTGGATTTACCAGCCAGAGGATGCTGGGGAGGTATTTTCAGTTTTCCCAGCCTCGCTTTCCCCATCTGTGACATGGGGTGATAACAGGTCTATGTGAGGCCTGAGGGAGACCATACATTCATGCATGCGAAGTGCTGGGCCCGGTGTCTGGCCTACAGGGGGCGCTCAGTGGCTGCGTGGGGTCCTCTGACCTCTGCAGGCTCCTGTCACTCACAGTTGAGACTGGCTCTGTCCAGTACAGAGTGGTGAGCCCACGGTGAGCAGTGCTGACAGGATAAAATACACTCTAAATTCAGCAGAAAAGACACCCTGGATTTTGATAGACTTTGTACAAAAAAAAATAAACTATCCATTCATAATTTTTATATTGATCACATACTAAAATGACAATATTTGGGGTATCCTGGGTTAAATAAAATATATATTATTCAGGCTCACTCATCACCCATTTCTTTTTACTTTTCAATGCCCCTACCAGAAAATCTAAGATCATGTATATGGTTTGCAATTTATTTTCACTGGGCAGAGAGGGTCTGGATGAAGATTTTTGTTTGTTCATTTTCTTGTTCCGGTCTCCCCCCTCTGTTGGTTTGGAAGTTAAGCCTCCTACTTCTCTGTTTTTGGTTCAGTGGTTCTGGAAGCATGGTCTCTGGGCCAAGAGGAGCAACAAAACCTGGGAACTTGTTAGAAATGAAAATTCTGGGAGTCCACGGCAGAACTGGGACAGAAACTCTGCAGGGGTGGGGCCCAGTAATCTGTGACTGAACAGGCCCCCCAGGTGATTCTGACATATGCTCAAGTTCTAGAACCTTCTTTAATAATTACTCTTGAAGTCTTACTGTGCCTGTTTATCTCAACAGAACCTCGGGTTGAGGAATACTTTAATGTCCTCTCCTAAACAGGATAATTCTTTCTATTGTCACAGTTTATTGCCATCTCGATTACCTTATACTGAGAATATTTGCTTAAAATAATTTACCTACATGTTTACCGATTTCTTTATTTCTTGTGTCCCAGACCTCACTTCTGGGATAACTTTTCTTATTCCTGAAGAACATGATTTAAAAGTTCCTCCATTAAGAGTGTTTTGGTGGTAAGCGCGTATGACTTGTGTTTACCTTAAAAAAAAAAAAGTCTATATTTCACCCTTGTTCTTAAAGAGTTTTGCTGGCTACACGGTTTTAGGTTGGCAGTTTTTTTCCTTTTTTTCGCATTTGGAAGACGTTGCTCCACTGTCTCTTTCTTCTTTTTGTTAAAGAGAAGTTGGCTCCCAGTCTGATTTTCTTTTGTTAGCTACTTGTAAGATTTTTTTTCTTTGTCTGTAGTGTTCTGCAGTTTCATTATGAAGTGGATAGTCGTGGACTTATTTTTATTTATCCTGATTGATATAAGTGCACTTCCTGTATCTGTGGGTTTATTTCTGGAATATTCTCAACCATTACCTCTTAAAATATTCCCTCTTTTCCCATTCTGTTTGCTCTCCCCTGGGGTTGGACCTTTTTTTTTTATTATTATATTTGTTATGGCAACCTGTGAGCAGTGATCTTTAATGTTACTATTGCAAAAAGATTACAACTTGCTGATGGCTCAGGTGATGGTCAGCATTTTTTTTTTGCAATAAAGTATTTTAAAATTAAGGTATGTACCCTTTTTTTTTAGTCATAATGCTATTGCACACTTGATAGAGTGTAATACAGTGTAGCATGACTATTACATGCACTGGGAAACCAAAAAACTCATCTGACTTTCTTTATTGTGGCATTCACTTCACTGCCGTGGTCTGGAACCCAACCCACCACATCTCTGAGGTCTGCTTGCAGTCTACACTGTCCAATATGAGAGCCGTTAGCCACATGTGACTATGAGCACTTCAAATATGGCTAGTGCAACTAGGAACTGAATTTTAAATTTTATTTTATGTTAATGAATTCAAATATAAGTTGACATGGCCATATGTGGCTGGTGGCTATTGTAGTGGACCAGAAAATTTTAATTTCTCAATGGTTTTCATCAACTTATCTCTCTGCATTGCATTCTGTATAACTTCCATAGACATACTGTCCATTTTTCAATTCTCTCTTCAGCTAGTCTGCTGTTTAACCCATCCTTTTAAAAAAATGTTACCAACTCTCTATATATTTAAATTTCTAAAAGTTCTATGTGGTTCTTTTTCAAGTTTGCCTGGTCTTTCTGGATAGTTGTTTGTTTAGATCTATGATTTCAGCTTAAGTTTCCTTAAATATCGCGTACATATTATCTTGTATTTGGTATTGATAACTACTGTGTCTGAAAGGGGTTGGGGGGTCCAAATTTGCCGTTTGTTTCTGCTGATTCTCCTGCATGCTGAACTCATATTTGACCTTATGGGGATCTTTGGGGTCTAAATAGCAGACACTTTCCTCCAGAGAGGGTGGACATGGCTTCTGCTGGGGCCGGGAGGAGGTAGGGAGTGGGGATGGTACCTGGGAGCAGGGACCACTTCGTTGTTGTCAGAGAGGCCCTGGGAGGAGGAGAGAGTCACAGGTTCTGATCTTTGGCTTTGCATCCTCCTCCCGCCCCCCAACAAGGTTTGCTCTCCTGTTACCAGCCCTGATGCCAGCATCTGTCCCCAGGACAGACTTAGGGTTTCGCATTTGGTCATCACTCACTGCTCCTGTCCTGGTAGCTCACAGCCTTTAGATTTTGGATGGGGTCATCGCGGGAATTTCCCTTACTTTTGATGAGACCAGCAATGTATTAAAAAGTATGTTTTATTTCAGGTTTTAGTGGTTTTATATGGGAAGGTCCTTTAGAGTCTGCCTTCCTCTGCACTGCCCCGAATGGACATCCCTCTTGCCATGTGCCCTGACTGCTCAGCACTCTCATTTTCTGCTGGCATGTCATGCGTGGGTCTGTCCACCTGCCCTGCCTGCCACCAAGGGAATCCCTAAGTCAGTGGTCAAATCTAACCAACTCTTTGTCACCCAAGCCTGGTACATGGTGATGCTTAATGCCATTAGCGGTGGTAAAAACCCAAGTTATGGGAAAGGGATGGACGATACCGTTTTGTTTTGTTCTTAATTGGAATCTGCCCAGGGGAACTCTTCTGCTCAGTACCTTTCACTGGCTCCCTGGATAAAGCCCAGGTTCCTTCCATGACAAGGCTCCGTGTGACCCAGATTTGCCAGCTTCTCAGTCTCTCACCCCTTCCCTCGACACCCTGAGCACCCCGGGCTACTGGGGAGCCCGGTGCTCCTGCCTCTCCACCTTCCTCAGCTATACCTGCTGCTCTGTCTGCCTGAAAGGTGGCCTCCTGCTGTCTTCTCTGCCTGAGCTCCTGCAAAACCTTCAGGGCTCTGTTTAAATGTCGCCTCTTCGGGGACCACTTCTCTTGTCAACTAGCGGAGGCCAGCCCCTGCCCCCCCAAACATACACACCTCCATGCCCCCCAACCCACACTCAGGCTGTCATCATGCCAGGTGCCGAGCCTGCACTTCTCAGAGCTGAAGTTAATTAACGGTTGTGTCGTTATTTGCAGAGTGTCCCTGCCTCCCACTAGATGTCAGCTCCGTGAGGACAGGAGCTGGGTCCATTCTGCTCCCTGGGTGTCTCTGGTACCGAGCAAGGGCCCAGACCAGTGGTGAGCTGGTAAATGTTTAACAACCAGCTCTTGTATTTTTAAAAAGTGTTCGGATTTGTAGCATTTGTTTGTTCCCCACTGGTGTGACTATGCCCACTGTGGCCGATTTCAGTTTCCAACATGAGGCACTGGACTTGGAGATGGGAACCAGTTCCGAGCCTGTCTGAGCTCCAGCTCCAGCTCCAGCCCGCTGCTGCCTGGAGCAGGGCGGGCTCTGTGCGTTTTAGTTAAAAGAAGGCAGGCAGGTTGGAGGTGAGGAGGGAGGGAGCAGGCCTCCCACTCCAGGCGCCCCTTCAGCCAGCCGCACCTCCTTTAGGCCACGTCAAGATGCTTGTGGTTCCTCAAATGTACACGTGATCTCACTCCTTTTTCTTTGCCTGTGGCAGGGCTTCTCGAGCTTGGCACCATTGAATGACATTTGGGAGCGGACAATTCTTGGTCACTGGGCCATCCTGTGTTTAGCAGCGTCCCTGGCCTCCACCCACTTGAGGCCAGTGAGCACGCAGCGTGGCTGCTCCTAGTGCCCCCATCCTTCCATCCCCGGCCCCTCTGTCCTCAGACCAGCCCTGCTCCGGCAGCCAACCCCGGTCAGAACTCCCTGCCCTTCGGCCGTGGCAGGGGAGCCCCTGTCAACACTTTTCAAGCCAAAAAGCTGAATTCTCATTTTTTTAAACACTGCATTCAAATGTGAAAAAGTGACATTTTATGCCCTGATAACGGCCGCTGCATTGGATGGAGATGCTTCGCTAAAACCTCAGTCACAATGCCTGCAAAATACTCTGTGCAAAGGTCAGGCCCTCGGAGCATGGGCCGCGGGGACAGCGTGGTCTAAATGGCATCAAGTCACCAACTGTGCCACCACTGGGGTGATGGCAGGACTCCGGGTGGCCACCACTAACCCCCAACACCCCGACCCCAGAGTCAGTGGGCCTTTGGAGGCCCTGAGCTAACAGCTGAGGGCACTCCCACCACCATGTGTCCCTTAAAATGCACTAACCCATGTCGTGCGCAGAGAAGTCCATCACAGCTCTGCTCTCGCCAGGGAGGGCTCCTTCCCTCCCCCTCATTTTGGGTGCTACTGCCCGGCCAGCGTCTGAGCTGTGTTCACTGTGTCTGTCCCCTGGCCCAACAGGCCCCTAGCCTCGGAGGACACCTCCCTCCAGCCACCCTTCCCGCCAGCCCGAGTATTGTCCGAGGTGTCAGGGAATTGATTTCATGGAGCTGGCAAATCTCCCAGGTGTACGCTTGGCAAGTATTTCCTAATTTTACAGCCTTCGGAGGAAGATTCTCAGAAGAGGTCCAGGGAAGGCAAACAAATGATGATCCAAAGAGAGCGACTGTCTGCTTTTTAAAAAAAATGCATCAAAACTTTCCTTTTTCCTCCTCGATGACCTGCTGCAATGCTGAATAGTACCCACATTTGGGAGGGAAGTCCTTCTTAGAGTCTAGCTTGCACCTGACATCTCCTGCCTTTTTTGCTTCCACCAGGAAAATATTCCAGCTGGCCGCTGGCCTCCGTGTGTATTCCCAGCCTCGGGCTTCTTTTCTGACCTATTTTCCTGGCCAACCTCCTTACTGGTAAGTGGGCCTGGAAGGTGGATTCTGTGAGGAGTGAAGGGAATCTTTAAACAGAGGCTATGGGCAGGAGGCATCTTCTTCACATGCCCATAAAGGGATAGTGCAAGTTCTTGGAGGCAAAGCTGGGAGTGATGGACGGTGTGGGGTCTGGGGACCCCTAATGGATCTGCAGTCTCATCTCTTCCCTTCACTGACCCTCCCAGCTCCCCTGTGGGCCTCAGGACATCTCTGCTCAGCCTGCTTCCATGAGCTGAGTGGACTGTGGTCCCTGTGATGGCCATGAGACCCCATGCATTTGCTCACTGGAACAGGGGACCACCGCTAAGTCAGATCCAGGATCCTCTGGCTTGGGCATGGCATTTGGAGGCGATGCCTCTTTTTGGATCCTCATCGAATAATGCACCTGTCCAAGCTCCCACCTCCCTCAAAAAGGCTTGCGACTGCCTCCTGGAAATTTCGGGTACCAGTGGTGAGAGACTGTACTTCCTGCCCAAAGGCCAATGTAGGAACAAGAAAGATGTTCAGGAGTAGCATTTGTATAGTTTCCTCCAAAATAAAGAGCCCTTTGGCGAAGCTCGTGCTGGGGGCCTTCCTACAACTCAGATGCCTATAGGAACCATCTCAGAGAAAACGGGTGCTCATCATGGTGGTCAGTCATGCATCCTGAACGCGATACCTGGCAGTGTCTGCAGCCAGGGCTGGGAGCCCCTCTCAAACCCATGGATATGTTTGTCAATTCCAGAGCCTTGGCACAAGGCAGAATACCCTGGGACATTTCTACCCACTTCATTAAATAAGCCTTCTCCTCCCTCTTCGATGACCTCCTTTAATTGTGACACCCCTGTTCGGCCTCCCTCCAGGACCAGAATTCTGGAAATGAGAGAAGCAAGCCTTCTTCTAACGGCTCATGGTTTTATCAACTTCACGTCTATCTGCCTAGACAGGGGTGTAGTGCAATAATGTGCTGGCCCCCAGTTCCTAGTCTTGTTTCATCACTTACTATGTCTCCTTGGGCTGCCCCTCAGAGCCTCGGTTTCCTCATCTGTAGGGTTGAGACAATAATACACACTTATGTGATTTTGGTGACGACTACATGAGGATACTTTACGTCATCTCATTGTTTACATCTGCATCCTCAGCCCTTAGCACTAGGCCTGGAGCGTAGAAAGTGGTCAGCCAATGTTTGTTGAATGACTTAATGAGTGTATGTAAAGTGTCTACACATGCCTGGCGCAGCAGGCCCTCAGTGAATGTCAGCAAGTCATACTGTACAAAGCCAATCTTCGCCCTCAGTCCTCAGTCCTCAGCCTGACCCCCTCTCCACTTCCCTGGGCCTCTGGGTTGCAGCTGTCTCCACAGTGATGACTATGCATCCTGCTGGGATTTCTGGGGAAGCATGGAGTCGCCCTTTTGTCAGGCCCATTAGCACCTGCACCTGAAGATGAAGCATCCTTCCCCCACATCCTCTCTGAGTCCCACAGAGCCGGCCAAGTCCATGAGAAGTAGTTTGGTGACTTGGCTGGGCTCTCAGGCTGCAGGTGGGCTGACCCAGTCCTGCCGGCCATGTGGGCCTCTGGGGGCCGGAGTTCCTGGGGGCTCAGTATTCCTGGGCTGACTGCAGGCTTCTGAGGACAGTCCCACCGCTGCTCCCCCAAACACCCCAAGCACTGGGGGTACTGCTCTGGGTTCAGAAATGGGTGTGGTCCTCCTGCTGCTTGGCTGTCCAGAGAGGGAAGGGCAGGAGGGCCCTGCAGTGAAGGAGGATGTGTGCTGTATTGAAACAGGCACCTATCTGGGCCCAGGGACTCTGATCAAGGGGAAAGACAAGGATGTCATGGCTGGACAAGCTCACAGAGAGAATCCAGACGGGAGAGGGCAGAGCTGGTGGCCTGGAGACATACTGGGGCCACAAAATTTCTTTTTTTCTAAAGGACACTAAAATGAAAAAAAAAAAAGGTTGCTAACATTAAAGAACTGGGGTGTATTATATGATATTTTTGGCTTCTCTTGAAAAACCAGGAGCTCTGGAAGCACTGGAGCCCAGCGAGGCTGCTTCCTTTAGATGGAGCATGTGGAACCCTGTGGCTCTGCAGCCCCCATGCACCCCCTGCGCTGACCTGGTGATATGGGCGTGTATGAGCCCGGCACAGGGCTGGCCGTGAGGACGCTCACAGAGGTGAGTCCTTGTCATCATCACCAACCACACCCTGCAGTGGGGCCCCTTAGAGCTGATCTAGAACAGCAGACAATGAATGTCACTCCAGCTCGCACGGGAGGCCTCCCCCATCAGGACAGCGAGCGCTGCCTGGTGCTGTATGATGCGTGGGTGTGGCGCACTGCATCCTCCCCTGGGAGGGAGGTGGACGCGGGTTCCCAGAGGCCCCTGTTACAGATGAGGAAAGTGGAGCTCAGAAACACCTGTTAGCTGTGTGCACGGGGCACAGCTGGGCTTCAGAGCCTGGGTTTTATCCCCCTGGTCCCACTTCCTGTCTCGAAGCCTCCCGCTGGGCTGGGACAGGCAGCTGCAATATGCTGGCCGCTTCTATCCATTTCTGATTCTGTCTTTGCAACAGCCCTGTGAGAGAGGCAGTCTTTTGTCCATTTCACAGAGGGGGAAACTGAGGCTCAAAAGGACTAGGTGGCTGGCTTAGGGTCACTCAGCTAAGTGCTGACTCTGGGACAAACCCAGAGATCGGGCTCCCCAGCCTGGGTCTTCCCTCGACACCCCTCTCTGACTGCTTGGTTGTGGTCAGTTCTACTGGGCTCAGGCTGTCACTGGAATGACTCTGTTTCCTGCGCACACATGAAAAGATGGAGGGAGCTGGGGAGTGATTCACACACCCGAGCTGCCATAGGTAACCGGGTCTGTTATTTCCAACCCTCAACTTGTAGCCAGCCCCCGGATTCCCTCCGACTTTCAGAGAGCTTCCTCCTCTGGCACCACAACTCTGGTCTCTAAAGTGACAGCTGACAGAGACGGTCTTCTCCCCTCCCTGGCCTGTGTGCCCCCCAGCCTCGGGCTCCATGCCACCCCCAGAGACATGGGCCTCCTAACCAGAAAGGAAGCTGGTGCTGGGCAGGCGTGGGGCCAATTTGGATGTGACTCCAACATCGCCAGCCTGTCCCAGGGAAGGCAATTAGGAAAGCAGCTCAGAGCTGGGGGCGTGACTGGGCAGCTGCAGCCAGAGGTCCTGGCAGGACGGCGTGCCCGTAACTCTCCCTGCCCCAGGGCCCTGTGGCAATAGGGCCCTCTGTCTACACCTGGGATGGCAGCAAAATGAGCCTCTGGGACTGGCATTTCTCAGCCAATCTGCGGGGGCCTTTCTGCCTCTGCAGATGCTGCATGGATGCAGCTTCTTGGTGAGTGAAGGAGATGCTCAGATAGACAGAGGTCCAGACCCCACTGGCCCTGCACTTGGCTCACCTTACTTCTTAAGGCACTCGGGAATCCCACGTGGGCCATGGGGACTTTCTGTGGCTAAAACAAGTCAGAAATGTGGCCGCTTAGAGATCTCCAAAGAGCCACTGACTCAGCACCTCCAGGCACGGAATAAATGGGGCTGAAGGAGCCACTCACCCCGGTACCCTCCCCAGAGTGCTCCATGGAACTAGATGAAAAGGCATGGTTCCGTGGTCACTTGAGTTTGGGAAATACAAAGTGGAGAGAAATGAAACAGTTTTCTTCACTGCAGAACTTGCCAGAAACTTGAAAAAAAGCTAATGTTTATGTTGGCGATACTATGCGTTGTTTCTAAAATGGATTGACCCAGGGCTGTGTCTTCCCCCTGGCTGACTCTTGTGGTTTGCGGCAGCTCGGGGCCCTGGCCTGGGAGTCAGCAGCCCCGGGTTCCGGAACCGGCTCAGCCACCGAGGCCCTGCCTGGCTGTGATGTGACAGGAGTGGGTGAGAGGCCACCCTAAGCCCTCTCAGCTCTAAAACTCTTGCTCTGTCTGGCCCTGTACCTGGGCCGGCCCCGGCAGCTGAACTACCCTGGGCCAGTCTTGGCATCTGCACGAAGGGGCCTGTTCTGCCTACCTCGCGGGGCTGGTGAGAGGCTGAAATGAGATAGATCATTGTTGTCACTGTCACCATTGTCATCGTCACTAACATTTACTGCTACCTGAGCTAAGCCTTTTATACTTAGTAACTCATTTGCAGCCGCCTCCGACAACATCTTACTGTCCCTAGTGTCCATGTGAGGAAACTGAGGCACTGCCTGGTTAAGTAACCCACCTGTGGTTACCAGGTGGTACATGTCAGGACTGAGGTTTGAACCCAGAGTGTTTGCCCAGAATTTATGTCTTAACCTTGACCCTAGTCTGCCTGTGAAGGGGCTTTGTAAACTGTGAAGGGCTGTGGCCTGGGAGTGGCATTGTTCAACATAGTCTCACTGGGGTTCCTCCAGGGGACATGTATGGCCCCCTGGGGGGATCTCCGGCCCTTGACTTGCAGGCTTTCAGAAGTTGGGGGGCCCGTGAGTAGCTTCCACTTTCCTGTTCTGCCAGAGTTGAAGAGGGAGGGGGCCTGTAGCACCTCCTTCCAAGGCGGAGGAGGGGTGAGAGTGAGCAGGGAAGTCTGGGGGTGTCCCTGGGGAGTAACTTTTCCACAAGGCCAGGGCGGGAGGAGGCCCCAGGCAGCCCCTGCCTCTGCTCATCCCGGAGGCCCTCGGACAGAGCTTAGACAGGACCTAAGCCATGGAGTTTACGCTGCCTTCATGTTGCAGAACTTTGACTCAAAGTCGAATCTATAAGATAAATAAACTGGAGCTTTGGGCTGAGGGGCAATCAGTGTAATGGGGGAATTGGCCTAGGACACCAGGGACTCATTAGACTCCACAGGCCACAAGTGGGTAACCACTGATCTGGTCTGTTTTAGAGGGGACCCGAGGCCCAGAGAGGGAAACTGACTTGCCCATGGTCACACAGCGAGTCCTTATCCAAGCTGGGAATGTCCAGAGCTAGGCCCAGGGCTCCTGACTGCCCTGGGCTGGGGCTGGTGGGACTTCTGGGATGGAGAAGGCTGGGCTCCTCCGCAGCAGCTCCACCCCTGACCTCTCCCCAGGGCACAACTTGGGCTGCCTTGCTCCCAGTTTAGGGCTCACCACCCGACGTCCACAGGGGCACCAGGCCAAGGCCAGCGCATCCTGCCAAGGCTGGGCAGAAGCCACAGTCAGCTGCAGGTCAGGTGAAGTCTGAGATGGTGGACATCACGCTCTGAACTTGGACTTCACGCAGGTTTGCCTCCTGCCCCCACCACTCCTGGCTGTGTGGCTCTAGGAAAATCGAGGACCCTCTCTGTGACTCTAATAGGGGCACAGCTGTGGGCTTCTGAGGCTGCCTGGGAGGCAGCAGGTACTCACACCTGCCCATGCCCTTGGTTCTCTGCCTTGCGGGCAGCCTGGGGTCTTACTTGGGTGTGGTTCCTCCCTCCCTGGGGGATCTGGAGCTGCTCCAGGAGGGTGGCCTCAACCTACTTCGTGATGGCCCCTCGGGGAAGCTTCCAAACGGCAAGTCTGCACTGAAGCCCAAGGGCAGGATGCTGCCCCCGGCCACAGCCCCACGTGACCCCCTGCAGCTGAGGCCACAGTCGGAAGCTGGTCACAGATCCCAGGGTCTCACCCCCAGACCTTCTAATTCGGTAGGTGTGGGCGAAGCCTGGGAATCTGTATCCTTAAAACTCAAGACTTGATCAGATTTGACAACTACAGATCTATGTGTGGTTCTCAAACCTCTTGTTTTCTTTTCCTCTTGCTCACTTTTTTTCTAGGATGGGATCCTCCAAATGGATTCTTGCATGGAGGAGTGAGAGCAGAGCTTCTGACAGAAGGTGGGGCTTGGGTCCTGCCTGCGCGTTCTTTCACCAGCTGTGGCCCCCTCTTGAGGGATCTCTGAGGAAACCCCAAGTTTTCCGTGGAACACAGTTTGCAACCCCCCCGATTATTCCAATTTCTTCCTCTATTGGGTGGAGAAATTGAGCTCCAAAGAGCTAGCCTACAGGGCGAGGCTAGTGAGGCTTTCTTAAGTTCTCTGAAGCTTTCTGTTGATCAGTTGTGCCTAGGGGAGAACTCAGGGGCCAGTGGCCAATCAGAGACTATGTAGCACAGTTACTGAGAACACGGACTCTGGAGCCAGGCTGCTGGAGTTGAATCCAGGTTCTGCCTCTTCCTAGCTGTGTGACTTTGGGCAAGAACTTTCCCTCTCTGTACCTTGGTTTGTTCATCTGTAAAATGGGGACAATAACAGTATTTATCTTAGACGGTTGTTGGAAGAATCATATGAGTAAATATCTGTAAAGAGTTTGAGGCACCCCTTACTGCCGGACTAGGCTGGCCCAGGGCTCTGACACACATCTCCTTATAAATGTGCCACCCTGGGGTGACCCCTGGAGCTTCTACCTCAAGAACCCAGCCTTGAGCAGCCTAATTGCTTCCCATGGTCTAAATTTCTCCATGCAAGCCATAGCAGAGAATGTCCTTATTTGAACTCAAGAAAGACAGAATGTTTTCAGAGCTGGTAGATTCTAGGGGCAACCACATCAAACCCTCACTTTTCTGAGGTGGAGAAGCCCAGATTCCCTCACAAAGCAACACTGGAAGGGAATTTGGACTCTAGGACTGTGCGCACAGCTGAGGGATGTCAGGTTCCCATAGCCCGATGCCCCAGTTTCACCCTCGGGGCTCAAGATTCACTTTTGGGCTCAAGATGTATGTCACACTTTTTTCCTACCTCTGGTTGAACTTAAATCCACTCAAATCCTGGAGAACATACGCCATGAGGCCAGAGCTTTCCAGGCTCCAAAACACACTCAGCCCACATTTCCGAGCCCACGAAGAAGGAAGGGTTATTGCACCTACTTTGTAGGTGAGGATGCTGAAGCTCACAGGTCAAACTACTCGCTTGAAATCAGATGCCAGGCCAGAGCCGGAGCGATTACCCAGGCCTGGCCTGCCCCCCTGGTGGGCTGCAAGGGTCCTCCAGATGGAACAAGGCATGCAGTTGTATAGATTCTCTTACTTTGGGTGCAATTAACTGCTACTCACGGGTAACCCATTAAGAAAGCAATCAAAGACTTCCAAACTCTGAAACTCGGAAGTGCAAAGGCACAGTTAGCCACTGTTTTCCAGGGACTGATTCAGAAGCAGGCCTGCTGCACCCTGCCTGACAACATCACAAGGCTTCCCCTGGGGACAAGCTAGGAAGTCCTGCCATTTCCAGGAAGGAAAGGTCAAGGTTTTCAGTTGCTGCTAGTCTTGCTTCTTAAAGATGAATCCTCTTGAGATAATTTTCTCGTGGATTCAGTTTGTTGGGGGTGTACAGCACAGGGCTGCGTATCTGCACATTTTTCAGTGACTGGGCTTTAAGACAGCCACGCAGTGTGGTTCAGGTATGAATCATCCACATCCCACTCCGATGCCATTGAGACGTAGACCCTCAACCGGACACTTGCGTGGTGATGTGCTATAACTTTGATAGTTAAACAACTTCTAACACGCAGTCAAGATCAAACTCCTAAGTTCTTTCTAAGTTTACAGGGCATTTCTTTTATAAAATTACGAACCTCTCCCTTTACAAGATAGTTAATGATAGGTATTCCCTCTTAATTCTTTATTAGCATCAGGTTCCTTTTCCACAGGAAAATGGGAAGAGGTAGGAAGTAGGGAAGCGTGGCCCACCTGGGTTCTGCCCCACCTGGTGGGGTCTGAGTTGAAAAAGCTTAAGAGCCGCTTGTTCGGGGCAGATGGGTGAGGGGGTCGGTGAGGGGGGAGTTGCGGATTTTAGTGAGAAGGCCCATGGATATTTTTAAGGTCCTATTGTCATAGGGCTGAGAACCTCTCATTGGCAGCTCCACTACCCCCCTGGAGTCCCCAGGAGCCCAGCAGCAGCCCAGTAACCTTCGGGCATTGGCATGGGGTGGCTCCTGGCACCCCCCGGGCTCAGCCTGTGGCCGGGAGGGGACCCTCCTGCCTCAGGGAACAGCAGCTCTGGCTCAGGGAGGGCTTCCGCAGCAGGGCGCGGGGAGGCAGGCCTCCAACAGAGATGGAGCGCGAGGGCCGGACCGCGGCTGCGTTGGCTCTGCCCTCCCCACCTCTGGGAGTGGGTGTTCGGGGCCTGGGGGTAAAAGGCTAGCAGAAATAGGCTCAGTTACAGAAGCAAGCGAATGCTAAGCTGTGCCGGGGGCTGGTGGAGGGCGAGGCGGGGGTGGGGGTGGTGAGGTTCACACCTGGCCCGACTCAAGCAGCAGAGCCGCCGCCTGCTCCGCCCCAGCCCCTTGCTTGCTCAGACAGAGGGGCGGTTCGGGGCACTTGCTCTAGATGCCCTAGGCTGGACGCCCAGGTCTAATATTTCCCGGATGATTTACTTTGCCTCGGTTTTCTCATCAATAACGTCGCCACTGCAGGGTTAACTGAGTTAATACGTGTCACGTGCGCAGCATGGACCCTGGCCCATGGTAAGTGCCTAATGTTAGATATTGTTATTACTATGATTAGGTTACGCCTGTCGGAGCCTGCCAGCACGGGTAGGAGAGCACGCAGGAGGGCCACTGAGGACAGCCACGCAGGTTGTGCACTGCACAGCTCAGCGCCATTCACACAGGAGTGCCTCCTGGAGTAACGCAGTACACAACGTGTGCAGCTGTCCACTGGCCCCAGAGGCCCCGGGCAGCCCTACTCCAATTTCCTGACTAATCATGCCACTCGCAGTTGGACCACTGGGGGCAAGGGGTAGAGAAGATTAACAAAGGAGGTCATGTGGCTTTTGAGTTAAGCTCTGTGGATTTGAATGTGTGGCCCGGCCCTTGAGAAGGCCACAGGATTGCAGGATGATAGTGAGAATCTGGTCAGCTTCCCCATCTGTTCAGCGGAGTGGATGGCAAAGAGGCTTTCTCCTTGTATGCCAGCTCTGACTGGCAGTGACTGGCTGAGGCTTTGTAAAGTGAAGAAACTAGAGGCCACTTTGGACTGGGTGGGAAGGGCTCTTTGATTGATTAGTGATGTCTGCACGAGGCCAGGGAGAGGAGAGCTGCGGCATGTGTGTTTGGGCCATTTGCCCTCCTCCGATTAGCCCAGTGGTTCTCAGTCCTGGCTGCACCAGGGAGGGTTTAACAACACTCTGATTCAGGGATGTAGTACCTGGCATCGGTAATTTTTTTTTTTTTTTTGAAAGCTCTGCAGGTGATTCTAATGTGTGGCCAGGTTGAGAGCAGCTGGGGTAGCCGTCCTGAGCTCTGTTAACTTCTCAGCATGCTCTACACGTCATGGTGCTTTAAGCTTTCTTCTACCAGAAATGAAAGGGGAGTTAAAAGGCCAGTCTTCCATCAGTCTTACTGCTGGAGAGGATTTGTTGTTAAGCTGGGAGACAGAGGTTGAAGGCATTGGCTGCGGTCATGGACTGGGGTATCCAGGTGGCCTCTTCTCAGGCCATACTGCAGAGTCACTAGGGGAGGCCTGGGCTTTGCATCTGGGGGGGGGGGAGTCTCACAGGGCTTGGAAAAGCCTGGCCCATGCTGGCTTCATCAGGGAAGCCTTGTGGCTCCTTTAATCTCTCTGTCTCAAGCTCCTCTCAGTCCCCAGGGAAGGTGGGAAGTCAGGGCAATGCAGAGGCCCACTGAGGTCTGCAAGAAGTAACATGCCCCAAACCCACAGGGCCCCCCTGGACCTCTGGAAGGAGTGCCTGGGGGAGAAGGAAGCGGATGAAAGCTGACTGGGGCCACTGGGCTGGAGAACACAGGGCTAGGGCACCAGGTTCGGAGGTGGTGCATTAGGACCACGGGCAGCCCTGGATGCTGACAGCTCCTCCAAATTACAGAGAGGGTGGCAAAGATGAGATGTTTCTGGGAAGCCACCCTGGCCTCAGCCCCTCCAGGGGCCCAGAGTCCAGCCAGCTTTCCTCGGCCCCTCCCATCACTCCCTCAGGACCCAGCCCTAGACCTCCAAGTAGCAGGACATGCCAGGCTTTGCCTCCCACCCGGAGTAAGATAGAAGCAGTCAAATAACATAAGAGTTCGATCATATTTTAAAATAAGCTTTATTTAGATTTTTTTTTTTTATATTTTATGTTTGCATCCATGCCTTCGAGAAACCTTTCCCCCAGGAAAGGTTATTTTCATCTAATGTTACCCATAACTCATTCGCTATTTGACGTAGTTCTCTTAAATAAATCATCCTCAGTAACTCTTAGAATTATCTCCTAATTTACAAAAAACTGAAATGAAAAGGAACTACTAAATCATTACCAGGAGGGGTTGCAATCTTATTTTCTCATAGGTAAAGGGCAAACAAAAATCAACCAAAAGAAAAAAAAGTCATGGGGGAGAAACGTATTTCCTAAAATATCTCTCTGTTGAGAAGGAGGCCAGCTCTGGCGATTTCCCTCAGCCAGCGGAGGCCAGAAAGTTCCTTATTAGGTACCCCGCCTACTCCTTCCTGACCTCCCCACCCCCGATCAGGTCCGAAGGAAAGGGAGCAGCCAACTGGGGCTTTTCTGTTTGTTTTAGAGACTTTGGACAAATCCTACCCCTTCTGATAAGACACGCTCCAGCATTTAAAAATCTTGTTTCTTGGTAAGAGCTGAAAATGTTACTGTTAGCAGAAAGCGCAACTACTGTTGTTTAGAGGGTGTGTGAACTGAGCTGTTAGTAGTTAAGGTGGAGCAGTGGGGGAGTCACAGGTCAAGAGAAAAGGGAAGGCTAGTTTTAGGCCTCGGGAGCCCTGGTGGAGCAGCCCACGTGTTCTCCATCACCCGGGGCTGCAGTGCACTCGTTCCTTTGCTGGTGAAGTCTCACTGGGGCCAGCGTTGCTCCCCAAATAGGCAGATGTTCCTGCCAGCCCTTCTCTCCTGGGGGGAGCTGGCTCAGGCTGCTGTGACACGTTGGAGGACAGGGCCTGAGGAATCCTGATAGATTCTGTGACGTGTGGCTGGAGGAACCCACCAGAAAAGGGAAGGCAGAGGTGCTGGACACTGTGTCCCCAGCAGCCCTCCCCTTGAGACGTGGGCCTCCCCCGGGACACCTGCCTGGCCAACGTGCAGAATCAACCAAGGATGAGAGACAGCTTCAGGGAGTCCACATGCCACTCCGGGGCCCTCATGGAACCAACTCAGGCCGAGGGTCCCTGTGGTCGTACCCTGAGGTCATGCAGTTGGCTGTCTCGCCCTATACCCAGCTTCTCTCGAAAGACAGATCCAAGAGGAAGTGACCATGACAGTAGGCACTCTGCTCACTGAGGTCGGTGCTCTGTATTTCAGATAAATAAATATGTCTAGAAAGGCCTGGAGAGAGCTATAGTTGGGAAGAAAGGCAGAGCGCACTTCCATGCAGGGGCGGGAGAAGGGGGCAGAGAGGAGAAAGAACGGAAAAAAGCAAGCTTCGAAATCCAATGGTCCCTGGGTCCTGGCCACCCTAAACTCTACCTTGCACAGTTTGGCAGCAGCATGATCAAAGACTAGAGAAGTCAGCAGAGACACCCGCCTCCCACCCGCCCCGTGGAAAAATATACATTCCAATATTTATGTAATAATTTAGTTAGAATAAGTCTTCTGCATTTGTGCAAATAAATTAAACGGAACAATTTTCTTTTCCCCGTAAATAAAGAAACAGCAACGCAATTTAGAAACTGGCCGGCCGTTAAAAAAGAGCCCATTTGGCCCCTGACAAACCCAGCCAAGATAGGGCCCCTTGGCCAGGCTCGCGAGTCTTTGCGAAGAGTGGACCTTACCCTGATGACGATGGCGTTTTGTGGTTAAAGTAACTTGGGCGCGCCCCGAGAACAGGGTCTGGTCCCACACGTTCACACTGGGAGTGGGGTGGGAGGGGGAACATCAAAAACAGACCACATCCTCGGGGAGACGGGCTCCAGAAGTAGCAGTTCGGACGAGGGACATTTACAAGCACGGAGTGCACAATAGTTTTGTTATTTACAAATACACAGCAGTCCTTCAAGTTTTCAAGTTTCATAAAAAGGAGTTGGAGGGGAAGGGACAAAAGAAACAACCCAAAGAACCAAACAAAAAGGAAAAAAAAAACATGGAAAGAAACAAAAACAAAACCCAGATTAACAACACAACTATATCGCTCCAAAGACAACAGAGAATTGACAGGGTCACACACGTTTGTAGTATGTACAGCAATTACAGAGGTGGCGACGCGGGGGCGGGGCCCACGTGGGCGGGGCGCGGCCACACCCGCGCCCACGTGCGCAAGAGCTCGCGCGCACGCGCACGCGCACACGCACCGCCACGCACGCCCAGACGCGCACCCCACGCTCGCACGCACGTCCACACGCACAGACACGCCCGCCGGGCAGCAGGCGAAGGGAGGCGGGTATCACCAGTCCGCGTCCTCCTCTATGTAATAATCAGGGGCGGTACCATCAAAGAGGCCGGGGTCGAGGGACTTCCGCTGCTTCCCTCTGGCGAAGACGCGCGAGATGGAGCCGAATCCCATCTTCTCTTTCTTCTTTTTCCGTTTTTGGTCTTCAAGATCCTCTAGTGACTGAGGAGTCAGGGCCAGATTGCAGAGGGAGAGGGGAGAAGAACAAAGGCGAGCTGAGCTGGGGCTGAGACAGGCAGGGGTGGGGGATGGCCGGTGGGGGAGGGATGGGGCGGGGTGGGGGGCGCCGGCGGGTAAGAAAGCCGGGGGTCTGCCCCACGCTTGCTGAGCGGACTTGGGCCACTTACAGAGCCTCTCGGGGACAATGGGACCCATCCAAGACTGACAAGAGGATGTCGCTAAATGAGGATAAAAACGCTTAGAACAGCACCTGTCGCATACTAAGCTTTGGTAACAGGTGCTGGTGGGGTTTGTACTATAATTATCATTTTTAAGTTGTTTCCCCGCAGCCTTCGCCTGCTAGTGGAGGGCCTGCAGGAGCACGACCACGCACTCGGGGCATTGCAGCAAGTGTATAAGTTCACTGCAGAAAAAGTCCCCGTGGGAAAGGGGGCATAGGAGAGCCCAGAAAACGAGGAAGTAGGAAACCTCAGCTTCACGTCAGCCAAGAGCAAGGACCCTGGCCCTTAAGGCTCTAGATAAGAGGCAGGACTGGCCACGGTAGAGGCTGAGGCTTGGATTCTAATCCCAATTATGTTACTACCTATGGAACCTTATAGAGCCCACAGCCTCTTTGAGCCCAGTTTTCTCATCTGTGATGTGGGGATTGTTAACAGTAACCACAACGACGACGAGGAGGAAGAGGAAATCTTCCTGTCGGAGTAAATACAGGACTAGGGTGATGGCTGCAGGAGAGCTTTGCAAACTGTTAGGGGCTTTATATGAATGCACAGGGTGACATGATATGTCAGAGAGGTGAAGGTTAGACTAGATTTAATGATTCCTAAATACATCAGAATTATCTGAATTCTAGGTCCCACCCCCCTCATCTGGTGAATCAGAATCTCCAGGATGGAGGGCCCAGGAATCTGCATTGGAAAAATCCTCCCTGCTGGGCCTGATGCAGATGAGTGGTGCAGAGACCAGCATGTGGGAACCCCAGGACTAGAGAACTGATCTCAGAGACCCCTTCTGACCCTTAAATTCATGTTGTTTTCCTCCCTGCAGCCCTTTCCTCACTCAGGATAGTGTGTTAAAATGTTAAAAATGAATGAAAAGAAGTTTTCTGCAGCAGGGGGCCCAAAGAGCCCAGAGCCCAGGTCATCAGCCTTTGGCGGCCAGAAGACACTCAGCGGGGCTGCATGGAGGATGTGTGGTGCGCTTAGTGGGTCCAGATCCAGAAGCCGACACAGAAGGGGAGACCTAGGTGCCAAGCTTCGCTCAGGCACCAACCCACGTGTGACTGAGATAGTGGCTTAAATGCTCTCTGTTCTGGGTGCCCAAGTATGGAAGTGGGGATGTTGAGAGCTCAGGGGGAACAAGGGGTGAAGTCACGGTCAAGGTGGGGTGGAAGGAGGGTCCGAGTGGCGAGGGAAGGCACACCTACCTGTACAATGGGGTTGTGTAGGTTCTTCTGAACTGGGCCGGGACTGTCGCCCTGTAGCCAAAGGAGAAGAGGAAGATGAAACAGCAGAGTCACGTGACACACAACAGCAGAGGTGGCCCGTGGAGCATGGGGTCTTCCATGGAAGGTACTAGGGAATCCACCCCCCACCCTTGAAGCAGACACTTCCAGGTAGCGCCATGATGGCGCCTGCGGTTCATGGAAATGCTGCCTGGACCAGGGTCCTGGTCAGAGGCCCTGGGGTGCTCTCTTGCCTACTCTGGCCTCTTGACTCCTAACACCCTCTGACCAACATATCAGTCACTCCGAGGCTTCTAAGTTCTTGTCCCAGTTGGTCCTTCGAGTTAGAACTGGATGTTGGTTACAGTTGGTGCTTTTCCTAAAGAAATAAAACTTTATAGAAAAAAGGCACAAAATAAATAATTTTGGGACAGGAAGACTCTGGGCATTATGCAGCCTCTAATTTCCCCCCAAACAACACAGTGAATCTCTTCTTTTGTGGAGGGGCAGACAGGGCTCGTTAGCCTGATTTACAGATACACAGAGAGGCTCAAGGCAGTCCAACAGTATGGAGCTAATTAAAACCAGAGCTGCAACTCAAATTTGGGACTGTCTGGTTCTTCCTGGTCCAGTGTTCCCAACCGTGGATGTGCAAAAGCCTTTGTCACAACCCAGAATCGGTCTGCTCTACCTGGGGGGTAAAAGATCATTGGGATCTTAAAAGTTATTACTAGGGAGTCCCCTGGTGCTCATTTCCAGAATTGCAGGCAAAGTGCTCATGAAGAAACAAAGTTGAGTGTCACCTGACCCAGTGTCCATCAACCTTCTCCAGCCTCTCTGTGCTGAGTCCCACCTCTTCTCTAAGCAAGTGGCCAGAGCATGAAAGGATGGGGAGATCCTTATCCCAGGCCAGGCTGTTCTTGCTGGTACCAGGCCAAGTGCCTGAGAACAGAGGGTTACCTGGAGCTATTTTCAGGCTCTTCCTGGCTTACCTGTGTGCGCATCTGTTGAGATGGGGGATGAAGGTGGTTGAGGGAGGGCGGGGATGGAACAAATGGTAGTTCAGTTTCTAATCCCATCTCAACGTTTGCAACCAGAACTGGTCTGGCAGGCAGCTAAGATAAATCTACCTTGGGTAGGGCCATCTTTGCCAAATTTATGGGGAAGAGGCTGAAGCCAGCGCCCACTGAAATGCCTGTGTAGATGACTGGCTTGTCAAAGCGCCTGTTTCCTGGCAGCAGGGCCCTGTATAAGGTGAGCTTGGGAATAAATATGCCGCACCTGCTGCCTGGAGCAGCAGGTATATGCCAAGGCCAAGTTGGGCAAAAGGCTAGGTCTGAGCCACATGCAGTGCAGAGGCCTTTAAAGAACCCTTTTCCAGCAGCCTTTTGGCTGTCACAGCGCCCTCAGGCCCACCACGGGAAGACAAAATACGGCCCTTGGGAAGGTATTGACATTTGAGGTGTGCTCAGATGCTACAGGGTGTCTGGCCCGCCCTGTAGGAAGGAAGGGCCCTGCTGGCTGTGGGAGTAACTCAGCAGTGGTCCCTCAGAACCAGCAAGTGGACATCAGAGGCTCCTTTGCTGGCCCACTTTCCTCGCCTTGGTTCTGTTGTCAAGACAGCCTTTGTCACCAGGGTTCTCTCCTGGGAACAAAAGAACAGGTTGCTTCCTTAAGCCCCAGTTTAAAAAGAATCCCAGCCCTGAGCAGGATTCAGGCCTGAAGCGACCTTCTCCCCGCTGCGAAGTGGCCGTGAGAGGCCCCAGTCAGCCATCCTGGATGCCCACGCCACCAGGCCGAGGCACCTTATTTCAAGTTTAGTCTCAGCTATCTTTATAAGGGCTCTTCATTGTTACTGTAAATTTGGGAAGAAGTTTCCATTATGGTTACTCACAAAGAGAAAAGTTACTGATACTTAGAAATGGAGACTCATCCAGTACCGGCATGTATGTCTAAATAGTCTGGTGGCGTTTCAGGTTATTCTCGTGGGGTTTTCCAGGTAGATAATCATCCCACTGGCAAGTAATGGTAATTTTTGTCTTTTTTTCCCTCCACTGTATTTATCCCATTTCTTTTTTATTATCCATCTTGGTTTTTAGTAAAACAACATTAACTGAGTTGTTGAGAAAACCTTCTGGTGCATTTGAAGACCATTCTATTGTGTCTTCAGGACACGGCGGGGGAGCCTTCCGTATCATCAATCACATGATGGAACAGAAATGAAAAGGGGCCCCTGCACCCTGACTCCAGTGTTTCACGTCAGAGCTGTGACACGGCGTCCTCCTGTCCCCATATGCTTGACCACCCCACCTTCGTTCACCCGCTCACTCTTGGGGAGCCTGATTGTCTGCCCCGCTGTCATCAGGAGTTAGGTGCGCCTCTTGGTAGCAGGCGCCTAGCATGCAATCAAAAACTATTTGATTAAAGAAGCAAGCAAAGCAAACAAACTTGAAACAGATTCACCGGATGCCTCTCCAGAGGCAAAACGTGCAAAAACTCCTGGAAATTCAGAAAACCCCGGCTCATTCCTGGATGAAGGACCAAGAGCAGGCTCTACAGGGGAACGGAAGTGGTGGTGGTGAGGCCCCGAGCCCTGGAAGGTATGGTCTGGGAGGAGAAGCCCGCGGGCCCAGACGCAGCCCACCAGACGTTAAGCCCAGGCCGCACGGACCCTGCGGCCGACCCAGGCCCGCCTTCCTCTGGATTTTCCTTGCCCTCCCGGACACAAGGAGCCTCTCTCCCCACAGCCATCTCTTCTTGCAAAAGGAAAGAACAGAACAGGAAATGCCTTCGCCAGAACGCTCCCTGGGTGGACGAGAGGAAACAGTGCGTCCATCTTCCCCCCTCCGCCCCCGCCCCTGCGGTTCCCGGGGCGGCGCCCAGGCCCTGCGGCTGCTGGCCTTACGTTGCAGAGGGAGTGCGTCCGGTGTCGAGGGGAGTTGATGTCGCTTGGCGTGGACGACCGGTCGCCTTCAGCCGCAGAGGCGTCGGAGATGACGGAGGGCTGCCGGGAGTGGCAGGGGCTCACCCTGACCGCTGGAAAGCAGGGGCAGCCAGTGAGCGAGGGGTGGAGAGACTGTCCTCGCCGTCCCTGCCTTGCGGGTGACTCCACCCCCCGCCCCCATCATACAGATGAGAACACAGATGCAGACTCAACTTCCCCTCCCCGCCTCTAGTCCACAGCCCCACGCAGCACCAGAGAGCAGCGGCCGGGAAGAATCTCCCGTAGCCTCTGGACGCAACTCGGCCCCCTTCTAACAGGGTTAAGGAGAAGGGGCAGGAGTTTCCAGGGACCCCAGGACTGTCCTCACAATGCTTCCACTGCCTGGACCTGGTGTCATTCTAACCACTGGTCAGCACCAGCTTCCCCAGCGAGAAGCCTGGAGGCCACCGCTGGCTCCTCTCCCCACACCCCCATCCCCCTCAGCAGCAGCACCAAGTCTGGCCACTTCTCTCCAACCCCACTGCCAGTACCTGAGCCCAGGCCACCACTCTCTCCTGGGCGACCATGGCAGCCTCCCAGGGAGCCTCCCTGCCTCCACTCCTCACTGCAGTGAGAGCCGGGCGTCTGGTCTCTTTACCTGGGGGTAGATATGTGCACTCCTCCTCCAGGCCGAAGGGACACAGCCCTGCCCACCCCAGCAGCCTCAGCGCACGTCACACCGGCTCTCTGACGGTGCCCGACACCCCATCTCCCTCCTGCCTTGGCCTTTGCTGGTCCTGCTGCCTGTCGGGCACATCCTTGTCATTCAAATCTCAGCCTGTCCTCCCCCAGTTACCACTCTCTCCACTTTTTTTTTTTTTATCAAAACACCTGTTTTCCATTGATTTTTCTCCCTGCACTGACTGCAATCCGTAATCATTCTATTTGTCAGCTTAGTTACGTGTGCTGTCTGTCTTCACCCCTACAGGGCCAGCTCGAGGAGGGCGGGCACCCTCGATGTCTTATCCATGGCAAACCCCAGAGTTCACAGTGCCTGGTGCGCAGTAGGTGCCCAGTCAGTGGTCGTCAAAGGCCTGGAAGCCTGCCCAAGTCCCCCAGCAGATAGCTGGCACTGGCTGGAGGAAGTGCTTTCTGTTCAGCAAGACTGAGGGCCTACTATGTGCAGGCCCACGTGAGCAGGGAGGGCTGTATTACTGAGAAAGCCAGTCCTTGCTGCCAATGGCCATGCGGTCATACGGAAGTGTGTGAGGCCTTTGAAGCCAGGGACTCCCAGGTAGGCGACAGCAGGACCTGCAAGCTCCAGAGGCCTGGAGCTGCCTGTCCCCAGCCTGCACCTGTCACACAAACGCGGCCACTCACAGGAGGGACAGAGAGTGGAGCCAGGTGGGCCGCAGGTGTACAGAGGGGTTTGGGGCTTGTACTATGGCCAGCGGCTGCAGGTGCTGACCAGAGGCCAGTATCTCCCTACCCCCGGTGCCTGGAGCACTGTGACATTTACTTCTGGCCCTTCCACACTTCCTGTGATGGCACAGAGCCGTCAACCAAGGAGTTCTGCTTTCTCCCCTGCGAGAGGATGCCCATGTGACCCAGATGGGAAAATCAATGCATCCACCCCAATACCTAGACACAGTGATTGGTCCAGAGGTGGGCGTGTGACCCTGGCTGGCCAGAGTCCTTCTTGGGGATTTACTATAGACACAGAGATCTCTCTTGAGACTTTCGAGCTGCAAGGGCCTTAAAAGCCTGAAACTGCTGGAGATGGTTTTGCTGTTTTGTGGAAAGAGGTGGCCTAAAGATGAGGACAAAAGGAGGCAGGCAGAGCTGAGAGCTGGAGGGAGGGGGTCAGACAGACCCAGATATGTCTGAACCTTCGGATCCCGCTATGCCTGAGGTCCACCTCTTAGACTTCTCAGTTACATGAGCCGTAACCTCGGCCCCACACCCCTCTAAGCAGCTATAGTGTGACTATAGAGGCCGCCTCCCACCATGGGCCCGATGGCCTCCTGAGATGCCCCCCACAGCTGCGGCTCGGCCAGGCTGGGCCGGACTCACCTTGCCGGTCTGCGGGGTGGGGGGGGTGCGAGTGGTAGAGAGTCTGCTGGCTCTGCCGGATGGCCGCGGTCAGCGGGAGGTCCGCTTGCACCACCCACTCCTGGTTGCCGTTCAGCACCGTCTCGCCAGGCATGGCGAGTGAATGCCGCTTGGGGACGTCCTTGGTCAGCGTGGCTAAGGACTGCTTGGCCTGGAGAGAGAGCCAGGGGACAGGAAGGACATGACATGATCAAGGGGTCCTCCTGGTCTGCTGCTTGGCCATCATCCCCCAGCGTGAGGAAGGCACGAAGCCCACCCCTGGACCAGGGCCTCTCCAGCCCTGCCCCGCGTGCCAGTCAGCCACCACCTGAGGGCTTACTTTGGGGTCAGTTACCCCTTTGTTCCTGCCAACACCATGTGAGACCAGAAATACGGAGAGCAGGGGGACCGAGGACATGCTTAGCACGCATTCTTTTGGGTTCTCCAGGGACCAGCTGGGACCTGAATGAGATGGTGAGAAGATGGTGTTCTGCCTTTCATCACCTAACTTCCTTCCAAATTCCACGTGTGACTGTCCCTTCACAAGGTGCTGTGCGGGGCAGGCTGGGGACAGCGCAAATCCTCAGCCTGGCTCTCAGGATCACGAGAAGGCACAGGACACAAGGATGCCAGGGACAAGCATGGGGCCCAGTTTGGGCAGGTGGGATGGTCACCCAGCACTTCCTTCCTCTGTCCACCGACCGAGGTCTCCCCCAGCTTTGGGTTACCTCCCTCCATGGCACAAGGCACAAATTACTTGGGGGAGAAAAAGGGCACATACTAGCAATGTATCAAGCGTATTTTTTCCATCATATTCAGCTTTACTTCCTCACTGGCTCCCCAGGCTCATGCCAGGGCAGATGGGGCACGTGGGGAGTGGGCCAAGGGTCTCACACTGAGATTCCAGTGAATTTGGGGGTCACTACAGGTGGCAGGGCCACCGTAAGTGCTGGCTTTGCCTCTAATATGAACACAGATAAAATGGAAAGACCCCTTCTCATCTCTCTCCTAGCTCCAGAAATGTCCACACTTTCCCCAAGATCCTGGCTCTTCCAGGCAGAGCAGGGGTTCTTGAGAAAGAGATTCCAGCCAAAAAATGAACAGTCTTTCCCTAAAGCTTGAGACACCGTTATCACATTGACCAGCTGTGTTATTGTAGACAAGTTGTTGTTTTCTCTGAGCTTCCATTTCCCCATCTGTGTAATGGAATGCCTGGACCAATCTTTAGGGCTCCTGCTAGCTTGGATGCCCCAGGAATCTATAAAATCACTCCCCTTCCACTGCCAGCCCCCAGGGAATATAAACCCATATGGCAGTGGGAGGGTGAGTTGAAGGAGTCAGCCCCGCCACCCCAAGCCAGGTAATAATCTCCCCCTGGTTTAGAAATCAAACTGCGTGGATTTGATTCCGCTCTGCCACTTCCTTGCTGGGGAATCCTGAGACAGGCCCCCACCTCTCCGTGCCTTCATGCCCTCATGTCTGATGTGGATAACATGGTTGCTATGGAGAGCACCTGGCTGATGGTGAAAAAAAAGCTCAATAAATGTTAGTGACTGCTATTACGAAGCAGTTTCCACTTCACAAGTAGGAGTCAGACATGGAATAATTCACATGAAGGCTGAGGATGCTGTCCGGTCTATTGTCCTGCTCAACGAGTAGCAGGCTGTCAGGATTATTTACGTCTCCCTGAGGTCAAACCATCCGGGAGCTGGAAGGGGGCCGAGAGTTGTGTGCCTCCGCCCCCAAAAGCCCGGAACAGGCCCATGAAGGTTCCTAACTGCCTAGAGGCCAGAATGTATTTCCAGGATGTCAGAGAGTGAGCCTGGGCCCAGAGGGATGCTGTGAGTGCTGCTAAGTGGAATCCTCTGCTGGCTTTTTAAAGGACTTGCACTTGTCTAAGGACCATCTCTCCTGCCAGACGCTGGGAGGATCCCGGGACAGGAACCTTTTGAGCAGACACGAGAAGGTCAGTGCTCTGCGGACTCTGGCTGCACAGATGCACATCTGCATCAAAGGGGCAGCACATTTGCTACAAGCTGACCTGACTACCCTCTTCCTGTCCTGTCCAGCCCAGAGGCACCAGCATGAACTGATGGGGGAGATACTGGCTCCACACCATCTCCAACAACTGCAAGCCTGGGGATGGAGGGAGGCTCTGGGGGGACACTGTCAGGTGTGAGTGGGCCCTGACCTCACATGTGTGGCCAGGGGGTCTGAGCTCAGGCCCAGTGCTTGGAGCTGGTGGTGGGCAAGGGCTGGTCTGCTTCACCCATCCCCAACACCAAACACCAAGAGAAGCATTTGCTTCTTAGGAAGCCTTTGTCTCTGACTTTTACTCAAGTGAAACGGCTCTTTTCAGCTGCACAGGGTGTGTGGGGAGACCAGGCAGCTTCCGCATGGGTTCAGTGTTGTGGGCAGGTGTGAGTTTCCCAGCCTGGCCCCCATCTCCTTGGTGGCACTTCAGGGTCACTTAAGAAATGACCCATCACCAGTGCTGCAACCCTTCCCTCTGCCGCCGAGCCCTAGGCTGTGCCGACATTACAGCAAATCCACCACTTGGAGCTAACTACTCACACTTAGAAGAGGGGTCTGATGCCCTCCAGAGGGAGGAGGAAAGAACCTGAGTTTCACTGGCTAGAACCAAAGCAGGCTGAGTTATTGGGGCACAGCAAGGGGGGAAGCAGAAGGGAGGTGGCTCCCAATGCTGAAAGACCCCGCAGTTCCCCAAGATGCTTGAGGCTAGTGGTCCACGGCAAGGAGGACACATCTATCCATCCACAGGACACTGGGAAGACTTGGGAGAACAGAGGTCTCGCCTCACTCTGCACTCCCTTCCCAGATCTGCAACTCGAAAAGTTTCTGTCTGGGCTGCAGGGCTGCCAGCACGAAGGACCCCACTGATGGGAAGTTCCCAGAGAGGGAACCCAGCAGTGGTAGCTTCCTCCTGCCTGGGCAGCTCTGACCACTAGGGGTCAGCATTGGACAAGGAGTCCCAGGAAGCAGCGAGAGGACTTGGTCCCAGAAGGGGGACAGTGGATCCTGACCTGCCCTGGGCGACCCCTGGTCCTGAAGGAAGTGCCCATAGGAAAGCCTCCTGTTGTCATCTCACTCACCACGTACAGGCCGCGCTAAGTGCATCTCTTGCATTATTTCACTGAAATCCTCACAAAGCCCTATGGGTTATACGCAGTTATCCCTTTTGAGACTTGATGGCACTAAGGCTCAGAGAGGTGAAGGGTCTTGTCTAAGGTCACACAGCTAGGAAGGGCTGGATTTGAACCCAGAACCCATGGCAGTAACCACACTGTTGGCCGGCATCAGTGCTCTGCAGTGGAATGCTCAGTTCTCTCTAAGAGCCATGCACGCCTCCCCACCTCTCAGGAGTTCCCTGCACCCGCTCCTTCCAGCCACCGCTGCACTGAGTCCCTGGTGGTTTCAAGGGCCCTTTAAGCGATGAGCTCCCTGGAGTTTCTCAACCACCTGGCGGGGAAGGCAGGGTGGGATAAAGACCTTCACCCTCACCGCAAGACCAGATGAAGGTCATTGAAGCTCAGAGAAGTTCAGTGAACAGCCCAGGGTCACACAGGAGCAGGCAGAACAGAACTCCCGGGCTCTGGACCTCGGTTCTGCTGCTAGGCCAGGCCTAGACACACCGCCTGGGCTCTGTGTCCCCACATGCAGGCTGCACATCTCTGAGGAAAACACGGTGTCTGGAAGTATTCTGAGGGATTGTTTTGGATGAGAAAAAAAATAACATTTTTTTTTCCTTGAGGACCCAAGTTAAGACATTTTCACTACAGATGAAAACAGGAGGGAAAAAAAGGAAATAAAAGTCACTTGTAATCTTACTACCCAGAGATAACCATTGTTAATTTTTTTGTGTATTTCCTCCCAAAGGTTAGTGGATGGGCTCCCAGCATGCCCCACGCCTGGCCCCAGGCAGGTGGATGAAAGGCTTCGTGGTAGGGAAGGAAACACGGAGCATCCCGGACCCCGCCCTGGCCCCGCCCCCGCCCCGCCTTGGTCCCGCCCCGCCCCGCCCCGCCCCTCCGGCCTCCACTCCGGACTCTCAGGTGAACCCGCGAGCGCGCTGTCTCCCAGCACATTACATCGCGTCCGGCAGATGCCCGACCAGGCCCGGGTGGGCGAGGGGAGGGGTCTCACCATGGCCAGCTCGGCCTCCAGCTCCTTCATCCGGTTGTCCTTGAGGTCCAGCTGGGAGCGCAGCGCCGTGGCGTGGTCCGTGGCCTCCTTGGCTTGGCGCCGCAGCTCCCACTTCTCGCGCTCCAGCAGGTCCTTCTCCTTGGCCAGGGCTTTGACGGCGTCCTCGCTTTCCTGTGGGGAGGGCGCCGGACGTCAGCACGGGGGCGCGGGCAGGGCCTCCTCTGGGACCAGAGGAAGCCGCGGGGAGGCCCCTGCGCACCGCACGTGGCTGGGCGCTCCGGCCCCGGAGGAAGAAGTCCCTGGGTGCCAGCCGGGCTCTGCCACAAACTAGCTGGGACACTGCACCAGAGACAGACCATTGGTAGATGCTCAGCCGTTATGTTTTTCAGTGGATACATGAGCAAATGAACGTCATGGGTAAGCTGTTTTAACTCGTCCGGTCTCGTTTTTCCATAGTTAAAAATGGGGGTGGAGGGACAATACTGCTTGTTTCAAAGAGTTGTTATAAACACTAAATGACTTCCTGTGAGGGAAGTCAGTTAAATGGAGTCTGACAAAAGTTAGGGTCGGCAGTGGGTTTGGGTTTCGGTTCTGTTCTGTTGCTGGGTAATGTGTGTGTCACAGGAAAACGGACAGAGGAGGCGCCTGCAGTCCAGCCACCTTGGCTGCCATGGGGCCCTGCCACCGTCCCACAGGGTCACAGCCGATGGTGGGACAGGCTGAACCCCCAGCTAGCTGCTGTGACTGAATGCAGAACAGTCCTCTGCCCGGCACCCCATGGCCTGTGTTCCCCGTGATGCTGAGGGAAGGGCTGTGGGCTTGTGCTGGTTGGGCAAAGCCAGCAGGCAAGGAACAGCCGGCGGAATCGGGGGCATGACCTCTGTTGGCCAGAGCCAAGTATCAGGACAGCAGGCGTCCTTCCCCCAGACGAAGGGTCCCAGCAGGAGGCCCTGCCCACCCACCCAGCCACGGTCTTCCCATCCGCCAAATCAGGAGCCAGACTCAAAGTCTCCACACAGCCTGGGACCATGGGGAAAGCGGTGGCCACCCTGCCTTATCTAACAGCCCTGTCGCTGAAGCACCTTGACTTCCAGGTGCCAGAGACTAGGAGGCCGAGGGAGACACTGAAAAGGCATCTTTCTCTGTGGCTGTCACAGAGCTGTACCTGTGGCTTAGGTTCTGGGAAGAGACAGACAGTCTGGGTTGATTCCTGGTTTTGCAAGAACAAGCTGCAATGACGGTCATGCCTCAGTTTCCTCACCTGTAACATGGGATCATAGCGCACGTACTGGGGGGTGTTATTGTGAGGAACGAATGAGATAATCCCTTCAGCGCTCAGCATGGCGCTGGGCACACAGCAGGTGCTCACTCATCACTAGGATGCTGCTCAAGTGTCTCTGAGAGGACTTCCCCAACCACCTTTCTAAGAGAGCAGCTTGGGGTTCTCTCCAACCTGTGTCTCATATTGGTACCTGACACTGGTCATTCAACCAACATTCATGGATGCCATCAGCAGGCATGAACCAGAGGAAGATCCCTGTGCCTGCGGAGCTTACACTGAAAAGCCCTTCTGCACGCTTGGTGAGAGCAGGAACGTGCCACTCTAAGTCATCGGCAGACACCTGGGTCCCAGGACAGCAGCCTGGCAAACAGCAGCCAAGAAGCACTGCTGAATAAGAACATGTGTACAGCAGCGGCCGGGATATCACAGGGCAGCTCTCCCAGCCTGGGTGAGGGGAGGACGCCCAAGTTTCCGTGTCACCTGCTCTCCCAGCTTCTCGGTCTAGAGGAGGTGGTGTCTGTATTAGAGGGATGACTCCTTCCAGGATGTGTCTTCTAGGGTCAGGACGCCTGGGTGTGAGTCTCAGCTCTGTCCACTGCCAACTGGGAGGTGCTCAGGTCATGAGGGTGGAGCCCCCATGAATGGGGTTAGTGCCTTTATAAAAGGGACCCTGGAGAACACCTTTGTCCCTTCTACCAAGTGAGGACACGGCAAGAAGTCTGTTACCCAGAGAAGGATCAAGAAAGCAGGTGGTGGTGGGTTCTGTTTCCTTCTCTCTGCTTCCATAGGCTGTCAACTTAATGCTACATTCTGTCTGCAAATGGTGGGCATGGGGAGCAGACTTCTCGAGACCCAGCTCACCTACTGTGGGAGGATGCAGGCAGGGGAGGCTGGGGCCCTGCTGCTCAGGGCTGGTACCCAGGGCACCGAAAGCTCCAGACCACAGTCAGGCTGTGGGTGGCCTGGCTCAGGGAACTCTCTTGGCGCTGTTTCCATCCTGGAGAGGAAGGGAGCTGCATCCGTGGGAGGTGAGAGGGAAGGTCACCGGAAGAGACAACGGTGGGCTGTAGGCATGAAGCACTGAAATTCAAATTCCACCCCTGACACTCTGCCCCTCAACTCTGGCTCAGAGGCAACACACTCACATATCCGGCCCACTGCCACCAACCGTTCAAAGAAGCGTTCAAACCCTGCTCAGCCAGGAAACTTAAGGAGCCTCCTACCTTCTGCTGCAGAGTACACGTGAACCTGGGTCACAGCCCTCGTCCTGTGGTGTCATGTACTTGAAAGGCAGTTTTCAACACTTTTTCTGCCCTACACACTAGAAGATCACAACTCTCTCCCTGCAGACACAGTACCTCATTAAGTCCTGCGTGGTTGGACGGACTGACTTTTTAAAGTTTTGGGACCCTCTTCAGCATGTACACAGCACATACACCAGACAGATATCTGCGGAACTAAATTCCTCAGTCATCTGACCAGAAACTCCTACTCACCCCACAGTGCCCAACTCATATGTCACCTCCTCTCTGAAGCCTTCCAGGACTCTCCCAGCAGACAAAGTTCCCTGCTGGCTCATGGTTCTCCTCAGCTCTCTCTTCACACTCTTATGATGGTATTATTAGTAAGATATAGCTGACATTTACTGAGTGCTCACTACGTACTAGGTGCCATGCTCAATGCTCTGTATTCATCATCTTCTCTAGTCCTCATCACAGCCCTAAAAGGTCTGCATGTGGTCGTTGTTTTGCAGATGAGGAAACTGAGGCTCTGAGAGGTTAAGGGAGGTACCCAAGGGCACACACGTGGGGAGCTGGGCTCTGAACCCAGGCTAGCCAGAATCCAGAGCCCACACTGTCACTGACTGGGCTTTCCCGTCCAGGCTTGTCTGCCCTGGAGACACGGAAACCTAACTAGGGGTTGTGCTTGGTTCATCTCAGCACCCAGGCCCGGGCCTGACACATCAGGGGCCTCCCCAAGTGCCGATGAGGCGACGGGAGCAGTGTGCCTGTCTTGGGATTGGAGAGGCCGACCCGGTGCTGTGGGCGGTGCCGGGGGCGGGGCGGGGGCGGGGCAGCGGGTGTGTGTGCGGGGAGGGCCCCACCTTGCGGTGCTGCTCGTAGTTGCGGATGAAGTCCCGGAGCTGCTCCTCGCGGCTCTCCAGCGTGGCGTACAGCTGCTGCATCTGGCTCACCAGGTCCGTCTTCTCACCCTTCAGGCGCTTGCGGTCTGCTTTCATGGCTGGGGAACAGAGAAGCGAGTGAGTTTCCGTGGTCCTAGCTGAGAAGGGACCCTGTCTCCATCCCTTTATTAACAGAGGAGGAAACGGGCTTCAGAATGAAGAAGTTTCTCTCCCAAGCTCCCATGTTACTCAGTGGCAGGATGCGAACCCAGGCCCGCCTAGCTCTAGAGTCCAGATTCTCATTTCTCGCTTTTACTGATCCAACCAGGGGAGCAAGTCCTGGGTTGAAGTCTATCCCTGCCCTGAACTGGCTAGGTCCCCAGAGGGAACGAGCTGGAGGCCTGGTGAGCCTGTGACCCCCATGGCCCAGGAAGCTAAGGGGATCCTTGATTTCCCGCCAAAATGACCCCCAGGGCTCACTCTGAGCCCACCAGAACTCAGCCCAGCCCAACAGTGCACCGTCTGTCCCCACTCCCATCACAGGGGAAAGAGTTCCGTTAAAAACACACAGTAAGCTATGACACCAAAGGCATGAATAACAGAAGAAAAAAACAGATACATTGGATTTCATCAAAATGAAAAACTTTCATGCTTCAAAGGACACCATCAAGAACGTAAAAAAGACAACACAAGGAATGGGAGAAAATATTTGTACATCATATATCTGATAAGGGGTTTCTATCTGGAGTATAAAAAGAACACTTACAAACTCAATAATAAAAAGAAAAATAACCCACTTTTCAAAAATGGGCAAAAGATCTTAACAGATGGTTCTCCCAGAAATGGCCAATAAGCACTTGAAAAGGTGGCTGACATCATTAGTCATCAGGGAAATACAACTCAAAACCACAATGAGATAAACTCCTACTCATTTAGAGTGGCTAAAATATAAAAAGAAGACAGTAACAAGTGTTGACGAGGATGTGGAGAAACTGGAACCTTCATACACTGCTGGTGGGAATGGAAAATGGTGCAGCCTCTGTGGAAAACAGCCTGACACTTCCCCGAGTGGTTAATAATATAGTTACCCTATGACCCAGCCATTCCACTCCTAGAAATGAAAACACATGTCCACACAGAAACATGTATACATATATGTTTAGAGTAGCTTTCATCATAATGGCCAAAGGTGAAACAGCCAAATGTCCATCATCTGATGAATGGATTGTTAAAAATGTGGTATATCCAAATAATGGGCTATTACTTGACCATAAAAAGAAGCAATGATTCATGCTACAACACGATTAACCTTGAAAATATTATGCTCAGTGAAAGAAGCCAATCACAAAAGGCCACACGCTGTATGATTCCACATATGTGGCATGTCCAGAATAGGGAAATCTGTGGAGACGGAAGAAGATTATTGGTTGCCCAGGGCTGGGGTGGGGGGTGGCAGAAGGGGTGGGGGCTGGAGAAAGGAGGGGTGGTAGCCAAAGGGCTTGGGGCTTCTTTTTGAGGTGATGAACGTGTTCTAATATCGATCATGGTGATGGATGTACAACTCTGTGAATGTAATAAAAACTTCTGAATTATGTACTGTAAATGGCTGAATTGCACGCTATGTGATTTATATCTCAATAAAGCTGTCACACACACACACACACACATATGGTGCCATGCGCCCCACGCAGCAGTGTGACTTCTGCTCCCTCCAGACTCCCCTCCCAGCACTGGCTCTGTGGCGAAGGGTGTGGAGAGGGACGAGCCCAGGCCTGTTCAGAGCAGGTTCCAGCCGCAGGGTGGGCCCCACGGCTTTTCCCAGGGTGCCCAGACCTCCGGTCCCTCCCTGGAGAGAACACTGGGAGGGAGCAGAGCAACTCCTCGGCTCTGGAAGCTTCCAGCCCGAGAAGGCACAGAGTGGTTAAGTCCCTTGCCCAGAGTCACACAGCCATGTCTGACCCCAAGGCCCTCACACCTGACCCTACATTATGCTGCCTCTACTCCCAGACCCTGGAGGGTCCTGGCCCCGTGGCCAGCTGAGGGCAGTGATACGGGGCAGGCAGTGAAGGTGCCACCCCATCTTGTCTTGGACACTGAACCTGCAAATTCAGCCTCCGATGTGAAAAAGTATGGCATAGTTCAGCGCCGGACATGTGCTAGCATCCTTCTGACCCTGCAGAGTTGGGGGACTCCTATGCCCCTCACCCCAAGCCCTGTAAAATGGGGTGGAGGCAGGTGGGCTGGAGCCGTGTTGTCAGGTGCAAGGAGCCACGGGGAGACCCCTGCAGTGGAGACCCCAAGTGTTGGGGAGCCTTTAAATTCCAGCTTTGTGCTTCTGGGCTCCTGCACCCGGACTTGTCTCCTTCGTGGCCAGCTTGGCGGAGCAATAACTCAGGTCACCGTGGCCCGGAATTCCAGGCCCGCTGGGCTGGAACCTTAAAGGGCCGGGACAGGAGAGCCATAGACAGAGGACTCTCACTTCCCTCTCCTGTCAGGAGGGGGTGGGAGGGAGCACACCTGTGCTCTAACTTGCTGTGCCCACCTTGCAAGTGAAACTCATTTAAAAAACACCAAGGCGGGAGGGTGTAGCTCAGTGGTAGAGTATGTGCTTTAGCATGCACGAGGTCCTGGGTTCGGTCCCCAGTACCTCCATTAAAAAAATAAATAAATAAACCTAATTATGTCCCCCCCCCCGGCAAAAAAAAAAAAAGAAAAAAGAAAAAGAAAAGAAAACCCAACATCTAAAGATGTAATCTGGTCAGAAAGGATGTTACAGAAGAGCTTGAGCCCAGCTGTCCCAGAGGAATTGGAAATTTCCATCTGCCATCTTCTCTGCTGCTGGCTACCCTCCCGTGACTGAGCTGGCTGGGTAGGTATTTTTGGCATCATCATCATCATCCCATTTTACAGAGGAGGAAACTAAGGCCACCCAGCCAGTCAATGGCAGCGCTGGCACCCGACCCTCAGTCTCGGGCGGGTTTCAGACCTGCGGGGTGTGAAGGCGAAGGGGGAGCACTGTCCAGGGGAGGGGCTCCTGGGGGGCCACTGACCCGAGCAAAGTGACCCCTGCCACTCCCCGGGGGCACCTCGGGCAGGGAGGGGGCCCTGTGCCCCAGTGGGGAGATGTTCACCAGGGAGTCAGGTCTGTGCCCTGCAGCAGCCGGTGGCTGTCGCATCCCTGCCCTTCGGGGGGAAGTTAGACCTCCCTGGGCTCTGATTCGCCTCCTTCTTTAGCCCCGTCTGGATAAGAACCAAGCTGCAGGCTTTGCCCTTGGCAACTGGAGGCTCTGGGAGGCTGTCCCGTAGCGCGGGGCTGGGCCTCTCTTCACTTTCACCAAATGGCCTTGAGAGGAGCGACCCTGCATCCTCGTGCTGGCCTCCCCGGTCTCCTGGCGGCTCCGTGCTGCACCGTCTGCGCATGCGGAGAGGCTGTGCGTGTCTCTTCTGTCCATCGGTGGAGGGCTGTGTGCTGGTGGCCTCAGCTGGGCGGCAGAGGGTTTTGCTTCCCCTATCTGACTCCCAAGAGCACGGGCTGGATCTCTGCCTTCAGATTAGCAGCCTGTCCCTAAGAGGGAGGGGGGCTCACCTCAAACTCTTCGATTAAGCACCTTCTATGTAGGAGACTCCATGCTTGCTGCCATGCGGGGGATGGAAACAAGCAAGACATGGTCCCTATCTTTTGGGTGGTTGATGGTCTAATAGAGAATGACACTAGTCTCCACCCGTCTTCCTCCTTATCAAGTCTCCACCCATCTACCTCCTTACCTTACCTAACCCCAATTCTGTTTGTGCCCACTTAAAACCCTCAACTTCCCGAGCAACCTTGCAGTGAGAGAGGTCTTATATCGCAGTTCTGGCCACTAAGATGTACACAGAAATCTACTGGAAAAACCACTGTTTTCTTTATAGAAGGTCACGGGATGCTGGCATTAATGCTTGCCTTTTGCCCTTCCTCTTTCTTCCTGCTGGGAATTTGGATGTGACATCCTGAGGCACAGCAGCCATCTTATGAGCACAAGGATGAAGACATGAGCTGAAAACGGGGAGCAGAAAGACAGAAGGGGCCTGGACCCTTGATGGCACCACCTAGGTCAGGATTCCTGGTAACTGAAGAAAAGTAAACCCCACTGTTTGTGGGATTTCTCATCATGTGCAGCTCAGTGTGTTCCTAACTGACAGATCCAGGCAGGCTGTGAGAAGGGCCGTCACCCTCCCGCCCCCCACGAAAGGCTTCACCCCATGGTTCTTTCACGTGAGCTTCCCTTGGCGGGGGTGGGGAGGTCCCTTCTCTGCCCAACTCTGGGCTGGACCCTGCCAGGCTGAGGACTGAGAAAACACAAAAGCCGAATCTCTCAGAATGAATGCTGAGTGAAGATCACTTAAAAACAAAGATAAGGTGCCTCTGGAACCAGTGTGAGCCAAGGAGCCGCTGTGCGGTCTGCCCAGCTGTTCAGAAGCATACACACCCACAACCCACTCTAGGAAACGCACACAGAGGAGCAGGACTGGGGAGTGCCTGGGGACGCCTGCACTGGCCAGAGGTGGGAAAGTGGGTGTGTGTGTCCCCACTGAGCCCAAACGTCCCCAGGTGCTGCCACCCCAATAGATGGGGAGGCTCCCCAAAACGGGGGGCAGTACTGTAACACTTTAAGGAAGCAAGGAGGTTAGACTGACAGACCCCCAAGAAATAAACTACAGACACAGCTATGAAATTTACACAATGGAACGTGTACTTCCTTCCGTTGTCATAAATATGCTTTTGTTTTCCTTCAAAACCCCGTTCAATGTTCTCTGAATGCTCCTAATGCAAGGTGAGCTGATGGTCCATGAGCAAGATAGTTTCCCTCTGTGACCGGCCTCCTGCCTCGGCCCTAAGCTCCCCAGTGTTCTGTTCTCCTGCCCAGCCATACGGCTTCACCCAGGCATGTTCCATTCCAGCAGCCAGACCACCGGAACCACTGCCATGGAGACGGGTGATGTCATACCCAGCAGACCCTGCAGGATCTCGGAAGGAGACCAGCCCGGCTCCCGGGAATGTGGGGACTCTGGGGATGGGAGGGAGGGTGTGTGGGGAAGGACTGATTTTTCTGACTCCAGGAGGCCAGATGCATGCATGGTTGGAGGGTGTAGCCAGGGACTTGGCTGCAGCCCTGTGACGATTTCTCTGCGGGCATCACTCTTCTCAAGCTTCTGAGGTTTGCTTTTCCACAGCAGACCCCGTCGTCCTTCCCTGGCTTGGGAGGCCACATTCCCTAGCACAGACACGGGGCAGGGTGGAGCAGTTTAACTTCTGCAAATGCAACTCTTGGCAGGTGGGGGCCAGAGAGAGAAGAAAGGTCTCTTTCCTCCTGCCTTGGGCAAATCACCCCCCCCCCCACCTCCAATGCCTAGGCGATGGGAGGCCGCAGCCCACGTGCAAAGAACAGCACAGGCTAATTCTTAGTGTTTGAGCTTCTGGGGGCCACGGGCCTGGAGAATAAAGGATTTTATGGGGGCATTTTTGAGCATGTGAGGGTCTCTCCTTACCCGCTGAGACAGTGCCTGCAGTGTGGACCTTGCCGGGCAGTAAGGGACCAGGCTCTCAGCTTTCCCCTCTCCGAGCCTCAGTTTCCCCTCAGCATGGGAGTGCTTGATTCTGCGAGCTTCCTTTGATTCTGAGGTCCTAGGAGACTTCGCCTTGACCACTAACACTAACCCCGTGTCCATGGCCTTAGCCAACACCACCTGGAGTGGGGTGTGGGGGTGGGCATTTGTCTAGGGTCAGGGGATCTGGGTCTGTCCCTGGCTCTGAAACCTTAAGCAAGTCACATAGCCTTCCAAGCCTCAACTTCCTAGATATTAAAATGATTTCCATCTGCCAGGCACCACTCTAAGCCCCAGTGGGTTTTTGTCACTTAATTTTCACAACCACCTTATGAAGTCAGTCCACATTACAGATGAGGAAGTGGGCTCCCAGGGAGATTAAGAAACGTGGCTAAGCAGTAAGCAGCCGCGCCCACCTGGCCCTGGCACCCATCCACCCTCCTACCCCACCGCTCTGCTGGCTCCCAAATCACCAAGCCCCAGTGAACCCCACATAGCCCGGTCAGCCTCATCTGCTCCTTGGGACCGTGTGCTGGGGGTGGGGCTGCACCTGCCTGATACAGGAGGGAACTGAGGCTCAAAGGGTTAACCTACTCACCCAAACCCACACGGCTCAAGCACGGACCCGGGCTTGCATCCCTGGCATCTGACCTTGAACCCCTCACAGAGCTCTCTCATCAGCCTTCCTATGAAAGCGCATTGCTGTGAGCAGCAGAAGCTGCATCGATTCACAAAACCAGTGGGTGATCCAAATATTCGCACCAGTTGCTCCTGCTATGAAACGCTGTTTCTGTATCTGTCTTACAGTCTCAAAGGGGCTTTCTGAGGTTTCCATCACAGGCAGTTTGACATTCTTATATGCACCCCATGACTGCTCCGTGACTGCTGGAAGGAGGGTGTGTATGTGTGTGTGCGCGCGCGTGTGCATGTGTGTGTCAGCAGCTCTTCAGGAATCCCCCTCCAGCCACCCCTTCCCCTGGCAGGATCTCCTGCCAGCCCAGGGCACAGCCTCATTCCATGGTCAGATTTCCCATTAGTCTGAGCTCAGAAGACTGCTGGCCTGGTTCTGGATGGTCCAAGGCCAGGAGCCCTTGTAAAAATTCCCAGGCTGGTGGACCCCAGACAAACATGGGCTTAGAGGTGGGGAGGGGTGGCGGGCAGGATCAAGGAGACCTCAGCCTGTGTGTGACGATCCCAGCTGCTGCCAGCAGGGGGCCCCCCTTTCTTTTCCATTCAACATTTCTGACCAGTTGCGCCTTCAGCCTCTACAGATTCTGGGAAAGGAGGGGTGGGCAGGTGGAGCCAGAAGGGCTTGGGAAACCCCTCAATAAACACCCACCATAATGTTCTTCCGGCTCAGCTTCCCTTTACAGATGCGGAAACTGGGGCCCAGAGAGGGAAAAAATAGCACACAGCGACTCAGCCTAGGTCTCGCGATTCTTAGGCCCACACAGTTCTGTTAAAAGCATCAGCTTTGAAGTCTGCCTATCAAAATTTACTGAAGCCTCATTTCTCCAACGTAACACATCTGAGAGTGAGTCCCTGACAAGCCTCCCACCCAACAACCTGCTCCTCTCGGTCTCCCCAGGCTCAGTTCATGAGGACCTCAGCCTTCCAGCTCCTCTGGCCCCAAACCCCAGGATCTTCCTTGATTCTACTTCTCTCATGCTCCACACCCAACTCCTCAGCAAGCCATGCCAGCTCCTCCTCCAGTGTGTTATCAGAATCTGGCCACTTCCCGCCACTCCTCAGTCCCCACCCTGGTCCGTGTCACCACCACGCTGTCTGCACCATGCAGCGGCCTTCTGACTGGTCTCCCAACCCTTTGGTCTATGTCAGCAGGGAGTGTCCCCTAAACGTGCAAGTCAGATCGTGCCCCTGCTCTGCTCCTCTCCTGTCTCCCTCAAGGGCGAGCGCAGCCCTCAGAACAGCCCATCAGGGCCATGTGATCTGTCACACAACCCCCAGCCCCAAACCTCTGTGATCTCCTCCCCAACCACCCCCAGCCCCCCACCGGCTCCTTGCTGCTCCTGCTTCACACAGACCCCCCCACCCCCCACCCAGCGTCTCTGCTGGTCCCTGCCTGGAGCACCCTCCTTGCTCCCCTACCTGTCCCTGCGGCCCACTCCTTCCCTCCTCCAGGTCTTGACTCAAATGCCAATTTCTCAGCAAAGCCTTCTCGGGACACCCTCCTCACTCCGTCCCTGGTTTTCTCTGCTTTGAACTCGCCACCACCTAACACTCCACATTCTGCGTTTACTGCGGGGAAATGCTGTTTAAGCACCTGCCTTTCTGCCCAGGGCTTCCGGCCTTCTCCCCTCTTCAGAATTCAATGCAGCTTCTTTTTGGGTTTTCAAAGCCCATAGTTCATGCCTCTACTTGCTGCAGGGGGGCCCTGATGTCCCGCTAGCCCTGCCCACCCCACAGGAATGTGCACCAGCAGCCGGCAATCCAGACCGAAAGCTCAGGCCCATCGTCTCCCAGGCTAGCCTAGAAGCCGCTTGAAGGCAGGGCCCGGGCCTCTCTGACGGTACTTCCAGGGCGGCGCCAGGTGTGGTCCACGCAGGTGAAGAGTCCGGGAGAGATGACTTGAGGGTTTGAGCTGCTGCTTCCTTCCCTGATTCTCCAGCTTAGGGGATCTCAAGAGAGGACCTCCATAGCCAGGGCGGAACACACACTGCCTACAGGGCCCCACCGGGGACCATCAGTAAGAAAGGAAGGGCAGGTGGGGACCTAGAACACACGTCCCGCCTAGAGGGGCAGCTATTCCGTGACTGAATGAGGCCCAGCATCGCCACACCTGCCAACTCTTCCAGAGAATTCCAAACTCCAGATTATAATTCTTATGTTTTAAATATCTCCTTATTATTCAATATTGGTGATTAATCATACTGCCCAACTATGCCTGTGGGACCTTGCATGGGGGCTGGACTGCTGATCCGAGCAGGTGTCAGTAGAAGAGGGAACATGGGAGAGATCTGGGTCCATCCAGCCGCAGCTGAGAAATCAGCCTCTGTAGAGAGAGACCTGGGTTCGAAGCCCAGCTCCACTATTTACCAGCTGTGTGATGTTGGGTAAGTTCCTTAACCTCTCTGTGTCTTTTTCCTCATGTATAAAGTAGGATAACAATTTCTATTTCAACTGTGGAAAGCAGAAGCCCTGCCTGCACCTGAGGATGACTGCTGGGCTGTGCTTTATCATTCCAAGCGATGGTCTAAGAGAGGCATCTAGAGGGGACAGGCAGTCTTGAGAGGGAACAGACACCTTGTTGGGAGAGTTTCAGCAGAGGCTGCAAGATCACTAGGTGGAAGGCTGTCTAGGAGCCCGGGCAGGGTGGTGATGGGAGGAGAGGACACGTGGCCTCTATTAGCCACCTGGAGAGCACCTGCCAAGCCCAGAGGCCTGGGGCTCCCAATGGGAAAACTTAAATGGGAGGGGCGAGGCCAGCCCCCAGCAGGGGATTAGGCACCTGCAGACAGTATAAGAGATGCTGCGGGGTTGGAGGGCCGTGGGGGCCCTTTGCAGGCTGTTCCTGGTCCTAACTGGGGACAGGGGCACACTACTGCTGCCGCCCACCTCTCAGCTCTGAAGAGCTCGGAGCTCATTGGAAAGCCCGGAGGGTGAGTGGCAGTCCCAGGAATCCAGGCCCCCACTTCCTGCTGAGGGAACGGGGAGGCTGGGGGCGGAGAGGGGGTGGTGCTTGTTTTCCAGCCTCTGAAGGCAAGTCCAGGAAAGTCTTCCTTCCTCAAAATCACCACTAAAAATAGTGGCAGGGGATGGGCCTGGAACAGTGACATTCCCTAGACTGGGGTGGGGGGAAGGGGGTGGTGGAGATTTCTGGAAAGCATCGGTCCACAGGCCCCGCGCCCCACACAATAAGGACTATTTTTAAAGGCTCATGTCTGTGTGTGAGGTCACTCTCAGGCAAGAGGACAGTGCTGGCTTGGCTCTGAGAGAAGAAGGAGGTATGGGACAGGGAGGCAGAACACCAGGGTGTAAGCCAGTGTGCTGTGTGGCCTTGGGAACTTACATACCCTCTCTGGGCTTTGGCGTCATACTCTCAAGATGGTTCATCAGACCCTCTATAACCTTCAGGAAACTGCTCTGAGCACCCAGTGGCTGGGGGACTGGTCTCACCATGCCCTCTCTCCAGCAGAGACCCAGCCGGGCTGTTCAAGGTTAGATGCAGGTGGCAAGCTGGTAGCAACAGACAGCCTCTTCCCAGGCAAGTTCAGAAGGAGGGCGGCCAACAGAGAGCAGACCCCGGAGCTAGCCGTCTGGGTTCAAGCCCAGCTTTGCCACTCACTAGAGGTGTGACCTGGGGCAAGTCACAGATCCCAGTTTTTCGCATCCATGAAAGAGGGATGGAGTGCCGGCCTCAACCCATGCCCAACAAGTGTGCGTCCATGTTCGCCAAGGGACCTGCATGGAGAAGTTCACAGAAGCACTCTCTGTAAAAGCTCCAAACTGGAAGCTGCCCGGGCAACCTTCAGCAGAAGGCCTGCACCCACCGTGGTCCCTTCCCAAGGCAGATGGCTCGATCTAAGGAGAACGAGCGAATTACAAAAGCCTTTACGGCAGAGAAAAAGGGCAGAGTTCATCCACTCGGCGAGGAGTCAGGAGGAAGCCGTCCATGGACAGGACCCAGGAGAGCTTTCAGGAAGCCAGTGACGCTTCTTGATCTGGGTGCCGGTGAGACAGGGGTGTTCAGTCTGTGACAATTCACCAAGCCGTGAACTCGAGATTTGTGCTTTTCTGTAGCTACATCATACTTTAATAAAAAGTTTTAAAAATAGGCTGTGCCTCATAAGACTGGCTTTATACATGGAATGCACTCAGAGCATGTCCAGTGCTCTGTAAATACCAGCCCTTGTCAACTGGGGGGAGGTGGTCCTCACGCCATCAGGGACAACCAACGAGACGGCAGTGAAGTAAGGCAGCTCCAGGTATGGACGAGGGGAGGGCTGCCCTCACTGCGAACCCTGCAGGATTCCTGGGGCTCAGGAAGGAACGTGAACTTGGGGTTGGTCCTGGGTTCAAAGTCCAGCCCTGTCCTGTAGGCAGAGGGGGCACTGTCTGTGTGCAACTGTGTGGGGAGTTAAAGGAGAAGATATCCGTGAAGGTGCACTGACAGTGCTGGAGTGACAAAGGGCAGGGTGGGCTTCCCCGACCTTGATGATGACAATGACAATGACACTGTAGGAGCAGTTACATTTATTGTGTTTTTTATGGGTTGAGTATTATTCTATACCTTCTAAGTTTTCACTAAATTTTCTTTGTAACAAGCCTGTGAGGTAGTTACCATCATGGTCCCCAGCTTACAAATGAAACAGAGGCAAAGATCCATTAGGCTGACTCCGTGGGTAAGTGGGGGATGCAGGGTTCAGCCCAGGAGCTCTGACTCTGAGCTCATGCTCTTAACTTTGTCCAGGTGGGCAGCGTCAGGAGCAGCGCTGGCTGGGGAGGATGCTGGCCTTGGCGGTGGGGAGGAGGGGAGCCTGGTGGCCTCAGCCCATGAGATCCCAACTCCCTGCAGGACCCAGGTCTTCCTGGGGGACCCGCTGGGTCACCTCACAGGCCCAGGACAGCTGCTGGGAAAACACGGGTTTCTGTCCAGGTGGGACTCACAGCAGGACATCAAGGATTCAGGTCTTGCTCTGCCTCCCACTGTCTGTGTGCCTTTGGGAAGCCACGGGACAGCTCAGATACTCAGCGTTCTCCTTTGTGGAATGCGTACAATAAAACCTGCCAACCCCATAGACCAAGCAGTGCCTGAAGATGAGCTTTACAATCCAGAGGCCTTCAAAGGTGTGAAGACGGCTGTTACTATGGGGCAATGCAGGTGCCCACCTGTGCTGTCTGGGCAGGCATGTCTGTCTCCTTCTGGCCTAAAGGATTAACCAGCTGCCACGGCCACGGATCTGAGCCCCCGTCTCCCATCAGCTTTCACAGTCACAAAACTCACATTCTGATCTTCATCTGACTCCTGGGAGAGTCTGAAACTCCTTAGTTTGGCAGAGGAAGAAAGGGGGTGTTTTTTATCGATCCCCCTAAAGTCTCAGTGGCAATAGTTCATATTTTACATTTTGCTATTGTCTTTGATGCCCCCCTTTTCCAGGATGATGGTGACTGCAGCTAACAAAGGCGTGGCATCGAGAAATCACAAGAACCAATTTCCTTGTCTTTTCCACTGTCGGCCTTGCTTCTGTGCTGTAGCCAGAAGCTGGAGACCGTGGCTGCTGCCGTCCTCCGGCAAAGGGCCCCAGCCAGGGCCCCCAGCTACCTGAGACCACACCTTTAATTGGTGGGGCACACGAATTTTATGGCAGGACTGGAAGTCTACTGTAACTAAGACCTCTATACAATATCTAGACCATTGTGCCCAGATATATTAATGACTTTACATTTAAATGTTAATGAATGTAATTAGACGAAAGACTAGCCAAGCTTGTCACTAAACATACATTCAGGACTGGTAAACTCTTGCACTATGAAATTACACATGTGAGCAGATGCACACAACTTGGACTTCTCAGATGGACTCTGACTTGTCTTACCGAAGAAAAAGCTCAAAGGGTTGTCCAGAATAGGAGGGGGGAAAGGAGTAAGCAGGTTGGGGGAAGGGCTGGGGGGGTCAGAGGGGGAGGACCCTAAAGATCCCCTGGAGTCCTTGGGAATTGTGAAGATCAAATGAGTTAGTACATGTAAAAATTTGCATGCCTCTGTGGATGGAGAACTCACTACTCCTAGGAGTATCTGGTTTCAACTCTAATGAGCGCATCCCAGAGGCAGGCTTATGCGATTGGTTTGGCAGGGTGACACTGGGGCCTCCCCCACAACACTAAGTTTATCTGCAAAAGGTGCTTTAAAACAGTAAAGCATCCTCTAGGCCGAGAACAAGGGGAACAGGACTTTGCTGTAGCTTTAGTAACAGAAAGCCTTGTATTTATTAATTCAGCAAACACTTACTGTGGGCTGACTGTGTGCTGGACAGAAGACCCAAGTCACACAGCTCCATCCCGACAGCTCGCAGGGGGCCTGCTCAGACCCCACACTCCAAGCAAGAGCGAGCTCTAGGCACACAAAGCATTGGGAAGCCACATTTCTCCTCGATAAGTGAGTGACTGGCATTGTGGGCTGTCCATCAGTCTCTTGTGAGTTTGACTGATGTGAATCTATCATGAGAAATCTGACTTTCAGAGCTAAAGCACAGAATATAGGATTACAGCAAGGAGATGCCATCCCTTCCCCAGCCATCACAGTTTGTCTAACTTATATCAACTCTAAAAAATGGTAATATTTATTTAATGTTGACTGTGTGTGGTATTCTAAGTACTTTGTATATTATTAATCTTTATAGCAACCCCGTGAGGAAGGGACTATTATTCCTACTGTTATACTCCCATTTTACAGATGAGAAAACTGATTGATAGCAGTTAAATCATACAGACAAGCTTCCTCCATAGAAAAACACCAGCTTTCAAAGGCTTAGGTCTCATGACCCAAGAAAACAATTTAGCCAGAGTCAGGAAGGGTAAGGGACAGGAATTTGGCAGGGGGCTGGTTTTGGCCCTGCCAACTGCCCAACTGTCCCTTCAGAATCAGTAGCAGCTTTCAGACAACAGCCCTCACCTCCCTCTAAGCAAGGGCACGTGCCCAGACTCTTCCCGGGAGAACGGCGTTCCTGACAGTGACAAATGCCCAGAGTTCCCTGCAAGCCAGCAAGAGCCCTGAGCTCAAGAAGCACAGACCTGAATTTCTGGGCCCTGCCCCTGGGTGTTCCCTGCTGTAGAAAGGTACCCAGCTAAGTTCAACGAGTTAATCAGAGACTTGGCCCAGATATGGTTTGACTTTGAGACAGGTGACAGAATTATTTAAAAAAGAAAACAATACAGCAGCCACAATAACCATAACTGATCTCTGCTGTGGGGTCTTGTGCTTGACAGACGTGACCCTTTTCCTTCCGGGAAGCACCTGGGCGAGACGTGCAGTCCCACTTCACAGATGGGAAAACCGAGCAAAGTTAGAGTCATTTGCTCACAAATGAATCAGAGACTGACCTGCATTCAAATCACAGACTCTGACCCTTCAGACAAATTCTCCTCCTGCAGAATCCCCTGGATGTGGCTGACTCTGGGGCCATCTGGGTGGAGGTGGCCTGAAGGATTCGGGACTTACCCAGAAGGACCAAGGGCATGACTGCAACACTTTTCCTAGACACTTAGTTCCTGCTCAGCCTGTGAGTCCCGGCTGGTGGTTTCCCCCAGAAGCCTCCCCAGGAGTGAGCTCCAGTTTCCTGAGGCTCTTGGAAATTGGCTTCCTTGAGCATCCTTCCCATGCTCCCCAAGATAGACTATTGTGTTGGGTGTGTGAGACACAGAAGCAGGGGAAAGAGACTGATGGGCAAGAAAAGAATTTCTGAGCAGCAAAATGGTTCTCTAATGTGCCACAGGGCCTTTGCACTTACCATTGGCTCTGTCTGAACATCCCACCCCAATCCCAAACACGTGGTGGCTCATTCTCTTGCCTCCTTCAGGTCTTGACTAACTGTCATCTTTCTGGAGAAGCCTTTACTGTCGCCTCATCTCTAAAGCTGCATTGTTACCAGACCTCTTAGCACCCTTTTCCTCGCACACTTTTTTCCTAAAGCTCTTTTCTCATCTGACATTATACATGTTTTGCATTTACTTGTTTACTGTCTAGATCCCCCTCTGACTAGACGGGGCAGGAATTTTGCTTCTTTTTTTCCTGCTATGCCCACAGCGTTAACACGAGGGCCTAGCACATAGAAGGTACGTAATAAATGTTTGTGGAAGCATTTAAATGGGGCCGCAGTGGAGCTGAGTGAGCACAAGGTGCAGAAGGGACAGGAAGGCAGAGGAACTACAGGAGGGAGGCTCTGAGCCGCCAGGCCTAGCAAACGAGGTGAGGGTCATTGCAGGAGAAGGGATGGTGTTTGCAAAGCTGTGGATGTGGGCGGGGGCCGGGTGTGTCTGGGGAATCACACTCAATACACCATTGCCTGAGCTTTGCTAGTCTGGGAGTTGGGAAGAAGTTCTTCCCAGTTAAAAAGTTGGCTGAGCGCTCTGGGCACAGTTTGCTCAGAGACCATGCTGGTGCCGTGGGCTGGGGCCGAGTAAACTTGCCTGCTCCCATTTTTCCTTTCTGTTTGGCCCAGAAGGGACCACTGCAGGAAGGCTCTCAGGTTTTAAAGAGGGTCTACTCCTGTGTGTGGTTTCTCATGTCCTAATTCCTGTGCTGTGCCCTGTACTGGGGACCTGGAAGAAATGGGTTGTCTAGCTGTAGGGGAAAAAGCTGGAGAGGTGACAACCTACGTCGCCAAGCATGGACGGTCCTGTCAACCCCGAGGCGAGGCGCCAACTGTCCTCCATCTCCTCATCTCTGCTGGCGAAAAAAGAGGCTTGGGCTTAACTCAGTTTGTTTAGGACAAATTTTCTAATGCTGCAGGAGGCCTTCTTAAACGGGATCCTCTTTCTCTACCAGCAGGCAGCTGGAGCAGTTGCTGAGAGCAGGGCCCTGTACCCGGACACCTACGCTCATGTCCCAGCCCCTCCCTCTGCTTGTCAGCTAGGTGACTTGGAGTGAGTCTGTTAATTTCTTTGTGCCTCTGTTTCCTCACCTGTAAATTGGGGATGGTGACAATACCGACCTCACAGGCTACTCAGAGAACTGAATGAGGTAATACACACAATGCACCCAGAGCAGTGCTGAGGGTGTTAGCTGCCATTATTACTGGTGGTGGCTGAGAATGCATCTGACCTGAGGCTGGGGGATGGACAGAAAGGCTCTCCAAGGTTCCTGCAGCCCTGGGATTGCTGGGAGGAGCTAAGGTGCTCACACTGAGGAAAGGAGCTGCAGGCACTGGACCGACTGTGTCCATCACCCGCCTTCCCACTGCCCCTCCCCATTCTGGACCTAAAGGTGCTGGACCTTCTCGCATCCTTGCCCCCGTGTGCCCAGTGCTGGCCGTGCAGAAGATGGAAGGATCCCTGCCTTTGAAGGGTTTACGGCCACATCAGAAAGGTCTAAATACAAATGGTGAGGGTCATGTCCATTTTTTTTTTTTTTTTGCCTGTTCGTTCATTCATTCATTCATTCAGGCAAGCTTTATGACCCACCTGAAGCCTGGAACCACACTAGCACAGAAACAGAGCTACCTAAAACTCTTGGATAATGACCCACAGCAGTGAGGAGGTAATAAAGGCGGCGGGGATATGAGTATGGGAGAGGAAGGGGCAATCAGTGAGAGACCATGATCCGGACAGATCCCTGTTAAGGCCCCTGGGGCCTCTCCTGAATTTCAGGCGGCCTGGCAACAGTGCAACCAGCCACCTCCCGAGGCGGCACGTCCTGGTGGCTGGCACTCTGTGCCCACAGAGCTGGGCTCTTGCCAATCTCAGGGCATTCTGTAAGCAAGGAGGGAGAAGGGTTTATTCAGCCACCGTCAGGAGGCCTGGATTCTACAGAGAACGTGAGCATATGACCTCTCTGCCTCTGTGTCTGCTCTGTGCACAGCGCCTGGGCTCTGATACCAACTGGCCACCTAAACAGGCCGGGTCCCAATCTCCAGGGCTCAGTCTTCTCATCAGCAAAGTGGGAATGAACATCCTGTCCACCTCTGGGCCAGGAGGCGTGCCCTGTTCACTAACACGCTAACGTCCACGGCATTTGTGTAATGCCCTTGGCTACCTCGGTGAACACACCAGGCTCTACGTAGTTGTCTAAACAGTCAAACTGTCAAACTCTTAATAGACATATTGCTTGAACCATTTCTTGATGATCTAAGCTTTTAAAACATGGTGATGAAACCCAAGGCTCTAAGTCATTGTTCTGAAAACTGATAAATAAAGGGAAAAAAGTCAAGCTTTCACCCCGCCTTTCCCACACCAGCTGCACCAGTGGGTGACCAAGTAGTGGATGGCAGGGAGTCTCTTTAAAAAGGAGTCCAGCTACTACGTGAAGAAGGGTTGACAGAAAATCACCATTCCACCTCTTCTGCTCTGGATACAGGCAGGGCTGCTGACATCACAAGAGGGTCAACTAGGCAGCACGTGCCTCCTTTGAAGGACACTTGCCAAAAAAAAGTGAGGAAAATGATCAAGCCTCTAGATGAACTACCAGTTTACAGGAAATTCAACGGCCAGAGGAGCATACTGAACGACACCAGGGGGGTGCAGTTTGCAAACTCCAGACCCTGGGAGACTGATTTACCAGACGAACGCCACAGCCTCTTCAACAAATAATTAGCAAGAATAAAAAATATATATATATCAGGAGGAAGATTTAAATGAAAAAAACTCAACTAATCACAGTGTCCCTCTTAACATGGACCCTGATTCCAACCAACAAGGCTTAAAACATGAGTTTATGAGTCAGTTGGAAATGTGACTCATGACTGGACATCCAGTGTTTATTTTAGGTGCGATAATAGTATAGAGGTTATTTTTTTAAAAGAGCCTTTCTCTTTTACGGTGACATACTTGGGTATTTATAGATGGCATCATCACAGTGATACAGGGAGGAGGGAGGAGATGAGGGTGGGACAGAATCAGCCATGGGGCGATGGACACTGGGGTCAGGTCGGGGCCCACGGGATTCGTCACACTATTCTATTGACTTCTATATATAACTGAAATTTTCCATTAAAAAAAATGCCCCCAAGGCTAGCAGAGGACAGTTTTTGCCTCTGCCGAGTGCCTCAGAATTTAGTGCTTTATAAAGTTGGCTCCTTCTAAAGTCTTTCCTTTGCTATGTGGCTGACGGCTGTCCCACCTGCAGGAGCGCTCAAAGCAGCCTCTCCCAACATACCTCTTCTGAGCTGCCGCAGGCGTGACAGCCGGACTTGGCTCACTGGGGTGTGTGTAAAGCACAAGGCGTCCCAGCCCACGCAAGGAGCGCCCTGGAGCGGCGGCCGTTCTGCCTGCTCCCAGGCAGGCTCTGCTCCCTTCCTGGTGCACAGTATGCCCTGCAGAGCTGAGCCGAGTTCTCGGGGAGCATGATGTCTCGACGCTACCCACGCTCATTTCCATCAGGATTCTGGGTGTGGGAGGGAGAAGCCACTGTGCTACAGTCAACAGGCTCAGTCTCTCCCCAACATTGTCCCGGGCTCCAGCCCTGGGTCTGGTTTAAAATCGTCCCCGCCTTTCCAGATGTGCCCAGGATGCCACCTGTGCAATCAGAGGATGGGGAAGCAGGCTGCTTGCGTTTCCTTGGTGTCCCCAGGCCCCCAGGTGGGACTGGCTAAGGCTGCCGGGCAGGGGGCTGCTGGCTGCCCAGAAAAACTGTCAACTCAGCGAGCATGCAGGATTTATTTACTTCTGCAAAGAGAGAAGCATCTGACCTCTTAAGGAAACAAAAGTGAAGAATTTCCTGGCCGATTGTCTGGGGGGAATAACAGGAACTGAGCTGGTAACAGCTCAAACAAACAGCACTAAGTGATGAGGCTGAGACAGAGGCCCCGGGGGGCCGCCCTGGCACTGCCTCTCAGTGTCCCCAGCCACCACCGCAAATCTGCCGTCCCCGCCCAGGGCTCCTGGGCCCACGGGGAAGGCAGGTGGGGCAAGGCAGAAAGAGCCTTAGACTCAGAGCCAGATACCCAGGCTAGAGGCCCTGCGGCACCCTGCGCAGGTCACGTAACCTCTGATCTTGGACTCTGCCTTCTCCACGGGGTGATTTTAAGGCTCACATGAAATGACCTCTGTGAGGTGTTCTGCAAACAACAAGGTGCTCTACAAACATGGTGGGGCAGTATCACTCCTCATAGAGATCTCACTCATCTGCACACAGCTCAGTGAGGACCAGTGTTCCCATCTTATGGATGGGCCAAGTAAGGCTCCGAAGGGTTAAATGGCTTGCCTTTGGTGGCACAGCTGGGAGAGCCAAGGTCTCCTACTCGCAGGCTTGTTTGAGGCCTGCATTGTCCAGGGACCTACTGTAGTCCCGGGTGCCTCAGGCCACTTGCCAGCTTGGGAAAGCCCTTTCCTTCATAACACCGGCGGCCCGGGGTCCAGAATCACAGCCAAGCTGCAGACTCAGATATGAAGTCCGGGTGGGTGAGGTCTGGCCCATGTGCTGGGCTTACAGTAATGAGCTTAGGGCTGAGCCTCCCAGGAAAGCAGCGATCTGCTTCAGTAGGCCACAGCTTAAGACAAACAAAGCTTCCAGATCCCTATTAAGCCTCATGGGCAAAACAGTTATTTTATTAAAAAGGGAAGAGGGCAGGAGGTGATTCCTCTGCCCCAGAACCCGGCGGGAGGGACTCCCCAGCCCGCCGGCCCTGCTCGCAGGGGCTAGCTCTGCACGGAGGTGGGGCACTGGCTCCATCCTGTGTGGCCCAGGGAGACCTGAGCCTTCTGCACACAGAGATGCTATGAACTGATAACTCCATCAGGGAACAAACTTCTTATGCAAATCGAAGCCGAGGAGTTTAACGACGCAGCAATCAGATTTGCTAGCAAGCCGTAACGTGCTGGGAACGAGTGAGCTCAGTTCCCAATCTCCTCTGCTTTGGAATTATCCACTTTGTGGGGATGCTTAAACATCTGTTGTGAAGGCAGGCAGGCGGGTGAGGTACCTGCCCATCCGAGAGCAGAAGCCTGGGGGAAGAGGGGAAGGGGAGAGGCCACTCTCCACCCACCCAGCGCCTTATCCCTGAGCCTCACCACAGCTCTCCCCCAGCGCCCCCACCAAGACCCCCCTCCTCCTCCGAGTCCAGACGCGAGCAGCCTGGGCAGAAGCGATGCCTCAGAGAGAGCCCCAGGCTCAAAGCATACCTTCCTCACGTCCAGGCAGACTGCTCTGTGCCCTGAGGTTTTCATCTGTAAATTGGGACCATAATGTCGAGGCCTCATAGTGTTGCTGGAACGTTAAATTCCTAGCTCTTAAAAAAAAAAACAAAAACAAAAACCTGCTGGATTTGGAGTGCCAGCTCTGGGTTCAAATCCTGACTCAACCGCTCACTAGTGAGAGTATTCTCCACAGTAAATGGAGCTAATTATTCCCAGCCTCCCCAGGTAACTCTCAGAGTTGTTACCAAAGCAAAGGCTACAGGAGAGTCTAGGGGGTCCTTGCAGGGGTTTGGCTTCTAGAAGGCTCTGAACAAATGTAGCTACTGTTGTTATAAGTGTCAGCATTCCTTCCGTGGAAGTTTCTAGAACTGCAATCCCTGGTACACTTCCTACCCTTCTTTCCTCCTTTTTCTCCTTAACACTGAGTCCCAGTCACTGCACTGTATACTCTTCTTATTTGTTTACTGCCTACTCTGCAGCCCCAGGGGAATGTCAGAATGTCATCTCTGCGGCGGCAGGGATTTTTGTCTCTCTTGTTAACTGCTGTATCCTCAATGCATAGAACAGTGCCTGGGACACAGCAGGTGTTCAGTTAACCCCCGTGACATGAATGAGTGAATGACAGTCACTGCTCTCACTGGTGGGCCAACCCCCCAGATTCTGCAAAGACACCTGGGCAGTCAGCCCTGGGGACGGGATGAGGTACAACAGGGGAAAAGAAAGGGCAAGACCCTGCCTGTCTGCCAAGGGTCACGTGCCCACAGCCTGACCTGCCCGCTGTCGGGACCTGCCCAGCCCAGATTTTTGCTGTGCACATCCAGTCCAGTCCAACCATACTGAGTCAGCAGCTACTACGTGTGCGGCACCTGCCAGGTCACCTGCACACCTCCACGGGGGGTGAGGGCTCCTTCCTTCCCTCAGCCCTGCTGTGGCCCAAGTCTCAGGGCAGTGGCACCTGTCTTTGAGCACAGCTCATGGGCCTGGGGTTCAAGATTCAGACCTCCAACCCTCCAGCCACCACAAGACCTGCCTGCCTGGGTACCCATCAGAGCCCAGCCACACAGCAAAGCACAGGGCAGATAAAAAATGCAAGTGCCACCGGCGTCCACGGAGATGTCTGTCCCGCTGCAGAAGGGACAAGACAGCGGGGCACTGGTTTCCTGGCTGCCGTGGTGCAAATGCCGATCCTCCTTGGGGTAAAATTAAACTCAGAAGGAAAAGGGAAGGGGTGGGCATGACTCTGGCTAACTGGGGACCCAGGGAAAGTGGGACAGAGTCAGGGCAGAAGGAGGGGCCACAGCACTGACAGATGGCGCCTGCCCCAGTGACAGTACTGCGAACACCAGCCACTGTCTGCAGTCAGGCAGACTGCAGCCCCAGGGGACCCTACCTGCCCAGCAACCCCTAAGGCAAAATCCGTAGGACAGATTAAGAACATGGTTTTCTCCCCAGATAAAACCAATGATGCTTTTAAATAATTAAAGTACACCTATAAAATATCTTCGTGCCTGGGAACCCGCCTCGCTCCGGGACGAGGGTCTGCCGTGGTGCCTCGTATCCCCTGCACTGGGTCTGACTTGGGTGTTCTCCTCCTCAACATACATGAGGCTGCAGGGTCTCAAGGGAGTGATCTGGACGTATCCACTTCCGTATCCCCAGCTCAGAAGAACATCACCGCTAACAACAGCAGCAAAGAAAATAGATCCACAAGAACCTGGTTCATGCCCGCAGTGAGTGCGTTTCAAGTGCCAGGCACTCTGTGCTGCTTCAGTTAATCCTCATGGCCACACTGGCTGGGAGGTACCATTCTGACACCCGTTTTACAGATGAGGAAACTGAGGCACAAGATCTAAGTGACCTGGATGCCAGAAAGGCCAACTCTGCAAGCATCTCTGACCTCGATGTCGAAGAGACACAATCTCATCTTCTTGAAGACGGCGAACAAAATTACCAGACGCCCTCTTCACGCCTGGGCCCCTACAAGGGAATTCACACATATTAGACTATCCAGTTCTCACAACAACTTGAGTTAAGCTTTATCGTCCCCATTTTACAGGAGAGGAAACTGCAGTTCTGAAAGAGCCAGTCACTTGTCCGAGACGGTAACAGCCAGAAGGTGGCAGAGCTGCGAGGGGGGCCGCGTCTGTGGGCTCTGGGGTGCGTCCGCATTCTTTCCACGACATGTTAAGATCTGCACGCTGCCCAGGCCCTTCCTGTGGGTTTGTCCTCAGCCCTAGGAAGCCAGCAGGTGCAAGATGCACCAATATTTCAGGGGCCACCAAGGAAGGAAACACATTGCCACCCACACTCTGACACATCACTTGGGCGCATGCACCCCGATTTCAGACCTGCTAAAACTTAAAGAGCGTGCATGTCAGAACTGATGAAATACGGAAACTTCTCACATGATGCTTACAACCTTGTGAAGTCACCGGGGTTGTGCAGGTGAGGAACCTGAGGCTGAGCTTGGCTGAAGGATTAGCCAGGATCACACAGCTCGTATGAGTCCAGGCCTGTCCACTCGCTGAGCTGTGTCCCTGACCCAGGTCCTCCCACGCCTTCCACAGTGCCCAGAACACAAGAGCCTCTGAGGAAATGTCCTTTAAAGGGGAGAAGGAAGGAACGAAGGTGGGCTTCCCTCTTCCCCCCTCAGGGCCAGGGGCCTAGGCTCACTGCCCAGAAGCCGATGCCACCAGGCAAGGTGTAAGCCAGGGACATGAAGGGGCAGCTCCTAGAGCAGACCAGGTGAAGGGACACCGAGGGTGACATCTGGGTGCAGGGGGTGAACACCTGCTTCCATGTAATGGAGCCACTGCAGCAGTGTTTTATGTAAAACACACCTGTGGGAACATGATCCAACCACTGAAGGGAGTGTGTGTGTGTGTGCACACGCGCACACGCATCCATAAGCACTGATCCTGAGCTGAGTGATCAGGAGAGGCCAATGTTGTGGCATGCAGGAAACACCCCCTCATGTCCTCAGCCCCTCTCTATGCTAGAACTTGAGGGTGAAGGCCTGATAACAACCCAAAAAAGGTACCATCCTTTGGGTGGTCCTTACCTGGGGTACCATCCTATTGGACAGAATGGATTTTCTGTTTTGTTGATTAACTCCTGCTGTGTTTTTTTTTTTAAACCCACTTTATTAGGGTATAACTGACACAGTACACGGTATTCAAAGCACATCATTAGATGGGTCTCAACGCACGTAGAGACCCGTGACACCACCACCACCACCACGAGATCAAAACACTGAATATACTCATGACCCTCCAAAGTCAGAACGGACGTTGACCCAGGTCCCCACACCAAGTCACCAAGCACCTCCGCTCATCTGGACAACAGAAACGGAAGCAGCCAGCACGCACTGAGAGTGCAGTGAGATCCAGGCACAGGGCTCCCCATCCTGCAGGCATCATCCAGCAAAGCCCTGGAGGGCGCTCACACCACCCCTGGTGCCCCAGAGGGAGGAGGCTGCAGGTGGCCCGAGTCCACACCCCAGCTCTGCCCCTTCCCCGGTGCGGCCTTGGGTACCTTCCTTTACTCCTCGGTGCCCGCCGCACCTTACCTGGGGACACCTAGAGCTCCTATCTCACAGCCTGCATGGCGAGGATTCAAGGAGTTAATAACCATCTGGAGAGCTCAGGACGTGCCTGGCACGTGGTGCGTGCTCCCTATGAGTTAGATGAAGAAGACGATGAAGCCGATGGTGATGGTGATTTCTTCTTGAATGGGGAAACAGGTTCCTAGGAAGTTAAGTGACTCATCCAAGGTCATCCAGAGAGCAACCCCACAAGTGAGGCTTTAAGGTAGGTGCTCCCGACCCTGTGCCGTCCTCTCCAGGACACAAGAAGCTTGCAGCGTGATGCAACCGGGTGCCCTGGCCTCTGTGGCCGCAGACCTGCCAGGTCCTGCACAAACTGACCAGGCGACGGTGTCAGCAGGCCAGGCACACAGATTTCTCTCTGCAAACTCGACCGAACCCATTCCCACCCCCTTTCCACATCCAGGGTCCTCTCAAACATGCCAGGGGCACCTTGGCTGGGGCAGGGAGTGTCTTGAGACCCATTTCTGCACCCCTCCCCTCCCATACCTCCGCCAAGGACTCCTACCCCAGATGTGTCATCTGCAAGCTCCAGAGGTCTCAGCCGGGAGGGGGAACGGCCCCCACCGTGGCAGTTGGTTAGGATTTCGGCTTTGTTGGATTGGACCAAGCAGGAAACCCCAGGAAGAGACCACTTCCCCCCCTACATCGGCCTCCAGTGGGACAGACAGTGATCCTCAGGGACCTGGTGATTAACATCGTGGGAAAATACTGCGTCTCACAGGAGGTTGATCCTGGAGCCTGGGAGCCCTCCAGCTGTTGCAGGAGATGTGGAGCTCGGGGTGGAGAGAAGTCGGTGCGGCTGACCAAATCAGAGCGGCGGCTCCGTTCATCCGGCCACGCTCTGTGCCGAGTGTGTGTGTATGTGCGCACACATGCACGTGCGAGCGGGCGTGCGCCTTCCCTCACAGTCCCAGGTCACGATTCTCCCCTCTTACAGATAAGGAAACTGAGGCCCACAGGCACCAGCAACTGTGCCGAACTTCACTGAAAAACTTCCCTGAGTTTGGAGAAGCTGGGATTTGAATCCAAGTTTCTGTAGCATCAGTCCAAACCCACAACAACCGTGCTCACTCCCCGGCCCGACCCCGCTTCCCTGCAGAGAAGCAAACACTACACACAGCTAAGTGCTTTCATGCTTACAACACAGCAGCTGCTGGGCTGGGTCCTTACAATCGCAAAAACTCCTCCTGACAGTTCCAGGGAGAATGAACCCTGCTTCCCAGATATATTCCCGGAGGCTCAGGGCCCCGGAGCGCAACCGGAAGTGAGGTGCTCCAAGCAGGAGGGGGCACCAGGCGGTGTATTGGGTCCCTTCTGCTGCTGTAACAAACGAACACACTTAAAACAACTTAAGTTTTTAAACTTAAAACCACCAATTTGTTCTCTTGTTGTTCTGGAGGTCAGAGACTCAAAGAGGTCTCCTGGGCCAAAGTCCAGGTGTTGGCAGGGCTGCGCTCCCTCTGAAGGTCCTAGGGGAGACTCCGGTTCATTGCCTTCTCCAGCTTCTAGAGCCACCTGCATTCTTCGGCTCGTGGTGGTCCTTTCTCTATCCTCACAAGCATAGGAGAAGCATCTGCAAATCTCTCTGATTCTGAACTTCTGTTTCCATCATCACATCTTCCCTCTCTGACCCTCCTGCCTCTCTCTTATGAGGACCCTTGTGGTTGTCCTGGACCACTGGATAATCTGGGGTAATCGCCCCGTTTCAAGAGCCTTCATTTAATCACACCTGTAAAGTGGCTTCTTCCATATATGGTCACATATTCACATGTTCCAGAGATCAACACGTAGACATCTTTTGGGGGGGCATTACTCAGCACACCACATGCTGGGATTGTGGTGCCCCCACCAGCATCCCCAGGGCCCAGACCAGCGGGAAAGGAAGGAGTCAAGCTGGACAAGGCAGACTGGGGGTGTCCTGCATCCGACAGGAAGGCCCAAGGGGAGCAGGGCGTGAGGGTGGGGAGAGCCGGGGCAGCACGCCCACAGGCCTCCAGTCCAGGCCTGGCTCCGGCTGGGGCTACGTTCACAGATTTGTTCCTCGAAGAGCTGAATTACTTTTAAGTTCTAAAAATACCACCTCATCGCTAAACAAACACCGGGGCTCTTGTGAAATAAAGCAGCAACATGAAAAGCCTGGCAAGGGGGCCCGGAGATTCCGATCTGCAAGCAGATCAGGGCAGCTCCCTCGACTGGAGCAGCCAAAGCCATTTCCGAAGTCCTCTTGGATCTCAAGGCCAAGGTCAGGCTCTGGACAGGGGCCAGTGCCTGGGCCTGGAGGCGCGGGGTGGGAGGAAACCCTGGAGAAAGAGAATAAACAAACCCTTGTGGCATGCCTTGGAGGAGAGGGGAAGCCTTCACACACTCCCTGTTCCATCCTCTGAACAACCCTGCCAAAGGGGCATTTTTATGGCCATTGTCCTAACGGTAAAATGACAGAGAAGCGAAGTGACTTGCCTAAAGTCACCCAGCAGTAAGACCTGGGATTTCAAGCAGCTCCATCTGACTCTAAGACCAGTGTCCTTTCTACTTTACTACCCTAATTGCGGCCAGGTTCAACACACAAACTTGTCAAATACTAGTTGACGGTTGCTCCCAGCAGGATTCAGGGTGGTTGAACATGCAAGTCCTTGAGCCCAACAGTTTGTGCGGGCTCTCCCCAGATGGAGATCTTTGCCTCTCTGGGCCTCTTCGTCTGTAACGTGGAGCCCATGAAAGCACCTGCCTCATGGGGTGTTGTGAGGATTGAATGCATCGAATCAGGTATGGCGTTTGGCCAAGAACAGTGCCACACCTCAGTTTCCCATCTACTCCACACCACCCACAGCCCCAGTCCTCTGGATGGGCTCCCTCCAGCTGTCTTCCCACTAGAAGTTAGAACATCCTTATTATCTTTGGGCTGGTACAGGGAGAAGGAGCAGAGATACTGCAGGTAATCCCCAAGCCCACGCCGGCCGATCTCTGGAGCACCTTCAGCCACAAAACCACAAAACCCATCAGCCAGTCAGCTAATAGCTGGGGAGTGTCCAGTCCTGGCTCTGCCTCCTGCTGGCTGGGGAAGCCTCCGGAGGAGTTCTGGTCCTTGGGGGAGCAAGGAGGACAGGGTAAAAGAGCTGGAGGGGATCCAAGCCTTGTGAGCACAGACGCACATTTCTACCTCCTGTCTGCTTCACTCCAAACTAAACACACTTGAAATCAGTCTCACTATTGGGTAACAACTTACTGTATGCTTATCCTGTCCCAGTGTTATGTCCCAGACTCCTCACATACATTACTGCATTAGTAAGCCCCTCGAGTTGGAATGTACTACCCCCATTTCATAGATGAGGAAGCTGGAGCTGAGAGAGGTTAAGTAACTTGCCCAAAGCCACACAGCAATGAAGTGGCTGGGCTGGGATTTGATGACGTCTGCTCGATGCCTTTGCTCTGTGCGGTCCTGGTCAGCCCATGAGGTTCCAGGCTCTGCTGCTAACGCCTAGCTCAGGCCCTGGTCCTACACCCTCAGGGGGCCGACCCAAGTCAGCTTCTGTCTACTCACCATCCATTCTTCCAGCACAGCTTGACCGAGGAGAACCCACTACCTTCTAAGTGAGTGCCGCCGGGGACAGAGCAGAGGAAGTCAGACACAACCCTTCTGCCCTCCTGCAGCTGACAGCAAATAACTCTGAGCCCAAACACAGAAAATGGTCAGAAACTGTGGAATAAGCCATATAAAGGGAGCATTTAAGGCTGACGCTGAGGATTCCTGGGGGATGGGGCGCGAGCGGGGCAGCACAGGTCTCCTTGGAGAAGAAGCTCCAAGGACCTATCTGAGGGGGTGACATTCAAGCTGAGGCTGTGGATGCTGAGGACCTGGGCGCTCCAGGAGGCAGGAATGCTGGGGAAGAAAATTCCAGCTGAGGGACCAGCAAAGTGAAAAGGGCCCCCAGGCAGGAATGGCCTGAGGGTATCTGAGGAGCAGACAGGGCAGAGTGGCCAGGCTGGCTCCAGAGCTGAGGTCAGTCGGAGGCAGGAGCCAGGTGACACAGAACAAATGAACCTCCCTCCCAGAGCCTCACACGCAAGGCCCTGGGGCACCAGGAGGCGGGGCTCCCATGTCCCAGATTGTCCCAGGATGCCTTCCTCTCTGGGAAGATCAGCCCTTCCTCTGGAGGCTGGCGGGAGGGAGGGCGGACAGGAGGAAGCACAGGAGGAAGTACACAGGCCCGGCCGCTGGCGAGTGGCTCCCTGTCCATCATCTCCCTGCCTGACCTGCAGGCCCCCTGGAGGGTGCTGTACCCAGCACTTTGCTACAAGACTTCTCTCCACCCCAAGGCAGCACAGCCAGGGTGTCTCTGTCTCCCTCTGAAACCCAGAGGGGAGGGCAGGAGGGGGCCCGGTAGCTCTCTCAACATCTCGTTCAAGCCTTTTCCAGTCCCGGAGCACCCGCTGTAGGCCAGGCCCTGAGCTGGGTCCTGGTGAGATGGTGATGACTCAGCCACATGCTCAGGGTGCTAGAATGCAGCCACCAGAGAAGGACTCAGGGGGCAAAAGGAAAGGTGTGAGTCACAGCACTTGCCGGTCTGGGCGGGGGGAGGGGCATGGGAGTAGGAGGGGGACGAAGGTCAGCAAGGGGAGAGAGAGAGAACCTGGCTTCAAAGAAAGGGGGATTGGAAAGCCAGCCCAGTGACCGCATGTCAAAGGCGCTGGACACTGTGGGGGACTGAGGAGAAAAGCCCAGCGCACTAAGCCTGCGCTGCTGTCAGCAAGAGGCTGGAAACTGACGAGCATCCTGGGGTCGCCGCCCGGGGTATAAAGAGGGGGCCAGGCAGAAGGGGCCACGGGGGTGTGGAGGGCTGCAGACTAACCTCCCCTCAGGTCCAGCTGACTGCTGGCCCGGGCAGCACAGGCTCGGGGCGGCCAGACCTGCTCATTTCCCAAGAGAAGGTGGAAATTCACTCTGTAGATAATTTCCAACTTTTAAATGGTGGCAACACATTTAAAAAAATTTTAAAGCAGCACGCAGGCTCAAGAGAACATAGCTTGTGTGTCACCAGTTTTACAGCCTGGAATAAACGAAGGTAAATTAAAATCGGCGACTGTGCCTGAGACGCCCAAGGTGCTCGGGCTGGGCAGGAGAGGGCTTCTAGCAAGAGGTGCACACGATGTTGAAGGCAGGAAGAGAGGAGCGAGGAGCGGAACTGGTGGGGAGAGAAGAGACCCATCCAGCCCCTCCTGCCAGGCCCCTGCTTTATCCTCCGCGCAGCTGTGGGGAGTAAGTGTGTTGGATTTGGCCTCTTTCCAACAACAAAGGTTGGGGACAGAAGCATAGCTCAGGGAGGTTATCCCCTGGGCTCTGGTTTAATGGAATTGGGACGGGAAATAGTGGATGCCAGCCAGGCTCTGCAGGGAACCTCGTGGAAAAGTCACGTGAGACCCTGGGCAGAGGCTTCCTTGCTGTCAAACAGGACAGACGGGCCCAGCCCTGTGCCGGCACCTCCAAGGATCCTGGGAGGGTCACATCTCACTCAGCACAGCAGGAATGCACCTGAAGGCGTTGCACGGGGCTCCGGTCTCACTGGAAAGACACACAACCAGCTCCAGCTCCTCCTTTCCTGCCCAGGCAGCTGCCCTTCCGGGACCTGCCGGCCACCTCCCAGGGTCAAGTGCACAGGCCCAAGCCCCCACCTTCCCTGACGACTCAGCCTCCTCCTGCCACCCAAGGAGAACTCTCCATGCTGCTAAGCACTGCTGCGGGGGCACTGGCCTCGCTGGCCCAGGGCCTGCTCCGTGCTGGGTCTGAAGCATGGCAGGGTGGGCGAGGACGTACTAAGAACGAGGGGTCACTTCAGTCGTGGGGGCTGCTTGTGCCTAAGGCAGCTGGCTGAAGTGACAGTCCATCCTCACAGCCCGCGTGTCCGGCAGGTCCTAGTTTCATCCCCACTTCACAGATGAATAGACTGACTTTCAGAGGGGCTGAGGGACTGGCCCAAGGTTTTGCAGATACAATGCACCAGAGCCAGGATTTGAAACCAGAGCCTATGACCCCAGCCTCCCCACGGTACTGTCTCCATCGATGCCAGGAGAAGGCCCAGTGACAACAGACCAGTGACAATCCACGGTCTGGGAGGAGGGGGAAAGAGAAACGAGCAAAAACAAAAAGACGGTATAACCTTACTGCTAGATACAAAAATAGATAAACAACAAGGCTCTACTGTGTAACACAGGGAAATAATAGCTGGTAATAACCTATAATGAAGAAGAATATGAAAAAGAATATATATGTAAAACTGAATCACTATGCTGTCCACCAGAAACTAACACAATATTATGAATCAGCTATATTTCGATTAAAAAAAAAGATTGTATAATCTTATTTTCCCAAATATGAAAATGCATCTTCCCAGGGTGATCTGGAGTCACTAAAAGATGCTAACCTGTGCTCCTCCGAGCTGGCTGGGAAGGTGAGGTGCACGAGCCTCTGGGAAGGCTTGCTGTCCCAGATGACGGTCACCTGGGGGACCCCAGAGCCGAGGCGAGGGGAGGCGGTCTCGCACGCATTAGCACCTGGGGGTCAGGAGGCCCTGCGGGCAGTGGCCTGCAGCCAGCCCTTCCTCAGTTCAGTGGCCTCTGGTGCTGAGCTGTGCGTCTGACTCCGCCCAGGCCCAGGGTGGCCCTTGGGAACCGCATGTCTGCTGGCTGAGTGACAGCTGCAGGTAGTGGTCAGACCACTACACACTGGATGGAGTTTACAAATCCAATCGGCACCGTATCCGGACTGAACGTAACCTGGGGTTATCGGATTTTCTGGCATCAGGAAAACCAGAGCCGAGGACAGCAATTCTGAGGGTAGCATGTCATTACTCTAAGTGCAGCCGCCCCGTTTTTAATTACAATTCCCTCCAGCAGGACTGGGCAGGGCCGAGCTGCTGGGCAGACCTCTTTCCTTAAGTGAGTCCCAGCTCTGCTCCTGCTGGCAGAGCAGAACGGGCTGGGTGGGAAAGGAAACCGAGATGCATTCTCCCTCCCCTCAGGGGGTGTGGGGAAAGCCAGGAGGAGGCAGAGATGGAGGTGATGGTGTAGGACCCTCAGTCATGGGGCCTGAGGCCAAATGCAAGGAGGAAACAGGCCCTGCCTGCAGCGCCTGCTTCCTCTGAGAGGGGAACCACCTGCCCGCAATCCTCCGCGCTCCCTCCCCCGCCCTTCCATCCTGCTCACAGCTGGTTTCCCTGCTTCCACTCTGCCCCCACCCCCACCCTGCAATGGCTCCCCAGCACCCTCAGGCTGGAGGGGAAACCACTCTGCACCAGGTGCCCAAGCCCCATTCCCAGGAGTTGTCTTCTCTCTCCCACACCTCATTTGCCAGCAAGTCCTCTGGATTCTTGAACTTGTCCTGCGGGAGGCCTGCGATAGCCTCCCCACCCTCTCCCCGCCATTGTCAATGCAGCAGCCAGAGGGGCAGCTTCAAAAGGCAAATCCTGGTGAGTTGTTTCCTTAAAACCAGCGCATCCTGCCATGTGTATAATGAAGTCCAAACTCCTCACTAGGACTGCAAAGTCCCATATCCCCTCCGCACCCTGTGCCCTCCAGCTACACTGGTTGCCTCTGCGGCCTCTGTTTTGGGTTAAAGGTCCCTGCTCCAGAGAGGCCTTCTCTGGCCACTGCATGCAAAGGAGTCACACACTCCCCTGGGCTTCCGCGCCTCCCCATCTGATCCTTCACAGCACATACTAATCTCATCTTTTTCTTGTTTGCTCACTAAGTTATTACCTGATTCCCTTCTAAACTGCTGGGCTGCAAGGGGGCTGCAGAGTTTGTCCTGCTTTCCATGATACCCTGGGCACCTAGTCCTCGGCCTGGCATGTGGCCAAGGGTCAAGGGTATTTCTGGAATGAATGACTACCTGCGTTTCCCATCCCTGGCAGAGCGCCTGCCAGTGTGAGTTTGATTAAATTGACCAGAGAAAAGGAGCAGCAGCCACTGGTCATCCAGGACCTACCACCTGCTCAGCTGGGTGAGCGCAGGCAAGGTGCGTGGGACCAGCAGGGCCCCGTCAGGGTTCCCTCAGCCCCCCACTCCCAGCACACAGTGGCCTCTTCCCTGAGACTCTGAGCTGAGCTCCTTTCCTGAAGTGACATCAAAATAGGATGACAGTTTATCCCCTTGGGGTCTTGTGACCTCCATTCAGGGAGGGATGTGGGCGCCATGTTGAAGCCCTTCGCCTTTGGCGACACTTGCTCAGGCTGGCACCAAGCGGGCCTGAGAAACTGCCTGGATCGCACCAACCAAGAAAAGCTGCAGGTCAGCACTTTCCAGGATTTGCTGCTTTAATATTAAAATATTCATAAAGACAAGTAACATCACTGTACACGAGCTTCCGATCTGCAAACGGGGATTAACAGCTGTTCCCGGCGCTTGGCCAGTGCAGGGCCGTGAAGCTGCCGGAGCCCCCCAGACCAGCAGCACCCAGGTTCAGGGGCCCGTCCGGGGAGCTCCGAGTCTCACAGCCGGCTACTGCTGTGCTTCCCTGCCCGACCACTGACGCGACAATATCACCTAACACAGCCTGCACGCAAGCGTCTCCCTGCGTTCTGCTTCGGTGGCTTTTTCACGCCCCAGCCCAAGATCCCGGGTCACGCACCGCAGTGAGTTGTCCTGGCTCCTGAGTCTCCCCCTGGCCTTCTGTGGGTCTTTCATGACGTGGAAGCTGCCCTGCCCCCAACCCAGCTAATCCACAGGTGATGCTGGGGCCTCTCAACCTACAGGAGGCCCATGACAACCGTTTGTCCCTTACTGGTGATTTTCAGTGAAATCCACCTTTATTAACTAGGGCTTCTCTTTTCTGCTCCATTCCCCTCCTTCCTTAATCTATTTCTCTCATTCTTCTTTTGGACGTTCCAACTGTCCTGCCCTCGTCAGCGGGAGCCTCTGACAGCCAGTGCCTGGATCTTTCCGACCGTCTGTCTTTGGATGCATTCCTGCTTTCGAGAACGACAAGATGTTCTAGTCACACTCTGGGACTTCCCACTGCCCCACACCTGGACCCCTCCACTTGTCTAAGGGGCCCTGGCTCCTTCTCCTGGGGAACAGCGCTGAGAAACAGCGTTGCAGGTGCAAGGTGTACGCACCACTACTGGGGGGCGCGGCTTCTTTGCCCCTTCCATGGTTACGACTTGTAAATCATACATATTTATCATCAAAATTGCAGACTGATGCCCCAGCTCTGATCCAACACCGGCCTCTATTCCACATTCCCTTCTCCCACAGACAGAACCCTGGTACCTGACCGTATGTATTTACTCATCTGCTCCATCCATAATAACAAGATAATTCCAAGGTTATCACACCCAAAAGCACTGTCAACAAATCTACCAGATAAACTTCGAGATCCGCCTCCTATTCTTCCCTGCTTTGAAGCCTCTCAGTGTATTCTGTGGAGTGAACAGTAACTTGCTTCACATTCGTGGTATTTTTTATCCTCAGGGTAAATCCCCGAGAAGCGGGCCTGCTGAGTCAGAGGGTCAATGCGTATGTGATTTTGCAAGCTGTACCTAAATTTCCCTCCCCTGGGGTCACGCCATCCAGTGTTTCCACCAACCACGTGTGAGCGTACCATTCCCTGCAGGTGTGCCAAGAGCGCGGGCATGGGATTTTTGGATTTCTGCCAGACTAAGAGATGATCAGTGATACCTCCGGGTTGCTTTAATTTGCATTTTCAACAACCCTCTTAATCTACTGCATCCTCTTTCAGCCCTGGGACCAAGGCTCTGGCCCTGGAGCCAAGTCCAGGGCTCATCCTGAACGTGCCAAGCTGGGCGTCGCAGATGGCGTTAAGGTGGGGGAGGGTGAGCATACAGCCTCACCACGCCCACCCACCCTGGTATGAACTATGCAGTCAAACGGTGCCCAGGATGAAACTCTGCCCCCTGGGGCGGGGGAAGGAATCCTCTGGGTGTCTAGAGAAACCTCAGAAACATGCATGCCCTTCTCATTTCTGGAATTAAAATAAAAAGGCTCCCTGTTGCCTTCAACAGGCAAAAGGAATGTTCTGGCCTTTTGCTCTGATGCTCATGGACAAGCAGCCAGGCTCCTGCCATGGGGCCAGGAGCTCCCTCCACAGAGCTCTGTGCGGGAGGCCGAGGGTGTGGCCGAGGGTGCTGTGCAGGCTGTTGTTACTGAGGGGGACTTCTTCCTGAGTCAGCACCTGCACTTCCACGCCAGCTCTTGGGCCACAGGAGGGTGTCTTCAGGAACTTAGGTGCTGGAAAGGTGTGTGCCTTTCAGCCCTCCCTGCCGTTACATGGTCACCACTCCCAGATGGCCCCCGTGCCAGGGGTCCCCCAAGGTCTCAGGGTGCTGAAAACAGTAGCCCCAGCTCAGAGGGGACCAGGGGGGAGGTCCTGCCCCAACCATCCCAACCCCAACCCAAACACGCATTTTAAGGGCTCAGGAAAGCTTCAGATGTCAACAGACAAATGTGGTCTTTATGGTTATGACGGTTAAGAGTGTAGGATCTAAAGCCAGAATGGGCCGGAGTGCTGATCCTGGCCCCACCAAGCAGCTGTGTGTCCCAGGCGAGTGCCTTCTGCCCAGAGCATCAGTGACCTCCTCTGTACCACCAGGGGGCGATAACACAAGTCATCTCCCAGGCCGGCGGTGAGGCTCAGATGGGACATGGATGCAGAGGGCCTGGCACACAGGGACAGCCCCATTCTCGACCTCGGCCGGCTGACCAGCATCGGTGAGAAAGGGGCCCTGGATGGCACACCATCTCTAGGGCATCATGGTTTGAGCAAGCTTGGGCTGTGGTATAAAATTCAGTGAAAAGGCATTGCTGTACCTTTTCCACCCTAAAACTCTTCAGATGCAATCAAGCGGGAATGGCTCCTCATGCCAAGCACAACTGGTTAAGATGGCCAGGATGCGCACCCATGACTGCCCTGGACAGTTGCACAGCTAGCACACTGCCCAAAAGTGCCTGGTAGGTGAGCTGAGTCAGGGATAAAATCCAGCTGGGGTTCTGTTTGTCACATTGTGCAGTTCAGTGCAGGGCTGCAGCCACCTGGAGCAGAGGCACCTCTCTGCTCCCTTGTCAAACCCTGTAACAGGGCTGCAACCCCCTAGGGATGCGGCCACACACAGGTGCCACCCGCCAGGCACCAGGCTATGGCGCGGTAGGACTGTGTTCAATGTAAAGGGCGCCTTTTCCTAATCTGTCTACTGTGTTTTTTTCTAATTGGCACAAAGACTCCATTATGCTGGTGGGAGTCTCACTAACACTTAAAAATACACATTGATAATCCACAGACTGATGATGGCCTATACTTCTTGAGGTGAAATCTTTTATGTACAGAACTGCTCTACTGGGTTCAAGATTCCATTACAGATTTTAGAAACCTGTTTCAGGCACAAAGACAGTAAAAAGTGAGGAACCCCAGTGAGCATTCAGGGTTGGGAGTAAGGACAGGGGTCTGGGTCGCACCCCCTAGCTTAGCTGGGGCGTGTCCCTCCCCCACACAGAGCCTGGCGTACAGCTCCCAGCTACTTCCCCACTCTCCCTGGGGGAGAAGATCTTCCCCAGCACCTCTCAGACCCCACTGTTGCACAGTGGAGGCTGCTCTGACCCTTCTAGGAACAACCTGACCCTCCAGGGACATCCTCCTTGCTCCTCTGGGACATACGGGGACCGTGTGGGTGGGTAACGATGGTTGCCTGGAAACACAGCCTTTTCAAGGCCTCACATGCTTCTGCTGAGATTTACATGAAAGCCATGCAGCCAGGAGACGTTAGCCTCCTGCAGCCACCCCCCACCTCCCCACCATCTCCCTCGTCCTTCCTGCCGGAGCCGCCATCCGAAAGCTTTGTTCCTCTGGTGTCACGTGAGGATGTGCTTCGTGATTTAACAGCTCCTTTCTCCACCTCTGCTCCCTCCTGCCTAACAGGGCATCAGAATGGTTTCTGAGACATCACCCCATGCTTCTCAGTCGTGGTAAGGATCGTGTCTTTTTCAGGTCCATAAAGAATAGAGTGGCCTGTGGTGCCCCCATAAATCATGATGCTGAACAGAGATGCAGGTGAACCTGGAGCAAGGGAAGGATGTTCTCTGGACAACGGGGTCAGGGCGCAGGTGGAGACACGTTACTCCCCCCGTCCACCTCGCGGCCACCTGTGCACACTATGAGCATCCACCCTCCACATCTCTGCTTATGCCGTCCTCTGACCTGGAGAACCTGCCTGACACTGGGCCACCTACTCAGCTCCTGCCTGTTTGGTTAAGGGCTCTAAGTCCTGACTGTCTGGGACAGTTCCAGTTTGCTCCTATTGTCCCAGGACAACTTTTAAAGGACCCTCCTTCTCTTGCAAAACTCTCTCAGTTGGAACAATAAATTGTATGGCCACTCTGAACTTGGTAAAAGAATAATAGTAAATAAGAGTGGCTGATATTTAATCAATAAATATTGACTGTTCTAACCTCTTTTTAGGAGTCATCTCATTTAATCTCACAGAGACTTGGTAGGTGCTATTATGATCTCAATGGGGACGTTCTACCAGTGGGGAAGGGGAGGTGAGCAACTTGTTTGAGCTCAAGTCTAGGGAACCCCCAGCCTGGCCGACCACCCACATGACCTTGGGTCTGTCATACGATGTCTCTGAGCTTAAACGTTCTTCACATGGAGAAAAGGAGAACAGAAAGGATCTCTGCAGGATGGTGGGGAGGATTACGCGAGGCATCTGCTTTCCCGGTGGAGGGCCCTTTGCAGGTGCTCAGTAAAGGACGGCCCCTTTCCACTATTCATTTCTTTCCAGAGAGAAATTTGGGCTGAACCTAGAACCACAGGGGGCACTCCCCTTCCCTGTATAAATATCTCCTGATTGTCTGGTTTGAATAGGAAATTTTCTGCCGGCCCTGCTCCTGGTATTCATGTAGAGTGTTAACCTGGCAAAGTTCCCACATTTGGGGGCACTGACCTCTCCCTGTATCTTCCACTCCTGAATTATTCACCATCTTTTCCATTTACTACTAACTATGAATAGTGACAGAGGTCACCGTGCCTTGGCATCCTATCTCCCTTTGAGAAGCAGTTCAGAAACCCCCCTCTGCCTGGGAAAGCCCCCACACGTGCAGAGGATCAATGCCACCCTGGACACCCAGCCCTCACGGCAAGCAGAGCCTCCAGCCCGTACAAGCTCCAGGACACGCGGTGGCCATCGGTCAACCAAGAGAATCTGCCCTGTGTGGCTGCTGGCCGCCTGGGCTGGGGGCGGGGATCTGACTTCCAGAAAGAACAGGAAGGAAGAAACCCTCTCAGACGAAGGGCAAGCCAACAGAACAAGGAGACTGCTTCGAGGGTGGGTATGGGAGACCCCCGAAAAGGGGAAGGGGGCTACCTACCAACTTCTCATCTGACGAGGGGACAAAACAGCCCCTTCTATGTGACGACAAACCTCCAACCTCTTCCCCATGATCACAGCGATCAAGCTGGCAGGTGCTTCTGAGAATCAGACCACCCACCAGCTGAGTCTCTTGCATCAGGAGCCAGCGTCTCCAACGGCCAGTAAGTGTTCTTCCCAAACAACACCCACTGACCTCTGAAGCCCCCAAACTCTGGAGAAGTCGCTCCCCCATGAGCCCCGGGCCATCTGGAAGCAGCGTTCTGACCCCACCCCGATGCTGGCCCTGCCAGCAAAGTGCAGTGTCAGGGGAGAGAAAGGGGTCTTCAGTAACCACTGGCCAGAGAGGGGAAGGGCAGGGAGGGAGAAGCCCTTGCAGAGACAGACTCTGCCTGGAGCGGAAACCACTCCCGAGGCGCCGACACGCACCTCCCAGCACCTGCGAAGTGAAACTGATGCCGGGAACACTCAGCCGTGCCCGCTGGGAGGCCGACAGGTCTGCCCTGCGGGCCCCCCACAGTCCTGGGTGGTGTGCGAGCTTTTAGCCTCTGCAGCCGTTCTTCAAAGCCACCTTCCTCTGGGAATTCCAGCCAGGAAGCGGCCTTGCTTCGGCAGGACTGGCCTGAGCCCCGGGTTCCTCTGCCCCGGGTGCCGCCCAGGGCCATCCCAGCCCATTCTGCCCCTGAAGGAAGGGATTCTCCCTGCATCTGCAGTCACCTGAGCTAGGAAGAAGAAAGAAAGGGGTGCACCTGTGCGTTTTTTTGACTGACACTGGCGTGGGCCTCGGCAATGATTCAGGGGCAGGGAGGACATGCACGCCATGGTCGTGCTGGCAGGTGACAAAGGTTGGAGATCAGGATGGCACCAACAGCTCACGTAACCAGGAAGCCAGGCTGAGGGACGCCGCCCACTCATAGGACCTTCTGGACAGATGTGGGCATGTTCATGCAGGGTGTGAGCCCACCCTCTGTCGACTTCCTGCACACCCCCTGGGTGCCAGCCCCTGGGGCCCAGCACGCGTCTCCCCTGCTCGGCCCTGCTTCCCCCGCATTGCTCATGCCTCAGCAGCCGGAACGGACCATCACAGAGCTGCAGAGACAAATACACTTCAGACCCTGGCCTCAAGGTGCTCCCGGCCTGACAAGGCTGAGTCAACAGCCACCTCCCCGAGGAAGGGACAGTCCTAAAGACTCCACGTTGTTTTCCATCTTCCGCTTTCACCTCAGGCCCGTTTATGAGCCCCTTGCCATGTGCTGAGTCCAGTGCTGAAGACTGGGTGGGAGAGAGAAGGGTCAGCAGCACCAGAATGATCCCCGCTCCTCGAGCTGGCAGGTACCGGGGCCCGTCTCCAGGGCAGCTAGGAAGCAAAGCCAACGGCGAGAGCCGGGTCCGGCCTCTTCCAGGAGGGATTGGCAGGGGGCAGGGAAGTTGACCAGTCCTGGGCCATCTGCCTCCTTCTGCCTGGGCCTATGAGTGCTTGCTAAAGACCTTCCTTTCCTTGGGCACCACTCTGCTGGCAGGGCCTGGAAGTATCAGAAAGGTACTTCTAGGTCTTCATGGGCAAGCAAGTTCTCTGGAGCCACAGTCTGCAAAGGTCAGCGGCTAAGAGCTGCCAGGTCGGGCACTGGGGTGTAGGTCCTGAGGCTTCCCTCTGGGCTGGGGTGTAGTGGCAGGCCCCCCGGCAGGCAGGGGCCCAGCTGGTGAGACCCACAGACACGCCATTCCATCAGCACGTCTGTTACCACTGCTGCAGTCAGGGGGCAGCGCCAGGCTGCTGTCCTGGCTTTTTCAGAGGTTGGGTTGCTCCTGCTGCATTCTGAGAATGCTGCTCACGGTCCTTCACAACAGGGGCTCATCACAACACTCAGCCCAACCCTCCCACTTTCCTGATGAGGCCTGCAGAGGCTGCGGGCAGCACTAGTGGAGACCCCTGGACTCCTAACTGCTGACTGCCGGCTCCCGCAGGCCCCCCTGCCTCTGATGCACGGGCCCAGCCTGTCCCCAAGATGCACATCGCAAATAATGCATCATTAAAAACCTGTTAACCACGTAAACAAACAGCAGCAGGCTCCCCACAGGGCTGCGTAGGGTACTAGCAGCCAAATCCCCCAGGTCCGAGAGCCAGGCACCCTTTGCTTGGCTTCACTTCCACACTCAGCAGCTGCTTCTCTGTCTCTCAGTCTTCTCATTTGAAAAATGGGGAGGCTTATCCGAGATAATTCATGGGATTTATAGCCCATGCATTCCAGGCCCATAAAAATATTCAATAAATACATACAAATGGTATTAATTACCTATACATTAAATGTTAAGTATTAATTTTTAAAATGTTATGGAGCCATTGGAGTTCAACCTGCATCTTTTCCCTTTCCCTAGAAAAGAGGTTGCTCCTTTCTAAACTGTTCTGAGTGTTGAGCTCAGTGCCCAAAAAATGCTTCTTCTCCTTTTGTGCCCCCATATAAGACTCTGGGCACCAAACTCGCCTGATTGTTAGCAGCCTCTGTCACCGCCGCTGGTCAGCCCGTGTGTTTGCAGCTATTTAAAGAGCTGGCCTAGACGCCCTAGCTACGGCACGTGCAGCTTGGGATCTTGCTGGGCTCTGTCTGTTTCCGGAGCCCAGGGGCCCTGGGTGCTGGGCCCCCAACGGGACAGGGCTCTGCCCACCTGGGGCTGGGTCCCCTCTGTGATCCACTGAGGCCAGCATGAAGGCTAAGCCAGAGACCGCCTATATGTGGCCTGTGGGGGACTGAATGCTCCCCACTCCGGAATGCCCTGTACCCAGGATTCCTAAGGCACCACATACTCTTCTGAAAACACCTTTATTGATAACAAGTGACATACAACAAACTGAACATATGTGATGGGTACCATCTGATATAACCTGGCATATGTAAACACCTGCAAAACTATCACCACGATCAAGACAGAAGCACACCCATCACCCCGCAAGTTTCCTCTCCCCCTTTGAAAGCTGCACTCCTGCCCCTCCTCCCATCCCCAGGCCACCCATGACCTTTCTGTCCCTACAGATTAGTTTTCATTTTCTAGAGTTCAGAGGATACACTATTTTCTTTCTAGACTCTGTCACTCAGCATAATTATTTTGAGATTCACTGATCCACCATGTGGGCTGCTGAACGTCTCAAGAGTTCGTTGCTTTATCGCTGAGTAGGATTCCCTTGCAGGGCGTGCCAGTCTGTTCACTCATTCATCTGTCGATGGACTTTTGGGCGGCTTCCAGGTTTGGGCTATTACGAAGAAAGCTGCTATGACCATTTGGGTACAAGTCTTTGTGTGGATGTGTATTTCCTAGGTGAGTGAAGACCGAGGAGAGGAAAGGCTGTGTTCTGCCTCATTCCACTGTAAAATTTCTAGGTCCCTGTAGTGCTTACAGTCTTCCAACACACGGTTTAGTTTTTCCGTGTTCCCTGTTTGTGGTTGGCCTCCTCCCTCCCCTGTGTGGCAGGTGGCATTCTTGCAAAGGGGGACACACTAATACCTCCGTACGTGCTTTTTCTGGGGTGGAGTCTGGCTGGCCTTGTGGCCCGCCTGCCACCAACAGAAAGAGGCAGAAATGACGCTAAGTGGCGTCAGAGACGAGGAAGCCTTACAGCTTGCTCCTTGATTTCCTGGAACCCTTTCTGTGGGCTCCCCGAGACTCTGTAGGAGATCAGACTACCATGCTGGAGAGGCCATAAGTGGTTGTCAGTCCAGCTGAGGCCAGGCACCCCACAAAGGCGTCAGACATGTGAGTGAGGCTGTCTTGGACCTTCCAGTGGAAGAACCCCTCACTGTGGGACCACCTCCCCGAGCCCCCACACCATGTGGAACTGAAGAAGCACCCAGCGGAGCCCCGCCAAGCCTCTGACACACAAAATCATGAAACAATAAGAAAAATGCTGGCTGTTTTGAGCCAGTAAGATCTGGGGGCTGTTTGTTCCACAGCCACAGTAATTAGCACCCCTTCCAGAATATAAGATCCGTGAGAAGCAGACCGTCTGTCTATTTTGCTCAAAGATACACCCCAAGGGCCCAGAACAATGTCTGACAAATAGTAGGACCTCAGCAAGTGTTTGCTGAATGAATAAGTAAGTGCAGTTCTAGGTAAGGTTTTGTCAACACTGAAGACATTTCCACTGGTCAGAAACGAAGGCTGTGCAGTAAGGGATCTGTGTCAGACGTGAGACTTCAAGTTCAAACACGGAGACCTGAAGGCTGTGTGCACCTCTTGGAACCTCAGTTTCCCCAACTGTCAAGTCAGGCTAACTCCACCTGCATCATGGACTTGTTCTCAGAAGGTGAAGATAAGGTGTATGGGGGGCTCAGCACAGGGCTGGCCCAGGAGGTCCCCGAGCAGACTGGCTACATGTGCATGAAATGGTGCTGCCCCTGCTCCCCACCCGCTACCAGACGTGCCACTCGAGGCCCACAACGCCCTGCTTCCTCCTTTCCCATCTGACCATCCCCAGGGCTCTGCCAGGAAGGAAGCTCACCCCTAGATCCCTGTCTGAGGCCGGGACAGCATCCCCCAGGGAGCCAGTCAGGGCTGAGGAGAGTCACAGCCGAGACCCCCTGTCAGACTTGACCCTGTGTCCACAGCCGCCTCGGACCAGAGCCCATCCCAGCCGAGCACAGCCACCGCAGAATGAGGACCAGCTCTGAAGAGCCCACTGCCACTGCCTCCCACCCGGCCCGGCTCAGGCCAAAGCTCCTCTCCCAGGATGGAGGCCAGCGTGGCTTTTACTTCCCCACCACCGACTCAGGGCCACGTCCTGACCCCAGGCCGGTAAGGTGGGCCTGCACAGAGATGGAGGCCACGGCGCCAAACAGGGTCGAACTGGGTCTCGGGCGATGTCTTTTGAAAGGCAGCTCGAGAGCCTGGCTTCTCTTGCACGGAACTCTGTTCCCCTTCTCTCAGCCAGTCAATCTCAGACCCTTCCCGGGAAGGGAGTGGGGATTAACTAAAAGCAGCGGCCCGAGGTCTGCAGGCCTGGCTCACACCGTAAATCCGGCGGCTGAGGCCACTGGCATCTCCTGGGGCTGAAGTGTGTTCACTGAGCGGCGGAGGGAGAGCAGATTGGGGACAGAAGTTCCCGGTTTGCGTCTGAGAGACTAGCCTTGAAGCCTTTATTCTCTGCGACAACCCTCAGAGCAAAGACTAGGAATGAATCCACAAATCCTGGGGCCTCAAGGGGCCCCTGAGCGACACCCAGGAATGCTGTGCTTCCAGATCCAGATCTGTTCCTCCTTCTCCTCTCGTCCCCACTTCACTCCCCTCCTCTCCCCTGCTAGGACCACCCCTAAGACCCCCACCATCAAAAGAGTATCTGCTAAGAACAGAGGTCTAGAAATCAGAGTCATTGGAGACCAAGTCTTGACTCGAAAGTCTACTGGCCAGGAGACTAGAAAAATCCTTAACCTCTTTCATCCCCACTTTGTAGATGGGGAAACTGAGGCTAATTAACACCGCGCACCTAACAAGGGTTGGTGGGCTCATGCAGGAGGAGCAGTGAGAGTGCCCAGCATAGTCCAAGTGCTAAATAAATGTCAGCTGGGATGATTACTGCTCAAAAGCGATTTATTATGGGCTCACCCCTCAGTCATCCCAACTACAAAATGGGTGTATAAGGTTATTTTCTGAATAGAGAAGAGAGATTGGGCGCTGGTACCTGCTTCCAAAATAAGTGTCAGATTTGTGTTGCATGAGTCCTGGAGGGTTCTATGTATTTCCTTTTTCTCAGGATACACAGAAGATGGCCATAATCAGAACATTAACACACAGTGGACTACCGAGAATTGGACCCAAAGCATTGAAGAAGACCACAGAGGAGCACTTGTTCAGGAGGCCGTGGAAGATTCCAGCCTGGGCAGGCAGGGAGGGTGACAAAGGGGTCCCCAGGGGAGGAGACTGGATACACTGCCTTTCCATCTCATAGAGTCAAGGGGCCAGTGGGAAAATCCCCAGATGAGGGCAAGGCGAGAGGACATCAGTCACTTAGTTACAAAAACCTACAAAAATCAAAGGAGTCAAAAGAGACAAAGTTGATGCCACGTGTTGTCAGTCACCAGAATCCCAGACACTAATCAGATTCTGGACATGATTCTATTAAAATGCGCTCAGCAGTGGATCCAGTCAGGGCTGCCAACGAGCCCTGCCTCCCTGGAACCGCAGCCTTGCGGAGTCTCCGTCCACATGACTCAGGGCTTGTCATGTGACTTGCTCTAGCCAGCGAGACACCAGTAGACACGATACAAGAGGTGGTTTGAAAAGTAACCGTGCGACGCGCTGCAGCATCTAAGATACAGCGGATGGGGGAGCTGGACATACTGGGACACTGCAACTTCTCTGGAAATCTCAAACTACTCCAGAGAAAACATTTATTAAAAAATATGGGCATTAGGGTATGTGCTCTTTTTTGGGAACCCAGCACCCATGTGAAGCGGCTAACCTGCCAGAGTCACACAGCCCATGCAACAGAACAGCAAAAATTCTGAACCTTTCTTTCATCTGGATCGAATTTAGAGTCTAAGAAGACTTCAAGGTGAATGTTAATGGTTAAAAGCAGTCAGTAGCATATTAGGAAGATGTTCTGTCGGTAGAGTTAAAACTCTCTGGACACTTCCACCAAATTCTAAGATGTTCCAGCTCCGAGTCTTCGACCTCAGGGCTGTGGGACAGAGGGGCTGGCTCTGGGTGGGCCGCCTGCAGCACCCCCAGGGTGTCAGGCTAGATGGCCTAAGAAACAGTGGTAGCTTCCGTGTACGTCTTAGAGGAGCACACGAATTCCACCCAGGTGACAGGCTGCCCAGAAGATGAACAAGTCCTTGACAGAAGGGATGAGACAAAGAGTGGAGTGTGGATGTGGGAAGGGATACAGGAAACACTAAGTTGCTTTTCAAACCCACACAGCACTGGAGACAAGGATGTGTGTGTAAGAAAGCAGGTGGGCAGAGCCACTCCAGCCTCAGCAACACATCGTCCTATTCAACAGCCACTTGGGCCACCTACTTCCCCACTGTCTACAGGCCTGGTTACACCTGCAAAGGCAGCCGGGGCATGGCCACACCTGCTGGGAACATAAAGGACACTGGTGTCCCCTGCTGCTCAAGGCCTAAGACATTCTCTGCAGCCCGGAACTCTTCAAGCAGAGTATCTGTGGCAGAGATTCTTGTCAGCAGGCCTGGTCGGTCATTAAAAAATATGTTATTCAACCCATAGCACTGACTATGCTGTGGGTTTCAGGTGTGTCACTGGGTTCTGGGCAGGGCCTGGGCCTGATCTGCCTTTGAACTGTCTGAGCCGCAGGCACGGGTTCTACTGTGGGGGAAGCTTTCAGGGAACATTTGTTGAATGAGCAAATTAAATAATAAGGCTCAGTTCCTTCCACGAGCTTAGTGGAGGGCAGGTGACTCATTCTGAGGCAGCGAAAAGGCCCCGACAGGCCTTATTTCTTGTGCTAAAGAGAGAAAACTTGGGCATTGCTTCTTCTATGCCGCGCTCACCAATCATCGGCTTTGTTGGGATAACGAGGCTGGCTCTGCACTGGGTACCATGCCAGCAGGAGGAGCCTGGCAAGTGGCAAGCCCGACAGGACACAAACATCCCCCACATGTGCTGAGTCCTGACGGAGGTCGGCACCGAGGGCTGCGAAGTCCAGGGAGGAAGGGCCCTTATGAATTTCCTCCTCCTTGCTGTAACAAATTACCACACATTTAGTACTTCCCACGATATAAATTTAGTATCGTATCATTCTGGAGGTCAAAAGTCTGAAATGGGTTTCAGGAGGCTAAGATCAAGATGTGGGCAGGACTGCAATCCTTCTGGAGGTTGTAGGGGAGACTCTGTCTCTGTCTTTTCCAGCCTCTAGAGGCCACACACATTCCTCGGCTCATGGCCCCTTCCTCCATCTTCAACACCAGCAATGGTGGGTTGAGTCCTCATGCTGAATCTCCAGCCTCTGTTCTGGGGTCACATCACCTTCTCTGACTCTGACTCTTCTGCCTCCTCTTCCACTTTGAAGGACCCCTGGGATTACACTGGGCCCACCAGGGAATCCCCCATCTTAAGTACATCTGATTAACAACCTTAGTTCTCTTTTGCCACGTAACCTACCCTATTCACATGCTCTAGATGTTAGGATGTAGACATCTTGGGGGTGAAGGGGTAGGATCCTGCCAACCACAGGCCCTGGACCCATCAAGTAGAGATGGTCCAGAAAGGTTTCTGGAGGAAGCAGAGCCTAAATCAGGACTTGGAGGGAGAGTGACCATCAGAAGGGAGGATGGGGGAGAAGGAAGAAGAATGCAAAGACCCAGAGGGCAGAGAAGGGAGAGGACCCACATCCAGGAAACATGTACATCCACATGCTAGAAGGAGAGACAAGGCTGCAAAGGCAAGGAGAGGGTGGGAAAGGGAAATGGGGACATCTTAAACACCCTACTCGTCACATTGCTTCCTCCTGCTCAAAACCTCATGGTCCCTAAACTTCAGGGTACAGCCCTTTGAAGTTCACCATGATTGTCTCCCACCTTCCCCCACTGCAAAGCCTCCGTAGGGGGATTCCCTTCCCACCCCCATACACAGGCTGGCCTTCCTGCCTTTGCTCAAGCTATTTCCCTTGCAGTAATACCCTCTCTGTCCCTGCCAGCATCACCCAAGGGCTCCAGAACTGCCCTGCTGAAGTCTGAACCTGCCTCAACCAGGCACTGCTGTGTAATCTTGGCACATTCATAGCCCACCTCACATATCAGTTGTGAAGGCTGAATGAGCTGAAGTGTGAGGCTCAAAAACGCTAGCTGTCACCACCACAATCACCACCGATAACATTTCAAGGGCTCTAAGAGGAAAATTATTTTCATAATAACTCTAATGCTATTTGCCTTTAAAAAAAAAACTGTCAGTATTTGCTCTATTGGTGCAAAAGCAATGCTGGGTAAAATGCTAACATCTCAGCAGAAATCAGAGCAGTGGCATCAAGCCGTATCAGCAGTCATTACGTCCTTTACACAATGCACTCAAAGTTGAAAAAAAGAGGGACAGCTTTACTTAAGAATATCCTTGATGAAGCGGTAAAAATAATTAGCTCCATTAGAACTTGATCACCAAGTACGTATCTTTTAATAAAACGGGAGGTACACTTAAAACTCTTCCGCTGCATACCGAAGTACAGTGGCTACCTCGAGGAAGATCACTCGGGCAACCGTCTGAGTTGCTAGCTAAACTAGCCACTTTTTTGTAATACACCATTTGTATTTGAAAGAATGACTGACATACAAACCATGGGATCTGGCAACCTACTGAACTCAGTTAACAAGTGAAGGAAGTGAGCTTGTTAGTTCTAGGAAAACAAGTGACAGTGCTTGTTGCGAGGGATAAAACTTGAACGTTTGAGCAAAAATCAGAATTTGGGCAAACCTGACCTGCCACTATGACTTCACCAGCTTCTCAAGACTCAAAGGCTTTCTAATGAGATTGGTGGTGAGGTTGACAAATGTGACTTCTGGATGTTGGATTAATGAAATACGTCAACATTTGGAGGATTCACATAATTCAGTGAATCAATATGACCCAAGCGAGCCATGTTAGATATTAAGAAATCATGTGTGGGGACAACATCCATTCAAAGTGCCAGTTAGACCAACGGTTTTGTCCACCCTAACAGAGCACAAAACCTTCACCGGACGAGGTTTCAGATTCCACACGGCAGCAAACCTCTAAGAAACTACCACTTGGTGAGTTTTAGTATGGAGTCAAAGAAAAATATCCATAATTATGTAATAAGGCAATTAATACACTCCTCCCTCTTCCAACTACATATCTGTGTGATGCTAGATTTTCAACCAAATCACAACAGCCTGACTGACGGAGCAGATACGAGAACTCAGCAGTCTTCTATCAAGTCAGACATTAAAAAGTTTTTGCAAAATTGTGAAACTATGCTGTTTTTTTCCCCTCAATCAAATCTTATTGTTGGGGAAAATACAGGGTTTTTTTCCCCATTAAAAATAATGCCAACCTGTAATGGGTTTATTACTGTTATTTTAAAATCAATTGTTGAAGATTTAGGCATGTTTTTGAGTTTACTTTCTAAAATAGTAAATATTAATGGATCTAAACTTTATAAACTAAGCTCCTTGGAGTCATCAGTTTTATAAGAGGGTAAACTGGTCCAGAGACCAGAAATTTTGGGAAACGCTGTCCTAAAAAACTCACAGATTTACACAGACCTTAATGTGTAGTGTTCACATAACAGCAAGAAAGAAACGAAACAACTGGAAACAACTTAAATGTCCAATAATAGGAAAGTAGCTAAATAAATTACGGTGCCTCCATTTGGTAGAACATTGTGCAGTCATTAAAAATTATGTTTTCAAGGAGTATTTATTGTTGTGGGAAAATGCTCAACACACTCGACATGCCGTTAAGTGATTAAAAATGGGAAGAAGCAAATTTTCACAATCATTGTTTCTGTAATGCCCTGATTCCCAGAGTGATCAGTGAAACTGAGGGGGCCTGGGGAAATCAAGACACCCCAAAAGGGTCCCGTGGCAACAAGCTCACTACATGTGTAGGGCTGGGGGTCACCCTGGGACTCTGGGGTAAGTTTATACATGCAACGACACCATTCGTTATGAAACAATCATTCAGGGCTTCTGTCTTTTAAACTCACGATGAGACCCAAATCATGAACCACACGTCCCCAGACTCATCCCCACAGAAATAAAGGAACCTTCTAAATTCCTCTTCTCCCTGGACTTGATTCTTTTCATTGCTTTGATGTTGGAACCACGGACTGATGTTTCGGGTGTTTGCTTGGGTTCCTAATCCTTTCACGTGCTGAAAAATCTCAGTTTCAACCAACCCCAAACCAAAGACTGAGGGTGGGAGGGTGGGGACCCGCCAGAGTGGAAGCCTTCGGGGGCTCTGCATTTTCCCACCGCAGGGGTGCTAGCAAGTGTCGCCCAACATCTGCCACTCACCCGGCTTGTACATTTATTCTCATCCTTCTCATTATGGGCATATAAATCCCTTTTCATGCCCCAGCCTCCTTCTGCTCACATCTGTCTGCAATTTACTCACCACGCGCTGTGGCTGGGGAGGAAGTGTCTTATTTATGACTCTGCAGACCGCCAGGCAGGAAGTTCGAGGCCACTGAAGGTGCCCTCCTCCTTGCTTTTTGGGAATGCTGCTCCCTTGAGCTTAGATGGGCTCAGGGGGTCTAAGGTCAGGGCCACCCCGAATGGGAACCAGGTGACCCACATCTCCAAGCAGACCCAGGGAGGTCTGCCAGGCCCCCTCTCATCTGATAATCACTAAGTATTTGCACTCATGGTACTTGGCACTGAGCCAAACACTTTGTATCTTGTTTAATTCTCATGACAACTCTGTGAAGTAGCTACAATCATTGGCCCCAGTTATAAGGAAAACAGGTACTGTTATTGTTACCCTCTGCAAAGGAACTCTGGTTCAGAGAGTTTAAGGAATTCGCCCCAGGTCACACAGCTAGTAAGTGACAGAGCTGGGATTCAAGTCCAGATCAGATTCCGGAGTCTGCTGTCCCCATTACTGAGCTAGAAGGGACTCCCATCTCTCTTGTCCAGGCTGACTTTATCCCCAGTGACCTCATCTAGAGGGAAGATGAGGTGTTTGATGCAATGAAAAAAGTTGTGGACTCTGCTGTTAAAAAGCTCTGTCACTCTGGCCAAGTTACTTAAGATCCCTGAACTTCATTCGGCAGTCTCCATCTGTGAAAGGGGTTAACACCTCCTAGCAGGGCTGGGGTAAATGGTAGACTAAGTGCTTGGAACGGTGCTGGCACACAGTAGGTGCTTGACAAAGCTTTCCTTTAACAAAAGCTGACAAGTCCTCACTGATGAGATTATTGTTCTGACAAAGGAGCTCCCCCACCAGGGGGATCTCTGGGTCCCTGAGCAAGGCCCTGAAGACCTTTGGTGATGCACAAGAAATGGTACAGCACACAGCTAGGAAGAAGTGCCTGCACGGCTCTGTGCCCCGTGGGCGAAACAGAGCAGGATGCCCCTCACAGTAACAGCCTTCACAGACGTGACCTCGTGTAATTCACCGTTACTGTCCCATCGCTCAGAACAGGACGCTGAGGTCTGGAGACAGGGGGCTATCTGTTCCAGGAGCAGCAGAGAGAGGTACTCCTCCTCACAGGTCCAGAATGGGGTGTACGGGTGAGAGTTCTTTCCCTGGCCAGGGACATGGGAGGCAGGTTTCTCTGCCCTGGAATAAACACCAGCAAAGGAGGTATTTATTGAGTCTGCATTTGGCTGCTTCCTGGGGCAGCCTCGACTCTCTCCCGATCACGAAGCTTGGCGAGACCAAAGAACATCAGGTCACAGGGCCCCAGGCCCAGCGGCACTTCCTCGTGGGAGATTCCCGAGACCCAGGTCTCCTTCCTAAGAAGGGTGGAGACGTTTTGAGGCCCCTGGGAAGCTGGGAGTTGAGGGTGGCTTGCAGAGATCTGCCTGGATGGCTGGGAGGTTGTGCAGAGAGAGCGTGCATGCTTGGCACGGTGACTTCTGATCATGCGGCATCAGCTGGACCATAAACCATGTCATCTGCCCGCGACAGCCTGAAGAGACCACCCAGAACACTGCCTGAGTGGCCCCAGCGGAAACCAAGTGTCCACCTGCCTTTAAGAGTAAAATGTACTGCCGAGAATGCATGAAGGGGCTGTGACACCTGGGTGAGGGCTCGACGACTTCCCAGGCTTCCTGGGGGGTGGTTGGTGGGCGGTTGGACAGACAGCCGGTTCAGCTAGTATGTGAGTGTTCTGACGCTCCTGTCACACCTCTGGTCAGGGAAGCCCACGATCACAGAGCCGACTCCCTGCCCAGCAAAGTCCACTCTCCCGTCACCTCCAGTCCAGCTAGAAACTACATTTCCCAGCAGTCCCTGCGGCCACGCACAGCTGCAAGGCCACACACGGCTGCAAGGTCACGGACAGCTGCAAGGCCATGGATGGCTGCAAGGTCACGGACAGCTGCAAGGTCACGGACAGCTGCAAGGCCACGCCTCTGGCCCTGAATTTCAGATCTTTCTCCGGGTCTCTCACAGGCCAAAGATGCCCAGAGATGCCCACCAGCCTGAAACGGCGCCCTGGGGATGGTTACAGGAGAGAGACGAACAGATTCTTTAAGCCACTCTGTTTTGGGGTCTTTGTGACAGCAGCCCCAAAGCAACCTACGTAATAAACCTGCTTTGGCTTCAGAAACAGAGTCTTCAGAATATTTACCATTCAGGCAGATGGTGAGTGGAGAGGAGGTTGCCAAGGTTTATCACCTTCCTCCCTGGAGAATCAAAGACGCTAAGGGGCTCAAGAGATCAAAGCAGATCCCCAAAACTATTTTCTCCCCCAATGTTTCAGGCCGGAGTTCTCCGGGCACTGTCAGGAGATGGCTTCCAGCCTTTCTCAAATACCCTTTTGAAACACAACGTATGAGCAGGTGGCTCCTAGGAGAGATGGGGATGTGAGCCACCCGGATCCCAGGCCAGCTCTAAGGAGAGCAGCTGAACACGTGGGCCCCCTGGTTTTGTCTCCTAAAGCAGTTTCTCTCCCAACTCCTCACCCCTGCAACCCGCCCCCTCTACCCTGACCATAACTCAGGGGCTGGACACTGCGCTTCTTAGCAGGGAGTTCCTCCAGACCAAGCAACATGAGAAGAGGCCCAAGGTCCCCCTGGAGAGCACACCATGGTGCACATGAGTGAAACAGGGGGACAGACGTGTCCTCCAGCAGAAAACCCAGCACCTCCACACTGTCCTGTGAGGGGAGGCACTGCAGGACCCTGAGGGTTGCTTGGGAAAGAGGCGATACAGCTGCTTGGGTCAGCATCCTGGTTCAGCAAAGATGCCAACCTGCCATTCACGTATTGAAGGCAGGCGCCCCATGACTGGCCATGACAGAGAACGGGAGGTGGTCAGACTGCAGGAGGGAATGACATTTGTCCCCAACCCAGCAAGACGCGGGATTTCACTCCAAAAGAGATGGGCAGCCTGGGCTGGGGGGCTTGGTGCTGGGAGACTCCCTTGTCCACACCACTCCCTCTGCAGAGGCAGGACCCTGGTTCCCGGAGGCCCTCGTGGCCCCAGCTGAACCCCAGGAGAGAGAGGGGAGGGAGTCGTTGCCGACTGGTCACTCACCCTGCAATGCTTCTTTGGCTCTGGCTAGCTCCTGCTCCTTCTGGGCCAGCTGGACCCTGAGCTCGGTGGCCGAGAGGACCTCGGAGGACTTGCCACCCTGCGACTCCTCCAGGTCCTTCATCAACATCTCCTTCATCTGCCGGAGAAGGTGAACTTCCTCCTGGAGCCGAGACACTTCCTCCCGCAGGAGCGCTAGGGGAGAAGGACACGCGGTTAGAGCAGGGACCAGGGGACGCTGGCTTGCGCTCGCTTTTCTGGGGACAGTTCAAAGGTGCTTTGGCTTTTCCTGTTTGCTGTGCACTGAGGGTCTTTTCTACTATGTGCAGGAAGAAAACCTCTAAATCATCTTATTGCAAGGAGCCCCCGCCCTGGTCCTGGGCCTCAACCACAGTCTGCAGAGCACACTGGTGGGACGCCCCCAACCCCACTCCCTGCATCCCGCCACACTCTCTAGGGCACCACTGCTGCCATGGCTGCACCCAGAGCATCCACTCCTATGGCCGGCGGTCTCCCTCCCTCGGGGGGGCAGGAGTGAGGTGGAGGCTGGCAGGGGTCAATACCGTAACGCTGAGCCAGCAGCACGCCGAGTGACGCTTTATCTGTTTGACCTCATTAAATCCTACCCAAACCTCCAGAGGCAAGAGGCTTCACCCCCATTTCACAGATTAGGAAGTTGAGGCTCAGAGAGATAAACTCCCCAAGGTTATGGTTAGCAGGGAGCAGATGTGGGATTTGAACCCAGACCTAGTCGACTCCAGGGACACTTGATGCGACAGTGACTCAGGACAGAGCACACCCAGGCCTAGACAGTTACCTGGCTCAGAGACCAACTGAAGGGGCTTCTGAGATGTTCAGGGAAGCAGGCCCAGGAGCATTTGGTCTGGACTTCCGTCACTACGGTCACAAATCACCCTCTCCCGCTGCCCCGCCCTCCCACCACGCTGGTCCCTCTTTCTGTGACGTCAAAGCCTCTGGGACTTCGCCCGTGCAGGGCCCACCCCCTGCAACGCCCTTTCCCTGTTCCTCCTGTGGCCGCTGCCTCACGGTGACACAGCCTCCACCCCACACCACCCTGCCCCCTGCTGCCACCGGTCAGGGTGGGGTTGCAGTCCTCGCCTGTGAGGGTCACAGAGGGGCATGACTGCAGCACAGCTTCCCAGTCCCTGGGTCTCTGGTCTGGCTCCCTCACTGACCCGGAGTGTGGGATGAGCAAGCCCCTTCCCTTCTGAGCCTCAGACGCCCCTTCTGTAAAATGGGTCTAACTCTCCTCGGATTGGGAGGCTCCAAGGAGACACAGGAGGTGGCCCTCCTCACACGGGGCCTGGTCCACGGGATGTGCTCAGGGTTCACAGCAAGTGCTCCATACTGGTGAGGCGGGGGAGGCCGTCTCCCCAGGCGCCTGACCCTCTTAGAGGCTACAGTCTGCACTCCTTGAAGATCCAGGACCTGACAGCAGAGCCAGGTTCAGGGGTGGAGGACCAGGCAGGGGGAGAAGAGCGAGGGTCCCTCCACCCCTGGAGGCCTGGGAAAAGGTGGCGTGACTCTGGTCCCCTTCCCCTTGCCCTCCTCTTACCACCTCCTTGAGGCCACCTGGGTCCAGCTGCCACCTGCATGACAGGAGGCCTCCCCGCCTTCCCAGCTCCTCCTTAACCTTCATCCAATATCACCACAGAAGCTTGAGGCCCCTTGAAGATGCAGAGCACACACTGCCATACTCCTGTGCTGAACACCCTCCCTGGCTGCCTGTCAGCTGCCTGACTGCCCCATGTGAGGCCCCCGCAGGCCACCTGGGGGTACTTTTCAGTTCTGGAAGATGCTCGACTCGTCCCACCTCAGGGCCGCCAGCAAGCTTCCTTCCCTTCTTCACACGATCCTTCCTGTTGGTGGTCTCAGCCCTGCGGTCCAGAGACCGGAAGTGGCCCCCACCCACGGCCCAACAGAGCAGCACTTTGGACAACCCACCCCACAGCCCTCGTTCACGTGGGAGACCCACCACCTGCACGCCCCACGGGCACAGCTCCCCGGGAGCGGGCCTGTCGTTCTGCTCCGTCTCATCCACTGAGGGGCCTCACGTGCCCTGGACACTGTGTGACGACACATCGCTCCCCCGGCCCCTCATCCCAGTGAGAGTTTAGGGGCAGCGGCCCCAAGCCAGCTGCTGCTGTAGGCACTGGGGACCCCCGGGGGAGTGTCACGGACGGGTCCCGCCCTTGGCTGGTGCTGTCAGACCCCACAGTGAACACGGGTTGAAGGAGCCCCAGTGCGCACCCCGGGGAGGAAGGCCTCCCACCGGGGAGCTCCTGGCTGCTTTGACGTGGACAGACTCAAGTGCAGGCTGGGAACTGTCCAAGTCTCTTAGCAAAACTGCAAAGCACGAGGTCTGCCCCTCCCCTGCCCTCATTCCAAACATTTGCAGGCCGCCTAGAAGGCAGGCCTGGCGCAGTGTGTCCAGAAAGAAGGGAACACCCTTGGCCTCAAGAAGTCTCAAGCAAGTAGAGCCGGCACACACAAGTTAGCACGATACAAAGCAGGGGTCCATCTGCTCGGGGCACAAGAACACTGGAAATGGGCCTCGGGAGACTGAGGGGGGAGGCAGCAAGCAGGGACATTGGCACGAGCAAAGGCAAGGAGGCTGGAAAGCCAGAGGACCCTGGCTGAGCAGTGAACAGCACGAGGTAAGGAAGGGCAGGAGGAAGCCTAGAGAGGTGACTGGGTCAGGTTACAAAAGGTCTTCACCCTGACCACCACTCTGTGCCTCCAGCCCCGGCTTGCCATCTCTAGCAGTACTCAAGACTGGAATTTTCATTCTTGCCCCTTGTCCTGGACTGAATGTTTGTGTCCCCAAAGAATCCTTATGTGAAACCTAATCCTTGACATGATGATGGTATCTGGAAGTGGGGCCTTTGGGTGGTGATGAGGTCATGAGGGTGGGGCCCTCATCAATGGGACTAGTGCTCCTGTAAAAGAGACTGCAGAGAGCTAGCTCCCTGGCTCCTTTCACCATGTGAAGACACAGCCAAAAGACAGCTGTCTATGAACCAGGAAGTGTCCTCACCAGACACAGAATCAACTGGTGCCTGGATCTTGGACTTCTGGTCTCCAGAATTGTAAGCAACAAATTTCCTGTTGTGTCTAAACCACCCAGTATTTTTGTTAGAGAGGCCTGAATGGACTAAGACGCTCTTCTTCATCAGTTCTCCCCAGTTACCCATCCTGCCAGCACTTGTTCCCACTCAACTGCCACCAGACGTCTAGTTCACACTAAGGTGTGAGTGACTGCTAAGCATCCCCAATTACATTTACGTTACCAGGCAAGTGGAAGACAGGGTTGTTTCTGTTTAATTTGATTTTAGGGGCTTGATGTCTGGGCTTCCTCAAACTGCCCCAAGGAAGCCCCTGAGGCTGTTTACTGTCTATGCAGATGGCAGAAAATTCCAAGAGACCTGTCTTCAAATCCAGTACTGACCAGAGCCTTGTTGTGACCTTGAGCAAGGCTTCTCATTTCTCTGGGTCTCTGTTGCCAGGTACACTGCATAGGGAAAATGCCACCTATTTAGGGTTGCCAGATTTAGCAAAACAAACCAAAATCCCCACCTCTCTGGCCGGTGCACAGTTTAATTTGAACTTCAGATAAACAACAAATTACTTTTAGTATAAGTGTGTCCTAAATATTGCATGGGGCATACCTATGCTAAACATTTATTCGTTGCTTATTTGAAATTCAAATTTAACTGTGTGGGATGTGTTTTATTCAGCAACCCTACCTCCATCCCATTTAGGTGGGGCATCACGAGAAAGGGCTGGCCAGATCATCTCACAGGAGGAAGGGGGTGAAGGCACAGAACACCCCTGCACCCTGCACTTGGATGAGAGCAGAGAGCAAGTTAGGGCTGGGTGCCCTTCTCCTGAGCCAACAGCAGCAAAAGGCAGATTTTTCCTGGGCTCACCTTGCTAATACGTATGACACCTAGGCCCCGCCCCTCAGTTCATGCCCGGAACAAGCAGGAGGGCGGGATACCAGGTGCGGCACCTGTAGGAGCCAAGGCTTCAGAGACCGGGCTGGAAAAACAACTCCACGGAAAGAGAGAGGCTTGTCCAAACTTACTAACTGCACCTGCCGCAGCTGGACTAGATCTTCCAGGGGCAGAGATGGGTGACAACCTGGGACTGCAATCACAGAGAGCCTCACAAGGCTGGAGCCCATGTACCGGCCCTGGGACCAGTCACAGGCACTTCCCCTCCCTGGGCCTCAGTGGCCTCACCTATGAAATGGGAGTGACGGGAACGAGGCATACGTGCATGCACTTAAATGTGCTATGAGCACAAGGAGTGCTGTGTGCGCCCTCATGCCCACAACTCCCCTTCCCTTCTGCACAGGCGGGAGCAACCACACTCCTCAGAAGCAGTGATTTGGAAGACTTGGGTTTCTGCCTCAGAGGGATTACTACCTTGCTGTGTGACTTTGGGCAAGTTACTGTCCCTCTCTGGGCCTTCATAATATTAGTGCCCTTAAAGAAATTCATTCTTCATGAATCTAGGTGAATGCTACTAGATCGTGCATTTCTAGATTATGCATTTTTGCCCTTGGTGGGACAAGGTCAACAGCTGCACCACTCAGTGAGGCCACCACCAGGCACACGTGGCTATGTAAGTATAAATCAGTCACAGTGAACAACTCAGTTCCTCAGCCGCACCAGCTACATTTCGAGCGCACAGAGACCACCCCGTCATGGCACGGAATTCCTGGTCAGTGCTGGTCTAGGGGCACCAATGGGAAAAGAAGAAAGTGGTGTCTGTTAAGCACCCAGTGCAGCACCAGCCCCACAGACACATGGACAGGAGGGAGCCCAGTGCCAGAGGTGGGAGAGCTGCTGGGGGAGGAGCCACGTTTCTGGGGAAACCATACTGGCCCGTGCCCAAGGACCAAAAAAAAAGGAAAGATCGATTGTGTATCTCACTGCCGACGCTGGGGGGCGGGGAGCGGTGAAAGGGCCTGGTGCCAAAAAAGCCACAGACTCAGCGGAGCTCCTGGCCACGGAAGCCGGAGGTAAGCGTTGCTGGGGGGACAGTGGCTCTCCTGCCCCAGGGGAAGCCGCCAGCTATCAGTGCTACTGCTCCCAGAGGTGGCCCTCCCAGCAGGCCCCGCCTCTTTCCAAGGGCAAGGGTGGGTGTGGCACACCTACTCAGGTGGCAAAGGGGACTGGGGCAGATCTTGCCCCTCTCCAGGGCATCTCCTTTTGTTTGCAAGAGCAGTGAGTGCCCGGCATTCAAAAAATGCCATTTCCCAGCCTCCCTTGCAGCTAGAGTTGTCTCTGGGACCCAGTTCTGGCTGGTGAGATATAGGACAAAGTCCCTGAGGAGAACTGCCCTTCAAGAAAAAAAGGCTTTTCCTCCTCTCTGCCTTCTTGCCTGGAAAGTGGACTTGTGGTTAGAGCGGCAGCAGCCACACTGGAACAAGGAGGCAACATGCACGGGGGCAAAAGACATGCCAAGGGGAAAGGACAGAGCCTGGGGCCTGGCGAGCACAGCTCAGCCCTGCACCTGCGTTGAGACTTGGAGCAGCATCAGCTGAGCAGGGCCACCTGGCACAGGAGAGCCTTTGATTTCCCTGCTGATCTACCAGCTCATTAGAACAAATCACCATCCAGTGGGCAGCAGCCTCCGTGGGTCTGTCTTGTGGCCGGCTCAGCTGTGGTATCCAGGAAGCAGGAGGAGGATGTGATGGTAGGGACCACGGAGGAATTCACACAGCGCAGAAGAGAGATGACCGCTCTTGGCCCCAGGGAAGAGCCCGAGTTTGTAACAAGTCCTCTCCTGGCTTGATTTTTGTGAGCTCCCAGAGTCGGGGTGGGAGAGGAGGAAGAGAAAGGAAGAGACTTACTTTCTGTGACTGTGGGGCACCATCCAAAGACCACATGGACAGGCAATGGGGGACCAAGAGCCCTCTGAGGTCCCTCAGTGAGTGGCAGATTTGTAAAGTCCAGCCTTTGCAAGCCTAAGGTCCCACTGGTAGTAACATTGTAGTCACTGTATCACAGTGACAGTGACTCCTTGACTAACACTTCCGGAACACACGGGCTCTGCTGCATTTTACTTGCCTTAACTAGTTTAATTTTCACAATAACCCTCTGAAGTAGGTTCTATCAGCATCACCCGCCTTTTACAGATGGGGAAGTTGAGGCACGGGAGTTACATGACTTGACCAAGGTCACACAGAGTAACAGGCAGAGCCAGGGTTTGAAGTGGGCTGTCTAGCTCCAGTGCCCACCCTCAGTCTTAACTGCCCTGGTCCATCTTGCAGGAGGAGAGGACAACAGAGTCTGTGGAGTCTGTGGGTGACACAGAGGGAGCCCAGGGCCCAGCAGGCTCACTGGGGTGGACGGCAGCGGAGGCAGGCATGCCCCCAGCACGAATGAGCTTCCTCGCTTCCCACGTGGGGCTGGGTCACAGTGAGCTGGCCACTCCCTGTAGGGCCCTCCCTGCTCTCCCCCAGGGGCACAATCCCCTCGCAGCTCCTGGAGAAGGATGTGGCCATGGAGTCAGCCTGTTGGTTCCACGAGGGCAGGGGCTCTGTTCTGCTCACACCCGATGCCCAGTGCCAGCCCAGTGCGGGGCCCTCGGCAGGAGGGCAAGCGCGGTGCGGGGCAGAGATGGGACTGGCAGGTCTGGGTCAGCCAGCCGGGGCTCAGTCCTGGCTCCCTCGCTTCCGAGCTATTTGACCTCTGGACAAGTGACCTCTGAGTTTATCTGAAAATGGAGCCAAGACTAGTCTCCTAGGCCTGTGGTAAACATTAAACAAAGCAATCATCTGAGTGGAAGCATTCCAGAAGGCTCTAAATGGGGCCACGTGTAGCTCATCAAGATCATTAATATAGGACAGGGCAGACCTCCCCCACGTTCCGAGGGAAGGCCTTGGCCTCAGTGACCGCAGAGCCCTGACCCGTGGGCCGCCCAGCCCGGGAGGGGTGGGTTACATGGCAGAGAGGGCTGAGTCACCCCATCTGGAGTGAGGGCAGGAGGAAGAGCCTGGGGGCTCCGGGTGGAGGCCAGGCTGCAGTGGCCGTCCCCAGCTGCCTGCCATGGGTGGACACAGCCCTGCACACATCTGTCAAAACTCACCAGACTCAAACCACACCCTTAAGCTCTGTGCATTTCGCTGTATGTAAATTATACCTCAAGGGGGAAAGAAAAAATCTAAACACAGCAATAACAGTTCAGATTTTTCATTAAAAACTCACTTTTATAGACCCTCCCCCCAAACTCAGGTATAGAGCCCAGTGGGGCCCCAGCCCTCCAACAGGCCTCAGTGGAAGGGGAGCCTGGGTCCAACCCTAGGCTCTGTGGACAACCTCCGTTCCCGACACAGGCCTCCCTTCCAACCAGGTCAGTACAGGGGTTGTGAGGCCGCCCTGTCGTGGACTGGCCTAGCAGCAGGCAGGCCGATGAGTGCTCCAGAGCTCTGCTGCGGCCGGGACTGCCACTATTGTTGTTACCGCCAGATCTGGTTCAGGTCGTAGTCTCAGAACATTAGGACGATGCTGGTTCTAAAAATCAGGAATCTGAATGGGGAGGGTATAGCTCAGTGGTAGAGCACGTGCTTAGCATGCATGAGGTCCCAGGTCCAATCCTCAGTACCGCCATTAAAATAAATAAACCTAACTACCGCTTTCCCTCAAAAATTAAAAAAAAATTAGGAATCAGATTGTTCTCGGGGAGGTTAAGATGTTAAGACCGAGATACAATGATTCATAGCAAATCACCATGAGAGATGGGCTCGCAGACCCCAAGACTAAACAGTTAGAGGACCAGATGTAGTCACCTGTCCGAAGAGGCTGGGACCTGGTGGTGGAGGGGGACCCTGAAAAGGCAGAGTCAGGGAGGGGGTCGCTGGCAGACCCCACCACCCAGGTGGAGAGTGTGGGGGATGGGGGTCATCACCAGTGGTCTAAGGGCACCTCCTCTGTTCTCCTGCCTTTCTGCGGGGGTTGCGCATGCTGAGAAAGAGGTCAGCTGCATGTTCTTATGTTCCCTCTGTTCCTGAATTCACTCCTTCTCATCATCACAGTGATAGCAGGAATGCTCTTTTGAGCCCCTTGTGCATGCCCGAACCTTTCTCAATCTTCACACCATTCCTTCTCAATCATCAAATAACCCCAGGGGATGCACCCATTTTACAGCAGAAGCTGAAGCAGCGAGAGTACATGGTTAAGCCCAGGCGGTCTGGCTGCAGAGCCTTTCCTGGTAACCACTGAGTTATATGATCCCCCTTCTCCTGCGGGTACAGCAGCCAGACTGCAAGCTCCCCCCACCAGGCAGTCAAGCCTCGTGTTCCCTCCCAGGGCCTGGGGTGGTCAGGGAGCCCTCAAACCCTCCTGGACAGATACCACCGTTTGCATCCTTTCCCCAGCTTCGAAGGCCCAAGGGAGCAGAACTTCTTGGCTAAGCTGACCCAACATCCAAGGGGGGCCTGGAGTCCTGAATTCGGACAGGGCAGTGGGGGCAGTGGGGGCAGCAGCACCAAAGCGGCCCTCGGTTCTAGACTCAGCCCCGAAGGTTGCTCAAAGCTCTGTCAATGACTGGAATTCCACAGGGACGTTCAGCCAGGCTGGTCCTGAATGTACTGGTTCACCTGTGGAGAGAGGAAGCCGGGAGCCCCAGGGGCAGGCCTCCACTCGCCACAACGGGCCTCTGGGACAGGGGAGGGGAGCCTTGACATCACTTCCTGCTGCTGGGTTGGTCCCCCCAGGCCCAGCTCAGGCTCCCCTCCTGCCTGGTCCCAGTGTGGGGAGCTGAAAACAGCTCTCTGGGACCACCTCTGTTCACCAGCAGACTCTCCGTCCCTCCCCCCACTGCCCTGCATGTGGAGACAGACCGACGAGGCCAGGAACAGGGCTGGCAGCAGGCAGACAAGAGCTGCGACTATGCTTTGCGAGAGATTTCTGTGTTCTCCGGGCCTCTGTCATATGATCCTGACACTTTAAGCTTTGGGGGTGATGGGACACAATACAGCACTCACCAAATTCAAGGAGATTCTCAAAATCAGGCCCAGCCACTTCCCAACAGTATTAATCCCAAGGCCTGGTGATTCTTACCACAAGTGGGTGGGGGTGAGCACGGCAGGTACCAGGTGGTGCAGCCTTTGTCTTTTTCTCATATTTCACAGCAACTGTTTTTTCTTTTAAGTGCTGTTTAATCCGACTCTTCTGCAGAGCTGTTCCAGTGCAGCTGCTGGCCCATAAACAGACCTTTCAGCCAGACCCGTCCTGGGCCCCTGACGGCCAAGCTAATCCTCTTCCACAATCTTGGGGGGCCCACATTTCCCACAGAGAGCTGTGCCCACCCAGCTCCACCCCCAGCGAATCCAATTCTCTCCAAGGAAGGGGTCCGCCTCCTTTCATCACCCCTCACCCAGCACCGACTTGGCAACCATCGTGTGCCAAGCACCAGCCCTGGCAGGGTGACGGTCACAGGTTCAAAATCAGAGCTGCCCCAGGGAGGTGAAGGAATCACAAACCCCCAGCATGCAGCTCCCTAGTTCTTGGGCAGAACCAAATCAGAGGTTCTGGGCTGAGAATGTGGTCCCTGCAGCCGGCCCGGCCTGATTCCCACAATGCGCCCGTTTGTCACTCGAGGCCCTGGCTTCCTGTGTCCATTGCTCTGCAAGTGGCTTGATGCTGCCATGCACTGACAGCCGATAGGTGCCCCATGGTCCTCGGGGGTCTGCAGCAGTCACTCAGCAGATGATTTTAGCTCCAGAAGGAATGGGAACCCCCCCATACAGCATCTCCTGTCACCTAGGTGGCGAGTCCCTGATAGGCTGCAGCAGCCGTGACTGGTCAATCCCAAAGCCGGGTGCTCTGGCCTCCCCTGGGCATTATCTCCCCTAGACTGGGCAGCAGACTCTTCGGTTCAGCCAATATTTACGCCTCCAGTCTTTTCGACTGAGCACATCCATTTCCCTTTGGGGAGCCACCCACTCCCAGGGCCTGTAATTCAGGCAGAAATAGGACTCTTTGTAGCCAATCAGAGGGCTGAGTTGCCCTGGCCACTGTGATTGGTTGAGCAGGGGAAAGCACATGACCCAAGTCAGTCCAGTCAGAGTCAGTGTCTGGACCAGGAGCCGCTCTCTTTAATGATGGATGTAAGGATGGAGCCTGGAGGTGCTGGCCGCCAAGAAGGGAGTGCCAACAAGACCAAGACTGGATTCAGACAATGTCTACGTCCTGGATCACACCACACCTGAAGCCAGAATTTACTCCTGGCTTTCAGTTACATGAGCCAATACATTCTTAAGCCAGTTTGAGTTGTGTTTTCTGTCTCTTGCAACTGTAAAAGAATCCTGATAAACTGCTTCTGTCAAGGACCATTTTCTGGGTGCCCAGTATCTCCACCAGCTTAAAGGCCACCTGCTACGTGCTAAGCACTCTAAACTATCACTCTCCTTCAGAAACCAGACAAACAGAACAGACAACGGAATTCACCTCCACAAAACCAGTGAGCACCTACCCCCGCCGTGTCCTTTAATCCTAGTTTTTCTTTGACTGCAGTGACCAGTCCCCCTGGCCTGAAACCCTGCAAGGCACAAACTTTCAAGTTCTGCCTCAAGGCCATTTCCAGACCTTTCCTGCCCAAATCAGCCTTTCTCCTGTTCTCCCACCTGGAGGGGTCTGCAAGCACTAACCCCCAACAGGCTTCCTTGGCCTGAGGGCTCCAGGTCCCATCCAGGTGTTGAGTATGTGCCTGACGCTGAGCCTGGGCCCCTGAACTCTCTCGCCACGCCTGTGGGAGCAGCGGATGTCAACGCACGAGTCTGATTGCAAAGCTCATATTCTTGACTGGACTAGGCTCTCAGCCCTAAATACGGTAATGTGGTCCATATTTCTCAAACTAAATGCCAGGACTAAGAGCAAGACACAGAGCTGGAACTGGGTCTTTCTTCAAACTTTGGGGAACATGGCTGGGTCCCCCAGCCTTGGCTCTTGCCACAAGCCTCCCTCCTCCCTAAGGCCTGGCTCCTAAAGGGAGGAATCCAGGAGAGGTACAGCAAGCAGCGGGGGGCACTGCCTGTTCCCCTCTCCTCCCTCACCAGTGCGACTCCCTCCTCTCACCCCTCCTCCCTCTTCTCCATCCTCCCAGGGGAAAGAAAAAACTACCGAAACACAAAGAGGAAAAGAAAGGAGAAGGCTTGGTTACACCTACCAACTCATCACATGGCCCATCCACGCAGCGAGCACACAGCTCAGTGCAGACCAGGAGGAACCAGCTTGACCAAGGCCTTGCCCTGCAAGGCACAGCCCAGCCTTTGCTTTCTTTCCCACCCCTGAGTCTGAGCCAGCAGCAAAACACCTGCATCTCAGTTTCTCTCTCCACCCATCACCAGAAGGCACAGCGCAGACTGAAGCTGCCTGTCCCACTGGTCAGAGAGCGGGTTCTCCCAGGTCCAGCTCCCGGTGGGAGAGCTACAGTTCAAAGAAGCCGAGGGGGAAGAAAAAAGACATTTATATCCCCATTTTATAGACAGCCAAACTGAGGCCCAGAGGAAGGTGCCTGGAATTAACAGACTTGACTGCCAGGCCATTGGCTAGCTGACCTGGACACAAACTGGAAACAGGCTTTGGCAGAACATTCTGCTCAGCCCTTCTTAGACATCCATCCACTCAGGGGTTAAATGCATCGAACCGTGTAAGGCATGCCACAGGCCCCCGCAGATGTAAACAATTATGCAGAGAAAAGTGGGCAGCCAGCGACTAGGGCCCAGTCGGGGCTCTCCCCTAACCATCGCCAGCCCACAAGTCTGAAATTCCCGCATCTTCAGATCTGTATCTCCAACAGATCCAGGCTTTCAGAAGAATTTAAACCAAGTCAGGGCCATGGCCCAGACAAACTGCAAACCTGGAGAGCTCGCTGTCTCAAATGTGGCTCCAGAAGGTGAACTAAGAATGGGGTTTCTCTGCTATGGCTTGACCGCTCTGTCCCTCAGCTCCTTCAGCCATAAGACGCAACAGTGACAGTGGAGAGCGGCGGTTCTGGAACCGGCTGCCTGGATCAGATCCTGGCTCTGTTCTTTAGTAGCTGTTTGACCCCGGCAGGTCTCTGCAGTGTTCTCACGTGAGGAATGCAGGTAACAACTGGCACCCATCTCCCAGGGCAGCTGTTGGCTTATGAGTAACAGATAAAAAGCTGCAAGCGGGGCCCGGCACCAGGAGAGCCCTCAGCTGGTTCCACTGCCATCAAGAGGATGCCTGACCCCACAGAAGGGGCGGAAGAGGAAGAGGGGGTTTTGGGCTCCTGTGGGGAGCCGGGCACACCCCGCGGACTCACCATCCATCTAACTCACCCCTGACTCTTCTCCAGCCCAACTGAGCAGCTGCTCCAGGAAGAACTAAAATATGCTCTGCATACTTTAAATGTTTCACTTATGAAAACTGGCAGGACCCGCCTTTCTAAATTGTTTAGCAATAAAGTCAGTACCGAAAACCATCGGAGGCTCTCGCTGCTGGAGCGCGGGGTCAGGGAGCCAGTGGGGGGCGGGGGAGCAGGACAGGCCGGCCGCCAGCGCGGAGCCCACTGGGGCTTCCAGAAGGCGCCATCTGGGATTTTTCAGAGGGGCACTGGGATCATGTCCTGGTGTCCTGATGTGAAATTGGATCCTCCCTCTGGAAGCCAAGCCCCAAGCCAGCGGGGGCAGTGGGGAGGGCCCTTCCGGCCTGGGACGTGTTCCCACACTCCAAGGGCGCCCCGGTTTCCAGCCAATAGAGTTAATTGAAAAATTACCTTGGGCTGAGAAACAGCAGGCCTGGGCCATGCAGGCTGGGTCGCAGGACACCCTACTCGGCCTCCGGCGTGACTACTTCAACCACCCGCAGCTGGAAGGCCAGGAGCGCGCTCGGCACCCCAGGAGCAGGGCAAGCTCGATGTGCCGGGCTCCCGTCCCGAGCAGCCCCCCAGCAACTGTGGAGGGGGTATGCTGCCCGCGTCACAGGTGACAAGACTCAAGCACGGAGACCCGGGGCCTGCCAAGTGCAGTGCTGAGGAAGGCGTGGGCCACGGTCACCAGGGCCACCTGGCTCCCCTGCAACGCTTCTTCCCAGGGTGCTCTTCCTCCACGTGCCACGGGGCCCCCAACCCCAAATCCTAACAATCACAGCTCAGACGGAAGCACGGGGCGCACACCAGCTAGCAAGGCCGGCCGGGGAACTCCGGCCCCGTCTGGGAGGCGATGATGGCGTCTTCATACGCAGATGGCTGCCTGCGCTGCTGGCAGATACTGCTAAGCTGAACGTAGTGCTTTTCACTCTTCAATGTGCTCCCACCTCATGTTTATCACCCAGCCCCCTGGGAAGATGACAGTGGTGGGCTTTATCGTCCTCATTAAGGGGCAGTCAACCAAGGCCCGAGGAGTAACAGCTTCTCCACTCAGCCAGCTCACCCAGGGATACTGAGGTGCACAAGGCCTGGGCCCCCTGACCTTAGGCCTCCCCTCAACCCCTTCCACCTCACCTGTGCAGGCTCCTGGGGTCAACCCTTCCTGTCTGGGCTAGTTGGTCTGTTCCTGTCCTCTTGGGTCCCTGTCTGTTCAAAGGGCCTGGGGCACCACAGTTCTACAGTGGTCCGTCCCCGCTCCAGACACCTTTGTAGTCATGGGTTCTGAGACTTCAAAGTAGGACATCAGTGGTGGCCTCACAGCTGTGTCTGTCTTTCCATCAGGCTACAACCTTCAGGACTTAAAATGTACAAAACCAGTGAGAAAAACAATCTTCTTTCACTTGGGGATTTTCAGCAGTGAGGTCTATCAGCCAAATGTACAATCGAGGACAGAAGATGGTTTGTGTGTTTAGTTTTTCAGTTGGGGGCAGGGGAGAGCAGCAGGATGAGGAGGGCAAACTCAAGTCCCTGAGTTACAGTATCTGTGGACAGAACTCCTCGCACAGGAAAACACAATCAGAACACAGAAGCTGCATCGCCAATTTCCAGTTTTGACAAAGGCTTGCAGAGCACCTGGACTGAGAGGCAGTGTGGTCTAAGTGGTCCGAAGCACCTCGGGGACCAGTTGGTCTGGGTTTGAGTGCCGGCCACTGACTAACCTCTCTGTGCCTCAGTTCCCTGACCTGTAAAATGGGGCAATAACAGTATTCACCTTACAGGGTTGTTGTGAGGATAAAATGAGTGACTACACACATACACATACACACACACACACACACACAGACGATACACGTGAAAGAACAGTGCTTGGCCAAATGCTGCCTGGAGCCAGTTCTCCCTTCCCCCTCCCGGAAGCCACCTGCCTTCTGGTTCTGAGACCAGCCCCTACCCTGCAGCCTTGCCCCTGGATCCCCAGGGGCTTCTTCTCCTGGAAGCTCCAGACCCGAACCCCTGGGTAGAACATTCCTTGCTGAGAGCTCTCCAGAGTGGGGCTCCCAGCAGCTGGGGGCTGGTTGCTGAGGAAGTGACCCACAGACCCTAATCTGGAGGTCTGGGCAGAGAAGCCCCCTCTATTTCCCCCAGTTTACAGACTGAAAGAGGCAGAGATGTAACTTGAATTCCTGCTTTGAGCTGCCTGCCAGCTCACCACCAAACGTTTCCCCTGTCTGGCCGGCCTACTCCACCAACACTTCGCAAAGGTCAAATGCTTACTCTACTCTGCAGAATGACTGCCTCTTGGGAGCGCAGAGGAGAAAACTATTCGAAAAATGTAAATTGAAAAAACCCCACGGCTTGCCACCCACCGCCCCCAACACACACTGGCGCATGCGTGCACTGCTTACCCCAGGTCAACGGAACACACGACCGTGTCCCAGCACCTTGTTCTTAAAACAAGTCAGAGGACAAAGAGGCGATGCAGAATTTCCACCCATGGTGATCAGCGCCTTGGCTGTTTTCCTTGGAGGAATATAAACGACCTGCCAAGCCAGACACGGAAATCTCGTGTACAGAAGGGCGTCCTTCCAGGTCTTTCTGGAGCACCACGTATTATGTGCCCCAGTACCCAGCACAGCCCTGACCCAAAAGCTCAGCCCAAGAAGTGCCCGTAGAGCTGAAGTTAGCCCAGGGCACAAGCTTGGGGCAAGGGAAACGTCAGATCAGGCCGAAGCTCTCCTAGGACGGCGCTCCGCTGGCCAGAGGTGCTTTCAAGACCAAACATGCTTTTCTCTGACGCCTCTCTCTTGCACACCGCTCCCCCCAACCCCAAGAGAAAACCCGACTCCAGCCAAAGACTAGCAGGTTCTGGGTGTGGCTGTGGATCAAAGTGTCCGGCTTAAAGGAATGAACAGAGCGGGAGCAGAGACACTGGGTGTGGATGGTTTGGAGCAGGTCAAAGGCTTTCCGGTGATCTATAGACAGTTGAGCTTTCAACAGCGCAGGGGTCAGGGGCCCACCATCCAGTCAAAATTCCGTGTGTAACTTACAGTGAGCCCTCCGTATCCCTGGTTCTGTGCCCAAGGGGTCAGCTCTCCGCAGAGGGTGTAGTACCGCAGTATTTACCATCGACATAATCCACGTGCAAGTTCAAACCCGTGTTGTCCAAGGATCAACTGTTTTTTATTCTCATAAGCTGGCCGCCTCCTGCCCTGCTCTGTTGAGTGGAACGTCTAGAGCTTTCCTCTTTCTTTTCTCTAGGCCACAGACTTCAAACCTGGAACATCCGGGCCTTAAGCTACAACCTCTTTCCTGACACATTTGAAACAGTATGGATCGCTCGGGGGGAAGGAGATTAGATGCGTGTAACTGGGGCTGGCCGTGTAGGGGATGTAAACAAAACACGCACACTATACTTTGTGGATGCTTAAAAACTGCTCCCATGGTTGGGCAAAGCAGCAGAAAATAAGCCAATTGAAGAAGTTAAGTGTCTTAACCAGGGGCAGGTGTTAGCATCGTAACTCAACTCGTCACAAGCAGCAGCCCTATGTGCTGCAGGCCTTGCTGCCACGACCCTCTGGAGCTGTGGGCAGGTGGCCAGACAGGCCAGTGAGGTCACTCCTCCTCTGGTGGTAGATGGCATGGAGCTGCCGACGTTCCAAGAATTTGAAACAACCCCACACACGAGCTCTGGCTATTCTTCAGCCAGGAGGCCCCAGACAAGGGAGCCCAAACCCAGCAGGGAGAGGATGAGGGGACGCAGCCCCTCCGGTCCTTCTCCAGGGGAGCAGACAGCACGGATTTTCAGCAAAGCCCATGGGCAGGGCCCAAGAGTTGTCAGCTAAGATCCTTTCAGTCATCATGAAAATTAACCCAGGCTAACCCCACTGCCCAGGAAACTGTTTCTGCTCCTAGATCTCTGGACAAACCTATAAATTTCCTTCCAAATTAGCATTTGCTCTGCATGCACACCTGCAAAAAGTTAATTTGGGGGAAGTAGAGAGGAAAAAACAGACCGGCTGGCTCAATTTATACATTCCCAGGCAGAGAAATTCAATCTCCTTTTTCAACTGGTCAACATTCAATGTACTGTTTTTCTCTCCACCCTCCTTTCTGTAATCTCCCCGCTGCATGCAAATATTCACAGGACCCTCCTGCCAAGAGGTGAGTGCTGTTTATCTGGCCGTGGATGCTGCTTACAGACCCCGAAAGGAATACGTGAACTGGTCACTGGATGGTCCTGGGGTTCCTCCTGACCTAAGAGCTGTCAGCGGCGGGTGGGTGGTGCAGGGTGGGCATCAGAGAAGGAGAATCGAGTTCTGATTCCACCGCCCTGGCCTGGCCCAGGCTACTGTGCCAGCCCCACCTGCCCTAAAAGCATTCCATGGCGTTTCCAGTTCCCTCTCTCCTTGCCGGCTGCCAGGGGGACCGGCCTGATGTCCTCAGACTCCCGCTGAGTCCTCTTAAACAAACATCAGGAGAGCCAGGAACGCACAGCTCCGGCTGGGGAGCATTCTTCCCTGCGATGTGCAGGGGAAGACGTGCCCTCCAGCAGCTCTCTCGGGCCTCACAGAAGCCTCCTGGTCGGGGGATGAGAGTCCAAGTTTGGTCAGCTGAGCAGATCAAGGCAAGACATCTCGTCCTGCAAACCCCCAGCACAGTCCGCTCTGCCCTGGCTGGGAAAAAAAGACGCTTAGGGAAAGGAAGCTGGTTTACTGGTTTGTGTGCCACAGCGGCTGTCTTCTCATGTCAGAGGGGCTATTGTGTCGAGGAAACAGATTTTGTGCATAAGATTCTAAAATGGTAGGACACGGGCCAAGGGTGGATGCTACAATGAGATCGATTTGGGGCTCAATATAAAAGTGAGTGAAGGCTTAAAATGAACCAGTTAAAAACCTGTAGGGACAGCTGGAGAGGAAGGACGTTCCCCGCCCCCAAAGGCGTTCCAGCTCAGGAGGGAGCCCGTTCTGGACACAGGAGTCAGTCTGTCTCCCTGGCCCTCAGTTCCCTAAGTTAACCACCTTCCCCTAGCCCCCAAGGGAAGCTGCTCACCTGCACAGATGCAGCTGATCGAATAGTCACCAGACCCAGGGCTTGCCAATCCGATTTTGTCTCCCAGGCATTTAAGAAATTGACAAGTTCTGCGGGAGTAGACCCCCTGGCAGGGGAGTACGGCCAGGGAGGCAATCAGGGAGGACCCTTGGAAATACCTAGGGAGGGGGGATGGGCGGGAGGGCACTGCCTCAGGCTCCCAGTGTCGGTGTGCGGACCCCACGTGGCTGGCCTTGGCTTCCTGAGGTTGCCTCTGTGTCCTTACAAGCAAGCCCTCCTTTGGTTTGAGTGCCTTTAAGTAAGCATTTGCTTCTCAGCCCTGAAACACCAGCGCGCCCCTGGCAGGGGACACTGCAGTGGGAGACAGGGCCCTCCCTGGAGGTGGCTGGGCCAGGCGAAGACTCAGCCATGAAACCTGGTGGTCCTGAGGCAGTGAAGGGGGTCAAGCCTGAGGATGTCCCCCAGGCCCACTCAAGCTCCCTCTCACTCTGGGGTTCACCCATGGCCTCTGCTCCCCGACCTGGACCTCCTCTCATCGCTGCTGAGCCCGGTGCTCACACCCAGACTGCACGCCCTGGAGAACGAAGCAAAAGCTCAGCCATGGCCAAGACTCCCAGCGTCTGCACAGGCAGGAGAGGGCCCGGCGGCACACACCTCATGGAAAGGTGCCTCCAGTACTGCCAACCCCGCCTCGGACCCACGCTTTGTAAACATCATTATCTGCCATCTGTTTGGCTTCCATCATTCCTGTGACAAGATGAACCTGAGGCTCAGAAAGAGGCAGCAGGCTCCCTCAGGGCCCCGGCGTGGGCTTCCCACAACTCCAAAGCCTGACAACGGCTTCTGAGCCGGGGAGCAGAGGGCTAGTGATGTCATCTCCGAAAACGTCTCCTCAACAAGACTTCCCTCGCCCCAAGGCCTTTATTGCCTACACATCGCTGACCCTGGACTTCTCCAACCTGGCATCTCTCCGGTGAGCCTCGTATCACTCCAGGGCCTGCTGTGGTATGAGGCTAATACAAATGATGTTTACTGACACCTACTATGTGCCAAGCACCATGCTAAGGACTGTGTACATGTATTCTCATGTCATCACCACAAAACCCTCCTAGGTAGGGAGAGCATCCCCAATTTACAGATGAAGAAAGTGAGGCTCAGAGGGATTGAGGAGCTGGGGATGACGTGCACCCAGGCGTCTGGCTCTATGGCCCTGAGCACGTGGTACGTCTCCAATGTCCTCATATTCAAAGCCCTAGGTCCAGAGACTTGTCTTAGTGGGAACTCACTCTCCTCCCTGGGGCAGGTACTAAATGAAATGGGGAGCCGGCACCTATACCCCAAAAAACAGCAGGCACAAGGGAAGCCAACCATGCCCTTTTGCCAAATCCTTACCTCCCCAGGCTGCCCACTCCCTGCCTGGCTGTGAGAAGGCAGCATCTGCCTGCTGGGCACGCTATGAATTCAGGTCATCTCCAAAGGGAAGCAGCCAGTGCTCGCCAGGGAGATGGCCAAGCTCCAGATGCAGCCCAGAAAAATCTGACTCCTGCTGGGAAGGTTGAGAGAAGCCAGATGCTGTCTGGCAGGCCTGAGGCACCAGCTGCTGCCACTGACCTCGGCGTGCCCAGAGATAGCGGGAGATGGCAGGGGTCCGGTGAGGGGGACATCACAGCATGCGTTTATGCTGTCCCGGGGGGAGCAGGCACACTGTGCTCAGATCAGGCCCACCCAGGCCCCATACTCAGGAAGCCAACAGGCCCAAAGGTCCTCCTACAAGCCCACCTGGGACAGGTGTGATAAAGACAAAGCTTGAACAGAGGACAAGCGAGAGAAAAGGAGGGGTCGTGACTACTTATGCTCAGGAGACTAAGAAGGAACTTGAGACAGCAGGTGTCCTCCTGGTCCTTAAAGGTAGAAGAGGAAGGAAAAGGGGAGGCAGAAGGAACAATGGACAGAAGAGAAAGCCAAGCTCCTCCACAACGTCTAGAACAGGGCCTGGCCCACAGCAGGTGCTCAAGAAAACCCGCAAAATAATAACTGACGGCACCTACATCTAAGGCTCGCATTTGAATCTTACAGCACCTGGTGAGGGGTACGCATGCGCACAGCGCACACACACACACACACACACACACACACGCCAAAGGAATCAGCTCACATTTCGCAGGACAACTCCTGCGTCTGCTTCCTGGCTTCCACTCCTCAGGATGAACATTCTCCCTGACTTTCCTTTGGCTAACACCCCCCTTCTCAGCCTGTGTGTTTCCCTGGAGGCTCACAACCCCTACCCCAACCTATTCCAAGGAAGGGCACCTGACCTGGGCCTGCCAATCAAAGCATTTCTTGCTACTGGACCAAGTGATTGGCTCAGAGCTGTCATACAATTAAAGCTAAGCCAATGAGAGTCAGTCCTGGGATTTTTGCTAGAAACACTGGGAATGAGGGACTCTTTACACTGGAATCCTAGAAAGATAAATGCTGCTTTGGCTTGTTAGGGGTCATTTTTGCCACCAGAAAGGATAAGGCCCAAACAGATGAAAGGAGAGCTGGGAGATGACATCTTCTGAGCCCCTGGATGCAGCTATGCCTGAAGCTTGATCTACCACTGATCAATTCAGTTATGGAGAGCTACTAATTTCCTTTTCTATGAGTCAGTTCTAGTCGTGCTTCTATCATTTGCAACTCAAATAGTCCTGCAACTACATGACTCTCTGGGTAGGTGGTAAGAAAGCAAGAAGTGCAAACAGTACAAGTGGTTTTTTCATTAACAGTTATTGGGCTCTAAGCACGAACCTCTTGGAGCCTTGAATGCCACCCTGAATGACAGTGATCACGTTTCCCTACATTACAGGGTGAATGGAGAGTAGCCAAACTCCTCCAACCTTAACATGTTACGGCCAAGAGCAGCAGGAAACCGCAGCCCTGGGAGAGATGGGCTGCCAGGGACACCTGTGCAGAGCACACCACACCTGAGCTCCTGGCTGGAGTTTGCAGAGCCGCCCCTGTGCCCCGCCCACTTCACAAGGACCCAGCCCAGTCCAGGGGGGCAGCCACAAGGAGCTCCCCACCAGGGCTGGGCCTGGACAAAGGGGTGTGTCTGGCACCTTCAAGGGACAGAGTCCCTTTGTTATTCCTCACTTGAGACTCTGCTGCAGGCCAAGGACACAGTGACGCGGCAGAGTGGGCAGCAGCGGGGACAGGAGACAGGTGGCTCCAGCCAGACTCCAGCCGGACTCTTGAGCTGAATCTTGCCTCTTCTACTTCCTGGCTCTATGGCCTGGGCCAAGTTTCTTAATCTCCCTGATATGCTTCAGTTATTGCATCTGTAAAATGGGTGATTAATGCACCTAATTGATTTCAGTAGTTTAATGCAGGCAGTCCTGCCAAGCAAGAGTGCTTAGATCAGGCTCCCCTGCATGATTTTCACCCGAGTGCACGTTAGTGACACGAGACCTTGTAGAAAGTGACGTGGGGGTGGGGGAGACCCAAGAGTCCCTCTGGGTGCACAACTGCTCAGAACACGCGTTCGTCCACTGGCAAACAGCAAGTCTCTGAAAAGAACCCAGAGAACAGAACCAGCAAGTCAGCCCAGGAAGCAGGAAGACGGAGCTGGTGTGGGGACAGCAAGTGGGTGGGGCTCTGCCCCGCGGTCACCAGGGTCAGCTGCAGACAGAAGCCCAGGCGGTCACACAGGGACACATGGGGACTTTGGGGAAGTCGCTGATGCCTTCCGCAGGAGCCCAGCAGGAAGGGACGGGAGAATAGCTGCTGGTCATTTCAAACACCCTGGCAGCTGTCCACACACAATCAAACCTCCCCAACCAAGTCCCAGCTAGCTACAGGGCTGGTGAACTAGGATCTTAGTCAGCTACAGGGCCCAGGTAACTAGGACTTGGGCTTAGTTTGAAAGACAGAGAAGCAAACAATGAAAAGACTCCACTGATGCAATGGATTCTTATTTTCTTACCCCCAAGCAGGGAAGTTGTGGAGTCCGGTACAACCACCAATCCTAAAATGCCCGGGTTCTGTGTGAGGACCCGAAAGGTCTGCAGAAGCCTAATTCCAAAAAGGGAGTTGACCAGGCTCTGCCTGCCCTGCTAACCAAGGTGGGGAAGCAGAAGGCATTTCAGGAAATTCTCAAGGACACTGGAAACAAAGAAAGTTCTCGGTGTCTAAGTTTCTGAAAATATCCTGGACTTAACGCATTATGAGAGGAGGACTGTGTTTGGGGCAGGACCGTTTTACCTACAACGTTATCCCTGATACTTAAGAAGGATTCTGGTCCAGACAAGTGCACTATAATTAATTGTAGATTAAACAGACAAAAGAACTTCAGGGGCTCTACCATGTTCAAAGATTCTGGAAACTGAAATGCAAGCTGTCCACTTGTTGATGGAGGTACAGTGACCCGGCAACACATAGGACGAGAGCGGGAGTAAAACCAAATGGACCCATTATGTTACATCATCACACCCAGGCCTGAGATCGGGGCCCAGCGCAGGGCTGTGGGGCCAGAGAGCACCCAGAGCAGCACCCAAGTCACGTTCTCCATCTGTCCAACTTCTGCCTCTATCTTTTGGTGGGTTCCAAATTCCAGAAGGGAAGAGGGCTGTATTTACTGACCCCTCAAAACCCCAACAATTACTGGTGGGGCTGCAGGTGTTCACCTGCCAGGTGAAGCTCATCCATTAGGGCGCCAATCTATCAGCTGGGTTAGAGTTCTTCCTCCTAAGGTGCATCCAGCTCAAAAATTCACGTCTGCATGTTTCCTCCCACTTGGAGCGTTTCCTGAAGCCCTACTCTGTGCCTGGGGGAACAGAAGGAAGCAGATGTGGAGGCGCCCTCCGGTCCCTGCCCCGTCCGAGGGTCCAGTTCAGGAGGAAGGCCCAGAGTAAGGCTCAAGAAATGCTCCTGCAGGACCTGGTCTCGGCAGGCCCGTGCTCCAGGTGACCTACCCAGGGCAATGCAAGGGCGATGCACTGAGGGGCTGGGATGAGCAAGAAAGGCTTTGCAGGAGGGTCAGGGGCCCAGGACAGGGTGGCACTTGGGACGGGGTGGAGACCTAAGAGCTGAGAAGGAGAAAGTGTGGGTGAGAAGGGGCCGGCTGGTTCATGGGGCAGCGAGGAGACCCTGAGCCCCTCAATAGGAGCCAGGAGACAGGCTGTCACTGTTCATGGTTGCCAGTAGCACCTCCAAACCTGCCAGATGGACGAACCAGGAGCCTTGTCAGATCCAGGGAGAGGCTGAGGAAGGGCCTCATTCTGGTTCAAGGGAAGGGTTCTATACAGAAAACCCCTCTCCAGAATGTAAGCGCCTGGAGGGCAGGGCTGGCAGGGCTCAGCCTGTCAGCACCAGGCACCCGGTCGGAACCTGATAAGCATTGATTTAGTGAGTGAAAAAATGAACAAATAGGCAGATATAATTTAATGAAGATGCACTCAGCTGGAATCTGAGTGGAGGGTCGGCCAGACCATCCGACAGTGCCCAGAGACGTGGATGAGCTGGAAGTGAGAGCAGGGCCAGCAGGTCAATGCAATCAGCAGAAGGCAGAGAGGGGTCAGGGGTCAGGCAGGTGATGCCTTAACCACCAGGAGGCACAGGGTGGGGGGATGATTTTCTCTATGGCAAAAGCAGCTGATCGTAGCTGGCAAAGCTGAGTGTCTAGAAGCCACTGGGGGACAGACAGGGAGACCACCTGTCCTGGTTTGCCTGGGCCTGAAGGGTTTCCCAGGATGTGGGACTATCAGTGCTGAAGCCAGGAAAGTTCCAGGCAAATCAGGACGAGTTGGTTCCCCGAGGCCCAGGTCTGCCCTCACCTGGCCACATCTGTAAGGTGCCTCAGAGTGTGCAAAGCGCTTCCAGATCCGCGGGCTCAGGGAAAGCAACTGCGGCTCTGTGCAGCTCTGCCAGGCTGGCACCGTGGTTCTCACTTCACAGAACAGGGAAACTGGGGTTCAGAGATGAGTGACCTGCACAGGGAAGGTGCTACAGCAGGTAAGCAGCACGGCCAGCGCTGCTCTGGCCGCCACCCGCCCTGCTTTCTGTACACACTGGGATGACATCAAATAGACAAGGGCTGTCTGCTGAGCACAGCTATGAGCTGTGCCAACTTCCTCCGGGCTGATGGATGCCCGGGGAAGCAGCAGGGATCCTGCTCCAAGAGATGGCCCCAGGGAAATGGCCCATCTGGCCCTCTGCTCTTCTGAGATTCGGGCACAGGACGAGCAGGTGGCCGCCACCTGGGATGCTGGGAGAGAGGGTGGGGGTGGGGGTGCTGCTGGCCACTGCTCGGCTTGCCTCCCCTAGAGAGCATCCCTGAGACGGCCAGGGTCCCGGAGGCCCTTGTGAAAGGCAGGAGGGTTCCTCTTGCCACACACTCACAGTCCCTGGGCGTGGGAGGGTCTTGGCAGCTCTCGGCAGCTGGCGAGAGGACAGGCCAGGGTCCAGAGGGAACGGGTCAGGGGAGGGGGAGGAGAGGACAGACAAGAGGATTTGGGGGGAAATTTTTAAGCAGCAGGAGCTTCCCAGAGCAGTCTTGCTCAGGGAATAGTTTCACATTGCAGCGGCATCAGCAGCACCTGGAGGGGTTTGTTAAGCCCCAGACAGCTGGGCTCACCCAGGTTCTGACTCTGTAGATCTGGGGCGGGCCGAGAATTTGCATTTCTAACAAGTTCTCTGGTGAGTCTGATGTTGCTGGTCTTGGCACCCCATCTCGAGAGCCACTGGCCTGGTGCATGTGATGGGCTGGTAGCAAAGGCACAAAGGCACATGGGCCATTGGAGGCTGGGAAGACCCACAGCAGTAAAGATGGCACCTGCTGGAGCCCTTGATTCTCAAACTTCAGAGAACGTCAGAATCACCTGGGGGTGGAGGTGGAGGTAACATGTTTCAAGTGCAAATTCCTGGGCCCAGTTTTGACTGTTCAGGTCCGGTAGGTGGTCCAGGAACTTAAAAACCACAAGCTCAGTGATTTCGACGCTGGCAGTCCAGGGACCACACGGAGAGGCACGGCAGCCTTTGAGGAGCACAGTGGAAAAACCTGTCTCAGGCTTCATGGATTGTGACGGGCCACACACACCTGTGCTATCATGCCCTGACGCAGGGCCACCTGCACCATCCAGTGTGGTAGGCACTAGCCACATGTGGCCTTTTAAGACGAAACAGAATTTGAAATTTGGTTTTGTGGTCATACTAGCTACCTTTTGAACACAGTGGCCAGCGTACAGGACAGTGCAGGTAGACAACATCTCCATCTTGGCAGGGAGTTCTACCAGACAACTCTGGACCAAAGAGATCACATCGTGTCTGCCTCCATTTCCCCTTCTATAAAAAGGGACTCCCCACTGGTTTCTCCCAGGGTACCACAGAGAGGGAAGGCTACGTGGGGCTGAAGTTTCTACCCTGCACTCGATAGTGGGAGCAGGCAGTCCCGCTTGGCAGGGGCGGCGTCTATGTCTGCTCCAGAGCTCAAGAGGAAGGAATCCACAGGGACCATCAGGGACAGAAGTTTCCCTTCCGTTTGGCTGTAAATGCAGCCAGAAAGGCCTCGAAGGAGCATAGGAAGATGAGGGCTGGTGCAGTGGAAGGTCCCAAAGCAAGCCCACCAAGGCTGGGGCCGGTTTAAGGGAAAGCAGCAAAGGGCCACCTGGCAAAACAAAAAAACAAAAAAACAAAAAAATCTGCCCTAAGATCAGAGACGACTGTCAGCCTTGGTTGGATGTTTGAACCCTGATTGGCAGAAAGAAATAATTAGGGTGTGCAGGTGGTTACAGTCTGGGACTGCAAAGGCATAGACCTGACTGGTTCCCCCGGACCCCTGTCCCAGCCCTTCATCTGAAAGGGATGGAGGCAGTGTCTGGCAGCCAGAATGGGGAAGCTGAGCACTTAGACAGGATGCTGGCATCAGCCCCCACCCTCACCCCAGGCTGACAGAATCTTCTCTGAGACCCAGACAGGGCACACACCCAGAAGGAGACGCTGCCTCCCTGCACTTCTCAGCGTCAGCTGACCTTTGGCCCAAGGCAGATTCCCCAGGGCACCGAGTGGCCCTTAAGCTCAGGAGTCACAAATACGCTTCAGAAAACAAACTAGGAAGAGCTCAAGCCACTCCTCTTAAAAAACAAAACAAACAGAAAAACTACATCAAACAAAACCAAACAAACAAAAATGATGTGTTTAATGCATCAGTGGCAGAGGCATTGACAATATACTGGTTTTAGCCCCATAAAAAGTAAATTTGTTTCTTCCCTAAACCTTCCCAGCACACCTGTGAGGTGGTTGTGTTTTTAATGAAGGAAATGAAAGAAACACTGGGATAAAGCATCCAGGACAGGGGATCGCCACATGTGGTTCCAGGACCATCCTCAAAGGGGCAGGGATGGACGATACATTAAAAGTGCGGGGTCCCGCAGATACTGTATGAGGCACCCAGAACAGGCAAAGGCGTACAGACGGCAGAACCAGGGGTGGTTACCAGGGGCTGGGGTTAGTGGGGAGTAGGGGTTATGATTTAATGGGTACAGTTTCAGTTCAGGATGATGAAAAAGTTCTAGAAATGGCTAGTGGTGATGGCTGCACACATTGTGAATGTATTTAATGCCACTGAATTGTACGCCTAAAAATGGTCAAAATGGTAAATTTTATGTGATTAATATTTTACTGCCAGAAAAAAAAAAAATGCAGAGTCTTAACCTCCACCCTGGACCTACTAAGTCAATCTTGGTTGTGGGCCCCAGAATCTGCATTCAAGCCCATAGGCCCCGGGACTCAGCTCTTTGCTGGTCTCCCACGCAGGGAGAGGGGTGGTCACAGGCAAAGCCTTCCCACTCTGCCACCCAGGCCCCTTGGCTTCCCACCCTGCAGGAGCTGAGAAGTCCTATAGGGTGTAATGTGATAGACAGTCCCCCTGGCTGTTGTCCGCACTGTCGACATGGGGAGAGGTGCCAAGAGGAAACACTGACAGGCCGCCTAGCCAGAGACAGCTGCCACTGGTACAATGTTGGAACCAACAACAGAAGGGAGGGGGCGGCCTGGGCTGGGGAGCCGGGAAGAGCCAGCCCCTCCGGGGGGTTTGGTACCAAGTCTGAAGAATCCAGATGGGCCACGGTCAAGAGTGTGGTCTCATCTGACTCCTCAGCACCCAGCCCAGGGCCTGGCCCCTCCAAGGAGCTCAAGGCAGAAGGAACGCTGGTAGAGTGGGAGGTCCAGTGGAGGCTGGTGACAGCCTGGGGCTCAGGAAAGACAAACCTTTACTCTGGCTGTTTCCGACCACTGCCGTCTTGTGAGAGCACGAGGCAGGAATGCATGTGCCTCTTTCTAGTAGATTCTGATAATCTGAGTGAGGATGAGGGGAGGGAAGGGGGTGGGAAATTGGGTTAGAAAAGGAAAAAGTGGGATTTAACTAGGTTGTCCATGTACCTACAGCCCACTTTGGGTCACCAGTGGGAGGGAAAAAGAAGTTGCTAAGGATTACATCAGGGCACAGGGGGTAAGGTAAGCCAGAGTACACGGCCTCCCTGGTTTCTTCCACTAAAACTCACTCAAACTAGTGGGGAGGGCATAGCTCAAGTGGTAGAGCATGTGCTTAGCATGTAGGAGGTCCTGGGTTCAATCCCCAGCACCTCCTCTAAAAACAAATAAACCTAATTATGCCCCCCCTGCGTAAAATAATCAAATAATACAATAATAAATAAATAAAATATTTAAAAAAATCATTCCCAACCCTAGAAAGGTGTACGGCAGAGGTTCTCAAACTCTGATCCGTGGAACCCCTGCATCAAAGTCACCCCGGGAACTTGATTAAAAATACAGATTCCCAGGCTCTTCCCGGGACCTACAGAGTCAGGATCCTGAGGTGGAGCCTGAGAATCTGCAAGTAGCAATCACCCTCAGACTACTGTGCTCCTTAAAGCCTGAGGCCGCTGCGACAGGTCAGGGGGGTTAGGGAAGAGGGTGAGGGAGAGAACGCCCGGCCTTGCCAAGGCGATAAGTGCCTTTGTGGGTTTTCATGTTTGACCCTGGAGATGATCCCACGTGACATCGTGGAGTGTGGTCCCTTCCCCGCTCTGAGGCCCAGTTCCCTCACTTTGGAGAGGGAGTGGACTGACCCCCGCCCTGCCGAGGTTTCCCGCTCGGGGCTCTGCATTCCAGGTTCCCAAATGGCCAGGGCTGGACCTCTCATCACGCGCCGGCCGACCTCCTTGGATTCTGCCTGGGCCAGAGGGGTGGGGTAAGTCTCTGGGAGCCAAGGGAGCTGCTCTGGGCCCCAGGCGCCCTCCCGCCCAACTGCCTCTGGCTGACTGGGTGCCAGTGAGCCAAAGACCAGAAAAATCCCATGACTCCCAGCATCACAGCCTCTGCCTGGTGCCCCGGTGGCTCTCAGGGAATCATCAGCTGATGAATGACTCCGCAGGGGAAAAGCAGTGGGGCCGGCAGCCAGCCTGGCAGCCTGGCAAAGCCACTTACTACAACCTGTGTACCTGTTTACGCCTCAGCTGTCCGCCCTGTAAGACGGGGAGAATGCCAGGTACCTTTCAGGGGTCGGGGAAGATCGACAGGAACGCAAGTAACGAAGCACTTGGCTTCTGGGCGGCCCTCAGTAAATGATTCCTCATCATCAACAGGACCTTACCAACCAGAAATGCGTATTCTTCCCAGCCCGGCACATAGGACTGCAAAGTTAGGGATGCACGGGCAAGGCTGAGCCGTAAGGTGAGGGAATAACGCACACGGGAGCCAGCAGCTGTTGTTTTTAACCTCTCTCCAGGCCCCCAGGGAGCATTTTCTGAAGCTTCTGCACAATTAAAAGGTACTGAACACAATGCCTGTGATAAAGTTACAGCCTGAACTAGCTGGGAGCCTGAGCTAGCCTCTAAATCTGGGCAGTGACAAAAGACGCGGCTGTCATCACCTGCAGACGGGCCACCGGGTGGTGGGTGTTCCCAGAAGTGGTCCCCAAAGCCCAGCACGACACACTTGGAGGGTCGCCACCACTGAATGCCCGGCTCCTGAGCCCAGGGTTTGCATCACCCAGCTCAGGGCTAGGACACCAGGCAGGACTCACCTACCTGTCAAACCTTTCCGGCTGTTAATTTTTTCCAAATCTGGGGCTGCGGCAGCACCTGCTGGGCTAATGCCATTTGGCGAGGGCTCTGAGGAATTGCCACAATCAGCATCTTCTAACTGGCTTCTCTTGAAGGCATCCAAACAGCAGACAAGAGAGAGCCTGAAGTCCCCACCTTCATGGTGGCTGCCCCAGCGGGTACAGAAGGGGTGGTCCTTGTGAACAGGAAGCAATCCTGACTTCTCCCCTCCCGGACAGGCACTCATCTGACGCGCTCAACACGAAATGCTTTTACAGAGGGTAAATTTATAAAAAATAACGACACACACAGGCACACACACACGCACACACACTTGCAGCCACGGCTTGCCAGCCTCCCTGGAGTGTTTAAAGTCCTCAGTGACTCACAAACAAGGCTCCCCACGGCGATGCTCTGGACACTTAATGATGCGCTCGGCGTGCTTTCTGCTGGGGCTAAAATCTGTGTACACGCCCATGTGGCTGATGTATTTACGGGTGAGAGAAGCCAACCCTGGGGTCGTGTTTGCTACCATCCTTGAGCCACGCGTGCTCTGTGGCTCTTGAGATGATTGAAAGGGGAGTAAACTCTTCTCTCCCCAGAATGGCTGGAGGATGCTAGCAAATCATCCAGTTGATTCAGTTGGAATACTACACAGACCATAAAGAGCACATAATGACCATTCTGGAAATTTCCTGATGATTCAGAAGGCCAAATAAGCGGCTAGTACTCCTCCAGAATCACCTGTCTCGTCAAGTCTCACTACTTCAAACTTCAAAAATTAAAAATATTTTACACACACACATACACACACTCACAAGTTCTTTGGACTCTGGATAAACGGGAATTTCCCCCTCCCTCTATGGCATCAGGAGTAGCAGGCCCCATGGTATGAAGGATGCTAACCATACAGATTCCTATCCAACAACTCTGAGGTGGGTAATGTGATCCTATTTATAGATGGGTAAACTGAGGCTTGAGACATGCACTAACTTGCTTGGGGACACATAGCTAGTAAGCAACAGGACTGGTGAGATCAAACCAGGTGCGTTTGATTCCAAATGTGGTGCCCTGTGCCCACTGCCCTGGCAGAAGGAAACTGCAGTCCACAGGTTGGAGGGAACTGGGCCCCAAAAACCTTCCAAGGGAAACTAATCAAATAGTTTTTCAACAACAGTGACTTTCATTCCTGAATGTCCAGAACAGCCAAGCCGCCAATCATATCTGTCCCACCCTGTTACCAGGGAAGCTCACACTAAACTGTTGTGATCCTAGTGGGTGACTTTCTAAGAGCACGTCCAGTTCCAAGGTGGAGATTGAATCCCACCCCCAACCCAGCAGAAACCCTTTACAGAAGGGATAACACAAAGCCGACCTAAGGAGGAAATTGCTAAAGGCACAAAGATAAGCAAATACTTGAGTTGCTTAAAACAAGGAATGTCAAGGAGAGGACACATATTTTTAAAGATAAAAATTTAAAGGAAAAATGGACCTGAAACAATGTGTGTCTACTTTCATTTTTTTTCTTTTTAAAATTTTAAAAAAATTTAGTATAGTTTTTCTTTTTTAAAGGTCTACTTTCTTAAGATCGATACAAGGTCTTTCCACACTGCTTTGAGGTCTACAATCTGGGACAAAGTCCTGGCTGTGACACCTACCTGCTATGTGACCTCAGCCTAGTTACTAAATGTTCTGAGCATCAGTTTCCCCATCTGTGGATGAAATCAGCAACTGCACCCCACCCTGGGTCGTTGGAGGACTGATTACGACAAGCTGGGTGTTTGGTTAGCATCAAGCCTGGCCCTCAGAGGACATGAGCTGGGAGTCTCTACACAGATACACTAGGACCCCGCCTTCTCCAGGGCACTTTATGTGAGGAGGAGGGGCAAGAGGGGATAAGAAATCATATGACTAATAAAGAAGGTAGCCTGGGTAGGCTTCAGATGTGAACAGATAAAGCGCCCAGTCTACAAAGACACTAATTTACCACTTTAAAAAAAAAATGACTTGTTTCCTTACAGCCGATCAGCAATTTGGAATTCCATCTTGCCTTTGGGACTCAGCGCCCACACACCTCACCTCTTTCTCAAGTGCACCCTCTGACCACCTGCTCCCATCACCCTAACCCCTCACCTGGCTGATTTTTCTGCCCAGCACCTCCCATCCCCTGACACATCCTTGTGTGTATTTGCCTACTGGAAATCTCCCACGGAACAGAAGCTCCATGGAAACAAGCCCTGCAGTTGTCTCCTGGCTGCTGTATCCCTGGCAGCTACAACAGTGCCTGGCAGGAGTAGATGCTCAAGAAAGGCGACTGAATGAACGGACAACCAAAGAAAGAATCATTCAAGTTCTCAGTCTGAGAAGGCTCAGTGAGCAGTTCGCTCTGCGGGGGCTCTGGAAAGATGCCCCCTCTGATGGAGTCCTTCACTCCCATCACACCAACAGGGAAACTGAGTTACTGTGACTCTCAAGGTCAAACAGATTTCAGGCAGAACCGGGTACAGACCGAGCATGTATCTAATATCTGCATCTCCTGCTCTGGTGCCTAGTCCAGGCATAAATGATAACCTCCCCTGGAAGTAGTCCCAGCCTGGAGGCCAGAGCTGTCAGCAGGTGTCACAGAGTCTGTCACCCTGCTGATCTGAGGACATCACCTGTGAGCAACGTCAAGGTGCCAGGACTCCATACCACCAAGCAAAGATCCCCTCTCTCTTTCCCCTTCCCCAAGCCTCTGAAAGGGCCAATTTCCAGATTCTGTCATCCAAAAGGGCACTCGTTTAGCTCCTTAAACTGAGCATCGCATTAGGCTGGGGACTAATGTGCTGAGATCCTGGGGCAAGTCCCCTCTCAGCCTGGTTAAAATATTTATTTCAGCAATAACTTCAGTTGGAGGTGCTAAGCCGGAAGAGTTCCCACTTACCTCCCAGAGGATAACCCCTCATAACAGCCAGTGATTTGAGAACCCATGTCCCTGACAGGCTGTCCTCAATGCCCGGCCACCATGGATGTTCTCAGAAACGGCATTTGGTCTTTAAGAACCAGAGACCAGAAGGGGGTGAAGGGCGTGGCATAGAGAGAACTCAGAACTTTCTGGTTTAGCTGCTGGCTCAATCCTGTTTCATGCCAGTGATGCCATCTGTAGATCAGGAAAGGAGATTTCCACAGCTCTCTGCCCTACAGGGATACTGTGAGGGCCACGAGAAAAACAACCACCCCCCAGACCTCAGAGACAGGTGTTTTCTCAGCTCCACCATGTCATTAGGATATTGCTATTATGAATACAAAAATGGAGTCTATATAGATACAAAGTAAACAGATGTATCTCCACCCAGCCCTCTCTTACATGTTTACATAATAACAACCTCCACTGGCAGGACAGTCAGTCTTGGATCATTAGTTATTTTACAGACAAGATAAATGTCATCTCATACAGTTCAGGAGGGTGGAGATGGAGCGGACAGCATCACATCCTAGTGAGAAACTGAGTCAAGGGGGGCATTGACAGGTGCCCCACAAGTAAAGCTGACAACTGACATGCATTAGCATCAATTATGAACTAGGCAAGGTGCTTTGCAGACGCTAGTTTCTGAATGATCAAAATGCTAGCTGGCATTATTAATATCTCTAGTTTACAGATGGGTACACTGGGTCACAACAAGATCAAGCATCTTGCCCAAGCCCTCCCATTTGCTTATTCTTTGCACCCATGCTCTGTTTGACACCAATCTGTCTTTGTCTGTAACTGCTCTGCGCAACAGGGGAGGTGGCTGGACTGTCCCAGCAGGGCCAACCCTGAAGCCAAGGGCCCAGGGACTCAAGTGCCTTCCAGGCCTCAGTGTCCCTCTTCCAGACTGTTGATGACCCAAGACCTCAGTTGCTCCAGGACATCAGCAGCAGCTCACTCATCAGAGCCAGCTGGTTGGTGGTCCCAGCTCCTGTGGCTAGAACTACGACCCCCAGGATTCCGTCTCCTGGGGAGACCAATGACAGGCAGTCTGGAATTAGGGGGTCATGCAGTCGGCTTTTTTCTCATAGGAAAGAAAGAATTAATAGATAAATAACCCTGGTGTTTCTCAGGTGGTAAGCCTGCTGCCTGGGAGAGGCATTCTGGTGTCAATCCGCAGACCAAATATGAAATTCCAGCACCACGTTTTCAGGGCTTGGGGTCTCGGGCAAGTCCCTTAAACTCTGTTTTCTATCCTCATCTTCCTGGAGACAACACAGCCTCACTGCCAGGGTGGTGATTAGATTTCAAGAAGACATTGTATGTAAACTACTGGAACACACGAGGTGTTTGAGAAATAATGAGTAATGGTGTAATGAAATATTGTGCCCTCCCCCCTCAATTCTTCCTGGAAAAAGTACTCAAAGTTCAAGCTAATGATGACAGACCCTTCTCGGAAGCCCTTCCTCTTCCATCTTCCGACCCTAGAGTTAAGAGGATCCAGGGGTTCCTGTGCCGTCCCGCCCCAGCCTCCCCTATGACCTAACTTGAGCGGGGAGGGACCAGCTGAGACCGGAACAGAATGGAAGAGGCGCATCCACTAGGAACATTTTAACACTCAAGTTCTCCGCTTGGGGCGAATTAGCCAAGGATACACAATCAGACCCTTGCATTTGTGTCTCCTCCGCTGCAATTTCTCTTTCGGCTCTAGTCGTTCAAATGTATGAGAAATCTGTTCTCTCCTAGCAAAGGCGAATCATCACTTTCCACGGCGAGGGGCGGCCGGAAGGCAGCGCTCCCCTGGGCACTTTATGGGGCTGCCTGGTGGATTACAGGTGCGGTCACAAGGGGCCTCCCCAACTTCGCGAGACGCTGGCCCCTTTCCCACGCTCCCCAGAACAGGCGCGGGATCCAGCCCAGAGCTTGGTCTCCGGGCGCCGCGGAATCGCACGGCTCCCGCAGGCGTGGCCGTGACCTCCCGTTGCAACTCTCTAAGGGGCTCCGCCGGAAAGCGCGAACCCCAACTCGGAAGCTGAAGACCAACTCCGCGTTCCGCGCGTCTTCCCCGTGCACCCAGTCCGGCGCTCGGGGCTCCGCGCGCGGCGAGAACTTTGCCACCAGCGGCGGCCCGATCCCGGCCCGGAGCGCCCCCGCGCGCCCGGCCCCGGCGCTCCCCAGGCCTGCGGCCGCGCCGCTCTCCCCTCCCGGCGCGCACCTACCCGGCTGGCTGCAGTCGCCATCCGCTCGAACTGAGGGTGCCCCGGCGCGGGGCCGATCGCCGGGCGCCGCCGCGTCCGCCCCTGGCTCGCAGGCTGCGGGCCCCGGGGGGCGCGCCGGCCCGGCCCCCGCCCCGCAGGAAGGCGCCGGCTCGCCCTGTGCGGCGAGCTGGCGGACGCGCTCCCAGGTGCCAGAGTCTGCCGCCCGCATGCCGCGTGCCCGGGGGGCGCTGCCCGTGGCGGCGCGGGGGGCTCCCACGGCGGGCGCCGGGCTCACAACCCCCGCAGCCGCCGCCGCATCGGGGCGCAGCCGAGCACCGCCCCCGCCGCCCGCCCGGCCGCCCGCGCGCGCCGGACCAGGGCTCTCCGTCCGGCCGGACGCCGGGCCGTCCGCGGCCGCCGCACGCGAGGAATTCGGCCTCGGAGCCTCTCACGTGGGAACGACTCTCACTCCTGCGGCTCCTCCTCCCTCTCCTTCCGGGCTAGCGAAGGCCGCCGCTCGCCCCGCCCCGGCCCCGCCCCCGGCCCCGCCCCCGGTCCCTCGGCGGCGCCCTGACTCGCCCCAAGGTCCGGGGGAGGGCCAGGTCGCCTCTTTGTGCGCCCGGCCCTGGCGACTCCTTGCATCCCCACATGATCATTCCTGGAGAAACTGAGGGTTAGAAAGATGGCCAGTGTCACAGGGGTCGGGAGTGACAGGCCTGAATCCAGGTCGTTGAAAGCCCCAAGTGAGTGCATAGAGGGAGGGGAAGGTGCCTGGTACTCCCGTTTGCATTTGTCTCTCCACCCTTCTGACACCCTTGTGACAGCCGCTCTGAAGAGCTGAAGTCCCAGCGAGTGACCGAGAGAGGGCGGAAAGAGCGGGCAGGAAAAGGGGCGGGAACCCTGGGACACTTCCTTCACTCACCTGCGCTGTGTGACCAGGCTTTCCTTGAGTAAATACAACACTGAGCGCAATCGCTGTGCCAGTAGGGAGGAAAACTGATATGGTTCATACCCATGAGGAAGTTGTTATCTGGTGGGGGGGGTGGGGCCTGTGTCTGCACCTCACTTCCTGGGTCTCAGTTTCCCCATCTACAAAATGGGGCATCGGTAACTCCCACTCTGTCCATTCATCAGTGCTACTTATGAACTCCCTTCTGCAGCAGGTGAGGTGGTTCCCAGGCGAAGCCCGGGCCTGGGCCCCTGAGTAAGTAGGGGGCCAGTTATGAGGCCAGCCAAGCCCTGTAAGAGGTGTCGCCTTGGAGGGTCTACAGATCTGAACCCGCCAGCTGCTGTGCCTGGCAGAGTGAGTTTGCAGCTCTGAACCCCCTTTGATCTGGGGATTATGATGCTCTTTAGGAGGACTAATTACCTCCCTGCAGTCCCAGGAGGCAGGTCCAGTTTCCCCCAATTGTAGACACGGGGAGCCAGGGTTCCATGGCTGGGTGAGGAGTCACCCATTTTCCGTGGTGTCCTTATTCTCCCCTTCCAGGCAGCATGCACCCCACACTTTTCAGACCTGGCTCTGTAACCTGTGGCTCCCACTGGCCCAGGCCTGAGTTCTGGGAATGTCCTGGTACTGGTTTATGGCTTTCTGACAAGCTGTGGGAACCAAATTACTTTCCCCCCTGCAAGTCTCTAAAACATTTCACACGTCACTTTCTTAGTGGGCAAGGAGGTCTGCCTCTGAGCAACTGCTATGGCCTGGCCACCATCCATCCTAGCCTTCCCGGCTACCACCCACACCTTCCTTGTCCTCCCAGTGACAGGGACACTGGCCCAGCTGTAGAGGCCCACAGGGCTGCCTCAGTCCCCCTTCCCCTGTCTAACTGGACCCCTGACTGCCCAGTGGAGGGCTGACAGGTACACCAAGTGCTGGTGGTGCTCCCAGCTGGGGAACGAAAACCACACCACTCTGGGAGGAGTAAACTGACCCCACACCAGGTGACAGAAGATGCTGGGAATCCCTGCAGTCCTCTGCCTTTGCTGGGATAACGGGCAGAACATAACAAAAGAAAGACCGCTCTGAGCCCTGGTGGGTGGAGAAGATGGGCGTGCCCTCGCCTTCTGGACACATCTGGTCCAGGACACTGTTTCAGATGCCTTCAGGGATCCATCGGGGACATGGCTGAGTGCAGTGGGCAGTGCAATGGCTGCTGTGGTTTGTTTCATGGAGTATTTAGGTTGTATTCTTTTTACTGAGAATTTCTTTGCATGTTAAACTTGTAGGAAGGCCCTTCACTTCCACAAAGAAACACACTTTTCCCCATATTCCTTGAAATACATGGCACTCTTGATCAGCCTCCTGTTTTCCCACTTCTGATAGAAACATTCACTTTCCCCTTAACTCCATAGCAAGGAAACAGCAGCACAAGCATGAACTTGCCACTTGAGTTGGATGACAGGGAGACCTTAGGGAATGGTGGGGACTGTGGCAAACAAGGGGCCAGCAGCCCCTGCAGATTGTTCTCATACAGGAATTTGGCTCTTGTGCTACCAGAGGTTCTGAATTTTTTTTTTTAGAGCTACCAGGAAAGGAATTTTTAGGGGAAATCTAAGTTGGAAATGTTGGCAACTTTTTAAAACCCAAGAAGAAAGCGGAGAGGGAGGAGAAAGAACAACAAAGTAAATATGTCTAGAAGTTTCCATCTGGCCCCTTGGCCGTCAGTGCTCATTTCCCGGCCACCCTCACCGGTCCTCTCTGATGCCTCTCAGGAGTCTGCACGTGTTTTCTACTGACGTCTCAATAGTTCAAGCCGTTCCTCAGGCCCACGGCCCTGGGGGATTTCTGCTGCTCTCCTTTCCCAGTGAAGTTTGGCCTGGCTGTGTGTGCGTGTGTGTGCGTGTCCCCACACTCAGGAGCAGGACTTCACGTGGCAATTGGGCCCTCCTTCCCTTGCATTCTGGGGTTCTCAGACTGCCCAGCCCCCCTGCAGTTGGCTTCAGCCTCAGTCTCTCTGCTGACAACTCTGCTGGTAGGCACACCTCTGACGGCAGCGGCAGCCTGCAGTCTTCCAGAAAACCAGCTGCCTTGGGTGGGAGGTCTTTATTCCTCAAGGTATGTTTCTGATTATGAGGACACCCGTGGCCCAGGAGGTGTTTCTGCTGAGTTCTGCAACAGGAGATGCGGGAGCCAAGAAGTGACAGCCCACCTTCTGCCCTGAGCATCTGGGGCAAGCGCTCTAAGAGTGGCAACTCCAGGGTGGTTTTGATTGGAGACTCCAAGACTGGGCCAGCTTCTGAACGTGCAGCCTGTGCAGCGGGGCCCTACGCTGGGGTTAATGTCGTCGCCTTGAAATTCTTAATTATTTTTGAACTACGGTCTTCACATGTTCATTTTGCACTGGGATCTGCAAATTATGTAGCTGGTCCTACTCCCAGGAGATTTTCCCGGCCTCCCTGGGGGCTGCTGAGAATTGATGTTGGAGACGGCTGCGCCTGGGAATTGGCTCGCTCTGTTCTTCTCCAGGGTACATTGTGTCTGGCCTCTGCAAGGCAGCAGGAAGGGAGGATTTAGGGGGTGGGGTGGGGAGAGGCTGCAAGAACTGTCCCCAGCCGGTCGGTCCTCCTGACGACTCATAAGGAACAATGGCATCATGGGAATTCAGCGGGGGTCGGGTGCGGGCAGCCCAGCCCAAGGGTGGGGAGGCTGCTCTAGTTCTGAGCTCTGAAGCCAGACAGTGTCCCCATGATCCTGACCTCAGGCCAACAGGACACCACCAAAGGAAACAAAAAGGAGGCTGGGGGACAGAGACATAAGGGATCAGTGCAGTGCTCTTTCTGTTCACAGTGTCCCTTCATTCCCAAGGGAACTTCTTTTAGCTCACAGGAGCAAGGGACATGACAAGCTATATTTGACTTAAGGAGCAAAAACCAGAAACACTGTATTAAAGAACTCCCCTGAATTTGATATCAGCTTGAAGTTGAATATTGGAGCCGACTGGAATTTTTTTTTTTCTTGGCTGTGTTTTTAGTCTTTGTAGGAGAGATTTTACTGAGATCTCCCAGCCAACATAACTCTCTTCAGACACGTGGAACTAAGACAAGGTAGCGACTGTGGGTCCTTAGGAACCTGCATTGTTTTCCCTGTAACACCTTTGTGAACTCCTGAAGTCTGGGGACCTCAGCAGCCACAGCCTGGCTTACGTGTGACCGTGGCAAAGGGTCATTCTGTCTCTGTTTCTAAGCGCCCTCACTGGCAAAAGGCAAAATGAAGGCTGGGTTAGCGGATGTGAGGGGGGCTTTCCCAGCTCTGCCCGCTATGGTTGAGTGGGTCTTTTTAATCCTTCTCATGGTGGTTGTGTGGGTACGTTTTGTGTGTGTACACTAGTAGTGACAGTAAGTGTATTAGTTATCTATTGCTGCGTGACAAATCGCCCCAAAACTCAGAGGCTTAAAACAACAAGCATTTATTATCTCTTAGTTTCTGTGGGTCAGGAATCCACGGGCTTAGCTGGGTGTCTCTGGCTCAGGGCTTCTCTGCAGGCTGCAGGCAAGGTGTCAGCCAGGGCTACAGTCAACTCAAGGCTGTCCTTGGGGAAGATCTACTCCCAGGCTCACTCCTGTGGTTCTGGCAAGATTCAGTTTCTTGTGTTGGACTGAGAACCTCAGCTCCTCCTTGGCTGTGGGCCCAAGGCCACCCTCCGTTCTTTGCTGTAGGGCTACACAGACCTACTTGGAAAAATCACAGCTTACGTCCCCGAGGGCTCTGGGAAAGAGCAGGAGAGGGCATGCACAAGATGGAAACCACCATCTCTGTGACCTAATCTGGGAAATGACATCCATCACATTTTCCCTGTTCTGTTCTTTAGAAGTGAATCACTAGGTCCTTCCCACACTGGAGGCCACACTGGATGTTGAGAGGCATGACTACCAGGAGGCAGGGATCACCAGGGCCATCCTGGATGCTGGACCATCTTGGATGCTGCCCACCCTAGGAGGCTGGGGACACTCTCTGGAGGCAGAGAGACCAGGACTCAAATCCTGGCTCTGACACACACTAGTGTACGGTCTGGGACAAATCATTTCACTCCTGGAAGTCTCAGGTTCCTCATTTATAAGATGGAGATTATCATGGCCACTACCTTGCAGAGTTGTGGTAGGAGGCTTCAATGACAAAAGGCACACGCAGAACTCTGAATGGAGCTTAGCAAAAGGTAAACCCTCCAAAAAAATGGGCTTGGGGACATTGCCGGAGGAAGCCAGAGTGACATACCCATTGCTTCTAAGCCAGACAAGCACTATCCACTGTCTCCATGGAGATCCACAGCCTTTGATCTATTCCTCCGAAGCCCCCCGGCAGGCCCTGCGATGCTTTGTGGCCGAGGCCACCAGGGGGGGATGGTACTGATCTCATCTTCTTCCCTCGGCCATCCCAGTAGGACGCTGGGCCACAGGTGCAGCAGCAAGGCTTAGCCTGGGATTTTCCCCCAAACCTACTTAGACCTTAGCCCTGGGGGGGGGGGGGTGGATTTCACCCCAGGTCCATCCCGCCATCTGTCCTGGCCAGACCTTCTTGGCTGGAGACTTCTGTGCACCTGTCATGGCCTCACCGGTACTCTCTGGCGATCTTCCCTGCGTCCTGAATGACCTGGTGAAGATCCTAATCCCCTCTGGAAGTTTCCAACAGACCTGCCTTGGAGGCAGAAGCTTAGCTCAGAGCCAGGCACTGAAGTATTTTCACAGAGTGTGACTGACCTTTGTGCCCTGCCTGTCAGACTGTCTTGAGTCCCAAGTTAGTTTTTCAACTACAACAAAAGAAAAAAAGTCCTTCCTCAACCAGGGCGCACATATCTCCCGTCTCCTCTAAGCCTCTTTTTGGGGAGTTCATGTCAAGCAGGGAGGTCTCTGCAGAAACGTTGCAGCTTATTCAGAATAAATAGCAATAACATCAAAAGTACTATGACTTCTAATAATACTGGCAAACATTTACATAGCACTTACCATAGGTGCCAGGCACTGTTCTAAGAACCTTATACATTCATTTAATCCCCCCAACAACTCTGAGAATTATGCATACTATTATTATCTCCATTTTACAGATGAGGAAACAGACACAGAGAAGTTAAGTTGCTTATCCAAAGGCACACAGCCAATGAGTGGCACAGGCAGGACTGAATGCAGCCTGGCTGCAAAGTCTGGGCTAATAACCATCACGCTACTTTGGCAACAGGTGTCATTGACTGAGCACTCACTTCACTCCAGGGATCACCCTATCCCCATGTCCCAGATGGGAAAACTGAGGTTTAGGGAAGATAAAGGGATTTATCCAAGATAATGTGGCTGGTAACGGCAGGGTTGGTAGCCTAACCCTCAGAAGTGAGGGAAGTTCGCTGGGGGAATGCCTTCCATGTCAGGGTTCTGGAGAACGCCTACCTGTGGGCACCGTGGAATAGTCAACCCTTCCTTGATTGCCTCCTATTGTCAGGACTCGGAACCCGGGCATCTGGGGTTGGGTCCTCTGCTGTCCCCGGTGGCCACTAGTGGTACTTCACCTACCTCAACAGAAGGGATACTCAGCTGGGGTTGGGACCACCACGTGTACCACAGCAACTTTCAGGCCCCATGTCCCCAGCTTCCTATGTGTGATTCAAGAGACACAGAGGGCTGTAAGCCAATGAGTGCCCAAGATAAGAGTAACGGTTACTGTTTACTGAGCACTTCCACCTCCGTGCCAAGCACTCTGCAAGGTACTTGTTATTTTAACGTTGTAATTTAATTTACCAAAGTATAGAGGTAGAATCATCATTGTTAAGGGTTATTAGTAATGTTGGATAGAGCTCTTTACACATATTAGCTCATTTTAATCCTCACAACACTATATAAGCACTATCACAACCCTCACTTTATCAATGAGGAAGCCAAGAAACAGAGAGGTTTAGTAGCTCGTCTGAGGTCACACAGTAGAATAGGATGGAGCCAGGATTCAGAGGCAGGCAGTTCTGGCTGCAGAGCCAGTTCTCTTAATTATTATGCCATTTAAAAAATTATTATAAAAATTGTTATTCTGATTTTACAGTTGAAGAAACCAAGGCTTCGAGAGGTGAAAAGATTTGTAAGATCAGACAGCTTGTAAGTTTAGACCCAGTATTTCAACCACGTCTGTCTTCAGTTATTCTTCAGTTATTTACTCATTGACTCAACAAACACTGATAGTGTACCAACCACATGCCAGGCACAGTCCTGGGCTCGGAGGTAAAGCACCATGCAGTCTAGCCTGCCATGGGCACCTGGGGTGTACCAGCATGTGACACCCAGTGGGCTTAAGGCTGGCCTCCTGGAAACACTGGCAATTTCTGCAAAGGAGAAACTATTCATCCCTCCCCAGAACTAGATTCCTATTCATCCCTCTCCCATGGCCATTACCTGCAGAATGGCTCTTACAGGGACATGGGAAAGAAAACTGATTATCCTTGGGAGAAGCTGTGGCAAGGGTCTGTGGCACGAAGTTCTTCGCTTTTTTTTCTGCTTCTGCCCTGTACATACTAGTTAAGTTGGGCAAGTCAGGCCTCCTTCCTGGGGCCTCAGTTTTCCCAGTTGTGAAATGGGGATAAGAATACTTGCCTATATCCCCAAGACTGTTCTGTGAGGAACAGAGGAGACCAGAGGTGGAAAAGCCCATGTAACTGCAGAGGGCCAGAGAGATAGCCAGGCTTCGGGGCTGCTCAGTTAAGGAACCATTTGTTTATTTGCTTGTTCATTTCATTCCCTCAGTCTGCACTCGGCATCTACTGTGAGTCCACTCCTGTCCTAGGTTATGTGGGGAAAGGCAAGAGGACTCTGCGTGCAGAGAGCTCACAGTCCTCTTGGACGTTCAGTTGACAAAGGAGGACCGCTGGCAGATATGACTTGGATTATAACTCTCGGTGCCACAGATGCCTTACCACTGGGACAGCGATGAGCTCCTGCCACTCACCTCCCTGGGGAAGCAAGATGCCCAAAGACCAGGCTAGAGACTGGCTTCAAGATTCATGCATGCAGGGTGAGCACTGAGGCACAGGGAGGCTGTCCTGTCCTGTCCCTTTAAGGCTTTAAGTGCCAATCTCTCCTAAAGCGACCGCTCTTAACAGGGGCCACAGGCAAGTAGGAACCACAGAGTAAGAACCTTGTGCCAAGGCCTGGGCCTTTCACATGAAGGTCTCTGAACTACCTGCAAATAGTAATTAGGCATCTCAACACTGAGGGAGGTTTTTCTGTTCAAAGACAAAGCTAGCTTCTCCTTCAGAGAAAAACATAAGTCCAGAGAGGCTCAGATACTTGCCTAGAGGCACACATCAAATCAGGCGCCCAAGCAGACTGACTTCATGAAGCCCTAGAGCAGTGGTTCTCAAATTGTGGCCCCTAGACTAGCTGTATCAGCACCCTCCCTGCGCATTTATGAGAAATGCAAATTATCTGCCTCACCCCCGCCTCCTGAGCCAGAAACTTGGGGGTGGGGCCTGACAGTCTGTTTTAACAGCCGTCTCCAGGTAACCCTGAAGCTGATAAAGTTGAGGGCCACTGCCATGCCTGGAGGAAGGACTGCTGGGTCTTTGTGTCCTTCTGAGTGGGGAGGAATGAGGCAGTGGAGCGTAGCAAGGTCATTTTTTCAGTGGCTGTGGCATCGCCATTACATAACCGCCCCTCCCCCACCTCGATGGATTTTTGGCACCCAGAGTCCATACTCTGGGGCCCTTCCTTGTCAAGAGGCCACCTGCCTGGGCTCCAGAGGCCTGTCCGCACATGCCCCAGGTTGCTTTCTCGTAATTACAAGCTTTACCTGCCTGCCCGCCTGCCAGAACTTAGGCTTGTCTCAGACTCCAGGCTTCTCCGACCCTGAAGGCAGAGCACGCATGGCATTCATCACCACCACATGCGCAGATTAGGGGTTCCGTGACTTCAAGGGCCCCCAGCAAAGCCAGGAACGGGCCTGACTCTGCCCCCCAGCGGCCCCCGTGGGGGCCAAGCCCAGGAAGAAGAGGAACGTTCTGCACCCTGGACATCAGGAAATAACCTTATCAGAAATCGGCAACGGCCTCTAGTCCCAAAGGGACTCATTGCAATTTGTTCTGAATTCTTCTTTTCCCAGCATTGTCTTTTAAATATCTTTGGAACTGGTTTTGAGAGGCAGATTTGTCAAACAGATATGCAGGAAGGACTGGCATCTCCCCCCGAAGTTTCTCATTGAAACACATGAGCAGAGAAATGTGTTTTCCAATGTGAAAGAAGTTGCATTCTTCTTGTTTTTTAAAGACCTGACCCTTGAAAGTAGAACGTTTCTCCCAGATCAGGGGCCCAGTGGAGGGATACCCGGGGATTCCTAGGGTGAAGGACAACCCCACGAGCTGCTGGGTGGACCTTACCCCAGCCCCCCTGTAAATTCAAGGCAAGGTCAGGGTTTTAAATTATGTCCACAGCGCCAGGCACACAGCAGGCACACACTCGAATTTGTAGATTGATGGGAAGATCTTGGGTTCTGGCTCAGGGTCTCCCAGTTGCCTGTGCTAAACTTAACCATCCCCTTCCCATTTTCCCTAAGCGTCCCATGTCTTTACTGTGGGCCCAGAGGAATGACGGACCCTCTAGTGGCCTCATCTTATGTAATCCCTCAGCTGCCCTAGAGAGAGGGGTACTGCTATGATACCCATTTTAAAGCAGAGTAAACTGAGGGTAGGAGAAGTGAGGAGAGGCTGCAAACTGGTGGCCCTAGAGCCAGCTGTGGCCTGGGAAGGTGTTTTCTTTGCCTAGTACTCCACCAAAAAGCATTTAAAAAATTAGTTGCCAACATTTAAAAACGTGGATAAGTTATACCCCAAAATTCAGATGTTTTGCTTTGTTTCGGAAAAACCAGGAGATCTGGTGATAGAACCCCCTCCTCCGTCCCACATGGTGCCAGTGCACCCCACCCACTTCCTGTCATCCTCACCGCTCCCGTATTGTCTTACCCCTGCTCCCTCGCCCCTGTAGGTGACCCGCCTGGGCGCTCAAGGCATGAAGCCCACAACCACTGGTCTTTTTCTGTCTATCTGTGACTCCTGCACATCTCACCAGTGCCCACTTCCGGGAGAGCCTGATGTTAGATCAGAAGGAGCACTGGACAGGAAGTCAGGAGATGTGGGTGTCTGTTCTGTTGTTTGTGTGACCTTGAGCTGACCCTTTCCCTCCCTAAGCCTCCGTTTCCCCATCTACACAATTAGGTTGGAGAAAAAGATCCCCCAGAAGCCCTCCGCTCCTATCAGCCTAACGAAGGCCCCTCGCAGCTGCAGAGCCCACTGGGAAACGGTCCTAGGGACTGCAGACAGGCCAGGTGCAGGGTTACCCGCCTGAGCCACCCTGTGGCTGTGAGCGCCCCTTGGCAGGGAGGTGGTCTCACTAACCCAGAGCTTTGTCATCAGCACCTGCAGGGGCCGAAGTCGGACCCTTCCCAGTGACAGAACAGCGGGTCCCTCCCTTGAAGCAGCCTCCAGCATCAGTAACTTAATTGCACAGAGAACAGCATCCATCAGGGAAGACCCAGACACTCCCTGCTCTGAAATGCAGGATTACTGAGCTGGGAAGTGGAGCCAGCTTTTCCCTGCCCAGGTCAATCTCAGGACAAGAATGCCCGCCAGGCACTGGCTAAGCCAGGTGGCGCTCTGTGCTGCCAAGAAGAGATACTCATTCAAGTTCCAGGAACAGAGAGCATGCCTTCATCCTCCCTTCTCTTCCTCCATCCTACAAACATTTGATAGAGGAGGACACTAAAGCCCAGAAAGGGGGAGTGATTGCCCAAAGTCACACAGCAAATCAGTGCCAGAGCTGGGTGAGAACTCAGGCTTCTTGACCCCCTTCCTGGGGTACTTCCTGTATTCTCTGACCCTCAGGAATTTAGACCCCTCCAATTCTTTGGATGGGGCTTTAGGAGGGGGATGGAGTGGCCCACATGGGCAGGGGCTGTCTGTGTGGTCCAGAGTTCTAGCACATGGCTTGTGCATGGTGCCCAAGATGCAAACCGCTGCAGAGAGAAAGGGGACCCTCAGGCCTGGGGGAGGCGGGGAGCTGAGCTGCCCAAAGCTTCTAGGATAGAAGCTTGGTCCACAGGAAAGGTTGCAAAGCCCACATTTGTCATTTGTTGTTCTGTGGTTGATTTCTAGTTTCATGCCACTGTGGTCGGAGAAGATTCTTGAAATAATTTCTTTCCTCTTAAATTTATTGAGGCTTCTTTTGGGCCCGAGTATGTGCAAAGCCCACATCTGGCTCACAGACATATTCTGTTTTTCCCACAATGTTTTATAAAAAAATTCACATTAGTTGTCAACATTTAAGAATTGGGGAATTTCACATAAAAGACAAGATTTCTGGCTTCTTTGAAAGAGTCTCAAGATTTGGCAAAAGCTGGACCACATTTCCACCTGGTAGTAACTGGCATGAGGAGGTACGCTCCCTCTTGTTCACCATGTCCCACCATCCTTCCTGGTTTATGACCTCCCTGCATATAGGTTTGGGGATTTCAAACCCTGATCTGCAGCCTCCCATTTTAAAGTCACCCCCTTTCTCATCCTGGTCACCACGGGGGAAATTCTGGTTATCATTGGTTCTCAAGGGGGGCAGTTTTGCCCCACAGGGGATATCTGGCCACATCTGGAGACATTTTTGGTTGTCATAATTGGGGAGGGGTTTACTACTGTCATCCAGTGGGTAGAGGCCAAGGATGCTGCCGAACATCCTATGATGCACAAGACAGCAGCGAACATCCTATAATGCACAAGACAGCACCCCCCACCCTCCCAACAAAGAATTATCTGGCCCCAAACTTCAGCAGTGCTGAGGCTGAGAAACCCTCGAATCAAGAGACTTCAGGTCAGGAACCAGAGAGGGAGGATCACCTGTGCCAGGGACTGATTGCATACTGAGTATCATTTAGGCAAAGTGGAAGAAAGCCTGGATGTGTAAAATGCGGTCCTCGCCCTCTAGGTGCGTGGGGGTGGTCAGCTGAGGGAATGCAGAGGGGGGATTCCCCTGACCAGGTACATCCATGGGGTCTTGAGGACAGAGGTGTTACCTGGCCCGGCTTTGAAAGGTGCAGTGAGGATAGGAAGAGATGGGGAGGTGAGCATTTTGGGCAGAGGGAACAGCCTATGCAAAGGTGTGGTGGCAGTAACAGACCCAGAGGCACACATCCGAGATGAGATGTCTTCTGTTAGGGGAGGGAGGGAGGTGGGGTTGGAGGAGGAGACAGTGGGCAGGATGTTAAAGGGGTCTCCAAGTCAAGGTAAGTGAAAGAGAGAAGGCAGCCCATAGGGAACCCTTGCAAAGGTAGTGGAGTATTAGCTTTGTGACCTTGGAGAAATCACTTAAATGCCCAGAGCCCCAGTTTCCTCATCTGTTCAATGGGAGAATAAGAGTGATAACTGTCACATGTAGAACTTACTATGTGCCAAGGCACTGAACTGTGTGTGATGGATTTAATCCTCACAGAAGCCCTACAAAGTATAGACTACTATTATTTCCATTTGATAGCAGAGGAAACTTTGTGGCAGGCAGGTAAATTAACTTTAACTTTCCCCAGGAGACGGCTAGTAAGGAAAGAAGGTGGGATGTGAACCCAGGCAGTCTGGCTCTAGCACGCGCTCTGCCAATTGTTCTGCTCTTCTGCCTCTCAAGAACCTCCTGGGTGAGTTGTCCTTAAGAATAAATGAAATAAAGCAGGTAAGGTGCCCAGCGTAATTCTGGCACAGAGTTAGCGCAGAAGCTGTGAGATATCGCATAGAGTCCCAGCCCAGGTTGATGGAGCAAAGTCTAGTTCACAGCACTGGTGAAAACAGGAGGTTCTGTAGTGGGCAGGTCTGCTCTGGGGAAGGATGGGGGTAGAGGAGGGTGAGAAACAGCTGCTCCACTCAGGTGAGAAGCAGCTGAGCCAGGTTTCTGGAAACGCATCTCCATTCGCAGTGCTTCAGCCCCTTGCGCCAGCCGCCGCCACGCTCTTTAGCATCTCCACCACTTGGCTCACCCCATGCCCCCTGCCTGGAACGTTCTCCATTAAACCCCTTCCGTCTATCCTTTCCAGCCGATCTCAGGGGACACTTGCTTCCGGAAGCAGTCAGGACATGCCCGGGCAGAGTAACTGTGCCTTGTCTTCATACCCAGAGCATTTTCTTTCAAACTCAATTGGCCCTCCTAGGGCGTCATCTCAGAACTCCTCACCCTTCACTGTGCAGGTGTGTCTCCTGGGATTTTGTTAAAATGCAGGTTCCGGGGGGGGGGGGTCTGAGGTTCTGCTTTTCTAACAACCAGGAGATGCTTATGCTGTTGGTCCTGGGACCACACCCTCTTGAGTGCCACACTCTGAGTCCCATAGTCTCAGGGCACTTCCTGGTGTGTGTGTGTGTGGGGGGGTTGTCATTTTTCCAACACGGACAGACAGGATACTCCTCTGGGGCAGGGGCTTCATTTTTAACTGCCAACAGGGGGCAGGGGGCAGGAGGAGGGGAAAATGTTGGCCCATCAGTAGCGGGATTGCCAGATGGAATAGTCCAATCTGACCCCGCTTCCAGGTCTTCAGAAGAGGGAGGCATAGCCAGCGTCTCCATGACTGAGGGAAGCCTGGGGTCATTTCATCGCCAGCTACCCTCAGTGATGAGCGTCTAGGGTCGCCAGCTTATCTTTTAGAAAAATATGAGATTGTTGGTAAGACAGTAAACAGGATGATTTTTCATTTTAAGGATTACTTACATGTTTCAACTAATCATTCGGGCTTTCAATTGTTACACTTCATTTTATATTTTGTGATGTTGAAAAAATATAAATAAGTCCTTTTTAACATTTTCATTTTATAGGACAGAAAGCAAAATGGCTGGACTCTGCAATGAACTCTGGACTCATGTTCAGCGTTGGGCTATGTCCCTCAGGTCACTGGCGGCACCGTGGTGGCTTGTTTCTTTCTTCCTAACCCCCCGCCCCACCCCCATTTTATTAAGATACAATTGACATGTAACACTGTGAGTTTACAGTGTACAAAGTGATGATTTGGTGTATGGATGTATTGTGAAATGCTTACTGTAACAAGGTTAGTTAATACATCCTTCACCTTAATATCTACTCTCTTGGCAACTTTCAAGCATTTAATACAACACTGCTGTGGTCACCACGCTGTACATTAGATCCCCAGAACTGATTCCTCTTATAACTGGAAGTTTGTCTCCATTGAGCAACATCTCCTCATCCTCCTCTGACCTCAAGACCCCCCTACCCACCCGCCCCTGGTCACCACCATTTTCTTTGTTATTGTGAATTTGACTTTTGTGTTTAGATTCCATATGTAAGTGATACCATATGGTATTTGTCTTCCTCTGCCTGGCTTACTTCACTTAGCATAATGTCCTCCAGGCTCAGCCGTGTAATTGCAAATGGTAGGATTTCCTTCTTTTTCATGGTTGAATTAAAAAAAAAAATTAGGTTGAATTTAGGTTGTTTCCATGTCTTGGTTATCGTAGATAATGCTGCAATGAACAGGAGGGTGCACATGTTTTTTCGAGTTAGCTTTTTTATTTCCTTTGGATAAATACCCAGGAGAGGGATTGCTGGGTCATATGGTGGTTCTATTTTTAATGTTTTGAGGAGCCTTCATACTGTTTTCCATAGTGGCTGCACCAATTTACATTCCTACAGTGCACCAGAGCTCCCTTTTCTCCACATCCCTGCCAACACTTGACAGTTCTCGTATTTTTGATAATAGCAGAATATTCTAACAGGTATGAGGTTTTGACTTGCATTTTCCTAATGATTAGTGATGTTGAGAGCTTTTTCATATACCTATTGACCATCTGTATGTCTTCTTTGGAAAATGTCTATTCAGTTCCTTTGCCCATTTAAAAACGGATTTTTTTCTTTTTTGGCTATTGAGTTGTATGAGTTCCTTATATATTTTGGATATTAACTCATCACATACGTGGTTCGCAAACATTTTCTCCTGTTCTCTAGGTTGCTTTTTCCTTTCGTTGATTATTTCTTTGCTGTGCGGAAGCTTTTTATGTGATGTGGTCCTATTTGTTGATTTCAGCTTTTGTTGCTGGCGTTTTTGGAGTCATATCCAAAAATCCACTGCCAAGACCAATGTCAAGGAGCTTTCCCCCTATGCTTTCTTCTAGGAGATTTATGGCTTTAGGTCTCACATTTACATCCTTAATCCACTTTGAGTTAGTTTTTGTAAGTGGTATAAGAGAGGGGTCCACTTTCATTCCTTTGCATGTGAAGATCCAGTTTTCCCAACACCATTTATTGAAGAGACTGTCCTTTCCCTACTGACTGTTCCTGGCTCCCTTGTCAAATGTTGGTTGACCGTAAATGCATGGATGCATTTCTGCTCTCAATTCTGTTCCATTGTCCATGTGTCTGTTTTCACGCACGGCTCACTTCTGAGTCCTACGACCAGGCATGTTCCTGGGTGGCACGCTCCAGTCCTAGCACTGCCAACCAAGTCAAGGAAAGAAAATGAGTTTTAACACCCACTTAAGCAAAGCAATTAGGAAGGTCACCCTGCTCAGGGAAAAGAGAGTGAGAAAGAGAGAAAAAAAAAACCCAGTATACTTCAAAGGCAATCACATGGACTGTTAAACTGTCCACTGTTCACATCCAGGTTCTACTGGGCAGCTAACAGTAAGCCAAGTTCACATGGTGTGTTACTTTCTTATTAAACATTTGCTTGAAGTTTTTGGTTCACCCTTATCATTAATGGTTGGTTAGTAGGCTCCTGGAGGATGTCCTGGATGCTGCCCGGGGGGACATTTCTTTCTCCAATGTAGGATCTTGGGATTTGGTCCTATTTGCAGGTAGCTGCAAGACAAGCCAGTAGGAGTTTTTCTACTCAAAGTGCATTTCCTGCCCCACAGGGAACAGCCGGCTTTGGGACCAGTGGCACCTGTAGGAAGATGTGCTTATCTCAGATGAATGGAAAACAACCCCATTTGCACCTGGAAAGACCCGAGCTGTGGCTTCTCCAGCGCACGGGCTGTCTGTGCTGTGCTCTGGAGTGTGTGCACACATCTCGAATCCTACAAGCTGATGTGCAGGGTCACTTACTTGGAACTAGCATGCAGAGCTGCCCTGACACCTGGAACTTGGCATCACAGTGATCATTACTAAGCACCTGCCCCTGACCAGGTTTTTATATGAATTTATCTCCTCTAATCCACAACCCAAACCCTACAAGATGGGGCAATTCCTGTGCCCATCTTATGAATGAGGAAAGCTGAGGCACATGTGGGGAAGTAATTCCCACAAGGCCACACAGCTAGGAAGTGGCTGTGCTGAGGTTGGAACCTGGGTCTCCTGACTCAAGACAGGGCCCCTAACAATTTTGCTGCCTCACCAGTCCAAGTAGCTTATCACCCAGCTAACCAACCAATCAACCAGCCAACCTCCTTTATGCCAGTTTATGCCAGTTAAATGTAACTGGTGTAAACATTTCCTGGGTGCCTACCGGGTGCTGGACACTGGACACAGTGGGAGATGAGGACAGAATCCTGCCTCAGCTGTATGACATTGAACAGATTGCTTAACATCCCAGGGCTTTCGTTTTCTCATCTGTAAAATGGAACAATATTACTGCCTCCCTCACTGGTTAAGTGAGTAAATACAGGTAAAGCACTTAGAACGGTGTCTGCCACAGAGTAACATTCAATAAATGTTACTAACTCATGTTAGATTACTAGGACTGTGATTTCGTTAATGACATTTTGTTTCTAGTACAATGTTTTAAAATTGATTTTCAAACAAAGCAACTTTTTTACAAAGCCTGTGCCTGGGGATGGCGGGGAGCGAGGTGCACCTGTCTTTCAGCCCAGCAAGTAGATTCACATGTCACCCTCCAGCATCCTTATGTTTAGCTACCAAGAGACACCTAAGCAGGTCTCAGCCTCCTAGCTTTCATCCTCTCTCTGCCCATCCCTCAAATGTGGTGGAGAGGGGGAGTCCTGACCTCTGGTCCCCCGAGTGACTGAGGCAAAGCCTGCCCACTGCAGTCGGAGCAGGAGCACACCGTGCAGCTGCCAAGGCCTGAGGGTGCCCATCTGCAGGGCTGGGATGAAAGAGAAGTCTGCACGGAGCTGCACCGGCCCCAGGGCCACTGAACAAAACTTGCCACCTTACGGCCTCCTGCCTCGAAAAGTCTAGTTCGGATCCTGTGTTTGAGTTAACAAGCATGGAGACGCTGTCAGCAGCTTCTTCCCTTGCATTTCCTAAGCCTGGCATCCCAAGGATTATGTATAATTTATGTGTCCACGAGGACAACTGTCTCAATTTTCTAACCCTCAAATGACAACAACAATAACAAAACCAGGACATTTCCTGCTCCGAGGGTCTACCTGTCCACACCCTTCACTCCCCGTGGGTGGGCTCCCCCAACTCACTGAGCTCCCGACAACGACATTGGCTGCATTCGCTGGGCTCAGTGATGCCATTTTGCAGAATGTCTGTAAAAGCTGGTAAAAAGGACATACATTTTTCTAACTCCAGCTGCATATTAGGCTCCCCTTGGAAATTACATGGAAGTTAAAAAAAAAATTGCAGTTCTCAGAACATCGGAATTTCTAGCCCATAAAGGCTATGTCCATCAAAGCATGTCCTCAGTCCACGTTCACCCCCTGCATCCTCGCACAGGCAGTGATTCTGAGCGCACACACGTGACTGTTAGCACAGGCTTTCCAGGTGCTGTGCGCTTGGCTGGTCCCTGCGTCCCTATCGGGCCCAGAGGACCTGCCGCTTCCACAGGTGCATATTATATACCCCTGCGTAAACTGCCTTTATCAGTTTTATTAGCGGGCAGGGCCTGCCACCACGGGGCACCCTCGCAGCACCAGGTAGAAAGGGGACCCTGGGGTATCAGGGCCTCGTCCCCATAACTCTGTGCATCACTTTCCTCAAATACATCAGCCCTGTCTGTTGGGAGACAGGCTGAAAAGAGGCAGCTATGGGAACACAGATTTCACAGCCCTTTGAACCCTGACCTTGGACGCTGGGCTGCGAGCATGCTTCTCCCACTGCGGCGGTTCTCGGGTGTGGCCTGGATGGACCCACCCTCCAGCAGGTCCTGGTGGCTTCCCCTCCACACAGATCTTGAATCCAACGGCTTCCTACCACCCCGACTTCTGTCTGCCTGGACTGATACTCTGTCCTCTCTCCCCTAGGCTCTCACAATGGCCTCCTAGTGGCCTCCCTGCCTCCATCTCACTCTCTTTCTCTCCAGTCTCCACCCAAAAGCCAGACTTATAGCCAGTCCGACCATGGGACATCCCCCCCACCCCTGCCTAGAACCTTCCACTGTCTTCTCCTTGCGCTTTAGATAAACTCTGAACGCCTGACAGTGTCATAAAGAGCATGCTGTACCCCTGCCCACTACCTCCATCCTCAACCCCATCCTTTCCTACCCTGGACCTCATTCACTGATCTCCACTTGCCTTGCTGCTGTCTCATGAGTAAGCCAAGCTGTTTCCTACCTCAGGGCCTTGACACGTGCTGCACCTTCTGCCTGACTGCCTGTCCTACCTGTGCCCAAGGCCCTCTGCCCATACACTTCTCAGTCAGATGCCAGCTCTGTAGAGGGGCTCTGTCCCCAGCACCATACCTGGAGCACCACTCCCCCTGGTGTCACCAACTGGTTACTGTGTCTTCTTTTTGTCATCTCACTTTTGCATCTCCGAGATCATTTGTCTTTCTCCACCAGTGGGCGACCTGAAGACAGGGGCCATCTCTGTCTCGTCACCACTGTACCCTGGCCCTCGGGACAGTGCCTGGCACAGAGTAGATGTTGGATGAATACATTTGTGGACAGTTTGTGCAACACACCAGGTGGACATCATATCCAACCCTGGAATCACGGCAGTCCGGGTGAGAAGACTTTCTTCTTGGAACCAGCCATGGCAGCATCCCTCTCCTTCCCCTGATTGCCCATTTCCAGACAACGGAAGAAGCCAGATAGACTTCGTCATGGGGATAGCTGCACCCACTTGCTAGGTCCTTCCTGTGAGGCAGAGTGCCCAAGCTCCTCACAGCCATGCAGTCCTCCTGACGACCCTACTGGGTAGTTACTATTCTTGCGCCCATTTTGCAGATGGTGAAATGGAGACATGGATTGGCCCCAACTCATGCAAAGTGGCAGAGCTGACGGCAGAGCCAGAGCTCTTATCCCCTCCCCGAACGCATCTGAAAAGTTCAGGCTGTCTCCCAGAGGAGCTCGAGCAGGACCTGGGTGGGAGTGATGACGGCTCCAGGAGAGGCGGTTCTGAGTTGGAGGCAGAACACTGGCTCTGAGATCTCTGAGGCTGCTCCCTCCTCTTGGAGCCCCGACAGCTTCACAGAACTCGAAAGGTGCAGCCACCGGGGTGAGCAAACAAGAGTGAGGCACCTAGGGGCACGCAGGTCACCAGGCTCTGCCTCCCCAGCCACCCTGGGCCTTCCTGATGAACTTGGCCCAAGTCCCACTGGCCTGCTTTGAAAGGAGCTACAGGGCCAGAGCAGCAGAGGAAGAATGCGGGAAGAAAGACATTACTTTGGAGGATGGAGGGGGCGGGCAGGAAAGCAGGATTACGAGCTGGCTTTTGTTGGCAGAGGCGAGAGGGCGGTCGGAACCTGCCACTCTGAATGCCCAGGGCGGAAATCCAGGGTCACAAAGAGAGAGTGAAATGAGGACAGCGCTTTCTTAAGGGGCTGCTCACGTCCCCTGAGGGAGCAGCAGGGCTGCAGTGTCTTGGGTACCTTACAGGGGCCCAGAGGGAGGGGAGGGGAGTGGGGGGAGAATGAAGAAGAGGAGGGGGAGGAAGGGAGGGAAGGGTGGGGAGGGGAATAGGACATTCATATCCTGGCCTCATGATCTCAGCCAAAATATTGCACTTCTGTCTCAATTTCCTCGGGACACTGATACGTACCATGTGGACAGAAAGTCACATATGCCGTTAAGGCATCTGACAGGGGATGGGCATATCACAAGTGCTCGGTGATCATTCACTCTGTTCCTAGTGCCTCCCTGATCCCACATTTGGAAAAAGGAACTGAACTTGGGGCTGAAAATGGCTTATTTTCTTCAAATCATTTCTCATAGACCAAATCCAAGCTCACAGGCCTCAGCTAACCTAATGCCCAGGGGGACAGCCCTGATCAGGTCAGAGACTGGTGAACACCTGTAGGCTCAGCCGGGCACAGGGGCTCTGTAAAAGGGTTACCAGGGCTGGGGGACACATCGCCAGGTGTGGCCACAGCCCAAAGTTCCCAGGTGCCTTGACTCTCGGCTGGCAACCTGCCTCCCTGGTCCCACCTGTGAACCTGACCTAGTGGAACACTGCGTGTTCCTTGCTGCTGGGTCCCCAAGCCCCTCATTCAGCACACATTCTCGGTGACTTTATCCACCCACAGGTGGGAGTCCCGAGTCACCAAGAGGGAAGGTGACACAGCGACCTCGTGCAGAACTGGGGCTGGAACCAGTGTCTCCTGATCTCCACAGCAGGACTCCTTCCACTGTCTGTGAGGGGAGCAGGCAGTGAACCCTCAATTCAAATGCATTGTCAGCTAAAGGCTTTGGTGCCACTCAGGAGCCAGGAACAGTGTATAATCAGGATACAGAGGCATTGGAAATTCTGGGACATGTTGCTTGTTTTCAGGGACAAGGATCCAGTCAATAGTTACAGAGTAGCCACTACATACCACGCACTAGATGCTGGGGATAAAATCCCTCCCCTCTAGAGTCTTTTGAAATTGGCATCGTTCTGAAAGCCGGGCCATGTGGCCAGCCTATCACGCCATTGCTTTCTCCCCCGTACAAGGAGTTAAACTGGTCCGAGCTGCCTGCCCAGCCCCGCACCTGTGTGTGCGTGTGCGCACCTGCTGCAGCTGTTCCCTGCAAACCAGAGCTTCTGACTTTGGCCTGCAATCTCTTGCCCTTCTCCTCGATCACCAAGCCCCCTCTGCTCTCTCTTGTCCTGCTCTGACTTCTTGATCCATCCAGTTTTCAGCTTCCCATCTCCAGCTCCAACCTGCTGACCCAGTGCTGACCTCAGATGACCCGGGACTGCATCCTGCTCTATCCGCACAGCCACGCCTGACAAAGCGCCCCCCCATTCTGCCCTTGTGAGGGACCACCAGCACATCTGAGGCTCGCCCTGGCCCCCGGCTTGTGCCAGCCCTGGCTTCCGCCTCTCATTCTGATCAGGGAACCTCGCGTGCTTGGGTTGGACAGCTTGGTTTTGATCTTCCCCTCTGTTGAACATCGCCCCCATTTTCCTTTGCAGGGCAATTACTGCAGCTTGTCTTTGCTTCCAGAGCTGTAGCAAGAGTTACGGTATAATGGGATGTGTGTGGGTGGAGGGACTCTGGGGAAAGGAACTGAGAAGTCAGCTCATCTGGGTAATGGATTATTGCCTTCACCTGGGCTCACCTGCGGCCCTTCCTCACCGCCAGACACCATTCCCTGAACCCTGTGCTAAGTGATTCACGTGCGCCATCTCCCTTAGTTCTCTCTCAACAATGCTGAGAAGTGAAGGCAATTATCTCCGTGATTCTTGCTTAGTTTAAGCGAGCGGTTGTCAAGGTGTGCTCTGAAGACTGCTGGGGTTCCCGAGACCCTTCTAGGAGGTCGGTGAGGGCCTCCGCTTCCCAACCACCTCTGCGTGAGGTCAAATTTTCTTCTTAAAGTACCACCATCATGACATATTGCAACAGCCCGAGTGCAGAAGCAGGTATGAGACTCCTGCTGTCTTCTGTGGAGCCAGATTTTAAAGAGATTTGCATAAAATAACGCTACTCTTTTTACTAACCTTTAATTTTTTGGCTTTGTAAAGTATAGTTATTATTCATAAAATAATGAGTATAATGGATTTATTGTTTTTTGAAAAACAAATAAATAACCTCTTACAGTTGTAATTTCTAAAATGGCAAACATTGATAAATATAACCCAGCAACAGCTTGTGGGGGTCTGCTCTAATTTTTGAAAGTGACCAGGGTCCTGCCAACAAAAGCCTGAGAAGTGTTGTTTTAGGCCAATGGTGATAATCTCATAACCCTTGCTGGGGATTGGCTCAGGCGTTCAGGCTTAAGCCTATCAGCATGTGGCATTCCCGTGGTGACAGCTATTGGCTGGAGAATGGGCATGTGACCTCCTCTGGACCAATGAGATGAGTGGAATGTTTGCTATAAACTGCTGGGAAACTCCTCCTGACTCTGGCTTCACAGGAACGCCTTTTCTTTCTCTGATGTTATCAGGGCCAAATGTGGTGTCAGAACCTGAGCAGCTGTCTCGCCTCCAGCCAGAGGAGGGAGCTGATGCCCAGACGAGAGCAGAGCCAAGCGAATCACCAAGAAAGGAGACAGAGCTGCCGATCAAGTCAAACTACATCTTCGAGTGCAGTGTCACGGCTCTAATAAACATGTTTATTTTTCACGCCATCTGGAGTTGGGTGTTGAGTACTCTGAGACAATGCATTTCAACTGCTAAGTCCTGCTTCACGTATGGGGAAACTGAGACTCAGAGAAGTTAAGTGAGTGCTAATGAGTGGAAGAGCCAGAATCCAAACCCAGGTCCCTTTGTATCCCAAACCTCTTTCCCCCCTATGTTACATAGCTTTCAAGAAAGTTCGGTTCTTGCCTTTCTCTGTCTAGAATCCAGATCACAAGGAAATGCCATCAACTGCAGGAAGCTGGGAAGTCTCAGATACTCAGGAGTGGTCTTCCAAAGTCCCTCTCTTAGCCCCAGAAATGACAGCTCCCTGACCCTCCTCTGGGAGTTTTGAGGTGATCCCTGGGTCTGCTTGCTGCCGCCCAAGCATGCCCCCCACCCATCAGAGTTCCATTCTTTAATGACCTGATGAGGCCTAGTGACAGTGTGCTAGTTAGAGCTGCTGGTTGCAAGCACAGAAACCAATTCTAGCTAATTTAAGCAGAAAAAAGAACGTTTGTCTGGTCAGCTCACACATCTCCTGGAGGGTGGGTGAGCCAAGCTTGGAGAGCGTGAAACCAGAATGAATGCCCCAAATCAAACCACTGAACCAGTCCTACGACCAGTCTGCACTGGTGGGCACAGAAACTGTCTTGCCTGCTGCCACCACCACACGTGCTACCACCACAGTCTTTGGAAACTGAATCCGAATTTGCCTCTTTGGGTCATTGGCTTCCAGTTTTAAGGATGAGATGGTTGCATCTGATTGGTGGAGCCTAGGTCTTGTATCCGTTCCTTAGCTATAAGGGATGCTGGGAAAACAAGTAGCTGGCATTTTCAACTCGACTGAGGGAAGCACTATGGCCTTAAAGCAATGGAGGCTTCTTCAAGCATAGGAAGGAGGTTTGTATGCTGTGTGGCCCAAATGAGCAACAAATGATTACTGCAGAAAGACAGCAAACTGGAGAGTCACCCTGGGGCTCCCAACCAATGGGTCTGGTGGGTCAAACCTCCCCAGTGCCCAGGAACAAGCTTTTTCCCAGGGACAAATACACAGCTTTCAGCAGGGACTTGGGCTGTCAGTCACGTAGCACAGCAGGTCCCTTGGCTCCGTAAACAAGTGCAAAGGCAAACTCTCACTTAGGAATAATTAGGAGCACGTAGGGGTTCAATGTCTGGGGCTCCACCATTTATGAGAAGTGTGCCTTGGATGGCTGATTTAACCTCTCCGGGCCTCAGTTTGCTCCCTGTACAATGGGGGGGGGGGTAACTACAGTACCCCCACTGCAGGGCTGCTGTGACAGTCAGAAGCTCGGGTATTATTTAGCATCTGGCTTATTAGCTGGGGCTGGTCATAAAACAGCTGAGGGTTCCACCACGCACGGGCCCGTTGAACCTATCTGAATCTCACCTGCCACCTTCCACGGGTCTCCTCTTCTCCCACGCTGCACAGAATCTGTTCTATGAAGGGGGAGCAGAAGGAAGCCACGTGACTTTTCTAGAAAGCTTCCTTGACTACCCTGGTTCCCAGTGGTCTCTCACCACTTTCAATTCTGACAGCATTCACTCATCCATTCAATCACCCGGCATTTCCTTCCTTCTTCTCTCGTTACTCAGCCCCCGCCAATCCCCTCCCAAGCTCCCTGCACACTGGCCTCCTTCTTCTTCTTTCAAGAAGCCATCTTCTTTCTCATTTGCACTCACTGGCTCTTCCATGTCCCAGAACCCCTTTCCTCCAGACAGTTGCCTGGCCAAGTTTTTCTTGTCATTCAAGTCTCAGCTAAAACGTCACCTCCTCTGAGAAGCCCTTCTGATTACCTAGGCTGAAGCAGCTGCCCCTCCCTTTCCCCTTCACCTGCTCTTAGTCTCTGGCCTCAGGTGCTCTCAGCTGAACCCAACTACCCTCCCAGGGCCGGCCAGTGATGGGGGCTGTGGTGGTGGTCCAGGCCCCTGAGCAGGGTGGCTTGGACCAGAAAAAGGACAGAGCTTTCTGATGCTGAACATCATGGCCCGCATCAGCATCTTTTGCCGTACTTAGCACAGGGTCACTGCAGGATGGAAGGGCTGAAAAAATTTGGGACAGACTTGAAGCCTGCATTGAACTTCCAGAGCACAGCACCCCACCCCCATCCCCAAGTCCCAGCTCTGCCCTCCAGGGAGATGAGCCCCTTGCTGGGCTATACATGAGCAGATGACGGGGATGGCATGGCCCTTCTTGGCTGTCACTCCCCCCTCTGCCCCTGGAGCCCTGGTGATCCTGGGGGAAGGCTGCTGACGGATGGACTGTGGGGGCTTCAGCAGCTGAGACACGGATCGGATCAGTGTTAATGAGAGGGCCTGCTGATCTGGCGGCTTTGCTAATTAGGCTGCGACAGCTCCAGCCCCAGCCAAGGAAAGCACATTGCTTGTTACTAGTCTGGGGCGGTCTGTGCTTCCTGGCTGGCAGAGTTGCCCAGAGCCTGGAGCATGTGTCCAGCATGTAAGGCATGGCCAGATAAAGTCGGGGACTAGGCGGGGACGACCAGTGCTGGAAAAATCCAAAGACAGGCCTATGGCTGCGGCCTAGATTGTAGGGCTGCTCCTTGCCCCAGTATAGCAAGAGGCATGGATGATGGGAGAGGCCACCAGGGAGGTCGTGGAGGAAGAAGGAAAAATGGCAAATGCCAGGAGGGGCCAGCTACAGGCACCTTAGTCGGGAAGGTGGGGAGATGGACCATGAGACTCACTTTCCAAAACTCGGCCTCGAGTGATGGTGGGCAGGCTGGGCTGCACCACGACCTCCGTGGGGCCCAGACTCTGCCCGCTGCTCCGAGTGGATAAAGCACCCTGGGGTGGAGGACAGCCTCTGAGGCTGCGGAGTCGTAAGCTGGCCAGACAGACAACCCGACTTCACACCCAGCAGGGCCAGGCGGCTGCACGCTTCAGCCCAAGGGACAGATGCAGAATATTCTGAGTTGACTTCCCCATGAGCCATGCAACAGCAAAGGACCTTAGACTCCGAAGAAATGTGCATGGAGATTCAGTCACTCATTCATCCATTCATTCAGCACCTGCTGTGTGCCCAGTTCCAGCCACAAGGAATACAGAGATGGATGAGGCCAGGCCTGTGTGCAAGACGCTTCGAGTCTAGCAAGGTCCCCAAACCAGCAACTGAGTGACACTGCAATCACATAAGCACAGGCTGCTGTGGGACACCTACCTCAGGGAGGCTCAGAGGCTTCAGCCAAGTTAGGAAGGATGAATAATTTCCGTGGCTACCGTCTACAGAGCAAGTGTTAAAGTGCCATGCAGTGGTCTATGCCCTTGACATCACTAACACGTGCAGTCTTCCTAGTGACCCTACACAGTGGTGACCGTTACAATGTCCCCATTTTACACATGAGCCAACTGAGGCAAAAAGAGTTTCAGAAACTTCCCTGGAGTTGCACAGTGGGTAAGAGGCAAGTCAGGGAGCAGGAGTGGGCCAGATGCTCAAAGAGGAGAACCGATCCCTGAGAAGAAGGACCAACATACGCAAAAGGACCGACTGACGATGCAGCAGGTGTGGCCAGAGCAAAGGCTGCGGGCCGGGGAGGGAGAGAGGGGTGACGAGAGGCAGCGGGTTTACAACTGGTTCACACCCTGCTGAGGCTTTGTGTGGGTAGCGTCCTGGGCTGCGGCGGGTCGGAGACGAGTGCCTGGGGAAGAGTCAGCTTGAAACCTGCAGCCAGAGGGCCGGAACTGCAGATTAATTACACTCTTCATCAACTATTTAGCACCTCCCTTTGTAGCTGGGCCTGGAGCTGGGCCCTGGCTGCCCCATCAGTATTTCAGCTGTGTTCTCTTTTGAGCTAAAAATGAGCTTGTCATTTGCACAACTTTTGAGACATCTCAGTAAGCAGGGCTGTCTGCTCCTGAGCTGGGGTGAGGTTTTCACATTCAGAGGCAGCCTCCCTTGTGAGAGGGACTTTTCAAACAACTCTTGTACCATCAACACAGGCTTAAAGAGGACAGGTCAATTCTTCTCCCTCTGCACTGACCCTCTTTTGTGTCCAGAGACTGGGGTCTTAGACCGAGTGCCATTAAAAAACTCCAGACACAATCCGGTCAGAAAGGGTTTTCAATTCTGTACTTTCTGTACCTTCCCAGCCACTGCCCTCTCTGTGGGAAAGTGGCGGTGGGTGAGGGTGACAGCAGGCGGGGAAGGACTCGGGCAGTCAGTTACAGTTAGAGGGTGGGGGAAGGGCGGGCGGGAGCAGCGCCCCCCCATCCCTCAGAGCTCAGTGAGGGCTGAGCTTCCACAGCGAAGCCCCCAGCACATCCCCCAGCCAGCTCAAAGCTGTTGTCATGGGGGCCATTTCTCTTCCTATTTTAAATGATTATTTGCTTATTGTGGCTTCCTCCCGTCGACTGTCAGTCTTTAGGGCACAGGTCTAATTTTGTTCATCATGATACCCTGGTGCCTAGAATTGTGTCTGGCACACAGTACATGCTCATACGTATTTGTGGAAAGGATGCACGGATGAGGAATAATTTTGGGAGATCGAGGATTCCCCACTTCTGTCCCTCCTTCCTTCCTTGCTCCCTGCCTCCCTTTCTTCCTTCCGGAAACTTTATCTGTGTGAGAGCAGGGGATATAAGATGAGTCAGATGATTTGGCCGGGGCCCTGGCCATCAGATGGCTGGGCCTGCAGGAGGCCCTCACTGCCCAACGGCAGGGGTTTCCTGGGCTCATCCGCCCACGTCTGAGGATGATGATCAAATCTAACCCTCGCGTGGACATGGGTGGTGGGCAATGATGCAGCAACAGAAGGTAATTCAAAAGCCTGCTTTGGAGACACAATCTGGGGTTTCCTTGCAACCTTCGGGCACCTCCCTTTCCACTCTGTCCCTCGCAGACCCTAAAAGGAAAGCCTGCAGGGGAGGCTCCTGTGGGCTGTCAGGGGAGGGCAGGATGCTGGGGAGGTAGCAGGGGAAAGTAGCCTTCAAACAATCCAGGGCTTGTAGCATACAAAGAGCGGAAGAGAGAGAGGCGGATGCCTGTAAAAGACAGATGCCCCCCTTCCCTTAATGAGAAAGAAGGGAGGGCATCCAGATACCCGGTCATCAGAGATGGCCCAGAGGACAGCCTGGGGCAGGCACTGAGCTCTCTTCTGCCAGGAGTGTTTTCTCCCTGGAGTTCTGGGAGAATTTAGTGCTTGTGGCAGGTGCTGGACTGGGCTCCCGGGAGACCTTGAGACTCCATTTAGACCGGGAATGAGAGCACAGATGACAGCAGGGCCAACATCCCCCGCCGGGCTCTGCCTGCTGCCTCGAGAGGGCATTTACTCCTGGGCGTCTGCATGGCTCAAGACCCTTTAGAGGGAAGCCAGAAGCCAAAGACGGGAGGTGAGGAAGGGGGGAATGCCAAACTCAAGCACTAGGAAGCTTGACAAAATACAAACTCCTGGACCCCCTGTGATGACCCATCAGTGGATCTGCTGTGGGGTCTGAAAGTCTACATATTGACAAAGCCCCCAAAATAAGTCTGATTCACAGAATCCCGACCAATAGGATGTCTTTAAAAATACATTTCCATGTGTCTTTTAGAAGGTAGGCGGAAGCTTTCAACTTGATAATAGGAATTCCAAAAATTTCAGCTTTTATAGGTACCGAGGATGTAGATGTTTGGCTGCAACTTGCGTTTTACTGCATGTCTTTGTATTTTTACCTGACGAATGTAACAAAGCCCAGCTCTTGGATTGTTGATGGTGTGGGGTCTGGGCCATAACCACAGGGGTAATTCAGGACAAGTGAGGAAGAGGGGATGTTTTCTATGAAAGGGATCATGGTTTTATTTATGTAGGGAGAAAGAAAGGAAAGAAAAAATGTTTAAAAGAGAAGTGATTTTTTTTTTCAGCTTTTGGGAGATGTCACGGGTTTGGCAGATTCGATTTCACTGTCCTTCACTTTCCATGATGCAATGCCCCACCAGTGGGGCAGTGCTGCTCCCAGGCAGCAGAGAGCTTCAGCACATTTGCGAGACAGACTTCTCCATCAGGAAAGTGGGCTGCACACACAACTGAAAGATCTTTCCCTAGGGGCGATGTGGAAAGGACTTTTTGCTCAATCTTCCATTAAAGAGAAATTTCAGTTGCCCAGATCAGCCTGTTTTCAGAGTGGAGCGTTCCAGCTGACCAAGCTTGGCTCACTTACCCCAAACCCAAACTTGCCGAGCTGGAAAAGGAGAGGTGATTGTTTGGCAAGTTCTGAGTAACCCCTAGGTGGTTCTCATGACAAGATTCCTGAGGCATCTCAAACTGGATTCTGACTCCAGGGTTTGGTTTTCACTTGTAAGTACTTTTCACTGACGTTACTGCCCATTGTAGTCTGAGAGTCTCTGCATTTTGTCACGTTAAAACAGAGGTTGACCAACTCTTTAATAAAGGACTGATAGTAACTTTGCAGGTCATGCCATGTCCCAACTACTCAGCTCTGCCATTGCAGGGCCAAAGCAGCCTTAAACAACACATAAATGAATGGGCATGGTTATGTTTCAATAAAACTTTATTCACGGATGCTGAAGTTTGAATTTCACATAAATTTCACTTATGGAATATCATTCTTCTTTTGATTTATTTAAAAACTATTCTTGGTTGGCAGGTTGTACAAGTGGGAGAGAAAGGGTTGGATTTGGCCTCTGGACTGGGGGTCGGGGGATGGGCAGACTATTTCAGAATTAGAGCCATTCCTCACCCCTGCCTCACCCCAGTAATTCTTTCCTGGGAGAGAAGGAGAGTTAAGTCACTCTGGGCACACACCAGACCCAGAAGCCATCTCAGCTTGGGTTCCCCCTACAAAGCAGACCCTGAGACAAGGGGGTGGGTGTGAGGCGTTTATCAGGGATTTGGTCCTAGGAAGCAAGTAAAGGTGTGGGGGAGACAGGAAGAGCAGGCTAACGAGCGGGTTAATGCGGTGACAGCTGGGGTCAATCCTCTGCGACCCTCTGAGAGGCTGTGTAGAACACACCCAGGATTGTCTCCACGGAAGGGTGAAGAAGCTGGAGTGTTTATACTTCAGTTCCTGGAACCTATGGCCTGAGGTCACTCTCGAAGCGTTAACTGTCCGGCACTTCTGAGTCTGCTTTAGGTGAACTTCCAGTTCTGTTCCCAGTGCGCTTCTTGTCATGTTCCAGCTGCACTTCCGGTCATGTTCTAGCTGTACTTCCGGGCCTGCTCCAGCTGCACTTCCGGTCATGTTGTAGCTGCACTTCCGGGCCTGCTCCAGCTGCACTTCTGGTCATTTTCCAGCTGCACTTCCAGGCCTGCTCCTGGAGGGGTGGGTCAGGCATGCTCTGTGGTCTTAGAATGTGTTCAGGCCAAGAGACCCCGGAAGTTACCGCCTGGGTGGGAACTCTGCATGTGACCTCTGGGGAGGAGGGTGATGATAGGGGCAGGCCAGGGCCACTACCTGCTCTTGGGGGATTCTCCTACCAGAGGGGTGGCTCACTGAAAGATCTTGCATGATGCTATTATCCTAACAGATTGGTGACCACACTGGCTCCTTTAAACAGACCCCAGCAGTGCTTCTGTTTTTTTTTCTGTTTCCCTAACCCAGCCCACTCCTTTTTCCCCAGAGTGTCCCCTCTGCTCACTCTGGACTCCAGAACTCATCTTATATATCACTCTGGTCCCACTCTCCCACGGAGGCACAACTTCCCTCCACCATGGGCTGGAGACCCTCTGAGGCTACCCTGCTAGTGTCTGTTCCGGCCCCCAGGGCTCTGTGCCCGCAGGCAGTACCTGCACAGCACTCACTCGCTCCTGGGGACACATGCAACCCAGCCTTGGCCCATTTAAGTGCTGTGAAAGGGCATGGACTCAGGCCAATTCTATGTTCAACACTTAATTAATCAATTACCACTTAACAATCTTCTGCCTTTTTAAAAACATTGACTATATATGTCCAGCCTTATGCTAAATGCTCTCTATATGACATTTATAATCTTTCCAGCCATCCAAGGAGGGAGCTTTTATCATTCTCATTAAGTACATGGGATTAGGCAGACCCCCAAGGTCATAAGGATGGTAAATCCTAGAGCTAGGATTTGAACCCAGGTCTATTTTCAAAGCCCATGTTCTTTCTTTCAAAATAACTTCTTATATTTGATACATAGACAGCACTATATGTAGGTGGTGGCCAGGGGCAGGGGTAGGGGGAATGGGGAGTTAGTGCTTAACGGGCACAGAGTTTCAGTTTTGCAAGAAGGAAGGAGTTCGGGAGATGGATGATGGT